>NW_027362771.1:209887067-212295232 GCF_046119375.1 Phyllobates terribilis
GTCCTCCCACATATTTGTCGCGCCAGTTCGATGGGCCTGGTGATCTTTTTCCTGGGGGTTGGCCCTCTACCCCAGGTTGTGCCAGTTTAAAGGACAGTACCTTGCCATATGTCCGGGTTGATTGCAGCGGGTCGTCCGTCCTCGTTGTATCGGTCGCTGGGTCTTCCTCTGGCCGGTGGGGATCCTCCTTGGTCGACGCCACGGGATGTCCTCCGGTCTGGATGCCAGCTGGATCTTCCCTGGAGTGGAAACCTGTAAAGACTGCACAGTTCGGGTTAGCGCAGCAACGCTTTTAGCTAGCTCTTGGACCTGATGGTGCAGGTCTGGAGCCGGGTCATTGTTCAAAGCCTGCGCATCAGCTCCCACAGGCCCTGCCGACAAGGGCGCCGCCTCCTGGTGGTAAGTGGTAGTGGGGCGTCTGTGGGTCACAACGCCACCTGGTGCCGGTTCTCGGAGCACCCGGATGGCTCTGTCCTTGAACTGTGCAAATCCCAGATGAGGGTCCTGTAAGGCCATTGCCCGCAACTGGGTTCGGTGGGCATTGCAATATAAACCCTCTATAAATTGTTCAGTCAACAGCCTGTCCTCGTCTCCCACGCCGTCAGGGTCGGTCTGCTTAATGGCTCTCAGGGCCTCTTGTAGGTTCAGGGCATAGTCCCTTATACTCTCATGTGCCCGCTGTTTGCACCCGTAGAATCTAAGCTTGATCTCGGCTGAGGTGCGGGTATCAAAGGTGTCCCTCAGCCGGGTTAGTATCCCTGCGACAGTCCTCCCCCCAAGTGGCCAGGACTTTACCTCCCTTTGGGCTGCCCCGGTTAATTGGGCCACCAGGATGCTCACTTTTTGCTCCTCTGTGAGGGGGTACACCTGGAAGAGGCTATCCAGCTTTTCTCTAAAGTCATGCAGGGTATGTGACTCCCCTGAGTACTGGGGTAGCCAGGCTGCCCCCGGGATATAGGGCATGGTGAAAGGCATGACCGCAACAGCGGTGGCGCTGGCGGGGGTTGAAGCGGTGAAGCTCTCCTCCGTATCCGACATCCTTCTCCCCCCTAGTGTACCGTGGCCTACCTTGCGATGATCCTCTTCCATAGGCCGCGGCTCCGCAGTGGATCGTCAGGGTTGAGGACCTTCCGTCGCGCTCCTGTGACGTCGGCGTCTGCTGGGCTCCTTCCAGGACCTTACGCAACGTCCGGACGTGAGGCGGGGCTTCAGTTCTCGCGCGCTTTCGGAGTCCACGCCCCTCTTCTTCCCGCGCGGCGTCCTCAAGATGGCGTCCAATGGCGGGAAAGCTCCACGTGTGGCGGGAAGAAGGCTGAAGATGGCGCCGGATGGCGGGAAAACTCCACCGATGGCGGGAAGGAAGCGGAAGATGGCGCCGGATGGCGGGAATCTTCACCACAGGTAAGTTTGAACAGTCTTTTTCAGGCACGCAGTACCCGGTGGTTGCGGGCACGAAATCCTGCCGACTACGCCAAAAGTTGACGCGCCCCTGGGCCTGTGTCGCGCAGCGTTGCGCACGCGGGAGCTTACCCGGAGCCGGATCTGTTGAGGGTTGTAGTCTCGTGGTGGTGATCCGGTCCGTGCCCAGGGAGTCAGACTAAGTGGCGCTGTATCAGCGGTAGATGTTGGACGACTACGCCACCCGTTGAGTACAGCTAAGGAGCTGCTGCTGCAGGGCAGACCGCTGAGGCCGGTGGTAGGATTGTGCACCGTGATAGTATAACCCCCAACGGGAGGGGTATGGCCTCAGGGCAGCAGACGTGGATGATGGGGGTAGCAGGAACCACTCGGAGATGGTACGGTGTACTTCAGGGTCTTTACTGGTGACAAAGATAGACCCTCCCGGAGTACTGGCTAGCGATTGGGGCCTGGTCAGTCCTTGAGCAGATGGGATCTCCCCTGGCCAGGCGGAGTTGTAGGCCTCCCAAACTAACGATACTCTTCTGGCTACCTTGCTAGAGGCGGGTATAAGTAGCCCACGTCCCTGAGTGTACCGTGTGGTGCTCATCCGTATGGCCGGTGACTCGGGGCCTTCTAGTAGATTCCGCTCAACGACGGCGGTGCTGGTCCCACGCGTGTGACCGTGCCTTCAGGTTTTTGGGCCAGAGGACCTGCAATCCCCTGCCGGTCGGTTTCTGCTGCTGGATAGGAGTTAGTCCCCACAGCCTCGGACTCCGGGTCCGGTGATAACTTCTCAGTCAGGGCGAGCTCTGCAGCTGCCAGCCCCTGACTCCTTGTAGCACTGCTCCCACAGAGCTCCTGTTGTTTCTTCCTATGCTGCTTCTCTTCTCTACTTCTTCTCTACTTACTAACCCTGCCTCAGCCCTAGGTTTATATAGGGGAAGTTCTTCCCCTCCCAGGACTGGGCAGGAGGTGTGGCATGCATAGGATCCCTGACCAAGAGACCTCCCACCTGCTCTCAGACATAACATTGCTGTTACTGTGGAAACCAGACCCCTGGGGTGCCACACATACAAGAGTAGGTTTTATGAATAGAAGCATAAATCTTACAAACCAAAAAGTTATGTTGCTCAGTTGAATTTTATTAAATTTTAAACATAAAAGTGTGGGTCAATTATTATACAACCCCTATGTTTAATACAGTTATATGAAAAAGTTTGGGCACCCCTATTAATCTTAAGCTTATTGTTTTATAAAAATTGGTGTTTTTGCAACAGCTATTTCAGTTTGATATATGTAATAACTGTTGGACACAGTAATGTTTCTGCCTTGAAATGAGGTTTATTGTACTAACAGAAAATGTGCAATCTGCATTCAAACAAAATTTGACAGGTGCATAAGTATGGGCACCTCACCAGAAAAGTGACATTAATATTTAGTAGATCCTCCTTTTGCAAAAATAACAGCCTCTAGTCGCTTCCTGTAGCTTTTAATGAGTTCCTGGATCCTGGATGAAGGTATTTTTGACCATTCCTCTTTACAAAACAATTCCAGTTCAGTTAAGTTTGATGGTCGCCGAGCACGGACAGCCCTCTTCAAATGATCCCACAGATGTTCAATGATATTCAGGTCTGGGGACTGGGATGGCCATTCCAGAACATTGTAATTGTTCCTCTGCATGAATGCCTGAGTAGATTTGGAGCTGTGTTTTGGATCATTGTGTTGCTGAAAGATCCATCCCCTGCGTAACTTCAACTTTATCACTGATTCTTGAACATTATTGTCAAGAATCTGTTGATACTGAGTGGAATCCATGCGTCCCTCAACTTTAACAAGATTCCCGATGCCGGCATTGGCCAAACAGCCCCAAAGCATGATGGAACCTCCACCAAATTTTACTGTGGGTAGCAAGTGTTTTTCTTGGAATGCTGTGTTTTTTTGCCGCCATGCGTAACGCCTTTTTGTATGACCAAACAACTCAATCTTGGTTTCATCAGTCCACAGGACCTTCTTCCAAAAAGAAATTGGCTTCTCCAAATGTGCTTTTGCATACCTCAGCCGACTCTGTTTGTGGTGTGCTTGCAGAAACGGCTTCTTTCACATCACTCTCCCATACAGCTTCTCCTTGTGCAAAGTGCGTTGTATAGTTGACCGATGCACAATGACACCATCTGCAGCAAGTTGATGCTGCAGCTCTCTGGAGATGGTCTGAGGATTGTCCTTGACTGATCTCACCATTCTTCTTCTCTGCCTTTCTGATGTTTTTCTTGGCCTGCCACTTCTGGCCTTAACAAGAACTGTCCCTGTGTTCTTCCATTTCCTTACTATGTTCCTCACAGTGGAAACTGACAGGTTAAATCTCTGAGACAGCTTTTTGTATCCTTCCCCTGAACAACTATGTTGAATAATCTTTGTTTTCAGATCATTTGACAGTTGTTTTGAGGAGCCCATGATGCCACTCTTCAGGGGAGATTCAAACAGGAGAACAACTTGCAAGTGGCCACTTTAAGTAGGTTTTCTCATGATTGCATACACCTGGCTATGAAGTTCAAAGCTCAATGAAGGTTACAAAACCAAAAAAAGTGCTTTAGTAAGTCAGCAAAAAGTAGGTAGGAGTATTTAAAACAAGAAAATGATAAGGGTGCCCATACTTATGCACCTGTCAAATTTTGTTTGAATGCAGATTGCACATTTTCTGTTATTACAGTAAACCTCATTTCAAGGCAGAAACATTACTGTGTCCAACAGTTATTACAAATATCAAACTGAAATAGCTGTTGCAAAAACACCAATTTTTTTAAAACAATAAGCTTAAGATTAATAGGGGTGCCCAAACTTTTTCATATAACTGTATTTTGTGGAATAACCCTTGTTTGCAATTACAGCTAATAATCGTCTTTTATAAGACCTGATCAGGCCGGCACAGGTCTGTGGAGTTATCTTGGCCCACTCCTCCATGCAGATCTTCTCCAAGTTATCTAGGTTCTTTGGGTGTCTCAAGTGGACTTTATTCTTGAGCTCCTTCCACAAGTTTTCAATTGGGTTAAGGTCAGGAGACTGACTAGGCCACTCCAACACCTTGACCTTTTCCCTCTTGAACCAGGCCTTGGTTTTCTTGGCTGTGTGCTTTGGGTCGTTGTCTTGTTGGAAGATGAAATTACGACCCATCTTAAGATCCTTGATGGAGGAGCGGAGGTTCTTGGCCAAAATCTCCAGGTAGGCCGTGCTATCCATCTTCCCATGGATGCGGACCAGATGGCCAGGCCCCTTGGCTGAGAAACAGCCCCACAGCATGATACTGCCACCACCATGCTTGACTGTAGGGATGGTATTCTTGGGGTCGTATGCAGTGCAATCCAGTCTCCAAACGTCACGTGTGTGGTTGGCACCAAAGATCTCGATCTTGGTCTCATCAGACCATAGAACCTTGAACCAGTCTGTCTCAGAGTCCTCCAAGTGATCATGAGCAAACTGTAGACGAGCCTTGACATGACGCTTTGAAAGTAAAGGTACCTTATGGGCTCGCCTGGAACGGAGACCATTGCGGTGGAGTACGTTACTTATGGTATTGACTGAAACCAATGTCCCCACTGCCATGAGATCTTCCCGGAGCTCCTTCCTTGTTGTCCTTGGGTTAGCCTTGACTCTTCGGACAAGCCTGACCTCGGCACGGGAGGACACTTTCAAAGGCTGTCCAGGCCGTGGAAGGCTAACAGTAGTTCCATAAGCCTTCCACTTACGGATGATGCTCCCAACAGTGGAGACAGGTAGGCCCAACTCCTTGGAAAGGGTTTTGTACCCCTTGCCAGCCTTGTGACCCTCCACGATCTTGTCTCTGATGGCCTTGGAATGCTCCTTTGTCTTTCCCATGTTGACCATGTCTGAGTGCTGTTCACAAGTTTGGGGAGGGTCTTAAATAGTCAGAAAAGGCTGGCAAAAGAGATCTTTAATCCACACATGTGAAGCTCATTATTCTTGGTGCCTGAACTACTTCTTAATACTTTAGGGGGACCAAACAGAATTCTTGTGGTTTGAGGGGTTGAATAATAAATGACACTCTGAATTAACTTTTAACGTTTAAAAAAAAAAAAAAAAAAATTTGCTGCAGTGCATTTCCCACTTCCAGGCTGATCTACATTACAAATGTCACAATGCCAAGTTAATTCCGCATGTGTCAACCAGCTAAATCTGCAGGGGGTTGAATACTACTTGTAGGCACTGTAAGTCCCATTATCGGGGAGTGGGTGTCCCATAGTATTTGCTTATGCTTTCCCAGCAAAAGCTGCCAAAAATTAGGATGGAGCAACTTGCAATGCCCCTTACAAGATTACAAGAGCCATGCAGTACAGCATATTGCAAACATAAGTCCCATTATTGGGGAGTGGGTGTCCCATAGTATTTGCTTATGCTTTCCTAGCAAAAGCTGCCAAAAATTAGGACAGAGCAACTTGCAATGCCCCTTACAAGAGCCATGCAGTACAGCATATTACAAACATAAGTCCCATTATTGGGGAGTGGGTGTCCCATGGTATTTGCTTATGCTTTCCCAGCAAAAGCTGCCAAAAATTAGGACGGAGCAACTTGCAATGCCCCTTACAAGAGCCATGCAGTACAGCATATTACAAACATAAGTCCCATTATTGGGGAGTGGGTGTCCCATAGTATTTGCTTATGCTTTCCCAGCAAAAGCTGCCAAAAATTAGGACGGAGCAACTTGCAATGCCCCTTACAAGAGCCATGCAGTACAGCATATTACAAACATAAGTCCCATTATTGGGGAGTGGGTGTCCCATAGTATTTGCTTATGCTTTCCCAGCAAAAGCTGCCAAAAATTTGGACGGAGCAACTTGCAATGCCCCTTACAAGAGCCATGCAGTACAGCATATTACAAACATAAGTCCCATTATTGGGGAGTGGGTGTCCCATAGTATTTGCTTATGCTTTCCCAGCAAAAGCTGCCAAAAATAAGGACGGAGCAACTTGCAATGCCCCTTACAAGAGCCATGCAGTACAGCATATTACAAACAAAAGTTCCATTATTGGGGAGTGGGTGTCCCATGGTATTTGCTTATGCTTTCCCTGCAAAATCTGCTAAAAATTAGGACGGAGCAACTTGCAATGCCCCTTACAAGAGCCATGCAGTACAGCATATTACAAACATAAGTCCCATTATTGGGGAGTGGGTGTCCCATAGTATTTGCTTATGCTTTCCCAGCAAAAGCTGCCAAAAACTAGGATGGAGCAACTTGCAATGCCCCTTATAAGAGCCATGCAGTACAGCATATTACAAACATAAGTCCCATTATTGGGGAGTGGGTGTCCCATAGTATTTGCTTATGCTTTCCCAGCTAAAGCTGCCAAAAATTAGGACGGAGCAACTTGCAATGCCCCTTACAAGAGTCATGCAGTACAGCATATTACAAACATAGGTCCCATTATTGGGGAGTGGGTGTCCCATAGTATTTGCTTATGCTTTCCCATCAAAAGCTGCCAAAAATTAGGACGGAGCAACTTCTAATGCCCCTTACAAGAGCCATGCAGTACAGCATATTACAAACATAAGTCCCATTATTGGGGAGTGGGTGTCCCATAGTATTTGCTTATGCTTTCCCAGCAAAAGCTGCCAAAAATTAGGACGGAGCAACTTGCAATGCCCCTTACAAGTGCCATGCAGTACAACATATTACAAACATAAGTCCCATTATTGGGGAGTGGGTGTCCCATAGTATTTGCTTATGCTTTCCCAGCAAAGGCTGCCAAAAATTACGACGGAGCAACTTGCAATGCCTCTTACAAGAGCCATGCAGTACAGCATATTACAAACATAAGTCCCATTATTGGGGAGTGGGTGTCCCATAGTATTTTCTTATGCTTTCCCAGCAAAAGCTGCCAAAAATTAGGACGGAGCAACTTGCAATGCCCCTTACAAGAGCCATGCAGTACAGCATATTACAAACATATGTCCCATTATTGGGGAGTGGGTGTCCCATATTATTAGCTTATGCTTTCTCAACAAAAGCTGCCAAAAATTAGGATGGAGCAACTTGCAATGCCCCTTACAAGAGCCATGCAGTACAGCATATTACAAACATAAGTCCCATTATTGGGGAGTGGGTGTCCCATTGTATTTGCTTATGCTTTCCCAGCAAAAGCTGCCAAAAATTAGGTTGGAGCAACTTGCAATGCCCCTTACAAGAGCCATGCAGTACAGCATATTACAAACATAAGTCCCATTATTGGGGAGTGGGTGTCCCATAGTATTAGCTTATGTTTTCCCAGCAAATGCTGCCAAAAATTAGGACGGAGCAACTTGCAATGCCCCTTACAAGAGCCATGCAGTGCAGCATATTACAAACATAAGTCCCATTATTGGGGAGTGGGTGTCCCATGGTATTTGCTTATGCTTTCCCAGCAAAAGCTGCCAAAAATTCAGACGGAGCAACTTGCAATGCCCCTTACAAGAGCCATGCAGTACAGCATATTACAAACATAAGTCCCATTATTGGGGAGTGGGTGTCCCATAGTATTTGCTTATGCTTTCCCAGCAAAAGCTGCCAAAAATTAGGACGGAGCAACTTGCAATGCCCCTTACAAGAGCCATGCAGTACAGCATATTACAAACATATAGTGCCTAGAAGTAGTATTCAACCCCCTGCAGATTTAGCTGGTTTGATAAGATGCAAATAAGTTAGAGCCTTCAAACTGCAAACAAGAGTATGTTTTATGAACAGAAGCATAAATCTTACAAACCAAAAATTTATGTTGCTCAGTTGAATTTTATTAAATTTTAAACATAAAAGTGTGGGTCAATTATTATACAACCCCTATGTTTAATATTTTGTGGAATAACCCTTGTTTGCAATTACAGCTAATAATTAGAGATGAGCGTTGTTCTACTCGAACTGTTCGCCAATCTCAAATTCGAGCTGTTTTGGGCGGTGTTCAAGCCGTTCGGCGAACACGAACAATTTGAGAAAAATTCGGCTGTTCGAGGTTATGTTCGATAACTGTTCGTGCACCAAAATCATAACTGGATTTTTTCTCAGTAATGATGAAAATTAATGTTAATACGCAGTTTGAGTGTACAGCGGGGTGGGGGGAGGGGCAGGGGATGGATCTCTGCAGGAACAATGAAGATCTCCATTTTTTTTTCTCTTTCCCGCATTTACAGTGGGGAGGTGCAATCTGTCAGCCTATCAGCAGCGCACACACGGAGCGAAGTGCTTTTTTTCACACAAGCAAGGGCATGTGTCATTGGCAGTGTATGTCACATGTCCTTGCCCTATAAGACCAAGCCATTTTCCCCATCGCCACCATTTTCTCACTGCTGCAGCTGCGTGTTAGACGGCACCGCTGTTGCTGTGTGCGCTATACCTTGTTAATTTCAAGAGAATTTTCGCACAAATCTACAGATAGCTTGGGAGTAGGGAATAGTTGTGATTGCAGTCCTTTTAAGGACTAGGTTACAGCATTTCCTACGACTTTTATCAGGCAGGTCTGTGCTCTTAAATAGATAGGTTGTGGGAGTAAAGACTAATTGTAATTGGAGTCCTTTTCAGGACTAGGTTACATCAGTTCCTATCAGTTTTTGCCAGGCAGGTCTGTGCCAGTGCTGTGCAAGTTTTTTTCACAGCATTTGGCTGAATCTAGCAAAGCTAATCCTTTTTGGCCTATTGCAGAGTGTGTTAGTCAGTGGAGTAGCCTACCTGTGTTGCAAGATATACCACCTGTGTATAGAATACCAATTTTTTTACTGCACCTAGTGAAGTAAAATCTTTTGGGCATAGCATCATTCTATTAGTCCATCTATACTGACCTCCATCAGGTTGCAAACTGAATATATTTTTTTCTGCATCTACCTCTGAAAAAATATTGGGCTTCTAGCTGTGTGTGGGACTTGTTGTATTAGTCCATCTATACTGACCTCCATCAGGTTGCAAACTGAATATATTTTTTTCTGCATCTACCTCTGAAAAAATATTGGGCTTCTAGCTGTGTGTGGGTCTTGTTCTATTAATCCATCTATACAGACCTCCATCAGGTTGCAAATTGAATATAATTTTTTTCTGCATCTAGCTCTGAAAAAATATTTGGCCTTCTAGTAGTGTGTGGGACTTTCTCTGTTAGTCCATCTATACTGACCTCCATCAGGTTGCAAACTGAATATATTTTTTTCTGCATCTACCTCTGAAAAAATATTGGGCTTCTAGCTGTGTGTGGGTCTTGTTCTTTTAATCCATCTATACTGACCTCCATCAGGTTGCAAACTGAATATAATTTTTTTCTGCATCTAGCTCTGAAAAAATATTTGGCCTTCTAGTAGTGTGTCGGACTTTCTCTATTAGTCCATCTATACTGACCTCCCTCAGGATGCAAATTAAAAATAATTTTTATCTGCATCTACAGTACCTCTGAAAAAATATTTGGGCTTCTAGCTGTGTGTGGGACTTGTTGTATTAGTCCATCTATACTGACCTCCATCAGGTTGCAAACTGAATATATTTTTTTCTGCATCTACCTCTGAAAAAATATTGGGCTTCTAGCTGTGTGTGGAACTTGTTGTATTAGTCCATCTATACTGACCTCCATCAGCTTGCAAACTGAATATATTTTTTTCTGCATCTACCTCTGAAAAAATATTGGGCTTCTAGCTGTGTGTGGGTCTTGTTCTATTAATCCATCTATACAGACCTCCATCAGGTTGCAAACTGAATATAATTTTTTTCTGCATCTAGCTCTGAAAAAATATTTGGCCTTCTAGCAGTGTGTGGGACTTGTTCTATTAGTCCACCTATACTGACCTCCATCAGGTTGCAAATTCAAAATAATTTTTTGTATGCATCTAGCTCTGAAAAAATATTTGGCCTTCTAGCAGTGTGTTGGACTTTCTCTGTTAGTCCATCTATACTGACCTCCATCAGGTTGCAAACTGAATATAATTTTTTTCTGCATCTAGCTCTGAAAAAATATTTGGCCTTCTAGCAGTGTGTCGGACTTTCTCTATTAGTCCATCTATACTGACCTCCATCAGGTTGCAAATTAAAAATAATTTTTATCTGCATCTACAGTACCTCTGAAAAAATATTTGGGCTTCTAGCTGTGTGTGGGACTTGTTGTATTAGTCCATCTATACTGACCTCCATCAGGTTGCAAACTGAATATATTTTTTTCTGCATCTACCTCTGAAAAAATATTGGGCTTCTAGCTGTGTGTGGGTCTTGTTCTATTAATCCATCTATACAGACCTCCATCAGGTTGCAAACTGAATATAATTTTTTTCTGCATCTAGCTCTGAAAAAATATTTGGCCTTCTAGTAGTGTGTGGGACTTTCTCTGTTAGTCCATCTATACTGACCTCCATCAGGTTGCAAACTGAATATATTTTTTTCTGCATCTACCTCTGAAAAAATATTGGGCTTCTAGCTGTGTGTGGGTCTTGTTCTATTAATCCATCTATACTGACCTCCATCAGGTTGCAAACTGAATATAATTTTTTTCTGCATCTAGCTCTGAAAAAATATTTTGCCTTCTAGTAGTGTGTCGGACTTTCTCTATTAGTCCATCTATACTGACCTCCATCAGGTTGCAAATTAAAAATAATTTTTATCTGCATCTACAGTACCTCTGAAAAAATATTTGGGCTTCTAGCTGTGTGTGGGACTTGTTGTATTAGTCCATCTATACTGACCTCCATCAGGTTGCAAACTGAATATATTTTTTTCTGCATCTACCTCTGAAAAAATATTGGGCTTCTAGCTGTGTGTGGAACTTGTTGTATTAGTCCATCTATACTGACCTCCATCAGGTTGCAAACTGAATATATTTTTTTCTGCATCTACCTCTGAAAAAATATTGGGCTTCTAGCTGTGTGTGGGTCTTGTTCTATTAATCCATCTATACAGACCTCCATCAGGTTGCAAACTGAATATAATTTTTTTCTGCATCTAGCTCTGAAAAAATATTTGGCCTTCTAGCAGTGTGTGGGACTTGTTCTATTAGTCCACCTATACTGACCTCCATCAGGTTGCAAATTCAAAATAATTTTTTGTATGCATCTAGCTCTGAAAAAATATTTGGCCTTCTAGCAGTGTGTGGGACTTTCTCTGTTAGTCCATCTATACTGACCTCCATCAGGTTGCAAACTGAATATAATTTTTTTCTGCATCTAGCTCTGAAAAAATATTTGGCCTTCTAGCAGTGTGTCGGACTTTCTCTATTAGTCCATCTATACTGACCTCCATCAGGTTGCAAATTAAAAATAATTTTTATCTGCATCTACAGTACCTCTGAAAAAATATTTGGGCTTCTAGCTGTGTGTGGGACTTGTTGTATTAGTCCATCTATACTGACCTCCATCAGGTTGCAAACTGAATATATTTTTTTCTGCATCTACCTCTGAAAAAATATTGGGCTTCTAGCTGTGTGTGGGTCTTGTTCTATTAATCCATCTATACAGACCTCCATCAGGTTGCAAACTGAATATAATTTTTTTCTGCAACTACCTCTGAAAAAATATTGGGCTTCTAGCTGTGTGTGGGACTTGTTGTATTAGTCCATCTATACTGACCTCCATCAGGTTGCAAACTGAATATATTTTTTTCTGCATCTACCTCTGAAAAAATATTGGGCTTCTAGCTGTGTGTGGGACTTGTTCTATTAATCCATCTATACAGACCTCCATCAGGTTGCAAACTGAATATATTTTTTTCTGCATCTACCTCTGAAAAAATATTGGGCTTCTAGCTGTGTGTGGGACTTGTTGTATTAGTCCATCTATACTGACCTCCATCAGGTTGCAAACTGAATATAATTTTTTTCTGCATCTAACCCAGCCAATAGTTTTGGCCTAATACCACAGTTTGGCCACTCAGCTCTGCTTGATTACCATCCATTGTTTTTTTGTGCAAACAACTCCAGAGTTGTGAATTAGTTAACCACCAAAATGAGTGGAAAAAGGCCTGCTGCTGGTGGAAAGGGGAATAGGCGTGTTGGGAAGGGGAAAAAAGGTTGTGTCTGTGGGGTAGGTGTTAAAGCAACAGTAACATCTGCAGAAGAAAGACCATCTTCCAGCCAAACTAAAATGTCTACTTCTTTTAGCGGACAATGTGATAAGATCCCTTTCTTACGGCCACGCCAATCGCTACAAATTCCAGATGAGGCACAAAAACAGCAGGTGCTTCAACGGATATCAAGTGCTCCTTTAAGTGGGCTCTCCTCCACATCAACTTCAACATCACAAATACTCCAGTCCTCAAAGGTGTCACCCAAATCGCACTTGCTTCCTCACAGCTCCCAAATCTCCAGCTGCCCGTCTGAGTATGAGGTAGAACAGATGGTTGAGTCTGCAGAGCTGTTTACTCATACTATAGCCTGGGAATCAGAGGTCGACTCCAGCGCTTCTGTGAATCCAGACGAGGAAATGATTTGCACTGATGCCCAGAATCTTTATGAGTCGGATCCAGGACCAGACTCAGAAGGTTCTGACCATAATGTAGACCCTCATTCCCAAACTGTAACTCCTGTTGGTGGAGACAATGAGGAAGACGATGATAAGACTCAAATACCTGATTGGAGCGACAACTTTAGTTTTTTGTCAGGGCAGGAACAGGTTGGCTCTGAGGACGACGGGTGTGATAACACACAGAGTGATGATGATGAGGTTGGAGATCCCACTTACTGTCAACCCACAGTCAGCCAAGAGATGAGGTCAGCAGAGGAGGTGGAGGAAGATGCTAGTGACGACGAGGTCAGGTTGCGCCTTCCTGGACAGAGACGTAGTACTGGAAGCACGTCAACAACTGCATCCTCAAACACAACTCTGCCTCTCACCACAAGTCGTGGTGGCTCTTCAGGTCGCATGGGTGCTAAGCCTTGCATAGCCTGGGCATTTTTTCAGATCGATAAAGATGACCCAACTCGTGTTATCTGTAACATTTGTCAGCAAAAGCTAAGTAGAGGCCAAAAAATACATAGTTTGAGTACTTCATGCATGAACCGGCACATGGACATGAAGCATAAGTTGCAGTGGGAAGCTCAGTGTGCTACAATGCGGCCTAGCCGGCCGGGCCAACCACCGTCTGCCATATCTTGTGCATCCGCGGCCTCTTCATTCTCTGTGACTGGGGGGACAGCAGTCACACCTGTTTTGGGGCGCAGACCTGCCACCTCTTTACCCGCAACAGCCAGCGTGATTGGCAGGTCATCATTTTCTTTGGAGGTGGTAACACCAGCTGGTGTTGAGCGCTGTCCGACATCGATAGCACCACCTTTGGATCAAGGCAACCTAACATGTCCGCCTGCATCTTCCTCACAGACCGGCAGTTTGCCGGGGACACCCTTATCAACCCCGTCTAAGCACAATAGCCAGCCCTCGGTCCCTCAGATGTGGACAAGTAAAAGACCATTTCCTCCTAGCCATGAGAAAGCTAAGAGGTTGAATTTCACCATCTGCAAGCTCTTGGCTACAGAAATGCTGCCTTTCCGCCTGGTGGACACAGAGTATTTTCGAGACCTTATGTCCGTCGCAGTGCCCCAGTACCAGATGCCCAGTCGGCACTACTTCTCAAAGAAAGGTGTGCCTGCGCTCCATCAGCATGTCGCACACAACATCACCGCTTCTTTGAGAAACTCTGTGTGTGACAGGGTGCATTTCACCACAGACACTTGGACGAGTAGGCATGGACAGGGGCGTTACATGTCGCTGACTGGGCACTGGGTAACTATGGTGACAGCAGGACAAGGGGCTGCTGTCCAAGTCTTGCCGTCCCCACGAGTTGTGCGTCAATCCTCTTTATGTCAAAGTTCCTCCACTGCTTCTGCCTCCTCAACCTCCTCTCGGTCTTCCACCTGCACCCAAAGCCTGTCTGGTCATGCCACAAGCTTTCTAACTGCACAGAAGGGATCCTGCACACCTCCTTACTATGCTGGCAGTAGGGCTCAACGTCATCAGGCGGTTTTTACTTTGAAATGTCTGGGAAATGTGAGTCACACAGCTGAGGAGTTGTGGTCAGCTCTGGAGAACCAATTTCATGAATGGCTGTCTCCACTGGACCTGAAACCAGGGAAGGCCGTGTGCGACAATGCTGCAAACCTGGGTGCGGCCCTTCGCCGGGGCAATGTCACACACGTGCCTTGTATGGCTCACGTGTTGAACCTGGGTGTCCAGCAATTTTTAGCCCACTATCCCAGACTAGATGGCCTTTTGCAGAGGGCACGGTCGCTGTGTGCTCACTTCCGCCGTTCGCATCCCGCAGCTCAGCGACTTACATCTCTACAGAAGTCGTTGGGCCTGCCACTTCACCGGCTAAAATGCGATGTGCCTACCCGGTGGAATTCAACTCTGCACATGTTGCAGCGACTGTGGCAGCACCGACAAGCCCTGGTGCAATACGTTCTGACGTATAGCCTGGGCCAACGAGATCCAGAGGTGGGGCAAATCACGCTGGAGGAGTGGTCTCAGATCAGGGACCTATGCACCCTTCTGCACAGTTTTGAAATGGCGACGAAGATGTTTAGTGCTGATGATGCAATTATCAGCATGACTATTCCGGTGATTTACATGCTGGAGCACATGTTAAACAGAATTCGGAGTCAGGTGGTGGCACAAGAGGAGGTGGAGGAAGTAGAGGAGGAGGAGTTGTATGCGGAAGGGCTAACATCTGCAAGGTCCAGACGGTCGGCAGCACCAAGGCGGCAGGCATGTGAGGGTGGGGGAGATGGTTTTACCAGGGCGCATGGTAGCAGCCAAACTAGTGAGGAAGGTGCAAGAGCCCAGGAAGAAGTGGAGGACGAACTGATGGAAGACTCATCAGATGAGGGAGACCTTGATCACATTTCTGTTGTGCGAGGTTGGGGGGAGAGGACAGAGGAAGGAAGCATGATTGTTACCTCGCCACCAACACAACAGGGACTTGGTGCTCCTGGATGCGCAACACACATGAGTGCCTTCTTGCTGCACTACCTGCAACATGACCCTCGAATTGTGAGAATTAGAAATAATCCTGACTACTGGGTTGCCACACTGTTAGATCCCCGGTACAAAAGTAAATTTGCCGAAATTATTCCTGCCATAGAAAGGGATGCACGCATGCAGGAGTATCAGCAGAGACTGTTGCAGAATCTTACATGTGCTTTTCCACAAAACACCAGTGGTGCACGTAGTGAATCTCACAGTTCCAACTTGCCAACCGTGGGACCGTCAAGTGTTCAGCACTCAAACCGTAACAGAACCACAGTATCTGCTGGTAACATCAATTTTGCAGAATCATTTCACCACTTTTTTAGCCCATCCTTTGCAAGGCCACAGGAGACAAGAAGTCTGACACATAGTCAACGCCTAGAGACGATGGTACAGGAGTATCTCCAAGTAAACATTGAAGCCACGACTGTGTCACTGGACCCTTGCTCTTTTTGGGCTTCCAATCTGGATAAATGGCCGGAGCTAGCCACTTACGCCTTGGAGATCTTGTCATGCCCCGCAGCCAGCGTTCTGTCTGAACGTGTGTTCAGCGCTGCTGGTGGTGTGCTGACAGATAAGCGCACGCGGCTCTCCACTGATAATGTAGACAGACTCACGTTCATAAAGATGAACAAATCATGGATCCGAAACGACTTTTCTACCCCTGTGTCATCCTGGGGAGAGTAAAAGCTTGATGATTGGTTAAAATCACCCTACCAACCGTTTTAAGCTTTCAAATTACTAATCATGTTTATCTGTATCTTGACTGGAAAATAATTTGGGCTTTGTAGCAGTGTGCAGCACTGATCCTATTAGGCCATCTATAATAAGCTCCACCAGATTTAAAATTAAAAATAATTTTTAGCTGCATCTAGCCCGGAAAATAATTTTGGGGCTCCGAGATGCGCACGACACATAAGTGCCTTCTTGCTGCACTACCTGCAGCATGACCCTCATATTGTCAGAATTCGAAGTAATCATGACTACTGGGTTGCCACACTCTTAGATCCCCCAAACTTTTCGATCAACCTTTTCATTTTAATAAAGACCAAAAAAATGGTCATTTTTGAAATTATAAGCATTAGCAGGTTGTTAGAAACTGAAATCAAACAGTTTTCAACTCAAAACTTTATTCTAGGTGATGTTACATTTTCACATAGGACCCCTTGTTCGAAAGGAGCTTCTGAACTCTCTCGTCCATTGAATTTGTCAGGTTTTGGATGGTTTCTGCTTCAATTGTTTTGCATGAGGACAGAATACCCTCCCAGAGCTGTTGCTTAGATGTGAACTGCCTCCCGCCATCATAGACACTCCTTTTAATGATGCTCCAAAGGTTCTGAATGGGGTAGAGGTCAGGGGAGCATGGGGGTCACACCATAAGTTTGTCCCCTTTTATGCCCATATCAGCCAGAGATGCAGATGTTTTATGTGCAGCATGAGATGGTGCATTATCATGCAGAAAAATGATCTTGCTGTGAAATACACGGTTCTTCTTCTTGAACCATGGCAGGAAGTGCTGTTTGAGAAAATCCACATACATTATGGAGTTCATCTTTAGCGCCTTCAGGGATCCTAAAGGGGCCGACAATCTCTCTCCCCATGATTCCAGCCCAAAACATTACTCCACCTCCTCCTTGTTGGCGCTGTAGCCGTGTTTGCGTGGGGTGTCCATCAACCAGACATCCTCCACTCCATCCATCTGGACCATCAAGCGCTGCACGGCACTCATCCGTGAACAAAACAGTTTTGAAATCAGTCTTCATGTAATGTTTGGCCCACTGGAGCCGTTTCTGCTTGTGTGAAGTGGATAGAGGAGGTCGACAGGATGGCGTATGCACAGCTGCAAACCTCTGAAGGACCCTGCATCTTGTTGTTCGGGGGACGTTGGAGGCACAAGCAGCTTCAAAAACTTGTCTGCTGCTATGACAAGGCTTTTTGCCGCTGCTCTTTCAACCTGACGTAATTGCCTGT
The DNA here is from genome assembly GCF_046119375.1 of Phyllobates terribilis. Taxonomy (NCBI): domain Eukaryota; kingdom Metazoa; phylum Chordata; class Amphibia; order Anura; family Dendrobatidae; genus Phyllobates; species Phyllobates terribilis. The sequence continues at coordinate 209,904,397 of NW_027362771.1, forward strand.
AGGAAAGAGTCCTCAATTTGCCCTTATCAGCACGCACACGTGTGTACTGTGAATCAGCTACATACTTCTTGATTGCCAAGACACTTCATCCTGATCATCGCACAATGTTGATTGTAGTCATGCCTTGACCTAAACACTCCACAATTTGTTGCTTCTCAGCAGCCGACACATCCTTTTTCTTTCCCATTTTGGCAGAAAATGTAGGCTGCTTAATAATGTGAGAGAGCCTTCTTAAGTAGTCTTGCCTTTCATTGGACACACCTGCCAAACTAATTAGCACAGGTGTCTGCAATTGCTTACAGTGATATAAAGAGCCCTGACACACATCACCATCACCATCAATGAGTTTAACTGACAAACAAACAAATTCTTCCCTTATCACTCCTAAACACTTTTTGCATAATAATTTGGAACGCAGTGTACATGTGCTTTTCCACAAAACACCAGTGGTTCACGTAGTGAATCTTACAGTTCTAACTTGCCAACCGTGGTCTGTATGGAATTGTTCAATAAAGGGCCCAAAATTAAGATAACATAGATGGGAGAGGTCTCTATGAATAGGAATTCCTAAGTATTTGATACCCTGTGAGGGCCAGGCAAAGGGAAAGTTGGACTGGATGGAATCCTATATGGATTTGGGGAGGGAGACATCGAGGGCCTCAGACTTCGCTGCATTGATTTTAAAATTTTACCATGTAACAAAGTGATCTATTTCAGCCATAACAGCAGGGATGGATATATGTGATTGAGTGATATATACTAGGACTTCATCAGCAAATAGAGAGCACTTGTACTCGGTGCCTCCCACCTCAATCCACCTAATATTGGGGTTATGGCGAATTGATGAGAGCAGGTGCTCCGTCACTAGGATGTATAAGAGAGGGGACAGAGGACATCCCTGCCTTGTCCCATTGGTGATTGTGAAAGGTGATGAAAATGTTCTGACGCACCCCCTGGGCCTTGGGACACCCGGAGCCGGACCCTTTTTGGTGGATGCTGGTGGTTGTAGTCTTCGTGGCGGCGACCCGGTTCCGTGGCTCAGGGCGGTCAAACCAGTGGCGGAACTATTTATGTGGTTTTGATGTTTAAATGTCCGACTACGCCACCCGTGGATTGCGGTCAGAGTGAACCGCCGCTACAGGGCAGAGCGCTGAGGCTGGTGTTGTGGGTGCAGCAGAGCGTAGCATAACTCCGCACGGGAGGAGTATAGCCTCAGGGCAGTGTATGCGGAGGATGGGGGTGATGGTGCAGGGCAGCAGCAGTAACGACACGGAGTCAGTGATGCAGTCCAGGGCCTTTACTCACAGTTCTTATTATCCAGACCACGTCTGCAGGTAACGGCTGCCCATGTCGTACTGTGCTCACCAGGTGAGGGGCTCAGACAACTCCCAGATAACTTTGGAGCACTTCACAGGACCCCCTTTGTGTGTGCTTTGTCTGGCCTTTCTTACCAACACTTCTGTCCGGCTGCCTCCTCTTGGTAAACTTGGCGCCAGTTTCCCTGACCCTATGTGGTGCCTTCCTAGCGGGTGTAGCGAGGGGCTGCGCCACATAAAATGTCAGAGCCTCCGGTTTCTAGCTGAGGGTCGTTTCCTGCCTCCACTAGTTAGGGGACCGGTCTCCCCCTTTGGCCTGACCCCTCCACGCAGGTGGATTCGGGCGTGCGGTGGCGACTCGCCCGTCCGCACCCCTGGGATCCCTTCATTCCTCGTTCCTGGAGCCTTCTCCACTCCTCTTCCTTCCTTCTCCCTCTTCCAGGCCTGGGCCTCTGTTACTAGGCCCGCCTCCGGAGCAGAGCTCATGCAGAGCCCCTGCTCCCTGCCACTTCTGCTCAGACTTCTCTGCACTGAACTAAGATGGTGCCCACCTTTTATACTCCCTTCTCAATGCACCCAGGAACTGCTTCCTCCCTGCTCCTGCACTACAGGGTTCCCCTTCCTCAGTGTTCCCTCCCCCCACTCCAGCCAGGGACAGGGACTGTCGTGCCCATCTCAGGGGCATATTGGTCGCCCTGCCCCACGGCAATGTGGTGTAATGCATGCAGGTGTCAGGTCCTGATCCACACTCCATCCTTACCTGAGAGTGAGATATCACACCTCTGGGTGAGGTGCAATACGTCTGTAGCAACCGAGCCCTCAGGGTGCTACAGTTCCATTTATCCTCAGCCTAGGTGACGTATTGCGATACAGGGCCGTGATTTTGGCTATAAAAGGGTCCCCTAGACCCCTACCCCAAGCTTTTTAAGAGAATCATATATGGCGTGCCAGGAGACTCTATGGAATGCTTTCTCAGCATCCAATGAGAGTATCTAATTACAAATTTTCAACTGCATCTAGCCCAGGAAATACTTTGTGCCTAGTAGCAGTGTCTGCTAGTCAGCGGATTATCCCGGCTGTTAAGCAAGCTACACCACCTGTAGTTTAGACACTTAATTTTTTCAAAGGAAATGCTTCGGGACCATGGGATACTTAGTGAAGAGCATCAGGAGGCACCCCAAGGCATAGGGGCTGGGACTGGCAGTAGGATGCCTTGCGGTGGACAGCCGAGCTCGATCCTTATAAAAGCTTTTTAACTGCAGCAGCTTTAGTGGACGCTACTGGAGCTGGAATTACCGCGGCTGCTGGCATGAGACTTGCCCTCCAATAGATCCTTGTAAATGGATTTAAAGTGTATTCATTCAAATTAGAGAGACAATTTAAATTAAAAAGCTTAGAGCTGCCTCCACCACAGGGGGGCTCGCTCGACCCACCAGCGGACAGGCACCAGTATTGGGAGAGGGGGGCTGGCCGTCAGGGTTCACCGCGACTCTGGCACAAACCCGGCGACACGGAGGTGGCACAGGCAGGAGCGGACTGGCCGTGTCGGCTTCTCACTTTTTGGATTTTAGAAGGGCATGACATGCCTATATCTGTGTCTCCCCCTCCTTTTACTCCTCCACCTCTTTTATTTTCGCATGACTATATGTACTTGTCACTTTTCCATGTGTTAGTTATGTCTTCTGAGCAGTTTGTCAGCTTTTGGACACCTTTGAAGGTGTTTTCTATGTGTTTCTATGTGTTTTTGTTTGCCTGCCATTGGTTTTAACGGTGTTCGAAGGTGTTCGACGAACAGTTCGACGAACAGTTCGGCGAACACACGGGTGTTCGACGAACCGAACCGAACTCGAACACTACGGGGGTGGCTCAACACTACTAATAATCGTCTCTTATAAGACCTGATCAGGCCGGCACAGGTCTGTGGAGTTATCTTGGCCCACTCCTCCATGCAGATCTTCTCCAAGTTATCTAGGTTCTTTGGGTGTCTCAAGTGGACTTTATTCTTGAGCTTCTTCCACAAGTTTTCAATTGGGTTAAGGTCAGGAGACTGACTAGGACACTCCAACACCTTGACATTTTCCCTCTTGAACCAGGCCTTGGTTTTCTTGACTGTGTGTTTTGGGTCGTTGTCTTGTTGGAAGATGAAATTACGACCCATCTTAAGATCCTTGATGGAGGAGCGAAGGTTCTTGGCCAAAATCTCCAGGTAGGCCGTGCTATCCATCTTCCCATGGATGCAGACCAGATGGTCAGGCCCCTTGGCTGAGAAACAGCCCCACAGCATGATGCTGCCACCACCATGCTTGACTGTAGGGATGGTATTCTTTGGGTCGTATGCAGTGCCATCCAGTCTCCAAATGTCACGTGTGTGGTTGGCACCAAAGATCTCGATCTTGGTCTCATCAGACCATAGAACCTTGAACCAGTCTGTCTCAGAGTCCTCCAAGTGATCATGAGCAAACTGTAGACGAGCCTTGTCATGACGCTTTGAAAGTAAAGGTACCTTATGGGCTCGCCTGGAACGGAGACCATTGCGGTGGAGTACGTTACTTATGGTATTGACTGAAACCAATGTCCCCACTGCCATGAGATCTTCCCGGAGCTCCTTCCTTGTTGTCCTTGGGTTAGCCTTGACTCTTCGGACAAGCCTGACCTCGGCACGGGAGGACACTTTCAAAGGCTGTCCAGGCCGTGGAAGGCTAACAGTAGTTCCATAAGCCTTCCACTTACGGATGATGCTCCCAACAGTGGAGACAGGTAGGCCCAACTCCTTGGAAAGGGTTTTGTACCCCTTGCCAGCCTTGTGACCCTCCACGATCTTGTCTCTGATGGCCTTGGAATGCTCCTTTTTCTTTCCCATGTTGACCATGTCTGAGTGCTGTTCACAAGTTTGGGGAGGGTCTTAAATAGTCAGAAAAGGCTGGCAAAAGAGATCTTTAATCCACACATGTGAAGCTCATTATTCTTGGTGCCTGAACTACTTCTTAATACTTTAGGGGGACCAAACAGAATTCTTGTGGTTTGTGGGGTTGAATAATAAATGACACTCTGAATTAACTTTTAACTAGTGTTGAGCCACCCCCGTAGTGTTCGAGTTCGGTTCGGTTCGTCGAACACCCGTGTGTTCGCCGAACTGTTCGTCGAACTGTTCGTCGAACACCTTCGAACACCGTTAAAACCAATGGCAGGCAAACAAAAACACATAGAAACACATAGAAAACACCTTCAAAGGTGTCCAAAAGCTGACAAACTGCTCAGAAGACATAACTAACACATGGAAAAGTGACAAGTACATATATTCATGCGAAAATAAAAGAGGTGGAGGAGTAAAAGGAGGGGGAGACACAGATATAGGCATGTCATGCCCTTCTAAAATCCAAAAAGTGAGAAGCCGACACGGCCAGTCCGTTCCTGCCCGTGCCACCTCCGTGTCGCCGGGCTTGTGCCAGAGCCGCGGTGGACCCTGACGGCCAGCCCCCCTCTCCTAATACTGGTGCCTGTCCGCTGGTGGGTCGAGCCCCCCGCGGTGGGGGGGGAGTAACATCTGCAGAAGAAAGACCATCTTCCAGCCAAACTAACATGTCGACTTCTTTTCGTGGTCAATGTGATATGATCCCTTTGTTACGGACACGCCCATCGCTACAAATTCCAGATGAGGCACAAAAACAGCAGGTGCTTCAGCGGATATCAAGTACTCCTTCAAGTGGGCTCTCCTCCACCTCAACTTCAACATCACAAATACTCCAGTCCTCAGAGGTGTCACCCCAATCGCACTTGCTTCCTCACAGCTCCCAAGTCTCCAGCTGCCCGTCTGAGTATGGGGTAACACAGATGGTAGAGTCTGCACAGCTGTTTACTCATACTATAGCCTGGGAAACGGAGGTCTGCTCCAGAGCTTCTGTTAATCCAGATGAGGAAATGATCTGCACTGATGCCCAGAATCTTTATAAGTCGGATCCAGGACCAGATGAAGAAGGTTCTGAGCATAATGTAGACCCTCGTTCCCAAACTGTAACTCCTGTTGGTGGAGACAATGATGAAGACGATGATGAGACTCAAATACCTGATTGGAGCGACAACTTGACTTTTCGGTCAGGGCAGGAAGAGGTTGGCTTTGAGGACGACGGGTGTGATAACACACAGGGTGATGATGACAAGGTTGGAGATCCCACTTACTGTCAACCCACAGTCAGCCAGTCGATGAGGTCACCCGGGCCTTTGCCTGGCCTTTGGGATGTCGCGGTGGTCGGCTCCCTGGCCCGTACCCTGGGGTCACTCTTTAAAAGGGTGGATAATTGTTAATTTTATAAGAGTTTGTGACACCACCTGTGGTATCTGGTGAGAAGCACCAGCGCTGCAGCAGTCCACTGAGGCCCGTGATAAGGCAGCTCGATGGTATAGCTCCCCACAGGTGGAGCTAGGTCTCAGGGCAGCGTATGCAGGGGGAATGCAGGACAGGCGAGACCCAGCTGGGTCAGAGCAAGAACGGAAACGGACACGGTAGTCACTTCAGTACCTTTTACTGGAGGAAATTCAGGCACATCCTGGAGCACTGTAGGGTGAATGGTGCATATCAGGATCCTCCCCAATGAGCGGGTGTAGGGCCTCCTGTTTCTTACCTCTGCGCAGTAAGTTTCTGACCTGCCTGGAGCGAGGCCTAACTTTGTCTCTGTCCTGCGCTGGCTGACCTTGTGGTAGGGCCTTCTCTTGAAGTTCACGCTCCCAGTATGCGGGGCCCAAGCGTCTCCTGGCTCTGTTACGTATCAGCACCTTAGCGATCCTGGGACTTGTAGTTCTCCAGGGATTCCGGTTATGCCTTACTGGGTCATAGAGATCCCGGTAAGCTCGGATCCGGTGTCCGGTAAATGCTTCGGGGTGAGCTGGTTAAGCTCCTCTGCCCCTTATGTACTAACTCGCCTCTCGCCTTCGGCCTACTCGGGCCCTCAATAGGCTATACACACTAACGGCAGCTTGCCGCGCTTCACCGATCTTATGACGCCGGCACACCTTAAGCTCTATCTGGGCTCCCTGAATCTAGCTAGCAGGAGCCTCGTGCTCCACTGCTGAACTATTAACTGAGTTCTCTAGACTAGACTGAGCTCCACTGCAGACTGACCTCTCTTAGGCTTCTCTACTGCAGGAACTCTTCAGAGGAACTGAACTGCCTAGCTCCACCTTCCCTATTTATATCCCTAACGGGCTCCCTCTGCTGGTCTGAGGTGGAAGGTGGAGATGTGTGAATGTTTATGGGGGCCTCTTGTGGAGGATTCCATCAATACACTCTTCTAGGATCTGTGATACCAAGCGCAGCGGGGCGTCACAGATGCTATTGACGACGAGGTTAGGTTGCGCCTTCCTGGACAGAGACGGAGTACTGGAAGCACGTCAACAACTGCATCCTCAACCACAACTCCGCCTCTGACCACAAGTCGTAGTGGCTCTTCAGGTCGCATGGGCTCTAAGCCTTGCATAGCCTGGGCATTTATTCAGATCGATAAGGATGACCCAACTCGTGTTATTTGTAATATTTGTCACCAAAAGCTAAGTAGAGGCCAAAAAATCCATAGTTTGAGTACTTCATGCATGTACCGTCACATGGATATGAAGCATAAGTTGCAGTGGGAAGCTCACTGTGCTACAATGCGGCCTAGCAGGCTGGGCCAACCACCGTCTGCCCCATCTTGTGCATCCGCGGCCTCTTCATCCTCTGTGACTGGGGGGACAGCAGTCACACATGTTTTTGGACGCAGACCTGCCACCTCTTTACCTGCAACAGCCAGTGTGATTGGCAGGTCGTCAGTTCATTGGAAAGTGGAAACACCTGCTGGTGTTGAGAGCTCTCTGACATCGAGAGCACCACCTTTGGATCAAGGCAACCTAACATGTCCGCCTGCATCTTCCTCACAGACCGGCAGTTTGCCAGGGACACCCTACTCAACCCCGTCAAAGCACAACAGCCAGCCCTCGGTCCCTCAGATGTGGACAAGTAAAAGACCATTTCCTCCTAGCCATGAGAAAGCTAAGAGGTTGAATTTCACCATCTGCAAGCTGTTGGCTACAGAAATGCTGCCTTTCCGCCTGGAGGACACAGTGGATTTTTGAGACCTTATGTCCGTCGCAGTGCCCCAGTACCAGATGCCCAGTCGGCACTACTTCTCAAAGAAAGGTGTGCCTGCGCTCCACCAGCATGTCGCACACAACATCACCGCTTCTTTGAGAAACTCTGTGTGTGACAGGGTGCATTTCACCACAGACACTTGGACGAGTAGGCATGGACAGGGGCGTTACATGTCGCTGACAGGGCACTGGGTAACTATGGTGACAGCAGGACAAGGGGCTGCTGTCCAAGTCTTGCCGTCCCCGCGAATTGTACGTCAATCCTCTTTATCTAGAAGTTCCTCCACTGCTTCTGCCTCCTCAACCTCCTCTCGGTCCTCCACCTGCACCCAAAGCCTGTCTGGTAATGCCATCTGCTTTCTAACTGCGCACCTCCTTACTATGCTGGCAGCAGGGCTCAACGGCATCAGTGTTTACTTTGAAATGTCTGGGAAATGTGAGTCACACAGCTGAGGACTTGTGGTCAGCTCTGGAGACCCAGTTTCATGAATGGTTGTCTCCACTGGACCTGCAACCAAGGAAGGCCGTGTGCGACAATGCTGCAAACCTGGGTGCGGCCCTTCGCCGGGGCAATGTTACACACGTGCCTTGTATGGCTCACGTGTTGAACCTGGTTGTCCATAAATTTTTAGCCCACTATCCCGGACTAGATGGCCTTCTGCAGAGGGCACGGTCGCTGTGTGCTCACTTCCGCCGTTCGCATCCCGCAGCTCAACGACTTACATCTCTACAGAAGTCGTTGGGCCTGCCAGTTCACCGGCTGAAATGCGATGTGCCAACACGGTGGAATTCAACTCTGCACATGTTGCAGCGACTGTGGCAGCACCGACAAGACCTGGTGCAATAGTTTCTGACGTATAGCCTGGGCCAACGAGATCCAGAGGTGGGGCAAATCACACAGCAGGAGTGGTCTCAGATCAGGGACCTATGAAGTTGACGCGCCCCCTGGGCCGTGGGGTACCCGGAGCCGGGCCGGTAGACGCTGGGGGTTGTAGTCACTGTGACGATGACCCGGTCCGTGACCCAGGGCGGTCAATCCAACGGTAATTTGTATATATGGATTTTATAATGTCCGACTACGCCACCTGTGGAGTGTGGCCAAAGGGGCCCCGCTGCGGAACAGTCCTCTGAAACTGGTGGTTTTGCTGCAATGGTATAATTACTCACCACAGGAAGAGTGTAGCTTCAGGGCAGTGTGGGTGGATGATCGTGGTTGTAGTGCAGGGAGTCAGTAATGAACACAGAGTCCGTGTGATGCAGTCCCAAGATCTTTACTCACAGTTGTTGCAGTCCAGATTACAGGTACCAGAGCTATCTCACCCGTCGTGCTGTGCGTACTCAGTGAGCGGCTCAGTCCACCCCCAGATAGCTCCGGAGTACTTAGCAGGACCCCCTTCTGTGTGTCCTTTCTCTGGCCTTCTCCCTGCACCTCACACCCAGTGACACTTCTATCCGGTATCCTCGGGCCTTGGCGGGCGACTTGTGTTCCGTCCACTGGGTCCTATGTGGCTACCTTCTTAGTGAGACTGGTGTGGACTTTTGCCTGCAGTACATGAAATGTACATGAATGTACATGAAATGAAATGTACATGAAATGAGCTCAAAGAACACTGGATTTTGGCTGTTGGAGCTGAAAAGAGGACATCGGTAAACCAGGGGAGGAGTCCTGAGGAGATAATTTGCATATTCCCACTGCATTTTGGGGTAAGTGAAGAGTCTCCGCGAGCTCAAAGAACACTGGATTTTGGCTGTTGGAGCTGAAAAGAGGACATCGGTAAACCGCTCGCCTCCCGGCGCGCGCATTTTGAAGCTTTTTTTCACTGTTTTCAGAACATTAACAGTAAGAACATGGAAGAGTCCAGGAGCCATTTGGTGAGCTGCATATCCTGCTACATGTTCACAGACTTGCCAGTGGAAAAGCCAAACTTCACATGCCAAAAATGCAAGCTTGTGTCCCTGTTGGAGGAAAAGTTGCGAAATCTAGAAGAGAGGTTAACTACCTTGAAAATCATTAAGGAAGGTGAAGAGTTCTTAGACAGAGCAGAATTATCTCTTCATGATTCAGAAAGAGAAGAAATTCGAACTGCACCTGATGAAACAGAGGAATGGAAGCATGTGACCCACAGAAGCAGGAGGATCGAGAGGCAGTCAGCACCCATACTGCTCAGGAACCAGTACCAGGCTCTCACGCAGGAGAACCATGAAGAAATACCGCAAAATAAGACTTTGCCAGCAATGAATAACCTTGTAAGCCCTCAGAATCCTCCTGGATGGAGAAAGAAGAATGTTGTGAAGAAAAAACGGAGAGTGGTGGTCATGGGGGATTCCCTGCTAAGAGGAACAGAGGCCGCTATCTGCAGACCAGACATAACCTCAAGAGAAATGTGCTGTCTTCCAGGAGCAAAAATTAAAGATGTGTCTGACAGGATATCAAGACTCTTCAGACCTACAGATCACTACCCATTCCTGCTAATACATGTGGGGACAAATGAAACCGCAAGAAAGGACCTGGAAACCATCTGCAGTGACTTTGAAGACTTAGGCAAGAAAGTGAAAGAATTGGGAGCGCAGGTGGTCTTCTCATCCATCCTCCCAGTGGATGGCCATGGAACAATGAGGTGGAATAAGATTCTACAGGTGAACAACTGGCTACGTCGATGGTGCCGTCAACAAGGATTTGGATTTCTGGATCACGGAATGAATTACCTATACGATGGACTACTTGCTAGAGATGGGGTGCACCTTACGAAGACTGGAAAACGTGTATTTGGAAGTCGCCTTGCTACACTCATCAGGAGAGCTTTAAACTAGAACAATGTGGGAAGGGAAGCAAAAGGCCAGAAAAAGCCATACAGCTGACAAATACTATTGAGATCTCTGCTACTGGAAGTGGAAAGGAAGAACAAAGACAAAACAATTTAAATAATAAAAATATGGGAGGAAGAGAAACCAATCACAAACTAAAATGTTTTTATACAAATGCACAAAGCATGGGCAACAAACAAGGAGAATTAGAACTACTAATGCAGGAAAAGGAATATGATGTCATTGGAATCACTGAAACTTGGTGGGACGATACACATGATTGGAATACAAGGCTAAAAGGATACAACTTATTTGCAAGAAACAGACTTGATAAACGAGGAGGAGGTGTCGCATTGTATGTTAGAAAAGCGTATATCTGCACAGAGATTGAAGCTTCAGAGACTGGGAGTTCTGTGGAAACTGTTTGGGTAAGAATACAAGGAGAGAACAATGGAAAGGACACCATTGTAGGCATTTACTACAGGCCACCTGGGCAAGCTGAAGATATGGATGAACTCTTTATGCATCAAATGACCAAGTTCTCCAAAAAATATGACGTAGTGGTCATGGGAGATTTCAACTATCCAGACATTTGTTGGGAATCTCTCTCAAGTAAAGCTAACAGGTCAAGCAAATTCTTATCCTCTCTTGCTGACAACTTTATCTTCCAAAAGGTAGGGGAGAAAACAAGGGGATCTGCTACTTTGGATCTAATCCTTATAAACAGGGAGGAAATGGTTGAGGAGGTAAAGGTGGCTGAGACCCTAGGAGGCAGCGATCATGCTATTATAGAATTTTGGATAACTAGAGGAGGAAGACATGTGAAGACTCAAACTTCAAGGTTAGATTTTAGAAAGGCAGATTTTAAGAGACTCAGAAAGAGAATAGGAGGGATCCAATGGCTGGATGTCCTTAAGGACAAAAATGTCCAGGAAGGATGGGAAATTTTTAAAAATGAGATTCTCAAAGCACAATCGTTAACAATCCCGAAAAGTAGGAAGAATGGGAAGCATTTAAGGAAACCAGGATGGATGAACACAGAACTTAAACACATGCTAAAAAGAAAGAAAGAAATGTTTATTAAATGGAAAGAGGGAGGCATATCTAAAGAAGATTATAATGCAGTCTGCAGATCCTGCAGGGCACGTATCAGGTTAGCTAAAGCTGACAATGAATTAAGGCTTGCAAGAGATGTCAAAAGCAATAAAAAAGGATTTTGGGGGTATGTCAAAAGTAAAAGAAAAGTCAAAGATGCTATAGGATTTTTACAGGATGAAAATGGAGAAATGGTAAGAGAGGATGTTGAGAAGGCCGAACTTTTTAACTCCTATTTTGCATCTGTTTTCTCTCAGAAAGAAAATGTAACATCAACTAATCTTCACTGTCCTTTTAAAGGAATAGAGGAATCCAAGTTATCTGTAAACAGAAAGATTGTGAGGGAATATTTAGCTAACATAAATGAGTTCAAGTCTCCAGGTCCAGATGAATTACACCCCAGAGTACTGAAGGAGATTGTAGAAGAAATTTTAGAACCACTCTCCATAATCTTTGAAAATTCTTGGAGAACAGGAGAAGTCCCAGAAGACTGGAGAAGAGCAAATGTTGTTCCTATCTTCAAAAAGGGGAAGAAGGTGGACCCAGTGAACTATAGGCCGGTGAGTCTGACTTCTATACCAGGAAAGATCTTTGAACAAATTATTAAACAACATGTATGTAAGTACCTGGATAAGAATGAAGTGATTAACCAGAGTCAGCATGGGTTTGTAACTAACAAGTCATGTCAGACTAACTTAATTTCCTTCTATGACAGAATCACTGACTGGGTGGATCAGGGAAATGCTGTAGATATAGTATATCTTGACTTCAGCAAAGCATTTGACAAAGTATCTCACACCATCCTTATTGAAAAAATGACCAAGTATGCAATGGACCAGGCAACTGTTAGGTGGATTCATAACTGGCTTAGTGATCGGACTCAAAGGGTGGTTGTAAATGGCTTCACATCCAGCTGGATGAATGTCTCAAGTGGGGTACCACAGGGCTCCGTCCTGGGACCTGTATTGTTCAACATCTTTATCAATGATTTAGATGAAGGAATTGAGGGTAAACTGATTAAATTTGCTGATGACACAAAGCTAGGAGGGATAGCTAATACTAGAGAAGAGAGAGGGAAGATTCAAAAAGACCTAAATAAACTGGAGCAGTGGGCAGCAACCAACAGAATGGTTTTTAACAGGGAAAAATGCAAAGTACTACATCTGGGCAATAAAAATGAAAAAAGCATATACAGAATGGGAGTAATAGAGCTAAGCAACAGTACATGTGAAAAAGACTTAGGTATACTAATAGATCATAGACTGAACATGAGTCAACAGTGTGATGCAGCAGCAAAAAAGGCAAATACAATTCTGGGATGTATTAACAGAAGCATACAGTCTAGATCACGTGAAGTCATTATCGGTCTTTACTCCTCTTTGGTCAGACCTCATCTGGAATACTGTGTACAGTTTTGGGCACCACATTTTAAAAAAGACATAGACAAACTGGAGCAAGTTCAGAGAAGAGCGACCAGAATGGTGACTGGTCTGCAAACCATGTCCTATGAGGAACGGTTGCAGGATTTGGGAATGTTTAGCTTGCAAAAAAGAAGACTGAGAGGAGACTTAATAGCTGTCTACAAATATGTCAAGGGCTGTCACATTGTAGAAGGATCATCTTTATTCTCATTTGCACAAGGAAAGACTAGAAGCAATGGGATGAAACTAAATGGGAGGAGACACAGATTAGATATTAGAAAAAACTTTTTGACAGTTAGGGTGATTAATGAGTGGAACAGGCTGCCACGAGAGGTGGTGAGTTCCCCTTCAATGGACGTCTTCAAACAGAGGCTGGACAGAAATCTGTCTGAGATGATTTAGTGAATCCTGCTTTGAGCAGGGGGTTGGACCAGATGACCCAGGAGGTCCCCTCCAACTCTACCATTCTATGATTCTATGATTCTATGAAATGCTGCAGCCTCCGGTTTCTAGTTGAGCCTTGCTGTTTCTCCTCTAGTTAAGGGACCGGTTCCCCTTATCTGGCCTGACCCCTCTACCTCCTGGTAGCAGCGGGAGTACAGGTGGTCTTCTGCACGGCCCGTAGCCCTAGGGTCCCTTCGGTTCCTGGAGCCTTCCTGCTCCCACTCCTCTCTTCTCTCCTTCAGTCCTGGGCCTCCCAGGCTAGGCCCGCCTCCGGAGCAGAGCTCATGCCGAGCCTCTGCTCCTGTCACTTTTCCTCCTCTGACTAGCTTGCTCTTGCTAAGATGGCTTCCTATTTATACTCTCCCTGTCATGTGCTCCCCTAAGCTGCTCCCCTAAGCACCCACTACATAGGATCCTCCCACCAGCTAGGGACCTGGGACTGTGCTCTCCCTTAGGAGCAATCTCGCCCTAACCCCACTGCGGGTATGTGTTGGATGCAGGTGTTAGGGTCCCGAGCCATACGCCTTCCTTACCTGAGGGTGAGATACCACACCTCTGGGTGAGATGCAGTAACTCGGTGGTGACTGCACCCTCAGGGGCGCCACACACCTTTCTGCACAGTTTTGAAATGGCGACGAAGATGTTTAGTGCTGACGACGATGCCATTATCAGCATAACTATTCCGGTGATTTACATGCTGGAGCACACATTAAACAGAATTCAGAGTCAGGTGGTCGGACAAGAGGAGGTGGAGGAAGTAAAGGAGGAGTCGTATGCGGAAGGGATAACATCTCCAAGGTCCAGACGGTTGGCAGCACCAAGGAGGCAGGCATGGGAGGGTGGGGGAGAGGGATTAAATAGGGCGCATGGTAGCAGCCAAACTGTTGCGGAAGGTGCAGGAGCCGAGGAAGAAGTGGAGGATGAACTGGCGATGGGCATGGAAGACTCATCAGATGAGGGAGACCTTGATCACATTTCTGTTGTGCGAGGTTGGGGGGAGAGGGCAGAGGAAAGAAGCATGATTCTTACCTCGCTACCAACACAACAAGGACTTGGTCCTCCTGGATGCGCAAGACACATGAGTGCCTTCTTGCTGCACTACCTGCAACATGACCCTCAGATTGCAGAATTCGAAGTAATCTCGACTACTGGGTTGCCACACTCTTAGATCCCCGGTACAAAAGTAAATTTGCCGAAATAATTCCTGCCATAAAAAGGGATTGACGCATGCAGGAGTATCTGCAGATGCTGTTGCAGAATCTTACATGTGCTTTTCCACAAAACAAAAGTGGTGCACGAAGTGAATCTCACAGTTCTAACTTGCCAACCGCGGGACTGTCGAGTCTTCATCACTCAAACCGTAACAGTAACACAGTATCTGCTGGTAACAGCAATTTTGTGAAATCGTTTCACCACTTTTTTAGACCATCCTTTGCAAGGCCACAGGAGACAAGAAGTCTGACACATAGTCAATGCCTAGAGAGGATGGTGCAGGAGTATCTCCAAGTGAACATCGAAGCCATGACTGTGTCACTGGACCCTTGCTCATTTTGGTATTCCAATCTGGAAAAATGTCCGGAGCTCGCCACTCACGCCTTGGAGATCTTGTCATGCCCTGCAGCCAGTGTTCTCTCTGAACGTGTGTTCAGCGCTGCTGATGGTGTGCTGACAGATAAGCGCACGCGGCTGTCCACTGAGAATGTAGACAGACTCACGTTCATAAAGATGAACAAATCATGGATTTGCAAGGACTTTTCTAATCCTGTGTTATCCTTGGGAGGCTAAAAGTATGAGGATTTGGTAATATCACCTCACCAACCGTTTTAAGCAACTGTGGGGCAATTGATGCCACTTAACCCTAGAACGCATGACCATAAAAATCTACACTTTCATATACCTGGGGCCTTTTAGGCCCGTGTGCAAATAACATTGAATAACTCAAACTCAAATGACAAACAACTATATACATGAAGAATACCTAGAGTTTCAAAATTCTAACTAAAGTAATCTTGCAGAAAATAGAAAACAATTAACAGGGCGGGACTGCGAGGCCCCAGGTATGCGTTCTAGGGTTAAGTGGTGTCTGTGCCACAATTTTGGGAAAAAATGGAAACTCTTTTTGGAGTCCCCTTGCTGTGTCTTACGTGACGTTGGCATCGTCAATTCCAGGTGGGTTGGGTCGCTCCCCCCCCCTTTTAACTGTAAGAAACTACATACACTATGGCTTGGGGTAACACAGATGATTGAGTCTGAAGAGCTGTTTACTCAGAGGTCTGCTCCAAATCTTCAGTGTCTGCTAGTCAGCGTAGAATTTTTAACTGCATCTAGCCTAGGCAATACTTTGGGCGTAGTAGCCCAGCTGCGAAGAAAGCTGCACCGCCTATGTATCTAATAAGAATTTTTAAATGCATCTAGCCTAGGCAGACTGTGGGGACCCCCAACCAAACCCAGACGCTCAGCCCCCCTACCGCCCCCCTTTCCTTGACAATACAATAATGTAACTCTTACAACTGGATGGGTGAGGATCGGTCACAGCTTTATTAACTCTTTATACTCATTCCATTAGAAAGACATTTTATTTCTAAAATAATTCAGCTTGTTGCAGCATGCCCTGGGTCTCCACTCCGGCAACTTGGCCAACAAGTGTAACTCTCCAACATGTCCTTTCTATTTCCAGGCCACGGAGGATCCTGCGTACTCGTATGCAGGACTCTGACCCCCACCCATCACTCTTAACGCTTGTTCCACTCCGTCCTGGAGTCCTGACAGGAATATGTCCAGTCCAATATCCATTAAGTGAACACCGTCGGGCCGTATGAGGCCTGCTTTATCTCCTTCCAGTTGTCGGTGTCGTACCACTACACCGCCTCTGTCTCTTCTAAATTTTGCCATCCGAATATTTATTACCCGCCTTGTCCGTTCGATGGCCGTGATGTCTCGCGCACCTTGCCATACCGCTATCGGCACAATCTCTGACCATACTATAGCTAGTTTTGTGAAAAATTCTCTGAAGCGCTCAGTGTCTAGTTTCATTATTGCCATTAGTTATGCGCTCTTGTGATGACCTAGGTTGTTTCCCCCGGCCTGTATAACTAAGATGACCAGACATCTTGCCTCTCTCCCTACCTTGATTACCTCCATTAGTACCTGTGGCCATAGCAGGCCTCTAATACCTCTCCAGTTGAAATATGTGTTATGAAACTCTAATTTCCTCCCGCCTGGGCGGACTTTCGCCCTTTAATCTGCCCAATATATATACGAGTGGCCTATCACCCACACTGTTGGCTTAGCGTCACCTGTAAAAGAAACAAACCACGTTAGGATAACAAGTCCGGTCTTATGTATCTTGCCAAACACGTGGATCACCATCTCTCTATCCTCTGAACTTCCGTTTCTGACAGTCCTGCTCTTGCTGCTTCTGTGGCCGCGCCTATGCGGAATGAGTGTGTCCCGTAATCTTTGGGGTGGTTCCCTGCCGATGTTATGCATTTATTAAATATAGCTTGGAACTGGTATCTTGATAATGGCGTCCCATCAATTTGTGATAGGAACAAATTACTTTGTGATCTGATGGTTAGATATGGTTTTACTATTTTTACCCGACTCAGTGTACCGTTTGTGGGTTGTAGAAGTACCCAAGTGCCCCTGCCCGCTGGAACCATTTTCGATTTGTGTATGCGTAGACGTATTGCATTATTGCCTATGACTACGTCCTGGTGTAATAAGCCTCCACTGGTGCTAATTTTGGATTGAGGGACTAATTCGCTTATGCATAGCGCCCCGAAGAAGGCGATCACAAATGCAGTAGACAGTAGTGTTGCTTCAAATTGTGAGTGTCATGTTAATGGTGTTAGGGATATGATGGGAGAAATCAGTTTTAGTGACACGGGACGGGACGTCTACACTCCTGACTTTGCTGACCCCTTTTCCACCCTTTTATGGATTGTCTTATGATGAATCTTTGTCACATCTCCCCTATTCAGTAGTTGGAAGTGAAATGCTACTCCGGTCAGACACCGCTGCGCTGACGCCCCTGATATGCCCCTCATCATTAGCTGGTGGAGAAATTCTATGGTGACTTGTGATCTGGCTTGTTCACATTGGTCAACCCGTCTGCCTGCTACTAGTCGTGTCCACTCTTCCCATGCCTTACCGTATGCTTGCCACGTCGACGGGGCAACTGACGCTCTGATTAATGGCATCAACTATTCGCCACTAGATCCCATAGGGAAGGTGGGCAACTGTTGTCCCGATGGGTGGGCATTGTGGAAGAGCTCTGTGAAAATCTGCCAATTGAATTGTTATAAAGCGTTAGCAGCAGCTTTAGACCCCTCAGCATAGTGGCTAGCGCGGACCCATACATTGTGTTTTAGGCACAGGAATGCTAGCCTGGGTAGTAGGCCTAGCACTGGGAGAGACAATGATGCCATCTTATTAATGCAGTGCGCTAAGCTGGTGTTTTTTGTTATGAAGCGTATATTTTTGTAAGCCAGGAGCTCGCCCCATATTTCTATTGCTACCATTATTGGGAAGAAAAATTATTTTCAGGGCTAGATGCAGCGAAAAATTATTAATTGAAAAGCTGGTGGAGCTTGGTATAGATGGCCTAATACAATGAGACCCACACACTGCTAGAAGGCCAAATATTTTTTCAGAGTTAGATGCAGAAAAAATTATATTCAGTTTGCAACCTGATGGAGGTCAGTATAGATGGACTAATAGAACAAGTCCCACACACTGCTAGAAGGCCAAATATTTTTTCAGAGGTAGATGCAGACAAAAAATTATTTTGAATTTGCAACCTGATGGAGGTCAGTATAGATGACTAATAGAACAAGTCCCACACACTGCTAGAAGGCCAAATATTTTTTCAGTGCTAGATGCAGAAAAAAATTATATTCAGTTTGCAACCTTATGGAGGTCAGTATAGATGGACTAATAGAAAAAGTCCCACACACAGCTAGAAGCCCAAATATTTTTTCAGAGGTAGATGCAGAAAAAAATTATATTCAGTTTGCAACCTGATGGAGGTCTGTATAGATGGATTAATAGAACAAGTCCCACACACAGCTAGAAGCCCAATATTTTTTCAGAGGTAGATGCAGAAAAAATATATTCAGTTTGCAACCTGATGGAGGTCTGTATAGATGGATTAATAGAACAAGTCCCACACACTGCTAGAAGCCCAATATTTTTTCAGAGGTAGATGCAGAAAAAAATATATTCAGTTTGCAACCTGATGGAGGTCAGTATAGATGGACTAATAGAACAAGTCCCACACACAGCTAGAAGGCCAAATATTTTTTCAGAGGTAGATGCAGAAAAAAATTATATTCAGTTTGCAACCTGATGGAGGTCAGTATAGATGGACTAATAGAACAAGTCCCACACACAGCTAGAAGCCCAAATATTTTTTCAGAGGTAGATGCAGAAAAAAATTATATTCAGTTTGCAACCTGATGGAGGTCTGTATAGATGGATTAATAGAACAAGTCCCACACACAGCTAGAAGTCCAATATTTTTTCAGAGGTAGATGCAGAAAAATATATAATTAGTTTGCAACCTGATGGAGGTCTGTATAGATGGATTAATAGAACAAGTCCCACACACAGCTAGAAGCCCAATATTTTTTCAGAGGTAGATGCAGAAAAAAATATATGCAGTTTGCAACCTGATGGAGGTCTGTATAGATGGATTAATAGAACAAGTCCCACACACAGCTAGAAGCCCAATATTTTTTCAGAGGTAGATGCAGAAAAAAATATATTCAGTTTGCAACCTGATGGAGGTCAGTATAGATGGACTAATAGAACAAGTCCCACACACTGCTAGAAGGCCAAACATTTTTTCAGAGCTAGATGCAGAAAAATATTATATTCAATTTGCAACCTGATGGAGGTCAGTATAGATGGACTAATAGAACAAGTCCCACACACAGCTAGAAGGCCAAATATTATTTCAGAGGTAGATGCAGAAAAAAATTATATTCAGTTTGCAACCTTATGGAGGTCAGTATAGATGGACTAATAGAACAAGTCCCACACACAGCTAGAAGCCCAAATATTTTTTCAGAGGTAGATGCAGAAAAAAATTATATTCAGTTTGCAACCTGATGGAGGTCTGTATAGATGGATTAATAGAACAAGTCCCACACACAGCTAGAAGCCCAATATTTTTTCAGAGGTAGATGCAGAAAAAAATATATTCAGTTTGCAACCTGATGGAGGTCTGTATAGATGGATTAATAGAAAAAGTCCCACACACAGCTAGAAGCCCAATATTTTTTCAGAGGTAGATGCAGAAAAAAATATATTCAGTTTGAAACCTGATGGAGGTCTGTATAGATGGATTAATAGAACAAGTCCCACACACAGCTAGAAGCCCAATATTTTTTCAGAGGTAGATGCAGAAAAAAATATATTCAGTTTGCAACCTGATGGAGGTCAGTATAGATGAACTAATACAGCAAGTCCCACACACAGCTAGAAGCCCAATATTTTTTCAGAGGTAGATGCAGAAAAAAATATATTCAGTTTGCAACCTGATGGAGGTCTGTATAGATGGATTAATAGAACAAGTCCCACACACAGCTAGAAGCCCAATATTTTTTCAGAGGTAGATGCAGAAAAAAATATATTCAGTTTGCAACCTGATGGAGGTCTGTATAGATGGATTAATAGAACAAGTCCCACACACAGCTAGAAGCCCAATATTTTTTCAGAGCTAGATGCAGAAAAAAATTAGATTCAATTTGCAACCTGATGGAGGTCAGTATAGATGGACTAATAGAATGATGCTATGCCCAAAAGATTTTACTTCACTAGGTGCAGTAAAAAAATTGGTATTCTATACACAGGTGGTATATCTTGCAACACAGATAGGCTACTCCACTGACTAACACACTCTGCAATAGGCCAAAAAGGATTAGCTTTGCTAGATTCAGCCAAATGCTGTGAAAAAAACTTGCACAGCACTGGCACAGACCTGCCTGGCAAAAACTGATAGGAACTGATGTAACCTAGTCCTGAAAAGGACTCCAATTACAATTAGTCTTTACTCCCACAATCTATCTATTTAAGAGCACAGACCTGCCTGATAAAAGTCGTAGGAAATGCTGTAACCTAGTCCTTAAAAGGACTGCAATCACAACTATTCCCTACTCCCAAGCTATCTGTAGATTTGTGCGAAAATTGGCTTGAAATTAACAAGGTATAGCGCACACAGCAACAGCGGTGCCATCTAACACGCAGCTGCAGCAGTGAGAAAATGGTGGTGACGGGGAAAATGGCTTGGTCTTATAGGGCGAGGACATGTGACATACACTGCCAATGACACATGCCCTTGCTTGTGTGAAAAAAAGCACTTCGCTCAGTGTGTGTGACTCGCCCCCTGGGCCGTGGGGCACTCGGATCCAGGCAATAGGGAGCGATGGGTGTAGTAGTGGCAAACCGGTTCCGTGGCTCAGGGTTTTCAGGCCAATGGTAGTCCGTTATATTGATTATGTCCGACTACGCCACCCGTGGATTTGCGGTTATTAGGAACCGCCGCTGCATGCAGACCGCTGGGGCTGATGAGATGTGCAGCTATGGTAGTGTGACTCCCCACGGGAAGAGTGCGGCCCCAGGGCAGTATAGTGGATGGTGGGAGTGATGGTAGTGAGAGTCCCAGTGATGATAGTGCTGGAGGAGCAAGGAGCACACAGACAACAGGTTGCAGTCCAGGGTCTTTACTTGAACAGGTAAACTGACCCACAAACAGTCCCAGCTAGGAGGGGACCTGGATGTCTGAGAGCAACGGGGAAATTGGCCCTGGTCAGGGTGAGGGTGTAGGCCTACCGTGCTTTCTGCGCTCCTTCTGGCTATCTCCTCGTTATAGGGTAACAGCCCACGTTTCCAAGCTTTCCGTGTATTCTCGCCTGTATGGCCTGCGACGTGGGTTCCTTTCTGCTCCCAGCCTGGTACGGCTTTACTGGTCCCTTCGGTTGTGGCAGGGCCTCCAGGCTTCTTAGGCCAAGGAAAGTACAGTCCCTTGCGGACTGGTTCTCTGCTGGGGGATGTGGAATCCTTCCAGCCTCAGACACCAAAGTCTGGTAAAATTAAGTCTTTTCTCTGCCAAGACAGGCTCTCTTCGCCTCTTGTCTCTGGCTTGTGGCTCTCTCCTACTGCCACACTTCCTCTTAGGTGCAACACAACTTTCTGTCCCTGCTCCACTCTGGAACACGTCTCAAAGCTGAGACAGGCAATTCAGTTCTCCCTAACCCTGTCCCCAGTACCAGCTTTTATAGGGGCAGCCTGCTCCCCCTACTGGCCTGAGACAGGAGGCATTTCATGCTAATGTTCCCTTGACTAGAGAACCTCCCCCTTGCTCTCAGACACAGCTTTATTACACTAGTGGCATCCAGGTAGGGTGACACATTCCCCCCTAGTGAAATTTAGTACTCCGGGACTAAACAGTAAACAAAGATAATATGCATAACTATAAAACATTAACAGACAGACGACGCACAAATTGAGTTCTTTAGGTCACAGTGTGGTCTGTGACCGGGTGTCCATATCACCAAAAACAACGGGGAGCCTTAACCAGGTGGGGGTCTGTCCTACCCCAAGTCCTTCACAGTCTTAGTTCATTCCTGGGTTAGGCTCAGAATGCAGTCCACACAAGGTCCCGGTTATAAAAAGTCCATAACCTGTGAGTCCTTACGGTTGCTGCAAGAGACTGAAACACAGAATTACTGAACATGCATGTAACTTGGCAAACAATTCAACATTTGGCAACAAGGTTATTTACAATTTAGTACACTCTATATTCTCCAGCGGGCGGGTATCTGTCCCTTTGTGCTCCTGGTTGACCTCCTTAACCCACTGTCTGGTGGTGGACCAACCTGGCTCTCCCCACTAGCGTTAGGGGTACAGCTACCAGCTGTGTGTACAGGTAGGGCAGGCAGCTGTCTGCGGGTTCTTTGGCTTACCGCAGGCATGGCAGGCTCACTGTCAGCAGAGGGTTGACTCTCCTGGGCTGCTGGAACAGGCTCTTCTGCCTCTGAAACCGCTTGCTCCTCTTCACCTTCCGGCTCTGGTGTTGGTTGTTGCTGTGCCGGTTGCAGGAAATGCAGGCCGGGTTCCACTATGGAATCATTTATGCGAGTCCAGGACTGAGGGAACTCTCCGAGAACGGTGCTGATCATTTCTTCCTTGTCCTCTGCGGGTTCAAGGTCACTCTGATCCTCTTCTGCACTACGGAGTTGCTCGGGGCTTCTTTTGAGGTGGTCTCTGGAGACGGTGCTAGTGGTTTCTCCTCCGTCCTTGGTGATCACGCACACCTTCGGGTTGTCGTGATCAGACTGCAGTACGGTGTAGGGTTCCCTTTCCCACTGGTCGTCCAACTTATGTAGCCTTCTTTTTCGCTTTAGGACTTGCTCACCAGGTTCTAGGGGACCAGCAGGGGCGTGTTGATTGAAGAGTCTTTCTTGCTTCTCTCTCACCTGGGCCAGGCTCTTCTCCACACTCTCCTGTACCTTCTTGTACTGCAGTTGCCTTTCCGTATCCCAGTCCGCATCCGGGGGGGATGTCCTCAGGTATTAGGACTCCCATCTCCAGGTCTACGGGCAGCTTACCTGGTCTAGCTCGCATCAGGTAAGCCGGGGTGCAGTTTGTAGCATTCACCGGGATACTGTTGTACATGTCTACCAGGTCCGGCAATTTTTCTGGCCACAGGCTGCGTTCCTCCAGGGGCAACGTCTTCAGGAGATCAATGACTGTATTGTTCATCTTCTCACACATCCCGTTGGTTTGGGGGTGGTAAGGTGTTGTCCGAATCTTCTTACAGCCATAGAGGTTGCAGAACTCCTGGAAGATTTCAGCTTCGAACGCCGGACCCTGGTCTGTCAGGACCTGTTCCGGATACCCGTGTGGACGGCAGAAGTATTGCTGGAAGGCTCTGGCCGCTGTTTGGGCTGTCAAGTCCTTTACCGGGACCACCACTAGAAAACGGGAATAGTGGTCCACGATTGTCAGGGCATAGATGTATCCTTACCGGCTGGGAGCCAATTTGACGTGGTCCAGAGCTACCAGCTCAAGAGACTGCGTGGTGACGATGGGCCTCAAGGGTGTCTTCTGGCTGGTGTGGTCCTTCCCCCTCAGGTGACAAGGGCCACAGTCTCTGCACCACTTTTCTACAGCTCCTCTCATGCCGACCCAAAAGAACCTTCCTCTTAGCAGGAACTCCAGTTTCTTCCAACCGAAGTGCCCCGCTCTGTCATGGTAAGATCCCAGGACCATAGCTGCATCCCGCCTTGGAACCACGACTTGCCAGGTCAGCTCGTGTGTCCGGTGGTTGACAATCCTTCTGCACAACTTGCCTTCGTAGAGGAACAGCTTGCTCTTCTCCATCCATAGCTGCTTGGCTTCCTCTGGGGCATCTGGATCTAGGCGGGCGTCTTCCCGGGTCAGCAGATCTTTCACCAGGCGGACTGCAGGGTCACTATCTTGGGTCTCGGCCCAGCTGTGGTGAGGTAGGGGATTCATCATCACAGTTGTTAGATCCTCCTCCTTCACGCGGTGAGAGTGTTGAGCGGCTCCATACCGGTGAAACGCGGGGAGTTCTACCTCCTCCAGCTCTTGTGGGTCTTCGTCACCTTCAGGTAAGTGAGGCATCCTTGATAGGGCGTCCGCGTTGGCGTTGGTTTTGCCTGCCCGGTACTTGATCACGAAGTCATAGTTGGAGAGACGGGCCATCCACCGCTGTTCCAGGGCACCCAGTCTTGCATTGTCCAGGTGTGTCAACGGGTTGTTGTCCATGTACACGGTGAACTTTGCGGAGGCCAGGTAATGCTTGAAGCGTTCCGTCACGGCCCACACCACCACCAAGAATTCTAGCTTGAAGGAGCTGTAATTCTCCGGGTTCCTCTCAGTGGGCCTCAGCTTCCGGCTGGCGTATGCGATCACCCGTTCTCTGCCCTGTTGGTTTTGGGACAGTAGGGCTCCCAGTCCCACATTACTGGCATCTGTGTGGAGAATGAAAGGCTGGCCATAATCAGGGTAGGCCAGGAACTCATCCCCAGTGAGGGCCAACTTTAGCTGGCGGAAGGACTCCTCTTCCGGTTTATCCCACTTGAAGGGTGGCTTTTGACTTCTGGACTTGGACTGTCCGATCAGGAGGTCCTGCATAGGAGCTGCCATCTTAGTGAACCCGGGGATGAACCTTCGGTAGTAGCCTACCAACCCGAGAAACTGTCTCACCTCTTTGATGTTCGAGGGGCTTGGCCAGCTCTTGATTGCCGTGACCTTGTCAGGGTCGGGGGCTACTCCTTCCGCGCTTATCACGTGCCCTAGGTACTGGACCTTTGGTTTCAGCAGGCGGCACTTCGATGGTTTCACCTTCAGGCCATAGCCTGCCAGGGCTTCGAACACCTCAGCCAGGTGCTTGAGATGGTCCTCGTAGGTCTTCGAATAGACGATCACGTCGTCCAGGTAAAGGAGGACCGTCTCGAAGTTTCGGTGCCCTAGACAGCATTCCATCAGCCGCTGGAAGGTCCCTGGTGCGTTGCAGAGCCCGAAAGGCATGCAGTTGAATTCGCTCAGTCCCATCGGGGTGGTGAAGGCGGTCTTCTCCTTGTCAGCCTCTGCCACAGGAACCTGCCAGTACCCGCTAGTAAGGTCAAAAGTAGAAAAGAAGTTAGCTGATTTTAGTGCGGCTAAAGACTCTTCTATTCTAGGCAGCGGATATGCGTCTTTGTGGGTGATACGGTTGATTTGTCTATAGTCCACGCACATTCTCATGGTGCCGTCTTTCTTTTTCACCAGAACCAAGGGGGCTGCCCAGGGGCTACAGCTATCTCTAATGACCCCAGCTTCTTTCATTTCCCGCAGCATACCCTTGGCGTTCTGATAATGTGCAGGGGGTACAGGTCTGTGCCTCTCTTTTATTGGTGGGTGGCTCCCTGTGGGGATGTGGTGTTCTATCCCTTTCACTCTGCCGAAGTCTAGCGGGTGCTTACTAAAGACTCTCTCGTACTCCTGTACCACCCGGTAGACTCCTTGTTTTTGGTGCAGGGGAGTGGAGTCAGCACCCACGTGGAGTTTCTGGCACCAGTCCTCCTTTTGTTTCTGGGAGCCATTACCCTCCGCCTGTGGAGATGGAGGCAAGGGTTCCACGGCCCTGATAGCTTGGTGTTCGACGACAAACAGTTTGGCGAGTGTAGCGTACCTGGGTAAGTGTACTTCCCTCTCCCCAATGTTGAGGATGCGGACGGGCACCCTCCCATGACGGACATCAACCACCCCCCGGGCTGTCAAAATGGTGGGCCTGCTGTCTGATTACACGGGTTCTACCATGGCTTGGTAGTCTCTACCTCTCAACCCGATTGCAGTCCGATACCAGATCATCATTTCACTTTTGGGAGGCATGGAAATGGGGAATGGATCACTGAGTCTTACGCTACCGATCTCACCACCAGACAGTTCTACCTGCTGCCGTCTCATCAGGGCTTTTATCTCCTTGTTGAGGACTCTCTGTTGGCTGGAACTAGCATTCACCGCCACCTGTTGTAGAATTACAATTACTTCTGAAAGACAATTTTCAATTATGTTAGTACCCACAGTTATTTTAGGGTGACTTTCATGACGGTCAATGTCCACAATAATC
Organism: Phyllobates terribilis; assembly: GCF_046119375.1. Classification (NCBI taxonomy): domain Eukaryota; kingdom Metazoa; phylum Chordata; class Amphibia; order Anura; family Dendrobatidae; genus Phyllobates; species Phyllobates terribilis. The sequence goes on from NW_027362771.1 coordinate 209,930,238, forward strand.
ACTCCCTGTGCCGGCAGTTCAACTTTAGCAATTTTAATGGTCATCTCCTTGAACCCCATCTGCGGCACGGGTAAGCCATTACTGGCGATGATGCTCAAGTTACTGTCTGGATACCGTGTGATATCAGCATCAGTCCAATACTGCTTAAAAAGTACATAAGGGATTGTGGTTACTTGCGACCCAGTATCCAGCAAGGCGCTCATGGGGATACCGTCCAGCACCACGGGTAAAACCGGGCGCCCCCCAACGTACTTATCACGCCAATTATAAGGGCCTGGTGATCTTATGCCTGGGGGTCGGCCCTCTGCCCCAGGTTGGACCCGTTTAAATTACAGTACCTGGAAATGTGTCCGGGCTGGTTGCATCGACGGCAAATGGGCTGTCCATCCTCTGCATAGCGGTCTGTGGGCCTCCCTCGGAACGACGGGATCCTCCTCTGTCGACGCCACGGGACATCCTCCGGACTTGAAGCCAGCTTGATGGGTCTTGACGGGTCCACTTGCAACGCCTGGACGGTCCTGGTCGACGCCGCGACGCTCCTGGTCAGCTCCTGGACTTGGTGGTGCAGGCCTTTCGACGGGGCTTGGTTCAGGGCCTGTGCATCAGCCTCCATGGAGTCCATAGAGGAGGGCGCCGCCTCCTGGTGGTAGGTGATAGCAGGGCGCCGGGGGTTTATAGCGCCACTGGGTGCTGATTCACGGAGCACCCTTATGGCCCTGTCCTTAAATTGGGCAAAGGTCAGGTCGGGGTTCTGAAAGAACATGAGGCGCAGCTGGGCCCTGTGGGCGCTGGACAGCAGACCCTCTATGAATTGTTCTGTTAGCAGCTTATCGGTTTCCTGCACACTGCCAGGGTCAGTTTGTTGAATAGCCCTCAAGGCTTCCTGTAAATTTAAGGCATAGTCTCTGATGCTGTCCTGTGCCTGCTGCTTACATCCATAGAACCTCATTTTAATTTCAGCGGAGGTACGTGTATCAAAGGTACCCCGCAGCCGGGCCAGAATACCCTTCACAGTCCTTTTCTCCTCAGTGGGCCATGATTTTACCTCCCTCTGGGCTGCGCCAGTTAACTGCCCTGTTAATATGCTGACCTTCTGTTCCTCTGTCAGGGGGTAAATGTGGAACAAACTGTATAGCCTTTCCTTGAAGTCAGTTAGGGCATGGGGCTCCCCTGAGTATTTGGGCAGCCAGGCCGCTCCAGGGATGTAGGACAAGGAAAAGGGCATCACCGCTGCTGCAGCTGCGTTGGTGGTAGTGGGCGCCTCTGTGTCCGACATCTTCCTCCCCCCTAGTCAAGCGTGGCCTACCTTCCGACGATCCTCTTCTGTAGGCCGCGGCTCCGCTGCTGCTCCTATGGACGAGGACCTGGCGTCGCACTCCGATGACGTCAGCGTCGCTCTCTCTCCCTTCCAGGACCTTGTGCAGCGTCGGTGCGTGGGGCGGAGCTTCGGATCTCGTGCGGTTTTGACGTCCACGCCCCTCTTCTTCCCGCGCGGCGTCCTGGAGATGGCGTCCGATGGCGGGAAACAGCTGCAGATGGCGGGAAGACGGCAGAAGACGGCGGGAAAAGGTCCAAGATGGCGTCTGATGGCGGGAATCAACTCCGGATGGCGGGAAACGACTCCGGACGGCGGGAAACTTTGCCACAGGTAAGTTACAAAAGTCTTTTTCAGGCACGCAGTACCCGGTGGTTGCGGGCACGAAATCCTGCCGACTACGCCAAAGCTGACTCGCCCCCTGGGCCGTGGGGCACTCGGATCCGGGCAATAGGGAGCGATGGGTGTAGTAGTGGCAAACCGGTTCCGTGGCTCAGGGTGGTCAGGCCAATGGTAGTCCGTTATATTGATTATGTCCGACTACGCCACCCGTGGATTTGCGGTTATTAGGAACCGCCGCTGCATGCAGACCGCTGGGGCTGATGAGATGTGCAGCTATGGTAGTGTGACTCCCCACGGGAAGAGTGCGGCCCCAGGGCAGTATAGTGGATGGTGGGAGTGATGGTAGTGAGAGTCCCAGTGATGATAGTGCTGGAGGAGCAAGGAGCACACAGACAACAGGTTGCAGTCCAGGGTCTTTACTTGAACAGGTAAACTGACCCACAAACAGTCCCAGCTAGGAGGGGACCTGGATGTCTGAGAGCAACGGGGAAATTGGCCCTGGTCAGGGTGAGGGTGTAGGCCTACCGTGCTTTCTGCGCTTCTTCTGGCTATCTCCTCGTTATAGGGTAACAGCCCACGTTTCCAAGCTTTCCGTGTATTCTCGCCTGTATGGCCTGCGACGTGGGTTCCTTTCTGCTCCCAGCCTGGTACGGCTTTACTGGTCCCTTCGGTTGTGGCAGGGCCTCCAGGCTTCTGAGGCCAAGGAAAGTACAGTCCCTTGCGGACTGGTTCTCTGCTGGGGGATGTGGAATCCTTCCAGCCTCAGACACCAAAGTCTGGTAAAATTAAGTCTTTTCTCTGCCAAGACAGGCTCTCTTCGCCTCTTGTCTCTGGCTTGTGGCTCTCTCCTACTGCCACACTTCCTCTTAGGTGCAACACAACTTTCTGTCCCTGCTCCACTCTGGGACACGTCTCAAAGCTGAGACAGGCAATCCAGTTCTCCCTAACCCTGTCCCCAGTACCAGCTTTTATAGGGGCAGCCTGCTCCCCCTACTGGCCTGAGACAGGAGGCATTGCATGCTAATGTTCCCCTGACTAGAGAACCTCCCCCTTGCTCCAGACACAGCTTTATTACACTAGTGGCATCCAGGTAGGGTGACACATGTGCGCTGCTGATAGGCTGACAGATTGCACCTCCCCACTGCAAATGCGGGAAAGAGAAAAAAAAATGGAGATCTTCATTGTTCCTGCAGAGATCCATCTCCTGCCCCTCCCCCCACCCCGCTGTACACTCAAACTGCGTATTAACATTAATTTTCATCATTACTGAGAAAAAATCCAGTTATGATTTTGGTGCACGAACAGTTATCGAACATAACCTCGAACAGCCGAATTTTTCTCAAATTGTTCGTGTTCGCCGAACGGCTCGAACACCACCCAAAACAGCTCGAATTTGAGATTGGCGAACAGTTCGAGTAGAACAACGCTCATCTCTACTTTTAACGTTTTAAAAAAAAAAAAAAAAAAAAAATTTGCTGCAGTGCATTTCCCACTTCCAGGCTGATCTACAGTACAAATGTCACAATGCCAAGTTAATTCCGCATGTATCAACCAGCTAAATCTGCAGGGGGTTGAATACTACTTGTAGGCACTGTAAGTCCCATTATTGGGGAGTGGGTGTCCCATAGTATTTGCTTATGCTTTCCCAGCAAAAGCTGCAAAAAATTAGGACGGAGCAACTTGCAATGCCCCTTACAAGAGCCATGCAGTACAGCATATTACAAACATAAGTCCCATTATTGGGGAGTGGGTGTCCCATAGTATTTGCTTACGCTTTCCCAGCAAAAGCTGCCAAAAATTAGGACGGAGCAACTTGCAATGCCCCTTACAAGAGCCATGCAGTACAGCATATTACAAACATAAGTCCCATTATTGGGGAGTGGGTGTCCCATGGTATTTGCTTATGCTTTCCCAGCAAATGCTGCCAAAAATTAGGACAGAGCAACTTGCAATGCCCCTTACAAGAGCCATGCAGTACAGCATATTACAAACATAAGTCGCATTATTGGGGAATGGGTGTCCCATAGTATTTGCTTATGCTTTCCCAGCAAAAGCTGCCAAAAATTAGGACGGAGCAATTTACAATGCCCCATACAAGAGCCATGCAGTACAGCATATTACAATCCTAAGTCCCATTATTGGGGAGTGGGTGTCCCATAGTATTTGCTTATGCTTTCCCAGCAAAAGCTGCAAAAAATTAGGACGGAGCAACTTGCAATGCCCCTTACAAGAGCCATGCAGTACAGCATATTACAAACATAAGTCCCATTATTGGGGAGTGGGTGTCCCATTGTATTAGCTTATGCTTTCCCAGCAAAAGCTGCCAAAAATTAGGACGGAGCAACTTGCAATGCCCCTTACAAGAGCCATGCAGTACAGCATATTACAAACATAAGTCCCATTATTGGGGAGTGGGTGTCCCATAGTATTTGCTTATGCTTTCCCAGCAAAAGCTGCCAAAAACTAGGACGGAGCAACTTGCAATGCCCCTTACAAGAGCCATGCAGTACAGCATATTACAAACATAAGTCCCATTATTGGGGAGTGGGTGTCCCATAGTATTTGCTTATGCTTTCCCAGGAAAAGCTGCCAAAAATTAGGACGGAGCAACTTGCAATGCCCCTTACAAGAGACATGCAGTACAGCATATTACAAACATAAGTCCCATTATTGGGGAGTGGGGGTCCCATTGTATTAGCTTATGCTTTCCCAGCAAAAGCTGCCAAAAATTAGGATGGAGCAACTTGCAATGCCCCTTACAAGAGCCATGCAGTACAGCATATTACAAACATAAGTCCCATTATTGGGGAGTGGGTGTCCCATAGTATTTGCTTATGCTTTCCCAGCAAAAGCTGCCAAAAACTAGGACGGAGCAACTTGCAATGCCCCTTACAAGAGCCATGCAGTACAGCATATTACAAACATAAGTCCCATTATTGGGGAGTGGGTGTCCCATAGTATTTGCTTATGCTTTCCCAGCAAAAGCTGCCAAAAATTAGGACGGAGCAACTTGCAATGCCCCTTACAAGAGCCATGCAGTACAGCATATTACAAACATAAGTCCCCTTATTGGGGAGTGGGTGTCCCATAGTATTTGTTTATGCTTTCCCAGCAAAAGCTGCCAAAAATTAGGACGGAGCAACTTGCAATGCCCCTTACAAGAGCCATGCAGTACAGCATATTACAAACATAAGTCCCATTATTGAGGAGTGGGTGTCCCATAGTATTTGCTTATGCTTTCCCAGCAAAAGCTGCCAAAAATTAGGACGGAGCAACTTACAATGCCCCTTACAAGAGCCATGCAGTACAGAATATTACAAACATAAGTCCCATTATTGGGGAGTGGGTGTCCCATAGTATTTGCTTATGCTTTCCCATCAAAAGCTGCCAAAAATTAGGACGGAGCAACTTGCAATGCCCCTTACAAGAGCCATGCAGTACAGCATATTACAAACATAAGTCCCATTATTGGGGAGTGGGTGTCCCATAGTATTTGCTTATGCTTTCCCAGCAAAAGCTGCCAAAAATTAGGACGGAGCAACTTGCAATGCCCCTTACAAGTGCCATGCAGTACAACATATTACAAACATAAGTCCCATTATTGGGGAGTGGGTGTCCCATAGTATTTGCTTATGCTTTCCCAGCAAAGGCTGCCAAAAATTAGGACGGAGCAACTTGCAATGCCTCTTACAAGAGCCATGCAGTACAGCATATTACAAACATAAGTCCCATTATTGGGGAGTGGGTGTCCCATAGTATTTGCTTATGCTTTCCCAGCAAAAGCTGCCAAAAATTAGGACGGAGCAACTTGCAATGCCCCTTACAAGAGCCATGCAGTACAGCATATTACAAACATAAGTCCCATTATTGGGGAGTGGGTGTTCCATAGTATTTGCTTATGCCTTCCAAGCAAAAGCTGCCAAAAATTAGGACGGAGTAACTTGCAATGCCCCTTACAAGAGCCATGCAGTACAGCATATTACAAACATAAATCCCATTATTGGGGAGTGGGTGTCACATAGTATTTGCTTATGCCTTGCAAGCAAAAGCTGCCAAAAATAAGGACGGAGGAACTTGCAATGCTGGCACCCTGGTGGTATAGTGGTGGTGGAGACTGAGGATAAGGAGAAGAAGATTAAACAGCCGAAACGAGGAAGCGTATACCCATGTGTGGGTGTGAAGCGGTGCATGTGAATACACCTCCCGAAATAACACAGTGGATTTGACTTTATGTTACTCTGCTGTCATTTGGTGGTGATGAGAAGTCTGGCCCAATCCAGCCCTTGTTCATTTTGATAAGGGTCAGCTTGTCAGCATTGTCAGTTGACAGGCGAGTGCGCTTATCAGTTATAATTCCTCCAGCGGCACTAAAAACACGCTCCGATAACAAGCTAGCGGCAGGGCTGGCCAGGACCTCCAAGGCGTACAGAGCGAGTTCATTCCAAGTATCCAGCTTGGATACCCAATAATTAAAAGGCACAGAGGAATCACGGAGGACGCTGGTACGATCGGCATGGTACTCCCTCACCATCTTTTGAAAATTTCCACTCCTTGTGAGAGTACCCTGCGCCTCAGGGCCTGTAAGCTGGACGGGTGTCAGAAAACTGTCCCAGAACGTTGACAGTGTTCCCCTGCCTCTGCTGGATTGGAGTTGCATCTCTCTCGCCTGTACGCCTTGGTTGGGCAACGAACTGTGACCTCTGCCGCTAGCGTGTTCAGATGGGAATTTTTTTAAGAGTTCTGCAGCAAGGGCCTTCTGGTATTGCCCCATTTTTGTAGACCTCTCCACCTCAGGAATAGAGATGAGCGTTGTTCTACTCGAACTGTTCGCCAATCTCAAATTCGAGCTGTTTTGGGCGGTGTTCGAGCCGGTCGGCGAACACGAACAATTTGAGAAAAATTCGGCTGTTCGAGGTTATGTTCGATAACTGTTCGTGCACCAAAATCATAACTGGATTTTTTCTCAGTAATGATGAAAATTAATGTTAATACGCAGTTTGAGTGTACAGCGGGGCGGGGGGAGGGGCAGGGGATGGATCTCTGCAGGAACAATGAAGATCTCCATTTTTTTTTCTCTTTCCCACATTTGCAGTGGGGAGGTGCAATCTGTCAGCCTATCAGCAGCGCACACACGGAGCGAAGTGCTTTTTTTCACACAAGCAAGGGCATGTGTGATTGGCAGTGTATGTCACATGTCCTTGCCCTATAAGACCAAGCCATTTTCCCCGTCGCCAACATTTTCTCACTGCTGCAGCTGCATGTTAGACGGCACCGCTGTTGCTGTGTGCGCTATACCTTGTTAATTTCAAGCCAATTTTCGCACAAATATACAGATAGCTTGGGAGTAGGGAATAGTTGTGATTGCAGTCCTTTTAAGGACTAGGTTACAGCATTTCCTACGACTTTTATCAAGCAGGTCTGTGCTCTTAAATAGATAGATTGTGGGAGTAAAGACTAATTGTAATTGGAGTCCTTTTCAAGACTAGGTTACATCAGTTCCTATCAGTTTTTGCCAGGCAGGTCTGTGTCAGTGCTGTGCAAGTTTTTTTCACAGCATTTGGCTGAATCTAGCAAAGCTAATCCTTTTTGGCCTATTGCAGAGTGTGTTAGTCAGTGGAGTAGCCTATCTGTGTTGCAAGATATATCACCTGTGTATAGAATACCAATTTTTTTACTGCACCTAGTGAAGTAAAATCTTTTGGGCATAGCATCATTCTATTAGTCCATCTATACGGACCTCCATCAGGTTGCAAATTAAAAATAATTTTTTTCTGCATCTAGCTCTGAAAAAATATTTGGGCTTCTAGCAGTGTGTGGGACTTGGTCTATTAGTCCATCTATACTGACCTCCATCAGGTTGCAAATTAAAAATAATTTTTTTCTTCATTTATCTCTGAAAAAATATTTGGGCTTCTAGCAGCGTGTGGGACTTGTTCTATTAGTCCATCTATACTGACCTCCATCAGGTTGCAAATTAAAAATAATTTTTTTCTGCATCTAGCTCTGAAAAAATATTTGGGCTTCTAGCAGTGTGTGGGACTTGGTCTATTAGTCCATCTATACTGACCTCCATCAGGTTGCAAATTAAAAATAATTTTTTTCTTCATTTATCTCTGAAAAAATATTTGGGCTTCTAGCAGCGTGTGGGACTTGTTCTATTAGTCCATCTATACTGACCTCCATCAGGTTGCAAATTAAAAATAATTTTTTTCTGCATCTAGCTCTGAAAAAATATTTGGGCTTCTAGCAGTGTGTGGGACTTGGTCTATTAGTCCATCTATACTGACCTCCATCAGGTTGCAAATTAAAAATAATTTTTTTCTTCATTTAGCTCTGAAAAAATATTTGGGCTTCTAGCAGTGTGTGGGACTTGTTCTATTAGTCCTTCTATACTGACCTCCAGCTGGTTGCAAATTGAATATAATTTCTTTCTGCATCTAGCTCTGAAAAAATATTTGGGCTTCTAGCGGTGTGTGGGACTTGGTCTATTAGTCCATCTATACTGACCTCCATCAGGTTGCAAATTAAAAATAATTTTTTTCTGCATCTAACCCAGCCAATAGTTTTGGCCTAATACCACAGTTTGGCCACTCAGCTCTGCTCGGTTACCATCCATTGTTTTTTTGTGCAAACAACTCCAGAGTTGTGAATTAGTTAACCACCAAAATGAGTGGAAAAAGGCCTGCTGCTGGTGGAAAGGGGAATAGGCGTGTTGGGAAGGGGAAAAAAGGTTGTGTCCGTGGGGTAGGTGCAGAAGAAAGACCATCTTCCAGCCAAACTAAAATGTCTACTTCTTTTAGCGGACAATGTGATAAGATCCCTTTCTTACGGCCACGCCAATCGCTACAAATTCCAGATGAGGCACAAAAACAGCAGGTGCTTCAACGGATATCAAGTGCTCCTTTAAGTGGGCTCTCCTCCACATCAACTTCAACATCACAAATACTCCAGTCCTCAAAGGTGTCACCCAAATCGCACTTGCTTCCTCACAGCTCCCAAATCTCCAGCTGCCCGTCTGAGTATGAGGTAGAACAGATGGTTGAGTCTGCAGAGCTGTTTACTCATACTATAGCCTGGGAATCAGAGGTCGACTCCAGCGCTTCTGTGAATCCAGACGAGGAAATGATCTACACTGATGCCCAGAATCTTTATGAGTCGGATCCAGGACCAGACGCAGAAGGTTCTGACCATAATGTAGACCCTCATTCCCAAACTGTAACTCCTGTTGGTGGAGACAATGAGGAAGACGATGATAAGACTCAAATACCTGATTGGAGCGACAACTTTAGTTTTTTGTCAGGGCAGGAACAGGTTGGCTCTGAGGACGACGGGTGTGATAACGCACAGGGTGATGATGATGAGGTTGGAGATCCCACTTACTGTCAACCCACAGTCAGCCAAGAGATGAGGTCAGCAGAGGAGGTGGAGGAAGATGCTAGTGACGACGAACATGAACATGGACATGAAGCATAAGTTGCAGTGGGAAGCTCAGTGTGCTACAATGCGGCCTAGCCGGCCGGGCCAACCACCGTCTGCCATATCTTGTGCATCCGCGGCCTCTTCATCCTCTGTGACTGGGGGGACAGCAGTCACACCTGTTTTGGGGCGCAGACCTGCCACCTCTTTACCCGCAACAGCCAGCGTGATTGGCAGGTCATCATTTTCTTTGGAGGTGGTAACACCAGCTGGTCTTGAGCGCTGTCCGACATCGATAGCACCACCTTTGGATAAAGGCAACCTAACATGTCCGCCTGCATCTTCCTCACAGACCGGCAGTTTGCCGGGGACACCCTTATCAACCCCGTCTAAGCACAATAGCCAGCCCTCGGTCCCTCAGATGTGGACAAGTAAAAGACCATTTCCTCCTAGCCATGAGAAAGCTAAGAGGTTGAATTTCACCATCTGCAAGCTCTTGGCTACAGAAATGCTGCCTTTCCGCCTGGTGGACACAGAGGATTTTCAAGACCTTATGTCCGTCGCAGTGCCCCAGTACCAGATGCCCAGTCGGCACTACTTCTCAAAGAAAGGTGTGCCTGCGCTCCACCAGCATGTCGCACACAACATCACCGCTTCTTTGAGAAACTCTGTGTGTGACAGGGTGCATTTCACCACAGACACTTGGACGAGTAGGCATGGACAGGGGCGTTACATGTCGCTGACTGGGCACTGGGTAACTATGGTGACAGCAGGACAAGGGGCTGCTGTCCAAGTCTTGCCGTCCCCACGAATTGTGCGTCAATCCTCTTTATGTCAAAGTTCCTCCACTGCTTCTGCCTCCTCAACCTCCTCTCGGTCTTCCACCTGCACCCAAAGCCTGTCTGGTCATTCCACAAGCTTTCTAACTGCGCAGAAGGGATCCTGCACACCTCCTTACTATGCTGGCAGTAGGGCTCAACGTCATCAGGCGGTTTTTACATTAAAATGTCTGGGAAATGTGAGTTACACGGCTGAGGAGTTGTGGTCAGCTCTGGAGAACCAATTTCATGAATGGTTGTCTCCACTGGACCTGAAACCAGGGAAGGCAGTGTGCGACAATGCTGCAAACCTGGGTGCGGCCCTTCGCCGGGGCAATGTCACACACGTGCCTTGTATGGCTCACGTGTTGAACCTGGTTGTCCAGCAATTTTTAGCCCACTATCCCAGACTAGATGGCCTTCTGCAGAGGGCACGGTCGCTGTGTGCTCACTTCCGCCGTTCGCATCCCGCAGCTCAGCGACTTACATCTCTACAGAAGTCGTTGGGCCTGCCACTTCACCGGCTAAAATGCGATGTGCCTACCCGGTGGAATTCAACTCTGCACATGTTGCAGCGACTGTGGCAGCACCGACAAGCCCTGGTGCAATACGTTCTGACGTATAGCCTGGGCCAACGAGATTCAGAAGTGGGGCAAATCACGCTGGAGGAGTGGTCTCAGATCAGGGACCTATGCACCCTTCTGCACAGTTTTGAAATGGCGACGAAGATGTTTAGTGCTGACGATGCCATTATCAGCATGACTATTCCGGTGATTTACATGCTGGAGCACATGTTAAACAGAATTCGGAGTCAGGTGGTGGCACAAGAGGAGGTGGAGGAAGTAGAGGAGGAGGAGTTGTATGCGGAAGGGCTAACATCTGCAAGGTCCAGACGGTCGGCAGCACCAAGGCGGCAGGCATGTGAGGGTGGGGGAGATGATTTTACCAGGGCGCATGGTAGCAGCCAAACTAGTGAGGAAGGTGCAGGAGCCCAGGAAGAAGTGGAGGACGAACTGATGGAAGACTCATCAGATGAGGGAGACCTTGATCACATTTCTGTTGTGCGAGGTTGGGGGGAGAGGACAGAGGAAGGAAGCATGATTGTTACCTCGCCACCAACACAACAGGGACTTGGTGCTCCTGGATGCGCAACACACATGAGTGCCTTCTTGCTGCACTACCTGCAACATGACCCTCGAATTGTGAGAATTAGAAATAATCCTGACTACTGGGTTGCCACACTGTTAGATCCCCGGTACAAAAGTAAATTTGCAGAAATTATTCCTGCCATAGAAAGGGATGCACGCATGCAGGAGTATCAGCAGAGACTGTTGCAGAATCTTACATGTGCTTTTCCACAAAATACCAGTGGTGCACGTAGTGAATCTCACAGTTCCAACTTGCCAACCGTGGGACCGTCAAGTGTTCAGCACTCAAACCGTAACAGAACCACAGTATCTGCTGGTAACATCAATTTTGCGGAATCATTTCACCACTTTTTTAGCCCATCCTTTGCAAGGCCACAGGAGACAAGAAGTCTGACACATAGTCAACGCCTAGAGACGATGGTACAGGAGTATCTCCAAGTAAACATTGAAGCCACGACTGTGTCACTGGACCCTTGCTCTTTTTGGGCTTCCAATCTGGATAAATGGCCGGAGCTAGCCACTTACGCCTTGGAGATCTTGTCATGCCCCGCAGCCAGCGTTCTGTCTGAACGTGTGTTCAGCGCTGCTGGTGGTGTGCTGACAGATAAGCGCACGCGGCTCTCCACTGATAATGTAGACAGACTCACGTTCATAAAGATGAACAAATCATGGATCCGAAACGACTTTTCTACCCCTGTGTCATCCTGGGGAGAGTAAAAGCTTGATGATTGGTTAAAATCACCCTACCAACCGTTTTAAGCTTTCAAATTACTAATCATGTTTATCTGTATCTTGACTGGAAAATAATTTGGGCTTTGTAGCAGTGTGCAGCACTGATCCTATTAGGCCATCTATAATAAGCTTCACCAGATTTAAAATTAAAAATAATTTTTAGCTGCATCTAGCCCGGAAAATAATTTTGGGGCTCCGAGATGCGCAAGACACATAAGTGCCTTCTTGCTGCACTACCTGCAGCATGACCCTCATATTGTCAGAATTCGAAGTAATCATGACTACTGGGTTGCCACACTCTTAGATCCCCCAAACTTTTCGATCAACCTTTTCATTTTAATAAAGACCAAAAAAATGGTCATTTTTGAAATTATAAGCATTAGCAGGTTGTTAGAAACTGAAATCAAACAGTTTTCAACTCAAAACTTTATTCTAGGTGATGTTACATTTTCACATAGGACCCCTTGTTCGAAAGGAGCTTCTGAACTCTCTCGTCCATTGAATTTGTCAGGTTTTGGATGGTTTCTGCTTCAATTGTTTTGCATGAGGACAGAATACCCTCCCAGAGCTGTTGCTTAGATGTGAACTGCCTCCCGCCATCATAGACACTCCTTTTAATGATGCTCCAAAGGTTCTGAATGGGGTAGAGGTCAGGGGAGCATGGGGGTCACACCATAAGTTTGTCCCCTTTTATGCCCATATCAGCCAGAGATGCAGATGTTTTATGTGCAGCATGAGATGGTGCATTATCATGCAGAAAAATGATCTTGCTGTGAAATACACGGTTCTTCTTCTTGAACCATGGCAGGAAGTGCTGTTTGAGAAAATCCACATACATTATGGAGTTCATCTTTAGCGCCTTCAGGGATCCTAAAGGGGCCGACAATCTCTCTCCCCATGATTCCAGCCCAAAACATTACTCCACCTCCTCCTTGTTGGCGCTGTAGCCGTGTTTGCGTGGGGTGTCCATCAACCAGCCATCCTCCACTCCATCCATCTGGACCATCGAGCGCTGCACGGCACTCATCCGTGAACAAAACAGTTTTGAAATCAGTCTTCATGTAATGTTTGGCCCACTGGAGCCGTTTCTGCTTGTGTGAAGTGGATAGAGGAGGTCGACAGGATGGCGTATGCACAGCTGCAAACCTCTGAAGGACCCTGCATCTTGTTGTTCGGGGGACGTTGGAGGCACAAGCAGCTTCAAAAACTTGTCTGCTGCTATGACAAGGCTTTTTTGCCGCTGCTCTTTCAACCTGACGTAATTGCCTGTAGGAAAGAGTCCTCAATTTGCCCTTATCAGCACGCACACGTGTGTACTGTGAATCAGCTACATACTTCTTGATTGCCAAGACACTTCATCCTGATCATCGCACAATGTTGATTGTAGTCATGCCTTGACCTAAACACTCCACAATTTGTTGCTTCTCAGCAGCCGACACATCCTTTTTCTTTCCCATTTTGGCAGAAAATGTAGGCTGCTTAATAATGTGAGAGAGCCTTCTTAAGTAGTCTTGCCTTTCATTGGACACACCTGCCAAACTAATTAGCACAGGTGTCTGCAATTGCTTACAGTGATATAAAGAGCCCTGACACACATCACCATCAATGAGTTTAACTGACAAACAAACAAATTCTTCCCTTATCACTCCTAAACACTTTTTGCATAATAATTTGGAACGCGGTGTACATGTGCTTTTCCACAAAACACCAGTGGTTCACGTAGTGAATCTTACAGTTCTAACTTGCCAACCGTGGTCTGTATGGAATTGTTCAATAAAGGGCCCAAAATTAAGATAACATAGATGGGAGAGGTCTCTATGAAAAGGAATTCCTAAGTATTTGATACCCTGTGAGGGCCAGGCAAAGGGAAAGTTGGACTGGATGGAATCCTATATGGATTTGGGGAGGGAGACATCGAGGGCCTCAGACTTCGCTGCATTGATTTTAAAATTTTACCATGTAACAAAGTGATCTATTTCAGCCATAACAGCAGGGATGGATATATGTGATTGAGTGATATATACTAGGACATCATCAGCAAATAGAGAGCACTTGTACTCGGTGCCTCCCACCTCAATCCACCTAATATTGGGGTTATGGCGAATTGATGAGAGCAGGTGCTCCGTCACTAGGATGTATAAGAGAGGGGACAGAGGACATCCCTGCCTTGTCCCATTGGTGATTGTGAAAGGTGATGAAAATGTTCTGACGCACCCCCTGGGCCTTGGGACACCCGGAGCCGGACCCTTTTTGGTGGATGCTGGTGGTTGTAGTCTTCGTGGCGGCGATCCGGTTCCGTGGCTCAGGGCGGTCAAACCAGTGGCGGAACTATTTATGTGGTTTTGATGTTTAAATGTCCGACTACGCCACCCGTGGATTGCGGTCAGAGTGAACCGCCGCTACAGGGCAGACCGCTAAGGCTGGTGTTGTGGGTGCAGCAGAGCGTAGCATAACTCCCCACGGGAGGAGTATAGCCTCAGGGCAGTGTATGTGGAGGATGGGGGTGATGGTGCAGGGCAGCAGCAGTAACGACACGGAGTCAGTGATGCAGTTCAGGGCCTTTACTCACAGTTCTTATTATCCAGACCACGTCTGCAGGTAACGGCTGCCCACGTCGTACTGTGCTCACCAGGTGAGGGGCTCAGACAACTCCCAGATAACTTTGGAGCGCTTCACAGGACCCCCTTTGTGTGTCCTTTGTCTGGCCTTTCTTACCAACACTTCTGTCCGGCTGCCTCGGGCCTCCTCTTGGTAAACTTGGCGCCAGTTTCCCTGACCCTATGTGGTGCCTTCCTAGCGGGTGGAGCAAGGGGCTGCGCCACATAAAATGTCAGAGCCTCCGATTTCTAGCTGAGGGTCGTTTCCTGCCTCCACTAGTTCGGGGACCGGTCTCCCCCTTTGGCCTGACCCCTCCACGCAGGTGGATTCGGGCGTGCGGTGGCGACTCGCCCGTCCGCACCCCTGGGATCCCTTCATTCCTCGTTCCTGCAGCCTTCTCCGCTCCTCTTCCTTCCTTCTCCCTCTTGCAGAACTGGGCCTCTGTTACTAGGCCCGCCTCCGGAGCAGAGCTCATGCAGAGCCCCTGCTCCCTGCCACTTCTGCTCAGACTTCTCTGCACTGAACTAAGATGGTGCCCACCTTTTATACTCCCTTCTCAATGCACCCAGGAACTGCTTCCTCCCTGCTCCTGCACTGCAGGGTTCCCCTTCCTCAGTGTTCCCTCCCCCCACTCCAGCCAGGGACAGGGACTGTCGTGCCCATCTCAGGGGCATATTGGTCGCCCTGCCCCACGGCAATGTGGTGTAATGCATGCAGGTGTCGGGTCCTGATCCACACTCCATCCTTATCTGAGAGTGAGATATCACACCTCTGGGTGAGGTGCAATACGTCTGTAGCAACCGAGCCCTCGGTGCTACAGTTCCATTTATCTTCAGCCTAGGTGACGTATTGTGATACAGGGCCGTGATTTTGGCTATAAAAGGGTCCCCTAGACCCCTACCCCAAGCTTTTTAAGAGAATCATATACGGCGTGCCAGGAGACTCTATGGAATGCTTTCTCAGCATCCAACGAGAGTATCTACTTACAAATTTTTAACTGCATCTAGCCCAGGAAATACTTTGTGCCTAGTAGCAGTGTCTGCTAGTCAGCGGATTATCCCGGCTGTTAAGCAAGCTACACCACCTGTAGTTTGGACACTTAATTTTTTCAAAGGAAATGCTTCGGGACCACGGGATACTCAGTGAAGAGCATCAGGAGGCACCCCAAGGCATAGGGGCTGGGACTGGCACTAGGATGCCTTGCGGTGGACAGCCGAGCTCGATCCTTATAAAAGCTTTTTAACTGCAGCAGCTTTAGTGGACGCTACTGGAGCTGGAATTACGCGGCTGCTGGCATGAGACTTGCCCTCCAATAGATCCTTATAAATGGATTTAAAGTGTATTCATTCAAATTAGAGGGACAATTTAAATTAAAAAGCTTAGAGCTGCCTCCACCACAGGGGGGCTCTCTCGACCCACCAGCGGACAGGCACCAGTATTGGGAGAGGGGGGCTGGCCGTCAGGGTTCACCGTGGCTCTGGCACAAACCCGGCGACACGGAGGTGGCACGGGCAGGAGCGGACTGGCCGTCTCGGCTTCTCACTTTTTGGATTTTAGAAGGGCATGACATGCCTATATCTGTGTCTCCCCCTCCTTTCACTCCTCCACCTCTTTTCTTTTCGCATGACTATATGTACTTGTCACTTTTCCATGTGTTAGTTGTGTCTTCTGAGCAGTTTGTCAGCTTTTGGACACCTTTGAAGGTGTTTTCTATGTGTTTCTATGTGTTTTTGTTTGCCTGCCATTGGTTTTAACGGTGTTCGAAGGTGTTCGACGAACAGTTCGACGAACACACGGGTGTTCGACGAACCGAACCGAACTCGAACACTACGGGGGTGGCTCAACACTACTCAGGAATAAGAGAGTGAAAGTTCTCCTTGTAGCGGGGGTCTACAAGTGTCACCCACCAGTAATGACTGTCACCCAACATTTTGACAACGCGAGGGTCACGGTTAAGGCAGCGTAACATAAAGTCAGCCATGAGTGCCAGACTGGTAACGGGCAAGATTTCCGTGTCCTCACCAAAATGAGGACTGACCATGCTCTCCTCCTCCTCCTCCTCTTCCTCCTCCCCCCTGTCCTCAGGCCACCCACGCTGAACCGACGGTATGACACTTGTACAGGTACTACCGTCTACAACGCATGATAGCAGCTCCTGTTCTTCCTCCTCCTCCTCCTCCTCTACCTCGTTGTCCCCCAATGCACATTGGGATGATATGAGGCTGGGCTGTGTGTAATCGCCCGCTACGGCTTCTTGATCCATCTCATCATACTCTGGCTGCAATGCCTCCTCTTTAATTCTCTGCAGAGAGCGTTGCAAAAGACAGACAAGTGGGATGCTGACACTAATGATGGCGTCATCGCCACTCACCATCTTGGTGGCCTCCTCAAAGTTTGTCAGGATGGTACATATGTCAGACATCCAGGTCCACTCCTGAGGTCTTATGTGCGGAGTCTGACCTGAATATCGACGGCCTTGTTGCAGCTGGTACTCCACATCTGCTCTCTTCTGCTCACAAATCCTTTGCAACATGTGGAGGGTAGAGTTCCAACATGTGGGGACATCACACACCAGTCGGTGTGCTGGAAGCTGCAATCGCTGCTGCAACACAGCAAGGGCGGCGGAAGCTGTAGCCGACTTGCGAAAATGAGCTGACAGGCGGCATACTTTCACGAGCAGATCTGGCAACTCGGGGTACGATTTAAGAAACCGCTGAACCACGAGGTTAAGCACATGAGCCAGGCATGGTACGTGTGTGATCTCACCTCGCCTCAGAGCCGCCACCAGGTTACGGCCATTGTCACACACGACCATGCCGGGATGTAGGTTCAGAGGTCTCAGCCACAGATCTGCCTGCTCTTTCACAGCTGTCCACAACTCACAAGCATTGTGAAGTTTATCACCTAAGCTTATGAGTTTCAGCACAGCCTGTTGCCGCTTGGCGGAGGCAGTACTGCAATGCTTCCAGCTTGTAACTGATGTGGTGATATCTGAGATGAAGGCTGAACATGAGGAGGAGGAGGAGGAGGATGCGCAGGAGCTGAACACTGTGGGGGCAACTCTGACTGACATAGGGCCCGCAATCCTCGGTGTGGGGAGGATGTGTTCCGTCCCAAGGTCCGACTGGGTCCCGGCTTCCACTATGTTTACCCAGTGTGCCGTCAGAGAGATGTACCGTCCCTGGCCACAAGCACATGTCCACGTGTCCGTTGTCAGGTGGACTCCCCAAGTAACTGCGTTGTTGAGGGCACGTCAGATGCTTTGAGACACGTGCTTGTGTAGTGCGGGGATGGCACACCGGGCAAAATAGTGTCGGCTGGGGACCGAGTACCGAGGGACGGCCACCGCCATAAGATTGCGGAAGGATTCCGTCTCCACCAGCCTAAAAGGCAGCATTTCCAATGCAAGCAGTCGTGAAATGTGCGAATTTAGGACTGTGGCCTGTGGGGCGTTAGCTGCAAATTTGCGCTTTCGTTCAAAGCTCTGGGATATGGACAATTGAACGCTGCGGTGGGACGTGAACGTGGACGTTGATGCTGGTTCTTGAGAAACTGCCATAACAAGTGAAGACTGAGAGGAGGGGGCATCTTTACATGCAGTATGGACAGGGGATTGCCTTGCACACACAACAGGGGGTTCTATTGCACGCACAACAGTGGAAGAAGCAGTGGTGACACCCGCTAACACTGGTCGTGGACCCTGGGTTTCGCCCCACAAAGTCGGGTGCTTTGCTGCCATGTGCCTGATCATGCTGGTGGTGGTCAGGCTGGTAGTTTTGTCACCCCTGCTGATGCTGGCATGGCAGGTGGAACATATGGCCTTTTTGGGGTTATCAGCAGAGTCTTTAAAAAAATTCCAGACTCTGGAAGACCTACCGCTTGTACTGGCAACGTCCCTCGTGTTGGTGTTACGGGGAACGGTTGCCTGCCTTCTGTCTGCGGCCACCACACTGCTTCTTCCTGCCTGTTGGGGTACTCTGCCTCCCTCCTCCTGTGTGCTGCTGGCCTCACTCTGCATGTCCTCCTTCCACGTTGGGTCAGTTACTAGATCATCCACCACCTCCTCCTCTTCCACTTGCGCACCACGATCCTCCTCCTCACTTCCTGGCAATTGTGTCTCGTCATCGTCCACCTCTTGTGACAGATTGCCAACGTCGACTTCCTGTGGCTGTGGCTGTTCAAATATTTGGGCATCGCAACATGGGATCTCCTCTTCCACCACTTCAAGCGTATCAGGCGAGGGGCCCAAATATGGAAATGGACCAGTGAACAGCTCTTCAGAGTGTCCAAGTGGACTTCCACGTCCCTTGCCACGCGCCTTGCCCATTGTAAATGAAGTAAAATAGCTTACACTTGCACTATCAATGGAAAAAGGGTAATAAAGAGTAGATTAGAACCGTGGAAGAGGAAAACCACAGTTATTGTTTACTGGGCTATACCACACTTTTTTAAATAAAGATATTTGCGGCTGAACAGTGAGCGACACACTCAAACTGCTTTTTTTTTAGATACCAAAGGCCCAAAACTGGATAGTACAGCGATTTGACCCGTGGAACTGCGAAACCACACTGGGATGTCGGGCCTACACAAGACTATTTTCAACAGATATATTTTTGTGTCACAACAGTCAGGAGACACTACTGTTTTTCTTTACGGAAAAAACTACCAAAAGCTGAATAATAGAGATTTTTTACCGTGGGATGGCTAAACCACAGTTATTGTTTACTGGGGTATACCACACTTTTTTAAATAGAGATATTTGCGGCTGAACAGTGAGCGACACACTCAAACTGCTTTTTTTTTAGATACCAAAGGCCCAAAACTGGATAGTACAGCGATTTGACCCGTGGAACTGCGAAACCACACTGGGATGTTGGGCCTACACAAGACTATTTTCAACAGATATATTTTTGTGTCACAACAGTCAGGAGACACTACTGTTTTTCTTTACGGAAAAAACTACCAAAAGCTGAATAATAGAGATTTTTTACCGTGGGATGGCAAAACCACAGTTATTGTTTACTGGGGTATACCACACTTTTTTAAATAGAGATATTTGCGGCTGAACAGTGAGCGACACACTCAAACTGCTATTTTTTTAGATAGCAAAGGCCCAAAACTGGATAGTACAGCGATTTGACCCGTGGAACTGCGAAACCACAATGGGATGTCGGGCCTACACAAGACTATTTTCAACAGATATATTTTTGTGTCACAACAGTCAGGAGACACTACTGTTTTTCTTTACGGAAAAAACGACCAAAAGCTGAATAATAGAGATTTTTTACCGTGGGATGGCAAAACCACAGTTATTGTTTACTGGGGTATACCACACTTTTTTAAATAGAGATATTTGCGGCTGAACAGTGAGCGACACACTCTAACTGCTTTTTTTTTAGATACCAAAGGCCCATAACTGGATAGTACAGCGATTTGACCCGTGGAACTGCGAAACCACACTGGGATGTCGGGCCTACACAAGACTATTTTCAACAGATATATTCTTGTTTCACAACAGTCGGGAGACACTACTGTTTTTCTTTACGGAAAAAACTACCAAAAGCTGAATAATAGAGATTTTTTACCGTGGGATGGCAAAACCACAGTTATTGTTTACTGGGGTATACCACACTTTTTTAAATAGAGATATTTGCGGCTGAACAGTGAGCGACACACTCAAACTGCTTTTTTTTTAGATACTAAAGGCCCAAAACTGTATAGTACAGCGATTTGACCCGTGGAACTGCGAAACCACACTGGGATGTCGGGCCTACACAAGACTATTTTCAACAGATATATTTTTGTGTCACAACAGTCAGGAGACACTACTGTTTTTCTTTACGGAAAAAACTACCAAAAGCTGAATAACAGAGATTTTTTACCGCGGGATGGCAAAACCACAGTTATTGTTTACTGGGGTATACCACACTTTTTTAAATAGAGATATTTGCGGCTGAACAGTGAGCGACACACTCTAACTGCTTTTTTTTTAGATACCAAAGGCCCAAAACTGGATAGTACAGCGATTTGACCCGTGGAACTGCGAAACCACACTGGGATGTCGGGCCTACACAAGACTATTTTCAACAGATATATTTTTGTGTCACAACAGTCAGGAGACACTACTGTTTTTCTTTACGGAAAAAACTACCAAAAGCTGAATAATAGAGATTTTTTACCGTGGGATGGCTAAACCACAGTTATTGTTTACTGGGGTATACCACACTTTTTTAAATAGAGATATTTGCGGCTGAACAGTGAGCGACACACTCAAACTGCTTTTTTTTTAGATACCAAAGGCCCAAAACTGGATAGTACAGCGATTTGACCCGTGGAACTGCGAAACCACACTGGGATGTTGGGCCTACACAAGACTATTTTCAACAGATATATTTTTGTGTCACAACAGTCAGGAGACACTACTGTTTTTCTTTACGGAAAAAACTACCAAAAGCTGAATAATAGAGATTTTTTACCGTGGGATGGCAAAACCACAGTTATTGTTTACTGGGGTATACCACACTTTTTTAAATAGAGATATTTGCGGCTGAACAGTGAGCGACACACTCAAACTGCTATTTTTTTAGATAGCAAAGGCCCAAAACTGGATAGTACAGCGATTTGACCCGTGGAACTGCGAAACCACAATGGGATGTCGGGCCTACACAAGACTATTTTCAACAGATATATTTTTGTGTCACAACAGTCAGGAGACACTACTGTTTTTCTTTACGGAAAAAACGACCAAAAGCTGAATAATAGAGATTTTTTACCGTGGGATGGCAAAACCACAGTTATTGTTTACTGGGGTATACCACACTTTTTTAAATAGAGATATTTGCGGCTGAACAGTGAGCGACACACTCTAACTGCTTTTTTTTTAGATACCAAAGGCCCATAACTGGATAGTACAGCGATTTGACCCGTGGAACTGCGAAACCACACTGGGATGTCGGGCCTACACAAGACTATTTTCAACAGATATATTCTTGTTTCACAACAGTCGGGAGACACTACTGTTTTTCTTTACGGAAAAAACTACCAAAAGCTGAATAATAGAGATTTTTTACCGTGGGATGGCAAAACCACAGTTATTGTTTACTGGGGTATACCACACTTTTTTAAATAGAGATATTTGCGGCTGAACAGTGAGCGACACACTCAAACTGCTTTTTTTTTAGATACTAAAGGCCCAAAACTGTATAGTACAGCGATTTGACCCGTGGAACTGCGAAACCACACTGGGATGTCGGGCCTACACAAGACTATTTTCAACAGATATATTTTTGTGTCACAACAGTCAGGAGACACTACTGTTTTTCTTTACGGAAAAAACTACCAAAAGCTGAATAACAGAGATTTTTTACCGCGGGATGGCAAAACCACAGTTATTGTTTACTGGGGTATACCACACTTTTTTAAATAGAGATATTTGCGGCTGAACAGTGAGCGACACACTCAAACTGTTTTTTTTTTTAGATACAAATGGCCCAAAATGGATAATACAGAGGTTTGAACTGTGGAAGTGCAAAACAACACTTCTGTTTCTCTAGCCTACACCAGACTATTTTCAACAGTTATATTTGTGTCTGAAGAATCAGAGACACGCTTTTTTTTGGGGGGGGGGGGGACACACCAAAAGGTTAATAAGACGGGTATTTGTACAGTGTGAAGGAGGAAAAAAAAAAGAGGATTTAGATGAAAAAAAAGGATTTTTCCTGGCCCCCGACACCTGGTGCTAAGTCCAGCAATTTCAGCAACAGGAGCACACAGGACTGTAATGCAGCGTTTGCTGGTATAACCACTGTGTCTCCTATACAGCCTGCCTGCCTGGTATCTGGGATGGATATTAGTCCTGAAAAGGACTGTTTGTTTGTTCTGGCAGCCTTTACAGACCCTACACTAACTATTTCGCAGTCTATATCTCTCCCTAAATCAGCAGCGCTGTCCCTACACTGTCTAATCCGGAGTGACTGTGTCCAAGATGGCGGCGCCCCGTTTTAAATACTCGAGGTGACGCTGTGCGGCCAGCCAATCACTGTAATGCCCACAACCAACATGGCTGCAGCATTACAGTGACTGGCTGGCAATCCCTGCATGTTCATTGGCTCTGTAAAGAGCGCCAAACATGCAGGGCGGAGACCCGAGCTCCCGCCCAAGTAACCTGGAAATGCTCGGTGCTCGCCGAACATCCCGAGTAGCGTGATGCTCGGGCGAGTACCGAGCAGTGTCGAGCATGTTCGCTCAACACTAGTAGCTTCATCTTCAGGGGCATAACTATCATAGCTGCACAGGTTCCAATAGCACCTGGGCTCTGGAGACTTGGGGGAAACCAAAAGGTCCCTTAATTCCATATGAAAAGATGAATACTAATAAAGACCTCGAATAGTTGTGAGCCCAGTTGGAGATTTTTCATTGGGGCCCATGTGCTTGAAGTTATACCACTGCTCATCTTTGTTAGAATCTAAATGCTAGGACCCAACTAATTTTTAGAATAATGAGTAGTGACAGGCGAGCACTAAAATGATTGGGTGCTTGATGCTCTGGTTGAGCAAATTGGAATGCTCGGGTGCTCGACATGATCAATGAGCCCAATGAACGTCTATGGGAAACTCGAGCATTTTCAAGGCGGCTCCGCCTGGCTGTCTGCAGAGGGCCTAAAGATTGCCCAAATCGATGGGAACAGTGCTCAAATGACATGAGAACAGCATGGGAAAGACCCCTGGAAGCTATTCTGACTCCCAGGTCACTGCTGTCAACAACGTTGTCAGAGGTATTACGCCACTTTTACGGGCTCACAATAAAACATACAAAAACGAAACCAAAAAGCATTTTCCTGGGAAATATGTTAAGGAACATCTTTTCCAGGGTAATGACTTGTATATAAGGCAAAATAAGTAACCAAAAACAAAACTACTCCTCCACACCTTGGGCTAGGTTCACAAGTAGCGTTTTTGCACTTTTGCATTCCTTTCAATTGTGACAAATGCATTCACCGGGAAATGTCAATTTAACATTTTACAACCTTATCTGGCCTTGTGGTGTGTGAGACATGATCTGACACATCCTGTTTCATTTATGAAGGAGGGACTCTGAAAGTCACAAAGCCTATTTATATAGGGCCATCAGGCGGCCTTTACTATTGTTAAAGGGCCAGCAGTCGACCCTCGCTATTCTTAGAGAGCCATCAGCCGGCTATGCTTTGTTGTTCCCATTACTAAAGAGTGAGTCTCCTATACTGTTATTGCGTATGCAGT
Organism: Phyllobates terribilis; assembly: GCF_046119375.1. NCBI lineage: Eukaryota > Metazoa > Chordata > Amphibia > Anura > Dendrobatidae > Phyllobates > Phyllobates terribilis. The sequence continues at coordinate 209,953,864 of NW_027362771.1, forward strand.
AAGTGACAGGGCTGCCCAAAATTTGGACGCACCCCAATACCCCTTTGAAAATTTGGATGCACCCCAATACCCATTTGAAGAGACTTAGAAGAAGGCCTCCTGAAAACAATGTTACCATTATTAGGAAGTGGGTCTCTCATACTGTTTGCCTATGCAGTGAATGCAAGGGCTGTCAAAAATTTGCACCTGTTCCAATGCCCCTTGAAAGAGACGTAGAGGAGGGCCTCCTGAAAAAAAATGTTCCCATTATTAGGAAGTGGGTCTCCCATTGTGTTTGCCTATGCAGTGAATGTAAGGGTTGCCAAAAATTTGGAGGCACTCCAATGCCCCTAGGAAGAGACGTGGAGGTCAGAGGGCCTCCTGAAATCAATGTTCCCATTATTAGGAAATGGGTCTCCCATTGTGTTGGCCTATGCAGTGAATGCAAGGGCTGCAAAAATTTGGAGGCACTCCAATGCACCTTGTAAGAGACGTATAGAGCCTCATGAAAAAATGTTCCCATTATTAGGAAGTGGGTCTCTCATAGTGTTGGCCTATGCAGTTAATGCAAGAACTGTCAAAAATTTGGACCTACTCCAATGCCTCTTGGAAGAGACGTAGAGGGCCTCCTGAAAACAGATGTTCCCATTATTAGGAAGTGGGTCTCCCATAGTGTTGGCCTATGTAGTGAATGCAAGGGCTGAAAAAAAATTGTGAGGAACTCCAATGCCTCTTGGAAGAGACATAGAGGGTCCCATGAAAAAATGTTCCCATTATTAGGAAGTGGGTCTCCCATAGTCTTGGCCTATGCAGTGAATGCAAGGGCTGTCAAAAATTGGGAGGCACTCCAATGCCCCTTGGAAGAGACGTAGAGGGCCTCATGAAAAAATGTTCCCATTATTAGGAAGTGGGTCTCCCATAATATTGGCCTATGCAGTGAATGCAAAGGCTGAAAAAAATTGGGAGGCACTCCAATGCCCCTTGGAAGAGACATAGAGGGCCTCATGAAAAAATGTTCCCATTATTAGGAAGTGGGTCTCCCATAGTGTTGGCCTATGCAGTGAATGCAAAGGCTGAAAAAAATTGGGAGGCACTCCAATGCCCCTTGGAAGAGACATAGCGGGCCTCATGAAAAAATGTTCCCATTATTAGGAAGTGGGTCTCCCATAGTGTTGGCCTATGCAGTGAATGCAAGGGCTGCCAAAAATTGGGAGGCACTCCAATGCCCCTTGGAAGAGACGTAGAGGGCCTCATGAAAAAATGTTCCCATTATTAGGAAGTGGGTCTCCCATAGTGTTGGCCTTTGCAGTGAATGCAAGGGTTGTCAAAAATTTGGAGGCACTCCAATGCCCCTTGGAAGAGACATAGAGGGCCTCATTAAAAAATGTTCCCGTTATTAGGAAGTGGGTCTCCCATAGTGCTGGCCTATGCAGTGAATGCAAGGGCTGCCAAAATTGGGAGGCACTCCAATGCCCCTTGGAAGAGACGTAGAGGGCCTCATGAAAAAATGTTCCCATTATTAGGAAGTGGGTCTCCCATAGTGTTGGCCTATGCAGTGAATGCAAAGGCTGAAAAAAAATTGGGAGGCACTCCAATGCCCCTTGGAAGAGACGTAGAGGGCCTCATGAAAAAATGTTCTTATTATAAATGGGTCTCCTATAGTGTTGGACTTTGCAGTGAATGCAAGGGCTGTCAAAAAATTGGGAGACACTTCAATGCACCTTGGAAAAGACGTGGAGGAGGGCCTCATAAAAAAATGTTCCCATTAGAAAGGAGTGGGTCTCCTATACTTGTAATGCCTATGCACTAAGTGTATGGACTGACAAACATTTACCCCTGGGGGGTATACATGAACATACTGTATTAAAAAAATTTTTTTTACGGCCATCATAAACACCCTTTAAAAATATTATGTGGGTCTTGCATCACGGACCACTGTCTCACTGGTGATAGATATGGTGGTGGAGGATGAGGAGAAGGAGGAGGACAAGAGCATATAGCCAAAATCAGGAAGCATATACCCATGTGTTGGTATGAAAAGGTGTATGGGAATACACCTTCAAAAAAAAGCCACTGGATTTGAATTTCTTACACTGCTATCATTCGGTGATCTTGAGAAGTCTGGCTCAATCCAGCCCTTGTTCAATTTCATAAGAGTCAGCCTGTCAGCATTTTCAATTGACAGGCGGATGCACTTATCAGCTATAATTCCACCAGCGACACTAAAAACTCACTTTGATAAAATGTTAGCTGCAGGACAGGCCAAGACCTCCAAGGCGTAGAGAGTCAGTTCATTCCACGTGTCCAGCTGGATACCCAATAATTATAAGGCACAGAGGAATCACGGAGGACGTTGGTACGGTCGGCAAGGTACTCCCTCAGCATCTTCCCAAACTTAGCACTCCTTGTGAGAGTACCCCGCGCCTCAGGGCCTGTGCAATAGGAGGTGCTGAGAAAACTCTCCCAGAACTTTGACAGTGTTCCCCTACCTCTGATGGATTGAAGTTGTGTCTCTCTTGCCTGTACATCTTGATTGTCCAACGAATTGTGACCTCTGCCGCAAGCGTTTTCAGAAGGGAATTTTTTTAATAGTTTCGCAACAAGGGCCTTCTGGTACTGCCCCATTTTTGTAGACCAGTCTGCCTCAGGAATAAGAGATATAATGTTCTCCTTGTAGCGTGGATCTAGTAGTGTCACCAACCAGTAATGACTGTCAACCAAAATTTTGACAATGCGAGAGTCACGTGAAAGGCAGCGTAACATAAACTTAGCAATGCGTGCCAGACTGCTAAAAGTCAAGACTTCCGTGTCCTCACCAAGTGGACGACTGACCATGCTCTCCTCCTACTCCTCCACCTCATCCTCCTCCCTGTTCCCAGGCCATCCACGCTGAACAGACGGTATGACAGTTGTGCAGATAGTACCGTCTATAGCACATGAAACTAGCTCCAGTTCTTCCTCCTCCTCCTCTTCCTCATTGTCACCCAAGTCACGTTGGGATGAGATGAGGCTGGGCTGTGTGTAATCACCCTGTATGGTTCCTTGCTCCATCTCATCGTGCTCCGCTTGCAATGCATCCTCTTTGATTGTGAGCAGAGAGCATTTCAGAAGACAGAGAAACGGGATGGTGACTCTAATTATGGCGTCATCGCCGCTCACTCTCTTGGTGGCATCCTCAAAGTTTTGGAAGATGGTACATATGTCTGACATCCATGTCCACTCCTGAGGTCTCATGTGTGGAGTCTGAACTGAAAACAGACGGCCTTGTTGATGTTGGTAGTCAACAACTGCCCTCTTCTGCTCACAAATCCTCCCAACATCTGCAGTGTAGAGTTCCAACGCATGGGGAGATCACACACCAGTCAGTGAGCCGGAAACAGCAAACGCTGCTGAATCACAGCAAGAGTGGCGAGAGCTGTAGCTGACTTTCTAAAATGGGCACACAGGCAGCGTATTTTGACAAGCAGATTTGGCAGCTCCAGGTAGGTTTTGAGAAACCGCTGAACCACGAGGTTAAGCACATGGGCCGGGCATAGTACATGTATGAGCCTCAGAGCCGGCACCGGGTTCCAGGCATTGTCACACACGACCATGCCTGGCTGTAAGTTCAGCTCTGTCAGCCACAGATCTGCCTGCTCTTTTAGAGCAGTCCACAACTCTTCAGCATTGTATGGTTTGTCACCTAACCATATTCGCTTCAGCACAGCCTGTTGCCGCTTGGCCGAGACAGTTCTGCAGTGCTTCCAGCTTGTGACTGATGTGGTCATTTTGGAGATGGAGGCTAAAGAGGAGGAGGAGGCTGTGGAGGATGAGGTTGCAGGAGCTGTAGACTGTGGGGGCACCCCTGATTTATCTATGGCCAGCAATCCTCGGCGTCGGGAGTATGTTTTCCGTCCCAAGGTCCGACTGGGTCCCGGCTTCCACTATGCTAACCCATTTTGCCGTCAGCGAAATGTACCGTCCCTGCCCACAAGCACTTGTCCACGTGTCCATGGTTAAGTGGATTTTTCCTGTAACTGCACTGTTGAGGGCACCGCTAATGTTGTGAGACACATGCTAGTATAATGCCGGGATGGCAAACCGGGAGAAATAATGACGGCTGGGGACCGAGTACCCAGGGACGGCCGCCGCCATCAGGTTGCGGAAAGCTTCCGTCTCCACGAGCCTAAAGGCAACATTTGGAGCGCAAGCAGACGTGAAATGTTGGAATTTATTAGTGTGGCCTGTGGGGCATTGGCTGCATATTTGCGCTTGCATTCCAAGGATTGGAGTATGGACAACTGAATGCTGCGCTGGGACAAGGACATGCTTGCTGATGGTGCTAGTTGAGAGTGTGCAATGACAGGTGCAGGGCAGGAGGCATCTTCACATGCACTAGGAACAGGGGATTGGCTTGCACACACAACAGCAGAAGAAGCAGTGGTGTCACCCACAGACACTGTTCCTGGACCCTGGGGTTCGGCCCATAAAGTCGGGTGCTTTGCTGCCATGTGCCTGATCATGCTGGTGGTGGTCAGGCTGGTAGTTTTTCTACCCCTGATGATGCTGGCCTGGCAGGTGGTGCAAACGGCCTTTTTGGGGTTATCGGCAGAATCTTTAAAAAGGAACCAGACTTGGGAAGACCTAACAGTTGTACTGGCAACTTCCGTCGTGTTGGTGTTACGGGGAACGGTTGCCCGCCTTCTGTCTGCAGCCACCACACTGCTTCTTCCTGCCTGTTGGGGTGCTCTGCCTCCCTCCCCCTGTGTGCTGCTGTCCACGCTCTGCATGTCCTCCTGCCAGGTTGGGTCATTTACTATATCATCCATCACCTCGCCTTCACTTCCGCACCCTGGTCCTCCTCCTGACTTTCTGGCAATTGTGTGTCAAAATCGTCCACCCCTTGTGACACTTTCCCACTGTTGCCTTCGTATGACGGTGGCTGCTCAAATATTTGGGCATCGCTACATACGATCTCCTCTTGCCTCCCTTCAAGTGGACCAGGCGAGAGGCCCGAATCTATAAATGGAAAAGTGAACAGCTCTTTGGAGTGTCCAAGTGTGGGAACAGTTGTCTCTGGGCACTTAGCATGGTGGGAGGAAGGAGGATCAGGGAGAGGAATATGCGTTCCAGACTCACGGCTACTGAGACTTGACCGTGTGGAAGACAGGGTGGTGGCAGTGGTGGCTAAGTGACTGGAAGCATTATCTGCTATCCAACCAATAACCTTTTCACACTGCTCTTTGTTCAATAGTGGTGTTCTGCAGTCCCCTATTAATTGGGACAAGAATGTCAAGCGAGAAGATGTGGGTGTTTGTTGTGGCACAATTGCAGCTTGCCCACAGCCTCAGCCTCTGCGTGCACCATCACCATCATGTCCAGTTCCCCATCCCTTGCCACGTGCCTTGCCCTTTTTAAATGGAGGACAATATCTTCCACGCTCACTACAAATGGCTGAATTTGGAGCGAACTTATATGTGATCTGTGTGACGGACAAACCACAGTTTTAAATAGCTGGCCTGTAGGTAACTATTTTTAACAGCAAACTGGTGTCAATAACTTCACTGACACACTGAAACAAAATTTTAATGGAGGCCAGAAATGGCAGAATATTGAGCAAACTTATATGTGATCCCTGTGACGGACAAACCACAGTTTTAAATAGCTGGCCTGTAGGTAACTATTTTTAACAGCGCCGACCTCGTGTCAATAAGTTCACTGACACACTGCAACAAAATTTCAATGGAGGCCAGAAATGGCAATATTTTCAGCGCAGTTATATGTGGTCCGTGCGACGGACAAATCACAGTTTTAAATAGCTGGATTTTTAGCTCTGTAATATGGAAAGGACCTGGCTGTATTCTGGAGTGCCAACAAGCAAACGGCGCAGAAAAACTGTGTTCTCTGGATTGCTTTTTAAGCAAATTATCAGGATTAAGATTAAAAAAAAATATATTCCTGGCCCCTGATACCTGGGGCTATTTCTACAAATATCTGTAAATGCACCAGCAGACAGAACTGGAATGGACCCTCTTGCTATGTGAACTGCAGTCTGCTATATACCCTGCCTGCCTAGGACTGATATCTCTGCAGCTGGATTAGTCCTCAGAAGGACTATTAGTTGAAATGGATATGTAGAGAATCTTGTAGAATATCTACACTAACTAATAAACAACCAAATCTCTCCCTAGCTCAGCAGCACCTCTCCCTACACTGCCTGATTGCGGAGTAGACTATGACGAGCACGGTGGCGCCAGGTCTGATATAGACCTGATGATGCTGTGCGGCCAGCCAATCACTGTAATGCCACAACCAACATGGCTACAGCATTACCGTGAGTGGCAGGCAATTTCTGCATCTTCATTGGCACTTTATAGAGCGCCAAACATGCAGGGAGGGGACCCAAGCTCCCGCCGGGCAACCCCGGAAATACTCTGCGAGCGTCGAGCATCTCCAGCAGTGAGATGCTCGGGCGAGCACCGAGCAGTAGCGAGCATGCTCTCTCATCACTAATGATGAGTCCTGATCATATTCAGCTTTTTTAATCTGCAATTAATTGCCAAGAACAATAAACCTGTTCAAGAATCCTTCATTTACAACTTTGGTGGAAACCTCAACAGTTAGACTTGAAACAAGAGTTAATATGCATCCCATTCAGTCTTCTAATGGTGCCAGAAACTGCAGTCAATGCGGGATACAAAGCAATAATGATGACTTAATAAATATTGCGATTGCATACATTCATTGACATTGTACAAAGAGACAGAAAAAAATAAAACACGACTTTATTTGCCTAACTTAACTAACAAAATTATTCTAGAAAGCCAGGTGATCACTCTTTTCCTGTGCAAAGCCTAGCAGCATTATAATGTGAAGTATTGTACTGCGACTCAGTGTAGGCCAGCTAGGGGGCCACACACACTATTAAATGCAGCTAGAGACTGCAGGTAAATGTATGTGTACATAAGAAATCACAGACAAATTCCATGATGTTAAAAAAAGATTCTTTTACTTATCTTTATTACATTTTTGTTTGATTCAGCGATGAAACATTAATGTACCCCACAGGTTGTTGGTGATACTTATAAATCATCTGACTTGGCATGATGAATAGAACAGCTTGTTTGAAGTAAATTGTTTATTTTTAAAATGTCTTTATCTTATTCCCAAATGAAGGCAACTATGATGAGAAAAATGGGAAAATAAATATAAGACAACAAGGATTGTAAGCTGTATTAATGTAGGATGCATACTGGCATTAAAAAGGTGCAAAGTGTATAATGAAGCAAGGCAATTAACTAAAATGCTACATTTTTCAGTATTCAATATTGGTCAGTAAGGGGAGTTTCAATCCATATGGAGATTCATTCTTACTGTTGCTTATATTATTTATGTCTGTTGTACTGGCTGTGCAAAGTGGTATTGGTGGCACATACTTGGTTCACCCATAAGCATTGACTTTCATGAGTCTTTGGTATTTCTGTACATGACAAATTGACTTGGGCTGAGCCTGCAATTGTTAACAGCTATTTGCAAAGCTATAGCAAAAGGAGGGGCGGCACTCCAAATGTTCATTGCATTGTGTAGGAAATGGCAGCATGGGGAATATTCTGCAGTATACTGAATATACATGTGAGAATCCTGACACCTTTCGAGGCAAAACATTTGCATGAACATCCTGCACTTTGCAGTTACTTAAAGGGACACAGTTCAAGGCCCCGATAAAAATAAAAACAATGTATACTCACCTCCTGCAGCAGCGCTGTTCCAGCATTGTGAACAGCGCTGTTTCCAGAGAGTAATGTGACTTGTGTCACGTGTAGGCTGTAGCCAATGAGTGGCCGCTTGTAAAGTGCAACTTTTCCTATTTCATCTGCTCTCAAGGAACAACTGCTAAATGATCACACCCCTTACATGACACAACAATGTCACGTCACTCTCCGAAAACATCACTGGAACTGCACCACTGCAGGAGGTGAGATAGATTGTTTTTAGTTTAATTGGGGCTCTGAAACGACTAAGCTTGGGTTAAAGGACCCAGTTTTCAAACTGACCTAAGCATCAGTTTCAAAACTCTTTTCTCTGCTAAATATGTGGGATAAGGATTAAGAAACTATTTGGTAAATGTTAGTTTTTTCCCTTTTAGCATTTGAATGATGTTAAAGGGGTAATCTGGAACTTTTGTATTTTTTTCTTATGGCGGCTAAGAACTTACAGACTGGTTAGTTGTTAACAACCTGCCTGTTCTGTCCAGCGCTAATCTCTGCCAGCTCAAAACCATCACAGACCACTCCTGCACGCGTTTCTTTCACTTCCTTTAACCACATGGCAACAGAGCAGCTATTTCTCTTCTGATCTGCTCTGTCAACGGGGCATCACTTCCAACGTCAAGCTGACTGACAGCCGTCTGCTCACAGTTAGGCAGCAGGGAGACGATTGTTAATCAGCATGACGTCAGCAGTGACACCCCAGAAACAGAGCAGAGCGGAAGAGAAGAAGCTGCTCTGTCGACGTGACATTAATGAGCTCTGCAGAATCACTGACAGGAGCAGTCCGTGACTGTTCTGAGTGGGAAGAGATCAATGCTGGGTAGAATAGTAAGGTAGATGGAAACAAACCTGCCTAAAAGTTCTTATCACCATAAAAAATGCAAAAGTCTCAGATATCCCCTTTATCTGTCCACTCCCAGTAATCAGAGGAAATTGATGTTGTCCTCTATTTCCTCACATTTGAAGAGTAGGTGTCTCTTCTACTTAGGCCTCGGCCCCACTATCAGTATTTGGTCAGTATTTTTTTTCAGGAGTGGGAGCCAAAACCAGATGAGGAACAATCAGAGTAAAGGTATAATAGAAACAAGTCACCAATTCTGCATTTATCACCCACTTCTGGTTCTGGCTCCCACTCCTGAGAAAAAACACTGACCGAATACTGACCAAATACTGATAGTGGGGCCGTGTTCTTATTTTACATTCACCCTTACTGAATTGTTGTATTTACAATAAAGGAAACATGTTAATGGGTCAAATCTCCCAACTTTCTGGGCTTTATATCTCACCTAAGGATTGCACCTCTATGCTGGGAATGCACAGCTTGTTTCACTGACAGCTGTTAACCCTTTCTCCCCAGTAAACCAGAGTACTCTAGTTTGTCAAGCATGCATGTATTTCAAAGGGCAGCAGGGTATAAGCTGATGCCAGACACCTTTGGAAACATTCATCTAAAAGGGGAACAAATGAAAGAACAGGTTGAAATCCAACAAAGCGGGATTTGGATGTATGTGCAGATAAGCTATTAAGGTGCCAGTAGAGCAAACAGAAGTCTGCATATGAGTGTCCACCTCCAGTAGGCGTACACGCTCGAAAATGATGTACGGAGGGTCCACGATCGCTCTGCCAGCACCATTATAGCCTATGGCTCCGTCGGCGCATACATCCAAATTCCGTTTTGAGGGGGGTCAGATGTATTCCCCAACACGGCCACCGAGCATGTACTAGGCGCAATGTGAAAGCAGTCTTAGGTCTATTGCATCACAATAAACCATTAAACATATGTGTACTTATGTAATCTTATATATACTTAGCATCCATGCTCATTTTGTCTGTAATATTTATTCAGTGGAACGTCTCCAAATGATGACCTCTTTGAGAAGACCACCCTCTTTTCTAAAAAAAAAAAAAAAGAGCAACACTTCAAAGGAATAAATTAATGGAAGTTACTTTGGTGCATTACAAAAATGGCTAAATAAACCTTTGCAATGGATGAGGTTCACATGATAGCCATGAAAGACGTGTTTCAATAACGCCCTTAATAATAGTCTGACTAGTGGCTATGAGTAAAGGTGTTATTGTTACACCAGAAATGCATCAGTCTTTCATGGCTATCATGTGAACCTCATCCATTGTAAAGGTTTTTTAGCCATTTTTGTTACACAATAAAGTCGATTCTGTTATTTTATTCCTTGGAAGTGCTGCTCTTTTTCTCTATATTTGATGGTCTGCTGGAGAACTCGCACAAATACACACTAACTCAGGAAATGCTATATGGACTATAAATGTAGGGAACTTTCATATCAAATCCTCAGCTTCACCCTCTTTTCTAGGCCACATTTCTTGTGATAGCTTTTCAGGGTATCCATATATAATGGAAAGTGGCCATCTTCTTTGAGAAGACCATTTTCAGTAGGAAGTTGTTTCAAAAAGGTTTTAATGTACATAATAAATATGACTTTATAAATTGCCTGCAAAAATCTAATATTTTCTCTTGTTAATTTCATCCTTGGTCCCTTTTGACTGTTACCAAATTTCAGACAGCTGATCTCTTTCGTTGGGGCTCACGGTAGGATACCTTTCATACACAAGTAATAGTAGATCCACTTGAGTGATCTATGTGTAATAGACAGCTCTTTAATGTCAGCATCTCTGCCGGTATAATTGAACAGCCCATCCAAACTATGAATAACATGTACGTCTTTGTCATTTTCTATATTCCAATATTCTGTATATGTATTTAATGTTATTTATGTGACGTGCAATACTGTCTCTTAGAACAATATACCAATATTCATGCTTCCATTAGAAAAATCTATTTTGGAATTCTGCGACACCATGCGATATAATATATGCGCTAATTTTACAAATAGCCTCTTCAGCCTCTGATAATTTAAAACCCTTCACTGGTATGTAGAAAATTAGCATAATGTATAGTAGATGCAGCTATGTAATTGATAAAATGGATGGTCAAGTATAATAATCTTCCGTATCAACCCCGTATCCCTATTGCATGGCATATATTGACACAAGTGTATTCTGTTTAACCATAGTACATTTGCTTGTTAATTAGTGAATATTCATCTGTCATCAGCCTCGGCTATGACACTCCTCCATATTAACATGGTCTGTCATAAATAATCCATGAGCCGGTATTAATATTCATGAGCTGAAATCTGTGTAGTCATGTGCAGTGATGCAGAGATGGGGGAGTGTTGCCATGAGTCGGAGCAGTGTGAATGTAAGATACTTAGAGAAGGCAGGAGCAGCATGGTACGCTCACTACCTTGGTCTATGCTCGCAGCTAACAGTGGTGTGTCTGTGTTTATGTGCTGGAGTGACTGATGAACAACAGTAGTCAAGCCGGGAGGGTGATTCCCTGTCACAGCTTTTCTTATTCACAGAAAGGGGAATTTGAAACCACTCACAATTCTTGCAAATTACAATGGGCTGCAATCTGTGCACTTTCCAGAAGAGAGAGGAGCACTACAAACTGCTATATGAAGTTTCACAGGTGAGTGCTGTCACCCTACAGGACACGATCCTAAAGGTGCGGGATCGCATGACAATTTAATATCATACTCGTGCGACTTTTTTGTTTCCGCAATTTGTCATTTTTGGAAGAAGAGATGAGCAAATCTTTTAAAAAAAAAATCTCTCTTCTTCATTCATTATTGATATATTGAATTTGGAGAATCCATTTCCACTTTTTATATAAATGCTATTTTCTTTAAATTATCAGTTTAATTTACTGCGAATCTCAAACTTGGCAAATCTCAGTGTCTGGTTGTAACTTTTGTACAAATCCGATGTTTATGGCTTGTGATGGCTAATACGTGGTGGTGTTACATTTCAGTAGAAAAGTGTGCTAAATGAAGATGACTGGGAAAATGAAGCTGTAGGTAATAAGGATCCAGCTCTCTGTCCTATTTTGTTACTAACTAAATTGTACATTCTCGAAAAAAAAAATCAACATTGGAAGCTGCAGTTGTGTCTTTGTAAGCTTGGGTTGCTCTTGTATTAGATCGCTCTGTATATGACAAATTGTTGCTGACAGCTGCTGAGCTGCAGCAGGTTAAGCAGAATTGGCGATGACACTCTGCGCGGAGAGGTGTTGGTGGTCTTCCTGGCACAGTAGAGTGCACTGAGCTCACTGGCTTCCTTCAATTTCTCCCTGATGCGATTCATTTCACAGCCGTCTAATTAGTAAGTGGACTGTGTACATGGATCTGCCTCCTCTGTTGAAGCCTTAATGTACGTTTTCATGCTAATGTGATCAGAGTCTCACTATCCCGTTTCCAAAATGAACTTGGGCATTAATTAAATAAAGAAAATGCTCTCTTTATCATTGTTGAAAGGAAAGGCAGATTAACATTGTTAATTACTGCTGGGGACAATCCTTCTGGTTCCAGTCTTAACATTGACCTTAAAAACCCAGCATGGATACTGTCAACTGTTCAAGGCACTTTTCATGAGTTTTATGATGCTTTTGTCTTTTCTATCATTTGGTCCAGATATGAATATATTGGTGTCCATCACCAATCAATCCATGTAAAGCATTATTTTATGCAACAGTAAGACCATGCGGATTAACAAGATATGTATCACATATTCTGCTTGCAAATCCATTTTTCTAGATGTAATAAATACAATGGCTGAATAGTATATATGACATATTCCTCTTCAACTCTGGCTACTGTATGGATTAATGTAGAAGGAGATTGTGCTTTCACCTTGCTTCTGCTGCTTTTCTGATACACTTTAATCCCTTGAAAAATGTAAGCTATTTTCTACTGTAATATGCACTCAGCACCCAGTCCTGCAGAGCGTATTGTTGGCTTTTTGTCACTGATAAGGGATCAAAGAATGGGGGCAGTAATGTGTATGTGACACCTACTCCTCTCCTGAACCTGCGCAGATATCCAAGAGCATCTATAGCCTGATATGTCCCTTGCAGTGTATTATGTTTCAGCCGCAATCAGTCAAGGGTTAATGATAGTATTAAAGCACCTCTAACCCCAAAAGTGTAAAACTTATCAAACAAGCTGCTAATATCATTCACAGATTTGTATTTCATTGTTTTTTGGAGATCTATATGTATATGTGTGTAATCCACTAGGCTGACAGAAGCCAAAAAAAACCCAGTTAGTAACCAAATCTGATGGATGGAAATGAATTAGCTGTTCAAACATTACCACTTGACTGGATCAAATCCCTTTAATTTTACGCTCTTGTAATTCAGAGTTTGCAACCTTGTTTGATCCATCTCAGTCTTCCTTCTTTTAAAGGGCAGAGGATCATCTTCTAACAAATCTGCTAACAGCGAGTGCTTGCATTTCTCATAGTTCACTTCACATAATATAATTGATATTTTACCCAGTCTTCATCAGATGTCCTTACAAGCCGTAAATGAAGAAGGAAAGTTAGAAATGCATTTTGTGGAGCCATGGGAGGATGAGTGACAGGGACTAAAGTACAATAAGTGCAGCAGATTCTATTTTATAGTCCAGGCTAAATCCCATGGCTGGGCCTGGCAGGTGTTCATTTATGACTTTTTATCTTCCTTTGTGCCCAGCTGTTGGTAAGGTATCTAGGATGTAAACTACTGGTTGTGAGCCAATTTTCCCCGTTAATTGTTTGTCTTTACTGAAGAGATTCTGGAAGATAAGCAAATAAAAGCCAACATTTTACACTTAATTATATGCCACAAATTCATTCTTCATTGTGTATATAAAATGACAGTAGTAATGCGTAGGCTCATTGTAGAGTACAATAGTACTTTCTTGACGTACAGGTGCATTTTTGCTTTAACACCGTCATAGATGGGGACAAATATGTATCATTCCACTTTGTTTTCTTTTGAATCCACCTGAGGCTCCAGGTATTGCCGATGCTGGTGACCCACGTTTTTTTCCTCTAGGACCGACTTTCAAATCAGTCAGTCTCTTTATTTAGAAGCGCAGCTGAACCTGCACAAATAGCCCTGAATAATACGGGAAGATTACAGAAGTCATGGCAGTGAAAAGATATGTTCTAAGCTGAATAATGCTCAGAGATAGATTCATTCACTACAGTGTGTTCAAGTAATTACACACAAGATGAACCCACAAAAGGCTGGTTCTGACGTAATGCACCATGTAACAATACACCCCGGTGCCAACACTAGCAAGAAAACACAAGATGAGAGCTGTCTGCATGGTTTACGGATAGAAATCGCCGGCTACACGTCACACGAGTCTGCCAACACAAGAAGTGGCTGACATCTAAGGATCAGGCATCACGTTCTTGTTAGTTAGTAGGAAACTGATCTGTACAAATTCTCTTCTCCATTCATCTCTCAGTAAAGAATCAGACTTGTCCTAAAGTTCTTACTCTGATGAACCAAAATCATAGAGAGCAGTAAATATTTGAAAGTGTTTTGTCAAATCTATCTATCTATCTATCTATATATCTATCTGTCTATCTATCTATCCATATATCTATCTATCTATCTATCTATTATATAGCTATCTATATTCTATCATATATCTCATCTATCTATTATCTATCTATCTACTATCTATTATAAATCTTATCTATCAATCTATTATATATCTCATCTATCTATCTATCTATCTATCTATCTATCTATCTATCTATCTATCTATCTATCTATCTATCTACCTATTCTTCCCACAGTATACAAATGCTCAAATAATGTATTAAGTATTGCTCAATTTGCATTGGCAGTGAAAGAATTGCTTCTATTGGCACAAGAAAGTGGCTGGCACAGACTGCAATGGACTGTGAATGAAAGAAATGTCATCCAGTCAGGGCTCAGATAGACTGCATTTGCCAAAATATAAATCTGAATGCCAAACCAGGTTTATCATCCAAACCATATACACTGTATTTCCTCAGTCTGAGTAGTATATAGAAGAGTACTATTGTCTGTAATCCAGGGGAGAACTGAAGGGGGTCATGGAAGCGTGGTGCCCTTAATTAGATACATTAATTAGCAAATGATTACTGATGAGGAGAAAATATCTTGGCAGGTAAGGTTTTGATTAGGAGAGTTCACCTTGGACATTTAGCAAGGTAATTGCAGAGAGTAATCACCAGTTGGGTGTTATTTGCGATTAAAAAACGTTATTTAATCTTCTTCTGAGAAAAGTCCTGAATAATACATTTAAGAGAAAACCAATGTTACTGTTCTGTCTTTGAAATGCAAGGTATATACAGTTTACAAGAAAAAGCAAAATATGCAGCCCAAAAACCTCAAGACCCCCTGAGACTGCCTTACTAGGACTACATGTCCGGTCACTGTCCATTTTTTCTCAGACAGCACACTGACCCATAGAGTTTCATTGAGCCATATGCACATCAGTTTTAAAAACGACGCTGGCCATTAACATTTAGAGCCATATTTGTAAAACGGATGACCCACTGAAGACATACTTTGTACCTTCAGAGTTCCATCCATATTTATCTCGTACATTAGAAGCCAATGGATAATCAAAGTTCAGACAGTCTTCCTCCTTCGGTGAAACAAGAGGGGTGAGAAAAAAACTGATGCAACTAAAATGCAACTAAAATGACACCTGAGAAAAAAATTGTTCCATTTCTCTAGTATGGTAACACTCACACCGATATGTAATGTAGCCTTAAAGGGAAGTGTGACACCCCAGGGGTCTGGTTGTCACAGTGATAGAGATATTACGTCTGAGAGCAGGTGGGAGGTCCTTTGGTCAGGGATCCTGTGCATGCCACACCTCCTGCCCAGCCTTGGGAGGGGAAGAACTTCCCCTGTATAAACCCGGGGCTGAGGCAGGGTTAGTGAGTCCAGGAAGAGTAGAGACAAGAGCAGCATAGGAAGCAGCAGAGTCACAAGGAGTCAGGGGCTGGCAGCTAAAGAGCTCGCCCTGACTAAGAAGATTCTTTACCGGACCCGGAGTCCGAGGCTGTGGGGACTAACTTCTACCCAGCAGCAGAATCCGTCAGGCAGGGGATTTCAGGTCCCCTGGCCCAGAAGCCCGAAGGCCCGGTCACATGCGTGGGACCAGCACCGCCATCGTGGAGCGGAAGCCATTAGAAGGCCCCGAGTCACCGGCCATACGGGTGAGCACCACACGGTACACTCAGGGACGTGGGCTACTTACATCAGCTTCTAGCAAGGTAGCCAGAAGAGTACAGTCAGCTTGGGAGGCCTACAACTACGCCTGGCCAGGGGAGATCCCATCTGCTCAAGGACTGACCAGGCCCCGTTCGCTAGCAAGTACTCCGGGAGGGTCTATCGTTGTTACCAGTAAAGACCCTGAACGCTACCATACCGTCTCTGAGTGGTTCCTGCTACCCCCATCATCCACGTCGGCTGCCCTGAGGCCATACCCCTCCCGTTGGGGGTTATACTATCACGCTGCACCATCCTTCCACCGGCCTCAGCGGTCTGCCCTGCAGCAGCAGCCCCCTGGCTGCATTCAACGGGTGGAGTAGTCATCAACCATTTTCTACCGCTAACAGACTGCCGTCCAGTTTGACTCCCTGGGCACGGACCGGGTCACCGCCACGAGACTACAACCCTAAACAGATCCGGCTCCGGGTAAGCTCCCGCGTGCGCAACGCAGCGCGACACAGGCCCAGGGGCGCGTCAACTTTGGCGTAGTCGGCAGGATCACGTGCCCGCAACCACCGGGTACTGCGTGCCTGAAAAGCAAAGACTGTTCAAACTTACCAGTGGTGAAGATTCCCGTCATCGGTGAAGATTCCCGCCATCCGGCGCCATCTTCAGCCTTCTTCCCACCATCGGTGAAGTTTCCCGCCATCCGGCGCCATCTTCAGCCTTCTTCCCGCCATCCGTGGAGTTTTCCCGCCATTGGACGCCATCTTGAGGACGCCGCGCGGGAAGAAGAGGGCGTGGACTCCGAAAGCGCGCGAGAACTGAAGCCCCGCCTCACGTCCGGACGTTGCGTAAGGTCCTGGAAGGAGCCCAGCAGACGCCGACATCACAGGAGCGCGACGGAAGGTCCTCAACCCTGACGATCCACTGCGGAGCCGCGGCCTACGGAACAGGATCATCGCAAGGTAGGCCACGGTCCACTAGGGGGGAGGAAGATGTCGGATACGGAGGAGAGCTCCACTGCCTCAACCCCCGCCAGCGCTACCGCTGTTGCAGTTATGCCCTTCACCATGCCCTATATCCCGGGAGCAGCTTGGCTACCCCAGTACTCAGGGGAGTCACATACCCTGCATGACTTTAGAGAAAAGCTGGATAGCCTCTTCCAGGTGTACCCCCTCACAGAAGAGCAAAAAGTGAGCATCCTGGTGGCCCAACTAACTGGGGCAGCCAAAAGGGAAGTAAAATCCTGGCCACCTGGGAGGAAGACTGTCGCAGGGATACTAACCCGGCTGAAGGACACCTTTGATACCCGCACCTCAGCCGAGATTAAACTTAGATTCTACGGGTGCAAGCAGCGAGCGCATGAGAGTATAAGGGACTATGCACTCAACCTACAAGAGGCCCTGAGGGCCATTAAGCAGACCGATCCTAATGGAGTGGGAAACGAGGACAGGCTGTTGACCGAACAATTTATAGAGGGTTTATATTGCAATGCCCACCGCACCCAGTTGCGGGCAATGGCCTTACAGGACCCTCATCTAGAATTTGCACAGTTCAAGGACAGAGCCATCCGGGTGCTCCGAGAACCGGCACCAGGTGGCGTTGTGACCCACAGACGCCCCACTACCACTTACTACCAGGAGGCGGCGCCCTTGTCAGCAGGGCCTGTGGGAGCTGATGCGCAGGCTTTGGACAATGACCCGGCTCCAGACCTACACCATCAGGTCCAAGAGCTAGCTAAAAGCGTTGCTGCGCTAACCCGAACTGTGCAGTCTTTACAGGTTTCCACTCCAGGGAAGATCCAGCTGGCATCCGGACCGGAGGACATCCCGTGGCGTCGACCAAGGAGGACCCCACCGGCCAGAGGAAGACCCAGTGACCGATACAGCGAGGACGGACGACCCATCTGCCGCTGCTGCAATCAACCCGGACATATGGAAAGGTACTGTTCTTTAAACGGGCACAACCTGGGGTAGAGGGCCAACCCCCAGGAAAAAGATCACCAGGCCCATCGAACTGGCGCGACAGATATGTGGGAGGACGTCCAGTCTTGCCTGTGGTACTGGATGGCATTCCCATGAGTGCCCTACTGGACACCGGGTCACAGGTCACCACCATCCCGTACGTGCTCTTCAAGCAGTACTGGAATGACTCGGATATTACCCGCTACCCTGACGACGACTTGAGTATCATCGCCAGCAATGGTCAGCCCGTGCCACAGATCGGATTTAAAGAGGTGACCATCAAAATTGGTAGAGTCGAACTGGCCGCACAGGGACTGATCATTGTAGATATTGACAAACATGAGAGTCACCCAAAAATAACTCTAGGAACTAATGTAATTGAAAATTGTCTTGCAGAGGTGATTTTCCTTTTACAGCAGGTTGCCAAGAATGCCAGCTCCGGCGAGCAGCGGGTGCTCCAGAAAGAGATCCGGGCACTGATGCAACGGCAACAAGTGGAACTCTCCGGCGGTGAGATTGGTAGCGTAAGAATGTGTGACCCTTTTCCTATTGCCATGCCCCCAAAAAGTGAAATGATGATTTGGTGCCGGGCAGCTATTGGTCTGAGAGGTAGAGATTACCAGGCAATGGTAGAACCAGTTTACTCAGACAGTAGGCCCACCATTTTGACAGCACGGGGGGTGGTCAATGTACGCCATGGGAGGGTGCCCGTTCGCATAATAAATATCGGGGAGAGGGAAGTGTACCTGCCCCGGTATGCCACGCTAGCCAAATTATATACCACTAATCAAAATTCTATACAATCTGTGGAACCCTTGCCTCCATCTCACCCGGAGGAAGGTAACGGCTCTAAGAAAGACATGGAGGACTGGTGTCAGCAACTACATCTGGGTACTGACTCCACTCCCTCACACCAGAAACAAGGAGTCTATCGGGTGGTTCAAGAGTATGAGAGAGTGTTTAGTAAACACCCGTTAGACTTCGGGCGAGTCAAGGGGGTAGAACACCGCATCCCCACGGGAGATCATCCTCCCATAAAAGAGAGGTATCGACCCGTACCCCCTGCACATTACCAACACGCCAAGGGGATGCTTAGAGACATGAAGGAGGCTGGGGTAATCCGGGATAGCTGTAGCCCCTGGGCAGCCCCACTAGTTTTAGTCAAAAAGAAAGACAACACCATGAGGATGTGTGTAGATTACCGGAAAATCAACCGTATCACACACAAGGATGCGTACCCCTTACCAAGGATAGAGGAGTCATTGGCTGCTTTAAGATCTGCTAACTTCTTCTCTACCTTGGATCTCACTAGCGGGTACTGGCAGGTTCCTGTAGCAGAGGCGGACCGGGAGAAGACCGCATTCACCACCCCGATGGGACTTAGCGAGTTCACCTGCATGCCGTTCGGACTCTGCAACGCCCCAGGAACCTTCCAACGATTAATGGAGTGCTGTCTGGGCCACAGAAACTTCGAGACGGTCCTGTTGTACCTGGACGATGTCATCGTATACTCCAAAACTTATGAGGACCACCTGAAACACCTGGCGGAGGTGTTCGAAGCTCTGGCGAGTTACGGCCTAAAGGTGAAACCCTCCAAGTGTCACCTCCTGAAACCAAAGGTGCAATACCTGGGACACGTGGTGAGCGCTGACGGAGTGGCTCCCGACCCCGATAAGATCACCGCAATTAAGGGATGGCCAAGCCCCTCCAGCGTAAAAGAAGTGCGGCAGTTCCTAGGGTTGGTAGGCTACTACCGAAGGTTTATTCCCGGTTTCACCAAAAAGGCAGCACCTATGCAGGACCTCCTGATAGGCCAGTCCCGGAAGGCCAAGAACCAGAAGCCGCCCTTCAAATGGGAAAAGCTAGAAGAAGAGTCCTTCCGCCAGCTGAAGATGGCCCTCACGGGGGATGAAATCTTGGCGTACCCGGACTATAGCCAGCCCTTCATCCTCTACACCGACGCCAGTAACATCGGGCTAGGAGCCGTACTGTCCCAGATTCAGCAGGGGAGAGAACGAGTAATCTCCTATGCCAGCCGAAAACTGCGACCCACCGAAAGGAACCCCGAAAATTACAGCTCATTTAAGCTAGAGTTCCTGGCCGTGGTATGGGCAGTCACCGAGCGCTTTAGGCATTACCTCGCTTCTTCCCTTTTCACCGTATACACGGATAACAACCCGCTGACACACCTGGACACGGCAAGACTCGGTGCCCTGGAGCAGAGGTGGATGGCCCGTCTGTCCAACTACGAGTTCACAATTAAATACCAGGCAGGGCGCTCCAATACCAACGCGGACGCCCTGTCCAGGATGCCCAACCTGCCGGACGGAGGAGAAGATCCGGAGGGACTGGAAGAAGTTGAACTCCCTGCGTTCCACCGTCATGGGACTATCCAGTATTCCCTCCGGGTAAGGAGTAAGCAGGCTGCTACGTTGAACCCCTTACCTCACTACAACTGGGCGGAAACGCAAGACAGCGACCCTGCCGTCCGACTGGTGAAGGAGATGCTGACTCGCCCGGAGGCTAGCCTGGAATCAGACGCTCCAGAGGAAGCCAAACAACTATGGGCAGAGAAGAGTCGACTGTTCCTTTACAAGGGGAAGTTGTGCCGCAGAATGGTTAACTCCAGGACGCATGAACTACTCTGGCAAGTAGTGGTGCCACGAAGAGACGCAGCCATGGTGATGGAGGCATACCACGACGGAGCTGGACACTTCGGGTGGAAAAAGCTGGAGTTCCTGCTGCGCGAGCGGTTCCACTGGGTAGGCATGAGGGGAACCATCGAGAAGTGGTGCAGAGACTGTGGCCCGTGCAATCTGAGAAGGAAGGACCGGGCCAGCCAGAAGACTCCCCTGCAGTCCATCGTCACCCGGCAACCGTTGGAACTGGTAGCCTTGGATCATGTAAAACTGACCCCCAGCAGAAGTGGCTACGTCTACGCGTTAACCATCGTGGATCATTACTCCCGGTTTCTGGTTGTCGTCCCCGTCAAGGACTTAACGGCTCGAACAGCAGCTAGAGCCTTCCAGCAGCACTTTTGCCGTCCACACGGGTACCCGGACCAAGTGCTGACGGACCAGGGACCTGCCTTTGAAGCGGAGGTCTTCCAGGAATTCTGCAATCTGTATGGCTGCCGGAAGATAAGGACGACACCCTACCATCCGCAAACTAATGGACTTTGTGAGAAAATGAACCAGGTGGTAATGGATCTTCTAAAAACGTTGCCCCTGGAAGAACGCAGTCTGTGGCCTGAGAAGTTGCCCGATCTGGTGGACCTATACAACCACATCCCGGTAGGTTCCACCAACTGTACCCCGGCTTACCTAATGAGGGCAAGACCTGGTAAGTTACCTGTTGACCTGGAAATGGGAGTCCTGACGCCCGAGGACACTTCACCAGAAACGGACTGGGACACAGAGAGGCAGCAGCAGTACCGGAAAGTACAGGAGAGCGTGGAGCGAAGTCTCTGTCAGGCTAGGGAAAGACAAAAGAAGACTTACAACCAGTATGCTCCCGCTGTTCCCCTGGTACCCGGAGAGCAGGTCTTGAAGAGGAAGAGACGGCTCCACAAGTTGGACGACCAGTGGGAGAAGGACCCGTACACCGTACTGCCCTCAAGCCACGAGAACCCGAAGGTCTGTACCATCAGTAAAGACGGAGGGGAAACCACAGCCATTGTATCCCGGGACCACCTGAAGAAGTGCCCCGAACAACTGAGGAACCCTGAGGAGGAACAGGAAGACCATCGACCCGTGGAAGAAAGGGAAGATATGGTTAGTACCGTGCTCGGGGACTTCCCTCGGTCTTGGACTCAAGTCAATGGTGCAGTTGTGGTACCCGTACTCACCTTCCTCCAACCATCATCCCAAGAACCTACGGAGCAACGGGTAGAGCTGGAAGAGCAGCCGGTCCAGGAGGCAGAAGACTCCACCCAAGCGGAACAGGAGAATCCACCCTCTGCTTATAGTGAGCCTGCCGTACCCCTAGTGAGACAAAGAGCCGGTAGACAGCTGCCCAGTTTACCCTTGACAGCTCCTACACCCTGTAGTTCAGGGCCAGACAGTCAGCTCCGTAGGTCCACTAGGGCCACTAGAGGCCAGTTACCCGCACGTTGGAGGATCTAAATGTTTAAGTTGTTTTACAATGTTTACCTGTTTATTGTTGCTTGTGTGTAATTTTGTGTTTCTAGTTGTTTTTAGGAGTCTTCGGTGGATTTACCGGGAATCCTTTGTATATAGTTGGAGCGTAACCCAGGATGGACTAGAGACTGTTAAGGACTCGGGGTAGGACAGACCCCTACCTGGTTACGTCTCCCTGTGTTGGTGAAATGGACACCTTTACTTTTCTTCAAAGACTGCACCCGGTTGCGGACATCCGTGACCATCTTATTGTGTTTCCTTATTGTATTTTATTGTTCTTTGATATACCTTGTTATATTTTTCTAAAAAGTGTTTAGTCCCGGAGTACTAAATTTCACTAGGGGGGAGTGTGACACCCCAGGGGTCTGGTTGTCACAGTGATAGAGATATTACGTCTGAGAGCAGGTGGGAGGTCCTTTGGTCAGGGATCCTGTGCATGCCACACCTCCTGCCCAGCCTTGGGAGGGGAAGAACTTCCCCTGTATAAACCCGGGGCTGAGGCAGGGTTAGTGAGTCCAGGAAGAGTAGAGACAAGAGCAGCATAGGAAGCAGCAGAGTCACAAGGAGTCAGGGGCTGGCAGCTAAAGAGCTCGCCCTGACTAAGAAGATTCTTTACCGGACCCGGAGTCCGAGGCTGTGGGGACTAACTTCTACCCAGCAGCAGAATCCGTCAGGCAGGGGATTTCAGGTCCCCTGGCCCAGAAGCCCGAAGGCCCGGTCACACGCGTGGGACCAGCACCGCCATCGTGGAGCGGAAGCCATTAGAAGGCCCCGAGTCACCGGCCATACGGGTGAGCACCACACGGTACACTCAGGGACGTGGGCTACTTACATCAGCTTCTAGCAAGGTAGCCAGAAGAGTACAGTCAGCTTGGGAGGCCTACAACTACGCCTGGCCAGGGGAGATCCCATCTGCTCAAGGACTGACCAGGCCCCGTTCGCTAGCAAGTACTCCGGGAGGGTCTATCGTTGTTACCAGTAAAGACCCTGAACGCTACCATACCGTCTCTGAGTGGTTCCTGCTACCCCCATCATCCACGTCGGCTGCCCTGAGGCCATACCCCTCCCGTTGGGGGTTATACTATCACGCTGCACCATCCTTCCACCGGCCTCAGCGGTCTGCCCTGCAGCAGCAGCCCCCTGGCTGCATTCAACGGGTGGCGTAGTCATCAACCATTTTCTACCGCTAACAGACTGCCGTCCAGTTTGACTCCCTGGGCACGGACCGGGTCACCGCCACGAGACTACAACCCTAAACAGATCCGGCTCCGGGTAAGCTCCCGCGTGCGCAACGCAGCGCGACACAGGCCCAGGGGCGCGTCAGAAGCTTAACCTGAGGTCAGATGAGTGCGTGAAAAATTATCAGATTTTCAACCAGAAAACTTGGACGATTGTCATCCGTATTGTCATCTGTTTGCCATCCATGTGTCAATATTTTATGTTCATGTGACATCCATGTTTATACATCAACATCTTAAAGTGTACATGATCAAATACTGTTTCCTAGGTTAATAATGGCAATGTATCTGTAAAAAGTGGATGCTGTACAGATGATCAATATGGTCTCTGATTTTGTTTTGTGTACCCTTAGGCTTGTATAGGCGAATCTCATTCAAGATACGGAAGAGAATAGTGAATGCTGCAATTTTTTTCTCATGGACTCTTGGTCTATGTGAAAAAAACTGTTATCTGAACAGTCCTATTGAATTTCATTGGTCAGTATGTTGTCCGATTTTTATTCGGATAGAACATGTTCATATAACACGCTAGTCTGAACGAGCCCTAAAAGTAAGAATGAAGAATATTGACACAAGATCAATAAAAGGAACCTGTTGCCAGGTTTTCCCCATATAAAGTATGCCCAGTGCCTTTACGACCTCTTTTATAGCATTCTAGTATGTTGTATGCATGTCTCTAATCCCCTGTGCAAGGCACAAAAAACACCTTTTATTATACTCATAGATGGCACTGTTTAGTCCAATGGATGTCTCTGGTCTTGATTCGGCGCCTCCTCTCTTCTTACGATCGCCGTCCTCCTTCCCTGCTTCATGTGGATGACACGTCCTATGTCATCCACGCTGAGTCCCCCATCATGCTCCTCCACAGGTATACTTCTCCTTGCCCTTCCAAGAGCAGAGCAAAATAATGTATAGTGCGCATGCATCGGCTCTAAGTCATTGGCGGTCATTGGCCTTTCCCAGCACATGCACACTACAATACTTTTTATTACATAAAATTCTAAAAACTATATAAAATATTCTGTTTCAAGAACACATATTCCTCCCAAACTTGTGTCTAGCTTTAAGATAACTACCTGAAGTTTGAACCTCTCCCTATAATGCCTTCTCCTCAATTTCTAGGAAATCTAAATCCAATGTCTTTGTCATAATCTTTCTGTGTCATAAGAATTGCAAAAGGAAAAAAAATATGCCTGATGCCATTTCGTATGCTGCTAAAAATTATGTCAGTCAGAGAGTAGGCTCATGACGTCAGGTTTGGCCAAGTGGGTTTCCCCATAATGCTTTGCAGCGCTGACATCACTTGGTCTAGCACAGCCATTTTGGGGGGACTATCACAGCCACTATAATAAATGGGGGCAGGGAAGCATCGTCCATCATAACAGATTTTTTTCTTCTGTAGATGTAAGGAAAAGATGTACTATTTAGATAAGGATCACAGTATTTACTTCTTTCTTGGATTACTTACATTTTATTGTTAAAAGTTAATCTCACACCTACAACTCTGCTTGTGTGGGCATATGAATGTTCAGCTTTCCTGATATTTCAGGCTAAACATTGACATTTTTAAACCACATCAAACAACTATGTTTTTAGACAGTCAGAGCACAAGTGTGATCAATCTATAAAGAGTGTCATAGATGGCTTAATGCTTCACCTACACCAATTATCTGTCAGAAGTCTGCTTGTAGCTCAATCTTCTCTATTGAAAGTCTAATTCATAACTTTGCTCTAGGATAGGAGAAAAAAAGCTACATTTGCTCAGTTCTTCATAATTCATGGCGAACAGTTAAGCTTACAGTAAACTGCTTCTTAAATGGCCAAACTATCTGTCTAAAAGGGTAAAAGTTCTGAAATTAGCTTAGGACAGTCTTCCTTCTGTGAGGGTCGTGATGACATTCCACTCGTCCTCCAGTCACTCCAAATTCAAACTATGAGCATGGGTCAACCATTCAAAGAATGAGTCAGACAACAAGCTGGTTCAAGCTCAGAGCATGCTCAGAAGACTACTACAGTCAACGTCCTCAGCATTGTTCTGAATTTATTTTTTACATGCACAAATCTAAATACACTACATAATGGGAGGGGAAAGGGGTTGTCCGGGGCGGGGTAAGCCATGAAAGTCCAATGTCTGGCCACTCCTGATTGGTCCACATCTCCTTATCTCAGTCTCTGGGCAGATATTGCAGCCGTCAGCTTATAATCTTGTTTCGTTTCTCTGAAATAAGTCTTGGCAACGCTGGAAATGTCTTAGTTTAAGTTTCGATTTGAGTATTACGTAGCAAGGAAAGCTTATTGTTATATGACACAAAATGGTGGTTAGTACATTAGCAAAAAAGCGTATAAAAGTTACAAAAGTATAAAAGTTACAAATATATATATTCTCTTTTTCCCCGACATTCCCCCCTAAACACTAAGCTTTCCTTTGCTTCGGGGCCTTTGAGACTGTCCATGTGTGGGGAGAGGGGAGGTGGATTTCTTCACCCAATCATCTTAGAAGCTGCCCCCTTATGGGACGCCCCCAGACAATCGAGCCCTATCCTGGATGACACATGGAGTTCTCCCAACTGATCCTAAACTGAATCTTTCAATTGGACTTTATCATGGGGGGGGGTCTGGTCAGGCTTGTTCAAAGGAGTATATTTCTCTATATAAGGGGACTGTGCAGCACAGGACCACCAGGCCCAATACTAGTAGGCCTCCCATTACTAGACAAACTTGTTGGAAGAATCCCTTGAGCCCTCCCAACCAACTTGAGAAGAAGGAGGTATCTACCCCTGTGTGGTAGCTGTCCACTCTGGGACAGACAGTAAGCATATGGAAAGGATATAGAAGAAGGTAGTCATCTTTTATAGACTCGTTCTGTCTCTCTTGCAGTGGGAGGCGTGAATCCAGGTGCTCTTGCCCTCAAGCTTCAGAGCCGTCGGGGTGGTGAGAAGCACAGTGTACGGTCCCTCGAACCGCGGCTGGAGGCAGTCTTTCCGGACAAACTTCTTCACATACACTAGATCGCCTGGGATGAAATCATGTACTGCATCACCTGTAGATTCTGGGAGAGAAGCAGATACTGGAGAGCGGGTGTTAGTCAATTCTCTAGACAAGGCAATCACAAATTTTACCACTCTATCATGTGTTTCAGACAACTCTTGGGGCCTAATCTCTCCTATCTTGGGTGGGGTCCCAAACAAAATTTTATAGGGAGTCAGCCCATGTTTGGCCTGAGGAGTGTGTGTGATATGATACAATACTATGGGGAGTGGGTCGGGCCAGGGGAGGGGATGATCTTGGGTCATTTTCAAGAGCTGGGTCTTGAGTGTGGAATTCATCCTTTCCACTTTGCCTGAACTGGCAGGATGGTATGGAGTGTGGAGGCCCAAATCTGTTCCCAACATGTTCCAGAGTTCTTCGTAGATATTTGCTGTGAAAGCTGGTTCTTGATCCGATTCTATGACTTGGGGAACTCCAAATCTGCAGGCAATTTCGGTGATCAGTTTCTTGGCTGTGACTTTAGCAGTCATGTTGACAACCGGGTAGGCCTCGGGCCAGGCTGAGAACATATCCACGGCTACCAAAACGTACTCCTATTTTCCTGCTTTAGGCATTTGGATATGGTCGACTTGTATTCTCTGCCAAGGGTAGTCTGGTTTAGCCAGGTGTTGGAGAGGGACCCGTGCCGTACACGTTGGGTTGCAGGTAGCGCAGACAGAGCAGAATTTTGAGTATGCAGTCACAGTGGAAGAGATTCCGGGTGCAAAGTACAGTTTCTTGATACATGCCAAGGCTTGATTCTTTCCTCTGTGTGTAGGCCCGTGAGCCCATGCTGCCACAGCTGAGTACATGCGTCTAGGCAAGCAAGGCTTCCCATCCACTTGGTAAAAAGTCGAGTTGACCTTTGAATCTTTGCGACCTGCCAGCACGGCTCCTGCCGCTTTCCATTGCTTGACTTCTTCAGTGGGGGGTCTTCCTTTGTTCCTCACACAATTTTTCTTTAGGCATCCTGACCCCCCTGGATTCCACTCGTGTCTCCGCTGGACTTGTATGGTCTTCCGCCGGCTGTTCCTTGGCTCTTGCTCTAGTGAGCGCCACAGCTACGGTTTGCAGAGTCTCTCCCATCTCTTCTTCCTTTTCCTGCCACTTTGATGACACATTCTCCACTGCTGCAGTCTTGGCTGCTTGGTCAGCTAGGTGATTGCCCCTGGCTTCTCTGGATTCTAGTCTTCCATGAGCCTTGACCTTCATAACAGCAACCTGAATGGGTAGTTCCAGGGCCTTCATTAGGGCCTTAATCCATGAGACATGTTTCACTGGTGTACCTGCAGCTGTGATGAATCCTCTAGACTTCCACAAGAGTCCAGAATCGTTGCAAATTCCATGTCCATACCTGGAATCGGTATATATATATATACGCCTTTGTTCCTGCTGCCAGGTGGCAGGCCTCTGTGAGAGCCACAAGTTCAGCTTCTTGTGCAGACATGTATGGTGGTAGAGCTTCAGCCTTCAGAACTGTTAGATCTATTGTGACAGCATATCCCGTGTGGAACTTCCCTTGAGGGTCTGCGAAACGGGATCCATCAGTCCATAGGTGCAAGGCAGGGTCTGCGAGCGGATGTGCCACCATATTCTCTGGAGCAGAAGTCTCTTCCTGCAAAATTTTTATACAATCATGAGGTTCCACCAATGGACCTTCACCCTCTTCACCTTCCCCCCTAGAAGGTGGAAACAAAGTGGCAGGATTGATAGTCAGACATCTGGTAAATGTTATATTGGAGGGCAACAATAGGGAACACTGCAGCCGCAGGTGTCTTTGGTTGGTTAGATGTTTCGGAGATGTTTGTTGCAGAACAGCTGAGAGATCATGGCCAGCCTGTATAACTAGATCATGTCCAAGGACGATATCAGCTGACTTGTCAAAGAGGATGTGAGAAGCGTGGACCGCCTTAAGGCACGTGGGGGCAGTTTGGGCGACAGGGTCCAGGCGGGCTGAGTAGTAGCCCAAAGGCCGATACTTATGATCATAGCGTTGTGCTAGAACTCCAGAGGCATGACCTTCCGATTTCGAGACAAAAAAGTGAAATGGCTAAGTATAGTCTGGTAAGCCCAAGGCCGGGGCAAAAACAACAGCCTGTTTAAGGCGGTCAAAACATAGTCTGTGTTGATGAGAAACACGTGGATCTTCAGCATGAAGCCAAACTGAGCCTTCATCCTTGAAACAATCGTACAGGGGTTGCATGAGCTTTGAGGCATCAGGGATCCATTGCCTGCAGTAAGTGATGAGGCCAAGGAAAGTCTGCATAGCGGAGTAGGTGGTTGGGAAGGTGATATCCATGATGGCTTGTTTTCTTTCTTCAGTCAGATGTCTAGCACCTTGTGATATACAATGTCCGAGGAAAATGACCTTGGGCAGACACCATTGGACTTTGCCTTTCGAGACTTTACAGTTAGCTGAGTGAAGAGACCAGAGAAGGGATACTGACATCTCTGGCAAATTTTCTTCAGTGCCACAGAGTAAAAGATCATCCACATACTGTAGAAGGGTGACCTGAGGGTTCTCTTGAACCCATGGCTCCAGAATAGACTTCATAGAATGAGTGAATTGGTTAGGAGAGTTCTGGGCTCCTTGTGGAGTCCTGGTCCATGTAAACTGTGCTCCTTGAAAGGTGAAGGCAAAAAGAAACCACGAATCTTCATGTAAGGGTATACTGAAGAAGGCGTTGGCCAGATCTAACACCGTAAACAAGGTGGCCGTTGGAGGCACCTGAGACAAAAGGGTGTTTGGGTTGGGTACCACTGGAGTTTCTAAAATGGTAGCTGCATTGACGGCTCTGAGATCCTGAACCAACCGGTATCTTGGAGACTCTCCCGGAGCGGTTTTCTTTTTTACAGGAAAGAGGGGTGTATTGCATGGAGATACACATCTGACAAGGACTCCTGATTCCAGGAGGGAAGCGATTTGGGTACCCAAGCTTTGTTCTTGTGCAGCCTTGAGGGGGTATTGTGGTAACCGTGGGTACCTGTGTCCAGGCTTGAGGTGTACTCGGACCGGGGGAACCTGCAGGAGGCCGACGTCCTCTGGCCCACTGGACCATAGAGAGTGAGGGAACTGTGAGGTTGTATGGTCATCATCATGAGAGGGAAGGCTTTAAGAACACAGCGGTCTTCAGTCCCTTGTTCGGAATGAGGGTCCCGCAAAAGAAGCTCCATACCATGGTTTCCGAAGGTAATTGTTGCCTTCATTCGCTCTAAGAGATCGGCTCCCAACAGATTGACAGGGCAAGTTTCAGAGACCAAGAATCTTGTGAGTACTCCGGTGAACGGTCCTGCAGACACAGGGACTGTGAGTGGAGAGGAAATATGTTGGCCTTCCACCCCAACACAGGTGAGGGTATCCGGTGATAGGGATACAGAAGGAGGGAGCTGTGCAGAGGAAATGACAGATGTGGCCGCCCCAGTGTCCACCAGGAACTCCAGTGGTTGATGGTCCACCTGTAAAGTGACAGTCTCTGAGGATGTGGTCAAGGCTACCACACTCCCAACACAACATTCGTCCTTCAGAATCACGAGATTGTCTCCTGTTTCTAGATGATCCCTTGTCATCTCTTCTGTCTTGTCTTCTATATGTGGGAGGAGTATCATCACCTGTGCCTTTAACCATTACCCACTTGATTCCATGTTGGTTGCCAGGGGGTGGGTAGCTTTCTTGAGCTTGATATAGCATGGCAGGAGCGGTTTTCTTCTTTGGCTTAGTATCCTTTTCCATTTTTAGCATGGCTTTTTGGAAAGCTTTGACAATGTTCACTACGTCGTTAAAAGAAGAAGAACGAATCTCGGGGCGTACCCTCAGAACGTCATCTCTGAGAGCGTCTTGTAGGCCATCTACTAGGGCCTGAACCAACAGGGCGGCCTGCATCTTGACGTGAGGACTGTATCCGAGATCCTTAAAATGCATGCTGAGTCTTGCAGCAGATCTTTCCACAGATTCATCAGGGTCTTGTTGAACATCTTGTACAGACCCAGCTTGATCTGACAAGCGATTCTGAGCCCAGGCTTTTAACTGTTTCATGTATTCTAGGCCGGATTCATACGTACTAAGGGGTCCTGCTTTTGTGGAATCCATGGCCTTTTGAAAGCTCTCCGTTTTCGGCTAAGTGAGCCTGGCATTCTGCAGACAGAGTAGAACCAGCAGCAAGGGCAATTTTACGAGCCAATCCTCCAGCATGGCTCATACAGGTGTTTGCAGGGTTGACTATGGCCCCCACCCGATGTGTAAGGATGTCACCATAGCCTATTGACAGAGTGACAGGGCGTCCTGATGGGTCTACTAGGTTCCGGGAGCGGCAGGGGTCCTAGACTTCTGAGGGGCTGGAGGGGGGGTGGTGCTCTTTCAGCAGTTGCTTGGAGCAAGGGCCGGAGTACGGGTAATGGATGTGGGGTGAAGGATGCCATAGGAGACGTATGGGGTAAAGGGGGGGGGGGCTGGAGTATCTTGAGCCCATCCCTCATCTGGCTCCGTATCGTCTTGAGTAACAGTATGTTGGCGGAAGGAGAGCAGTCTGGCCTGAAATTCTGGGGAGTTGAGGAGGATATCCCCAGGGTTGTGGGTGACTCCCATAGGAAACAGGGGAAGCGTCTCAGCATCGTGGACTGGAGCAGAGGGTGTCACATTAGTTTCAGATGGGTACTCTGGGACTACGGGCTTTTCCACCTGTGCTGGTGGCTGGTAATATGCACCGGACGGATCTAGTAGTGGATATAGGCTGGATTGGGGCTTTCCGGGCCTCCCACAACAAGTAAGAGGTGTAGTAAGATGGCCGTGGGAGGGAGGAGGTGGGAGTGGGATTATTCTTGGAGGCAGGAAAAGGTGTAGTAAGATGGCCGTTGGAGGGAGGAGGTGGGAGTGGGGGTGGGATTGTTCTTGGGGGCAGGGAAAGGTGTAGTAACAGGCATCAACGGGGTTACGGCCAATTTAGGGTCACATAACAAATCACATTCTGTAGCTTTCATGTATCCGAACAAAGGCTCGGCATTCTCTGTCCCCCCCCTGCACCATCTACTCTAAGATGTGCTTGCAGAAATCCTCACCCAACTTTCCCAACTTCTGTGTAACACATTCATAAGCTTATCATGTTCTACAAATTCCTAACATTCTTCTTGCCTTCTTGCCTTCCCGTAACTCCACTAATTGGCTTAACTCCCACAGCAGCATTCCGCAACTTACGAAATCTTTCAAATTTGAATATACACAACATTTTCTTATAGAATGCAATGATCTGTCGCGACTCAGATCACTGGTGCAGCCGACAGGTCGCCACTCATCAGTGTAGAGTACCCCTCAATACACTAAGACAGAGAGTACGCCTCAATCTGTCCCTTCCCTAACCTTGAATGGCGACTTTACAGTACGACTCACCACGGCACCCTGACAGCAGAACCCCTCCTTATGAGGTTTCTCTGTATAAGACGAAGAGTACACCTCAATTCGTCACAGACCCTTACAGCAGAACCCCTCCTTATGAGGTTTCTCTGTATAAGACGAAGAGTACACCTCAATTCGTCACAAACCCTTACAGCAGAACCCCTCCTTATGAGGTTTCTCTGTATAAGACGAAGAGTACACCTCAATTCGTCACAAACCCTTACAGCAGAACCCCTCCTTATGAGGTTTCTCTGTATAAGACGAAGAGTACACCTCAATTCGTCACAAACCCTTACAGCAGAACCCCTCCTTATGAGGTTTCTCTGTATAAGACGAAGAGTACACCTCAATTCGTCACAAACCCTTACAGCAGAACCCCTCCTTATGAGGTTTCTCTGTATAAGACGAAGAGTACGCCTCAATTCGTCACAGATTCTTTCTCCCTTACACTACAATTCAGGAATGCTTTGTAACCTTGACTATCAGTTACGGGAGGCAGCTATCTAAGAAAAGTACAGTGACCGGGGGAGGAGGAGGTGGTGTGCACACGAGCACGCGCAGGCATGCGACGTCACTCGTTTTAACACTTGCTGGTTCAGGACGTGGTGCGGGACGCCCAAGGTCTCACCACTCGACCGGTCACCCACCCAGATCCAACCTGACAACCCAACAGGAACCGCTGCGGCTGACACACAGGCAAGTGAGACATATAAAATACATCTCAACTTACCGTGTTCGATGGAGGTTGATCAGGCCTCAAATTCAGCCACCGCGGTCACCACCAGGGAAGTCAGCAATATGGGTCCGGGAGGGTGGCGTACCGCTAGCCACGCCCCACGTTGGGCGCCATTTGTGAGGGTCGTGATGACATTCCACTCGTCCTCCAGTCACTCCAAATTCAAACTATGAGCATGGGTCAACCATTCAAAGAATGAGTCAGACAACAAGCTGGTTCAAGCTCAGAGCATGCTCAGAAGACTACTACAGTCAACGTCCTCAGCATTGTTCTGAATTTATTTTTTACATGCACAAATCTAAATACACTACATAATGGGAGGGGAAAGGGGTTGTCCGGGGCGGGGTAAGCCATGAAAGTCCAATGTCTGGCCACTCCTGATTGGTCCACATCTCCTTATCTCAGTCTCTGGGCAGATATTGCAGCCGTCAGCTTATAATCTTGTTTCGTTTCTCTGAAATAAGTCTTGGCAACGCTGGAAATGTCTTAGTTTAAGTTTCGATTTGAGTATTACGTAGCAAGGAAAGCTTATTGTTATATGACACAAAATGGTGGTTAGTACATTAGCAAAAAAGCGTATAAAAGTTACAAAAGTATAAAAGTTACAAATATATATATTCTCTTTTTCCCCGACACTTCAAGTTGCATAAGATATGGGGGTTATTCACTAAGATTTGCCCATGAATTGTTGCAGATTTGTGAGAAAGAAATGTATGAACTCTGTCTGAAAAATTTCCCATTAGTGTGTCAGTTATTGTGCAATGACAAGAGTATACACTGGCTAAATATTCTATTTGTTAGAAAAGAAAGGTTTTCTACCATTACGATATTTATCTCCTAGCTACTTCCATGTCTCCCATATGTAGGTGTAAGGAGGGGCAACACCCATACTTGACCATTCTTACATACATTCCTTCCTCACATTCTCATCTGAGCACCATGAAATTCATGTCCATTGTTCTAGTGATAAGTTGGGGTTCCAGTGTAGGGTTGTACAGTTACACATATCTTGCGAATCTGACCTACAAAATAAAAAAAAGGCCCACATCCTTTAATTATTACATTTATATGCAGGTGCACAGACATGACGCTTTGGCCCATATATAAACATACACATACATGATGCATCAGCACACTATGATTAATGAATTCTTGAACTCCTCTATTGCTATACATATAAAAACTTGAGGTACTCGGTTAACATTTTTTTATTAAAAAGCATAAAAGCCATCTAACCACAACAAGGTGACCTCATATGGTTGGTCCCCATCAGTAAAGTCTCACTTCTCCATGTCTGAACACATGGAGAGGTGACTCATTAGAGTTAGGGTCCAACCACACTGAGGTATATTTTGATGTCGATAGATGACTTTTACGCTTTTTGATGAAAAAATGTTAACTTATTGCCTCCTGTTTTTTTCATATATAGCAATAGTGGAGTTCATGTATACCTTAATTGCAGTGTGCTGACCCATCGTGTATGTATATGTTTGCGAATAGGTCCCTTATTTGTAAATAGGTCCATCACATCTTGCTAACACAGTATATTTAGCATAGATACAAAATGTTAAAATATTTATAACCAAACCAGCTGCAAAATATTTTATTTCAGATGCATATAGCATTGGAAACTTGGTTGAAAAGCGTTCTTACACTTTAAAAAGTATAAAACAGATGGATAGTTCATTTTTGGTTATGTGAAAGCAGAAGTTGTATATTTGTTTGTGACATCTAACTCGCTATTATCCCTCATCCAGTGAACCCAATGGCCTGTAATAATACAGTTCATTGATAGTCACCTAATTATCGTTAAGTCATCTGAATGTTTTTGACATTTATCTGTTATTAGTCCTTTACAATGAAAGAACATCTATTTAAATAGAAACCTTTAAGTGACTTAATTGCTGACAGTGAAATTCAATTGTTCTGGTAAAGCACTGCAGGCAAATTTTAGTCAATACTTCCAGAAAGTGTCACGCTGGAAGTAGATTTGAGCAAATTTTTCAAATTCGAATTTACAAGATTTGCCAAATTTGCACACACAAATTCAGTTTGCGACAAATTTATTCTCAATACTGTAAAGTCTCTTATTGCCTAGAAAAGACATGTATAAAACTCTGAGCTCTCCTAGTAATGTATTGATATCCTTTGAGCTCTTTAAATCAAACACAACATTAAGACAAAGAGGTTTAAAATACCCTTCTTGTTTACAACTTGTTAAGAATAAAATAATAGTGTTAAGGTTTATGTAGTATATCAGGGATAAATGAATTAACAGTCACACTGACTCTGCAGGTCCAGCACCTCCATAGCACTTGCATCTTGGTATTATTATTCACAGACTGAAATTACCTCTCCCATTTTCAATGTTTTTCAGCACATAACAATCAGATTTTGCCCTTTATATTGCCTGTCTGTAATGATGAGTTGTAATCCCCTATCTGTTATGATGGACATTGCTTCCCTGCCCCTATTTATTATAGTGGCTGTGATAGTCCCCCAAAAATGGCTGTGCTAGACCAAGTGATGTGAGCGCTGCAAAGCATTATGGGGAAACCCACTTGGTCAAACCTGACGTCATGATCCTACTCTCTGACTGATATAATTTTTAGCAGCATACGAAATGGCATCAGGCATATTTTTTTTCTTTTTGCAATTCTTATGACACACAAAGATTATGACAAAGACATTGGATTTAGATTTCCTAGAAATTGAGGAGAAGGCATTATAGGGAGAGGTTCAAACTTCAGGTAGTTATCTTAAAGCTAGACACAATATTCAGCTTCGGGTGACCTACACGCCCATATTGATGGCTTAGGAGGGTTCATCTTTCTGATAAATTTCCTTTAAACAAGCAGAAAAATGCAGCATTTTCTAGTTCAGCTGACATATAAAAAGAGAATTGGGTTGCTGAAAGCTTCTACACTTTTGATTTGCACAAGTTTTGGCAAAAAATTATGAATATCTGTTTGATGGCAGTCCGATTTTTACCCAAGGATGGATACCAACTCTTTAAACTGATCTCCAGGATGCCCAGCCTCATTTATCAATCTTCAAGAAAACCCTCTTGTCAAACTAGAATCTTTACGGAAGCTGTGATGACACATCCTCAATGATAACAAAAAGTGATCAGGACAGAACAGATGAAGATCCACACAAATTGAAAAACATTAGTATGAATCAATTGGAGGGGCAAATTAGGATCAGTCCAACTTTTTTAAAAAAATTTTTGTCCCTTATTCATTTTAGTCTCCAATGCATGTTAGACAACAATATAGCTCTTCGGTTCGAAGGCTTTAAAAATAGTCTATAAAAGAAAGCACATAAATGGTTATCTGTAAAGCCATGTTCTTGCTTAGTAAATAAGTGTCTTGTGAAGAATGCTGAAGACTGTCTTTCTACATAGATATATTTTAGCTGCCTACTGAACATGTATTTATAAGCAGCTACAAAACATGGCAGGAAATACTGCTACTTTAATGGCATTTTAAGAGACGTAGTATTTTGTTTAAGTGAAAGATCAATATTAAAGGCAAGTAGTAAACCTCAACAATATTGTCAAAGGTCACAGATTGCTTCATGTGCGTAAGCTGACTTAAAAGTAGCAATACAATGCATGACTTACACAAAAAACAGAAACTTTAAGCTACTTATAAGGTTTTATAACCAAATAGTTTTCAAAATTTTGCATCACTCAATCCTCTACAGATGTTATTATAACGTTCTTGCTATATGTAAGCTAAATGCTTTATTGAACCATTAAGACATGTGCTGAATAATGGATACACCATGGAAAAAAACATAAAACCCAGTGTTACAATTAAAATAAAAGATGGATTTAAACAAGAATTGATAAAACAATATAAAGCTCTATACAGGATATATTACTGGCAGTAGGTGAACATTCCACCTCCAAGTTACAGTGTATTGATAAAAACAATAGAATGTAGTGAATGTAACACCTTTACAGAATATGCTTTAAAAGTGCTTTTCATTTTAATTGGTACTTCAACTAAAAACTTGTTCCCTGAAGACAAGATATTGCTGTCTAATAATGATAATTAAAAAGAGTAGCTTTAGGTCCTTTACACTTTCACTCTTAATAACAAAAACAATTGGAATCACTAGCCTGGATTTAAGCCCCCAATAATCAAGTGTTTATAATAACTGATCAAACATAACCACAATCATGTCTACATGCTTTAATAAAGTATTTCTTGTAGCCATCTAATATTACACAATTATTGCAATATATAGTCAGACCCTTATTTCTGTTTTAAAATGCACTTTAAAAATACACTATTACTTGGGATGTCATGACACTAATCAATTGGGGACTTATCATGTTAAAGGGAACCTGACAGCTGATACATGCTGCCCGATCCACAGGCTACATGAAACAGACACTGGCTGTAAGATTTCTGCTAGGTTCATTTGACTATGAAACAATATGGAGTGTATAGGGAGGGACCTGTCACTCCAGGGCAGCGGGCAGGGGAAGCCACCAAGGACCTGCCTGTCCGACTAGTCTCCTATGGGGCTTCGTCTCCAGCGGCTTTTAAAGTATATTTTTATCTGAAACCCTGAAACATTTTGGAGTCAAACATACCAGGCTGAAATCATACAGCAAGTGTCTAAAGCATGCTGAACATGTTCCTTCACATTTTCTACCAGATACAATAATATACATCTTCCAAGTAAAAACAAAGATTTATCTCACTTAAAGGGGTTATCCAGCACTATATTATTTTTTTCAATACGAGCCTAAGAACTAACACGCAGGTAGTTGCTAACTACCTGCCTGTTGTGTCCAGAGCAGATTTCTGCCGGCACAGAGCGGTCACAGACCAACCACTTCTGCCGGTGATTCTGTGACTTCTGCTGACGTTCTGTCATCAGTGCAGCGGCTTCTCTTATGGACTACTCTGCTGCCTAACTGCGGGAAGTCGGCCGTCAATAATTATAACGTCGTTAGTCACAACTCATCAACAGAGCAGCCCGGCAGAAGTAGAGCTGCCCTGTTGACATGGACCAGCTGGCAGAAGCAGTAATAGATAGAACAGGCAGCTATAATGTCACCTTTTGTTTTTGTAATTCATGTGTTATCTGCTGTGTATAGAGGTGTTACCTGTCATTGTAATCCTACCTTTGCTGATAAGGGGCTTGTTGAAAATGCTTTTTGAAAGTATAGGAAGTATGAGTCTAAAAACGTTTGAAGTTTGAACTTATGTATTTTTTTTTAACTTTCTTCTGTCGAATTAGAGCGACATGTATAAATTATCTACATGTGTGCCTTAAGTATCAGGCTAGTGAAAACATTGGCGTGACGCAAAACAGCCTTCCCCTGACCTAGACACATCCTGCTACTCCCATTACAGGTATCTGAACCTGAAACTGACAAAATAGTAAAAGCTGCAAAAAATGAGCGGCCACAGCTGACTAGTATTGCAAAAATGCAAAGAGACCCACCAGGAAAAGAGGCACCGATATCACTGGAGATGTGCATCCAATGATTTAATTTAAACGGGCCTATTGAATGCTCTGCCAATATCTTAGGTAAACTATGCCCGACAAATTCAACTGCCTCGGTTGTTTTTAACATTTGCAATTGTGTATTTTTTTATGAACTTATATGAATGTTTTTGTTCAGAATAGTCACTATTTTTTCAGACATAACAAAACTTTTTCCACTTAATAAATATTCGATTTGACCTTTTTTCCAAAAATGTTTTATGGTTTCATATACATCTTGCAAGGTGGAAGCAAAGCTGAACTTTTAAGTCTTGAAAATGCAGCAAAAAAAGAAAACGCAGTAAAAAAGAAAGCGCAGCAAAAACGCAGCAAGAAAAGCAGCGAGAAAAGCAGCAAAAAAGCCAACAAAACTTGCATTTTGTCTACAGATTTTTTACTGCCAGCAGCAAAAAAGCAACGTGTGAACATAGCCTTATTGCGGTTTTTCATATGTCATTTTAGTAATATTTCCTAGAATTGCAATGATTTTCACTGCAAAATTATGATCACTATTTTTGCAGCAGCTGTTTTTTAACTACAACCAGAGCACAGCCTAAAAGTAGTATCATTAATTAATTTCAAGCTTTATGTCACTAGTGAGTCCCTATTCACATCTGGAGCTTTTGTTACAAGGCTCCATCGCAGATTTTGTTATCTAGTGGAACAAATAGCATGCTGTAATATTTGATGTGATGAAATGCTGGTCGCAATGCAGGAAACCAGGAGACTCTTACTTACAATCAGATCTGTTGGGCAGTGCTGGTGTCTGGCATGATGCTGTTTTTGTGAATTCCTGTTCCTGTATCACATACTGTAAATACATAGATATGGGGAAAAAAACTAAAGCAGATGTGAACAGAACCCAAACCCTTGCATTATGTTATCAGATCATAATTCACATTGGTTAGAAGATTATGGAAATACTTTGGATATTATCTTTACTTGGTTATTTCACTTATCATGAGTCATAAACTGAATTTTGACGTGGTTACCTTTTCCATGTTATGTCCGATGTAACAACTACTTTACTTTAATGGAGTTAGGTAACAATTAAAGAAAACTAATTATTACATTTGAGCAAATTATTTGCGTGACCCTGGTCCAGCGGCCACATCGGTACTCCATGACAGCCTTACCAAGGCACTAGGAACTTCTTACTACCTGCCAGTTTACTGGGCGCCTCTTCTGATGTCATTATTTCTCATGGCACAATAACCAGAAAAGGTGTTAAGGAATGGATGCCAGCAGGTAGGAAGTTCTTAGTGCTATGGCCCAGGTGCCATGAATAACTAATGTATGCAATGTGGCAGAGTCCTGTGAATCATCTTGCTCAGTAATAATAAGGGTGTTATTCATTTTTAAGATTGTGATTAATTAATTAATCGTCATTGACATAGTATAGCCCTTCTAATCCCATAAGCATCGCATGTGCCATTAGTATTGGGTGGAAAATAGCAGATCTGAATGAGATTTGAATTCAATAAATCACACAGATTTTACCGGAGAATTTGATTTGCAGCAAATGTATTCTCTGCGGATTGAAAGTCCTTATTATGCTCTGGTATCTGAAGAGATCACAGGACAAAAAAAACATAAGTTGTAGACAAAAAGGAAAACAACTAATACTCACCTCATTGCTTATCTCCACTTTTCATTGTCCCCATACATTTTTCGGCATAACTTATTTCCCCTGCCGACTGCTGCATCTTCATTGTAGGCCAGTTTTCCGGTCATTTCTAAGCCCGGGATACCCATTGTCGTGTAGTCATGTCTACATGTGTTTTAATTGTTTTTAATGAGTTTTTGCACATTGTGTCTCAATAAAGCCTTTTCTATTTACATCCTTTGTGTGTGTGCACCAGTTCCTGTGCAGCTTTCTCTCTCTTTTTTGAAATTGTACCCGTTTTACGCAATAGGTTGCACCCTGTCTTCATTACAATTGGTGGGGCCCACTATTTTCAGTTTTCTTAAGCCCGGGATGACTCTTCTCATGTGCAGGGCCACCCCAGGCCTAGTCACAGATAAAAGTCCTGGCCTAGAGTGTAAATTGTAAGGTCACGTTGCATATCATGACCTCAGAAAGTTTCTGCAACCTTACAACTCGCATTAACAGAGATGTCCCAGTAGCTGGGGATGTGAGTGGTAAGGTAAATATTAGTTTCTTTATTTTTTTTCATCCTTTGCCTGCCCTTTATGGTTCAGCAAAATAACAGCAAGCAAGCCACTATTTTGCTGATTCACGCTGAGTGAATTACAAAAAATACACATTTAGGAGAACATAGATTTTTGTAAACTTTAGTTGTAAATACTTTTATGCCCACAAATGACAAAAGTATTCTCAGAGTGATACCTTTATTGGCTAACCAGAAAAAATATATATATATTTTTTCTGGTTAGTCAATAAAGGTATCACTCTGAGAATACTTTTGTCATTTTTGGGCATAAAAGTATTTACATCAATTTTTCTGGCTAACACCGTACCACAATATAACTTTGTATTGTACATTATGTAAACTTTGGTTAGAATTAATTTCCAAATTTGTTCAATTTTAATATTAGATTTCAAGGAGGCAATAGCCAAATAACTCAGCCTTTACCGGGGAGTTTATTTAAGGGGTTAAGTAAACAAACAGGTAAAGGAAAGCCTAGCCAATAGATAGAGGTAACCCTTTTTGCATAGAATCTAGTGCTGCACTCATCTAATGCACCAAAATATCAGATGGAAGATCATCTAAAATATATTGCTCAGGAATATCTTTATATTATGATTCTTCAGTCCACCTTCACAAAGGAACTCTAAATCTAACCAGACTTACTGTGTTTTCATAAATATTAAATATAAAGCATTTATAGTCTAGCCCCATAGAAATGTATTTCTTTTCCATAACCCACGCAAATAAGCGGATGTTGTCTTTTACCCCATTTTTAAAGCTTTCACAGGCGACTTGAGTCATTGCCTGTACTTGTATCTTCTGTATCTGTAATTACATTGATTCCTCCATGCATGGTGACTGGCATAGAAAATAAAATATATGAATACAAGTCAATGGCATTTGCACATAGCATGTAACACAGATAGAGTGTTGTTTTGTAAATATTATTTGAGTTGTGCCGCTGAGCCCTCCAGTGCTGATATTCACCTCATCAGGATGTTTTCTGTCCCGTGACTGGTACTTTCAAATGTACTCATCCATCTTCTTGTCCCATTACATTTTGTTTGAATGATGCTCTATGCCCATTAAAATTGATGGAAAAGAACAAAGAGAAGAAAAATGTGTCCTTCAATTGATTGTGTCTTTCAGAGAGCAA
Organism: Phyllobates terribilis; assembly: GCF_046119375.1. Classification (NCBI taxonomy): domain Eukaryota; kingdom Metazoa; phylum Chordata; class Amphibia; order Anura; family Dendrobatidae; genus Phyllobates; species Phyllobates terribilis. Next base: position 209,994,993 of record NW_027362771.1, read on the forward strand.
ATGAGGCTACTGAGATTTCAAGAAAAAAAGGGAGATTATTTAGGTTGCTTATTGCCATTCTGAACAACGCTTACTCGAATTGATTTCAATCACGAATGCAGAACTTTGTAACCTGCCTACAAATATTGTATTATATAATTAATAAGGTGTATCTTAGAAAAAAATAAGCATTTTGCATCTCTGCATGTATTATGTGTATATATCCATTTATATCAAATTGTTGGGTTATATCTTTTATATCTCTGTAAAGGATGTTACATTATTTACTATGTATATTTTTATAGTTGGTTTAAGATATGCACATTAGTTAAATATTGTTCAATAAACAATCAAGGAATGAAACAAGTTGTAAACTTAATTTGAATTTAGAATGGATGCATATTTCTGTCAGAACCTGATTTTCTTTATATTTTAATGCAAAAATAGTCTTAAGGTGCACAGAATACATCATATCATCATATTCTGTTCACCTGTTGCCCTATGTATACTCCATGTAGGTTCTTAGTGAGAAAAAACTATGGAAATGTTCAAGGTTCATCAAAAACATATTGCTAATTCTTTTTAACAAATTAGAAAAATGAGAAATAAAAAAAACTGAATCAGTAGTTCAATCCAGTCCATATATAATGCTAAAATATGTTAATATCATTTACATGTAGTCTAATTTTCTATATGCATTTAAATATCTCTTTCTTGGAAAGAAGGGTATTTTTTCAGCATTATTTTTATGATATTTTTTTTCTTTTGTCTCAGGATATGTTCACATATATTGGACTTAAATAAACACTCCCATGAAACGTTTTATGCCCTAAACCCATTGTTAATGTATAGGTAATGTTGTTTAAAGGGGTTGTCCACTACTTTATATGATCCCCCAATGTATTCCCCCAGGGCCCATAAGTGTTTCTCTCTAAATACCTTGTGGTGCCTTTTCTGCCTGTGAGCGGCGCTATCACTGGCCGCTCACAGGCATCACGTGACCCCCGGCTGCAGCCGGCTCTGACATCCGCTGATGTCACAACATGTCCCGGCTGCAGCAGGGATTACTCACTTCTGCGTTCCACGGTGGATGGTGGGCTGTGGGCAGGGTTACCCCGCATGTCACACCCAGCATCCACCGTGTGCTCTCCCTCTACTCATTCACTGGGAAAGCGTGCGGTGGATGCTGGGAGTGACGCATGGGTTAACCCCACCCACAGCCCTGCATCCACCGTGGGGAGCGCGTCACTGATGTCACGCCTCACTTGACATGACATCAGTGACGGGTCACGATAGTGCCGCTCAGAGGCAGAAAAGGTACTGCAAGGTATTTACAAAAACACTTTTGGGCCCCGGGGGGGGATACATTGGGGGGTTCATATAACGTAGTGGACAACTTCTTTAAGTGTGTTAATATACTTACCGATCACGGACATTCCTGGTTTCTTGTGGCACTCAGGTCCTCTTCTCACTGACGTGACTGAAATTCCAACTCCTTGGATTAAACGGGTTTATGTGTGAGAAGGAAGTGGCTTTTACACTGTAAGTCTATGGAGCCTTGTTTTAACTCTTCATAGACTTATATTGCAAAGTCATTTCTGGCTCATACATAAACCCCAGTGTAATCCAGTGAGTCATATCACAAACTAGGATCTGAGCATCACTGGAAACCAGGGAAGAGAGTGATTGGTAAGTATATTGACGCAATTACACTATATAACATATAAAATTGCACAGGTTTGAGAATGTGACTAATCATTATGCAGATTTGCTGAACACCCAAAGGACATCTACATTAAATTTGTGTCAGATATTCAAGGATTAAACCTCAGATTTTGGTTGTAGAAATGCAAGTTTTAATCTGATGAGTGGACATACCCTAATGTTGATATGAAAATGAGCCCCCCGCCAATCTAGTAAATACAATTCTCAACAATGAAATTGCAACACCAAAAAAGGAAAAGTTATAGAATTGTGGAAATCATGGGATCAATAGACATGTTAATGATATTGAAATTATGAAAAATTGGAAACAAAATTTCAAAACATTTTGCTTTATTCAGTATCGAGCATGAGCATCACATACAGAAATATACACACTTTTAAGCCTCGGCGGGCTATCAATGAGGTTACTAATGTTTGTCTGAGGAAGGTTCTGCTATTGTCTGAGGAATGTACTGGTTCTACTGAATGCACTTTGGCACTGAAATCATTAACATCAACATCCCTGCTTGTTGTATGACTTTACTAACTCCCCTCTCCTGATCTTGGACCACAACCTTCTTTCCTTCTCTGTCAAGAACTGTCTCCTCACCCGGGACACCCCCACTTACCACACTTATAGGAATACACTTTTTATTAATACCCAGCAGCATATGGACAATCTACACACATCTTTAGCCCCCATCTGCTCCCTCTCCTATCCAGACTTAGCATTGTCACACTACAATAATACACTGAAGAGTGCCCTAGATGAAGCAGCACCTTCTACATGTAGCAAGACACTACACAGACAGTGGTAGCCCTGGCACACAATGCAAACACGTTTTCTTCAGCGTTGCTCAAGGTGCGCTGAGCGTCAGTGGAGAAAATCTCTTTTATTAGAGGATTGCATCCACTATAAAAGTTTATGCTCAAAACCTATAAATCTGCCAAACAATCCAACTTCACCACCCTCATCACTTCACTATTCAACAATCCAAAACTAATTTTTGAAACCAAGCACAGGTCCCCATCACCAACCTCTTCAGTGAGGATCTGGCCACTTATTTCCTAGAAAAAAATCAACTACATCCATGAGGACATCTCAGCCCAATCTCCTCAGTGCCTGGATCCCCTTCCCTAACACACTTCAAGGTCACTTGCCATCTTTGAGCCTGTTACAGAAGTAAAAGTTTCCCAGCTCCTCAATTCTTCTCGGCCTACAACCTGCAACAGTGACCCCATTCCTTCACATCTCCTGCAGTGTCTCTCACCGGTGGTCACCACTCACCTGACAAAAAATGTAACCTCTCTCTTTCTTCAGGCATCTTTCCCTCCTCATTTAAACATGCTTTCATAAACCTTTTACTTAAAAAGCCATCCCTGGACGAGCACTGCACTGCTAACTACAGACCTGTCTCTAATCTTCCATTCATCTCTAAACTCCTGGAATGCTTGGTCCACTCCGGTCTACTCCGCTATCTCTCAGATAACTCTCTTCTTGACCCTTTACAATCTGGTTTCTGTTCTTTACACTCCACTGAATCTGAACTTACTAAAGTCTCTGATCTCCTGGATCTCTCTGCCACATTTGACACTGTGGATTACCAGCTCCTCCTCACTATGCTCCACTCTATAGGCCTCAAAGAATCTGTTCTCTCCTGGTTCGCCTCCTACCTCTCTGACTGCTCCTTCACTGTATCTTTTGCCGGCATCTCTTCCCCTCCTCGTCTTCTTGCTATTGGGGTTCCGCAGGGCTTAGTCCTATGCCCCTTCCTCTTCTCGCTATACACTGTCCCTATTGGACAAACAATCAGTAGATTTGGGTTCCAGTATCATCTCTATGCTGATGACATCCAATTATACACTTCTTCCCCTGACATCACCCCTACCCTAATACTAAATACCAAGGATTGTTTGTCTACTGTCTCTAACATCATGTCCTCCCTCTATCTTAAACTGAATCTCTCCAAAACAGAACTTCTTGTGTTTCTCCCCTCTACTGACCTAACTCTACCTAAGATCGAAATTACTTTGGAGGGTTCAACCATAACTCCCAAGCAGCACACTTGCTGCCTTGGGGTCATATTCGACACTAAACTTTCCTTTATTCCCTATATCTGATCACTCACCCACTCTTGTCACCTGCATCTTAAAAACATCTCCAGAATCCGACCTTTTCTCACCTTTGAAATGGCTAAAACTCTTACTGTTGCTCTTATTCACTCTCGTCTAGACTACTGCAACTCTCTTCTGATCGGTGTCCCTCTTACCAAACTTTCTCCTCTCCAATCCATCCTGAATGCAGCAGCCAGGGTCGTATTTCTGTCCAGCCACTTCACCGTTGCCTCCATCTTGTGCCAGTCATATACACTGGTTACTCATTCACTACAGGGTCCAATATAAACTTATCGCTCTCACCCACAAAGATCTCCACAGTTTTGCACCACCTTATATCTCCTCTCTCATCTCTGTCTATCGCCCTACACATGACCTCCATTCTAGAAATTACATAAGACTAACATTCCCCATAATTTGAACCTCACACCTCCATTCTCTCGTGCTGCGCCAGTTCTCTGGAATGCTCTACCCCAGACGATCCTATTGATGCCTAGCCCCGATGTCTTCAAGCGTGCTTTAAAAATCCATCTCTTTAAACAAGCTTACCACTTCAACTACTCAGTAAACTAACTTTCCCCTCTTCCCTCCTTCGAAATATTATTCAGAATCTGCTCCCTACTATTCATCTGTCTCCACACCCCCCATGCACAAGATAACTGCACTTGATACTTGATTATTACACTTAAACACACGGGCTGATGATCGGATCATGCAGCTTTATATTAAGATACCTATTTATTATAATTGCCAGACGTGAAATAACAAGCACTTTTCAACTATTGTGTCCCCCCATTTCCTTGTAGATTGTAAGCTTGTGACGTCACTCTTAATGTAACTGTTTAAACAGTCTTACCTTGTATTGAATTTATTGTCTGTATATGTCTTCACTTAATTGTAAAGTGCTGCGGAATATGTTGGTGCTATATAAATAAAATTATTATTATTATTATTAGCATTACTCTTATTATATCATGCACTGCTGGCAGCTCCCATTGCAATTACTGACCAATAACATCGCTCATGTTCTTGATGAAGACAAGTCCTGAGACACTGCAAGCCTGCAAACCATGGTAGCATGTTTAGGCCACACAATCTGATAACAGTAGCACGAGTAACATGCAACCTGGCATAGTTGTGTTAATAAATGAAGAAATGACTGTACCACTGGTTCCACAATCAAATCGATGTAATCCCGAGTAGATAATGTACCTGGAAGAAAGACAGCAAGGATCCGACCACCATACATCATGCCACCTCACACCTAAATCCTGAGAGTAGGAGTGTGTGACATTCCCTTTTGAATGCCAATACATGGTATTGAACACAACTTGGAGTTACATTGATTTTGAGGTGGAACCAGTGGAACAACCATTTCTACAAAGCAAGGAGCCGTTATCAACAATACTATGCCAAGACGCATGTAGCTCATTCTACTCTGAGCAGCCTGTGTGACCTAAACATCATTGGTCGACAATTGCAAAGTTAGCAGTCAGCAGAGGATCTTGAATTGTGAGCCCAACTGCATTCCGTGTGAGAGAACTTTCCTAAGACAAACATTAATATCCTCATTGATAGCATGTCAAGATGTGTAAGTGCATGTATTTCTGCATGGAATGCTCATACTCTGTACTGAATATAGCAACATATTTTGAAATTGCATATCATTTCATGTCTATCAATCCTGTGTTTTCCATAATTTCATGACATTTCCTACTCGGTATTGCAATTTCAATGTTAAGGAATAACTTTTAACATATGTTTTAGGAAAAAGATAGCAAAACATACATATGTATTATATTCTCTGATTTTGTAATGGGTGTAATATTCTTTACCTGTGTAATTCTTTAGTATTTTTTTTACCTTTTTTCATGTACATTTTAACTTGAAATAATTTTTTACATTCTGCAATAGTTGGTATCCCGCAAGCCAACAGCTGCAATATTATAGCTTGGCAATGTAAACTTCTAAGCATATTACACAATAGTCCAAAAGAAATGGGATCATACAACTCCTATGAAGTGCGAACCAGTGTGTATACCTGTATTGCTTTATCACTACTACTGTGAGTTTGATTAGAACACACTGTGCACATCCGAGACGCATGCTTGTTGAATATATTAAAAATGACTGGAATCTCTCATATAATTTCCCTTGTGTAACAAACTCCTGTGTAGAGTATAAGCTTTCGACCTTTAGGTCATGATCTGTCTTGAGGCCATAGCGAGGTTGGCAAATCTTTATATTTATTTTCCCATGAGACAAGTCCAATAGATGAGAAAAGGAAGAAAAGACAAAAAAAAGGAAATACATTGTTTATATCCTTTTATGTTATAGTCATTCATTTCCTAAGTGTATATTGAACTGTGATGTGTATATTCTTCAGGAGGATAGCAGGTTCTCCTACTGGATTGCTATGGTTTGATGAGCAAGGCTTATTACTAAGAGTACTATGAACTCTTGACCTAGAATTTTTTTCTTCTAATATCCAGATGTAGCAGTGCTTAGTCATTTCACACAACTGACTATGAAGCTCTAATTATTTTGTTGATTTTACATAGGACTGCTGCTTAACATACTTCATTACCTAAAAGGACCTAACCACCTAAGCTATTCCTTTACATTTGCTCTTACAAGTAGTATAGACATTATAGCAGGGGGGTTCTCTTATGAGACAGAAATGTAATGGGAATTAGAACCTATTTTACTATTATCACAATTAGCGTCTGCAAGTAGCTTTCCTTAATCATTAACATGCAAACAATGCAACCCAGAAAGTTCTAAGGTCTGAAAGATATATCACAATTTAAAGGCCCCATTGTGTTACTTTCTGATAGATATGAATGCTCAGATGAGAGTTCCTGTGTTGTCTGTGACAGAGCCACTTCCACACTCCTCTGACAGTTCCTTATGTCCATACAGAACTAAAGGATCGGCCATTTAAATGCAGCAGGCTGGATCCCTCTCCTGGCATCATCTGTTTGGTGACAATCGGTAGGTCTCCATACACATTAGATGGGATCGGCAAAAAAACTTGGTTCACACCTGTGTTGGAGGCTCCATTTGTTGCCTCTGTGGCATAAGCATGCCCACTTTATCTGCTAAATGACTACATTTATTACACATGCTATTATACTAAATAGGGTCTGTTGAGAGATGTTTTTTTTCCAGACGTGCCTTAAATGCCATTTTTCAAAACATTGAGATGTGAACCCAACTTAATTGTGTTTTATATTCCTATCTTTAAAAGTATGTATGTTTTGCGTAGTTGACAAATACAACTACAATTTAGCCCATCCTTTGCTCACATTAACATTAGTAATATATTGATACATTGAACCCTAACGTGGAAATAAAATGCAAAGAGATATGTGTTTGAATTGTGGATCTGGCCAGTTTAGAATGTCTCTTTGGCATTGCCTGCCTTTAAAACAAGCATATTGTCCCAACTACTCGCTTTTTAGTGCCTTTAAAACCATTTTAGAATTTAATAAGTACATATATAAATTTAATCTGCCACAATGTGTGAAACAGATTAATTCCCAAGCCTGAAAGATGAGTGCCCTCCATCACCTGGGTTCTAAATGTAAATGTAATTCCCATTAAATGAACATTAATTTTAGAAAAATGAAACTTACAGTACAATTACAGCTTGCCGCTTGTGCAGAGGCCAACTATCCCCCACCCTCCATAATTACCTCTGCTCCTCGTTATGTGATAGAAACAAGGCTGTTCAGTGTGCGACATCAAGAAGTTGCAAATGACTTGCACTTGAGTGATGGTATGCATGTGATTTTAGTTCTGCTTCATTACCCGTTTATGAATGAGTGGTAATCTGTTCCTCCTTATACCTCCCTTTTCACGGGATCATACACACAGGCCAAGTTGGTCATGTTCTCTGAAGCAGTTCCCTGCACGTTTGTTGTGCTTTTGATGAATAGTTTATGCGTCTTCCTGACAAATATTTTTCACATCTATGAATTTGCATTAGCCCTGGTTAATTATGCATTTAGTGTTGAGCTCTTTCTAAAGATACAGCAAGATCTCTGTTTCATTCCCTACAGTGCGCGTAGGATGTATGCTTATCCTTGGAGAAAACATTTCCAAACTTGTGATTTTTGTTTGTAAAAAAATGAAATGAGACAAAAAGAAAACACTTCAGCAAATGCGTTTTATGTTTCAGTGGTGGAAGAAACCAGTCATGTTAACATCTGTAATGTGCACGTAAAAATATATTAAAACGTCTATTCACAGAACTTGTGTCCCACATATTTTACATGACCACAGGGGCAGAAAACTAATAAGGTCAATAGTGATAATAGTGTCTTCAATTGGTGCTCAATGTTGTCTATATGATTCAGAGAAATGTCTATGTTTGGTGGCCAGGGGCCGTAAAGGTTACCAAATGGCCTTCAAAATCAATACTAAATATACTTGTGGAAATATAATATGACTTATTAACTATGGTTAACAGCCAAAAATGTAACCATTAAATTAAATTCATGCTGCCCAAATTACGGACAGCAGGTATCAGAACCTGGCTGCTTTACTATAGACAATCTTTTTTTTATCTGAAGTGCATGTAAGTGAAAACAGTTTAAATATATGTACCATATGTACATGTGGAAGCAGATACATGGGAGAGAGCTGACAATCAACTGCAGTGGGGCAGGGAGAAGCTGATGGCCACACTGGATTCGTCTCGTCTCTGCCTATTGTTCTTGGCCAGCTTTTTAAACTATATTTTCTTTGAAACATTGCAAAATATCAGGGAAAGACATACCTGGCCCGCAACCATGTAGCCAGGCTCTCATTCTTCCTGCCCATGGTTTTGGCGGCATGACTCTAATGACAGATTCCCTTTAACAGGGTTGTCTCTTTATTATCATAATCTTTCCACAGGATAAGTGATAAATATATGATCACTGGGGGTACAATCACTGGGTAAAGACTCCAGGGATACAAGCAGATAGTCTTAGGTTGATAGTTCCCTGATCTAGCGGCCTCAGAATACTCAGAATACTGGCATGGCTGCTGGGCCAAGATCCTGTGAACCTTTGTGCTCATCTCTAGTAGACAACTAGTAGTAGGATTTTAAACCAAAAATTGAGTTGGTCCTGTCATTTTGTTACAATGACTTACAATTACATGGACACTATTTGTGATGATTGTTGCTTACCACTTCTTGTATTGAGTTTAGTAGAATTTCTATGCTTGCGGTAGCAGCACTTTGTTGTAGGCCAAGCAAGGGACTTTTATCAATACTATAGTCATGCACTTGACCTTAGCTACCACACAATATTTCTTCTCTTCTCATAGCATTTTGAGAAATATACACATTATGACTCTATGCTAGTTCATGTTTCATCATTTAAAGTTAGGCTTCTGCTCAAACCACTTTCCTAGCTGTCATCACCACAATATATCTACTAAACAATAAATCTAAAATACATCAAGCCAAACCAATACCACTTGATCAGTATCATAGAAAAAATGATTTGAAAAAGTTGCTACCTTTTATTCTATCCTCTAAAGGTGTCTGTCGTTTGATACTCTCTTCTTTTTAACTCTTTTATTTTAAGCATACTGTACAATGTTTTTTGCCTACATAACTATCTTTCGTCAATCTATGTGTATGAAATGAAGTTCAGTCATTGGTCTCTTGCTCTTCTCTTTCTATGCTGATGAACAAAAATCTGCTTAAAATCATAATGCTAAACTATGGATGTACTAAATGCAGTAATTAAAGGGTGGTCGAGTCAGAAGATATTGATGACACATCCATAGGATGAGTGATCAATACCCCCATTGATCTGCATTTATATGTCCTGGTGGCAGCAGATAAAAAGACAATGCACAGTTTCATTCAGTGTGTAGAAGCTGCTACCTGATACTGCAGAACAGCCCATATTGTCAGCTATAGCTCTCTTAAATAGGAGATGTCCTGAAGTACCCATCAGTAGCCACTACAGATTGAATGGGGCTGCACATTTCAGCTCCATTCAATGTCTTAATATCCAAGCTTATAACAGCTGATCAAGGGGGTACTGCTGGGTGTCAGATCCCCACCAATCTGATATTGATGACCTATCCAAGGATAGGTCATCAGTATCTTCTGCCCAGAAAACACCTTTTTACTACAAAATCTTATTTAAACTGAAGCCAGCATGGTGATTAACCCCCAGTGACAGTAGCTGATCAACAGAGGTTCTAAAGGATGACATGGTTGCTCAGTTTTTAGCATTGTCGCCCTGCAGTAATGGGGTATTGCCTTTGAATTTTCCAACTATTTGCTTGTGTTTCCTTTGGATACATTGTTTTCCTCCCATAGAAGATCTCATTCTCACGTCTATGTTTAAAAACGTACATGAAAAATTGGTACCAGTGTCATCAGTGTTTTGGATCAGTGTCATCAGTGTATGGTCTGTTTGTCCATTTTTATCATCACTGTGGTAATCAGTGTTTTTCAGTGATGGATAAATAAATAAATTACAAAGCTTTTGCTATCATTTGTAATGTTAAATACGGCAGCACACTGATGCCATCTTTGTGCTGTACATGTTCTTCATAGACCCATGGACTTGTATTGGCAACACTCATCAGTGATACCGGAAAAAAACAGATATGTCTCCATGAGTTTTGCACAGGCACACCATCTGTGAAAAAAGATGAACATGTGAACTGTCCAATTGATTATAATGGGTACACACGTGGTCAAAATTGTTGGTACCCCTTGTTTAATGAAAAAAAAAACACAGTGGTCACAGAAATAACTTGAATCTGACAAAAGTAATAATAAATTAAAAATCTTTGAAAATGAACAAATGAAAGTCAGACATTGCTTTTCAACCCTGCTTCCACAGAATTTTTAAAAAAATTAAACTCATGAAATAGGCCTGGACAGAAATGATGGTACCACTGAAAATAATGTGACAAAAGGGACATGTTAAATCAAGTTGTGTCCAAAAATTAGCATCACATGTGTCTACAATCTTGTAATCAGTCAGTGGGCCTGTATATAGGGCTACAGATAATCACTGTGCTGTTTGGTGACATGGTGTGTACCACACTCAACATGGACCAGAGGAAGCAAAGGAAAGAGTTGTCTCAGGAGATTAGAAAGAAAATTATAGACAAGAATGTTAAAGGTAAAGGTTATAAGACCATCTCCAAGCATATTAATGTTCCTGTGACTACAGTTGCACATATTATTCAAAAATTTAAGATCCATGGGACTGTAGCCAACCTCCCTGGACGTGACCGCAGGAGGAAAATTGATGACAAATCAAAGAGACGGATTATATGAATGGTAACAAAAGAGCCCAGGATAACTTCTAAAGAGATTAAATGTGAACTTAAAGCTCAAGGAACATCAGTGTCAGATCGCACCATCCGTCATTGTTTGATCCAAAGTGGACTTCATGGGAGTCGACCAAAGAGAACACCATTGTTGAAAAAAATCATAAAAATGACAGACTGGAATTTGCCAAACTACATGTTGACAAGCCACAAAGCTTCTGGGAGAATGTCCTATAAACAGATGAGACAAAAATGGAAGTTTTTGGCAAGGCACATCAACTCTATGTTCACAGATGGAAAAATGAAGCATATCAAGAAAAGAACACTGTCCCTAATGTGAAACATGGAGAAAGCTCTGTTATGTTCTGGGGCTGCTTTGCTGCATCTGGCACAGGGTGTCTTGAATTTGTGCAGGGAACAATGAAATCTCAAGATTATCAAGGGATTCTAGTGAGAAATGTGCTGCCCAGTGTCAGAAAGCTTGGTCTCAGTCGCAGGTCATGGGTCTTGCAACAGGATAATGATCCAAAACACACAGCTAAAAACATCCAAGAATGGCTGAGAGGAAAACATTGGACTATTCTGAAGTGGCCTTCTATGAGCCCTGACCTAAATCCTATTGAGCATCTTTGGAAATAGCTGAAACAAGTCATCTGGAAAAAGCAACCTTCAAACACGAGACAACTGGAGCAGTTTGCTCATGAGGAGTGGGCAAAAATACCTGTCGAGAGGTGCAGAAGTCTCATTGACAGTTACAGGAATCGTTTGATTGCAGTGATTGTCTCAAAAGGTTGTTCAACAAAATATTAAGTTAAGAGTACCATCATTAGAGATGAGCGGTGTTTGACTAGAACTGTTCGCCAATCTCAAATTCGAGCTGTTTTGGGCGGTGTTCGAGTTGTTCGACGAACCCGAACGATTTGCAAAAAATTCGGCTGTTCGAGGTTATGTTCGATAACTGTTCGTGCACCAAAGCGTGTCCTGCATGTCTGGCGCTATTTAGAGCACCAATCATGCAGGGATTGTCTGCCACTCACTGTAATGCCACAGCCATGGTGGTTGTGGCATTACAGTGATTGCCCAAATCGATGGGAACAGTGCTCACAGTGAAACATGAAAAGCCGGCAATTCATCAGCGGCATACACCGGTACCCGACAATTTAGAACAGAAAGAATAGAGCTTCACACATAGATTAGATAGATAGAAACATGTCAGTCACATATATATGAAGTACAGTGACAGTGTTGCTTACTGTACTTGTCATTTAGTGTAAAGGATTTATCAAAAAAAATAATAGTGTTTTCATGCACCGTCTCTTTAAAAAAGCCGGCCGGCAATTCAGCAGCGGTACCCGACAATTTATAACAGACAGAATAGAGCTTCACACATAGATTAGATAGATAGAAACATGTCAGTCACATATATATGAAGTACAGTGACAGTGTTGATTACTGTACTTGTCATTCAGTGTAAAGGATTTATTAAAAAAAATAATAGTGTTTTCATGCACCGTCTCTTTAAAAAAGCCGGCCGGCAATTCAGCATCTGTACCCAACAATTTAGAATAGATGAAATAGAGAATCACACATAGATTAGGTAGATAGAAACATGTCAGTCACATATATATGAAGTACAGTGACAGTGTTGCTTACTGTACTTGTCATTTAGTGTAAAGGATTTATTAAAAAAAAATAATAGTGTTTTCATGCACCGTCTCTTTAAAAAAGCCGGCCGGCAATTCAGCATCTGTACCCGACAATTTAGAATAGAAGGAATAGAGAATCACACATAGATTAGATAGATAGAAACAGGTCAGTCACATATATATGAAGTACAGTGACAGTGTTGCTTACTGTACTTGTCATTTAGTGTAAAGGATTTATTAAAAAAAAATAATAGTGTTTTCATGCACCGTCTCTTTAAAAAAGCCGGCTGGCAATTCAGCATCTGTACCCGACAATTTAGAATAGAAGGAATAGAGAATCACACATAGATTAGATAGATAGAAACATGTCAGTCACATATATATGAAGTACAGTGACAGTGTTGATTACTGTACTTGTCATTTAGTGTTAAAATAAAGGATTTATTTAAAAAAAATTGGCATGGGGTTCCCCTTAATTTTAATCTCTAGCGGAGGTTAAGCAGACTGCTGGGGCAGATGTTTGAAGCCTGGGAAGGGGGTAATACCCACGGAGCTTCCCAGGCTACTAATATCAGCCCCCAGCGGAATACCTAGCCTTTACTAGCTATTAAAATGGGGGACCCCCCAAAAAAATGACGTGGGGTCCCCCCTATTTTAATAGCTAGCAAAGGCTAGGCAGACAGCTGGGGGCTGATATTAATAGCCCAGGAAGGGTGCCATGAATATTGGCCCCCTCCCAGGCTAGAAACACCAGCCGTCAGCCGCCCCAGAAATGGCGCATCCTTAGAATGCGCCAATTCTGGCACTTAGCCTCGCTCTTCCCACTGCCCTGTAGTGGTGGCAGTGGGGTAATACGGTTGGGGTTGATGTCAGCTTATAATGCCAGCTGACATCAAGCCCAGGTTAGTAATGGAGAGGCGTCTATAAGACACCCCCATTACTAACCCCATAGTCAAAGTTAAAAGAAAACACAAACACCCAGAATAAAGTCCTTTAATTGAAATAAAGACACATTCCTTTATTGTTCTAAATTAAACCATACTTACCGTCACGCCCATTCCAGCTGAAGCCAACGATCTCCTGCAATAAAAGAAAAATAATAAAGCAACCTCATCCTTACCTTTCCATGGTTCCCACGACAGCTTCAGCTCTGCTACATCGAGATAACAGGCTGGACCGCAGCAGAACGCCGCCATCCAGCCTGTCATCCCGCAGACACTGAGAAGCGCAGGCATTCTTGCGCTCTGCAGTGTCTGGCTGTGACGGCATCCAGATGAGCCGAGGTCATGTCCAATGAACTCGGCGCACCTCATGCACGTCACTGACAGCGTGGGAGAATTCTCCTGCACTCAGCACTTCAGCGTGAGAATTCTCCCACGCTGTCAGTGACATACATGAGGTCAGCTGAGTTCATTGGACATGAATGAGCTCACCTCATGCACGTCACTGACAGCGTGGGAGAATTCTCACGCTGTAGCGCTGAGTGCAGGAGAATTTTCCCACGCTGTCAGTGACGTGCATGAGGTGAGCTGAGATCATTGGACATGAATGAGCTCACCTCATGCACGTCACTGACAGCGTGGGAAAATTCTCCTGCACTCAGCGCTTCAGCGTGAGAATTTTCCCACGCTGTCAGTGACGTGCATGAGGTGAGCTCATTCATGTCCAATGAACTCAGCTGACCTCATGTACGTCACTGACAGCGTGGGAGAATTCTCACGCTGAAGTGCTGAGTGCAGGAGAATTCTCCCACGCTGTCAGTGACGTGCATGAGGTGAGCCGAGTTCATTGGACATGAACTTGTCTCATCTTTATGCCGTCACAGCCAGACACTGCAGAGCGCAAGCAAGCCTGCGCTTCTCAGTGTCCGCGGGATGACAGGCTGGATGGCAGCTTTCTGCTGCGGTCCAGCCTGTCATCTCGATGTAGCAGAGCTGAAGCTGTCCTGGGAACCATGGAAAGGTAAGGATGATGTTGGTTTATTATTTTACTTTTATTGCAGAAGACATTGGCTTCAGCTGGAATGGGCGTGATGGTAAGCATGGTTTAATTTAGAACAATAAAGAATTGTGTGTTTATTTCAATTAAAGGACTTTATTCTGGGTGTTTGTGTTTTTTTAAATACTTTACTAGAAATTCATGGTGGTCATGTCTAATATTGGCGTGACCCCATCAATTTCGGGCTTAGGGCCAGCTTAGGGTTCGACGAACCGAACCGAACCCGAACACTACGGGGGTGGCTCAACACTAACCATCATTTCTGTCCAGGCCTATTTCATGAGTTTAATTTTTGTTTAAATTCTGTGGAAGCAGGGTTGAAGAGCAATGTCTGACTTTCATTTGTGAATTTTCATAGATTTTTAATTTATTATTACTTTTATCAGATTCAAGTTATTTCTGTGACCATTGTGGGTTTTTCTTTCATTAAACAAGGGGTACAAACAATCTTGACCACTTCTATTCATAAAAAAAATGGATAGAACATGTATGTGCAACACATATGTGTGAATGAGACCTAATGGAAGGCCTGGGTTTATTATAGTGAAAGTTTTCTCAGCTCTCTCTTAGGCCTTATTTACATGTCGTGAAAAAATGGTACCGGTGTCATCAATGTTTTGGATCACTGTGTCAACAGTGTTTTGTCCATGTGCTCGCTTTTACCATCAGTGTCATAAGTGTTTTCCAGAATGAATAAATAAATCAATTACAAAGCTTCTCCTATACTTTGTCATGTTAAATATGGACAGCTGTACGTGTTTTTCATGGACCCATAGACTAGTACTGAAACTTTTCGTGCGTGCTTAAAAAAATGGACATGTCCTTGTGAATTTTTCATGGACACATAGTCCATCAAAAAACATGGAAATGAGAATAGCACCATTGATTATAATGGGTATGTGATGTAACAGTGAAAAAATGGATAGAACACGTACGTGCAACACGGACATCTGAATGAGGCCTAAAGAGGTTGATCCCAAGCAGGAAATCCTACTTCTAGGATATCTATATAGTTTTATAGTGCACAATGGCAACAGGCTTCTAAAAGTCCCAATACACATTGATTAATGGGTGCCAAACTCACTGATTTTGATTAGATTAGCCTAATATCTAATGTGCATGGAGACCTTCCAACTCTCTGCCCGACAAATGTTGTTAGGGAAAAGAAGGATCATGAACATTGAATTTCAACGTCTGATCCTTTTTCCCTCTTGGGAAATAAGTCACTTCCATAAGTGTTCGGAAGTGGTTCACACCACTTAGGTCCATGAAAATTAATGAATGTTTCGCTGAATCAAATGTACCTTTGCATTATGGGGAGATCAGGAGTAAAAGCTGATGGACTAACAAGCATTATAAGGTAGATATTGTTGGCTTTAAGCATAATCAAAAGAAAAGATTACATTAACAAAAAAAAGCCTGCTGTATAGCGTTATACACAGATCCCTTTAATAATTACTCCCATCCCACTTCTATACCAATTGTACAATTGTGTAAATTAAGTGCACAGATTTTTCAAACCATTACAATGAGGCTGGTTTCTAAACAAAGGTTTCCTTTGTTTCATTCAATTAAACTGTTACATTGCAAAATTGCACTTTATATCCTTAGCCTATTAAATGCATCCTTTTAGTTGACTTGAATTATATCTCTGTTACCCTCTGTACAGTAAAATGAATCGGTAAGTACAGTCAGCACAAAACCCTGTCTCTTGAGGGCAGTGAAATATACAGGACTTTGTTAAGAAGTGTTAGAATAAAGAATCCCTTGTGTCTGTCTGGATTCCCGGCTCTGCTTCTTCTTTTCTACCACCGTCAATATTATTTTCAATCTTTTACCTTCCTCTTTGAGCTTTACTAGAATACTGATATACAAGCAATATTGAGAGCATAAAAAAACAAACAAAAATAGCTTCCTAGGGAGTTTGACAAAGTTCTTTCATACGAGTGAATAGTTGGTGACAGGGAAAGAAGAGTTGCAATGTTCCTGAGAGCATCTCAGTACTGAGATTACTCTAGTAGATGTAGGAGTCTGCAGAAACGAAGTGGAAAGACAGATCATATAATGAGGACAAAGAATCAGGCTTCCCACAAAAGGATTGTGAAGACGAGAGAGGATGGTTGCGCCTTGGCAGGTCATTCCCATTGCACCCTGCTAGGACTGATAAGCATGTGCTTGACAGTGTCTGATACTGCTGTTAGCACACCTCTCTGCTCACTGCAAAGGCACTAGGCTTTGGGAATGGATTGATAAGAAACACAATGAATAAATAAATAACAAAGCCCACTCAGTGAATTTAGTCATTTGCATTGCATTACTAAATAACTATGCTCCCACTTGCATTCATCTGATTGGGAGCGGCATGTTTAAAGGGCTAGTATGATTTATTGTTTCCATTTTATCAGTCTTCTGTAAGCTAAAAGCCTAGTCATTTTATATAATATTCTAAGATTTTAAAAAAGAAATATGCAGGGACAAATTTATTTAACCATATCAAAAAATAACATCATACATTTTTTTTTACAAAAGCCTACACAAATGCCAAGGGGGTTATGGTAGCTTAAAATATCATTTTGATTACCCAAAACCCATATTCCTAAGAATGCAATATTCTTATGTCCTTGTCAAAGTTCCGAATTACAGAAACACTTTGCTTGGAGCTATGAATTATACATGTACAAGTACAGATCAAGACATTAAAAGGGGTCTTCAAAATACAAAGAATAAAGTTAATGGAACTTCACATATTTTGCGATATGTATTTATGTTGTTATTTTACCAAGTAAAGCATGTCATCTTGGTATATTGTCTAATGGTGCTTATGCCATTGTTATCTACAAAGTATTATTGTAAATGTTTTATGTATTCGCTGTAACACACTGTATTCTTTGCACCATAACTTTTTGGATACTAGCTCATTGAATTTTCTTTAGTGACTCCAAAGTAGAGAACCTAGAGTTCAGAATTTAATATTTAGTTCAAGAGATAAAATTGTAAAATAAAACAAAATAATAAAGCATGGATGCCAAAGTCTTGAGTAAACCATACAGCATCAGCATCAAAAAGCCTATAGTCTACAGATCTTGCATGCATTATGTCTGATCTGCAGATTCTTACCCTTCAGTTATTTCTGGTAGGGTCACTCATGGAAATCAAAGAGCCTTATTGTCACTTGTGTGTCAGAAATGACAGACAGTCGCCCTGCAGTGGGTTGCAGGAGATCTCTACGTTTGACATTACATACATCTTCTTAGAGGCTGTCTCTAGGACCCAGCGGCTACCTTCCTCTGGCTAATTAACACTCTGGCCTGGGTGTAGAAATACCTGCTGTGTTCCAGAGGAACCTTGTGAAGGCTTTAGCAAGAGCAGTACTTCTTCCTCTCTGGAGCTTGATGACGTGTGTGCATTTGTCTGGAGTCATCTAAAGCTAAGCAATTTCCCCCTGTTTGTCCTTCCTTGCTGTGTTTAGTATTCAGTGGGGATCGACTAGAGCTCATGTCCTCCCTTCCCTAGCCTTAGCCATACGCCAGAGAAAGTCAGAGTGAGGCACACATGCAGCGATTGGTGAACAGCCAATATAGTGTCATTAGGGGAGACAGGTTGACACTAGACCAGCCTAGGAGTTGTCCACTCCCCCCTTTCCCTAAAGTCTGGGCTCCCTTTCCCTCTTCCCTTTGTGTTGCATTAAGTCTTTTCCACACTTTGCGTGACACTTATTGTGCCCCAAAACTTAAAATAGACCCCACTCACATTAAGAACTTTGCAAAATATAATTTACATTTATTGAAGCTAAAATGGTATTCCAGCCACAAAGGTTTATCACATATCCAGCAATCAGCTGTTTCTATAACCCTTAAAGTGTTAAATGAGCAGCTGTGCGAATGCTCTGTGCATAATAATTCCCTCTCCTATTTGCTCTCTAGTCATATAGTTACAGGGGTCCACCATTGCAGAAATTGGGAAGCTTCAGTTGTCAGACCCCCCTAATGGAGATTATATAAATAAAAAAGTTGTGTCATTTGCAAAAAGCCTATATAACAGTGGCAGGCATATGAAACTGTACAAAAGTGTCCCCTATCATTTTCACAATACTCGCATGCCTTTCTTCTATGGAAGGTATATAACTGCTTTCCTGCCACATGTGTCTAGACTAGCCACAGGCAGTATGTGTCTTTAAAAGGATTGTGCACAATTAGAACACTCCCAACAATCCCCCAACAAATGATCTTTTTGTTCTTCTTTTGGCAATGGCAGATCCTTTTGTTCACCTCCTGGATAAGCCACTGCTAACAGAGTTTGACAGCAGCTCTCTCTTAGCAAGTACAAGCGTAGGCGGATTATAATGAAGGCATTCTGGACTACAGCACAGGGCCCGGGGCTCCGGGGGGGCCCTTGGCTAGATTTCCCTCATTATAATATGTGTGGCGCGGCGGCGTCAATGCGCCAGACACCTGCAGGCAGAGGGGGGGGGCCCCGGACCGCTCCCTCAGCAGCGGCTCAGGGCCGCTGCTTCTTTTTGGCCGGGCCAGCACTGCACCTGTTAACTTCCCTGTGTGCTTGTGCTGGCCCGGCCATGTCACAGCTAGGAGACACGGCCCTGTGTGCGCGGCCGTGTCTGCTAGTGTGACGTCATGCAGTGTGCGCCCTGCACTGCTGCACCGGAGAGGAGCTGGACGACTGGAGCTGAGACGGGGGACGGTGAGTGACATGTGTGTGTGTGTGCGTGTCAAAGTGTGTGTGTGTAGGCAGATATCATTGTGTGAGTCTGTATTTTTATGTTTCAAATGTGTTTATGCATATATGTATATGTTTGTATATGTTTGTGTGTGTGTGCGTGACTGCGTGCGGCCTCCTCCCGCTGTATCTGTGGGGCGCCGTGCGGCCTTCTCCCATTGTATCTGGGGGGTGCCGTGTGACATCCTCCAGTTGTATCTGGGGGGCGCCGTGTGGCCACCTCCCGCTGTATCTGGGAGGCGCCTTGCGGCCTCCACCCTCTGTATCTGGGGGGTGTCATGCGGCCTCCTCCCACTGTGTATAGATGGTGGCGTGCGTCCTCCTCCCGCTGTGTATAGATGGCGCCATGCAGCCTCCTCCCGATGTGTATAGATGGCTACATGTGGCCCCCTGCTGTGTATACATGGTGCCATTTGACCTCCTGCTGTGTATAGATGGCTATGTGCGGCCTCCCGCTCTGTATAGATGGCTATGTGCGGCCTCCCGTTGTGTATAGATGGCTACCTGCAGTCTCCCGCTGTGTATAGATGGCTACGTGCGGCCTCCCACTGTGTATAGATGGCTACGTGCAGCCCCCCAATGTGTATAGATGGCTACATGCGGCCTCCTCTCGCTGTGTATAGATGGCTATGTGCGGCCTCCCGCTGTGTATAGATGGCTACCTGCAGCCTCCCGCTGTGTATAGATGGCTACGTGCGGCATCCCACTGTGTATAGATGGCTACGTGCGGCCTCCCGCTGTGTATAGATGGCTACGTGCAGCATCCCGCTGTACATAGATGGCTACGTGTGGCCTCCTGCTGTGTATAGATGGCTCCGTGTGGCCTCCTGCTGTGTATAGATGGCTACGTGTGGCCTCCCGCTATGTATAGATGGCTATGTGCGGCCTCCCGCTGTGTATAGATGGCTACGTGCGGCCTCCCGCTGTGTATAGATGGCTACTTGTGGCCTCCCGCTGTGTATAGATGGCTACATTCGGCCTCCCGCTGTGTATAGATGACTATGTGTGGCCTCCCGCCGTGTATAAATGGCGCCGTGCAGCCTCCCGCTGTGTATATATGGCTACATGCGGCCTCCTCCCGCTGTGTTTAGATGGCTACGTGCGGCCTCCAGCTGTGTATAGATGGTTACGTGCGGCCTCCCGCTGTGTATAGATGGCTACGTGCAGCCTCCCGCTGTGTATAGATGGCTACGTGTGGCCTTCCACTGTGTATAGATGCCTACGTGCGGCCTTCCGCTGTGTATAGATGGCTACATGTGGCCTCCCGCTGTGTATAGATGGCGCCGTGTGGCCTCTCGCTGTGTATAGATAGCTATGTGCAGCCTCCCGCTGTGTGTAAATGGCTATGTGCGGCCTCCCGCTGTGTGTAGATGACTACGTGTGGCCACTAGAGATGAGCGTTGTTCTACTCGAACTGTTCGCCAATCTCAAATTCGAGCTGTTTTGGGCGGTGTTCGAGCCGGTCGGCGAACACGAACAATTTGAGAAAAATTCGGCTGTTCGAGGTTATGTTCGATAACTGTTCGTGCACCAAAATCATAACTGGATTTTTTCTCAGTAATGATGAAAATTAATGTTAATACGCAGTTTGAGTGTACAGCGGGGCGGGGGGAGGGGCAGGGGATGGATCTCTGCAGGAACAATGAAGATCTCCATTTTTTTTTCTCTTTCCCGCATTTGCAGTGGGGAGGTGCAATCTGTCAGCCTATCAGCAGCGCACACACGGAGCGAAGTGCTTTTTTTCACACAAGCAAGGGCATGTGTGATTGGCAGTGTATGTCACATGTCCTTGCCCTATAAGACCAAGCCATTTTCCCCGTCGCCACCATTTTCTCACTGCTGCAGCTGCGTGTTAGATGGCACCGCTGTTGCTGTGTGCGCTATACCTTGTTAATTTCAAGCCAATTTTCGCACAAATATACAGATAGCTTGGGAGTAGGGAATAGTTGTGATTGCAGTCCTTTTAAGGACTAGGTTACAGCATTTCCTACGACTTTTATCAGGCAGGTCTGTGCTCTTAAATAGATAGGTTGTGGGAGTAAAGACTAATTGTAATTGGAGCCCTTTTCAGGACTAGGTTACATCAGTTCCTATCAGTTTTTGCCAGGCAGGTCTGTGCCAGTGCTGTGCAAGTTTTTTTCACAGCATTTGGCTGAATCTAGCAAAGCTAATCCTTTTTGGCCTATTGCAGAGTGTGTTAGTCAGTGGAGTAGCCTATCTGTGTTGCAAGATATACCACCTGTGTATAGAATACCAATTTTTTTACTGCACCTAGTGAAGTAAAATCTTTTGGGCATAGCATCATTCTATTAGTCCATCTATACTGACCTCCATCAGGTTGCAAACTGAATATAATTTTTTTCTGCATCTAGCTCTGAAAAAATATTTGGGCTTCTAGCAGTGTGTGGGACTTGGTCTATTAGTCCATCTATACTGACCTCCATCAGGTTGCAAATTAAAAATAATTTTTTTCTTCATTTAGCTCTGAAAAAATATTTGGGCTTCTAGCAGTGTGTGGGACTTGTTCTATTAGTCCTTCTATACTGACCTCCAGCAGGTTGCAAATTGAATATAATTTTTTTCTGCATCTAGCTCTGAAAAAATATTTGGGCTTCTAGCAGTGTGTGGGACTTGGTCTATTAGTCCATCTATACTGACCTCCATCAGGTTGCAAATTAAAAATAATTTTTTTCTGCATCTAGCTCTGAAAAAATATTTGGGCTTCTAGCAGTGTGTGGGACTTGGTCTATTAGTCCATCTATACTGACCTCCATCAGGTTGCAAATTAAAAATAATTTTTTTCTTCATTTATCTCTGAAAAAATATTTGGGCTTCTAGCAGCGTGTGGGACTTGTTCTATTAGTCCATCTATACTGACCTCCATCAGGTTGCAAATTAAAAATAATTTTTTTCTGCATCTAGCTCTGAAAAAATATTTGGGCTTCTAGCAGTGTGTGGGACTTGGTCTATTAGTCCATCTATACTGACCTCCATCAGGTTGCAAATTAAAAATAATTTTTTTCTGCATCTAGCTCTGAAAAAATATTTGGGCTTCTAGCAGTGTGTGGGACTTGGTCTATTAGTCCATCTATACTGACCTCCATCAGGTTGCAAATTGAATAAAAAAAATTTCTGCATCTAGCTCTGAAAAAATATTTGGGCTTCTAGCGGTGTGTGGAACTTGGTCTATTAGTCCATCTATACTGACCTCCATCAGGTTGCAAATTAAAAATAATTTTTTTCTGCATCTAGCTCTGAAAAAATATTTGGGCTTCTAGCAGTGTGTGGGACTTGGTCTATTAGTCCATCTATACTGACCTCCATCAGGATGCAAATTAAAAATAATTTTTTTCTTCATTTAGCTCTGAAAAAATATTTGGGCTTCTAGCAGTGTGTGGGACTTGTTCTATTAGTCCTTCTATACTGACGTCCAGCAGGTTGCAAATTGAATATAATTTTTTTCTGCATCTAGCTCTGAAAAAATATTTGGGCTTCTAGCGGTGTGTGGGACTTGGTCTATTAGTCCATCTATACTGACCTCCATCAGGTTGCAAATTAAAAATAATTTTTTTCTGCATCTAGCTCTGAAAAAATATTTGGGCTTCTAGCGGTGTGTGGGACTTGGTCTATTAGTCCATCTATACTGACCTCCATCAGGTTGCAAATTAAAAATAATTTTTTTCTGCATCTAACCCAGCCAATAGTTTTGGCCTAATACCACAGTTTGGCCACTCAGCTCTGCTCGGTTACCATCCATTGTTTTTTTGTGCAAACAACTCCAGAGTTGTGAATTAGTTAACCACCAAAATGAGTGGAAAAAGGCCTGCTGCTGGTGGAAAGGGGAATAGGCGTGTTGGGAAGGGGAAAAAAGGTTGTGTCCGTGGGGTAGGTGCAGAAGAAAGACCATCTTCCAGCCAAACTAAAATGTCTACTTCTTTCAGCGGACAATGTGATAAGATCCCTTTCTTACGGCCACGCCAATCGCTACAAATTCCAGATGAGGCACAAAAACAGCAGGTGCTTCAACGGATATCAAGTGCTCCTTTAAGTGGGCTCTCCTCCACATCAACTTCAACATCACAAATACTCCAGTCCTCAAAGGTGTCACCCAAATCGCACTTGCTTCCTCACAGCTCCCAAATCTCCAGCTGCCCGTCTGAGTATGAGGTAGAACAGATGGTTGAGTCTGCAGAGCTGTTTACTCATACTATAGCCTGGGAATCAGAGGTCGACTCCAGCGCTTCTGTGAATCCAGACGAGGAAATGATCTGCACTGATGCCCAGAATCTTTATGAGTCGGATCCAGGACCAGACGCAGAAGGTTCTGACCATAATGTAGACCCTCATTCCCAAACTGTAACTCCTGTTGGTGGAGACAATGAGGAAGACGATGATAAGACTCAAATACCTGATTGGAGCGACAACTTTAGTTTTTTGTCAGGGCAGGAACAGGTTGGCTCTGAGGACGACGGGTGTGATAACGCACAGGGTGATGATGATGAGGTCGGAGATCCCACTTACTGTCAACCCACAGTCAGCCAAGAGATGAGGTCAGCAGAGGAGGTGGAGGAAGATGCTAGTGACGACGAGGTCAGGTTGCGCCTTCCTGGACAGAGACGTAGTACTGGAAGCACGTCAACAACTGCATCCTCAAACACAACTCTGCCTCTCACCACAAGTCGTGGTGGCTCTTCAGGTCGCATGGGTGCTAAGCCTTGCATAGCCTGGGCATTTTTTCAGATCGATAAAGATGACCCAACTCGTGTTATCTGTAACATTTGTCAGCAAAAGCTAAGTAGAGGCCAAAAAATACATAGTTTGAGTACTTCATGCATGAACCGGCACATGGACATGAAGCATAAGTTGCAGTGGGAAGCTCAGTGTGCTACAATGCGGTCTAGCCGGCCGGGCCAACCACCGTCTGCCATATCTTGTGCATCCGCGGCCTCTTCATCCTCTGTGACTGGGGGGACAGCAGTCACACCTGTTTTGGGGCGCAGACCTGCCACCTCTTTACCCGCAACAGCCAGCGTGATTGGCAGGTCATCATTTTCTTTGGAGGTGGTAACACCAGCTGGTCTTGAGCGCTGTCCGACATCGATAGCACCACCTTTGGATCAAGGCAACCTAACATGTCCGCCTGCATCTTCCTCACAGACCGGCAGTTTGCCGGGGACACCCTTATCAACCCCGTCTAAGCACAATAGCCAGCCCTCGGTCCCTCAGATGTGGACAAGTAAAAGACCATTTCCTCCTAGCCATGAGAAAGCTAAGAGGTTGAATTTCACCATCTGCAAGCTCTTGGCTACAGAAATGCTGCCTTTCCGCCTGGTGGACACAGAGGATTTTCGAGACCTTATGTCCGTCGCAGTGCCCCAGTACCAGATGCCCAGTCGGCACTACTTCTCAAAGAAAGGTGTGCCTGCGCTCCACCAGCATGTCGCACACAACATCACCGCTTCTTTGAGAAACTCTGTGTGTGACAGGGTGCATTTCACCACAGACACTTGGACGAGTAGGCATGGACAGGGGCGTTACATGTCGCTGACTGGGCACTGGGTAACTATGGTGACAGCAGGACAAGGGGCTGCTGTCCAAGTCTTGCCGTCCCCACGAGTTGTGCGTCAATCCTCTTTATGTCATTTTTCCTCCACTGCTTCTGCCTCCTCAACCTCCTCTCGGTCTTCCACCTGCACCCAAAGCCTGTCTGGTCATGCCACAAGCTTTCTAACTGCGCAGAAGGGATCCTGCACACCTCCTTACTATGCTGGCAGTAGGGCTCAACGTCATCAGGCGGTTTTTACATTGAAATGTCTGGGAAATTTGAGTCACACAGCTGAGGAGTTGTGGTCAGCTCTGGAGAACCAATTTCATGAATGGTTGTCTCCACTGGACCTGAAACCAGGGAAGGCCGTGTGCGACAATGCTGCAAACCTGGGTGCGGCCCTTCGCCGGGGCAATGTCACACACGTGCCTTGTATGGCTCACGTGTTGAACCTGGTTGTCCAGCAATTTTTAGCCCACTATCCCAGACTAGATGGCCTTCTGCAGAGGGCACGGTCGCTGTGTGCTCACTTCCGCCGTTCGCATCCCGCAGCTCAGCGACTTACATCTCTACAGAAGTCGTTGGGCCTGCCACTTCACCGGCTAAAATGCGATGTGCCTACCCGGTGGAATTCAACTCTGCACATGTTGCAGCGACTGTGGCAGCACCGACAAACCCTGGTGCAATACGTTCTGATGTATAGCCTGGGCCAACGAGTATCAGAGGTGGGGCAAATCACGCTGGAGGAGTGGTCTCAGATCAGGGACCTATGCACCCTTCTGCACAGTTTTGAAATGGCGACGAAGATGTTTAGTGCTGACGATGCCATTATCAGCATGACTATTCCGGTGATTTACATGCTGGAGCACATGTTAAACAGAATTCGGAGTCAGGTGGTGGCACAAGAGGAGGTGGAGGAAGTAGAGGAGGAGGAGTTGTATGCGGAAGGGCTAACATCTGCAAGGTCCAGACGGTCGGCAGCACCAGGGCGGCAGGCATGTGAGGGTGGGGGAGATGATTTTACCAG
Organism: Phyllobates terribilis; assembly: GCF_046119375.1. NCBI lineage: Eukaryota > Metazoa > Chordata > Amphibia > Anura > Dendrobatidae > Phyllobates > Phyllobates terribilis. The sequence goes on from NW_027362771.1 coordinate 210,021,040, forward strand.
GGCGCACGGTAGCAGCCAAACTAGTGAGGAAGGTGCAGGAGCCCAGGAAGAAGTGGAGGACGAACTGATGGAAGACTCATCAGATGAGGGAGACCTTGATCACATTTCTGTTGTGCGAGGTTGGGGGGAGAGGACAGAGGAAGGAAGCATGATTGTTACCTCGCCACCAACACAACAGGGACTTGGTGCTCCTGGATGCGCAACACACATGAGTGCCTTCTTGCTGCACTACCTGCAACATGACCCTCGAATTGTGAGAATTAGAAATAATCCTGACTACTGGGTTGCCACACTGTTAGATCCCCGGTACAAAAGTAAATTTGCAGAAATTATTCCTGCCATAGAAAGGGATGCACGCATGCAGGAGTATCAGCAGAGACTGTTGCAGAATCTTACATGTGCTTTTCCACAAAATACCAGTGGTGCACGTAGTGAATCTCCCAGTTCCAACTTGCCAACCGTGGGACCGTCAAGTGTTCAGCACTCAAACCGTAACAGAACCACAGTATCTGCTGGTAACATCAATTTTGCGGAATCATTTCACCACTTTTTTAGCCCATCCTTTGCAAGGCCACAGGAGACAAGAAGTCTGACACATAGTCAACGCCTAGAGACGATGGTACAGGAGTATCTCCAAGTAAACATTGAAGCCACGACTGTGTCACTGGACCCTTGCTCTTTTTGGGCTTCCAATCTGGATAAATGGCCGGAGCTAGCCACTTACGCCTTGGAGATCTTGTCATGCCCCGCAGCCAGCGTTCTGTCTGAACGTGTGTTCAGCGCTGCTGGTGGTGTGCTGACAGATAAGCGCACGCGGCTCTCCACTGATAATGTAGACAGACTCACGTTCATAAAGATGAACAAATCATGGATCCGAAACGACTTTTCTACCCCTGTGTCATCCTGGGGAGAGTAAAAGCTTGATGATTGGTTAAAATCACCCTACCAACCGTTTTAAGCTTTCAAATTACTAATCATGTTTATCTGTATCTTGACTGGAAAATAATTTGGGCTTTGTAGCAGTGTGCAGCACTGATCCTATTAGGCCATCTATAATAAGCTTCACCAGATTTAAAATTAAAAATAATTTTTAGCTGCATCTAGCCCGGAAAATAATTTTGGGGCTCCGAGATGCGCAAGACACATAAGTGCCTTCTTGCTGCACTACCTGCAGCATGACCCTCATATTGTCAGAATTCGAAGTAATCATGACTACTGGGTTGCCACACTCTTAGATCCCCCAAACTTTTCGATCAACCTTTTCATTTTAATAAAGACCAAAAAAATGGTCATTTTTGAAATTATAAGCATTAGCAGGTTGTTAGAAACTGAAATCAAACAGTTTTCAACTCAAAACTTTATTCTAGGTGATGTTACATTTTCACATAGGACCCCTTGTTCGAAAGGAGCTTCTGAACTCTCTCGTCCATTGAATTTGTCAGGTTTTGGATGGTTTCTGCTTCAATTGTTTTGCATGAGGACAGAATACCCTCCCAGAGCTGTTGCTTAGATGTGAACTGCCTCCCGCCATCATAGACACTCCTTTTAATGATGCTCCAAAGGTTCTGAATGGGGTAGAGGTCAGGGGAGCATGGGGGTCACACCATAAGTTTGTCCCCTTTTATGCCCATATCAGCCAGAGATGCAGATGTTTTATGTGCAGCATGAGATGGTGCATTATCATGCAGAAAAATGATCTTGCTGTGAAATACACGGTTCTTCTTCTTGAACCATGGCAGGAAGTGCTGTTTGAGAAAATCCACATACATTATGGAGTTCATCTTTAGCGCCTTCAGGGATCCTAAAGGGGCCGACAATCTCTCTCCCCATGATTCCAGCCCAAAACATTACTCCACCTCCTCCTTGTTGGCGCTGTAGCCGTGTTTGTGTGGGGTGTCCATCAACCAGCCATCCTCCACTCCATTCATCTGGACCATCGAGCGCTGCACGGCACTCATCCATGAACAAAACAGTTTTGAAATCAGTCTTCATGTAATGTTTGGCCCACTGGAGCCGTTTCTGCTTGTGTGAAGTGGATAGAGGAGGTCGACAGGATGGCGTATGCACAGCTGCAAACCTCTGAAGGACCCTGCATCTTGTTGTTCGGGGGACGTTGGAGGCACAAGCAGCTTCAAAAACTTGTCTGCTGCTATGACAAGGCTTTTTTGCCGCTGCTCTTTCAACCTGACGTAATTGCCTGTAGGAAAGAGTCCTCAATTTGCCCTTATCAGCACGCACACGTGTGTACTGTGAATCAGCTACATACTTCTTGATTGCCAAGACACTTCATCCTGATCATCGCACAATGTTGATTGTAGTCATGCCTTGACCTAAACACTCCACAATTTGTTGCTTCTCAGCAGCCGACACATCCTTTTTCTTTCCCATTTTGGCAGAAAATGTAGGCTGCTTAATAATGTGAGACAGCCTTCTTAAGTAGTCTTGCCTTTCATTGGACACACCTGCCAAACTAATTAGCACAGGTGTCTGCAATTGCTTACAGTGATATAAAGAGCCCTGACACACATCACCATCAATGAGTTTAACTGACAAACAAACAAATTCTTCCCTTATCACTCCTAAACACTTTTTGCATAATAATTTGGAACGCGGTGTACATGTGCTTTTCCACAAAACACCAGTGGTTCACGTAGTGAATCTTACAGTTCTAACTTGCCAACCGTGGTCTGTATGGAATTGTTCAATAAAGGGCCCAAAATTAAGATAACATAGATGGGAGAGGTCTCTATGAATAGGAATTCCTAAGTATTTGATACCCTGTGAGGGCCAGGCAAAGGGAAAGTTGGACTGGATGGAATCCTATATGGATTTAGGGAGGGAGACATCGAGGGCCTCAGACTTCGCTGCATTGATTTTAAAATTTTACCATGTAACAAAGTGATCTATTTCAGCCATAACAGCAGGGATGGATATATGTGATTGAGTGATATATACTAGGACATCATCAGCAAATAGAGAGCACTTGTACTCGGTGCCTCCCACCTCAATCCACCTAATATTGGGGTTATGGCGAATTGATGAGAGCAGGTGCTCCGTCACTAGGATGTATAAGAGAGGGGACAGAGGACATCCCTGCCTTGTCCCATTGGTGATTGTGAAAGGTGATGAAAATGTTCTGACGCACCCCCTGGGCCTTGGGACACCCGGAGCCGGACCCTTTTTGGTGGATGCTGGTGGTTGTAGTCTTCGTGGCGGCGATCCGGTTCCGTGGCTCAGGGCGGTCAAACCAGTGGCGGAACTATTTATGTGGTTTTGATGTTTAAATGTCCGACTACGCCACCCGTGGATTGCGGTCAGAGTGAACCGCCGCTACAGGGCAGACCGCTAAGGCTGGTGTTGTGGGTGCAGCAGAGCGTAGCATAACTCCCCACGGGAGGAGTATAGCCTCAGGGCAGTGTATGCGGAGGATGGGGGTGATGGTGCAGGGCAGCAGCAGTAACGACACGGAGTCAGTGATGCAGTTCAGGGCCTTTACTCACAGTTCTTATTATCCAGACCACGTCTGCAGGTAACGGCTGCCCACGTCGTACTGTGCTCACCAGGTGAGGGGCTCAGACAACTCCCAGATAACTTTGGAGCGCTTCACAGGACCCCCTTTGTGTGTCCTTTGTCTGGCCTTTCTTACCAACACTTCTGTCCGGCTGCCTCGGGCCTCCTCTTGGTAAACTTGGCGCCAGTTTCCCTGACCCTATGTGGTGCCTTCCTAGCGGGTGGAGCAAGGGGCTGCGCCACATAAAATGTCAGAGCCTCCGGTTTCTAGCTGAGGGTCGTTTCCTGCCTCCACTAGTTCGGGGACCGGTCTCCCCCTTTGGCCTGACCCCTCCACGCAGGTGGATTCGGGCGTGCGGTGGCGACTCGCCCGTCCGCACCCCTGGGATCCCTTCATTCCTCGTTCCTGGAGCCTTCTCCGCTCCTCTTCCTTCCTTCTCCCTCTTGCAGGCCTGGGCCTCTGTTACTAGGCCCGCCTCCGGAGCAGAGCTCATGCAGAGCCCCTGCTCCCTGCCACTTCTGCTCAGACTTCTCTGCACTGAACTAAGATGGTGCCCACCTTTTATACTCCCTTCTCAATGCACCCAGGAACTGCTTCCTCCCTGCTCCTGCACTGCAGTGTTCCCCTTCCTCAGTGTTCCCTCCCCCCACTCCAGCCAGGGACAGGGACTGTCGTGCCCATCTCAGGGGCATATTGGTCGCCCTGCCCCACGGCAATGTGGTGTAATGCATGCAGGTGTCGGGTCCTGATCCACACTCCATCCTTATCTGAGAGTGAGATATCACACCTCTGGGTGAGGTGCAATACGTCTGTAGCAACCGAGCCCTCGGTGCTACAGTTCCATTTATCTTCAGCCTAGGTGACGTATTGTGATACAGGGCCGTGATTTTGGCTATAAAAGGGTCCCCTAGACCCCTACCCCAAGCTTTTTAAGAGAATCATATATGGCGTGCCAGGAGACTCTATGGAATGCTTTCTCAGCATCCAACGAGAGTATCTACTTACAAATTTTTAACTGCATCTAGCCCAGGAAATACTTTGTGCCTAGTAGCAGTGTCTGCTAGTCAGCGGATTATCCCGGCTGTTAAGCAAGCTACACCACCTGTAGTTTGGACACTTAATTTTTTCAAAGGAAATGCTTCGGGACCACGGGATACTTAGTGAAGAGCATCAGGAGGCACCCCAAGGCATAGGGGCTGGGACTGGCACTAGGATGCCTTGCGGTGGACAGCCGAGCTCGATCCTTATAAAAGCTTTTTAACTGCAGCAGCTTTAGTGGACGCTACTGGAGCTGGAATTACGCGGCTGCTGGCATGAGACTTGCCCTCCAATAGATCCTTGTAAATGGATTTAAAGTGTATTCATTCAAATTAGAGGGACAATTTAAATTAAAAAGCTTAGAGCTGCCTCCACCACAGGGGGGCTCTCTCGACCCACCAGCGGACAGGCACCAGTATTGGGAGAGGGGGGCTGGCCGTCAGGGTTCACCGCGGCTCTGGCACAAACCCGGCGACACGGAGGTGGCACGGGCAGGAGCGGACTGGCCGTCTCGGCTTCTCACTTTTTGGATTTTAGAAGGGCATGACTTGCCTATATCTGTGTCTCCCCCTCCTTTTACTCCTCCACCTCTTTTCTTTTCGCATGACTATATGTACTTGTCACTTTTCCATGTGTTAGTTGTGTCTTCTGAGCAGTTTGTCAGCTTTTGGACACCTTTGAAGGTGTTTTCTATGTGTTTCTATGTGTTTTTGTTTGCCTGCCATTGGTTTTAACGGTGTTCGAAGGTGTTCGACGAACAGTTCGACGAACAGTTCGGCGAACACACGGGTGTTCGACGAACCGAACCGAACTCGAACACTACGGGGGTGGCTCAACACTAGTGGCCACCCGCTGTGTATAGATGGCTATGTGCGGCCTCCCGCTGTGTATAGATGACTACGTGCGGCCTCCCACTGTGTATAGATGGCGCCATGCGGCCTCCCGTTCTGTATAGATGGCTACGTGCGGCCTCCCGCTGTGTATAGATGGCTACGTGCGGCCCCCTGCTGTTTATAGATGGCTGCATGTGGCCTCCCACTGTCTATAGATGGCTCCGTGTGGCCTCCCGCTGTGTATAGATGGCTCCGTGCGGCCCCCTGCTGTGTATAGATGGCTACGTGCGGCCTCACTCTGTGTATAGATGGCTCCGTCCGGCCACCCGCTGTGTATAGATGGCTCCGTGCGGCCTCCTGCTGTGTATAGACTACGTGCGGCCTCCCGCTGTGTATAGGAGGATTATGTGGCAGCTCATATTGTGTGTAGGGTCTCATACTGTATATAGGGGATGTCAGCATACTTAATTGTGATCAATATTAAGTCTTACAATTAATGTAAAAAAATGATTATAATACATTAATATTGTGCAAAATTTATTTCACGTGTACTATCACATGATCTATCACAGGGGATCATGTGACATGTTACATGATACACCAGGTGTGTGTGTGTGTGTGTGGGGGGCCCTCACGCCCTCTAAACTGCCTGGGGCCTTTGCTACTCTTAATCCACCCCTGAGTACAAGAATTCTCAAGTTGAGCTGAATATTTCTGTATAAAGCGAAGATGGGATAGGTAGCTATTGGGTGAGTGCTCATTCGGACAGCAGCTATCTAATGTGTATGGGGGCCAGTAACACTGCACAATTTTATTTAACAAACTTTCTCACTTCTAAATACTACGCAAATTGCGAAACAATTTATCTAAACACAGCACAGACACTTGTAATAATGTCCTGCAGAAGGTCATAAAGAGACAAGAAAATTAGTGGCACTGAAGAGGCTGAACCCGATATCTGGCATAAAACTCAAAGTTGTGCAAAAATGTTGCAACTTTTGCCATTTTTACGCCAGTCCCAGCCACTTCTGCCAAAGAGGGAGGGACCGAAGTTGGATGGGCACAGCAAAGTCCTCCTGACAAATTCATCAAAACTTATGCCAGAAATGTACGCATGTGCTAATTTTAATTAATTAGGTACATCTTACTCCATTAGTGCCTTCATTAAAGAAGCACTCCCATCAAAGTTTTTGCAGTCATCATATTATATAGCACTGTGTCCTTACAATTGCTCATTTTGCCTTTCTACCCATTTAATTCCTCTCTTTCTCTGCTCTATGTAGAAAAAGGAAATATCTTGTCCCTGCAGAAATCACTCCTCTTTTCAACTCCAGACCCAGCTGATCCACCCCTCCCCCCTGCCATAGACTTTTACAGTGACTCATAAGTCACACAGGAAAATTGACCTCCTTTTTCTACATAGATCTTAGAAGGATTCAGCTAGTCAGTTTTTAGTCATAGGCATAATGGAAAACAGAAAAAGTGACTGGAAAAAAGGGAAAAATTAGCAATTGTAAGGACACAGTGCTATATAATATGATGACTGCAATATATTACGAGGATAAAAATTTTGATTGGAGTTCTTCTTTAAACACAAGTCTTTTAAATGTGTTTTAACGCAATAAAAATTGCATCCTATCTATAAGGTTTTGGAAAGATAATACGAGTCTCAAATACAATTGAATGCAGAAATTAACCCTTTTTCTACATTAGGCTTACCTATGTACCTGATTACTAGTCTTCTTATTTGCTTCAAATCGCATAGTTCGTCCACAAACAGGCTTCTCCTACTGTGACTGAGCATGCCTAGAAGATATCTGTATTATTCAAAGGGAGAGCACACATACTGTATCCTTCAAATAGTTGCCAGCAGACAGCAGAGTTCTCATAGCCAGCTGTCACACCTGGGACTGAGAAGGCCAGTGACCATTGCTGATGACTATATGATGCAGGCATACAGTGATGTTCTATGCAGCTGTCAGTCTATACTATGGCCAAGAGTGTGGTGCAGTGATCTGTGCCTCTTGGCTTGTACTCATAGTAACTGAAGAAGCCATCACTGCACGCTCTCAGCCATAGTACAGGCAGAGAGCTGCATAGAACAGTGCTGTGTGCCTGCAATGTTAACAGCAGTCATGAGTATGTGCCAGTCAGAGCATTCATGTGTGCCTGCATCATATATCACATAGTTATCAGTGCTGATTACATTGGTCACTGTCCTGCACAGCCCAAGATCTGACAGCCCACTATGAGACCCCCGCTGTCTGCCTGCGGAAATGTCTACAGGTGGACAAACTAAGCAATTTGAAGTAAATTAGAAGACCAGTGATCAGGTTTTACATTGGTAAGCTTGATGTAGAAAAGATGTATTTCTGGTATATAATTCTATTTGAGAAGTCAATTATTTTTCTAAGATCTTTTAGATAGCATGCATTTTTATTGTGAAAAATAACCCTGTAATGAATCAGGCTAATAGCATTGTAGCACTCAGATGGGGCTGCACTCAATATGCATGCGTAGCCTCTTAGAGCAGCAAAGTGCTATCGATGTCTGACCTGCAGTGTCCTTTAAGGGGAGGTGGAGCCAAAGTTCAGGAAAATGTACTAAACAGTTATTGTACATGTAAATAACATAAGATACTTAGTTGATACTGTTTTGATCAAAAAAGTGTAAAAGTGTAAAATCCTTCCCACCACGGCAAGGTTTATCCAATTAGGATAGTCCTGCTTCTAATGTAAAACCTCTCTATGCGTCAGCAGGCCTCAATAGATGGGGGGGATTCAGAGCAGGACCCAGACCGTATTGTTTAGACACCTACCCATGGAAAGCACTATAAACCAAAGGCACAGCCCAAAAGGGGAGCCACGCCAACGGTGAACAGATGTAAACAGTATATGGAGCAGAACATCACCGCACCCTACAGTGTTTAGTGGCTGCTCTTAGGTACTGCACTTCAGCTGTTATTGAAAATAAGCAGAGCTGATCTGCAATACTACAGCAACCATTAAACAATGTATGGAGCTGAGGTATTCCACCTCCAGCTGCTGCAGAAAGTAATGACAGCTAATTGGTGGTTGCTTGGTCTCCGACCCACTGATTTTGTATTGATGACCTATCCTGATGATAGACCACAAAAATATAAGTATTGGAAAAATTTAACATACTGCTGTTATCTATTGCTTTTTAGTTTGTTTTTACCTATTTCATTGCATAAGAAGAAAATTAAAAACTTGACAGAAACCGTCCACTGTCAGCTACTGCTTATGGAGCTTCCAATTTAAATATATCTGATTATTTATTCCTAAGTAACTGTGGGGAGCATCATGAGGCATGCAGTAGAAGCATGGAGAAATTTTGCCCAGCAGGTTATGTATATGAGGCAAAACTGCAAGAGATTTACTGGGATTGATAAAATTTTGCAGCCAGTACAGGTGAAGGACAATAAAGCTACGTGCTTCACCTTTATTTGCCGTAGAACTATGACAATTCATGAAAAATTATTTGTGGCTTTGCTACTCAAATCTCATCCACGAGGCAAACTACAGCTGCAAGAATTTCCAACCTGTATAGGATTATTGATACAACCTCAATTCCAAAAACGTTTGGAAATTGTGTAAGATGTAAAGAAAACAGGAATGTAATGACTTGAAAATCTCTTATAGACATTTTTCTATTCAAGACGTTTTTCAATTTCATTTGAAAAAAAAATAAAACATTTAGAAATTGATGGCAGAAACACATCTCAAAAAGTTTGAACAAGGTTAAAAAAATGCTGGAAAAGTAAATGATATCATTAAAAAAACAGCAAAAGGGTCAATTTTCATCTAAGTCACATCACTGTGTATAAACTTGTGAGAGAGGCAGAGTTTTTTTAATAGCAAAGATGGTCAGAGGTTCACTAATCTGTGATCAAATGGGCCTAGGCGGCCATGCATTAAAAACAGGCATGATCTGGACATGTAAATCACTGCATGGGCTCAGCAATACTTCCAGAAATTATTGTCAGTGAACACCGTTTTCTTTACAGTCCACAAAGGAAAGTTAAAGCTCTAACATGCAAAGACGAAACGATATATCAACACAATCCAGAAACACCACAATCTTGTCTGGGAAAAAGCTCTCGGAGAATGGGATGAGGCAAAATGGAAAACTGTTTTGTGCTCAGATGAATCAATATTTGAAATTATGGAAACCACAGACACTGTGTCCTATGGATTCAAGAGGAAAGGGACTACCTAGCTTGTTATCAGTGCACAGTTCAAAAGCCTATATCCCTGATGGTATGGGCAGCTTTACACAATGCTGCCATCAATTTCTGAGTTAGTTTTTTCAAATGAAATTAAAAAAAATGTTTAGTTTTCAATTTCTGATATGTGTTTTATGTTCTGTTGTTAATAAAATATGGCTGTAAGAGATTTCTAAATAATTCCAGTCTTATTTATTTTGTACACAGTGTCCCACATTTTTTTAAATGGAGTTGTACATCGATACCAAGTATTCACATTGCATTAAACGTTTCTTTTTACAATTAGTACAATTTAAAGCCTTGTAAAAAAAGTATGGTATATATTCACTTACTGATTGTAACATCCCTGGCGGCGTGCTTGCATAGTGCACCACCTCCCACTATGCAAGACTGCAATCTTACCTGTCAGTCCAGCCTGCAAACCTTGCTCCAGTTCATGCTGTGTGCATGTCTCTTGTCTGATTGCTTAGGGTGCAGTAGCAGTTCCTGTCTGAACTGTATCCTAGCCTGTTACCTGTTTGTCTCTATGTCCGTACTTTCCCTTTTCCTGCAGTATCTGAACCTGCACCTAACTCCAACTCGTTGTCTCTGTATTTCTGTTTGTAAGTTTTGTGTCCACTCGCTACTTCATAGTAAGTACCTTGTGTGTATCTGGTTCTGCTTGTCCCTTTTCCCCTCATCCGTATCTTCCTCCTGTGTTCTAGCCATCTTCCTGTATTTTCCAGTCTGTTCCATGTGAACAGAGCCCTGTCCTCTCTGCCTGCACCTTCAGCCCTGTTCGGCCCTGCTTGCTCACAGCGCCAGCGGTTTCTCTCTGCTCTGACTTGCCCACCACTCTGACGGCTTCCTTCTGCTCTGCCTTACCCACCGCTCCGGCGGCTTCTCTCTGCTCTGCCTTGCCCACCGCTCCAGCAGTTCTGCTCTGCTCTGCCTTGTCCACCGCACCTGCGGTTTCGCTCTGCTCTGCCTTGTCCACCGCTCCGGCGGTTCCTCTCTGCTCTGCCTTGCCCACCGCACCTGCGGTTTTCGCTCCGCTCTGCTTGCTCACCGCACCAGCAGTTCCTCTCTGCTCTGCCTTGTCCTTCGCTCCAGCGGTTTCGCTTTACTCTGCTTGTCTACCGCATCTGCGGCTCTGTACCTGTCTCCCAGTCTGTACTGGACCCTATACAGCCTGCCCTCCAACCTGCTAGTACTTCCCTGTCTGCACTCCAGCCGTGCTTGCCAGTGCCCACCTGTCTGCATACCAGCCGTGCTTGCCAGTGCCCACCTGTCTGCATACCAGCCGTACTTGCCAGTACCCACCTGTCTGCAAACCAGCCGTACTTGTCAGTACCCACCTGTCTGCATACTGGCCGTACTTACCAGTATCCACCTGTCTGCATACCCGCCGTGCCTGCCAATACCCACCTGCCTGTATGCCAGTTTAACCAGCCTGTTTCTGCATTCCCCGGTGTGGGTCAACAACTGTGACCAGGGTCTGACCTGGAGTAGCACCTGGTCCCTCTGCTTGGTTCCACCTTGGTTCACAGAGTCGACTAAGCCGCAGTGCGACCTTGGTCGGATCAGGTTGATCCTTAGTTACGCCCCTCCAGGCACTCCTCGGTTCATGGTACAGTGGGATCACTATTCACGCTCACGCCAGTCAGTCCGGGCGCGAGCGTAACACTGATCCTACGACCCCTTACCATGCTTATAGGTCCCTTGCCAGTCTTCTTGTTTCCCTTTTCATTTGTGAGTCGGTATGAACACTGCAGACAATCACTGCAGTAGACTGCAGTTTGTAAATGTTGTTTTTTTATTATTTTTATTCTTTTAAAGATCACGCTGGGCCTTGTTATAAATTGTTGATGATTGCCTCGTAACTAAATATTTAAAACATTTTTTTATTTTTTTCCTTTGCTCACTAGCGAATGATAATCAAAGAGAGATTGAATTCAACTAGCAAAATGTGATCCATCACTTTCATATTAGCCAACAATGATACAGAATGTTTTAATTCCATACAGATATGATTTAAGTAACTCAGAACTGACAATAAAATGCTACCTTGCATAAAATGACTAATGGTGTAGTCATTAGTCTATGAATCAAAGCCTTGAGGCTCTCATATAAGTAAGCAGCAGTTATAAGATACCTTTTCCATTCATTTTTTAGCTGGTCTAATTCAATGCATTTCAATGGAAAACATATACATTTCTGTCATCTAAAAAAGTAATTAGGAATTACGAAATAAGTTGTAAAATGCCTGATCTTGAAATATGTTTTTAAAAGATAACAAAAGTAAAAAAAAAATGCAAAGCTTGATAGATCACATCTTACTAAAAGAGTGAGGTGACAACACCAGAACCTTTTGTATACTGTTAGTTTTGTTATTAGTTTAGTTATTGTTAGTATTTATTTATGACTGGGGTACATACTCTGTTTGTGACTGGGGTATGTTCTCTATTTAAGACTAGGGTATATTCTCTAAGTATAACTGTTGTATGTTTTCTATTTATGACTGAGGTACATTCTCTATTTATGACTATTGTATATTCTTTATACATGACTGGGTTATATTCTCTATTTATGACGGGGGTATGTTCTCTATTTATGACTTGGGTATATTCTCTATTTATGACTAGAGATGAGCGTTGTTCTACTCGAACTGTTCGCCATTCTCAAATTCGAGCTGTTTTGGGCGGTGTTCGAGCCATTCGGCGAACACGAACGATTTGAGAAAAATTCGGCTGTTCGAGGTTATGTTCGATAACTGTTCGTGCACCAAAATCATAACTGGATTTTTTCTCAGTAATGATGAAAATTAATGTTAATACACAGTTTGAGTGTACAGCGGGGTGGGGGGAGGGGCAGGGGATGGATCTCTGCAGGAATAATGAAGATCTCCATTTTTTTTTCTCTTTCCCGCATTTGCAGTGGGGAGGTGCAATCTGTCAGCCTATCAGCAGCGCACACACGGAGCGAACTGCTGTTTTTCACACAAGCAAGGGCATGTGTCATTGGCAGTGTATGTCACATGTCCTTGCCCTATAAGACCAAGCCATTTTTCCCCGTCGCCACCATTTTCTCACTGCTGCAGCTGCGTGTTAGACGGCACCGCTGTTGCTGTGTGCGCTATACCTTGTAAATTTCAAGCCAATTTTCGCACAAATCTACAGATAGCTTGGGAGTAGGGAATAGTTGTGATTGCAGTCCTTTTAAGGACTAGGTTACAGCATTTCCTATGACTTTTATCAGGCAGGTCTGTGCTCTTAAATAGATAGATTGTGGGAGTAAAGACTAATTGTAATTGCAGTCCTTTTCAGGACTAGGTTACATCAGTTCCTATCAGTTTTTGCCAGGCAGGTCTGTGCCAGTGCTGTGCAAGTTTTTTTCACAGCATTTGGCTGAATCTAGCAAAGCTAATCCTTTTTGGCCTATTGCAGAGTGTGTTAGTCAGTGGAGTAGCCTATCTGTGTTGCAAGATATACCACCTGTGTATAGAATACCAATTTTTTTACTGCACCTAGTGAAGTAAAATCTTTTGGGCATAGCATCATTCTATTAGTCCATCTATACTGACCTCCATCAGGTTGCAAATTGAATATAATTTTTTCTGCATCTAGCTCTGAAAAAATATTTGGGCTTCTAGCAGTGTGTGGGACTTGTTCTATTAGTCCATCTATACTGACCTCCATCAGGTTGCAAACTGAATATAATTTTTTTCTGCATCTAGCTCTGAAAAAATATTTGGCCTTCTAGCAGTGTGTGGGACTTTCTCTATTAGTCCATCTATACTGACCTCCATCAGGTTGCAAATTAAAAATAATTTTTATCTGCATCTACCTCTGAAAAAATATTTGGGCTTCTAGCTGTGTGTGGGACTTGTTCTATTAGTCCATCTATACTGACCTCCATCAGGTTGCAAACTGAATATAATTTTTTTCTGCATCTAGCTCTGAAAAAATATTTGGCCTTCTAGCAGTGTGTGGGACTTGTTCTATTAGTCCACCTATACTGACCTCCATCAGGTTGCAAATTCAAAATAATTTTTTGTCTGCATCTAGCTCTGAAAAAATATTTGGCCTTCTAGCAGTGTGTGGGACTTTCACTATTAGTCCATCTATACTGACCTCCATCAGGTTGCAAACTGAATATATTTTTTTTCTGCATCTACCTCTGAAAAAATATTTGGGCTTCTAGCTGTGTGTGGGACTTGTTCTATTAGTCCATCTATACTGACCTCCATCAGGTTGCAAGTCGAATATAATTTTTTTCTGCATCTAACCCAGCCAATAGTTTTGGCCTAATACCACAGTTTGGCCACTCAGCTCTGCTCGGTTCCCATCCATTGTTTTTTTGTGCAAACAACTCCAGAGTTGTGAATTAGTTAACCACCAAAATGAGTGGAAAAAGGCCTGCTGCTGGTGGAAAGGGGAATAGGCGTGTTGGGAAGGGGAAAAAAGGTTGTGTCCGTGGGGTAGGTGTTAAAGCAACAGTAACATCTGCAGAAGAAAGACCATCTTCCAGCCAAACTAAAATGTCTACTTCTTTTAGCGGACAATGTGATAAGATCCCTTTCTTACAGCCACGCCAATCGCTACAAATTCCAGATGAGGCACAAAAACAGCAGGTGCTTCAACGGATATCAAGTGCTCCTTTAAGTGGGCTCTCCTCCACATCAACTTCAACATCACAAATACTCCAGTCCTCAAAGGTGTCACCCCAATCGCACTTGCTTCCTCACAGCTCCCAAATCTCCAGCTGCCCGTCTGAGTATGAGGTAGAACAGATGGTTGAGTCTGCAGAGCTGTTTACTCATACTATAGCCTGGGAATCAGAGGTCGACTCCAGCGCTTCTGTGAATCCAGACGAGGAAATGATCTGCACTGATGCCCAGAATCTTTATGAGTCGGATCCAGGACCAGACGCAGAAGGTTCTGACCATAATGTAGACCCTCATTCCCAAACTGTAACTCCTGTTGGTGGAGACAATGAGGAAGACGATGATGAGACTCAAATACCTGATTGGAGCGACAACTTTAGTTTTTTGTCAGGGCAGGAACAGGTTGGCTCTGAGGACGACGGGTGTGATAACGCACAGGGTGATGATGATGAGGTTGGAGATCCCACTTACTGTCAACCCACAGTCAGCCAAGAGATGAGGTCAGCAGAGGAGGTGGAGGAAGATGCTAGTGACGACGAAGTCAGGTTGCGCCTTCCTGGACAGAGGTGTAGTACTGGAAGCACGTCAACAACTGCATCCTCAAACACAACTCTGCCTCTCACCACAAGTCGTGGTGGCTCTTCAGGTCGCATGGGTGCTAAGCCTTGCATAGCCTGGGTATTTTTTCAGATCGATAAAGATGACCCAACTCGTGTTATCTGTAACATTTGTCAGCAAAAGCTAAGTAGAGGCCAAAAAATACATAGTTTGAGTACTTCATGCATGAACCGGCACATGGACATGAAGCATAAGTTGCAGTGGGAAGCTCAGTATGCTACAATGCGGCCTAGCCGGCAGGGCCAACCACCATCTGCCATATCTTGTGCATCCGCGGCCTCTTCATCCTCTGTGACTGGGGGGACAGCAGTCACACCTGTTTTGGGGTGCAGACCTGCCACCTCTTTACCCGCAACAGCCAGCGTGATTGGCAGGTCATCATTTTCTTTGGAGGTGGTAACACCAGGTGGTGTTGAGCGCTGTCCGACATCGATAGCACCACCTTTGGATCAAGGCAACCTAACATGTCCGCCTGCATCTTCCTCACAGACCGGCAGTTTGCCGGGGACACCCTTATCAACCCCGTCTAAGCACAATAGCCAGCCCTCGGTCCCTCAGATGTGGACAAGTAAAAGACCATTTCCTCCTAGCCATGAGAAAGCTAAGAGGTTGAATTTCACCATCTGCAAGCTCTTGGCTACAGAAATGCTGCCTTTCCGCCTGGTGGACACAGAGGATTTTCGAGACCTTATGTCCGTCGCAGTGCCCCAGTACCAGATGCCCAGTCGGCACTACTTCTCAAAGAAACGTGTGCCTGCGCTCCACAAGCATGTCGCACACAACATCACCGCTTCTTTGAGAAACTCTGTGTGTGACAGGGTGCATTTCACCACAGACACTTGGATGAGTAGGCATGGACAGGGGCATTACATGTCGCTGACTGGGCACTGGGTAACTATGGTGACAGCAGGACAAGGGGCTGCTGTCCAAGTCTTGCCGTCCCCACGAGTTGTGCGTCAATCCTCTTTATGTCAAAGTTCCTCCACTGCTTCTGCCTCCTCAACCTCCTCTCGGTCTTCCACCTGCACCCAAAGCCTGTCTGGTCATGCCACAAGCTTTCTAACTCCGCAGAAGGGATCCTGTACACCTCCTTACTATGCTGGCAGTAGGGCTCAACGTCATCAGGCGGTTTTTACTTTGAAATGTCTGGGAAATGTGAGTCACACAGCTGAGGAGTTGTGGTCAGCTCTGGAGAACCAATTTCATGAATGGTTGTCTCCACTGGACCTGAAACCAGGGAAGGCCGTGTGCGACAATGCTGCAAACCTGGGTGCGGCCCTTCACCGGGGCAATGTCACACACGTGCCTTGTATGGCTCACGTGTTGAACCTGGTTGTCCAGCAATTTTTAGCCCACTATCCCAGACTAGATGGCCTTCTGCAGAGGGCACGGTCGCTGTGTGCTCACTTCCGCCGTTCGCATCTCGCAGCTCAGCGACTTACATCTCTACAGAAGTCGTTGGGCCTGCCACTTCACCGGCTAAAATGCGATGTGCCTACCCGGTGGAATTCAACTCTGCACATGTTGCAGCGACTGTGGCAGCACCGAAAGCCCTGGTGCAATACGTTCTGACGTATAGCCTGGGCAACGAGATCCAGAGGTGGGGCAAATCACGCTGGAGGAGTGGTCTCAGATCAGGGACCTATGCACCCTTCTGCACAGTTTTGAAATGGCGACGAAGATGTTTAGTGCTGACGATGCCATTATCAGCATGACTATTCCGGTGATTTACATGCTGGAGCACATGTTAAACAGAATTCGGAGTCAGGTGGTGGCACAAGAGGAGGTGGAGGAAGTAAAGGAGGAGGAGTTGTATGCGGAAGGGCTAACATCTGCAAGGTCCAGACGGTCGGCAGCACCAAGGCGGCAGGCATGTGAGGGTGGGGAAGATGGTTTTACCAGGGCGCATGGTAGCAGCCAAACTAGTGAGGAAGGTGCAGGAGCCCAGGAAGGAGTGGAGGACGAACTGATGGAAGACTCATCAGATGAGGGAGACCTTGATCACATTTCTGTTGTGCGAGGTTGGGGGGAGAGGACAGAGGAAGCAAGCATGATTGTTACCTCGCCACCAACACAACAGGGACTTGGTGCTCCTGGATGCGCAACACACATGAGTGCCTTCTTGCTGCACTACCTGCAACATGACCCTCGAATTGTGAGAATTAGAAATCATCCTGACTACTGGGTTGCCACACTGTTAGATCCCCGGTACAAAAGTAAATTTGCCGAAATTATTCCTGCCATAGAAAGGGATGCACGCATGCAGGAGTATCAGCAGAGACTGTTGCAGAATCTTACATGCGCTTTTCCACAAAACACCAGTGGTGCACGTAGTGAATCTCATAGTTCCAACTTGCCAACCGTGGGACCGTCAAGTGTTCAGCACTCAAACCGTAACAGAACCACAGTATCTGCTGGTAACATCAATTTTGCGGAATCATTTCACCACTTTTTTAGCCCATCCTTTGCAAGGCCACAGGAGACAAGAAGTCTGACACATAGTCAACACCTAGAGACGATGGTACAGGATTATCTCCAAGTAAACATTGAAGCCATGACTGTGTCACTGGACCCTTGCTCTTTTTGGGCTTCCAATCTGGATAAATGGCCGGAGCTAGCCACTTACGCCTTGGAGATCTTGTCATGCCCCGCAGCCAGCGTTCTGTCTGAACGTGCGTTCTGTCTGAACGTGTGTTCAGCGCTGCTGGTGGTGTGCTGACAGATAAGCGCACGCGGCTCTCCACTGATAATGTAGACAGACTCACGTTCATAAAGATGAACAAATCATGGATCCGAAACGACTTTTCTACCCCTGTGTCATCCTGGGGAGAGTAAAAGCTTGATGATTGGTTAAAATCACCCTACCAACCGTTTTAAGCTTTCAAATTACTAATCATGTTTATCTGTATCT
This sequence comes from Phyllobates terribilis, assembly GCF_046119375.1. Taxonomy (NCBI): domain Eukaryota; kingdom Metazoa; phylum Chordata; class Amphibia; order Anura; family Dendrobatidae; genus Phyllobates; species Phyllobates terribilis. Next base: position 210,038,842 of record NW_027362771.1, read on the forward strand.
TGGCTGGAAAATAATTTGGGCTTTGTAGCAGTGTGCAGCACTGATTCTATTAGGCCATCTATAATAAGCTCCACCAGATTTAAAATTACTAATCATGTTTATCTGTATCTTGGCTGGAAAATAATTTGGGCTTTGTAGCAGTGTGCAGCACTGATCCTATTAGGCCATCTATACTAAGCTCCACCAGATTTAAAATTAATAATAATTTTTAGCTGCATCTAGCCCGGAAAATAATTTTGGGGCTCCGAGATGCGCAAGACACATAAGTGCCTTCTTGCTGCACTACCTGCAACATGACCCTCATATTGTCAGAATTCGAAGGCTCTGGCACAAACCCGGCGACACAGAGGTGGCACGGGCAGGAGCGGACTGAACGTGTCGGCTTCTCACTTTTTGGATTTTAGAAGGGCATGACATGCCTATATCTGTGTCTCCCACTCCTTTTACTCCTCCACCTCTTTTCTTTTCGCATGACTATATGTACTTGTCACTTTTCCATGTGTTAGTTGTGTCTTCTGAGCAGTTTGTCAGCTTTTGGACACCTTTGAAGGTGTTTTCTATGTGTTTATATGTGTTTTTGTTTGCCTGCCATTGGTTTTAACGGTGTTCGAAGGTGTTCGGCGAACAGTTCGGCGAACACACGGGTGTTCGACGAACCGAACCGATCTCGAACACTACGGGGGTGGCTCAACACTATTTATGACTAGGGTATTGTGATGACATAGTTTTTAATCTTAATTTTCAGACATCTAAATTCGGTAGGCCAGGAGAAATACACTATTATGTTTATGTTGACTTTTGAATTTATGTGTTTTTCTTTGGTGGGTCAAGAAGGAAAGACTGTTATTTGTTTAAACCTGAATGTTGACACTTCAGTTGATATTTACTGCAACTTATTGTCTGGAGGACAACGACTGAGGGTCAGGGAACAATGATGTTTGCTAATATACTAATAACATATTATAGTAGGCCAGCTAGTTTGCTGATCTGCAGAGCAGTGGGATATAAACTATGCAAATTGATTAAATGCTCAAACAATGAGATATGAGCCCCTGACACCTTCCTCCCTGACCTGTGAATGATAACCTGAGCCACAGATGTAAATATAAAAAGGGACTTCTATCTTGCTGCAAAGAGAATCAGAGAAACTATTCAGAACGGCAACCAGGACACATAACTCTATCAAGAGGAATACAGATGTGACTCTACAGGATGTCAGCTTAGGGGACCCCAGCCCCAGCTGAAGGGATACAGATCTGCTCCATTGACTATCACAGAACCCATGGATACATTTGGGGAAACCAGGTTGGGATGATAAGGTTACCTGGTCTAATAGATATGTTGTTTGGGGTTGCCAGGTGGGACCCTCCAGTCACCTGGAACCCATGGATATGCTCAGAGAAAGACCGGTTGGGACTATCCTTTCACCTGGTTCCAAGGATATTTTCAGAGAAAGCCAGATTGGGACCATCTGGTCACCTGGTTCCATGGATATGTTCTGAGAAGCCAGGGTGGGACCCTCGGGTCTTCTGGACACGTAGTTCAATGGACTGTCAGCTTCCTAAGCTTACTGCTACCTCCTCTCTGTGGGAGTCCACCCAAAGCAGGGTGCCACTAGTTGAGATAATTGGCCCTTGAAGTCCCAAAATCGCAGCTGCTCTATTCCCGGTGGGCCAGTGGAAGGGCAAGACTGTGTAATTTTGCACCATCTTGGGTATTTGCTGGGACTGTTCTATATGTTATTGTCTGTTTGGTGGTTCAATAAAGTATACCCACACTGTTTTACCCTCACCCTGTGTTGTCTGAGTAGTATTATACCCACCCAATATTCTTTATTTATAACAAGGTTATGTTCTCTTTTTAAGACTGGGGTATGTTCTCTGTTTATGTCTGGGGTATGTTCTCTATTTATGACTTTGGTATATTCTTTGTTTATGACTGGGGTATGTTCTCGATTTATGACTGCGATATATTCATTATTTATAACTAGATTATGTTCTCTTTTTAAGGCTGGGGTATGTTCTCTATTTATAACTGGGGTATGTTCTCTATTTATGACTTCAATATATTCTCTGTTTATGACTGGAGTATGTTCTCTATTTATGACTTGGGTATATTCTCTATTTATGACTGGGGTATGTTCTCTATTTATGACTGGGGTATAATCTCTATTTATGACTTGGGTATATTCTCAATTTATGACTGGGGTATGTTCTCTATTTATGACTGGGGTATAATCTCTATTTATGACTTGGGTATATTCTCAATTTATGACTGGGGTTTATTCTCTATTTATGACTGGGGTATATTCTTTATTCATAACTAGGTCATGTTTTCTATTTATGACTGTGTATGTTCTCTCTTTATGACTGGGGTATATTCTCTATTTATGACTGGGGTATATTCTGTATTTATAAATGCAGTACATTCTCTATTTATGACTGTTGTACATTCTCTATTTATGACTGGGCTATAGTCTCTATTTATGACTGTGGCATGTTCTCTATATAAAGAATATCTATCGATTATGAGAAAGGCATAATCTGTGACAGTAATTTGATTTTTTCATATATTTGCCATTAGAAAATCATCCAATGATCTCCATCATTATTAGAGAAACACAGGTTTTACTGTTACTTTACTAGAGTGAGCACAAAATTGGTGACACACATTTCTCTGGGTAGTACCAACTGTAAGGGGGAAGCTGATTCTTTAAGGCATCTAAATGGCAAAGTGGAGCCTTGTGATCACATCCGACATGCTTTGTTGTGTGCTAAACTTTTCCATAAAGCCACCAAACGAGAATTACAAGCATGGCATTGATAAATTAATTTACCCATCAGAGAAAAAAACAAAAATGAACATAATTTCATGTCAGGAGCCTGAACATTATCTTCATATAGAATATTTTTTTATCAGCCATGAAATAAGATGCCCCTGTGTGATATGCACCTGAGATAATATCGGAGGATACTGCTGCTTTTAAAGGTTTTAGCTGCAAAAACATCTGCTTATAGCGACAAATCTGCAAAAGAAGAAATAGGCTGCATGAGAAGGGTTAATCTGAGGCTGTCACTACAGAAGGCTGTGAAGGAAATTACCTCAGTTGCTGTTTCTAGCCTCCTTCTTCTCCTCCTCCTGCTTCGCAATACAAAGGAATCAATCTTGTATTTTACATAACTACATCCAGCATGAAGTAAGATAACAGCTCAGATCTCTACTGTGTTTCGATGCTGCAGATTACCAGTGCTTACACACAGTGGTGTCTCCCAGCTCAGAAAAAGGAACTCTCACACACCTATCAATAAAGTAGAAAAACTGACTTCAGCCAATTTCAGTCCGGATATTTTAGGTTTTCAAATTATATACATTGAAAAAAGGTATTTCACTTGAGTCTCCTTCTACATCATGAAGTTTTAGAGACGATGAAAGGTCCTCTTTAACCCCTTCACGACCTTCTACGTATCCATACGTGTCCTGGCTGGGAAGGGGTTCCCGACCTGTACGGATGCGTCTTGGGGATCGCGCGGGCACAGGAGTTGTGCACACACGACCGCTGCCCAATGTTCAATTAACATGACAGCTGACACCTGGCTCACACAGCCTAGAGTGTTGCCTCCACCACCCCTGCTGTTTAAGGCCCTAAATGCTGCGATCAATATCGATTGCAACATTTAGGAGGCTGCGAGAGGGAGGGAGATCCCTCTCCCATTTATTCGGCGCCCCCGTGATCGTTGCCATGGTGACCCGAGGTCGTTATGATGACATCCGGATCACCAGGCTATGGAAATTATAGTCTAAGAGGTGATCTGTCAGTGCAGCACTGACAGGTATAATGCATTGCAATGCTGGTGCATTGATATGCATTATACCAGTGATAAGAGTACTAAAAGTTAAAATTCCATATAGGGAGTAAGAAAAAAGTTTAAAAAAAATTGCAAAAATATTTTTAAAAAAATCACAAAATAATAATAATTAAAATATATATTTTACCCATAAATACATACTTTTATGTAAAAAAAAAAAAAGTACACATAATTGGTATCACCGCATTCGGAGTAGTTCGACTTATAAATCTGTCACACTAGTTAACCCCTTCAGTGAACACCATAAAAAAAACCTGCTTTTTCATCATATCACCAAACAAAAAGTGGAATAAAACACAATCAAAAAGATGAATGTAAATAAAAATGGTATTTCTGAAAACATTAACTTGCCCAGTAAAAACAAGCCATAATACAGATCCATCAGTGGAAAAATAAAAAAAATCTATAGCCCTCAGAATACAGCAAAAATATATATTTTTTTTCTAAAATAGTTTTTATTGTCTAAAAACGCAAAAATATAAATAAAATGATATAAATGTGGCATCGCTGTAAACCTGCTGACCCGAAGAATAAAGTTGCCTTTTCAATTTTACCACACGCGGAATGGAATGAGAAATCCTCACCAAAAATACAATTCCTGAATTGCTGTTTTTTGTTCATTCTACCTCTGAAAAATGAGAATAGAAAGCGATCAAAAATGTTATGTGAATGAAAATGGTACCCATAAAAACGTCAACTCGTCCCACAAAAAACAAGCCCTCACAGGACTCTGTCGGCAGAAATATGATAAAATTATAGCTCTCAAATATGGCAATGCCAAAAATTTTTGCGAAAAAAAAAGCAGCAAGAGATAAAAAAAACCCTATACAAATCTGGTATCGCTGTAATCACACCGATTCAGAGAATAAAGTTGTTTAATCACTTATACCGCATGAGGAATGGCGTAAAAAATAAAAAAAAAACAGTTCTTCACCTGCTGTTGATTTGTTCATTCTGCCTTCTAAGGATTGCAGTAAGCTTCAGCCCACATTTATCCTGCGCTCTACGCTGAGCGCCTACACCAGGGATTCCATGTAAATCTCTGAAATACGTGATTCAGATGGAACCCCTGGTGGAAGATTCCCTATGATAAGGCAGATGGAGGTATTGTTGACTCTGCCTTACCCAATGTAAGTTTCTCAGCGCAGAGCACAGGATAAAGGTGATCCAAAATGTTATGTAAAATGTTCCCAACAAAAGCTTCAAATCAATCCACAAAAAAGCAAGTCCCCACTTAAGTCTGTCATCTGTCATTGGAAATATAGGGGGCTTCCACGTTACTGATAGTACAATGACTCTGCAAAGCCAAATAGCTCCTTGCCCCCCAAAAGCCACGGTGGAGCAGGCTCACAAGAAGCAGGGCCGCTGCTTCAGTAGGCTGGCGGCGCAGAAGCGGCCAATGCTGTGGTGCCTAGAATCTCAGAAGGTGTCAGCGCCAGTGAGCGGAGTCCATTTCTCCCATGATATCCCTGGGGTGAACTTTTGGAAAATTGCCATCGGAGGTGGCACATGCACAGATTGAAATTTCGAGAAATGAGATGGGCAGCAACAATAACTTTTCTAAGGCCATTGTTGATGTCTTTCCTCTTTGGCATTGTGTTAGCATAAGACTGAATGTTCCAAACCAGCAAACTTCCAAAAATTCTTCCTAAGGATAGGCCAGCATTGTTACAGTAGTGGACAACCTTTTTAAGACCTCTTTATTGGGGTAAAATGACACCAAAAATGTGCGCCAGCCTCTGACTGAAGTAACATTTCTGGCAGAGGCGTACAGTAATTGTAAGATGTGCTTTATTTACTAGGAAACGTGTACCTCTTAATGAATTTAATGAATTTGGGACATCGTAGTTCAGCACCCCCTACATTAATACTTGTGTGCACAACGAATTTATTTTGGATTATGCTTTTATGGTGCTGTCTGGGGGACCAGTGGCCTTGATTTTAAGTGCTGCATGCTAAGTATGTAATTTATTCTTATGTTTTCCTATAAGCTTTTCTATCTAGCACAAAAAACATCCAAACAACACTTGTAAAAAATGACATCTAAAAAAACTTCAAATGTGTTTTTTTTTATGAGTAAAAAATATACAATATCGCTATCAGTTAATTACATTATTGCCATGACTATAAGAATTCTATAATAATAATGACTATTTAATTCTGTTATTATAGGGTTATAAAGCTATTCTCTTTACCTGTAATAAAAAATAATTGTAGGTTAATATATTAAGAATTTTGAGTTTTTGTGTTTTACTGTTAGAACCTTGCTGTTAGGTTTTTTTTCCTTTGCTGGTCACATGACCTTGTTGGCCTATTTAATCCTGCTCCGCCCTTCTGGCTTTGCTGGACTTCATTGTATATCTACTTTCTAGCTAGCCTGTGCTCTGTATCTAACTCTGTTAGTTTGCTTGGTCTACGGACCTCTATGTTCTATCTATTTTGTTTGTTCGTCTGTCTGCTACTATTTCTGTTAGGAGGTGTCCCATATTCCTCCCAGTCCTTAGTACTTGTAGGGATTCCCTCCTCACATCTATAGGTCTCCGTACAGACTAGATTAGGACTTTAGCAGGTCTGATCGCAGGATCAGGTTCCCTGTTACATCGTAGGGATTCAGCTGAGTCTTATAGTAGGGACAGATCTCCTCTCTTTCCTTAGCTTTGGTAGCAGAACATAACAGTAAGTCCAGCCTGCAAATTCTCTAAGGAAAGATTTTTTTTTTTTTTTTTTTTGTTCCATCATGGTGTCGGTTCAGGATTTGGCTAAACACCTGCAGGGACTCTCTCTGGAAGTGGCCGAGCTCCGTCAGCACGTGAGTAACTGTCCTGGAGCATATTTCTTGGAGCCTAAGGTATGTTTGCCGGATTTATTTTTTGGTGAACATCGAGAATTTTTTTCATTTAAAAATGCTTGCTTATTGTATTTTCGTTTGAGACCCAAGTCCTCTGGGGATGAATCCCAGTGCGTAGGGTTCATAATGTCACTTTTGCGCAAAGAGCCTCAGGAGTGGGCCTTTTCTTTGCAACCTAGTGATACATGCTTCAGATCAGTGGATAGTTTTTTTTCTGCTTTAGGACTATTATATGATGATCCTGACCGTGTGGCATCAGCTGAGACTGAGTTGAGACGTTTAAAACAAGGATCAGGTAATGTCGAAAAATATTGTACTCATTTTCGTCGTTGGTCCACTCAAACAGGGTGGAACGATTCTGCTCTGAAAAGTCTATTTCTTGCTGGGCTCAGTGAAAGGGTTAAAGACCTGCTAATTGCTTATCCTACACCTGAGGATTTGCAACAGGCTATGCAATTAGCTATACGGGTGGATAGAAGACTGCGTGCTAGGGTTAATGAGAGCAAATCCTCTGCTATGTCAGTTTCTGGTTATGATAATGTGTGTACTAACAGTGGTGAACCGATGGAGATTGGATCGGTGGCACCTCGCTCTCAAGAAAAAGACCGTCGTTTTTCAGAAGGCTTGTGTTTCTATTGCGGAAAATCTGGTCATTTGATTAAAGGCTGTGAGCTTCGTATGAAGAAAGAAAAAAAAATGGTCAGTCACGCCCGTATTGCCTGTTTAAATTCCAAGGGTATATTTTTAGCTGCTTCCACGATTGCTCAGGAAAAATTAATGGAATTTCGGGTGTTTGTTGATTGCGGGTCTACACTGAATGTAATTGATGGGGGATTCGTGGAAAAACTCAATTTAAAACCTGAACCTTTATCATCCCCCATTGCTGTGGTTTCTGTGGATGGCTCCCCTTTGAAGAATATTACTCTCAAGGTCAGTGAATTTCCTCTCACTATTAATGGTGTTCACCATGAGAAATTGGATTTGGTAGTGTTGAATAACTTGCCTTCTCCAGTAATATTGGGTTTGCCCTGGTTAAAATTTCACAATCCTGTACTGGATTGGTCTACCAGTGAAATTAAATCCTGGAGCCATAAATGTTATGACAAGTGTTGTAACGGGCGTATTGCAGCTTTGGATAGGGGAGAATTGCCTGTTCCTATTCAGGATTTTTGGAGAGTTTTTTCTGAGAAGGAATCGCAGGTTTTGCCTCCCCATAGAGACTATGATTGTTCTATTGAATTTGTCCCTGGAGCGACTCTTCCTAAAAGTCGTTTATTTAACCTTACCATTCCTGAGAGGAAGGCTTTGGAGGAATACATACAGACAAGTTTGGCCGCCGGTCACATTAGGCCCTCTAAGTCTCCTGTGGCGGTTGGATTTTTTTTTGTAAAAAAAGAGGACGGCGGTTTACGTCCTTGTCTGGATTTTCGTGAGATTAACAAAATTACGGTACGCAATCCTTACCCACTGCCATTGATTCCTGATCTGTTTAACCAGTTATTGGGGGCCAAGTGGTTCTCTAAAATTGACCTTAAGGGGGCATACAATCTGTTGCGCATGAAGGAGGGTGATGAATGGAAGACTGCTTTTAACACTCCTGTGGGTCATTTTGAGAATCTGGTTATGCCTTTTGGTCTTACTAATGCTCCTGCATTTTTTCAGAATCTGATTAATGACATCCTTAGACCTTTGATCGGTAAAAATGTGGTTGTGTATTTGGATGACATTTTGATTTATTCGCCAGATCTGGAGTCTCATTGGCGGAGCGTGCGTGAGGTATTACAGTTATTAATGGACAATTCGCTTTTTGCTAAGCTGGAGAAATGTGAGTTCGCTGTACAGAGAATTAGTTTTTTGGGCTACATTATCTCCAGCAAAGGTTTTGAGATGGATCCGGTTAAGGTTCAGGCTGTGCAGGAATGGCCTAGGCCTATTGGTTTGAAATCGATACAGAGGTTTTTGGGTTTCGCCAATTACTACAGAAAATTCATAAAAAATTTTTCTAGTATTGTCAAACCTCTGACTGATCTCACCAGGAAAGGTGCTGATGCGGTTCAGTGGTCTTCTGAGGCCATTGAAGCTTTTGTGTATCTCAAGGAGAGGTTCACCTCTGCTCCCATCCTTATGCAGCCTGATGTTACTAGGCCGTTTTTGGTTGAGGTTGATGCTTCCTCTGTGGGGGTTGGCGCAGTATTGTCTCAGGATAACGGGGATGGATTACATCCCTGTGCCTTTTTTTCAAAAAAATTTTCGGAGACTGAACTGAATTACGATATTGGTAATCGGGAATTATTGGCTATTAAACTCGCATTTGAACACTGGCGCCACTTCTTGGAAGGTGCGGAATTTCCCGTTCAGGTTCTTACGGATCATAAAAATCTGATATATCTTGATGCTGCCAAGCGCCTGAATGCCCGTCAGGCTAGGTGGGCACTGTTTTTCTCGCGGTTTAATTTCTCCGTTACTTACATCCCTGGTACTAAGAATGTTAAGGCGGATGCCTTGTCTCGCAGTTTTTCTCCCATAGTCGGTGCTGAGAAAGAAGAAAACATTTTACAAGAAGGTGTTGTGATAGCTGCTTTAGACTCCGTTTTGGAAGATGAGATTCTTAAAGCTCAGGAGAATGCCCCATCTAACACTCCTCATGGGAGGTTGTTTGTGCCTGGGACCTTTAGGAGAGATTTGTTTGTTGAGTGTCACGAATCTCGGTTGGCAGGTCATCCCGGAATCTCTGAGACCAAGAGACTGGTGGGTCGCAGTTTTTGGTGGCCTGGATGGCAGAAGGAAGTCATTAAGTGGGTGCGCCAATGTACTATATGTGCTAGATCTAAGTCCTCACATACTCCTGCTGCGGGGTTGCTTTGTCCTTTGGAGGTCCCCAGTGCTCCTTGGACACATTTGGCTATGGACTTTATAACTGACCTTCCCTCCTCTGAGGGTTTTACTGTCATCTGGGTGGTCGTGGACCGTTTTAGCAAGATGTGTCACTTGGTTCCCTTCGTCAAACTGCCCTGCGCTAAAACTCTCGCTAAGGCCTTTGTCAAGGAAATTGTCAGACTTCATGGCGTTCCTACTGACATTGTTTCTGATAGGGGTCCTCAGTTCGTGGCTCGTTTTTGGCGTGCCTTTTGTGACAGGTTGGGAATTCATTTGTCGTTTTCGTCCGGATATCATCCTGAATCTAATGGCCAGACAGAAAGGAAAAACCAGGATGTTGAGCAGTTCTTGCGTTGTTTTGTGGCAGACAATCAAGAGGGGTGGTCTGAGTTTCTGCCACTTGCCGAATTTGCTCTGAACAATCATACATCTTCTTCTGCTGGTTGTTCGCCTTTTTTTTGTTGTTCTGGGAGACACCCGTCGTTTGGGTCGTTCTCCAAGTTGGGATCTGCCGTGCCTGAGGAGGAGAATTTTTCCGGTGATTTGGAAAGAGTTTGGACGGATGTGCGTGGTAATCTTCAGGAGGCCAACAGAAAATCTAAAGACTACTTTGATAGGAAACGACAGGAGGTTTTGTTCGCTGTTGGTGACATGGTTTGGTTGTCCTCTAGGAATCTGCGGTTGAGGATTCCTTCTAAGAAATTGGGTCCCAAGTTTGTAGGGCCCTTTAAGGTGCTTCAGGTTGTTAACCAATCTGCTGTTAGGTTGGAGGTTCCTACCTCCTGGAGAATTAATCCGGTCTTTCATGTCTCTCTGTTAAAAAAAGCTGTTGTGTCGGATGGTGACGCCTCTGCCTCTGTTCCTCCGGTGGTGGAGGACGGGGAATATGAAATTTCTCGCATCCTTGACTCTAGACGGTATAGAGGTAGTTTGCAGTATCTTGTGGCCTGGAAAGGTTTCGGACCCGAGGATAACTCTTGGGTGAGGTCAGATGATGTTTCCGCGTCCAGACTTATCAGAGCGTTTCACAGGAGATTTCCTGATAAGCCTGGTCCTAGGGGATCCGGAGGATCCTCTTAGAAGGGGGGGTACTGTTAGAACCTTGCTGTTAGGTTTTTTTTCCTTTGCTGGTCACATGACCTTGTTGGCCTATTTAATCCTGCTCCGCCCTTCTGGCTTTGCTGGACTTCATTGTATATCTACTTTCTAGCTAGCCTGTGCTCTGTATCTAACTCTGTTAGTTTGCTTGGTCTACGGACCTCTATGTTCTATCTATTTTGTTTGTTCGTCTGTCTGCTACTATTTCTGTTAGGAGGTGTCCCATATTCCTCCCAGTCCTTAGTACTTGTAGGGATTCCCTCCTCACATCTATAGGTCTCCGTACAGACTAGATTAGGACTTTAGCAGGTCTGATCGCAGGATCAGGTTCCCTGTTACATCGTAGGGATTCAGCTGAGTCTTATAGTAGGGACAGATTTCCTCTCTTTCCTTAGCTTTGGTAGCAGAACATAACATTTACACTTTGCTTAAAAGTAATTTTAAGTAGTTTTTCAATGAACTTTAAAATGAGCTTCTGTCTGATTTGGGAACCCTGTCAAACAGATGTTCTCTGTTCACCCACTGATAGTATCATTTATTTCTCTCAATACTAGGACTTGACTGCTGCCCCAGAACAGACATAAAGGCTCTTCCAAGTCCATTGTGAGGAATTTAGAGCACAAAAGAAAATCATTTGAAAGCCATACAAGTTGCTGTGTTTGAGTAGCACATCTCCCATACAGTTATATGAAAAAGTTTGGGCACCCCTATTAATCTTAAGCTTAATGTTTTATAAAAATTGGTGTTTTTGCAACAGCTATTTCAGTTTGATATATATAATAACTGTTGGACACAGTAATGTTTCTGCCTTGAAATGAGGTTTATTGTACTAACAGAAAATGTGCAATCTGCATTCAAACAAAATTTGACAGGTGCATAAGTATGGGCACCTCACCAGAAAAGGGACATTAATATTTAGTAGATCCTCCTTTTGCAAAAATAACAGCCTCTAGTCGCTTCCTGTAGCTTTTAATGAGTTCCTGGATCCTGGATGAAGGTATTTTTGAACATTCTTCTTTACAAAACAATTAGAGTTCAGTTAAGTTTGATGGTCGCCGAGCATGGACAGCCTTCTTCAAATGATCCCACAGATGTTCAATGATATTCAGGTCTGGGGACTGGGATGGCCATTCCAGAACATTGTAATTGTTCCTCTGCATGAATGCCTGAGTAGATTTGGAGCGGTGTTTTGGATGTCTTGCTGAAAGATCTATCCCCTGCGTAACTTCAACTTTATCACTGATTCTTGAACATTATTGTCAAGAATCTGCTGATACTGAGTGGAATCCATGCGTCCCTCAACTTTAACAATATTCCCGGTGCCGCCATTGGCCACACAGCCCCAAAGCATGATGGAACCTCCACCAAATTTTACTGTGGGTAGCAAGTGTTTTTCTTGGAATGCTGTGTTTTTTTGACGCCATGCATAACGCCTTTTTGTATGACCAAACAACTCAATCTAGGTTTCATCAGTCCAGAGGACCTTCTTCCAAAAAGAAATTGGCTTCTTCAAATGTGCTTTTGCATACCTCAGCCGACTCTGTTTGTGGCGTGCTTGCAGAAACGGCTTCTTTCGCATCACTCTCCCATACAGCTTCTCCTTGTGCAAAGTGCGTTGTAAGGTTGACCGATGCACAGTGACACCATCTGCAGCAAGTTGATGCTGCAGCTCTCTGGAGGTGGTCTGAGGATTGTCCTTGACTGATCTCACCATTCTTCTTCTCTGCCTTTCTGATGTTTTTCTTGGCCTGCCACTTCTGGCCTTAACAAGAACTGTCCCTGTGTTCTTCCATTTCCTTACTATGTTCCTCACAGTGGAAACTGACAGGTTAAATCTCTGAGACAGCTTTTTGTATCCTTCCCCTGAACAACTATGTTGAATAATCTTTGTTTTCAGATCATTTGACAGTTGTTTGGAGGAGCCCATGATGCCACTCTTCAGAGGAGATTCAAACAGGAGAACAACTTGCAAGTGGCCACTTTAAGTAGCTTTTCTCATGACTGCACACACCTGGCTATGAAGTTCAAAGCTCAATGAGGTTACAAAACCCAAAAAAGTGCTTTAGTACGTCAGTAAAAAGTAGGTAGGAGTATTTAAAACAAGAAAATGATAAGGGTGCCCATACTTATGCACCTGTCAAATTTTGTTTGAATGCAGATTGCACATTTTCTGTTAGTACAATAAACCTCATTTCAAGGCAGAAACATTACTGTGTCCAACAGTTATTACATATATCAAACTGAAATAGCTGTTGCAAAAACACCAATTTTTATAAAACATTAAGCTTAAGATTAATAGGGGTGCCCAAACTTTTTCATATAACTGTATATTAGATATGTTCTAACATCTGCTGTGTTGTTATGGTAAGCTGTCACACTGTTATGACCATGCTGTACAAAAAGAAATTGACAAATACACCCACTTTAATGGCTTCAAACTACCTGTTAATGATCGTGGCAGAAGAACCTGCCTAGCAGTCTGAGCCTTCAATTAAGCATCTGTCTGAGCTGTATACAGACCCTCTAATTGGAGAGAAGCAATCTCGCAGCAGGTTCCACAAGATTGATTCACTTATACCTTAATTTTACTTATTTGTGCTATTTTTGTTGTAGTGGTGTTTACAGTATGTCACGTCTATTATTGTTATTTCAATCAGTTTTCTATTTCCGACTGTCAAAGTGTTCTAGACAAGCATTACTACTGTACCTAATTATCGCAGACTGTCCTGCTCAGTTTTGCCAGCTTGCCAATGAATTAAAGCTTTCGGTAGTTTCCTGACTGCTTTGTGTTGTGTGTTTTGGTCATTTTGCAAGCCATTATTTTTGTCTGCTATACCAGTTATTGCTGCTGTAAAAGGCAGATTAGTCCTTGCTATTTTAAACTCTCCTCTACAATCCTGAACAGAGGAAAAAGGTTAATGAGTCGTTAAAATTAATCTACATTCTGCTTGATTATATGCGTAATTACCAAAAGATGGTGCTAAGGACACCTCCTTTGACATCTGCTCTTGCTGTCCCAGCAACAATGAGTAGGCAACATATGGTAGCAAATTTATTTTGCTCTAGCTATTAAAATGTTTCCAACATGAGCTGGCATTAAGAAAAGAGAAATGACCTTTCATTTCTTACTGCACCTTGTATAATACTTTATAAACTCCTTCAGCATTTAGGAGTTCTTTGTTTAAAGCACAAAGACATTTTTTAACAATTTTTTATCTGACATTTGTTACGGATCCGGATGGTGGAACCTCTGTGCTGCGGTGCAAGGAGGGACCCAGGTCTTACGGCGGCTAACGACTCTGTGACCAGGGAGGATCCGAGCAGAGGGACCAGGTGCTACTCTGGGGATGACCTTGCAAGAGAGCAGGTGACTTCCATGGTACAGATGGCAGGGACTGACCGATATTGCTGATGGGCACAGCAGGCAGGCTGACGAGTGATCCGGGTGGATGGAATGGCAGACACGGCAAGTGACAGGCAGGAGCCTCTAGGTAGGCTATCAGGTGGTCACGGCAAGTGACGGGCAGGAGCCTCCAGGTAGGCTGACAGGTGGTCACGGCAAGTGACGGGCAGGAGCCTCCAGGTAGGCTGACAGGTGGTCACGGCCAGTGATGGGCAGGAGCCTCTAGGTAGGCTGTCAGGTGGTCACGGCAAGTGACGGGCAGGAGCCTCCAGGTAGGCTGACAGGTGGTCACGGCAAGTGACAGGCAGGAGCCTATAGGTAGGCTGTCAGGTGGTCACGGCAAGTGACGGGCAGGAGCCTCCAGGTAGGCTGACAGGTGGTCACGGCAAGTGACGGGCAGGAGCCTCCAGGTAGGCTGGCAGGTGGTCACCGCAAGTGACAGCAGGAGCCTCCAGGTAGGCACGGCAGGTAGCGGGCAGGTGCTTCCAGGTAAGCAGGCGGGCAGAGACTATAGACAGACTGGCGTACTGAACAGAAGACAGACTGTCGGGCTGAAGAGTAGTCAGGCTGGCGGACTGGACTCTAAGTCAAGCTGGCGGGCAGGACTAGTAGTCAGGCTAGCAGCGGGACCTGAGGGATGAAGGAGAGGTAAGAACACTGTGCATCAACTATTGCTTGGGCACCTCCATTTTGGTGGAGGTGCCTTATATATGGGAGGACCTCCGGCAATTGGCCGGGGACTCCTTAGGGCGGCGCGCACGGCCCCTTTAAGAGGGAGGGAGCGCACGCACGCCCTAAGCACAGTGCCCGGGAAGCTGCGCACGCCGGCAGCAGCAGGAAGAGGAGCGCTGGAGAACGCCGGGCGGGGAGCGCGGCGGTGAGAGGGACGGCGTCTCTGCCTGGTAGGGGGCAGAGACGCCGATGCTACAACATTATGGTTTTCTGAATATATCTTGTGATAAAAGTACTAGTTATGACCTCTTATTCATTAGACTAATGTTGGCCAATATCGACGGGTGCGGCCAACATTCTAAATAATGTGCATTTCAATCAGGTATGTCCCATTTTACACTGTCAATATGCCATACACCACCAGCAGATATCTCTGTTGGCTGTTTTCATATAGTGAGCACAGGAGCGCTCAGCCGAGTGCTCCTGTGTATAGGATAGAAGGCTGAGATGTCATTGTTTGGCTGACCGTCATCTAATGTTTATGGCCAGCCTTTATGAAAATGAGATATATGGAACCCATATCATAATAATGGATCCTCCACACCATTTACGTGCAGGGATCCATATAAGAAATCACTCCAATATACATCAAAACAGGAGAACTTGGAATATATGATGTAGAAAACACATACATAATTTGTATTAAATTTACTTAACAGAGTGTTGTATTGCCATAATGTCCTCTGGATACTTGACTTTTGGATGTCTAATTATCCCTGGCAGGCTACAGACGGCTTCATTACTTACCTCTTGCTTTTCCCTTGCAGTTGTGTGCATGCGCGCTCCATGTCCCGCAGCCCCTGGATGCATCTCAACAGCTTAGTGTCGGCGGCGCCTGCTCAGGAGCTTTGGATTTCATCCTGTGCTCCCGCGCATGCGGCGCCTTCCTGATGGCTGTGGCAGATCGGTGGTGTGGCAGGTGGGTCATGCATGTGCATCAACACAGCAGCCCATGACAGGGTTGCTAATCACGTGGGATGCCCCGTGACCGGTTCCCCTGGTTACAAAAAGGTCCTTGTCCAGACTTGCAGTAGGAACCCTCCCCATGAGAAAGCTAAGTGTACAACACACAAAATGCTCATCGGGGCCTTTGTGGGGATCCTTCCCAAAACCGTTTTTCTCTGTCCACCCCTGCACATTTCTTGCTAAGATTTGCCCAGCTGTTGTTGCCTCTGTTTTTGCCACTTGGCAGCAACATTATGTAGAGACTTATATTAACAGTCTGAGTTCCTTCTATCTGCTGTTACTTGCAACAAACCAATCCTTGTAGGTGTTACTTTACTTATCCTCTTGGAGAAATTTTGTGATGTTTTTTGTTTTACGGTATGTTAACTGGTTAAAATGTGCAGGGTTCTTAACTCCCTGCATTATGTCCTGTTTTAAAGAAACTTTTTTCTATACATGTTACTGTGTTAAGTAGATTTAATACAAATTATTTATGTGTCTTCTACATCATATACTCCATGATCTCCTGTTGTGATGCTTTTTGAAAATGCATTATGTCCTAGAACTGTTAAACAAATATTCAAATTGCACATCATATATGACCGTGCCTGGGAACCATAGAAGCTGTTAAGTTCCCCACACTAGTAAAGAAAATCATAAAGGGGTGGAGTACTGCCAAAACCTGAAGACAAAAGAGCAAACCATGGAGTAACCATGAACCACCAAATAGAATAAAAAACTATGGATTTTATTGATGATAACACATTAAAATACATGACATGTAAAATTAGGTCTCATACAGGAGGAATAAGGGGAGGACCTATCCATATAATATATAACCCATGGGAATAGGTATAGTTTGGCACAACTAGTAAAAGCAGATATGTGGGGTACTCTGAAAAGATTTATAGAATAATAACAAACAGCGTAGTTATAACAGACCATACGTTGTCCAAATATAACATATTGCACCAGTTATATTCATTCAAAAAGGCAAAAGAGAAGAGAAATATAGTATATCTCAAGTACTGTCCACAATTATGCCCAAATGTAATTAGAAAATAAATATAGATCACAGCAAAATGCTAAAACTTACCTATGATATGTGAGACAGGAATATCCATGTAATTTAATTTTCGGACTGTTTTAGTACCTTAAAAATGGCTGAAGATATTAGCCAAAACTTACATATATATATTTTTTATATATATACATAGATAAACAGTGCTATGCAAAAGTTTTTGGCAGGTGTTAAAAAAATTTTGCAAAGTAAGAATGCTCTTTTCTCAGCTTGTTACTTCTCTTTAGAGCGCAATGTCAATGTGCAATGACAGTAACACAGCAGTGAGCTTGGACACCATACTGAACATACATTGATATTCAGAATAGCATATAATAGCCCATCCCCTGAAAGGGTCATCTCCGATAACAATCCGTTTCAGGGTGGTGACAGTAGTTTTGCCAGTGACCGCAATGCCAGCCCCCTGATGATGCCTCATTTGAGAATCCCCACTACATGGGGAAAGACTCAAATGGAATGTCATCCAAAAAAAAAAAAAGAAACACAGATAGGAACTTAGAGTAGACAAGGAAGGGTAGGGATTTTTAATTGAAGTATATTAGAATATTAAATAGAAAATTATATTAAATTCAGTTAGGCTTTGGACCACCCTTGTGATGTCTGAATGCAACCCTAGCTTTGTATGGACATTCCGTTATATAATTTTCACTTTTACATTAGCCCAAGCTAAATCTTTGTGTGCTCTTTTTATCATTGTATAGCATTCTTATGGATTCATAGCAAAAAATGTTATTGATTCTTTCTATGTGTCACCATTTAGCTCTAAGGCACGAGACCTATACTATAAAGTGTCTTTAAAGTACATGGCTTCTCCATCTTTAAAAGAGCAAAATAGAGCTGTCTGTAAAGTTACCATGAATCACAGTCAAAGAAACTGTTTGTTCAGCGAGTACAAGGGAGCCTTCGGCTTTCTGCTCTACCGATCTCAGGCTAGTCTTACCTCTTTATCTACCAGGTGTCCTTTTCCCATGTATGCTGACTAGGCAGGTCTGGTAGATTATTTTTTCCATGTGTTTGTGGCTCTTTCTCTTGAATTCTAAGAAAACTGCTGACTAAACTGCCTTTGCAACCCCCATAGATATTATGATATGGGATCCATAAGAATCTGAATTACAAATGTGGTATTTGGCTCCACTAAATTTAATTTTGATCTGATCTCTACATATCTTGGAGGCAAACATACACTCCATAAGAAAAACAGATCTTGTGGTGAAATAGTTGAAATAAGGCAGCAAAAATAAAAGGATAAGTATAAAAGTATATCTTTAATAGCAACGTGTAAAACAACATAGTGATGAAATGGTGAAATAAAAGATAACATCTAGACAATAATAAAAATGTATGAAAAGTTGGCATAGAGATTAGTTTAGGTGTTATTTTATATTATCCATACACAAAACCTTTAAAAGATATGTAGTATTGTTCAGTATAGGAGGAATAGAATTCCGAAATAAGAAGATCCCTTCACAGCAAATGTGTTGCACTTTTCCGAAACAACACTTCATTAATCTGGTGTCCAGTGATGAATTGAGTCTTAATTACCACAATCCCTTCCCACGCCTCTCTCAGTACATTGTTTAATGCTTTTTCAGGAGATGTTAGTAGCTATCTTTTACGTGGAAGTGATTGCTTAATTGCAGATTAAAGATTAATGCAAATCTAATGATTCCATAAGGGCACTTCACACAATAGCATCTTGCATCAGGCTACAAGCCTTCATTTTTCAATCTGGCTGTAAATTTCGAGACTTGAACAGTAAGTAGCTGTGATTGCAGCAGCGCTCTCGGAAGGCATTCTCTGCAATGAAAATAAATG
The DNA here is from genome assembly GCF_046119375.1 of Phyllobates terribilis. Taxonomy (NCBI): domain Eukaryota; kingdom Metazoa; phylum Chordata; class Amphibia; order Anura; family Dendrobatidae; genus Phyllobates; species Phyllobates terribilis. Next base: position 210,057,507 of record NW_027362771.1, read on the forward strand.
GACAGGCTCTCACACAAAGAATGTTTCATTGTGGTCATTAGTGACTAGATGTGCAGCAGGTGAAATTGACTACTGGAAACCTTGTCACATGTCTGTTAACTTGCCAAGTGAGTGAATAATGGTTGATGAAAAAGCTGAAAACACAGGAAGTTAATCCACTGAAGCGCATGAATGATTTAGCTGCCTCTTAGTTTAGAAGTCGCAGATAATAAGAATATAATATTTTTTAGGGAATTTGCTTCTTAACTGTGAAACTGATACTATGTTGCCTCAGTGATCTTTCAAAATGAAGGTGTTAGCCTTTAGAATAGACATGATGCAGTGATTCAATTATTATTATTCGGAAGTGGTTACATCCATGGTAAAATTAATGTATTCTAAATATTTAGCAGATTTGGATTATAACCAATTTTACCATAATTTAAATGTTTAAAGGATTGTCTGAGCTTAGCAGAAGGCAAATTATACTGCACTCACCTTGAAAAGTATTACTAAAATTTGGAACAATAATATGGTACAACAAAAATGCAGTACTGCTTCTTGGTGGCATCAGGCTTTTTTGCTTTGTAAAATTAACTGATGCCTTCTATCCAGGGGCATACATAGGAATCATGGGGCCCCATAGCAGAAGTTCTAATTGCCCCCCCCCCAAAAAAATCCCCCCCATAAGGTATGATGCCAACAAAAGTGCCCCCCCCAAACACAGTGATACGCCCAAGTTGAATTCCTCCACATGCGCAGTATAATGACCCCTAACTGTGACCCCCTAGAGCTAGAGAGGATGGTAGGTAATAAGGGAGGGTATTATACATAATAAAAGATGAAGCTAAATAATTAAGGACAACGGTATACATAATAAGTGAGTACACTATATACTAAGGGACTGTGCTATACATAATAAGTAAGTACACTATAGACTAAAGTACTGTGCTATACATAATAAGTGAGTACACTATAGACTAATTGACTGTGCTATACATAATAAGTGAGTACACTATATACTAAGGGACTGTGCTATACATAATAAGTGAGTATACTATATACTAAGGGACTGTGCTATACGTAATAAGTGAATCCACTATATTCTAAGGGACTGTGCTATACATAATAAGTGAGTACACTATATACTAAGGGACTGTGCTATACATAATAAGTGAGTACACTATATTCTAAGGGACTGTGCTATACATAATAAGGCTACATTCTTGTATCTGTGTGCAGTGTTGGTGTGCTGCCCTATTTTACAGACATATTGAGCATGTCCTATTCTAATCCTCAAAATCAGATCAGAACAGGACATTCTCTGACCCTCACAGATCTCATTCTCAGATCCATGATTTTCATGGATGTGTGAATGGATCTATAAAAAGCTACGAGTCCATGGACCATTCGATAAAAAAATCTGGACATTTCTCACACAAATGTGAGAATGCAGCCTAAGGGATTTTACAGACAGCATTATCACTCCAAGTCACACAGTGCAGATACAGAATAATATTTCCATCCAGGAACTTACCACTGATGTCTCATCTGATAAGAGACGGATTCTGCTGTTTCTTCTCCGTCTGGTCAGACCTTCATGTCGACATCTCCCAGCCACGACTCGTCTTGTCACGATGATCTCCAGCCTAGAAAATAACAAGGTCACATATATTGTATATATACATATATCTCCCCCACACTGCGCCCCTGAATAGAGATATGTACCCCCCACGATTAATATACTATTAGACACTTAGCAATCAAAATGTAAAGTGATAAGCAGCACTGTGCCCCCCCATTAACTATAATCTCCTCTGGCAAATAATATAAATTATTCAGTCTCTGTGACTCTCCCCATTTAACTGTAAGGCTATGTGCACATGGAAAACATACAAGGCTTTACAGTACAAGCAAAGTGAAACCCCCATAATTGCTCTCTCCCAGCACCCCCTTGATTGTTCACTCGCAGCACCCCCATGATTGCTCTCTCCCAGCATCCCCATCATTGCTCTGTCCCAGCACCCCATCATTGCTCTGTCCCAGCACCCCCATCATTGCTCTGACCCAGCACCCCCATCATTGCACTCTCCCAGCACCCAAATCATTGCTCTGTCCCCGCACCCCCATCATTGCTCTGTCCCAGCACCCGCATCATTGCTCTGTCCCAGCACCCCCATCATTGTTCTGTCCCACCACCCCCATCATTGCACTCTCCCAGCACCTCTATCATTGCTCTGTCCCAGCACACCCATCATTGCTCTGTCCCACCACCCCCATCATTGCACTCTCCCAGCACCTCCATCATTGCTCTGTCCCAGCACCTCCATCATTGCTCTATCCCAGCACCCCCATCATTGCCCTGTCCCCATTGCCACCAGCCCCATCATTGCTCTGTCCCACCACCCCCATCATTGCTCTGTCCCCATTTCCACCAGCCTCGTCATTGCTCTGTCCCCATTGCCACCAGCCCCATCATTGCTGTCCCCATTGCCACCAGCCTCATCATTGCTGTCCCCATTGCCACCAGCCCCATCATTGCTGTCTCCCACCTCCCCTCATTCTGCTGTTACTCTCCCCAGCATTTCAGTAAAAAAAAAAAATACAACTTACCTCTCAGCCCGCTCCCCTGCAGCATCCTCCTCGTTCCCGGCAACTTTCTCCCTGACCCTGGCGCACACTGCATGACGATGTCATCAAGCTGTGCGCGTCTGTGTCAGGGAGGAAGAGCCAGGCAGGAAGCAGAGGACGGATCCCTCCAGCTCCGCAGCGGAGCTGCAGGGATTGCTCCCTGCCCACCGCTCAATATTAGCCATCCGGCAAGGGCCCCCCTGACCCTCCAGGCCCCGGTGCAGCGGTATGTCCGCCCCTGGACTGATATGGGGCCCCCCCAGCTCACGGTCCCCATAGCAGTCGCGTGGTCTGCCGCCATTGGCGGTACGCCACTGTTTCTATCCCATTAGTATTAAACATTTCATCACTAGTTTTCAGTGCAAAGATGCACCAGTAATGAGAAGAGATTGAAAATGAATTCTGGCACCTGAAACCTTTTCAGCTTCTCTATTTCTCCCATTAAAGCAGCAAGAGAGCATAACAAAGTTCCAACATCCAGTGCTTTTGAAATGCTATTGGTTCTTACTCATACCTAAAAGCCATGAGTAAGAACCAATAATAGAGATGAGCTGAACAATTCACAGTGAATCGAGTTTGAATTGAATTTTCTGAAATGCGCTGTTTCACGCAAATTCAAACGTTTTGAGATTCGAATCTGGAGTCTCGAAAAAAAAAACTTGCCTGGCATCATATCCCACACTGCTGAAGCATCAGAGAGCAGGCAAACATAATTTTGCATTGCTCCGCGGGCTTCCCCATAATGCACTTGTGCAGTGGTCCTCAGTATCTGGGCCATCACGGATCAGTTGTGACTAGCCGAACACATTGTGCAGAGGTGTTTTCCATCTCCAGAGTCACTGGATAAGTCTCTTCTGTGGAGTTTATGCTTTTACGGTCAGCGGGATTTTTTCTTTCTCCTGTGAAGTGTAAGCTCTTATGAGCAATGGGGTTCTCTCTCTCTCTTTCTATCTTCTGTAGCGTCTAAGCTGTTAATAGTCAGCCGGGTCCTCTCTCCTATTGAGTGTAAGCTCATATGGTCAGCGGTGTCCTCTTTCTCTCTCGCCTATAAAATGTAAGACTATATACTCAGTGAGGTTCTCTCTTTCTCTTCTCTCCCCCACATATGTTTAACAAGCAACTACAAGCTTTTCATTATGGAAATCTGCAAAATTGAGTTCACCGCATATCACATTTCTTGGGAAAATTCTGCAAAGTCGGCGAATTCGAATTTCAAAAGATCTGCTCGTCTCTGTCCAACAACATACAAAATGTGTTGGCTGGTATGACTTTGTAATGTCTTGTGCTCAAGATTTTTATATTCACAATTACTATTTTAATGGAAGAAATAAAGAAGATGAAAAACTTCAACAAGTGCTTGAATGTATTTCAAATGTATTCTTATCACTGCTTTGCTTTGTACTTTGAGGTCTGTGCTGTAAAAAACAGTCAAATGGATCCTAAAATGTATGGGTAGTAATATTGGGTCTGAACTGAAGACTCAACTTGCCTTTTAAAGATTTTTCTCAGATTCTGTGCTTCTTGGCCATTTTTCAGACAGCTTCTTGTAGTTACCAGTTTGTTCCAGAAACAGGTAGTCTAGCAAATTACTTTAAGAAAAGTGCTTGGATTTTAATAATAATAATAATAATAATAATAATATTCCATTTTAAACAAGTCAACCCTTTAAAAGTTTCTATTAGATAAAATATTTAACAAAAATATTGAACAATGCATTGTGATAAAAAAATGTTGGACTCCTTAGAAATAATTGTTTTAGTATCACAGAAATTATTGTTGTCAACTGTTATTTGCTGTGCGGACCATTAATATTTATCTTTACATCTATGACTTAGTCTGTCATTCATATAGAATTCCTGAATGATTGTTCAACAATTCCCTTTATGATAGCATCTGGTATTATCTCTTCATATACCAGCAGAACAATATGTACACTTCAAGGCTGTCAGTAACATTGTAGTATATAAAGGAAGAACCTGTTCATCATCCCACATTTATTGGAAACCACAATGAAAGTGAAGTGTTCGTTAGTATTAATCACTAAAAGCACACTAATGTTTAACAGAGATGATAGAATCGATTCACAAGGTGAATAACGTCTGTAGAGAATCAGACTGATATTGTAAAATAAGTGGAGAATAGCATTGCCAGTGAGTAATCTAATACTCTCAACATAAGGTTTGCTAGTTTTAACTGTTCTTAGCTAATTTTCATCATGTAAAAATGGCAACAGAAATTAATAGTAGGTTATATAATGTATTATTTGACACTCAGCATCTCATGGTGAAAAGTAATGAGTTTCTTAACAAAATGACCCTTAGACATATATTAACTATATCCCCTTCCATTTTAATTGGTTAGCAAGAAAAAAGGATAAATTCAGAATCTAACTGTACAGAATCTGTTACAATGGAGACACGTTGGGCTGAAGAAACTAAACGATAATACAATTTTAATCACGTTCTAATGCAAAGTTACTTATTTTTGTCCTCAAAATGAAGGTAAATATCGCCTTTAAATCTGTTTTGCTCCTAAAATGTAGAATCTGTTTTTATGCAAAACATTAGTAGTAACTTGAAGATTGTAGGATGTGTTCTAAACCATTAGCTTGGGATCAAAAAATTACTGCTGAGTGAGATAACTAGTGAACAAGCAAGAATAATTCTTTAAACAATATTACCACCACTGAAGAATTTTGAAATTGTGATGAAGTTTTTTTTACAAGGGCAATTATTACTTAGGATAGGTGATATATATCTGATCACACAGGGGCACCCCTACTGGAGCTGTCACTGACCAATAAAGCCCTTCTTTATTCATGATCACTGCACAGCTGCAATAAGGATGAGTTTGAATGAATCAGCGATTGAACATATAAAGTGCTGTTTTATTCAAAGTCAGTGAATAGGTGATAAAGGTGCATTTTGGGATCATATTAGAGATAATCAAGAAAATGTCCATTGACAAGCCATGTTAGCATTAGTAATAAATCTAATAAATCCTTCACAAGAATAGGGCACTATGACTGACACTAACTTGTAGATGCACTATGCGTGTAACTGTTATATTTTAAGGGTACAGAGTGTGTTGCTATTATAGTCATGGGAAACTGTGTGTGTCATTATTATATTCAGATAGTACAGAAATTAATGTGCTTAGTTTTGGTGCTGTACCTATTCACTGAGATTAGTTCATGTTCTGTATTTATGTACTGAGCTTACTTTTGTTACTGTATGTATCTATTGCGCTTGGTTCTGGTACTGTACTTATCAAGGGAACTTGGTCCTCATTCTGTAAATGAGTACTGAGTTTAGTTTTGGTATTCTATTTTTGTTATGAGCTTGGTTTTGGTATTGTATTAGAGATGATAAAATCTTTTGATATTCAAATTCAACAGATTCCACTATTTTTTTAAAATTTGAATAGCAGTGCATCGATTCACTGTGAATTTCAAGTGTTGATAAGCTTATAATTGCCAAAAAAAGATGTTTAACAATCTGAGGAATACTAAGTTTTTATTAAACTGCTTTTTAGTTCTTTGACCTACCTTCCCAACAAATGATGTAACCATATGTCGAGACCCCATCTTTGATGCAGGCTCAGAAGCTGAGCCTGGATCTTTACTGGCAGATGATGTTTGTGTTGCTCTAACAGCAGCAAGTAGAGCTGTGCTCTGAAAACTCCGGTTAACCACTTAAATGTTACTGTCAATCACTGACAGCAGTATTTAAAGCCTATCAGCCCCTTGCTGTGCCATCGTGTGGTGACAATATGTTCCCATGACAGCCAGGCCTACTGAAGGCCAAAATACCTGTCATGACGGTGCTTACATAAAGACCAACCTATGACTGGTATTGATAGAAGACCATGATTTCACTATATACTGCAAGACTGTGGTATTGTAGAGTATATTACAAGGGATCAAACAATTGCAGGTTCAAGTCCCCTAAAAGATGAAAAAAATAAAATAAAATTGAAATATATGAATGTAAAAAAATATATAAAAACTTGAATCACCCACCTTTTCACCTGTTAAAAATAAATAAAAGTCACATATGTGATATCAATGTGCCCATAAAAGTTCAAACTATCAAAGAATAACATTAGTTAATAACCTGATCAGTAAACAATGTAATGAGTAGAAAATTAAAATGCTACAACTGTGGGTTTTTTGTCACTGCAGCTATGACATAAAATTCAATAAGAAGAGATCAAAACATTTTACAGTATCTACCTCTTAATAGTATAAATAAAATCTTCAGCCTGCAATGCAAAAACAAGTCCTCACAAAGCGCCTTCGACCGAAACATGAAACCAGAAAATAGTGACACAGCCAAAAATGTATTTTATTGAATATATTTTTTTCACCACTTAAATAAAGAAAAGTACATGTTTGGTATCACAGTCAATGTACTGATATGAAGAGTTATGGTGACAAGTCATTTTTACCATACAATGAATACAGCAAAATTAAAGCTCTAGAAACCATTACAGAATTGTGTTTGTTTTCTTAATTTCACCACACTTGAAATTTATAAATGGTAAAATTAATGGTGTCATTCAAAAGTACAACTTATCCTTTAATAACAAACCCTCATATGGCTATATCGACAGAAAAATAAATATGTTATGACTCTTGGAGGAAGAGGAGGAAAAAAACTAAAATGCAAAAGTGGAAATTTGCATGGTGGGGAAGAGGATAATGTAAGCAGCCTTAGAAATATCAAAGTGACCTCATCTTATTTGGCAAATGGAAAATGGATGGTAAATGGTGATAGCCAATAACGTGTTTAACAGCTCAACTCTAAATTATCCCACTGTCATGGCTCAACTACGGGACTCAATCCAGTGATCTCTGGCTGTGGGTAAGTTTCCCTCTCTGTTTGACCACAGCCTGTGTTGTATCTGTCCACCTGCTGATAATGCTCTTGTTTTTGTGTTACTTGGCTGTGTTTCTGCTATGCAATTGTTTTCACTTCCTCATTTTGGTTTGTCCTATCACATCTTTGGAGGGGCTGTTTATACTCTCTTGGCACATGCAGTCTTTATTGACTATATTCCAAGTTAGATGGATGCTTGGATTGCCAGCTCCCCAGAGAAGGATTATCTTGCTGAGGGTTTCTCTATTTCTTCTCTTGTTTGCGTATTCCCCTTCTCAGCTCTTTTCCAATTTTGTTAAATTTAGGGTCTGGGGGTTTTCATGTATACCAAAGATCTTTTTAGGTTCCTTTCTTTTTCCTTCTGTTTCATATATGACTGTGTGAACACATCTTTAGTCCTGTTTCTCACCCTCTGTCTGTGTGCACTACATTCTGTTGTTGTGGTTTTGGGTTACACTCTGTGAATAGTTGTGGGTTCAGTTAAGGACACTCAAGGTCAGCCGACATTGAGTGGGGGCACCATTGCGTAATTTTAGGTTGCCAATCTCCGTGGTCAGGCAGGGACAAATCAGAATCAGGTTAGGGATTTGTCTAGTCTGTATATGAACCTGTTGTGTGCTGGTTTAACATCTCCCCTGGTTTGTTCAACGCCATGTAACATTTAGGGTTCAGTCACAGCATCCATTTTAGTGGCAGATGCCTGCAATGCTGTTATTTATACACAAGCAATGTAGTGGTGCTAAAATTATCCCTGTTTTGTAAATTTAAAAACCTTTGTTCTTTGCTAAATGATGAAGAAATCGCTTTTTCACAAACTGTCCAAAAATTATCCCTTTATTTAGGGAGCATGAACAGGTTAGCTGTTTTCAAAATGAAGAAGCAATGACTTGCCATAAAGCCTTGAAAAAAATATTCTACTTTCGTAAGCTGTTTGATGTTTGTGTTTCCTTAGGAGAGCACACTTCCTAGCAGCAGTACAGTGTGTGGGTGTCTAGGAGAAGTGACAGTGCAATCAATTGCTGAAGTATAGAACAGGACAGAGCAGCCAAGGAGATTTATGGTAGTGCATGGCCTGAAATGTCAGCCCTAGCGTCAGCATTACTGTTGATTGCACTATAAAACAGTGAAAATCAAGTAGGTGTGTGGCTGGCGTTGGTGTATATTGGCACTGACAATAGCTGGAGGGTATAAAAATGTGACGGCGCAAGCAATGGGATGGCTGGCAAGTAACAGCAATAGCAGCCCAAGAAGCTGCAGTACAGAACAGATAATAAGCTGAACCGAGAGTAGATGCCCAGCTAGAAGTGGTCATTGGAACTGGTGGTAGCAGGACAATGTAGAGGACAATAGACAGGGTGGCAGTCATATGGTGTGGCCGACCTAATCAGTCATAAGTGAATGAAATCTGGCACTCATCCATGCCTAAATCACTTTGACAAATGTATGATTCTGCATATTGGCAGAGGATAACCTAATCTGCTTCAGTGTGGCAAAGCCACTGCCAGTGATGAATTTGCTCTCTGACAGTATCCTGGAGGCTGGACATATCAGTAAGTTGATAGAAAACTGGGACAGTTCTTACCACTTGTTCAATCTGCTGAGCCAGATATCCATGGGATCGGGTCTCAGGGTATCTGCCAGAGTAAGTAAAAGTCAAGGTATGGCTAAATATGGCTTCTCAGCCAATATATCTCTGTTTGCTGACGTGCATCAGCTCAACACAGCGGCAGATAAAACATCTGGTAAATCTTGTCAAGCATACTGTAGTTGCTGCTGCATCAACTATTTGATATATCTCTAACAACTCCACAGGTGGCCAGCAGACAGGGGTCTCTTGGTCAGCCATGTGGTTAGCAGGCATCCTATTAGCGAAGTTTCACTGAACATGAAGCACATCTTATCCCGACAATACGCCAATTTGAATTCTCTCTTGGAAGTTGGAAAAAATTCTCTCATTTTACTTTTCTGAAGAGAGTCTAAAAGCATGCCTATCCAATGTCACTTTGCTGGGTGGTAACAATATGCTTGTCATGCCAGAAGCATTCCAGCATATAGCTTGCCATGCTCACCAGTATGATCGAGAGCCCAGTTGGTTAACTTAATTTTTTTAAGTATCTTTTTATTACTTTAAAGACAAAAGATGACTAACAATTAACTTTGCACATTCACAATGAGAAAAAAGAATTGTAAAACTGAGTATTTAAGGTAGTTTGCACAACTAATACTAGCAACGGTAGTGGGCTATTTGTGTGAATAGAGTTAAATAATAAATGAATGAAATGTGTAGAAGGGGAGGGGAAAGTACTGAGTGAGTCTCTAATGAGTGGAGGATGAGTGGCAGAACACTTTTAAAGAAAAGGTAGATAGATAAGGGCCTATCCTCTATTTGATGTGAGTGTACTTATGTACTTTTATTATGACATAAAACTTAATTTAGAGGAGAGCCATCGGTCATAGATTTTCTGATATTTATCATGAATTCTTTGTTCCTGTTAGGGGGATGGTTGCAAACTCTTTATTAAATAGGAACGCAACCGACCCCGGGGTCCGCGATGCAGCCTGGTGGACTGCTGCCGAACTCTTCCCGGGTGAGAAGGGAAGACAACCAACTAAAGATAACCCTTCCGTGTTAACTTCACACTGGACAGGGTATAGCGGTATGCTCTATCTCCGTTGACTGCACGGAGGGAGAACGACCGGCGACGCACCTAACAAAACCTTAGCCCTTCGTGTTAAAGCACACGGAACGGTAAGACGGTTCGCACAATCTCCAAGAACCGGAGGGAGACTTGCGACCGTGGGAACAGCAGTAGCCCTGTCTTTGATACAGGCGCTACGCTATGGGGATTGGCGCTAAAGCGGTTCACACTATTCTCCAAGAACCGCAAGGAGACGTGTGACCGGACGATGAGCAGTAGCCCTGTCTACGATACAGGCGCTACGCTATAGGAGACAACGCTAGTGTGCGGGTGATTCCCGCCGGGTATTCGAGCACTCAGCCGGCGTGCTACCGGACTGAGCAAACCCACTCTATTTAGCTCACAGGCGGCTCGGGGTGCAAGGCGAACACCCTGGTTAGAGCCAGTCAGTGAGGCGAAGCTACCTGCCTAGCTAAAGCTATGGCTCTTTGAGCCCGGCCTCTACCTGCCTAGCTAAAGCTATGGCTCTTTGAGCCCGGAGTAAGCGTGCACACACCACAAACAGCTAGCTCAAATGATCTGTGTGCGCCGCCATGTTTGTGGGCGGGCCTTTTAAAGATTAAGCCCTGCCCCACTGTCGCACCATTGGTGACGACACCCGTGACCAATCAGGCGGTGCCAGGTCACCGGGTCAGGTGGGTGCCAAACCACCAATCATGATCCGCCAGGTCACGGACATGCTCAGTGCGATGCATTTTAGACTTAGGCTGCAGTGGCCTAGTCTCTCTCCACAACCTGTGCTTCATGTTGCTAGGCACAAACACATGAGATACCACTTATACCTCTCGTGCATTGGCTAGGCGTTGGGACTGACGGTGATGCTGTGCAGCATCAGCCCTGGCTGAACCAGAATGGGAGACCACAGAATCCACTGATGATTCAGAACCCATTTCTGATCCAGCAAGCGCCCGGCACCTAACAGTTCCATTGTAGACATTTGATTGAGTCTATTAATCTACTGTTGGACGGATCGAATATCTTTCTATTTCCAATAATGGAATTAAATAATATGCTGATGCTAAGAACATTTTAACTAGTATGGAATGGTTACATGTGACAGTGGGAGTTAATAAAAATAAAAGGCCAACTTCTGGAGCGAGAGTGTTAGTTTACAAACAGAAGTGAGAGTTTATGGAGGCAAAATGAAATATTTCGACCAAATGTCACAGGAACCATTTCTCAACATGACAATGCCAGGCCGAGTATTGCTTGTGCTACTGTGAGAAGCCTTCGTGGCTTGCAGTGTCTCTGGACTTGTCTTTCATTGGTTACATCTAGGATATCATAAGTTGGGAATTGCAAAGGGAGCTGCAAGCAGTGGATTTTGATGATTTGCATGCCCCAGTGCATTCAGCTTGGCAGATTATTATTCAGACAACTATTAATAGCCTCATTTGATAATATGCCAAGGCGTGTAAGTTCACATTTTGAAAATTTTTATTTCATTATAACATCAAGTATATATCATTAACATGTCTATCAATACTGTTATTTTCATAATTCCATAACTTTTCTTTCTTGATGTTGCAATTTCAATATTGAAGAGTGTATTTATTAAGATTCCACAATAATATATATACAGTTGAAACCAGAGGTTTACATACACTATATAAAAAGACACATATGCATGTTTTTCTCAATGTCTAACGTGAAGTCAGAATAAACGTTTTCCATTTTAGGTCAATTAAGATTACCATAATTTTTAATATTTGCCGAATGCCAGAATAATGAGAGAGAGAGAATATTTAAAGGCATTTTTATTGCTTACTGCAAAGTCAAAAGTTTACCTACACTTCATTAGTATTTTGTACCATTGCCCTTAAACTAAATGACTTTGGTCAAACGTTTGGAATATCCTTCCACAAGCTTCTCACAATAGTTGGTCGGAATTTGGGCCCATTCCTCCTGACAAAACTGGTGTAACTGATCCAGGTTTGTAGGTCGCCTTGCTCGCATCTGCCTTTCTAGCTTTGTCTATACATTTTCAATAGGATTGAGATCAGGGCTCTGTGATGGCCAATCCAAAACAATGACTTTGTTATCCTTAAGCCACTTTGCTACCATTTTGGCAGTATGCTTCGGGTCATTGTCCATTTGGAGGACCCATTTCCGCCCAAGCTTTAACTTCCTGGCTGATGTCTTGAGATGTTGCTTCAGTATTGCCACATAATCTTCTTTTCTCATGATGCCATCTATTTTGTGAAGTGCACCAGTCCCTCCTGCAGCAAAGCAACCCCACAACATGATGCTGCCACCCCCGTGTTTCACAGTTCGGATGGTGTTCTTATGCTTCCAAGCTTCTCCCTTTTTCCTCCAAATGTAACAATGGTCATTATGCCCAAAAAATTAAATTTTAGTTTCATCAGACCACAGGACATGTCTCCAAAATTAAGGTATTTGTTTCTGTGTGCATTTGCAAACATTAATCTGGCTTTTTTATGTTACTTTTGGAGTAATGGCTTCTTCCTGGCAGAGTTGCCTTTCAGCCCATGTTGATACAGTACTCGTTTCACTGTGGATATTGACACAATCTTACCATCTTACTGCCATCATCTTCACAAGGTCTTTTGCTTTTGTCCTTGGGTTAATATGCACATGTCGGACCAAAGCACTTTCATCTCTGGGACATAGAAGCCGTCTCCTTTCTGAGCGGTATGATGGCTGGACTTTCCCATCTTGTTTGTACTTGCTTATAATTGTTTGTGCAGATGAACGAGGCACCTTCAGTTATCGTGAAATTGTACCCAAAGATAAGCCAGACTTGTGCAAGTCCGCAATTCTCTTCCTAATATCTTGGTTGATTTCTTTAGACTTTCCCACGATGCTACACAAAGAAGCCGTGTGTTTCAAGTGCACTTTAAAATACATCCATCAGAAGCTTCCAAACACATGACATCATCATATGGGCAGTCCAGAATTGTTTAAAGGCACAGTAATCTTATTGTATGTAAACTTTTGACTTTGCAATAATTAATAAGAATGCCTTAAAACATTCTCTCTCTCTCATTATTCTGGCATTTGGCAAATATTAAAAATTATGGTAATCCTAATTGACCTAAAACAGAAAGGTTTATTCTGAATTCATGTCAGGTATAGAGAAAAACATACATACCGTATTTTTCGGATTATAAGAAGCACCTAGGTTTTAGAGGAGGTAAATAGAAATAAAATGTAAGTAAAAAATGTGGTCACGATGCACTTTTATGGGGGGGGGTCTGCTGCAGACACTGGTATAGGGGTAATGCCCCCAATTCTGTTTACATCCCCCATCCTGGTATATATGACCCCCTCATCCTGTTATTCGTGCCCTCATCCCCATCCTAGTATGCATGGCACCCCTCATCCCCATCCTGGCATGCATAGAACCCCAATCCCCCATCCTGGTATGCATGGCACCCCTCATTCCCATCTTGGTATGCATGCCACCCCTCATCACTATCCTGGTATGCATGGCACCCCTCATCCCTATCCTGGTATGTATCGCCCCTCATCTCCAATCCTGGTATGCATGGCACACCTCATCCTTATCATGGTAAGCATGGCATCCCTCATCCTTATCCTGGTATGCATGGCAGCCCTCATCCCTATCCTGGTATTCATGGCACCCCTCAACCCTACCCTGGTATGCATGGCACCCCTCAACCCTACCCTGGTATGCATGGCACCGCTCATCCCTATCCTGGTATGCATGGCAACCCTCATCCCTATCCTGGTATGCATGGCACCCCTCATCCCTATTTTGGCATGCATGACATCCCTCATCCTTATCCTGGTATGCATGGCACCCCTCATCCCATCACGCTGCACATAAAAAAAAATAAACACTTCTACTCACCTTTCTTCATGGCCAATAACTAATGCCTCATATGATATTTTTGCACTTTTTTATCTGCCAGGGCGCAGCCAGGCCCAATAATGGTGACCTTCTGAGTGGGTGCTTTGCACCTCTGTGATGCACGGATAGGGTGCCTGGCATCCCGCCTAATCGAATAGGAGGGGCGTGTAATAGGATGCTGACTAGGCACGGTGCCGCGAGTGTGTGAATTGCATCCTATTGCAAGTTTCATCTGTGTGTAGTTTTAGTGCTAGGCAGTCGCTCCTCCAGTGAGAGGGGATGAGAGTGATTGTTCATCAGCATTCTGCACCTGTGTTACCTCCTTCTTACAAAAGGGGGCCGGCTGTGTCCTGGTGTGCATTTTTCTTGAACCCTTGCATGGTGAGTACCATTGCCTTTTTGCTGCATTTGACCTTCGAATTTTTTAAAAAAATTCTGTTTATTGTTCTGGCTATGCTGCTTGTTTTTAATTTATTATTGCCTTTATCAGATTCAAGTTATTTCTGTGGCCATTGTGGGTTTTTCTTTCATTAAACGAGGGGTACCAACAATTCTGACAACATGTGTGTGTGTGTATGTATGTATATGTGTGTATATGTATGTATTATAGATGTTAATTAGATGTAGATGTTAATTATTAGTATAAAATCAATTTTCAGGCACCCAGCACACATAGGAAATCACCCGAGGGAATACATATAAATAGAGTATTTTACTTTATTTACAGATGATGGCTTCCATATGCATTGTAATATTATCCATTCTGAAAAAAAAATATTTTCATGTTTACTTAAAGCAGCAATAAGAAAGATTCTGTTGCAATTTTTTGTCATCAGGGACATGCAATGTATTTTGTGTTGGAATACAAATCTTACACTGATATTATAACCAATAATTGTGCATTTGATATAAATATTGCTGCTCTAGTGTAAAAAAAATGAGTAATTTGTTTGTTACATTTGCAATGTAGTCATTTAAAAAAAAAATACAATGTAGAGAGTGAAAATGTTGGAACTATGCACAGATTATTTCACAGAGTTATACATGATCCTAGGGTTGTAATGATTTTAAAAAATGTATTTGAAATATTGCCTGTCTTTTAGCAAGCTTTCATGAAACTAAGAAAATTAACATATTTGTGTCAGTAATTAATTATTCATTGCATATTCAATAATTTAGAATATAATTAACAACTTTCCAAATATAGTAACAAAAGTTATTCACTAAATTACCCAGAAACATACTCAAAGTCACACAGAACTTTATTAACATGTGTTGCATGATTTAGTAATATATTGCATGTAGTAGTAACAAAGGCGGGGAATCATTTTTCTGCCAAGGGCCATTTGTATATGTATACCATCCTTCGGGGCCGTGCAAATTGCGCACTATTTCTGCAAACAAAGTATGTCCTAAAGCTAACACGGGTGTAAGGGCGTAATCTTTCATTGCATGCGCCTCAGCGTTTAGTAGTGAACACCGCGTGCATGAACTCTCTTATTACTGTTGAGTGCTGTAACATTTAACTTTTTGTACCTTTTAGCAATGTCTACCAACCTTTTGGTGATAATAAACTGCCCATTAATTGTAGGTTAAATAAAAGGCATGTTCAAAAGTTTAGCACAATCTTTCTGTGTAACTTTTGGCCTGTTCTCTCACTAGCTTTCTCTCTCCTTTCCTCCCCCCACCATAGAGTAGAATAGTCCAGAAATAGAGGTTTATCATGCACTTCAAATAAAATGCAAAACTTTTATTTCTTCATTTAAAACCATTAGGGATTAGTGGACCCCTGGATGTTCAGGTTCATCAGGTTATGCTGAACTGGAGTTAAAAGTTTGGTTTGACAATCAAACTTGACCCCGAGCTTGACCACAAATCCCATAGAAGTCAATGGTGACACGAACTTTGGTTCTTTAAAATGGTTGTAAAATGGTCAGAGTAAGGGCTATGGGGCTGCAAAAGTAAGCAAAATGGGGGTAAGAGCAGGACAAGTGCAGGACAGGACAAGTGCCCTTCAAACAAGTGTGGATATGGAAATGACTTAAAATAACATAGAATCCCCCCAAAAAAGGACCTCCATGGCGGAGGCTGGTCTAAGCCTGACAGAGGCAACACATAGGCCCTCATGCCCTTGCCCCTCTCCCAAGTGACCCTTTGCATCACCTTTGTTGCAGTGAGTCATGAGGCAGGGCAGCCATGGTGTTCTCTGGAGGCCAGTCACCTCACCCTCCCCATGAAAGGGTTGTTTTCTGCATGCCTGACACTTCGGGACCTGCCCGCACAGCGAGCCGCGCTCCCTCCCCCCCATGCCCTATGAGCTCCACTCCATGGTGACCATGGGTAATGGAGAATCAGGGTTCTATTCGAGAGAGGTAGCCTGATAAATGGGTACCATATCCAAGGAAGGCAGCAGCCAAGCAAATTAATCACTCTTCAATTGAGTCAACAGTTGATGTTGAAAGATAAAATAGCCATCCATGACAATTTAGAGGCTCTGTAATTGGAGTGAGTTATTAAATCCTTTACTAAGCATCTATTTGAGGGCAAGTCTGGTGATAGCAGCCACGGTAATTTCATCTCCAGTAGTGTACACTAAAGTACCACCATTACCGCACAAACACAAATGGTACAGTGAAACTATGAACAGTCATTAAATGAGATAATTTTGCCTGCATGGGGGCTCAGTTGTTAAAACTGCAGCCTTGCAGCTCTGGGGTCCTGGGTTCAAATCCCAACAATGACAACATCTGCAAGGAGTTTGCTTGTTCTCCCCATGTTTGCATGGGTCTCCTTCATGTGATCTGGTTTCCTCCCACACTCCAAAGACTTACTGATAGGGAATATAGATTGTGAGCCCCAATGGGGACAGTGCTGATAATGTCTGTAAAGCACTGTGGAATTAATGGCGCTATATAAATGAGTAAAGTAAACAAATCAAAAAATACATTTCTTACTACCAATCACCGTAAAAAGCATTAATCTGTCAAAGAATGTATGGAAGAAAGCTATCCAGATATTGACAAACTATATGTATATATAACAGCGCTCCCACTTTCAATACGCTAAAACTTGGTACACAAAGCGGCATATACTGAAAGCACAAACTGCCTACGTGCTAAAATAAATGAATTACCTGTATATAAGAATATATGCTAATGTGCCAACATATTAGCGCATATTCTTATATATGGGCTATCCAGATATGGACTGTAGAAGAGATGTATGTGACCAGAATAAACACTCATTTCCAACAGATGATAGCGATATGAGACAACAAGGAACACAACAAGATGGCAAAAAGAAAGAACTTGACGTCCATGTCCACGTCCCTTACTTGATGCTCTCCTCATTTTTTGAGGTGTTTTTTAGGCAAAGTACTCCTACAAACATGGTTGCAGATTTGAAAAATGTGTGTTTACACACAGTACTATCACAGATATGGGTGCATAGGAGTAGAATTTTTTTTTGGACACACAGTACTATCAGAGACATGGATACATAAGAGTAGAAAAAATATTTTACATGCACAGCACTATCAGACATAGGTGCATATGAGTAGAAAAAATTTTTTAAGCACAGTACTATCAGAGACATGGGTGCATAAGAATAGAAAAAAAATTGACACACATGACTCCCACAGACACTGTTGCAGACTAGATAAACTTTTGGGTACGCACAGTACTATCACAGACGGGGGTGCAGAGTACACATAGAGAGTCTTTTGGAAAACTGCACACACACAAAACCTAATACTGTCCTTCACTACAGCTGCATCCTGTCCATATGCTAAGCAGAGCATAAATAAAAAATAATAATCTTGAACCAGGAGGAAGGGGTCCAAGTGGAGGAGGTGGGGTAATTGGAAGAGTTGGAGATGGATGTGGCAGTGTAGGTGGAAGAGGTAGGGGAGGAGGAATCCAACTCTGTTTTTGTGCGTTATTTTTAGGAGGGTTTAGGTAACTTACTTAACCCTTTTATGACCAGAGCATTTTCCATTTTTGCGTTTTCGGTTTTTGCTCCCCTTCTTCCCAAAGCCATAACTTATTTATTTTTTGGTAAATATGGCCATATGAGATCTTATTTTTTGCAGGACAAGTTGTACTTTTGAACGACATCACTGGTTTTACCATATCATGTACTGGAAAATGGGAAAAAAATTCCAAGTGCGGTGAAATTGCAATAAAAGTGCAGTTCCACAGTTTGTTCTTTTTTACCACGTTAACTGAATGATAAAACTGACCTACCATTATTATTCTCCAGGTCATTACGAATTCGTAGAAACCAAACATGTATAGATTATTTTTTATTTAAGTGGTGAAAAAAAATTCCAAAGTTTGCAAAATAAAAATGGCGCCATTTTCCAAGACCCATAGAGTCTCTATTTTTCGTGATCTTGGGCCAGTGATGGCTTATTTTTTGCGCGCTGAGCTGACGTTTTTATTAATGCCATTGTGGGGTATATATGATGTTTTGATCACCCGTTATTGGATTTTATTGCAATGTTGCGGTGACCAAATAAAAGTAATTCTGCCGTTTAGAATTGTTTTATCGATACACCGTGTACCGATCGGAATAATTCTTTTTTATATTGATAGATGGGGCGATTATGAACGCGGCGATACCAAATATGTGTATGTGTGAGGTTTTTTACTGTTTTATTTTGAATGGGGAGAAAGGGGGTTGACTTAAGCTTTTATATATATCTTTTATATTTTTAAAAACATTTTTTTTACATGCTTCAATAGTCTTCATGGGAGACTTGAAGCTGCACTTGTCTGATCTCCTGTCCTACACACAGGTGATGATCAAATCGCCTGTGTGTAGCAGATTTGCTCACTTGCTATGAGTGTCAACCGCTGGGTAGCGCTCATAGTAATCTGGCAGTGACAACCACAGGGGTCTCCAGCAGACCCCGGGTTGTAATGCCAACCCATCGGCGACCTGCGATCATGTGATGGGGTCGCCAATGGGCGGGACCACTGACGCGCTTCCCGGAAGCATGAGTTAAATGCCGCTGTCAGAGATTGACATTTCTGCAGGTACAGTGTTGAGGGTTGTGATGTTCTGATGGAGTAGCACTGGCTACCTTTATTTATCCCCTCACATCTGTACTTTACTCCCATCACTTCTATTCATTTGAGGGCCTCTCTGGGTCATTCAGGGAAAACCATCGAGGAGCGGGGCACCATTTGCGTTCAAGAGGGTGCCAACCTCCGCTGACAGGCAGGAACAGATTAAGGTTCAGCTCAGGGCATTGCCCCTTCCCCATTTATCTGTATCTAATAGGCTGGAATTTGTGCTGGCCTGTTTTTTATTGGCATTGTTTTGCTTTTTTGAGGGTTTTTCTTGAATATTGAGAATTTTAAAATTATATCAATAAACTGTAAATTTTAGGTGTATTTTTCTATGAAATTTGATATATTATATACTCTTAGTACTGGTTGATCTGTGAATTTAATTGTCAGAGATTGACAGTGGCATTTAACTGGTTAACAGCCACATGTGGATCGTGATTCCACCTACGGCTGTAGAGGGCACATGTCAGCTGTATAGATCAGCTGACATATGCCCAGAAAGGTGCGGGCTTCGGCACTGAGCCCTCTCCTTTCCGGGCACGTGTCAAACAAGGGGATCTGACGTGGGGCGTACTATTATTCTCCACGTCAGAAAGGGGTTAAAAGAACATAGAATTAACTATCCTAAAAATAACAATCTATAACCAGGAGGTAGAGGTCCAGGTGGAGGAGGTGGATGTGGTGGTGTGGTTTAATGGGCAAGGGAGGAGTAATTCTACATTGTTTTTGTGTTTTTTGGGGGGGCTATTTGTTTGTTTTTTATTTTTTTTTTATTTTTTTGTTTTGTTTTCTGGAACTGCCTTACAAGAACCTTGAATTAACTAACCGAAAAATAACAATCTAGAACCAGGAGGCATATGTCCAAGTGGAGGAGGAGGTGGATGTGGAGGTGTAGATGGAAGAGGTTTGTAAAGAGTAATTCAACGATGTGTTTTTTTGTGCGTTTTTATTAATTAATTAATTAACAAAAATTAACAAAGCTGATTGGATGCTCTTATTACGTGTCACAACAACAGCACGAGAGCAAATACTGACACTGAGGTAACGGTGCCAGCACATGAGGTGAGTATAGGTTTTTTTTATTTTATCGGGGCCAAACATTTCACTCAAGAAGGGGTTGTCCTAGTAGTGGACAACCCCTTTAAGGCCATTAGCAACTCCATGAAGCAATATAAATCTTTCTGTTCTAAATAGTTTTGAATACACATATATAAGATGTAGTACCTATAATGTGCACTGTACATTTATATTAATTTATTTACCTAATATTATGAAATGTGTAATGCTACACTAAGAGCTTTTTTTATAGAAATGTTATAGAAATATATGCAATTACCCTATTTAGTGCACATCTGGAGCACTACAGGGGATTTTTTTTTGTAATTTGTGGGCCCCTATAAAGTGCTAGAATGAAGGATAACATGATTTTTTTTACCTTTTAGAATTTATTTTAATTCTGTTTGTGATAATAATATGAATACTAGAAAGTGATCCGTACAGAACAGAAGGTGTCAGCTGACTATGAGGATCTGTAGTTGGAGTAAAAGCCACAAGATTGCAATTTTTTAAGGGTTTTGGCATGGAAAATTAAAGAAAATACAAAACCAGTTCTTAAAACTGTGTTTAATGTACAAATTTGATTAAAAAAAAGGTCATGTTCTGATTACATATTCCCTTAACTGCCCTCACCATGTACTGTGTTGCCACTGTGTTTAAAATAACTTTTATTAGTTATCCATTTTTACACAAAAAAATACAACACTGAGATGTTGCAGAGTGTCAGAAATATTAAATAATAAAAGCAATCTTTAAAAGAAAGAAACAGAAATAGATTGGAGGAAGAAAATCTCCTCCAGAGTTGATGAGGTTTATTTTTTAGCTACAGGGTGGAAAGATACTTCACAGTTTTAAATAGACTCAGAAATTAAATCAAAGGCAGAAGCATTTTGAATCTGTACCACTTTTTTACTTCTATGCTGCATATTTGACATGCTGTTCTTGTAAGCGCACCCAGAATATTAAAATACTCACATTATCAGTCTTTTGCCCCAAGCTTGATTTAATGAATGCGTAATAACATATCTTGTAAGACCATGGGAGTAAATTGACTAAATTACTTACTATCACTGCTATTTATCAGCAATTAACTTATTTTTAATATTTTATACAGTAGATTAATTGATGTGTCTATTCTTTCTTGGTTATATTTTCATAAAGTAATCAATATGTGTTATATCAGTCCATGAAGGAGATGGACACCGTGGGATTTATATTGGTACAATGCACCATTTGTTAGAATTTTTGATAGCCTTATGACCTGTATGGTATGTGAGAAATTATACTTCTTGCAATGATATTGAAAGGGATGTCTGACTTATTGGTTTTGTGTTGCAGTTTCCTGCACAGTGGGTGGTATGTGGCCTGGCCATATGGGGAATAAACCGGAGACATTGGGGTCTATTACATCAAAGTGTTTAAGTTTAAACACATGAAAGAATTATATTACAGGTGCAGAGAAGACGGAGAACCTAATTTCTCCATCTTTACTATTCTCTGTGTTCGTGGTAATCATACTGCATTCGGGTGACATCCGAGTTCTTTCTGATGTTTCACACGTACCCATAGACTTATGGGTGTGCATGATCCAATTATCGGATGCACTCGCAGCATGCTGCGATGTTTTTTTCATTCCGGATGAGCGTGAGAAACAAATTGCAGATCTGCACTGGCCCATAGTATAACATTGGTCGGAGTGCTATCCGATAAAACATCGGATAGGACCGGCCATGTTATATGCTAGTGAGAGCGGACCCTTACAGTGTTTTTTCAAATCTGCAGCATGTCAATTTTTTCAGCATTTTTGCAGTCTTTTTCACCCATTCAAATGAATGTTTAACAAAGCACATGTAAAAACACGCCAAAGATGCACACAAAAATGGATCAAAAAATGTGACTATTTTATACAGCATTTTTTCTGCCAATACTCAATATGTGCACATACAGTACCCTATTACAGCGAGATACATTCTTTGTAGCCATTCCCTACTCCATCTCATGGAGTTCCCAGACAAAGAACTACAATTGTGGGCTCAGACAAACTTAATAGAATATTTTAAAATGACTTTAAAAAAGAGAAAATCTATGAGGCATTCCTGTAATTATTAAGGCACTACTCCAACATTTTTTTTATTGCTGCACTGAAGTGGTGCAACTAATGTAAGTTTCCTGTCTCAGGTATTATATTTACCTGCCGCCATCTTCTTTGTTATCGGTGCTGCTCCGCTCATCTTCTGCAGGTTGTGACCTGCTGGATTGCTCCAGTGTTTGCTTAGCGAGCCAGGTCACAACTCAATGTAAGTTTATGAGAGCCAGAACAAGGCTCTCATACATGTTTTGGGGCTCTGTCAGTGGTTGTCTTGCAGCTCTAAAATGGCTACCATGAACAGGCATGGTGCAAGGTACTCCATTTCCCAGAGCCCTGTTGTTGCCCTGGCCTTCACCATTTAACACCTATAGAGGGATATGGACTTACACAAGGGTCCCTGGAAAAGGACCACTGAGTCACCTGCTGTTATATGGCGCAAGCTGGCAAGAAGGATAGTCAGGTAGCCGGGTCAAAAGCAAGAGGGTCGCAAAGGTACATAATTGCCAGACAGGAGAAACGTCAATAAACAAGCCAAGGTCAAAACAGGAAAACACAATACTAAAAAGGAGCAGGATACACAGACCTTAACAAGGGAAGCACAAAGCTATATCTTGCTGCTTCTAGCAATAAGCTGGAAGCTTTAGTAGAGTGTTGTGCTTTCCAATTAGCTGGAGTGGGGAGATGATAACTCCAGTTTGACAGCACACACATCCATAATGTCAGACTGCACAGCACTGTAGGTCCCAGCCACCCTAACCTTGGTGGCTGGACAGAGCCTGCGCCATCCAGAGCTTCTGAATCCCACATCTCTTCTATCATCAGGTCTGCCCACAAAGTGAAGACGGCGGCAACTGGAGACAGAAGCAGATGTCACAGTAGAAGGTTCTAGTGGTGATGTGACAATAGTCTTACATTGAGAGCTTGTTACCGTTACCTCTTTCAATCAGCTAGAAGTTGCAGTTTCAAGATGGTGCTTTAAAGAGTACCACTTGTGAGAGAAAAAAAGTGACAGTAGATGAAATTACAAGACTATTCTCATATACATGTTTTAGTGTATCAGATTATTTCCAACAGTATGACAGGGATGCAGGTTTTAGTTTGATTTTACCAGAGTGAGCTCTGAATACGGTGAGCTGCTCTTACCTGGGAGATACCAACCATAAGGGGAGACTTATTGTATTCATCAGCGGAATGCTAGATAGAGCTTTGTGCTTAGGTCTGGTAGGATTTATTCTGAACTTAGGAATTAGCTTTTTATCACTTTGTAATATTGCTAGTCATAGAATATAAAAGAACCCAATTGCCTATTTTTCATAAAAATTCACCTACGTCAAAGCACAAACAAGGTAATTGCATCAAGGTATCCCAATAAGCAGCGAATTAACAAAATACAATTTGCACAAAATTGTCCTCAATTTTCATGAAGAGCTTAATCTTTACTATAGAGCACAGTTATTTTTCAGCCATGTAAATGAATCTCTAAGTGTATTAAAGTGAATGTATCACTAAATTTTTTTAGTATTTAATTTAAAAGCACAAGTAAAAATATCAATAATTTGACAAAAAAATTATAATCAAGGTATATACCAAGTGGGAGAAAAACTCTATTTCTTGGCACCAGCCTCTCATTTAACTGAGCCGACTTCAGCTGAAGTCGGCTTCAGGGGACTCCCCAAGCTCCACTGCTGTGCTGACGTCACTAGAGATGAGCGGTGTTCGACTTGAACTGTTCGTCAAATTCGAGCTGCTTTGGGCGGTGTTAGAGCCATTCGACGAACCAGAACGATTTGCAAAAAATTCGGCTGTTCGAGGTTATGTTCGATAACTGTTCGTGTACCAAAAGCGTAACTGGATTTTTTCACAGTAATACTGTTAATCATTGTTAATAGACAGTTTCAGTGTAGAGTGGGCAGGGGGAGGGGCAGGAGATGGATCTCTGCAGAAATAATGCAGCTCTCCATTTTTTTTTTCTTTCCCGCATTTATAGTGGGGAGGTGCAGTCTGGCAGCCTATCAGCAGCGCACACACGCAGCGAAGTGCTTTTTTTTTAACACAAACAAGGGCATGTGTCATTGGCTGTGTATGTCACATGTCCTTGCCCTATAAGACCCAGCCATTTTCCCCGTCGCCACCATTTTCTCACTGCAACAGCTGAGTGTTAGACGGCACCGCTGCTGCTGTGGGCGCTATACAGTATAACTGTGTGAATTGCGAGCGAATTTGCAGTTAAATAGAGAGATAGGTTTAGGGAGTAGGGACTAGTTGTTATTGCAGCCCTTTTGAGGGCTAGGTTACAGCAGTTCTTAGCACTTTTTGCAAGGCAGGTCTGTGCCAGTGCTGTGCAAGTGTTTTTCACAGCATTTGGCGAAATGTAGCTCAGCCAATCTTTTTGGGCCTGTAGCAGTGTCTGTTTGTCATTGGAGCAGCCCATCTGAACCAAGCTACACCACCTGTGTATCTATTAACAATTTTTTACTGCATCTAGCCCAGTAAATCCTTTTGGGCCTGTAGCAGTGTCTGTTCGTCAGTGGAGTAGCCCATCTGAACCAAGCTACACCACCTGTGTATCTAATAACAATTTTATACTGCATCTAGCCCAGTAAATCCTTTTGGGCCTGTAGCAGTGTCTGTTCGTCAGTGGAGTAGCCCATCTGAACCAAGCTATACCACCTGTGTATCTAATAACAATTTTTTACTGCATCTAGCCCAGTAAATCCTTTTGGGCCTGCAGCAGTGTCTGGTAGTCAGTGGAGTAGCCTATCTGAACCAAGCTACACCACCTGTGTATCTAATAACAATTTTTACTGCATCTAGCCCAGGAAATCCTTTTGGGCATAGTAGCAGTGTCTCGTAGTCATAGGAGTAGCCCACCTGTGAAGCAAACTACATCGCCTGTGTATCTAATAAAATTGTTTTACATCAATCTAACCCAGCCAATCCTTTTAGGCTAGTACCACAGTTTGGCCACTCAGCTCTGCTCGGTTTCCATCCATCGTTTTTTGTGCAAACAACTACAGAGTTGCCAATTAGTTAACCACCAAAATGAGTGGCAAAAGGCCTGCTGCTGGTGGAAAGGGGAATAGGCATGTTGGGAAGGGAAAAAAGGTTGTATCCGAGGGGTAGGTGGTAAAGCAACAGTAACATCTGCAGAAGAAAGACCATCTTCCAGCCAAACTAAGATGTCTACTTCTTTTCGTGGACAATGTGATATGATCCCTTTCTTACAGACACGCCCATCGCTACAAATTCCAGATGAGGCACAAAAACAGAAGGTGCTTCGACGGATATCAAGAGCTCCTTCAAGTTGGCTCTCCTCCACCTCAATTTCAACATCACAAATACTCCAGTCCTCAGAGGTGTCACCCCAATGGCACTTGCTTCCTCACAGCTCCCAAGTCTCCAGCTGCCCGTCTGAGTATGGGATAACACAGATGGTTGAGTCTGCAGAGCTGTTTACTCATACTATAGCCTGGGAATCAGAGGTCTGCTCCAGAGCTTCTGTGAATCCAGACGAGGAAAAGATCTACACTGATGCCCAGAATGTTTGAGTTTGATCAAGGCCCAGATGAAGAAGGTTCTGAGCATAATGTAGACCCTCATTTCCAAACTGTAACTCCTGTTGGTGGAGACAATGAGGAAGATGATGATGAGGCTCAGATACCTGATTTGAGCGACAACTTGACTTTTCGGTCAGGGCAGGAAGAGGTTGGCTCTGAGGACGACGGGTGTGAGAACACACAGGGTGATGATGACGAGGTTGGAGATCCCACTTACTGTCAACCCACAGTCAGCCAGTCGATGAGGTCAGCAGAGGAGGTGGAGGAGGATGCTATTGACGACGAGGTTAGGTTGCGCCTTCTTGGACAGAGACGGAGTACTGAAAGCACGTCAACAACTGAATCCTCAACCACAGCTCTGCCTCTGACCATAAGTCGTGGTGGATCTTCAGGTCGCATGGGCTCTAAGCCTTGCATAGCCTAGGAATTTTTTGAGATCGATAAGGATGACCCAACTCATGTTATCTGAAACATTTGTCACCAAAACCTAAGTAGAGGCCAAAAAATCCATAGTTTGAGTACTTCATGAATGAACCGTCACATGGATATGAAGCATAAGTTGCATTGGGAAGCTCACTGTGCTACAATGCGGACTAGCGGGCCGGGCCAACCACCGTCTGCCCCATCTTGTGCATCCGTGGCCTCTTCATCCTCTGTGACTGGGGGGACCACAGTCACACAAGTTTTTGGACGCAGACCTGCCACCTCTTTACCCGCAACAGCCAGTGTGATTGGCAGGTCGTCAGTTCATTTGGTAGTGGAAACACCTGATGGTGTTGAGCGCTCTCCAACATTGAGAGCACCACCTTTGGATCAAGGCAACATAACATGTCCGCCTGCATCTTCCTCACAGGCCGGCAATTTGCTGGAGACACCCTACTCAACCCCGTCTAAGCACAACAGCCAGCCCTCGGTCGCTCAGATGTGTAAAAGTAAAAGACTATTTCCTCCTAGCCATGACAAAGCTAAGAGGTTGAATTTCACCATCTGCAAGCTCTTGGCTACAGAAATGCTGCCTTTCCGCCTGGTGGACACAGAGGATTTTCGAGACCTTATGTCCGTCGCAGTGCCCCAGTACCAGATGCCCAGTCGCCACTACTTCTCAAAGAAAGGTGTGCCTGCGCTACTCCAGCATGTCGCACACAACATCACCACTTCCTTGAGAAACTCTGTGTGTGACAGGGTGCATTTCACCAAAGACACTTGGACGAGTAGGCATGGACAGGGGCGTTACATGTCGCTGACTGGTCACTGGGTTTCTATGGTGAAAGCAGGACAAGGGGCTGCTGTCCAAGTCTTGCCGTCCCCATGAGTTGTGCGTCAATACTCTTTATCTATAAGTTCCTCCACTGCTTCTGCCTCCTCAACCTCCTCTCGGTCTTCCACCTGCACCTAAAGCCTGTCTGGTAATGCCAAACGCGTTCTAACTGCGCAGAAGGAATCCTGCACACCTCCTTACTATGCTGGCAGCAGGGCTCAATGGCATCAGGCTGTGTTTACTTTGAAATGTCTGGGAAATGTGAGTCACACAGCTGAGGAGTTGTGGTTAGCTCTGAAGACCGAGTTTCATGAATGGTTGTCTCCACTGAACCTGCAGCTAGGGAAGGCCGTGTGCGACAATGCTGCAAACCTGGGTGCGGCCCTTCGCTGGGGCAATGTCACATATGTGCCTTGTATGGCTCACGTGTTGAACCTGGTTGTTCAGCAATTTTTAGCCCACTATCCCGGACTAGATGACATTCTGCAGAGGGCACGTTCACTGTGTGCTCACTTCCGCCATTGGCATCCCGCAGCTTAACTACTTACATCTCTATAGAAGTCGTTGGGCCTGCCAGTTCATCAGCTGAAATGCGATGTGCCGACACGGTGGAATTCAACTCTGCACATGTTGCAGCGACTGGGGCAGCACAGACGAGCCCTGGTGCAATATTGTCTGACGTATAGCCTGGGCCAACAGGATCCAGAGGTGGGGCAAATCACGCTGCAGGAGTGGTCTCAGATCAGGGACCTATGCACCCTTCTGCACAGTTTTGAAATGGCGACAAAGATGTTTAGTGCTGACGATGCCATTATCAGCATGACTATTCCGGTGATTTACATGCTGGAGCACACTTTAAAGAGAATTCAGAGTCAGGTGGTGGGACAAGAGGAGGGGGAGGAAGTAGAGGAGGAGTCGTATGTGGAATGGATAACATCTCCAAGGTCCAGACGGTCGGCAGCACCAAGGCGGCAGGCATGGGAGTGTGGGGGAGAGGGATTAACAAGGGCGCATGGTAGCAGCCAAACTGTTGAGGAAGGTGCAGGAGCCAAGGAAGAAGTGGAGGATGAACTGGCGATGGGCATAGAAGACTCATCAGATGAGGGAGACCTTGATCACATTTCTGTTGTGCGAGGTTGGGGAGAGAGGGCAGAAGAACGAAGCATGATTCTTACCTCGCCACCAACACAACAAGGACTTGGTCATCCTGGATGCGAAAGACACATGAGTGCCTTCTTGCTGCACTACCTGCAACATGACCCTCGGATTGTCAGAATTCGAAGTAATCCCAACTACTGGGTTGCCACACTCTTAGATCCCCAGTGCAAAAGTAAATTTGCCAAAATAATTCCTGCCATAGAAAGGAATTCACGCATGCACTAGTATCAGCAGAGGCTCTTACAAAATCTTACATGTGCTTTTCCACAAAACACCAGTGGTGCTTGTAGTGAATCTCACAGTTCTAACTTGCCAACCGTGGGACTGTCGAGTCTTCATCACTCAAACCGTAACAGTAACACTGTATCTGCTGGTAACAGCAATTTTGTGGAATCGTTTCACCAAATTTTTAGACCATCCTTTGCAAGGCCACAGGAGACAAGAAGTCTGACACATAGTCAACATCTAGAGAGGATGGTACAGGAGTATCTCTAAGTGAACATCGAAGCCATGACTGTGTCACTGGACCCTTGCTCATTTTGGGCTTCCAATCTGGAAAAATGGCCTGAGCTCGCCACTCATGCCTTGAAGATCTTGTCGTGCCCCGCAGCCAGCGTTCTCTCTGAACGTGTGTTCAGCGCTGCTGGTGGTGTGCTGACAGATAAGCGCACGCGGCTGTCCACCGAGAAAGTAGACAGACGCACGTTCATAAAGATGAACAAATCATGGATCCGCAAGGACTTTTCTACCCCTGTGTCATCCTGGGGAGACTAAAAGCTTGAGGATTTTGGAAAATCACCTCACCAACCATTTTAAGCAACTTTGGGGCAATTGATGCCACTTAAGTGGTGTCTGTGCCACAATTTTTGGAAAAAATGGAGACTCTTTAAGGAGTCCCCTTGCTGTGTTTTACATGACGTTGGCATCGTCAATTCCATGTGGGTCGGGTCACCCCCCCCCTTTTAACCGTAAGAAACTACATACACTATGGCTTGGGGTAACACAGATGGTTGAGTCTGAAGAGCTGTTTACTCATACTATAGCCTGGGAATCAGAGGTCTGCTCCAAAGCTTCAGTGTCTGCTAGTCAGCGTAGTAGCCCAGCTGTGAAGCAAGCTACACCACCTTTGTATCTAATAACAATTTTTTACTGCAGCTAACCTAGCCAATCATTTTGGGCTAGTAGCAGTGTCTCCTAGTCAGCGGAGTAGCCCATCTGAAGCAAGCTACATCGCCTTTTAATCTAATAACAATTTTTTACTGCATCTAACCCAGCCAATCATTTTGGGCTAGTAGCAGTGTCTCGTAGTCAGCGGAGTAGCCCATCTGAAGCAAGCTACACCGCCTTTGTATCTAATAACAATTTTTAACTGCATCAAGCCCAGGCAATACTTTGGGCCTAGTAGCAGTGTCAGCTAGTCAGCGGAGTAGCCCAGCTGTTTTGCAAGCTACAACGCCTGTAGATCTAATTACAAATTTTTAACTGCATCTAGCTCAGGCAATACTTTGGGCCTAGTAGCAGTGTCTGCTAGTCAGTGGAGTAGCCCAGCTGTTAAGCAAGCTACACCACCTGTGGTTTGGACACTTAATTTTTTCAAAGGAAACGCTTCGGGCCCCCGGGACACTCGGTGAAGAGCATCGGGGAGGTGCCCCAAGGCACGGGGGCTGGGACTGGCGGTAGCACGCCTTGCGGCGGACCACCAAGCTCGATCCTTATGAAAGCTTTTTAACTGCAGCAGCTTTAGTGGATGCTACTGGAGCTGAAATTACAGCGGCTGTTGGCACCAGACTTGCCCTCGAATAGATCCTTGTAAAAGGATTTAAAGTGTACTCATTCAAATTACAGAGCTTAGACCTGCCTCCACCGCGGGGGGTCTCGACCCACCAGCGAGCAGGCACCAGTATTTGGAGAGTGGGGCAGGCCGTCAGGGTCCACCGTGGCTCTGGCTCAAACCCGGCGACACGGAGGTCGCACGGGTAGGAACGGCCTGGCCGTGTCATCTTCGCACTCCAGCGTATTCCCTCTGCCTGCTTGCGCCTGTAACCCCAAAAGGATGAGCAAGCGGCTTTTCTTCCCAGGGCTGTTCCCCACCCAGCAGGAACGTGGGGGAGCTCAGGTCGGCCTTCCACCGTACTTACCTCCCTCGCCCTCTTTCCTTCTTCCATTCTCCATCTAACCCCTCGGCTCTGTGGTGTCTGCTCTCCCTCCAGCTCTCTCCTTCTCACAGGTGGACTACCGCATGTATTCACACTGTGGCGAATCTTTTGGGCCCAGGCATAAGAAGTCGTCGAGATAATGGATAATATGTGCCCCCTTAGAAGCGTCCATGACGACCCATTCGAGGAAACAACTAAACGCCTCAAATAGTGAGCAGGATCTGGAGCACCCCATGGGCAAACAGTGATCTATATAGTATGCTCCTTCCCAGAAGCAGCCCAATAGGCGGACACTATTCGGAGGCACAGGTAGTAAGTAACTGGAACACTCCCTCAATGTGTGTTTTGGCCATTAGGGTGCCCCTTCCCAACTTCTTGACCTGCCTGATTGCCTTTTCAAAGGATGTACAGTATATACTACTGTATTGGTTCCACGTCGATGTTGTCATTTACTGACCTGTCCCTTGGATATGACAAATGGTGGATTAGTCCTAATGTATTGGGTTCCGTTTTTGGCACGACTCCCAACGGGGATACCACTATGTCTTGTAAGGAAAGTGTTCTGAATGGAACAGCCATTCTACCTAAAGATATTTCTTTTTTTAATTTTCTTGTCACGACGTCTGGGTGTTTGTAGGCTGATTTTAGATTTTTACTCCAGCCTTTCTTTATTTTAGAAGGGCATGACATGCCTATATCTGTGTCTCCTCCTCCTTTTACTCTTCCACCTCTTTTCTTTTCGCATGACTATATGTACTTGTCACTTTTCCATGTGTTAGTTGTGTCTTCTGAACAGTTTGTCAGCTTTTGGACACCTTTGAACGTGTTTTCTATGTGTTTTTTATGTGTTTCTATGTGCTTTTGTTTGCCTTCCATTGGTTTTAACGGTGTTCAACGGTGTTCGGCGAACCGTTCGACGAACCGTTCGGCGAATATGCCGGTGTTCGACGAACCGAACCCGAACACTACGGGGGTGGCTCAACACTAGACGTCACTCTCCCATGATGCATTGCACCAAGAGAAAGTGAGCAGCAATCTATGGTCTGCGCTCTGTAATACTAGAGCTGCTCAGCTATAGGTAAAATGCAGAGCAGGATCGCTGGCTGCTGTATACATTGGTAACAATCCTGTCAGTGAGTCAGCAGTAACTCAGCGATTCTGCTCTATGTTATGGGTCCGGGTGGTGGAACCTCTGTGCCGAGGTGCAAGGAGGGACCCAGAGAGGCGTGACTAAGTATCCACCCGAACCGACCCTGGTCGTACGGCAGCTAACGACACCATGACCAGGGAGGATCCGGGCTGAGGGACCCGGTGCTACTCTGGGGACGACCTTGTAAGAGAGCAGGAGGCTCCCACGGGTCAGATGGCTGGGACTGACCGGTATGGCGGATGGACACGGCAAGCAGGCGGGAGTCTCTGGTAGCTGACTGGTGGTCACAGTTCGAGAAAGCAGGGCAAGTAGCAGTCTTTAGGTTTACCAAGAAGGTGGTCACAGCAAGTGACGGCAGGGTCTCCAGGCAGGCTGGCAGGAAACAGGCAGGTGCTCCCAGGTGAGCGGACAGACACACGAGGCGGGTAACTGACAGGTAACTGGTGGGAGCTCCCAGGTGAGTGGGCTGACGGACACAGCAGGTAACAGGCAGGTAACTGGTGGACGCTCCCAGGTGAGCAGGCAGACAGATGAGACAGGTAACAGGCCGGTAACTGGTGGATGCTCCCAGGTGAGCGGTCTGACAGACGAGGCAGGTAACAGGCAGGTAACTGGTGGACGCTCCCAGGTGAGTGGTCTGACAGACAAGGCAGGTAACAGGCAGGTAACTGGTGGACGCTCCCAGGTGAGCGGTCTAACAGACAAGCAGGCGGATGCTCCCAGGTGAGCGGACAGATAGCCAAGGCAGGTAACAGGCAGGTAACAGGTGAGCGCTCCAGGTGAGCAGGCTGGCAGGCTCGGCAGGTAACGGGCAGA
This sequence comes from Phyllobates terribilis, assembly GCF_046119375.1. NCBI lineage: Eukaryota > Metazoa > Chordata > Amphibia > Anura > Dendrobatidae > Phyllobates > Phyllobates terribilis. The sequence continues at coordinate 210,089,846 of NW_027362771.1, forward strand.
TAACAGGCTGGCAGGCAGGACGAGAAGTCAGGCTAGCAGCGGGACCTGAGGGCTGAAGCACAGATCAGACACAGTGCAAACAACTTTGCTCGGGCACCTCCATTTTGGAAGAGGTGCCTTATATATGGGAAGTCCTCCGGCAATTGACCGGGGACTCCTTAGGATGACGCGCGTGGCCCCTTTAAGACAGGAGGAGCGCGAGTGCGCCCTAAGCACACTGCCCGGGAAGGAGCGCGCGCCGGCAGCAGCGAGGGAAGGAGCGCTGGAGGACGCCGCGCGCTGAACAGGAAGGTGAGAGGGACGGCGTCTCTGCCTAGCTGGAGGCAGAGACGCCGATGCTATAGTACCCCCCCCTTTAGGCCCCCCTTTTTTAGGCCAGAGAGAAATTTCTCAAGGAGAAGCGGAGCGTTGATGTTCTCCCTGGGTTCCAAAGTTCTTTCCTCAGGACCAAACCCCTTCCAATCCACCAGAAAAAAGGTTCTCCCTCTTACCCTCTTGGTGGCCAGGATACTCTCCACTTCAAAGACGTCCTCAGCAGAAACCGGAGTAGGAGGAGTACCTGGATTGTCGGAAAAAGTGTTAAGGACAACGGGTTTGAGGAGGGATACGTGGAAGGAGTTGGGAATGCACATGGTGGCCGGGAGTTTTAATTTGTAGGCCACTGGGTTAATTTGCCTAAGGACTTCGAAGGGTCCGATGAATCGAGGGCCCAACTTGTAGGAGGGTACTTTGAGTGGCACATGTTTGGAAGAGAGCCAAACCTTGTCTCCTGGACGGAATTGTGGCGGATCCAGACGTCTCTTATCAGCATATCTCTTCATCCGCTCGGAGGACAGAAGAAGAGCGGACCTAGTACTTTCCCAAATAGTAGAAAATTCGCTGACAAGAGACTCCGCGGCAGGGTTGTCCACAGAAGCGGAGACAGGAACTGGAATCCGGGGATGTTGGCCACCGACTATAAAGAACGAGGTCTTGGAAGAGGATTCGCTCTCATGGTTATTATAAGAGAATTCGGCCCATGGTAGGAGATCCACCCAATCCGAATGGTGGGCATTAACGAAGTGCCGGAGGTATCTGGTCAGGATCTGATTGATCCGCTCCACTTGACCATTGGACTGTGGGTGATAAGCGGGGGAGAAATCCAGGGTGACATCTAGCAGTTTACATGTGGCTCTCCAGAAGCGTGAGGTGAACTGAACCCCACGATCCGACACGATGTGGCCGGGTAGGCCATGGAGACGGAAGATGTGGCGGATAAAGTCTTTAGCCAGCTCGGGTGCAGATGGGAGACCAGGCTGGGGAATGAAGTGGGCCATTTTAGAAAAGCGGTCAACGACCACCCAAATGACTGTACAACCGGCAGAAACAGGAAGATCGGTGATAAAGTCCATAGCAATGTGCTGCCATGGAGCAGCAGGTACGGGCAGGGGCAAGAGATGGCCAGCTGGTAGTTGTCTGGAAACTTTGTTACGGGCACCGGATGAACAGGCCGGGACGAAGTCTACAACGTCCTTACGCAGGGTAGGCCACCAGTAATGCCGGGTAATGAGCTGGAAGGTCTTCTTTTGGCCAGCATGGCCAGCTAGTTTAGAAGAATGTCCCCAGCGAAGAACCCTCTCCCGATCTGGTACTGCTACAAACATCTTACCGGGTGAAAGATGAGTCAGATCCAAGGGGGCCACATTCATCACATTGGAGGAGTCAATGATGTGCATAGGCTCCTCCTCTTGATCAGAGGACAGGAAGGACCGGGACAAGGCATTAGCTTTGACGTTCTGGTCCGCCGGGCGGAAATGAAGAATGAAGTTGAAGCGGGCAAAAAACAACAACCACCGGGCCTGGCGAGGATTGAGTCTCTGGGCATTTTGGAGATATGCCAGGTTTTTGTGATCCATGTAGATGATTACCGGGTAAAGAGCCCCTTCTAGCAGATAGCGCCACTCCCCCAGTGCAAATTTGACGGCAAGCAATTCACGATCTCCTATGGAGTAGTTGCGCTCAGACGAGGAGAAGATTTTGGAGAAAAAGCCGCAGGTTACCATTCTCCCGGTAGAAGATTTTTGGGTGAGTACCGCTCCGGCTCCGGAGGAGGAGGCATCAACCTCCAGGTAGAATTGTTTATTACAGTCTGGACGATGCAGGATGGGGGCAGAGGCGAAGGCTTTCTTTAAGGAAAGGAAGGCCTCCTCGGCTTCAGGCGACCATACCTTGGGATTAGCCCCCTTACGGGTAAGCGCAGATATGGGAGCAGTCCAGGACGAGAAGTGTGGGATGAAAAGACGATAGTAATTAGCGAAGCCCAGGAATCGCTGTATCGCCTTCAAACCTTCTGGACGGGGCCATTTTAGAAAAGAAGAGAGCTTCTCTGGATCCATTTGTAGATGTGTCTGGGAGATAACATAGCCCAAGAATGGAAGGGAGGTCTGGTCGAAGAGGCACTTCTCGTATTTGGCATAGAGGTGGTTCTGCCGGAGCCTAAGCAGGACCTGACGAACATCCCTCCGGTGTGTGTGGAGATCCGGAGAGAAGACCAAGATATCGTCCAGGTAAACCACTACGCAGGAGTACAGGAGATCACGGAAGATGTCGTTGACCAGCTCTTGAAAGACAGCGGGGGCGTTACAGAGACCAAAGGGCATCACAAGGTACTCATAGTGACCGTCCCGGGTATTGAATGCTGTCTTCCACTCGTCTCCTTGATGGATACGGACCAGGTTATATGCTCCTCGTAGATCCAGCTTGGAGAAGATCCTGGCGCCCTTGAGATGGTCAAACAATTCGGAGATGAGCGGCAGGGGGTATTTGTTTTTCACCATGATTAGATTGAGTCCTCTGTAGTCAATACAGGGATGTTTTGACAAAGAAGAATCCGGCTCCAGCCGGGGAGGTAGATTTTTGCATAAATCCCCTAGCCAGATTCTCTTCAATGTATTCAGACATGGCCCGGGTTTCAGCCCCAGACAATGGGTAGATACGCCCATGGTGAGGAGTGGCGCCAGGTACCAGGTCAATCGGGCAGTCGTATGGCCTATGGGGTGGCAACGTCTCTGCTTCCTTTTTTACCGAAGACATCCGCATAGGGCCAGTATGGAGCCGGGAGACCGGGTAGATTAGCTGGAGTAGGCGGAGGGCGAGCTGGGCGAACCGGGACCAGGCAGGTCTTATGGTAGTCAGGACGCCACCGGAGAACTTTGCCGGATCGCCAGTTCAATACGGGTTTATGTGTCTGGAGCCAAGGTAGACCCAGCAACAGGGAGTGAGAGAGTCCGGATAGCACATGGAAGGAGATCTTCTCAGAGTGCAGCATTCCCACCTGCAGAGTTAAGGGTTCAGTGACGAGCAGGATGGGTACTGGAAGGAGTTTACCATCCACGAAGGCAACTGACAAAGGTTCAGTGAGAGGCTTGGTGGGAATACGGTATCTCTCTACTAAGGACTGGGAGATGAGGTTCCCAGCCGCTCCAGAGTTCAGGTGAGCATTTTCAAAGTGCCGATCCTCTCCCCAGGAGAGAGAGACAGACAAAGTTAGGGAGGGAGAGGACTTACTTTTGTCTAGGACAACCTCTCCGAGCGATCCTAGACACCGGCGTTTCCTGGCCTCTCCGGGCAGGAACGGATCAGGTGCTCCTTGCTGCCACAATAGAAACAGCTCCCCTCGGCCCGGCGTGACTCCTGGCGGGATTTGACCAACTTGGTCTGGTCGACCTGCATGGGCTCGGGTGAGTGCACCCGGGGAGCGACTGAAGAAGAGACAGGTCTCTGGAAGTTAGGAGCAAGGCGGGGAAACTTTCTCTCATGGGTGGTTTCCTTGGTACGTTCCTGGAACCGGATGTCAATCCGGGTAGCAAGTGACACCAGGTCGTCCAGGGTGGTAGGGATGTCTCGACCGGCAAGTTCATCTTTAATCCGACCGGAAAGACCCTCTCAGAAGACAGATAGCAGGGCCTCGTTATCCCAGGCAAGTTCAGAAGCGAGGGTACGGAACCGTATGGCATATTGACCTACGGTGAGACTCCATTGGCGGAGACGTAGCAGAGAGGAGGCTGACGAGGTCTTTCGTCCCGGTTCATCGAAAACTTTCCGGAAAGCAGTGAGGAAAGCTGACAAGTTGGATACTAGGGGATCCCCTCTCTCCCACAGGGGACTTAGGCAAGCCAGTGATTCCCCAGTGAGATGGGACATGATGAAAGCCACTTTGGCCTGGTCGGTGGTAAAGTGATGTGCCAAGAGTTCAAAGTGCAGGGTGCACTGGTTTATGAAGCCCCGAGCTGGAGCGGGGTCACCTCCGAAATGAGGAGGTGCAGAAAGCCGGGGTCCGGAGCAGGATGCCATGGTATTGATGGGCAGTGGCGCTGCCGGGGTGCGAGTTGTGCAACTAGCGGTGGTTGCTGGTGGAGCAGTCAGTGTGTCCAGGCGGGAGTGGACATTCCGCAGGTGGTTCAGGATGGACTCCTGCTGGGATCTCTGACGGGAGACTTCCTGGTATAGGTCAGAGAGCGAGGGAGCTTGGGTACCACTGGGTTCCATGGCCCGAGCAAACTGTTACGGGTCCGGGTGGTGGAACGTCTGTGCCGAGGTGCAAGGAGGGACCCAGAGGGGCGTGACTAAGTATCCACCCGAACCGACCCTGGTCGTACGGCAGCTAACGACACCGTGACCAGGGAGGATCCGGGCTGAGGGACCAGGTGCTACTCTGGGGACGACCTTGTAAGAGAGCAGGTGGCTCCCACGGGTCAGATGGCTGGAACTGACCGGTATGGCGGATGGACACGGCAAGCAGGCGGAAGTCTCTGGTAGCTGACAGGTGGTCACAGTTCGAGAAAGCAGGGCAAGTAGCAGTCTTTAGGTTTACCAGGAAGGTGGTCACAGCAAGTGATGGCAGGGTCTCCAGGCAGGCTGGCAGGAAACAGGCAGGCGCTTCCAGGTGAGTGGACAGACAGACACAGCAGGTAATAGGCAGGTAACAGACGAAACAGGTATCAGGCCGGTAACTGGTGGACGCTCCCAGGTGAGCGGTCTGACAGACGAGGCAGGTAACAGGCAGGTAACTGGTGGACGCTCCCAGGTGAGCGGTCTGACAGACAAGGCAGGTAACAGGCAGGTAACTGGTGGACGCTCCCAGGTGAGCGGTCTAACAGACACGGCAGACGGATGCTCCCAGGTGAGCGGACAGATAGCCAAGGCAGGTAACAGGCAGGTAACAGATGAGCGCTCCAGGTGAGCAGGCTGGCAGGCTCAGCAGGTAACGGGCAGATAACAGGCTGGCAGGCAAGATGAGAAGTCAGGCTAGCAGCGGGACCTGAGGGCTGAAGCACAGATCAGACACAGTGCAAACAACTTTGCTTGGGCACCTCCATTTTGGAGGAGGTGCCTTATATATGGGAAGTCCTCCGGCAATTGGCCGGGGACTCCTTAGGACGACGCGCGCGGCCCCTTTAAGAGAGGGGGAGTGCGCGCGCGCGCGCCCTAAGCACAGTGCCCGGGAAGTAGCGCGCGCTGGCAGCAGCGAGGGAAGGAGCACTGGAGGACGCCACGCGCTGAACAGGAAGGTGAGAGGGATGGCGTCTCTGCCTAGCAGGAGGCAGAGACGCCGATGCTACACTCTACATCTGCTGGGACACCACAATCAGCTCTCTGTCTGCCCAGGTCTTGTAACTCCTTCCATAACTCACCAGGCAGTGAGCTGGAGCGCTGCCTTTGGTTTCCTCCTTCCACCTCCATCTTCTGTGGTAAATCCCTGCATAATATTCTTGCTGTGGGCTTCCTATTCCCCCCACACACTGAAGTCCAGATCTTCTGAATACTACTGCAGCCTCCGGGTTAGTGATTGTGCCCCTCCCCCACTGTGTGACAGCAAGCTGGGCTGAGAGGAGTGATGTGGGAAACAGAAACTACAGCTACTGAAGGAAGCTATGTGGCAGACAAGAGGGGGCTTTATTTACTTCCAGTTTCTGTATATGGCCAGTGTATGTGTAAATGTGTGTATATACTTGTGTCAAACGCTTGCATATATGTGGAGAGCGTGTGCATGAATGTACAGTGTGTGTAAACATGTGTGCAGTGTGTGTGTATGTGTGGTGGGCCACTGAGGAGGCGCCAGATGTTGCAGAAGGGCCAGCTGGAGTGTATAGCCTCACTGGCAGCAGATAATGATTTCACGGTAGCTGAAGTTGGTCTCTGGACTCCTTAACGCTTCCCTCATGTCCACAACAATTTCAAAGGCGGGAGGTGGCACTTGTGGATAGTATAGGACCCCTTGGGTCACTCATGTAGAGGTGGTGTCTAGGTGCAGGTGTTGGAGCGCCCGTGATATTTGTACAATCTCAAGCAGCCAGACACGCAGGTGAACTTGTAAACATAACAATTTTACTGAAGGAGGTAACAGGGTACAGACTCTCTTACGGGCAAAGTTCACAGTATATTAGCATAATACCTACACAGCGGGTGAATAAATCACATATTATCCCATTCATGGGGAAAAGGAGGGGATTTTACCACATCATTTTGGATATAAACCTATAAAAAGAATGGTACACCCCAAAAATGCAACTCAGATGCTAAAGAATAGATTTAAAAGGTATATATTTTATTTAGATATATTAAAAGACAGGATCACTACAAAACATAAAAAAGGTCAGTGGGTATGAGGTGAGAGATACATGAATAAGATCACAAGAGGGCATGGAAACTATATGGGCAGTGCATAAGGGTCCTTAGGCTAGTAGGTGCTAAAGTGCAGTATTCATAGTTTAATCCTAAAAAGTGCATAGACTCATGGGACAGTGCCAGTGCCATGCGCACAGTTTAAATATCAACCAATATACAGTATACATATATATGTGCGCTCGCTACTTAACATGAGTCAGGCTTACCCATATATGTCCAACTGTGATCGCGCCCCGACGCGCGTTACGCGTGGTGGGCTTCCTCGGGGGGCGATGTGGTATGTATGGGATCTCATATCTATTTATATCCCCATCCTCAATTGAGATGAACGTGACAGCCATCGGTAACGGCGCACGTGCAGCGGAATCCCGGCATCCACAGATCACTTCCGGCCATCGCGATGACGGCGCGGGTCAGGAAAGAGTTTCCTGTGACGTCATTTCCCGCATTGCATCGTGTGGATGCCTTCAGTGATGGTGGTACTGTAGGGACCCACCGCGCGTGCGCATACCCAGGTGGCCATTTTCCTTTTGGGCAGAACGAAGGGCAAAATTCGCCAATCTCTCATCTTAAACCATTTTCTAATTAAAGGGTTGTGGAGGATATTGGGACCAGGAAACCCAGAGAGGAGCATAGAGAAGCAACAAGGATGACGGTCACAGTCCGCATGGGAACAGGTAATACACAAAAAGGGGATGTCACTCTGATGCAATATGCATCAGCATATATGACCCAAAAGAAGGCAGTTATGCATTTCTTCTGTGTTCCCAAATCTAGGATTTTGTTCATCTCCATCCTCGCTCCATTTTTCACAGGATCCCATAATAGCTTATAGGGTTGAAGGTCACGTCCATCAATGAGTTAGGCATAGAGATGGGGACATCAAAGATAATCTTATGTCCAACTATGAGATATGAAAAAAGTAAAAAACAATTAAAAAACAACATACAAAATTGAAACCAATTGGAGAGAGAGGCAGGAACACGGATTAGCTCGATTATCTATTATAGAAAAGGTGAAAAAGATAATTTTTCACTTAGCCCAGAGGGGGACATGGTGTCCAGAGCACAGATCCAACGGCATTCCAATTGAGCTAAGATTTTCTTTCTGTCACCCCCCCTGGTACCACATAGTATTCTGTCAATTCCAACGAATTTGATGTCATCTGTATTGCACTTATGGTGTAACCTAAAGTGTCTTGGGATGGTTTTTAATGCAGAGACATCCTCTGCCGTACTAGAGGCTTTGATGTCTCTAATATGCTCCCTCACTCTTATGCGGAGCTCTCGAGATGTGAGTCCCACATAATGGAGGTTGCAAGTACAAGTGGCATGATAGATAATGTAACTCGTACTGGAGGAGATGTAATGAGTGATCCGGTAGTCCCTACCCCCATCAGAAGATGAAAAACTAGTAGCCCTGGTGATGTTTCTGCATGCCAGGCAGGATCCGCATGGAAAACAGCCCCATCTCTGCACACCAGCACCGAACGGATTCGGAGGATTTGCCACATTATGACTCCTTACCAAGATGTCTCTCAGATTCCGACTTTTCCTTGCAGTAAGCAGTGGATGGTCAGGAAGGATTCTCCTCAGAGTAGGTTCTGTAGTGAGAATCGGCCAGTGTTTTTGCAATATTTGTCTCATTTTCGGCCATTGATGGTTAAAAGTTGAGATAAATCTCAGAGGGGGATCTTTTTTAGAGCATCTACCTTTATTCACCAATAACAAGTCACGAGGTGTTTTTTTAGCACGGTGGTATCCCTGCTTTACGGCTCAAGTCCCGAGCCTGAGCCTCAAAGATCTCATCTGGAGAACAAATGCGTTTCACTCTAAGAAATTGACCTGTTGGTGCTGCGCGGATCGTATGCACAGTGTGTGCCGATGTCGCATGGAGGAGGGAATTTACTGATGTTTCCTTCCGATACACATCCGTCCGGACACAGCCAAATGATAAATAGATCGTCTATATATCTATACCAGCACTTCGCCTGGGAGGCATCGCCCACGCTGCCAATGACAACCTCCCTCTCCCAATATCCTAGAAAGAGGTTGGCATACGACGGCACGCACGCCGCCCCCATCGCAGTGCCCCGTCTCTGTAAGAAGAAGCGGTCTTTGAATCTAAAAAAGTTATGTGTTAAAATGAATTGTAGGAGTTCCAAAACAAGGTGCCACAGTGCAAAGTCTAAGTTACTTGTACTAAGGAAGAATTTTACTGCCTCCAATCCATCCGAATGATCAATGCTGGTGTACAGAGACTCGACGTCCGCAGTAACCAGAGTCATGTCTGAGTCCAAGTACAGACCATCGATTTTTCTAACGACGTCCGTAGTGTCCCTGACATAGTTCACAGTATATCGTGCATATGAAAGTAATGGTTCTCCCCTCATGAGACAAGTGAGGTTATGGCCTCTCAGGGCGGCTGGAGAAGAGTTCTCTTCACTTGCTAGTAGAGGAAATGCTATGCGCAGTCCAAGAAATTTTACACTGAAGGAGGGACCTTCACAGATTGGCTCTCTGTGGAAACAGTGGCCATACTCACAGTTTTTAGCCCACTGTTCCCTCTCTCAGGGGGTAGGTTTAAACCAAGTCGATGGCATGGCAGCCACAAGGATCTGGTCCTGGTGTGATCTTCCCTGATTGGAAGAGGCTTCACTCTTTTTGTGAAGGAGATTATGTGAGGAAAAATGTCCCCTCAGCATAGATTGGCATTCAGAACTCTTCTCTGAGGGAAAAGTGTCTCTCCTCTATCTTCCTTAGGCAGCTTGAACCACCCACAACTGGTTTGTAACAGTGCTCTGTCAATGTGTACCCTGAGCTGGGAGACTCCTCCCAGCCATTTCTATGGCAGCTTCTTGTGAGGAGAATAATCATTTAGCTTTCATATACAGATATTGGCCAGTAGATGGCAGGAAAGTACAATTTACAATGCAATGTATTATATCCCCTAACTCAGTACCCACAATGGAACAAATCTACTGCCACACTACAACTATCTCATTTAGCAGCAGTAAAATGGGCATATATGTGGAGAGTACGTGCATGAATGTACAGTGTATATAAACGTGTGTGCAGTGTGTATATATATACAATCCCTGGCAAAAATTATGGAATCACCGGGCTCGGAGGATGTTCTTTCAGTTGTTTAATGTTGTTGAAAAAAAGCAGATCACAGACATGGCACAAAACTAAAGTCATTTCAAATAGCAACTTTAGGGCTTTAAGAAACACTAACAGAAATCAAGATTAAAAATGTGGTACTCAGTAAGGGTAATTTTTTCAGACCAAGCAGAGGGAAAAAATTATGTAATCACTCAATTCTGGAACCAATTATGGAATCACCCTGTAAATTTTCATTTCCAAAACTAACACCTGCATCAAATTAGATCTGCTCGTTAGTCTGCATCTAAAAAGAAGTGATCACACCTTGGAGAGCTGTTGCACCAAGTGGACTGACATGAATCATTGCTCCAACACGAGAGATGTCAATTGAAACAAAGGAGAGGATTATCAAACTCTTAAAAGAAGGTAAATCATCATGCAATGTTACAAAAGATGTTGGTTGTTCACAGTCAGCTGTGCCTAAAATCTGGACCAAATACAAACAACATTGGAAGTTTGTTAAAGGCAAACATACTAGTAGACCAAGGAAGACATCAAAGCGTCAAGACCGGAAACTTAAAGTAATATGTCTCCAAAACAGGAAATGTACAACAAAACAAATGAGGAACGAATGGGAGGAAACTGGAGTCAATGTCTGTGACCCAACTGTAAGAAACCACCTAAAGGAAATGGGATTTTCATACAGAAAAGCTAAACCTAAGCCATCATTAACAACTAAACAGAAAAAAACAAGGTTACAATGGGCTAAGGAAAAGCAATCGTGGACTGTGGATGACTGGATGAAAGTCATATTCAGTGATGAATCGCGAATCTGCATAGGTGATGATGCTGGAACTTTTGTTTGGTGCCGTTCCAATTAGATTTATAAAGATGACTGCATGAAGAGAACATGCAAATTTCCACAGTCATTGATGATTTGGAGCTGCATGTCAGGTAAAGGCACTGGGGAGATACAGTAGCTGTCATTACATCTTCAATAAATGCCCAAGTTTACATTGATATTTTGAACAGTTCTCTTATCCCATCAATAGAAAGGATGTTTGGGGATGATGACATCATTTTTCAAGATGATAATGCATCCTGCCATACAGCAAAAACTATGAAAACATTCCTTGAAAGAAGACACATAAGGTCAATGTCATGGCCTGCAAATAGTCCGAATCTCAATCCAATTGAAAATCTTTGGTGGAAGTTGAAGAAAATGGTCCATGACAGGGCTCCAACCTGCAAAGCTGATCTGGCAACAGCAATCAGAGAAAGTTGGAGCCAGATTGATGAAGAGTACTGTTTGTCACTCATTAAGTCCATGCTTCAGAGACTGCAAGCTGTTATTAAAGCCAGAGTTGGCGCAACCAAATATTAGTGATGTATTGGAGTGTTCTTTTGTGTATTTGTTTTTCATGATTCCATAATTTTTTCCTCAGAAGTGAGTGATTCCATAATTTTTTCCCTCTGCTTGGTCTGAAAAAAATTACCCTTACTGAGTACCACATTTTTAATCTTGATTTCTTTTAGTGTTTGTTAAAGCCCTAAAGTTGCCATTTGAAATTACTTTAGTTTTGTGCCATGTCTGTGATCTGTTTTTTTTCAACAACATTAAACAACTGAATGAACATCCTCCGAGCCCGGTGATTCCATAATTTTTGCCATATATATATATATATATATATATATGTATATATATATATATATATGTGTATATACACACGTGGTCCAAAATTGTTGGTACCCCTCGTTTAATGAAAGAAAAACCCACAATGGTCACAGAAAAACTTGAATCTGACGAAAGTAATAATAAATTAAAAATCTATGAAAATGAACAAATGAAAGTCAGTCATTGCTTTTCAACCCTGCTTCCACAGAATTTTTTAAACAAAAATTAAACTCATGAAATAGGCCTGGACAGAATTGATGGTACCCCTGAAATTTTGTGACAAAAGGTACATTTTAAATCAAGCTGTGTCCACTAACTAGCATCACAGGTGTCTACAATCTTGTAATCAGTCAGTGGGCCTGTATATAGGGCTACAGATACTCACTGTGCTGTTTGGTGACATGGTGTGTACCACACTCAAGATGGACCAGAGGAAGCAAAGGAAAGAGTTGTCTCAAGAGATTAGAAAGAAAAATATAGACAAGCATGTTAAAGGTAAAGGTTATAAGACCATCCCCAAGCAGCTTGATGTACCTGTGACTACAGTTGCACATATTATTCAGAAATTTAAGATACATGGGACTGTAGCCAACCTCCCTGGATGTGGAGGAAAATTGATGACAAATAAAAGAGACAGATAATACGAATGGTAACAAAAGAGCCCAGGATAACTTCTAAAGAGATTAAAGGTGAACTTCAAGCTCAAGGAACATCAGTGTCAGATCGCACCATCCGTCATTGCTTGATCCAAAGTGGACTTCATGGGAGATGACCAAGGAGAACACCATTGTTGAAAAATAATCAGAAAAAAGCCTGACTGGAATTTGCCTAACTACATGTTGACAAGCCACAAAACTTCTGGGAGAATGTCCTATGAACAGATGAGACAAAAATGGAAGTTTTTGGCAAGGTACATCAGCTCTATGTTCACAGATGGAAAAATGAAGCATATCAAGAAAAGAACATAGTCCCTACTGTGAAACATGGAAGAGGCTCTGTTATGTTCTGGGGCTGCTTTGCTGCATCTGGTACAGGTCGTCTTGAATCTGTGCAGGGTACAATGAAATCTCAAGACTATCAAGGGATTCTAGAGAGATGTGCTGGCCAGTGTCAGAAATCTTGTTCTCAGTCGCAGGTCATGGGTCTTGCAACCGGATAATGACCCAAAACACACAGCTCAGCTAAAAACACCCAAGAATGGCTAAGAGGAATACATTGGACTATTCTTAAGTGGCTTTCAATGAGCCCTGAACTAAATCCTATTGAGCATCTTTGGAAAGAGTTAAAACATGCTGTCTGGAAAAGGCAACATTCAAACACGAGACAACTGGAGCAGTTTGCTCATGAGGAGTGGGTCAAAATACCTGTCGAGAGGTGCAGAAGTCTCATTGACAGTTACAGGAATCGTTCGATTGCAGTGATTGCCTCAAAAGGTTGTTCAACAAAATATTAAGTTAAGAGTACCATCATTTCTGTCCAGGCCTATTTCTTGAGATTAATTTTTTTTTAAATTCTGTGGAAGCAGGGTTGAAAAGCAATGAGTGACTTTTATTTGTTCATTTTCATAGATTTTTAATTTATTGTTACTTTTGTAAAATTCAAGTTATTTCTGCGACCATTGTGGGTTTTTCTTTCATTGAATGAGGGGTACCAACAATTTTGACCATGTGTGTATATGTCTTTCATAGAAAAATAGCAGCACAGAACTATTGTTGTGGGTTCAATACTCCCCCAAGCAACCAGGCAAAAGCCTCCAAGTATAGGAAAAATAGAATGGAGGCAGAGCTCCAATGGAAATTATTTCCACTAGAGTGCTGGGTCGATATATATAATTATATTATTTACACATATGACTCGCCCCCTGGGCCGTGGGGCACGCGGATCCGGGCGATAGGGGAACGATGGGGGTAGTAGTAGTGGCGGCCCAGTCCCGCGGCTCAGGGTGGTCAGGCCAATGGTAGTCTGCTACGTGCTTTAGATAATGTCCGACTACGCCACCCGTGGATTGCGGTTATTAGGAACCGCCGCTGCAAGGCAGTCCGCTGGGGCTGATGATGGGTGCAGCTGAGGTGATGTGACTCCCCACGGGAAGAGTGCAGCCCCAGGGCAGTGTAGTGGATGTTGGGAGTGATGGTAGTGAGAGTCCCAGTACCGGTAGTGCCGGAGGAGCGAAAAAGCACACAGACAACGTACTGCAGTCCAGCATCTTTACTCACGGTTAATATCCAAGTCACTTCAGCTGGCAATGACTGCCCGAGCCGTGCTGCGTCCACCAGGTGTGGGGCTCGGTCAACTCCCAGGCAGTTCAGGAGCATGGCACAGGACCCCCTTCAATCCTTTCTCTGGCCTGCCTCACCAGTGACCCACTTTTGTCCGGCTGCCGCGGACTTGTGCGGTTAAACGTGGGCCCCGTCCTCCGCTGTCCTATATGGTGCCTTCCTAGCAGGTTTGATGAGGTGTCGCACCAATATATGATCACGACGACCGGTCTTTGGCTGAGGGTTGTTTCTCCTCCACCAACTTGGGATCCGGTACCCTTAATCTGCCTCACCCTGCACCCTGGATTCTCGTGGGTTCTTAGGGTCCCTTCCACCTTCTTGTTCCTGAGCCCTTCTGTTTCTCTGTCTCTCCTTCTCTTTCTCTGTTCCTTTCTGTTCCTTTCCTGTTCCGTTCTCTTGGAGCTGAGATGAGCCAGAATCTCAGCTCCCCTTCACCTCCTCCTCGGCCTCTTCACTAGGCCCTCCTGGAGTAGAGCTCCTACAGAGCCTCTACTCCCTGTCTTCTCCGCTGGCTGAACTGACTCAGAACTAAGATGGTGCCCACCTTTTATACCTCCCTCTAGCCATGAGCCCAGGTGACCAGCAACCAATAGGCTCCTATCTACGCTCAGGAACCGCCCCCTATCTGCCCCTACAGCACTGGGTGTTCCACCCCTCCCTCCCCACTCCAGCAGGGACATGGTCGGTCGTGCCTGCACTTCTGTCTAGTGGGAGCACCGTTGAGCTGTCCCTGGGAAATGGGGTGTGTGTGCTGCATGCAGCTAACTGAGCCCTGGTCCACACTCCATCCTTACCTGGGAATGGAATATCACACCTCTGGTCTGAGGTGCAATACCCCTGCAGCGGCCGAGCCCTCGGGGCGCTACATTCCCCCCTGGTAAAGCACAGCACGTCCTTGGGCTGGAAAAGAGCAAAAACAGTTATTTACAGGACATGCAAAACTTTTTCAATAACTTTTTACATTTAGAAACGGACGACATTGTTCAACTCCCTTTATGGGACACACTTTTCTCTTCTTGTCACACTATTATAAAACACGAACTAATGCTTCTGGAACTCTTTTGTATAAAACATTATAGAAAATTTTCACATTACTATTTAGCAGCATATAAAATCTAAAACATTTTTAATTAAAGCACATTCTTGTATTTTTGGCTCATGGTCGCGGTGCAACTTGCGACCAGGTGTTCCTTCTTCTTCCAAGTGCAACAGTCCAGCAAATTTGTAGACTTGAGGTAGACGTTGCAGTCTTTTTATAAAACCAGTAGGGGGCGCTTTAAGAAGCGCAACTATATACATGGGATTGGCCGTTCCCAGTCCTCGGCCGGTGGGGATAGGGGAATGGCTGCTCACAGTCCTCAGCCTGTTAGGGGAAGAGGGATGGCTGCTCTCAGTCCTCAGCCAGGTTACTTAGGGGATAGGGCATAACGTTCACACAGTCCTATATCAGTCCCAATGGGGACCACACTCAATTTGAAACAGTCCCACACAGTTCCTTTTGCACCCTTACGGGTAACTATTTACAATGCCACTTTACCGTTCACTGGTAACGGTGTCTTTGTGACGCTCCTTCTTCCTCCTCATACGGATCTTCAGGCCCGTCCGGGCCCTCCTGGTACTCAGCGTCTGAGTAGTGTTGTTCCTCCTCCTCTACTACTTGGCGGACGTGTAGGGCGTACCATCCCTTCACGCCTTGGTGTCGGGTGTAAGACACCACGTCGCCTGGGAATAGATCCCGCCCACGATGGCCTTCCGGTAGGTGACTCTCCACATCTCTCCTTGTCACAAACACGTCGCTGATGGTCTCGGGGTCTCGGATGAAACCCCAGCCGTGCTCCATCTGGAACTTCACCACAGTCCCGGTGACTCGGGGTCTGCGGGCAGTTCGGGGATCTCGCCGCGCCTTCATTTTCTGCTCCGCGCTCTGGACCTGCAGCTTTTCTTGCTTCACCCGCCGCTCGCGCTGCTCCTTTTCAAACATCTCCAGCTGTTGGCGGCAGGCCTCTCACCGCTCGGCTGCGCTCGCTCGCGTTTCCTTCGTGAACCCCATCAGGTCCTCCCCTGTGGGGTCCCATTCAAATTTTGTGTCTTCTAATGGCAGCTGGGGAATTTCTTGAGGCGCTGGAGCAGGTATGAGGGGCTCAGAGGGTACGTCGATCTCCGCGGACGGGCTCTTCCGGAAGCGGGGGTTGACAAACTCGGGGGGCCAGATGAAAGGCAGCCCCTCCGGAGTGGTGTGCTGGGCAAAGAGATCTGCGCCCAGTGGTGGTACTGCAGCAGCAGGGGGCGCAAGTGGGTTGGCGGCGCCCGGGGGCACGTGACCTTGCGACCAGGCCCGTGCTGGTCGTTTCCTTGTTGCTCCCACAGGTGGCACAGCTGGTGCAGGAGATTCCGTCAGGGCAGCGGCGCCCGGGAGTGCAGGGCCTTGCGGCCGGGCCTGCGGTGGCGGTTGGCTGAGCACGCCCGGGGTCAGAGGGCACGGCGTGGGGCGGGGCTCGCTGGCAGCGTCGACGGCCTGGGGGCTGGTTGATGGTGGTGAGGGCACGGTGTCAACAGCGGGTCCCGGTGCATGGGGCTCCGCAACGGGGTGCAGGGGCAGGTCGGCGGCCCTAGGATTCGGTGCAGGGGCGTCTCCGTTACCTGCCTCTGCTGTCGCGGCCTCCTCCGCGGCGTCGTCCTCGGCCTCCGCTCGGCCCTCACTGGCTGGTGCGCTGCTTGTTGCCGGCGCCTTCGGCTGCAGGATCACAGCCCGCCGGGCCACTTCCTCCTTCCATCCGGCGATCACTTCTTGCTGCGCCCGGACCATCCTCCGGTCCAGTTCTTCCAGCGCCGCCCGTGTGTATTCGGGATCCTCCTTGGGGAGATGGGCTAACAGCTCGGTGAGGCTGCATGGTGGTGTTGCTTGCAGCAGGCCCTTTACCAGGGTACCGGCACTGATTTCCCGATCCATCTCCGGGTGCGGCCTGGCCAGACTGATCCAGACCGCGCCCTGCCCCACAGTTTTCTTCTCTTTCCGCCCCCAGAGGGGGTGGTCCTGGGGCATTCTGCTGACAATCACTTTCAGGGGCAGCCCTCCCATGTTGATGGACATCTCCACTGCTGCACTCATGGCTGGTGGGGGCGGGCTTCTTCTTTGGCGCCATTCTGGGACCTGGCCCACGATGGGAGGTGGCTTCCTGCTGTCTTTTGGTGCGCCCATAATGGCGTCCGCTCTGCCAGGGCGGGAAAGACGGATGAAGATGGCGGGAAACGGTCCAAGATGGCGTCTGATGGCGGGAATCAGCTCCGGATGGTGGTAAACGACTCCGGACGGCGGGAAACTTCTTTTTAAGGTACATGTGTAATTCTCTTCAGGCACGCAATACCCGTTTGTGGCGGGTTGGTCACGATCCTGCCGACTACGCCAAAGCTGACTCGCCCCCTGGGCCGTGGGGCACGCGGATCCGGGCGATAGGGGAACAATGGGGGTAGTAGTAGTGGCGGTCCGGTCCCGCGGCTCAGGGTGGTCAGGCCAATGGTAGTCTGCTACGTGCTTTAGATAATGTCCGACTACGCCACCCGTGGATTGTGGTTATTAGGAACCGCCGCTGCAAGGCAGTCCGCTGGGGCTGATGATGGGTGCAGCTGAGGTGATGTGACTCCCCACGGGAAGAGTGCAGCCCCAGGGCAGTGTAGTGGATGTTGGGAGTGATGGTAGTGAGAGTCCCAGTACCGGTAGTGCCGGAGGAGCGAAAAAGCACACAGACAACGTACTGCAGTCCAGCGTCTTTACTCACGGTTAATATCCAAGTCACTTCAGCTGGCAATGACTGCCCGAGCCGTGCTGCGTCCACCAGGTGTGGGGCTCGGTCAACTCCCAGGCAGTTCAGGAGCATGGCACAGGACCCCCTTCAATCCTTTCTCTGGCCTGCCTCACCAGTGAGCCACTTTTGTCCGGCTGCCGCGGACTTGTGCGGTTAAACGTGGGCCCCGTCCTCCGCTGTCCTATATGGTACCTTCCTAGCAGGTTTGATGAGGTGTCGCACCAATATATGATCACGACGACCGGTCTTTGGCTGAGGGTTGTTTCTCCTCCACCAACTTGGGATCCGGTACCCTTAATTTGCCTGACCCTGCACCCTGGATTCTCGTGGGTTCTTAGGGTCCCTTCCACCTTCTTGTTCCTGAGCCCTTCTGTTTCTCTGTCTCTCCTTCTCTTTCTCTGTTCCTTTCTGTTCCTTTCCTGTTCCGTTCTCTTGGAGCTGAGATGAGCCAGAATCTCAGCTCCCCTTCACCTCCTCTTCGGCCTCTTCACTAGGCCCTCCTGGAGTAGAGCTCCTACAGAGCCTCTACTCCCTGTCTTCTCCTCTGGCTGAACTGACTCAGAACTAAGATGGTGCCCACCTTTTATACCTCCCTCTAGCCATGATCCCAGGTGACCAGCAACCAATAGGCTCCTATCTACGCTCAGGAACCGCCCCCTATCTGCCCCTACAGCACTGGGTGTTCCACCCCTCCCTCCCCACTCCAGCAGGGACATGGTCGGTCGTGCCTGCACTTCTGTCTAGTGGGAGCACCGTTGAGCTGTCCCTGGGAAATGGGGTGTGTGTGTTGCATGCAGCTAACTGAGCCCTGGTCCACACTCCATCCTTACTTGGGAATGGAATATCACACCTCTGGTCTGAGGTGCAATATCCCTGCAGCGGCCGAGCCCTCGGGGCGCTACACATACATACATACATACATGGACATATACACAGTCACATTTGCTGTGTTCACTTGCAGCCTTTTCTCTGGCTCTATACACAGTATATACAGTATAGATAGAAAGCCCCTTTATATACACTTTTCTTGTTCCAATAATAGTGGTACAATTTGGTAAATGAGCCGTTAGGGTTGATAAACAGCTGCTGACCAGAGGCGCTGCCCAGCAACCAGCCTGGAATGTGGGGGCGTGTCTCAGTAGAACACAGCACGCTGAGCTGCCAATCCCAAGATGGCAGCTCCCATAAACTGATTTTCTCATAATATAATTCACGTAATAATAGTCATTATTCTTCCAAACATAGTTTATTTATTTCCAGTCTCCTTACTGTAATGTACCATAGTATGTGTGAAGGTAATAGGTCCTCTTTAAGTTAGCCTTGATATAGTCTACTTGTAAAGAGTTAATTAACTTAAAGATGACACAGCTACTTGTAATGGGTTAATTAATTAGAGGTGGTTATGGCAGCTTGTACAGAGTTAATATGAGTCTTTTACTACATACACACAGCCCTCAGCAGGTACAATAAACAGAAGACTGACAGGATTTACTTCTAATGCTGCTTCTTCTAGTCTATTTCTCTTCTTGTTTTTTCATAATATACTGGACTCCATTTGACATTTCTACATTTATAACTACATCCAGCATGGAAACAGCAGCACAGATCTCTGCATGTGTTTGCAGGCTGTCCACAGCCCCCACTCTAGACATTGATATCTCCCAACACAGATGGAAGAAGTCTCACACAGCTGTAAAATTTGTAAGACAGCAGAGTGCTGGACCTCTACCGACTTCAGTCCCTTCTTAGGCCACATGCATACATTGGGTATTTGGTGAGCTTTTTACATCAGTATCTGTAAGTCAAAACCAGGAGTGGAACAATCAGAGGAAAAGTATAATAGAAACACGTCACCACTTCTGTATTTATCACCCACACCTGGTTTCTGCTTACAAATACTGATGTAAAATACTGACCAAATACTCAACGTTTGAACGTGCCCTTAAAGAGTCAGATCTTTAGTTACCATTATAGAGAAGAAATATTTTACTTTTCCTAATCATATACAGAATATCTAAGTAATGTTCTACATTTTGGTCTTATTTTACTTCATTTGGTTCTGCAGGAAGTGATATGTTCTCTTTAGAACCTTATATCAATTTTTTCATGTTGAAATGGACACGTAATAATGGATAAAACTTTTATTTTATTTCACCTTTGCATGGGGGAGATATTAGCAATCAGTGTGTTTGGCAGCTAATGAATTAATTTTCATTATGTTCAAGTGGGTGTTATAAGAGAGTTTTTGCTGGGTTTTGTGCATCTTCCCTCTGTTAAATGAGAAGGTGTGTCCAAACTTTTGGTCTGTACTGTATATATATATATATTCTGCTCTGCAGCCACTTTTACATTGTGTGCCTTGTTCAACATGAACAATTTCATGAAAGGTCCTCTTTAACTCTAGTAGTTTACCAGTAATCCATTTAAAGTTTTAAGGTTTTACTCTGAACCATTTCATAAAACAACCAAGCATATTCTAGGAATTTCTTTGAGTTAAGCCCCAAGACAGCATGTCCTAAAATCAACTGACAGCAAAAAAATAAGGTATTTTTATGATAAAAATTAATTAAGGGATGCCTTCACTTTATAGCTAAATTGATGGTCAAAACTAAATCAAAAGAGCAGAGACACTTTAACCTACTGTTTGGGATTGATCTGAAATGCAAAAGGGGGAAACCTTTAAAACCATATCAAAGTATAAAAACTATCTTTTCTCAATCAATTTCCTCATTTATTTTTGAAAAGGAGCATTAATTTTACAGGGTATCTATGTGTTTCTTCAGCTAAATGGACCATTAATTACAATCGATATTTCTTTGATTAAACATATACTTAATTAGCAATGCTAAGCACTTCTGAGAGCTTTTTATATTTACAGTTGAATAATTCTTTTAGCATTTTTAATTAAATACTTTTTTTTAAGATCCACAGGTTGGACACGTGCTTATTTTGCATAGAAGTTGTACTTTTAGAATCTCCAAGTGCCATATAATTAATCCTTACTGATTAAATGTTCATAAATAGTCTGGAAAGCAAAGCAATCTGTTCTGCCATGAAACATTGAAGAAAACAGAGCAATTTTCTATGTGATTGTTTTATCTGCTGAAAGTAATTTACAAAGGCCACAAGTGTTAATTGTTTTGATGAAGCAGGCTGATAAAAGCATATTCACAAAATAGCCCAGAGATGTGCTGTATCATATAGCAGGCATATAACTTGTCATTTAATTTGGTGAAATGGTTTTAATCCATGTGGTTTGCCTGAGTACTGCATCTCCCATGAATACAAATTAATAGTTATTGAGTTTCCCAAACTTGGACTATGTCTGATTATTTAGTTTTAGCTCTATTGCAGAAAACCATATGCACAGAAGGTGCTAATTTTATGCATACCTACTTTTGAAATATAGTAACATTTTTATTTTTTTGACAATGTAGCTGTGTTAGGGCTTTTTTTTTCAAGATGAGTTGTATTTATCAGTGGATATAGTAGATACAATGCTGCTCACCATTATTTGCACCCCTTCATTTTTTTCATTCACTGTACAATATCTTCAGAAATAAATGGAAATGTACCAAAGTTATATCCTCAGGATTTTTTAATTTGTGGCCCAAAATAATACAACAATAAAACATTGTTTTTCAACTTCCATGTTGCAATTTCAAAGAAGAAACATAATAGACATCATATACAGCAATAAAGGCAGCCCTAATTAATACTTGGTTGCACACCCTTTGGCATTGCAGACAGCCTCCAAACGTTTCTTGTTGCCATCTAAAAGACTCTTCCACTTCTCAGCTGGAATTTTCTCTCACTCTTCCTTTGCAGTTTTTCAAGCTCTTGAATGATTGCTGGGTTCTTTTTCCCAATTGCAGATTTCAGCTCACCCCAAAGATTTTCAGTGGGATTGAGGTCATGACTCATGCTGGCCATTTTAAAACAGTACCAATCGCAGCAAAGCAACCCCACAGCATGATGGATCCTCCATCATGCTTAACTGTTGGTAAGGTGTTCTTTTCCTTATAATCTTCATTGCGCCATCTGTAAATGCTTTGCATTGCCAAAAAGCTCTATTTTTGTTTCATCTGTCCACAGAACATTTTCCCAGGAGAATTGTGGTTTGTCAAGGTACTCTTTGGCAAAGATCAGTCGTTCCTTTTTATGTATTTTCTTCAGCAATGGTTTCTTCCTTAGCCCTCGCCCATAAAGCTCTGCTTGGTTTAGTGTGCGGTGTATGGTACTTTTTGAAACCATGACCCCAAACTGTTCCAGGTTGGCCTTCAGATCTTTGGATGTTTGACGTGGTGTTTTTTCCACCATTTGCACAAACCTTTGAAGACGTCTCTTGTCAATTTTCCTCTGTCTCCCACATCCAGGGAGGTTCTTGATTGTACCATGCTTGGAAAACTTCTTAAGAGCATTGCACACTGTTGAAAGTGGAAAACCAAGGTTTTTGGAGATGGCCTTATACCCTTTGGAAGTCTTGTGTTTGCTAACAATAGCAGTTCTGATGTCGTCAGACAGCTCCTTTGTCTTCACCAATGTGACAAAGGAACAGGGCCTACTATGTGGCTTTTTAAAACACTGAAGTCATCATTCATTGACTAATTCATGTCACATGGGTACCGACAATTAATAACAGGTGAATCTCTTTTATAATTTTCCACAGGCGAGTCAAAATGTGTTTCCATACTAAATTAAAGTAAAGGGTGCTAATACCAGTGACACTGCAAGCTTTAGGTTTTTCTATTTTTTTCCCTCCCATTGCATTTTGCTTTAAATTATTGTATATCATTTGCTCTTTTGTATTTAACACAAGTGTTCTATACAAAAAAAAGTTTTATTTGATTCATTTTTTTCAGGAGATATTCCATATTATGTACTTAAACTTCATGGGTGCCAAACACAATGAGCAGAACAGTTTAACTTATACCAAACTTTTATTAACTCTCTATAGAGAGAAATAGAAAAAAACAGATGCTTGTTTGTTGTTTAATTTTCTGCTGTTCATGTGCTTCATAAATAAGGTGTTAAATTTATTCTATGGGTCAGTATGATTATGGCGGTAACAAATTATAGAGTTTTATATATCTTTCACTATTTTTGTGCAATAAATACACTGTGTGGACAAAAATTGCTTATGTGTTGCCATATTCTGACAGACATGAGGGCTTATTTTTTGAGTGATAAGATGTGGATTTTAGTGGTTCCATATGTACAATTTAATTACTTTTTATTATATATTTTAGAGGTAAAATGTATAAAAATTCTGTAATGTGTTTTTTTAAACAATGCTAACTATTCACTTTCATTGACATATTAACTTTTCTCTGTAGATAGAGATAAAAAAACTGATATTGTCATTTTGTGTTATTTACTACTCACACACACAAAAAAAACAACATTTTTTGGGGGCGGGGTTCACCATATTCCAAAACCCATAAATATCATAGAGTTGTGTGTAGGCTTATTTTTTGTGATATAAACTGTAGTTTTCACTTTTCACTGGTGTCATTTTTTTGGGTACAAACAACTTACATTTATTAAATTTTTTGTGAGGCTGGAGAAACAAAATTTAGCAATTCTGGTTACTTTGTTTACATATATATATATATATATATATATATATATATATATATATATATATATATATATAACCATCATGTTTGGAGACATAACATTTTCAGTTTTTAATGCTGTAGGAGGGCTTAGTTTTTGCCTCCTAGTACCATTTTGGTTTATGAACAACTTTTTCTTATCACTTTTTATTTAAAATTTCTGCAAAGTGGAATGAACAAAAACAACAATTCTGGCAGTTTTTCTCTTATTTTTTTGGGGGGGCTGCGTTTTTCTCTTTTTTTAAGTGTGCAGGATAAGTAATGACAAAATGTTATAGTACATTTTGCTTGTCGATGTGGTGATACCAAATATGTTATGTTCTTAAGCTATTTTTATATGGATTAAACTGTTTTTATTGGGAAAACTGTGATTTTGGGTAGTGTTGTTAGTTTTTTTAATACTTAAAACTATTTTTTACCTTATATTTACAATATTTATTAGTTGGTCAATGGCATTTTAACACGTAGTATCACTATTGCATTGGTAATACACAGCACTTCCTTAGCAGTGATGTGTACTACACTATCCTGTAAATGTTAGACTGACAGTTGGTCCATCAGGCCCTTCCTCCTGCAGGATTTGATTGGCTATAGTATATGGCAAACCCAGGGGCCTTTGTCAGGTTTCCAGATGCAACAGCAATCCAACCTATTGGCACCTGCAATCGCACTGAGGGGTGCAGATGAGTTAACAAAGGGAACACTTACCCTTTGTCAAACTCCTCATATGTCGCTGTGACTATTGACAGCTTCATTAGAAGGGTTAAACAAGGCGAGAATGTTGAATAGAATGCTTTATAGGGTGTTATTGTGCTTGTCAATGCATGTAAATCAATGGGTTTGGAAACAGATCTAAATATATGATCACTGAGCAAACTATGACAGCAAATATATTAAAAACATCAAAATTTTACTACACATAAAGATATACAATAACACATGAATAAAAGTAAAAAAGCACCTCAGACTGTGAGCGACAACAGGGTACAGTGTAAGGCTGCCATAATTAACAATGAACAGACATCACATTAAAATACCCAAAATGGGTTAAATTTTGAGAAAATAAATAGCTAAGGAGTAAATTCCACAAAGCAGAAGTATATCAGTAAGAAGTATAAGTACTAGAGACAGAACCCGGAACAAATCAACAGTCCCTAGCTTACATGAAGTGCAAAGTATATAGAGTTAGTACTCAGGAGGCTAGAGAGGGTACGGAGTATGCAGTTTCAGTCATGTATATAACACCTAGGCGGAACAACTGCGATGTGGATGCCAATAGAGTCCCAGGTCGCTCCACCCCAAAGCACGTTTCGCGTCCGACTTCCTCAGGAGGGCGTGGTTTGGGCAAGGATGTGCATATATTTAAATGTTTAAATGACCAATTGATGAATCTGGCCCAGTCACATGTGGTCCGTATCAAACTTGGAATTGTCGGCGCATAGAGCCCCTGTGCTGCCTCGTGTGTCACGTGACTTCCGGTTTCCGGCCCATGGAACACACGCTAGTGGAGTCTCTAGGGAAGCCCAGATATGCACCACAGGAGCATCCCCCTGTGGCCGGAATCTAAAAAGTCTGGAGTGCGGACATGGGGCGCATGCGCATTTCCAGTGCGAGAGGACAGGGAATGAGAAGAGTGTAGCTAAATGGTAAGGAACCTGCCGTGATGTTGGGAGTGGAGACAGCCTAGCATGAGGAAGATGGATTATTATACCTGTCTCAATAGCCAATATCCTCTATGGAAAAGGAGGGGATCTCCTAAATATATATTGCTAGCAAGACTTAAAGTCTTATATTTATTACTTATTCTGGTTCTTATCACCTATGTTTATATATCTGTTACTTTTTAAAAATTTATATCTGCATATTTAGTGTTGGCACCTTTTTTTTTTATATTCTGTTACGCGTATGTTCACTGCTGATGCACTTATCGGGTACCTGAATTAGCACCCAAGATCCAATCGTTTTTACCCTACACTTTCACTTTCATATAATTTAATTAGCTAGGACCTCTTTCTTTATAGATTTAGGTTCTTATTTATTATTATGCACTGTCACTTTAAATATTTATTTTTGCTATATAAGATAGAATATGTGCGTTTTTCTTATGAGATTGTTTGGTGTTACACTGTTGAACAGTCCATTTCTTTCACTCTAAGTATTTCACTCATGCACTGTCACTTTAAGTCTTGCTAGCAATATATATTTAGCAGATTCCCCCTTTTTCCATAGAGGATATTGGCTATTGAGACAGGTATAATAATCCATCTTCCTCATGCTAGGCTGTCTAAACTGCCAACAACACGGCAGGTTCCTTACCATTTAGCTACACTCTTCTCATTCCCTGTCCTCTCGCACTGGAAGTGTGCATGCGTCCCATGTCCACACTCCAGACTTCTGGAATTTTGGCCACAGGTGGGACGCTCCTGCTGCGCATCTCTGGGCTTCCCTGGAGACTCCACTAGCATTCCACGGGCTGGAAACCGGAAGTCACGTGACACAGGAGGCGGCACAGGGGCTCTGTTTACCGACAATTCCAAGTGTGATACGGACCACATGTGACTGAGCCACATCCATCCATTGGTCATTTAAACATTTAAATATATGCAAATCCTTGCCCAAACCATGAGGAAGTCGGACACGAAACGTGCGTTGGTGTGGAGGGACCTGGGACTCCATTGGCATCCACATCGCAGCTGTTCCAACTAGGTATTATATACATGACTGAAAATACATACTCTGTACCCTCTCTAGCCACCTGAGCACTAACTCTATATACTTTGCACTTCATGTGAGCTAGGGACTGTTGATTTGTTATGGGTTCTGTCTCTAGTACTTATACTTATTACTGATATACTTCTGCTTTGTGGAATTTACTCATTAGCTGCTGTTTATTTTCTCAATATTTAACCGTTTTTGGGTATTTGACTGTGATGTCTTTTCATTGTTAATTACGGCAGCTTGATACTGTACCCTCTTGTCCCTCACAGTATGAGGCGTTATTTACTTTTATTCCTGTGTTATTGTATATCTTTTTGTGTAATACAATTTTGTTGTTTTTAATAAATTTGCTGTCATAGTTTGGTCAGTGATCATATATTTAGATCTGTTTCCAAACCCATTGATTGACATAGAAGTTACAGCAGTAGCCCAGCTATGCATGTCAGCATGACTTACATATCTGTCTGGAGTACTAAATAACAGGTGCTCGTGCTGGATATGTATATCAAATAGCTTTAAGGGGTTAAGATACTATATTTTAAGTGAACCTGTCAGATTCTGGACAAGCGCGAGTCTTATTTTTTCTAAAATTATGCATAGTAAGATGTAATTGATTTGTGATATGTATATTAGTGTGCCACAGGTTTTATTCCATGCGGAAGGGTGATGACTAGTGAAAAACTATTTGAAAATCTTGTTATGCCTTTTGGTTAACCAATGCGCCAGCAGTATTTCAAACAGCTTACACAGTTTTAGGCACTCCCTAAAAACACATCTGTTTAGGGTGGCCTTTCACATTCCCTTATCTAAGTCCTTTTATATTTTTGTAGCCCATTCATTATTTCCCCAAACATAAGTCTCCACCAAACTTCACTGCACCCAAAAGCACTACAAATACTGGCTGGCGATGAGCTCATGCAGCCTTTATCTATCTCTCATCCCCTCAAGATGGCTGGACCTTCATTGTAAATAAGCCCCTGTACTTTGTGTAACCCCCACCTCATTGTAGATTGCAAGCTCTTATGAGCATTGTCTTCATTATTTTTGCTTTAATTATTGCATTATTTTTAGCTATGTTACTTATGACTGTTGTATATGAAATTCTGAATTGTAAAGCGCTGCGGAATATGTTGGCGCTATATAAATAAAGATTATTATTATTATTATTAAAACTTTATGAATGATATCTTTTCTGATTGTATTGGAAGATTTATTGTGGTATACTTTGATTATATTCTAATTTTTTTTGCCTGACCTGGATTCGCACTATGAACATGTACCTTCTGTTTTACAAAAAAAACGCTTATTCAAAATTATTTGTTTGCTAAATTGGAGAAATATACTTTTTCTGCTCAAGAAATTTCATTCCTGGGGTTCCTTGTATAGGCTGAAGGGTTTAAGATGGATCCTGCAAAGGTGCAGGCTATAATTGATTGGGTCCGTCAATTACTATAGAAAATTTATTAGGGGTTCTTCGCAGATCGTCAAAACCTCTTACTGATCTCACACTTAAGGGGGCAGACCTAAAGGTTTGGGTATCAGATGCTATTGGGACCTTTAATAAATTGAAAGCGTGTTTCATGTTCTCTCTAGTTTTCACAACCCATTCTCCATCGTAGAGATGGATGCTTCAAAGGTCGGGGTAAGGACTATATTATCTCAAGGTTCCAAAACTCTGACTAACTTGCTGCCATGTGTATTTTTCTCTGGGAAATTTTCATCTGGTGAGAGAAATTATGATGTTGTGAATCGCGAGCTGCTCACTGTCAAGTTA
The DNA here is from genome assembly GCF_046119375.1 of Phyllobates terribilis. Lineage (NCBI taxonomy): Eukaryota > Metazoa > Chordata > Amphibia > Anura > Dendrobatidae > Phyllobates > Phyllobates terribilis. The sequence continues at coordinate 210,117,483 of NW_027362771.1, forward strand.
GCTTTTGAAGAATGGAGACAGTTTTTGGAGGGAGCAATCCAACAGGTCACTGTGATGATGGATCATAAAAATTTAGCTTATATTGAATCAGCTAAATGGTCAACTCCAAGACAAGACAAATGGTCCTTATTTTTTTGTAGATTAAATTTTTCTATTACGTTCAGGCCGGGATCCCAGAATGTGAGGATTGAAGCCTTATCACACAGCCTTGATTCAGTTTCTTCTTCAGAACTTCTATCCTTTTTTCTTTCTCAGGGTTTGTGGTTTCTGTGATGTCCTCGGAATTGGAAGAGGAAATCTGTAAAGGCTCCTTCTGCTACTCCAGGGTCCAAATTATTTGTGCCTGTGTATTTCAGATTACATCTGTCACAGAAGTTTCATGATTCTGTCTTGAGTGGTCATCCTAGGGTCACAGCTACACAGAAAGCTATTGCTAGACTCTTTTGGTGGCCATCAATGTTCGATGATATTAATGATTTTGTATCTGCCTGTGAAGTTTGCTCATGTGATAAATTCTGTCACAACTGGATGGCCGAGGAATTGGCTCTATTGCCAATTCCAGAAAGACCATGGGCTCATTTGTTCATGGATTTCATCACAGATTTGCCTTTGTCTAGAGGGAAAATTGCTATTTGGGTGATAGTTAACCGATTCAGTAAACTGGCTAATTTTGTTCCGTTATCGGAGTTACCAAATGCTGAAACACTTTCCTGGTTGTTTATCAATCATGTGGTGAGATTGTATGGAATCCCTCTGAGCATTGTATTTGATAGGGGGTGCATTTTGTCTCCAAATTCTGGAGAGCATTTTGTAGGAAATTGGGGATTGATTTGAAATTTTTCTTTGCTTTCCACCTGATCAGACAGAAAGGACAAATCAATAGTTGGAACAAATTTTAAGGTGTTTCCTTGTGGCTCAGCATGAGGACTGCTCCTCATTTTACCTTTTACTGAGTTCGCCTTTAGCAGTCTGGTTAGTCCACTGGAATCTTGACCTTTTTTTGCAATTAAGGTTTTCATCCCCATTTTGGTCAATTTTCAAGGATGAGTTCTGAGTGTCCTGGAGAAGAGGTTGCCATACAGAAACTTGGTGATGTCTGGAGGGAGGTTCAGAATAATATTGGGGTGGCTGAGCATTGCCAAAAATGGAAGGTCAATCGGAAATGTTCAGCAGATCCTATCTTCAAAGTAGGTGAAAAGATTTGGGTATCTTCCAAAAATATTAGCTGAACGTATCATCAGTGAAGTTGAGTCCTAAATTTATTGGCCCGTATGACATTCTGGAGGTACTAAATCCGATGGCCTTTAGATTAAGACTTCCTTCATCTCTTCGCATCCCAAATGTGTTCCACAGATATCTGTTGAAAGAATTTGCCCCATCGGTGTGGTCTGCCTCATCTCTGCCTTCTCCTGTTTCTGTTGATGGAGACTTGGAGTACGAGGTTCAGTGGATTGTGGATTCTCGGAGGATCAGAAATTCACTCCAATATGTCATTCATTGGAGGGGATATGGACCCAAAGAGAGATTCTGGGTTACAGCTAGTTCCATGAAGGCTGATCGGCTGGTAAAGGCCTTCCATTGTAGGTTTCCTGGGAAACCTGGGGGTCCGGTGCTCCTCACATAGAAGAGGGGGCACTGTCATGATTCCACCCATCAGTGTGTCTGAAAGCAGTGGATGACAGTTCAGCCATCTAATCTAGGACAGGGGCATGCTGACCTGTCAGTATGGTGATGGACAGTTCAGCCAACCAATCAGAGTCTGGGGCATGCGGAACTGTCAGTATGTTGACTGACAGTTCCACCATCCAATCAGGGCTTGGTCATGCTGGGTCTTCCTCCATGTGTCTCCTATTCCAGCGATTACCTGGCTATTTAGCTTGCTCTCTGCATCCAATTAGTTCTAGTTGTAGTTTAGCTCAAGTGGTGTGTGCTTTCTCTTTACTCTGTATTTGATCTCTGTTGACCGACCTTTGACCTTGGCTTTGGCCACCCATTTGCCTTGACCCTTTGTCTTAATGCACTACCTTGCCAGGATTCTGACCTCGGACTGTGACCTGGCTATTCCTTTGCCTTACCCATTTGTTTATGATGAGCACTCTTGGTATCTGACACTGGACCTCTTGACTACCCAGTCTCATGGCCTGTCCATGAGTAGTGATTAGTGTCACAGAAGCCATGTGCAATTTGTATTCATTGTATCATTTTAAAAGAAATACAAAACCAGAATTTTGAACTTTTAAGCATCAGTAAGCTAGTTAGGTAGAGGTATGGTTTACAGATATAGAACATTTGATGGTCAACAGGAGTAAAATATACAATGACTCCTGCCCAAGGTGTGGAATATGATTCTAAGGAAAGCAAAATAGAAATGCACAGACTAAACAAGCACAATGAAAAAGTATACAAGGTAATAGCTGTAGTGTGATAGGACAGAAGTAAGGAAGGTACTGTTGGGTCACTCTAATCTCCAAGCTCATGCACAAGATCTCTCAGACTCCAACCAAGGTTACATTCCTCTAGATATTCTACAAACAATCCATAATTATCAAATAAAATCGAACAATGCATATAAATTCCCTTTATATTGACAGCAATTCTTTCATTCTCAAAATATAATAATAAAGTTTTGACTTCTTGAAAAAAGTAACTTTTGGAAACTTAGAGCATGTCACTAGAAACCGTCAACTTCACCATCAGTATGAATGATTTATCAGAATAGACACCACAGCTTTACATAATTTAATTGGTTTGGAGCTGATCTACAGTGCCTTATTGAGCAATAAAATCTAGTGGAAACATAAAGTCTCTTCATGTTTGTTAGATCATATGCCATAAAATATTTGGGAGAGTATAGCTTCTCTGTCCTTTTCAAGGATACATACTAATCATATTTCACTCCTGCATATGAAAGCTGCCATTCGTTATAATAGCTCTTGAATATATGACAACAGCTACTCTTTCTAACATAGCGTACCCAAGGCAGAAACAATTTAAGGAAGCCTTGACCTATCTACTGGAAAGCCCATGGTTTGTTTTCTTGAAATGGATTGAAAATAGTAAATCACTCATGGAGTAGACAGTTTATTGATGCATGTCCATTTATTCTTGAAGCGGGTCAGGAGTAACGGGTCACTTGCTTTCTTTTTTAATATCAGTAGGTAGGGTCATTTAATTTAAGATGAATACATTTGCATATAATTGCTTTTTAGGGAATTGGTTATATTTGGATGTTCTTGTTGACTTGTTTGAATTGACCACAATCTAAGATGTAACACGTAGGCACTATGAATAACGAATACACACAACCATATTTTAAAGAATGAAATCGATGCTCCACCGTATAATAAGCCCAAGAAGGTAAATCTGTGTCCCTTGAAATCAGGGCTCTTTGGATTCCTTGTTGTTTCCAAGATGTATATATATAAATTCTTCAAAAATGTGGCACTACAACAAACAGATTTATTGTATATTTATTCAATTCATATATATCTTGTTTTGTTCATATATTTATTGAGGTATATTATTCCTATATACTATTTTTATGAAGTGATCTGCATTTAATTACATATGTTTTTAGACATGTATTTATATGACATTGTTTTTATTGTATGTGTAATCTTTTAAGGTTTATATGCTATGCACCGACTTAATTCAAATTCAGCATGCTGTGTAAATGGGTGTAGGCTGTTGGTGCTTGGTGCATAGTATAGTTGTATACAGCATGTGTCTACTCTATTTCTGTCTTTGATTAAGAGCAGCAACGCACAAAATGCATGAAATGAAAATGTACGTATAGTCAAGGCCAAAAGTGTTGGAACCCTTGAAATTGTTCCAGAAAATGAAGCATTTCTCCCAGAAAACGAATACACATGCTTTGTTATAGCTATGTATATTTCCTTTGAGTGTGTTGGAACAACACAAAAAAAACAGAAAATAGGTAAATTGGCCATAATAATTTCACACAAAACCCCAAAAATGGGCTGGACAAAATTGCTGGCACCTTTCCAAAATTGTGGATAAACAACTTTGTTTCAAGCATGCCATGCTCATTCAAACTCTGTGGGCAATATGAAAATCACACCTTAAATCAGATAAAAAGGGGAAAAGTTGACTCAATCTTTGCATTGTGTGCTTGTGTGTGCAACACTAAGCATGAAGAACAGAAAGATGAGAAGAGAAATGTCTGAGGATTTTAGAACCAAAATTGTTGAAAAATATCAACAATCTCAAGGTTACAACTCGATCTCCAGAGATATTGATGTTCCTTTGTCCACAGTGCTCAACAAAATGAAGAATTTTACAACCCATACCACTGTAGCCAATTTCCCTGGACATGGACAGCAGAGGATAAAAATTGATGAAAGGTTGCAATGCAGGATAGTCTGGATGGTGGATAAGCCGCACAGCCCAAATCAAGCTCCAAAGAAATTCAAGCTGTCCTGCAGGCTCAGGGTGCATCAGTGTCAGAGCTAACTATCCGTCAACGTTTGAATGAAATGAAACGCTATGGCAGGAGACCCAGGAGGACCCCACTGCTGACACCCAGACATAAAAAATCTAGACTACAATTTGCCAAAATGTACAGAAGTAAGCCAAAATCCTGCAGGGAAAGCATCTTGTGGACAGATGAGACCAAGATAGAGCTATTTGGTAAATCACATCATTCTAGTCGTTACCGAAAATGGAATGAGGCCTGAAAAGAAAAGAACACAGTACCTACTGTCAAATATGGTGGATGTTCAAAGATGTTTTGGGGTTGTTTTGCTGTCCCGGACACTTGGTGCCTTGACTGTGTGTAATGCATCATGAAATCTAAAGATTACAAAAGGATTTTGGGCCACAATGTAGTGCCTAGTGTCAGAAAGTTGGGTTTGCGTCTTAGGTCAAGCAGGGCAATGACCCCAAACATACTTCAAGAAGCACCCAGAAATGGGTGTAAACAAAGAGCTGGAAAGCTCTGAAGTGGCCAGCAATGAGCCCAGATCTAAATCCCATTGAACACCTGTGGAGAGTTCTTAAAATTGCTGCTGGGAGAAGGCAACCTTCAAATATGAGAGACCTGGAGCAGTTTGCAAAAGAAGAGTGGTCCAAAATTCCAGTTGAGGTGTAAGAAGCTTGTTGATGGTTATAGGAAGTGATTGATGATAGTTATTTATTCACAGGATATGCAACCAAATATTAAGTTGAGCGTGCCAACAATTTTGTCTAGCCCATTTTGGGGATTTTATGAGAAATTATGTCCAATTTGCCTTTTTTTCTTTGGTTTATTTGTGTTGTTAAAATACACACAAAGGAAATAAACATATGAATAGCATAACGCGTAATTGCAAAAATTTTCAGAGAGAAATGCTTAATTTTCTGAAACAATTTCAAGGATGCCAACAATTTTCGGCCATGACTGGCTTTAATATATTTCAATAAAAGAATTGATTTTATGGAGTACCAAATTTTTTAAGACTTTCAGTGACCATATTTACCATGCTAAACAAGCTAAATATAGATGTGAAATATATTCAGGTTAGGCAATAGCGAAAGTTAAAATGAAAATGTAATTATTATGATATGCTAAGTCTTTATTTTTGATATGCTATGTTTGAATTTTTTATGGATCATTTGTATTGATAAAAATTTGTCTAATGGCATGTAACATAAAAAAAACCACCATTGAAACATCATTGCTTAAAACCCCTTCCCTGACCTATGGCAAAATAAACTATATTATCCCATTCTTACAAATTATTATCTTTCCATAACATAGAAGATGACATGCATAATGGTGGAGGTCCAACCCCTGGGACCCCCAAAGTTCCTTAATAAAAAGCTCTGCAGAGCCTCATCTGAATGTAACCGTTGCCGGACATAGACACATCCACTTCATGCATTCTTTATTGTGCTGTCAAACAATATTAGCGCTGTAATCAGCTTCCTCCTGCAGTCCCGAAGACAATAAATGAATGATGGTATGCATGCCCAGTCACTGCTCCAACCAGAAAGTGCTCCATGAAGCCCCTTTCTTAGAGTCGGTGCATGTTCCAGCTGGGGGACCCCCACAGATTAGCAAGCTATCCCCTATCCCAGGGAAAGATGATGCGTGTAAATGTGTCACCCTGGCCTGGATGCCACAAAATATAATAAAGCTGTGTCTGAGAGCAAGGGGGAGGTTCTCTGGTCAGGGGAACATTAGCATGCAATACCTCCTGTCTCAGGCCAGTAGGGGGAGCAGGCTGCCCCTATAAAAGCTGGAACTGGGGGCAGGGTTAGGGAGAACTGGATGACCTGTCTCAGTACTTAGACTTGTCCCAGAGCAGAGCAGGGACAGAAAGTTGTATTGCACCTAAGAGGAAGTGTGGCAGGAGGAGAGCCACAAGCCAGAGACAAGAGGCGAAGTGAGCCTGTCTTAGCAGATAAAGGACTTAATTTACCAGACTTTGATGTCTGAGGCTGGGAGGATTCCACATCCCACAGCAGATAACCAGTCCGCAGGAGCCTGTATGTTCCTTGGCCTAAGAAACCTGGAGGCTCTGCCACAACAGAAGGGACCAGTAAAGCCGTACCAGGCTGGGAGCAGAAAGGAACCCACGTCGCAGGCCATACAGGCGAGAGTACACGGAAAGCTCGGAAACGTGGGCTGTTACCCTATAAGGAGGAGATAGCCAGAAGGAGCACAGAAAGCACGGTAGGCCTACACCCTCACCTTGACCAGGGCCAATTTCCCCATTGCTCTGAGACATCCAGGTCCCCTCCTATCCGGGACTGTTTATGGGTCAGTATACCTGTTTTAGTAAAGGCCCTGGACTGCAACCTGTTGTCTGTGTGCTCCTTCGCGCCTCCAGCACTACCGGTACTGGGACTCTCACCACCATCACTCCCAGCATCCATTATACTGCCCTGGGGCCGCACTCCTCCCGTGGGGAGTCACACTACCCTAGCTGCACACCTCATCAGCCCCAGCGGTCTGCATGCAGCGGCGGTTCCTAATAACCGCAATCCACGGGTGGCGTAGTCGGACATAATCATCAGCGCATAACGGACTACCACTGGCCTGACCACCCTGAGCCACGGAACCGGGTTGCCACTACTACTCCCATCGTTCCCCTACTGCCCGGATCCGAGTGCCCCACGGCCCAGGGGGTGAGTCAGCTTTGGCGTAGTTGGCAGGATTGCAACCAACCCGCCACAAATGGGTATTGCGTGCCTGAAAAAGACTTTGCACTTACCTGAAAAGAGGTTTCCTGCCGTCCGAAGCCGTTTCCCGCCATTTCCAGCCGTCTCCCGCCATCTTCCATCGGTTCCCGCCATCTTCAGCCGTTTTCCCGCCATCGGACGCCATCTTCAGGACGCCGCGCGGGAAGAAGAGGGGCGTGGACGTCCAAACCGCGTGAGACCCGAAGCTCCGCCCCACGCATCGACACTGCGCAAGGTCCTGGAAGGGAGAGAGAGCGACGCTGATGTCACCAGGACGCGACGCAAGGTCCTCGTCCAGAGCAGCAGCAGCGGAGCCGCGGCCTACAGAAGAGGATCGTCGGAAGGTAGGCCACGCTTAACTAGGGGGGAATGTGTCACCCTGGCCTGGATGCCACAAAATATAATAAAGCTGTGTCTGAGAGCAAGGGGGAGGTTCTCTGGTCAGGGGAACATTAGCATGCAATACCTCCTGTCTCAGGCCAGTAGGGGGAGCAGGCTGCCCCTATAAAAGCTGGAACTGGGGGCAGGGTTAGGGAGAACTGGATGACCTGTCTCAGTACTGAGACTTGTCCCGGAGCAGAGCAGGGACAGAAAGTTGTATTGCACCTAAGAGGAAGTGTGGCAGGAGGAGAGCCACAAGCCTGAGACAAGAGGCGAAGTGAGCCTGTCTTAGCAGATAAAGGACTTAATTTACCTGACTTTGGTGTCTGAGGCTGGAAGGATTCCACATCCCACAGCAGATAACCAGTCTGCAGGGGACTGTATGTTCCTTGGCCTAAGAAACCTGGAGGCTCTGCCACAACAGAAGGGACCAGTAAACCGTACCAGGCCGGGAGCAGAAAGGAACCCACGTCACAGGCCATACAGGCGAGAGTACACGGAAAGCTCGGAAACGTGGGCTGTTACCCTATAAGGAGGAGATAGCCAGAAGGAGCACAGAAAGCACGGTAGGCCAACACCCTCACCCTGACCAGGGCCAATTTCCCCATTGCTCTCAGACATCCAGGTCCCCTCCTAGCCGGGACTGTTTATGGGTCAGTTTACCTGTTTTAGTAAAGGCCCTGGACTGCAACCTGTTGTCTGTGTGCTCCTTCGCGCCTCCAGCACTACCGGTACTGGGACTCTCACCACCATCACTCCCACCATCCATTATACTGCCCTGGGGCCGCACTCTTCCCGTGGGGAGTCACACTACCCTAGCTGCACACCTCATCAGCCCCAGCAGTCTGCATGCAGCGGCGGTTCCTAATAACCGCAATCCACGGGTGGCGTAGTCGGACATAATCATCAGCGCATAACGGACTACCACTGGCCTGACCACCCTGAGCTACGGAACTGGGTTGCCACTACTACTCCCATCATTCCCCTACTGCCCGGATCCGAGTGCCCCACGGCCCAGGGGTGAGTCATAAACATTAGAATAGCCCTTTAAGTTATGAGATTCATTCATGTCAATTACATAAAAATATGTGCATTTTGGAATTAAATGGAGAAAATATTTAGCATAAGAAGCATGCATATGTAGATATAAATAGAGCATTCCTTAGAATGAGATGTGCTTGTACCCTACCCAAAGAGACTTATCAAGAGAAAATTTAAACATTACTTAGGATTTATTACTGTTGGTGCAAAAAATAGCTGAGCAGTTTTTTCAATGTATTCACTAATCAATTATGAAAGCTTTCTGCCTTGGTACCAACTTTTATGGTGTCTTCGCCTCCGAACCATTAAAGAAGTAAGCATATACCTGTATATGAAAGGCAGCACTGCTCCCAATAGCAAAAACCAGGTAGTCAAAAATCAAAAATGGTGTGTGCATGCGATGTCAAGCTTTGATCCAAAATCCCCAAACTTGCAAGATATAGAAAAAATACATCGCAGCACTCATGTAGGTAGAAAAAACGTTCTATAGTCCATCTCAGAAACAGACAGCAACGTTTCTACTATGAATGAGTCTTTCTTGCTTGAGTTTGAGAAAGACTAATTTAGAATCTAAACGTTGCTTTCTGTTTCTGTGTTGAATTAAAGACCTTTTTTCTACCAACTTGCGTGCTAAGATATACTTTGAAAAATTAAAGACAGAATGTTAGTGATATAGGCAACTGCACTTGCTTTGATAATTTTGGGATACATGCATTATTTTCATGTCTTACTGCTCAACAACTGTATGTGAGAAGAATTAGTGATGAACGAATATGTTCAAAATCCGATCTCAAAAGTTAAATTTGGCACGAATGTGGCCCCTTCGGGTTCGTGCTCGGCAAGGCGAGCATTTTTACTTAAATTAGGGAAAATCGGCACCATTTGGCGAATAAGTGCAGGAACGTGATTGCAGGGCAACTACAGCATTTTTAACAGTTTGGCTAGCATAGTGCTTGTTTATGATGAGCAGAGGGACGTGTTAGATGAGTGGAGGGGCTGGGGAGAGCTCAGAAGAGGTCAGAGAAGCAGCACACTTGTATTCTTTTTTTTTTTTCCTATAACTTTAAGTGAGGAAAATACGGCTATCCAATCAGAGGGCAGGAAGCATCCACAATGTCCCGACACAAGGGCTTCTGCCATTGGCTGCTGAAATCACATGTCCTCTCTATATAAGGAGAGGCCATGTTCCCTGAGTGCCATTTTATGCATGTCACTGGTCACAGACGCTGCTCCTGCACCCTGCTTCTGTGTAATGAGAGATATTAGCTAGATAGAAGGGCGCTTGTTTGGAAGTCAGATAGTGTAGAAAAGTTCTCTGCTGTGTTCCAGTGAAATCGACCTTGCAGCACTTTTTTTTTTATTGCGCAATTACTGAGATTCAGTCAGAAACAGCAGGGCCCATGCCATAGAACTGTGTCGTGCACTGCTTGTATTGTGCTGTATGCACCAGTATCTCTTCAATCTGTTTTTTTCCCTTGCAAATGTGATAAAGCAACAAGCTCTTGTAGCCCACCTTCTGATTTTGTGGGGTTGAAATTCAGCCGTATGCAGACTCTGCAGAGCTTCTCAGTGCAGAGAACAAAAACCTTTTTTTTTTCATTTGCCAATGTGATAGTGCAAGCTATAGTGGCCCACTTTGTCATTTTTTTGTGGGTGAAATTCAGCTGTATGCACAGTAAAAAAAAATATTCTTTCTGTTGCTAGGCAGAGTTCAAAAAATATTTTTTTTCTGTGACAAATGTGATACACTCTGCTATAAGTCAGCTACTACTTTAGTGGTGTTGAACTTCAGCTGTTTTCAAAGGAAAAAAATAGATTTTCGGTTGGTAGCCAGAGTCCACAAAATATTTTTTTCTGCCACAAACATGTTACACTCTGCTATAAGCCACCTAGTCCTTTAGTGGCGGTGAAATTCAGCTGTATGCAGACTCTGCAGAACTTCTCAGTGCAGAGAACTAAAACCTTTTTTTTCATTTGCTAATGTGATAGTGCAAGCTATAGTAGCCCACTTTGTCATTTTTGTGGGTGAAATTCAGCTGTATGCACAGTAAAAAAAATGTATTTTTTATATTGCTAGGCAGAGTCCACAAAATAGTTTTTTGTGTCGCAAAGGTGATACACACTGCTATAAGCCACCTACTATTTTAGTGGCGTTGAACTTCAGCTGTTTTAAGAGTAGAAAAATAGATTTTTTTTCTGTCACAAACGTGTTACACTCTGCTATAAGCCACCTAATCTTTTAGTGGCTGTGAAATTCAGCTGTATGCAAAGCTTATGCAAAGTAAAAAGAATCTATTTTTTGCTGTGACTAAAGTGATACAGCAGGCTAGATCTGAGTTTGAAATATCTTGAAGCATATATTATATGTTATACAGGCCACATCCACAGTAAAAAAAAAATACTTTCTTCGATTCCTAACCTTATACAGCAGGGCACATCTCAGTTTGAAATAGTTTGGAGAATATCTCGTATGTTATACAGGCCTTATCTACACTAAAAAAATACTTTTTTCTGTTACTAATGTGATACAGTAGGGGACATCTCAGTTTGAAATTGTTTGTAGCATATCTCGTTTGTTTTACAGGCCTCATCCACAGTAAAAAAAATACTTTCTTCTGATATTAACGTCATATATTAGGGGACATCTCAGGGTGCCAAGGGAGGGTGGTTCCCTGCGATCTAGGGGGGTTAGTGATACCAGAAAAACTGTTAGTGAAGATGCAAGAGGCGAAGAACAAATGGAAAAGGAAGAGGCGAGCAACAGTCAGAACATGAAAAGGATAATCATCCCCTCTCTGTTTGTGTTTGGCGGGAGGGAATGGAGGAAACAAGCATCAGAATTACCCAGCCACCAACACAGCATGGGCTTGAACCTCAGGGAAGAGCCCGACATACAGTATGATTGTCTTCTTGCTGTACTATCTGCAACATGATCCCCATATAGTTATTATTCAAAATAGTGCTGACTACTGGGTTGCCAATCTGTTAGATCCACATTATAAGAGTAAAATTTGCCAGATGCTTCCCGCCCTGGAAAGGGACCCGCAAATGCATGCTTTTACACAACCTTAAGATAGGTTTTCCCCAAGACAGCAGTGGGGCACACACAGTGCATCACAGCTCTACACTTCCAACCTCTGGCACGTCAATTCGTCAACGCCAATATATTTGCAGCAGTAGTGTAAGTGGTAGAAGCAAATTCTATGAGTCCTTTCACACATTTTTTAGACCAGCTTGAGTAGAGTACAAGTCTGACACGTGGTTAATGACTGGAGAGTATGGTGCACTCCTGATTGAGTCTCCATCTGCTGGGTTGGCTGCAGTGGAAGAGGTGTTGTTCCTAATTATAGGTGTTGTTCCTACTGTAGTGAAATTGATGCCACTTCGCTGGTGTCTGCCACTAATTTTTGGAAATGTGGAGAATCCTGATTGGGTCTCCATCTACTGGGTTATCTGTAATGGAAAAGGTGTCTGTCCCCATTATACTACTTGTAACGGGTCCGGGAGGCGGACTGAAACGGGTCCGGGAGGCGGAACCTCTGAGCTACTATACAAGGGGGCGGCCCTTGTAAGGGAGCGGGTGGCAGTCTCTGGGTGAATGGACAGGGAGTTACGGCAAGTGATCAGGGCAGTCTCTGGGTAAGGGGTAGGTACGACCTGTGATGGCAGAGCCTCCGGGTAGGCTAGCAGGCAGGTGGTAGATGTGTGCTCCCAGGTGAGCAAGCGAGAGTCTCTGGAATAGCAGGTGGTCACGGCACGTGACGGCGGAACCTCCGGGCTGGCAGGCAGGTAGGTAACGGAGAAGCGCTCCCAGGTGAGCGGGCAAGAGTCTCTGGAATAGCTGATGGTCACCGCACGTGACAACGGGACCTCCGGGCTGGCAAGCAGGCAGGTAACGGAGATGCGCTCCCAGGTGAGCGGGCAAGAGTCTGGAGTAGCTGGTGGTCACAGCACGTGACAACGGAGCCTCCGGGCTGGCAAGCAGGCAGATAACGGAGAAGCGCTCCCAGGTGAGCGGGCAAGCTGGTCCATAGACAGACTGACCGGAGTAGTAAGGCAGACCGTCGGACCTCAGGCAAGCAGGCAGGTAGCTGATATGCGCTCCCAGGTGAGCGGGCAGGCTGGTCCTTTAGACAGACTGACAGGAGTAGTAAGGCAGACCGTCGGACCTCAGACTGGCAGACAGGTAACAAGTATACAGGCAGGAATCAGGCAGGTAACTGGCAGGTACTGGCAGGTAACTAGCAGGAAACTGGCAACGGGACCTGAGGGCTGAAGCACAGGTGAGACACAGGTGCAAACAACATTGCTCGGGCACCTCCATTTTGGAGGAGGTGCCTTATATATGATGAAGTCCTCCGGCCATTGGCCGGGGACTCCTTAGGACGGCGCGCGCGGCCCCTTTAAGAGGAGGGGAGCGCGCGCGCGCGCGCGCCCTAAGCACAGGGGCCGGGAAGGAGCGCGCGCTGAGAGCAGAGCGGGAGGAGGACGCCGGGAAGGAGCGCGCGCTGACAGCAGAGCGGGGAGAGGACGCCGGGCACGGAGCAGAGCAGGAGGAGGACGCCGGGACGGAGCGCGCGCTGCCAGCAGAGCGGGGAGAGGACGCCGGGACGGAGCGCGCGCTGACAGCAGAGCGGTGAGGGGAGCAGCGTCCCTGCCTAGCAGAGGGCAGGGACGCCAGCGCTACAGTACCCCCCCCTTTAGGCCCCCCCTTTTTTAGGCCAGACAGAAATTTAGCTAGGATGAGAGGGGCATGTATATTCTCCCGGGGCTCCCACGTTCTCTCCTCAGGACCAAACCCCCTCCAATCTACCAAGAAAAAGGTCTTTCCTCTTACCCTTTTGGTGGCAAGAATGTTCTCTACCTCAAACTCGTCCTCAGCAGAAACCGGAGCAAGAGGCGTACCTGTAGACTTAGAAAAAGAGTTAAGTACCACAGGTTTGAGGAGAGATACATGGAAGGAGTTAGGGATCCGTAAGTTGGCCGGGAGTTTCAATTTATAGGCCACCGGGTTGATCTGACTGATAACCTCCAGTGGGCCGATGAACCGAGGCCCCAACTTATAGGAAGGGATCTTGAGCCGGACATATTTGGACGAGAGCCAGACTTTATCCCCAGGACGGAATTGAGGAGGATCCAGACGTCCTTTGTCAGCGTGCCTTTTCATACGCTCGGATGACAGAAGGAGTGCGGGCCGGGTACTCTCCCATATGGAGGAAGACTCGCTCTTGTGATTGTTGTACGAGAATTCGGCCCTTGGCAGGAGATCCACCCAGTCAGAATGGTGAGCATTAACGAAGTGCCGGAGGTAACTGGTCAGGTTCTGATTGATCCGCTCCACTTGACCATTAGACTGTGGGTGGTAAGCGGAGGAGAAGTCCAGAGTGACGTCTAGCAATTTACAAGTGGCTCTCCAGAAACGAGAAGTGAACTGTACTCCTCGATCCGACACGATGTGACGGGGCAGGCCATGAAGACGGAAGATGTGGCGGATAAAGACTCTGGCCAGCTCGGGTGCAGACGGAAGACCTGGCAGGGGAATGAAGTGAGCCATCTTGGAAAAGCGGTCAGCGACCACCCAAATGACCGTACAACCGGCAGAGACGGGCAGATCAGTTACGAAGTCCATCGCTATATGCTGCCAGGGGGCAGCAGGTGCTGGCAGAGGAAGAAAGCGGCCGGCCGACAGGTGTCTCGGAACCTTGTTGCGGGCGCAGGACACACAGGCAGAAACAAAGTCCATAACATCCTTGTGCAGGTTAGGCCACCAGTAGTGCCGGGTAATAAGCTGGAGGGTCTTTTTCTGACCGGCGTGGCCAGCTAGTTTAGACGAATGACCCCAGTGTAGGATCCTCTCCCGATCAGGTACCGATACGAACGTCTTACCAGGAGGGAGACAATTTAGACTCACGGGGGCCACCTGCATTACTCTGGCGGGATCGATGGGGCAGTCACATGGTCTACGAGGTGGTAATGTCTCTGCCTCCTCCATATCAAAGACATCAGCACAAGACCAATAAGGAATCGGAAGTCCAGGTAGATTAGCTGGGATAGGAGAGGGACGGACGGAATGGACGGGAACCAGACAGGTTTTATGACAGTCTTGTCCCCAGCGAAGGACTTCTCCGGTTTGCCAGTCAAGCACGGGTGCATGTCTCTGGAGCCAAGGCAGACCTAGCAAGAGGGCGTGAGAGAGTCCAGGCAGAACGTGAAGGGAGATACTCTCTGAATGCAGCATACCCACTTGCAGAGTAATGGATTCGGTGATGAATTGGATGGGGCGAGATAAGAGGCCCCCATCCACGGCAACAACAGACAAGGGTACAGCCAGAGGTTTGGTGGGGATGCGGTATTTCTCCACCAGGGACAGTGAAATAAGATTTCCGGCTGCTCCAGAGTCAAGTTGGGCTAGTTCGGAATAACGATTCTCCCCGCAGATGATTGAGACAGACAGCAGCAGGGATGGAGAGGATTTATTTTTGTCTAGATCAAGTCCTCTGAGCGAACCTAGACACAGGCGTTCTCCCGACCTCTCCGGGCAGGCACGGATCCGATGCTCCTTACTGCCACAGTAGAAGCAGCTCCCCTCGGCACGGCGAAAGTCCTGACGGGATTTGACCATCTTGGTCTGGTCGACCTGCATAGGCTCAGGAGAGTGTACCTGGGGAGAAACGGAAGGAGTGACGGGTTTCAGAAAAGTAGGACCCAGACGTGGAAGCCCCTTTTCACGGGTGACCTCTTTGGCACGTTCCTGGAACCGTAGGTCAATCCGGGTGGCAAGAGTTATTAGGTCATCGAGAGTGGTAGGAATGTCCCGACCAGCAAGTTCATCTTTAATACGGCCGGACAGACCCTCCCAGAAGACGGATACCAGAGCTTCGTTATCCCAGGCCAGCTCCGAGGCAAGGGTGCGGAACCGTATGGCATATTGACCCACGGTGAGGCTTCCCTGACGGAGGCGTAGCAGAGATGATGCGGATGAGGTCCTCCGTCCGGGTTCGTCGAAGGCTTTCCGGAAAGCCGTGAGAAAGGCAGGCAAGTCGGACACCAGGGGGTCTCCTCTCTCCCACAGAGGATTTAGCCAGGCCAGGGCCTCCCCGGTGAGATGGGACATGATGAATGCAATTTTGGCTCGGTCGGAGTTAAACTGGTGGGACAATAGTTCAAAATGCAGGGTGCACTGATTTATGAAGCCCCGAGCCAGGACGGAGTCGCCTCCGAAGCGAGGAGGTGCAGAGAGCCGGGGTCCGGAAAAGGATACCATGGTACTGGCCGTAGTTGCAGGATCAGACAGGGTGTTCAGGCGAGTATTAACATTCCGCAGATGACCCAGGATGGCCTCCTGTTGGGACTTCAGACGGGACAGTTCAAGACAGAGGTCCGAGAGCGAGGGAGCTTGGGTGCCACCGGGTTCCATGGCCCGAGCAAACTGTAACGGGTCCGGGAGGCGGACTGAAACGGGTCCGGGAGGCGGAACCTCTGAGCTACTATACAAGGGGGCGGCCCTTGTAAGGGAGCGGGTGGCAGTCTCTGGGTGAACGGACAGGGAGTTACGGCAAGTGATCAGGGCAGTCTCTGGGTAAGGGGTAGGTACGACCTGTGATGGCAGAGCCTCCGGGTAGGCTAGCAGGCAGGTGGTAGATGTGTGCTCCCAGGTGAGCAAGCGAGAGTCTCTGGAATAGCAGGTGGTCACGGCACGTGACGGCGGAACCTCCGGGCTGGCAGGCAGGTAGGTAACGGAGAAGCGCTCCCAGGTGAGCGGGCAAGAGTCTCTGGAATAGCTGATGGTCACCGCACGTGACAACGGGACCTCCGGGCTGGCAAGCAGGCAGGTAACGGAGATGCGCTCCCAGGTGAGCGGGCAAGAGTCTGGAGTAGCTGGTGGTCACAGCACGTGACAACGGAGCCTCCGGGCTGGCAAGCAGGCAGATAACGGAGAAGCGCTCCCAGGTGAGCGGGCAAGCTGGTCCATAGACAGACTGACCGGAGTAGTAAGGCAGACCGTCGGACCTCAGGCAAGCAGGCAGGTAGCTGATATGCGCTCCCAGGTGAGCGGGCAGGCTGGTCCTTTAGACAGACTGACAGGAGTAGTAAGGCAGACCGTCGGACCTCAGACTGGCAGACAGGTAACAAGTATACAGGCAGGAATCAGGCAGGTAACTGGCAGGTACTGGCAGATAACTAGCAGGAAACTGGCAACGGGACCTGAGGGCTGAAGCACAGGTGAGACACAGGTGCAAACAACATTGCTCGGGCACCTCCATTTTGGAGGAGGTGCCTTATATATGATGAAGTCCTCCGGCCATTGGCCGGGGACTCCTTAGGACGGCGCGCGCGGCCCCTTTAAGAGGAGGGGAGCGCGCGCGCGCGCGCCCTAAGCACAGGGGCCGGGAAGGAGCGCGCGCTGAGAGCAGAGCGGGAGGAGGACGCCGGGAAGGAGCGCACGCTGACAGCAGAGCGGGGAGAGGACGCCGGGCACGGAGCAGAGCAGGAGGAGGACGCCGGGACGGAGCGCGCGCTGCCAGCAGAGCGGGGAGAGGACGCCGGGACGGAGCGCGCGCTGACAGCAGAGCGGTGAGGGGAGCAGCGTCCCTGCCTAGCAGAGGGCAGGGACGCCAGCGCTACACTACTTCAAATCTAGTGAAATTGATGCCACTTCGGTGGTGTCTTCCACTAATTTTTGGAAATGTGGAGAATCTTGATTGGGTCTCCATCTACTGGGTTGGTTGTAGTGGAAGAGGTTTCGGTCTCCATTAAACTACTTCTACTCTGGTGAAATTGATGCCACTTGGAGGTTTTAGGCCCTATTTTTTGGAAATATGATGAATCCTGATTGGGTCTCCATCTATTGAGTTGGCTGTAGTGGAAGAGGTGTCGTTCCTAATTCAAAAAATTGTACTGTACTGAAATTGATGTCACTTTGGTGGTTTTAGGCCCTAATTTTTTGAAATGTGAAGAATCCTGATTGCGTCTAAATCTATTGGGTTGGCTGTAGTGGAAAAGGTGTCGTTCCTATTTCTTCAATTTTGAATGTACTCAAATTGATGCCACTTTTGAAATGTGGAGAATCATGGTGTAGTTCCTAATGCTACAATTTCTACCATAGTGAAATTGATGCCACTTTGCTGGTGTCTGCCACTAACTTTTGGAAATGTGGAGAATCCAGATTGGGTCTCCATCTATTGTGTTGGCTGTAGTGGAAGAGATTTTGGTCTGCTTTAAACTACTCCTACTCTGGTGAAATTGATGCCACTTTGGTGATTTTAGGCCCTAATTTTTGAAAATGTGAATACCTCTAATTGCATCTCCATCTCCTGGTTTGACTGTAGTGGAAGAGGTGTCAGTCTCTGTTATAATGCTTATACTCTATTGAAAATAATTGTTTAGTGCAGATATTGTTCTCACAGGGGAACACATGATAAAATAGAAATTGGTTTTCTTTCTACATCTCAGCTTAAAATTCTTTGGGGCAGATATTGTTGTCCACACAGGGGTACATAGACATGATAAACTCAAAATTGGTATATAAAGCAGACTACATCTCAGCTTAAAATTCTTTGGAGCAAATATTGTTCTCCATACAGGGGAAAAAAATAAAAAGGTTGGGTCCGAGCAGCTTCCTGACTCACCACTGTACTGTGCTGTCAGGGCAAGAAGAGGAGGAGGGTGAATGTCAGGGCGAGGAATGGGATAACACATTGGATAAGGATGAGGTTGTAGATCCCACTTGGTGTGAACCCAGAGGCATGCGGCTGAGTAGCTCATCTGAGGAGGTGGAGGAAGACAAGGAGGTGATGCAACCGCGATGACCACTACATCATTAGCCACAACCGTGGCAGTGACCAGCACCGGTCGCGGGTCTGCAGCTCACAGGGGTGGCAAGCCTTGTCTAGGCTGGACCTTTTTCGACACCACAAAGGATGAGCCAACTCACGTTACCTGGCAACTTTGCAAGAAAAAACTCAGTAGAGGGAAAAAGGCAATAATTTGACTACTACATGAATGAACCTTCAACATGCGCAATCAACATGTGTTACTCTGGCAATCTCACTGTGATAAAATGCGGACCTCAACAATCATCAGCCACCCCATCAACTGCATCTGCTGCTTCTTCCTTCTCCTCTGTTACCGTGCCAAGTATCTTAGCGCAGGTCTCTCACCGCAGAACCTCTGGTTCTTTACCCGCTCTAGTCAGGCTGAGTGAGAAACCGTCAACTGTAACAGAAGCGGACATGCCTGATGTTTTTGACCAATCTGAGATTGACACCACAACTTTGTCAATCCATCGTAACATCTCTGCCTGCATCTCACTCACAGTCCAGCAGTTTGTCCGGTTCACCGCACTCCACCCTCTCTCAGCACAGCAGCCAGCCCTCGGTCCCATAGTTGTGGTCATCTGAAAGATTGTTTCCTCCTACACATGACAAAGCTAAGAGGTTGAACTGCACCATTTCCAATCTGTTGGCCACGGAAATGGTGGTGTCACTCCCTAAATTTTTTGAACTGTGAACTGGTATGGCTGCTTTTTTACTGAGGAGGAAACTGGAGAACCTGGGGGAAACCCCCACAAACACAGAGAGAACATACAAACTACTTGCAGATGTTGTCCTTGGTGGGATTTGAACCCAGGACTCCAGCGCTGCAAGGCTGCAGTGCTGTTCTCTCTGTTCTCTCGTTTCTGATATCTAACATGCTGGAGAAACTTGCACCTACTGCCACTCAGTGTCTTCAGCTCCTTTGTGAGAAACCAATGTTTTTGACAGCCACTCAGTCTAACAAATAAAATTTCTGAGAAAGAATTGTGGATGGCTTAGCTTCTGGTAATGGGTGCACTGCTAATACCATGGCGTCATGCCATAATTCACTGGAAATATTCCAGGCTGGTTGGAGACGAGTTAATTCCAACAGAAAAGTGTAGAAAGTTAAGGAGATGTGGCCTCTATCATCATAAAGGAGTTAACTCATTGTCTAGGAGACCGACCACTGCTGCTGTCTACCTTGTGAACATTGTGTTGAAGCTTGCAAGGTGTCATGGGTTTACCATGACAGAGAGGAACCAGAAGACCGCAGCGTCTGATTTCTCCCACTTCTGCTGTCATTAGAAGCCTTTTGCCTTCATATTAATCGATGCAGTTGTTAATCTGCTCAGTTGTGAGCTCCTGGAAGCTTACCGTGATTTAGGCTCTCAGCAGATTTGTCCCATGCATCTCACCTATTTGTAACGCTGTACCCCATCACATCAGACTGTTGCCTACCGTGGAAACCTTGAAAAGAAAGCTGAAGACCCACTTCTTCTGACAAGAGTACAATCTGCAGTAACCCTCGCTCCAGCATACCACTGCATGACTAGCTGTACCCTGACCTACTGTATCCTCACTAGTGTTGAGCTAGTATGGTCTGTTCAGAGTATGCTCGGTCGAGCCCCGAGTATTTACAGCTGCTCGGTGATATGTTTGAATCGCTCCCATGTGCATGATTTGCAACTGTTTGACAGCTTTATTACATGTGAGGAATGTGTAAGAAATAAACATGCCTCATGATAGGAGGGCAGTTGTAGACAACTTTATTAAAATGGAACGCAACCGACCCCGGGGTCCGCGATGCAGCCTGGAGGGCTGCTGCCTAACACTTTCCAGGTGGAAAGTAAAGTAACCAACTTAAATGTTAAACCCTTCCGTGTTTCAGCACACAGGAATGGGTATAGCGGTTCGCTCTATCTCCGTTAACTGCACGGGAGAAGAGTGACCGGGATAGCACCTACTTAACTGAAGAACCACTCCGAGTTAATGCACACGGAGCGGGTTTCAGCGGTTCACACAATCTCCAAGAACCGCAGGGAGACGTGCGACTGGAGGGAAAGCAGTAGCCCTGTCTTCGATACAGGCGCTACTCTGTAGGGATTGACGCTAAGATGCGTGTGTGACTACGTGACAGGTACACGTGCCTCCAGCCGGCGTGCCACCAGACAGAAGGGTACTGCAGACTGCTCGAGGTGTAAGGCGACCCCTTTGGCTGAGCCAGGCTGCAAGACGTAGCTACCTGCCTAAACGAATCTAAGCCTGCCTGAGTGACCTGTGCTAATCAGCCGAGCTAACTCTGGCATCGGCAGGTCATGGAGAGAGCAGCTAGAGAGCATGTGGAATACACTCGTCCACACAACGGCAACACTTGCAAAATGATCTGAGCGCATCGCCATCTTTGTGGGCGGGCCTTTTAAAGACTAAGCCCTGCCCACCGACGCACCATTGGTGACGTTACCCGTGGACCAATCAGGCGGTGCCAGGTCACCTGGTCAGGTGGGTGCCAACCCACCAATCATGATCTGCCAGGTCACGGACATGCTCAGTTCGGCAAATCCTGGACTTCGATTCCACAAGCCCTGTCTCCTTCTGCAACCCAGGCTTAACATTGCTAGGCACAACTACCTGAGAGATAAACAGTGCTCGCGGACCAGCTAGGCGTTTAGGCTGACGGTGATGCTGAGCAGCATCAGCCCTGGCTGAACTAAAATGGGAGACCACAGAAGGTCCAGGACCCATTTCAAATCCAGCACCAGACCGATACCTAACATGTAGTAAAACTGTCAAACAGTCACAAATCATGCACACTGGAGCAATTCAAATGTATCACCGAGCAGCTGTAAATGCTTGGCCCAAGCATACTTGCCAAAAGGGTTAATAGAACATACTCACTCATCACTAATTCTCACCCATCCCTTGTAGATTGTTTGTGCGCCCTTGCAGGCAGGGTCCTCTCTCCTCTTGTACCAGACAGTGACCCCTTTTGACATGTAAAGTGCCACAAAATAAATGGCGCTGTAATTATTATAGTACTTGTACTCTGGGTGAATTAATGGCACTTTCCTGATGGCTACCCCTAATTTGATGTGTTTCGCAGCTTTTGGGCCCGTTTGAAGGTGTTGTATATGCATTTCTTTTTGCCCCCCCATTGAATCCTATGGCATTCGGTAATGTTCGGTGAATATTCTACGAATAAATCTGTGAATATTGCAGATTAAACAATCGTAATTCAAACCGAATATTGAAGTATTCGCTCATCTCTAAGAAAGATATGTGCTATGTAAGCAGTGATGTTTTTTTCTTTAGTGGGCTGATTGTTTAGCATTACCATTGAACTTTACCTGCATTTACACTAACCATTTATCAACATGAGCACACAGAAATTACCGAATTTAGGTAACATCAGAAGGCAACAGTGGAATAGCTCTAAACCCAAAGCCTACCTTCTTACCAACTGAAAGATGACTGCTAAAAGGGGAAAACTATATAGACATACATCATTTCCTTAGGGTAGAAAACAGCTCAACCATTTTTCTTAGCTAGGACCTGTCACTTTCTCAAAAAAGTTGAGTTAAATACCTTGTAAAAATTCCTGAACTCAGCTGATTCTGCCACTTTTCCTTTTGCGCTGCATCACACATAGTCCCATTTTTTGCTTTTGTAGTGCAGCCTGTGAAATTTCTGCTTTCGGACCAACTATTTTTTTTTTCAGAGTCTTCACTGGGGATTTGCGCTTTCAACTACCCCTCCCAGAAACTGCCAATCACAGTTCGGCAGCATCTGAGACTGCTAGACTTTTAGATCAGCTGCTGAGCTGCTGTGATTGGCAGTATCTGTGAGGGAAGGGTGAAAGCACACACCCCCAGAGAAGACTCTAAAGAAATACCCAGTTGCACTAAAATTAGAGTTTTCACATACTGTGTGCCAAAACAAACAAATGTGAATATCTCTATAATGGAGAGACTCAGTGCAAAATGGGAGTGAGTGTCAGAATCAGCAGAGCTCAGGGATTTTTTGCAAGATAATTAACTCAATATTTTGAGCAAGTGACGGGTCCTCGAGTAATAGCAGTATTTTCAACTTGCCCAAGTAAAGATGCATTGTTCATGGACGTCCATTACTACATATTATTTCTGTATTGTTCACACCAAGTGGTAGGTCTCTGCCTTAAAGCAAAGATTTATTTCTTTATAGTGATTCCCTGTTGGCTTGATCATTTTACAACAGTGTCATATCCGTTTCAAAGCCGAGCAAATACACTAGTAAATTCTGTTAACACCATTGATTTTTAAAAATGATTTATACACCTGTCTTTTTTCTGAGATGTATAATGTTTGTCAAAGAAACTGTATGAAAGTGTTTCTGTTTTTATTTTTATTTTTGATTCAGTCTGATTAAGGTTACTCATTTTCAAAGAATTTACCAAATGTCAAAACTCCTGTAGAACCCTAATACATTCTAGTTTATTCAAGAGTATTATGTGAGTATTACTCTGTCAGTCACACTCACTATAGATAAGTTATAAAATATAAAAAAAATCTTCAGTCATCAGAGTCCTATTTTAGGACCTTACTTCGGTTACCAATTTTACCTTTTTTGCATCCCCAGTCTTGATGTAGGTTTTGCAGAATTGCGTACCTCCATATGTTGCCTCTTTGAGAAGAGAAGCAATGACAATTGGTGGATCATGGCGCAAATATTTTTTCCCCAAATCATATGGAATTTGTGAGAAATAATCCTTTGTGTAACTAAATAATATCAGATTAAGGCTCAGAATTGTATGGGCTTCATATTATAAACCAGTCCTATGTAATCAAATTTAATCCAATAGAACAGATTTATAATGTAGGCTTAAACATGAGGTATTTGGCATGGTTAGAGGATCATATGATAAATCATTCAATTGTAATTCCAGAAAACTCGGACAATTTTCATTTGCATTATCATCCGTATTGCATTCATGTGTCCATATTTCACATCCATGTGCCATCCATTTTCCATCTGTATTTATACATCAGCTTTTTAAAATATAGAGATTCCTATGTTAACAATGGCATTTTGAGATGAGTTGATCGATTCGTGTAGGTTCGAATTTGAGACAAATTTACTGAATTTCACGTTTTAGCAAATTTGAACACTTTGAAATTTGATTAGCAAAATAACCATACCAAGCACCATTTCCCAAACTGCTAAAGCCATAGAGAGAGGGCAAATGTATTTTTGCGTGGCCGAGTGAGAATCCCCATAATGCCCTACAACTTTGACATGTAGCGAATTATCATGCATTGTACAGTGATGGTCAGTAAATGGGCCATCAGAGATCAATAGTTCCCAGTGGAGTATGGCAGAGTCATTTTCTATCTCCAAAGTCACTGGGTCTCTTTCTTTTCTGTAGAGTGTAAGCTGTTATCATCATCGGGGCCCTCTCTCTCTCTCTCTTCTGTAGTGTGTAAGCTCTTATCGTAAGTTGGTCCTTCTTCTCTCTCTCTCTTTCTCCTATAGAGTGTAAGCTCTTATGGTCAGCAAGGTTCTCTCTATCTTTCCCTTCCCGCTTGCGTAGCTTTCTAGTATTGATATTCACGTGAATTTATTCACAGCTATTCACATTGTTTGTGAAAATTCAGCAAAACCAGGGAATTTGAATTTCAAAAGATCCACTCATCTATAGCGGCAATGATGCTATACAGATGATCCGTAAGGGATCCAATTTTTTTTGCGCACCCATTGACTTGAATAGGTGAGTTTCATCCTATACTAGGATGAGAATAGTGCATGCTGCAATTTTTTTCACAGGGACACTTGGTTCGTGTAAAAAAAACTGTCAGTCCTATTGAATTACATATGTAAGTATGATGTCCAATTTTTACTTGGACAAAACGTGTCCATAGAGTAAGCTTGTCTGAACGAGCGCTTAGTCTGATAGTAATGATTTATTGATGGCTAACTTGATGAAGACTTTAATAATGACAGTTGTACTACAAATATTGCACTAATTCAATGTATACATTGGACCTACTCCTTGAAATAGTAAAAGAAACCCAGTATTTTTATTTATGCTCAAGAATATGTAGTGTTTTGCATTCAATACACAGAGTTCACCATTGTGTAGATTTCATTTAATAAATCACATATTCTTGAGAATAAAAAGAGGTTTCTTGTACTACAGATATACAGGGGAGAGATTTATTGAGCTAAATGTACCCAAAAAATCACTGTCAGACACAGACAGAAATGGGCCACTGTGCATGAACAATTTATGGGCATTTTCCAGTCTAATAATTTATAATAATGCAGTTTTGGAGGTGTAAATGGGCACCTTTACCTATTGGGTCCCTATATGGCTGCACAGGTTGCGCCAAGGTTATGTCTGGCCCAAGCAAAAATTCAGTTGTTCGTGAATTGTACCATAAGCAGTATGTGTTTTACACAATTTCTGCGCATTTGATGTATTTATATAACTAATTATAAATATCTATATGTTTGTTATATGTTGGTCCAGTATCCATTTCATCTAACACTTTCTGCGCATTGTCAGAGAAGAGGGTATGACTAAGCAGTGTAGCCTAATATGCAACATCATGCGCCAAAAAATATGCCAAAATTTTGGTTCATATTTCTACACAACATAAGCCAACTAATATTTGTAGCGAACTAAACTAAATCACATTTATTAATTTTAGTTATTTTTTAAGCCTGTCTAGTTTTTACTGTATAAAAGTCAGACAGTATTAATAATTATGCCTTAGTGCGTCTTATCTTTACTAATTCTTTACTTTTATCTGAAATAGCTTTTCATAGACCTTGTCAGCAACACTTAAATCATTTTGATACTTTGACATATCATTCTCTGAGGAAAAGTTGGATAGATATTTAAAGGAAACCTATTATGTCTAAAAAGACTATTTACGTGCAAATATCGGGTTCAATTCCTGTCTGGGTGCCTTAATGGAGTAGCGGCTACAGGGAGAAAATAAAATGATATTTTCCCTGTAGCCACTCGTGTCCAATCATAGGGGTGGTGCAGGGAGTGGTTACAGTCACAGCTCACTATATAGTGAGTTCAGCTATACTGCATTTTAATTGACAGTCTGCTTGGCACAAACAATCAAGGTGCTGGGAAGTGAGTAGAGCTGCGTTCACTGTGTAGTAAGCAGTGACTATAATAGTCCCCCTACACTGCCTTGATGACTAAAAGCAAGCTGTTGCACAGAACAAATAAGTTAATTTTCTTCCTGTAGTCGCTGGTCACTATAATTGCTTGTCCAGTGAAGCAGCCTGGCAGGATTTAATGCTATTTACCTGCAGAGGTTCCTATTGAACTAATAATCATAGATAAGCTGTAAGTTTCTGCAGGAATCTTCTCTAACAATAAATATTTCTCATCCTGACCTGTACATTGTTGCATTGCATATATTAAGAAGAAAAATATAAATGGATGTAATCTATAATGATATTGTTTACAACATATTTACACAATATAACATGTACCTTAATAATATTGTCTGCTTGTATTTGTTGTAACAATGTAGTTACTAATAAAATGTACTTTTAGTGTTACTGAAGCTTATATTACGCTATAGTACAAGAGCCTTGTGTTATTGCTTTCAGTTTAATTATGTGTTTATGCCTCTATTTTATAACTGAACTACTCATTTGCAAAGGACTTATATTGTTTCAGATTAAGAAATAACAAGTGCACAATTCAAATCAGTGCAGTGCTGGGAAAGTGCTTTCAAACATGCTTTCATTTTAAGATGTTTTCAGAAAGCAATTTTCATATTTTAAGCAGCATTCCATTTAGAGCAAATTAAAAAAAGCTTGACACGTCCTTTTCATGTGCTCAAAAGATGCACATGTACAGTACTATGCAAAAGTTTTAAGCAGGTGTGGAACAAATGTGAAAAAGTAAGAATGCTTTAAAAAATAGAAGTTTTAATAGTTAAAAAATGCTCTGGTGAGGTATGTTTAAAATATATATATATATATATATATATATATATATATATATATATACAGTACAGACCAAAAGTTTGGACACACCTCATTTAAAGATTTTTCTGTATTTTCTTGACTATGAAAATTGTACATTCACACTGAAGGCATCAAAACTATGAATCAAAAAAGTGTGAAACAACTGAAAATATGTCTTATATTCTAGGTTCTTCAAAGAAGCCACCTTTTGCTTAGATGACTGCTTTGCACACTCTTGGCATTCTCTTGATGAGCTTCAAGAGGTAGTCACTGGAAATGGTCTTCCAACCATCTTGAAGGAGTTCCCAGAGATGCTTAGCACTTGTTGGCCCTTTTGCCTTCACTCTGCGGTCCAGCTCACCCCAAACCATCTCAATTGGGTTCAGGTCTGGTGACTGTGGAGGCCAGGTCATATGGCGTAGCACCCCATCACTCTCCTGCTTGGTCAAATAGCCCTTACACAGCCTGCAGGTGTGTTTGGGGTCATTGTCCTGTTGAAAAATAAATGATGGTCCAACTAAACGCAAACCGGATGGAATAGCATGCCGCTGCAAGATGCTGTGGTAGCCATGCTGGTTCAGTATGCCTTCAATTTTGAATAAATCCCCAACAGTGTCACCAGCAAAGCACCCCCACACCATCACACTTCCTCCTCCATGCTTCACGGTAGGAACCAGGCATGTAGAGTCCATCCATTCACCTTTTCTGCGTCGCACAAGACACGGTGGTTGAAACCAAAGATCTCAAATTTGGACTCATCAGACCAAAGCACAGATTTCCAATGGTCTAATGTCCATTCCTTGTGTTCTTTAGCCCAAACAAGTCTCTTCTGCTTGTTGCCTGTCCTTAGCAGTGGTTTCCTAGCAGCTATTTTACCATGAAGGCCTGCTGCACAAAGTCTCCTCTTAACAGTTGTTGAAGAGATGTGTCTGCTGCTAGAACTCTGTGTGGCATTGACCTGGTCTCTAATCTGAGCTGCTGTTAACCTGCGATTTCTGAGGCTGGTGACTCGGATAAACTTATCCTCAGAAGCAGAGGTGACTCTTGGTCTTCCTTTCCTGGGGCGGTCCTCATGTGAGCCAGTTTCTTTGTAGCGCTTGATGTTTTTTGCAACTGCACTTGGGGACACTTTCAAAGTTTGCCCAATTTTTCGAACTGACTGAACTTCATTTCTTAAAGTAATGATGGCCACTCGTTTTTCTTTACTTAGCTGCTTTTTGCTTGCCATAATACAAATTCTAACAGCCTATTCAGTAGGACTATCAGCTGTGTTTCCACCTGACTTCTGCACAACACAACTGATGGTCCCAACTCCATTTATAAGCCAAGAAATCCCACTTATTAAACTTGACAGGGCACACCTGTGAAGTGAAAACCATTTCCGGTGACTACCTCTTGAAGCTCATCAAGAGAATGGCAAGAGTGTGCAAAGCAGTCGTCAATGCAAAAGGTGGCTACTTGAAGAACCTAGAATATAAGACATATTTTCAGTTGTTTCACACTTTTTTAAGTATATAATTCCATATGTGTTAATTCATAGTTTTTATGCATTAAGTGTGAATGTACAATTTTCATAGTCATGAAAATACAGAAAAATCTTTAAATGAGAAGGTGTGTCCAAACTTTTGGTCTTTACTGTATATATACAGTTGAAACCAGAAGTTTACATACACTGTATAAAAAGACACATATGCATGTTTTTCTCAATATCTGACATGAAATCAGAATAAACTTTTCCTGCTCTCGGTCCATTAGGATTTTCATATTTTTTAATATCTGCAAATGCCAGAATAATGAGAGAGAAAGAGAATGTTTTAAGGCATTTTTATTACTTACCGCATAGTCAACTGTTTACATACATTTCATTAGTATTTGGTACCATTGCCCTTAAACTGAATGACTTGGGTCAAATGTTTGGGTTATCCTTCTTCAAGCTTCTCACAATAGTTGGTCAGAATTTGGGCCCATTCCTCCTGAAAAAAACTGGTGTAACTGATCCAGGTTTGTAGGTCACCTTGCGCACATCTGCCTATTCAGCTTTGCCCATAAATTTTCAATTAGATTGAGATAAGGGCTTTTTGATGGCCACTCCAAAACATTGACTTTGTTATCCTTAAGCCACTTTGTTACCATTTTGGCAGTATGCTTCGGGTCATTGTTCATTTGGAAGACCCATTTCCGCCCAAGGTTTAACTTCCTGGCTGATGTCTTGAGATGTTGCTTCAATATTGCCACATAATCTTCTTATCTCATGATGCCATCTATTTTGTGAACTGCACCAGTCCTTCCTGCAGCAAAACAACCCCACAAACTGATGGTGCCACCTCTGTGTTTCACAGTTGGGATTGTGTTTTTAGGCTTCCAAGCTTCTCCCTTTTTCCTCCAAACGTAACGATGGTCATTATGCCCAAAAAGTTACATTTTAGTTTCATCAAACCACAGGACAAAAATTACCTACCAAGCACGCACCAAGCCATTTTCCCCACTGTTTTGGGGTTGACAGCCTGCCTTCTGTCTATATTAGTCCACTTAAAATTGCGTTTAGTGCCCTATGCAAAGCAGTAGTTCATACATTTCCTACTGCCTGCTGCCAAGCACGCACCAGGCCATTTTCCCCGCTGTTTTTGGGGTGACAGCCTGCCTTCTGTCCATATTAGTCCACTTAAAAAGGCGTTTAGTGCGCAATGCAAAGCAGTAGTCCAAACATTTCCTACTGCCTGCTACCAAGCATGCACCAGCCCATTTTCCCTGCTGTTTATGTGGTCACAGTCTGCCTTCTGCTGTCCACATTAGTCTACTTAAAAAGACAGTGAGGGCCCAATGCAAAGCAGTAGTCCAAACATTTCCTACTGCCTGCTACCAAGCACGCACCAGGCCATTTTACCCACTATTTTGGCTGTGACAGCTAGCTTGACTTGTTCCATCAACAACTGAAAATCTGTCAACAAAACCCAAAATGATAAAAAAGCCGTATTAGCAACAATTTCTACCATTTCTTTACCGCTTTTGCTGCTCTTACAGCGCTGCAAAAGTGCTTAAATTTGCCAAGTCACTGACTCATTTGCGACCTGCCCACGTGGTGGAGCTCAGCCTATCATATGTTGGCAAGGATTAGTGAACAGCAGAGGGCAGTAACTGAATACCTGCTTCAACATGCCGTCAGACTGAGAGTCATCCACCACACATAGCAACTGTCAAGTGGGTGTGAATCGCTGACATTTGTGAGGTTCTTGAGAACTTTGAGTACTACTGCACCAACCTCGTGAGTGGTGATCAGGCTATTATCAGCTTAACCATCCCGCTGCTGTGTCTCTTGAAACAATCACTGCATAATCTCAAAGAGGAAGCTTTGAGTGCCCAGCATGTCGGTATGGAGCCAGATTTCCGAATGGTTTATACTATCCAGTCCTGCAAATATTCTGAGACAACATTGGATGATGAGGAGGAAGATGAGGAGGATGAGGAGGGAGAGGACTTGCTTTTCAGTGCTACTGTGGAGACTCGTAATGCTACAGAGGGGACATCAAACCCAAGCTGTTTCTACTGTTGGGGACACAGAACATTTGCCCTTTTGCAGCTTGGCCCACATGGCACAGTACATGTCTGTTGCAAGACCCTCGCATGATACACATTTTTTCCAACAACCTATAATGGTTGGCCACCTTTCTCAATCCACAAGGAGAAATTTCTTTCTCTCCTTTAGGAGTCACCAAAGAGTTTTACAATAGAATCGTTCAAGAGGGCCATTGTAGATCAGTTGCTGAAAACATCACCCTCAGAGAGTGCTGGTGGCAGAAGTACTGGCTCTTTTTAACACCAAGGGATAATTGGGAGAGACACGAACACCAGCTTCAACAGGGGTGGGGGGAAAATGTGCACAAATTGGGCAATTTTCAATAAACCAGCAGAGCAGCAAGTGCTATCTGTGCCTGTAACAATGGCAAGGAGGGATAAGTTGCAGAACATGGTCAAGGGGTATTTAAGTGACCATACGTGCGTCCTTTGTGATGCTTCAGTTCCCTTTAATTATTGGGTGTCAAAGCTGAACACTTGGCCCAACCTTTCCTTATATGCCTTGGAGGTGCTGGCCTGCCTGGCTGCTAGTGTGATGTCAGGGCGTGTTTTCAGTTCCGCCGGGGCAATCATCACTGATAGGCGCACAAGCTTCTCCACGGAAAATGCAGACAGACTTATTCAGATTAAATTCAACAAGGACTGGATATCTCCACAGTTTGTAATCCCTTCAGATGACAGAAAACCAACGTAAATTCACCAAAAATGCAGATTCATGCTACTGCTGTTAACATCACCCTCTTCCCATAAAAACCCGTTTCCTTCCTGCATCAACCATGACTCAGCCCATAGGGCTAATTTTTACAAACCCTATGTACATTGTGCAATGGACAAACCAGGACAGTATTCCTACTCCAATATAGTCTGAGAAAAACCTCGGCAATCAATATGGTTCTTTTTGAACTCAAATTTTTTTATTATAATGATGATATAAGTGCAGTCAGGAAAACAACAAACATTTTGGCCTACATGGCCTTCAGCAGTGTAATCTAGACAAAATAAAACATAAGAAATAAATAAAATAAAATGAAATGAAAATAAAGTATATGCAACAAAAAAGTGTCAATTGATGGTAACCTGTAATAAATGCATCAGAGATCACATATACAGTGCTGGCCAAAAGTATTGGCACCCCTGCAATTCTGTCAGATAATGCTCAGTT
Organism: Phyllobates terribilis; assembly: GCF_046119375.1. NCBI lineage: Eukaryota > Metazoa > Chordata > Amphibia > Anura > Dendrobatidae > Phyllobates > Phyllobates terribilis. Next base: position 210,148,596 of record NW_027362771.1, read on the forward strand.
TCTTCCTGAAAATGATTGCAATCACAAATTCTTTGGTATTATTCTCTTCATTTAATTTGCTTGCAAGGAAAAAACACAAAAGAGAATGAAGCAAAAATCAAATCATTGATCATTTCACACAAAACTCCAAAAAAGGGCCGGACAAAAGTATTGGCACCCTCAGCCTAATACTTGGTTGTACAACCTTTAGCCAAAATAACTGCGAACAACCGCTTCCGGTAACCATCAATGAATTTCTTACAATGCTCTGCTAGAATTGTAGACCATTCTTGTTTGGCAAACTACTCCAGGTCCCTGATATTGGAAGGGTGCCTTCTCCAAACTGCCATTTTGAGATCTCTCCACAGGTGTTCTATGGGATTCAGGTCTGGACTCATTGCCTGCCACCTTAGAAGTCTCCAGTGCTTTCTCTCAAACCATTTTATAGTGCTTTTGGAAGTGTGTTTTGGGTCATTGTCCGGCTGGAAGACCCATGACCTCTGAGGGAGACCGAGCTTTCTCACACTGGGCCCTACATTATGCTGCAAAATTTGTTGGTAGTCTTCAGACTTCATAATGCCATGCACATGGTCAAGCAGTCCAGTGCCAGAGGCAGCAAAGCAACCCCAAAACATAAGGGAACCTCTGCCATGTTTGGCTGTAGGGACCGTGTTCTTTTCTTTGAAAGCCTCTTTTTTTTTCCTGTACACTCTATGTTGATGCTTCTTCCCAAAAAGCACTACTTTTGTCTCATCTGACCAGAGAACATTCTTCCAAAACGTTTTAGGCTTTCTCAGGTAAGTTTTGGCAAACTCCAGCCTGGATTTTTTATGTCTCTGGGTAAGAAGTGGGGTCTTCCTGGGTATCCTACCATACAGTCCCTTTTCATTCAGACGCCGACGGATAGTACGGGTTGACACTGTTGTACCCTCGGACTGCAGGGCAGCTTGAACTTGTTTGGATGTTAGTCGAGGTTCTTTATCCACCATCCACACAATCTTGCGTTGAAATCTCTTGTCAATTTTTCTTTTCCGTCCACATCTAGGGAGGTTAGCCACAGTGCCATGGGCTTTAAACTTATTGATGACACTGCGCACGGAAGACACAGGAACATTCAGGTCTTTGGAGATTGACTTGTAGCCTTGAGATTGCTCATGCTTCCTCACAATTTGGTTTCTCAAGTCCTCAGACAGTTCTTTGGTCTTCTGTCTTTTCTCCATGCTCAATGTGGTACACACAAGGACACAGGACAGAGGTTGAGTCAACTTTAATCCATGTTAACTGGCTGCAAGTGTGATTTAGTTATTGCCAAAACCTGTTAGGTGCCACAGGTAAGTTACAGGTGCTGTTAATTACAGGAATTAGAGAAGCATCACATGATTTTTCAAACGGTGCCAATACTTTTGTCCACCCCCTTTTTTAGGTTTGGTGTGGAATTATATCCAATTTGGCTTTAGGATAACTCTTTTTGTGTTTTTTCTTTGAAGACAAATTAAATGAAGAGAATAATACCAAAGAATTTGTGATTGCAATCATTTTCAGGAAGAAACTGAGTATTATCTGACAGAATTGCAGGGGTGCCAATACTTTTGGCCAGCACTGTATACTAGTCATCAATAGGTGAAAAGAGACCTACCCGACTGCTTGTGAAGAACAGTGAAACCGGAGGATGGGCTGGATTCTATTTCTCCAAGGTGTGAGGTCTGTAGGACCTATAGAAAGCATAATGAAATAAATGCTTGGGATAATCCCTTAAGCCAAAATGCTGTGGAGATAGGAGGAAAGTACTGTACCTGTGTCACCTGCCACTACCTGTATGGTACTAGAACGCAGTGTCCACTGCTGGTTCCAGAGTCTGCCCTGGGTGAAATGGTACCAGGAAGTGTTTAAATATAAGTGGGGTGGGACATTAGGTGAAGTGGCCAATAGTAATGTACACCACAATTAGCTTAAGTGGCAGGTGTGCTGTACAGGTGTTTGGCCAATCCTTGCTCTTGAGACATGTAATGAGACACTGTGAAGCGAATCACTGCCAGAGTTATAATCGTAGTGGAGGGAGCGTGTCCGCGACCACTCAAGCAGTTAGGGATAGAATATCCAAACATAAGTCAACAATACGGTGCAAAAACTTGTTATTACCCATCCCATATCATTTTAGAACAGCTGGACATAATATATCCCAATTAAAATTTCAAGTCCTTGAACAGGTTCTTCCACCATATATGGGGGGTGATCGTGTGCGTCTCCTTAAACGAAGGGAAGCGTATTGGATTCATGAGCTTCAGTGGACACTGCGTTCTAGCCCTATATGGGTAGTGGCAGGTGACTCAGGTACAGCACTTTCCTCTTACCTCCACAGCATTTTGGCTTAAGGGATTATCCAAAGCATTTATTTTATTATGCTTTCTATAGGTTTTACTGACCTATAGTGCTGCAGTTTTCTCTAAATTGTATACTCCTATACGCACTTACATCGAGGTTTCATGACCTCATCCACCTTTTCATATAATGCTGATGAAGCATCCAATATACTGGCTCAATCTACCTTCTCAAGCGACTTTTTAAAGATCCCACCTAAGGAGTCTCGTGGTCGGAACCTGGAGAGGGAGCAGCACCATCTCGTCAATGGCGAGCTACATTGTACAACACTGACTGAGTATTTGAGGGCTCAACAAATCCCAAGGGGGCTGAGGGTTTCTCTACGTCCTACCCTTTTTTCTGATCATCAAGACTACTGTACCAAATTTGAACAGATTCTAAACAAGTGTTCCTTTGATTTAATGACATTAACGATTGATTTTCTTCATAAGGCTATTATTACAACTTTGAGAAATAGAATCCAGCCCATCCCCCGGTTTCTTCACAAACGGTCGGTTAGGTCTCTTTTCACCTATTGATGACTTGTATATATGTGATCTCTGATGCATGTATTACAGGTGACCATCAATTGACACTTTTTTTGTTGTATATACTTTATTTTCATTTCATTTTATTTTATTTATTTATTATGTTTTATTTTGTCTAGATTACACTGATGAAGGCCATGTAGGCGGAAACGTTTGTGGTTTTCCTGGACTGCACTTATATCATCATTATAATAAAAAATTTTGAGTTAAAAAAGAACCATATTGAGTGCCGAGGTTTCTCTCAGACTATATTCGGGTTTGGACCCTACTCGAGCACCTTTCCGATAGTGCTGCGGTTTTCTTTAAAATGAGTATTCCTACTCCAGCGTAACTACTATTTGTGATTGGAGGCCCTTGGAATGGTGGCTTCCTGCGTCAACCATGACTCATCCCATAGGGCTAATTTTTACAAACCCTATGCACATTGTGCAGTGGACAAATCTGGAATGTACAGTGGTCCTACCAAACTAATATTTGTCATTGGAGACCTTTGTCACAGGTTGTGCCATATTGTGACTGAGATAGGTGATACATATTCAATAGAAATGTACTGTCAGTCATCCTGTTTGGCAAAAAAACATGCCTGGCTTGCGCCACATTGTGACTGAGATAGGGGATATATATTCAATAGAAATTTACACTAACTGTTGATGACGACTGATGGCCCTCTGAAAGCTTGAATTGAGGGCCACAACTACTACATTACTCCATTGTAGATAATGTTTGTCAAGGGAGGCCCTTGTCATGGAATCTTCCTGCACCTATGACACCGGCCCCAGGAGTAATTTTTGGAAATACGGTGCACATTCTGCACTGGACCAAGTAGTACAGTATCAAGAAGTCTTCTCTTCCTGTATAATCTGAGGAATATTGACAATCAAAATCTCTGAGCCATTTGGAGAAGCTTCTCCAACCCATCCTGGAGGGGGGCACCATATATCCTTTGTCCATTGACTTGCACAAGTGATATATTTGAGCTTGTGATCCAGTTGACTAGTGCAGCTTTATTTTTCCGGTTCACAAAGTTCAGCCAAACCTGAGGATCGCAGGCCGCACTCACTGCTACCTTCTAGTACTCCATGTCTCTTAGCCCTTTTCTCTGTAGTCTCTGCCCTTAAATGAGTTAAATAATAGAGTGAGGTCTCTACAATATGTATAAGTGAGGGCACTCTCAAATATATACAAGAGGCACCTCCGAAATTTCTAGAGGAGGGCACTTAAAAATGTATGCTACAGGGCCACACAAGGGCAATCACAAAACTCAGCTTTCCTGCCTACTGCAGGCCCTCTGAACATTTGAATTTAGGGCCGCAGTATCACATGGTGGAGGAGGAGGAGGAGGGTCAAGCCCAACGCTACAATGGGCACATTGTAAACTGCTATGGATATATATTCCACTATCTAAGTGTCAATGATGGAGCCACCGCCCAAATGTCTAAGTAACAGCTGTCCCTTCAAAACGCATGTTACAGAGGCACCTGAGGCCTCTCAGGTCAAAGATCAACATGCCTATTGGTACATAGTAACATAGTAACATAGTTTTTAAAGCCGAATAAAGACTTGCGTCCATCAAGTTCGACCTATTAGTTCTGTAATTGCTAAAGTTGATCCAGAGGAGGGCAAAAACCTCAAATGATTTAGCCAATCTTCACCTGAGGAAAAATTCCCTCCCGACTCTGAAACCAGCAGTCAGAATAAATCCCTGTATCAACCTACTATTTTATTTTATTTTTAAGTATACGTTGAAATCTGCCTGGCATCTAGAAATGCATCCAGTCCCCGCTTGAACTGTTGTAGTGAATCCGACATTACCGTCTCCTCACTCAGTGAATTCCATATTCTCACTGCTCTTACCGTAAAGAACCCCTTCCTATGCTGGTGCTGAAACCTTTTCTCTTCCAGTCTTAGTGAATGCCCTCTTGTTACCGTAATATCCCTCCTTTTGAACAAATCCCGGGCAAGATCTCTATACTGTCCCCTAACATATTTGTACACATTTATTATGTCCCCCCTCAACCTTCTCTTTTCCAGGCTGAATAGTCCTAGTTTTGCCAACCTCTCTGGGTATTGCAATATTAATTTTGTTGCCCTCCTTTGTACCTTTTCAAGCTCATTTATATCCTTTCTATATATTGGGGCCCATAACTGAGCACAGTATTCCAAGTGTGGTCTGACCAGTGCTTTGTACAGTGGAAGAACAATGTTCTCATCCTTTGCAGCTATACCTCTTCTGATACATCCCATTACCCTGTTTGCCCTTACAGCAGCGGCCTGACTTTGGGCACTCCAATTTAGTTTGCTATCAATCAAGATGCCCAAGTCCTTCTCCATCTCTGAATTCCCCAATGATTTCCCATTCAGTGTGTACTGGTGACTTCCATTTTTCCTTCCCATATGTATGACCTTACATTTCTCCTCATTAAACCTCATTTGCCATTTAATGCTCCACCTACCCAGCTTACGTTCTAGCTGTGATTGTAAAGTGCTGGGGAATAGCGAACTAAAAATGATGTATGACAGAGGGACCCTCAAAATGTATATGTCAGGGCCCTCCCAATTGAAAAAGGCGAAATAAAGCCACAACAGTATGTGTGAACAAATGCTAAAAGGGATATTTTTGGGGGTTTCTTTGGTTTATTTAGCCTTATAGACAAGTGATTATGCAGGAAAAAAACTGTTTCTTAACCTTTTTGCCCTGTTAAATGCAATTTAGGATAGGTTTGGTAGTGTTCTTGTGTGTCTGTAAAAGTGGCGTAATACTGCAACAAACTTATTCCCAGAAACCAGAAATGCATGCAGGCATATTCTCCAGGCTCTTACCATTCTGTTTCATCACTTTCCCATCCATTTCAGCCTTTTCCTCAGGCCCCCAGACCACTTTGTAGAGTCCAGCAGAAAATTACTTGCATTTCCCATTGACTTACATTGTATTCACTAGTCGGAACGAATACGCAATTTTTACAAAGTACTCGTTACAAGTATAGCGATTACGAATATTATGGTACTCGCTCATCACTAGTCATAAATATATACAATATTTTTTTTTAATTGATTTTTCCTAAAGTAATAGTAGTAGTACAGGGGTGATGTCATGTGGAATAGGTTTATAATTTGGTGTCATCAGAATAAAAATTGTACTGACACCAAATCTGCAGATAATTGCTCCAATGGGGACTGTGTACTGTAAAAAGAGGAAACATACAAGACTGAACCCTAAGGAACCCAATAGTAAGGAGAAGGATAGAATCAGAGCCTGCAAATGAGACACTGAATGAGCAGGCAGATATGTAGGAGGAATATCAAGAAAGAGCAGTATCCTTTAGGCCAGTACATGTGGTAAGAAAGTCATCTACCTTGGGAAAGTGCAAAAGAGCAATTAATTCTATTTTAGTTATGAAGAGTGTGATTTATGTACTGCTGACCTTTGCTGCTAACTAGCTATGTGTTGATGAACATCTCGTAGTGTCACAACTGCTTGTATTTTACAAAATGTTTAAGACTGATCTGTTTAAAGGTCAATAAGTTAAATGCATTGCTAGGAAAGAGAGCATGTATATATATATATATTTATTTATTAAAATGGGCAGCCATTTAACTGAGTTCATATAGAGTACATCATTAGATTAAGGACATATATTTTTAAGCCATAGTCTTTAACTTTTTGATCTAGGCTGTAATAAAAAAAAATTCTAGTTGCAAAACCATATTCATAATTCAGAAACCTATTAAAAACTTTTGATAGCATCACCAATTTATTGGACAGACCTTTAGCTAAGCCTAATTCTTTGAAAAATTGTTTTAAGAACACGGTTTCTACTCTTTTTAGTGTTGGTCTGAGACTGTTCAGATAAAGGTCACATTCATGTTTTGTGCTGGTGATTTTAGATTCTTCAGGAAAGTTATCTACAGTATGAGCTTGTTGAAGGTGCTCATGATCTACAAGCTTCAACTTGCACATATTTTTTTAAAATGTATTCAGTCAAGTATTGTGTATTTGTTGATTATCCATTGTTTTGATGGCATTAACATGCCTATACAGAATATGCTTTCTCATATTAGTACCTATTGTTAACAGGGCTCATAATCGTATCGTATCTTAAAGGGGTTTTCTGGTCAAAAGTGATAAGTCTGTAGAAACTCTGTATGCCTGCAGACTTATGAATCCCCCCAGGGCAGGCACTGTGCACTGCGGGGATTCACTGGTATGAGACCCAGGACTGGAGGGTATGTATAAGTTATACATACCCCCCGCCAGTGAGCATGGCCTCGCTCTCCATACACTTGTATTGAGCGAGGCCGTGCCTTCTTTTCGGACGCGCCCACTGGCCGTCCACATCACTAGATGGGATGTGGCCTCTCTCCATACAAATGTATGGAGCTGAATGACTGGGGGCATGAATAATTTATACATAGCCTCCAGTCCCGGGTCTCATACCGGTGAGTACCCACAGTGCACAGTGCCTGCGCTGGGGTGATTCATTAGTCTGCAGTCACACAGAGTGACTACAGACTTATCACTTTTGACCAGGCAACCTCTTTATGTAATCAAATGAAAAATGGTGCCCATTTATTATAAAGCCAATAGAATTATTAGGATGTTATTTGAGTTTACTCTGGTTGAATATAAAAAATGTCTAAATTCCATACATCGGATGAATCTGCACTACATCACAACAGTAGGCAGTAGGGAGTAGGCAATGAAATGTAACAGTCAGTGCAGCCATTCAATGAAGTGATTGTGCTTAGTGTATCATACAGTCCACAAAAGATCAACATCAGCTTGCAATAAATATTTAATAATCTATGGAATTTGAGGGTCTTCATCAGACGTTCTTAATATTCAAAAAACTATGACCATGAGGCTGGAGCATGCCACCATTAGACTGCATTTCCCCTATGAAGTTTAAATTAACTTTACATTGAGAAATATTTTCATTGGTGTTTATTTCTTAGCCTTCTAAATAATGTCCTCTGAATACTCTATATGTAATGGAGAGGTGAGAGAGAAGGGCGTTGGGTTAATCTGTTTTTCACACATTTCATCTTCAAAAAGTCCTTGCTACAGGCTACAACAATGATGGTTGCTTTACTGGTGCTTAATTGGTCATGGATCCAGCCGCTGTACTGGTGGCCAGTTGGATGTGGAATCAGTAGATCACTAACCAATTTGGTGTAAGGCTTTTATCAGGGTACAAAAAAATTGTAATTATTGTCACCTCCAAAGGAGTGCATATTTGGCTTTCATTTCCAAATAAGGAGGTGTGTGGTGTTAGTTTGAATCAACAGGATACATATAAAATCAGAAAATATAGGCCAATATTGTGCTTTTGTCCTATTCTAGAATGGTACACGTGAACAATAACTATAGGCCATATATTAGACCTCTAAGGCACCTATTAAAAGGGTTGTCCATTACTATGACAACCCCTTCTCCATCTGAATGTTTTCCCCCGTTAAAATAAGCACACCTATACTCACATCTGAGGGGTAAGAAGAAACCTATCACACTCATGATAGAAAATATATATTAAGTTTATTATAAAGTGATGTAAAAAATGAAAAAAATATATACATATATCAACACAAACTAACACTTAAAAACAATTAAAAATATATATATAGAATCTTGAAGGGTTGGATATAATAATCCAATTAAGTACTACCCCTTCATCAGGTAAGTGCTAATGTAACAGTAATCTTAACCTAGCTGAACCATTCAAAAATAAGACTGCATATAAGTAAGAAAATAAATATGTACATGTGTACATATATACAGTACAGACCAAAAGTTTGGATACACCTTCTCATTTAAAGAGTTTTCTGTATTTTCATGACTATGAAAATTGTACATTCACACTGAAGGCATCAAAACTATGAATTAACACATGTGGAATTATATACTTTACAAAAAAGTGTGAAACAACTGAAAATATGCATTATATTCTAGGTTTTTCAAGGTAGCTACCTTTGGCTTTGATGACTGCTTTGCACACTCTTGGCATTCTCTTGATGAGCTTCAAGAGGTAGTCACCGGAAATGGTCTTCCAACAATCTTGAAGGAGTTCCCAGAGAAGCTTAGCACTTGTTGGCCCTTTTGCCTTCACTCTGCGGTCCAGCTCACCCCAAACCATCTCGATTGGGTTCAGGTCTGGTGACTGTGGAGGCCAGGTCATCTGGCGTAGCACCCCATCACTCTCCTGCTTGGTCAAATAGCCCTTACACAGCCTGGAGGTGGGTTTGGGGTCATTGTCCTGTTGAAAAATAAATGATGGTCCAACTAAACGCAAACCAGATGGAATAGCATGTCGCTGCAAGATGCTGTGGTAGCCATGCTGGTTCAATATGCCTTCAATTTTGAATAAATCCCCAACAGTGTCTCAAGCAAAGCACCCCCACACCATCACACCTCCTCCTCCATGCTTCACGATGGGACCCAGGCATGTACAGTCCATCTGTTCACCTTTTCTGCGTCGCACAAAGACTCAGTGTTTGGAACCAAAGATCTCAAATTTGGACTCATCAGACCAAAGCACAGATTTCCACTGGTCTAATGTCCATTCCTTGTGTTCTTTAGCCTAAGCAAGTCTCTTCTGCTTGTTGCCTGTCCTTAGCAGTGGTTTCCTAGCAGCTATTTTACCATGAAGGCCTGCTGCACAAAGTCTCCTCTTAACAGTTGCTGTAGAAATGTGTCTGCTGCTAGAACTCTGTGTGGCATTGACCTGGTCTCTAATCTGAGCTGCTGTTAATCTCCGATTTCTGAGACTGATGACTCATATAAACTTATCCTCAGTAGCAGAAGTGACTCTTGGTCTTCCTTTCCTGTGAGCCAGTTTCTTTGTAGCGCTTGATGGTTTTTGCAACTGCACTTGGGGACACTTTCAAAGTTTGCCCAATTTTTCGCACTGACTGACCTTCATTTCTTAAAGTAATGATGGCCACTTGTTTTTCTTTACTTAGAATTTGTATTATGGCAAGAAAAAAGCAGCTAACAGTCTATTCAGTAGGATTATCAGCTGTGTATCCACCTGACTTCTGCACAACACAACTGATGGTCCCAACCCCATTTATAAGGCAAGAAATCCCACTTATTAAACCTGACAAGGCACACCTGTGAAGTGAAAACCATTTCCGGTGACTACCTCTTGAAGCTCATCAAGAGAATGCCAAGAGTGTGCAAAGCAGTCTTCAAAGCAAAAGGTGGCTACTTTGAAGAACCTAGAATATAAGACATATTTTCAGTAGTTTCACACTTTTTTGTTAAGTATATAATTCCACATGTGTTAATTCATAGTTTTGATGCCTTCAGTGTGAATGTACAATTTTCATAGTCATGAAAATACAGAAAAATCTTTAAATGAGAAGGCGTGTCCAAACTTTTGGTCTGTACTATATATATATATATATATATATATATATATATATATATATATATACATATATATACATACACATACATACATACATATATATACAGTGCCTACAAGTAGTATTCAACCCCCTGCAGATTTAGCTGGTTTGATAAGATGCAAATAAGTTAGAGCCTTCAAACTGCAAACGAGAGTAGGTTTTATGAACAGAAGCATAAATCTTACAAACCAAAAAGTTAAGTTGCTCAGTTGAATTTTATTAAATTTTAAACATAAAAGTGTGGGTCAATTATTATACAACCCCTATGTTTAATATTTTGTGGAATAACCCTTGTTTGCACTTACAGCTAATAATAGTCTTTTATAAGACCTGATCAGGCCGGCACAGGTCTGTGGAGTTATCTTGGCCCTCTCCTCCATGCAGATCTTCTCCAAGTTATCTAGGTTCTTTGGGTGTCTCATGTGGACTTTATTCTTGAGCTCCTTCCACAAGTTTTCAATTGGGTTAAGGTCAGGAGACTGACTAGGCCACTCCAACACCTTGACTTTTTCCCTCTTGAACCAGGCCTTGGTTTTCTTGGCTGTGTGCTTTGGGTCGTTGTCTTGTTGGAAGATGAAATTACGACCCATGTTAAGATCCTTGATGGAGGAGCGGAGGTTCTTGGCCAAAATCTCCACGTAGGCCGTTCTATCCATCTTCCCATGGATACGGACCAGATGGCCAGGCCCCTTGGCTGAGAAACAGCCCCACAGCATGATGCTGCCACCACCATGCTTGACTGTAGGGATGGTATTCTTGGGGTTGTATGCAGTGCCATCCAGTCTCCAAACGTCACGTGTGTGGTTGGCACCAAAGATCTCAATCTTGATCTCATCAGACCATAGAACCTTGAACCAGTCTGTCTCAGAGTCCTCCAAGTGATCATGAGCAAACTGTAGACGAGCCTTGACATGATGCTTTGAAAGTAAAGGTACCTTACGGTCTCTTCTGGAACGGAGACCATTGCGGTGGAGTACGTTACTTATGGTATTGACTGAAACCAATGTCCCCACTGCCATGAGATCTTCCGGGAGCTCCTTCCTTGTTGTCCTTGGGTTAGCCTTGACTCTTCGGACAAGCCTGGCCTCGGCACGGGAGGACAATTTCAAAGGCTGTCCAGGCCGTGGAAGGCTAACAGTAGTTCCATAAGCCTTCCACTTACGGATGATGCTCCCAACAGTGGAGACAGGTAGGCCCAATTCCTTGGAAAGGGTTTTGTACCCCTTGCCAGCCTTGTGACCCTCCGCGATCTTGTCTCTGATGGCCTTGGAATGCTCCTTTGTCTTTCCCATGTTGACCATGTCTGAGTGCTGTTCACAAGTTTGGGAAGGGTCTTAAATAGTCAGAAAAGGCTGGCAAAAGAGATCTTTAATCCACACATGTGAAGCTCATTATTCTTGGTGCCTGAACCACTTCTTAATACTTTAGGGGGACCAAACAGAATTCTTGTGGTTTGAGGGGTTGAATAATAAATGACATTCTGAATTAACTTTTAACGTTTTAAAAAAAATAATAAAAATAAACAAAAACAAAATTTGCTGCAGTGCATTTCCCACTTCCAGGCTGATCTACAGTACAAATGTCACAATGCCAAGTTAATTCCGCATGTGTAAACCAGCTAAATCTGCAGGGGGTTGAATACTACTTGTAGGCACTGTATATATATACAGTACAGACCAAAAGTTTGGACACACCTTCTCATTTAAAGATTTTTCTGTATTTTGATGACTATTAAAACTGTCCATTCACACTGAAGGCATCAAAACTATGAATTAACACATTTGGAATTATATACTTAACAAAAAAGTGTGAAACAACTGAAAATATGTCTTATATTCTAGGTTCTTCAAATTAGCCACCTTTTGCTTTGATGACTGCTTTGCACACTTTTGGCATTCTCTTGATGAACTTCAAGAGATAGTAACCGAAAATGGTCTTCCAACAATCTTGAAGGAGTTCCCAGAGATGCTTAGCACTTGTTGGCCCTTTTGCCTTCACTCTGTGGTCCAGCTCACCCCAAACCATCTCGATTGGGTTCAGGTCTGGTGACTGTGGAGGCCAGGTCATCTGGCGTAGCACCCCATCACTCTCCTTCTTGGTCAAATAGCCCTTACACAGCCTGGAGGTGTGTTTGGGGTCATTGTCTTGTTGAAAAATAAATGATGGTCCAACTAAACGCAAACCGGATGGAATAGCATGCCGCTGCAAGATGCTGTGGTAGCCATGCTGGTTCAGTATGCCTTCAATTTTGAATAAATCCCCAACAGTGTCACCAGCAATGCACCCCCACACCATCACACCTCCTCCTTCATGCTTCAAAGTGGGAACCAGGCATGTAGAGTCCATCCGTTCACCTTTTCTGCGTCGCACAAAGACACAGTGGTTGGAACCAAAGATCTCAAATTTGGACTCATCAGACCAAAGCACAGATTTCCACTGGTCTAATGTCCATTACTTGTGTTCTTTAGCCCAAACAAGTCTCTTCTGCTTGTTGCCTGTCCTTAGCAGTGGTTTCCTAGCTGCTATTTTACCATGAAGGCCTGCTGCACAAAGTCTCCTCTTAACAGTTGTTGTAGAGATTTGTCTGCTGCTAGAACTCTGTGTGGCATTGACCTGGTCTCTAATCTGAGCTGCTGTTAACCTGCGATTTCTGAGGCTGGTGACTCGGATAAACTTATCCTCAGAAGCAGAGGTGACTATTGGTCTTCCTTTCCTGGGGCGGTCCTCATTTGAGACAGTTTCTTCATAGCGCTTCGGGACACTTTTAAAGTTTGCCCAATTTTTCGGACTGACTGACCTTCATTTCTTAAAGTAATGATGGCCACTCGTTTTTCTTTACTTAGCTGCTTTTTTCTTGCCATAATACAAATTCTAACAGTCTATTCAGTAGGACTATCAGTTGTGTATCCACCTGACTTCTGCACAACACAACTGATGGTCCCAACCCCATTTATAAGGCAATAAATCCCACTTATTAAACCTGACAGGGTACACCTGTGAAGTGAAAACCATTTCCGGTGACTAGCTCTTGAAGCTCATGAAGAGAATGACAAGAGTGTGCAAAGCAGTCATCAAAGCAAAAGGTGGCTAATTTGAAGAACCAGAATATAAGACATATTTTCAGTTGTTTCACACTTTTTTGTTAAGTATATAATTCCACATGTGTTAATTCATAGTTTTGATGCCTTCAGTGTGAATGTACAATTTTCATAGTCATGAAAATACAGAAAAATCTTTAAATGAGAAGGTGTGTCCAAACTTTTGGTCTGTACTGTATATACATATACATATATATATATATATATATATATATATATATATATATATATATTACAGTGGCAACCAAAAGTTTTGCAGTGTATTTAAAAGTGTGATTACTTCTGTCTGGTTGTTGTGATGCCATGTCCCTGGTGATGAATTGAAAGTGCATGAAGTTGTCATCATACAAGATCTTAATTTTAACCAAAATGCTTTTGAATATAGATATGGTCATTTAATTAAAGAAACTGATTGCCAAAAGTTTTGCATATACTATTTATTGATCACAACATAGAGAGTAATTCATTGTTTACAATGTCATAGCTTAGTATTTTGTAGCATAACCTCTTGCTTTAATTACTGCACCACATCGACGGGGCTTTGAAGCCACTACGGTATTCAAGACATCTTGAGGCATCTTGCTCCATTCCATTTGTAAATCTGCAAACAATTCATCTTTATTGCTATGGGTACGGGCTAGTGGTCCTAGCTCATCCCAAACGTGCTCTATAGGGTTTAAATCAGGTGATTAGCTTGGCCATTGCAACAGGTGAACATTAAAAAAAACCACAAAATTTGAGCTTGGTTTAAGTTGGTATACATGCAGCACATAAATGCATGTTTTACAATGGCCATAAATCAGAAAAACCTACAAGAAGCAAAATGAGCATAAACCCTGCTGTAAATAAATAAAAAGCAAGTGCATTTAAATAAAATAGGGTTCTTAGTAACACTGTTTTTGATCAAAAATAGTATATAAGCCATCCCACCATCGACAAGGTGAACCCATTCGGGACAGTGCTACACTGTCTAATATTAAAAACTTTACCATGTGTCAAAGTTGACCTCAATGTGTGAATAAGGGCAGACAAAGGATTGTGTCTTTGACTAAATTGGATGTATACTTAAGGTTGATTATCTTGCTGGAATTTCCATCCCCTGCCTACTTTGGTGTTACCATGTAGCAGCATTACATTCTCCAGTATATCCTTGTACATGGTAGCATTTATATTTCCATCAATTCTATGCAGAGGACCAATGGCAGATGCAGAAAAGCAGCCCAAAACCATGACATTGCCACCACCATATTTCACTGTAGGTGTTTGGTACCTTACATCATTACGTTTTCAAATTGGGCAGTATATATAGTGCATGCCATCACTACCTAACAGATTGAACTTGGATTCATCCCACCACTTAGACCAATCTGTCTCTTTCCATTGGTTGTGTTCTTTGGCAATCTCAAGTTGAACCTTCTAGTTCTTTGTAGAGATTAAAGGCTTCTTGACTGAAACTCGTGCATTCAACCCTACTGCCATTGCACTACAGTTTGGCGACTCACTTTGACCCCATATTCTTCTTTCATTTTGTGCGAAATCTGTACAGCACTTTCATGGACATCAGATACTGACTTTTTCTTAATAATGTGATTAAATCTGGAGGAAGTTTTCCATGGTCGTCCACTTCTAGGTTTGTCAACTGTTCCATAACCTTCTTTTTCTTTCTTTAATATATCGGACACTTGACTCTAAGAGCAGTTGAACAGTTGGATTCCATAGCTATCATTTTTTGGCTTTTGCCTGACTTCAATAAGCTTCCTGACTTCTAGTGATAAATTTGGCTTTGTCTTTACCATGTTTTAACCTAAAAACACACACATAGAACAAAAAAATTTAGGCAAAATTCAGATACCCATGACAAAATATGCAAAACATTTGGCCAAGCAAATATTTAAAACTAACACATAAAGGGATAAAACAACGTCAAACACAATTTTCCACCTTATAGCTGACAACCATTTGCTTCCGGTTTACTAAAATCACCAGAAAAATTGCATCACAACAATCAGACAGAAGTGATCGCACTGTAAACAAAAATGCAAAACTTTTGGTCGCCACTGTGTGTATATATACAGTATATATATATATATACACAGGTACATCTCACTAAATTAGAATATCATCAAAAAGTTAATTTATTTCAGTTCTTCAATACAAAAAGTGATATTATATAGAGTGATTACAAACAGAGTGATCTATTTCAAGTGTTTATTTCTGTTATTGTCGATGATTATGGCTTACAGCCAATGAAAACACAAAAGTCATTATCTCAGTAAATTAAAATAATTAACAAAAAACACCTGCAAAGGCTTCCTAAGCATTTAAAAATGTCCCTTAGTCTGTTTCAATAGGCTCCACAATCATGGGGAAGACTGCTGACTTGACAGATCTCCAGAAGGCAGTCATTGACACACTCCACAAGGTCCCAGAGTTCCAATTGTCATTTGGAAATCAAGGTCCCAGAGTCTGGAGGAAGAGTGAAGAGGCACACAATCGAAGCTGCTTGAGGTCTAGTGTGAAGTTTTCACAATCGGTGAAGGTTTGGGGAGCCATGTCATCTGCTGGTGTAGGTCTACTGTGTTTTATCTAGACCAAAGTCAGCGCATTCGTCTACCAGGAAATTTTAGAGCACTTCATGCTTCCCTCTGCCGGCAAGCTTTTTGGAGATGGAAATTTCATTCTCCAGCAGGACTTGCCACCTGTCCACACTGCCAAAAGTACCAATACTTGGCTTAAATATAACAGCATCTCTGTGCTTGATTGGCCAGCTAACTCACCTGACCTTCACCCCATGGAGAATCTATAGGGTATTGTCAAGAGGAAGATGAGAGACACCAGACCCAACAATGTAGACGAGCTGAAGGCTGCTATCAAAGCAACCTGGGCTACCATAACACCTCAGCAGTGCCACAGGCTGATCGCCTCCATGCCATGCCACATTGATGCAATAATTGATTCAAGCTGTTGTTATAAAGTATTCTAATTTACTGAGATAATGACTTCTGTGTTTTCATTGGCTGTAAGTGGTGATGAGCGAGCATGCTCGCTACTGCTCGGTGCTCGCCCGAGCATCTCACTGCTCGAGATGCTCGGCGCTCGTCGAGTATTTCCGGGGTTGCTCGGCTGGAGCTCGGGTCCCCTCCCTGCATGTTTGGCGCTCTTTAGAGCGCCAATCAACATGCAGGGATCGCCTGTCACTTACAGTAATGCCATAGCCATGTTGGTTGTGGCATTACAGTGATTGGTTGGCTGCACAGCGCCATCAGGTCTATATCAGACCTGGCGCCGCCATGCTCATCACAGTCACTCCGGAATCAGGCAGAGTTCGGAGAGCTGCTGCTGCATCAGGGAGAGATTTGCTTGTGTATTAGGTAGAATAGGGAGAAAAACCGTACATTACACATATCCATCTTAAACAGTCCTTTTGAGGACTAACTAATCCATCTGCAGAGATATCAGGCAAGCAATGTATATAGTCAGGCAGGCAGGGTATATAGCAGACTGCAGTGCATATAGCACAAGAGACTCAAATCCAATTCTGCCTTCTGCTGCTGTCAGATATTTCTATACAAAGGCCCAGGTCTCAGGGGCCAGGAATACTTTTTTTGGATCTTAATCCTCATTATTTGCTTAAAAAGCAATCCAGAGAACACAGTTTTTCTGCACCATTTGCTTGTTGGCACTTCAGAATACAGCCAGGTCCTTTCCATATTACAGCGCTAGAAATCCAGCTATTTAAAACTGTGTTTTCTCCGTCAAACGGATCACATACAGTACAGACCAAAAGTTTGGACACACCTCATTTAAAGATTTTTCTGTATTTTCTTGACTATGAAAATTGGACATTCACACTGAAGGCATCAAAACTATGAATTAACACATGTGGAATTATATACTTAACAAAAAAGTGTGAAACAACTGAAAATATGTCTTATATTCTAGGTTCTTCAAAGTAGCCACCTTTTGCTTTGATGACTGCTTTGCACACTCTTGGCATTCTCTTGATGAGCTTCAAGAGGTAGTCACCGGAAATGGTCTTCCAACAATCTTGAAGGAGTTCCCAGAGATGCATAGCACTTGTTGGCCCTTTTGCCTTCACTCTGCTGTCCAGCTCACCCCAAACCATCTCGATTGGGTTCAGGTCTGGTGACTGTGCAGGCCAGGTCATCTGGCGTAGCACTCCATCACTCTCCTTCTTGGTCAAATAGCCCTTACACAGCCTGGAGGTGTGTTTGGGTTCATTGTCCTGTTGAAAAATAAATGATGGTCCAACTAAACGCAAGCCAGATGGAATAGCATGCCGCTGCAAGATGCTGTGGTAGCCATGTTGGTTCAGTATGCCTTCAATTATGAATAAATTCCCAACAGTGTCACCAGCAAAGCACCCCCACACCATCACACCTACTCCTCCGTTCTTCATGGTGGGAACCAGGCATGTAGAGTCCATCTGTTCACCTTTTCTGCGTCGGTGGTTGGAACCAAAGATCTCAAATTTGGACTCATCAGACCAAAGCACAGATTTCCACTGGTCTAATGTCCATTCCTTGTGTTCTTTAGCCCAAACAAGTCTCTTCTGCTTGTTGTCTGTCCTTAGCAGTAGTTTCCTAGCAGCTATTTTACCATGAAGGCCTGCTGCACAAAGTCTCCTCCTAACAGTTTTTGAAGAGATGTGTCTGCTGCTTGAACTCTGTGTGGCATTGACCTGGTCTCTAATCTGAGCTGCTGTTAACCTGCGATTTCTGAGGCTGATGACTCGGATAAACTTATCCTCAGAAGCAGAGATGACTCTTGGTCTTCCTTTCCTGGGGCGGTCCTCTTGTGAGACAGTTTCTTTGTAGCGCTTGATGGTTTTTGCAACTGCACTTGGGGACACTTTCAAAGTTTGCCCAATTTTTCGCACTGACTGACCTTCATTTCTTAAAGTAATGATGGCCACTTGTTTTTCTTTACTTAGCTGCTTTTTTCTTTCCATAATACAAATTCTAACAGTTTATTCAGTAGGACTTTCAGCTGTGTATCCACCAGACTTCTGCACAACACAACTGATGGTCCCAACCCCATTTATAAGCCAAGAAATCCCACTTATTAAACCTGACAGGGCACACCTGTGAAGTGGAAACCATTTACGGTGACTACCTCTTGAAGCTCATCAAGAGAATGCCAAGAGTGTGCAAAGCAGTCATCAAAGCAAAAGGTGGCTACTTTGAAGAACCTAGAATATAAGACATATTTTCAGTTGTTTCACACTATTTTGTAAATTATATAATTCCACATTTGTTAATTCATAGCTTTGATGCCTTCAGTGTGAATGTACAATTTTCATAGTCATGAAAATACAGAAAAAATTTTAAATGAGAAGGTGTGCCTAAACTTTTGGTCTGTACTGTATATATACTGCTCAAAAAAATAAAGGGAATACTTAAACAACAGAATATAACTCCAAGTAAATCAAACTTCTGTGAAATCAAACTGTTCACTTAGGAAGCAACACTGATTGACAATCAATTTCACATGCTGTTGTGCAAATGGAATAGACAACAGATGGAAATTATTGGCAATTATCAAGACACCCCCAATAAAGGAGTTGTTCTGCAGGTGGGGACCACAGACCACATCTCAGTACCAATGCTTTCTGGCTGATGTTTTGGTCACTTTTGAATGTTGGTTGTGCTTTCACACTTGTGGTAGCAAGAGACGGACTCTACAACCCACAGAAGTTGCTCAGGTAGTGCAGCTCATCCAGGATGGCACATCAATGCGAGCTGTGGCAAGAAGGTTTACTGTGTCTGTCAGCGTAGTGTCCAGAGGCTGGAGGCGCTACCAGGAGACAGGCCAGTACACCAGGAGACGTTGAGGGGGCCATAGGAGGGCAACAACCCAGCAGCAGGACCACTACATCCGCCTTTGTGCAAGGAGGAACAGGAGGAGCACTGCCAGAGCCCTGCAAAATGACCTCCAGCAGGCCACAAATGTGCATGTGTCTACACAAACGGTTAGAAACCGACTCCATGAGGGTGGTATGAGGGCCCACCATCCACAGATAGGGGTTGTGCTCACAGCCCAACACCATGCAGGACGCTTGGCATTTGCCACAGAACACCAGGATTGGCAAAGTCGCCACTGGCGCCCTGTGCTCTTCACAGATGAAAGCAGGTTCACACTGAGCACATGTGACAGACGTGACAGAGTCTTGAGACGCCATGGAGAGCGATTTGCTGCCTGCAACTTCCTTCAGCATGACCGGTTTGGCAGTGGGTCAGTAATGGTGTGGGGTGGCATTTCTTTGGAGGGCCGCACAGCCCTCCATGTGCTCGCCAGAGGTAGCCTGACTGCCATTAGGTACCGAGATGAGATCCTCAGACCCCTTGTGAGACCATATGCTGGTGCATTGGCCCTGGGTTCCTCCTAATGCAGGACAATGCCAGACCTCATGTGGCTGGAGTGTGTCAGCAGTTCCTGCAAGATGAAGTCATTGAAGCTATGGACTGGCCCGCCCGTTCCCCAGACCTGAATCTGATTGAGCACATCTGGGACATCATGTCTCGCTTCATCCACCAACGTCACGTTGCACCACAGACTGTCCAGGAGTTGGCGGATGCTTTAGTCCAAGACTGGGAGGAGATCCCACAGGACACCATCCGCAACCTCATCAGGAGCATGCCCAGGCATTGTAGGGAGGTCATACAGGCACGTGGAGGCCACACACAATACTGGGCCTCATTTTGACTTGTTTTAAGGACATTACATCAAAGTTGGATCAGCCTGTAGTGTGTTTTTCCACTTTACTTTTGGGGGTGACTCCAAATCAAGGCCTTCATTGGTTAATAAATTTGATTTACATTGATGATCTTTGTGTGATTTTGTTGTCAGCACCTATTTCCTTTATTTTTTTGAGCAGTGAGTATATATATAAATATATATATATACACATACAGTCATGGCAGAAAGTGTTGGCACACTAGAAATTTTTCCAGAGAATGAAGTATTTGTCCTAGAAAATTATTGCTATTACACATGTTGGGTTATACACATGTTTATTTCCTTTGTGTGCATTGGAACAACACGAAAAAAGATATAAAAATGCTAATTGGACATAATTTCATACAAAACCCCCAAAATGGACCCTCCATTTAATATTTGGTTGGAATAAATAACTCTGGAAGAAATAACTGCAATCAATCGCTTCATATAACCATTAACAAGCTACTCACTCCTCTCAACTGGAATTTTGGACCACTCTTCTTTTGCAAACTGCTCTATGTCTCTACTCACAGACACAGTGAGTAATAATGGCAAATAATAAAGCGATAAGAAAAACAAATGAATGAATGGATAAATATCAGGGAGAACAAAATTACCTGAAGCTGAAAGGCCCCATGCGTATCGTTGTTACCTAGCAGCTTCATCAGAGGTAGTCAAAATGTGTTGGATGGGAAGCATAAATAGTAGATGTAATCTTAGTCAGTAAAAGTAGGTATGCTCCTCTGGGAAATTAAATATGCTTAGCTTTTATCCTAAGTCATATGGAAAGTCTAGTTAAAGTGTCGATATTGACTTTTAGGATTGCTATTTCCAATAGGTGGCACTAGAGTTCTAGTACTCTTCCTCCCTGAAGAGGCAATTTGCATATTTTATTTCCCTCAGGAGCATGCATGTCATATAAGTCTTCTCACTCTGACATGCCAGGTCTGGCTGGTCACACTCCAGAGGGAGAAACTTTACACCTTAGATACCAGTCTTAAGCCTCTCAACTAGCCAAATCTCATACTATGCAGTGACAAGTGGTAATAACTAGTGTTGAGCCACCCCCGTAGTGTTCGAGTTCGGTTCGGTTCGTCGAACACCCGTGTGTTCGCCGAACTGTTCGTCGAACTGTTCGTCGAACACCTTCGAACACCGTTAAAACCAATGGCAGGCAAACAAAAACACATAGAAACACATAGAAAACACCTTCAAAGGTGTCCAAAAGCTGACAAACTGCTCAGAAGACATAACTAACACATGGAAAAGTGACAAGTACATATAGTCATGCGAAAATAAAAGAGGTGGAGGAGTAAAAGGAGGGGGAGACACAGATATAGGCATGTCATGCCCTTCTAAAATCCAAAAAGTGAGAAGCCGACACGGCCAGTCCGCTCCTGCCCGTGCCACCTCCGTGTCGCCGGGTTTGTGCCAGAGCCGCGGTGAACCCTGACGGCCAGCCCCCCTCTCCCAATACTGGTGCCTGTCCGCTGGTGGGTCGAGCGAGCCCCCCTGTGGTGGAGGCAGCTCTAAGCTTTTTAATTTAAATTGTCTTTCTAATTTGAATTAATACACTTTAAATCCATTTACAAGGATCTATTGGAGGGCAAGTCTCATGCCAGCAGCCGCGGTAATTCCAGCTCCAGTAGCGTCCACTAAAGCTGCTGCAGTTAAAAAGCTTTTATAAGGATCGAGCTCGGCTGTCCACCGCAAGGCATCCTACTGCCAGTCCCAGCCCCTATGCCTTGGGGTGCCTCCTGATGCTCTTCACTAAGTATCCCATGGTCCCGAAGCATTTCCTTTGAAAAAATTAAGTGTCCAAACTACAGGTGGTGCAGCTTGCTTAACAGCCGGGATAATCCGCTCACTAGCATACACTGCTACTAGGCACAAAGTATTTCCTGGGCTAGATGCAGTTAAAAATTTGTAATTAGATACTCTCGTTGGATGCTGAGAAAGCATTCCATAGAGTCTCCTGGCACGCCATATATGATTCTCTTAAAAAGCTTGGGGTAGGGGTCTAGGGGACCCTTTTATAGCCAAAATCACGGCCCTGTATCGCAATACGTCACCTAGGCTGAAGATAAATAGAACTGTAGCACCCTGAGGGCTCGGTTGCTACAGACGTATTGCACCTCACCCAGAGGTGTGATATCTCACTCTCAGGTAAGGATGGAGTGTGGATCAGGACCCGACACCTGCATGCATTACACCACATTGCCGTGGGGCAGGGCGACCAATATGCCCCTGAGATGGGCACGACAGTCCCTGTCCCTGGCTGGAGTGGGGGGAGGGAACACTGAGGAAGGGGAACCCTGTAGTGCAGGAGCAGGGAGGAAGCAGTTCCTGGGTGCATTGAGAAGGGAGTATAAAAGGTGGGCACCATCTTAGTTCAGTGCAGAGAAGTCTGAGCAGAAGTGGCAGGGAGCAGGGGCTCTGCATGAGCTCTGCTCCGGAGGCGGGCCTAGTAACAGAGGCCCAGGCCTGGAAGAGGGAGAAGGAAGGAAGAGGAGCGGAGAAGGCTCCAGGAACGAGGAATGAAGGGATCCCAGGGGTGCGGACGGGCGAGTCGCCGCGCACGCCCGAATCCACCTGCGTGGAGGGATCAGGCCAAAGGGGGAGACCGGTCCCCGAACTAGTGGAGGCAGGAAACGACCCTCAGCTAGAAACCGGAGGCTCTGACATTTTATGTGGCGCAGCCCCTCGCTACACCCGCTAGGAAGGCACCACATAGGGTCAGGGAAACTGGCGCCAAGTTTACCAAGAGGAGGCCCGAGGCAGCCGGACAGAAGTGTTGGTAAGAAAGGCCAGACAAAGGACACACAAAGGGGGTCCTGTGAAGTGCTCCAAAGTTATCTGGGAGTTGTCTGAGCCCCTCACCTGGTGAGCACAGTACGACGTGGGCAGCCGTTACCTGCAGACGTGGTCTGGATAATAAGAACTGTGAGTAAAGGCCCTGAACTGCATCACTGACTCCGTGTCGTTACTGCTGCTGCCCTGCACCATCACCCTCATCCTCCGCATACACTGCCCTGAGGCTATACTCCTCCCGTGGGGAGTTATGCTACGCTCTGCTGCACCCACAACACCAGCCTCAGTGGTCTGCCCTGTAGCGGCGGTTCACTCTGACCGCAATCCACGGGTGGCGTAGTCGGACATTTAAACATGAAAACCACATAAATAGTTCCGCCACTGGTTTGACCGCCCTGAGCCACGGAACTGGGTCGCCGCCACGAAGACTACAACCACCAGCATCCACCAAAAAGGGTCCGGCTCCGGGTGTCCCAAGGCCCAGGGGGTGCGTCAGAACATTTTCATCACCTTTCACAATCACCAATGGGACAAGGCAGTGATGTCCTCTGTCCCCTCTCTTATACATCCTAGTGACGGAGCACCTGCTCTCATCAATTCGCCATAACCCCAATATTAGGTGGATTGAGGTGGGAGGCACCGAGTACAAGTGCTCTCTATTTGCTGATGATGTCCTAGTATATATCACTCAATCACATATATCCATCCATGCTGTTATGGCTGAAATAGATCACTTTGTTACATGGTAAAATTTTAAAATCAATGCAGCGAAGTCTGAGGCCCTCGATGTCTCCCTCCCCAAATCCATATAGGATTCCATCCAGTCCAACTTTCCCTTTGCCTGGCCCTCACAGGGTATCAAATACTTAGGAATTCCTATTCATAGAGACCTCTCCCATCTATGTTATCTTAATTTTGGGCCCTTTATTGAACAACTCCATACAGACCACGGTTGGCAAGTTAGAACTGTAAGATTCACTACGTGAACCACTGGTGTTTTGTGGAAAAGCACATGTACACTGCGTTCCAAATTATTATACAAAAAGTGTTTAGGAGTGATAAGGGAAGAATTTGTTTGTTTGTCAGTTAAACTCATTGATGGTGATGTGTGTCAGGGCTCTTTATATCACTGTAAGCAATTGCAGACACCTGTGCTAATTAGTTTGGCAGGTGTGTCCAATGAAAGGCAAGACTACTTAAGAAGGCTCTCTCACATTATTAAGCAGCCTACATTTTCTGCCAAAATGGGAAAGAAAAAGGATGTGTCGGCTGCTGAGAAGCAACAAATTGTGGAGTGTTTAGGTCAAGGCATGACTACAATCAACATTGTGCGATGATCAGGATGAAGTGTCTTGGCAATCAAGAAGTATGTAGCTGATTCACAGTACACACGTGTGCGTGCTGATAAGGGCAAATTGAGGACTCTTTCCTACAGGCAATTACGTCAGGTTGAAAGAGCAGCGGCAAAAAAGCCTTGTCATAGCAGCAGACAAGTTTTTGAAGCTGCTTGTGCCTCCAACGTCCCCCGAACAACAAGATGCAGGGTCCTTCAGAGGTTTGCAGCTGTGCATGCGCCATCCTGTCGACCTCCTCTATCCACTTCACACAAGCAGAAACGGCTCCAGTGGGCCAAACATTACATGAAGACTGATTTCAAAACTGTTTTGTTCACGGATGAGTGTCGTGCAGCGCTCGATGGTCCAGATGGATGGAGTGGAGGATGGCTGGTTGATGGACACCCCACGCAAACACGGCTACAGCGCCAACAAGGAGGAGGTGGAGTAATGTTTTGGGCTGGAATCATGGGGAGAGAGATTGTCGGCCCCTTTAGGATCCCTGAAGGCGCTAAAGATGAACTCCATAATGTATGTGGATTTTCTCAAACAGCACTTCCTGCCATGGTTCAAGAAGAAGAACCGTGTATTTCACAGCAAGATCATTTTTCTGCATGATAATGCACCATCTCATGCTGCACATAAAACATCTGCATCTCTGGCTGATATGGGCATAAAAGGGGACAAACTTATGGTGTGACCCCCATGCTCCCCTGACCTCTACCCCATTCAGAACCTTTGGAGCATCATTAAAAGGAGTGTCTATGATGGCGGGAGGCAGTTCACATCTAAGCAACAGCTCTGGGAGGGTATTCTGTCCTCATGCAAAACAATTGAAGCAGAAACCATCCAAAACCTGACAAATTCAATGGACGAGAGAGTTCAGAAGCTCCTTTCGAACAAGGGGTCCTATGTGAAAATGTAACATCACCTAGAATAAAGTTTTGAGTTGAAAACTGTTTGATTTCAGTTTCTAACAACCTGCTAATGCTTATAATTTCAAAAATGACCATTTTTTTGGTCTTTATTAAAATGAAAAGGTTGATCGAAAAGTTTGGGTGATCTAAGAGTGTGGCAACCCAGTAGTCATGATTACTTCGAATTCTGACAATATGAGGGTCATGCTGCAGGTAGTGCAGCAAGAAGGCATTTATGTGCCTTGCGCATCTCGGAGCCCCAAAATTATTTTCCGGGCTAGATGCAGCTAAAAATTATTTTTAATTTTAAATCTGGTGAAGCTTTAGTATAGATGGCCTAATAGGATCAGTGCTGCACACTGCTACAAAGCCCAAATTATTTTCCAGTCAAGATACAGATAAACATGATTAGTAATTTGAAAGCTTAAAACGGTTGGTAGGGTGATTTTAACCAATCATCAAGCTTTTACTCTCCCCAGGATGACACAGGGGTAGAAAAGTCGTTTCGGATCCATGATTTGTTCATCTTTATGAACGTGAGTCTGTCTACATTATCAGTGGAGAGCCGCGTGCGCTTATCTGTCAGCACACCACCAGCAGCGCTGAACACACGTTCAGACAGAACGCTGGCTGCGGGGCATGACAAGATCTCCAAGGCGTAAGTGGCTAGCTCCGGCCACTTATCCAGATTGGAAGCCCAAAAAGAGCAAGGGTCCAGTGACACAGTCGTGGCTTCAATGTTTACTTGGAGATACTCCTGTACCATCGTCTCTAGGCGTTGACTATGTGTCAGACTTCTTGTCTCCTGTGGCCTTGCAAAGGA
Source organism: Phyllobates terribilis (assembly GCF_046119375.1). Lineage (NCBI taxonomy): Eukaryota > Metazoa > Chordata > Amphibia > Anura > Dendrobatidae > Phyllobates > Phyllobates terribilis. The sequence goes on from NW_027362771.1 coordinate 210,174,612, forward strand.
TGGGCTAAAAAAGTGGTGAAATGATTCCGCAAAATTGATGTTACCAGCAGATACTGTGGTTCTGTTACGGTTTGAGTGCTGAACACTTGACGGTCCCACGGTTGGCAAGTTGGAACTGTGAGATTCACTACGTGCACCACTGGTATTTTGTGGAAAAGCACATGTAAGATTCTGCAACAGTCTCTGCTGATACTCCTGCATGCGTGCATCCCTTTCTATGGCAGGAATAATTTCTGCAAATTTACTTTTGTACCGGGGATCTAACAGTGTGGCAACCCAGTAGTCAGGATTATTTCTAATTCTCACAATTCGAGGGTCATGTTGCAGGTAGTGCAGCAAGAAGGCACTCATGTGTGTTGCGCATCCAGGAGCACCAAGTCCCTGTTGTGTTGGTGGCGAGGTAACAATCATGCTTCCTTCCTCTGTCCTCTCCCCCCAACCTCGCACAACAGAAATGTGATCAAGGTCTCCCTCATCTGATGAGTCTTCCATCAGTTCGTCCTCCACTTCTTCCTGGGCTCCTGCACCTTCCTCACTAGTTTGGCTGCTACCATGCGCCCTGGTAAAACCATCTCCCCCACCCTCACATGCCTGCCGCCTTGGTGCTGCCGACCGTCTGGACCTTGCAGATGTTAGCCCTTCCGCATACAACTCCTCCTCCTCTACTTCCTCCACCTCCTCTTGTGCCACCACCTGACTCCGAATTCTGTTTAACATGTGCTCCAGCATGTAAATCACCGGAATAGTCATGCTGATAATGGCATCGTCAGCACTAAACATCTTCGTCGCCATTTCAAAACTGTGCAGAAGGGTGCATAGGTCCCTGATCTGAGACCACTCCTCCAGCGTGATTTGCCCCACCTCTGAATCTCGTTGGCCCAGGCTATACGTCAGAACGTATTGCACCAGGGCTTGTCGGTGCTGCCACAGTCGCTGCAACATGTGCAGAGTTGAATTCCACCGGGTAGGCACATCACATTTTAGCCGGTGAAGTGGCAGGCCCAACGACTTCTGTAGAGATGTAAGTCGCTGAGCTGCGGGATGCGAACGGCGGAAGTGAGCACACAGCGACCGTGCCCTCTGCAGAAGGCCATCTAGTCTGGGATAGTGGGCTAAAAATTGCTGGACAACCAGGTTCAACACGTGAGCCATACAAGGCACGTGTGTGACATTGCCCCGGCGAAGGGCCGCACCCAGGTTTGCAGCATTGTCGCACACGGCCTTCCCTGGTTTCAGGTCCAGTGGAGACAACCATTCATGAAATTGGTTCTCCAGAGCTGACCACAACTCCTCAGCTGTGTGACTCACATTTCCCAGACATTTCAATGTAAAAACCGCCTGATGACGTTGAGCCCTACTGCCAGCATAGTAAGGAGGTGTGCAGGATCCCTTCTGCGCAGTTAGAAAGCTTGTGGCATGGCCAGACAGGCTTTGGGTGCAGGTGGAAGACCGAGAGGAGGTTGAGGAGGCAGAAGCAGTGGAGGAACTTTGACATAAAGAGGATTGACGCACAACTCGTGGGGACGGCAAGACTTGGACAGCAGCCCCTTGTCCTGCTGTCACCATAGTTACCCAGTGCCCAGTCAGCGACATGTAACGCCCCTGTCCATGCCTACTCGTCCAAGTGTCTGTGGTGAAATGCACCCTGTCACACACAGAGTTTCTCAAAGAAGCGGTGATGTTGTGTGCGACATGCTGGTGGAGCGCAGGCACACCTTTCTTTGAGAAGAAGTGCCGACTGGGCATCTGGTACTGGGGCACTGCGACGGACATAAGGTCTCGAAAATCCTCTGTGTCCACCAGACGGAAAGGCAGCATTTCTGTAGCCAAGAGCTTGCAGATGATGAAATTCAACCTCTTAGCTTTCTCATGGCTAGGAGGAAATGGTCTTTTACTTGTCCACATCTGAGGGACCGAGGGCTGGCTATTGTGCTTAGACGGGGTTGATAAGGGTGTCCCCGGCAAACTGCCGGTCTGTGAGGAAGATGCAGGCGGACATGTTAGGTTGCCTTGATCCAAAGGTGGTGCTATCGATGTCGGACAGCGCTCAACACCAGCTGGTGTTACCACCTCCAAAGAAAATGATGACCTGCCAATCACGTTGGCTGTTGCGGGTAAAGAGGTGGCAGGTCTGCGCCCCAAAACAGGTGTGACTGCTGTCCCCCCAGTCACAGAGGATGAAGAGGCCGCGGATGCACAAGATATGGCAGACGGTGATTGGCCCGGCCGGCTAGGCCGCATTGTAGCACACTGAGCTTCCCACTGCAACTTATGCTTCATGTCCATGTGCCGGTTCATGCATGAAGTACTCAAACTATGTATTTTTTGGCCTCTACTTAGCTTTTGCTGACAAATGTTACAGATAACACGAGTTGGGTCATCTTTATCGATCTGAAAAAATGCCCAGGCTATGCAAGGCTTAGCACCCATGCGACCTCAAGAGCCACCACGACTTGTGGTGAGAGGCAGAGTTGTGTTTGAGGATGCAGTTGTTGACGTGCTTCCAGTACTACGTCTCTGTCCAGGAAGGCGCAACCTGACCTCGTCGTCACTAGCATCTTCCTCCACCTCCTCTGCTGACCTCATCTCTTGGCTGACTGTGGGTTGACAGTAAGTGGGATCTCCGACCTCATCATCATCACCCTGTGCGTTATCACACCCGTCGTCCTCAGAGCCAACCTGTTCCTGCCATGACAAAAAACTAAAGTTGTCGCTCCAATCAGGTATTTGAGTCTTATCATCGTCTTCCTCATTGTCTCCACCAACAGGAGTTACAGTTTGGGAATGAGGGTCTACATTATGGTCAGAACCTTCTGCGTCTGGTCCTGGATCCGACTCATAAAGATTCTGGGCATCAGTGCAGATCATTTCCTCGTCTGGATTCACAGAAGCGCTGGAGTCGACCTCTGATTCCCAGGCTATAGTATGAGTAAACAGCTCTGCAGACTCAACCATCTGTTCTACCTCATACTCAGACAGGCAGCTGGAGATTTGGGAGCTGTGAGGAAGCAAGTGCGATTTGGGTGACACCTTTGAGGACTGGAGTATTTGTGATGTTGAAGTTGATGTGGAGGAGAGCCCACTTAAAGGAGCACTTGATATCCGTTGAAGCACCTGCTGTTTTTGTGCCTCATCTGGAATTTGTAGCGATTGGCGTGGCCGTAAGAAAGGGATCTTATCACATTGTCCGCTAAAAGAAGTAGACATTTTAGTTTGGCTGGAAGATGGTCTTTCTTCTGCAGATGTTACTGTTGCTTTAACTCCTACCCCACGGACACAACCTTTTTTCCCCTTCCCAACACGCCTATTCCCCTTTCCACCAGCAGCAGGCCTTTTTCCACTCATTTTGGTGGTTAACTAATTCACAACTCTGGAGTTGTTTGCACAAAAAAACAATGGATGGTAACCGAGCAGAGCTGAGTGGCCAAACTGTGGTATTAGGCCAAAACTATTGGCTGGGTTAGATGCAGAAAAAAATTATTTTGAATTTGCAACCTGATGGAGGTCAGTATAGATGGACTAATACAAATAGTCCCACACACTGCTAGAAGCCCAAATATTTTTTCAGAGGTACTGTAGATGCAGATAAAAATTATTTTTAATTTGCAACCTGATGGAGGTCAGTATAGATGGACTATAAGACCAAGTCCCACACACTGCTAGAAGCCCAAATATTTTTTCAGAGCTAGATGCAGAAAAAAATTATTTTTAATTTGCAACCTGATGGAGGTCAGTATAGATGGACTAATAGACCAAGTCCCACACACCGCTAGAAGCCCAACTATTTTTTCAGAGCTAGATGCAGAAAAAAATTATATTCAATTTGCAACCTGCTAGAGGTCAGTATAGAAGGACTAATAGAACAAGTCCCACACACTGCTAGAAGCCCAAATATTATTTCAGAGCTAAATGAAGGAAAAAATTATTTTTAATTTGCAACCTGATGAAGGTCAGTATAGATGGACTAATAGACCAAGTCCCACACACTGCTAGAAGCCCAAATATTTTTTCAGAGCTAGATGCAGAAAAAAATTATTTTTAATTTGCAACCTGATGGAGGTTAGTATAGATGGACTAATAGACCAAGTCCCACACACCGCTAGAAGCCCAAATATTTTTTCAGAGCTAGATGCAGAAAAAAATTATTTTTAATTTGCAACCTGATGGAGGTCAGTATAGATGGACTAATAGACCAAGTCCCACACACTGCTAGAAGCCCAAATATTTTTTCAGAGCTAGATGCAGAAAAAAAATATTTTTAATTTGCAACCAGATGGAGGTCAGTATAGATGGACTAATAGACCAAGTCCCACACACCGCTAGAAGCCCAAATATTTTTTCAGAGCTAGATGCAGAAAAAAATTATTTTTAATTTGCAACCTGATGGAGGTCAGTATAGATGGACTAATAGACCAAGTCCCACACACTGCTAGAAGCCCAAATATTTTTTCAGAGCTAGATGCAGAAAAAAATTATTTTTAATTTGCAACCTGATGGAGGTCAGTATAGATGGACTAATAGACCAAGTCCCACACACTGCTAGAAGCCCAAATATTTTTTCAGAGCTAGATGCAGAAAAAAATTATTTTTAATTTGCAACCTGATGGAGGTCAGTATAGATGGACTAATAGACCAAGTCCCACACACTGCTAGAAGCCCAAATATTTTTTCAGAGCTAGATGCAGAAAAAAATTATTTTTAATTTGCAACCTGATGGAGGTCAGTATAGATGGACTAATAGACCAAGTCCCACACACCGCTAGAAGCCCAACTATTTTTTCAGAGCTAGATGCAGAAAAAAATTATATTCAATTTGCAACCTGCTGGAGGTCAGTATAGAAGGACTAATAGAACAAGTCCCACACACTGCTAGAAGCCCAAATATTTTTTCAGAGCTAAATGAAGAAAAAAATTATTTTTAATTTGCAACCTGATGGAGGTCAGTATAGATGGACTAATAGACCAAGTCCCACACACTGCTAGAAGCCCAAATATTTTTTCAGAGCTAGATGCAGAAAAAAATTATATTCAGTTTGCAACCTGATGGAGGTCAGTATAGATGGACTAATAGAATGATGCTATGCCCAAAAGATTTTACTTCACTAGGTGCAGTAAAAAAATTGGTATTCTATACACAGGTGTTATATCTTGCAACACAGATAGGCTACTCCACTGACTAACACACTCTGCAATAGGCCAAAAAGGATTAGCTTTGCTAGATTCAGCCAAATGCTGTGAAAAAAACTTGCACAGCACTGGCACAGACCTGCCTGGCAAAAACTGATAGGAACTCATGTAACCTAGTCCTGAAAAGGACTCCAATTACAATTAGTCTTTACTCCCACAACCTATCTATTTAAGAGCACAGACCTCCCTGATAAAAGTCGTAGGAAATGCTGTAACCTAGTCCTTAAAAGGACTGCAATCACAACTATTCCCTACTCCCAAGCTATCTGTATATTTGTGCGAAAATTGGCTTGAAATTAACAAGGTATAGCGCACACAGCAACAGCGGTGCCGTCTAAGAAGCAGCTGCAGCAGTGAGAAAATGGTGGCGACGGGGAAAATGGCTTGGTCTTATAGGGCAAGGACATGTGACATACACTGCCAATGACACATGCCCTTGCTTGTGTGAAAAAAAGCACTTCGCTCCGTGTGTGCGCTGCTGATAGGCTGACAGATTGCACCTCCCCACTGCAAATGCGGGAAAGAGAAAAAAAAATGGAGATCTCCATTGTTCCTGCAGAGATCCATCCCCTGCCCCTCCCCCCACCCCGCTGTACACTCAAACTGCGTATTAACATTAATTTTCATCATTACTGAGAAAAAATCCAGTTATGATTTTGGTGCACGAACAGTTATCGAACATAACCTCGAACAGCCGAATTTTTCTCAAATTGTTCGTGTTCGCCGAACGGCTCGAACACCGCCCAAAACAGCTCGAATTTGAGATTGGCGAACAGTTCGAGTAGAACAACGCTCATCTCTAGTAATAACCCGAAATACCATGTTTGGAAATTGTCATTCCGGTACATTTATCCTAAGCCATATGACAAGGCCTGTTAAAGGGTCGACATTGACTGTTAGGATTGCTACTTTCAATAGGTGGCATTAGAGTTCTAGTCCCCTTACTCTCTGAATAGGCAATTCACATGTTTAATTTCCCAGAGGAGCATGCATGGCGTATAAGTCTCCTCACTCTGACATGCCTAGCCTGGCTTGTCACTCTCCACAGGTAGAAACGTTACTTCTTTGTTCTAAGTTTGGTAAATCACAGAATTATAAGTTATTAAAATGGGTTTCTAGGTAGAAGATGATTAAGAAATGGAGAAAAACTTAAATATGCACTATTGTTATTACTATCTATGCAACTAAACTCCTGTGTTTATAAAACATATTGAACAGTACCCTAATGATTTTTGCTTTTAAATAGGTTAATGGGAAGGACCTATTAAAAGCAACTCACGACGAAGCGGTTGAAGCCTTTCGTAATGCTAAAGATCCAATAGTTGTTCAAGTATTACGGAGAACACCGGTTAACAGAGCACATGGAAGTTCCCAGGAGGTGCAACTTGTGAATGTGAGCACTCAAACAGACATCACATTCGAACATATCATGGCTCTTGCCAAACTCAGACCATCCACTCCACCAGTTCCTGATATTTGTCCCTTTCTTCTATCTGACAGGTATGTCATTTTTTAATTTCATTCTCATGTTATGTAGACCTAGTTTAAATTTTTATGAAATAGTATAAAGTAATCATAAAAAAAGTCAACATTTTTATGCTCAGTTCCCAACAGTCAAGTGAAACCACACAATACAGCCAACATCTTGGCTCCAGCTGCACTTAAGATCCATACTTTATTTCTTGCAGCTTTTTCTTTCAAAAGAACCGTGCGGGAAACCATACAACATATCTAATATTTCTAAAATGTATCTAAAAAATGAAAAAGACAGCATTCTTTTCCTTAATCAATCTTTGCCTCCTGGACACCATGTAGAGATTAGACAGATAATACCAACTTGTAAGCGAATTAAGAAACCAAGCTGCACATCAAGCCATTCACTGCCATTCATTGTTAGAAAAAGTATTTTCAATTTATTCCAAAGTGTATTTCTGTATTTATTGAAGTGATTGTGTCCACATTTTCCAGAATATAAAATGTGGACATGGCTTCATTAGCAGACAGGCTGAGTTTCAAAAAGACAGATTGGAATCCAGCAGCTGAGGAACATTGCCAGCCCTTTGTTATGAATGTACTGCTGTATTCCTTTTGATTTGGTGCACAGATCATTGCCTGGTATCCAATTTAAGCTATGAAAATGACTACTCTAAGTGTGCAGTAAATGAAAAGAAACATATCTTTTTGTTCAGTGTTTCTTTAGATTAGCAACCCATCCTAACCTCTTGAAACGAGAAAGCTGCAGATAAGTTTGTCATATTTTAATTAAAAAGAAGAACATTGTCTCATCTGGCCTTCTTACACCAATTTTTTCCCTATAGCTGCCATTCTCTTCATCCAATGGAGCATGAATTTTATGAAGGTAATGAGTATCTTTCCAGCTTGCCTGCTGATGGAGACAGAACGGAAGATTTTGAGTATGAGGTGAGATTATTTTTCATATCGGATGAGAGCTTGCGGTTTTCTACCAGCGTATTAAAACTCATTTATTATTATGTTTACAGGTAATATTTACAGAGATGAATGACTAGTATACCAGTATGTGCCATTTGTACTAGTACGTGATGTGAAAAGAAAAACTTATTTTTGCTTTCTAATACTTTTGTTAGTTGGTGCTCACAGCTGCTATTGAAGTATAGCAGCTTTGATTGGTCAATGTCAAACTATGAAGGTATTGTAGAAGAAAATAAACTGTGGCACTCATCTGTGCATAAAATTCTGAGAATTTATTTCCAGATAGATAAAAGTAACAGCACTGAGGTGAATGGCATACTCCTATGTATGGACAACAGCCCTTTCATGCTGAGCAGGCGCTTTTTTCGTCCACGACCAGGAAGAAGCTCCTGCCTGACGTGAAACAGCTGTTGTCCATACATAGGAGTATGCCATTCACTACGAGGCTGTTACTTTTATCTATCTGGAAATAAATTTTCTGAATTTTATGCACAGGTGAGTGCCACAATTTCTTTTCTTCTACAATACTATTGGACTTTTTATATATTCATTGCTGAGTACCATCAAAAGTGAATGGGATAACATGCTTTTGCGCAGTGCTGACATTTTTTCTTTCTATTGGTCAAACTGTGAAAGGACATCAACCCAGTCGGTAGACCCGGGTTATCAATTTATTTAGAAAGAAGAAAATAATTTAATTTTTCACGGAAAAGACAAATATTCATTAAAAGGTTTTAGGTCCTCTTTAACACTAAAAGTAGGCGAACCTGCACTTTATATTTTATACTGCATGTAATATTCTGTATTACACAGTACGTTATTACATTGGATCACTACAATATGGGGCAAAATTACTGGAGAGACCATAAACATTACGGCATAATGAGCAGAGGTCAAAGAACAAAACTAACAAAGCGAACTATGTAAAAGCGGAATTTAACATCCTGCTATTAGGGGAATTGCTATAAACTTTTTAAGGGCTAAAAGGGAGGTTCTCAACTTTTATTTTTTAAAAATTAAGATCCATATGGCACTAGTATTTAGAGACGGTGCATTTTGACTACTGCCAAACCTTCCTGCCCCTGCCAAGAGTTTGATGCCATTTCTTCTCTGAGCTGAAGTCCTGCATAATCTGACTCTGGATGCTGATCAGAGAGAAGAATAAAAGTAGCTTGGCAAATTTAGCAATTCATGCTATTAATATTATTTTTCCAAAAATACATTTAGGTGGAAAACATCATTTTACAGTTCAAATTAAAGCTAGCCTTACATTAGAGGTTTTAGAGAGGACAAATTAACAACTGATAATCTTCACAATTGCTCTGTGAGGGTTAAAGAGTTGATCCTATATTCTCAAGCAGGAGCGCACTGCTCCCTAGCTTCCCTAATTCTTTCTTCCACAGTGGCATTGCAACTTTAGGGACAGCTCAGCCCCACATCATTGGTGTGCCACTAGCCTAATCTGTGTGCTCCCCCAATGCCTTTATAGGAGTCAGCCTTGTCTCTGCCGCATCAATAGTACGGAGGGCTAGTTAGAGGTGGCCAAGGTTAGGAGCTAGCTGTGCACTCCAGTGACTTCAGCTAGCCTATGAGTAGTGCTTCCAATCTCAGTAGGAAAGAGCTGTTTGTTTTTTGGCAACCATTCCTAGACAAAAGTGATTGCTGGTCTCCTTTGCAATGAGCTGTAAAAAAATAAAGGAGATAATGGATTATATTAGCAGAAAGGGGGTAAAATGTAATAAAAAATATTTTTAGAAGTTGCTTATGTTTACACTCAATACTAAAACATACCTGTCTAAGAAGATGGGAATAAAGCTTCAACATTTTTGAGAACAAAATGGCTAAGGTTTAAACAATAAATTTCCAACAATTAGTAGAACAATGTGTCCTACTCTGTGACCTGAGATTCCATTGGAGATGTAATTGTGACACCCCAGGGGTCTGGGTGTCACATTCCCCCCTAGTGAAATTTAGTACTCCGGGACTAAACATATTTTTGTAACATAACAAAGTATAAACAATAACATTACAATAAGGAAACGCATAAAGCTGGTCACGGCGTGTCCGTAACCGGGTGCAGTCTTTGAAGAAAGCAAGGTGTCCATTTCACCAAAACAGGGAGACGTAACCAGGTAGGGGTCTGTCCTACCCCGAGTCCTTAACAGTCTTTTAGTCCATCCTGGGTTACGCTCCACTAACTGTACAAAGGATTCCCGGTAAATCCACCAAGGACTCCTATAAATAACTGGAAACACATAATATTTACAAGATATGGCCGCTCTCAGTCCTCGGCCAGTGGGGATAAGGATTGGCTGCTCACAGTCCTCAGCCTGTGGGGAGATGGGATGGCTGCTCACAGTCCTCAGCCTGGTTAAGGATAGGGGACACACGGGAACAGCTCACACTTGTCCCAACGGGGACCATATTTTAATTAGCAACACAAGTACCCCTACGGGTAACTATGTACAGTTCCACTTTACCGTACTTCAGTAACGGCATCCTCCTGCTCCTTCTTGTGTGTAGGCTTCAGACCCGTCCGGGTCCTCTTGGCTTTCCTCGTATTGGTAGTACTGCAGCTCCTCCTTGGTTAACGTGGAGGGCGTACAGTCCTTTTGCACCTGGGGAGTTCAGGCCTTGCGACCAGGTGTGGAGAGGGTCGCCGTTGATGACGCCCGGGGTCAGAGGGTGCAACTTTGGGCCTGGGCGCGGGCTGGTGGTGGTAGTGCCCAGGGCTGGAGGGCTTGGCCGCAGGGCTTGTTGCGGGGGCTGGAGCAGGTCGGTGTCTGCAGCGCCCGGAATCGGCGGCTCCACCAGGGGGCCCGGGAGCAGGCTGACGCTGGCAGCGTCCGGGACAGGGAGACTCCTCTTACCTGCTCCCGCGACCGCTCCTGCGTCACGCGTCTTCTCCCGGCGCTGGTCGGGGCCGGCGACGACTGGGGCACTGCCGATGCTGGGCAGCTTAGTCTGCTGCCGGTCCGCCATCTTGCTGTCCGTTCCTGGTGTCCTCCTCCCCCCTAGTGGACCGTGGCCTACCTTCCGGAGATCCTCTTCCGTAGGCCGCGGCTCCGCAGTCAATCGTCGGGGTAGAGGACCTGGCGTCGCGCTCCTGTGACGTCGGCGTCTGCTGGGCTCCTTCCAGGACCTTACGCAACGTCCGGACGTGAGGCGGGGCTTCAGTTCTCGCGCGCTTTCAGAGTCCACGCCCCTCTTCTTCCCGCGCGGCGTCCCCAAGATGGCGTCCAACGGCGGGAAAACTCCACGGATGGCGGGAAGAAGGCCGAAGATGGCGCCGGATGGCGGGAAACTTCACCGATGGCGGGGCAGAAGGTAGAAGATGGCGCCGGATGGCGGGAAACCTCCACGGATAGCGGGAATCTTCACCACTGGTAAGTTTGAACAGTCTTTGCTTTTCAGGCACGCAGTACCCGGTGGTTGCGGGCACGAAATCCTGCCGACTACGCCAAAGTTGACGCGCCCCTGGGCCTGTCTCGCGCTGCGTTGCGCATGCGGGAGCCTACCCGGAGCCGGATCAGTGGAGGGTTGTAGTCTCGTGGCGGTGACCCGGTCCGTGCCCAGGGAGTCAAACTAGACGGCAGTCTATTAGTAGTAAATAGTTGATGACTACGCCACCCGTTGAGTGCAGCCAGGGAGCTGCTGCTGCAGGGCAGACCGCTGAGGCCGGTGGTAGGATTGTGCAGCGTGATAGTATAACCCCCAAAGGGAGGGGTATGGCCTCAGGGCAGCCGACGTGGATGATGGGGGTAGCAGGAACCACTCAGAGACGGTACGGTGTAGTTCAGGGTCTTTACTGGTAACAACGATAGACCCTCCCGGAGTACTTGCTAGCAAACGGGGCCTGGTCAGTCTTTGAGCAGATGGGATCTCCCCTGGCCAGGCGTAGTTGTAGGCCTCACAAACTGACTGTACTCTTCTGGCTACCTTGCTAGAAGCTGATGTAAGTAGCCCACGTCCCTGAGTGTACCGTGTGGTGCTCACCCGTATGGCCGGTGACTCGGGGCCTTCTAATGGCTTCCGCTCCACGATGGCGGTGCTGGTCCCACGCGTGTGACCGTGCCTTCGGGCTTCTGGGCCAGAGGACCTGAAATCCCCTGCCTGATGGATTCTGCTGCTGGGTAGAAGTTAGTCCCCACAGCCTCGGACTCCGGGTCCGGTAAAGAATCTTCTTAGTCAGGGCGAGCGCTGCAGCTGCCAGCCCCTGACTCCTTGGAACTCTCCTGTTTCCTATGCTGCTTCTTGTCTCCACTCTCCTTGTCTCCAGGCTCAGGCCCCTGGACAGGGCCTGCCTGCGGAGCAGAGCCCATAGAGCAGCTCTGCTCCCTGTCTTCTCCTCTCAGAACTCCCTACCCTGCCTCAGCCCCAGGTTTATATAGGGGAAGTCCTTCCCCTCCCAAGACTGGGCAGGAGGTGTGGCATGCACAGGATCCCTGACCAAAGGACCTCCCACCTGCTCTCAGACGTAATATCTCTATCACTGTGGCAACCAGACCCCTGGGGTGTCACATAATGACCCAATTTTTTTAGCAGACCTAGTGGTGCACAAAGTTTAAGTGTAAATACAGTAGCTTCTTGCAGGGAGCCTTGAGTTAAGGGTTAAAGGGTGAATGTCAGGTTCCCAGGGTACTTGCTAGATGGATTGGCTTGTGCAAAGTCTATCAGATAAATATACTGTACTTATGAATATATACATTGACAGACTTTGCACAAGTATATATACATATGTTTGCTTAATTTGTTTTTTTTTTCTGGGCAAATAACTAGCCCAATTTTGCAGCTGTTTCATGTTTATGAAGAGCGCACACTTTTCAGCAGCAGTAAAGTATGGCAAAAAAACATTGTGGGCAGCCAGGAAATGTGTGACTGGCGAGACTGTGCAGTGGCAGTGGCTACAGCAGAAGCCACATGGTATAAAAATAAGACAGGGCAAGCAAGGAGATGTCTGGCAGAGTAGAGCCAGTAGTACTACAGTATAGATGACATGATGGACAGAGTGGATGCCCGATTGTGCGTGGGCAATTGGCGTTGGCAGCAACAGAACTGTTTAGAAGATAGACAATGGATGACAGACTGGCAGAAGGCCTGATGTAATCATTGGCATCAACTGTAAGTAAAAGCCTGCATTGCTTCATGCTTGATTCATTTTGATAAACGTATGATTTTTGCACATTTGTGGAGAAAATCCTAATCTGCTTGGGTGTGGCAAAAACACTGGATGGCCTGAATCCTCTCTTTAACAGTACACTGGAGGCTTGGTGTGACAATATGCTGATAACAAACTGGGCCACTTTTTTGCAACAGGTCCAATCTGCTGAGCCAAGAGTTCATGGGATGAGTGGTAAGGATATCTGCTGGAGAAAGGACACAGTGCAGATATGACTGAACCTGGCTGTTCATGTGGTATGACACTGTTCGTTGATACACATCAAGTAGGTGTAGCAGCATAGAAAGCATCTAATCCATCATGTTACGTATACTGTAATTTCTTCGTTATTTTTTGTAGCTATAGTTCTTGCACACCCGGGTAAGTGTTAACTCTGCAGGGAGTCGAGAGTAGTCTCCTGGTCAAACATTTGGCTGGCAGCCTTCCTCTCTGCAAAAACTTCCCCAAGAAGGGAACAGATATTTCCTCGATAATATGCCAACTTAACCACCCCAAAAATTCATTAACAATTTTGACAAAAATTGTGGATTCTGTGAAAGAATTACAGAATTTCAAGAATTTTTGTTTTACGTTCTGTATAGCGGCTCAATCTGGTGCATGATACTACTGGGGAAAGTCACCCCAGGTGCACGCACGATAAAATTTAATTTCACCAAAAATGAAAAAGAAAATGAGAATTGTGAGACATATTGAAATTTTGATGTGCAGGATATGAAACATTTTTTTTGAGGGGGGAATTTTAATTATGTGCACAAACCTTAGAGGGACGGCTTTTTTCATTAGTAAGGATGGCTTGGTATCTACCACTGAGGCTGAGTGCACGTTATTTCTTTTCAAAAGTAATAGGTGGTTTGGTACCGATTGTGGTGAACTTGGACATGTGGGAGTTCAGTTTCCACACAAACGAAGTACTGGACACATATTTCTTGGGCATACAAAAAACAAATTGATGGTGCATTGGGGGGTTGAGGAGGAAGAATATGGTAAATAGTACATAAGGATGATGGTGAAGAAGGTACTGATGACAATGACAAGCAAATACCTGCGGGTTCAGGCTAGTTACCAGAGAGACAATCACAACGAGAAGGAGGACATTTTGTGCCTTGCTTATCTTGCTAGTCAGTTTCTTTTCTCCACATAAGCATATGATGCCTTCACATGTGCTTTTCATGGGAAATCTGCACAATTTGGCAAATTCTAATATTGCCAGATTCAGTAATTTCTAGTTTTTTACTATTCCTTCTCCAGTAAACTCGTTCTATTGCTGTCTCTCAAGTTGGTGAAATTTGTCCATCTAATACATCATCATGTGTAGAGCAATCAGAGGATCTGGGCTAAAATCCCTAATACATTCTGAATGTATTTTATCAATTTTACGGTAAATGAATTGCTCTTGAAATAGAGAATATTGGGATATGCAAATTCTATATTGCATGTATTATTTTGCTAGGTGGATGTTAGCAAAACTTGCATTGGGCTCATGCTAGTATGCCCAGAAATTATGACAGTTAAAGTACAATTAAAACAACAAAGAGTTTGACAATCGTGCTATATAAAATCCTAAATTTATCTGTTTGACAGAAAAAAACGACCACTTTTCCCCTTTGAAGTAAGCAAACCATCTGATATTCCAATATTGGATCAGATTGAAAAATAATACTTGTTCCAGTCCTCTGGTCGGAGCATTATCTTCATCGAGCACATGGAATTGATAAACACGAATGTCTTTTTACTGCACCGCCACCCATATCTATTTAGTTGAATCTGACATCAATTCTGATTTGTCCCCCTCTCTTCTTTTCAAAAAGTCATGCCATTCTCAGCCTGTCATTGCTGATAAGTGAGAAGACATGAGGGAGTCCAATTTCATTTGTGATTGCAAAGCTTTCGACAAATTGAACGTGTTTACCGTCTCGCAACCCTGTTTGAGCCTTGTTTTTTTCTGTTTCTCTTAACACAAACTCTATATTTGTTTACTTGCATGACTACACTGTTAAGAGCGGCCCAGAACTACATGAAGCAAATTACAAGATTGAAGTTTATCCAATGCAGGAATGCACAATTTTTACATTTCAACTCATTTTATAACTCAAATTATTTATCTTGAAATATCAGCATGTTGGCATATGAACTGATAAGTAGTGAACTAAGTTTGGTTTAGACGAACAGTGGTAGATCAGGGTATTGTAGCCGGAATGCTTATTCTAAACTGTCCATACAGTTGTACTTTTGATCATTTTCTTTTATTGACTGTTTCAAATATCTTCAAGGGAAAATATATTGTGTGGATAAAATAGAAACAAAGAAAATACATAACAAGCAGTATAAAACAAGAAAGGTCCTATCAGTCAAACTGTGCACTAGGAAGATAATCAACGGTATAAATTACAGAATCGAGATACAGAGTCTATGTTGTGATTTCACATCCTTATGGTTTCTCTTTGAAGTCTTTTACTAGTAAAAAACAGATACTGATACACAATGTTTTTTTCTCTAATTTGGTTTTATTTTCAGATTTTTATTGTATTTTCTGTGCATGATCTTTTCATGCTGTTAACATTCATTCAGAGACATACTTTAGAGCAGCCATGTAGGAACTTATTTGGAAGTGTGTTCTAGACATGTTTTATTATCTGTCCTGGGGTTACTTTGCAGGCAAATGGAGGAGAATCACCAAATATCAATAGTGGATCATATATATGTGGTGATACCATTATTTAGTATCATGCATGTGATGATAATGAAATTACTTCTGAAAGTGATCTGTACTCAACAAGAAGTACCCGTCTATTATGAAGATCAATGACCAAACTAAAAAGATATCAAGATATTCTTTTCATATAAAAACTGATATGAGAAATTAAAAAATTAACATCTTGAAAAATGTTTTTATCCCCTTAACAACCTTTTCATTAAGGGGCTTTAATCCTTAGCACCACTTTTTAAAATGCTGAGGATTAAGTGACCAGTGCCCTCCAATAAGTCAAAATGGCATAAGTAATAGCTGTATATGACAGATGACACCTTGCGGCGTTGGTCATCATCAGTTTTGGAATCAATTGAAGCTGATTAACCACTTACATGTTGCTGTCGTGTTTGATTTAGATGGTTAAAAGATAGGGAGGGCTCCGCCTTTAACTCTATTGGTGACTGATGATTGTGGGTACCAATTGTTCATATCTCAATCTGAGGTCATGTAATGGACTTGGAGTATGATGGCCTATTAGACCTTGCCATCAACATGGTCTAACAGACTGATGACAGTGTGGCAAATCAGGGATGTTCATGAGCGGAGTCGATAATTTGGCTCAAACAAGCCGGAACCCCGAACACGAACACGAATTTGAAATGCCGAACAAATTCGCTCAACAATAATTGTGACATGGTGTCCGCAATCTATTCTAGCCAAATTTATGCTACAAATGCTAAATAATATTTCTTTACTTCCGAGCTCTGCCATGTGCCCAAACACATATGGGATACTGCCATGCTCCAGAGAAATTACCTGATAAATTTTGGGGTCCATTTACTACCACTATCCCTTGTGAGAATGAAACATGTGAGGTTAAACTAATATGTTAGTGGAAAAAAATTATATTTTTAAATTTTTCATTCCACTTTACCTTAATTCCTGTGAAGCACCTGAAGGGCTAATACATCTTCTGACAACTGTTTGCAATAATCTGAGGGGTAACATTTTTAAAATTGTAACATATTTGGCTCAATCTAATATATAGACTTCTTAAAATAACTTCAAATGTGAAAATTCTTTCTAAATATTAACCCTTCTAGCATTCTAACAATATAAAAGAACATTTAAAAAATCATGATGTAAAGTGGACACATGGTAAATGTTATTTTTTCACTATTTTGTGTGATATGACTATCTGGCAGAGATGAGTGGATTGATCCGGGGAGGATCGAGTTTGAGTTGAGTTTACTGAAATTTGCCTAATCACGGCATCCCCATAATGTCCTGCAGCTATGACATTTATAAATTGTCATACCGTGGTGGTCAGTGTATGGTCCATCATAGATCAGTAGTTCCCAGCGGAGCAGAGTTTGTGCTGCAGAGTAGTTTTCCATCTCGAGAGTCAATGGATAAGTCTCTCTTTTCTGTAGATTGTAAGGTCAGAAGATTTCCTCTCTCTCTTATAGAGTGTATGCTCTTTTAATCACTTTTAATCAGCAGGGTTCTCTCTCTTATGTAGAGTGTCCTCTTCTCTCTGGCCTCTAAAGAGAAAGCTCTTATTTTCCTTTCTGTCCTCTTACCATGTGTATTTTCTGAGCAATTAAAGCTTTCCAGTTTCCACTTATTCTTCTATATTTACAGCATTTTAGCATTATTATCACATGAAGTGACACATGTCAGATTTGAAAAATGCAGTTTCAGCATTAAGGTCAAAGTTAGCTTCATCACTAAGAGGTTAACAAAAAAAACTTGCTGCAAACAATAGGTCATTTGCAGATGACACATTCTCTATAAGGCCTGCAAAGCCATTGAGATCTTCAGATTGTTTGCAGTAGGTGGAGAAAAGAGTTAATTAAATCAGTGAAGTTTCCATGAAGGCCAGAATTGTTTTCTTCTTGACCCAACAACTTTCATTTGACATGATCTAATACATGATGGATGTTGTACCATCTCCCTAATAGCTATAATATTAGAATACTCCATTCAAGTCCACTTTTGTGTGAAAGCACATGTCAACATACACAAATTAGCATATGTAAAATCAATCAAAATTCAATCAAGTAAACAAAGACAGATCACATGGCTATGAAGTCATACATAGGTCAGGTTTTCAAGGGACAAAAGTAATACTGCTTAAATACATCACTATTGTAGCCAAAGTATGGCAACAAATATCTTGTACTCCCATTAAAGGAAAATCTGACAAAATATAACAATGAACGCCATTTTCAACCTCCCCATAGTCTGAACCTTAAGAGATAAAAGGAATAAAGTAATTTTTCAGTAGTAGTAGGAAAAGGAAGTTACATTTTGGTGTAATGCTTTTACTGATGCATTCGCATTTTTATGAATCATTGCCAACCTGCCCATGTAGATATGAAGGGCTTTCATTGACCTTTTAAATAGTTGTCTTCACATTAAAATGAATTGGATAATCCGCCCTCTGCCACACCTGGTCTACTTTTTTTCTGGGGAAAGCTGTGAGAGTTACATATTTTTTTCTACAGCCACACAGTAAGACCAATTGCACGATATATATTTAATACAGATTACACATCTGCAGAGTTTTTTTTAGTATTTTAACATCTTTACAGCCTGGGGCGTAATAGTACGCACCAGACTGTCACCCCCTGTTCAGCGCGGGCTCCGGCGTTGAGCCCACACTGAACTGGGCACATGTCAGCTGATTATTACAGCTAACATGTGCCCGCAACAGCCGTGAGTGGAATCGCGATCCACCCGCGGCTGTTAACATGTTAAGTGCCGCTGTCAATCTCTGACAGCGGCATTTAACAGCGCCGCGCCGGAAGCGCGTCACTTACCTCACCCGTCGGTGACCCCGTCACATGATCGCGGGTAACTGATGGGTTGGCATGACAACCCTGGGTCTGCAGCAGACTCCAGTGATTGTCATGTACTGCTCGCTATTAGCGATAGCACAGGAGCATTTCTGCTACATAGAGGTGATCTGTTCATCACCTCTATGTAGCACAGGCGATCGGACAGTTGCTGCTTTTAGTCTCCTATGGAGACTATAGAAACAAGCAAAAAGTGTAAAATAAATGTTTTTAAAAATATTTTAAAAAATTAAAAATATAAAAGTTTAAATCACCCCCCTTTCGCCCCATTCAAAATAAAATAATAATAAAAAAACCTCACATACACATATTTGGTATCACCGGATTAAGAATCGCCTGATCTATCAATATAAAAAAGAATTAATCCAATTGATAAACGGCGTAATGAGAAAACAATTCTAAACGCCAGAATTACGTTTTTTGCTCGCCGCAACATTGCAATAAAATGCAATAACGGGCGATCAAAACATTGGATCTATGCCAAAATGATATTAATAAAAACTTCAGCTCAGCGTGCAAAAATAAGCCCTCACCCGGCCCCAGATCCTGAAAAATGGAGATGCTACAGGTCTTGGAAAATGGCGCCATTTTTTCTTTTAGCAAACTTTGGATTTTTTTTTCACCACTTAAATAAAAAAGAACCTATACACGTTTGGTGTCTACAAACTCATAATGACCTGGAGAATAATAATGGCAGGTCAGTTTTAGCATTCAGTGAACGTGAAAAAAAAAACAAAAAAAAAACCATCTGTGGTATTGTACTTTTTTTGCAATTTCACCACGCTTGGAATTTTTTTCCCCGTTTTCCCATACACAATATGGTAAAAACAGTAATGTCGTTCAAAAGTACAACTCATCCCGCAAAAAATAAGCCCTCACATGGCCATATTGACCAAAAAATAAAAACACTATGGCTCTGGGAACAAGGGGAGCAAAAAACGAAAATGCAAAAAAATCCCAGGGTCCTTAAGGGGTTAACATCAAAATCCATGTCTTTTACATATGGATTTTGTTGCAGATTTTGGTGGTGTGCAATAAATTCTGGACAAAGAATTGACATGTGGCCAATTTTAAAATCCCCATCGCATGAAATTTATGTTCAGAAAATGTATGCATCGTGTAGATTTCTTATTAACAAAACTGTTACTATATTACGCTGCAAACACAAATATGCACATAAAATATGCAAAAATATGCAAAATAGGCACATTAAGGGTCCAATGATGGCATGCATTCAACAGTATCAATTAATTTTGTGAATGTAATGTTATTGCTGCAGGTAAGCTGCATGTGTTCGCTTTGCATTATTACAAGAAATTAACACACATTTATAAAAATTGATATGTCTGTTTTGCTGTATACTTTGCTCCAAAATGAAGGTTTTTCATTTGGAAAATGCATGTGACTAATTTAGTTTATTTAACAAATATATTATTGGACTGTACCAAAGAAAGGTGTCTGATACACAATGTGCACCACTCTGATATATTGGGTGTTTACTGAAGTAGCACATCACATGAAATGCTCCAGTTATGGTGCTTTTCCTGGCTCTATTCTATCCATCCATCTATTCATAGGGTTCTGGCTGTGAACTACCTGTGTTTGTCTGAAGCAATTTTGAGTTCATCTGAGATGTGTGCATAAAAATCAGACAGCATACTCATAATCCGTGTACGTCCGTTTTTTTATCGCACCCATTGACTTGCATTGGCAAGTCTCATCCGATATACATGGCCTCTCACAGCATGCTGTGATTTTTTCCTCAGATGGATTATAACTGAGGAAAAACTTGCAGGATCACTGCCTTATTGAGTAACATTAGTCAGAGGGCAATGCAATTTTTTATTGGATTGAACTCGTCCGATTTATGCAAAGATGTGAGCGAGGCCTAACAGTTATCATTAAAGATGAGCAGATCAAACTAAATTTGAGTTCACTTGTTAGCGGGTTTTTTTCCTGGGAAATTGATTGATAACTTCTCCTCTGAATAACTTCTCTGCAAATGTTTATGTCCCTTATTATGCTCTGGAGTCTCTGAAGACCTCAGAGCATAATAAACGTAATGCGTAAAAAATAGAAAAAATCCTTATATTCACCTTACTGCTCACATCTCTGACATCCACTCCTCACCGCCACATGTCCAGTCCTTGCCGCATCATCAGATCACTGCCACTTGCTCTGAAATCCCTGGGCCACTAATGCGGTGTTGGCACTTCCGGCTTTGATGCAGCCTGGGAAGGGCAGGCAGTGATGTCATGGTTCCGTGACTTTCTGTGCACCTGCTCAGAATCCTCCCAGGCACTCCTCAAAGCTGGGAGACCTGACCTATCTTGAAAGGCCAGGGGATTTCAGCGCGAGCCGAGGCAATATGAAGATTCTGTGTGGACCACACTTGTGATGCAGGGGACCCGTAAAGTGAGAAAAATATTTTTTTTTAACATTTTACTTGCTTTTTATGGTTCAAAAAAATGGTAGGCAGTGACCACCATTTTGCTGAATCTGGGCTGAAGCAAATTACAAAAAAAAAAAATCAGCATTTTGGCGAATGCAGATTTTTGTAAAATTCGAAAAGAATTCTATTCCACTCAGATTTATTCGATCCTTTCTAGTTATCGCCACTTTTGGCAAACAGAGGGTGACAAACTCCTTGAACTGAGAGACCTTAGTTTATCACTCAGGGAGATGTACATAGGCCGAGATGTCAGCACTATTCAGAGTTGCATATCTCAGTGTTTAGGAGAACAACAACAAACGAGAATTACAGGAAGAGGTGGACAAAAGCAAACCTTGCAAGGACAGATCCATCAGATTAGAAGAATGGTGGTCTATTGTGTACTACAAGATAAATTAGACTTCCTATACCAAGCCTAATACGTCAAAAAGTGCCTACACAAACCATCATAAGGCTTTTACATAACACTGGAATTTGAGCCAGACGTCCAACTACAGGTGTTCCTTAGACTCTCAAAGGTGGTGCAGAGCAAGATGGTAATGGAAGCTGGAATGGAGTTCTTTACTGCTTTTGCTTTGAACGCAATGGTGGAGATCAGTCTGAAGACTACATAGGCAATTCGATAAATAGGCCATCACATGTGTGTGTAGACTGACAAAGTAATCTGTATTTTAAATACAGTGCAAAGAAAATGTATCGGGTAGTAGTAGGAATACCTACAGTATATGGTTATAGAACATAATATTTGGCTTGGGGTATTTTAAAAACATATTCCCTAATCCACCTCTTTTAGAAAGAAATGACAAGTTCCCTTGCAATACTTACAGTTATATTGTAATTTATATGATTTTTATTTTTTTCTCTGGCAGAACATCAGTGGCAGTGATTTAGTTGTAATGTTTCAATTCCTGACTAGGAAAAATAATTTTAGTGATTTCTCTCTGCTTCTGTAGATAGTCTTGTGATGACTATATTTCACAACTATTGTTAAAAGATAACTCCCTGAAAGAGCAATTTATGACTGAAATATGAGCAGAGCCACAAACAGTCTCCAATATCATCATAGCAAAGTCAGAAACTGGATTGAAGGTTGTATATTATGTGTAGACAATCTATTGTTGTTCTTTTCCATAAAGTGGTATTGTCTCTGTGATATAGACACAATTGGTCAAGTAATATCTGAGAATGTGAAAATAGAATTATATCATTGAAGTGTTATACTACTAGAGGACTGGAATCTATGTTTAGAAAGTATACGTTCATAGTAAATTTCAAATATATATTAGAAAATGTGCCCATTGAAGTACTGTCTGCTATGTTTGTTATGCTGAAGGTAACATGATGTAGGGGCAGAGACTCTGATTCCTGTGACGTGTCAAGTATTGTCCCCAAAAAATGTAGCTTTTATCTCTATTTTATGAGACCCATAACGTTCTAATTTTTGGAGATCTGGAGCTGTATGAGGGATTATTTTTTGCACCCTGAGCTGACGTTTTTACTGATACCATTTTGGGCTAGATATAATGTTTTGATCGGCCCTTATTGAATTTTATTGCAATGTTGCGTTGACCAAAAAAATGTAATTCTGGTGTTTTGACTTTTTTTCTCATTACGCCGTTTACCGATCGGATTAATTTATTTTACATTTTAATAGATCAGACATTTCCGAGCACGGCACCACACCAAATATGTGTGTTTTTTAAAAAATTATTTTATTTTTAATGGGGCAAAAGGGGAGTGATTAGAACTTGTGCTTTTTATATTTTTTAAAACTTTTTTTAAAACTTTTTACTGTATTTAATAAACGCCTTAGGAGGCTTGAATCTGTGATCGTCCAATCACCTGAGCTATACATAGCAGGAATCGCGATCTCCTATGAACGACGGCCACTTCAGCCGACCCCCGGCTGTCATGACAAGCCATCAGTTCACCATTATCACGTGACGGGCGCCAATGGGCGGGATCAATGATGCATTTCCTGTCTGTGCTTGTTAAATGTCGCTGTCAGTGATTGGCAGCGGCATTTAATTGGTTAAATTTAACTGGTTAGATCAAATCAGCCATTAAGTATGAGGAAACATGTGGGCTCAGCGTGTGAGCGCTCAAAGGCAGGAACACGGATGATGACATAAATGTACGTCAACTGTCCTGAAGGGGTTAAATAATAACAACAATCAAAAATGGTGCTTCTAATGTAAGGTCCCTGCCCCCAGTCTTAAACTCACCCTTCGGCATATTCACCTTTTTTTACAAAGGACATTGCACTGCCAGGAGCGATAATGTTTTGGGCAGCACAATAGATCATTGCACCCAATGAACGACTGTTTTGCTTGTTTGTAGGGTGATTCTAACCTGCTGACACTACAAGAATATTGCATGTAAATATACCCCTAGCTTCCTATAGCTTACAAAAAAAATAATGTAGGTATGTAAAAAATGTAAAATAAATTCTTATTTCCTTTCCTTCCAAACTGAAATAAGGGGGCAGTCACTGGTGGGTGAGGGTAAGCTCCAGTCATTGATGTCAGATTACAAGCTTTAGCTCAGTCCTGTCTGAAAGTCCTGGTAGCACCTGTAGCCGTATATTCTGCCAAGATCACAATGACTTTTAGCTGTTGAAGTGAAATTCTACAGGAACAAATTGCCAGAGCTGAATGTAAAAATGAAAAACATGGCACCACTACATCCTAAGTTTTCCACGTCCTTTTGGACAAATGAGAAGCATGACTAATGCTAGTTCATGTCCATTAGTTTACTTTGATGTGCTTCAAGGGAATGTGTCATTAGAAAATGACCTATTGTTTTTAAGATTTTTGTGTTAAATGTTAATTTTTTACATTTTTGGCAATGTTTTTATACATGTCACAATCTATATTAGAAATAGTAAAAAAAAAATCTTGCAATTTTCACACTTGCCACTATGACTTTTTTAGTCTATAATTTCTTATTTTTTTTACTAATTAAAGGGACTCTGTCGCAAGATTTTTTCTACCTCCTCTGAGAGCAGCATAATGTATAAAATGAGACCGATTCCAGCGATACATCACTTAGTTTACTGGGTGCAGAGTTTTTAGATGTAGCATGTAGCAGAGCTAAGAAAGCTAACCCATCCATGCCATAATTTTCCTGTTGTACATTGACTGTAAGCTGCTAATCTCCTGCTGATAAAACACTCATTATATTGAAACAACAGCACACAGCCTAATAAGTGACATCTCACTGAAATCAATATCTCAGCCCCTACCTCATACTACTCTAAGATTATTAATGATTGGAGTCTAACCCTAACTTTTGTATTGCAGTGTCTAGGGAGCCAGTGCAAAGCTCATTGTGAAGGGAGGGGGAGTGGGTCGCATCATTGTGATTGGTGGATCCTCTGTTATTATCCGTGTATAGAGAGGAGTTACTAGTCATTGAATTCCGGCCTGTGATAATTTCGAGCCTTGCTATAACATCTCCTGAAAAAAAGAGAATATGAGTCTAAAAAAAAGCCTCAGTGGTCAGTGAAAAAATTGAAGATTATTCTTTTTTTAAATAAAAATCATAATTTAAAAAGATATTGACAATTGAAAAAACACACATAACACAAAAACCTGATTTAAACAATAGATCATTTTTATGATAATACACTCCCTTTAATGGAGTTGTCTACTACTCAGACAATCCCATCTCAAACACAACCCTTTAAGGAGAAATTGTCTTCCCTTACAGTACTGTCAATGCAGATTATTGGTACCTACTGAACACAAATGTCCCCTCCCTGTCCTTCTCCATGTGCCTCATTGTGGCTACTTGTGTTATTTGCAGTGCATTGCCCCTAATTTCAATATTAGATACTTATAACAGTATAAGGTATTTCAATTGCAAGATAAAACGTGAACACAAAACAAATTGAGCAATATAAACAATCAAAAGTAGAAAAAGCTTTATAGTAACCTTGAACTTTACCATATGTACAGATTTATATTATATTGTTTTATTTTGGAATGTGTAAGGAAATGGAGGTATTGCCCATGTTTCCTCTTGAAGATATGTGATGTGATGCATTAAAATGTTTGTATGTTTAAAGATTTGCATTGTTAGTGATGAAGCTGTATTCTGCCCAGCAACAGGTAGTTAACAGGGAGAGATAGAGTTAATAGTTTGGACTAGCCAAGAGTGGGAAGGGTTACATGGGGGACACTGGAGACTGCTTCCTGTTAGAATGCCAGATAGGTCTTAGCTTGCAGCAATAGCAGACCTCAGGTCTGACCAGTTGGCAGAACCACATGCAGCGGGTGTCCCTGTGCCAGGAGAGGAACTACCGGAGCAATGTCAGGCGTGGCAGATGAGTACCTCTCCCAAACTGCACCACATCAAAAATGCATTATGTGATCTATTTTTTGCTAATTTTTCATAGAAGAATTAAGCTAAATATTCTGTTTTTGTAAAGTACCTTTTAACATTAAATGTACAGAATAGATTTTGAATCCTCATCAAGATTGCAGAGTCCCCATTGAAAAAAAGGTGCTACATTACAACCCTCTACAAAGTAGCATATTTCATGTTGCTGAGTTATGCTGCACATAAATGGCCACATTCCTGGGGGCAGCTCCTGAGCCATTTCCCCTTATGCACTCACTATAATCCAACTCTATGTGTAAAATATTATATATTGTTTATCCTCATAGCCATTTATAGCAAACATACTCTATACTGATAACACATGATGAGAATTAAAGAGTCTGCTAAGAACTTATTAACTTTGTCTTGAACAGTGTGATCAATGATTTGAAGGGTTTCTTTTTATGAAAGGTTTTTCAAGCCCCAGAAAACATTATAGTTTAAATTGCATTAATAAGTACTTGTATGCAACAATACAAGTATTACAGTATTTCAGTATTTCAACAAGTGCAGATTATATACCGATAATTTCATAATTTACTGTTCATGTAAAATACTATAAAATACCGAATAAAGCACATGATAATAAAAACAAATAATAATAAAGGCAAATTATAGAAAGATATTCTTAAATATATTTTAATATACCTTTCATTTTAATTCCTTACAGGAAATTGAACTGTGTCGCCTGAACAATAAGGACAGACTTGGTCTAACAGTTTGCTACAGGACAGATGATGAAGAGGATTCTGGAATATATGTTAGTGAGGTAAAAATCTGAAGATAAGCAAAGCATAATGAACGGAAGATGGAATAACAGGAAAGCAAAGTTGAGATACAGGTTTAAAGGGAACCTATCACGTGAAAAAATACTGTTAACCTGCCGACGTGGGGTTTATCTGCATGTTAATGTCATTCTGAACCTTGTCGACGACCCCGTTGCCAGGAGGAAATTAACTTTATTCTTCCCGTCAATGTTTGGCATCCAGTTAAGGGGATGACGCTGGTGCGGGCTCAGTCACTGCTCTGTGTATAGAGAGTGGCGGCAATAACTGCACCCCCGGCACTGACTGACAGCAGCTCAGCATGAGGATTGGATGTCAGTCAGTGCCGTGGGGGTGGTAATAGCTGCCGTTATCTATAAACAGAGCAGTGACTGATCCTGCGCCGGTGCCACCCCCATGATTTAACGACAAATGCTGCTGGGGGAATTAAGGTAATTTCCTCCCGGCAGCGAGGCTCTAAGTGCAGGCTATGGGCAGGTTCAAAACGGTATTAACCTGCAGATTAAGCCAATATCTGCAGGTTAATAGAATTTTTTCACATAACAGGATCCCTTTAAAGAAGTGAATGAAATTATAGGTTGATTGCCATGCTGAATGTTATATAATCTAAATATGCACAGGTGCATCTCACTAAATTAGATTATCATCAACAAGTTAATTTATTTCAGTTCTTCAATACAAAAAGTGAAACTCATATTATATAGAGTCATTACAAACAGAGTGATCTATTTCAAGTGTTTATTTCTGTTAATGTTGATGGTTATGGCTTACAGCCAATGAAAACACAAAAGTCATTATCTCAGTAAATTAAAATAATTAACAAAAAACACCTGCAAAGGCTTCCTAAGCATTTAAAAAGGTCCCTTAGTCTGTTTCAGTAGGCTCCACAATCATGGGGAAAAGTGCTGACTTGACAGATGTCCAGAAAGCAGTCATTGACACACTCCAAGAGGTGCCAGAGTTCCAATTTTCATTTGGAAATTAAGGTCACAAAGTCTGGAGGAAGAGTGGAGAGGCGTACAATCCAAGCTGCTTGAGATCTAGTTTGAAGATTCAACAATCATTGATGGTTTGGGGAGCCATGTCATCTGTTGGTGTAGGTCCACTGGGTTTTATCAAGAACAAAGTCAGCGCAGCCGTCTACCAGGAAATTTTAGAGCACTTCATGCCTCCCTCTGCTGACAAGCTTTTTGGAGATGGAAATTTCATTCTGCAGCAGGACTTGGCACCTGTCCACACGGCCAAAAGTACCAATACCTGGTTTATAAACAACAGCATCACTGTGCTTGATTGGCCAGCAAACTCTCCTGACCTTAACCCCATAGAGAATCTATGGGGTATTGTCAAGAGGAAGATGAGAGACACCAGACCCAACAATGCAGACGAGCTGAAGGCTGCTATCAAAGCAACCTGGGCTTCCATAACACCTCAGCAGTGCCACAGGCTGATCGCCTCCATGCCACGCCACATTGATGCAGTAATTGATGCAAAAGGAGCCCCGACCAAGTATTGAGTGCATTTACTGAACATACATTTCAGTAGGCCAACATTTCGGATTTTTAAAACATTTTACAAGCTGTTGTTATAAAATATTCTAATTTACTGAGATAATGACTTCTGTGTTTTAATTGGCTGTAAGCCATAATCATCAATATTAACAGAAATAAACACTTGAAATAGATCACTCTGTTTGTAATGATTTTATATAAAATATGAGTTTCACTTTTTGTATTGAAGAACTGAAATAAATTAACTGTTTGATGATATTCTAATTTAGTGAGATGCACCTGTACCTTCACCTACCTTTGGTTAACTTAACATAAAAAGGGAAAATGGACTTTGATATACTCCTCCACAACTATATTTAATTTGAGTCTTTTTTCCCTAGCTGTACATATGACATTACACAGCTGCTGACAACATATGTAACTACTATATGTGCATACTTAAATGAGGTTTCTCATCTTAACCCTAGAACGCATGACCATAAAAATCTACTTTTTCACATACCTGGGGCCTTTTAGGCCCGTGTGCAAATAACATGGAATAACTCAAACAAAAATGACAAACAACTATATACCTGAGGAATACCTAGAGTTTCAAAATTCTAACTAAACTAATCTTGCAGAAAATAGAAAACAATTAACAGGGCAGGCCTGCGAGGCCCCAGGTATGCGTTCTAGGGTTAAACACCAAAATGTTGAAAGACTGAAATGAGACTTTCATTCATTTTGCCAGGTGAGATGGATGGCAATAGCTTTTTCCTATACAAGTCTATGGGAGTTCTAAAAACTGAAAAGCAATCTTGTAAAAAGAGAGACTTGTCCAAGCGTGTATCTACCTCTCCATTCACTCTGCACCTGGATGCGGCAATCTCACACTGTATTCACACATCCATGTGATTCATGGACAGACAGCGAGACTCCCAACCCGAACTCAACAGCCTCATAGATATATATTAGGCTGTCAAGTTCACGACAGGAGACCCGAAGTCAGTCCCTACTCAACCTGCGACACACTAATGAGTATTTCTGACCATAGTGTAAAGTGACACTACCATTTTCCCAATAGGTTGAGATCTCAGAGGTGTCATATTGTGGATTCGCCATAAATGTCTAAAATTGGAAAACCACTTCATTCTGGTTTACTCCAATTGTCTAAAATTAGAAAGCTCTGTAATTCTGATGCAATTTTAAATATGAAAGACTCTACGGTTGCTACAAAATTGAAATAAATGTCTTTTTTTAAATCTGAAACTGTTGCTTAAATAATGGGCAACAAACAATAACCGACTGCTTCCAAATGTGCATGGACTTTATGATACAACAATAGAGTGACACAATCTGGATTATTAACATTAACACTCAGATTTAATTAATTAAATAAGCATGTGACTGTACATTATCCTACTCTAATATTATTCTGATAAATTACCTCTAGCAATCTAATATATTTTATTTTTTCTAAGCTATAAAATCATTATATCATTTTCATCAGCCTGGGGTATTTCCAAAGGGCAAGCTACTGCAGGGTTTTACTATCTTATATAATTACATTGTCTTTTACCATTAAATAGCAGACTTTGGTTTATTATTTTGGTGACAGGCTATTATTAAAAGAGAGCCTAGTGAACATTTCACCGTATATGAAATGTAACCTAAAACCAAATGCTACACTTGAGGTGTTTTGTTTGAAAAATAGCTTATGGGATGACAGGGCCAAATAAATGACTTAGGATAACCATCAACTGAAGGTGATAGATAGTGTTCTCACTCTGGACACTGGATCATTATTCATTACAGAAATATTAAACATCTGGACAGCTCAAGAGCCTTGCGTAACTGTCAAGATTTATCTCAATATATCATCAGTAACAATTGCAGGATATTTAATGATGCTTATTTACAGCGATATGAAAGCAGATTTGCACCTGATAGGCCTGTATGAGAAAAAAATGCAGAGTTCTTTTATAATTCATGTATTCTTTACAATATGTCTTGTAAAGAAGAAGCACTGGCACTACATTCACATACAGCCGAATATTTAGTACCATCATGCTAACAATTAAAATACCAAAATTGAATTTTTGCCTTGCTTAGTGTACGTCTAAATGCAATTATAATATGTTAGGAATTCCCAGGCAAATTCTAATACTATAGACCAGTGTTCCCCAACTCCAGTCCCAACCAGCAGGTCATGTTTTCAGGATTTCCTTAGTGTTGCACAGGTGATGGAATTATTGCCTGTTTAGGTGATGTAATTATCACATGAGCAATGCTAAGGAAATCCTGAAAACATGACCTGTTGGCGAGCCTTGAGGACTGGAGTTTGCGAACCCTACTATAGACAGATATTTTTCAATAGAATGTCTATTTCTTACACATTCTTCACATGTAATAAAGCTGCCAAACAGTTGCAAATCATGCACATAGGAGCAATTCAACCATATCACCGAGCAGCTATAAATACTCGGAGCTCGGCCCGAGCATACTCGGACAGAACATACTCGCTCAACACTAGACTGTATTGAACCCAATTTGATCCCTTTATTGCAGCCTTAGTGATGCAGCCAGGAGATGTGAAGATGGCATGGCTGTGCAGAGGCAGTGGCAGCGGCAGCAGTAGAAATTGCACAGTAAAATATTTTTACGGGTCAGGCAAGGAAATGTCTGGCACTGTAGGACCAGAAGCGGCTGCCTCAGCATTAGTACAGTTAACCGCTAAAAAACACAGTGGGAAGGGAGGAGATGTGTAGCTGGTATGATTGTTCAGTGTCTTTGGCTAAAACCACATTGTTGAAATATAGGAAAGGGCAGGCAAGGAGATGTCTGGCAGTGTAGGGCAGGCAATGACCGCCTTGGCAGCAGCATTACTACAATATAGATAGCATGTTGGACAAGGAGTAGCTGTGTAGCTGATTGGCAGATGTCAGCTCCTGAGGCAGCAAAACTGTGTAGGAGACAGACAATGAATAGTCAGATCAGCAGATGGCATGGCCAGTCTAATCTTTGACATCAGCCTTTGGAGAAAGAAAGAGGGCACTGATCCATGCCTTATTCATTTTGACAAATGTTAGGTTGTCAATGCTTGCAGCTGATAACCTGATCAGATTGGGTATTGCTTATACCCATAGTTACTGCTTCACGTGTCTATTGTGTAGTGCACTTTGAAGCTCAAAGACAAGTCAAGCATTCGTTCTCCTGCAAAAAATTTGCAGCTGGGTATCTTCCAATGAGGCCGAGCACACCCCCATCATTTCTCAAAAGGCAGTCAACTCCACAAGGTAGTATTGCAGAGATTGCAACACCAACAAGTTGACCAAGTGAGATTTACAGTGGTGAAAATAAGTATTTGACACACTGCCAATTTTGCCAACAAAAAAAATGGAGAGATCTGTAATTTTTATCATAGGTACACTTCAACTGTGAGAGAGAATCTTAAAAAAAAAATCCAGAAAATCACATTGTATGAATTTTACATAATTCATTTGCATTTTATTGCATGAAATAAGTGTTTGATAAAATAGAAAACAGAACTTAATATTTGGTACAGAAATCTTTGTTTGAAATTACAGAGGTCAGACTTTTCCTGTAATTCTTGACCAAGTTTGCCCACACTGCAGCAGGGATTTTGGCCCACTTCTCCATACAGATCTACTCCAGATCTTTCAGGTTTCGGGGCTGTCACTGGGCAACATTGAGTTTCAGCTGCCGCCAAAGATTTTCCATTGGGTTCAGGTCTGCAGGCTGGCTAGGCCACTTCAGGGCCTTGAAATGCTTTTTACGGAGCCACTACTTAGTTGCCCTGGCTTTGTGTTTTAAGTCAATGTCATGCTGGAAGACCCAGCCACAACCCATCTTCAATGCTCTTACTGAGGGAAGGAGGTTGCTGGCCAAAATCTTGCGATACATGACCCCATCCATCCTCCCTTCAATATGGTGCAGTCGTCCTGTCCCCTTTGCAGAAAAGCACCCCCAAAGTATGATGTTTCCCCCACCATGCTTTTAGGTTGGGATGATGTGTTCTTGGGGTTGTACTCATCCTTCTTCTTCCTCCAAAGACAGCAAGTAGAGTTGATACCAAAAAGTTCTATTTTGGTCTCATCTGACCACATGACCTTCTCTCATGCCTCCTCTGGATCATCCAGATGGTCATTAGTGAACTTCAAATGGGCCTGGATATGTGCTGGTGTGAGCAGGGGGACCTTCCATGCCCTGCAGGATTTTAATCCATGATGGTGTAGTGTGTTACTAATGGTAATGTTTGAAACTGTGGTCCCATCTCCCTTCAGGTCATTGACAAGGTCCTCCCATGTAGTTCTGGGCTAATTCCTGAACTTTCTCAAAATCATCCTTACCCCACGAGGTGAGATATTGCAAGGAGCCCCAGACCAAGGAAGATTGACAGTCATCTCGTGTTTCTTCCATTTTCTAATAAATGTGCCAACAGTTGTTTCCTTCTCACCAAGCTGCTTGTTTATTGTCCAGTAGCCTATTCCAGCCTTGTGCAGGTCTACAATTTTGTCTCTGGTATCCTTAGACAGTTCTTTGGTCTTGGCCATGGTGGAGAGGTTGGAGTGTGATTGATTAAATGTGCGGACAGGTGTCTTTTATACAGGTAATGAGTTCAAACAGGTGCAATTAATACAAGCAATGAGTACAGAGTGGGAGGGCTTATTAAAAAAAAACTAACAGGTCTATGAGGGCCAGAATTCTTGCTGGTTGGTAGGTGATCAAATATTTATTTCATGCAATAAAATGCAATTTAATTATTTAAAAATCATACAATGAGATTTTTTTTTATTCTATCTCTCACAGTTGAAGTGTACCTAAGATAAAAATTACAGACCTCTCCATTCTTTGCAGGTGGGAAAACTTGCAAAATCGGCAGTGTATCAAATAGTTTTTATTTTTATTTATTTATTTATTTTACTCACTTATATAGCGCCATTAATTCCACAGCGCTTTACAGACATTATCAATTCTGTCCCGATTGGGACTCACAATCTAATTTCCCTATCAGTATGTCTTTGGAGTGTGGGAGGAAACCGGAGAACCCAGAGGAAACTCTCACAAACACAGCGAGAACATACAAAATCCTTGCAGATCTTGTCCTTGGTGGGATTTGAACCCAGGACCCCAGCGCTGCAAGTTATTTTCGCCTCTGTAGTTGGTACACAAGTAGATTATTGTGATGCCCCTCACATTCACTTTCATCTTTGCATTATTATTCACAGACCGGAATTACTGTAACCCTTTTCACTGTGTTAAAGCACTGCAGTAATGCACTACAATCAGGTTTCAGCCTTTTTCTATCCTATACGTAATGAGTAGTGTTGAGCGAATTTGTTCGGCATTCCAAGTTTGTGTTCATGTGCGGGGTTCCGACTTGTTCGCGCCAAACAATCGGCTCCACCCATGAACATCCCTGATTTGCCACGCTGTCATGCAGATGACATGTTCATGGGCGGAGCCGATTTTTTGGCGCAAACAAGTCGGAACCCGGCACATGAACACGAATTTGAAATGCCAAACAAATTCGCTGAGCGCTAATAATGAGCTGTGTGCTCAAACTTTTCTTGCCTAGGATATAAAATTCTAAAATGACTTTCCCTGCCCACATCTTTTATAGTCTCTGTAATAGCCCCCCTGATTGGTTGCACTAGACCATTTAATGTGCGAGATGCAAGGTATTTTGAGGAAGCTTGTGCAGCCATGCTTGATGTCATGAGTCTGCTTGCTGGTTGCAGCAAACTTCAGCAGTATGTGAAGCTGGTTTTTTTTGTTTGTGATCCTCACAAATCGAATCGCAAATTATCTAAATCT
Source organism: Phyllobates terribilis (assembly GCF_046119375.1). Taxonomy (NCBI): domain Eukaryota; kingdom Metazoa; phylum Chordata; class Amphibia; order Anura; family Dendrobatidae; genus Phyllobates; species Phyllobates terribilis. The sequence continues at coordinate 210,207,924 of NW_027362771.1, forward strand.
GCTGGAACTAAAGAGTTTCAGGAAATTCAAAGTCGATTCTCAGCAGATCAATCCACTCATCTCTAATCCTTATTATATTGTAATTACCTGCCATCAGTAGCCAAATTAATTTAATGATAATGATTAGATAGATATTAAGCCGATTCTCAACAAATGGTAATTTCAAGTAGTACTTTAACTTGTTTCTGTATGGATAATTAAAAACTGATTGAACTTTTCTGTATTCCTATAGGTTGATCCAGACAGTATTGCAGCGAGGGATGGCCGCATTCGAGAAGGAGACAGGATCTTACAGGTCAGTGTTTCTAATTGTTCTCTCTTTTTTTTCAGTGACTTTTTTTTCTAATGCCAACCCGAAGACATTCTCAAAAGGGCTACCCAAATTAAAAAAATAAACAGCATTAAGTGCTTGAATTAAAAAAAAAAAATACACTGATACCTTGTTCAATTCCCCTTTGTGTTCTAATGGTATTTCTCCAAGTGTCTCCAGCAAGTGACCATTGCAGTCAACTTCTGGGCGCATATTTAATTTACAGTACTACAGGCATTGTGGCTCACACATATTAAAGACAGAGGGGATTACAAAAGCATCAGTGCTTGATCATTGGGCGATAGAAAAGGTGACCAAAAGTAGCATTTTGCTTTTTCCTTGTAAAATATAAAAAAAAAAAATCAGAAAATTATGACATGTAGTAACCACTAAATATCTCACTTCTACATTACTATTAGCATGTTAAATTGAACTGCCATGAAAACTAATGGGGAAAATCTATTAAAAATGTCACCTTTACCCATACCCTCGACTTAGATATGATGAGGGAGTGGCAAAGGCAACAGTGCAATACGGAGCATCTCAATTGCACAGCAGAACACTTTTGCACGCAGAAGAATGTTATGCATAAAATATTAATTATGCATCAAACATATAAGTGATACCATTTCCCATCTTGGTCGTAGTTTTTCATTTTTCAAAAGACCGCATCAGTCCTTTTTTTAACAACATAATTTCAGGATGCAAAGCAATGTCACATCCAGGTCCAGAGGACATAGAAAATTCATAAAAAGGAGATCTACAGCACTTAAATATAATGCAAAAAACCTATTTACCTAGGTACACACAACTTTTGGACATATTTCACATTATATGCATTACTAAGACAAGTAATGTTTAAAGTCTATCTGTTAAGGTGAATAGCTGCAACAAATCTTTTTATGAGTTGTAGTATTAATCAGAATTAATAAAAAAAGATGTAGTTTGAAGAAAAAACTTTTTAACCCCTTCACGACCATTAACATTCATATATGTCATGGTCGGGAATGGGTTCCCGTCCCTTATGATGTATAGGTACGTTACGACACTCATGCCGGTCACAGGAGCTGTGCCAGCATGATCATTGACGGGAGCTTGGCTTAAGTAATAGTCGAGCTCCGGCTGTTTAACCCCTTAAATGCCGAGATCAATAGTGATCGCAGCATTTAGAAGACATCATCGCAGCTGCTGATCATTGTCATAACGACCTCCCGGTCTGCCAACTACAGTGGCCTTTTGGACCATGCCAGCAGCCACAGTTTTGAGAACCTATAAAAGGAAGGACATCGCTAAACAGAGTAACTCTGCTGCCTCATTATAGTGAATGGATCCCTCAGAGGTTTCATCTGAATTATGTCATTCAAAGATTTAGATGAAAACCCCAATGTAAGTGCTCAGTTAAGGGCACAGGATAAAACTGATCCAAAATGTTATGTAAATTATTCCCAATAAAAGATTCAACTCAATCCACACAAAAAGCAAGTCCCTACTCAGGTCTGTCAACTGTCAATGGAAATATAGGGGTTTTCCAAGTTACTGGTAGCACAAAGGCTCTGGAAAAGCGCTACGGCTTCTTGTGTTCCCAAAAGAAATCCAGCAAATTCTGAGCTGCCAAAATACAAATGCCCCCTCCCTTCTGTGCCCCACAGTGTGCCTAAACCACATTTAGAGTACACATGGTTTGCATTTCTGTAGCAATGAGAGACACTTGATCTACGGGGTCCATGTCTCCAGAAGCACGAGTTGACACAATGTGTGGGCACTGCAATGGATAGGCACTACAAAGGCATATTTGCAATTTTCACTCAGCAACATTCACTACTGCTTGTTTCTGGAAAACACCCATGGAGTCAAAATTGTCATTACACCTACAGATATATTCTCAAAAGGGTGTAATTTCCAAAATAGGGCCACTTGAGGTGGGATTATGCGTTTCTGTCACTTAGGGGTTCTGTATATGGAGGCCACATGCTATTCTCAATAATTTGTTTTCCAAGAGTCAAATAGCGCTCCATCCCTCCTGAGTCTCACTGTGTGGCTAAGCAGTACTATACAGCCATATATGGGGCATTGCCACATTCAGCAGAATTTGAGTGATGAATTTTGGTGCCATTTTCACCCATTCCCCATGTGAAAATATTAAATATTGGACTAAAACAACATTTTTGTGGTAAAAATGTAATTATTTTTTCTTCACTGCCCATTGGTATAAAATTCTGTGACACACTCATGGTGTCAGTATAATCACTGCACCCTTAGATGAATTCATTGAGAGGTGTAGTTTGTAAAATGGGGTCTCTTAAGGGGGTTCTGCTGTTCTGACATGTGATTATGTGGGTCAAGGCATATGTAAGCCATAACAACAAATGTGCTTTACAATATTGTACTACTTCGCTTCTGAGCTTTCCACTGTATATTGGCGTACTTGGAAGAAATTGTGAAAAAAACTGTGAGGTCTTTTTTTCTTATTAGCCCTTATAAAAATTAAAAACTTGGGGTCAAAACAACATTTTAGTGGTAAAAATGTAATTATTCTTTTATTTTTTCTTCATCACCCAATGGTATAAAATTCTGTGAGGCACATCTGTTGTCAACATGCTCACTGCACCCCTACATGAATTCATTCAGATGTGTAGTTTGTAAAATGGGGTCACTTATCGAGGGGTTCTGCTGTTCTGGCACCTCATGGGCTCTGCCAATATGACATTGCACCCTCAAACCATTCCAGCAAAACTCCAATATGGCACTCCTTCCCTTCTGAGCTTTACGCTGTGCCTCAAAAACTGTTTTTGACAATATTTTGGGTATTGGCATACTCAAGAGAAATTGTGTAACAAATTGTATTGTTTATTTTCTCCAAATATTCTTTTTGAAAATCAAATACTTGGTGCCAAAGCAATATTTTAGCGGAAAAAATAGTAATTTTCTATTGACTCAGTCCAATGTTATACAATTTTATGATTCTCCTGAAGGTTAAAAATGCTCAATACATGCCTAGATGAATTCCTCAAGAGGTGTAGTTTCCAAAATGGGGACAGTTGTGGGAGTTTCTGCTGTATTATCATTTCAGGATCTTTTCTCTTGTGAGCCCTGCCATGTGCCCAAACAATAGTTTTACAACACATATGGGGTATTGGTAAATTCAGAAAAAAATTGCACAACAAATTTTGACATCCATTTTTTTCTGTTACCCTTGTGAAAAGGAAAAATTTGGAACTAAAGCAACATTTTTGCTGGAAAAATTATTTTTTTTATTTCCACTGTGCAATGTTACAAAATTCTGTGAAGTTCTTGTGCGTTCAAGGGGCTCAACATACCTCTAGATAAGTTACTTGAGAGGTGAAGTTTTCAAAATAGGGCCACTTGTGGGGAGTTCCCACAATTTAGGCTCAATTTAGGTCTGCAAATGGTATCCACATTGTATTCCAGCTAAATTTGCTCACCAAAAGTCGAATGGTGCTCATTCCCTTCCAAACCCTGCCGTGTGCCCAAACAGTAGTTTTCCACTACATATGTGGTATTAATATACTCTTGAGAAATTGCACAACAAATTGTATGGTTCATTTTATACTGTTACCCTTGTGAAAATGAAAACTTTGGTGCCGAAGCAACATTTTTGTTGGCAAAGTGTATTTTTTCATTTTCACGGCTTATCGTTATAAAATTCTGTGAAGCACCAGTAGGATCAAGGTGCTCACCACTAGAGATGAGCATTGTTCGACTCGAACTGTTCGCCAATCTCAAATTCGAGCTGTTTTGGGCGGTGTTCGAGCAGTTCGGCGAACACGAACGATTTGAAAAAAATTTGGCTGTTCGAGGTTATGTTCGATAACTGTTCGTGCACCAAAATCATAACTGGATTTTTTCTCAGTAATGATGAAAATTAATGTTAATACGCAGTTTGAGTGTACAGCGGGGCGGGGGGAGGGGCAGCGGATTGATCTCTGCAGGAATAATGAAGATCTCCATTTTTTTTTTCTCTTTCCCGCATTTACAGTGGGGAGGTGCAATCTGTCAGCCTATCAGCAGCGCACACACGGAGCGAAGTGCTTTTTTTCACACAAGCAAGGGCATGTGTCATTGGCAGTGTATGTCACATGTCCTTGCCCTATAAGACCCAGCCATTTTCCCCGTCGCCACCATTTTCTCACTACTGCAGCTGCATGCTAGACGGCACTGCTGTTGCAGTGTGCGCTATACCTTGTTAATTTCAAGCCAATTTTCGCACAAATCTACAGATAGCTTGGGAGTAGGGAATAGTTGTGATTGCAGTCCTTTTAAGGACTAGGTTACAGCATTTCCTATGACTTTTATCAGGCAGGTCTGTGCTCTTAAATAGATAGGTTGGGAGTAAAGACTAAATGCAATTGCAGTCCTTTTCAGGACTAAGTTACATCAGTTCCTATCAGTTTTTGCCAGGCAGGTCTGTGCCAGTGCTGTGCAAGTTTTTTTCACAGCATTTGGCTAAATCTAGCAAAGCTAATCTTTTTTGGCCTATTGCAGAGTGTGTTAGTCAGTGGAGTAGCCTATCTGTGTTGCAAGCTACACCACCTGTGTATAGAATACCAATTTTTTTACTGCACCTAGTGAAGTAAAACCTTTTGGGCATAGCATCATTCTATTAGTCCATCTATACTGACCTCCATAAGGTTGCAAATTGAATATAATTTTTTTTCTGCATCTAGCTCTGAAAAAATATTTGGCCTTCTAGCTGTGTGTGGGACTTGTTCTATTAGTCCATCTATACTGACCTCCATCAGGTTGCAAATTCAAAATAATTTTTATCTGCATCTAGCTCTGAAAAAATATTTGGCCTTCTAGCTGTGTGTGGGACTTGTTCTATTAGTCCATCTATACTGACCTCCATCAGGTTGCAAATTAAAAATAATTTTTATCTGCATCTAGCTCTGAAAAAATATTTGGCCTTCTAGCAGTGTGTGGGACTTGTTCTATTAGTCCATCTATACTGACCTGCATCAGGTTGCAAACTGAATATAATTTTTTTCTGCATCTACCTCTGAAAAAATATTTGGGCTTCTAGCTGTGTGTGGGACTTGTTCTATTAGTCCATCTATACTGACCTCCATCAGGTTGCAAACTGAATATAATTTTTTTCTGCATCTACCTCTGAAAAAATATTTGGGCTTCTAGCTGTGTGTGGGACTTGTTCTATTAGTCCATCTATACTGACCCCCATCAGGTTGCAAATTGAATATAATTTTTTTCTGCATCTACCTCTGAAAAAATATTTGGGCTTCTAGCTGTGTGTGGGACTTGTTCTATTAGTCCATCTATTCTGACCTCCATCAGGTTGCAAATTCAAAATCATTTTTATCTGCATCTAGCTCTGAAAAAATATTTGGCCTTCTAGCAGTGTGTGGGACTAGTTCTATTAGTCCATCTATACTGACCTCCATCAGGTTGCAAACTGAATATAATTTTTTTCTGCATCTACCTCTGAAAAAATATTTGGCCTTCTAGCAGGGTGTGGGACTCATTGTATTAGGCCATCTATACCAAGCTCCACCAGCTTTTAAATTAATAATAATTTTTAGCTGCATCTAGCACTGAAAATAATTTTTCTTCCCAATAGTGGTAGCAATAGAAATATGGGGTGCGCTCCTGGCTTACAAAAATATATGCTTCATAACAAAAAACACCAGCCTAGCGCACTGCATTAATAAGATGGCATCATCGTCTCTCCCAGTGCTAGGCCTACTACACAGGCTAGCATTCCTGTGCCTAAAACACAATGCATGGGTCTGCGCTAGCCACTATGCTGAGGGGTCTAAAGCTGCTGCTAATGCTTTATAACAATTCAGTTGGCAGATTTTCACAGAGCTCTTCCACAACGCCCACCCATCGGGCAACAGTTGCCCACCTTCCCTATGGGATCTAGTGGCGAATAGTTGATGCCATTAATCAGAGCGTCAGTTGCCCCGTCGACGTGGCAAGCATACGGTAAGGCATGGGAAGAGTGGACACCACTAGTATCAGGCAGACGGATTGACCAATGTGAACAAGCCAGATCACAAGTCACCGTAGAATTTCTCCACCAGCTAATGATGAGAGGTGTAACGGGTCTGGGAGGTGGAACCTCTGAGCAACTATACAAGGGGGCAGTCCTTGTAAGGAAGCGGGTGGCTCCCAGGGAAGGTGGGCAGGTAGTCACGGCTAGTGACGGGGACAGTCTCTGGGTAGAAGGGAAGGAGGTCACGGCAAGTGACGGGGACAGTCTCTTGACAGGCAGGTGGTCACGGCAAGTGACGGCAGAGCCTCCAAGTAGGCTAGCAGGCAGGTAGCAGGTGGATGCTCCCAGGTGAGCGGGCGAGAGTCTCTGGACAGGCAGGTGGTCACAGCACGTGACGGCGGAGCCTTCAGGTAGGCTAGCAGGCAGGTAGCAGGTGGACGCTCCCAGGTGAGCGGGCAAGAGTCTCTGGACAGGCAGGTGGTCACAGCACGTGACGGCGGAGCCTCCAGGTAGGCTAGCAGACAGGTAGTAGGTGAGCGCTCCCAGGTGAGCGGGCAGGCTGGTCCATAGACAGACCGACAGGTGTCGGAAGGTAGACCGTCGGACCGCAGGCTTGCAAGCAGGTAAGCGGAAATCAGGCAGGTATCAAGCAGGATTCTGGCAGGTGACTGACAGGTAACAGACAGGAATCTGGCAGGTGACTGGCAGGTAACAAGCAGGAATCTGGCAGGTGACTGGCAGGTAACTGGTAACGGGACCTGAGGGCTGAAGCAGAGTGAAGGCTTTGCAACAACATTGCTCGGGCACCTCCATTTTGGAGGAGGTGCCTTATATATGGGAGGCCCTCCGGCAATTGGCCGGGGACTCCTTAGGACGGCGCGCGCGGTCCCTTTAAGAGAGGGGGATCGCTCGCGCGCCCTAAGCACACTGCCGGAAAGGAGCGCGTGCCGGAAGTAGCGGGGAGAGAAGCGCTGGAGGACGCCGCGCCAGGAGCGGGGAAGTGAGAGGGACGGCGTCTCTGCCTAGTACGGGGAAGAGACGCCGATGCTACAGTACCTCCCCCTTTAGGCCCCCTCTTTTTTTGGCCAGAAAGAAATTTTTCAAGGAGAAGCGGGGCGTTGATGTTCTCCCTGGTTTCCCAAGTTCTCTCCTCAGGACCAAATCCCTTCCAATCTACCAGAAAAAAGGTTTTTCCTCTTACCCTCTTGGAGGCCAGAATACTCTCTACCTCAAAGATGTCATTAGCGGAAACCGGAGCAGGAGGGGCACCTGGATTATTGGAAAAAGAGTTAAAGACAACGGGTTTGAGGAGAGATACTTGGAAGGAGTTGGGAATCCGTATGGTGGCCGGGAGTTTTAATTTGTAGGCCACAGGGTTAATTTCCCTAAGGACTTCGAAGGGACCGATGAATCGAGGGCCCAACTTGAAGGAGGGTACTTTGAGCCGCACATGTTTGGACGAGAGCCAAACCTTGTCTCCCGGATGGAATTGAGGCGGATCCAGATGTCTCTTATCAGCATATCTCTTCATCCGCTCAGTGGACAGAAGAAGAGCGGACCTGGTACTCTCCCAAATAGTAGAAAATTCGCTGACAAGAGACTCCGCATCAGGGTTGTCCACAGAAACGGAGACAGGAAGTGGAATCCGGGGATGTTGGCCACCGACTATAAAGAACGGGGATTTGGAAGAGGATTCGCTCTCATGGTTATTGTAAGAGAACTCGGCCCATGGTAGGAGATCCACTCAGTCCGAATGGTGTGCATTAACAAAGTGCCGGAGGTAACTGGTCAGGATCTGATTGATCCGCTCCACTTGACCATTGGACTGTGGGTGGTAAGCGGAGGAGAAGTCCAGGGTGATGTCTAGCAGCTTACATGTGGCTCTCCAGAAGCGTGAGGTGAACTGAACCCCACGATCCGACACGATGTGGAGGGGCAGGCCATGGAGACGGAAGATGTGGCGGATAAAGTCTTTAGCCAGCTCGTTTAGAAGAATGTCCCCAGCGAAGAACCCTCTCCCGATCTGGTACAGCTACAAACGTCTTACCGGGTGGGAGACGAGTCAGATCCAAGGGGGCCACATTCATCACCTTGGAGGAGTCGATGACGTGCGTAGGCTCCTCCTCTTGATCGGAGGACAGGAAGGACCGGGACAAGGCATCAGCTTTGACGTTCTTGTCCACCGGACGGAAATGAAGAATGAAGTCGAAGCGGGCAAAAAACAATGACCACCGGGCCTGGCGAGGATTGAGTCTCTGGGCATTTTGGAGATATGCCAGGTTTTTGTGATCCGTGTAGATAATTACCGGGTAGAGAGCCCCTTCAAGCAGATAGTGCCACTCCCCCAGTGCCAATTTGATGGCTAGCAATTCACGGTCTCCTATGGAGTAGTTGCGCTCAGACGAGGAGAAGATTTTGGAGAAGAAGCCGCAGGTTACCATTCTCCCGGTAGAAGATTTTTGGGTGAGTACCGCTCCGGCTCCGGAGGAGGAGGCATCAACCTCCAGGTAGAATTGTTTATTACAGTCCGGACGGTGCAGGACGGGAGCAGAGGCGAAGGCTTTCTTTAATGAAAGGAAGGCCTCCTCGGCTTCAAGCGACCATGTCCTGGGATTAGCCCCCTTACGGGTAAGTGCAGATATGGGAGCAGTCCGAGACGAGAAGTGTGGGATGAAAAGACGATAGTAATTAGCAAACCCCACGAATCGCTGTATCGCCTTCAAACCTTCAGGACGAGGCCATTTTAGAACGGAAGAGAGCTTCTGGGGATCCATTTGCAGACCTGTCTGGGAGATGACATAGCCCAAGAACGGTAGGGAGGTTTGGTCGAAGAGGCAGTTCTCGTATTTGGCATAGAGGTGGTTCTGCCGAAGCCTAAGCAGGACCTGACGAATATCCCTTCGGTGTGTGGGGAGATCCGGAGAGAAGACCAAGATATCGTCCAGGTATACCTATACGCAGGAGTACAGGAGGTCACGGAAGATGTCGTTGACTAGTTCTTGAAAGACAGCGGGAGCATTACAGAGACCGAAGGGCATCACAAGGTACTCATAGTGACCGTCCCGGGTATTGAATGCCGTCTTCCACTCGTCTCCTTGACGGATACGGACCAGGTTATATGCTCCTCGTAGATCCAGCTTGGAGAAGATCCTGGCGCCCTTGAGACGGTCAAGCAATTCGGAGATGAGCGGCAGGGGGTATTTGTTTTTTACTGTGATGAGATTGAGTCCTCTGTAGTCAGTACAGGGACGTATCGAGCCATCTTTCTTTTTGACAAAGAAGAATCCGGCTCCAGCCGGGGAGGTAGATTTTCAGATAAATCCCCTAGCCAGATTCTCTTCAATGTACTCAGACATGGCCCGGGTCTCGGCTGCAGACAACGGGTAGATACGCCCACGGGGAGGAGTGGTGCCAGGTACCAGGTCGATCGGGCAGTCATATGGCCTATGGGGTGGCAACGTCTCTGCTTCCTTCTTACCGAAGACGTCCGCATAGGGCCAGTAAGGAGCCGGGAGACCTGGTAAATTAGCTGGAGTAGGTGAAGGGCGAGCTGGGCGGACCGGATCCAGGCAGGTCCTATGGCAGTCTGGACCCAATCGGAGTACTTCACCGGATCGCCAGTTCAATACGGGTTCGTGTGTCTGGAGCCAAGGTAGACCTAGCAACAGGGAGTGAGAAAGTCCGGACAGCACATGGAATGAGATTTCCTCAGAGTGCAGCATTCCCACCTGCAGGGTTATGGATTCAGTGACGAGCAGGATGGTCTCCGAGAGAAGTCTTCCATCCACGGAGGCGACTGACAATGGTTCAGCCAGGGACTTGGTGGGAATACGGTATCTCTCTACCAGAGACTGGGAGATGAGGTTTCCAGCAGCTCCAGAATCCAGGTGGGCGAGTTCAAAGTGACGGTTTTCTCCCCAAGCTATAGAGACCGGTAAAGTCAGAGACAGAGAGGGCTTACTTTTGTCTAGGACGACCTCTCCGAGCGGTCCTAGACACTGGCGTTTCCCGGCTTTTCCGGGCAGGAACGGATGAAGTGCTCCATACTGCCACAATAGAAACAGCTTCCCTCGGCTCGGCGAGATTCTTGGTGAGATCTGACCATCTTGGTCTGGTCGATCTGCATAGGTTCAGGCGAGAGTGCCCGCGGAGTGACTGGTTGAGAGGCAGGTCTCAGGGAAGTAGGAGCAGAGCAAGAAAATTCTTTCTCCCGGGCAGTCTCTTTGGCACGTTCTTGAAACCGGATGCCAATCCGGGTAGCTTGTGACACCAGGTCATCCAGAGTGGTAGGAATGTCCCGACCAGCTAACTCGTCCTTAATCCGACCGGAAAGACCCTCCCAGAAGATGGACACCAGTGCCTCATTTTCCCAGGCAAGCTCAGAAGCGAGGGTGCGGAACCGTATGGCATATTGGCCCACGGTGTGACTCCCTTGGTGGAGACGTAGCAGAGAGGAGGCAGAAGAGGTTTTCCGTCCAGGTTCATCGAAGACTTTCCGGAAAGCAGCGAGGAAAGACGGCAGGTCGGACACCAGGGGATCCCCTCTCTCCCACAGGGGATTTAGCCATGCCAATGACTCCCCAGTGAGATTTGACATGATGAAGGCCACCTTGGCCAGGTCGGAGATGAACTGGTATGCCAATAGCTCAAAGTGCAGGGTGCACTGGTTTATGAAACCCCGAGCTAAAGTAGGTTCGCCGGCAAAGCGTGGAGGTGCCAGAAGCCGAGGTCCATAGTCGGGTACCATGAAGGGACTGGATTGCGGTACCGCAGGAATGGGCACGGCTGGACCAGAGGTAGACAAAGATGAGTCACACAATGCGCCTAGACGAGAGTTAACGGACCGTAGATAGGACAGTACCACCTCCTGCTGAGTTTTCTGACGTAAGACTTCCTGGTGCAGATCAGAGATCTGGGGACCACCGGGTTCCATGGCCCGAGCAAACTGTAACGGGTCTGGGAGGTGGAACCTCTGAGCAACTATACAAGGGGGCAGTCCTTGTAAGGAAGCGGGTGGCTCCCAGGGAAGGAGGGCAGGTAGTCACTGCTAGTGACGGGGGCAGTCTCTGGGTAGAAGGGATGGAGGTCACGGCAAGTGACGGGGACAGTCTCTTGACAGGCGGGTGGTCACGGCAAGTGACGGCAGAGCCTCCAGGTAGGCTAGCAGGCAGGTAGCAGGTGGACGCTCCCAGGTGAGCGGGCAAGAGTCTCTGGACAGGCAAGTGGTCACAGCACGTGACGGCGGAGCCTCCAGGTAGGCTAGCAGGCAGGTAGCAGGTGGACGCTCCCAGGTGAGCGGGCAAGAGTCTCTGGACAGGCAGGTGGTCACAGCATGTGACGGCGGAGCCTCCAGGTAGGCTATCAGGCAGGTAGCAGGTGAGCGCTCCCAGGTGAGCGGGCAAGAGTCTCTGGACAGGCAGGTCGTCACAGCACGTGACGGCGGAGCCTCCAGGTAGGCTTGCAGACAGGTAGTAGGTGAGCGCTCCCAGGTGAGCGGGCAGGCTGGTCCATAGACAGACTGACAGGTGTCGGAAGACAGACCGTCGGACAGCAGGCTTGCAAGCAGGTAAGCGGAAATCAGGCAGGTATCAAGCAGGAAGCTGGCAGGTGACTGGCAGGTAACAGGCAGGAATCTGGCAGGTGACAGGCAGGTAACAAGCAGGAATCTGGCAGGTGACTGGCAGGTAACTGGTAACGGGACCTAAGGGCTGAAGCAGAGTGAAGGCTTTGCAACAACATTGCTCAGGCACCTCCATTTTGGAGGAGGTGCCTTATATATGGGAGGTCCTCCGGCAATTGGCCGGGGAATCCTTAGGATGGCGTTCGCGGTCCCTTTAAGAGAGGGGGAGCGCGCGCGCGCGCGCCCTATGCACACTGCCGGGGAAGGAGCGCGTGCCGGAAGCAGCGGGGATAGAAACGCTGGAGGACGCCGCGCCAGGAGCGGGGAGGTGAGAGGGACGGCGTCTCTGCCTAGTACAGGGCAGAGACGCCAATGCTACAAGGGGCATATCAGGTGCGTCAGCGCAGCGGTGTCTGACCGGAGTAGCATTTCACTTCCAACTACTGAATTGGGGAGATGTGACGAAGATTCATCATCAGACAATCCATAAAAGGGTGGAAAAGGGGTCAGCCAAGTCAGGAGTGTAGACGTCCCGTCCCGTGTCACTAAAACTGATTTCTCACATCATATCCCTAACACCATTAACATGACACTCACAATTTGAAGCAACACTACTGTCTACTGCATTTGTGATCGCCTTCTTCGGGGCGCTATGCATAAGCGAATTAGTCCCTCAATCCAAAATTACCACCAGTGGAGACTTATTACACCAGGACGTAGTCATAGCCAATAATGCAATACGTCTACGCATACACAAATCGAAAACGGTTCCAGCGGGCAGGGGCACTTGGGTACTTCTACAACCCACAAACGGTACACTGAGTCGGGTAACAATAGTAAAAACATATCTAACCATCAGATCACAAAGTAATTTCTTCCTATCACACATTGATGGAACGCCATTATCAAGATACCAGTTCCAAGCTATATTTAATAAATGCATAACATCGGCAGGGAACCACCCCAAAGATTAAGGGACACACTCATTCCGCATAGGCGCGGCCACGGAAGCAGCAAGAGCAGCACTGTCAGAAACGGAAGTTCAGAGGATAGGGAGATGGCGATCCACGTGTTTCGCAAGATACATAAGACCGGACTTGCTACCCTAACGTGGTTTGTTTCTTTTACAGGTGACGCTAAGCCAACAGTGTGGGTGATAGGCCACTCGTATATATATTAGGCAGAAAAAAGGGCGAAAGTCCGCCCAGGCTGGAGTAAATTAAAGTTTCATAACACATATTTCAATTGGAGAGGTATTAGAGGCCTGCTATGGCCACAGGTACTAATGGAGGTAATCAAGGTAGGGAGAGAGGCAAGATGTCGGGTCATCTTAGTTATACAGGCCGGGGGAAACAACCTAGGTCATCACAAGAGCGCATAACTAATGGCAATAATGAAACTAGACACTGAGCGCTTCAGAGAATTTTTCACAAAACTAGCTATAGTATGGTCAGAGATTGTGCCGATAGTGGTATGGCAAGGTGCGTGAGACATCACGGCCATCGAACGGACAAGGTGGGTAATAAATATTCGGATGGCAAAATTTAGAAGAGACAGAGGCGGTGTAGTGGTACGACACAGACAACTGGAAGGAGATAAAGCAGGCCTCATACGGCCCGACGGTGTTCACTTAATGGATATTGGACTGGACATATTCCTGTCAGGACTCCAGGACGGAGTGGAACAAGCGTTAAGAGTGATGGGTGGGGGTCAGAGTCCTGCATACGAGTACGCAGGATCCTCCGTGGCCTGGAAATAGAAAGGACATGTTGGAGAGTTACACTTGTTAACCAAGTTGCCGGAGTGGAGACCCAGGGCATGCTGCAACAAGCTGAATTATTTTAGAAATAAAATGCCTTTCTAATGGAATGAGTATAAAGAGTTAATAAAGCTGTGACCGATCCTCACCCATCCAGTTGTAAGAGTTACATTATTGTATTGTCAAGGAAAGGGGGGCGGTAAGGGGGCTGAGCGTCTGGGTTTGGTTGGGGGTCCCCACAGTCTGCCTAGGCTAGATGCATTTAAAAATTCTTATTAGATACACAGGCGGTGCAGCTTGCTTCGCAGCTGGGCTACTACGCCCAAAGTATTGCCTAGGCTAGATGCAGTTAAAAATTCTATGCTGACTAGCAGACACTGAAGATTTGGAGTAAACAGCTCTTCAGATTCAACCATCTGTGTTACCCCAAGCCATAGTGTATGTAGTTTCTTACAGTAAAAAGGGGGGGGAGCGACCCAACCCACCTGGAATTGACGATGCCAACGTCACATAAGACACAGCAAGGGGACTCCAAAAAGAGTCTCCATTTTTTCCCAAAATTGTGGCACAGACGCCACTTAACCCTAGAACGCATACCTGGGGCCTCGCAGTCCCGCCCTGTTAATTGTTTTCTATTTTCTGCAAGATTACTTTAGTTAGAATTTTGAAACTCTAGGTATTCTTCATGTATATAGTTGTTTGTCATTTGAGTTTGAGTTATTCCATGTTATTTGCAGATGGGCCTAAAAGGCCCCAGGTATATGAAAGTGTAGATTTTTATGGTCATGCGTTCTAGGGTTAAGTGGCATCAATTGCCCCACAGTTGCTTAAAACGGTTAGTGAGGTGATATTACCAAATCCTCAAGCTTTTAGTCTCCCAAGGATAACACAGGGTTAGAAAAGTCCTTTCGAATCCATGATTTGTTCATCTTTATGAACGTGAGTGTCTACATTCTCAGTGGACAGCCGCTTGCGCTTATCTGTCAGCACACCATCAGCAGCGCTGAACACACGTTCAGAGAGAACACTGGCTGCAGGGCATGACAAGATCTCCAAGGCGTGAGTGGCGAGCTCCGGCCATTTTTCCAGATTGGAATACCAAAATGAGCAAGGGTCCAGTAACACAGTCATGGCTTCGATGTTCACTTGGAGATACTCCTGCACCATCCTCTCTAGGCATTGACTATGTGTCAGACTTCTTGTCTCCTGTGGCCTTGCAAAGGATGGTCTAAAAAAGTGGTGAAACGATTCCACAAAATTGCTGTTACCAGCAGATACTGTGTTACTGTTACGGTTTGAGTGATGAAGACTCGACAGTCCCACGGTTGGCAAGTTAGAACTGTGAGATTCACTTCGTGCACCACTGGTGTTTTGTGTAAAAGCACATGCAAGATTCTGCAGCAGCGTCTGCAGATACTCCTGCATGCGTCAATCCCTTTTTATGGCAGGAATTATTTCGGCAAATTTACTTTTGTACCGGGGATCTAAGAGTGTGGCAACCCAGTAGTCGGGATTACTTTGAATTCTGCAATCTGAGGGTCATGTTGCAGGTAGTGCAGCAAGAAGGCACTCATGTGTCTTGCGCATCCAGGAGGACCAAGTCCTTGTTGTGTTGGTAGCGAGGTAAGAATCATGCTTCCTTCCTCTGCGCTCTCCCCCCAACCTCGCACAACAGAAATGTGATCAAGGTCTCCCTCATTTGATGAGTCTTCCATGCCCATCCAGTTCATCCTCCACTTCTTCCTCGGCTCCTGCACCTTCCTCAACAGTTTGGCTGCTACCATGCACCCTGGTTAATCCCTCTCCCCCACCCTCCCATGCCTGCCGTCTTGGTGCTGCCAACCGTCTGGACCTTGGAGATGTTATCCCTTCCGCATATGACTCCTCCTCTACTTCCTCCACCTCCTCTTGTCCCACCACCTGACTCTGAATTCTGTTTAATGTGTGCTCCAGCATGTAAATCACCGGAATAGTCATGCTGATAATGGCATCGTCGTCAGCACTAAACATCTTCGTCGCCATTTCAAAACTGTGCAGAAGGGTGTGTTGCGCCCCTGAGGGTTCAGTCGCCACAGAGTTACTGCATCTCACCCAGAGGTGTGGTATCTCACCCTCAGGTAAGAAAGGCGTATGGCTCGGGACCCTAACACCTGCATCCAACACATACCCGCAGTGGGGGTAGGGCGAGATTGCTCCTAAGGGAGAGCACAGTCCCAGGTCCCTAGCTGGTGGGAGGGTCCTATGTAGTGGGTGCTTAGGGGAGCAGCTTAGGGGAGCATATGACAGGGAGAGTATAAATAGGAAGCCATCTTAGAAAGAGCAAGCCAGTCAGAGGAGGAAAAGTGACAGGAGCAGAGGCTCGGCATGAGCTCTGCTCCGGAGGCGGGCCAAGCCTGGGAGGCCCAGGACTGAAGGAGAGAAGGCTCCAGGAACCGAAGGGACCCTAAGGCTACGGGCCGTGCAGAAGGCCACCCGTACTCCCGCTGCTACCAGGAGGTAGAGGGGTCAGGCCAGATAAGGGGAAGTGGTCCCTCAACTAGAGGAGAAACAGCAAGGCTCAACTAGAAACCGGAGGCTGCAGTATTTCATGTACTGCAGGCAAAAGTCCACACCAGTCTCACTAAGAAGGTAGCCACATAGGACCCAGGGGACGGAACACAAGTCGCCCGCCAAGTCCCGAGGATACCGGTAGAAGTGTCACTGGGTGTGAGGTGCAGGGAGAAGGCCAGAGAAAGGACACACAGAAGGGGGTCCAGCTAAGTACTCCGGAGCTATCTGGGGGTGGACTGAGCCCCTCACTGAGTTCGCACAGCACGACGGGTGAGATTGCTCTGATACCTGTAATCTGGACTGCAATAACTGTGAGTAAAGATCTTGGGACTGCATCACACGGACTCTGTATTCATTACTGACTCCCTGCACTACAACCACCATCATCCACCCACACTGCCCTGAAGCTACACTCTTCCTGTGGTGAGTAATAATACCATTGCTGCAAAACCACCAGCTTCAGAGGACTGTTCCGCAGCGGCGGCCCCTTTGGAGGCACTCCACAGGTGGCGTAGTCGGACATTATAAAATCCATATATACAAATTACCGTTGGATTGACCTCCCTGGGTCACGGACCGGGTCACCGCCACAGTGACTACAACCCCCATCGTCTACCGGCCCGGCTCAGGGTACCCCACGGCCCAGGGGGCGCGTCATCTTCATAGGTCCCTGATCTGAGACCACTCCTGCAGCGTGATTTGCCACACCTCTGGATCTCGTTGGCCCAGGCTATACGTCAGAACGTATTGCACCAGGGCTTGTCGGTGCTGCCACAGTCGCTGCAACATGTGCAGAGTTGAATTCCACCGTGTCGGCACATCGCATTTCAGCCGGTGAACTGGCAGGCCCAACGACTTCTGTAGAGATGTAAGTCGTTGAGCTGCGGGATGCGAACGGCGGAAGTGAGCACACAGCGACCGTGCCCTCTGCAGAAGGCCATCTAGTCCGGGATAGTGGGCTAAAAATTTATGGACAACCAGGTTCAACACGTGAGCCATACAAGGCACGTGTGTGACATTGCCCCGGCGAAGGGCCGCACCCAGGCTTGCAGCATTGTCGCACACGGCCTTCAACGGTTGCAGGTCCAGTGGAGACAACCATTCATGAAACTGGGTCTCCAGAGCTGACCACAAGTCCTCAGCTGTGTGACTCACATTTCCCAGACATTTCAAAGTAAACACTGATGCCGTTGAGCCCTGCTGCCAGCATAGTAAGGAGGTGTGCAGGATTCCTTCTGCGCAGTTAGAAAGCAGGTGGCATTACCAGACAGGCTTTGGGTGCAGGTGGAGGACCGAGAGGAGGTTGAGGAGGCAGAAGCAGTGGAGGAACTTCGAGATAAAGAGGATTGACGCAAAACTCGTGGGGACGGTAAGACTTGGAGAGCAGCCCCTTGTCCTGCTGTCACCATAGTTACCCAGTGCCCAGTCAGCGACATGTAACGCCCCTGTCCATGCCTACTCGTCCAAGTGTCTGTGGTGAAATGCACCTGTCACACACAGAGTTTCTCAAAGAAGCGGTGATGTTGTGTGCGACATGCTGGTGCAGCGCAGGCACACCTTGTCCCTGTCCATGCCTACTCGTCCAAGTGTCTGTGGTGAAATGCACCTGTCACACACAGAGTTTCTCAAAGAAGCGGTGATGTTGTGTGCGACATGCTGGTGCAGCGCAGGCACACCTTTCTTTGAGAAGTAGTGCCGACTGGGCATCTGGTACTGGGGCACTGCGACGGACATAAGGCCTGGAAAATCCACTGTGTCCTCCAGGCGGAAAGGCAGCATTTCTGTAGCCAACAGCTTGTGTAGCACCCTGAGGATTCGGCTGCTACAGGGGTATTGCACCTCAGCCAGAGGTGTGATATTCCACTCCCGGGTAAGGATGGAGTGTGGAGCTGAGCTCAGTAGGCTGCATGCACTACACACATCCCATTTCCGGAGGGCAGACCAACGGTACTCCCACTTAATAATGTGCAGGTACGATCGAGTCTGTCCTTGGCTGGAGTGGGAGGGGGGTGGACCATCCCAGTAGTGTAGGGGCAGATAGGGGGAGCAGTCTGGGTAGTGCTAGGAGCTCATTGGGTGCTGGTCACCTGAGCTCACACATAGAGGGAGTATTTAAGGTGGGCACCATCTAAGATCAGGGTCAGTCTGTGAGAAGTCAGCCTGTTGTAGTGAAGACTTTGCAGAGCAGTGGAAGAAAGCAGAGGAGCAGAGCAGCCCCAGGCCCAGACTGAGAGAGGAGAGAACGAAAGACCCAGAGGGGGAGAAAGAAGGAACTCTGAGAACCCAAATACAACCACAGGGTGAAGAGTTGGCAACAGGGTACCGGATCCCAAACTGGTGGGGGCTACAACATACCTCAGCCAGAGACCGGAGGCCGTGGGCAGCATCTGCCACGGCCACCCACCATATCCACTCAGAAGGCAGACCACGCATAGGGTCAGGGAACCCAGAGGCAAGGGTTCGCCAACAAAAGGCCCGAGGGAGCCGGACATAGGTGGATCCCTGGTGGGGAAGGCCAGAGACGAGGACAGGACAGAACGGGAGCTCAGAACCACGCTCCAGAACTACTTGGGGGTTGGCCGAGTCCAGGACCTGGTGGACGCAGCACGGCTCGGGTGGTCACTCAAGGCCGGAGTGACCGGAACATCTGCAGTAAGTAAAGAACCCTGAACTGCACAACCCGACTCTGACTCTCATTACCATCATCCCTGCACTTCCACAACCACCATCCTCTGCACCTGACCCCCCTGAGGCTATACCCTTACCGTTGGGGGTTATACCACCTAAGCTGCACAAACACCATCAGCCTCAGCGGACCCTGCTGCAGCGGCGGCCGTAGTGACCGCAATTCAACGGGTGGCGTAGTCGACATAAAGAACTTTAGTAACATCAGTAAGGACTGCCACACACTGAGTTTGACACCCTGGGCACGGACCGGGTCACAGCCACTCGGAGACTACAACCCCCATCTGATCCGGCTCCGGGTATTCCCCTAAAGAATATGGCCCAGGGGGCGCGTCAACTTTGGCGTAGTCGGCAGGATTACTTGCCCGCAACAACCGGGTACTGCGTGCCTGAAGAAAAGTACACCGATACCTTAAAAAGAAGTCTCCTGCCGGTTCCGGAGGGTCCCCGCCATCGGACTCCATCACAGGTCGTTTCCCGCCGGTTGTCCGCCATTAACAGCTTTTTCCCGCCATCTGCGGAGTTTCCCGCCACTGGGAGACGATTCCCGCCATTTCCAAAGGTTTCCCGCCTTGGAAGAGCGGACGCCATTATGGGCGTGCCAGAGGGTGGCAAGAGGCCACCTCCCATCGTGGGCCAGGACCGAAAATGGCGCCAAAAGTGGAAACCGCCCCCACCAACAGAGACTGTGATGCTAGAGGTGTCTGTCAGCGTGAAAGAACTGCCCCTGGAGCTGACAATCACCAAGTGGCCCTGGGACCGCCCTCGAAGTGGGAGGACTGAGAACAAGAGAGCAAAGATGGGTGTCGCCTGGAGCAGTCTAGAGAGAGCGCACCCGGAGACAAGAAGCCTGGAGGAGAGTCCAGAAAGAGCCTACCCGGAGATGGAGGGAGAGCCAGGCAGCACCGACCCAGTGGTCAGGAGCCTGATGCGGGCCGCCACTCCAGGCAGCACCGACCCAGTGGTCAGGAGCCTGTTGCCGGTCGCCACTCCAGAAGGCCTGCTGGAGACAGCGGGAGGAGAGCAGAGCAGCACCGACCCGTTGGTCAGGAGCCTGCTAGAAGCAACGACCCCACTAGGCTTAGTGGAGGTCTTGGCACAGCTCCCCCGAGATCGGGAGTGTGCACAGACTGCGCTGGAGGGCCTCGCACGGAGGATGGCCCGGGTGCAGCGAGAGACGTTGGCGGAGTGGAGCCGTGAGATGGCCCAGCAGACAAGAACCCGTCCGCGGAGCACGCCACCCGAGACGAGGAGACAGACCGCCTCTGAGGATGGCGCAGGAGGACTGAAGGCCGGAGACGGCGCCGAGAAGGGAGCCGAACGAAAGGAGGCAGGTAAAGGGGACGTCTCTACCTCAAACCGGGAAACCGCGTACCTGCCCCAGCTCCCCGTCGCAGAGCCCGAAGTACCCCCTGCCGTGCCCGTAACCGCAACGTCACCGCCACAGACTAGACCTCAACCGGAAGCCGCAGCCGCGACCCCTGTGACGTCACACGCCTCGACCCCGAGCGTGACCAAGCAGGAAGTACCATCGGCCTGGTCGCAAGGCCTAGTACCCCCGGGTGCCGCAATACCAACAGCGCCCCCTACCTCCGCGGAGCCACCGGCCTGGTCGCAGGGCCAAGTAACACAGGGCGCCGCCGTTCTTACGGTGCCCTTTACTTTCAAGGTGCCTCAAGCCTGGTCGCAAGGCCTGGTCAACCCGGGCGCCGCTACCACCACGGCGCCCATAACACCTAAAGTACCGCACCTGGGTGAGGACCTGTTCGCCCAGCATACGTGCCCGGATGGGCAGCCCTTCGTATGGCCCCAGGAATACATCCAGCTGGAGCTGCAAAAAGCAAGGGCCATGGACGAACCCCTGATCCCGGCTCCAAAGCCCATAAAGAGGATCTCGCCCCCGCTAGAAGAGACCCAGTTTGAGTGGGATCCCACCGGAGAAGACCTCATGGGGTTCACTCAGGAGACTCGGGCAGCCGCAGCGGAGCGTGCAGAGTGCTGCCGCCAGCAGCTCGAGGTCTTTGAGAGGGAGCGGAGAGAGAGGCGGGTCCGGGAACAACAAGCCCAAATAAAGAGCGCGGAGCAGAAGAGCCGGGCCAGGAGGAGTCCCCGTGCAGCTCATGGTCCCCCTTCCACCGGGACTGTGATCAAGTTTAATATGCAGCACGGGTGGGGCTTCATCCGAGATCACCGCACCCCAGGCGACGTCTTCGTGACAAGAAGAGACGTTGAGTCCCACCTACCGGAGGGACACAGAGGTCGTGACCTTTATATAGGGGACGAGGTCACCTTCACCCGGCACAAGTGTGCCAAAGGACCCTACGCCCTCCATGTGCATCGCCTGACGGAGGAGGAGCTGCGGTGTGAGGAGGAGCAAGAGGACCCGGACGGGTCTGAAGCTAAAGTTAATCACAAGGAAAGAGCAGGAGGACGTCGTCGTTGAGTACAGCAGAGTAGAAGCTGTATATAGTTGCCCGTCGGGGCACAGTGAACCGTTGCTGCTAATATAGTCCCCGTTGGGACCAGAGAACTGAACTGTTAACCCGTGTGTCCCTTAACCCCACTGACCGAGGACTGAGAGCGGTCATCCCTTTCCTAATACCTGGCCGAGGACTGAGAGCGGCCATACCTTCCCTTTGTAAATAGTTGCGCTTCCTAAAGCGCCCCCTACCGGTTTTATAGAAGAACTGATTTTTCTTCAAGAGACTGTCGCACTTTACCCGGTCACAAGTTGCACCGTGACCGGAGGTACCAGAAGACAAGAATGTTTTTATGAAAAGTTTATATGAAAAGTTTATGCTGCTGATAGTGTTTTATATGTTTTATATGTTTATGTTTATGAAAAAAATTGTATGTTTTGGTGTTTTTTATATCTTACAGCCCGAGGACGTGCTGTGATTTACCAGGGGGGAAAGTAGCACCCTGAGGATTCGGCTGCTACAGGGGTATTGCACCTCAGCCAGAGGTGTGATATTCCACTCCCGGGTAAGGATGGAGTGTGGAGCTGAGCTCAGTAGGCTGCATGCACTACACACATCCCATTTCCGGAGGGCAGACCAACGGTACTCCCACTTAATAATGTGCAGGTACGATCGAGTCTGTCCTTGGCTGGAGTGGGAGGGGGGTGGACCATCCCAGTAGTGTAGGGGCAGATAGGGGGAGCAGTCTGGGTAGTGCTAGGAGCTCATTGGGTGCTGGTCACCTGAGCTCACACATAGAGGGAGTATTTAAGGTGGGCACCATCTAAGATCAGGGTCAGTCTGTGAGAAGTCAGCCTGTTGTAGTGAAGACTTTGCAGAGCAGTGGAAGAAAGCAGAGGAGCAGAGCAGCCCCAGGCCCAGAGTGAGAGAGGAGAGAACGAAAGACCCAGAGAGGGAGAAAGAAGGAACTCTGAGAACCCAAATACAACCACAGGGTGAAGAGTTGGCAACAGGGTACCGGATCCCAAACTGGTGGGGGCTACAACATACCTCAGCCAGAGACCGGAGGCCGTGGGCAGGATCTGCCACGGCCACCCACCATATCCACTCAGAAGGCAGACCACGCATAGGGTCAGGGAACCCAGAGGCAAGGGTTCGCCAACAGAAGGCCCGAGGGAGCCGGACATAGGTGGATCCCTGGTGGGGAAGGCCAGAGACGAGGACAGGACAGAACGGGAGCTCAGAACCACGCTCCAGAACTACTTGGGGGTTGGCCGAGTCCAGGACCTGGTGGACGCAGCACGGCTCGGGTGGTCACTCAAGGCCGGAGTGACCGGAACATCTGCAGTAAGTAAAGAACCCTGAACTGCACAACCCGACTCTGACTCTCATTACCATCATCCCTGCACTTCCACAACCACCATCCTCTGCACCTGACCCCCCTGAGGCTATACCCTTACCGTTGGGGGTTATACCACCTAAGCTGCACAAACACCATCAGCCTCAGCGGACCCTGCTGCAGCGGCGGCCGTAGTGACCGCAATTCAACGGGTGGCGTAGTCGACATAAAGAACTTTAGTAACATCAGTAAGGACTGCCACACACTGAGTTTGACACCCTGGGCACGGACCGGGTCACAGCCACTCGGAGACTACAACCCCCATCTGATCCGGCTCCGGGTATTCCCCTAAAGAATATGGCCCAGGGGGCGCGTCACTTGCAGATGGTGAAATTCAACCTCTTAGCTTTCTCATGGCTAGGACGAAATGGTCTTTTTCTTTTCCACATCTGAGGGACCGAGGGCTAGCTGTTGTGCTTTGATGGGGTTGAGTAGGGTGTCCCCGGCAAACTGCCGGTCTGTGAGGAAGATGCAGGCGGACATGTTAGGTTGCCTTGATCCAAAGGTGGTGCTCTCGATGTCAGAGAGCGCTCAACACCAGCAGGTGTTTCCACTTCCCAATGAACTGACAACCTGCTAATCACACTGGCTGTTGCAGGTAAAGAGGTGGCAGGCTGCGTCCAAAAACATGTGTGACTGCTGTCCCCCCAGTCACAGAGGATGAAGAGGCCCCGGATGCACAAGATGGGGCAGACGGTGGTTGGCCCAGCCTGCTAGGCCGCATTGTAGCACAGTGAGCTTCCCACTGCAACTTATGCTTCATATCCATGTGACGGTACATGCATGAAGTACTCAAACTATGGATTTTTTTGCCTCTACTTAGCTTTTGATGACAAATATTACAGATAACACGAGTTGGGTCATCCTTATCGATCTGATTAAATGCCCAGGCTATGCAAGGCTTAGAGCCCATGCGACCTGAAGAACCACTACGACTTGTGGTCAGAGGCAGAGTTGTGGTTGAGGATGCAGTTGTTGACGTGCTTCCAGTACTCCGTCTCTGTCCAGGAAGGCGCATCCTAACCTCATCGTCAATAGCATCTGTGACGCCCCGCTGTGCTTGGTATCACACATCCTAGAAGAGTGTATTGATGGAATCCTCCACAAGAGGCCCCCATAAACATTCACACATCTCCACCTTCCACCTCAGACCAGCAGAGGGAGCCTGTTAGGGATATAAATAGGGAAGGTGGAGCTAGGCAGTTCAGTTCCTCTGAAGAGTTCCTGCAGTAGAGAAGCCTAAGAGAGGTCAGTCTGCAGTGGAGCTCTGTCTAGTCTAGAGAACTCAGTTAATAGTTCAGCAGTGGAGCACAAGGCTCCTGCTTGCTAGATTCAGGGAGCCCAGATAGAGCTTAAGGTGTGTCGGCGCCATAAGATCGGTGAAGCGCGGCAAGCTGCCGTTAGTGTGTATAGCCTAGTGAGGGCCCGAGTAGGCCGAAGGCGAGTGGCGAGTTAGTACATAAGGGGCAGAGGAGCTTAACCAGCTCACCCCGAAGCATTTACCGGACACCGGATCCGAGCTTACCGGGATCTCTATGACCCAGTAAGGCATAACCGGAATCCCTGGAGAACTACAAGTCCCAGGATCACTAAGGTGCTGATACGTAACAGAGCCAGGAGACGCTTAGGCCCCGCATACTGGGAGCGTGAACTCCAAGAGAAGGCCCTACCACAAGGTCAGCCAGCGCAGGACAGAGACAAAGTTAGGCCTAGCTCCAGGCAGGTCAGAAACTTACTACGCAGAAGCAAGAATCAGGAGGCCCTACACCCGCTCATTGGGGAGGATCCTGATATGCACCCTTCACCCTACAGTGCTCCGGAATATGCCTGAATTTCCTCCAGTAAAAGGTACTGAAGTGACTACCGTGTTCGTTCCCGTTCTTGCTCTGACCCAGCTGGGTCTCGCCTGTCCTGCATTCCCCCTGCATACGCTGCCCTGAGACCTAGCTCCACCTGTGGGGAGCTATACCATCGAGCTGCCTTATCACGGGCCTCAGTGGACTGCTGCAGCGCTGGTGCTTCTCACCAGATAGCACAGGTGGCGTCACGAACTCTTATAAAATTAACAATTATCCACCCTTTTAAAGAGTGACCCCAGGGTACGGGCCAGGGAGCCGACCACCGCGACATCCCCAAGGCCAGGCAAAGGCCCGGGTGACCTCACTGACTGGCTGACTGTGGGTTGACAGTAAGTGGGATCTCCAACCTTGTCATCATCACCCTGTGTGTTATCACACCCGTCGTCCTCAAAGCCAACCTCTTCCTGCCCTGACCGAAAAGTCAAGTTGTCGCTCCAATCAGGTATTTGAGTCTCATCATCGTCTTCATCATTGTCTCCACCAACAGGAGTTACAGTTTGGGAACGAGGGTCTACATTATGCTCAGAACCTTCTTCATCTGGTCCTGGATCCGACTTATAAAGATTCTGGGCATCAGTGCAGATCATTTCCTCATCTGGATTAACAGAAGCTCTGGAGCAGACCTCCGTTTCCCAGGCTATAGTATGAGTAAAAAGCTCTGCAGACTCAACCATCTGTGTTACCCTTTACTCAGACGGGCAGCTGGAGACTTGGGAGCTGTGAGGAAGCAAGTGCGATTGGGGTGACTACTCTGAGGACTGGAGTATTTGTGATGTTGAAGTTGAGGTGGAGGAGAGCCCACTTGAAGGAGCACTTGATATCCGCTGAAGCACCTGCTGTTTTTGTGCCTCATCTGGAATTTGTAGCGATGGGCGTGTCCGTAACAAAGGGATCGGATCACATTGTCCACGAAAAGAAGTCGACATGTTAGTTTGGCTGGAAGATGGTCTTTCTTCTGCAGATGTTACCCCCCCCACCGCGGGGGGGCTCGACCCACCAGCGGACAGGCACCAGTATTGGGAGAGGGGGGCTGGCCGTCAGGGTCCACCGCGGCTCTGGCACAAACCCGGCGACACGGAGGTGGCACGGGCAGGAACGGACTGGCTGTGTCGGCTTCTCACTTTTTGGATTTTAGAAGGGCATGACATGCCTATATCTGTGTCTCCCCCTCCTTTTACTCCTCCACCTCTTTTCTTTTCACATGACTATATGTACTTGTCACTTTTCCATGTGTTAGTTATGTCTTCTGAGCAGTTTGTCAGCTTTTGGACACCTTTGAAGGTGTTTTCTATGTGTTTCTATGTGTTTTAGTTTGCCTGCCATTGGTTTTAACGGTGTTCGAAGGTGTTCGACGAACAGTTCGACGAACACAAGGGTGTTCGACGAACCGAACCGAACTCGAACACTACGGGGGTGGCTCAACACTACTCACCACACCTCTAGATAAGTGCCTTGAGGGGTGTCGTTTCAAAAATATGAGTCATTTCTGGGGGGGGTTCCACTGTTTAGACACATCAGGAGCTTTGCAAATGCGACATGATGTCCGCTATCTATTCCAGACAATTTTGCACGCCAAAAGTCGAATGCTGCTTCTTCCCTTCCGAGTCCTACCATGTGCCCAAGCAGTAGTTTTACACCATGCCTGGGGTGTCAGTGTACTCAGGAGAATCTGCACAACACATTGTATAGTCCATTTTCTTGTTTTACCCTTTTGAAAATGCTAAATTAGGGGCTAAAGCAATATTTTTGTGGGAAATAGTAAAATTTTAATTTTTTCCTTCAACATTGCTTTAATTCCTGGGAAGCCCCTAAAGGGTTCATAAACTTGTTGAATGTGGTTTTGAGCACTTTGGGGGGGTGCAGATTCTAAAATGGTGTCACTTTTTGGTATTTTCTGTCACATAGACTCCTCAAAATCACTTCAAATGGGTCCTTAAAAAAATTGGTTTTGTAAATTTTGTTAGAAAAATTAGAAATTGCTGATAAAATTTTAGCCTTTCTAACTTCCTAACAACAACAATTTATTTTTCAAAAATTATGCTGATGTGAAGCAGTCATGTCATAAATGTTGTTTATTAACTATTTTGTGTTGTATAATTATCTGTTTTAAGGGCATTAAAATTCAAAGTTTGAACATTGCAAAATTTTCTAATTTTCTGTAAATTTTTTTATATTTTCAAAAATAAACACAAGTCATATCAAAGTTGACCACTGACATAAAGTATAACATGTCTCGAAAAAGACAGTCTCTTTATCACTTGGTTATGTTGAAGTGTTCCAGAGTTATTACCACATAAAGTGACACTAGTCTTAATTGAAAAAATTGGCCCGGTCATGAAGGTAAAAACTGGCTGGGGGATTAAGGGGTTAAAGGTAATATTCCATCCTTTAATATATCTGAATTAATATGCTAGGATATTGTAATTATTTCCAGTTACATACATTTTATAGGAAAAAGTCTAACTGCCGAAATTGTAGTAGAGGAATAGCTTGAAATTATGTGGCCCCAATGCAAAATGTGTGCCAGAGCCCCCTATCTATGATGTGTCATTCATCAGACTAGTGTCATCTTACATATCAGTGGAGTTTAAGAATGCCGTACTACCCTTTGGCCTGTGTGCGATGACTAACTGTTTAACCCATATACCAGGTGGTGCTATAGAGCTCTAGTTCTCTTCCTCTCTGGAGATGCAAATTGCATATTTAATACCCCATATAACTATACTCTTTACTCCATATAGCTATAACTCTTATACAGTGCATTGTGAAAGTATTTGGCCCCCTTCAACTTTTCTACGTTTTGCCACATTTCTGACTTCAAACACAAAGATATAAAATTCTAATTTTTTGGGGAAGAATCAACAAGTGGGACACAATCGTGAAGTGGAATGAAATTTATTGGATATTTTAAACTTTTTTGACAAATTAAAAACTGAAAAGTGGGGTGTGCAATATTATTCGGCCCCTTTACTTTCAGTGCAGCGAACCCAGGAGGAAGTTCAAAAACGCCTAAATAATATCAAAATAGACAAGTCACCAGGCCCAGATGGCATACACCCCCGGGTACTAAAAGAATTAAGTAATGTGATAGACAGACCGCTGTATCTTATATTCAAGCACTCTTTATGGACAGGGACTGTCCCACTAGACTGGCGCCAAGCAAATGTGGTACCAATATTCAAAAAGGGGTGTAAAAGTGACCCTGGGAACTATAGACCAGTAAGCTTAATGTCTGTTGTGGGTAAATTGTTTGAAGGATTTCTTAGAGATGCTATTGTACAATATCTTAATGATAATAACTATCTAACTCCATATCAACATGGATTCATGAGGGATCGCTTCTGCCAAACAAACCTGATCGCCTTCTACGAGGAGGTGAGCTCACAGCTGGACCGGGGAGAGTCAGTGGACTTTGTATACCTTGACTTCTCCAAAGCGTTTGATACCGTGCCACTCAAAAGGTTGGTATATAAAACGAGAATGCTTGGTCTGGGGGATAATGTGTGCAAGTGGGTAAATAGCTGGCTGAGTGATAGAAAGCAGAGGGTGGTTATCAAAGGAGTAAGCTCAGGGTGTGTCAGGGTTACTAGCGGGGTGCCTCAAGGGTCTGTCTTGGGCCCTATATTATTTAATATATTTATTAATGATCTAGTGGAAGGGTTGCATAGTAAAATAGCAATATTTGCAGATTATACTAAACTTTGTAAAGTAGTTAATACAGATGAGGATAGGGCACAGCTACCGGAGGATTTAGATAAATTGGGGAGTTGGGCCAAAAAATGGCAAATAGGGTTCAATGTCGATAAATGTAAGGTCATGCACATGGGAAAGAAAAACAACAGTCACCCATACATATTAAATGGAAACCGTTGGGGAAATCTGACATGGAGAAGGACCTGGGCGTCTTGGTTAATAGCAAATTAAATTGGAGTGCCCAGTGTCAGGCAGCAGCTGCGAAGGCAAATAGAGTCATGGCATGCATCAGAAGAGGAATAGGGGCATATGATGAGAACATTGTTCTTCCTCTGTATAAAGCGCTGGTAAGGCCGCACTTAGAATACTGTGCACAGTTCTGGGCTCCGGGGCTCAGGAAAGACATATTGGAGCTAGAGAGGGTACAAAGGAGGGCGACTAAGGTAATAAAGGGAATGGAGGGACTAGAATACCCAGAGAGGTTGTCAAAATTAGGCCTATTTACATTGGAAAAGAGAAGGCTTAGGGGAGACCTCATAAACATGTATAAATACATCAGGGGGCAGTACAGAGATCTCTCCCATGACCTGCTTATACCAAGGATGGTGACAAAGACCAGGGGGCACACTATGCGTCTGGAGGAAAGGAGGTTCCTGCACCAGCATAGAAGGGGATTCTTTACGGTCAGAGCCGTGAGACTCTGGAACTCTCTGGGAGAGGAAGTGGTGATGTCCAACTCACTTAATGAGTTAAAGAGAGTCCTGGACGCCTTTCTTGAGAACAATAAAATTACATCTTATGCCTAGTGATAGTTAATTAATCCAGGGATTTAATCTGATTGCCAGATTGGAGTCGGGAAGTGAATTTTTCCTCAATGATGTAAATTGGCCTATACCGCATGGTTTTTTTTTGCCTTCCCCTGGATCAACGCTGCGGAATAGCTGCAGTGCACAAGAAATAGGCTGAACTGGATGGACGCTTGTCTTTTTTCGGCCTTATAAACTATGTAACTCACCCTAGAAGTTCAGTGAGGATCTCTGAATGATCCAATGTTGTCCTAAATGACTGGTAATGATAAATAGAATCCACTTGTGTGAAATCAAGTCTCCGTATAAATTCACCTGCTCTGTGATAGTCTCAGGGTTCTGTTTTAAGTGCAGAGAGCATCATGAAGACCAAGGAACACACCAGGCAGGTCCGAGATACTGTTGTGGCGAAGTTTAAAGCCAGATTTGGATACAAAAAGATTTCCCAAGTTTTAAACATCTCAAGAAGCACTGTGTAAGCGATCATATTGAAATGGAAGGAGTATCAGACCACTGCAAATCTACCAAGACCCGGTCGTCCCTCTAAACTTTCATCTCAAACAAGGAGAAGACAGATCAGAGATGCAGCCAAAAGGCCCATGATCACTCTGGATGAACTGCAGAGATCTACAGCTGACGTGGGAGAGTCTGTCTATAGAACAACAATCAGTGATACACTGCACAAATGTGGCCTTTATGGAAGAGTGGCGAGAAGAAAGCCATTTCTGAAAGATATCCGTAAAAAGTCTTGTTTGACGTTTGCCACAAGCCACCTGGGAGACACACCAAACATGTGGAATAAGGTGCTCTGGTCAGATGAAACCAAAATCAAACTTTTTGGCCACAATGCAAAGCGACATGTTTGTCGTAAAAGCAACACAGCTCATCACCCTCAAAACATCATCCCCACTGTCAAACATGGTTGTGGCAGCATCATGGTTTTAGCCTGATTTTCTTCAACAGGGACAGGGATGATGGTTAAAATTGATGGGAAGATAGACGGAGCCAAATACAGGATCATTCTGGAAGAAAACCTGTTGGAGTCTGCAAAAGACCTGAGCCTGGGACGGAGATTTATCTTCCAACAAGACAATGATCCCAAACATAAAGCAAAATCTACAATGCAATGGTTCAAAAAAAAATTTCATTCCACTTCACGATTGTGTCCCACTTGTTGTTGATTCTTCCCCCAAAAATTTGTAGTTAATATCTTTATGTTTGAAGCCAGAAATGTAGCAAAAGGTAGAAAAGTTCAAGGGGGCCAAATACATTCACAATGCACTGTAGTTATACTCTTTTGGTATATGGCAAGGAAACTAGGAAAATCTGAATTCTATCTCCTTCTCTAATATTTAACTGTAATTCTCCCATAATATAATGAATTATTAAAATATAGTGAAATAAAATATGTTTTATTATATCAAACAATTTATTTTATTTATCTTTATAAAAGTGTCTGGACAATCACAAAGAATAATTTGTTGAAAAACAAAAGATGTACAGTCACTTATGCTGTTATATACAAGAATCAGTGATCTTCAGAAGGCAATGAGACCTATGAGATACCTGTTTGTTCTAAGGTTGATCTTAAAATTTACACATTAAATTTATTGATCAGATATATTTATCCATCTGACTGTGTGGCCTAGAAGCTGAAAATCTAGTCTACAGTGGAAGAATAGAATCTCCTGAAACATGTATGCGCACAGACAAGGCTGTGATCGGGATGATAGGAGCAGGGGTACTATCATTGCTCATTTCGGCAGTCGCTAACTGCACAAAGATCATACATCACATTCATTTACCGTACGTCAAATAACCTTGCTTTTTCTTTTAGCTTTTTCTGTCTTCTCTATTCTTCCACTACAGGACTTCTTTATTTTTCTTGAGTCTTGTACTTACCTGCAATGTAATGAAATGTTACATTAAAATCATATGTTAAAATTATTAAATTCTTGAAATGATTACTATAATATCTATAAAGATTAGAGTCTTTGAAATAATCA
Organism: Phyllobates terribilis; assembly: GCF_046119375.1. NCBI lineage: Eukaryota > Metazoa > Chordata > Amphibia > Anura > Dendrobatidae > Phyllobates > Phyllobates terribilis. The sequence continues at coordinate 210,239,002 of NW_027362771.1, forward strand.
AAATATTTCAGCATGTCTTTTAGTCAAGCTTTATTTTAATGGCTTTAAGTGTGATTAAATGTATCCAAAAATTATCAATATTGAGTATACTAAATACGCAAATATTTATGTTTTAATAAGGCTAAATTAAATATAAGCATATTGCATATACTAGCCTTATAAACTGACTAATATACATATACTTTCTGCCATAGCCCTAACCAACAGTAATCCATACAGGAATATATTCTTACTAAAACAGTATGGCAGCCACGCTGCTGTATAATGGGTTGAACTAGTAGAACTGATTTATTTTTAACTTTGCTGTGTTACATTTGTATTTTAATTATTGTAGCCATTTCATTGAAAATAACTCATTTGAATTAAAATACTTATAGTTACTATTACTGTTGTAATTATTTGATGCTGGCATGACTGTCAGTGTAGTATGGTTACTGTAGCTGGCATTATTTTTTACACAATAAAGGTTGATAATTGGGCAATGAGTATTGGTAGGAATAGTTGTACCCAATCAGTTGCCTATGTAATCATGCAACAGATAAGCTGATGAACTAACAAAATGTTAATTCATTAGCTGAATGGAAAGGATGAAAAAGACTTTAAACAAGCGCCAATCAACTTGTCATATCATAAATTGGCCATCGTTATGGGCAGAAATCTGCCGGTATAAATCCGCCCAAGTAATTTACACTTTATTGTCCTCCAATTAAATTATGAAATCAAATAACCTACTCAAATTAAATATGGATTGAGCTCTAATGTTCATAACTCAATACTGAAAGGAGGTTGAAAAGATCTATTGTGGGATAATGGATCTAGAATATATTATATATAACAGATAGAATTAAAAATTTGACAATATTTTAAATACACTCATCAACATTGAAATTGAGTCACCAAAGAATGAAAGTTCTAGAATTATGGAAATCACAGGCTCGATAGACATGTTAATGATAAGCAAATGATGAAAAAAATGGAAAGAAATTTTTCCAAATATCTCGATTTATTCAGCAGAGTATAAGCACCACATACAGAAATGATTATGCCCTTGGCATGCTATCAATGAGGTTATTAATGGTTCCCTGAGGAATTTTCTGTCATGCTGAATACACTAGGGCATGCAGTTCCCTTTGCAATTGCCGACCAATGATGTCCCAGATGTGTTCGATAGGGGGCAAGATGTTGCAAGCCAAGGTAACATGTCTAAGCCATATAGGCAGCTCACAGTAACATGAGCAACATTTGACCTGGCATTGCTGTGTTGAAAATGGCTTATGGGACACTTGGAAGAAATGGCCATGCCACTGGCTCCAAGACCAAATTAATGTAACACCGGGCGGTTAATGCATCTGCAATGAAAACTAGAGATTTCCAGCTATTATATATTAGGCCTCCCCATACCATAATGCCAGGAGTAGTAACAGCGTGAAGCTCCCTGGTGAAGACTGTTTCATGGAGTTTCATACGTGGTCTCAAGATGGAGACTAGAGGATGTAATGAAGCAATGATGGCTGGAATGGAGATCTATCTTCTTGAGTAATGAGTCCCACTTTTGTCTTGGATGTAGTGACTGTCAGAAATTAGTCTGGAGACCACGTGGCAATGCCTTGAATAGGCCGTCAGAAGGGAATTTCACACTCTGCTTATTCACAAAATTATAGTGTGTCATAATGTACAGTAGGCAGACACCTTTAGTCTTCATTCCTGTTTCACTAACAACACTAACAAGGAATTGATATTTGATGATAGATCCAGTGGTTTGGCAATTTCTCCAAAGTGTCCGAAGAACTGTTTTTTAATATGACAACAATAAACTGCATGTCTGGAGGTAGATGCCAGCAGCGTATCTCGTGTACCCAAGAGCATTCAATGTGGCAGAAAATTCCTCGGACAAGCATCTCATTGCCAATATGCTAAGATGTGTAAGTGCGTGAATTTCTGTGCATGGTGTTTATACATACCACTGTAAGAATTGAGATGTTTTGACAATTCTCTTTCCATTTATTATTTGCATATTATTAAAAGATCATATCAGCCTTTTTATTGCTTTGTCTGTTAACAATCATAACTGTTAATTTAGTAAGTATATTAACATACTTACCCATCATCATCTTCTGCCATTTCCAAAGCAACTTTTAGCTTCGTTTTGAGTCACATAGACTTACACTGAGAAAGTGACCTCCACTCCACACAGAAGATGTGTGAGCAGACAGTTCCCAAATGTGGTCACATGATGGGACCGGAGTGGTGTTAGAAATGGCAAAGGACTGTGAGAGCTAAGTATGTTAATAGACTCATGATTGTTAACAGATGGAGCAATAAAAAATATGCCAGAGTGTTCCTTTTGTATGTGTGTCGATCCTGTGATTTCTTAAATTTAACAACTATTCCTTCTTGATGTTGCAGTTTCAATGTTGAAGAGTGTATAGCTAAATCAGTAAAACAAAATGATATGCTTACTTATAGTTAGAAACTAATGCACCAAAGGTTCAAATATCAGAGAATGAGAAAATATAAAAAAAATACTTTAGAAACCATATAAAACCAAAAATTGGAAGATCAGTAGGTCGTAGCAGGGGTAGAGGTGTCTTCAGAAGAATATCCATAACATTACTTCAACAAGCTGCATCAGGCACAGAATTCTTGTTCTTAACATTATTATTATTTTTTTGTAAGTTAGAAGACACTTGAGTGGAATTTATGAGGTATACCAGCCATGTATTTTTAGTTTCATTGCTTAATTTCAAAAGGTTTTTTTTTTTTTCATCTCCTAAGATTTAACAGAATAGCAATGAAAGTAAATGCTATTTAAATCTGCAGATAAGCAGAACACAACATTGACAGCAGAGCCTTGAAAATGAATGGTCCTTACATAAAATTGACCATAATTATGAAAAACTATACATGTTGGAGATTTTTTTTCCCCAAGAAGCACATATTTTTGAAGCATAACTCCTGGGACTTTCATTATTATAATTGGACATCTTTCTCTGTTAAGTAGATCTCATGTGCTGCATGTTTGAGTCACAGACTTTTTCGTCTTAAATTATGATGCTGGTGTTTTACTAAAACAAATGGCGCCAGTTCTGCGGAAGTTATAGATATGTAAATTTCTTCTTTCGAGACCATTCATAAAATAAAAATACAGTTATTAAAATAATTAACTACTTTAATTAGCAAGAATTGGCTTTGCATACTTTAATAAATTTTACCAAAGATAAAACTAATGTAGCAGTCAACTAATTATTTTTCTTTAATTTCTGTACCTAGTCATATGTTCTTGCAAGCCAAAAAGTTACATTTGAGAAATAAATTACTGGAGTATATGTTGCGCTTTGTTCTGTACAGGATCTTAGAATGATAAAGCTGAATTGCAATCAACATTGGCTGTTAAGCATTACCTCGTGAGAGATAATAGTGGAGCTCTCTAATTGGCTCTGTGCAAGTCTCCACTATGACTGATTTTAGCTGTTGTGCTGCCATTCTTCCTTCTACCGGCACTATTATCTCAGAGTGACACTTCCATTACTCTGAGCGGAGAAAGATGAACGTCACCTGTCAGAGGCTGGTTAATTGTGTTGCTAGACGTATGTTACCAGGGCGCAGCTTGGACATTTATGAACATAACTGCTTCCTCTGATATTCACCATTCTTCACCAATCAATACTGTTCTTATAGTAAGCACATAATTGAGTGAAGGCATTTACTACCAAGAGTTGACAATGAGCACCGACCATATTCTTACAAGAGATAGATAGAAATGTGCTTTTATTTTATTCTGCTTTGTAAAAATGGAAATTAATTTACAGGTTTTATTCATTTTCCCAGATTAATGGCCAAGATATTCAGAACAGAGAGGAAGCAGTGGCTCTACTTTCCAATGATGAATGCAGGAAAATTGTTCTTTTGGTTGCAAGACCAGATTTACCGGTTAGTAGAAAGTAAATACAGTAAAGCAACATGGATAGTCTCTAAATGATTTCTTACTGTGTGTTGACCTTTTTTGTCTGAGTCTTGTTCAAATAATGTACTGGTTTAATTTGGAAATCCATCGAACAAAAAAACCACTGTTGTGCCAAAAAGCAACATATTAATCTAATAGTATTCTAAAAGGAAAATGTCACATCAGAAATACTGAAAGGTAAAGAATAATATATGATTTCAGATCAAGGGAACCTGGCACTTGTCCCTAGGTAATTACAGAGTATAAATAACCCAATTGCATATAGATTATAAAAAAGGGAATCTATAAAGATGCCCAAAGAAGACCTTAGTATGCATACAACATTATGTCATCATTATGGCTTAAAGTATGAGATGTTTAGAAGAGGCTTGTCACAGCATTACATTATAATGCAAACTTTATATTGATTCCAAGTCTCTGTGGTATATAACAAATATAAAAATGGCACATCTATTATATATGCTAAAAATTAGGTATATTCTTGATCTATCTTGACATTTATGAAGTGTCTTCTGGCACAATTGTCATGTTAAAAAATTGGCTTGTACTTTTTACCCTTTTGACACCGCCTTGGCCATTATTTTAAAATGTGGGTGGTTAGAAGCAGCAATGGGTGAATCCACAAGGGTCCTGGCAATATTTACACCACAAAGTATACCAATTTGTAGTTTTAAGTTTATTGTGCTTGGATTGTCACAATATGCCAAATCTGTTCACCTTTTAAAAACCCAGACATTTTTAGTCGTTGCGCTTTTGTTTTTCATCCCCTTGAATAAGTATTTCATTTTTTAGTCAGCATAGTCATATGAAGGCTTGTTTTTTGTTGGGCTAGTTAACGTTTTGAATGACACGATTCATTTTACAATACAATATACTTTAAACGAGAAAAAAAATCCAAATGGGGTGAAGTCATGAAAAAAAACAGTTCAGACAATTTTGAGAGTTTTGTTTTCATGATGTTTATTGTATGGTAAAAGTAACCTGGCGATTTGATTTTCCCGGTCAGTATAATTAATGCAATATCAAATGTATAAGGTTGCTTTTATATTTTAGTTCTTTGAAAAAATGTAAAAACTTGTAAAATAAAACTTTTTTTGTCATCATCTTCTGAGACTCATAATTTTTTAAATTTTTTTTGCTAGGTGAGGATTTGTTTTTGTGTGCTGAGCTGGGGTTCTTATTTATACCATATTGGGGTATATAACATTTTAATAGTTTTTATTCAATTTTTTTATAGAAGCGCAGTAAATAAAAATCAGCAATTCTGGTGATTTTTTATTTTTGCTGTTCAAACAGTTTAAATAATTTTATATTTTTATAGATCAGACTTTTACAAACATGCTGATATCAGATATGTTATTTTTTTTAATTATTTAACGTCTTTAGCTCTGAAGTGGGGTAGGATGATTTCAACTTTTATATATTTTTTTATATTTTTTAAAACATTTTTTTTTACTTACTTGCGATTGTCTGAACACCTAATTTATATACTGCAGCTTTGTAGGAAAAACGGTATTTGTGGTCTCCTAATGAAGACATCATCAATTGTGACCAAATTCTAATCTCTATTTGCTGAAATGCAGCCTCAAATTTACAAAGAACTTTCCCCATGTTTCATTCTTGCCTGCAGACACTCATTATTGTACCGCTCTCCAATCCTTTGGTGATGTTTGAATAATGCTTATCATTGTATACAGTGCATTGTGAAAGTATTTGGCCCACTTGAACTTTTCTACCTTTTGCCACATTTCTGGCTTCAAACATAAAAATATAAAATTCTAATTTTTTTGGGAAGAGTCAACAACAAGTGGGACACAATCGTGAAATGGAACGAAATTTATTGGATATTTTTAAACTTTTTTAACAAATTAAAAACTGAAAAGTGGGGCGTGCAATATTATTCGGCCCCCCTGAGTTAATACTTTGTAGCGCCACCTTTTGCTGCAATTACAGCTGCAAGTCGCTTGGGGTATGTCTCTATCAGTTTTGCACATCGAGAGGCTGAAATTCTTGCCCATTCTTCCTTGCAAAACAGCTCTAGCTCATTGAGGTTGGATGGAGGGCGTTTGTGAACAGCAGTTTTCAGCTCTTTCCACAGATTCTCGATTGGATTCAGGTCTGCACTTTGACTTGGCCATTCTAACACTTGAATACGTTTATTTTTTAACCATTCCATTGTAGATTATGCTTTATGTTTGGGATCATTGTCTTGTTGGAAGATAAATCTCTGTCCCAGTCTCAGGTCTTTTGCAGACTCCAACGGGTTTTCTTCCAAAATGGTCCTGTATTTGGCTCCGTCCATCTTCCCATCAATTTTAACCATCTTCCCTGTCCCTGCTGAAGAAAAGCAGGCCCAATCCATGATGCTGCCACCACCAGGTTTGACAGTGGGGATGTTTTTTTGAGGGTGATGAGATGTGTTGCTTTTATGCCAAACATATCGATTTGCATTGTGGCCAAAAAGTTCGATTTTGGTTTCATCTGACCAGAGCACCTTATTCCACATGTTTGACGTGTCTCTCAGGTGGCAAACTTCAAATGAGACTTTTTATGGATATCTTTCAGAAATGGCTTTCTTCTTGCCACTCTTCCATAGAGGCCAGATTTGTGCAGTGTACGACTGATTGTTGTCCTATGGACAGACTCTCCCACCTCTGCTGTAGATCTCTGCAGTTCATCCAGAGTGATCATGGGCTTTTTGGCTGCATCTCTGATCAGTCTTCTCCTTGTTCGAGATGAAAGTTTAGAGAGACGGTCAGGTCTTGGTAGATTTGCAGTGGTCTGATACTCCTTCCATTTCAATATGATCGCTTGCACAGTGCTCCTTGAGATGTTTAAAACTTGGGAAATCTTTTTGTATCCAAATCCTGCTTTAAACTTCGCCACAACAGTATCTCCGACCTGCCTGGTGTGTTCCTTGGTCTTCATGATGCTCTCTGCACTTGAAACAGAACCCTGAGACTATCACAGAGCAGGTGCATTTATATGGAGACTTGATTATCACAGGTGGATTCTATTTATCATTACCAGTCATTTAGGACAACATTGGATCATTCAGAGATCCTCACTGAACTTCTGGAGTGAGTTTGCTGCACTGAAAGTAAAGGGGCCGAATAATATTGCACGCCTCACTTTTCAGTTTTGAATTTGTTAAAAAAGTTTAAAATATCCAATAAATTTCGTTCCACTTCATGATTATGTCCCACTTGTTGTTGATTCTTCCCCCAAAAATTCGAATTTTAGATCTTTATGTTTGAAGCCAGAAATGTGGCAAAAGGTAGAAAAGTTCAAGGGGGCCAAATACTTTCACAATGCACTGTATATTGCAACAACTACTATTTACTACTCTCTAATAGTGCATGAGTTTCTGTCTCCAGCAATCATGCTATATTGCCAATAAAACACTATTTAAAAAAAAGAACCAGGAAGTTCCTCTTCACTGTGTCTGTAACTGGAGAACATTTTACTTTCACTTTGCAAGCTGACAGCCAACATACTAAGATCCTAAGATATAATAAATACCAGTTGTAGCTGTGTTATCTTTGTTCCTTAATAAACATATATACACTGTTGAACGGCTGGACAGTACAGAGATTAATCCACTGACAACAGGTTATGGACCCTGAGACCCAAAGACCCAGAAACCCAAAGAACCAGAGAACAGACCAGTGGAAAGAGAACAACAGTGTACAAAGAAGATGAAGCAAAGATGGCCACCAGCAGCAACTCTGCGAAGCTCACAGTGCCAAATTTGACTAACCATAACTACCAATACTGGAAATTGAAGGTAAAGATGCTGCTGATACGAGAAGGTACGTGAAAATACACACAGGAGTCTAGACCTGACCCACTACCGGAAGACTGTATAGAGAAGGATTAAAAAGCACAAAGCACTATCTCTGTAAGTATAGATTATGATCAGATTGTGCATGTATGTAAATGTGAAACTGCAAAATAAATGTGGGAACAGCTGCAGAAAGTGCATGAAAGGATAAATCTCAGCAATAAGCTCTATTTAATGAGAAAGCTCTATCAGTCTAAGCTAAATAAGGGTCAAGATATGAAGGATTGCATAAAAAATACTCTAGAAATTGTGGAGAGCCTGCGAGGCATTCGGGAAGATCTGAAAGATATCCATGTTGCTGTACTACTACTAAGAGGTCTAACAGAAAGCTATGACACAGTTGCAACTGCACTAGATGCGCACCCAGATTATGAGCTTACATTGGAGTATGCCAAAGGAAAGTTTGTAGATGAGTATAAGCAAAACACAGAAAGTGTAAGCAGCAGTGAGGTATCGAAAGCAGAATATGCACCTAAAGGCTGACTGCAGAGTCTGGGAAACTAGAATGAAACAGTTTAAAAAGCAAAATAATCATCAAAGGGCTAAAAGTGCAATTACTGAAGAATATGACACTTCAAGTACTGAAGCTGTGTTTACTGTAAATCCAAGTACATCAAAGCATGCATGGGGTATAGACTGTGGGGCAAATTCTCAAATGACTAATGACAGAAGCTTCTTCACTAATCTTGACCACAGTAAGTCAGAGAAAGTGATCATGACTAATGGTCAGTATATGAATTCAGAGGAAATAAAAGATGCTTACATTAATTGTCAAGTCACCCCAACACAAAGCAGAAAGATCCCAGTAAAGGACTTGCTCTATGTCCCTAGTCTTGAAAGCACTTTGTGAAAATGGAAAAATGATTCTATTTGATGCAAATTTGCCAACAACATATTGGGGTGAAGCAATCATGACAGCTTTCTATTTTCAAAACAGACTACCAGGTAAGCTACTGAGAAAACTCCATTTGAGCAATGGAACAGCAAGAAGCCTGAACAACAACACATAAGAATATTTGGAAGTAAAATATTTGCATATATTCCAAAAGAAAAACATACCAAGTGGGAATTTCATGCAAAAGAAGCTATCCTGGTGGGCTACAGTGAAATCTAGAAAGGATATAGAATCCTGCACCCAGAAATGAACAAGGTCACATAATGATTGATAAGAACTTCGTGTGGCTCAAGTTTCATGATGTCATACCAGTAGTCCAGCTGAAACAACAACAATCTCAGTCACAATTTCAAAATAACAATGAAAAGGATGTAGATGTTTGGTTAGGTTCTTTAACCACTGAAGAAGCAACAGAAAAATCAAATGAACCTGAAGTCAGGAGATTGTCGAGATCAAACAAAGGTATACCAGCTAAACGTCTATCGTACTTTGTCAAAACACTACCTGAGTCAGAGCCGCAGTCATGGGATGAGATGCAACAACTACCTGTCTATGAAAAATTGAAGTGGATTAATGCTGCTAAGGAGGAAATTAAGTCTCTTCATCAACTTCAAACTTGGAAACTCACCAAACTACCACAAGGCAAGAAAGCAATCAAATGTAAATGGATTTTTAAGACCAAGTATGATTCTGAAGGCAAGGTTCACAGATTTAAAGTAAGAATAGTCACACAGTATATTCTCAGAAAAATGGTGAAGATTATGATGCCACATTTTCTCCAGTTGCTGAACAGACCACATTCAGGATTCTAATGGCTATAACTGTTGTACTAAAAATGTTTGTCAGACTTTTGGACATCAAAACTGCCTTTTTAAATGGTGACATTGAAGAGGACTTGAACATGACTCAATATGAGAGTTATATCAAAGTGAGTGATGAGAATTTTGTTTGCAAACTACACAAATCTTTATATGGTCTTAAGCAATCAGCAAGAGCATGGAACACCAAAATAAACAAAGTCTTATTGGAAGAAGGATTTAAGAGAGGTCAAGCAAATCCATGTTCATACACAAAATGTACAGATGGAAAGTGGATGTATATTCTCTTATATGTGGATGATGTGATTATGGCTCATCAAGAGGAAACAAAAATTGGAAAGATGACTAAATTCTGAATCAGCATTTTGAAACTTAATATCTTGGAAAGTTGACATATTATCTAGGAATCCAGGTCCAAAGAGAATAATATGGAAGTTTTCTTTTTAACCAAAGTGCAAAAATCAACTCAATTCTGAATCAGTTTGGAATGTCAGAAGCCAAAGGTATATCAACCCCAATGGAGCCATCCTACTTAAACTTGGAAGGAGAAGATGATATGTTACCTAACAATGATAAATACAGACATGCAGCATGGCTCACAGGATATCGCAGCAACAATTGCCATTTTCTGCAAATATGTGTAAAAACCACGCCAAAAAGGACTGGAATGCCGTTAAGAGAGTTCTTCGATATTTGAAAGATACTCAAGACATAAATTTAAGGATATCAGCAACAAGAGAACTAAAACTTACAGGCTATGTGGATGCAGACTGGGCTGGATACTTAAGTGATCAGAAATCGACAAGCAGCTATTCGTTCAAGCTTGGAGAAAGTTCAAATTCTTGGTCCAGCAGAAAACAGGTTTCTGTAGCCTTGTCATCTACAGAAGAAGAGTACGTGTTAGCAGCCCACGCAAGTCAAGAGGTCATTTGGTTAAACCAACTATTAGGCGATCTTAATAAGCCATCAACTCAACCAACGGTGATTTATGAAGACAACCAAGGATGCATTAAACTTGCATTCAGTGAGAAGATCAATGCGAGAACCAAACACATTGACATTAAACATCATCACCTACGTGATTTCATAGAACGTGGCATGATTGAGTTTGTTTATTTAGAGACTGACCAGATGATAGCTGATGCTATGACAAAGCCACATCCAAGAGCCAAATTTGAAAAATTCAGAACCACTATGGGACTAACAGAATAAGTAGTTGTTGAGTGGGGGGTGTTGGAATAATGCTTATCATTATATATATATTGCAACAACTATGTATTTCTGTTTAATAGTGCATTAGTTTCTGTCTCCAGCAGTAGTGTTATATTGCCAATAAAGCACTGTTAAAAAAAAAAGAACCAGGATGTTCCTGTTCACTGTGTGTGTAATTGGAGCACATTTTTCTTTCACTTTTCAAGCTGACAGACAAGATGCTAAGATCCTAAGATATAAGAAATACCAGTTGTAAGCTGTGTTATCTTCGTTCCTGAATAAATATATATACACTGTTGAACGGCTAGACAGTACAGAGATGAATCCGCTGCCAACAGGTGACAGACTGCCTTCTGTTACAGCCATCTATGTAAAATTTTGACTCATTATTGCAAAGGACCTGCTGACATTGCTCTGCAACTCATTTCCTATATTTTAGAGAAAAGTTGAGTCACTTTGCTTTGTTTCCATGGTAGTTATGGTTTTCTACCCCAATTCTTCAATGAAACCCAATTCTGGTCTGAATTCTCCAAACAGTATATGGGTGTAGCTGAGTCCCACCGGCTGCTGCCAGTTCTGAGCTGATGGTACTGTTGGCTATCTTTTGATTTCAAGGGAAAGTAAGCACAATGTGTCTTTCAGCTGCTGCACTAAGATTCCTTGGTCGACCACTGTATTTATGGTCCTCAACATTGTCAATTTCTTGGTGTTCTCAATGCTGAGAAATAAAGGCAGATGCCTCATTCAATACCATCAGAGAGTCATCACATTGGGTACAAAATTATTATGCATCAAGGCAATAATCTAAGCCAGACAGCCAGTGTCATTAAAAACTATAGTCAGCGTAAAGAATAAAAAGTGATGATTTGGCACCTACAGAGCCCTGATCTCAGCATCATCAAGTCTGTGTGGGATTAGATGAAGAGACAAAATGATTTGTGCAAGCCAACTTACATAGAAGATCTGTGGTTAGTTCTCCAAGATGTTTGGAACAACCTCCCTGCTGAGTTTCTTCAAAAACAAAATACAAGTGTACCTAGAATTGATGCTTTGATGCTGTTTTGAGGGCAAAGGGCGGTTACTCCAAATATATGTTTGATTTAGATTGCATTTTGTTAACTGATGAAAAAAAAACTATTAACGTTAATATTTTTGAAAGCACTCTTACTTTACAGCTTTTTTTCCATACCTGCCTAAAACTTTTCACACAACTGTACATATTTTGGGACATATATAAAGTAAAATCTAAGACACATTAGATGCATATTTTTATTTCTGGATTTGGATACCTGTATGAAATTATCTCTGGATTCCAACTCAAGCCTTTTTCTGGCATTGGATTTAAAATAATGTTATCATTTTCCAGCACATTTAGCTTTGAAGTGAAAATTCAGCATAATGCTGTATACGAGTTTCAACTAGAGTATGTCAACATCTGGGATTGTACCTGACACCAGAAAGAGTTCACTGAACATCCACATTTACTGTTTATTGCTGCCTATCTCTTTTTCATAATGTTACAAGATCTTACAGATTATCAACAAATTAGTCTTATTGTTTATGTGCAGGATGAAAGGCATCGAAAATGAATATGTTATCATCATTATTATTTGTGTGTAAAGCAAAGTATAAAAAGCTTGTATTTCAAAAGAGTCATTACGATGAAAGGAAGTGGCCAGGCGTTGCTATTAGGGCTTAGACCACATTACCATGTGTTAGTACTAAAATCGTATACTAATGTATTCTTTCCAGATGGATGAAGGCTGGCTCGATGATGAAAGGAACGAATTCTTGGAAGAGTTAAACATGCAAATATTGGAGGAACAACGGCACGAAGCAATGCAATACCCAGCTAATGAAGTGCAACAGGTAAAAGTTACTATACAGCCTTTTTATTTTTATTATTTGCACCATAAAAGGAGAAAAAAATCAAAAACTTACTACTTCTCAAAATAGTTACAGGTGTTTTATGAAAGACAATTTTTTTATATTAAATTACAACATTGCACTGTCCAAAGCTTTCTACATTTCCAACGTTTATCTCCTGTGTGTACAGGGTACATCTTTCTACCAATAACAGTGTTGTTATAATTTGTGACAGATATAAAAATGATCAGTTTTGAAGCAATTAGGTGGAATCAACATAATACTGAATATAAAGCAATATTTTGAGGTTATTTTTAGGTAATGACACTGTGGTTGGAATATCAATGACAATTCAATTAAAGCACCACTCCAGTGCTTTTTTTGCTGCACCGCTGGAGTGGTGATTTAAATTAAAATCCCCTGCCCCCTGTCTCATACTCTCCTGCTGACGCCTTTATCGTTTTCCAGCGTCGCTCCAATCGGTCTCTAGCAAAAGTGACCCGCCTGCAGCTCCAGTGTTTCATGGAGCGGTGCGGAGGTCACTTTTCAATACAAGTCTATCAGAGCCTCGTTCTGGTTCTCATTGACTTGCATTAAAAGTTTATGGCATATCTTCTGACTTCCGACCAGCCTGAAGTTTCGAGCACAAGATGGCGCCGTGGGAGCAGAGCAGTGCTGAAAAACAGTGAAGATGCCGAAGGGTGAGTATATGGGCCGGGGGCAAGGGGCTTATATTTAAATCGCCACTCCAGCGCTGAAAAACATAAAACACTGGAGTGGTGCTTTAAATTGACAGGTAAAAAAATCTAATAAGAGCTGGAAAGTATCTGTGTCATTGTCAACATTTTTTACAGTTTAAAAACTCTAGTTTAGGATTTTTAGACTGTTCTTAGAATTTACTATGTTAATTGGTCCCCAGGAAGACCGTTTTGAGATGAAACTATTTCAACTTGATAAAATTACTGTCTGGAACACTACTAATTGGTGTAAGTCTCAAAATCTCAACACAGAATAAGAAAAATGCAGAATAAGGTAAATTGTAGGGGTTTACTTTTGGAGACAATTTTTATTTTTCACTTATATGCTTGTAATTGATTCTAAAAATCATGTTTGCAGTTGGGTTTCATTTAAAAATTGTATACAGTTTGCCTTCTAAAACCTCTGTGTTATGCATCAAAGTTGAATGTGTAGGGAAACAAAAGGCTTGCAAAAAGAGTACAACATTTTTAATGAAATCCATTTGCAATAATGATTTTTAGCTCCAAATAGATGCATCTAAGTAAAAAAAATGTCCTTAGATGTGTACAAACTCTTTAAGAGACTGGGACTGCTCTGGGGGCATCCCTGTTTTACTGTATATAACAGTCTGCAGAATGACTTAAAGGGAATCAGCAGGATTTTTCTACCTCAGCTGAGAGCAGCGAAAAGTAGGAAAAGAGACCCTGATTCCAATGATGTGTCACTTAGTTTACTGTGTTCAGCAGTTGTGACATAATCAGAGATTTTAGATGTAGTATGTAGCAGAGCTCAAAAGCTAAGCCCGCTCAGAGGATGGGGTGTGAATGGATCACTTGGCATGACAGCTAGTCTGCCAGTGATAATCTCCTGGCGATAAAACAAACATTGTATGGAAACAACAGCGCACAGTCTAGTAAGTCACACATGAATGAAATCTGTGTCTCAGCCCCTACCTCATGCTGTCCTCAGATTTCACAGCAAAAACCTGCCGACAGATGCCTTTTAACTGAGAATCTGTCAGTGATCTTACTCTATAGTTTATAATCTTTAACTTTCTTCTTCTGAGCTCTTCTAAGCTGATTGATGTCCACATTAAAGTTAAGCTAAATCATAATTTAGCATAAAGGAGTTAAGGAGAAGAAAGATAAGAATCTGCTCTCAGTACAGAATCACAGTTAACTCAATCTGCAGACAGACAGACAGCATACAGTGGTGACCAAAAGTAATGGCACCCCTGCAATTCTGTCAGATAATACTCAGTTTCTGACTGAAAATGATTGCAATCACAAATTCTTTGGTATTATTATCTTCATTTAATTTGTCTTCAATGAAAAAACACATAAAGAATTGTCCTAAAGCCAAATTGGATACAATTCCACACCAAACCTAAAAAAGGGGGTGGACAAAAGTATTGGCACTGTTTGAAAAATCATGTGATGCTTCTTTAATTCATGCAATTAACAGCACCTGTAACTTACCTGTGGCACCAAACAGGTGTTGGCAATAACTAAATCACACTTGCAGCCAGTTAACATGGATTAAAGTTGACCCAACCTCTGTCCTGTGTCCTTGTGTGTACCACATTGAGCATGGAGAAAAGAAAGAAGATCAAAGAACTGTCTGAGGACTTGAGAAACCAAATTGTGAGGAAGCATGAGCAATCTCAAGGCTACAAGTCCATCTCCAAAGACCTGAATGGTCCTGTGTCTTCCGTGCGCAGTGTCATCAAGAAGTTTAAAGCCCATGGCACTGTGGCTAACCTCCCTAGATGTGGACGGAAAAGAAAAATTGATGAGAGATTTCAACGCAAGATTGTGCAGATGGTGGATAAAGAACCTCGACTAACATCCAAACAAGTTCAAGCTGCCCTGCAGTCCGAGGGTACAACAGTGTCAACCCGTACTGTCCGTCGGCGTCAGAATGAAAAGGGACTGTATGGTAGGATACCCAGGAAGACCCCACTTCTTACCCCGAGACATAATAAAGCCAGGCTGGAGTTTGCCAAAACTTACCTGAGAAAGCCTAAAATGTTTTGGAAGAATGTTCTCTGGTAAGATGAGACAAAAGTAGAGTTTTTTGGGAAAAACCATCAACATAGAGTGCACAGGAAAAAAAAGAGGCATTCAAAGAAAAGAACACGGTCCCTACAGTCAAACATGGCGGAGGTTCCCTGATGTTTTGGGGCTGCTTTGCTGCCTCTGGCACTGGACTGATTGACCGTGTGCATGGCATTATGAAGTCTGAAGACTACCAACAAATTTTGCAGCATAAAGTAGGGCCCAGTGTGAGAAAGCTGGGTCTCCCTCAGAGGTCATGGGTCTTCCAGCAGGACAATGACCCAAAACACACTTCCAAAAGCACTATAAAATGGTTTGAAAGAAAGCACTGGAGACTTCTAAGGTGGCCAGCAATGAGTCCAGACCTGAATCCCATAGAACACCTGTGGAGAGATCTCAAAATGGCAGTTTGGAGAAGGCACCCTTCAAATATCAGGGACCTGCAGCAGTTTGCCAAAGAAGAATGGTCTACAATTCCAGCAGAGCATCGTAAGAAACTCATTGATGGTTACCGGAAGCGGTTGTTCGCAGTTATTTTGGCTAATGGTTGTGCAACCAAGTATTAGGCTGAGGGTGACAATACTTTTGTCTGGCCCATTTTTGGAGTTTTGTGTGAAATGATCAATGATTTGATTTTTGCTTCATTCTCTTTTGTGTTTTTTCCTTGCAAGCAAATTAAATGAAGATAATAATACCAAAGAATTTGTGATTGCAATCATTTTCAGGAAGAAACTGAGTATTATCTGACAGAATTGCAGGGGTGCCAATACTTTTGGACACCACTGTAGGTACTGTTAAGTACCAAAGCTGCAGTCAAACAGTTCAAAACTTTTATTAAAGTACAAAACTAATTTTAGCATAAAATATATGCATTTAAGTACAAGAAAAAAATCTCATAAAAGGTGTCCATTTCCTTTAAAAATATAATTGAAACACATACAGCAAGTATTTATGGGTAAGAGTCAGCTCCTTTGGGGCTGGGTACTTTGCACACAGTTTACCAGAAAATGTAATAGAGATGATCTCCCCTGGTGTCCAAAAGAGCAGCTCACTCATCCAGGCACTGGTAGAAGGCAGTACAATACATTGCATCCTGAGGCCATTCTATATTGATGGATCACTGTATGGACTTAATTGTAATTGTACAATTCTGTTTTCATTGTGATCCTTCACATCCCCAGAACATTATATATTTGATATATGTCCACAAAGAAACTCTATATGGAAAACAGGTATGAGATATGAACTTCATTAGTTACTATAAAGGAGACGATTATTCACTGTAAAGAGTTGTATGATAAAGAAAACTGTAATACTAGTGACGCTTTAACTGTTACTGATCGAATGCCGTTACTGATCGGATTAATTTATTTTAGATTTTGATAGATCAGACTTTTACAAATGCAGGAATACCAAATATGTGCATTTTTTATTATTTCATTGTTTTAATTTTAATGGGGCAAAAGGGGGATGATTTGAAGTTTTGTGCTTTTTGAATTTTTTTCATAATTTTGAAAAAAATTTTTTTCACTTTTTACTTTATTTAATAGTCCCCTTAGGAGACTTGAAGCTGTCATCATCTGATCACTAGTGCTTCAGCACTGCTATGCATAGAGCAAATCACAATCCTATGAATGCCAGTGACGGGCCTGCGTTCACAGGAGGATTGCAATGACAGGCTCGGGAGTCTTCAGAAGACCCCCAACTGTCACCACAACCCATCGGCGCTCCACAATCACATTATGGGCACACTGGTGGGTGGGTGGAATGACGCGTCCCCTGTCAATGCTTGTGTATTAAATAACACTGTCAGAGAATGACAGCGGGATTTAACAGGATATCAGCCGCGGGCGGAGCTCTACTCCACCCTCGGCTGTTAGAGGCACATGATGGCTGATTATATCAGCTTTCATATGTGGGGAAAGATGCACGCTCGGTCTGCAAGCCCGCATGAAAGTCATAGAGCCAGCATATGACGAATCGGTATGTCATATGTCGGTAAGGGGTTAAGGAAGGTTTCAGACTTTTGGCATATTTTTATAAGTTTTTCACACCTTTCCTTTTGCATGTTTTGACATGTATAGGATTTCTTTTCTTTTCTTTTTTCAAAATGCCGCATGATCCAGCTATGGCATTTTATTCAGTAATTCTTCTCACAGGCTTCTCTATAGAACTTGAAAAATGCAATAAAAGACTAAAGTGTAAGGAGAAAATAGTCACCAAAAATTCTGGCAAAATGCTAAAAAATTATAACTAAAAAAGGCGACCGAAAAATGTGAGAAGGAGACCCTAAATGGGGTTTTCCTACATTATTGTCATTGAGGCCAGGTTGGGGAAAGAAAGACCTGCACTGCTCCCCTGCCCTCACTACTGTGTCCCCCAATTGTGTCAGGGCATCAACATCCTGAGGGGGCATCAAATGACAGCAGCAATTCAGCAGCAATCAGTAGCCATTTATTGGCTGCAGCCTTCATATTCCTTTCAAGTCGAAGAAGCCATGTGCTCTTGTGGCTTCATATACCTGTTCTTTATATGTGACTAATTTGCTGAATAGAACTAGATAGTGCGTATTCTGATAGAAATGTCCTGATGTATTTTCGTATTGTATAAAATGTCTACCTTTTTAGCATATTTTTGGCTATTGAAGTCTGTGGGTTTAGAAGTCTTTGCTGACTGTTCATAACAAACATGGTGACCAAACTTAGATCAACTCCCTCTTCCCATTGCATTCTTTTCTTTAACATCCTTCATAAAAATAATAAATACAGTATTAGTTTGTGTTCACACTGGCATTTAGCCCTGAATTCTAGATGTCCATCCTTTTTTATGTCGAGAAAAGCACAGCACCATTCTTGCCATCAAAAATAAGGAACTTTAAGCCGTCATCACATGCAGCATTTTTTTTTACACAAATTAAAAGCTGCCTTTTACAGTACCATCAAAAGCTATGAGATTTCAGAAATCTCCTGCACACGCTTGGTTTTATTTCCCTGATGAGTTTGAGAACTGCAACATTTTTTAAATCTGCAGCGAGTCAGTTCTAGCAGCATTTTTGCAGTGTTTTTCACTCACAGAAAGCAATGAGAAAGTAAAAAAAAAAAACAGGCAAAAAAACGCAGCAAACACTTTTTTGCCTGTTTTCACTGTGTTTTTGAAGCATTTTTGCTAAATAAAACTAACTTTATTAAACGTGTACTGTTGACAAAGCATACATATAATCCGCACCCAAAAAATGCTGCAAAAGGCGACAAAAACACCGCAAAACAGGCATTTTGAACACAATTTTACTTAAGAAAAAACGCATAAAAATGCTGCTTGTGAACATAGCCTTAAGAAAGAAACTCAACATGCCATTTATATCCATTGGATTCACGAATCACAGCACTGGTTTTAAGTGAAAGCCAAAGTACAAAACCTTATTTTAGTAAGGCCTCATTCAGATGTCCAATTTTTACGCACATATGTCTGATTTTGATCAGAGGGTCAGACCAAAATGGCCAATGCAAGTCAATAGGTCTATGAAAAAATTCTGATCGCACTTGCATGACATCACGGACAAGGAAAAGGCGGAAAAAACTATTCTATTTTTATTTCTCATCTCCAAAAAGAACAGATTACATTCAGACCACACTCTTTGAGCAAAATAATTTGTCCGTTTTTCTCGTACATAAGAAAATCGGATGTCTAAATGAGCCCTAATAGAAAATGCAAGATACTCTGTGTGTAAGGACATACATGTACCAAAAAAAAGTTCTGCATCTGTCCCACTCATATGAAATTAAGCTTGAAGAATTCCATGCAAATGTTGCAAAACCAACCCCATTCAGAAATATAGAACAGATATTTGTAGAAATTTCTACAAGTACTCTAAAATACCATAAATCTTTTTCATTCGTTAAAGAACATTTATTTAACTTTGCTGGATGGGTTAGTTGGAGGGGTGAAACTTTCTCCCTAATTTTTTTTTGTTAAAGTGGTTGAAAAAAAAAAAAGCAAACACCACTTTTCCCCACATCTCTGAGGGTATGTGCACACGTCACATTTTTGCTGCATTTTGTCCTCTCATTTGTGCGTTGAAAAACGTAGTATTTTACTGTTGAAAGTAAATGAGATTTTTGAAGTCTCACGCACATGATGCTTATTTTTCCTTACAGATTTGATGCACTTTCACATCTGCAGCATGTCAATTCTTCCAGTGTTTTTGCAGTATTTTTCCCCCCATTCTAATGACGAAGAAATAAACAGGTTAAAAAATCCAGCAAAATAGTGGCAGTAAGCATTTTTAATGTAACATTTTTCCTGCTAAGTGACATTTTTTTGATGCAGAAATGTCTGCAGCAAATACTTAGCGTGTGCACAAACCTAAACCCTGCCACTCCAGTTGTCCACACCGCTCTTTTACTTTGCTGCATCCCATTCCATAGAGCCATGTGACTTCTGTGGCCACTCACTGATATTATTGGGTCTTGACCAGTACACACAGACTTCACTTCTGAACCCAGTGATTGGCTGCAGCGTTCATGTGAACATAAGTTATGTGATCACAGTAGTATACTAAGCAGAGTCAGGGACCACAGGAGTGGCAGTACTGGTATAGCATGGAAGTTAACAGGTGAGTATTGGTTTTCCTCTATTTTATAACATTTCCTGCTGTTTGAATGTTAATTAGATCCTAAATAACCTTTTAATGTTATATTTTTATAACTTTCTTCATAAAAAGACCATTTCCATTCAAAAATGCTTTCTTTATTGTTTACAAAGCGTAGATAAGGAAGCCCTGCCTGCGTAAGCATTTTTACTAACTGTAAAACTGTAAGTCCTGTATTTCTTTTAAGGCACAATTCCATGCTCTATTTAATATTGCCTATGTTGCAATTTACTAAAATGAGTTAATAAAATATTTTCTTTCCTCCAGCAAAAAAAGCCAGAGGAGGAAGATGGTACGACTGACACAGCAACTTCATCATCCAATAACCATGAAAAAGACAGTGGTGTGGGTCGCACTGATGAAAGCCTGCACCATGATGAAAGCTCAGAGATGGAAAATATAATCAAAGATTGCAACATTACCCATCTGCAGAGAAATGCAGCCCTAAGACAGAGTCGGGATACGTTAGGAGGCAGTGAACTGCAATGCAATGAAAGTTTGGTTTCTGGAGAATGCATAGATTCTGATCTCACTGTCAATCAAGAAGAAGAGTGTGACAGGTTTCGGCAACTGCTAGAGCTTAAGTGTCAAATCCGGAATCGAGGAGAATATGACCTGTACTACTCTAGTAGCACGATTGAATGTAGCAGATCAGAGCATGGAGTAGAACATGAGTTACAACTTTTAAATGAAGAGCTTAGAAGTATTGAACTTGAATGCCAGAGCATTATGCAGGCACACCGTCGCAAAAATGCTAATAATCAGAGCGCAGACATTTGGAAAATTCATGACGATGAATTTTGTAATTATAATACCAGCATTGAAGTACAGAGAAGTAAAGTAGGTAATATTCGGGAACATACAGAGAGATCTGATAAGGACAGTTCTAGTGCGTATAACACGGCAGAAAGCTGTAGAAGCACACCTATGACAGTAGACAGATCCCCAGACAGCTCTCTTCAAAGAATTATCAGTATTACAAATCATAAAAATCTCAGAAGCACTATTGTTACAAACCATTTATCATCTGGACTAAGCAGTTTTGAGAATACCCCATCCAAATCTAAAACCAATGAAAAGAAATTTAGCACAGAATACCAAGGAAATATGCTAGACTGCAGTACATTCTTAGACCACAGGAAAAGAAGCACTGAAGAAATTCCATATCTTTCCCCTTATCACAGTACAGCATATAGACATGGAAACATCCCTGTTCATGCAAGACACTATCAAAGCTACATGCATCTCATCCAACAAAAATCAGCTGTGGAATATGCACAAAGTCAAATAAATCTTGTAGCAATGTGTAAAGAATCACAAAGGTCAACAGAGCCAAGAATGGAATGGAAAGTCAAAATCAGGAGTGATGGTACGAGATACATTACTAAAAGACCAGTGAGGGACAAACTTCTTAAAGAGCGTGCCTTAAAAATCAAGGAGGAGAGAAGCGGGATGACTACAGATGATGATACCATGAGTGAGATGAAGATGGGACGTTACTGGAGTAAGGAGGAAAGAAAGCAGCACCTTATGAGAGCAAAAGAGCAAAGACGAAGAAGGGAATTCATGATGCGTAGCAGGTTGGAATGTCTCAAGGAAAGTCCACAAAGCGGCAGTGAGAGCAGAAAAGAAGTTAGTATAATTGAACTGAGTCATAAAAAAATGATGAAAAAACGTAACAAAAAGATACTGGATAACTGGATGACAATTCAAGAACTGATGACACATGGAGAAAAGTCTCCTGATGGAGCCAGAGTACATAATGCCTTTTTATCAGTCACTACTGTTTGAGTAGGGCTGACAAGGAGTAGACTACCTTTTTAGGTAGAGTGTGATTGCCTCGTTCAATGTGGCATTTTATAGATTTTGTGACTGTTTATAGTTTCTCTTTTGTAAACAAACTGACAATTTTACATTTTCTTTTTCATATATTGCTACTTTACTTACCAATATGGAATTATTTGTGAAAATATTAAAATGGTTCATTTTTTTTTTATTCCGAAAACTTGAAGAAGCCATTTGTTTTATCAATATATTTATTGTAAGTGGAAATTTATTTCTCTAGCTTTTTTTTCCTTTTATACTTTCATGGAGACATAAAGTAAATACCAAAATAAACCGTTTTATATACCTGTTTATTGGAAGACACACAAAGTTTGTAATGTACCACATCTCATCTTCTGACGTGTTTGATGAAGACAGTGTACATTGAATATGTATTTTACAGCTGTATTTGTTCTATAAAAGTGTCAGTTGGCAACTTTGCCATGATTTGTGTTGGCATAAGTCATGTAGCTAGATATAACTGTGGAGATGGATTCAAAATAAATTATTATTCATCATTGCTAATAATGACTGTATTAGTTTGAGTTTACTCTTTGAATACATGAATTTATTGTATGCACTTATATACTTCCAAATATACTGCCAAATAGACATATGGCAGATAAATGTATGCAGTTAGGCATCCAATGTTCCTAAATAATTTTAAACAATCTAAAGCATTTAATTGTCATTTGTAATCAACCATCCAATTTGTTAAACATGCGGGATCAGCATATGAATTCAGGCTGATGACAGAATGGTAGCCGAAACCTTCAGTTGATAGAAAATACTTAAATGGGCTGTCCAGGTTTGACACGAAAGTCTACAGTTTCTTTATGTGATTGCAGACTTGTGAATCCTCACATCGCGTTGTCAGGATTCTCTGGGGCTGACAGCAAGACCAGGTGGTCATGTGACCACAAGTATGCAGCATGCATACTCCCAGCCACATTCCGACTAGACATGCATGGCCTCACTCAATTCAATCATATTAAGCAACGCTCCATATGTCTAGTGGGAATGTGGCCGAGAGTATACATATCACATACCCGCGGTCACACAAACACACTCTCCCGGTGCCGCCTTTAGAGAAACCTGACAGTGTGTGCTGTGCACGATGTGAGGATTTACAAGTTTGCAGTCACATGACTGCAGACATTTGTGGCAAACTTGGACAACCCCTATAATGATTTGTGGAGATCTTCCAGAGAGATCTTCACAGTAAAAATATCAATTTTCCTATATTTTCATTGGCTATATAATGTGGCCAGTTTTCGAGATATCAACTATCACCTGATCACAATGAGCTCTCTTATACGTACAATATGTAGAAGTAGATATCCAGTTGTCAACATGTCAGGATGAGTGAAAATATCAGTTGTGATCATTCATCAGCCTGACAGGAACTTGCTTTAACATGGCTTACAGATAACTGCCTCAAGCAAAAGTTTTTTTTCAATTTTTTCAATCAACTAGTCCTAGGGGTCATGCAGATGAGTGTATAAATCAGATGTGTGCAGTCTGACTTTTCTTTAGATAGCACACTGAGATATATTAAACAATAGGGCAGATCAGCTGAATGATTTTTCTCTCAATCCGACTGTCCATGAAAAAAAAATCACAGCATGCACTATTCTCTTCAAGTCTTTGGGTGTGTAAAAAAAAAATCTGATTTCAAACTAAACATTCTTCTGACATCAAATTTGTATGGATGTATATCTGTTATTAACCTAGGAAACTGTATTTGATCATGCACATTTTTTTTATGCAGATGTATGAAAACCGATTGCACACAGACATCACACGGATTTCACATGGACATAAAAAAACAGACTCATGAATGGCACACCGTTACGATACTGATGAAGCAAGTATGGAATCCAATGGCTGGAGGAGGGTAGTGGGGAACAGCAAGCGGTAGTGGAAGTCCTTGAAGGTAGCAATAGGAGCATTTGGAAACAATCCGGAGAGAAGCAGGAACAGTCTGGTTAAAACAGTTCTCATGGGCTGGAGACGGGAACAAGACAAATAGCTAGATACAATGCTCAAGCAATGAGTGAGTGTTCCATGTGGCTTTAAATAGGCCCAAGCAGGAAACAAGATGGCTTCCACAGGTTCACAATCTGCCATCTTAGTAAAGGTCGATTACAAAACATAACCGCAGCCTCCAGTGGTAGGGAGTGGAAGTACAGCACAGTTCTCACGATGAGCAAAAGCCGCCACAAGTGGTCAATTCACAGGAGGACAACAGGTGTCCTGACATTATTCCCCCTTTCAACAACAGCCTCTGGATGATGCTTGACTTGCTTTATCTGGGTGTCCTTGGTGAAACCCTGTAAGCAGTTGGGGACCGTTGATATTTTCTACAGTAAGGAGTAGTGATGAGCGAGCATGCTCGCTACTGCTCGGTGCTCGCCCGAGCATCTCACTGCTTGAGATGCTCGGCTCTCGCCGAGTATTTCCGGGTTGCTAGGGCGGGAACTCGGGTCCCCTCCCTGCATGTTTGACGCTCTTTAGAGAGCCAATGAACATTCAGGGATTGCCTGCCATGCACTGTAATGTCGTAGCCATGTTGGTTGTGGGCATTACAACGATTGGCTGGCCGCACAGCGTCATCAGGTCTGGTCTATATCAGACCTGGCGCCGCCATGCTCCTCACAGTCACTCCGGATCAGACAGTGTAGGGAGAGCTGCTACTGTGTCAGGGAGAGATTTGATCGTGTATTAGGTAGTGTAGGGAGAAAAAACGTACATTACACATATCCATGTTAACAAACAGTCCTTCTGAGGACTAATCCATCTGCAGAAATATCAGGCAGGCAGGGTGTATAGGCAGGCGGTGTATAAAGCAGACTACAGTGCAGATAGCACAAGAGGCTCCATTCCAATTCTGCCTTCTGCTGCTGTTGTATAGAAATATCTCAAGGCCCAGGTCTCAGGTGCCAGGAATACCTTTCTTTGGATCTTAATCCTCATTATTTGCTTAAAAAGCAATCCAGAGAACACCATTTTTTTCTGTGCCATTTGCTTGTTGGCAGAATACAGCCAGGTCCTTTCATATTAGAGCGCTAGAAATCCAGCTATTTAAACTGTGTTTTCTCCGTCAAACGGATCACATATACGTTGTCAGAAAATGCTGCCATTTCTGGCCTCCATTAAAAATTTCCTTTAGTGTGTCATTGAAGCAATTCACCGCAGTTTGCTATTCAAACTACTTACCTACAGGCCAGGTATTTAAAACTATGTTTTCTCCATCAAAATGATCACATATACAGTACAGACCAAAAGTTTGGACACACCTTCTCATTTAAAGATTTTTCTGTATTTTCAAGACTATGAAAATTGTACATTCACATTGAAGGCATCAAAACTATGAATTAACACATGTGGAATTATATACTTAACAAAAAAGTGTGAAACAACTGAAAATATGTCTTACATTCTAGGTTCTTCAAAGTAGCCACCTTTTGCTTTGATGACTGCTTTGCATACTCTTGGCATTCTCTTGATGAGCTTCAAGAGGTAGTCACCAGAAATGGTCTTCGAACAATCTTGAAGGAGTTCCCAGAGATGCTTAGCACTTGTTGGCCCTTTTGCCTTCACTCTGCTGTCCAGCTCACCCCAAACCATCTCGATTGGGTTCAGGTCTGGTGACTGTGGAGGCCAGGTCATCTGGCGTACACCCCATCACTCTCCTTCTTGGTCAACTAGCCCTTACACAGCCTGGAGGTGTGTTTGGGGTCATTGTCCTGTTGAAAAATAAATGATGGTCCAACTAAACGCAAACCGGATGGAATAGCATGCTGCTGCAAGATGCTGTGGTAGTCATGCTGGTTCAGTATGCCTTCAATTTTGAATAAATCCCCAACAGTGTCACCAGCAAAGCACCCCCACACCATCACACCTCCTCCTCCATGCTTCACGGTGGGAACCAGGCATGTAGAGTCCATCCGTTCACCTTTTCTGCGTCGCACAAAGACAAGGAGGTTGGAACCAAAGATCTCAAATTTGGACTCATCAGACCAAAGCACAGATTTCCACTGGTCTAATGTCCATTCCTTGTGTTCTTTAGCCCAAACAAGTCTCTTCTGCTTGTTGCCTGTCCTTAGCAGTGGTTTCCTAGCAGCTATTTTACCATGAAGGCCTGCTGCACAAAGTCTCCTCTTAACAGTTGTTGTAGAGATGTGTCTGCTGCTAGAACTCTGTGTGGCATTGACCTGGTCTCTAATATGAGCTGCTGTTAACCTGCGATTTCTGAGGCTGGTGACTCGGATAAACTTATCCTCAGAAGCAGAGGTGACTCTTGGTCTTCCTTTCCTGGGGCGGTCCTCATGTGAGCCAGTTTCTTTGAAGCACTTGATGGTTTTTGCAACTGCACTTGGGGACACTTTCAAAGTTTGCCCAATTCTTCGGACTGACTGACCTTCATTTCATAGAGTTATGATGGCCACTCGTTTTTCTTTGCTTAGCTGCTTTTTTCTTGCCATAATAAAAATTCTAACAGTCTATTCAGTGGGACTATCAGCTGTGTATCCACCTGACTTCTGCACAACACAACTGATGGTTCCAACCCCATTTATAAGGCAAGAAATCCCACTTATTAAACCTGACAGGGCACACCTGTGAAGTGAAAACCATTTCCGGTGACTACCTCTTGAAGCTCATCAAGAAAATGCCAAGAGTGTGCAAAGCAGTCATCAAAGCAAAAGGTGGCTACTTTGAAGAACCTAGAATATAAGACATATTTTTAGTTGTTTCACACTTTTTTGCTAAGCATATAATTTCACATGTGTTAATTCATAGTTTCAATGCCTTCAGTGTGAATGTACAATTTTCAAAGTCATGAAGATACAGAAAAATCTTTAAATGAGAAGGTGTGTCCAAACTTTTGGTCTGTACTGTACGTTGTCAGAAAATATTGTCATTTCTGGCCTCCATTAAAAATTTCCTTTAGTGTGTCATTGAAGCAATTCACCGCAGTTTGCTATTCAAACTACTTACCTACAGGCCAGGTATTTAAACTCTGTTTTCTCTATCACACGGATCACATATAAGTTCGTTCCAAACTCAGTCATTTGTAGTGAGCGTGGAAGATACTGTCCTCCATATCAAATGGGCAAGGAAAGTGGCAAGGGACGGGGAACTGGACGTGATGGTAATGGTGCATGCAGAGGCCGAGGACAAGGAGGTGGGCAAGACGAAATTGTGCCACAACAAACACCCATATCTTCTCGCCTGACCTTCCTGTCCGAATTTCTAGGGGACCGCCGCACAGAACTATTGAACCCAGAGCAGTGTCAAAAGGTTGTTGGTTGGACAGCGGATAATGCTTCCAGTCACTTAGCCACCACCACCACTACCCTCCATTTCACACGGTCAAGTCTCAGTAGCCGAGAGTCTGAACCGCATATTCCTCACCCTGATCCTCCTTCCTCCCACCATGCAGAGTACCCAGAGAAAACTGATCCCACACTTGGACACTCTGAAGAGCTGTTCACTTTTCCATTTATAGATTCAGCCTCTCGCTCGGTCCACTTGAAGCGGGGCAAGAGGAGATCGCGTGTAGCGATGCACAAATATTTTAGCAGTCACGGTCACACGAAGGCGATAGTGGGAAAGTGTCACAAGAGGTGGACGATGATGAGACACAATTTCCAGAAAGTCAGGAGGACCAGGGTGCGGAAGTGGAAGACGAGGTGGTGGATGATATAGTAACTGACCCAACCTGGCAGGAGGACATGCAGAGTGAGGACAGCAGCACACAGGGGGAGGGAGGCAGAGCACCCCAACAGGCAGGAAGAAGCAGTGTGGTGGCCGCAGACAGACCTTTTAGGTCTTCCTGAGTCTTCTAGCTTTTTAAAGACTCTGCAGATAACCCCAAAAAGGCCATTTGCACCACCTGAGAGGCCAGCATCAGCAGGGGTGGCAAAACGACCAGCCTGACCACCACAAGCATGATCAGGCACATGGCAGCAAAGCACCCGACTTTGTGGGCCGAACCCCAGGGTCCAGGAACAGTGTCTGCAGGTGGCACCATTGCTTCTTCCGCTGTTGTGCATGCAAGCCAATCCCGTGTCCATGGTGCAAGCAAAGACGCCTCCTGCCCTGCACCTGTCGTTGAGCACTCTCAAGTTGCAGTATCAGGAAGCACTTCCATGTCCTTGTCCCAGCGCAGCATTCAGTTGTTGATACCCCAGTCCTTGGAACGCAAGCGCAAATATGCAGCCCACACTACTAAATTCTCACATTTCATGACTGCTTGCGCTTGAAATGTTGCCTTTTAGGCTCATGGAGGCAGAAGCATTCTGCAACCTGATGGCGGCGGCCATCCCTTGGTCCTCGGTCCCCAGCCGCCACTTTTTCTCTCGGTGTGTCGTCCCCGCATTACACCAGCACGTGTCCCAAAACATTAGCCGTGCTCTCAACAACGCAGTTACCGGTAAAGTCCACCTAACCACGGACACGTGGACAAGTGCATGTGGGCAGGGACGGTACATCTCGCTGACGGCACACTGGGTAAACATAGTGGAAGCCGGGACCCAGTCGGACCTTGGGACGGAACACGTCCTCCCGACGCCAAGGATTGCGGGCCCTAGGTCAATCAGGGTTGCCCCGATGGTCTACAGCTCCTGCACCTCATCCTCCTCAGCCTCCTCTTCCTCTTCAGCCTCCATCTCTGAAATGATCACATCACTCACAAGCTGGAAGCACTGCAGCACTGCCTCAGCCAAGCGGCAACAGGCTGTGCTGAAGCTAATATGCTTAGGTGAAAAATCACACAATGCTGAAGAGTTGTTCACAGCTTTGAAAGAGCAGGCAGATCTGTGGCTCACACCGCTGAACCTACAGCCAGGCATGGTCATGTGTGACAATTGCCGGAACCTGGTGGCGGCTCTGAGGCGAGGCGAGCTCACACACGTTCCATGCCTGGCCCATGTGCTTAACCTCGTGGTTCAGTGATTTCTCAAATCCTACCCGGAGCTGCCGGATCTGTTTGTTAAAGTACGCCGCCTGTGTGCCCATTTTAGAAAGTCAGCTACAGCTTCCGCCGCCCTTGCAGTGTTTCAGCAGCGTTTGCAGCTTCCGGCTCATAGACTGGTGTGTGATGTCCCCACGCATTGGAACTCTACACTGCAGATGTTGGGAAGGATTTGTGAGCAGAAGAGGGCAGTTGTTGAGTACCAGTATCAACAAGGCCGTCGGTATTCAGTTCAGACTCCACACATAAGACCTCAGGAGTGGACATGGATGTCAGACATATGTACCATCCTCCAAAACTTTGAGGACTCCACCAAGATGGTGAGCGGCGATGACACCATAATTAGCATCACCATCCTGCTTCTCTGTCTTCTGAAACGCTCTCTGCTCACAATCAAAGAGGATGCATTGCAGGCGGAGCACGATGAGATTGAGCAAGGAACCATACAGGGTGATTACACACAGCCAAGCCTCTCATCCCAATGTGGATTGGGTGACAATGAGGAAGAGGAAGAGGAGGAGGAAGGAAAGGAGCTAGTTTCATGCACTATAGATGGTAGTACCTGCACAGTTGTCATACCGTCTGTTCAGCATGGATGGCCAGAGGACAGAGAGGAGGAGGAGGAGGAGAGCATGGTCAGTTATCCTCTTGGTGAGGACAAGGAAGTCTTGCCTGTTAGTAGTCTGGCACGCATGGCTGAATTTATGTTACGCTGCCTTTCCCATGACCCTCGCGTACTCAAAATTTTGGGTGACAGTCATTACTGGTTGGTGACACTTCTAGACCCAAGCTACAAGGAGAACATTATATCTCTTATTCCTGAGGTGGACAGGTCTACAAAAATGGGGCTGTAGCAAAGGGCCCTTGTTGCGGAACTATTAAAAATATTCTCATCTGAAAACGCTGGCGGCAGAGGGCACACTTTGTTGGTCAAACAAGGAGTACAGGCGAGAGAGACACAACTTCAATCCAGCAGAGGCAGGGGAACACTGTTAAAGTTCAGGGAGGGCTTTCTCAGACCCTCCCATCGCATAGGCCCTGAGGCGCGGGGTACTCTCACAAGGAGTGCAAAGTTTGGGAAGATGCTGATTGAGTACCTTGCCGACCGTACCAACATCCTCCGTGATTCCTCTGTGCCTTATAATTATTGGGTATCCAAGCTAAATATGTTGGAATGAACTGACTCTCTATGCCTTGGAGGTCCTGGCCTGCCCTGCCACCAGCGTTTTTTCAGAGCGGGTTTTTAGTGCCGCTGGTGGAATTATAACTGATAAGCGCATCCGCCTGTCAACTGAAAATTCTGATACTCTGACTCTTATAAAAATAATCAAGGGCTGGATTGGGCCAGACTTCTTAACACCACCGAATGATAGGAGAGTAACATAAACTCAAATCCAGTGTCTTTTCTTGGGAGGAATATTCCCATGCACCTTTTCACACCCACAAATGGGTATACGCTTCCAGATTTTATCTATTTGCTGTTGTCCTCCTCCTTCTCCTCATCCTCCACCACCATATCACCAGGGTGACCGTGGTCCGTGATGCAACACCCACATAATTTTTTTAAAGGGTGTTTATGATGCCCGTGAAATGTTTTTTTATACAGTATGTTCATGTATACCCCCCAGGGGTAAATGTTTGTCAGCCCATACACTTAGTGCATGGGCATTACAAGTATAGGAGGCCCGCTCCTTTCTAATGGGAACATTGTTTTATGAGGCCCTCCTCTACATCTCTTCCAAGGGGCATTGAAGTGCCTCCAAATTTTTGGCAGCCCTTGCATTCACTGCATAGGCCAACACTATGGGAGACTCTCTCCTTTCTAATGGGAATTTGTCATTACTGTGGCCCTGCTCCATGTGTCTTTAAATTCTTAGTGGGGTTTTTCCTAAAATTGGTCAGGCATTGGACTCATTGCATACAATATAACTGTATAGCAGACCCTCTCCTTTCTAAAATTGGTCAGGCATTGGACTCATTGCATAACCTATAACTGTATAGCAGACCCTCTCCTTTCTAATGGGAACATGTCGTACCTTGTTACTGTGGCCCTGCTCTATGTGTCTTTAAATTTTTAGTGGGGTTTTTCCCAAATTTTGGCAGCCCTTGCAGTCACAGCATGGGCATTACCACTACAGAAGACCCGCTCCTTTATAATGGGAACATTTGTTTTACTGAGACCCTCCTCTATGTCTCTTCAAAGGGGTATTGGGTTGTGTCCAAACTTTTGGCAGCCCTTGCAGTCACTGGATACGCATTAACAGTATAGGAGACCCACTTGTTAATAATGGGAACAACAAAGCATTGCCGGCTCTAACAATTGTGAGGGCCGACTGCTGGCCTTTTAAGAATAGTAAGGGCCGTCTAATGTCCCTGTAAAAATAGGCTTTATGGCTTTCCGAGTCCCTCCATCATAAAAAAAAAAGAATGTGTCTGATGATGTGTCACACACCACATTGCCAGATAAGGTTGTAAATTGTTAAAATGACATTTCCCGGTGATTGCATTTGTCTTAAGAAATAATGTAAAAAAAAACAAAAAAATAGGATCTTTCTTTAGCATAAAAAACAGCGTCACCAATTTAACCTCAATGTAATCACAATGTTCAGCTCATGCACCTCTTCCTCCATCTCCGAAATGATCACATCTGTCACAAGCTGACAGCACTGCAGCACTGCCTTGGCCAATTGACAAACCGCCCAGCGCTGCAGAGTTGTTGAAAGCTGTAACACAGCAGCCTGATCTGTGGCTCTCACCGCTGAACATACAGCCAGGCATGGTCGTGTGTGACAATGGGTGCAACCTGGTGACGGATAAATGACAGCCGGGGTAGATACAGTTTCCCTCTATGCCAGTCCTTTCACCGAGCTAAAGAATATGGCTGTGGTGAAATACAACTCCAACTGAGAAGCTGTTTCAGATTGAAAAACATTTTGCCCACCAGAGGATTTGATTCTGAGGGCTAACCTTTCTCACCTGCTCAAGAGGTAGAAGCCAAGGCACACCAGAGGATTCTCTGGTGTGAACGTCCAACCCTGCTGAGAAGCAGTCCTGGCTAAGAAAAGTCTGTGGGAAGGTTCCCGGACAATCTATGGCTGCTTTTTTACTGAGGAGGAAAGACACGCAAACACGGGGAGAACATACAAAGTCCTTGCAGATGTTGTCCTTGCTGGGATTTGAACCCAGGATCCCAGCGCTGCAAGGCTTCAGTGCTAACCACTTATCCAATGTGCTGCCATTCACCCTCTAATATCTAACAGGCTGGAGAAACTTGCACCTACTGCCACTCTATCTTCAGCTTCTTTGTTAGAAAATGTATTTGGGCAGCCACTCAGACTACCAAATAAAATTCCGGAGAAGGAAATTGGGGATGGCTTCGCTACTGGTGCTGGGGGCAGTGCTAATACAATGGCGTCGTACCATAGTTTGCTGGAAATATTCTAGGCTGGTAGGAGGCAAGCAAATTCCCACAGAAAAGCACTAGCAGTAATGTTCAGGCCACATTTCATGTGCAAGCAGCTTTAGAGGACTTCCTGGGAGAAATGACACGCAGGTTAGATACAGTTTCCCTCTATGCCAGTCCTTTCATCGAGCTAAATACAACTCTCAGCCAAAAAAGTTGTGGACTGGCTCCGTACCGTCCCTGACCACATTCACCTGTCCACGTGTTTGGGGTTAGGCGATCCTTCCCAGTAAGTGCACTAGGAGGGGCACGGGTAATGTTGTGGGACCCGTGCTTGTGGAAAGCGGAGGCGATACTGGGAAATATAGTGGCGGCTGGGGACCGAGTACGGACACCCGGCCGCCGCCGGCATGAGGTTGTGAAAATCTTCCGCCTCCACGAGCTTAAAAGGCCATATTTCAAGTGCAAAGAGCGGCCCAGAAGTCTGGCAGTTTAGTGTTGCGGCCTGTGGGTGAGTGGCTGGCTGCATATTTGCACTTGTATTCCAAGTAACAGAAAACTAAGCAGATGTGGCCTCTATCATCATCATGGCCTCACCTCGGCACTATGAACTCTCCTGAAGGAGAAGCCAGGGCCCACTGGAGGAGTCTCCGGTTCTCTGGTGAGCCCGTCCAACCCTGCCGAAAAGCAGCCCTGGCTAAGAAAAATGTTGGGGAAGGTTCCCGAACACTCTATGGCTGCTTTTCTAATGTGGATCAGCCATTCTTTTGCATGTTATTTATCAAAACGCTTTACAGGTCAGGCCATTGTCCAACTCTGTTTTCAAGAATTTAAATTCACAAAGAAAGACGTGTGTGTGTGTCAAAGCACCACCGACAAGTGTGAGTTGTTGTTGGACGGGCTGCCATTGCTTCTACAACAAGTTCAATTACAGGACTTCCTGGGAGAAATGACATGCAGGGTACATATGGTTTCCCTCTATGCCCGTCCTTTCACAGAGCTAAATACAACTCTTAGCAAAAAAAGTTGTGGACTGGCTCTGTACCATCCCTGGCCACATTCACCTGTCCACGTGTTTGTGGTTAGGCGGTCCTTCCCAGTAAGTGCACTGGGGAGGGCACTGGTAATGTTGTGGGACCCGTGCTTGTGGAAGGCGGAGGCGATACAGGGAAATATAGTGACGGCTGGGGACCGAGTATGGACACCCGGCTGCGACCGGCATGAGGTTGTGAAAAGCTCCATGAGCTTAAAAGGCCATATTTCAAGTGTAAAGAGCTGCCCAGAAATCTGGCAGTTTAGTGTTGCAGCCTGTGGGTGAGAGGCTGGCTGGCTGCATACTTGCACTTGCATTCCAAGTAACAGAAAACTAAGCAGATGGTGGCCTCTATCATCATTATGGCCTCACCTTGGCACTATGAACTCTCCTGAAAGAGAAGCCAGGGCCCGCCGGAGGAGTCTCCGGTTCTCTGGTGAGCCCATCCAACCCTGCTGAAAAGCAGCCCTGTGTTATGCTGGTGTGTCCTTTAATAAAATAAAATAAAACTTAAAGGACACGTCGGGGTCCACCGTACTGCAGAGGAGCTGCAGCAGCTGAGTCCCAGAGGAATGTTCAGCTAAGCACAGAGAAAGAAATGAACTAGTATGTTAAGTGCACACACAAGTAGTAACTAAACAAGGTACAATGCTGGGAGTTAACAACACTCCATAAACGAAACTAATAAACTTCTGCACTGCAAGACACCGCTGTGCAGAGCAGGAAGGATTTGGCAGCACGAAACGCCTGAGCACTAGATGGCGGCATATACAGCTGCAGGTAGCTGCAGGCCAGGAAAGGCCTGGAACCTAAGTTCCTAAAGAGGAGGAGGATCTCTGCAGCACCCAAAACATGGGTGTAAAAGTGGCAGTTTGACCACACATACAATGGCGGACCCTGGAATGCTGGATTGGTAGCAAGGACGCCTCCATGGCGTGGACACCAACCGGTGAACCGACATGGTACAGCGTGCTGCTCACAGCATTCACCTAGCCCTAATTGATGGCTAGGATGACTAGGGAGCTTTCAGGAGGAACCCTTGACAATGACTCTCACACACTGCATTTACTGCCAGAGACCTCACCCCAGGTAAGAAAGAGATAGACTAGGCACCGGGGCGCAGCCAACGGAAACCTAAAATACACTAGAGACAGCCCCAGCCCCCCAGGACAACCAAACATGCTGTACCAGACAGCAGGGGGCGTGGTTTAGCGGCACATGGCCGCAAGGGGGCATGGCTTAGCAGCACATGACCGCAAAAGGGCGTTACTTAGCGGCACATGATCAGAAACGCAGAAACCACACTTAGAATCCCTAGAATGGAACCTAAATGCTGACAATTACTGACCAGCAGGAAAGGGCCTGGCCGGACGCCGTGAGAAAGCCCTTCTCCTGCGTACCGGCCTAACATTACCCCCCCTCTCTCGGTCTCCCTCCCCCGGAATTATGGGTACGCTCAAAAGCGGCAATAAGATCCGGAGTGTTGATATTGTCTACCGGCTCCCAAGTCCTATCCTCCGGATCATAATCCCACCAGTCCACTGAATAAAACTTCTTGCCCATAACCACCTTAGAAGCAATGATTTCATTTACCTCAAAGTCATCCTGCGCAGATTCCGATTCAGCCGGAAAGGAACCAGAGAATTCATTGAGAGTAACTGGCTTGAGTAAAGAAACATGGAAGGTGTTAGAAATTCGCCAAGCAGCCGGCAATTTCAGCCGATAGGCCGCATCATTCACTTTGGCCAAGATTTTAAATGGCCCCAAATACTGGGGAGCAAATTTAGTCGAAACCACTCGGAGGCGAATATTGCGTGCAGAAAGCCACATCAAGTCCCCAGGAGCATAACTTGTAGCAGGACGCCGATGCCTATCGGCCATGACCCTCATACGCTCCTTAGAAGCATGCAAAGACTCCTGAGTCTGATCCAAGATATCCCTGGCATTCGTTGCCCCATCCTCCACAGCAAGAAGAGGCATAAGTAGCCCCGCCAACCGTTCCCTAGACGGCTTATTTCGCGCACAAGAGACGCAGGTGGCGACAAAATGGGAGATATCAGTAGACATCTTGGGCCACCAATAGGACCGAGAAATTAACTCTTTGGTCCGTTTGTCCCCAAAGTGCCCTCCAATCTTGGAGGAGTGACCCTAAAGGAGAACCTCTTGCCTACGAGACTCTGGCACAAAGGTCCTCCCAGGCGGAAGTCCCTGCAAGGTGACAGGGTTCACAGAGAGTAAACTCTCGGATGGAACAATAAGCCACGGTTCCGACTCCTCGCCCAGGGGGTCAAAAGAGCGAGACAGAGCATCTGCCCGTGGATTAGATTTACGGATAAACCCCCTTGCCAGATTATCTGCAATGTATTCTGACATTGCTTTTGTCTCAGGAACCGACAAAGGATATACCCTGCCTCTTGGGGGTTCCGAACCCGGTGGTAAATTTATGGCACAATCATACACCCGGTGAGGTGATAGAGTCTCTGCAGCTTTTTTGGAGAAAACATCTGCATACTCCGTGTATTGAACGGGTAACGCTGACAGCTCTGGAGGTAACTCAGAACGAGAAACTGGAAGCGCCGGACGAATACAATTCCCCTGGCAGGAAGAGCTCCACTGGAAAACCTGACCAGTTGACCAGTCCAGATGGGGGGAATGCCTCCGGATCCGGAGCCAGGGCAGGCCCAAAAGTACAGAATCCACCCCCTCCTACATCACCAGGAAAGAAATAGATTCAAAATGGCTAGCTCCTATCTGGAGCTGTGTAGCCTCAGTACGCTGGGTAACCTCATTAGGCAGAACAACCCCGTTAACTAATTGGATTTTAACTGGATTAGGAAGTAAAATTAATGGAACTTAGTGGCTCTGATCGAAAGACGCGGACATAAAGTTTGCCTCTACTCCCGAGTCCACACAAGCTCCTATCTCCACAGTCTTCTGATCAAGAATGACTGAGGAAGGCAAAAGAATTTGAGGAAATAAATTCATTTTCTAGTGACTCGCCTCCAACAGACACTAGAACTCCCCGTTTAACATGCGGAGAGCGACTGGTGCATCGCACAGGGCCCCGAGGGGTGTGCGACGATAGACTGGATTTTATTGACTGTTTGGGAGGACAAAGACCCTCCGTGCGTTACACCTCCATGGGCACAGAGGGGTCGAAATTGCCCAAAACCTCACTCAGAGGCACTGAGAAGGTTGGAGCAGAACGCTCCCATAGCTTCTCAGCAGTCACCTCCAGTCGTCTCTCGGCAAACCAAAGGTCAATTCTGGTAGCAAGATTAATCAATGCCTCAATCGTTACTGGCACCTCTCGGGTAGCCAACGCAACTTTTACATGGAAGGCCTGACCTCTCCAGAAAATGGGAATCAGAGCCCTGTCTGGCCAATCCAACTGAGCTGCTAGGGTGCGGAAATGCACCGCATAGTCGCTTACGGATGACATAGCCTGACTAATAGCGAGAAGACGCATGGCAGTGTCATTGGTGACCTCAGGATCCAAAAAGACCTATTTGAGGGCTGTTGCGAAACCGGCTACAGTCTGCACAACTGGATCCGACAGTTCCCAGAGTGGAGTAGCCCACTCCAGCGCCCGCTCGGAGCTTGGAGAGAATGGAAAATATAAATCCCACACTAGACCTATCAGTGGGGTACACCTGTGGTTGTAACTCGAAGTGCACCGCACATTGATTGAGAAACCCCCGACAGGTCCGAGCGCTACCAGAAAACTTACTTGGAAGTGCTATGCGAGGAGTTAGGACAGGGGAGGGTATTAGAGCGGCTACCGTCTGGCCCACAGCCTGAGCGGTCAGAGTCGGAAGGTCCATAGTCGGCGGACATTGTACTACATGTTGCTACCGAGACTCCAGCTGCTGGATATGGCGTTGCATCGCGGATGAGCCGTTCTGACTCTGTGCAGTAGCCGTCATACTCAGCCAGACCTTGGCCTAGTCTAATGTTACGCTGGCATGTCCTTTAATAAAATAAAATAAAACTTAAAGGACACATCGGGGTCCACCGGACTGCAGAGGAGCTGCAGCAGCTGAGTCCCAGAGGAATGTTCAGCTAAGCACAGAGAAAGAAATGAACTAGTGTGTTAAGTGCACACACAAGTAGTAACTAAACAAGGTACAATGCTGGGAGTTAACAACACTCCAGAAACGAAACCAATAAACTTCTGCACTGCAAGACACTGCTGTGCAGAGCAGGAAGGATTTGGCAGCATGAAACACCTGGGCACTAGATGGTGGCGTATAGAGCTGCAGGTAGCTGCAGGCCAGGAAAGGCCTGGAACCTAAGTTCCTAAAGAGGAGGAGGATCTCTGCAGCACCCAACACATGGGTGTAAAAGCGGCACTGTGACCACACATACAATGGCGGAACCTGGAATGCTGGATTGGTAGCAAGGACACCTCCGTGGTGTGGACACAAACCGGTGAACCAACATGGTAGAGAGTGCTGCTCTCAGCATTCCCCTAGCCCTAATTGATGGCTAGGATGACTAGGGAGCTTTCAGCAGGAACCCTTGACAACGACTCTCACACATTGCATTTACTGCCAGAGACCTCACCCCAGGTTAGAAAGAGATAGACTAGGAACCGGGGCGGAGCCCACGGAGCCCTTAAATACACTAGAGACAGCCACAGCCCCCAAGGACAACCAATCTCGCTGTACCAGACACCAGGGAGCGTCGATTAGCATCACATGACCACAAGAGGGCGTGGCTTAGCGGCACATGACCGCAAGAGGGCGTGACTTAGTGGCACATGAGCAGAAATGCAGAAACCACACTTAGAATCCCTAGAACGGAACCTAAATGCTGACAATTACTGACCAGCAGGAAAGGGCCTGGCCGGACGCCGCGAGAAAGCCCTTCTCCTGCGTACCGGCCTAACGCCCTGGCTAAGGAAAGTGTGGGGGAAGGTTCCCGGACACTCTATGGCTGCTTTTTTAATGTTGATCGGCCATGCTAATGCATGTTATTTCTCAAAACGTGTCACAGATCAGGCCATTGTCCAACTCTGTATTCAAGAAATTAAATGCGCAAAGAAAGATGTGTGTGTGTGTCAAAGCACCACAGACAAGTGCGAGTTGATGTTGGATGGGCTGCCATTGCTTCTGCAACAAGCTGAATTAGAGGACTTCCTGGGAGAAATGACACGCAGGGTACATACGGTTTCCCTCTATGCCAGTCCTTTCACCGAGCTAAATGCAACTCTTAGCAAAAAAAGTTGTGGACTGGCTCCGTACCATCCCAGGCCACATTCACCTGTCCACGTGTTTGTGGTTAGGCGGTCCTTCCCAGTAAGTGCACTGGGGAGGGCACTGGTAATGTTGTGGGACCCGTGCTTGTGGTAATCGGAAGCGATACCGGGAAATATAGTGGCGGCTGGGGACCGAGTATGGACACCTGGCCGCCGCCGGCATGAGGTTGTGAAAAGCTTCCGTCTCCACGAGCCTAAAAGGCCACATTTCTAGTGCAAGCAGCTGTCAAAAATGCGACAGTATAGTATTGCAGCTTGTGGGTGGGTGGGTGGCTGCCTGCATACTTGCGCTTGCATTCCAAGGAATGTGGTAGGGACAACTGAACGCTGCAGTGGGACAAGGACGTGGATGATGATTGTTGAAAGTCTCCAATGACAGGTGCATGGCAGGAGGCATCTTCGCATGCGCCAAGGATCACTTATGATGGGCACACTTTTAGGCAGTGACCTGGCAGTCAGAGATGCTTCCAGAGGTCTTCCCCATGCTGTTCCCATGTCTTTTCAGCACTGTATGCATGTGTCTGATGATGTGTCACACACCACATGGCCAGATATGGTTGTAAAATGTTAAAATGACATTTCCTGGTGAATGCATTTGTCTTGGTTGAAAGAAATTCAAAAGTGCAAAAACGCATCAAAAACGCTACGTGTGAACATAGCCCAACTTGTGGAGGAGTATTTTTGTTTTTGGTTATTTATTTTGCCTTCTATATAAGTCATTACCCTGGAAAGGATGTTCCTTAACATATTTCCCAGGAAAATCCATTTTGGTTTCGTTTTTGTATGTTTTATTGTGAGCCCGTAAAAGTGGCGTAATACTCTGAGCATGTTGTTGACAGCAGTGATCTGGGAGTCAGAGATGCATCCAGGGGTCTTCCCCATGCTGTTCCCATGTCAATTGAGCACTGTTCCCATCGATTTGGGCAATTTTTAGGCCCTCTGCAGACCGCCGGGGGTAGCCGCCTGAAAAATGCTCGAGTTTCCCATAGACTTACATTGGGCTCGTTGCTTGGGTCGGGCACCCGAGTATTCCAATTTGCTCGACCCGAGCAACAAGTACCCAAGCATTTTAGTGCTCGCTCATCACTAGTAAGGAGACATACAAAGCTGGACGTATCTTCATTTTCCTGGGATGTTGAAGGTGAAAAGCTACTGAGCTAACTTTTCTAATGATCTTGAATGGACCAATACATTTTTTGTCCAGTTTTGGTAAAGGTATATGAAGTTTAAAATTTTTGGTGGTAATATATCATCTCCTATTTGGAAGCTTTGAGAAGGTCTACAAGGTTTATCCGCTCCTTCCTTTTATTTCCTCTGGGCAATTTTTATTTTAGTGCTCGCTCATCACTAGTAAGGAGACATACAAAGCTGGACGTATCTTCATTTTCCTGGGATGTTGAAGGTGAAAAGCTACTGAGCTAACTTTTCTAATGATCTTGAATGGACCAATACATTTTTTGTCCAGTTTTGGTAAAGGTATATGAAGTTTAAAATTTTTGGTGGTAATATATCATCTCCTATTTGGAAGCTTTGAGAAGGTCTACAAGGTTTATCCGCTCCTTCCTTTTATTTCCTCTGGGCAATTTTCAATGTATCTTTTAATATTTCCAGATTCTGTTGCAGGGATTGAATTCTGTCAGTAACAGTATGAATAGGCATTTTTCTGGGAAAATTAGGAAGAATTCTTGGATGTCAACCCAAACTTGCAAAGAATGGTGTTTGTTTGGTCTAAGCATTTTGAGAATTGTATAAAAATGGAGCCATAGGATGCAAATAAACCAAGTGATCCTGAAGAAGGCAAATGTAGCATCGAAGATATTGCTATAAGGTTTGGTTAGTGCATTCAGTCTGACCATTAGACTGGGGATGAAATGCAGAGGATAAGCTGACATCAATGACCATTGCTGCACAAAAACTCTTCCACAATCTCATTGCCTGTGTTTGGTGGTACTACTGCGTGGATGGCTTTTGGCAGTGAAGGTGATGTTGCTTCTGCTGCTATTTGCAGCTCCCACATTCTTAGTCATGTTGTGGGTTATTTTTTCTTTTGCATAATCCCATTTTTGCTATACATTTTGTACAACACTATAATTATCTTTTCAAGTAGAATTAGTCATCGCTTGCCAAAAAGGATGTAGCAAGAAATGCTAGTTAGGTACACCTACAGAAAACAAAATGTGGCAGCAGGCCAGAGAAGAGGTCTGGTATGGTCGGTTGTCAAATTGGACTAGTAAAACCGGTGTGCAAAACAGATATGCACAGTTAAATGATAACATTTATTTATTTTACCTATATTTTTTTTACAAAGCTGAACTTTTTCTCAAAAATTACAAAATAAGAATTGCTAAGTAGGTACAAGTCCAAAAAGTTAGCACCTGCAACTGGTTGCTGTTTTGGTATGGTGTGAATGGATATCAAATCTGATTAGTAAAACTGATGTCCAAAAAAGGTTTTCAACATACACACTCTGAGTTAGATGGTTACATTTCTGGATTCTGCTGAATTTTCTTTTGTATTTTTAAATAATTAAACACAAACAGGATTACACAAGAAATTAAAAAACTCAGTAGAGACACTTGTGAGTAGCAAGCACACCATCTGTAATTGACACTGATATCATATTGCTGCTTCTAGTGCATTGATAATGATGAAAATAAATGTGTAACTGTAATGCAGCAGAACAAATGCTATGTCATTGATTATACTAAGTATGGCACAACTGCTGGAACTTATCCTATCTCTCTCTCCTCCATTCAATTGAATCTTTGTTTTGGTTCAAGAAAAGTAAAGTTGATCGGCACATCTAAAAAATAGATAAGGTCTTCAAATTTTATTCCATAAGTATCAAACAATTGATTTCTCTTTGACTAAGGGCATACACAGCACCAGAAAGGTGTCAGAGTGTTTTTTTTCTATCACCAGCATGTGGGTTTTAATTGTTTGAAATTTATGGAATAAAATTTGAAGATTTTATCTATTCTTTGGATGTGCTGATCAATTTTACTTTTCTTGGAATAATTTCCTGACCGTCGGCATGGCCCACTGTATTTGGCATGGCCTTCATTGCATACAAAGGACAGATTTGGTTATTCATTGCACAGTGAGCAATTAATTCACTCCTTTTTTTATGAATCTTTGTACTATTCACAGACTACTGCACACATCTTCTTTAGTGCTTTGATTGTACATTATATTACTGTCTGGATTGTTTGTAAAATGTTTTAGGGATTTCTTTTCCGGTCTCTATTCCTGAGCTGTGAGCTGTGACATCCTCTCAATATCCTAAATCCCCCCAAAATGGCTGCTGCATTCCTTGCATAGGCTTTTATGCAGGCTATGATATTTCCTCCAATTTTGCGGCCCTACATCATGTGATGAAATAGTTTCAAAGCATTGTGAGGAAGTTCAAGCGGTCATGTCTGAAGTCATGTGAGCCTTTTGTGGTGATGCTATTTTTTTCAATGAGTAAAAACTCAGTGGGATTTTTTTGGCGTTTTGCGCAAATCAAATCACAACTTGTTTGAATTTGCCGAGACCTTCGAATTTCCTGAAATTCAACAGGAATTCAATTCACATCTAATCAATTAGCTTATCTCTAATTCACTACAATCTGGGTCCTAGGGGACGATTTCTCCAAGATGTCTCATTTTATTCAATCACCAGGACTTCTACCTGCTCCTCAGTTGGCCCAAGTGTTTTCAAAGAAATTTTCCAATACCTTGGTCTCTCAGCTCATATAGTGCCTGATTATGGTGGGTCATTTGTTTCCAATTTCTGGAAGATGCTCTCAAGAATTTTAAAATCTATTTATACTTCATCTCTCCCTATCATTCCTATAGTAATGGGCAAACTGATAGAATCAATCAGACCATGGAAGAATATCTGTGAATTTTCTCCAATTCCCATCAAGATAATTGGCTGACTTAGATCACAACAATTCAATTTCAGAGTCTTCTGGTATGCAAATTGCCTCTTCAGAGAAAAAGAGGACTTGTACTCTATAGCGACACCAATTTGAAGCAGCAATCCTACAAGTCACCATCAACCCTTTAACGAGTCGTGCAATATGACTTAGGATAAGAGCCAAATCAGAATCTCAATTTGCAGACACGGTGTTTCAGGCTGTTGGCCCTTGTCAGTACAAAGTATGAGAAGTGATTTGGCTAGGTGAGAGGCTCTGGACTGAGGGACATCTGTCTTTGTAACAGTGTTCAGTTAAAAGCCTTGTCTTCCTCTTCCAATTACATCTAAAAATCAACTTCCTGCTGTGAATAGAATTTCTTAGGTGATACATGACATCTGTACTGTGGTGCAATCCAATTGGCTTCAGTGGCCAAAATGCTGGTAGACACCATTGACCTTTTCCCAAAATCTCTGTTGGAGATAAGGTTTGAGTTTCCACCAAAAACATCTGTCTAAAGACTTGATCAAAAAAACTGGATCCTAAGTTTAATTATTCAGCAAATCAGACTGGTCACTTTTTCTCTGAAATTACATCCCCCCTAAAATTTCCCAATGTTTTTCATATTTCCTTATTATGTACTCTCGTCCTCAATAAATTCACCTCTAATGTCAAAGCAGCTCCATCTTAGTACATGTCAAGATCAGTGGCATATGAAATAAACAAAATTCTATTTGTCTTCTGTAAGCATAAGAAACTTTCCTCTGTTCTACTGGTGGTGTTCACACTGCAAATCTCCTACAACAGTGTATAATCTTTTCTTCAGGTGAAACACTGTTCTTTTTTTGGTTAACCATTTGTTTGTTGATTGTTTACGTCTCTACCATTGACCACCTGTCTGCTGATAATATATAACTCTTCCATTAACCATTAGTTTGCTGCAAGTTTTGGACTCACTCTACAAATACAGTTGTGCAAGGTGGTTTTAGCAGCCCTTGTCCAACTAATCCTGTACAGATGTGGTGAAATGTTGTTTCCCAACATAATCTCATCTATTCACTTTTTCAAACCATTTTATCTATGGTTATGATAGGGTTTCCCATTTTTGCATATCCAATATTAAATGTCTGAGATTAGACCTAGAGTTGAGGTTCTCCTGATACATATACTGTGAAAGCCTGAGGGTCAGGACACATCTTGGAAGCGAAAAAGTGTATACCACAAAGTATATAACTTGAAAGTAATGAAAAGTCCTGACTCAAGGGTAAATTGATTCATAGGAGAAGAAGGACAATTTCAGGGTATTCTTATTAACCAAAGTCTTGCCTTGTTAAATCGAATACTGCATAATATGAAAGTAAAAATTTTCAGAGGCAAAGACAAAATAATTCTTACAGTATAGTCAGAGATTCGAGTAAAGTTAATAGGACCTAGTAGAGATTGTGGCAGGTAAAGAAAGAGTTACTCCATAGAGATATTATCAGGATTACCCACAGTTTTTCAATTTCTGTTTACTTGTTAAAAGCCAAGTGAGAAGCTAACGAAGTGGAAAGCCTAAGTTTGTGTGCACACAGTGCGTTTTTGGTGCATTTTCAGCGCAGAAATGGGCCAAAAACGCATTGCATCCTAACTTTCTGTGTTTATACTTCCTCCACAGACCTATGTGTCTCTATGGAGATGTAAAAGAACAGCAGCTCTGAAGTGCATTTTATGACACTTATTTAACAAATAAGATTACCTTTAGACCAGGGGTCTTTCCGGCTCCCCCTTTACCCACCACCCGGAGGTTATTAAACAGTTTTCACAAGGGGGATGTATTTCTGATATCTGACAACAACCACTTGACAAAGGTTAACTCATTAGGTGCCAAAAACTTTGCTAATATCTCTGCAACAAAGAAGGGAAATTGTTCTTTCTTAAAGTATTATTCTGCTCTGCAGCCTCTATTACATCATTTGCCTGGTTTAACATAAAAA
The DNA here is from genome assembly GCF_046119375.1 of Phyllobates terribilis. Taxonomy (NCBI): domain Eukaryota; kingdom Metazoa; phylum Chordata; class Amphibia; order Anura; family Dendrobatidae; genus Phyllobates; species Phyllobates terribilis. The sequence continues at coordinate 210,283,420 of NW_027362771.1, forward strand.
TTTGGTGCAAAATCCTCTTTAACACAAAATCTCAGCAGTGTGAAATAATTTATAGATTAATAAAACTGTGACAGTTTGCTGTGATTTTAGTAGTAATCAATTATTGGTAGAGATAAGCAGATCAGGTAAAATTAAAATACACCTGTTTGCACAGATTTACAGGAAATTTAGGTAGCAAAGAAGTTTTTCTCTGTGAATTTAATGTCCCTTACTATGTTATAAGGTCTTTACAGATCCCAGAGCATAATAATAGTAACGTGCAAAAAATAAAAAAATCCTTATACTCACCTTACCTTTCACAACTCTGGCCCCTCTGCTGCTTAAAGGAAACCTGAGTCCTAAAAAAACACTATTAACCTGCAGAAGGTGTTAATGGGGGTCATGGAGTTAATCTGTAGTTTAATAGCATTATTAACCTGCCTGGATCCCAAACATAGCCAAATGCTGTGAGGAGAAAATTAACTTTATTTCCCCTGGCAGCGTTCTTGTTTCAGTGACTGTGGTGGCGTCGGCACGGGTGCTGTAACCGCACCCCCAGTCCTGACTGACATTCGGCCCCAATGCAGAGCCAGTGTCAGTCTGGGTCAGGGGCAAAGTTACAGTCACCACTCTGTATACTCAGAGAGGTGACTGAACCTGTGCTGGCACTGCCCCCAGACTGAAATGCTGCTTGGGGAATAAAGTTAATTTTCTCCCGGCAGCATTCGGTGGGCACCAAGCAGGTTAATAACGCTATTAACCTGCAGACTAGCTCCATATATGCAGGTTAATAGCATTTATCCTGATGACAGGTTCCCTTTAAGGTTGCCCATCTGGTCCACATCATATCTTCTGATCACCACCACTCATGTGTGACGTTTCTCGCCTTTGTGCAGAATACTCTCCAGGAATTTCAGTGAGAGTGGTGATAATCTGAAGATGCAGAGAGGATCTTATGGGTGATACAGAGGAAATGGAAAGATGAGTGGTAAGGCGAGTATAAGGATCTTTTTTACTTTTTAATATTTTGATGGCGTAGTAGAGTTCAGAAAATGGCAGCCAGCTCCGCCACCTTGCGGAATCCACAAAATGAAGTAAATTAAAAAAATCTGAATAATGACGAATGCATATTTTTACAAAATTAAAGCAGAATTCAATTCCACTTTAATATGTTCTCTCATCTCTAATTATTGGCAATAAGTCATGATTTAACCGCATCCTGTAAATAAACGAAAAAAGTGATTTAAATATTACACTTGTGATATATGAATTTCAGTATATAGTGTTTGGGATATCACACAATCCACTTAGATGCAATATCTTTTAATTAAATTTGCATTATTTAATACTGTTTAACCTTCAAAGAAAGAGCCTAAAATAGCTACAGTGACTCCAAGGAGGGATAGGGTTTATCCAACCCATCTGCCTGCAAAGTCAACAATGGGTCCTGGCAGTAACTATAAGCTAACAACCAATGTATGAAAACAAGCTAAGATGGCAGCAAGTGGCATCCACCAAATGTATACCTCAACAACTGCCTCAGCAGCAATACCTCAGCATCTTAAAGAGCAAAAATTCAAGCCATGTTAGATGTACGTTCTGTACCTAGATTGATATGAGTCCAGCTGACACCCCCTATCTGTGAAAGTGTTCTGTATCCGAAACGCAGCCAAAAATCTGTGCCAGCCATGGACTATGGCAATTAGCAATAAGTGTGTAATATAGCCACCTTTGGGCAATCATGAGTCATAAAGAAGATGGAGAAAGTTGATTGCTCCACCAATTTGATAATTAATTTATAACCATTAAATGTTATAAAGAAATGCAAACAAATATAGTTTGGTTTTATAGTGTACATTTATAACTCATTTCATAATGTTTGCTTTTATGCGCCTCTTACTATAAGATCGCTACTTTCTTTAAATGAATGACCTTTTCAGTACTTTTATTTGGTACTGTAATCCTATGCTAATGCATTACCTTTCAGAATAGACTATTATTTTACTGGAACCAGATTTGTATCTAAATCCCTTTAAGCATCCTTTTCTTGTGTGTTATGCTTGTAATATGTTGAAAATAATGCTAGAAAATGTTGAAAATAAGTATCCTACCCATTATGTTGGGTTGATACACTACATCAAAAAGAATCTGAATTATTAGAGCTATAATTGACACAGACTTTGGAAAACAACTCAGCGGAGCAGCCAGCAGCGGAATTAGACATGGTTGTGATGACTTTAACTAGGTATTAGCAAAATTCCAGGACTTCATTAAATCAGAAACAATATGTATATTTTTCTTTTGTTCTTAAACCGCCTTTATCTACTCAGTCAGCCTTGGCTGCTCCTGAGATTTACAAGTTATCATTCACATTAAAATTCAATGTAAACTCTTAACAAATCAATGAATGACATTGCTACTCAGAGATGATTTTCTTTTGCTTTTAAACAACTCTTCTAAATGTCAGAGGGAAATCTCCAGACAGCAATCTAATGAAAAAAAGAGAAGATGATGGTAGGAGGCACAAAAGGAAATTGGTGACTTAAAAATATTTATCCCTAAATATGAGTTTCACAATGACATGCCTATCAATATTTAAAGCGAATGCCATTATACAAAATGCAAAAGCGATTCATATATGCAAAGTAAAGGTAATGTGGTTTCTCCTAAGTCTCTTATTAAAAAATGTTTGTTTTTGAATACTCTTGTCCTAAAAAGATTCTCACATGAGACACAATAACCTTTATTTGATTACATTGTATATGCAAATTAGACAAGTATCAAGCGAAGCAAAGAAAATAGCCAAAACTATTCATTAAAGGAAAAATAATACTCAATTTCCATGCCTGATGAAAGTTATTTGAGATGAGTGAATGGATTTTATGCAAATCAATTTCATGTTGAATTTTATGAAATTTGCAAACCCTGATGATTTCGACCAATTTGAAATTTGATTCTCCTTTTTACACATTGTGGAAGATTGCATAAGCCAGAGAAGGCTCAAATGACCGCAGGCGTGACCACACAGGCTTCCCCATAATGCCTTGCAGGTTTTACTTCATATTGAATAGCGCAGCCAATCAGGAGGGACTATTATAGACTATATAAAAGTTGAAGAAAGGAATACAGCAGACATTTTATTGTGTTTTAGGATGGCTCACAGCTTAGCAACAGGGATAAACCCTAAACCATTGGACACATACACCAGACAGTAATGTGTTGTTCATCTGCAGCAGTGAAGAAGATAAGTATAGTAGTCTGCGAAAGAACAGAAATTCATTTAATAGGAGTACAGAGAGAAAGGAGAAGTTTTAGCAGGAGTGCCAGACACAGTTTGATTGATCATTGCCATGGTGTAGCTGGCATCTGCCCTGCTGCATTTGAATTGCAATTACACATTTCTTTTTATTCATACTAAACTAAAAAGTAGTAGCAGTACCAGTACAATATTTTTTTTATAGAAAAAGAATCTGAAATTAGTGTCAGTCAGAGGTTGTGTTCTTGCTTTTAGAAGCGACTGTACTAATTTTTTGCATTTCATGTGCAATCCTTCTTGCCAAGAGGGACGAATTGTTTAATAATTCAAGAGAAAATTCCCCAAAATCTGGACATTTGCTGGTACTCTCTACCTCACAAAAAATGCATGTTGAAAAATAGTAACATTTTTTTTGCATTGCTTTACTAGTCAAATTTTCCATACGTACAAGCCATAACCATACAGCACACTTTTTGTTGCAATGGCTAAGAATGTGAGTGCTGCTAGTAACAGCAGATGCACCACAACCAGCACAGGCACCAGCGGCTTGGGCAGTAGTACTATCAAACATAAGCCACAATCAGCTCATTTTCCTTTGACATCTACTGTTTATTTCTGCAGAGGAGCAAAGGGTGTTATGAAATATATGGCACATCTCTCATTTCAGTCACAGCAGGGTGACGTTGCCTCTTACAGTGACACCATCAGTTTGAGCATGTGTTTTTCACTGAACAATCTACCTGATCACAGGTGGCAAAGAGAAATAATTTTTGTATTATTTTTTAATTTAAAAAAAGATTGTAGGCTACTACAATGTTACTGTCTGTTTTCATGAAGAGGTTACATTGACATTATAAATGCTGTGTTTATGATAAAGAGCTTGAAAGAGGTTGGATATGCCCTAAAAGATATCAGAGTGTTACATACACAGTGGTGTGAAAAAGTGTTTGCCCCTTCTTGATTTCTTATTGTTTTGCATGTTTGTCAGTCATACTTAAATGTTTCAGATCACAAAACAATTTTAAATATTAGACAAAGATAACACAAGTAAACATAAAATGCAGTTTTTAAATGAAGGTCTTTATTATTAAGGGAAAAAGAAATCCAAACCTATAAGTTCCCCCCCAAAACATGAATTATCTGTGGCTTAGCATATCTCTGGAAAGCTGAGTTAAATTTCCCTAGCCACACACAGGCCTGATTTCTGCCACATCTGTTCTCAATAAAGAAATCACTTAAATAGGATCTGCCTGACAAAGTGAAGTAGACCAAAGGATACTCAAAAGCTAGACATCATGCTGCAATCCAAAGAAATTCAGGAACAAATGAGAAACAAAGTAATTGAGATCTATCAGTCTCAAAAAGGTTATAAAGCAATTTCTAAAGCTTTGGGACTCCAACAAACCACAGTGAGAGCAATTATCCATAAATGGCGAAAACATGGAACAGTGGTGAACCTTCCCAGGAGTGGCAGGCCGACCAAAATTACCCCAAGAGCGCAGTGACGACTCAAACAAGAGGTCACAAAAGACCCCACAACAACATCTAAAGAACTGCAGGTCTCACTTGCCTCAGTTAAGGTCAGTGTTCTTGACTCCACCATAAGAAAGAGACTAGGCAAAATGGCATGCATGCAGAGTTCCAAGACGAAAACCACTGCAGAGCTAAAAGAAAATAACGGCTCATCTCATTTTTGCCAGAAAACATCTTGATGATTGCCAAGACTTTTAGCAGAATACTCTGTGAACTGACAAGACAATAGTTAAACCTTTTAGAAGGTGTATGTCCTATTACATCTGGCATAAAAGTAACTCAACATTTCAAAAAGGAACATCATACGAACAGTAAAATATGGTGGTGGTAGTGTGTGGTCTGGGGCTTTTTTACTGCTTCAGGACCTGGAAGACTTGATGTGGTAAATGGAACCATGAATTCTGCTGTCTACCAAAAAAATCCTGAAGGAGAATGTCTGGCCATCTGTTCGTGACCTCAAACTGAAGTACACTTGGGTTATGCAGCAAAACTATGACCCAAAACATACCCGCAAGTCTACCTCTGAATGGCTTAAGAAAAATAAAATTAAGACTTTGGAGTGGCCTAGTCAAAGTCCTGACCTTAATCCGATTGAGATGCTGTGGCATGACCTTAAAAAAGCGGTTCATGCTCGGAAATGTGTAATGTGACTGAATTACAACAATTTTGTAATGATGAATGGGGCAGCATTCCTCCAGAGCACTGTAAAAGACTCATTGCCAGTTATTGCAAATGCTTGATTGAAGTTGTTGTTGCTAAGGGTGATCCAACAAGAAATTAGGTTTAAGGGCAATCACTTTTTCACACAGGATCCTATAGGTTTGGATTTCTTTTTCCCTTGATAATAAAGACCTTCATTTAAAACTGCATTTTGTGTTTACATGTGTTATCTTTGTCTAATATTTAAATAGGTTTGTGATCTGAAACTTTTAAATGTGACAAACATGCAAAAGAATAAGAAATCAGGAAGGGGGCAAACACTTTCACATCAATGTATCTTTCAGGGCAATTGGATTCTTTGCAGTATTGCAATTAGTGGCAAAATCAATTTGTTGCAATTTGAATTTTTTGGATAAATTAGATTAACCTGGCAAATTTGAATTTCAACACATTTGATCATCCATAGTTGTATATTCTTACCTTTTGAGGGTGTATGAAGACTAGTGTTGAGTAGAGATGAGCGTTGTTCTACTCGAACTGTTCGCCAATCTCAAATTCGAGCTGTTTTGGGCGGTGTTCGAGCCGTTCGGCGAACACGAACAATTTGAGAAAAATTCGGCTGTTCGTGCACCAAAATCATAACTGGATTTTTTCTCAGTAATGATGAAAATTAATGTTAATACGCAGTTTGAGTGTACAGCGGGGTGGGGGGAGGGGCAGGGGATGGATCTCTGCAGGAACAATGAAGATCTCCATTTTTTTTTCTCTTTCCCGCATTTGCAGTGGGGAGGTGCAATCTGTCAGCCTATCAGCAGCGCACACACGGAGCGAAGTGCTTTTTTTCACACAAGCAAGGGCATGTGTCATTGGCAGTGTATGTCACATGTCCTTGCCCTATAAGACCAAGCCATTTTCCCCGTCGCCACCATTTTCTCACTGCTGCAGCTGCGTGTTAGACAGCACCGCTGTTGCTGTGCGCGCTATACCTTGTTAATTTCAAGCCAATTTTCGCACAAATCTACAGATAGCTTGGGAGTAGGGAATAGTTGTGATTGCAGTCATTTTAAGGACTAGGTTACAGCATTTCCTACGACTTTTATCAGGCAGGTCTGTGCTCTTAAATAGATAGATTGTGGGAGTAAAGACTAATTGTAATTGGAGTCCTTTTCAGGACTAGGTTACATCAGTTCCTATCAGTTTTTGCCAGGCAGGTCTGTGCCAGTGCTGTGCAAGTTTTTTTCACAGCATTTGGCTGAATATAGCAAAGCTAATCCTTTTTGGCCTATTGCAGAGTGTGTTAGTCAGTGGAGTAGCCTATCTGTGTTGCAAGATATACCACCTGTGTATAGAATACCAATTTTTTTACTGCACCTAGTGAAGTAAAATCTTTTGGGCATAGCATCATTCTATTAGTCCATCTATACTGACCTCCATCAGGTTGCAAATTGAATATAATTTTTTTTGCATCTACCTCTGAAAAAATATTGGGCTTCTAGCTGTGTGTGGGACTTGTTCTATTAATCCATCTATACAGACCTCCATCAGGTTGCAAACTGAATATATTTTTTTCTGCATCTACCTCTGAAAAAATATTGGGCTTCTAGCTGTGTGTGGGACTTGTTGTATTAGTCCATCTATACTGAGCTCCATCAGGTTGCAAACTGAATATATTTTTTTCTGCATCTACCTCTGAAAAAATATTGGGCTTCTAGCTGTGTGTGGGACTTGTTGTATTAGTCCATCTATACTGACCTCCATCAGGTTGCAAACTGAATATATTTTTTTCTGCATCTACCTCTGAAAAAATATTGGGCTTCTAGCTGTGTGTGGGACTTGTTCTATTAGTCCATCTATACAGACCTCCATCAGGTTGCAAATTGAATATAATTTTTTTCTGCATCTAACCCAGCCAATAGTTTTGGCCTAATATCACAGTTTGGCCACTCAGCTCTGCTCGGTTCCCATCCATTGTTTTTTTGTGCAAACAACTCCAGAGTTGTGAATTAGTTAACCACCAAAATGAGTGGAAAAAGGCCTGCTGATGGTGGAAAGGGGAATAGGCGTGTTGGGAAGGGGAAAAAAGGTTGTGTCCGTGGGGTAGGTGTTAAAGCAACAGTAACATCTGCAGAAGAAAGACCATCTTCCAGCCAAACTAAAATGTCTACTTCTTTTAGCGGACAATGTGATAAGATCCCTTTCTTATGGCCACGCCAATCGCTACAAATTCCAGATGAGGCACAAAAACAGCAGGTGATTCAACGGATATCAAGTTCTCCTTTAAGTGGGCTCTCCTCCACATCAACTTCAACATCACAAATACTACAGTCCTCAAAGGTGTCACCCCAATCGCACTTGCTTCCTCACAGCTCCCAAATCTCCAGCTGCCCGTCTGAGTATGAGGTAGAACAGATGGTTGAGTCTGCAGAGCTGTTTACTCATACTATAGCCTGGGAATCAGAGGTCGACTCCAGCGCTTCTGTGAATCCAGACGAGGAAATGATCTGCACTGATGCCCAGAATCTTTATGAGTCGGATCCAGGACCAGACGCAGAAGGTTCTGACCATAATGTAGACCCTCATTCCCAAACTGTAACTCCTGTTGGTGGAGACAATGAGGAAGACGATGATATTACTCAAATACCTGATTGGAGCGACAACTTTAGTTTTTTGTCAGGGCAGGAGCAGGTTGGCTCTGAGGACGACGGGTGTGATAACGCACAGGGTGATGATGATGAGGTTGGAGATCCCACTTACTGTCAACCCACAGTCAGCCAAGAGATGAGGTCAGCAGAGGAGGTGGAGGAAGATGCTAGTGACGACGAGGTCAGGTTGCGCCTTCCTGGACAGAGACGTAGTACTGGAAGCACGTCAACAACTGCATCCTCAAACACAACTCTGCCTCTCACCTCAAGTCATGGTGGCTCTTCAGGTCGCATGGGTGCTAAGCCTTGCATAGCCTGGGCATTTTTTCAGATCGATAAAGATGACCCAACTCGTGTTATCTGTAACATTTGTCAGCAAAAGCTAAGTAGAGGCCATAGTTTGAGTACTTCATGCATGAACCGGCACATGGACATGAAGCATAAGTTGCAGTGGGAAGCTCAGTGTGCTACAATGCAGCCTAGCCGGCCGGGCCAACCACCGTCTGCCATATCTTGTGCATCCGCGGCCTCTTCATCCTCTGTGACTGGGGGGACAGCAGTCACACCTGTTTTGGGGCGCAGACCTGCCACCTCTTTACCCGCAACAGCCAGCGTGATTGGCAGGTCATCATTTTCTTTGGAGGTGGTAACACCAGCTGGTGTTGAGCGCTGTCCGACATCGATAACACCACCTTTGGATGAAGGCAACCTAACATGTCCGCCTGCATCTTCCTCACAGACCGGCAGTTTGCCGGGGACACCCTTATCAACCCCGTCTAAGCACAATAGCCAGCCCTCGGTCCCTCAGATGTGGACAAGTAAAAGACCATTTCCTCCTAGCCATGAGAAAGCTAAGAGGTTGAATTTCACCATCTGCAAGCTCTTGGCTACAGAAATGCTGCCTTTCCGCCTGGTTGACACAGAGGATTTTCGAGACCTTATGTCCGTCGCAGTGCCCCAGTACCAGATGCCCAGTCGGCGCTACTTCTCAAAGAAAGGTGTGCCTGCGCTCCACCAGCATGTCGCACACAACATCAACAGCTTCTTTGAGAAACTCTGTGTGTGACAGGGTGCATTTCACCACAGACACTTGGACGAGTAGGCATGGACAGGGGCGTTACATGTCGCTGACTGGGTACTGGGTAACTATGGTGACAGCAGGACAAGGGGCTGCTGTCCAAGTCTTGCCGTCCCCACGAGTTGTGCGTCAATCCTCTTTATGTCAAAGTTCCTCCACTGCTTCTGCCTCCTCAACCTCCTCTCGGTCTTCCACCTGCACCCAAAGCCTGTCTGGTCATGCCACAAGCTTTCTAACTGCGCAGAAGGGATCCTGCACACCTCCTTACTATGCTGGCAGTAGGGCTCAACGTCATCAGGCGGTTTTTCCATTGAAATGTCTGGGAAATGTGAGTCACACAGCTGAGGAGTTGTGGTCAGCTCTGGAGAACGAATTTCATGAATGGTTGTCTCCACTGGACCTGAAACCAGGGAAGGCCGTGTGCGACAATGCTGCAAACCTGGGTGCGGCCCTTCGCCGGGGCAATGTCACACACGTGCCTTGTATGGCTCACGTGTTGAACCGGGTTGTCCAGCAATTTTTAGCCCACTATCCCGGACTAGATGTCCTTCTGCAGAGGGCACGGTCGCTGTGTGCTCACTTCCGCCGTTCGCATCCCGCAGCTCAGCGACTTACATCTCTACAGAAGTCGTTGGGCCTGCCACTTCACCGGCTAAAATGCGATGTGCCTACCCGGTGGAATTCAACTCTGCACATGTTGCAGCGACTGTGGCAGCACCAACAAGCCCTGGTGCAATACGTTCTGACGTATAGCCTGGGCCAACGAGATTCAGAGGTGGGGCAAATCACGCTGGAGGAGTGGTCTCAGATCAGGGACCTATGCACCCTTCTGCACAGTTTTGAAATGGCGACGAAGATGTTTAGTGCTGACGATGCCATTATCAGCATGACTATTCCGGTGATTTACATGCTGGAGCACATGTTAAACAGAATTCGGAGTCAGGTGGTGGCACAAGAGGAGGTGGAGGAAGTAGAGGAGGAGGAGGAGTTGTATGCGGAAGGGCTAACATCTGCAAGGTCCAGACGGTCGGCAGCACCAAGGCGGCAGGCATGTGAGGGTGGGGGAGATGGTTTTACCAGGGCGCATGGTAGCAGCCAAACTAGTGAGGAAGGTGCAGGAGCCCAGGAAGAAGTGGAGGACGAACTGATGGAAGACTCATCAGATGAGGGAGACCTTGATCACATTTCTGTTGTGCGAGGTTGGGTTTGAGAGGACAGAGGAAGGAAGCATGATTGTTACCTCGCCACCAACACAACAGGGACTTGGTGCTCCTGGATGCGCAACACACATGAGTGCCTTCTTGCTGCACTACCTGCAACATGACCCTCGAATTGTGAGAATTAGAAATAATCCTGACTACTGGGTTGCCACACTGTTAGATCCCCAGTACAAAAGTAAATTTGCAGAAATTATTCCTGCCATAGAAAGGGATGCACGCATGCAGGAGTATCAGCAGAGACTGTTGCAGAATCTTACATGTGCTTTTCCACAAAATACCAGTGGTGCACGTAGTGAATCTCACAGTTCCAACTTGCCAACCGTGGGACCGTCAAGTGTTCAGCACTCAAACCGTAACAGAACCACAGTATCTGCTGGTAACATCAATTTTGCGGAATCATTTCACCACTTTTTTAGCCCATCCTTTGCAAGGCCACAGGAGACAAGAAGTCTGACACATAGTCAACGCCTAGAGACGATAGTACAGGAGTATCTCCAAGTAAACATTGAAGCCACGACTGTGTCACTGGACCCTTGCTCTTTTTAGGCTTCCAATCTGGATAAATGGCCGGAGCTAGCCACTTACGCCTTGGAGATCTTGTCATGCCCCGCAGCCAGCGTTCTGTCTGAACGTGTGTTCAGCGCTGCTGGTGGTGTGCTGACAGATAAGCGCACGCGGCTCTCCACTGATAATGTAGACAGACTCACGTTCATAAAGATGAACAAATCATGGATCCGAAACGACTTTTCTACCCCTGTGTCATCCTGGGGAGAGTAAAAGCTTGATGATTGGTTAAAATCACCCTACCAACCGTTTTAAGCTTTCAAATTACTAATCATGTTTATCTGTATCTTGGCTGGAAAATAATTTGGGCTTTGTAGCAGTGTGCAGCACTGATCCTATTAGGCCATCTATACTAAAGCTTCACCAGATTTAAAATTAATAATAATTTTTAGCTGCATCTAGCCCGGAAAATAATTTTGGGGCTCCGAGATGCGCAAGACACATAAGTGCCTTCTTGCTGCACTACCTGCAGCATGACCCTCATATTGTCAGAATTCGAAGTAATCATGACTACTGGGTTGCCACACTCTTAGATCCCCCAAACTTTTCGATCAACCTTTTCATTTTAATAAAGACCAAAAAAATGGTCATTTTTGAAATTATAAGCATTAGCAGGTTATTAGAAACTGAAATCAAACAGTTTTCAACTCAAAACTTTATTCTAGGTGATGTTACATTTTCACATAGGACCCCTTGTTCGAAAGGAGATTCTGAACTCTCTCGTCCACTGAATTTGTCAGGTTTTGGATGGTTTCTGCTTCAATTGTTTTGCATGAGGACAGAATACCCTCCCAGAGCTGTTGCTTAGATGTGAACTGCCTCCCGCCATCATAGACACTCCTTTTAATGATGTTCCAAAGGTTCTGAATGGGGTACAGGTCAGGGGAGCATGGGGGGTCACACCATAAGTTTGTCCCCTTTTATGCCCATATCAGCCAGAGATGCAGATGTTTTATGTGCAGCATGAGATGGTGCATTATCATGCAGAAAAATGATCTTGCTGTGAAATACACGGTTCTTCTTCTTGAACCATGGCAGGAAGTGCTGTTTGAGAAAATCCACATACATTATGGAGTTCATCTTTAGCGCCTTCAGGGATCCTAAAGGGGCCGACAATCTCTCTCCCCATGATTCCAGCCCAAAACATTACTCCACCTCCTCCTTGTTGGCGCTGTAGCCGTGTTTGCGTGGGGTGTCCATCAACCAGCCATCCTCCACTCCATCCATCTGGACCATCGAGCGCTGCATGGCACTCATCCGTGAACAAAACAGTTTTGAAATCAGTCTTCATGTAATGTTTGGCCCACTGGAGCCGTTTCTGCTTGTGTGAAGTGGATAGAGGAGGTCGACAGGATGGCGTATGCACAGCTGCAAACCTCTGAAGGACCCTGCATCTTGTTGTTCGGGGGACGTTGGAGGCACAAGCAGCTTCAAAAACTTGTCTGCTGCTATGACAAGGCTTTTTTGCCGCTGTTCTTTCAACCTGACGTAATTGCCTGTAGGAAAGAGTCCTCAATTTGCCCTTATCAGCACGCACACGTGTGTACTGTGAATCAGCTACATGCTTCTTGATTGCCAAGACACTTCATCCTGATCATCGCACAATGTTGATTGTAGTCATGCCTTGACCTAAACACTCCACAATTTGTTGCTTCTCAGCAGCCGACACATCCTTTTTCTTTCCCATTTTGGCAGAAAATGTAGGCTGCTTAATAATGTGAGACAGCCTTCTTAAGTAGTCTTGCCTTTCATTGGACACACCTGCCAAACTAATTAGCACAGGTGTCTGCAATTGCTTACAGTGATATAAAGAGCCCTGACACACATCACCATCAATGAGTTTAACTGACAAACAAACAAATTCTTCCCTTATCACTCCTAAACACTTTTTGCATAATAATTTGGAACGCAGTGTACATGTGCTTTTCCACAAAACACCAGTGGTTCACGTAGTGAATCTTACAGTTCTAACTTGCCAACCGTGGTCTGTATGGAGTTGTTCAATAAAGGGCCCAAAATTAAGATAACATAGATGGGAGAGGTCTCTATGAATAGGAATTCCTAAGTATTTGATACCCTGTGAGGGCCAGGCAAAGGGAAAGTTGGACTGGATGGAATCCTATATGGATTTGGGGAGGGAGACATCGAGGGCCTCAGACTTCGCTGCATTGATTTTAAAATTTGACCATGTAACAAAGTGATCTATTTCAGCCATAACAGCATGGATGGATATATGTGATTGAGTGATATATACTAGGACATCATCAGCAAATAGAGAGCACTTGTACTCGGTGCCTCCCACCTCAATCCACCTAATATTGGGGTTATGGCGAATTGATGAGAGCAGGTGCTCCGTCACTAGGATGTATAAGACAGTGGACAGAGGACATCCCTGCCTTGTCCCATTGGTGATTGTGAAAGGTGATGAAAATGTTCTGACGCACCCCCTGGGCCTTGGGACACCCGGAGCCGGACCCTTTTTGGTGGATGCTGGTGGTTGTAGTCTTCGTGGCGGCGATCCGGTTCCGTGGCTCAGGGCGGTCAAACCAGTGGCAGAACTATTTATGTGGTTTTGATGTTTAAATGTCCGACTACGCCACCCGTGGATTGCGGTCAGAGTGAACCGCCGCTACAGGGCAGACCGCTAAGGCTGGTGTTGTGGGTGCAGCAGAGCGTAGCATAACTCCCCACGGGAGGAGTATAGCCTCAGGGCAGTGTATGCGGAGGATGGGGGTGATGGTGCAGGGCAGCAGCAGTAACGACACGGAGTCAGTGATGCAGTTCAGGGCCTTTACTCACAGTTCTTAATATCCAGACCACGTCTGCAGGTAACGGCTGCCCACGTCGTACTGTGCTCACCAGGTGAGGGGCTCAGACAACTCCCAGATAACTTTGGAGCGCTTCACAGGACCCCCTTTGTGTGTCCTTTGTCTGGCCTTTCTTACCAACACTTCTGTCCGGCTGCCTCGGGCCTCCTCTTGGTAAACTTGGGGTCAGGGAAACTGGCGCCAAGTTTACCAAGAGGAGGCCCGAGGCAGCCGGACAGAAGGGTTGGTAAGAAAGGCCAGACAAAGGACACACAAAGGGGGTCCTGTGAAGCGCTCCAAAGTTATCTGGGAGTTGTCTGAGCCCCTCACCTGGTGAGCACAGTACGACGTGGGCAGCCGTTACCTGCAGACGTGGTCTGGATAATAAGAACTGTGAGTAAAGTCCTGGAATGCATCACTGACTCCGTGTCGTTACTGCTGCTGCCCTGCACCATCACCCCCATCCTCCGCATACACTGCCCTGAGGCTATACTCCTCCCGTGGGGAGTTATGCTACGCTCTGCTGCACCCACAACACCAGCCTCAGTGGTCTGCCCTGCAGCGGCGGTTCACTCTGACCGCAATCCACGGGTGGCGTAGTCGGACATTTAAACATCAAAACCACATAAATAGTTCCGCCACTGGTTTGACCACCCTGAGCCACGGAACCGGGTCGCCGCCACGAAGACTACAACCACCAGCATCCACCAAAAAGGGTCCGGCTCCGGGTGTCCCAAGGCCCAGGGGGTGCATCAGAACATTTTCATCACCATTCACAATCACCAATGGGACAAGGCAGGGATGTCCTCTGTCCCCTCTCTTATACATCCTAGTGACGGAGCACCCGCTCTCATCAATTCGCCATAACCCCAATATTAGGTGGATTGAGGTGGGAGGCACCGAGTACAAGTGCTCTCTATTTGCTGATGATGTCCTAGTATATATCACTCAATCACATATATCCATCCATGCTGTTATGGCTGAAATAGATCACTTTGTTACATGGTCAAATTTTAAAATCAATGCAGCGAAGTCTGAGGCCCTCGATGTCTCCCTCCCCAAATCCATATAGGATTCCATCCAGTCCAACTTTCCCTTTGCCTGGCCCTCACAGGGTATCAAATACTTAGGAATTCCTATTCATAGAGACCTCTCCCATCTATGTTATCTTAATTTTGGGCCCTTTATTGAACAACTCCATACAGACCACGGTTGGCAAGTTAGAACTGTAAGATTCACTACGTGAACCACTGGTGTTTTGTGGAAAAGCACATGTACACTGCGTTCCAAATTATTATGCAAAAAGTGTTTAGGAGTGATAAGGGAAGAATTTGTTTGTTTGTCAGTTAAACTCATTGATGGTGATGTGTGTCAGGGCTCTTTATATCACTGTAAGCAATTGCAGACACCTGTGCTAATTAGTTTGGCAGGTGTGTCCAATGAAAGGCAAGACTACTTAAGAAGGCTGTCTCACATTATTAAGCAGCCTACATTTTCTGCCAAAATGGGAAAGAAAAAGGATGTGTCGGCTGCTGAGAAGCAACAAATTGTGGAGTGTTTAGGTCAAGGCATGACTACAATCAACGTTGTGCGATGATCAGGATGAAGTGTCTTGGCAATCAAGAAGTATGTAGCTGATTCACAGTACACACGTGTGCGTGCTGATAAGGGCAAATTGAGGACTGTTTCCTACAGGCAATTACGTCAGGTTGAAACAGCAGCGGCAAAAAAGCCTTGTCATAGCAGCAGACAAGTTTTTGAAGCTGCTTGTGCCTCCAACGTCCCCCGAACAACAAGATGCAGGGTCCTTCAGAGGTTTGCAGCTGTGCATACGCCATCCTGTCGACCTCCTCTATCCACTTCACACAAGCAGAAACGGCTCCAGTGGGCCAAACATTACATGAAGACTGATTTCAAAACTGTTTTGTTCACGGATGAGTGCCGTGCAGCGCTCGATGGTCCAGATGGATGGAGTGGAGGATGGCTGGTTGATGGACACCCCACGCAAACACGGCTACAGCGCCAACAAGGAGGAGGTGGAGTAATGTTTTGGGCTGGAATCATGGGGAGAGAGATTGTCGGCCCCTTTAGGATCCCTGAAGGCGCTAAAGATGAACTCCATAATGTATGTGGATTTTCTCAAACAGCACTTCCTGCCATGGTTCAAGAAGAAGAACCGTGTATTTCACAGCAAGATCATTTTTCTGCATGATAATGCACCATCTCATGCTGCACATAAAACATCTGCATCTCTGGCTGATATGGGCATAAAAGGGGACAAACTTATGGTGTGACCCCCATGCTCCCCTGACCTGTACCCCATTCAGAACCTTTGGAGCATCATTAAAAGGAGTGTCTATGATGGCGGGAGGCAGTTCACATCTAAGCAACAGCTCTGGGAGGGTATTCTGTCCTCATGCAAAACAATTGAAGCAGAAACCATTCAAAACCTGACAAATTCAATGGACGAGAGAGTTCAGAAGCTCCTTTCGAACAAGGGGTCCTATGTGAAAATGTAACATCACCTAGAATAAAGTTTTGAGTTGAAAACTGTTTGATTTCAGTTTCTAACAACCTGCTAATGCTTATAATTTCAAAAATTACCATTTTTTTGGTCTTTATTAAAATGAAAAGGTTGATCGAAAAGTTTGGGGGATCTAAGAGTGTGGCAACCCACTAGTCATGATTACTTCGAATTCTGACATTATGAGGGTCATGCTGCAGGTAGTGCAGCAAGAAGGCACTTATGTGTCTTGCGCATCTCGGAGCCCCAAAATTATTTTCCGGGCTAGATGCAGCTAAAAATTATTATTAATTTTAAATCTGGTGAAGCTTTAGTATAGATGGCCTAATAGGATCAGTGCTGCACACTGCTACAAAGCCCAAATTATTTTCCAGCCAAGATACAGATAAACATGATTAGTAATTTGAAAGCTTAAAACGGTTGGTAGGGTGATTTTAACCAATCATCAAGCTTTTACTCTCCCCAGGATGACACAGGGGTAGAAAAGTCGTTTCGGATCCATGATTTGTTCATCTTTATGAACGTGAGTCTGTCTACATTATCAGTGGAGAGCCGCGTGCGCTTATCTGTCAGCACACCACCAGCAGCGCTGAACACACGTTCAGACAGAACGCTGGCTGCGGGGCATGACAAGATCTCCAAGGCGTAAGTGGCTAGCTCCGGCCATTTATCCAGATTGGAAGCCCAAAAAGAGCAAGGGTCCAGTGACACAGTCGTGGCTTCAATGTTTAGTTGGAGATACTCCTGTACCATCGTCTCTAGGCGTTGACTATGTGTCAGACTTCTTGTCTTCTGTGGCCTTGCAAAGGATGGGCTAAAAAAGTGGTGAAATGATTCCGCAAAATTGATGTTACCAGCAGATACTGTGGTTCTGTTACGGTTTGAGTGCTGAACAGTTGACGGTCCCACGGTTGGCAAGTTGGAACTGTGAGATTCACTACGTGCACCACTGGTATTTTGTGGAAAAGCACATGTAAGATTCTATAACAGTCTCTGCTGATACTCCTGCATGCGTGCATCCCTTTCTATGGCAGGAATAATTTCTGCAAATTTACTTTTGTACCGGGGATCTAACAGTGTGGCAACCCAGTAGTCAGGATTATTTCTAATTCTCACAATTCGAGGGTCATGTTTCAGGTAGTGCAGCAAGAAGGCACTCATGTGTGTTGCGCATCCAGGAGCACCAAGTCCTTGTTGTGTTGGTGGCGAGGTAACAATCATGCTTCCTTCCTCTGTCCTCTCCCCCCAACCTCGCACAACAGAAATGTGATCAAGGTCTCCCTCATCTGATGAGTCTTCCATCAGTTCGTCCTCCACTTCTTCCTGGGCTCCTGCACCTTCCTCACTAGTTTGGCTGCTACCATGCGCCCTGGTAAAACCATCTCCCACACCCTCACATGCCTGCCGCCTTGGTGCTGCCGACCGTCTGGACCTTGCATTTGTTAGCCCTTCCGCATACAACTCCTCCTCCTCTACTTCCTTCACCTCCTCTTGTGCCACCACCTGACTCCGAATTCTGTTTAACATGTGCTCCAGCATGTAAATCACCGGAATAGTCATGCTGATAATGGCATCGTCAGCACTAAACATCTTCGTCGCCATTTCAAAACTGTGCAGAAGGGTGCATAGGTCCCTGATCTGAGACCACTCCTCCAGCGTGATTTGCCCCACCTCTGAATCTCGTTGGCCCAGGCTATACGTCAGAACGTATTGCACCAGGGCTTGTCGGTGCTGCCACAGTCGCTGCAACATGTGCAGAGTTGAATTCCACCGGGTAGGCACATGGCATTTTAGTCGGTGAAGTGGCAGGCCC
Source organism: Phyllobates terribilis (assembly GCF_046119375.1). Taxonomy (NCBI): domain Eukaryota; kingdom Metazoa; phylum Chordata; class Amphibia; order Anura; family Dendrobatidae; genus Phyllobates; species Phyllobates terribilis. Next base: position 210,301,496 of record NW_027362771.1, read on the forward strand.
AACGACTTCTGTAGAGATGTAAGTCGCTGAGCTGCGGGATGTGAACGGCGGAAGTGAGCACACAGCGACCGTGCCCTCTGCAGATGGCCATCTAGTCTGGGATAGTGGGCTAAAAATTGCTGGACAACCAGGTTCAACACGTGAGCCATACAAGGCATGTGTGTGACATTGCCCCGGCGATGGGCCGCACCCAGGTTTGCAGCATTGTCGCACACGGCCTTCCCTGGTTTCAGGTCCAGTGGAGACAACCATTCATGAAATTGGTTCTCCAGAGCTGACCACAACTCCTCAGCTGTGTGACTCACATTTCCCAGACATTTCAATGTAAAAACCGCCTGATGACGTTGAGCCCTACTGCCAGCATAGTAAGGAGGTGTGCAGGATCCCTTCTGCGCAGTTAGAAAGCTTGTGGCATGACCAGACAGGCTTTGGGTGCAGGTGGAAGACCGAGAGGAGGTTGAGGAGGCAGAAGCAGTGGAGGAACTTTGACATAAAGAGGATTGACGCACAACTCGTGGGGACGGCAAGACTTGGACAGCAGCCCCTTGTCCTGCTGTCACCATAGTTACCCAGTGCCCAGTCAGCGACATGTAACGCCCCTGTCCATGCCTACTCGTCCAAGTGTCTGTGGTGAAATGCACCCTGTCACACACAGAGTTTCTCAAAGAAGCGGTGATGTTGTGTGCGACATGCTGGTGGAGCGCAGGCACACCTTTCTTTGAGAAGTAGTGCCGACTGGGCATCTGGTACTGGGGCACTGCGACGGACATAAGGTCTCGAAAATCCTCTGTGTCCACCAGGCGGAAAGGCAGCATTTCTGTAGCCAAGAGCTTGCAGATGGTGAAATTCAACCTCTTAGCTTTCTCATGGCTAGGAGGAAATGGTCTTTTACTTGTCCACATCTGAGGGACCGAGGGCTGGCTTTTGTGCTTAGACGGGGTTGATAAGGGTGTCCCCGGCAAACTGCCGGTCTGTGAGGAAGATGCAGGCGGACATGTTAGGTTGCCTTGATCCAAAGGTGGTGCTATCGATGTCGGACAGCGCTCAACACCAGCTGGTGTTACCACCTCCAAAGAAAATGATGACCTGCCAATCACGCTGGCTGTTGCGGGTAAAGAGGTGGCAGGTCTGCACCCCAAAACAGGTGTGACTGCTGTCCCCCCAGTCACAGAGGATGAAGAGGCCGCGGATACACAAGATATGGCAGACGGTGGTTGGCCCGGCCGGCTAGGCCGCATTGTAGCACACTGAGCTTCCCACTGCAACTTATGCTTCATGTCCATGTGCCGGTTCATGTATGAAGTACTCAAACTATGTATTTTTTGGCCTCTACTTAGCTTTTGCTGACAAATGTTACAGATAACACGAGTTGGGTCATCTTTATCGATCTGAAAAAATGCCCAGGCTATGCAAGGCTTAGCACCCATGCGACCTGAAGAGCCACCACGACTTGTGGTGAGAGGCAGAGTTGTGTTTGAGGATGCAGTTGTTGACGTGCTTCCAGTACTACGTCTCTGTCCAGGACTAGCATCTTCCTCCACCTCCTCTGCTGACCTCACCTCTTGGCTGACTGTGGGTTGACAGTAAGTGGGATCTCCAACCTCATCATCATCACCCTGTGCGTTATCACACCCGTCGTCCTCAGAGCCAACCTGTTCCTTCCCTGACAAAAAAGTAAAGTTGTCGCTCCAATCAGGTATTTGAGTCTTATCATCGACTTCCTCATTGTCTCCACCAACAGGAGTTACAGTTTGGGAATGAGGGTCTACATTATGGTCAGAACCTTCTGCGTCTGGTCCTGGATTCGAGTCATAAAGATTCTGGGCATCAGTGCAGATCATTTCCTCGTCTGGATTCACAGAAGCGCTGGAGTCGACCTCTGATTCCCAGGCTATAGTATGAGTAAACAGCTCTGCAGACTCAACCATCTGTTCTACCTCATACTCAGACGGGCAGCTGGAGATTTGGGAGCTGTGAGGAAGCAAGTGCGATTGGGGTGACACCTTTGAGGACTGGAGTATTTGTGATGTTGAAGTTGATGTGGAGGAGAGCCCACTTAAAGGAGAACTTGATATCCGTTGAAGCACCTGCTGTTTTTGTGCCTCATCTGGAATTTGTAGCGATTGGCGTGGCCGTAAGAAAGGGATCTTATCACATTGTCCGCTAAAAGAAGTAGACATTTTAGTTTGGCTGGAATATGGTCTTTCTTCTGCAGATGTTACTGTTGCTTTAACACCTACCCCACGAACACAACCTTTTTTCCCCTTCCCAACATGCCTATTCCCCTTTCCACCAGCAGCAGGCCTTTTTCCACTCATTTTGGTGGTTAACTAATTCACAACTCTGGAGTTGTTTGCACAAAAAAACAATGGATGGGAACCGAGCAGAGCTGAGTGGCCAAACTGTGGTATTAGGCCAAAACTATTGGCTGGGTTAGATGCAGAAAAAAATTATATTCAATTTGCAACCTGATGGAGGTCTGTATAGATGGATTAATAGAACAAGTCCCACACACAGCTAGAAGCCCAATATTTTTTCAGAGGTAGATGCAGAAAAAAATATATTCAGTTTGCAACCTGATGGAGGTCAGTATAGATGGACTAATACAACAAGTCCCACACACAGCTAGAAGCCCAATATTTTTTCAGAGGTAGATGCAGAAAAAAATATATTCAGTTTGCAACCTGATGGAGGTCTGTATAGATGGATTAATAGAACAAGTCCCACACACAGCTAGAAGCCCAATATTTTTTCAGAGGTAGATGCAGAAAAAAATATATTCAGTTTGCAACCTGATGGAGGTCTGTATAGATGGATTAATAGAACAAGTCCCACACACAGCTAGAAGCCCAATATTTTTTCAGAGCTAGATGCAGAAAAAAATTATATTCAATTTGCAACCTGATGGAGGTCAGTATAGATGGACTAATAGAATGATGCTATGCCCAAAAGATTTTACTTCACTAGGTGCAGTAAAAAAATTGGTATTCTATACACAGGTGGTATATCTTGCAACACAGATAGGCTACTCCACTGACTAACACACTCTGCAATAGGCCAAAAAGGATTAGCTTTGCTAGATTCAGCCAAATGCTGTGAAAAAAACTTGCACAGCACTGGCACAGACCTGCCTGGCAAAAACTGATAGGAACTGATGTAACCTAGTCCTGAAAAGGACTCCAATTACAATTAGTCTTTACTCCCACAATCTATCTATTTAAGAGCACAGACCTGCCTGATAAAAGTCGTAGGAAATGCTGTAACCTAGTCCTTAAAAGGACTGCAATCACAACTATTCCCTACTCCCAAGCTATCTGTAGATTTGTGCGAAAATTGGCTTGAAATTAACAAGGTATAGCGCACACAGCAACAGCGGTGCCGTCTAACACGCAGCTGCAGCAGTGAGAAAATGGTGGCGACGGGGAAAATGGCTTGGTCTTATAGGGCAAGGACATGTGACATACACTGCCAATGACACATGCCCTTGCTTGTGTGAAAAAAAGCACTTCGCTCCGTGTGTGCGCTGCTGATAGGCTGACAGATTGCACCTCCCCACTGCAAATGCGGGAAAGAGAAAAAAAAATGGAGATCTTCATTGTTCCTGCAGAGATCCATCCCCTGCCCCTCCCCCCACCCCGCTGTACACTCAAACTGCGTATTAACATTAATTTTCATCATTACTGAGAAAAAATCCAGTTATGATTTTGGTGCACGAACAGTTATCGAACATAACCTCGAACAGCCGAATTTTTCTCAAATTGTTCGTGTTCGCCGAACGGCTCGAACACCGCCCAAAACAGCTCGAATTTGAGATTGGCGAACAGTTCGAGTAGAACATCGCTCATCTCTAATGAAGACATTTGTCTTTATAATTTGAAAGGAATATTTATTACCCACTTCCAGTGAGGCTGTACTGGACCCTGCCATAAAAGGGAGGCCGACATGACAGGGTTGGAGACAGGAATTAAGTGAAAAGGGGGTTTAGGTGGGAAGGGTTAAAGTATTAGGGGTATTGATTGGGATTTGTCAGTGTGGGTAGGACAGAGTTAGTGGGAGGAGTTAGGGGGCTTTATAAGGGGTTGTCCATCAAGGGATGGTAGCTATTTTAGACATCCCTGGAAGAAGCAATCTCCCACCCATGCTCCCCCTTTTTTTCTTATATGGGGTACTTTTAAAAACAAGAGTTCACTCTGTAAGTGAGTGGGGGGAGTAGTGCTTGTTTGTCTTGTTGATTTGTGATTCATTATAAAAAATTCTGTCATAGCAGCATGATAAAAGGGGGGAGGGTCCTCAAAGATCGAGGATGTGGTTGGTGGCGGGAACCGTGGGGGGGGAATGCATAAAGTTCTGGACCCCACAAGTGGACTCAATTAAGTGGCGGTGGGTAGTGGAATCCCCGTGTTAAGGGCTGGATGGGCACACATTGGTGGACTACATTTGGGAAAACCGGGTTGGCTAGCAGGTGCCTCTAAGCTGGTGATAAAATGGCTAGAAGTAAAATTCAACCTGAGCAGTTGTGGTTTTATATACATACTAGCTATTGAACCCCGTTCTACTCCCAAATGATGAGCATTTTTATTGGTATATGGTCTTCCAACCTGGTTCATGCTCCCTTATCCTGGTCCTCCATACTGTTATATGCTGCACCATCCTGTTATGTGCTGCCCCCATCCTGCTCCCCCATCTTGTAATGTGCTGCCCCTATCCTGTTATGTGCTGCCCCATCCTGCTCCCCTATCCTGTTATATGCTGCCCCATTTTGTTATGTGCTCCCCCATCCTGTTATGTGCTGCCCCCATCCTGATAAGTGCTCCCCCTTACTGCTCCCCCATCCTGTTATGTGCTCCCCCATCCTTCTCCCTTATCCTGTTATGCTGCCCCATCCTGTTCCCCCATCCTGTTATGTGCTGCCACCATCCTGCACCCCCATCCTGTTTTGTTCTGCCCCCCATCCTGCTGCCCCTTTTTGTTATGTTCTCCCCATCCTGGTCCGTGCTACCCCCATCCTGTTATGTGCTGCCTCCATCCTGTTATGTGCTGCCTCCATCCTATTATGTGCTGCCCCATCCTGTTCCCCTATCCTGTTATGTGCTGCCCCATTCTGTTATGTGCTCCCCCATCCTGGTAAGTGTTCCCCCTTCCTGCTCCCCCATCCTGTTATGTTCTGTCCCCATCCTGCGCCCACATCCTGTTATGTTCTGCCCCCACCCTGCTGCCCTTTTTTGTTATGTTCTCCCCATCCTGGTCCATGCTCCCCCATCCTGTTATGTGCTGCCCCCATCCTGTTATGTGCTGCCCCCATCCTGGTAGTTGTGCTCCCCCATCCATACAAAAAAAAACACTCCTACTCACCTTTTCCCCTCTTCCTTGCAGCACGTCTTCAATCTCCGGTGAGTCTGGAGGAGGACCTTGGCGCCGGAGTTTGCGCCTGTGCATAGCGCAATTTCCGGAGCCATTTTGTTGATGACACTTTTAAACAAGCAAAATATAAGGCACAGAGTAAACCAATCACACTTAGATGAAGCTACGGCTGACAGCTATCTGGGACTCCCAGCTCAGTTATACAGCAGAGTAGTCAAAGGAACCGGGAGCACCTGACAAGAGCTCAGCGCCTCCCAGTCTTAGATTGGATGGCCGAGCTGTCAATAAAAACAGACAGCTCAGTACACCCCTGCACCAGATTGGTCACTGAGCTGTCAATCACTGCAATGACAGCTCAGCACGCCCTTGCACCAGAGTGGACAAATGAGCTGTCAATCACTGCACAGACAGCTCAGTACTGAGGGGACGTTACAATTTCATGTCAATATCTTGATTAAAAATAAAATCCTTAAACCTTTCAGTTTTCACTTTAGCCACAGAACTACATAATATTCTTACACTTTTCAAAAATCACCACATTATAATCATATGTACAAATACAATAGAGGTGATGCTTCTAGATTACACAGAATAAAACAATTGACAATAGATGAGAAATTACAAATTTTATTCCAATTTTGTACATATGTTATTATAGAATAATATATATTTTGGATGAGAGAATTGTAACACAGGTGAGAAGAACAAAATTTCTCCATATTGTCCATTCTGTGAGTCTGCGGAAATTGTACTGCACTTGAAAGTCATCTGAGTAGACTTGAATGGGTGAGTGGCATCCGATTTGCGATGCAAATCGCAGCATGCTGTGATTTTTTTCTCTCATGCCAAATTGGAATGAAAAAATAAAACCCAGATCAGCACTGCCTCATAGAATAACAATGATCCGAGTGTTATCCAAGAAAAGCATTTCTCCCACAGTTCACATTGCCCTGGCAGCTCTTCTTTTGCAAGTAAGTTCGCAGTGATTGACTTCACCATTTGTGCCTGGATGCATTGCAATGCGTTAAAGCTGTCAGTGTTACACTAATAGAATGCCTTTTAGACCATGCTGCTGGAAGACCCAGAGGTCGGCATTTGACCATGACAATGATAGCAGTCCGTGATTACATCACAGGGGTGCTGATTGGGAAAGGGAACCTCTCCCCTAGCCTTCTAAATACTGTGATCACTATTCATTGTGCATTTAGAGACTTAAACAGCTGGGAGAAGTGTGAGCACCATCCTTGGTTGTGACAGCCAGGGCTCGTCTATCACATAAGCTGAGTTCCCGATGGCGATCATGCAGGCACCTATCCTGAGCCCTCATGATCACCAGGACTTATTGATACATCCATTTGTGGAAACGCACTGCAAGGTAGGACATACCGGTACATCCAATGTCGGGAAGGAGTTAAAGAAAAAGAATTGTGTGACATTTTATAAATTTGAAACATAACCAATGATTTAAAACTTATTTTATGCCCAATTAAAAATTACTTTAAAAATGCCCCTGAGATTACATGACCCGTATAATCTATTACTTAAAAAAATATATATATAATAATAATAATAAAGTTTTATCATAGGACTCTATTTTAATGAAAATTAAGAGCAAAATAAAGTTATAATTTTATAAGTTGTAGATACTTCTAGGGTTTCTGAACAAATTTGTTGGGTGACAAGAAATAGTTAGAACCATGTCCTTTGTTGCAGTGTGCTGTGCTTGTAAAAAGTTGGACTACCTTGACCTTATTTCAATGTTATCCGGAAATTCTGCAATAAAGTTTGCTAGAGCATGTTGAGGTTAGGAGAAAGACATTAATGTGACAGATGCTGTCTTTTAAGCGTGCTCTGTGTGAGTCCAATCAAATCAAAAGGTCAGTCAAAATAATGAGTGATTCGTGGCCCAAGGACTGTTTATTAGCTACTTCATCTTTGCCCCACTCTAAGAAGCCCAATACTTATATGGCGATTTTCACCATGGCATCATTCTCATTCTGTCTTACCTAGTCTCAGAAGGTTGCTTTTTGTTATTATCTATAGACCTTTGACTTGGGTTTGGTCTTACGTTTATTTCTGACTTACTCGACTCGGCCAAGCACACCCAATAAATTACATCATAACTTACGCCACAAAAGTGTTTTTGTTCTTTTCAGTCAATAAGATAAAGGGTTAAACAGCTTTCATTAAAGTATTTTTCAGTGGTATCTTAACTTATTACATTAGGATGCTGGCAGTCAATCGCAGATGCTATACTGTCCTATAAATAAACCCATGATTCAGCAATGCCGTACATGTATGTCAAAATGCCCTAGTCTGCTGCTGCCTACAAAATCTGCAAGTGATTAAGAAATTTGGACATAAAGGGTAGTGCAATTACATTGTATAACTATAATTGTCTTTTTAAAGCGGCTGGTGTTTACAGACTCAAATTTTATCATCTTGTATCTAATTAAAAACATATACAGTCATGGCTGAAAGTGTTGGCACCCTTGAAATTGTTCCAGAAAATGAAGTATTTCTCCCAGAAAATTATTGCATTTACACATTTTTTGTTATAAACATGTTTATTTCCTTTGTATGTATTGGAGCAACACAAAAAAACTAAGAAAAAAGGCAATTGGACATAATTTCACCCAAAATCCCAAAAATGGTTTGGAATATTGTTCTATGTTAATAAATGGGTAAACAAGAGAATGTGTGGGGGAGTCTTTATGCAAATAAAATGTTTTTTTTTTCCTGTGTCAGTGTATTTTTTTGTTTTAACGTAGTGGTTTAGTAATGGAGGGGGGTGATAGACGCCTCTCCATTACTAACCTATCGCCTTGATGTCCGGCAAGCGGGAATAGCTGAGGCTAAGAGCCAGAATTGGCGCATTTAATGGATGAGCCTTTTCTGGGGCAGCTGAGGGCTGCTGTTATTAGTCTGGGAGGGAGCCAATATCCGTGGCCCTTTCTCAGCCTATTAAGATCAACCCGCAGCTGTCTGTTTAGCCTTTGCTGGTTATTTAAAATAGATGGGACCCGACAATTTTTTTTAGGTGACCCCTTTTTAAATAACCAGTAAAGGCTAAACAGACTGCTGTGAGCTGATATTAGTAGGCTGGGAATATTTATGGATATTGGGCCCTTCCCAGAATAATAATACCAGCCCCCAACTTCCTGCTTTCCCTCAGCTGGTTATTAAGAATAGGGGGACCCCACATTGTTTTTTTCATTTATTAACAAGTACAGTAAAATACACACCCAAGGTAACCTTAATTCACAGTCTCAAAGTATTCCAACATGTTGTTTCCGGGCTTCCCAGCTGCTGGAGGACCCAGTGGCTGTGAACTCTGATAAACTTTAAGGTTACCTTTAAGATTACCTGAGTGCACAGCCACAGGGTCTTACGGTAGCTCGAGTGCCAGACTGTTGAGTGCCGGAGTGCCGAGTGCCAGACTCGTGGTCGTTCACCAGGCCGGCATAGGCGCTATGAAGCATGGGAACCAGCTGCTATGAACTCAGGTGACCTTAAGGTAAGGTTACCATAGTTCAAAGGCCAGCTCACACAGAGCTTACCATGAGAACCGCCACCTGTGACCTGCGGTAACCTTATTTATGTCACCGCTCATCACTGCAGCTGCATTCTCAGGCTAAACTCAGTGTACTCTGGCTGGTGTGGTGAGCGGTAACATTACTGATGTCACTGCTCATCACACCATCTGGATGTAGCAGAGTTGGAGATCGTTGTGGGACCTCATCATTATGGATTAACGGCAGACAGGTGAGAATTACTTAGATTTTTTTATGTTAATAAATGGGTAAAAGAGGGTAATTGTTGGTGAGTGATTTGTACAATTAAAGGACTTTTCTCTGTGTCTGTCTTTATTACTTTTGACTATGTGGTTAGTAATGGGGGTGTCTGATAGACACATCTCCATTACTAACCTCTGGGCTTGATGTCAGCGGACATTACACAGCTGACTTCAACCCCATAAACTATTATCCCACTTCACAACCCACCAGGGCAAGCGGGAAGAGCCGAGGCTAAGCATCAGAATTAGCGCATCTAATGGATGCACCATTTCTGGGGCGACTGAGGGCTGGTGTTATTAGTCTGGGAGGGGGGCAATATCCATGGCCCCTTCCCAGGTTATTAAGTTTAGCCTGCAGCTGTCAGTTTAGCCTTTGCTGGTTATTAAAAATAGGGAGGACCCCATGTCATTTTTTGGGGGTCCCTCCTTTTTAATAACCAGTAAATGATAAACAGATAGCTGTGAGCTGATATTAATAGGCTGGGAACCTTTATGGTTATTGGCCCCTTCCCAGAATAATAGCACCAGACCCCAGCTGTCTGCTTTCCTTCAGCTGGTTATTAAAAATAGGGGGACCCCATGTCATTTTTGGGGGGTCCCCCCCATTTTTAATTACTAGTAAAGGCTACACAGACAGCTGTGAGCTGTTATTAATAAGTTTGGAACCTTGATGGATATTGACCCTTTTCCAGAATAATAACACCAGCTCACAACTGTCTGCTTTTCTTACTAATGTGATTTAACTCTGGGTGGGTTTCAATGAATGGATAGATATTTACACATGACATTGATAAGAATAGTCTAAATTGACTGACATTGATTTTGGACTGTGTGTTGTCTAACTTCACTCAGCTCAGTAGTTAGCACTGCAGCCTTACAGCGCTGGGGTCCTGGGTTCAAATCCCACCAAGGACAACATCTGCAAGGAGTTTGTATGTTCTCCCTGTGGTTGCGTGGGTTTCCTCTGGTTTCCTCCCACACTCCAAAGACATGCTGATAGGGAATTTAGATTGGGACCCCCAATGGGGACAATGCTGATAATGTATGTAAAGCGCTGCAGAATATGTTGGTGCTATATAAAAATAAAGATAATTATTAATATTCTATTGATTCTAGCCTATTGAGTAAACTAATAAAATCAATGTTTACTGACTAATTTAAGGGATTTAAGTCATTTTTCTATACACATTTGTTTAGAGTATAATTGTCATGTTCTTACCCCCATTTTGCTTACTTTTGCAGTCTCCTAGCCTTTCCTACTTCCATTTTACAGCCATTTTAAAGCACCAAAGTTCGGGTCCCCATTGACTTATATTGGGATCAGTTTTAAGTTCAGGGTCAAGTTTGGACACAACCCAAACTTTTGAATCAAGTTCTTGCCGAACCTGAACTTCCAATGGTTCACTCATCACTAATGGGGAGTTATATATTTAGAACATTATATGTACGTGAAATCATTGGCAGACACAGATAGAAAAGGGTCCATGTGCAAGAACAATATGTGAGCCTTTTTGTAGACCCATAGCTCATCATAATGCACAATTCCACATGTTATAGAGGTGAAAATGAGCCACCTTAGCTCTTGAGCCACAGGTTGCACCAATGGTATGTCCACCCCTGCTTGAAATAAAATATACATGAAACACTCTTTAGGCTCATTACTTCAGGTGACAGACCCCTCTATATACATCAAGACATGAATACTAAGCATCCAACAGCATGCTAACATTAAAGGTGTCTCCTAGGACCTCAAGCCATTACCATTACTCTGTAGAGAACCATGTTGTCACCACAGAAAAAAAAGGATTAAATGTCCATGTGATGGAGCTGTACTCTACTGTGATCTGTATAATTGAAGGTGATTCCAATATGGCATCACCCTTTATGAACACAGAGTGAGCTAGAATTACTAATCCTAATTTTTAGGTAGAGTAAATTTAGATGAGGCAGGCTTGTCACAGTAACATGCTGTTTGATAAATTTGTTTCATCTTTAGACCGTCTAAGTTTACCCCACCAATTAGTTGGCACCAGATATCGGCACAGCTGTGGTGCATAATGTCACAATTTTAGACCATATCCCCTTTTTATGCAAGTCACACCCTTTTTATATTTGGTCATAGCCACTTAGTCAAGTGCAAAAGAAGCTCATAATAAAGTTGTGGAAGCAGGTTTACTAACCGTCCAGAAATTCCAGGACAGTCTGAAAAATAGGGCACTTTTTTGCCCTGTCTGTAAAAAAAATTAAGAGGTCTGTTTTTGCAGCTGAATAAACTTATATAGATTATTCTGACTGCAATTATTAGCATTTTACAGTTTACAGTGAATGCAGCTGATGTCGTCATGTCAGAATTATGGGCTGAAGTCATGCACCACTGTCTATAATGTATTACCGTATCTGTAAAAAATATCTGTGTGATATTGTGATATTTTAAAAAACTATAAAAAAAAGCCAAGTTGGCATGTAAAGTCACAGTTTTTACAAGTAAAATGTCTTTCACCTGTAAAATCATGCAGACAGGAAAATGGCAATAAAACGTATGTAGTTTTGTAGATTGGTAATTGGCAATGCAGCACTACTCATCTTATATAACACCAGGCTAAAGGTTTGCATCATAATTATACAAACATTATTCTGTTATTACAGTGGATTTGCTACTTCCGGTCTGCATATTTATGGGTTTTTGCAGTGCCAGTATTGTGTATGAGAGTTTAAAAATCCACCCTGTGACGACACAGCTTTTCTTCTTAATTATGCCAGACATAAATTCAGTAGGCCGAGAGACATAACTATTATTCATGAGCCTGGATGATTAACACTTCATGAAGGTTGACTTGGTATTTGTAAATTGATAACTTGCTATTACAGTGAGGAAAAAAAGTATTTAGTCAGCCACCAATTGTGAAAGTTCTCCCACTTAAAAAGATGAGAGAGGCCTGTAATTGACATCATAGTTAGACCTCAACTATGAGAGACAAAATGAGAAAGCAAATCCTGAAAATCACATTGTCTGATTTGGAAAAAAATTTTTTTCAAATTTTGGTGGAAAATAAGAATTTGGTCAATTACAAACAAGCAAGATTTCTGGCTCTCACAGACCTGTAACTTCTTCTTTAAGAGGCTCCTCTTTCATCCACTCATTACATGTAGTACTGGCACCTGTTTGAACTTTTTATCAGTATAAAAGACACCTGTCCGCAACCTCAAACAGTCACACTCCAAACTCCACTAAGGTGAAGACCAAAGAGATGCCGAAGGACACCAGAAACAAAATTGTAGCCCTGCACCAGGCAGAGAAGACTGAATCTGCAATATGCAAGCAGCGTGGTGTGAAGAAATCAACTGTGGGAGCAATAATTAGAAAATGGAAGACATACAAGACCACTGATAATCTCCCTCGATCTTGGGCTCCACACAAGATCTCACCCCGTGGGGTCAAAATGATCTCAAGAACGGTGAGCAAAAATCCCAGAACCACACGGGGGGACCTAGTGAATGACCTGCAGAGAGCTGGGACCAACATTATACAGGCTACTATCAGTAACACACTACACCGCCAGGGACTCAGATCCTGCAGTGCCAGATGTGTCCCCCTGCTTAAGTCATTACATGTCCGGTCCCATCTGAAGTTTTCTAGAGAGCATTTGGATGATCCAGAAGAGTATTGGGAGAACGTCATATGGTCAGATGAAACCAAAGTAGAACTGTTTGGCAGAAACACAACTCGTGGTGTTTGGAGGACAGAGAATGCTGAGTTGCATGCAAAGAACACCATACCTAGTGTGAAGCATGGAGGTGGCAACATCATGCTTTGGGGCTGTTTCTCTGCCAAGGAACCAGGACGACTGATCCTTGTACATGAAAGAATGAATGGGGCCATGTATCATGAGATTTTGAGTGCAAACCTCCTTTCATCAGCAAGGGCATTGAAGATGAAACGTGGCTGGGTCTTTTAGCATGACAATGATCCCAAGCACACCACCAGGGCAATGAAGGAGTGGCTTCAAAAGAAGCATTTCAAGGTCCTGGAGTGGCCTAGCCAGTCTCTAGATCTAAACTCTATAGAAAACCTTTGGAGGGAGTTGAAAGTCCGTGTTGCCCAGCGACTGCCCCAAAACATCACTGCTCTAGAGGAGATCTGCATGGAGGAATGGGCCAACATACCAGCAACAGTGTGTGCCAACCTTGTGAAGAGTTACAGAAAACGTTTCACCTCTGTCACTGCCAAAAAAGTATATATAACAAAGTATTGAGATGAACTTTTGTAATTGACCAAATAATTCTTTTCCACCAAAATTTGAAAAAAAATTCTTTCCAAATCAGACAATGTGATTTTCAGGATTTGTTTTCACATTTTGTATCTCATAGTTGAGGTCTACCTATGATGTCAATTACAGGCCTCTCTCATCTTTTTAAGTGGGAGAACTTGCACAATTGGTGGCAGGCTAAATACTTTTTTCCCCACTGTATTTACCTCTTAAATCAGCTCCTACAGTGTATTGTACTGTTATCTTTGCAAGACAGGGTCATCGAACAGTGCTGTTTGCTAATATGTTGATTACACATAATATCAGCCTATGCAGCTTGTTGACATGCATTTTTGGGTGGTTATAGTTTATCATTCAGTGTTTTCAAGTCAACATTGGTGGATGAGCTGTGGATATTCAGTAACTATGAGTTAATATCATCATCCCCTGACCCTTGACCTGTGGATGATGGCTGAAAGGACAGTTGTGAACTATAAAAAGGGGTCTCTGCCTCTGTTCTGGGTGACTCTACAGGATGTCAGCTTAGGGGATCCTGGTCCCGGCTGGAGGAATACAGATCTGCTCCATTGACTATTGGTAAACTCTCAGAGATATCCAGGTTGGGATAATGAGGTCACCTGGCCACGTACCTGCATAGACTGCTAGCTTCCTAAGCTTCTTGTTACCTCCTCTCTGTGGGTGCCCGCCAAAAACAGGGTGCCACTGGTGGGGGAAATCGGCCCTGGAAGCCCCTCAAAGTCGCAGTGACTTTAATCCCGGCAAGTCAGCGGAAGGGTAAGACTCTGTAATTTGCACCATATTGTGTATTTGCTGGGACTTTTCTTTGATTTAATAAAGTGTTGCCACACTGTTTTACCCTCACCTTGTGTTGTTTGAGTGGTATTCTGCCCACAGGAGACCCAGTGTCTTCACACACCCATTTTGGAAAAAAACTGCAACCTAAATTAACCACTATTGCAGTGAACTTTTGAACCATGAGAGGAAAAATTTTTTTTTATTGCTATCATTCATATTCTCTGAAACAAGGCCAAGAACGTTGTAATAATGAAAAATGGTTTTGTTTGTAAAAGAAAGAAAAACAGCACATATTTGGTATGATATGACATCATTGGTACTGACCTGTACTAAAAAACTATCTTATTAATTATTGTGCACGGTGAGTGGCGTATTAATGTAAGTATGAAAAAATGCCAGAATTGCTGTTTCTGTTCATCTTCCGTCAGAATAAAAATTTAAAAAAACGTGATCACAAATTTGTATGTATTCCAAAGTGGTGCCAATCACAGCAGAGCTGGAGCCGAGGTTCATTAGCATATCACATGCAATGCTCTCACATCGCTAATGTGACCCTGGCCTAATATGTCAACTACAATGAATTCCATTAAAAAATAAAATGAAAAAACAATTTCTGATTTATTATTTTTTTCCTCATGCCTTCTACCAAGAATGAATTAAAAAGTGACCTAATAATCCTGTGTGCATAAAAATGGTGCTAGAAAAACTTACAACTTATCCCAAAAATAAATTCCTAGAACAACTTCATCTACTGAAAAATAAAAAAGATATAGGTATCAAAATATGGTAACCAAAAACATAAATATATATTTTTTTATTTTTTTTGCTCAAAAGTAGCAAAACATTAGCAAACCTATGCAAATTTACTATTGCGGTGACAAGTAGAATAAAAATATCATGACAATTATTCTAAACAGCAAACAGTGTTTAAAAAATATAAATCAAATTCAGAATTACTTTTTTTAGTTAATTTTGCCTCTCCAAGACTGTAACAAAAGTGATCAAAAAGTAGCACTTTTCCACAAAATAGTATCAATAAATAAATTGTTGCCATGAAAAAAATAAACACTGCTCCACTGCCAAAAAAATATGTAACTTATGGCTCTCAGAATATGGTGACACAAAAGCAAATATTTTTTTTTTGCAAGTGTGCATTTATTGTATAAAAAATTGAAACATAAATCAAATTATACACATTTGTGTAAAAGAAAAGACTGCACATATCGCAATATTCGTAATGACCCACAGAATGAAGTTAACACCTTATTTACGCAACAAAGTGAATAGAGTAAAATTTAAAACATAAAAAGCAGTGGCAGAACTGTTGTTTTGTTTATATTTCTTCCCATAAAGAACAACTAAAAGTATTTTAATAATTTATACGTTTCCCAAAAAACTGAGAGATATAATACATCTGGAAAAAAACAAGCCCTCATGCGAATATGTTGCTGAAAAAATATAAAAGAAAACTCATGGTTCCTGGAACACAACAATAAAAAACTGAAAAAAAAATGATCTGGCTGTGACAACAAGGGGTTAAAGCCTCCATATCTGCAGCTCATGTAATTGTATTTTTACAGTGTAAAATATGAAAACAAAAATATACTGTATTTTCTTCTATAAGTTTCTTAATATAAAAATGTATATCCCATCCTAACAAGCACATTTTGCAGGGATATGTAAAACAGCAGCATTTTGTTAAAAAAGTTAAAGAGCTGAAATATTGCTATTAGTGTTGAGCCAACCCCGTAGTGTTCGAGTTTGGTTCGGTTCGTCGAACACCCGTGTGTTCGCCGAACTGTTCGTCGAACTGTTCGTCGAACACCTTCGAACACCGTTAAAACCAATGGCAGGCAAACAAAAACACATAGAAACACATAGAAAACACCTTCAAAAGTGTCCAAAAGCTGACAAACTGCTCAGAAGACACAACTAACACATGGAAAAGTGACAAGTACATATAGTCATGCGAAAAGAAAAGAGGTGGAGGAGTAAAAGGAGGGGGAGACACAGATATAGGCATGTCATGCCCTTCTAAAATCCAAAAAGTGAGAAGCCGAGACGGCCAGTCCGCTCCTGCCCGTGCCACCTCCGTGTCGCCGGGTTTGTGCCAGAGCCGCGGTGAACCCTGACGGCCAGCCCCCCTCTCCCAATACTGGTGCCTGTCCGCTGGTGGGTCGAGAGAGCCCCCCTGTGGTGGAGGCAGCTCTAAGCTTTTTAATTTAAATTGTCCCTCTAATTTGAATGAATACACTTTAAATCCATTTACAAGGATCTATTGGAGGGCAAGTCTCATGCCAGCAGCCGCGTAATTCCAGCTCCAGTAGCGTCCACTAAAGCTGCTGCAGTTAAAAAGCTTTTATAAGGATCGAGCTCGGCTGTCCACCGCAAGGCATCCTAGTGCCAGTCCCAGCCCCTATGCCTTGGGGTGCCTCCTGATGCTCTTCACTAGGTATCCCGTGGTCCCGAAGCATTTCCTTTGAAAAAATTAAGTGTCCAAACTACAGGTGGTGTAGCTTGCTTAACAGCCGGGATAATCCGCTGACTAGCAGACACTGCTACTAGGCACAAAGTATTTCCTGGGCTAGATGCAGTTAAAAATTTGTAAGTAGATACTCTCGTTGGATGCTGAGAAAGCATTCCATAGAGTCTCCTGGCACGCCATATATGATTCTCTTAAAAAGCTTGGGGTAGGGGTCTAGGGGACCCTTTTATAGCCAAAATCACGGCCCTGTATCACAATACGTCACCTAGGCTGAAGATAAATGGAACTGTAGCACCGAGGGCTCAGTTGCTACAGACGTATTGCACCTCACCCAGAGGTGTGATATCTCACTCTCAGATAAGGATGGAGTGTGGATCAGGACCCGACACCTGCATGCATTACACCACATTGCCGTGGGGCAGGGCGACCAATATGCCCCTGAGATGGGCACGACAGTCCCTGTCCCTGGCTGGAGTGGGGGGAGGGAACACTGAGGAAGGGGAACCCTGCAGTGCAGGAGCAGGGAGGAAGCAGTTCCTGGGTGCATTGAGAAGGGAGTATAAAAGGTGGGCACCATCTTAGTTCAGTGCAGAGAAGTCTGAGCAGAAGTGGCAGGGAGCAGGGGCTCTGCATGAGCTCTGCTCCGGAGGCGGGCCTAGTAACAGAGGCCCAGGCCTGCAAGAGGGAGAAGGAAGGAAGAGGAGCGGAGAAGGCTCCAGGAACGAGGAATGAAGGGATCCCAGGGGTGCGGACGGGCGAGTCGCCACCGCACGCCCGAATCCACCTGCGTGGAGGGGTCAGGCCAAAGGGGGAGACCGGTCCCCGAACTAGTGGAGGCAGGAAACGACCCTCAGCTAGAAACGGGAGGCTCTGACATTTTATGTGGCGCAGCCCCTTGCTCCACCCGCTAGGAAGGCACCACATAGGGTCAGGGAAACTGGCGCCAAGTTTACCAAGAGGAGGCCCGAGGCAGCCGGACAGAAGTGTTGGTAAGAAAGGCCAGACAAAGGACACACAAAGGGGGTCCTGTGAAGCGCTCCAAAGTTATCTGGGAGTTGTCTGAGCCCCTCACCTGGTGAGCACAGTACGACGTGGGCAGCCGTTACCTGCAGACGTGGTCTGGATAATAAGAACTGTGAGTAAAGGCCCTGAACTGCATCACTGACTCCGTGTCGTTACTGCTGCTGCCCTGCACCATCACCCCCATCCTCCGCATACACTGCCCTGAGGCTATACTCCTCCCGTGGGGAGTTATGCTACGCTCTGCTGCACCCACAACACCAGCCTTAGCGGTCTGCCCTGTAGCGGCGGTTCACTCTGACCGCAATCCACGGGTGGCGTAGTCGGACATTTAAACATCAAAACCACATAAATAGTTCCGCCACTGGTTTGACCGCCCTGAGCCACGGAACCGGATCGCCGCCACGAAGACTACAACCACCAGCATCCACCAAAAAGGGTCCGGCTCCGAGTGTCCCAAGGCCCAGGGGGTGCGTCAGAACATTTTCATCACCTTTCACAATCACCAATGGGACAAGGCAGGGATGTCCTCTGTCCCCTCTCTTATACATCCTAGTGACGGAGCACCTGCTCTCATCAATTCGCCATAACCCCAATATTAGGTGGATTGAGGTGGGAGGCACCGAGTACAAGTGCTCTCTATTTGCTGATGATGTCCTAGTATATATCACTCAATCACATATATCCATCCCTGCTGTTATGGCTGAAATAGATCACTTTGTTACATGGTAAAATTTTAAAATCAATGCAGCGAAGTCTGAGGCCCTCGATGTCTCCCTCCCTAAATCCATATAGGATTCCATCCAGTCCAACTTTCCCTTTGCCTGGCCCTCACAGGGTATCAAATACTTAGGAATTCCTATTCATAGAGACCTCTCCCATCTATGTTATCTTAATTTTGGGCCCTTTATTGAACAATTCCATACAGACCACGGTTGGCAAGTTAGAACTGTAAGATTCACTACGTGAACCACTGGTGTTTTGTGGAAAAGCACATGTACACCGCGTTCCAAATTATTATGCAAAAAGTGTTTAGGAGTGATAAGGGAAGAATTTGTTTGTTTGTCAGTTAAACTCATTGATGGTGATGTGTGTCAGGGCTCTTTATATCACTGTAAGCAATTGCAGACACCTGTGCTAATTAGTTTGGCAGGTGTGTCCAATGAAAGGCAAGACTACTTAAGAAGGCTCTCTCACATTATTAAGCAGCCTACATTTTCTGCCAAAATGGGAAAGAAAAAGGATGTGTCGGCTGCTGAGAAGCAACAAATTGTGGAGTGTTTAGGTCAAGGCATGACTACAATCAACATTGTGCGATGATCAGGATGAAGTGTCTTGGCAATCAAGAAGTATGTAGCTGATTCACAGTACACACGTGTGCGTGCTGATAAGGGCAAATTGAGGACTCTTTCCTACAGGCAATTACGTCAGGTTGAAACAGCAGCGGCAAAAAAGCCTTGTCATAGCAGCAGACAAGTTTTTGAAGCTGCTTGTGCCTCCAACGTCCCCCGAACAACAAGATGCAGGGTCCTTCAGAGGTTTGCAGCTGTGCATATGCCATCCTGTCGACCTCCTCTATCCACTTCACACAAGCAGAAACGGCTCCAGTGGGCCAAACATTACATGAAGACTGATTTCAAAACTGTTTTGTTCACGGATGAGTGCCGTGCAGCGCTCGATGGTCCAGATGAATGGAGTGGAGGATGGCTGGTTGATGGACACCCCACGCAAACACGGCTACAGCGCCAACAAGGAGGAGGTGGAGTAATGTTTTGGGCTGGAATCATGGGGAGAGAGATTGTCGGCCCCTTTAGGATCCCTGAAGGCGCTAAAGATGAACTCCATAATGTATGTGGATTTTCTCAAACAGCACTTCCTGCCATGGTTCAAGAAGAAGAACCGTGTATTTCACAGCAAGATCATTTTTCTGCATGATAATGCACCATCTCATGCTGCACATAAAACATCTGCATCTCTGGCTGATATGGGCATAAAAGGGGACAAACTTATGGTGTGACCCCCATGCTCCCCTGACCTCTACCCCATTCAGAACCTTTGGAGCATCATTAAAAGGAGTGTCTATGATGGCGGGAGGCAGTTCACATCTAAGCAACAGCTCTGGGAGGGTATTCTGTCCTCATGCAAAACAATTGAAGCAGAAACCATCCAAAACCTGACAAATTCAATGGACGAGAGAGTTCAGAAGCTCCTTTCGAACAAGGGGTCCTATGTGAAAATGTAACATCACCTAGAATAAAGTTTTGAGTTGAAAACTGTTTGATTTCAGTTTCTAACAACCTGCTAATGCTTATAATTTCAAAAATGACCATTTTTTTGGTCTTTATTAAAATGAAAAGGTTGATCGAAAAGTTTGGGGGATCTAAGAGTGTGGCAACCCAGTAGTCATGATTACTTCGAATTCTGACAATATGAGGGTCATGCTGCAGGTAGTGCAGCAAGAAGGCACTTATGTGTCTTGCGCATCTCGGAGCCCCAAAATTATTTTCCGGGCTAGATGCAGCTAAAAATTATTTTTAATTTTAAATCTGGTGAAGCTTATTATAGATGGCCTAATAGGATCAGTGCTGCACACTGCTACAAAGCCCAAATTATTTTCCAGTCAAGATACAGATAAACATGATTAGTAATTTGAAAGCTTAAAACGGTTGGTAGGGTGATTTTAACCAATCATCAAGCTTTTACTCTCCCCAGGATGACACAGGGGAAGAAAAGTCGTTTCGGATCCATGATTTGTTCATCTTTATGAACGTGAGTCTGTCTACATTATCAGTGGAGAGCCGCGTGCGCTTATCTGTCAGCACACCACCAGCAGCGCTGAACACACGTTCAGACAGAACGCTGGCTGCGGGGCATGACAAGATCTCCAAGGCGTAAGTGGCTAGCTCCGGCCATTTATCCAGATTGGAAGCCCAAAAAGAGCAAGGGTCCAGTGACACAGTCGTGACTTCAATGTTTACTTGGAGATACTCCTGTACCATCGTCTCTAGGCGTTGACTATTTGTCAGACTTCTTGTCTCCTGTGGCCTTGCAAAGGATGGGCTAAAAAAGTGGTGAAATGATTCCGCAAAATTGATGTTACCAGCAGATACTGTGGTTCTGTTACGGTTTGAGTGATGAACACTTGACGGTCCCACGGTTGGCAAGTTGGAACTGTGAGATTCACTACGTGCACCACTGGTATTTTGTGGAAAAGCACATGTAAGATTCTGCAACAGTCTCTGCTGATACTCCTGCATGCGTGCATCCCTTTCTATGGCAGGAATAATTTCTGCAAATTTACTTTTGTACCGGGGATCTAACAGTGTGGCAACCCAGTAGTCAGGATTATTTCTAATTCTCACAATTCGAGGGTCATGTTGCAGGTAGTGCAGCAAGAAGGCACTCATGTGTGTTGCGCATCCAGGAGCACCAAGTCCCTGTTGTGTTGGTGGCGAGGTAGCAATCATGCTTCCTTCCTCTGTCCTCTCCCCCCAACCTCGCACAACAGAAATGTGATCAAGGTCTCCCTCATCTGATGAGTCTTCCATCAGTTCGTCCTCCACTTCTTCCTGGGCTCCTGCACCTTCCTCACTAGTTTGGCTGCTACCATGCGCCCTGGTAAAATCATCTCCCCCACCCTCACATGCCTGCCGCCTTGGTGCTGCCGACCGTCTGGACCTTGCAGATGTTAGCCCTTCCGCATACAACTCCTCCTCCTCTACTTCCTCCACCTCCTCTTGTGCCACCACCTGACTCCGAATTCTGTTTAACATGTGCTCCAGCATGTAAATCACCGGAATAGTCATGCTGATAATGGCATCGTCAGCACTAAACATCTTCGTCGCCATTTCAAAACTGTGCAGAAGGGTGCATAGGTCCCTGATCTGAGACCACTCCTCCAGCGTGATTTGCCCCACCTCTGAATCTCGTTGGCCCAGGCTATACGTCAGAACGTATTGCACCAGGGCTTGTCGGTGCTGCCACAGTCGCTGCAACATGTGCAGAGTTGAATTCCACCGGGTAGGCACATCGCATTTTAGCCGGTGAAGTGGCAGGCCCAACGACTTCTGTAGAGATGTAAGTCGCTGAGCTGCGGGATGCGAACGGCGGAAGTGAGCACACAGCGACCGTGCCCTCTGCAGAAGGCCATCTAGTCTGGGATAGTGGGCTAAAAATTGCTGGACAACCAGGTTCAACACGTGAGCCATACAAGGCACGTGTGTGACATTGCCCCGGCGAAGGGCCGCACCCAGGTTTGCAGCATTGTCGCACACGGCCTTCCCTGGTTTCAGGTCCAGTGGAGACAACCATTCATGAAATTGGTTCTCCAGAGCTGACCACAACTCCTCAGCTGTGTGACTCACATTTCCCAGACATTTCAATGTAAAAACCGCCTGATGACGTTGAGCCCTACTGCCAGCATAGTAAGGAGGTGTGCAGGATCCCTTCTGCGCAGTTAGAAAGCTTGTGGCATGACCAGACAGGCTTTGGGTGCAGGTGGAAGACCGAGAGGAGGTTGAGGAGGCAGAAGCAGTGGAGGAAAAATGACATAAAGAGGATTGACGCACAACTCGTGGGGACGGCAAGACTTGGACAGCAGCCCCTTGTCCTGCTGTCACCATAGTTACCCAGTGCCCAGTCAGCGACATGTAACGCCCCTGTCCATGCCTACTCGTCCAAGTGTCTGTGGTGAAATGCACCCTGTCACACACAGAGTTTCTCAAAGAAGCGGTGATGTTGTGTGCGACATGCTGGTGGAGCGCAGGCACACCTTTCTTTGAGAAGTAGTGCCGACTGGGCATCTGGTACTGGGGCACTGCGACGGACATAAGGTCTCGAAAATCCTCTGTGTCCACCAGGCAGAAAGGCAGCATTTCTGTAGCCAAGAGCTTGCAGATGGTGAAATTCAACCTCTTAGCTTTCTCATGGCTAGGAGGAAATGGTCTTTTACTTGTCCACATCTGAGGGACCGAGGGCTGGCTATTGTGCTTAGACGGGGTTGATAAGGGTGTCCCCGGCAAACTGCCGGTCTGTGAGGAAGATGCAGGCGGACATGTTAGGTTGCCTTGATCCAAAGGTGGTGCTATCGATGTCGGACAGCGCTCAAGACCAGCTGGTGTTACCACCTCCAAAGAAAATGATGACCTGCCAATCACGCTGGCTGTTGCGGGTAAAGAGGTGGCAGGTCTGCGCCCCAAAACAGGTGTGACTGCTGTCCCCCCAGTCACAGAGGATGAAGAGGCCGCGGATGCACAAGATATGGCAGACGGTGGTTGGCCCGGCCGGCTAGACCGCATTGTAGCACACTGAGCTTCCCACTGCAACTTATGCTTCATGTCCATGTGCCGGTTCATGCATGAAGTACTCAAACTATGTATTTTTTGGCCTCTACTTAGCTTTTGCTGACAAATGTTACAGATAACACGAGTTGGGTCATCTTTATCGATCTGAAAAAATGCCCAGGCTATGCAAGGCTTAGCACCCATGTGACCTGAAGAGCCACCACGACTTGTGGTGAGAGGCAGAGTTGTGTTTGAGGATGCAGTTGTTGACGTGCTTCCAGTACTACGTCTCTGTCCAGGAAGGCGCAACCTGACCTCGTCGTCACTAGCATCTTCCTCCACCTCCTCTGCTGACCTCATCTCTTGGCTGACTGTGGGTTGACAGTAAGTGGGATCTCCGACCTCATCATCATCACCCTGTGCGTTATCACACCCGTCGTCCTCAGAGCCAACCTGTTCCTGCCCTGACAAAAAACTAAAGTTGTCGCTCCAATCAGGTATTTGAGTCTTATCATCGTCTTCCTCATTGTCTCCACCAACAGGAGTTACAGTTTGGGAATGAGGGTCTACATTATGGTCAGAACCTTCTGCGTCTGGTCCTGGATCCGACTCATAAAGATTCTGGGCATCAGTGCAGATCATTTCCTCGTCTGGATTCACAGAAGCGCTGGAGTCGACCTCTGATTCCCAGGCTATACTATGAGTAAACAGCTCTGCAGACTCAACCATCTGTTCTACCTCATACTCAGACGGGCAGCTGGAGATTTGGGAGCTGTGAGGAAGCAAGTGCGATTTGGGTGACACCTTTGAGGACTGGAGTATTTGTGATGTTGAAGTTGATGTGGAGGAGAGCCCACTTAAAGGAGCACTTGATATCCGTTGAAGCACCTGCTGTTTTTGTGCCTCATCTGGAATTTGTAGCGATTGGCGTGGCCGTAAGAAAGGGATCTTATCACATTGTCCGCTAAAAGAAGTAGACATTTTAGTTTGGCTGGAAGATGGTCTTTCTTCTGCACCTACCCCACGGACACAACCTTTTTTCCCCTTCCCAACACGCCTATTCCCCTTTCCACCAGCAGCAGGCCTTTTTCCACTCATTTTGGTGGTTAACTAATTCACAACTCTGGAGTTGTTTGTACAAAAAAACAATGGATGGTAACCGAGCAGAGCTGAGTGGCCAAACTGTGGTATTAGGCCAAAACTATTGGCTGGGTTAGATGCAGAAAAAAATTATTTTTAATTTGCAACCTGATGGAGGTCAGTATAGATGGACTAATAGACCAAGTCCCACACACCGCTAGAAGCCCAAATATTTTTTCAGAGCTAGATGCAGAAATTTTTTTTATTCAATTTGCAACCTGATGGAGGTCAGTATAGATGGACTAATAGACCAAGTCCCACACACTGCTAGAAGCCCAAATATTTTTTCAGAGCTAGATGCAGAAAAAAATTATTTTTAATTTGCAACCTGATGGAGGTCAATATAGATGGACTAATAGACCAAGTCCCACACACCGCTAGAAGCCCAAATATTTTTTCAGAGCTAGATGCAGAAAAAAATTATTTTTAATTTGCAACCTGATGGAGGTCAGTATAGATGGACTAATAGACCAAGTCCCACACACCGCTAGAAGCCCAAATATTTTTTCAGAGCTAGATGCAGAAAAAAATTATATTCAATTTGCAACCTGCTGGAGGTCAGTATAGAAGGACTAATAGAACAAGTCCCACACACTGCTAGAAGCCCAAATATTTTTTCAGAGCTAAATGAAGAAAAAAATTATTTTTAATTTGCAACCTGATGGAGGTCAGTATTAGTGTTGAGCCACCCCCGTAGTGTTCGAGTTCGGTTCGGTTCGTCGAACACCCGTGTGTTCGCCGAACTGTTCGTCGAACTGTTCGTCGAACACCTTCGAACACCGTTAAAACCAATGGCAGGCAAACAAAAACACATAGAAACACATAGAAAACTCCTTCAAAGGTGTCCAAAAGCTGACAAACTGCTCAGAAGACACAACTAACACATGGAAAAGTGACAAGTACATATAGTCATGCGAAAAGAAAAGAGGTGGAGGAGTAAAAGGAGGGGGAGACACAGATATAGGCATGTCATGCCCTTCTAAAATCCAAAAAGTGAGAAGCCGAGACAGCCAGTCCGCTCCTGCCCGTGCCACCTCCGTGTCGCCGGGTTTGTGCCAGAGCCGCGGTGAACCCTGACGGCCAGCCCCCCTCTCCCAATACTGGTGCCTGTCCGCTGGTGGGTCGAGAGAGCCCCCCTGTGGTGGAGGCAGCTCTAAGCTTTTTAATTTAAATTGTCCCTCTAATTTGAATGAATACACTTTAAATCCATTTACAAGGATCTATTGGAGGGCAAGTCTCATGCCAGCAGCCGCGTAATTCCAGCTCCAGTAGCGTCCACTAAAGCTGCTGCAGTTAAAAAGCTTTTATAAGGATCGAGCTCGGCTGTCCACCGCAAGGCATCCTAGTGCCAGTCCCAGCCCCTATGCCTTGGGGTGCCTCCTGATGCTCTTCACTAAGTATCCCGTGGTCCCGAAGCATTTCCTTTGAAAAAATTAAGTGTCCAAACTACAGGTGGTGTAGCTTGCTTAACAGCCGGGATAATCCGCTGACTAGCAGACACTGCTACTAGGCACAAAGTATTTCCTGGGCTAGATGCAGTTAAAAATTTGTAAGTAGATACTCTCGTTGGATGCTGAGAAAGCATTCCATAGAGTCTCCTGGCACGCCATATATGATTCTCTTAAAAAGCTTGGGGTAGGGGTCTAGGGGACCCTTTTATAGCCAAAATCACGGCCCTGTATCACAATACGTCACCTAGGCTGAAGATAAATGGAACTGCAGCACCGAGGGCTCGGTTGCTACAGACGTATTGCACCTCACTCAGAGGTGTGATATCTCACTCTCAGATAAGGATGGAGTGTGGATCAGGACCCGACACCTGCATGCATTACACCACATTGCCGTGGGGCAGGGCGACCAATATGCCCCTGAGATGGGCACGACAGTCCCTGTCCCTGGCTGGAGTGGGGGGAGGGAACACTGAGGAAGGGGAACCCTGCAGTGCAGGAGCAGGGAGGAAGCAGTTCCTGGGTGCATTGAGAAGGGAGTATAAAAGGTGGGCACCATCTTAGTTCAGTGCAGAGAAGTCTGAGCAGAAGTGGCAGGGAGCAGGGGCTCTGCATGAGCTCTGCTCCGGAGGCGGGCCTAGTAACAGAGGCCCAGGCCTGCAAGAGGGAGAAGGAAGGAAGAGGAGCGGAGAAGGCTCCAGGAACGAGGAATGAAGGGATCCCAGGGGTGCGGACGGGCGAGTCGCCACCGCACGCCCGAATCCACCTGCGTGGAGGGGTCAGGCCAAAGGGGGAGACCGGTCCCCGAACTAGTGGAGGCAGGAAACGACCCTCAGCTAGAAACCGGAGGCTCTGACATTTTATGTGGCGCAGCCCCTTGCTCCACCCGCTAGGAAGGCACCACATAGGGTCAGGGAAACTGGCGCCAAGTTTACCAAGAGGAGGCCCGAGGCAGCCGGACAGAAGTGTTGGTAAGAAAGGCCAGACAAAGGACACACAAAGGGGGTCCTGTGAAGCGTTCCAATGTTATCTGGGAGTTGTCTGAGCCCCTCACCTGGTGAGCACAGTACGACGTGGGCAGCCGTTACCTGCAGACGTGGTCTGGATAATAAGAACTGTGAGTAAAGGCCCTGAACTGCATCACTGACTCCGTGTCGTTACTGCTGCTGCCCTGCACCATCACCCCCATCCTCCGCATACACTGCCCTGAGGCTATACTCCTCCCGTGGGGAGTTATGCTACGCTCTGCTGCACCCACAACACCAGCCTTAGCGGTCTGCCCTGTAGCGGCGGTTCACTCTGACCGCAATCCACGGGTGGCGTAGTCGGACATTTAAACATCAAAACCACATAAATAGTTCCGCCACTGGTTTGACCGCCCTGAGCCACGGAACCGGATCGCCGCCACGAAGACTACAACCACCAGCATCCACCAAAAAGGGTCCGGCTCCGGGTGTCCCAAGGCCCAGGGGGTGCGTCAGAACATTTTCATCACCTTTCACAATCACCAATGGGACAAGGCAGGGATGTCCTCTGTCCCCTCTCTTATACATCCTAGTGACGGAGCACCTGCTCTCATCAATTCGCCATAACCCCAATATTAGGTGGATTGAGGTGGGAGGCACCGAGTACAAGTGCTCTCTATTTGCTGATGATGTCCTAGTATATATCACTCAATCACATATATCCATCCCTGCTGTTATGGCTGAAATAGATCACTTTGTTACATGGTAAAATTTTAAAATCAATGCAGCGAAGTCTGAGGCCCTCGATGTCTCCCTCCCTAAATCCATATAGGATTCCATCCAGTCCAACTTTCCCTTTGCCTGGCCCTCACAGGGTATCAAATACTTAGGAATTCCTATTCATAGAGACCTCTCCCATCTATGTTATCTTAATTTTGGGCCCTTTATTGAACAATTCCATACAGACCACGGTTGGCAAGTTAGAACTGTAAGATTCACTACGTGAACCACTGGTGTTTTGTGGAAAAGCACATGTACACCGCGTTCCAAATTATTATGCAAAAAGTGTTTAGGAGTGATAAGGGAAGAATTTGTTTGTTTGTCAGTTAAACTCATTGATGGTGATGTGTGTCAGGGCTCTTTATATCACTGTAAGCAATTGCAGACACCTGTGCTAATTAGTTTGGCAGGTGTGTCCAATGAAAGGCAAGACTACTTAAGAAGGCTCTCTCACATTATTAAGCAGCCTACATTTTCTGCCAAAATGGGAAAGAAAAAGGATGTGTCGGCTGCTGAGAAGCAACAAATTGTGGAGTGTTTAGGTCAAGGCATGACTACAATCAACATTGTGCGATGATCAGGATGAAGTGTCTTGGCAATCAAGAAGTATGTAGCTGATTCACAGTACACACGTGTGCGTGCTGATAAGGGCAAATTGAGGACTCTTTCCTACAGGCAATTACGTCAGGTTGAAACAGCAGCGGCAAAAAAGCCTTGTCATAGCAGCAGACAAGTTTTTGAAGCTGCTTGTGCCTCCAACGTCCCCCGAACAACAAGATGCAGGGTCCTTCAGAGGTTTGCAGCTGTGCATATGCCATCCTGTCGACCTCCTCTATCCACTTCACACAAGCAGAAACGGCTCCAGTGGGCCAAACATTACATGAAGACTGATTTCAAAACTGTTTTGTTCACGGATGAGTGCCGTGCAGCGCTCGATGGTCCAGATGAATGGAGTGGAGGATGGCTGATTGATGGACACCCCACGCAAACACGGCTACAGCGCCAACAAGGAGGAGGTGGAGTAATGTTTTGGGCTGGAATCATGGGGAGAGAGATTGTCGGCCCCTTTAGGATCCCTGAAGGCGCTAAAGATGAACTCCATAATGTATGTGGATTTTCTCAAACAGCACTTCCTGCCATGGTTCAAGAAGAAGAACCGTGTATTTCACAGCAAGATCATTTTTCTGCATGATAATGCACCATCTCATGCTGCACATAAAACATCTGCATCTCTGGCTGATATGGGCATAAAAGGGGACAAACTTATGGTGTGACCCCCATGCTCCCCTGACCTCTACCCCATTCAGAACCTTTGGAGCATCATTAAAAGGAGTGTCTATGATGGCGGGAGGCAGTTCACATCTAAGCAACAGCTCTGGGAGGGTATTCTGTCCTCATGCAAAACAATTGAAGCAGAAACCATCCAAAACCTGACAAATTCAATGGACGAGAGAGTTCAGAAGCTCCTTTCGAACAAGGGGTCCTATGTGAAAATGTAACATCACCTAGAATAAAGTTTTGAGTTGAAAACTGTTTGATTTCAGTTTCTAACAACCTGCTAATGCTTATAATTTCAAAAATGACCATTTTTTTGGTCTTTATTAAAATGAAAAGGTTGATCGAAAAGTTTGGGGGATCTAAGAGTGTGGCAACCCAGTAGTCATGATTACTTCGAATTCTGACAATATGAGGGTCATGCTGCAGGTAGTGCAGCAAGAAGGCACTTATGTGTCTTGCGCATCTCGGAGCCCCAAAATTATTTTCCGGGCTAGATGCAGCTAAAAATTATTTTTAATTTTAAATCTGGTGAAGCTTATTATAGATGGCCTAATAGGATCAGTGCTGCACACTGCTACAAAGCCCAAATTATTTTCCAGTCAAGATACAGATAAACATGATTGGTAATTTGAAAGCTTAAAACGGTTGGTAGGGTGATTTTAACCAATCATCAAGCTTTTACTCTCCCCAGGATGACACAGGGGTAGAAAAGTCGTTTCGGATCCATGATTTGTTCATCTTTATGAACGTGAGTCTGTCTACATTATCAGTGGAGAGCCGCGTGCGCTTATCTGTCAGCACACCACCAGCAGCGCTGAACACACGTTCAGACAGAACGCTGGCTGCGGGGCATGACAAGATCTCCAAGGCGTAAGTGGCTAGCTCCGGCCATTTATCCAGATTGGAAGCCCAAAAAGAGCAAGGGTCCAGTGACACAGTCGTGGCTTCAATGTTTACTTGGAGATACTCCTGTACCATCGTCTCTAGGCGTTGACTATGTGTCAGACTTCTTGTCTCCTGTGGCCTTGCAAAGGATGGGCTAAAAAAGTGGTGAAATGATTCCGCAAAATTGATGTTACCAGCAGATACTGTGGTTCTGTTATGGTTTGAGTGCTGAACACTTGACGGTCCCACGGTTGGCAAGTTGGAACTGTGAGATTCACTACGTGCACCACTGGTATTTTGTGGAAAAGCACATGTAAGATTCTGCAACAGTCTCTGCTGATACTCCTGCATGCGTGCATCCCTTTCTATGGCAGGAATAATTTCTGCAAATTTACTTTTGTACCGGGGATCTAACAGTGTGGCAACCCAGTAGTCAGGGTTATTTCTAATTCTCACAATTCGAGGGTCATGTTGCAGGTAGTGCAGCAAGAAGGCACTCATGTGTGTTGCGCATCCAGGAGCACCAAGTCCCTGTTGTGTTGGTGGCGAGGTAGCAATCATGCTTCCTTCCTCTGTCCTCTCCCCCCAACCTCGCACAACAGAAATGTGATCAAGGTCTCCCTCATCTGATGAGTCTTCCATCAGTTCGTCCTCCACTTCTTCCTGGGCTCCTGCACCTTCCTCACTAGTTTGGCTGCTACCATGCGCCCTGGTAAAATCATCTCCCCCACCCTCACATGCCTGCCGCCTTGGTGCTGCCGACCGTCTGGACCTTGCAGATGTTAGCCCTTCCGCATACAACTCCTCCTCCTCTACTTCCTCCACCTCCTCTTGTGCCACCACCTGACTCCGAATTCTGTTTAACATGTGCTCCAGCATGTAAATCACCGGAATAGTCATGCTGATAATGGCATCGTCAGCACTAAACATCTTCGTCGCCATTTCCAAACTGTGCAGAAGGGTGCATAGGTCCCTGATCTGAGACCACTCCTCCAGCGTGATTTGCCCCACCTCTGAATCTCGTTGGCCCAGGCTATACGTCAGAACGTATTGCACCAGGGCTTGTCGGTGCTGCCACAGTCGCTGCAACATGTGCAGAGTTGAATTCCACCGGGTAGGCACATCGCATTTTAGCCGGTGAAGTGGCAGGCCCAACGACTTCTGTAGAGATGTAAGTCGCTGAGCTGCGGGATGCGAACAGCGGAAGTGAGCACACAGCGACCGTGCCCTCTGCAGAAGGCCATCTAGTCTGGGATAGTGGGCTAAAAATTGCTGGACAACCAGGTTCAACACGTGAGCCATACAAGGCACGTGTGTGACATTGCGACGGCGAAGGGCCGCACCCAGGTTTGCAGCATTGTCGCACACGGCCTTCCCTGGTTTCAGGTCCAGTGGAGACAACCATTCATGAAATTGGTTCTCCAGAGCTGACCACAACTCCTCAGCTGTGTGACTCACATTTCCCAGACATTTCAATGTAAAAACCACCTGATGACGTTGAGCCCTACTGCCAGCATAGTAAGGAGGTGTGCAGGATCCCTTCTGCGCAGTTAGAAAGCTTGTGGCATGACCAGACAGCCTTTGGGTGCAGGTGGAAGACCGAGAGGAGGTTGAGGAGGCAGAAGCAGTGGAGGAAAAATGACATAAAGAGGATTGACGCACAACTCGTGGGGACGGCAAGACTTGGACAGCAGCCCCTTGTCCTGCTGTCACCATAGTTACCCAGTGCCCAGTCAGCGACATGTAACGCCCCTGTCCATGCCTACTCGTCCAAGTGTCTGTGGTGAAATGCACCCTGTCACACACAGAGTTTCTCAAAGAAGCGGTGATGTTGTGTGCGACATGCTGGTGGAGCGCAGGCACACCTTTCTTTGAGAAGTAGTGCCGACTGGGCATCTGGGCATCTGGTACTGGGGCACTGCGACGGACATAAGGTCTCGAAAATCCTCTGTGTCCACCAGGCGGAAAGGCAGCATTTCTGTAGCCAAGAGCTTGCAGATGGTGAAATTCAACCTCTTAGCTTTCTCAAGGCTAGGAGGAAATGGTCTTTTACTTGTCCACATCTGAGGGACCGAGGGCTGGCTATTGTGCTTAGACGGGGTTGATAAGGGTGCCCCCGGCAAACTGCCGGTCTGTGAGGAAGATGCAGGCGGACATGTTAGGTTGCCTTGATCCAAAGGTGGTGCTATCGATGTCGGACAGCGCTCAAGACCAGCTGGTGTTACCACCTCCAAAGAAAATGATGACCTGCCAATCACGCTGGCTGTTGCGGGTAAAGAGGTGGCAGGTCTGCGCCCCAAAACAGGTGTGACTGCTGTCCCCCCAGTCACAGAGGATGAAGAGGCCGCGGCTAGACCGCATTGTAGCACACTGAGCTTCCCACTGCAACTTATGCTTCATGTCCATGTGCCGGTTCATGCATGAAGTACTCAAACTATGTATTTTTTGGCCTCTACTTAGCTTTTGCTGACAAATGTTACAGATAACACGAGTTGGGTCATCTTTATCGATCTGAAAAAATGCCCAGGCTATGCAAGGCTTAGCACCCATGCAACCTGAAGAGCCACCACGACTTGTGGTGAGAGGCAGAGTTGTGTTTGAGGATGCAGTTGTTGACGTGCTTCCAGTACTACGTCTCTGTCCAGGAAGGCGCAACCTGACCTCGTCGTCACTAGCATCTTCCTCCACCTCCTCTGCTGACCTCATCTCTTGGCTGACTGTGGGTTGACAGTAAGTGGGATCTCCGACCTCATCATCATCACCCTGTGCGTTATCACACCCGTCGTCCTCAGAGCCAACCTGTTCCTGCCCTGACAAAAAACTAAAGTTGTCGCTCCAATCAGGTATTTGAGTCTTATCATCGTCTTCCTCATTGTCTCCACCAACAGGAGTTACAGTTTGGGAATGAGGGTCTACATTATGGTCAGAACCTTCTGCGTCTGGTCCTGGATCCGACTCATAAAGATTCTGGGCATCAGTGCAGATCATTTCCTCGTCTGGATTCACAGAAGCGCTGGAGTCGACCTCTGATTCCCAGGCTATAGTATGAGTAAACAGCTCTGCAGACTCAACCATCTGTTCTACCTCATACTCAGACGGGCAGCTGGAGATTTGGGAGCTGTGAGGAAGCAAGTGCGATTTGGGTGACACCTTTGAGGACTGGAGTATTTGTGATGTTGAAGTTGATGTGGAGGAGAGCCCACTTAAAGGAGCACTTGATATCCGTTGAAGCACCTGCTGTTTTTGTGCCTCATCTGGAATTTGTAGCGATTGGCGTGGCCGTAAGAAAGGGATCTTATCACATTGTCCGCTAAAAGAAGTAGACATTTTAGTTTGGCTGGAAGATGGTCTTTCTTCTGCACCTACCCCACGGACACAACCTTTTTTCCCCTTCCCAACACGCCTATTCCCCTTTCCACCAGCAGCAGGCCTTTTTCCACTCATTTTGGTGGTTAACTAATTCACAACTCTGGAGTTGTTTGCACAAAAAAACAATGGATGGTAACCGAGCAGAGCTGAGTGGCCAAACTGTGGTATTAGGCCAAAACTATTGGCTGGGTTAGATGCAGAAAAAAAATATTTTTAATTTGCAACCTGATGGAGGTCAGTATAGATGGACTAATAGACCAAGTCCCACACACCGCTAGAAGCCCAAATATTTTTTGAGAGCTAGATGCAGAAAATTTTTTTATTCAATTTGCAACCTGATGGAGGTCAGTATAGATGGACTAATAGACCAAGTCCCACACACTGCTAGAAGCCCAAATATTTTTTCAGAGCTAGATGCAGAAAAAAATTATTTTTAATTTGCAACCTGATGGAGGTCAGTATAGATGGACTAATAGACCAAGTCCCACACACCGCTAGAAGCCCAAATATTTTTTCAGAGCTAGATGCAGAAAAAAATTATTTTTAATTTGCAACCTGATGGAGGTCAGTATAGATGGACTAATAGACCAAGTCCCACACACCGCTAGAAGCCCAAATATTTTTTCAGAGCTAGATGCAGAAAATTTTTTTATTCAATTTGCAACCTGATGGAGGTCAGTATAGATGGACTAATAGACCAAGTCCCACACACTGCTAGAAGCCCAAATATTTTTTCAGAGCTAGATGCAGAAAAAAATTATTTTTAATTTGCAACCTGATGGAGGTCAGTATAGATGGACTAATAGACCAAGTCCCACACACCGCTAGAAGCCCAAATATTTTTTCAGAGCTAGATGCAGAAAAAAATTATTTTTAATTTGCAACCTGATGGAGGTCAGTATAGATGGACTAATAGACCAAGTCCCACACACCGCTAGAAGCCCAAATATTTTTTCAGAGCTAGATGCAGAAAAAAATTATATTCAATTTGCAACCTGCTGGAGGTCAGTATAGAAGGACTAATAGAACAAGTCCCACACACTGCTAGAAGCCCAAATATTTTTTTAGAGCTAAATGAAGAAAAAAATTATTTTTAATTTGCAACCTGATGGAGGTCAGTATAGATGGACTAATAGACCAAGTCCCACACACTGCTAGAAGCCCAAATATTTTTTCAGAGCTAGATGCAGAAAAAAATTATTTTTAATTTGCAACCTGATGGAGATCAGTATAGATGGACTAATAGACCAAGTCCCACACACTGCTAGAAGCCCAAATATTTTTTCAGAGCTAGATGCAGAAAAAAATTATTTTTAATTTGCAACCTGATGGAGGTCAGTATAGATGGACTAATAGACCAAGTCCCACACACCGCTAGAAGCCCAAATATTTTTTCAGAGCTAGATGCAGAAAAAAATTATATTCAATTTGCAACCTGCTGGACGTCAGTATAGAAGGACTAATAGAACAAGTCCCACACACTGCTAGAAGCCCAAATATTTTTTCAGAGCTAAATGAAGAAAAAAATTATTTTTAATTTGCAACCTGATGGAGGTCAGTATAGATGGACTAATAGACCTAGTCCCACACACTGCTAGAAGCCCAAATATTTTTTCTGAGCTAGATGCAGAAAAAAATTATTTTTAATTTGCAACCTGATGGAGGTCAGTATAGATGGACTAATAGACCAAGTCCCACACACCGCTAGAAGCCCAAATATTTTTTCAGAGCTAGATGCAGAAAATTTTTTTATTCAATTTGCAACCTGATGGAGGTCAGTATAGATGGACTAATAGACCAAGTCCCACACACTGCTAGAAGCCCAAATATTTTTCCAGAGCTAGATGCAGAAAAAAAATATTTTTAATTTGCAACCTGATGGAGGTCAGTATAGATGGACTAATAGACCAAGTCCCACACACTGCTAGAAGCCCAAATATTTTTTCAGAGCTAGATGCAGAAAAAAATTATTTTTAATTTGCAACCTGATGGAGGTCAATATAGATGGACTAATAGAACAAGTCCCACACGCTGCTAGAAGCCCAAATATTTTTTCAGAGATAAATGAAGAAAAAAATTATTTTTAATTTGCAACCTGATGGAGGTCAGTATAGATGGACTAATAGACCAAGTCCCACACACTGCTAGAAGCCCAAATATTTTTTCAGAGCTAGATGCAGAAAAAAATTATTTTTAATTTGCAACCTGATGGAGGTCAGTATAGATGGACTAATAGACCAAGTCCCACACACTGCTAGAAGCCCAAATATTTTTTCAGAGCTAGATGCAGAAAAAAATTATATTCAGTTTGCAACCTGATGGAGGTCAGTATAGATGGACTAATAGAATGATGCTATGCCCAAAAGATTTTACTTCACTAGGTGCAGTAAAAAAATTGGTATTCTATACACAGGTGGTATATCTTGCAACACAGATAGGCTACTCCACTGACTAACACACTCTGCAATAGGCCAAAAAGGATTAGCTTTGCTAGATTCAGCCAAATGCTGTGAAAAAAACTTGCACAGCACTGGCACAGACCTGCCTGGCAAAAACTGATAGGAACTGATGTAACCTAGTCCTGAAAAGGACTCCAATTACAATTAGTCTTTACTCCCACAATCTATCTATTTAAGAGCACAGACCTGCCTGATAAAAGTCGTAGGAAATGCTGTAACCTAGTCCTTAAAAGGACTGCAATCACAACTATTCCCTACTCCCAAGCTATCTGTATATTTGTGCGAAAATTGGCTTGAAATAAACAAGGTATAGCGCACACAGCAACAGCGGTGCCGTCTAACACGCAGCTGTAGCAGTGAGAAAATGGTGGCGACGGGGAAAATGGCTTGGTCTTATAGGGCAAGGACATGTGACATACACTGCCAATCACACATGCCCTTGCTTGTGTGAAAAAAAGCACTTCGCTCCGTGTGTGCGCTGCTGATAGGCTGACAGATTGCACCTCCCCACTGCAAATGCGGGAAAGAGAAAAAAAAATGGAGATCTTCATTGTTCCTGCAGAGATCCATCCCCTGCCCCTCCCCCCGCCCCGCTGTACACTCAAACTGCGTATTAACATTAGTTTTCATCATTACTGAGAAAAAATCCAGTTATGATTTTGGTGCACGAACAGTTATCGAACATAACCTCGAACAGCCGAATTTTTCTCAAATTGTTCGTGTTCGCCGACCGGCTCGAACACCGCCCAAAACAGCTCGAATTTGAGATTGGCGAACAGGTCGAGTAGAACAACGCTCATCTCTAGTCAGTATAGATGGACTAATAGACCAAGTCCCACACACTGCTAGAAGCCCAAATATTTTTTCAGAGCTAGATGCAGAAAAAAATTATTTTTAATTTGCAACCTGATGGAGGTCAGTATAGATGGACTAATAGACCAAGTCCCACACACTGCTAGAAGCCCAAATATTTTTTCAGAGCTAGATGCAGAAAAAAATTATTTTTAATTTGCAACCTGATGGAGGTCAGTATAGATGGACTAATAGACCAAGTCCCACACACCGCTAGAAGCCCAAATATTTTTTCAGAGCTAGATGCAGAAAAAAATTATATTCAATTTGCAACCTGCTGGACGTCAGTATAGAAGGACTAATAGAACAAGTCCCACACACTGCTAGAAGCCCAAATATTTTTTCAGAGCTAAACGAAGAAAAAAATTATTTTTAATTTGCAACCTGATGGAGGTCAGTATAGATGGACTAATAGACCAAGTCCCACACACTGCTAGAAGCCCAAATATTTTTTCAGAGCTAGATGCAGAAAAAAATTATTTTTAATTTGCAACCTGATGGAGGTCAGTATAGATGGACTAATAGACCAAGTCCCACACACCGCTAGAAGCCCAAATATTTTTTCAGAGCTAGATGCAGAAAATTTTTTTATTCAATTTGCAACCTGATGGAGGTCAGTATAGATGGACTAATAGACCAAGTCCCACACACTGCTAGAAGCCCAAATATTTTTTCAGAGCTAGATGCAGAAAAAAATTATTTTTAATTTGCAACCTGATGGAGGTCAGTATAGATGGACTAATAGACCAAGTCCCACACACTGCTAGAAGCCCAAATATTTTTTCAGAGCTAGATGCAGAAAAAAATTATTTTTAATTTGCAACCTGATGGAGGTCAGTATAGATGGACTAATAGAACAAGTCCCACACGCTGCTAGAAGCCCAAATATTTTTTCAGAGATAAATGAAGAAAAAAATTATTTTTAATTTGCAACCTGATGGAGGTCAGTATAGTTGGACTAATAGACCAAGTCCCACACACTGCTAGAAGCCCAAATATTTTTTCAGAGCTAGATGCAGAAAAAAATTATTTTTAATTTGCAACCTGATGGAGGTCAGTATAGATGGACTAATAGACCAAGTCCCACACACCGCTAGAAGCCCAAATATTTTTTCAGAGCTAGATGCAGAAAAAAATTATATTCAATTTGCAACCTGCTGGAGGTCAGTATAGAAGGACTAATAGAACAAGTCCCACACACTGCTAGAAGCCCAAATATTTTTTCAGAGCTAAATGAAGAAAAAAATTATTTTTAATTTGCAACCTGATGGAGGTCAGTATAGATGGACTAATAGACCAAGTCCCACACACTGCTAGAAGCCCAAATATTTTTTCAGAGCTAGATGCAGAAAAAAATTATATTCAGTTTGCAACCTGATGGAGGTCAGTATAGATGGACTAATAGAATGATGCTATGCCCAAAAGATTTTACTTCACTAGGTGCAGTAAAAAAATTGGTATTCTATACACAGGTGGTATATCTTGCAACACAGATAGGCTACTCCACTGACTAACACACTCTGCAATAGGCCAAAAAGGATTAGCTTTGCTAGATTCAGCCAAATGCTGTGAAAAAAACTTGCACAGCACTGGCACAGACCTGCCTGGCAAAAACTGATAGGAACTGATGTAACCTAGTCCTGAAAAGGACTCCAATTACAATTAGTCTTTACTCCCACAATCTATCTATTTAAGAGCACAGACCTGCCTGATAAAAGTCGTAGGAAATGCTGTAACCTAGTCCTTAAAAGGACTGCAATCACAACTATTCCCTACTCCCAAGCTATCTGTATATTTGTGCGAAAATTGTCTTGAAATTAACAAGGTATAGCGCACACAGCAACAGCGGTGCCATCTAACACGCAGCTGCAGCAGTGAGAAAATGGTGGCGACGGGGAAAATGGCTTGGTCTTATAGGGCAAGGACATGTGACATACACTGCCAATCACACATGCCCTTGCTTGTGTGAAAAAAAGCACTTCGCTCCGTGTGTGCGCTGCTGATAGGCTGACAGATTGCACCTCCCCACTGCAAATGCGGGAAAGAGAAAAAAAAAATGGAGATCTTCATTGTTCCTGCAGAGATCCATCCCCTGCCCCTCCCCCCGCCCCGCTGTACACTCAAACTGCGTATTAACATTAATTTTCATCATTACTGAGAAAAAATCCAGTTATGATTTTGGTGCACGAACAGTTATCGAACATAACCTCGAACAGCCGAATTTTTCTCAAATTGTTCGTGTTCGCCGACCGGCTCGAACACCGCCCAAAACAGCTCGAATTTGAGATTGGCGAACAGTTCGAGTAGAACAACGCTCATCTCTAATTGCTATTCACCCCTGCAGGCAAATTCTCAAAGATCATTAGTGGAATTTTGGTGTTTCCTTCTATGAGTTAACAGAAATGCTTGACAGATGCTAAACAGTATGAATACATCTTCTTTTTTATCCGGAGTGCAATAAATTATGTATTCAACCAGCACTAGAGATCATGGTAGAAAATAGAGACCTGCGACAGATACTATTCTAATTATATAGAGCGTACAGCATATTGGGTGTGCCATCCAATGAACTAATATATTCTATTCATCTTGACCAAGAGTGTCACTATAAATGATTGTACTGAGCAGTTTAATGCCTCAAACTCAGACTCAAAAACTCTAAAAATGAATTATATTTTATTGTATGAAATTAGAACAATAAAAAATGAAAATACTAATACTAAATACTAATACTTTTTTTCACAGAGTATATTAACACTATTTATAAACTTGAAGGTATTATAATACTAATGATCCTACAATTCTGTGCAATCCCTTACAAGGGATTTCAATAATGCTTTTAGAAACTATAGTTAACCCATTAGTGACCACTAATATGTCCTTTCACTGACGCTGCTACATCAGTCACGATCGATGCTGGCACCAACCATGGTTGTTTAACCCCCCCCAGATATTACTGTAAATCGTGACATCTGGATGGTTAACAGAGCATGGGCGCTCCCTGTTAAACACCATCAGTACTCTGAGATCGTGGTTGTGTGGTCATGATTGCAATCCAAGGCCGATTAATGGCTGTAGAGTCTGGCAGATATTCTGACCTGTTCAGATGTTAGCAACATTTTAGTGATAATAGTGATGTTTCAATCCTATCATTCCACTTTGCATTAATTCCTGAAAAGCATCTAAAGGGTAAAAAAACTATCTGACAGCAATTTTTAATTTGTGGAGGAATGCTGATTTTAAAATGGTATCACTTTTTGGGTTTTTTCAACATACCGGTCCTCCATGTCACTTCAATACTGAATAGGTCCCTAAAAAATATATATTTTGTAAATTTCTTTGAAAAAATGAAAATAAATGTTGCTAAATTTTTAAACCTTCCAACATCTTAACAAAATAAAAGAACATTTTACAAATGGTGCTGATGTAAGGCAGATATGAGGTAAGTGGTATGCAACTTTTTTTGTGAGGTACGACTGTCTGCATTAAAGCGCTAAACATTCAAATTATGAAAATTTCTCATTTTTAAAGCATTTTCTCAAATGTCTGACATTTTTATAGATAAAAACAAAACATATGGACCTAAATTTACAACCAACATAAAGTACAGTTTGTCACGAAATAAAATAAAATCACTGGAATATGTTAAACCATTCCGGAATTATTGCCATATAAAGTGACACATCAGATTTGAAAAAATTGGCTTGATCATTAAGGGGTTAAAACTTTAGTACTATACCCTCACCTACGATATTGGTATTATGTTATAGTATTAGAAGTACTAAATACTAGATATGAGAAAATTGATTCAAAATAAGAAATTTGCTGGATCAGGAGAATTTGGGATTCGATTTGTGCCATAAAAGTCCTCTGCCATGTTACTCAAAGCAAAAGATGACTTGAGATGCCAAGCAGGGTTATATATGAAAAAAAACATGAAAAAAATCAGTACTTACGACGTTTATAATGCTATTGCCTGCGGATATTGAAAGAAATTGGTCTCAGGATGTGGGAGTGCTGTTTAAAGTTGCAGATCATCATCTGGATTAGTGGAAAAAGTAGAGAAAACTGCACATCCCAATTCTTTGTATAAAAACATCTAAATTGTACTCCATCTTAATTAAAAAACAGCATGTCATATTATTGCATATATTTCACAGAAAACATCTGACGCATTCCTGGCGCGTAGCCTCCCTTCGTCATAGTGAGGAGTTTAAAGGTTTCCCATAAAGCCTTGCAGCAATCACGTCACATGGTATAGCACATCCAATTTGGAAAGGCTATTATTGCCGGTATTAAAGCAGATTTAAGTAAATGAAGCAGCAATTTAGCAGTGAATTTGGAAAGTGTGAGTTCACAGCTCACAGCTTAGCAATGGAGATAAGGAGAGCAAGCTCTAAAACACTGAATAAACATTACAGGTTGTGCGTGACAGTATTATTATTATCATTATTTATTATTATAGCGCCATTTATTCCATGGCGCTTTACATGTGAAAAAGGGTATACATAGCAAAAACAAGTACAATAATCTTGAACACAATGTGACAGCGACTGGTACAGGAGGAGCGAGGACCCTGCCCGCGAGGGCTCACAATCTACAAGGCATGGGTGAGGATACATTAGGTGAGGGTAGAGCTGGTCATGCAGTGGTGGTTACTGCAGGTTGAAGGCTTGTCGGAAGAGGTGGGTCTTCAGGCTCCTTTTGAAGGTTTCCACGGTCAATGAGAGTCTGATGTGTTGGGGTAGAGAGTTCCAGAGTAGAGGGGAAGCACGGGAGAAATCTTGTATGCGATTGTGGGAGGAGGAGATAAGAGGGGAGTAGAGAAGGAGATCTTGTGAGGATCGGAGGTTGCGTGCCGGTATGTAACGGGAGACTAGGTCAGAGATATATGGAGGAGACAAGTTGTGAATGGCTTTGTATGCCATGGTTAGGGTTTTGAACTGGAGTCTCTGAGCAATGGGGAGCCAGTGAAGAGATTGACAGAGAGGAGAGGCCGGGGAATAGCGGGGGGACAGGTGGATTAGTCGGGCAGCAGAGTTTAGGATAGATTGGAGGGGTGCAAGAGTGGTTTAAGGGAGGCCACAGAGCAGGAGGTTGCAGTAGTCGAGGCGGGAGATGATGAGGGCGTGCACTAGTGTTTTTGCAGATTCATGGTTGAGGAATGTGCGGATCCGGGAGATATTTTTGAGTTGGAGTCATCAGGAAGTGGAAAGGGCTTGGATATGTGGTTTGAAGGAGAGATCAGAGTCCAGAATTACTCCAAGGCAGCGAGCTTGAGGGACTGGGGAGAGTGGACAGCCATTGACATTGATAGATAGGG
Organism: Phyllobates terribilis; assembly: GCF_046119375.1. Classification (NCBI taxonomy): domain Eukaryota; kingdom Metazoa; phylum Chordata; class Amphibia; order Anura; family Dendrobatidae; genus Phyllobates; species Phyllobates terribilis. The sequence continues at coordinate 210,343,002 of NW_027362771.1, forward strand.
CAGTTGGGGGAGGGGTGAATGGGATGGCGGAAAGATGATGAATTCTGTTTTGTCCATGTTAAGTTTTAGAAATCTAGCAGAGAAGAAGGATGAAATAGCGGACAGACATTGTGTGATTTTGGTTAGTATGGAGGAGATATCGGGTCCAGAGAGGTAGATCTGTGTGTCATCAGCATAGCGGTGATAATGAAAGCCATGGGACTCTATGAGCTGTCCCAGGCCTAAGGTGTAGATGGAGAAGAGCAGAGGTCCTAGGACTGAACCTTGGGGGACACCGACAGATAGGGGGCGAGATGAGGAGGTGGTGCGTGAGTGGGAGACACTGAATGTCCTGTCTGTTAGGTATGAGGAGATCCAGGATAGGGCCAAGTCTGTGATGCCGAGAGATGAGAGAGTTTGTAGTAAGAGGGAATGGTCCACTGTGTCGAAGGTAGATGACACGTCTAGGAGGAGGAGGACGGAGTAGTGTCGCTTAGATTTGGCGGTTAGTAGGTCGTTGGTGACTTTAGTCAGTGCAGTTTCAGTAGAATGGTGCTGTCGGAAACCAGATTGTAGGTCGGTCAAAGAGGGAGCAGGAGGAGAGGTGGGAGGACAGTTCAGAATGGACATGTTGTTCCAGTAGTTTTGAGGTATAGGGGAGAAGTGATATGGGGCGATAGCTAGACACAGAGGATGGGTCAAGGGAGGGCTTTTTGAGGATGGGTGTGATTGAGGCATGTTTGAAGCATGAGGGGAAGACACCAGCTGTTAGTGACAGGTTAAAGAGGTGGGCTAGGGTTGGGATGAAGATAGTGATAAGGTTTGGGATGAGGTGGGACGGGATTGGGTCAAGTTCACAGTTGGTGAGGTGTGATTTGGAGAGTAAAGAGGAAAGTTGATCTTCTGTAATGGTGGAGAAGGTGGTTTTGGAGGAGGAGGGTTGAGTATGTGTGGGGAGGGGCTGTGGTGGCTTTAGGCAAAAGTTTTGTCTGATGGTGTCAATCTTCTGCTATTAATGAAAAACCGCTACCATCAGTTAACCTATAACTAATAGTGTTGAGCCACCCCCGTAGTGTTCGAGTTCGGTTCGGTTCGTCGAACACCCGTGTGTTCGCCGAACTGTTCGTCGAACTGTTCGTCGAACACCTTCGAACACCGTTAAAACCAATGGCAGGCAAACAAAAACACATAGAAACACATAGAAAACACCTTCAAAGGTGTCCAAAAGCTGACAAACTGCTCAGAAGACACAACTAACACATGGAAAAGTGACAAGTACATATAGTCATGCGAAAAGAAAAGAGGTGGAGGAGTAAAAGGAGGGGGAGACACAGATATAGGCATGTCATGCCCTTCTAAAATCCAAAAAGTGAGAAGCCGAGACGGCCAGTCCGCTCCTGCCCGTGCCACCTCCGTGTCGCCGGGTTTGTGCCAGAGCCGCGGTGAACCCTGACGGCCAGCCCCCCTCTCCCAATACTGGTGCCTGTCCGCTGGTGGGTCGAGAGAGCCCCCCTGTGGTGGAGGCAGCTCTAAGCTTTTTAATTTAAATTGTCCCTCTAATTTGAATGAATACACTTTAAATCCATTTACAAGGATCTATTGGAGGGCAAGTCTCATGCCAGCAGCCGCGTAATTCCAGCTCCAGTAGCGTCCACTAAAGCTGCTGCAGTTAAAAAGCTTTTATAAGGATCGAGCTCGGCTGTCCACCGCAAGGCATCCTAGTGCCAGTCCCAGCCCCTATGCCTTGGGGTGCCTCCTGATGCTCTTCACTAAGTATCCCGTGGTCCCGAAGCATTTCCTTTGAAAAAATTAAGTGTCCAAACTACAGGTGGTGTAGCTTGCTTAACAGCCGGGATAATCCGCTGACTAGCAGACACTGCTACTAGGCACAAAGTATTTCCTGGGCTAGATGCAGTTAAAAATTTGTAAGTAGATACTCTCGTTGGATGCTGAGAAAGCATTCCATAGAGTCTCCTGGCACGCCATATATGATTCTCTTAAAAAGCTTGGGGTAGGGGTCTAGGGGACCCTTTTATAGCCAAAATCACGGCCCTGTATCACAATACGTCACCTAGGCTGAAGATAAATGGAACTGTAGCACCGAGGGCTCGGTTGCTACAGACGTATTGCACCTCACCCAGAGGTGTGATATCTCACTCTCAGATAAGGATGGAGTGTGGATCAGGACCCGACACCTGCATGCATTACACCACATTGCCGTGGGGCAGGGCGACCAATATGCCCCTGAGATGGGCACGACAGTCCCTGTCCCTGGCTGGAGTGGGGGGAGGGAACACTGAGGAAGGGGAACCCTGCAGTGCAGGAGCAGGGAGGAAGCAGTTCCTGGGTGCATTGAGAAGGGAGTATAAAAGGTGGGCACCATCTTAGTTCAGTGCAGAGAAGTCTGAGCAGAAGTGGCAGGGAGCAGGGGCTCTGCATGAGCTCTGCTCCGGAGGCGGGCCTAGTAACAGAGGCCCAGGCCTGCAAGAGGGAGAAGGAAGGAAGAGGAGCGGAGAAGGCTCCAGGAACGAGGAATGAAGGGATCCCAGGGGTGCGGACGGGCGAGTCGCCACCGCACGCCCGAATCCACCTGCGTGGAGGGGTCAGGCCAAAGGGGGAGACCGGTCCCCGAACTAGTGGAGGCAGGAAACGACCCTCAGCTAGAAACCGGAGGCTCTGACATTTTATGTGGCGCAGCCCCTTGCTCCACCCGCTAGGAAGGCACCACATAGGGTCAGGGAAACTGGCGCCAAGTTTACCAAGAGGAGGCCCGAGGCAGCCGGACAGAAGTGTTGGTAAGAAAGGCCAGACAAAGGACACACAAAGGGGGTCCTGTGAAGCGCTCCAAAGTTATCTGGGAGTTGTCTGAGCCCCTCACCTGGTGAGCACAGTACGACGTGGGCAGCCGTTACCTGCAGACGTGGTCTGGATAATAAGAACTGTGAGTAAAGGCCCTGAACTGCATCACTGACTCCGTGTCGTTACTGCTGCTGCCCTGCACCATCACCCCCATCCTCCGCATACACTGCCCTGAGGCTATACTCCTCCCGTGGGGAGTTATGCTACGCTCTGCTGCACCCACAACACCAGCCTTAGCGGTCTGCCCTGTAGCGGCGGTTCACTCTGACCGCAATCCACGGGTGGCGTAGTTGGACATTTAAACATCAAAACCACATAAATAGTTCCGCCACTGGTTTGACCGCCCTGAGCCACGGAACCGGATCGCCGCCACGAAGACTACAACCACCAGCATCCACCAAAAAGGGTCCGGCTCCGGGTGTCCCAAGGCCCAGGGGGTGCGTCAGAACATTTTCATCACCTTTCACAATCACCAATGGGACAAGGCAGGGATGTCCTCTGTCCCCTCTCTTATACATCCTAGTGACGGAGCACCTGCTCTCATCAATTCACCATAACCCCAATATTAGGTGGATTGAGGTGGGAGGCACCGAGTACAAGTGCTCTCTATTTGCTGATGATGTCCTAGTATATATCACTCAATCACATATATCCATCCCTGCTGTTATGGCTGAAATAGATCACTTTGTTACATGGTAAAATTTTAAAATCAATGCAGCGAAGTCTGAGGCCCTCGATGTCTCCCTCCCTAAATCCATATAGGATTCCATCCAGTCCAACTTTCCCTTTGCCTGGCCCTCACAGGGTATCAAATACTTAGGAATTCCTATTCATAGAGACCTCTCCCATCTATGTTATCTTAATTTTGGGCCCTTTATTGAACAATTCCGTACAGACCACGTTTGGCAAGTTAGAACTGTAAGATTCACTACGTGAACCACTGGTGTTTTGTGGAAAAGCACATGTACACCGCGTTCCAAATTATTATGCAAAAAGTGTTTAGGAGTGATAAGGGAAGAATTTGTTTGTTTGTCAGTTAAACTCATTGATGGTGATGTGTGTCAGGGCTCTTTATATCACTGTAAGCAATTGCAGACACCTGTGCTAATTAGTTTGGCAGGTGTGTCCAATGAAAGGCAAGACTACTTAAGAAGGCTCTCTCACATTATTAAGCAGCCTACATTTTCTGCCAAAATGGGAAAGAAAAAGGATGTGTCGGCTGCTGAGAAGCAACAAATTGTGGAGTGTTTAGGTCAAGGCATGACTACAATCAACATTGTGCGATGATCAGGATGAAGTGTCTTGGCAATCAAGAAGTATGTAGCTGATTCACAGTACACATGTGTGCGTGCTGATAAGGGCAAATTGAGGACTCTTTCCTACAGGCAATTACGTCAGGTTGAAACAGCAGCGGCAAAAAAGCCTTGTCATAGCAGCAGACAAGTTTTTGAAGCTGCTTGTGCCTCCAACGTCCCCCGAACAACAAGATGCAGGGTCCTTCAGAGGTTTGCAGCTGTGCATATGCCATCCTGTCGACCTCCTCTATCCACTTCACACAAGCAGAAACGGCTCCAGTGGGCCAAACATTACATGAAGACTGATTTCAAAACTGTTTTGTTCACGGATGAGTGCCGTGCAGCGCTCGATGGTCCAGATGAATGGAGTGGAGGATGGCTGGTTGATGGACACCCCACGCAAACACGGCTACAGCGCCAACAAGGAGGAGGTGGAGTAATGTTTTGGGCTGGAATCATGGGGAGAGAGATTGTCGGCCCCTTTAGGATCCCTGAAGGCGCTAAAGATGAACTCCATAATGTATGTGGATTTTCTCAAACAGCACTTCCTGCCATGGTTCAAGAAGAAGAACCGTGTATTTCACAGCAAGATCATTTTTCTGCATGATAATGCACCATCTCATGCTGCACATAAAACATCTGCATCTCTGGCTGATATGGGCATAAAAGGGGACAAACTTATGGTGTGACCCCCATGCTCCCCTGACCTCTACCCCATTCAGAACCTTTGGAGCATCATTAAAAGGAGTGTCTATGATGGCGGGAGGCAGTTCACATCTAAGCAACAGCTCTGCGAGGGTATTCTGTCCTCATGCAAAACAATTGAAGCAGAAACCATCCAAAACCTGACAAATTCAATGGACGAGAGAGTTCAGAAGCTCCTTTCGAACAAGGGGTCCTATGTGAAAATGTAACATCACCTAGAATAAAGTTTTGAGTTGAAAACTGTTTGATTTCAGTTTCTAACAACCTGCTAATGCTTATAATTTCAAAAATGACCATTTTTTTGGTCTTTATTAAAATGAAAAGGTTGATCGAAAAGTTTGGGGGATCTAAGAGTGTGGCAACCCAGTAGTCATGATTACTTCGAATTCTGACAATATGAGGGTCATGCTGCAGGTAGTGCAGCAAGAAGGCACTTATGTGTCTTGCGCATCTCGGAGCCCCAAAATTATTTTCCGGGCTAGATGCAGCTAAAAATTATTTTTAATTTTAAATCTGGTGAAGCTTATTATAGATGGCCTAATAGGATCAGTGCTGCACACTGCTACAAAGCCCAAATTATTTTCCAGTCAAGATACAGATAAACATGATTAGTAATTTGAAAGCTTAAAACGGTTGGTAGGGTGATTTTAACCAATCATCAAGCTTTTACTCTCCCCAGGATGACACAGGGGTAGAAAAGTCGTTTCGGATCCATGATTTGTTCATCTTTATGAACGTGAGTCTGTCTACATTATCAGTGGAGAGCCGCGTGCGCTTATCTGTCAGCACACCACCAGCAGCGCTGAACACACGTTCAGACAGAACGCTGGCTGCGGGGCATGACAAGATCTCCAAGGCGTAAGTGGCTAGCTCCGGCCATTTATCCAGATTGGAAGCCCAAAAAGAGCAAGGGTCCAGTGACACAGTCGTGGCTTCAATGTTTACTTGGAGATACTCCTGTACCATCGTCTCTAGGCGTTGACTATGTGTCAGACTTCTTGTCTCCTGTGGCCTTGCAAAGGATGGGCTAAAAAAGTGGTGAAATGATTCCGCAAAATTGATGTTACCAGCAGATACTGTGGTTCTGTTACGGTTTGAGTGCTGAACACTTGACGGTCCCACGGTTGGCAAGTTGGAACTGTGAGATTCACTACGTGCACCACTGGTATTTTGTGGAAAAGCACATGTAAGATTCTGCAACAGTCTCTGCTGATACTCCTGCATGCGTGCATCCCTTTCTATGGCAGGAATAATTTCTGCAAATTTACTTTTGTACCGGGGATCTAACAGTGTGGCAACCCAGTAGTCAGGATTATTTCTAATTCTCACAATTCGAGGGTCATGTTGCAGGTAGTGCAGCAAGAAGGCACTCATGTGTGTTGCGCATCCAGGAGCACCAAGTCCCTGTTGTGTTGGTGGCGAGGTAGCAATCATGCTTCCTTCCTCTGTCCTCTCCCCCCAACCTCGCACAACAGAAATGTGATCAAGGTCTCCCTCATCTGATGAGTCTTCCATCAGTTCGTCCTCCACTTCTTCCTGGGCTCCTGCACCTTCCTCACTAGTTTGGCTGCTACCATGCGCCCTGGTAAAATCATCTCCCCCACCCTCACATGCCTGCCGCCTTGGTGCTGCCGACCGTCTGGACCTTGCAGATGTTAGCCCTTCAGCATACAACTCCTCCTCCTCTACTTCCTCCACCTCCTCTTGTGCCACCACCTGACTCCGAATTCTGTTTAACATGTGCTCCAGCATGTAAATCACCGGAATAGTCATGCTGATAATGGCATCGTCAGCAGTAAACATCTTCGTCGCCATTTCAAAACTGTGCAGAAGGGTGCATAGGTCCCTGATCTGAGACCACTCCTCCAGCGTGATTTGCCCCACCTCTGAATCTCGTTGGCCCAGGCTATACGTCAGAACGTATTGCACCAGGGCTTGTCGGTGCTGCCACAGTCGCTGCAACATGTGCAGAGTTGAATTCCACCGGGTAGGCACATCGCATTTTAGCCGGTGAAGTGGCAGGCCCAACGACTTCTGTAGAGATGTAAGTCGCTGAGCTGCGGGATGCGAACGGCGGAAGTGAGCACACAGCGACCGTGCCCTCTGCAGAAGGCCATCTAGTCTGGGATAGTGGGCTAAAAATTGCTGGACAACCAGGTTCAACACGTGAGCCATACAAGGCACGTGTGTGACATTGCCCCGGCGAAGGGCCGCACCCAGGTTTGCAGCATTGTCGCACACGGCCTTCCCTGGTTTCAGGTCCAGTGGAGACAACCATTCATGAAATTGGTTCTCCAGAGCTGACCACAACTCCTCAGCTGTGTGACTCACATTTCCCAGACATTTCAATGTAAAAACCGCCTGATGACGTTGAGCCCTACTGCCAGCATAGTAAGGAGGTGTGCAGGATCCCTTCTGCGCAGTTAGAAAGCTTGTGGCATGACCAGACAGGCTTTGGGTGCAGGTGGAAGACCGAGAGGAGGTTGAGGAGGCAGAAGCAGTGGAGGAAAAATGACATAAAGAGGATTGACGCACAACTCGTGGGGACGGCAAGACTTGGACAGCAGCCCCTTGTCCTGCTGTCACCATAGTTACCCAGTGCCCAGTCAGCGACATGTAACGCCCCTGTCCATGCCTACTCGTCCAAGTGTCTGTGGTGAAATGCACCCTGTCACACACAGAGTTTCTCAAAGAAGCGGTGATGTTGTGTGCGACATGCTGGTGGAGCGCAGGCACACCTTTCTTTGAGAAGTAGTGCCGACTGGGCATCTGGTACTGGGGCACTGCGACGGACATAAGGTCTCGAAAATCCTCTGTGTCCACCAGGCGGAAAGGCAGCATTTCTGTAGCCAAGAGCTTGCAGATGGTGAAATTCAACCTCTTAGCTTTCTCATGGCTAGGAGGAAATGGTCTTTTACTTGTCCACATCTGAGGGACCAAGGGCTGGCTATTGTGCTTAGACGGGGTTGATAAGGGTGTCCCCGGCAAACTGCCGGTCTGTGAGGAAGATGCAGGCGGACATGTTAGGTTGCCTTGATCCAAAGGTGGTGCTATCGATGTCGGACAGCGCTCAAGACCAGCTGGTGTTACCACCTCCAAAGAAAATGATGACCTGCCAATCACGCTGGCTGTTGCGGGTAAAGAGGTGGCAGGTCTGCGCCCCAAAACAGGTGTGACTGCTGTCCCCCCAGTCACAGAGGATGAAGAGGCCGCGGATGCACAAGATATGGCAGACAGTGGTTGGCCCGGCCGGCTAGACCGCATTGTAGCACACTGAGCTTCCCACTGCAACTTATGCTTCATGTCCATGTGCCGGTTCATGCATGAAGTACTCAAACTATGTATTTTTTGGCCTCTACTTAGCTTTTGCTGACAAATGTTACAGATAACACGAGTTGGGTCATCTTTATCGATCTGAAAAAATGCCCAGGCTATGCAAGGCTTAGCACCCATGCGACCTGAAGAGCCACCACGACTTGTGGTGAGAGGCAGAGTTGTGTTTGAGGATGCAGTTGTTGATGTGCTTCCAGTACTACGTCTCTGTCCAGGAAGGCGCAACCTGACCTCGTCGTCACTAGCATCTTCCTCCACCTCCTCTGCTGACCTCATCTCTTGGCTGACTGTGGGTTGACAGTAAGTGGGATCTCCGACCTCATCATCATCACCCTGTGCGTTATCACACCCGTCGTCCTCAGAGCCAACCTGTTCCTGCCCTGACAAAAAACTAAAGTTGTCGCTCCAATCAGGTATTTGAGTCTTATCATCGTCTTCCTCATTGTCTCCACCAACAGGAGTTACAGTTTGGGAATGAGGGTCTACATTATGGTCAGAACCTTCTGCGTCTGGTCCTGGATCCGACTCATAAAGATTATGGGCATCAGTGCAGATCATTTCCTCGTCTGGATTCACAGAAGCGCTGGAGTCGACCTCTGATTCCCAGGCTATAGTATGAGTAAACAGCTCTGCAGACTCAACCACCTGTTCTACCTCATACTCAGACGGGCAGCTGGAGATTTGGGAGCTGTGAGGAAGCAAGTGCGATTTGGGTGACACCATTGAGGACTGGAGTATTTGTGATGTTGAAGTTGATGTGGAGGAGAGCCCACTTAAAGGAGCACTTGATATCCGTTGAAGCACCTGCTGTTTTTGTGCCTCATCTGGAATTTGTAGCGATTGGCGTGGCCGTAAGAAAGGGATCTTATCACATTGTCCGCTAAAAGAAGTAGACATTTTAGTTTGGCTGGAAGATGGTCTTTCTTCTGCACCTACCCCACGGACACAACCTTTTTTCCCCTTCCCAACACGCCTATTCCCCTTTCTACCAGCAGCAGGCCTTTTTCCACTCATTTTGGTGGTTAACTAATTCACAACTCTGGAGTTGTTTGCACAAAAAAACAATGGATGGTAACCGAGCAGAGCTGAGTGGCCAAACTGTGGTATTAGGCCAAAACTATTGGCTGGGTTAGATGCAGAAAAAAATTATTTTTAATTTGCAACCTGATGGAGGTCAGTATAGATGGACTAATAGACCAAGTCCCACACACCGCTAGAAGCCCAAATATTTTTTCAGAGCTAGATGCAGAAATTTTTTTTATTCAATTTGCAACCTGATGGAGGTCAGTATAGATGGACTAATAGACCAAGTCCCACACACTGCTAGAAGCCCAAATATTTTTTCAGAGCTAGATGCAGAAAAAAATTATTTTTAATTTGCAACCTGATGGAGGTCAGTATGGATGGACTAATAGACCAAGTCCCACACACCGCTAGAAGCCCAAATATTTTTTCAGAGCTAGATGCAGAAAAAAATTATTTTTAATTTGCAACCTGATGGAGGTCAGTATAGATGGACTAATAGACCAAGTCCCACACACTGCTAGAAGCCCAAATATTTTTCAGAGCTAGATGCAGAAAAAAATTATTTTTAATTTGCAACCTGATGGAGGTCAGTATAGATGGACTAATAGACCAAGTCCCACACACCGCTAGAAGCCCAAATATTTTTTCAGAGCTAGATGCAGAAAAAAATTATATTCAATTTGCAACCTGCTGGACGTCAGTATAGAAGGACTAATAGAACAAGTCCCACACACTGCTAGAAGCCCAAATATTTTTTCAGAGCTAAATGAAGAAAAAAATTATTTTTAATTTGCAACCTGATGGAGGTCAGTATAGATGGACTCATAGACCAAGTCCCACACAATGGTAGAAGCCCAAATATTTTTTCAGAGCTAGATGCAGAAAATTTTTTTATTCAATTTGCAACCTGATGGAGGTCAGTATAGATGGACTAATAGACCAAGTCCCACACACTGCTAGAAGCCCAAATATTTTTTCAGAGCTAGATGCAGAAAAAAATTATTTTTAATTTGCAACCTGATGGAGGTCAGTATAGATGGACTAATAGACCAAGTCCCACACACTGCTAGAAGCCCAAATATTTTTTCAGAGCTAGATGCAGAAAAAAATTATTTTTAATTTGCAACCTGATGGAGGTCAGTATAGATGGACTAATAGAACAAGTCCCACACGCTGCTAGAAGCCCAAATATTTTTTCAGAGATAAATGAAGAAAAAAATTATTTTTAATTTGCAACCTGATGGAGGTCAGTATAGATGGACTAATAGACCAAGTCCCACACACTGCTAGAAGCCCAAATATTTTTTCAGAGCTAGATGCAGAAAAAAATTATTTTTAATTTGCAACCTGATGGAGGTCAGTATAGATGGACTAATAGACCAAGTCCCACACACCGCTAGAAGCCCAAATATTTTTTCAGAGCTAGATGCAGAAAAAAATTATATTCAATTTGCAACCTGCTGGAGGTCAGTATAGAAGGACTAATAGAACAAGTCCCACACACTGCTAGAAGCCCAAATATTTTTTCAGAGCTAAATGAAGAAAAAAATTATTTTTAATTTGCAACCTGATGGAGGTCAGTATAGATGGACTAATAGACCAAGTCCCACACACTGCTAGAAGCCCAAATATTTTTTCAGAGCTAGATGCAGAAAAAAATTATATTCAGTTTGCAACCTGATGGAGGTCAGTATAGATGGACTAATAGAATGATGCTATGCCCAAAAGATTTTACTTCACTAGGTGCAGTAAAAAAATTGGTATTCTATACACAGGTGGTATATCTTGCAACACAGATAGGCTACTCCACTGACTAACACACTCTGCAATAGGCCAAAAAGGATTAGCTTTGCTAGATTCAGCCAAATGCTGTGAAAAAAACTTGCACAGCACTGGCACAGACCTGCCTGGCAAAAACTGATAGGAACTGATGTAACCTAGTCCTGAAAAGGACTCCAATTACAATTAGTCTTTACTCCCACAATCTATCTATTTAAGAGCACAGACCTGCCTGATAAAAGTCGTAGGAAATGCTGTAACCTAGTCCTTAAAAGGACTGCAATCACAACTATTCCCTACTCCCAAGCTATCTGTATATTTGTGCGAAAATTGGCTTGAAATTAACAAGGTATAGCGCACACAGCAACAGCGGTGCCGTCTAACACGCAGCTGCAGCAGTGAGAAAATGGTGGCGACGGGGAAAATGGCTTGGTCTTATAGGGCAAGGACATGTGACATACACTGCCAATCACACATGCCCTTGCTTGTGTGAAAAAAAGCACTTCGCTCCGTGTGTGCGCTGCTGATAGGCTGACAGATTGCACCTCCCCACTGCAAATGCGGGAAAGAGAAAAAAAAATGGAGATCTTCATTGTTCCTGCAGAGATCCATCCCCTGCCCCTCCCCCCGCCCCGCTGTACACTCAAACTGCGTATTAACATTAATTTTCATCATTACTGAGAAAAAATCCAGTTATGATTTTGGTGCACGAACAGTTATCGAACATAACCTCGAACAGCCGAATTTTTCTCAAATTGTTCGTGTTCGCCGACCGGCTTGAACACCGCCCAAAACAGCTCGAATTTGAGATTGGCGAACAGTTCGAGTAGAACAACGCTCATCTCTAATAACTAAGGCTGCTTTGACATTACTAAGGCTGTGTTTGCACTAAAGTGACTGAAAAGTGTTACATACATTCATTGGAAACCCCAGAGTGTTACACATGTGTTTGTAGGGTAATTGGAGCTTTGTGTATCAACATTTTTTTAAAAAATTCAAATTTCAAAAGATTTGCTCATTCCTAGAAAATTCCTATAAAATTATGTACCATTTTATCATTAACATATACAAGTACTGCACATACCTTAACCGCTTTGCGACGCCCCACTGTAGATAAACGTCGGCGCTTGCTGGGCTCTGTGTAGCGCCGACGTTTAAAAATGGTGGGTGGTCCCGCAGCACTCAGGACTCCCAGGGTCCTGCAAACGCTGCGGTACCGGTTCAGAGCGTTAGCTCTGACATGTGGCATCATGGGGACCTGATTGGATCAGGTCCCCATGATGTTAACCTGTTCCTATCTTCTAGATGCCGTGATCCATAGCGATCGCGGCATTTAAAAGATAGTGACAGCCAGTGGTCGGCGATCGGGGACCCCCACATACCTTAGCAGCGGCGGGCATCCCGGTGCTGTGCCTCTGACATCATGGAGACCTGATTGGCTGGTGTGACGCTGACATCATGGAGACCTGATTGGCTCAGAGAGATCACTAGGGAAGTTTGTTTTAGCAACAAACTTTCCCGGGCGATCTGGCTGATAAATACACTGTTTCTCCTCCGATCTCAGTGAGAGAGCAGAGGAGAAACAGTGTGACAAGAGCTGTCAGCCTTGCCTCTGTAAAAGTGAAAAAAAAGAAAGTAAGGTTAGGGTTAGTCAGTCCTGTCAGCCAGTCATTCAGTCCTGTCAGCCAGTCAGTCAGTCCTGTCAGATCAGTCAGTCCTGTCAGTCAGTCAGTCCTGTCGATCAGTCAATCCTGTCAGCCAGTCAGTCCGTCCTGTCAGATCAGTCAGTCCTGTCAGTCAGTCAGTCCTGTCGATCAGTCAGTCCTGTCAGCCAGTCAGTCAGTCCTGTCGATCAGTCCGTCCTGTCAGCCAGTCAGTCCATCCTGTCAGCCAGTCAGTCCGTCCTGTCAGATCAGTCCGTCCTGTCAGCCAGTCAGTCTGTCCTGTCAGCCAGTCAGACCATCCTGTCAGCCAGTCAGACCGTCCTGTCAGCCAGTCAGTCCGTCCTGTCAGCCAGTCAGGCCATCCTGTCAGTCAGTCAGTCCGTCCTGTCAGCCAGTCAGTCCATCCTGTCAGTCAGTCAGTCCGTCCTGTCAGCCAGTCAGACCGTCCTGTCAGCCAGTCAGTCCGTCCTGTCAGCCAGTCAGTCCATCCTGTCAGTCAGTCAGTCCATCCTGTCAGTCAGTCAGTCCTGTCAGTCAGTCAGTCCGTCCTGTCAGCCAGTCAGTCCGTCCTGTCAGCCAGTCAGTCCATCCTGTCAGCCAGTCAGACTGTCCTGTCAGCCAGTCAGTCCATCCTGTCAGCCAGTCTGTCCGTCCTGTCAGCCAGTCTGTCCGTCCTGTCAGCCAGTCAGTCAGTCCTGTCAGTCCAGTCAGTCAGGTCAGTACAGTCAGTCCAGTCAGTCCGGTCAGTCCGCTCCGTTCAGTCCGGTCAGTCCGGTCAGTCCGCTCCGTTCAGTCCAGTCCGCTCCGTTCAGTCCGCTCCGTTCAGTCCGCTCCGTTCAGTCCGCTCCATTTAGTCCGCTCCGTTTAGTCCGCTCCGTTTAGTCCGCTCCGTTTAGTCCGCTCCGTTCAGTCCGCTCCGTTCAGTCCGCTCCGTTCAGTCCGCTCCATTTAGTCCGCTCCGTTTAGTCCGCTCCGTTCAGTCCGCTCCGTTCAGTCAAAAAATATAAAAATAAAATGGCCCGTCAGACTTATACCGCAGAGGAGGTGTATGCCCTGCTATGTTCTGACACTGATGACAGTGCAATCTCAGATGGAGATATGGATTTTGAGGGCTTTAGTAGCGGCGACACTGAGAGCTCAGAAATGAGCAGTGATTCTGTTCCATCCTCAAGCCCAAGGACCAGTACAGCAATAGGGGCAAATAGCGCTACTGGAGAAACGTCTCCAAATCAGGGAACACTGCCCAGTACAAGCGCTGTCCCTGCTACTAGTGAATTAGCGCACGCCAGTGTACAAGGGGCTTTGCCACATGATCTAGCATTTCCCAGATGGGAGGCTTCGAATTCGGCTGCTCCATTCAGCCCTGATTTCAACGCCATTCCTGGTATAAATGTGGAGGTGGAAGATTTTGGACCAATTCATTATTTTAATTTGTTTTTTACAGACAGCTTGCTAGAGCATATTGTCGTGCAAACAAATTTATATGCATCCCAATTCATAAGCCAGAATCCCCGATGTTACTATGCTAGGGCAAATTTATGGACACCAACTAATGTCCCGGAAGTAAAAAAAATTTTAGGACTTACATTTGCCATGGGGCTTGTTAAAAAACCGAGCATTCGATCCTACTGGTCCAACCACCCTGTTCAAGCCACCCCTATGTTTTCAGTCGTTCTTACTAGGATCCGTTATGAAATGCTCATGCGGTTTTGGCATTTTAACGACAATAGTCAATGCCTGCCCAGAAATGCCCCAGAACAAGACAGGTTATATAAAATTAGACCCATCATTGAAAATTTGTCAGAAAAATTCTTAAGGCTCTACACCCAAACACAAAATATTTCTATAGATGAGTCCCTTGTAAAATTCAAAGGAAGACTGCACCTCAAGCAATTTATCCCATCTAAAAGGGCAAGGTTTGGAATAAAGATCTATAAAATGTGCGAAAGTTCAACCGGATACACATCCGCTTTTTTCATATATGAGGGGAAAGATAGCCAACTAAACCCACCAGGATGCCCTACTTATCTGGGGACATCTGGAAAATTTGTTTGGGAGCTGATTAGTCCCTTTTTTCAAAAAGGCTACAATCTATATGTGGACAATTATTACACCAGCATACCCCTATTTAAAAGTCTGGTTGAACACAACATCGGGGCTTGTAGGACCATCCGTAAAAACCGTCAGGGGTTTCAACCAAAAGTTTCAATAGGGGCAGTCAGGGGCTGTACGCAACGGAGAGCTGCTTGCCCTGAAATATAGGGATAAGAGGGATATTTTTGTCCTCAGCTTGATCCACACAGATGCCACAAAGGCCACTGTAGAACTAGGATCCACCACTCCGAAGCAAAAACCTGTGTCAGTCATTGACTACAAACACATGAGGGGTGTGGACCTTGCAGACCAGGTTCAACAGCCATACCAGGTATCAAGAAAGTCCTATACCTGGTATAAAAAGTTGGTTATTTATTTGTTTCAGGTGGCCACATACAATTCTTTTGTGTTGTACAAAAAAGCAGGAAATTCCAATCCTTTTCTTGATTATCAAGAAAAGGTAATTGAAAATCTTGTTTTTCAAAGTGTTAGCCCCGCTCATCCATTAGAATCTGAGGATGTGAAAAGACTCACTGAGTGACATTTTACTGCACTTATTCCAGCAACGGAAACAAGAAGGAACCCCCAGAAAAGATGTTGTGTATGTACTAAGAGAGGAACGAGGCATGATACCCGCTACGATTGCCCACAATGCCCATCATTGCCAGCCTTATGCGTCACTGATAGAGATGAGCGTTGTTCTACTCGAACTGTTCGCCAATCTCAAATTCGAGCTGTTTTGGGCGGTGTTCGAGCCGTTCGGCGAACACGAACGATTTGAGAAAAATTCGGCTGTTCGAGGTTATGTTCGATAACTGTTCGTGCACCAAAATCATAACTGGATTTTTTCTCAGTAAAGCAGAAAATTATGGTTAATACCCAGTTTGAGAGTACAGCGGGGCGGGGGGAGGGGCAGGGGATGGATCTCTGCATAAACAATGAAGATCTCCATTTTTTTTTCTCTTTCCCGCATTTGCAGTGGGGAGGTGCAGTCTGTCAGCCTATCAGCAGCGCACACTCGGAGCGAACTGCTGTTTTTCACACAAGCAAGGGCATGTGTCATTGGCAGTGTATGTCACATGTCCTTGCCCTATAAGACCAAGCCATTTTCCCCGTCGCCACCATTTTCTCACTGCTGCAGCTGCGTGTTAGACGGCACCGCTGTTGCTGTGTGCGCTATACCTTGTTAATTTCAAGCCAATTTTCGCACAAATCTACAGATAGCTTGGGAGTAGGCAATAGTTGTGATTGCAGTCCTTTTAAGGACTAGGTTACAGCATTTCCTACGACCTTTATCAGGCAGGTCTGTGCTCTTAAATAGATAGATTGTGGGAGTAAAGACTAATTGTAATTGCAGTCCTTTTCAGGACTAGGTTACATCAGTTCCTATCAGTTTTTGCCAGGCAGGTCTGTGCCAGTGCTGTGCAAGATTTTTTTTCACAGCATTTGGCTGAATCTAGCAAAGCTAATCCTTTTTGGCCTATTGCAGAGTGTGTTAGTCAGTGGAGTAGCCTATCTGTGTTGCAAGATATACCACCTGTGTATAGAATACCAATTTTTTTACTGCACCTAGTGAAGTAAAATCTTTTGGGCATAGCATCATTCTATTAGTCCATCTATACTGACCTCCATCAGGTTGCAAATTGAATATAATTTTTTTCTGCATCTAGCTCTGAAAAAATATTTGGGCTTCTAGCAGTGTGTGGGACTTGTTCTATTAGTCCATCTATACTGACCTCCATCAGGTTGCAAACTGAATTTAATTTTTTTCTGCATCTAGCTCTGAAAAAATATTTGGCCTTCTAGCAGTGTGTGGGACTTTCTCTATTAGTCCATCTATACTGACCTCCATCAGGTTGCAAACTGAATATATTTTTTTTCTGCATCTACCTCTGAAAAAATATTGGGCTTCTAGCTGTGTGTGGGACTTGTTCTATTAATCCATCTATACAGACCTCCATCAGGTTGCAAACTGAATATATTTTTTTTCTGCATCTACCTCTGAAAAAATATTGGGCTTCTAGCTGTGTGTGGGACTTGTTCTATTAATCCATCTATACAGACCTCCATCAGGTTGCAAACTGAATATAATTTTTTTCTGCATCTAGCTCTGAAAAAACAGTAGGCCTTCTAGCAGTGTGTGGGACTTTCTCTATTAGTCCATCTATACTGACCTCCATCAGGTTGCAAATTAAAAATAATTTTTATCTGCATCTAGCTCTGAAAAAATATTTGGCCTTCTAGCAGTGTGTGGGACTTTCTCTATTAGTCCATCTATACTGACCTCCATCAGGTTGCAAATTAAAAATAATTTTTATCTGCATCTACCTCTGAAAAAATATTTGGGCTTCTACCTGTGTGTGGGACTTGTTCTATTAGTCCACCTATACTGACCTCCATCAGGTTGCAAATTAAAAATAATTTTTTTTCTGCATCTACCTCTGAAAAAATATTGGGCTTCTAGCTGTGTGTGGGACTCGTTCTATTAATCCATCTATACAGACCTCCATCAGGTTGCAAACTGAATATAATTTTTTTCTGCATTTACCTCTGAAAAAATATTTGGGCTTCTAGCTGTGTGTGGGACTTGCTCTATTAGTCCATCTATACTGACCTCCATCAGGTTGCAAACTGAATATAATTTTTTTCTGCATCTAGCTCTGAAAAAATATTTGGCCTTCTAGCAGTGTGTGGGACTTGTTCTATTAGTCCACCTATACTGACCTCCATCAGGTTGCAAATTCAAAATAATTTTTTGTCTGCATCTAGCTCTGAAAAAATATTTGGCCTTCTAGCAGTGTGTGGGACTTTCTCTATTAGTCCATCTATACTGACCTCCATCAGGTTGCAAACTGAATATATTTTTTTTCTGCATCTACCTCTGAAAAAATATTTGGGCTTCTAGCTGTGTGTGGGACTTGTTCTATTAGTCCATCTATACTGACCTCCATCAGGTTACAAATCGAATATAATTTTTTTCTCCATCTAACCCAGCCAATAGTTTTGGCCTAATACCACAGTTTGGCCACTCAGCTCTGCTCGGTTCCCATCCATTGTTTTTTTGTGCAAACAACTCCAGAGTTGTGAATTAGTTAACCACCAAAATGAGTGGAAAAAGGCCTGCTGCTGGTGGAAAGGGGAATAGGCGTGTAGGGAAGGGGAAAAAAGGTTGTGTCCGTGGGGTAGGTGTTAAAGCAACAGTAACATCTGCAGAAGAAAGACCATCTTCCAGCCAAACTAAAATGTCTACTTCTTTTAGCGGACAATGTGATAAGATCCCTTTCTTACGGCCACGCCAATCGCTACAAATTCCAGATGAGGCACAAAAACAGCAGGTGCTTCAACGGATATCAAGTGCTCCTTTAAGTGGGCTCTCCTCCACATCAACTTCAACATCACAAATACTCCAGTCCTCAAAGGTGTCACCCCAATCGCACTTGCTTCCTCACAGCTCCCAAATCTCCAGCTGCCCGTCTGAGTATGAGGTAGAACAGATGGTTGAGTCTGCAGAGCTGTTTACTCATACTATAGCCTGGGAATCAGAGGTCGACTCCAGCGCTTCTGTGAATCCAGACGAGGAAATGATCTGCACTGATGCCCAGAATCTTTATGAGTCGGATCCAGGACCAGACGCAGAAGGTTCTGACCATAATGTAGACCCTCATTCCCAAACTGTAACTCCTGTTGGTGGAGACAATGAGGAAGACGATGATGAGACTCAAATACCTGATTGGAGCGACAACTTTAGTTTTTTGTCAGGGCAGGAACAGGTTGGCTCTGAGGCCGGCGGGTGTGATAACGCACAGGGTGATGATGATGAGGTTGGAGATCCCACTTACTGTCAACCCACAGTCAGCCAAGAGATGAGGTCAGCAGAGGAGATGGAGGAAGATGCTAGTGACGACGAGGTCAGGTTGCGCCTTCCTGGACAGAGACGTACTACTGGAAGCACGTCAACAACTGCATCCTCAAACACAACTCTGCCTCTCACCACAAGTCGTGGTGGCTCTTCAGGTCGCATGGGTGCTAAGCCTTGCATAGCCTGGGCATTTTTTCAGATCGATAAAGATGACCCAACTCGTGTTATCTGTAACATTTGTCAGCAAAAGCTAAGTAGAGGCCAAAAAATACATAGTTTGAGTACTTCATGCATGAACCGGCACATGGACATGAAGCATAAGTTGCAGTGGGAAGCTCAGTGTGCTACAATGCTGCCTAGCCGGCCGGGCCAACCACCGTCTGCCATATCTTGTGCATCAACGGCCTCTTCATCCTCTGTGACTGGGGGGACAGCAGTCACACCTGTTTTGGGGCGCAGACCTGCCACCTCTTTACCCGCAACAGCCAGCGTGATTGGCAGGTCATCATTTTCTTTGGAGGTGGTAACACCAGCTGGTGTTGAGCGCTGTCCGACATCGATAGCACCACTTTTGGATCAAGGCAACCTAACATGTCCACCTGCATCTTCCTCACAGACCGGCAGTTTGCCGGGGACACCCTTATCAACCCCGTCTAAGCACAATAGCCAGCCCTCGGTCCCTCTGATGTGGACAAGTAAAAGACCATTTCCTCCTAGCCATGAGAAAGCTAAGAGGTTGAATTTCACCATCTGCAAGCTCTTGGCTACAGAAATGCTGCCTTTCCGCCTGGTGGACACAGAGGATTTTCGAGACCCTATGTTCATCGCAGTGCCCCAGTACCAGATGCCCAGTCGGCATTACTTCTCAAAGAAAGGTGTGCCTGCGCTCCACCAGCATGTCGCACACAACATCACCGCTTCTTTGAGAAACTCTGTGTGTGACAGGGTGCATTTCACCACAGACACTTGGACGAGTAGGCATGGACAGGGGCGTTACATGTCGCTGACTGGGCACTGGGTAACTATGGTGACAGCAGGACAAGGGGCTGCTGTCCAAGTCTTGCCGTCCCCACGAGTTGTGCGTCAATCCTCTTTATGTCAAAGTTCCTCCACTGCTTCTGCCTCCTCAACCTCCTCTCGGTCTTCCACCTGCACCCAAAGCCTGTCTGGTCATGCCACAAGCTTTCTAACTGCGCAGAAGGGATCCTGCACACCTCCTTACTATGCTGGCAGTAGGGCTCAACGTCATCAGGAGGCTTTTACTTTGAAATGTCTGGGAAATGTGAGTCACATAGCTGAGGAGTTGTGGTCAGCTCTGGAGAACCAATTTCATGAATGGTTGTCTCCACTGGACCTGAAACCAGGGAAGGCCGTGTGCGACAATGCTGCAAACCTGGGTGCGGCCCTTCGCCGGGGCAATGTCACACACGTGCCTTGTATGGCTCACGTGTTGAACCTGGTTGTCCAGCAATTTTTAGCCCACTATCCCAGACTAGATGGCCTTCTGCAGAGGGCACGGTCGCTGTGTGCTCACTTCCGCCGTTCGCATCCCGCAGCTCAGCGACTTACATCTCTACAGAAGTCGTTGGGCCTGCCACTTCACCGGCTAAAATGCGATGTGCCTACCCGGTGGAATTCAACTCTGCACATGTTGCAGCGACTGTGGCAGCACCGACAAGCCCTGGTGCAATACGTTCTGACGTATAGCCTGGGCCAACGAGATCCAGAGGTGGGGCAAATCACGCTGGAGGAGTGGTCTCAGATCAGGGACCTATGCACCCTTCTGCACAGTTTTGAAATGGCGACGAAGATGTTTAGTGCTGACGATGCCATTATCAGCATGACTATTCCGGTGATTTACATGCTGGAGCACATGTTAAACAGAATTCGGAGTCAGGTGGTGGCACAAGAGGAGGTGGAGGAAGTAGAGGAGGAGGAGTTGTATGCGGAAGGGCTAACATCTGCAAGGTCCAGACGGTCGGCAGCACCAAGGCGGCAGGCATGTGAGGGTGGGGGAGATGGTTTTACCAGGGCGCATGGTAGCAGCCAAACTAGTGAGGAAGGTGCAGGAGCCCAGGAAGAAGTGGAGGACGAACTGATGGAAGACTCATCAGATGAGGGAGACCTTGATCACATTTCTGTTGTGTGAGGTTGGGGGGAGAGGACAGAGGAAGGAAGCATGATTGTTACCTCGCCACCAACACAACAGGGACTTGGTGCTCCTGGATGCGCAACACACATGAGTGCCTTCTTGCTGCACTACCTGCAACATGACCCTCGAATTGTGAGAATTAGAAATAATCCTGACTACTGGGTTGCCACACTGTTAGATCCCCGGTACAAAAGTAAATTTGCCGAAATTATTCCTGCCATAGAAAGGGATGCACGCATGCAGGAGTATCAGCAGAGACTGTTGCAGAATCTTACATGTGCTTTTCCACAAAACACCAGTGGTGCACGTAGTGAATCTCACAGTTCCAACTTGCCAACCGTGGGACCGTCAAGTGTTCAGCACTCAAACCGTAACAGAACCACAGTATCTGCTGGTAACATCAATTTTGCGGAATCATTTCACCACTTTTTTAGCCCATCCTTTGCAAGGCCACAGGAGACAAGAAGTCTGACACATAGTCAACGCCTAGAGACGATGGTACAGGAGTATCTCCAAGTAAACATTGAAGCCATGACTGTGTCACTGGACCCTTGCTCTTTTTGGGCTTCCAATCTGGATATATGGCCGGAGCTAGCCACTTACGCCTTGGAGATCTTGTCATGCCCCGCAGCCAGCGTTCTGTCTGAACGTGTGTTCAGCGCTGCTGGTGGTGTGCTGACAGATAAGCGCACGCGGCTCTCCACTGATAATGTAGACAGACTCACGTTCATAAAGATGAACAAATCATGGATCCAAAATGACTTTTCTACCCCTGTGTCATCCTGGGGAGAGTAAAAGCTTGATGATTGGTTAAAATCACCCTACCAACCGTTTTAAGCTTTCAAATTACTAATCATGTTTATCTGTATCTTGGCTGGAAAATAATTTGGGCTTTGTAGCAGTGTGCAGCACTAATTCTTTTAGGCCATCTATAATAAGCTCCACCAGATTTAAAATTACTAATCATGTTTATCTGTATCTTGGCTGGAAAATAATTTGGGCTTTGTAGCAGTGTGCAGCACTGATCCTATTAGGCCATCTATACTAAGCTCCACCAGATTTAAAATTAATAATAATTTTTAGCTGCATCTAGCCCGGAAAATAATTTTGGGGCTCCGAGATGCGCAAGACACATAAGTGCCTTCTTGCTGCACTACCTGCAACATGACCCTCATATTGTCAGAATTCGAAGTAATCATGACTACTGGGTTGCCACACTCTTAGATCCCCCAAACTTTTCGATCAACCTTTTCATTTTAATAAAGACCAAAAAAATGGTCATTTTTGAAATTATAAGCATTAGCAGGTTATTAGAAACTGAAATCAAACAGTTTTCAACTCAAAACTTTATTCTAGGTGATGTTACATTTTCACATAGGACCCCTTGTTCGAAAGGAGCTTCTGAACTCTCTCGTCCATTGAATTTGTCAGGTTTTGGATGGTTTCTGCTTCAATTGTTTTGCATGAGGACAGAATACCCTCCCAGAGGTGTTGCTTAGATGTGAACTGCCTCCCGCCATCATAGACACTCCTTTCGATGATGCTCCAGAGGTTCTGAATGGGGTAGAGGTCAGGGGAGCATGGGGGTCACACCATAAGTTTGTCCCCTTTTATGCCCATATCAGCCAGAGATGCAGATGTTTTATGTGCAGCATGAGATGGTGCATTATCATGCAAAAAAATGATCTTGCTGTGAAATACACGGTTCTTCTTCTTGAACCATGGCAGGAAGTGCTGTTTGAGAAAATCCACATACATTATGGAGTTCATCTTTAGCGCCTTCAGGGATCCTAAAGGGGCCGACAATCTCTCCCCATGATTCCAGCCCAAAACATTACTCCACCTCCTCCTTGTTGGCGCTGTAGCCGTGTTTGCGTGGGGTGTCCATCAACCAGCCATCCTCCACTCCATCCATCTGGACCATCGAGCGCTGCACGGCACTCATCCGTGAACAAAACAGTTTTGAAATCAGTCTTCATGTAATATTTAGCCCACTGGAGCCGTTTCTGCTTGTGTGAAGTGGATAGAGGAGGTCGACAGGATGGCGTATGCACAGCTGCAAACCTCTGAAGGACCCTGCATCTTGTTGTTCGGGGGACGTTGGAGGCACCAGCAGCTTCAAAAACTTGTCTGCTGCTATGACAAGGCTTTTTTGCCGCTGCTCTTTTAACCTGAGGTAATTGCCTGTAGGAAAGAGTCCTCAATTTGCCCTTATCAGCATGCACACGTGTGTACTGTGAATCAGCTACATACTTCTTGATTGCCAAGACACTTCATCCTGATCATCGCACATTGTTGATTGTAGTCATGCCTTGACCTAAACACTCCACAATTTGTTGCTTCTCAGCAGCCGACACATCCTTTTTCTTTCCCATTTTGGCAGAAAATGTAGGCTGCTTAATAATGTGAGACAGCCTTCTTAAGTAGTCTTGCCTTTCATTGGACACACCTGCCAAACTAATTAGCACAGGTGTCTGCAATTGCTTACAGTGATGTAAAGAGCCCTGACACACATCACCATCAATGAGTTTAACTGACAAACAAACAAATTCTTCCCTTATCACTCCTAAACACTTTTTGCATAATAATTTGGAACACAGTGTACATGTGCTTTTCCACAAAACACCAGTGGTTCACGTAGTGAATCTTACAGTTCTAACTTGCCAACCGTGGTCTGTATGGAGTTGTTCAATAAAGGGCCCAAAATTAAGATAACATAGATGGGAGAGGTCTCTATGAATAGGAATTCCTAAGTATTTGATACCCTGTGAGGGCCAGGCAAAGGGAAAGTTGGACTGGATGGAATCCTATATGGATTTGGGGAGGGAGACATCGAGGGCCTCAGACTTCGCTGCATTGATTTTAAAATTTGACCATGTAACAAAGTGATCTATTTCAGCCATAACAGCATGGATGGATATATGTGATTGAGTGATATATACTAGGACATCATCAGCAAATAGAGAGCACTTGTACTCGGTGCCTCCCACCTCAATCCACCTAATATTGGGGTTATGGCGAATTGATGAGAGCAGGTGCTCCGTCACTAGGATGTATAAGAGAGGGAACAGAGGACATCCCTGCCTTGTCCCATTGGTGATTGTGAAAGGTGATGAAAATGATCTGATGCACCCCCTGGGCCTTGGGACACCCGGAGCCGGACCCTTTTTGGTGGATGATAGTGGTTGTAGTCTTAGTGGCGGCGACCCGGTTTCGTGGCTCAGGGTGGTCAAACCAGTGGCGGAACTATTTATGTGGTTTTGATGTTTAAATGTCCGACTACGCCACCCGTGGATTGCGGTCAGAGTGAACCGCCGCTGCAGGGCAGACCGCTCAGGCTGGTGTTGTGGGTGCAGCAGAGCGTAGCATAACTCCCCACGGGAGGAGTATAGCCTCAGGGCAGTGTATGCGGAGGATGGGGGTGATGGTGCAGGGCAGCAGCAGTAACGACACGGAGTCAGTGATGCAGTCCAGGGCCTTTAATCACAGTTCTTATTATCCAGACCACGTCTGCAGGTAACGGCTGCCCACGTCGTACTGTGCTCACCAGCTGATGGGCTCAGACAACTCCCAGATAACTTTGGAGCGCTTCACAGGACCCCCTTTGTGTGTCCTTTGTCTGGCCTTTCTTACCAACCCTTCTGTCCGGCTGCCTCGGGCCTCCTCTTGGTAAACTTGGCGCCAGTTTCCCTGACCCTATGTGGTGCCTTCCTAGCGGGTGTAGCGAGGGGCTGCGCCACATAAAATGTCAGAGCCTCCGGTTTCTAGCTGAGGGTCGTTTCCTGCCTCCACTAGTTTCGGGGACCGGTCTCCCCCTTTGGCCTGACCCCTCCACGCAGGTGGATTCGGGCGTGCGGTGGCGACTCGCCCGTCCGCACCCCTGGGATCCCTTCATTCCTCGTTCCTGGAGCCTTCTCCGCTCCTCTTCCTTCCTTCTCCCTCTTCCAGGCCTGGGCCTCTGTTACTAGGCCCGCCTCCGGAGCAGAGCTCATGCAGAGCCCCTGCTCCCTGCCACTTCTGCTCAGACTTCTCTGCACTGAACTAAGATGGTGCCCACCTTTTATACTCCCTTCTCAATGCACCCAGGAACTGCTTCCTCCCTGCTCCTGCACTACAGGGTTCCCCTTCCTCAGTGTTCCCTCCCCCCACTCCAGCCAGGGACAGGGACTGACGTGCCCATCTCAGAGGCATATTGGTCGCCCTGCCCCACGGCAATGTGGTGTAATGCATGCAGGTGTCGGGTCCTGATCCACACTCCATCCTTACCTGAGAGTGAGATATCACTCCTCTGGGTGAGGTGCAATACCTCTGTAGCAACCGAGCCCTCAGGGTGCTACAGTTCCATTTATCTTCAGCCTAGGTGACGTATTGTGATACAGGGTCGTGATTTTGGCTTTAAAAGGGTCCCCTAGACCCCTACCCCAAGCTTTTTAAGAGAATCATATATGGCGTGCCAGGAGACTCTATGGAATGCTTTCTCAGCATCCAACGAGAGTATGTAATTACAAATTTTTAACTGCATCTAGCCCAGGAAATACTTTGTGCCTAGTAGCAGTGTCTTCTTGTCAGCGGATTATCCCGGCTGTTAAGCAAGCTACACCACCTGTAGTTTGGACACTTAATTTTTTCAAAGGAAATGCTTCGGGACCACGGGATACTCAGTGAAGAGCATCAGGAGGCACCCCAAGGCATAGGGGCTGGGACTGGCAGTAGGATGCCTTGCGGTGGACAGCCGAGCTCGATCCTTATAAAAGCTTTTTAACTGCAGCAGCTTTAGTGGACGCTACTGGAGCTGGAATTACGCGGCTGCTGGCATGAGACTTGCCCTCCAATAGATCCTTGTAAATGGATTTAAAGTGTATTCATTCAAATTAGAGAGACAATTTAAATTAAAAAGCTTAGAGCTGCCTCCACCACAGGGGGGCTCGCTCGACCCACCAGCGGACAGGCACCAGTATTGGGAGAGGGGGGCTGGCCGTCAGGGTTCACCGCGGCTCTGGCACAAACCCGGCGACACGGAGGTGGCACGGGCAGGAGCGGACTGAACGTGTCGGCTTCTCACTTTTTGGATTTTAGAAGGGCATGACATGCCTATATTTGTGTCTCCCCCTCCTTTTACTCCTCCACCTCTTTTCTTTTCGCATGACTATATGTACTTGTCACTTTTCCATGTGTTAGTTGTGTCTTCTGAGCAGTTTGTCAGCTTTTGGACACCTTTGAAGGTGTTTTCTATGTGTTTCTATGTGTTTTTGTTTGCCTGCCATTGGTTTTAACGGTGTTCGAAGGTGTTCGACGAACAGTTCGACGAACAGTTCGGCGAACACACGGGTGTTCGACGAACCGAACCGAACTCGAACACTACGGGGGTGGCTCAACACTAGTCACTGACTGCTTTAAAATCTTCCACACAGAACCATGTTTTTAAACTGTAAAAATGTATCCCAATTTGTCATTCAAACATTTGGTTCATTTAGTGAATGACACATTCGAGTAGAGCTCACTTAATTTCCAGGGGGTTGCTTCTGGAAATCATCCATTGAGTTAAAATGGTCACCAAACCCATAGATGAATTCCCAGAGAGGTGTCATTTCCAAAATGGGGTCACTTCAGGGGGGATTCTTTAGTTCTGGTACTTAGCGCCTCTGAAAAGTGTCAAAACAGCAGAATCCCCCCTGAAGTGACCCCATTTTGGAAATGACACCTCTCTGGGAATTCATCTATGGGTTTACTGACCATTTACCTATCCACTAATTTTCCCACCACTAGATTAATTTATACAGAGGAGTAGATTGTAAAATTCGGTCACTTGTTGGGGGTTTCCTCTGTTTAGGCACCTCAGGGGCCCTCCAAATGCAACATGGCGTCCGCTATCGATTCCAGTCAAATTTCCATTCCAAAAGTCAAATGGCGCTCCTTACCTTCCGAGCCATGCCGTGTGCTTAAACAGCGGCTTCGCACCACATATGGGGTATCAGTGTGCTCAGGAGAAATTGCACAACACATTTTGGGGTCCATTTTTTCTGGCTGCCCTTGTGAAAATTAAAAATTTGAGGCTAAAGTAGCAGTTTTGTGTTAAAAATGTGTTTTTTTATTTTCACACTTCAAAATTATAAATTTCTGTGAAGCCCCTGGGGGTTCAAGGTGCTCACCACACATCTAGATGAGTTCCTTGAGGGGTCTAGTTTCCAAAATGGGGTCACTTGTTGGGGGTTTCCTCTGTTTAGGCACCTCAGGGGCTCTCCAAATGCAACATGGCGTCCGCTATCGATTCCAGTCAAATTTCCATTCCAAAAGTCAAATGGCGCTCCTTACTTTCCGAGCCATGCCGTGTGCTTAAACAGTAGCTTCGCACCACATATGGGGTATCAGCGTGCTCAGGAGAAATTGCACAACACATTTTGGGGTCCATTTTTTCTGGCTGCCCTTGTGAAAATTAAAAATTTGAGGTTAAAGTAGCAGTTTTGTGTTAAAAATGTGTTTTTTTATTTTCACACTTCAACATTATAAATTTCTGTGAAGCCCCTGGGGGTTCAAGGTGCTCACCACACATCTAGATGAGTTCCTTGAGGGGTCTAGTTTCCAAAATGGGGTCACTTGTTGGGGGTTTCCTCTGTTTAGGCACCTCAGGGGCTCTCCAAATGCAACATGGCGTCCGCTATCGATTGCAGTCAAATTTCCATTCCAAAAGTCAAATGGCGCTCCTTACCTTCCGAGCCATGCCGTGCACCCAAACAGTGGCTTTGCACCACATATGGGGTATCAGCGTGCTCAGGAGAAATTGCAAACACATTTTGGAGTCCATTTTTTCTGGCTGCCCTTGTGAAAATTAAAAATTTGAGGTTAAAGTAGCAGTTTTGTGAAAAAAAATTAAATGTTCATCGCTTTCTTCCACATTCCAAAAATTCCTGTGAAGCACCTGAAGGGTTAATAAACTTCTTGAATGTGGTTTTGAGCACCTTGAGGGGTGCAGTTTTTAGAATGGTATCACTTTTGGGTATTTTCTGTCAAAAAGGCCCCTCAAAGTCACTTCAAATAAGATGTGGTCCCTAAAAAAATGTTTTTGTAAATTTTGTTGTAAAAATGAGAAATCGCTGGTCAACTTTTAACCCTTATAGCTTCCTAACAAAAAAAAATTTTGGTTCCAAAATTGTGCTGATATGAAGTAGACATGTGGGAAATGTTATTTATTAACTATTTTGCGTGACATATCTCTCTGATTTAAGGGCATGAAAATTCAAAGTTTGAAAATTGCAAAATTTTCAAAATTTTCGCCAAATTTCCAATTTTTTCACAAATAAACACAAGTAATATCGAAGAAATTTTACCACTATCATGAAGTACAATATGTCACAAAAAAACAATCTCAGAATCAGGGGAATCCGTTGAAGCGTTCCAGAGTAATTACCTCATAAAGTGACAGTGGTCAGAATTGAAAAAATTGGCCCGGTCACGAAGGCAAAAAACAGGCTCTGGTGTGAAGTGGTTAAACTGTAGAATAACCTTGCAGTACATTGCATAGCATATGATGTGCTAAGATACAGCAAGTACTTTCCTCCAGAACTTCATATGCAGGTTTTAGAGGAAAAAAAATGTATTGCTTGCTTATGGCTGAGCTAATTCTTATTATGTGTATTCTAAAAAGAATATGCATTATGCCAGGCAGTACTTAATAGTGTTGAGCCACCCCCGTAGTGTTCGAGTTCGGTTCGGTTCATCGAACACCCGTGTGTTCGCCGAACTGTTCGTCGAACTGTTCGTCGAACACCTTCGAACACCGTTAAAACCAATGGCAGGCAAACAAAAACACATAGAAACACATAGAAAACACCTTCAAAGGTGTCCAAAAGCTGACAAACTGCTCAGAAGACATAACTAACACATGGAAAAGTGACAAGTACATATAGTCATGCGAAAATAAAAGAGGTGGAGGAGTAAAAGGAGGGGGAGACACAGATATAGGCATGTCATGCCCTTCTAAAATCCAAAAAGTGAGAAGCCGACACGGCCAGTCCGCTCCTGCCCGTGCCACCTCCATGTCGCCGGGTTTGTGCCAGAGCCGCGGTGAACCCTGACGGCCAGCCCCCCTCTCCCAATACTGGTGCCTGTCCGCTGGTGGGTCGAGCGAGCCCCCCTGTGGTGGAGGCAGCTCTAAGCTTTTTAATTTAAATTGTCTCTCTAATTTGAATGAATACACTTTAAATCCATTTACAAGGATCTATTGGAGGGCAAGTCTCATGCCAGCAGCCGCGGTAATTCCAGCTCCAGTAGCGTCCACTAAAGCTGCTGCAGTTAAAAAGCTTTTATAAGGATCGAGCTCGGCTGTCCACCGCAAGGCATCCTACTGCCAGTCCCAGCCCCTATGCCCTGGGGTGCCTCCTGATGCTCTTCACTAAGTATCCCATGGTCCCGAAGCATTTCCTTTGAAAAAATTAAGTGTCTAAACTACAGGTGGTGCAGCTTGCTTAACAGCCGGGATAATCCGCTTACTAGCAGACACTGCTACTAGGCACAAAGTATTTCCTGGGCTAGATGCAGTTAAAAATTTGTAATTAGATACTCTCGTTGGATGCTGAGAAAGCATTCCATAGAGTCTCCTGGCACGCCATATATGATTCTCTTAAAAAGCTTGGGGTAGGGGTCTAGGGGACCCTTTTATAGCGAAAATCACGGCCCTGTATCGCAATACGTCACCTAGGCTGAAGATAAATGGAACTGTAGCACCCTGAGGGCTCGGTTGCTAAAGACGTATTGCACCTCACCCAGAGGTGTGATATCTCACTCTCAGGTAAGGATGGAGTGTGGATCAGGACCCGACACCTGCATGCATTACACCACATTGCCGTGGGGCAGGGCGACCAATATGCCCCTGAGATGGGCACGACAGTCCCTGTCCCTGGCTGGAGTGGGGGGGAGGGAACACTGAGGAAGGGGAACCCTGTAGTGCAGGAGCAGGGAGGAAGCAGTTCCTGGGTGCATTGAGAAGGGAGTATAAAAGGTGGGCACCATCTTAGTTCAGTGGAGAGAAGTCTGAGCAGAAGTGGCAGGGAGCAGGGGCTCTGCATGAGCTCTGCTCCGGAGGCGGGCCTAGTAACAGAGGCCCAGGCCTGGAAGAGGGAGAAGGAAGGAAGAGGAGCGGAGAAGGCTCCAGGAATGAGGAATGAAGGGATCCCAGGGGTGCGGACGGGCGAGTCGCCACCGCACGCCCGAATCCACCTGCGTGGAGGGGTCAGGCCAAAGGGGGAGACCGGTCCCCGAACTAGTGGAGGCAGGAAACGACCCTCAGCTAGAAACCGGAGGCTCTGACATTTTATGTGGCGCAGCCCCTCGCTACACCCGCTAGGAAGGCACCACATAGGGTCAGGGAAACTGGCGCCAAGTTTACCAAGAGGAGGCCCGAGGCAGCCGGACAGAAGTGTTGGTAAGAAAGGCCAGACAAAGGACACACAAAGGGGGTCCTGTGAAGTGCTCCAAAGTTATCTGGGAGTTGTCTGAGCCCCTCACCTGGTAAGCACAGTACGACGTGGGCAGCCGTTACCTGCAGACGTGGTCTGGATAATAAGAACTGTGAGTAAAGGCCCTGAACTGCATCACTGACTCCGTGTCGTTACTGCTGCTGCCCTGCACCATCACCCCCATCCTCCGCATACACTGCCCTGAGGCTATACTCCTCCCGTGGGGAGTTATGCTACGCTCTGCTGCACCCACAACACCAGCCTCAGTGGTCTGCCCTGTAGCGGCGGTTCACTCTGACCGCAATCCACGGGTGGCGTAGTCGGACATTTAAACATGAAAACCACATAAATAGTTCCGCCACTGGTTTGACCGCCCTGAGCCACGGAACTGGGTCGCCGCCACGAAGACTACAACCACCAGCATCCACCAAAAAGGGTCTGGCTCCGGGTGTCCCAAGGCCCAGGGGGTGCGTCAGAACATTTTCATCACCTTTCACAATCACCAATGGGACAAGGCAGTGATGTCCTCTGTCCCCTCTCTTATACATCCTAGTGACGGAGCACCTGCTCTCATCAATTCGCCATAACCCCAATATTAGGTGGATTGAGGTGGGAGGCACCGAGTACAAGTGCTCTCTATTTGCTGATGATGTCCTAGTATATATCACTCAATCACATATATCCATCCATGCTGTTATGGCTGAAATAGATCACTTTGTTACATGGTAAAATTTTAAAATCAATGCAGCGAAGTCTGAGGCCCTCGATGTCTCCCTCCACAAATCCATATAGGATTCCATCCAGTCCAACTTTCCCTTTGCCTGGCCCTCACAGGGTATCAAATACTTAGGAATTCCTATTCATAGAGACCTCTCCCATCTATATTATCTTAATTTTGGGCCCTTTATTGAACAACTCCATACAGACCACGGTTGGCAAGTTAGAACTGTAAGATTCACTACGTGAACCACTGGTGTTTTGTGGAAAAGCACATGTACACTGCGTTCCAAATTATTATACAAAAAGTGTTTAGGAATGATAAGGGAAGAATTTGTTTGTTTGTCAGTTAAACTCATTGATGGTGATGTGTGTCAGGGCTCTTTATATCACTGTAAGCAATTGCAGACACCTGTGCTAATTAGTTTGGCAGGTGTGTCCAATGAAAGGCAAGACTACTTAAGAAGGCTCTCTCACATTATTAAGCAGCCTACATTTTCTGCCAAAATGGGAAAGAAAAAGGATGTGTCGGCTGCTGAGAAGCAACAAATTGTGGAGTGTTTAGGTCAAGGCATGACTGCAATCAACATTGTGCGATGATCAGGATGAAGTGTCCTGGCAATCAAGAAGTATGTAGCTGATTCACAGTACACACGTGTGCGTGCTGATAAGGGCAAATTGAGGACTCTTTCCTACAGGCAATTACGTCAGGTTGAAAGAGCAGCGGCAAAAAAGCCTTGTCATAGCAGCAGACAAGTTTTTGAAGCTGCTTGTGCCTCCAACGTCCCCCGAACAACAAGATGCAGGGTCCTTCAGAGGTTTGCAGCTGTGCATATGCCATCCTGTCGACCTCCTCTATCCACTTCACACAAGCAGAAATGGCTCCAGTGGGCCAAACATTACATGAAGACTGATTTCAAAACTGTTTTGTTCACGGATGAGTGCCGTGCAGCGCTCGATGGTCCAGATGGATGGAGTGGAGGATGGCTGGTTGATGGACACCCCACGCAAACACGGCTACAGCGCCAACAAGGAGGAGGTGGAGTAATGTTTTGGGCTGGAATCATGGGGAGAGAGATTGTCGGCCCCTTTAGGATCCCTGAAGGCGCTAAAGATGAACTCCATAATGTATGTGGATTTTCTCAAACAGCACTTCCTGCCATGGTTCAAGAAGAAGAACCGTGTATTTCACAGCAAGATCATTTTTCTGCATGATAATACACCATCTCATGCTGCACATAAAACATCTGCATCTCTGGCTGATATGGGCATAAAAGGGGACAAACTTATGGTGTGACCCCCATGCTCCCCTGACCTCTACCCCATTCAGAACCTTTGGAGCATCATTAAAAGGAGTGTCTATGATGGCGGGAGGCAGTTCACATCTAAGCAACAGCTCTGGGAGGGTATTCTGTCCTCATGCAAAACAATTGAAGCAGAAACCATCCAAAACCTGACAAATTCAATGGACGAGAGAGTTCAGAAGCTCCTTTCGAACAAGGGGTCCTATGTGAAAATGTAACATCACCTAGAATAAAGTTTTGAGTTGAAAACTGTTTGATTTCAGTTTCTAACAACCTGCTAATGCTTATAATTTCAAAAATGACCATTTTTTTGGTCTTTATTAAAATGAAAAGGTTGATCGAAAAGTTTGGGGGATCTAAGAGTGTGGCAACCCAGTAGTCATGATTACTTCGAATTCTGACAATATGAGGGTCATGCTGCAGGTAGTGCAGCAAGAAGGCACTTATGTGCCTTGCGCATCTCGGAGCCCCAAAATTATTTTCCGGGCTAGATGCAGCTAAAAATTATTTTTAATTTTAAATCTGGTGAAGCTTTAGTGTAGATGGCCTAATAGGATCAGTGCTGCACACTGCTACAAAGCCCAAATTATTTTCCAGTCAAGATACAGATAAACATGATTAGTAATTTGAAAGCTTAAAACGGTTGGTAGGGTGATTTTAACCAATCATCAAGCTTTTACTCTCCCCAGGATGACACAGGGGTAGAAAAGTCGTTTCGGATCCATGATTTGTTCATCTTTTTGAACGTGAGTCTGTCTACATTATCAGTGGAGAGCCGCGTGCGCTTATCTGTCAGCACACCACCAGCAGCGCTGAACACACGTTCAGACAGAACGCTGGCTGCGGGGCATGACAAGATCTCCAAGGCGTAAGTGGCTAGCTCCGGCCATTTATCCAGATTGGAAGCCCAAAAAGAGCAAGGGTCCAGTGACACAGTCGTGGCTTCAATGTTTACTTGGAGATTCTCCTGTACCATCGTCTCTAGGCGTTGACTATGTGTCAGACTTCTTGTCTCCTGTGGCCTTGCAAAGGATGGGCTAAAAAAGTGGTGAAATGATTCCGCAAAATTGATGTTACCAGCAGATACTGTGGTTCTGTTACGGTTTGAGTGCTGAACACTTGACGGTCCCACGGTTGGCAAGTTGGAACTGTGAGATTCACTACGTGCACCACTGGTATTTTGTGGAAAAGCACATGTAAGATTCTGCAACAGTCTCTGCTGATACTCCTGCATGCGTGCATCCCTTTCTATGGCAGGAATAATTTCTGCAAATTTACTTTTGTACCGGGGATCTAACAGTGTGGCAACCCAGTAGTCAGGATTATTTCTAATTCTCACAATTCGAGGGTCATGTTGCAGGTAGTGCAGCAAGAAGGCACTCATGTGTGTTGCGCATCCAGGAGCACCAAGTCCCTGTTGTGTTGGTGGCGAGGTAACAATCATGCTTCCTTCCTCTGTCCTCTCCCCCCAACCTCGCACAACAGAAATGTGATCAAGGTCTCCCTCATCTGATGAGTCTTCCATCAGTTCGTCCTCCACTTCTTCCTGGGCTCCTGCACCTTCCTCACTAGTTTGGCTGCTACCATGCGCCCTGGTAAAACCATCTCCCCCACCCTCCCATGCCTGCCGCCTTGGTGCTGCCGACCGTCTGGACCTTGCAGATGTTAGCCCTTCCGCATACAACTCCTCCTCCTCTACTTCCTCCACCTCCTCTTGTGCCACCACCTGACTCCGAATTCTGTTTAACATGTGCTCCAGCATGTAAATCACCGGAATAGTCATGCTGATAATGGCATCGTCAGCACTAAACATCTTCGTCGCCATTTCAAAACTGTGCAGAAGGGTGCATAGGTCCCTGATCTGAGACCACTCCTCCAGCGTGATTTGCCCCACCTCTGAATCTCGTTGGCCCAGGCTATACGTCAGAACGTATTGCACCAGGGCTTGTCGGTGCTGCCACAGTCGCTGCAACATGTGCAGAGTTGAATTCCACCGGGTAGGCACATCGCATTTTAGCCGGTGAAGTGGCAGGCCCAACGACTTCTGTAGAGATGTAAGTCGTTGAGCTGCGGGATGCGAACGGCGGAAGTGAGCACACAGCGACCGTGCCCTCTGCAGAAGGCCATCTAGTCTGGGATAGTGGGCTAAAAATTGCTGGACAACCAGGTTCAACACGTGAGCCATACAAGGCACGTGTGTGACATTGCCCCGGCGAAGGGCCGCACCCAGGTTTGCAGCATTGTCGCACACGGCCTTCCCTGGTTTCAGGTCCAGTGGAGACAACCATTCATGAAATTGGTTCTCCAGAGCTGACCACAACTCCTCAGCTGTGTGACTCACATTTCCCAGACATTTCAATGTAAAAACCGCCTGATGACGTTGAGCCCTACTGCCAGCATAGTAAGGAGGTGTGCAGGATCCCTTCTGCGCAGTTAGAAAGCTTGTGGCATGACCAGACAGGCTTTGGGTGCAGGTGGAAGACCGAGAGGAGGTTGAGGAGGCAGAAGCAGTGGAGGAACTTTGACATAAAGAGGATTGACGCACAACTCGTGGGGACGGCAAGACTTGGACAGCAGCCCCTTGTCCTGCTGTCACCATAGTTACCCAGTGCCCAGTCAGCGACATGTAACGCCCCTGTCCATGCCTACTCGTCCAAGTGTCTGTGGTGAAATGCACCCTGTCACACACAGAGTTTCTCAAAGAAGCGGTGATGTTGTGTGCGACATGCTGGTGGAGCGCAGGCACACCTTTCTTTGAGAAGTAGTGCCGACTGGGCATCTGGTACTGGGGCACTGCGACGGACATAAGGTCTCGAAAATCCTCTGTGTCCACCAGGCGGAAAGGCAGCATTTCTGTAGCCAAGAGCTTGCAGATGGTGAAATTCAACCTCTTAGCTTTCTCATGGCTAGGAGGAAATGGTCTTTTACTTGTCCACATCTGAGGGACCGAGGGCTGGCTATTGTGCTTAGACGGGGTTGATAAGGGTGTCCCCGGCAAACTGCCGGTCTGTGAGGAAGATGCAGGCGGACATGTTAGGTTGCCTTGATCCAAAGGTGGTGCTATCGATGTCGGACAGCGCTCAACACCAGCTGGTGTTACCACCTCCAAAGAAAATGATGACCTGCCAATCACGCTGGCTGTTGCGGGTAAAGAGGTGGCAGGTCTGCGCCCCAAAACAGGTGTGACTGCTGTCCCCCCAGTCACAGAGGATGAAGAGGCCGCGGATGCACAAGATATGGCAGACGGTGATTGGCCCGGCCGGCTAGGCCGCATTGTAGCACACTGAGCTTCCCACTGCAACTTATGCTTCATGTCCATGTGCCGGTTCATGCATGAAGTACTCAAACTATGTATTTTTTGGCCTCTACTTAGCTTTTGCTGACAAATGTTACAGATAACACGAGTTGGGTCATCTTTATCGATCTGAAAAAATGCCCAGGCTATGCAAGGCTTAGCACCCATGCGACCTGAAGAGCCACCACGACTTGTGGTGAGAGGCAGAGTTGTGTTTGAGGATGCAGTTGTTGACGTGCTTCCAGTACTAAGTCTCTGTCCAGGAAGGCGCAACCTGACCTCGTCGTCACTAGCATCTTCCTCCACCTCCTCTGCTGACCTCATCTCTTGGCTGACTGTGGGTTGACAGTAAGTGGGATCTCCGACCTCATCATCATCACCCTGTGCGTTATCACACCCGTCGTCCTCAGAGCCAACCTGTTCCTGCCCTGACAAAAAACTAAAGTTGTCGCTCCAATCAGGTATTTGAGTCTTATCATCGTCTTCCTCATTGTCTCCACCAACAGGAGTTACAGTTTGGGAATGAGGGTCTACATTATGGTCAGAACCTTCTGCGTCTGGTCCTGGATCCGACTCATAAAGATTATGGGCATCAGTGCAGATCATTTCCTCGTCTGGATTCACAGAAGCGCTGGAGTCGACCTCTGATTCCCAGGCTATAGTATGAGTAAACAGCTCTGCAGACTCAACCATCTGTTCTACCTCACACTCAGACGGGCAGCTGGAGATTTGGGAGCTGTGAGGAAGCAAGTGCGATTTGGGTGACACCTTTGAGGACTGGAGTATTTGTGATGTTGAAGTTGATGTGGAGGAGAGCCCACTTAAAGGAGCACTTGATATCCGTTGAAGCACCTGCTGTTTTTGTGCCTCATCTGGAATTTGTAGCGATTGGCGTGGCCGTAAGAAAGGGATCTTATCACATTGTCCGCTAAAAGAAGTAGACATTTTAGTTTGGCTGGAAGATGGTCTTTCTTCTGCACCTACCCCACGGACACAACCTTTTTTCCCCTTCCCAACACGCCTATTCCCCTTTCCACCAGCAGCAGGCCTTTTTCCACTCATTTTGGTGGTTAACTAATTCACAACTCTGGAGTTGTTTGCACAAAAAAACAATGGATGGTAACCGAGCAGAGCTGAGTGGCCAAACTGTGGTATTAGGCCAAAACTATTGGCTGGGTTAGATGCAGAAAAAAATTATTTTTAATTTGCAACCTGATGGAGGTCAGTATAGATGGACTAATAGACCAAGTCCCACACACCGCTAGAAGCCCAAATATTTTTTCAGAGCTAGATGCAGTAAATTTTTTTATTCAATTTGCAACCTGATGGAGGTCAGTATAGATGGACTAATAGACCAAGTCCCACACACTGCTAGAAGCCCAAATATTTTTTCAGAGCTAGATGCAGAAAAAAATTATTTTTAATTTGCAACCTGATGGAGGTCAGTATAGATGGACTAATAGACCAAGTCCCACACACTGCTAGAAGCCCAAATATTTTTTCAGAGCTAGATGCAGAAAAAAATTATTTTTAATTTGCAACCTGATGGAGGTCAGTATAGATGGACTAATAGAACAAGTCCCACACGCTGCTAGAAGCCCAAATATTTTTTCAGAGATAAATGAAGAAAAAAATTATTTTTAATTTGCAACCTGATGGAGGTCAGTATAGATGGACTAATAGACCAAGTCCCACACACTGCTAGAAGCCCAAATATTTTTTCAGAGCTAGATGCAGAAAAAAATTAGTTTTAATTTGCAACCTGATGGAGGTCAGTATAGATGGACTAATAGACCAAGTCCCACACACCGCTAGAAGCCCAAATATTTTTTCAGAGCTAGATGCAGAAAAAAATTATTTTTAATTTGCAACCTGATGGAGGTCAGTATAGATGGACTAATAGACCAAGTCCCACACACTGCTAGAAGCCCAAATATTTTTTCAGAGCTAGATGCAGAAAAAAATTATTTTTAATTTGCAACCTGATGGAGGTCAGTATAGATGGACTAATAGACCAAGTCCCACACACTGCTAGAAGCCCAAATATTTTTTCAGAGCTAGATGCAGAAAAAAATTATTTTTAATTTGCAACCTGATGGAGGTCAGTATAGATGGACTAATAGACCAAGTCCCACACACCGCTAGAAGCCCAAATATTTTTTCAGAGCTAGATGCAGAAAAAAATTATTTTTAATTTGCAACCTGATGTAGTTCAGTATAGATGGACTAATAGACCAAGTCCCACACACTGCTAGAAGCCCAAATATTTTTTCAGAGCTAGATGCAGAAAAAAATTATTTTTAATTTGCAACCTGATGGAGGTCAGTATAGATGGACTAATAGACCAAGTCCCACACACCGCTAGAAGCCCAAATATTTTTTCAGAGCTAGATGCAGAAAAAAATTATTTTTAATTTGCAACCTGATGTAGGTCAGTTTAGATGGACTAATAGACCAAGTCCCACACACTGCTAGAAGCCCAAATATTTTTTCAGAGCTAGAAGCAGAAAAAAATTATTTTTAATTTGCAACCTGATGGAGGTCAGTATAGATGGACTAGTAGACCAAGTCCCACACACCGCTAGAAGCCCAAATATTTTTTCAGAGCTAGATGCAGAAAAAAATTATTTTTAATTTGCAACCTGATGTAGGTCAGTATAGATGGACTAATAGACCAAGTCCCACACACCGCTAGAAGCCCAAATATTTTTTCAGAGCTAGATGCAGAAAAAAATTATTTTTAATTTGCAACCTGATGGAGGTCAGTATAGATGGACTAATAGACCAAGTCCCACACACTGCTAGAAGCCCAAATATTTTTTCAGAGCTAGATGCAGAAAAAAATTATTTTTAATTTGCAACCTGATGGAGGTCAGTATAGATGGACTAATAGACCAAGTCCCACACACCGCTAGAAGCCCAAATATTTTTTCAGAGCTAGATGCAGAAAAAAATTATTTTTAATTTGCAACCTGATGGAGGTCAGTATAGATGGACTAATAGACCAAGTCCCACACACCGCTAGAAGCCCAAATATTTTTTCAGAGCTAGATGCAGAAAAAAATTATTTTTAATTTGCAACCTGATGGAGGTCAGTATAGATGGACTAATAGACCAAGTCCCACACCCCGCTAGAAGCCCAAATATTTTTTCAGAGCTAGATGCAGAAAAAAATTATTTTTAATTTGCAACCTGATGTAGGTCAGTATAGATGGACTAATAGACCAAGTCCCACACACTGCTAGAAGCCCAAATATTTTTTCAGAGGTAGATGCAGAAAAAAATTATTTTTAATTTGCAACCTGATGGAGGTCAGTATAGATGGACTAATAGACCAAGTCCCACACACCGCTAGAAGCCCAAATATTTTTTCAGAGCTAGATGCAGAAAAAAATTATATTCAGTTTGCAACCTAATGGAGGTCAGTATAGATGGACTAATAGAATGATGCTATGCCCAAAAGATTTTACTTCACTAGGTGCAGTAAAAAAATTGGTATTCTATACACAGGTGGTATATCTTGCAACACAGATAGGCTACTCCACTGACTAACACACTCTGCAATAGGCCAAAAAGGATTAGCTTTGCTAGATTCAGCCAAATGCTGTGAAAAAAACTTGCACAGCACTGGCACAGACCTGCCTGGCAAAAACTGATAGGAACTCATGTAACCTAGTCCTGAAAAGGACTCCAATTACAATTAGTCTTTACTCCCACAACCTATCTATTTAAGAGCACAGACCTCCCTGATAAAAGTCGTAGGAAATGCTGTAACCTAGTCCTTAAAAGGACTGCAATCACAACTATTCCCTACTCCCAAGCTATCTGTATATTTGTGCGAAAATTGGCTTGAAATTAACAAGGTATAGCACACACAGCAACAGCGGTGCCGTCTAACACGCAGCTGCAGCAGTGAGAAAATGGTGGCGACGGGGAAAATGGCTTGGTCTTATAGGGCAAGGACATGTGACATACACTGCCAATCACACATGCCCTTGCTTGTGTGAAAAAAAGCACTTCGCTCCGTGTGTGCGCTGCTGATAGGCTGACAGATTGCACCTCCCCACTGCAAATGCGGGAAAGAGAAAAAAAAATGGAGATCTTCATTGTTCCTGCAGAGATCCATCCCCTGCCCCTCCCCCCGCCCCGCTGTACACTCAAACTGCGTATTAACATTAATTTTCATCATTACTGAGAAAAAATCCAGTTATGATTTTGGTGCACGAACAGTTATCGAACATAACCTCGAACAGCCGAATTTTTCTCAAATTGTTCGTGTTCGCCGACCGGCTCGAACACCGCCCAAAACAGCTCGAATTTGAGATTGGCGAACAGTTCGAGTAGAACAACGCTCATCTCTAGTACTTAGTAATCAAAATAATCAGAGAAAAAAATCTGACTACATAATTGTAAGGGTGATAACACAAGTGTCTTGTTGCACATATCTAAAACTCATCATGCCCACCATGATGTCAAATGGCTTCAAGATTTGTAACCAAATCGTGTGGCTATTGGGCATCACATGGGCATAGTTATGGACGTATATAAAAAGAAGCAGAATGTGGATTCACCCTCAGTAATGTAAATATATTTATAAGGGATGTGCCTTTCAGCAAGATTTTTGGCTGTTTCCCATTGTACCTAGCAGACATGTTAATGGAGTGCCATGCATTTGTCTATAGCACATTCTATGGATTAATTCTATTTGCAAAGCTGAAAACGGAATTGCTTTTCTTTTTTTTCCTTCAATCTATCATCAGTTCCTTATATTTTTAAAGGAAACCTGTCAGGCAACTCATGTTACCTAAACCACATGAATCATAGCCTGACTGCATGATTGCAGCTAGGCATATTATTATATTAAATATACTTTTGGCGATCCGGCCAAGGACAATACCTGGAGACAAGACTAGTCCACCTTGGATCAAGACCGGCACTTCCCAGCACTGCTAGAGGTGACTGACAGGTCTCCCCCTGTGTACAGGGAGAGACCTGTCAATCAACTGCAGGGAATAGCCAGATGGGAGCAGAGCTGGACTAGTCTCATCTCTAGCTATGGTTCCTGGCCAGATCTTCAAAGTATATTTTCCCTAAAACGCCTGAACATTGCAGAGAATGATATACCAGGCGGCATTAGTGTAGCCAGGCTACAAGTCATGCTGTACGTGGTTTGGGAAGCATGAATCACCTGACAAGTTCCCTCTAATGTTATCGATTGTAAGTTCATTCATGATTCAAGGGAAAAGGTGACAAAAGATTCCACTATATTTCAAGATAAATTAAGTATTCATATTTGACATATCTGTGATATACTTATAATTAAAAGTAAATTTATTTTTGTTCAGTTACATCACATTTATCTTTATATATTGTTTAAATAAAGAACACAGTGTTATATGCAATTTTAAAATATTTTTCAAGAGTTTCCTTACTTTTTCAATAACTGTACAGTTTGTACAATACAGCTTTATACATTGCTTTCTAAATACTATAAGATTTTGGCAAGATTGTAATAATATTGCACTGGTTTCAAGCCCAGAACTACAATATACAGTGGAGCTTTACAGGACCAGAACAAAAAGACTATTCAGAACTTTTTATGATAAAAGGAATAGAATGGGTCTAATGAAAAGTCCATGAAACTCGCTTGTGCTAAAGGTGTTGCAAAACTCAAGGTAACATGGCATCCCTTTAATTGCTTACCTGGCACAATGTCATATATTTGGCTTTGGCTGTGTCCGATACTGCAGCTTAGTTTCTTAGTTTATTCAAGTAAATGGTACTGAGCAGAAATACTAGACACTGCTACTACCAAATGCAAATTGCTGAACTTGTTTAAAAAAGAAGTGGTGCACCAATCTGTCATTGATGGTATGACCAGAAGAAAAATACTCATTCATTATGCCATACCATCAGGGAGGCATCAGATTGGCTCCTAATTTATTCTGCAGCAAGACAACAACCCCAATCATACAGCCAATGTCATCAAAAACTATCCCCAGCATAGAAAAATACAAGAAAGTGATGATATGGCCCCTACAGAGCCCTGATCTTGATTCTTGACATCATCAAGTCTGTCTGAGATTACATGAAAAGA
Source organism: Phyllobates terribilis (assembly GCF_046119375.1). Classification (NCBI taxonomy): domain Eukaryota; kingdom Metazoa; phylum Chordata; class Amphibia; order Anura; family Dendrobatidae; genus Phyllobates; species Phyllobates terribilis. The sequence continues at coordinate 210,384,612 of NW_027362771.1, forward strand.
CATAAAAGATCTGTGGTTAGTTCTCCAAGATGTTTGGACCAACCTCCCTGCCGAGTTCCTTCAAAAACTGTGTGCAAGTGATAAGTGTACCTAGAAGAATTGATGCTTTGATGTTGTTTTGAAGGGTGGTCAGGTCACACCAAATATTGTATTGATTTAAATTTCACTTTTGTTCACTCACTTTACATTTTGGTAATGGATAACAATAAACCATTAACAATTCTATTTTCTAAAGCATTCTTACTTCGCAACATTTAATCCACACTTGCCTAAAACTTTAACGCAGTAATATACATCACAAAACAAAAGATGCTATTTTTGTCTTTTTTGTACCCTCTACAAGAAAGTTGAATTATTTTCTATGGATAATTTGCAAAACAATAGTCTGGGTCTGATATTAGTTTCAGGTTCGGCATATTAAAAACAGCGCCATTAAATAGTTTAATTTACTTTAACAAGAATCTCCAGTACCTAAGTTATCAGCTCTTTCTGCTAGGCATTAACTTGTTAAATGAGTCTTAATTATACATAAGCAGATGGAGATTTGAATTAAAATTACCTTACACTCGAGTGGCTTTAGTTCATTATAACATATCTTCCTATTAATCATTTAGGCAGTCTCATCATCGTTCATATAGAAAGTTATTAAAGTATTGTAATTTCCATATTTCATCTGATAGATCCACTATTAAACAGCAAGAAATGCACATTATGATCTGACTTATACCACCAAAGAGTGAATAATTCATGTTTTGCAGTTTTGTATTTTGGCATCTTTTACTTTTTGATTTTACTCAGTATTTCCCTCATTTAGCATATACAGGAATTTTAAATACATAAACTTTTCTAAAAATGAGAATCTAAATGGAATAAATGTATACTGTTTTATTAATCAGATTATTCCATTGGGCGATCATAGAACATACTCTGCTTTCACTAGAAACAACTTTCTTGTATTCTGCAAAATAATATAGTTTTAGAGATTAGCCATTAAATTCCACTTAACAAATTAGCTCAATGATTGACTGATGTCCAAAAGAAAATAGCCTTTGACCTTAGTTTTGGGGTTTATTTTCTCCTAAGGTTTAATTTAACTTAGCAATGCCAATATGGCAATTGCACAGTCTTCTTAGCTTTCATTAGCTTCTTGATGTCTGCATATGACAGGTACTGTATATACATCTCACTTTGACATACAGAAGTACTAAACTTTCACATTACATTACTCAAAATGTATAATATACAATTGGTGTCTGTAACTGCCTCCATACTTATATAAAACACCTACTTGAGTATAAGGAGCAATATATAAGAGACGGGTCCAAAATGCATCAATAAATTCAAGAAAACCTACATAGAAATGTGCAAGGCTCAAAATCAATAAAAAAATATTCTTTATTGGATAACAAAATAATTAAAAATATTAAAATAGACATACAAAAGTCAGACATATAAAATACTAAAAGTAGGTAAATGATAACAAAACTCCCTTGTGTGAATACTTGTGTGAGTTATATTATTTTCAAGGAGGTTTCAAAGTTTGAGTCAAAACGCGCGTCTAGTGTGTTTTCTTTGATAGGTAAAGTGTACTCCATGCCTCTGTGCATTACTATCATTATGTGTACTTTTATGCAATATCACTCTCTCCCTGTTTATCTGTATATATCTTAAAAGGCCTTAATTTATACAGTACTTGCTATTTTGGCTAGTACCTTTTGAGTATCCATCGTCAATACTGTGATTGCATACAGTATAATTTGTATTGATTTGTAGTATTTACACAAGGGAGTTTTGTTATTATCACTTACCTATCTTTAGTATATTACATGTTTGACTTGTGTATGTCTATTTTTATGTTTTTTTTATTTTGTTATCCAATGAAAAACATATTTTTTTTTATTGATGTTGAACTTTGCACATTTCTATATAGGTATTCTTGCCTCCGCACTTACCTGAGCACTCCTATCAGTCTAAGGCTGTTTTAATTAGCGCTGGATACTATTTGCCCCTTAAATAGGAGGCTTTTGGTCCAGAAAAGATATGTCTGATAGAAAAAGTTAGTTCCCACTAATGGGAACATGTTTGGGTGCTGATACATTGTGTTTACAATGTACAAGGAAACAAACATAAAGATGTACTATGTGGATACTGAAATGTATGCAGAGAAAATCTGAATAATTTTAAATTTAATTTTTTGCCATATTAACAATGGATAAACTGGATTACCTGGAGAGAAGCAAAGAGGGCATCAGAAAGTGCAGAATTTTTTTTTAATGGGTAAATAAAATAACAGAAAATGGCTTAAAAGGTATTTTTGTCTTATAAGAGTATGAGGACACATGTTTTTTTAACATATGTTTCATACAGTTGTGGCATCTTCCAGTTGGCCGAACGAGGTCTCCTGTATACAGAAGAATAGGCTGAAAATGGCTGTCGGCCGAATGATCGGGTGAGCCATCCTTCAGCTAACAGCCATATTATGTGTTCAGCCAGCCTAAATGTCTCGTACCTCAGTCAACTTTGAGTAACCAGCCCATACCATTGCTTAGCAGCTTTCTGCCTATGCACAGCATACACAGAAAACTGCCAATCAGTGGTGTGGGACGGGTTATACACAGCTCAGCATAAAGAGAATGGATAGATCAGCAGCAGATAAAACATTGATTGTATCAAAATGAAACTAAGCAGACCTGTAAGAGACACATTCCTAGAATAAAGGTCTCAGCCCCTACATCAAACTGCTCTCAGATTACATAGAAAAACACAGATTCCCTTTAAAGATAAAACACTTCACTTTGTTTATGTTGTATTTCGATAGAGCACTGCGGGCCAGATCCAGTAAATATTCCTGTTCATTTTAATTACTTCTCTGGCAAAAAGGCCGCAAAGGTTTATTGACTTCATAAACAGAGAGACACAGTGGTTCACGCTTAATAAGAGAAATCATAAAAAATAAAATATAATTGTTTCAATAAAACTTGCTCTTCCTTGCTTATCTGTGAAGATCCAGACAGCAGGTATTAATGTTTATGAGGCAGCAATCTGGCTCATTAACAAATGACTCCATAATAAATTAGCAAGGTCATAAAAACAATGTGGACGCTTACCGCTGTTTTTGCACCGGTGGTATTTTTACTTTATCGGAGTCATCAGATTCTAATCTGCTCATCCATGGAAAAAAAACTCTGGCGAGATGCCATAATGTTGTTTGTATATTTCAAGGTGGGCACGTCACCAAACATCAGTTTTTAAGTAAACTAATTATGTATTTTTTTCCTCAGTGCCATTGAAGACTGCAGTCAGGTGTAATTAAACCTGAGCAGATGACAGCGGTGACATTTGGAAAATTCATCCAGTGGTTCAAATAGCAGTTCTGACAGAAATGTCAAACTGATAGCACCATCTTCTTCCCATCACATGCTAGGGAGAAAGAAGAGGACTTTTATTATAAAGGCCTTGCTGATAACCTTTATCAATCCTAGAATACCAAGAGCGACACATGAAATTTCATTAGCCTACAAGATGCTTACCTTGCATTACGTTAGGCAGAAAATTTACTATATTTTCCCAACGTAACTGGCAACTTATATAGAAATGATAGATATCCAGGTAAACCTCACCTCGTGAGGGGGATATTTTTCATAAAAGTCTCTAGTTATATTCATATCTCAAGATTACAGCTCCACTTTAATCTTACTCTGCAATAAATAACACAAAAATTCCTCTTCATTGATGTCACAGACTGTCAAGTTTGTATGTATTTCAATACGACTAAAATGTCGCCCGTCTATATTAATATATTTATATAGCCATTTACATAATGCAAGAAAACTAAGTTCTTCCAATGCTTTCAAATGGTTCTTCGCTACAATTGAGAATATCTACTGTAGGATATTAAATAGCATATATGTATACATTTTTCTCGATTAATAACAATCCATAAAATAACTTTATAAATATAAAAATTAAAGATGGAATTTTTGTTTCTATCACATCTCACACCTTAAAAAAAATAAACTTTGAGAAGATCTGATGAGAATCGGATTCATCAAATCGGAAAAAGCAGATTTCTATTCACAGTGAATTCATTTTTTGCAAATTGAATGCCCTTTTTTAGGTTTTGGTGCCAGGAGAGACTCCAGGGCATAATAAACATAAAATAGAAAAAACGACTAATACCTCACTACTCATCTCCTCTGCTCCTTGTTCCACATACGGTCCTTGACGTATCATCATATTGACTCTGCGCACCGGATCTTCACCATTCTGCCACAACTAGTTGAAAGCCGTAAGGTTGCAGAGCATGTCTAGACATGTGCATTGCACACTATAGAGTTGCAGCAATGTCGTAATGTCACAACATGTCCAATAACTTTATGACACTCAATCTAGGCCAGGACCTCCAGCCCGTATAGGACCAAAGCGACCCTAGGCCCAGCCTAACATGAAGATTTAGCACGCAGCGGCTATAAGAAGATGCACTGAGGACCGTATGTGAGAGCCTGAGCAGCAGAGATATCCAGAGAGGTGAGGCAAGTATTCGTTTTTCTTTTTTCACCATTTGCCATCCCTCTACGATGCTATGATTCAGCAAAATGGCAGTGTAGAGAATTACAAATAATCCATATTCTGGAGAAGAAGGATTGCTGTAAAATTTGAGTAGCATTCAATTTGCTCAAATAATTTTGCCCATCTCTAATTGTTGTATTATGGGCAGTGCGATGATTAGCACAGTTCTCTTGTAGCACTGAGGTATATTCTCCCCATGTTTGCATCTCCTCCCAAAGACATACTAATAGGAAGTTAAGATTGTAAACTCCAATGAGGAAAGGGATGACAAGGTTTGTAAAGCAGTGTGTAATTTGTTTGGTGCTATAAAAAAGCATATTAAATAAACACAAAAATGTTTTTTTTTCCCATGAAAAACGAATTTCATTCAACTAAAACTTAAAAAAAACGTAACTTAAAGCTCCTTACCATAGCAGTCATGTTTTTAATCCCCCTTCCTTTCAAAATTATTAAATGCTAATCATAATATATACACAAAACTGGTGCCATACAACTTGTCCATTAAAATAATAGCAACTATAAAGCTTCATTGATAAAAAAAGTTATGGTTTTTAGAATATCACAATGAAAGAAATAAAGAAAATAGAGTTGTCTTAAAAAAGGCTAGTTCAAAAGAGTTAATTGCTAAGTAGCTTATAAATACTGTATCTGCAGTAAATTTGAGTTTGACATTAATTTGATCACATTCTTATAACATGCATATTTTTTATAGAGAAACCAGAGAACACCAAATATGACAAGTGTGTGGATCACATTAATATTAATAGATACATTTATATGTCTTCCTCAACTTTCAATCATCTAGTATGATGAAAGCACCAACCTGTGTAATAGCTCTTCTATTTATAATTCATAAAGTGGTTAATAGCCTTACAAAGGTGGTTCACTACAATATATAATTCGCCCATCGATTTAAACCTTTTAATTTTGTAAATACCTCTTGTTGCCATATGTGCCTGTGAGCGGTGCTATCACTGACCACTCAGTCCGCATCACATGACTCCGGTTGCAGCCGCTGCTGACATCTGCTGATGTCACGTCAACTTCCGGATTTCCTTGATTCCCCCTGGTGTGGCCCAGTCACTCACAGTCCCCCTGATTAACTGGGCTGTGGGCAATGTTTCACCACATGTCACCACTGTAACGGGTCTGGGAGGCGGAACCTCTGAGCTACTATACAAGGGGGCGGTCCTTGTAAGGGAGCGGGTGGCGACCAGGCAGGCAGTCACAGCAGGTGACCGGGACAGTCTCTAGAAGAATGGGCAGGAGGTCACGGCAAGTGACCGGGGCAGTCTCTGGGTGAACGGGCAGATGGTCACGGCAAGTGACCGGGGCAGTCTCTGGGTGAATGGGCAGATGGTCACGGCAAGTGACCGGGGCAGTCTCTGGGTGAACGGGCAGATGGTCACGGCAAGTGACCGGGGCAGTCTCTGGGTAAAGGGTTGGTACGACCTGTGGCGGCTGATGGTAGACGTGAGCTCCCAGGTGAGCAGGCGAGAGTCTCTGGATAAACGGGTGGTCACAGCATGTGACGGCGGAGCCTCCAGGAAGACCAACAGACAGGCGGCAGGTGAGCGCTCTCAGGTGAGCGGGCAGAAGTCTCTGGACAGGCGGGTGGTCACAGCACGTGACGGCAGAGCCTCCAGGTAGGCTAGCAGACAGGCAGCAGATGAGCGCTCCCAGGTGAGCGGGCAGGAGTCACTGGACAGGCAGGTGGTCACAGCACGTGACGGCAGAGCCTCCAGGTAGGCTAGCAGGCAGGTAGCAGATGTGCGCTCCCAGGTGAGCGGGCAAGCTGGACCATAGACAGACTGACAAGAGTTGGAAGGCAGACCGTCGGACCTCAGGCAAGCAGGCAGGTAGTTGATGTGCGCTCCCAGGTGAGCAGGCAAGCTGGTCCTTAGACAGACTGACAGGAGTAGTAAGGCAGACCGTCGGACCTCAGGCTAGCAGGCAGGTAGCAGAATATCAGGCAGGAATAAGACAGCAAGCTGGTAGGAATCTGGCAGGTATCTGGCAGGTAACTGGCAACGGGACCTGAGGGCTGAAGCAGAGTAGTGAACAGTGCAACAACATTGCTCGGGCACCTCCATTTTGGAGGAGGTGCCTTATATATGGTGAAGTCCTCCGGCCATTGGCCGGGGACTCCTTAGGACGGCGCGCGCGGCCCCTTTAAGAGGGAGGGAGAGCGCGCGCGCCCTAAGCACAGTGGCCGGGAAGGAGCGCGCGCTGCCAGCAGAGCGGGAGGAGGACGCCGGGCACGGAGCAGAGAGGTGAGGGGAACAGAGGTGAGGGTCTTTCCTCTTACCCTTTTGGTGGCAAGAATGTTCTCTACCTCAAACTCGTCCTCAGCAGAAACCGGAGCAGGAGACGTAGACTTGGAAAAAGAGTTAAGTACCACAGGTTTCAGGAGAAATACATGGAAGGAGTTAGGGATCCGTAAGTTGGCCGGGAGTTTCAATTTATAGGCCACCGGGTTGATCTGACTGATGACCTCCAGAGGACCGATGAACCGAGGCCCTAACTTGTAAGAAGGTATCTTGAGTCGGACATATTTAGATGAGAGCCAGACTTTATCTCTAGGAAGAAATTGTGGAGGATCCAGGCGTTTTTTGTCAGCGTGTCTTTTCATCCGTTCGGACGACTGAAGGAGTGCGGATCGGGTACTCTCCCAAATGGAGGAAAATTTGCTAACGAGAGATTCCGCAGCCGGGTTGTCCACAGAGGTGGAGACAGGAAAAGGAATCCGAGGATGCTGACCGAAGACTACAAAAAACGGGGATTTGGAGGAGGATTCGCTCTCGTGATTGTTATAAGAGAACTCGGCCCATGGTAGGAGATCCACCCAGTCTGAATGATGGGCATTAACGAAGTGCCGGAGGTAACTGGTCAGGTTCTGATTGATCCACTCCACTTGACCATTGGACTGTGGGTGGTAAGCGGAAGAGAAGTCCAGGGTGACGTCTAGCAGTTTACAAGTGGCTATCCAGAAGCGTGAGGTGAACTGTACCCCACGATCCGACACGATGTGGAGGGGCAGGCCATGAAGACGAAAGATGTGACGAATAAAGTCTTTCGCTAGCTCGGGTGCAGACGGGAGGCCTGGCAGGGGAACGAAATGAGCCATCTTGGAGAAGCGGTCAGCGACCACCCAAATGACCGTACAACCGGCAGAGACTGGGAGGTCAGTTATAAAGTCCATTGCTATATGCTGCCAGGGGGCAGCAGGTACAGAAAGCGGAAGGAGGCGACCGGCTGGCAGATGTCTCGGAACCTTGTTGTGAGCGCAGGACACACAGGCAGAAACAAAGTCTATTACGTCCTTGTGCAGGGTAGGCCACCAGTAGTGCCGGGTAATAAGCTGGAGGGTCTTTTTCTGACCGGCGTGGCCAGCCAGTTTAGACGAGTGACCCCAGTGAAGGATCTTCTCCCGATCAGGTACTGATACGAACGTCTTTCCGGGAGGGAGACGATTTAGACTCACGGGAGCCACCTGCATTACTCTGGCGGGATCGATGATGTGTTTCGGATCTTCCTCGAGATCAGACACCAGAAAGGATCGAGACAAGGCATCCGCCTTGACGTTTTTGTCGGCCGGGCGAAAATGAAGAACAAAATCAAAGCGAGCAAAAAACAAGGACCACCGGGCTTGGCGCGGGTTAAGTCTCTGGGCATGCTGGAGGTAAGGCAAGTTCTTGTGGTCAGTGTAAATTATTACCGGGTGAAGAGCCCCCTCGAGCAGGTAACGCCACTCCTCCAATGCCAGTTTGATGGCCAATAACTCTCGGTCTCCTATGGAATAATTGCGCTCTGAGGAGGAGAAGAGTTTAGAGAAGAAGCCGCAAGTTACCATCCTCCCGGAAGATGATTTTTGAGTAAGTACCGCTCCGGCTCCAGAGGAGGAGGCATCAACTTCCAGGAAGAACTGCTTGTTGCCGTCCGGGCGATGCAGCACCGGGGCGGAAGAGAAGGCCTGTTTTAAGGAAAGAAAGGCCTCCTCTGCTTCGGGCGGCCACTCTTTGGGATTAGTACCCTTACGAGTGAGCGCGGAAATTGGGGCAGTCCGGGAAGAGAAGTGCGGTATGAAGAGGCGGTAGTAGTTGGCGAAGCCCAGGAACCGCTGAATGGCCTTCAACCCCTCCGGTCGAAGCCATTTCTCGATGGCAGACAGTTTCTCTGGATCCATTCGTAGGCCGGTCTGAGAAATAATCTAGCCCAAAAACGGAAGCGAGGTCTGCTCAAAGAGGCACCTCTCGTATTTAGCGAAGAGGTGATTCTGCCTGAGCCTGAGCAGGACCTGACGAACGTCCCTCCGGTGAGTCTGGAGATCCGGAGAGAAGACCAAGATGTCGTCCAGGTACACCACTACGCAGGAGTAGAGAAGGTCCCGGAAGATGTCATTGACCAACTCTTGAAAGACGGCAGGAGCGTTACAGAGACCAAAGGGCATTACCAGATATTCATAGTGGCCGTCCCGGGTGTTGAATGCCGTCTTCCATTCATCCCCCTGACGGATGCGAACCAGGTTGTACGCCCCACGGAGGTCCAGTTTGGTGAAGATTCTAGCCCCACTCAGACGATCAAATAACTCCGGAATGAGCGGAAGGGGGTACTTATTCTTCACCGTGATCTGGTTAAGGCCTCTATAGTCTATACAGGGACGGAGAGAGCCGTCCTTCTTTTTGACGAAAAAGAAGCCTGCTCCCGCCGGGGAGGTAGATTTCCGGATGAATCCCCTGGCCAGATTCTCCTCAATATATTCGGACATCGACCGGGTCTCAGCAGCGGATAATGGATAAATACGCCCACGGGGAGGAGTAGTACCAGGTAACAGGTCGATAGGGCAGTCGTATGGTCTATGAGGGGGTAGTGTCTCTGCCTCCTTTTTATTAAAGACATCAGCATAAGACCAATAAGGAATCGGAAGTCCAGGTAGATTAGCTGGGGTAGGAGAAGGACGGACGGGATGGACGGGAACCAGACAGGTCTAATGGCAGTCCTGTCCCCAGCAAAGGACTTCTCCGGTCTGCCAGTCAAGCACGGGTGCATGTCTCTGGAGCCAAGGTAGACCTAGCAAGAGGGCGTGAAAGAGTCCAGGCAGAACATGAAAGGAGATACTCTCAGAATGCAGCATTCCCACCTGCAGAGTAATGGATTCGGTGATGAGTTGGATGGGGCGTGGTAAGAGACCCCCATCCACGGCAGCAACAGACAAGGGTACAGCCAGAGGTTTGGTGGGGATGCAGTATTTCTCTACCAGGGACTGTGAAATAAGATTCCCGGCTGCTCCAGAGTCAAGTTGGGCTAGTTCGAAATAACGGTTCTCCCCGCAGACAATTGAGACTGACAGCAGCAGAGATGGAGAGGATTTATTCTTGTCTAGGTCGACCTCTCTGAGCGAACCTAGACACAGGCGTTTCCCGACCTCTCCGGGCAGGCACGGATCCGGTGCTCCTTACTGCCACAGTAGAAGCAGCTCCCCTCGGCACGGCGTAAGTCCTGACGGGTTTTGACCATCTTGGTTTGGTCGACCTGCATAGGCTCAGGAGAGTGTACCTGGGGAGAGACGGATTTCTGAAAAGTAGGAGCTAGACGTGGAAACCTCCTCTCACGGGTGACCTCTTTGGCACGCTCCTGGAACCGTAGGTCAATCCGGGTGGCAAGAGTTATTAGGTCATCGAGAGTGGTAGGAATGTCCCGACCGGCAAGTTCATCTGTAATACGGCCGGACAGACCCTCCCAGAAGACGGATACCAGAGCGTCGTTATCCCAGGCCAGCTCCGAGGCAAGGGTACGGAACCGTATGGCATATTGGCCCACGGTGAGACTTCCCTGACGGAGGCGTAGCAGAGATGATGCGGATGAGGTCTTCCGTCCGGGTTCGTCGAAGACTTTCCGGAAAGCCGTGAGAAAGGCAGGCAAGTCGGACACCAGGGGGTCTCCTCTCTCCCATAGAGGATTTAGCCAGGCCAGGGCCTCCCCGGTGAGATGGGACATGATGAAGGCAATTTTGGCCCGGTCGGAGTTAAACTGGTGGGACAATAGTTCAAAGTGCAGGGTGCACTGATTTATGAAGCCCCGAGCCTGGGCGGAGTCGCCTCCGAAGCGAGGAGGTGCAGAAAGCCGGGGTCCGGGGTAGGATACCATGGTATTAGTGGGCAGCGGAGCTGCCGGATTGCGAGTCATGGCACTGGCGGAGGTTGCTGGCGGGGCAGTCAGAGTGTCCAGGCGAGAATTGACATTCCGCAGGTGACCCAGGATGGACTCCTGTTGGGACCTCTGACGGGACAGTTCATGACACAGGTCCGAGAGCGAGGGAGCTTGGGTGCCACCGGGTTCCATGGCCCGAGCAAACTGTAACGGGTCTGGGAGGCGGAACCTCTGAGCTACTATACAAGGGGGCGGTCCTTGTAAGGGAGCGGGTGGCGACCAGGCAGGCAGTCACAGCAGGTGACCGGGACAGTCTCTAGAAGAACGGGCAGGAGGTCACGGCAAGTGACCGGGGCAGTCTCTGGGTGAACGGGCAGATGGTCACGGCAAGTGACCGGGGCAGTCTCTGGGTGAACGGGCAGATGGTCACGGCAAGTGACCGGGGCAGTCTCTGGGTGAACGGGCAGATGGTCACGGCAAGTGACCGGGGCAGTCTCTGGGTAAAGGGTTGGTACGACCTGTGGTGGCTGATGGTAGACGTGAGCTCCCAGGTGAGCAGGCGAGAGTCTCTGGATAAACGGGTGGTCACAGCATGTGACGGCGGAGCCTCCAGGAAGACCAACAGACAGGCGGCAGATGAGCGCTCCCAGGTGAGCGGGCAGAAGTCTCTGGACAGGCGGGTGGTCACAGCACGTGACGGCAGAGCCTCCAGGTAGGCTAGCAGACAGGCAGCAGATGAGCGCTCCCAGGTGAGCGGGCAGGAGTCACTGGACAGGCAGGTGGTCACAGCACGTGACGGCAGAGCCTCCAGGTAGGCTAGCAGGCAGGTAGCAGATGTGCGCTCCCAGGTGAGCGGGCAAGCTGGACCATAGACAGACTGACAAGAGTTGGAAGGCAGACCGTCGGACCTCATGCAAGCAGGCAGGTAGTTGATGTGCGCTCCCAGGTGAGTGGGCAAGCTGGTCCTTAGACAGACTGACAGGAGTAGTAAGGCAGACCGTCGGACCTCAGGCTAGCAGGCAGGTAGCAGAATATCAGGCAGGAATAAGACAGCAAGCTGGCAGGAATCTGGCAGGTATCTGGCAGGTAACTGGCAACGGGACCTGAGGGCTGAAGCAGAGTAGTGAACAGTGCAACAACATTGCTCGGGCACCTCCATTTTGGAGGAGGTGCCTTATATATGGTGAAGTCCTCCGGCCATTGGCCGGGGACTACTTAGGACGGCGCGCGCGGCCCCTTTAAGAGGGAGGGAGAGCGCGCGTGCGCGCCCTAAGCACAGTGGCCGGGAAGGAGCGCGCGCTGCCAGCAGAGCGGGAGGAGGACGCCGGGCACGGAGCAGAGAGGTGAGGGGAACAGCATCCCTGCCTAGCAGAGGGCAGGGACGCCGGCGCTACAACCACCCAGTATCCAGCATGCGCTTTCCCTCTCTCCTCTGCTTTCATTGGCCGTAAGCGAGCACTGGATACATGGCTGTGATGTGCGGTGAAATGCCGCCTATAGCCCATTCAGTCAGGGGGAGTGCGTGCAACTGGGTCACGCTTGGGGGAATCCAGGAGATCCGGAAGTTGACGTGACATCAGCAGTTGTCGGCGGCGGTTGCAGCCAGCATTGAGCGGTCAATGATAGCGCCGCTCACAGGCACAAATGGCAACAAGAGGTATTTACAGAAATACTTCTTTGCAATGTTTAACCCCTTTACAACCCAAGGTGGTTTGCACGTTAATGACCAGGCCAATTTTTACAATTCTGACCACTGTCACTTTATGAGGTAATTACTCTGGAACGCTTCAACGGATCACCCTGATTCTGAGATTGCTTTTTCGTGACATATTGTACTTCATGATTATGGTAAAATTTCTTCGATATCGCTTGCGTTTATTTGTGAAAAAAATGGAAATTTGGCGAAAATTTTGAAATTTTCTAAATTTCAATTTTTATGCCCTTAAATCAGAGAGATATGTCACACAAAATAGTTAATAAATAACATTTCCCACATGTTTACTTTACATCAGCACAATTTTGGAACCAAAATTTTTTTTTGTTATGGAGCTATAAGGGTTAAAAGTTGACCAGCGATTTCTCATTTTTCCAACAAAATTTACAAAGCCATTTTTCTAGGGACCAAATTACATTTGAAGACACTTTGAGAGGTCTTTATGACAGAAAATACCCCAAAGTGACACCATTCTAAAAACTACACCCCTCAAGGTGCTCAAAACCACATTCAAGAACTTTATTAACCCTTCAGGTGCTTCACAGGAATTTTTGGAATGTGGAAGAAAAAAATGAACATTTAACTTTTTTCACAAAATTGTTACTTTAGACCAAATTTTTTTTTATTTTCGCAGGGGTAACAGGAAAAAATGGACCCCAAAATTTGTTGTGCAATTTCCCCTGGGCACGTTGATACCCCATATGTGGGGAAAAACCACTGTTTGGGCGCACGGCAGGGCTCGGAAGGGAAGGAGCGCCATTTGAATTTTCGATTGTAAACTTTGCTTGAATAATTAGGAACGCCATGTTGCGTTTGGAGAGCCCCTGATCTGCCTAAACAGTGGAAACCCCCGACAAGTGACCCCATTTTGGAAACTAAACCCCCCTGGGAACTTATCTAGATGGGTGGTGAGCATTTTGAACCCCCAGGTGCTTCACAAATTAATCCGTAAAAATGAAGTAGTATTTTTTTTTCCAGTTTTTCATTTTTACGAATCAATTTGTGAAGCACCTGGGGGTTCCAAGTGCTCACTATGCATCTAGATTGGTGCCGTGAGGGGTCTAGTTTCCAAAATGGGGTCACTTGTGGGGGAGCTCCAATGTTTAGACACACAGGGGTTCTCCAAACGTGACATGGTGTCCACTAACAAATTGGAACCATGTCGAGTTTGGAGAGCCCCTGTGTGTCTAAACAGTGGAGCTCCCCCACAAGTGACCCCATTTTGGAAACTAGACCCCTCAAGGATTTTATCAAGGGGTATAGTGAACATTTTGAACCCAGAGGTACGACACAGAATTTGATAACATTAGGTTATCATATTGAATAAGTTGTCATTAGTCTTGAGCGCAAGTGCTCGCTACTTGAGTTTGCATCGGGTACTCAGGTATGCACCATGTACTGCGTGTGCTCGAGTGACATGCTCGAGTCCCTGCCCTGAATGTTTCATGGTTATTAGACACCCCAAAAAAAACATGCAGGGATCGCTCGTGCATGGCAGGCAATCCCCGCAAAGTTTTTTTTTCCGCGAAGCATATGGGGCGGAGACTCGAGCATGTCATTCAAATACCCACGATACTCAATGCATGCCAGAGCACCCTATGCAAACTCAAGTAGTGATCACTTGCGCTCAACACTAGTCACCATATCGTCATCTTTTTTTCTTACTTTTGAAAAAAATCCCTACCCCAACCTTAACCCCAACCCCAGCCCTAACCTTAGCACAACCCTAACCCGATAGTTTATTTTTTACGCCGTTCCTCGTGTGGTATAAGTGATTAGACGACTTTATTCTTCGGGTCGGTGCGATTATAGCGATACAAAAATCATATGGGGTTTTTATGATTGACAGCTGTCACACACTAAAAGACGCAATTTTTGTAAAATCTAGTTTTTGCATCGCCATATTTTGAGAGCTATAATTTTTCCATATTTTGGCAGACAGAGTCATGTGATGGCTTGTTTTTTGCAGGATGAGTTGAAGTTTTTATTGGTGCCATTTTCAGGCACGTGACATTTTTTGATCGCTTTCTATTCCAATTTTTGGGAGGCAGAATAAACAAAAAACAACAATTCAGGAATTGTTTTTTTTGTTATTTTTTTATTCTGTTCTGCGTATGGTAAAATTGATAAGGTAGCTTTCTCCTTTGGGTTAGTATGTTTACAACGGTACCACATTTATATTGTTTTTCTATGTTTTGGCGCTTTTGCACAATAAAAGCTATTTTATAGAAAAAATTATTTTTTTGCATTGCTTTATTCTGAGAGCTATAACTTTTTTCTTTTTCGGATGATGGAGCAGTATCGCAGCTTGTTTTTTGCGGGACAAGATGATGTTTTCAGCGGTACCATTTTTATTTATATTCGTCATTTTGATCGCGTGTTATTCCATTTTTTGTTTGGCGGTATGATGATAAAGCATTGTTTTTTGCTTTGTTTTTTTTTTGTTTTTTTTACCGTGTTCACTGAAGGGGTTAACTAGTGGGACAGTTTTATAGGTCAGGTCGTTCCGGACGCGGCGATACCAAATATGTGTACTTTTATTGTTTGTTTGCTTTTTTTTCATAATAATATTTATTGATGGGTACATTATATTTTTATTTTAGGTGGATTATTTTCTTTTTTTTTTTTTTTATATTTTTACAATTTTTTTTTTTTTTTTTTCACTTTCTGAGAGTTTTTACACTTTTTTACTTTGTCCCAGTCTGGGACTTTAACTTTTTTTATTCTGATCACCTGCACAGCATAGGGATGGAGCATCATCCCTGTGCTATGCACGCAGTCAGTGCTGCACAGTGAGAACATTGTGTGGTCGTGCACGGGGCATGACCAAACAATGTTCCTGCTGCCTGGTGACCCGGATGTTGTCATGACGACATCGGGTCGTCATGGCAATACCCGGGAAGCCGCGGCAGACAGCGCTGGAGGCCAGAACAGGAGGTGAGTATACCGATCACCTCCCCTTGCCACCGCAATGCTGCAATCGACTTCGATCGCTGCATTGCGGGGGTTAATGTGCCGGGAGCGGTGCAGGACCGCTCCCTGCACATAGTACCGGGTGTCAGCTGTGACTAATACTGGTCAGGCTCTTACTGCCCAGGGCACAGACGCATATTAGTACGTCATGGGCTGTAAAGGGGTTAAAATTGATGGGCGAATAGTATATTGTAGTGGCCCACCTCTTTAAGGCTAGATTCCGTCTTAACATGTAAAGCTGTAGAGGAAGTATAGCAATATAGTGAATAGCACATCATGATAATGCTACCATTAAACTAAGCACAACCCAGTCCTTTATCAGCATTTAATGTTTATTGTGTATGGTGAGAGGATACTTACTGCCTAACTTCCCTTTTGGAGCCTTCACAGTGACTAGGTGTAATTTAGAAGCCTCAATTGTGAAACCATAGAAGAAATAGGCTGTGTTCACATTGCTTTAGTGGACCAGGTTTGAAAAACATATTCCTAGGGTTCTAAATGACCAATAGATACCAAAAGAGTATGCAATTGGCTGGTATAAACCGTTATAACATTTTCTGTTTTGCTGTGTAGGATGTAGACAATGTTATGCAGAGGCTCACTGTAAAATAAATATGTTACGTACTGTAGGGTCTGGTACTCACTCAGCCGCGTTAGAGGTAGGCACGGGATGGATACTGTCTCTTTAAAATGTCCAAGGCAGGTTTATTCAGGCTTCATAAACTGCACTTTCAACGTAAATAAAACACAGCCTTGTCTGGCACAAAGTAACGAAACAGGAAAATAAACAGTCCATATAGTACAGCAGGTTCGCACGCTCACAGTCAGTGTCTGTTAGCATGCTGGAGGTTTATACACCTCCAGCCACAGATCCTGAATGAGACACTCGGTCTCCATTTTATACACACACCCTGGGGTGGGGATATGTGAGCAGCCAATCCCACCCATCTCTTATGACTGCTCATAAAAACCGGCCCTGATATGCCCTATTAACTCTCTCAGCACTATGTGTGCTGGAGCATGCTTTCCCGGTTTTACCTCACTGAAGCTACCAACCTCAGCGATGCATTTCTCCCCTCAAGGACATGTCTGGTGGCCATCTTACAGTACATGGAGAGCAACATCTGGTGTAAACACAAGGGATGAGCAAAGGTGTCTGGTGATACATGGATATCACTCGAGTATCTGGGTGCTTGGATGTGCTTGTTACTCAGCAAGTATTAGCTGGGGCTTGATTTCAAACTCGAATCCCTGCCCCGCATGTTTGCCATCTGTTACACAGCCATTAAGCATGCAAGGAGTGCCTGAAAGTCACTGTAATGCCATAGCCATCTTGGTAGTGGCATTACTGTGATTGACTGGCCGTATGACATTATCAGTGGTTATAAAAGGACAGGCACTGCCAGGCTTAGCACACTGACGCCATTGCACAGCTGTGTCACAGTTGTTATTGGAGGGACACAATGCTTGTCCAGACGTGTGAGTGCACAGTATAATGAAACAGAGTCCAGTAGTGTTGATACTGGTGCTGAAGGTTACCCATCATACTAAGAGCCAGGGACGGACTGGGACCGAAATTTAGCCGTGGTATTTGAAAGCACAAATGCCAATGCTGTCCCTGCCCCTGAGCCCCAGATGAGGATATTTATTACTTATATAACCCTGCCTGAAGGAAAACAAGATTTCCAATATTTCAAATAATACCAATAATACCGCTGTACTGTATAAGATTGAATAATAATTACAATACCACAATGACAATATTGCAATATAACAAATGGCAACAAACCATAACCAAATATTACCAGTATATACAGTAGTGATAATACCACCATACTGATCCTTAAAGGGGTTGTCCAGGCTTGGGGTTAAAGTCTATGTGGGTTCAGATTTCTGAATCCTCACAGAGCGCACTGTTAGGATTCTCCGGTGCCAGCGTTGGGAGCGGCCATCACGTGACCACAAGTATGGGATTTCCACACCTCTGGCCACATTCCAACTAAACATACTCTTCTTTGCTAAATTTCACTTGTATTGAGCGAGTCCGTGCACATCTAGTCAGCATGTGACAGCATGAATGCAAATCGCATACTTGTGGTCACATGACCGTCCGCTCCTGACAAGGGAGAATCCTCACAGCGCACGATGCACACACTGTGAGGATTCAGTAGTCTGCAGTCACACAGAGTGTCTGTAGACTTTAACATCAAACCTGGACAACCACTTTAACCAAAACCACTGTACTAAGACTGATATCACCATATAGTGACCATATAATGTTAATATCAGGTCTACACCAGTGCTCTACAGATCATGTATGTGTATACTGTGTAGGTACTAACAGGTGACGTTCTCGATGATTCATTTTCTTTTTTCCTTTGCATTCAGTCCAGACAACCATGATCTCTACTTCCATCCATAATTTGTCCCTGTAAAATATAATGGACAGACATTTTTACTTTACTGCTTTTCCAAGACCCTCCTCACATTCTGTCATCTCTACACAAACCACAACTTGCGCTACCTTATAATAATTCCCCTGTGCCTCCTTACTAGTGTTGAGCAAATTTGTTCAGCATAGCGAATTTGTTCGGCATTTCAAATTTGGGTTCTTGTTCGGGGTTCCGGCTTGTTCGGCCCAAAATATTGGCTCCGCCCATGAACATCCCTGATTTGCCACACTGTCATGCAGATGTGACCCCTTATTATAATGATCCTGCACCTCCTCATAATAATGTAAATATCCCTGTGCTTTCTTATAATAATAATGCCTCCTTGCTTCCCCTATGATGATAACGACCCCCCCATTGTGCCTCCTCATAAGGGCTCGCTCACACTGGCAAGTAATTCAGGCGAGTGCAATCCGACAAAAAACAGATTGCATACAGACAGCACACAGATGACAAGTGAGAAAAATTTGTCCTACTTTTTTTATACGTTAGTGTGAGCATACCCTAATAGTGCCTCTTTATTGCAATAGGGCTCCTGAGTAGGGGCAAATATAGAAATAACAGGCCCCATAGAAAAAGTCTCTCTCCCAACTTTTTAAGTAACGGAGGATATGTATTGCAGCTCTTACAGTTATTTTGCTCCTACTAAAGCTCCTAAGTGTTCTCACACACTCTGATACCCCTTTCATGACCATCGCAGAGTATTAAGCCCCCACATGGTATGATGACCCAACAAACCCTATTCAAAGTATATTGCCCCACAGCACCGCACACAGTAAGATTGTCACCACAGCCACCCATATATTATGGTATTTACCACAGCCCCCAATATACAGTATGAAGTGCACCACAGACCCCTATATAAAGTATGATGTCCCTCATAACCACCCCATTAAGTTTGATGTCCTAAATAATCACCCCCTGCAGTATGAAGGTCACCACAGCCCCCCATATAGTAAAAGGTACTCCATAGACCTCCACACAGTATAGTGTCCACCACAGCCCCCACACACTATGAAGATCCTCCAAAGACCCCAATATAGTATGATGGTCCCCCAAACAGCCCCTATATAGTATGATGGTTCCCCCAAACAGCCCCCTATATAGTATGATGGTCCCCTCAAACAGCCCCAATATAGTATGATGGTCCCCCAAATAGCCCCTATATAGTATGATGGCCCCCCCAAACAGCCTCCTATATAGTATGATGATCCCTCAAACAGCACTCTATATAGTATGATGGCCCCTCAAACAGCACTTTTTATAGTATGATGGTCCCATAAACAGCCCCCTATGTAGTATGATGGTCCCGTCCACAGTCCCCCATATAATATGATGGTCCCCCCAAACAGCCCCCATATAGTATGCTGGTCCCCCACAGCACCACAAACGTTTTTAAAAAAATCGTTATACCCACCTAATCCAGGCTCCTTGTCCTCCACAGCATCTGTCTCTTCTTCTGTCCCATCTCTCAGTGGATTCTGGCATTGTGATGCAGTGACACCATCACACCCCTGCAAAAGGGACGCCCATGGCCCGCCTGAGTAAGTGGTGGAGCCTTTGGCTCTATGCTCCGTCACAACTGTTAATAGTATCGGCATCCTGAACGTTTGCCAGAACTGCCAGATGGCCAGTCCGGCCCTGTTAAGAGCCCTTGTAAAGGCTAATCCTTTGCTTTGCTGCTTGTATGACATACATTCTGCATTTAGCCTAGGGAGGGAGAGAGAGTTGCAGGAGCGGGGAGAGTGGCTAAATACACTCTAGGCAGGGATTAGGGTTTTGCAGTCCATTGCTTAATATATAGATATATAGCTGTGGCAGTTGACTTTTTTGTGTGTGTGTGAACATTTTTAAAATATTATTGTGATCCAAAAAGTATTGTGTGCTTTGTGGTACAATTTGGTGTTACAGTGGGTATAGAAAGTATTCAGACCCCTTAAAATTTTTCACTCTTTGTTTCATTGCAGCCATTTGGTAAATTCTAAAAAGTTCATTTTTTTTTCTCATTAAAGTACACTCTGCATCCCATCTTGACTGAAAAAACAGAAATGTAGAAATTTTTGCAAATATATAACACTCCAAAACTATTTTTCTGTATTCACTTACTCATCCATAGAGTATTGCATGCTCAGGGGTACATTTCGGAGGCATTTAACAGTCCAAAAAAGTGTTGAAACATTTTTCTGGATTCAATTTCTCATCCATACCCTTTCGCATGCTTTCTGCTTCATTACAGTGGAATTAAAATACTGCTTTGGCTGCTGCCGGTGACCAATTTTTTTTATTTTATTAAAAGTAAACTTGGTTTCAAGAGACCTAGCAATTAGGAAATGCGAAAGGCGTGCGGTAAGGGACCCGGCAGTGGAAGTGCTGATGATGGTGCATGCAGACGCCGAGAATGTGGTGCAGGTGTGACTAAGCTTGTTGCTGGAGCTCAAGAGACATGTTCATCCACAACACATAGATTTCTGTCACACTTTGCAGGGAGGCACGATACACCACTTCTGAAGCCAGAGCAGTGTGAACAGGTGGTTTGTTTGGATAGCAGATAATGCTTCCAGCATGCTTGGCAGCACCAGCCAGTCTTCCACACGGTCCAGTCTTACCAGCATACTGTCTGGATCACTTAACCCTCACCCTGATCCTCTTTCCGTCCACCATGCTGAGTCTCAGGAGACTACTGATCCCACACTATGACACGCCGAGGAGCTCTTAACAACATAATTTCTTGATTGTGCCTCTCAACCTGCATGCTCCAAGAGGGACAGGAGGACATGTTGATTAGTGATGCACAAAACTTAGACCTGCCACGGCCACAAGAATATTATGGTGGGAATCAGCAAATTTTGTCTATGGAGGAAGATGATGATGAGACACAGTTGCCAATAAGTAAGGTTGTTGTTAAGTCACCAAGTCAGGAGGACCAGGGTGCAGTGGTGGAAGACAAGGTGGTGGATGACAAAGTCACCGTCCCCACCTGGTAAGCTGGCATGCAGAACAAAGCCAGCAGCGCTGAGGGGGAGGGACCGGCAGCACCAAATTGGCAGGAAGAGGCAGTGGGGTGATCAGAAGGAGAAGGTGGGCAACTGTTCCGCAGAGCACTGACACTCGTGAATTTCTCTGTCAAAGAGTTAGATGTTCCCCAGTCTGGGACTTTTTTAAAGAGAGTTCTGAGACTTACAAAATGGTCATATGCAACCTGTGCCATGCCGAAATTAGCAGGGGCCTGACCACTAAGAGCCCAACCACCACCAGCATGATCAGACTTGGTGGGCCGAACGCCTGGGTCCACAATTGGTACCAGTGGGTAACACCACTGCCTCTTCCCCTGTGCTTGGTGCTTCCCAATCCCCTGTCCAAGACACCAGTGGAGATGCCTCCCGCCCTGCACCTATCATTGCATATTCAGAGGCACCATTATCAGGCACTTCCAAATCCTTGTCCCAGCACAGCATTCAGATGTCCCTACCCCAGGCCTTGGAAGGAAAGAGAAAATTTCCAGCCACCCATCTAACTCGCCCAGGGGGATATGGGGGACTCGGTCCCGGGCCTTTACCTTCTTTGTAGGATGTCATGGCAGTCAGCTCCTGGGCCCGTCCTCTGGGGTCACTCTTTAAAAGGGGGTTTTTGTTAACAGTTTGTCTCGTGACGCCACCTGTGGTTCCCGGTAATGAGTACCGGCGCTGCTGCAGACCTCCGGGGGTGATGGGATGGCAGCTGGGATGTTTCTGCTCCCCACAGGTGGAGCGGGCCCCCGGGGCAGGGTTGTCGGAAGGGATGCAGGTGAGAGGTGGCCAAGCCGGGCCAGGGGAGAATAACAGACACGCATACAGGGGGTTCGCTTCAGTACCTTTACTGGTGTAGACGGCAGGTACGGTCCAGGGTACTTGATAGGAAGGGTGCACTTCTGGACTCTCCCCAGTGAGCGGGTATAAGGCCTCCTGATTAGTGTTGAGCGAGCACTAAAATGCTCGGGAGCCCAATGTTAGTCTATGGGAGACTCGAGCATTTTTGCGGTGGCACCCCCAGCAGTCTTTTAAAAGCCTAACAAGTGCCCAAAACGATAGTGACAGTGCTCAAATGACATGGGGACAGCATGGGGATCGCCCCAGGAAGCATTTCTGACCCCCAGGTCACTGCTGTCAACAACGTGGTCAGAGGTATTAAGCCACTTTTACGGGCTCACAATAAAACGTTCAAAAACGAAAGTGAAACTTTTTTCCTGTGAAATATGTTAAGGAACATCCTTTCCAGGGAAAAGACTTGTGTATAAGTTAAAATAAATGACCAAAAACAAAAATACTCCTCCACACCTTCGGCTATGTTCACAAGTAGCATTTTTTATGCGTTTTTGCACTTTTGTATTGCTTTCAACTATGAAAAATGCATTCACCGGGAAATGTCATTTTAACATTTTACAACCTTATCTGGCGATGTGCTGTGTGACACATGGATAAAGTGCTGAAAAGACATGGGAACAGCATGGGGAAGACACCTGGAAGCATCTCTGACTCCCAGGTCACTGTCTAAAAGTGTGCCCATCATAAGTGATCCTTGTGCATCAGAAGATGCAGACTTGCAACTATCCCCATGCAAGTTCTAGTCCCATGGCAGTGTTCAATTGTACCTCTCCCATTCCTTGCAATGCAAGCGCAAGTATGCAGCCTGCCACCTACCCACCCCCAGGCTGCAATACCATACTGCTTGCTCGCTTGCACTTTAAATTGGGCCTTTTAGGCATGTGGAGGCAGAATCTGGCCACCACGCCATGGCTGTGTCGGCGGCCTGGTATCAATACTCAGTCCCCAGCCTCCCGGCGGCCGGGTGTCCCCGCTTTCTCCCCAGCCTCCAGGGGGTGGCCGGGTGTCCATACTCGGTCCCCAGCCACCCCTATTTGTCCCGGTAACCTTTCCCACACTTTTCTTAGCCTGGCCTGCTTTAGGGCAGCATTGGCCGAGCCCACCGGACTATCAGACTCCTCCGGTGGGCCCTGGCTTCTCCATCAGGGGAGTTGAGAGTGCCAAGGTGAGGAGCATGATGAGGATGATAGAAGTTAGCATCTGCTTTGTTTTGTTGTAATGCAAGCGCATGTATGTAGTAGCGGCTAGGCCTGAGGTGGTCAGCGTTTTGGCGCATATCCTACCTCAACGAGGATTAAACAGTGAGCCGAACTATATAGTATAACATTAGTAGCATATTAGATGCTAAGGATACTCCCAACTAGACACATACCCTACAAATAAATGGAGTACAAATCCCACAAAACAACATAACTATTAAAATATCAAATTTTATTAAGTTCCAATATAAAAACACGCACAATTTGCTTAAGACAATAAATAGGTCACTTGGGGTAGGAATCACACAAAATCAGTTTGGCAAATAAGTCTGGGTTCAGATGGTGTCATCCAAAGAGTATAGAGAGTATAAAGAATGGCACTTAAAATGTATATCGGATCATCAGTCCACAGCAACAGAGTCTATATATATAGGGATGCCAAGGTCTAAACATATGAATCTTAGTCTACATAATTGAACTAGATAGAGGTAAACCACAATGTGCTAGTTCAGATAGTCAGAGACCGATAGTCACATGACATACATATACATAGCTAAAAAATCATCGCCCTTCAAATGAGATAAGGGATAGTGTTAGCTGTATATATTGGACTAACCCATTAAGTTATGTGTCATGGAATTGATATAAGTCATGTAATGCAAACTCCCAAATGACTCACCCATCTGTGCAGTGACCCCTATGCCACGCTGAAGCTCCTCCGAGGATTGCTGGATGTTTTCTTGCTACTATCCAAGTTCTATGACTCCCGTTAAAACAAAGCTTCAGGTGATAAATGATGGATGAGGTAGTGGCAAAGGAGAAAGAGCAGGAGGAACAGGGACCATTCACATCAATATCAGGCCAGTCAACCAGATATGTCTTGTAGGATATGTTTCTGTAACAAATGGAGCGGTTCGGCTACACAGTTATAGGGCATACAGTGAGTGCAATGCCTACCAAAAATTTCGAGGCACTCCAATGCCCCTTGGAAATGACATGGAGGTCAGAGGGTGTTAACTAAACATTTTTTTCCATTGATAGCAACTGGGTCTCCTGTGCACTGTTGGCCTAAGCAGTGAATGGAAGGCTTTCCAAAAATTATGAGGAACTGCAATGCCCCTTACAAGAGCCATGTGTGGCACCCCAGGGGTCTGGTCACCACAGTAATAGAGATATTACGTCGGAGAGCAAGTGGGAGGTTTCCTGGTCAGGATCCCTTAAACATGCAACATCCTCCTGCCCCAGGCCTGGGAGGGGAGAATTCTGCCCTTATAAACTGGATCTGGGGCGGGGTTGAGTGAGTCAGAGAACAGAGAACAGTCAGAGTCAGAGTGAGAGCAAGGGAAAGTAACAGCTTTGTAGGAGCTAGGAGCTAAAGACCAGGGGCTGGAAGCTGAGCAGAGCTCGCCCTGGCAGAAGACAATAGGAACCGGACACAGGAGTCCGAGGCTGTGAGGACTTATATATCCAGCAGCAGAAACCAGCCGGCAGGGGATTTCAGGTCCTCTGGCCATAGAAGCCTGGAGGCTCAGTCACAAGCAAGGGACCAGCACCGCCGTCGTGGAGCGGAGGCTAACAGAAGGCCCCAAGTCACCAGCCATACGGGTGAGCACTACACGGTACACTCAGGGACGTGGGCTACTTCTACGCGCTTACAGCAAGGTAGCCAGGAAGAGTGCAGACAGACGGGGATGCCTACAACTCCACCTGGCCAGGGGAACTCCTGCTTGCTCACAGACTGACCAGGCCTCTTATGCTAGCCAGTACTCCCGGGAGGGTCTACCTTATAATCATCAGTAAAGACCCTGAACTGCACTGCAAAGACTCTGAGTCGTTCCTGCTGCGCTCGTGCACCATCACCCCCATCATCCACACTCACTGCCCTGAGGCTATACTCCTCCCGTGGGGAGTTATCCCATTCTCTGCTGCGCACACAACACCAGCCTCAGCGGTCTGCCTCGCAGCGGTGGTACTCCCTGACCGCAATCCACGGGTGGCGCAGTCGGACAATTAACCTCAAAACCTAAGAAAGACTGCCACTGGTTTGACCAGCCTGAGCCACGGGACCGGGTCACCGCCACGGAGACTACAGACCCCAGAGACCCGGCACCGGGTATCCCACACACGTGTACACACGGCCCAGGGGGCACGTCACATGCAGTACAGCATATTAGAAACATAAGTCCCATTATTGGGGAGTGGGTGTCCCATAGTATTTGCTTATGCCTTGCAAGCAAAAGCTGCCAAAAATTAGGATGGAGCAACTTGCAATGCCCCTTACAAGAGCCATGCAGTACAGCATATTACAAACATAAGTCCCATTATTGGGGAGTGGGTGTCCCATAGTATTTGCTTATGCCTTGCAAGCAAAAGCTGCCAAAAATAAGGACGGAGGAACTTGCAATGCTGGCACCCTGGTGGTATAGTGGTGGTGGAGGCTGAGGATAAGGAGAAGAAGATAAAACAGCCGAAACGAGGAAGCGTATACCCATGTGTGGGTATGAAGCGGTGCATGTGAATACACCTCCCGA
This sequence comes from Phyllobates terribilis, assembly GCF_046119375.1. Classification (NCBI taxonomy): domain Eukaryota; kingdom Metazoa; phylum Chordata; class Amphibia; order Anura; family Dendrobatidae; genus Phyllobates; species Phyllobates terribilis. The sequence continues at coordinate 210,410,058 of NW_027362771.1, forward strand.
AATAACACAGTGGATTTGACTTTATGTTAATCTGCTGTCATTTGGTGGTGATCAGAAGTCTGGCCCAATCCAGTCCTTGTTCATTTTGATAAGGGTCAGCTTGTCAGCATTGTCAGTTGACAGGCGAGTGCGCTTATCAGTTATAATTCCCCCAGCGGCTCTAAAAACACGCTCCGATAACACGCTAGCGGCAGGGCAGGCCAGGACCTCCAAGGCGTACAGAGCGAATTCATTCCAAGTGTCCAGCTTGGATACCCAATAATTAAAAGGCACAGAGGAATCACGGAGGATGCTGGTACGGTCGGCAAGGTACTCCCTCACCATCTTTTGAAACTTTCCACTCCTTGTGAGAGTACCCCGCGCCTCAGGGCCTGTAAGCTGGGCGGGTGTCAGAAAACTGTCCCAGAACGTTGACAGTGTTCCCCTGCCTCTGCTGGATTGGAGTTGCATCTCTCTCGCCTGTACGCCTTGGTTGGGCAACGAACTGTGACCTCTGCTGCTACCGTGTTCAGATGGGAATTTTTTTAAGAGTTCTGCAGCAAGGGCCTTCTGGTACTGCCCCATTTTTGTAGACCTCTCCACCAACCAGTAATGACTGTCACCCAACATTTTGACAACGCGAGGGTCACGGTTAAGGCAGCGTATGCGTGCCAGACTGGTAACGGGCAAGATTTCCGTGTCGTCACCAAGATGACGACTGACCATACTCTCCTCCGCCTCCTCCTCTTCCTCCTCCCCCCTGTCCTCAGGCCACCCACGCTGAACCGACAGTATGACAGTTATACAGGTACTACCCTCTACAACGCATGATAGCAGCTCCTGTTCTTCCTCCTCCTCCTCCTCCTCCTCTCCCTCATTGTCCCCCAATGCACATTGGGAAGAGATGAGGCTGGGCTTTGTGTAATCGCCCGCTACGGCTTCTTGATCCATCTCATCATACTCTGGCTGCAAAGCCTCCTCTTTAATTCTCTGCAGAGAGCGTTGCAAAAGACAGACAAGTGGGATGCTGACACTAATGATGGAGTCATCGCCACTCACCATCTTGGTGGCCTCCTCAAAGTTTGTCAGGATGGTACATATGTCAGACATCCAGGTCCACTCCTGAGGTCTTATGTGTGGAGTCTGACCTGAATATCGACGGCCTTGTTGCAGCTGGTACTCCACAACTGCACTCTTCTGCTCACAAATCCTTTGCAACATGTGGAGGGTAGAGTTCCAACGTGTGGGGACATCACACACCAGTCGGTGTGCCGGAAGCTGCAAACGCTGCTGCAACACAGCAAGGTCGGCTGAAGCTGTAGCCGACTTGTGAAAATGAGCTGACAGGCGGCGTACTTTCACAAGCAGATCTGGCAACTCGGGGTACGATTTAAGAAACCGCTGAACCACGAGGTTAAGCACATGAGCCAGGCATGGTACGTGTGTGATCTCACCTCGCCTCAGAGCCGCCACCAGGTTACGGCCATTGTCACACAGGACCATGCCGGGGTGTAGGTTCAGCTGTCTCAGCCACAGATCTGCCTGCTCTTTCACAGCTGTCCATAACTCACAAGCAGTGTGAGGTTTATCACCTAAGCTTATGAGTTTCAGCACAGCCTGTTGCTGCTTGGCGGAGGCAGTACTGCGATGCTTCCAGCTTGTAACTGATGTGGTGATATCTGAGATGGAGGCTGAACATGAGGAGGAGGAGGAGGAGGAGGATGCGCAGGAGCTGTACACTGTGGGGGCAACTATGACTGACATAGGGCCCGCAATCCTCGGTGTGGGGAGGATGTGTTTCGTCCCAAGGTCCGACTGGGTCCCGGCTTCCACTATGTTTACCCAGTGTGCTGTCAGAGAGATGTACCATCCCTGGCCACAAGCACTTGTCCACCTGTCCGTTGTCAGGTGAACTCTCCCAGTAACTGCGTTGTTGAGGGCACGGCAGATGCTTTGGGACACGTGCTTGTGTAGTGCGGGGATGGCACACCGGGCAAAATAGTGTCGGCTGGGGACCGAGTACCGAGGGACGGCCACCACCATAAGATTGTGAAAGGATTCCGTCTCCACCAGCCTAAAAGGCAGCATTTCCAACGCAAGCAGTCGTGAAATGTGCGAATTTAGGACTGTGGTCTGTGGGGCGTTAGCTGCGAATTTCCACTTTCGTTCAAAGGTCTGGGATATGGACAATTGAACGCTGCGGTGGGACGTGGACGTGGACGTTGATGCTGTTTCTTGAGAAACTGCCATAACAAGTGAAGACTGAGAGGAGGGGGCATCTTTACATGCAGTTTGGACAGGGGATTGCCTTGCACACACAACAGGGGGTTCTATTGCACGCACAACAGTGGAAGAAGCAGTGGTGACACCCGCTGACACTGGTCGTGGACCCTGGGTTTCACCCCACAAAGTCGGGTGCTTTGCTGCCATGTGCCTGATCATGCTTGTGGTGGTCAGGCTGGTAGATTTGTCACCCCTGCTGATACTGGCATGGCAGGTGGAACATATGGCCTTTTTGGGGTTATCAGCAGAGTCTTTAAAAAAATTCCAGACTCTGGAAGACCTACCGCTTGTACTGGCAACGTCCCTCGTGTTGGAGTTACGGGGAACGGTTGCCTGCCTTCTGTCTGCAGCCACCACACTGCTTCTTCCTGCCTGTTGGGGTACTCTGCCTCCCTCCCCGTGTGTGCTGCTGGCCTCACTCTGCATGTCCTCCTTCAACGTTGGGTCAGTTACTAGATCATCCACCACCTCCTCCTCTTCCACTTGCGCACCACAATCCTCCTCCTCACTTCCTGGCAATTGTGTCTCGTCATCGTCCACCTCTTGTGACAGATTGCCAACGTCGACTTCCTGTGGCCGTGGCTGTTCAAATATTTGGGCATCGCAACATGGGATCTCCTCTTCCACCACTTCAAGCGTATCAGGCGAGGGGCCCAAATATGGAAATGGACCAGTGAACAGCTCTTCAGAGTGTCCAAGTGTGGGATCACTTGCTGTCTGACAACACTCGGCATGATGGGAGGAAGGAGCATCAGGGTGAGGAGGAGTATGCGGTTGAGACTCACGGCTACTAAGAGTTGACCGTGTGGAAGACAGACCGGAGGTGGTGGTGCCCAGGTAACTGGAAGTATTATCTGCTACCCAATTATTAACCTTAAAACCTATATATATGACACATAAACTAGATATAATATAAAATATAACATTTATTGATGATACTATAAAAATGCATAATAAAAGATAGGGAAAGGAATCACAAAAAAGAAAGGAAGGCCACAGAGGTAAGTATCAGCAGTACTCAGATGAACATGCACAAAAATAAAGTAAATATATATATATATATATCAACCAATTCTCCACATGAAGTGTTAAAATATTATGTCGGGCCTACACAAGACTATTTTCAACAGATATATTTTTGTGTCACAACAGTCAGGAGACACTACTGTTTTTCTTCACAGAAAAAAATACCAAAAGCTGAATAATAGAGATTTTTTACCGTGGGATGGCAAAACCACAGTTATTGTTTACTGGGGTATACCACACTTTTTTAAATAGAGATATTTGCGGCTGAACAGTGAGCGACACACTCAAACTGCTTTTTTTTTAGATATCAAAGGCCCAAAACTGGATAGTACAGCGATTTGACCCGTAGAACTGCGAAACCACACTGGGATGTCGGGCCTACACAAGACTATTTTCAACAGATATATTTTTGTGTCACAACAGTCAGGAGACACTACTGTTTTCCTTTACGGAAAAAACTACCAAAAGCTGAATAATAGAGATTTTTTACCGTGGGATGGCAAAACCACAGCTATTGTTTACTGGGGTATACCAGACTTTTTTAAACATATAGATTTGCGGCTGAACAGTGAGCGACACATTCAAACAGTTTTTTTTTTAGATACAAATGGCCCAAAATGGATAATACAGAGGTTTGAACCGTGGAAGTGCAAAACAACACTTCTGTTTCTCTAGCCTGCACCAGACTATTTTCAACAGTTATATTTGTGTTTGAAAAATCAGAGACACGCTTTTTTTTTGGGGGGGGGGTACACACCAAAAGGTTAATAAGACTGGTATTTGTACAGTGTGAAGGAGAAAAAAAAAAGGAGGATTTAGATGAAAAAAAAAGGATTTTTCCTGGCCCCCGACACCTGGTGCTAAGTCCAGCAATTTCAGCAACAGGAGCACACAGGACTGTAATGCAGCGTTTGCTGGTATAACCACTGTGTCTCCTATACAGCCTGCCTGCCTGGTAACTGGGATGGATATTAGACCTGAAAAGGACTGTTTGTTTGTTCTGGCAGCCTTTACAGACCCTACACTAACTATTTTGCAGTTTATATCTCTCCCTAAATCAGCAGCGCTGTCCCTACACTGTCTAATCCGGAGCGACTGTGTCCAAGATGGTGGCGCCCGGTTTTAAATACTCGAGGTGTCGCTGTGCGGCCAGCCATTCACTGTAATGCCCACAACCAACATGGCTGCAGCATTACAGTGACTGGCTGGCAATCCCTGCATGTTCATTGGCTCTGTAAAGAGCGCCAAACATGCAGGGCGGAGACCCGAGCTCCCGCCCGAGTAACCCGGAAATGCTCGGTGCTCGCCGAACATCCCGAGTAGCGTGATGCTCGGGCGAGTACCGAGCAGTGTCGAGCATGTTCGCTCAACACTACTCCTGATCTGTTTATTCCTCTCTCTCTGAAGCTTCTGACCAGCCTGAAACTAGGCCTAGCTTCTGTACTCTTTCACTCTCCTCACCTGCATGCTTGGTGGTAAGTAGAGATGAGCGTTGTTCTACTCGAACTGTTCGCCAATCTCAAATTCGAGCTGTTTTGGGCGGTGTTCGAGCCGGTCGGCGAACACGAACAATTTGAGAAAAATTCGGCTGTTCGAGGTTATGTTCGATAACTGTTCGTGCACCAAAATCATAACTGGATTTTTTCTCAGTAATGATGAAAATTAATGTTAATACGCAGTATGAGTGTACAGCGGGGCGGGGGGAGGGGCAGGGGATGGATCTCTGCAGGAACAATGAAGATCTCCATTTTTTTTTCTCTTTCCCGCATTTGCAGTGGGGAGGTGCAATCTGTCAGCCTATCAGCAGCGCACACACGGAGCGAAGTGCTTTTTTTCACACAAGCAAGGGCATGTGTGATTGGCAGTGTATGTCACATGTCCTTGCCCTATAAGACCAAGCCATTTTCCCCGTCGCCACCATTTTCTCACTGCTGCAGCTGCGTGTTAGACGGCACCGCTGTTGCTGTGTGCGCTATACCTTGTTAATTTCAAGCCAATTTTCGCACAAATATACAGATAGCTTGGGAGTAGAGAATAGTTGTGATTGCAGTCCTTTTAAGGACTAGGTTACAGCATTTCCTACGACTTTTATCAGGCAGGTCTGTGCTCTTAAATAGATAGATTGTGGGAGTAAAGACTAATTGTAATTGGAGTCCTTTTCAGGACTAGGTTACATCAGTTCCTATCAGTTTTTGCCAGGCAGGTCTGTGCCAGTGCTGTGCAAGTTTTTTTCACAGCATTTGGCTGAATCTAGCAAAGCTAATCCTTTTTGGCCTATTGCAGAGTGTGTTAGTCAGTGGAGTAGCCTATCTGTGTTGCAAGATATACCACCTGTGTATAGAATACCAATTTTTTTACTGCACCTAGTGAAGTAAAATCTTTTGGGCATAGCATCATTCTATTAGTCCATCTATACTGACCTCCATCAGGTTGCAAACTGAATATAATTTTTTTCTGCATCTAGCTCTGAAAAAATATTTGGGCTTCTAGCAGTGTGTGGGACTTGGTCTATTAGTCCATCTATACTGACCTCCATCAGGTTGCAAATTAAAAATAATTTTTTTCTTCATTTAGCTCTGAAAAAATATTTGGGCTTCTAGCAGTGTGTGGGACTTGTTCTATTAGTCCTTCTATACTGACGTCCAGCAGGTTGCAAATTGAATATAATTTTTTTCTGCATCTAGCTCTGAAAAAATATTTGGGCTTCTAGCGGTGTGTGGGACTTGGTCTATTAGTCCATCTATACTGACCTCCATCAGGTTACAAATTAAAAATAATTTTTTTCTGCATCTAACCCAGCCAATAGTTTTGGCCTAATACCACAGTTTGGCCACTCAGCTCTGCTCGGTTACCATCCATTGTTTTTTTGTGCAAACAACTCCAGAGTTGTGAATTAGTTAACCACCAAAATGAGTGGAAAAAGGCCTGCTGCTGGTGGAAAGGGGAATAGGCGTGTTGGGAAGGGGAAAAAAGGTTGTGTCCGTGGGGTAGGTGCAGAAGAAAGACCATCTTCCAGCCAAACTAAAATGTCTACTTCTTTTAGCGGACAATGTGATAAGATCCCTTTCTTACGGCCACGCCAATCGCTACAAATTCCAGATGAGGCACAAAAACAGCAGGTGCTTCAACGGATATCAAGTGCTCCTTTAAGTGGGCTCTCCTCCACATCAACTTCAACATCACAAATACTCCAGTCCTCAAAGGTGTCACCCAAATCGCACTTGCTTCCTCACAGCTCCCAAATCTCCAGCTGCCCGTCTGAGTATGAGGTAGAACAGATGGTTGAGTCTGCAGAGCTGTTTACTCATACTATAGCCTGGGAATCAGAGGTCGACTCCAGCGCTTCTGTGAATCCAGACGAGGAAATGATCTGCACTGATGCCCAGAATCTTTATGAGTCGGATCCAGGACCAGACGCAGAAGGTTCTGACCATAATGTAGACCCTCATTCCCAAACTGTAACTCCTGTTGGTGGAGACAATGAGGAAGACGATGATAAGACTCAAATACCTGATTGGAGCGACAACTTTAGTTTTTTGTCAGGGCAGGAGCAGGTTGGCTCTGAGGACGACGGGTGTGATAACGCACAGGGTGATGATGATGAGGTCGGAGATCCCACTTACTGTCAACCCACAGTCAGCCAAGAGATGAGGTCAGCAGAGGAGGTGGAGGAAGATGCTAGTGACGACGAGGTCAGGTTGCGCCTTCCTGGACAGAGACGTAGTACTGGAAGCACGTCAACAACTGCATCCTCAAACACAACTCTGCCTCTCACCACAAGTCGTGGTGGCTCTTCAGGTCGCATGGGTGCTAAGCCTTGCATAGCCTGGGCATTTTTTCAGATCGATAAAGATGACCCAACTCGTGTTATCTGTAACATTTGTCAGCAAAAGCTAAGTAGAGGCCAAAAAATACATAGTTTGAGTACTTCATGCATGAACCGGCACATGGACATGAAGCATAAGTTGCAGTGGGAAGCTCAGTGTGCTACAATGCGGCCTAGCCGGCCGGGCCAACCACCGTCTGCCATATCTTGTGCATCCGCGGCCTCTTCATCCTCTGTGACTGGGGGGACAGCAGTCACACCTGTTTTGGGGCGCAGACCTGCCACCTCTTTACCCGCAACAGCCAGCGTGATTGGCAGGTCATCATTTTCTTTGGAGGTGGTAACACCAGCTGGTCTTGAGCGCTGTCCGACATCGATAGCACCACCTTTGGATCAAGGCAACCTAACATGTCCGCCTGCATCTTCCTCACAGACCGGCAGTTTGCCGGGGACACCCTTATCAACCCCGTCTAAGCACAATAGCCAGCCCTCGGTCCCTCAGATGTGGACAAGTAAAAGACCATTTCCTCCTAGCCATGAGAAAGCTAAGAGGTTGAATTTCACCATCTGCAAGCTCTTGGCTACAGAAATGCTGCCTTTCCGCCTGGTGGACACAGAGGATTTTCGAGACCTTATGTCCGTCGCAGTGCCCCAGTACCAGATGCCCAGTCGGCACTACTTCTCAAAGAAAGGTGTGCCTGTGCTCCACCAGCATGTCGCACACAACATCACCGCTTCTTTGAGAAACTCTGTGTGTGACAGGGTGCATTTCACCACAGACACTTGGACGAGTAGGCATGGACAGGGGCGTTACATGTCGCTGACTGGGCACTGGGTAACTATGGTGACAGCAGGACAAGGGGCTGCTGTCCAAGTCTTGCCGTCCCCACGAGTTGTGCGTCACTCCTCTTTATGTCATTTTTCCTCCACTGCTTCTGCCTCCTCAACCTCCTCTCGGTCTTCCACCTGCACCCAAAGCCTGTCTGGTCATGCCACAAGCTTTCTAACTGCGCAGAAGGGATCCTGCACACCTCCTTACTATGCTGGCAGTAGGGCTCAACGTCATCAGGCGGTTTTTACATTGAAATGTCTGGGAAATGTGAGTCACACAGCTGAGGAGTTGTGGTCAGCTCTGGAGAACCAATTTCATGAATGGTTGTCTCCACTGGACCTGAAACCAGGGAAGGCCGTGTGCGACAATGCTGCAAACCTGGGTGCGGCCCTTCGCCGGGGCAATGTCACACACGTGCCTTGTATGGCTCACGTGTTGAACCTGGTTGTCCAGCAATTTTTAGCCCACTATCCCAGACTAGATGGCCTTCTGCAGAGGGCACAGTCGCTGTGTGCTCACTTCCGCCGTTCGCATCCCGCAGCTCAGCGACTTACATCTCTACAGAAGTCGTTGGGCCTGCCACTTCACCGGCTAAAATGCGATGTGCCTACCCGGTGGAATTCAACTCTGCACATGTTGCAGCGACTGTGGCAGCACCGACAAGCCCTGGTGCAATACGTTCTGACGTATAGCCTGGGCCAACGAGATTCAGAGGTGGGGCAAATCACGCTGGAGGAGTGGTCTCAGATCAGGGACCTATGCACCCTTCTGCACAGTTTTGAAATGGCGACGAAGATGTTTAGTGCTGACGATGCCATTATCAGCATGACTATTCCGGTGATTTACATGCTGGAGCACATGTTAAACAGAATTCGGAGTCAGGTGGTGGCACAAGAGGAGGTGGAGGAAGTAGAGGAGGAGGAGTTGTATGCGGAAGGGCTAACATCTGCAAGGTCCAGACGGTCGGCAGCACCAGGGCGGCAGGCATGTGAGGGTGGGGGAGATGATTTTACCAGGGCGCATGGTAGCAGCCAAACTAGTGAGGAAGGTGCAGGAGCCCAGGAAGAAGTGGAGGACGAACTGATGGAAGACTCATCAGATGAGGGAGACCTTGATCACATTTCTGTTGTGCGAGGTTGGGGGGAGAGGACAGAGGAAGGAAGCATGATTGTTACCTCGCCACCAACACAACAGGGACTTGGTGCTCCTGGATGCGCAACACACATGAGTGCCTTCTTGCTGCACTACCTGCAACATGACCCTCGAATTGTGAGAATTAGAAATAATCCTGACTACTGGGTTGCCACACTGTTAGATCCCCGGTGCAAAAGTAAATTTGCAGAAATTATTCCTGCCATAGAAAGGGATGCACGCATGCAGGAGTATCAGCAGAGACTGTTGCAGAATCTTACATGTGTTTTTCCACAAAATACCAGTGGTGCACGTAGTGAATCTCACAGTTCCAACTTGCCAACCGTGGGACCGTCAAGTGTTCAGCACTCAAACCGTAACAGAACCACAGTATCTGCTGGTAACATCAATTTTGCGGAATCATTTCACCACTTTTTTAGCCCATCCTTTGCAAGGCCACAGGAGACAAGAAGTCTGACACATAGTCAACGCCTAGAGACGATGGTACAGGAGTATCTCCAAGTAAACATTGAAGCCACGACTGTGTCACTGGACCCTTGCTCTTTTTGGGCTTCCAATCTGGATAAATGGCCGGAGCTAGCCACTTACGCCTTGGAGATCTTGTCATGCCCCGCAGCCAGCGTTCTGTCTGAACGTGTGTTCAGCGCTGCTGGTGGTGTGCTGACAGATAAGCGCACGCGGCTCTCCACTGATAATGTAGACAGACTCACGTTCATAAAGATGAACAAATGATGGATCCGAAATGACTTTTCTACCCCTGTGTCATCCTGGGGAGAGTAAAAGCTTGATGATTGTTTAAAATCACCCTACCAACCGTTTTAAGCTTTCAAATTACTAATCATGTTTATCTGTATCTTGACTGGAAAATAATTTGGGCTTTGTAGCAGTGTGCAGCACTGATCCTATTAGGCCATCTATAATAAGCTTCACCAGATTTAAAATTAAAAATAATTTTTAGCTGCATCTAGCCCGGAAAATAATTTTGGGGCTCCGAGATGCGCAAGACACATAAGTGCCTTCTTGCTGCACTACCTGCAGCATGACCCTCATATTGTCAGAATTCGAAGTAATCATGATTACTGGGTTGCCATACTCTTAGATCCCCCAAACTTTTCGATCAACATTTTCATTTTAATAAAGACCAAAAAAATGGTCATTTTTGAAATTATAAGCATTAGCAGGTTGTTAGAAACTGAAATCAAACAGTTTTCAACTCAAAACTTTATTCTAGGTGATGTTACATTTTCACATAGGACCCCTTGTTCGAAAGGAGCTTCTGAACTCTCTCGTCCATTGAATTTGTCAGGTTTTGGATGGTTTCTGCTTCAATTGTTTTGCATGAGGACAGAATACCCTCCCAGAGCTGTTGCTTAGATGTGAACTGCCTCCCGCCATCATAGACACTCCTTTTAATGATGCTCCAAAGGTTCTGAATGGGGTAGAGGTCAGGGGAGCATGGGGGTCACACCATAAGTTTGTCCCCTTTTATGCCCATATCAGCCAGAGATGCAGATGTTTTATGTGCAGCATGAGATGGTGCATTATCATGCAGAAAAATGATCTTGCTGTGAAATACACGGTTCTTCTTCTTGAACCATGGCAGGAAGTGCTGTTTGAGAAAATCCACATACATTATGGAGTTCATCTTTAGCGCCTTCAGGGATCTTAAATGGGCCGACAATCTCTCTCCCCATGATTCCAGCCCAAAACATTACTCCACCTCCTCCTTGTTGGCGCTGTAGCCGTGTTTGCGTGGGGTGTCCATCAACCAGCCATCCTCCACTCCATTCATCTGGACCATCGAGCGCTGCACGGCACTCATCCGTGAACAAAACAGTTTTGAAATCAGTCTTCATGTAATGTTTGGCCCACTGGAGCCGTTTCTGCTTGTGTGAAGTGGATAGAAGAGGTCGACAGGATGGCGTATGCACAGCTGCAAACCTCTGAAGGACCCTGCATCTTGTTGTTCGGGGGACGTTGGAGGCACAAGCAGCTTCAAAAACTTGTCTGCTGCTATGACAAGGCTTTTTTGCCGCTGCTCTTTCAACCTGACGTAATTGCCTGTAGGAAAGAGTCCTCAATTTGCCCTTATCAGCACGCACACGTGTGTACTGTGAATCAGCTACATACTTCTTGATTGCCAAGACACTTCATCCTGATCATCGCAGAATGTTGATTGTAGTCATGCCTTGACCTAAACACTCCACAATTTGTTGCTTCTCAGCAGCCGACACATCCTTTTTCTTTCCCATTTTGGCAGAAAATGTAGGCTGCTTAATAATGTGAGAGAGCCTTCTTAAGTAGTCTTGCCTTTCATTGGACACACCTGCCAAACTAATTAGCACAGGTGTCTGCAATTGCTTACAGTGATATAAAGAGCCCTGACACACATCACCATCAATGAGTTTAACTGACAAACAAACAAATTCTTCCCTTATCACTCCTAAACACTTTTTGCATAATAATTTGGAACGCGGTGTACATGTGCTTTTCCACAAAACACCAGTGGTTCACGTAGTGAATCTTACAGTTCTAACTTGCCAACCGTGGTCTGTATGGAATTGTTCAATAAAGGGCCCAAAATTAAGATAACATAGATGGGAGAGGTCTCTATGAATATGAATTCCTAAGTATTTGATACCCTGTGAGGGCCAGGCAAAGGGAAAGTTGGACTGGATGGAATCCTATATGGATTTAGGGAGGGAGACATCGAGGGCCTCAGACTTCGCTGCATTGATTTTAAAATTTTACCATGTAACAAAGTGATCTATTTCAGCCATAACAGCAGGGATGGATATATGTGATTGAGTGATATATACTAGGACATCATCAGCAAATAGAGAGCACTTGTACTCGGTGCCTCCCACCTCAATCCACCTAATATTGGGGTTATGGCGAATTGATGAGAGCAGGTGCTCCGTCACTAGGATGTATAAGAGAGGGGACAGAGGACATCCCTGCCTTGTCCCATTGGTGATTGTGAAAGGTGATGAAAATGTTCTGACGCACCCCCTGGGCCTTGGGACACCCGGAGCCAGACCCTTTTTGGTGGATGCTGGTGGTTGTAGTCTTCGTGGCGGCGATCCGGTTCCGTGGCTCAGGGCGGTCAAACCAGTGGCGGAACTATTTATGTGGTTTTGATGTTTAAATGTCCGACTACGCCACCCGTGGATTGCGGTCAGAGTGAACCGCCGCTACAGGGCAGACCGCTAAGGCTGGTGTTGTGGGTGCAGCAGAGCGTAGCATAACTCCCCACGGGAGGAGTATAGCCTCAGGGCAGTGTATGCGGAGGATGGGGGTGATGGTGCAGGGCAGCAGCAGTAACGACACGGAGTCAGTGATGCAGTTCAGGGCCTTTACTCACAGTTCTTATTATCCAGACCACGTCTGCAGGTAACGGCTGCCCACGTCGTACTGTGCTCACCAGGTGAGGGGCTCAGACAACTCCCAGATAACTTTGGAGCGCTTCACAGGACCCCCTTTGTGTGTCCTTTGTCTGGCCTTTCTTACCAACACTTCTGTCCGGCTGCCTCGGGCCTCCTCTTGGTAAACTTGGCGCCAGTTTCCCTGACCCTATGTGGTGCCTTCCTAGCGGGTGGAGCAAGGGGCTGCGCCACATAAAATGTCAGAGCCTCCGGTTTCTAGCTGAGGGTCGTTTCCTGCCTCTACTAGTTCGGGGACCGGTCTCCCCCTTTGGCCTGACCCCTCCACGCAGGTGGATTCGGGCGTGCGGTGGCGACTCGCCCGTCCGCACCCCTGGGATCCCTTCATTCCTCGTTCCTGGAGCCTTCTCCGCTCCTCTTCCTTCCTTCTCCCTCTTGCAGGCCTGGGCCTCTGTTACTAGGCCCGCCTCCGGAGCAGAGCTCATGCAGAGCCCCTGTTCCCTGCCACTTCTGCTCAGACTTCTCTGCACTGAACTAAGATGGTGCCCACCTTTTATACTCCCTTCTCAATGCACCCAGGAACTGCTTCCTCCCTGCTCCTGCACTGCAGGGTTCCCCTTCCTCAGTGTTCCCTCCCCCCACTATAGCCAGGGACAGGGACTGTCGTGCCCATCTCAGGGGCATATTGGTCGCCCTGCCCCACGGCAATGTGGTGTAATGCATGCAGGTGTCGGGTCCTGATCCACACTCCATCCTTATCTGAGAGTGAGATATCACACCTCTGGGTGAGGTGCAATACGTCTGTAGCAACCGAGCCCTCGGTGCTACAGTTCCATTTATCTTCAGCCTAGGTGACGTATTGTGATACAGGGCCGTGATTTTGGCTATAAAAGGGTCCCCTAGACCCCTACCCCAAGCTTTTTAAGAGAATCATATATGGCGTGCCAGGAGACTCTATGGAATGCTTTCTCAGCATCCAACGAGAGTATCTACTTACAAATTTTTAACTGCATCTAGCCCAGGAAATACTTTGTGCCTAGTAGCAGTGTCTGCTAGTCAGCGGATTATCCCGGCTGTTAAGCAAGCTACACCACCTGTAGTTTGGACACTTAATTTTTTCAAAGGAAATGCTTCGGGACCACGGGATACTTAGTGAAGAGCATCAGGAGGCACCCCAAGGCATAGGGGCTGGGACTGGCACTAGGATGCCTTGCGGTGGACAGCCGAGCTCGATCCTTATAAAAGCTTTTTAACTGCAGCAGCTTTAGTGGACGCTACTGGAGCTGGAATTACGCGGCTGCTGGCATGAGACTTGCCCTCCAATAGATCCTTGTAAATGGATTTAAAGTGTATTCATTCAAATTAGAGGGACAATTTAAATTAAAAAGCTTAGAGCTGCCTCCACCACAGGGGGGCTCTCTCGACCCACCAGCGGACAGGCACCAGTATTGGGAGAGGGGGGCTGGCCGTCAGGGTTCACCGCGGCTCTGGCACAAACCCGGCGACACGGAGGTGGCACGGGCAGGAGCGGACTAGCCGTCTCGGCTTCTCACTTTTTGGATTTTAGAAGGGCATGACATGCCTATATCTGTGTCTCCCCCTCCTTTTACTCCTCCACCTCTTTTCTTTTCGCATGACTATATGTACTTGTCACTTTTCCATGTGTTAGTTGTGTCTTCTGAGCAGTTTGTCAGCTTTTGGACACCTTTGAAGGTGTTTTCTATGTGTTTCTATGTGTTTTTGTTTGCCTGCCATTGGTTTTAACGGTGTTCGAAGGTGTTCGACGAACAGTTCGGCGAACACACGGGTGTTCGACGAACCGAACCGAACTCGAACACTACGGGGGTGGCTCAACACTAGTGGTAAGAACTTTCTTCTGGCTACCACTATCCCTGGACGCTGGGGCCTTCGTAGTTCCTAGTTCTTTAAATGATTGTAGCTTCAGGTTGACCAGGGGTTTAGAATCCTCCTGGTATACCGGTTATTCCTACAGGGCGTAGAGGACCCCGTAAGCGCGGCACGGTGTCCGGCTTGTATTTTGGGGTGAGCCTAAGATGCTCCTCTACCCCCATAACTCCTCTCACTCTTCTCCTTGCCTCCGGCCCCTCTCTAGGCCCCCAGGGCTTCAGCACGTGCTTTAGGCACTGGCTGGCCCTCAGCACAGCAGCTCACATGCTGCTTCTTCACTGATCTTTGTGCCAGCACACACTGACTGCCTAACTCCACCCTCCATTATATATATCCCTAACAGGCTCCCTGTGGTGGTATGAGGTGGAAGGGTGGAGGTGTCTGTGATGTAATGAGGGCATCTTGTGGAGAAGTCCATCCATGTAATAGCAGGGTGCCACACATCCACATGCCCAAATTCTAAATTGGCATATTTACAGGCTGCTTGCTGTGGAAATGTTGCCATTTAGGCTTGTTGACAAGGAGGATTTCTACCGACTACTGGCGGCAGCCGAATCTCGGTACTTGATCTCCAGTCACCACTTTTTCTTCCACTGTAGTGTCCCCACATTGTATCAGCACGTGTTCAGAAACATCACCCATGCACTTACCAATGCACTTACCGGGATTGTCCACTTAATGACTGACACGTAGACAAGAGCATTTGGCCAGGGACACCACATTTCCCTGACGGCATACTGGGTGAACATTGTGGAGGCTGGGGCCGAGTCACACCCTGGCACAGCACATGACTCTGCTGAAGCTAAATTGTCCAGGAGACAAAACACACACAGCGGCAGATTTACTTAAAGGAATAACAGACCAGACTGATCTGTGATTTTTTGGTCAGCCTCCGCACATACAAACTGAAGAGTGGGAATGGATGTCTGACATTTGTGTGGTTCTCCAAGACTTTGAAGATGGCACCAAGATGGTGAGCAACAATGATGCCATCATTAGCACAATGATCACTATTCTGTGCCTACTCAAAACTCCCAAAAAAATGTTCAAAAATATTTTCTGGACTCAATTACTCATCCATACAGTTTAACGTGCTTTGTGTAAAATTGCGGTGGGTTAAAATTGGCCTGGTACAGTTCATGAAATATTTTTGTTAAAAAAAATTGACTATTGTCATATATACTGTAGAACATGCTTTCTGTGAAATTTCATTGCTTTGAAATTTAAACCCAAAATGACCTGCTACAGGTGTACAAGTTTGGTTGTTCAAAAATTGACTATTGTCAAATACACTGTAGAACTTCTTTTGTGTCAAATTTTGTTTGTTTGAAATAAAAACAAAATTGGCCTACTGCAGGTGTACAAATTTGGTTGTTCAAAAATTGACTATTACCATCAAGATTTTTTTATTTATTTTTTAACAACAAAGATATTTTGTCTCACAGTTTTCTTTTAGTTAACAATCTTTTCAGTGAAAGATGTTTCATTTCCTACAAACTGTACTGTTAAAAAAATGTAAATAACGGAGAAAAAAAAGGTGGGCTACTTGTCATATATACTGTAGAAGTTGGTTTGTGTGAAATTTCGTTGGTTTGAAATAAAAAATAAAATTGGCCTGCTACAGGTATAAAAATGTGGTGCCTCGGTAATCGGTCCCCAGCCGCCACTATTTCTCAGTTGTTGCATCGCCACCTTGTACCAGCACGTGTCCATAAATATCACCCATGCCCTTACCAACACAGTTACTGGGATTGTCCACTTAATGACTGACAAGTGCTTGTGGCCAGGGACGCTACATTTCCCTAATGGCACACTGGGTGACCATTGTAGTGGCCGAGGCTGAGTTCCACCCAGGCACGACACATGTGCTGCCGACGCTGAGGATTGCTGGCTTTACTTCTATCAGGGTTTTCTCCACCTTCTACACCAGTTCCTGCACCCCCCCTGCTCCTCCTCATCCTTCATCTCCAATGTGCTATCTCAGAGCACATAGTCCACATCAGCTGGAAACTCTGTAGCGCTGCCTCAGCAAAGCGGCAACAGGCTCTGCTGAACATAATTTGTCTAGGATACAAACCGCACACCGCTACAGAGCTATTGAAAGGAATTAAAGACCAGACAGATTTTTGGCTCATGCCACTGAACCTCCAACCAGGCATGGTTGTGTGTGATAATGGGCGTAACCTGGTGTTGGCTGTGAAGCTTGGTACGCTCACAAACGTACCATTCTTGGCCCACAAGCTCAACTTGTAGTTCAGTGACTTCTGAAAACGTACCCAGATTTGCCAGAGCTTCTGGTCAAGATACGCCATGTTAGCACACATGTTAGTACACTATAGCTGCCGCTGCTCTGGCAGTGCTGCAGCAGCGCATGCAAGTGGCAGCTTACCGACTGGTGTGCAACATGAACATGTGCTGGAATTCCTACACTGCACATGCTGGCAAGGTTTGTGAGCAGCAGAGGCCAGCTGTGGGATATCAGCTTCAACACATCATCTGTATTCTGGTCAGCCTCTGCAGATACAAACTGAAGAGTGGGCATGGATGCCTGACATTTGCGTTATTCTCCAAGACTTTGAGGATGCCACAAAGAGGGTGAGTAGTGATGATACCATCATCAGCACAATGATCATGCTTCTTTGCCCACTTAAACAGTCGCTGTTGACCATTAAAAATGAAGATTTGCATGCGGACCAGGTGGAGACAGAGAAGAACATGAGACAGGGAGATACTGCCCAGCCTCATCTCATGTCATCTGCTTAGCGCAGATTTGGTAACAATGAGGAGGTGGAGGCTGAAGAAGAGGAACAGAAGCTGGCTGATACCGCAAAAGCAGCTAGTACCCCTACAAGCTTTGTCCCATCTCTCCTACCTGGATGGGCTGAGGAGAAGAATGAGGAGGAAGAGATGGAGGAGGAGGAGATGGAGAGTAGTCACCATGGTGGAGTCAGGGAAGTGTTTGCTGTAGGGACCTTGACACATATGGCAGACTTAATGTACTGCTGCCTTTTCCGTGACCCTTGCGTTACATTCATCTTGGCCAAAAAAAACTACTGGCTGTTCACCCTGCTAGACCCATGCTACAAGGAGAACTTTGCACCTCTTCTTCCTGAGACAGAGCGGTCTTATAAAATGGTGGTATACAAGAAGGCCATTGTGGAAAATATATTGAAAAAATTTCCATCGGTGAATGGTAGCAGCAGGGGGCAAGCTTCCTTGGCCAACCAAGGAGGAAAGGTGAGGGTAACACATAGCAGAGGTAGGGGTGCACTGTCAAAGGCCTGGGCCAATTTGATGACACCCTCCCAACGTCCATGTCCTTGTTTTAACAAGGATGGAAAAGTTTTTAAAGATGGTCAAGCAATACCTTGCTGACAAAACCACCATTCTCCTTAATTCATGTGTGACTTTCTCAAAGCTTGACACCTGGCATGAGC
Source organism: Phyllobates terribilis (assembly GCF_046119375.1). Lineage (NCBI taxonomy): Eukaryota > Metazoa > Chordata > Amphibia > Anura > Dendrobatidae > Phyllobates > Phyllobates terribilis. The sequence goes on from NW_027362771.1 coordinate 210,427,884, forward strand.
TGTCCCTCTATGACTTGGAGGCGTTATGCTGCCCTGCCGCTAGCATCCTGTCTGAGCGGGTTTTTAGTGCCACTGGGCGGTCATAACAGACAGGCGCTTTCACCTGTCAACAGAAAGTGCTGACAGGCTCACTGTGATGACAATGAACAAATCCTTGATTAGACCCAACTTTGCCACACCATCAGATGACAGCAGCACATGAATTTTTTTTCATGTTCAATATTTGAATTAGGCCCATCAGTTATTGCCTTCTAGGGTCTATGGATGACCCTATTTATATTTTTTTCCTGGCTTTGCACTTTATGCAAAGCCTTTATGAGTGTATAAGTGCCACAACTTTCTTATTTTTTTTAGAAGGCACTACCGCTGGTACCTTCAAGGGTGTATGGATGACCCTGCTTGTAATTATTTGCAGGCTTTGCACTGTGTGCAGAGCTTTTATGAGTGTAGGAGTACCACAACTATACTTTGTTCACAATATTTGATTGAGGCACTACAGCTGGTGCCTTCAAGGGTGTATGGATGACTCTGCTCGTAATTTTGAGCAGTATTTGCACTTAGTGCAAAGCTTTATGAGTCTAGGATTAACACTACATAACAATTTGAACAGAATGTGTATAAGGCCCTCCTTTTCTGTATGTCTAATACAGGGTGCATCTGAGTCCCTAATTTTTGGCAATTCTTACTTCCGTCATAAGTTACACTGAAATTTCCAATTTTTGAAATCAAAATTTAAACATTGTTGTTCCTGTAAATTCCAATTTTTTTGTCGATTTTGAATGTTTTATTGTCAGTCCTTAATGTGGAGTAAAAGTGTGATACCATTGTTCTCAGCAGTGATATGGGAGTCAGAGATGCTTCTAGGGGTCCTCCCCATGCTGTTCTCCTTCCATCCAGCACTTTTTCCATCCATTTGTACATTTTCACTCCTTGTAGGGTCTGCCGGAAAAATGCTCTGATTTCCCATTGACTCCCATTATACAGTTATATGAAAAAGTTTGGTCACCCCTATTAATCTTAAGCTTAATGTTTTCTTAAAATTGGTGTTTTTGCAACAGTTATTTCAGTTTGATATATGTAATAACTGTTGGACACAGTAATGTTTCTGCCTTGAAATGAGGTTTATTGTACAGAAAATGTGCAATCTGCATTCAAACAAAATTTGACAGGTGCATAAGTATGGGCACCCTTATCATTTTCTTGTTTTAAATACTCCTACCTACTTTTTACTGACTTACTAAAGCACATTTTTTGGTTTTGTAACCTCATTGAGCTTTGAACTTCATAGCCAGGTGTATGCAATCATGAGAAAAGCTACTTAAAGTGGCCACTTGCAAGTTGTTCTCCTGTTTGAATCTCCTCTGAAGAGTGGCATCATGGGCTCCTCAAAACAACTGTCAAATGATCTGAAAACAAAGATTATTCAACATAGTTGTTCAGGGGAAGGATACAAAAAGCTGTCTCAGCGATTTAACCTGTCAGTTTCCACTGTGAGGAACATAGTAAGGAAATGGAAGAACACAGGGACAGTTCTTGTTAAGGCCAGAAGTGGCAGGCCAAGAATAACATCAGAAAGGCAGAGAAGAAGAATGGTGAGATCAGTCAAGGACAATCCTCAGACCACCTCCAGAGAGCTGCAGCATCAACTTGCTGCAGATGGTGTCACTGTGCATCGGTTAACTATACAACGCACTTTGCACAAGGAGAAGCTGTATGGGAGAGTGATGCGAAAGAAGCCGTTTCTGCAAGCATGCCACAAACAGAGTCGGCTGAGGTATGCAAAAGCAGATTTGGAGAAGCCAATATCTTTTTGGAAGAAGGTCCTGTGGACTGATGAAACCAAGATTGAGTTGTTTGGTCATACAAAAAGGCGTTATGCATGGCGGCAAAAAAACACAGCATTCCAAGAAAAGCACTTGCTACCCACAGTAAAATTTGGTGGAGGTTCCATCATGCTGTGGGGCTGTGTGGCCAATGCCGGCACCGGTAATCTTGTTAAAGTTGAGGGATGCATGGATTCCACTCAGTATCAGCAGATTCTTGACAATAATGTTCAAGAATCAGTGATAAAGTTGAAGTTACGCAGGGGATGGATCTTTCAGCAAGACAATGATCCAAAACACCGCTCCAAATCTACTCAGGCATTCATGCAGAGGAACAATTACAATGTTCTGGAATGGCCATCCCAGTCCCCAGACCTGAATATCATTGAACATCTGTGGGATCATTTGAAGCGGGCTGTCCATGCTCGACGACCTTCAAACTTAACTGAACTGGAATTGTTTTGTAAAGAGGAATGGTCAAAAATACCTTCATCCAGGATCCAGGAACTCATTAAAAGCTACAGGAAGCGACTAGAGGCTGTTATTTTTGCAAAAGCAGGATCTACTAAATATTAATATCACTTTTCTGGTGAGGTGCCCATACTTATGCACCTGTCAAATTTTGTTTGAATGCAGACTGCACATTTTCTGTTAGTACAATAAACCTCATTTCAAGGCAGAAACATTACTGTGTTCAACAGTTACTACATATATCAAACTGAAATAGCTGTTGCAAAAACACCAATTTTTATAAAACATTAAGCTTAAGATTAATAGCGGTGCCCAAACTTTTTCATATAACTGTACACGTTACTCGAAATGAGCACCCAAGCATTAGAAATTGCTCGGTTTGAGTAACGAGCATCTGAGCATTTTAGTGCTCACTCATTTCCAGTAAACACCATAATAAGTCACAATATTTTTGAGCGAAAAATATTGTGACTTTTGACATTTATATGCGAGTGCCGACTAGCTATGCCAATAAAGTCATAGCACAGGCGGGACGGTTTGTGGTCCAGCCCGCCCATCAAATTTATCACAAGTTGCACCACTAAAGCGGCATAACTTACTCCAGAAATGTAAATCAGCCCTGAGAAGGCATATATTTCTAGTGACAGTGCACGCTGGATATCAGACCCTCCTGGTTCATTAAGCGCCGCTCACTGTTTAATGAATCAGGTCAGTGTACTCCAGCAAGCGGTTTGTTAAGACTTGCATGCGCTATGACAGCATTAATGAATCACCCCCATAGGTTTTTTCAGCATCTGATATTTTAGGAGCATTCCATTGTATGCCTACAACGTGACCACCTCTTAATAATGGGATAAATTATGATATTACCACTCACATATTTAAATCCAGTACTATAAAACTGTCCAAGAACCAGCAGGATAATTTACCTTAAAAAATTTCATTATAAGCCTTCTTTTATTTAGAGAAGGTACATATTGTAAGAATTACTTAATCAAACAAACATCAGTCCATATAATCTAGATAAATATATGACCTGCAAAAATTGATTTTTCCTTTTCTTTTTAATAATAAGCAGTTAACTCTTTTGAATTAAACATCCAAAATCTATTGGTTCACTAGTAGTGTCATTAGCAACTCGCAACATTTCGGGAAAGTCAACTTTCTGATCAAACAATTTGAGCTATCAGTAAACTGCTAGATTGCGGATGTTTAATTAACAAGGAGAATGCAAACATGTCGCAGGTCATAAATGTACAGTATTTACATTATATAGACTGATGTTGATATAATTAAGTAGTTCTTGAAATTTGGATCTTTGCTAAATAATATTAAATAATATTTTAAATACACCATGACTCTGGGCAGTTTGCCACTGTATTGAATTACTGTATATCAGGATTGAGCAAATAATTTAACTAACAAGCCACATAAGAAATTGGGACTGTTTTGGTTGGTGTACCAATAGACTGAACTTAATTCTGCTCAATATTAATTCTCTCAAAAGGTATTTCCAGCTATTTCCCCAGTTTATTACTTAAGCTCTCTGACTTGGCTCTTGTTTTTGTTTTCTATTTTCCCATGTACTGACTCCAGCTTGCATTTTGACCATCAAAATGTCTCTTGATTTGGTCCTTAGCATGACTTCTTGGCTTTGACCCTGCTAGGCTACCCTTTCTGCGTCTTATTTGCTTTTTTGGACTACAGCCCTTCTGTGGATGCAATCCACTAGGCCCCATTGTAAGATCAGATTCCTATTCAGAAGTCGGGGTTCCTCAGGAATCTGTCAGACAGAGTGGATTGTGCTAAGTCTATCATAGGTAGCCTTTTTGAGCCTGAGGCCTTTGACAGATGTAACAAGTGCATCCACAAGCCCATAGTTTTGTGCCTGTGTCATCTACTCCTTCTTTGCTCTTGGCTCATGCAGAGTGACTTTTCACTAGCTCTGATTTATTCCTGGGACTTTAAATAATCAGTAATAATCATTCGCTATCTCTATGACCAGCTGCTGTGAGCTCGTTAATTCACCAAGCTCGATTTCAGGGGTGCTTATAACCATAATTCGTATTAGAAAAGGAGTGAATGGAAGACAGCATTTAACACACCTCCTGATGGTCACTATAAGTATCTTGTGATGCCATTTGGTCTCAGTAATGCACTGGTATTTTATCAAAATTTTGTTAATGATATATTCAGAGATTTCTGCGGTCAATATGTGGTTGTCTATCTGGATTACGTCTTTGTTTATTCACCCCATATTATGTCACATATCTAACATGTACGTACTGTACTCCAAAGACTCAGAGACAATGTTTTATTTGCTAAACTTGAAAAATGTGTTTCTCTGGTTCAAAGAGTACATTTCCTGGGTTATATCTTTTTCGCTAAATGCTTCTGTATGGATCCCTCAAAAGTTCATGCTGTTAAGGAGTGGGTACAAACCTAAGTCTCTGAAGACCTTGCAGCATGTCCTTGGGTTTGCCAACTACTTTCTTAAATTTATTAAAAATTTTTCCAAGATTGCTAAACCACTTACTGACTTAACCTAGAAAGGGACAAACTTAACTAATTAGAACCCTGATGCAATCCATGCCTTCACTGAGTTAAAAGAGTGTTTCTCATCTGACCCTGTATTGGCCCAGCCTGGTCCTTAACATCATTTTGTAGTGGAGGTTGATGCCTCAGAAATTGGAAGGAAAGCGGTGTTCTCACAGGGTACATCCTCTCTCCCTCAAATCCAACTGTGTGCCTTCTTTTCATGAAAAGTTTCATCTGCCCCTAGGACCGTGGGGTACTCGTGACGCGCCCCCTGGGCCGTGGGGTACTCGGTAGCTGTGCCGGTGGGTGCTGGGGATGTCGCGATGGCACTGACCTGGTCCGTGATTCAGGGCAGTCAATTAAAAGGAAAAGTAAAAGGGGAATAAAGTTTTTAGAGATAATATTTGTGACGCCACCTGTGGTATGCGGCTATATGGGGCCGCCGCTGCGGTGCAGATCCACTGGAGCTGATGGTGACGCAGCAGAGTTGGTTCAGCTCTCCACAGGCAGAGCTAGGCTCCAGGGCAGTGTAGATGATTTGAAGAGTAGATGTTGTCGGCTGGGACAGTATTGTGCAGGGCTGAGGGTGCAGGTCATGAACAGACAACATATTAATGGCGGTGTCCTCTTAGCTTTACTTGCTGTTTGGCAGAGCAGACCGAGGCACGGGTACTAGCTAGTAGTGGAGGTCCGGGCGGCCTGGAAGCAAGTTGGGGATCCACCTCGCCAGGTGGAGTTGTAGGCCTTCCCATTGTACTATTCTCTTTGGCCCTGCTGCTTGTAGCTATGCTGTGGCCCTCATCCCTGAGTATAACATCTTTTTCCTCACCTGCGTGGCAGGCTGCACGGGCCTTCTGTAAGTGTCACTCCCACGTGGCAGTGCTGGGTCCTATGATGCTGCTGAGCCGCCGGGTGTCTGGTGGGGCCAGGAGACCTGCAGTCTCCTGCCCTCCGGATCTTGCTGCTGGGCCTTCAGTGCCCCACAGCCACAGACTCCGGTGTCCGGTTCCTTTGCACTTCTCTCCTGAGGCGAGCTTTTCCACAGCTACCCTCCTCAGGTCCTTCCTCGTCGCTGTCCTGTCTTCAACTCCTCTCAACTAACTCTTACTAACCCCACCTCCAGATTCCAGTTGCCAAGAGGAGGAGGTCCCCTTCCTGGCCTGGAGCCAGGAAAGTGTTGTATGCTGGTAAACCTGATTAGGGGACCCCTCCTTGCTTCCAGGCATGGCATCACCCCTTGTGAGGGAGGCAATGCCACTGTGACAACCGGACCCCTGGGGTGCCACATTCCCCTCTAGTTAAATTCAGTACTCTCGGACTGAGGATACCTTTTTGAATTAACAATTAACAACAATAACAATTCACATTACCAACAATTTACAAAGTCTCAAAAAGCAAAAATCACAAAAACCCAACGAAAATTGGTAGCAGTCACTGTGGCGCTTAGTCTTTACGCCGCTATCCGAGAATTGTCTTTTTCCAGATACCTGAAGGTTGGTTGGTGGGAACTGCCTCAACCCACTTCATATATCGTCCCTGGGTGTGGCTTCAGGGCACTCTGTCGGTGGGCCTGGTTTTCGTCCACACCTGCGGTTTATTTTCAAGGCCAACAATCAACTTTATTCAACATTGTCCTGACCACACCTAGTCCTGTGGTCCATTTGTCCATAAATTTAATAACTATATCTTAACGGTTGCAACTATATACTATACACTTTTATTTTATTACACTTTAGTTTTTATAATGGGCAGGGAGCTGACCTATGGTACTACGGGTTGATCTATGCAGTACTGTTGTTGCCAATGGCCTACCCAGCTTTCTAGTGTCTACCACTGGTGTGGTGGGTGCCCTATTCACTACTCTTCTTGTGGACCTACTTAGTACAGGTATACCAGATCGCCTTCTGCGAACTCCTAAACTCACCATGGGTATGACAGAGTCACCGCTAACAGAGGGTAGATTCTCCTGATCCGCTGCTGATGAAGCATCTGTTTCTGGGGCCGACTGGTCTCTCTGCTGTTCTAGAGTCTCTGCAGCTTCCGGTGAGGCTACTTGGGGAAAGGTCAGGACAGGTACCATGATTGCTTGGTTCACCTGCGACCAAGACTGGGGAAATTCTCAAAGGATGGTTTGAACCATCTCTTCCACCTTTTCTGTGTGCTGGGGGCTGTTTTCATCTTCCTCTTGGTGTCTCAATTGATCAGGGCATATCTTCAGCTGGTCTATCGAGACTGCCGCCGAAGTCTCTCCTCCTTCTTTACTGATGAGGCACACCTTGGTGTTGTCGAAATTTGAAGGTAAGACGGTGTATGGCTCAACCTCCCACTGATCATCTAATTTGTGAACTTGTCTCTTCCTTTTGAGTACTTGTTCTCCAGGTGACAAGGGAACTGCAGGCACATGCTAATTATAATTTCTCTCCTGCCTCTGTCTCGCCTGGGACAAACTTCTCTCTACACATTCTTGCACCTTGCGGTATTGTTGCTGCCGCTCCGTATCCCAATCTGCATCTGGTGATGTTGTTTCAGGTGTTAAAACTCCCATGTCTAAGTCAATTGGTAGCTTGCCAGGTCTTGCTCTCATCAGGTAGGCGGGTGTACAGTTGGTGGAGTTCACCCGGATGTGGTTATATAGGTCTACTAAATCCGATAACTTCTCTGGCCACAGGCTATGTTCTTCAAGGGGCAAAGTCTTCAAACAGGTCTATTATCACATGGTTCATTTTCTCACATAACCCGTTGGTCTTGGGATGATACGGCGCCGTCCTTATTTTCTTGCAGCCATACAGGTTACAGAATTCTTGAAACGCTTCTGCTTCAAAGGCTGGACCTTGGTCGGTCAGCACTCGTTCAGTGTAACCATGCGGGCGACAAAAGTGTTGTTGAAATGCTTTGACTGCTGTCTTAGCCATCTGATCTTTCACTGGCACTACTACCAGGAATTGGGAGCAGTGGTTTACTATGGTGAGAGCGTAGACATAGCCTGACCGGCTTGGGGCTAGCTTCACATGGTCCAAGGTTACCCGTTCAAGTGGTTGTTTGGTGATTATGGGCTGCAGGGGAGCCCTCTGGCTATCACGGTCTTTCCGTCTCAGGTTGCATGGAACACATTCTCGACACCATCTCTCAATTGCTTTCCTCATGCCAGGACAGTAGAATCGCTCACGTAGCAGGACTTCCAACTTCTTCCACCCGAAGTGTCCTGCTCCATCATGGTACGCATCTAGGACTATTGGCGCATCCCGCTTCGGGACTACCACCTGCCAGACCAATTTGTGTGTCCGGGAGTTGATGCTTCTTCGACACAGCTTTCCCTCATAGATGAACAGCTTGTCCTTCTCCTTCCACAATTGTTGGGTCTCCTGTGGAGCATCTGGATGAGGGTGCGAGTCAGCTTGTGTCAGCAACTCATTTACTAGGTGGACAGCCGGGTCACTATCCAGCCTCTTTGCCCATCCATGGTGGGGCAATGGGTTAAACGCGGCCTCTCTGTTGGCAGAGCGCTTGTTGCTCACACAGTGGGAGCACTGGGTCACCCCGTGACGATGGAAAGCCGGTAGCTCTATCTCCTCCAGCTCTTCCGGGTCTTCTCCCCCATCTGGCAAGTTGGGCATCCTGAGTAGAGATGAGCGGTGTTCGACTAGAACTGTTCGCCAATCTCAAATTTGAGCTGTTTTGAGCGGTGTTCGAGTTGTTCGACGAACCCGAACGATTTGCAAAAAATTCGGCTGTTCGAGGTTATGTTCGATAACTGTTCGTGCACCAAAAGCGTGTCCTGCATGTCTGGTGCTATTTAGAGCACCAATCATGCAGGGATTGTCTGCCACTCACTGTAATGCCACAGCCATGGTGGTTGTGGCATTACAGTGATTGCCCAAATCGATGGGAACTGTGCTCACAGTGAAACACGAAAAGCCGGCAATTCAGCAGCGGCATACACCGATACCCGACAATTTAGAACCGAAAGAATAGAGCTTCACACATAGATTAGATAGATATTAACATGTCAGCCACATATATACGAAGTACAATGAAAGTGCTGCTTACTGTACTTGTCATTTAGCGTAAAGGATTTATCAAAAAAAATAATAGTGTTTTCATGCACCGTCTCTTTAAAAAAGCCGGCCGGCAATTCAGCAGCGGTACCCGACAATTTAGAATAGAAGGAATAGAGAATCACACATAGATTAGATAGATAGAAACATGTCAGTCACATATATATGAAGTACAGTGACAGTGTTGATTACTGTACTTGTCATTTAGTGTAAAGGATTTATCAAAAAAAATAATAGTGTTTTCATGCACCGTCTCTTTAAAAAAGCCGGCCGGCAATTCAGCATCTGTACCCAACAATTTAGAATAGAAGGAATAGAGAATCACACATAGATTAGATAGATAGAAACATGTCAGTCACATATATATGAAGTACAGTGACAATGTTGCTTACTGTACTTGTCATTTAGTGTAAAGGATTTATTAAAAAAAATAATAGTGTTTTCATGCACCGTCTCTTTAAGAAAGCCGGCCGGCAATTCAGCATCTGTACCCGACAATTTATAACAGACAGAATAGAGCTTCACACATATATTAGATAGATAGAAACATGTCAGTCACATATATATGAAGTACAGTGATAGTGTTGGTTACTGTACTTGTCATTTAGTATTAAAATAAAGGATTTATTATTAAAAAAATTGGCGTGGGGTTCCCCTTAATTTTAGGCTCTAGCGGAGGTTAAGCAGACAGCTGGGGCAGATGTTTGAAGGCTGGGAAGGGGGTAATACCCACGGAGCTTCCCAGGCTACTAATATCAGCCCCCAGCTGAATACATAGCCTTTACTAGCTATTAAAATGGGGGACCCCCCAAAAAAAATGACGTGGGGTCCCCCCTAATTTAATAGCTAGCAAAGGCTAGGCAGACAGCTGGGGGCTGATATTAATAGCCCAGGAAGGGAGCCATGAATATTGGCCCCCTCCCAGGCTAGAAACACCAGCCGTCAGCCGCCCCAGAAATGGCGCATTCATAGGATGCGCCAATTCTGGCACTTAGCCTCGCTCTTCCACGCTGCCCTGGTGCGGTGGCAGGGGGTAATAGGGCTGGGGTTGATGTCAGCTTATAATGCCAGCTGACATCAAGCCCAGGTTAGTAATGGAGAGGCGTCTATAAGACACCCCCATTACTAACCCCATAGTCAAAGTTAAAAAAAACACAAACACCCAGAATAAAGTCCTTTAATTGAAATAAAGACACAATTCTTTATTGTTCTAAATTAAACCATACTTACCGTCACGCCCATTCCAGCTGAAGCCAACGATCTCCTGTAATAAAAATAAAATAATAAAGCAACCTCATCCTTACCTTTCCATGGTTCCCACGACAGCTTCAGCTCTGCTACATCGAGATGACAGGCTGGACCGCAGCAGAACGCCGCCATCCAGCCTGTCATCCCGCAGACACTGAGAAGAGCAGGCTTGCTTGCGCTCCACATTGTCTCTCTGTGACGGCATAAAGATGAGCCGAGGTCATGTCCAATGAACTCGGCTCACCTCATGCACGTCACTTACAGCGTGGGAGAATTCTCACGCTGAAGCGCTGAGTGCAGGAGAATTTTCCCACGCTGTCAGTGAGGTGCATGAGGTGAGCTGAGTTCATTGGACATGAGCTCACCTCATGCACGTCACTGACAGCGTGGGAGAATTCTCCTGCACTCAGCACTTCAGCGTGAGAATTTTCCCACGCTGTCAGTGACGTGCATGAGGTGAGCCGAGTTCATTGGACATGACCTCGGCTCATCTGGATGCCGTCACAGCGAGACACTGAGGAGCGCAAGCATGCCTGCTCTTCTCAGTGTCTGCGGCATGACAGGCTGGATGGCAGCGTTCTGCTGCGGTCCAGCCTGTCATCTCGATGTAGCAGAGCTGAAGCTGTCGTGGGAACCATGGAAAGGTAAGGATGAGGTTGGTTTATTATTTTTCTTTTATTGCAGGAGATCGTTGGCTTCAGCTGGAATGGGCGTGATGGTAAGTATAGTTTAATTTAGAACAATAAAGAATTGTGTGTTTATTTCAATTAAAGGACTTTATTCTGGGTGTTGTGTTTTTTTAAATACTTTACTAGAAATTCATGGCGGTCATGTCTAATACTGGTGTGACCCCATGAATTTTGGGCTTGGGGCCAGCTCATAATACCAAGCTGGCCCTAACCCCTTTATTACCCAGTGAGCCACCGCACCAGGGCCCTGGATGAGTTGGGTACAGCGCCAGAAGATGGCGCTTCTATGAACGCACCATTTTCCGGGGTGGCTGCGGACTGCAATTTGCAGCGGGGGGGGCCCAGAAAGCTTGGGCCTCCCTGCGCTGCAGATTCCAGCCCCCAGCTGCCTAGTTATACCTGGCTGGACACAAAAATAGGGCGAAGCCCCACGTATTTTTTTTTTAATTATTTCATGAAATTCATGAAATAATTAAGAAAAAAAGGCCTTCCCTATATTGTTGTGTCCGGCCAGGTACAAATAGTCAGCTGGTGGTTGGGGGCAGCCCGTTCCTGCCTGCTGTACCTGGCTGGACACAAATATAGTGCGAAGCCCCACTTCAATTTTTTTTAATTATTTCAGGAAATTCATGAAATAATTTAAAAAAAATTGACGTGGGGCTTCGCACTATATTTGTGTCCAGTCAGGTGCAGCAGGCAGGAACGGGCTGCCCCCAACCACCAGCTGCCTATTTGTACCTGGCCGGACACAACAATATAGGGAAGCCCTTTTTTTCTTAATTATTTCATGAAATAATTTAAAGAAAATTGACGTGGGGCTTCGCCCTGTTTTTGTGTCCAGCCAGGTACAACTATGCAGCTGGGGGCTGGAATCCGCAGCGCAGGGAGGCCCAAGCTTTCTGGGCCACCCCCGCTGCAAATTGCAGTCCGCAGCCACCCCGGAAAATGGCGCGTTCATAGAAGCGCCATCTTCTGGCGCTGTACCCAACTCATCCAGGGCCCTGATGCGGTGGCTCACTGGGTAATAAAGGGGTTAGGGCCAGCTTGGCATTATCAGCTGGCCCTAAGCCCAAAATTCATGGGGTCACGCCAATATTAGACATGACCACCATGAATTTCTAGTAAAGTATTTAAAAAAAACACAACACCCAGAAAAAAGTCCTTTAATTGAAATAAACACACAATTCTTTATTGTTCTAAATTAAACCATACTTACCGTCACGCCCATTCCAGCTGAAGCCAACGATCTCCTGAAATAAAAGAAAAATAATAAAGCAACATCATCCTTACCTTTCCATGGTTCCCATGACAGCTTCAGCTCTGCTACATCGAGATGACAGGCTGGACCGCAGCAGAACGCTGCCATCCAGCCTGTCATCCCGCAGACACTGAGAAGCGCAGGCTTGCTTGCGCTCCACAGTGTCTCTCTGTGAGGGCATCCAGATGAGCCGAGTTAATGTCCAATGAACTCGGCTCACCTCATGCACGTCACTGACAGCGTGGGAAAATTCTCCTGCACTCAGCGCTTCAGCGTGGGAGAATTCTCACACTGAAGCGCTGAGTGCAGGAGAATTCTCCCACGCTGTCAGTGACGTGCAGGAGGTGAGCTGAGTTCATTGGACATGAGCTCACCTTATGCACGTCACTGACAGCGTGGGAAAATTCTCCTGCACTCAGCGCTTCAGCGTGGGAGAATTCTCACGCTGAAGCGCTGAGTGCAGGAGAATTCTCCCACGCTGTCAGTGACGTGCAGGAGGTGAGCTGAGTTCATTGGACATGAGCTCACATTATGAACGTCACTGACAGCGTGGGAGAATTCTCCTGCACTCAGCGCTTCAGCGTGAGAATTTTCCCACGCTGTCAGTGACGTGCATGAGGTGCGCCGAGTTCATTGGACATGAACTCGTCTCATCTTTATGCCGTCACAGCCAGACACTGAGGAGCGCAAGCATGCCTGCGCTTCTCAGTGTCTGCGGGATGACAGGCTGGATGGCAGCGTTCTGCTGCGGTCCAGCCTGTCATCTCGATGTAGCAGAGCTGAAGCTGTCGTGGGAACCATGGAAAGGTAAGGATGATGTTGCTTTATTATTTTTCTTTTATTGCAGGAGATCGTTGGCTTCAGCTGAAATGGGCGTGATGGTAAGTATGGTTTAATTTAAAACAATAAAGGATTGTGTCTTTATTTCAATTAAAGGACTTTATTCTGGGTGTTTGTGTTTTCTTTTAACTTTGACTATGGGGTTAGTAATGGGGGTGTCTTATAGACGCCTCTCCATTACTAACCTGGGCTTGATGTCAGCTGGCATTATAAGCTGACATCAACCCCAGCCCTATTACCCCCTGCCACCGCTACAGGGCAGCGTGGAAGAGCGAGGCTAAGTGCCAGAATTGGCGCATCCTATGAATGCGCCATTTCTGGGGCGGCTGACGGCTGGTGTTTCTAGCCTGGGAGGGGGCCAATATTCATGGCTCCCTTCCTGGGCTATTAATATCAGCCCCCAGCTGTCTGCCTAGCCTTTGCTAGCTATTAAATTAGGGGGGACCCCACGTCATTTTTTTGGGGGGGTCCCCCATTTTAATAGCTAGTAAAGGCTATGTATTCAGCTGGGGGCTCATATTAGTAGCCTGGGAAGCTCCGTGGGTATTACCCCCTTCCCAGGCTTCAAACATCTGCCCCAGCTGTCTGCTTAACCTCCGCTAGAGACTAAAATTAAGGGGAACCCCACGCCAATTTTTTTTAATAATGAATCCTTTATTTTAATACTAAATGACAAGTACAGTAATCAACACTATCACTGTACTTCATATATATGTGACTGACATGTTTCTATCTATCTAATCTATGTGTGAAGCTCTATTCTGTCTGTTATAAATTGTCGGGTACAGATGCTGAATTGCCGGCCGGCTTTTTTAAAGAGACGGTGCATGAAAACACTATTATTTTTTTTAATAAATCCTTTACACTAAATGACAAGTACAGTAAGCAACATTGTCACTGTACTTCATATATATGTGACTGACATGTTTCTATCTATCTAATCTATGTGTGAAGCTCTATTCTGTCTGTTATAAATTGTCGGGTACAGATGCTGAATTGCCGGCCGGCTTTTTTAAAGAGACAGTGCATGAAAACACTATTATATTTTTTAATAAATCCTTTACACTAAATGACAAGTACAGTAAGCAACACTGTCACTGTACTTCATATATATGTGACTGACATGTTTCTATCTATCTAATCTATGTGTGAGGCTCTATTCCTTCTTGTCTAAATTGTCGGGTACCGGTGTATGCCGCTGCTGAATTGCCGACCGGCTTTTTTAAAGAAAGCGTCTTCTGAGCAGTTTGTCAGCTTTTGGACACCTTTGAAGGTGTTTTCTATGTGTTTCTATGTGTTTTTGTTTGCCTGCCATTGGTTTTAACGGTGTTCGACGGTGTTCTAAGGTGTTCGACGAACAGTTCGACGAACAGTTCCTCGAACATCCCGGAGTTCGACGAACCGAACCGAACCCGAACACTACGGGGGTGGCTCAACACTAATCCTGAGCAGCGCATCAATATTAGCGTTTTAATGCTCCGCCCGATACTTGATGGTAAACTCGTAGTTGGACAGTGGAGCCATCCATCGTTGTTCTAGGGCACCAAGCTTCTCAGTCTCCAGGTGCTTCAGCGGGTTGTTATCCATGAAGACTGTAAATCTGGAGGAGGTGAGGTAGTGTTTGAAGCTCTCTGTTACAGCCCAGACTATGGCTAAAAACTCCAACTTAAAGGAACTAAAGTTTAGAGATGAGCGATGTTCTACTCGAACTGTTCGCCAATCTCAAATTCGAGCTGTTTTGGGCGGTGTTCGAGCCGTTCGGCGAACACGAACAATTTGAGAAAAATTCGGCTGTTCGAGGTTATGTTCGATAACTGTTCGTGCACCAAAATCATAACTGGATTTTTTCTCAGTAATGATGAAAATTAATGTTAATACGCAGTTTGAGTGTACAGCGGGGTGGGGGGAGGGGCAGGGGATGGATCTCTGCAGGAACAATGAAGATCTCCATTTTTTTTTCTCTTTCCCGCATTTACAGTGGGGAGGTGCAATCTGTCAGCCTATCAGCAGCGCACACACGGAGCGAAGTGCTTTTTTTCACACAAGCAAGGGCATGTGTCATTGGCAGTGTATGTCACATGTCCTTGCCCTATAAGACCAAGCCATTTTCCCCGTCGCCACCATTTTCTCACTGCTGCAGCTGCGTGTTAGACGGCACCGCTGTTGCTGTGTGCGCTATACCGTGTTAATTTCAAGCCAATTTTCGCACAAATATACAGATAGCTTGGGAGTAGGGAATAGTTGTGATTGCAGTCCTTTTAAGGACTAGGTTACAGCATTTCCTACGACTTTTATCAGGCAGGTCTGTGCTCTTAAATAGATAGGTTGTGGGAGTAAAGACTAATTGTAATTGGAGTCCTTTTCAGGACTAGGTTACATCAGTTCCTATCAGTTTTTGCCAGGCAGGTCTGTGCCAGTGCTGTGCAAGTTTTTTTCACAGCATTTGGCTGAATCTAGCAAAGCTAATCCTTTTTGGCCTATTGCAGAGTGTGTTAGTCAGTGGAGTAGCCTATCTGTGTTGCAAGATATACCACCTGTGTATAGAATACCAATTTTTTTACTGCACCTAGTGAAGTAAAATCTTTTGGGCATAGCATCATTCTATTAGTCCATCTATACTGACCTCCATCAGGTTGCAAACTGAATCTAATTTTTTTCTGCATCTAGCTCTGAAAAAATATTTGGCCTTCTAGCAGTGTGTGGGACTTGTTCTATTAGTCCACCTATACTGACCTCCATCAGGTTGCAAACTGAATATATTTTTTTCTGCATCTACCTCTGAAAAAATATTCGGCTTCTAGCTGTGTGTGGGACTTGTTGTATTAGTCCATCTATACTGACCTCCATCAGGTTGCAAACTGAATATATTTTTTTCTGCATCTACCTCTGAAAAAATATTGGGCTTCTAGCTGTGTGTGGGTCTTGTTCTATTAATCCATCTATACAGACCTCCATCAGGTTGCAAACTGAATATAATTTTTTTCTGCATCTAGCTCTGAAAAAATATTTGGCCTTCTAGTAGTGTGTGGGACTTTCTCTGTTAGTCCATCTATACTGACCTCCATCAGGTTGCAAACTGAATATATTTTTTTCTGCATCTACCTCTGAAAAAATATTGGGCTTCTAGCTGTGCGTGGGTCTTGTTCTATTAATCCATCTATACTGACCTCCATCAGGTTGCAAACTGAATATAATTTTTTTCTGCATCTAGCTCTGAAAAAATATTTGGCCTTCTAGTAGTGTGTCGGACTTTCTCTATTAGTCCATCTATACTGACCTCCATCAGGTTGCAAATTAAAAATAATTTTTATCTGCATCTACAGTACCTCTGAAAAAATATTTGGGCTTCTAGCTGTGTGTGGGACTTGTTGTATTAGTCGATCTACACTGACCTCCATCAGGTTGCAAACTGAATATAATTTTTTTCTGCATCTAGCTCTGAAAAAATATTTGACCTTCTAGTAGTGTGTGGGACTTTCTCTGTTAGTCCATCTATACTGACCTCCATCAGGTTGCAAACTGAATATATTTTTTTCTGCATCTACCTCTGAAAAAATATTGGGCTTCTAGCTGTGTGTGGGTCTTGTTCTATTAATCCATCTATACTGACCTCCATCAGGTTGCAAACTGAATATAATTTTTTTCTGCATCTAGCTCTGAAAAAATATTTGGCCTTCTAGTAGTGTGTCGGACTTTCTCTATTAGTCCATCTATACTGACCTCCATCAGGTTGCAAATTAAAAATAATTTTTATCTGCATCTACAGTACCTCTGAAAAAATATTTGGGCTTCTAGCTGTGTGTGGGACTTGTTGTATTAGTCCATCTATACTGACCTCCATCAGGTTGCAAACTGAATATATTTTTTTCTGCATCTACAGTACCTCTGAAAAAATATTGGGCTTCTAGCTGTGTGTGGGACTTGTTGTATTAGTCCATCTATACTGACCTCCATCAGGTTGCAAACTGAATATATTTTTTTCTGCATCTACGTCTGAAAAAATATTGGGCTTCTAGCTGTGTGTGGGACTTGTTGTATTAGTCCATCTATACTGACCTCCATCAGGTTGCAAATTGAATATAATTTTTTTCTGCATCTAACCCAGCCAATAGTTTTGGCCTAATACCACAGTTTGGCCACTCAGCTCTGCTCGGTTACCATCCATTGTTTTTTTGTGCAAACAACTCCAGAGTTGTGAATTAGTTAACCACCAAAATGAGTGGAAAAAGGCCTGCTGCTGGTGGAAAGGGGAATAGGCGTGTTGGGAAGGGGAAAAAAGGTTGTGTCCGTGGGGTAGGTGTTAAAGCAACAGTAACATCTGCAGAAGAAAGACCATCTTCCAGCCAAACTAACATGTCTACTTCTTTTAGCGGACAATGTGATAAGATCCCTTTCTTACGGCCACGCCAATCGCTACAAATTCCAGATGAGGCACAAAAACAGCAGGTGCTTCAACGGATATCAAGTGCTCCTTTAAGTGGGCTCTCCTCCACATCAACTTCAACATCATAAATACTCCAGTCCTCAAAGGTGTCACCCAAATCGCACTTGCTTCCTCACAGCTCCCAAATCTCCAGCTGCCCGTCTGAGTATGAGGTAGAACAGATGGTTGAGTCTGCAGAGCTGTTTACTCATACTATAGCCTGGGAATCAGAGGTCGACTCCAGCGCTTCTGTGAATCCAGACGAGGAAATGATCTGCACTGATGCCCAGAATCTTTATGAGTCGGATCCAGGACCAGACGCAGAAGGTTCTGACCATAATGTAGACCCTCATTCCCAAACTGTAACTCCTGTTGGTGGAGACAATGAGGAAGACGATGATGAGACTCAAATACCTGATTGGAGCGACAACTTTAGTTTTTTGTCAGGGCAGGAACAGGTTGGCTCTGAGGACGACGGGTGTGATAACACTCAGGGTGATGGTGATGAGGTTGGAGATCCCACTTACTGTCAACCCACAGTCAGCCAAGAGATGAGGTCAGCAGAGGAGGTGGAGGAAGATGCTAGTGACGACGAGGTCAGGTTGCGCCTTCCTGGACAGAGACGTAGTACTGGAAGCACGTCAACAACTGCATCCTCAAACACAACTCTGCCTCTCACCACAAGTCGTGGTGGCTCTTCAGGTCGCATGGGTGCTAAGCCTTGCATAGCCTGGGCATTTTTTCAGATCGATAAAGATGACCCAACTCGTGTTATCTGTAACATTTGTCAGCAAAAGCTAAGTAGAGGCTAAAAAATACATAATTTGAGTACTTCATGCATGAACCGGCACATGGACATGAAGCATAAGTTGCAGTGGGAAGCTCAGTGTGCTACAATGCGGCCTAGCCGGCCGGGCCAACCACCGTCTGCCATATCTTGTGCATCCGCGGCCTCTTCATCCTCTGTGACTGGGGGGACAGAAGTCACACCTGTTTTGGGGTGCAGACCTGCCACCTCTTTACCCGCAACAGCCAGCGTGATTGGCAGGTCATCATTTTCTTTGGAGGTGGTAACACCAGCTGGTGTTGAGCGCTGTCCGACATCGATAGCACCACCTTTGGATCAAGGCAACCTAACATGTCCGCCTGCATCTTCCTCACAGACCGACAGTTTGCCGGGGACACCCTTATCAACCCCGCCTAAGCACAATAGTCAGCCCTCGGTCCCTCAGATGTGGACAAGTAAAAGACCATTTCCTCCTAGCCATGAGAAAGCTAAGAGGTTGAATTTCACCATCTGCAAGCTCTTGGCTACAGAAATGCTGCCTTTCCGCCTGGTGGACACAGAGGATTTTCGAGACCTTATGTCCGTCGCAGTGCCCCAGTACCAGATGCCCAGTCGGCACTACTTCTCAAAGAAAGGTGTGCCTGCGCTCCACCAGCATGTCGCACACAACATCACCGCTTCTTTGAGAAACTCTGTGTGTGACAGGGTGCATTTCACCACAGACACTTGGACGAGTAGGCATGGACAGGGGAGTTACATGTCGCTGACTGGGCACTGGGTAACTATGGTGACAGCAGGACAAGGGGCTGCTGTCCAAGTCTTGCCGTCCCCACGAGTTGTGCGTCAATCCTCTTTGTGTCAAAGTTCCTCCACTGCTTCTGCCTCCTCAACCTCCTCTCGGTCTTCCACCTGCACCCAAAGCCTGTCTGGTCATGCCACAAGCTTTCTAACTGCGCAGAAGGGATCCTGCACACCTCCTTACTATGCTGGCAGTAGGGCTCAACGTCATCAGGCGGTTTTTACTTTGAAATGTCTGTCACACAGCTGAGGAGTTGTGGTCAGCTCTGGAGAACCAATTTCATGAATGGCTGTCTCCACTGGACCTGAAACCAGGGAAGGCCGTGTGCGACAATGCTGCAAACCTGGGTGCGGCCCTTCGCCGGGGCAATGTCACACACGTGCCTTGTATGGCTCATGTGTTGAACCTGGTTGTCCAGCAATTTTTAGCCCACTATCCCAGACTAGATGGCCTTCTGCAGAGGGCACGGTCGCTGTGTGCTCACTTCCGCCGTTCGCATCCCGCAGCTCAGCGACTTACATCTCTACAGAAGTCGTTGGGCCTGCCACTTCACCGGCTAAAATGCGATGTGCCTACCTGGTGGAATTCAACTCTGCACATGTTGCAGCGACTGTGGCAGCACCGACAAGCCCTGGTGCAATACATTCTGACGTATAGCCTGGGCCAACGAGATCCAGAGTTGCAAATCTCGCTGGAGGAGTGGTCTCAGATCAGGGACCTATGCACCCTTCTGCACAGTTTTGAAATGGCGACGAAGATGTTTAGTGCTGACGATGCCATTATCAGCATGACTATTCCGGTGATTTACATGCTGGAGCACATGTTAAACAGAATTCGGAGTCAGGTGGTGGCACAAGAGGAGGTGGAGGAAGTAGAGGAGGAGGAGTTGTATGCGGAAGGGCTAACATCTGCAAGGTCCAGACGGTCGGCAGCACCAAGGCGGCAGGCATGTGAGGGTGGGGGAGATGGTTTTACCAGGGCGCATGGTAGCAGCCAAACTAGTGAGAAAGGTGCAGGAGCCCAGGAAGAAGTGGAGGACGAACTGATGGAAGACTCATCAGATGAGGGAGACCTTGATCACATTTCTGTTGTGCGAGGTTGGGGGGAGAGGACAGAGGAAGGAAGCATGATTGTTACCTCGCCACCAACACAACAGGGACTTGGTGCTCCTGGATGCGCAACACACATGAGTGCCTTCTTGCTGCACTACCTGCAACATGACCCTCGAATTGTGAGAATTAGAAATAATCCTGACTACTGGGTTGCCACACTGTTAGATCCCCGGTACAAAAGTAAATTTGCCGAAATTATTCCTGCCATAGAAAGGGATGCACGCATGCAGGAGTATCAGCAGAGACTGTTGCAGAATCTTACATGTGCTTTTCCACAAAACACCAGTGGTGCACGTAGTGAATCTCACAGTTCCAACTTGCCAACCGTGGGACCGTCAAGTGTTCAGCACTGAAACCGTAACAGAACCACAGTATCTGCTGGCAACATCAATTTTGCGGAATCATTTCACCACTTTTTTAGCCCATCCTTTGCAAGGCCACAGGAGACAAGAAGTCTGACACATAGTCAACGCCTAGAGACGATGGTACAGGAGTATCTCCAAGTAAACATTGAAGCCACGACTGTGTCACTGGACCCTTGCTCTTTTTGGGCTTCCAATCTGGATAAATGGCCGGAGCTAGCCACTTACGCCTTGGAGATCTTGTCATGCCCCGCAGCCAGCGTTCTGTCTGAACGTGTGTTCAGCGCTGCTGGTGGTGTGCTGACAGATAAGCGCACGCGGCTCTCCACTGATAATGTAGACAGACTCACGTTCATAAAGATGAACAAATGATGGATCCGAAATGACTTTTCTACCCCTGTGTCATCCTGGGGAGAGTAAAAGCTTGATGATTGTTTAAAATCACCCTACCAACCGTTTTAAGCTTTCAAATTACTAATCATGTTTATCTGTATCTTGACTGGAAAATAATTTGGGCTTTGTAGCAGTGTGCAGCACTGATCCTATTAGGCCATCTATAATAAGCTCCACCAGATTTAAAATTAAAAATAATTTTTAGCTGCATCTAGCCCGGAAAATAATTTTGGGGCTCCGAGATGCGCAAGACACATAAGTGCCTTCTTGCTGCACTACCTGCAGCATGACCCTCATATTGTCAGAATTCGAAGTAATCATGACTACTGGGTTGCCACACTCTTAGATCCCCCAAACTTTTCGATCAACCTTTTCATTTTAATAAAGACCAAAAAAATGGTCATTTTTGAAATTATAAGCATTAGCAGGTTGTTAGAAACTGAAATCAAACAGTTTTCAACTCAAAACTTTATTCTAGGTGATGTTACATTTTCACATAGGACCCCTTGTTCGAAAGGAGCTTCTGAACTCTCTCGTCCATTGAATTTGTCAGGTTTTGGATGGTTTCTGCTTCAATTGTTTTGCATGAGGACAGAATACCCTCCCAGAGCTGTTGCTTAGATGTGAACTGCCTCCCGCCATCATAGACACTCCTTTTAATGATGCTCCAAAGGTTCTGAATGGGGTACAGGTCAGGGGAGCATGGGGGTCACACCATAAGTTTGTCCCCTTTTATGCCCATATCAGCCAGAGATGCAGATGTTTTATGTGCAGCATGAGATGGTGCATTATCATGCAGAAAAATGATCTTGCTGTGAAATACACGGTTCTTCTTCTTGAACCATGGCAGGAAGTGCTGTTTGAGAAAATCCACATACATTATGGAGTTCATCTTTAGCGCCTTCAGGGATCCTAAAGGGGCCGACAATCTCTCTCCCCATGATTCCAGCCCAAAACATTACTCCACCTCCTCCTTGTTGGCGCTGTAGCCGTGTTTGCGTGGGGTGTCCATCAACCAGCCATCCTCCACTCCATCCATCTGGACCATCGAGCGCTGCACGGCACTCATCCGTGAACAAAACAGTTTTGAAATCAGTCTTCATGTAATGTTTAGCCCACTGGAGCCGTTTCTGCTTGTGTGAAGTGGATAGAGGAGGTCGACAGGATGGCGTATGCACAGCTGCAAACCTCTGAAGGACCCTGCATCTTGTTGTTCGGGGGACGTTGGAGGCACCAGCAGCTTCAAAAACTTGTCTGCTGCTATGACAAGGCTTTTTTGCCGCTGCTCTTTTAACCTGACGTAATTGCCTGTAGGAAAGAGTCCTCAATTTGCCCTTATCAGCACGCACACGTGTGTACTGTGAATCAGCTACATACCTCTTGATTGCCAAGACACTTCATCCTGATCATCGCACAATGTTGATTGTAGTCATGCCTTGACCTAAACACTCCACAATTTGTTGCTTCTCAGCAGCCGACACATCCTTTTTCTTTCCCATTTTGGCAGAAAATGTAGGCTGCTTAATAATGTGAGAGAGCCTTCTTAAGTAGTCTTGCCTTTCATTGGACACACCTGCCAAACTAATTAGCACAGGTGTCTGCAATTGCTTACAGTGATATAAAGAGCCCTGACACACATCACCATCAATGAGTTTAACTGACAAACAAACAAATTCTTCCCTTATCACTCCTAAACACTTTTTGCATAATAATTTGGAACGCAGTGTACATGTGCTTTTCCACAAAACACCAGTGGTTCACGTAGTGAATCTTACAGTTCTAACTTGCCAACCGTGGTCTGTATGGAATTGTTCAATAAAGGGCCCAAAATTAAGATAACATAGATGGGAGAGGTCTCTATGAATAGGAATTCCTAAGTATTTGATACCCTGTGAGGGCCAGGCAAAGGGAAAGTTGGACT
Source organism: Phyllobates terribilis (assembly GCF_046119375.1). Lineage (NCBI taxonomy): Eukaryota > Metazoa > Chordata > Amphibia > Anura > Dendrobatidae > Phyllobates > Phyllobates terribilis. The sequence continues at coordinate 210,450,603 of NW_027362771.1, forward strand.
GGATGGAATCCTATATGGATTTGGGGAGGGAGACATCGAGGGCCTCAGACTTCGCTGCATTGATTTTAAAATTTTACCATGTAACAAAGTGATCTATTTCAGCCATAACAGCAGGGATGGATATATGTGATTGAGTGATATATACTAGGACATCATCAGCAAATAGAGAGCACTTGTACTCGGTGCCTCCCACCTCAATCCACCTAATATTGGGGTTATGGCGAATTGATGAGAGCAGGTGCTCCGTCACTAGGATGTATAAGAGAAGGGACAGAGGACATCCCTGCCTTGTCCCATTGGTGATTGTGAAAGGTGATGAAAATGTTCTGACGCACTCCCTGGGCCTTGGGACACCCGGAGCCGGACCCTTTTTGGTGGATGCTGGTGGTTGTAGTCTTCGTGGCGGCGACCCGGTTCCGTGGCTCAGGGCGGTCAAACCAGTGGCGGAACTATTTATGTGGTTTTGATGTTTAAATGTCCGACTACGCCACCCATGGATTGCGGTCAGAGTGAACCGCCGCTACAGGGCAGACCGCTGAGGCTGGTGTTGTGGGTGCAGCAGAGCGTAGCATAACTCCCCACAGGAGGAGTATAGCCTCAGGGCAGTGTATGCGGAGGATGGGGGTGATGGTGCAGGGCAGCAGCAGTAACGACACGGAGTCAGTGATGCAGTCCAGGGCCTTTACTCACAGTTCTTATTATCCAGACCACGTCTGCAGGTAACGGCTGCCCACGTCGTACTGTGCTCACCAGGTGAGGGGCTCAGACAACTCCCAGATAACTTTGGAGCACTTCACAGGACCCCCTTTGTGTGTCCTTTGTCTGGCCTTTCTTACCAACACTTCTGTCCGGCTGCCTCGGGCCTCCTCTTGGTAAACTTGGCACCAGTTTCCCTGACCCTATGTGGTGCCTTCCTAGTGGGTGTAGCGAGGGGCTGCGCCACATAAAATGTCAGAGCCTCCGGTTTCTAGCTGAGGGTCGTTTCCTGCCTCCACTAGTTCGGGGACCGGTCTCCCCCTTTGGCCTGACCCCTCCACGCAGGTGGATTCGGGCGTGCGGTGGCGACTCGCCCGTCCGCACCCCTGGGATCCCTTCATTCCTCGTTCCTATAGCCTTCTCCGCTCCTCTTCCTTCCTTCTCCCTCTTCCAGGCCTGGGCCTCTGTTACTAGGCCCGCCTCCGGAGCAGAGCTCATGCAGAGCCCCTGCTCCCTGCCACTTCTGCTCAGACTTCTCTGCACTGAACTAAGATGGTGTCAACCTTTTATACTCCCTTCTCAATGCACCCAGGAACTGCTTCCTCCCTGCTCCTGCACTACAGGGTTCCCCTTCCTCAGTGTTCCCTCCCCCCACTCCAGCCAGAGACAGGGACTGTCGTGCCCAACTCAGGGGCATATTGGTCGCCCTGCCCCACGGCAATGTGGTGTAATGCATGCAGGTGTCGGGTCCTGATCCACACTCCATCCTTACCTGAGAGTGAGATATCACACCTCTGGGTGAGGTGCAATACGTCTGTAGCAACCGAGCCCTCAGGGTGCTACAGTTCCATTTATCTTCAGCCTAGGTGACGTATTGCGATACAGGGCCGTGATTTTGGCTATAAAAGGGTCCCCTAGACCCCTACACCAAGCTTTTTAAGAGAATCATATATGGCGTGTCAGGAGACTCTATGGAATGCTTTCTCAGCATCCAACGAGAGTATCTAATTACAAATTTTTAACTACATCTAGCCCAGGAAATACTTTGTGCCTAGTAGCAGTGTCTGCTATTCAGCGGATTATCCCGGCTGTTAAGCAAGCTACACCACCTGTAGTTTAGACACTTAATTTTTTCAAAGGAAATGCTTCGGGACCATGGGATACTTAGTGAAGAGCATCAGGAGGCACCCCAAGGCATAGGGGCTGGGACTGGCAGTAGGATGCCTTGCGGTGGACAGCCGAGCTCGATCCTTATAAAAGCTTTTTAACTGCAGCAGCTTTAGTGGACGCTACTGGAGCTGGAATTACCGCGGCTGCTGGCATGAGACTTGTCCTCCAATAGATCCTTGTAAATGGATTTAAAGTGTATTCATTCAAATTAGAGAGACAATTTAAATTAAAAAGCTTAGAGCTGCCTCCACCACAGGGGGGCTCGCTCGACCCACCAGCGGACAGGCACCAGTATTGGGAGAGGGGGGCTGGCCGTCAGGGTTCACCGCGGCTCTGGCACAAACCCGGCGACACGGAGGTGGCACGGGCAGGAGCGGACTGGCCGTGTCGGCTTCTCACTTTTTGGATTTTAGAAGGGCATGACATGCCTATATCTGTGTCTCCCCCTCCTTTTACTCCTCCACCTCTTTTATTTTCGCATGACTATATGTACTTGTCACTTTTCCATGTGTTAGTTGTGTCTTCTGAGCAGTTTGTCAGCTTTTGGACACCTTTGAAGGTGTTTTCTATGTGTTTCTATGTGTTTTTGTTTGCCTGCCATTGGTTTTAATGGTGTTCGAAGGTGTTCGACGAACAGTTCGACGAACAGTTCGGCGAACACACGGGTGTTCGACGAACCGAACCGAACTCGAACACTACGGGGGTGGCTCAACACTACTAAAGTTGTCAGGGTTCCTTTCCGTGGGACAGAGCTTCTTTCTGGCATAGGCAATCACTCTCTCTCTGCCATACTCCGTATGGAGTATAAAGGGTTGGCCATAGTCAGGGTAGACCAGGACTTCGTTTTCCGTAATAGCCACTTTCAGTCAAATGAAGGATTCTTCTTCTTCTTTACTCAATTTGAATGGAGGATTCGGGTTCTTGGCCTTCTTGGACTGGCCTACTAAGAGGTCCTGCATGGGTGCCACTATATTGGTGAAACCCTTGATGAATCTCCTGTAGTAGCCTACCAGCCCGAGGAACTGCCGCACATCCTTGATAGTGGAGGGTCTTGGCCAGTCCTTGATCACGGTGACTTTTTCAGGGTCTGGTGCTACACCTTTGGCGCTTACCACATGACCTAGGTACTGCACCTTGGGCTTCAACAGGTGGCACTTGGATGGCTTTACTTTCAGGACATAACCAGAGAGGGCTTCGAACACCTCGGCCAGGTGCTCCGGGTGGTCTTCATATGTCTTTGAGTAGACGATTATGTCGTCTAGGTACAGCAGGATGGTTTCGAAGATTTTGTGTCCTAGGCAACACTCCATTAACTACTGGAAAGTTCCCGAGGCATTGCAGAGCCCGAATAGCATGCAGTTGAACTCGCAGAGGCCCATTGGAGTCGTAAACGCGGTCTTCTCTCTGTGCACCTCTGCCACGGGAACCTGCCAATACCCACTGGTGAGATCTAAAGTGGAGAAATAGTTAGCGGATCTCAGTGCAGCTAATGATTCCTCAATTCTGGGTAATGGGTAGGCGTCCTTATGTGTAATGTGGTTAATCTGCCTATAATCAACACACATCCTCATTGTACCGTCTTTCTTTCTAACGAGGACTAATGGAGCTGCCCAGGGGCTACAACTATCTCTGATCACCCCAGACTCCTTAATCTCCTGAAACATTCCTTTGGCACATTGATAGTGAGCTGGGGGTACAGGCTGGTACCTCTCTTTAATGGGCGGATGGTCTCCTGTGGGGATATGATGTTGGACCCCTTTTACCTACCCAAAGTCAAGTGGGTGTTTGCTAAAGACTCGCTCATATTCTTGGACCACCTGATACACCCCATGCTTTTGGTGCAAAGGGGTGGAGTCAGTGCCTACTTGTAGCTTCTGACACCAATCCTCCACCTGCCCCTTGGAGCCATTATCCTCCACCTGTTTGGACGGAGGCAAGGGTTCCACTGCCTTTATTGCATTGTTACTGACAGTGAACAACTTATTAAGGGTAGCATACTGGGGTAAATGGACCTCTTTCTCCCCACAATTCAGGATGCGTATCGGTACTCTCCCCTTGTGGACATCGACTACCCCCCTGGCTGTCAAGATGGTGGGCCTACTATCAAAGTACACGGGTTCTATCAGGGCCTGATAATCTTGACCCCTGAGACCTATTGCTGGCCGACATCATATTAACATTTCACTCCTAAGGGGCATTGCAAGGGGGAATGGATCACTCATTCTGACACTGCCGACTTCTCCTCCAGACAGCTCTACCTGTTGTCTCTGCATCAGGGCTTTGATCTCCTTCTGCAGAACTCGCTGCTGACCAGAGCTGGCAGTCTCTGCGACCTGTTGCAACAAAACAATAATTTCCCCAAGACAATTCTCTATCACATTAGTGCCTAAGGTTATCATAGGATGGCTTTCTCGTCGATCAATATCTACAATAATCATTCCTTGTGATAGCAATTCTACTTGGCCAACCTTTATGGTCACCTCTTTATACCCTACCTGAGGCAAGAGCTGACCATGGCTGGCGTTTTCTGCTGCAAAAACACAGAAAGAAGTGACATGCTCTATTTTCCAAAAACACAACCAAGTCACAAAATATGCAGCATGTGTGAACAGAGAATTCTGGTTTCTCAAAGACTTTGCTGGTATTGCAAAATGCAGCTGAAAATTTGCATAAAAATCTGGAGAAAAATACGCTGCAAAACCCAACATGTGTGAACATAGCCTTACTCCCAAACCTTAAATAAGTTGTTTATCAAACACATTGTGCATCTACAGGGGGTTCCTGAAAATATTGTTTACGGTAGAAGAACTCAGTTTGTTTACAAATTCAGGAGGGCATTCTGTTTCTGTAGTAAAATTAATATTGAATTGTCCTTTTTATCTGCTTATCACCCAGAGACCAATGGTCAGACTGAATGTATTAACCAAACACTTGAACAGTATTTTTGATATTTTGTCTCTGACCATCAACCTTATTGGCTGGAACAGCTGAGTTTACCTTTAAAAATCAATATCAAGAATCCATTGAGACTTCTTCGTTCTTCTGTAATCTTGGGTATAATTTTGGTTCTTTTGCAACCTCTGAGGTTGATACTCCAGAAGCTGGTAAATCCGTAGAAAAGTTGAAGCATGTCTGGTCTGAAGTGAGAGAGAACCTTTGTAGGGCACAGGGTAGACAGACCTCTTCCGCCAATAAGAGGCGCATGGAAGGGCTAAGCTTTGCTATTGGGGACAACGTGTGGTTATCAATGAGAAATATGAAGCTCAAGGTCCCCTCCGATAATCTGGGACTCAAATTCATTTGTCCTTATAAGATATCAGAGGTTGTCAATCCAGTGGCCTTCCAGCTAAAACGTCCCCCTTCCTTCCAAATTCCTGATGTGTTCCACAAATCCTTGCTAAAAGTATACCATTTTCCTGTGCATCCTGTTAAGCATCCCCCCTTGTTTGGCTACAGTTCCCCTTGAGTTTGAGATAAAAAAAAGATCCTTGATTCCCAGATAGTAAGGAACTCTGTGTAATACCTGGTACATGGGAAGGGCTATGGTCCAGAGGAAAGATCTTGGCTGTTGCCAAATAACATCAATGCCCACAATCTCATTAGAAAGTTTCATCAGTCTTTCTCTGACAAGTCCTGTCCTAAGGGTCCGGAGGCCCCTTGCAAGAGAAGGAGTACTGTCACATCAATGCCTGTCCCATCTGCTCTTGCTTTGCTTTTGGCCGAAGCAGAATGACTATTGACTAGCCCTGCTTCATTTCTGGGACTTGTGGCTCTAGCCAGTCCAGTAGCTATGGGTTTAACGCTGATAGTATGGGTTTCTTCCTGCTGTCAGCACTGGGTGGGGCTGCTTCCTATTTAAACCACTGAGAATCAGCTCTCACTGCCAGTCAATATTTGTTTGTGCTCCCTTGCTTGCCTGTGTTCTGAGTATCTGTGTTTCTTTCTGATTTATCCTGTTCCCTGATCTCAGCTAGTTTATTAATGTTTCTTCTGCCTGACGAATTTGTACCTCCAATACCTTCTGGATCTGACCCAGTGAACTAAATATTCTTCTTGTCAGCTTGTGCCACCGAACAGCAGCTGACTCTCTGGCCCTTGTCCAGAGACCCATGTGCAAGATCCCTGTGCAGGGGTTAAAGGGTGAAGGCCAGGACAACCCCTGGACCCTGGGAAATGGAGTAGCTTGCACCAAGCCTGTTCGTGGTGACTTTTTGGAGCTGCCAGGTGACTACGAACAGTGCCCGTGTGAGAGTATTACAACATTGTGTTTGTATTGTATCTGAATCTAAGAATCAGGTTTACGCAGGTCAAGTACACACTGCAGCCAAGCAGATTGTGATGCTGCCAGCACCAAATTGACACTTAGTTAAATTTGAGTTCCAGTCCTCAGCCCAGACAGAAAAAGCCATATAGCTGTATGTGGCTCACTGGACATAATTTTCCAGGTCTGAATTAGAATATGTCGTTGTGTGTCTTTACTTAGAAGTAAATGATTTTTTTGTCCTTCCATATTCCACATTAGCAAAGTGGATGAAGCAGTTGCCATAGTGAGTAATGCCTGGAATTTTAAAGTATTGATAGTGTATCTTTAAATGTTTTATAAAAATAGAATTTTAAACAGTCATATCCAGTATATCATTGTTATATATGAAATGTATTCTCTAAAATAATTTATACAAATACAATAACCAATAAAGTGAGTCAAAGATATGTTAAATGCATCTATATTTTTGAGGAATTTTTGAAGTATTTGAACCTTCAGGCATTTATTTATGGCTTAGCTGTACATACAGCAAATACAGTGATTGGCAGTTTTTATGTGATGCTGGTACTTGTTGTCTTTTTATGGCTTGACCTTCATTAAAAAGTCCTGCTGAGAGCTGAACACTTCAGTTGAAAGGAATATTTTCACTGTGAAAAGGTCCTCAGGAATCAGGCACGGTATTTGTGGAAGTCATATGTTAAAATTACAATATTACAAAGCTTTGTGTCAAGATAGGCTTCACACTTTTCACATGGGTGAGCAAAAGGTCACATCTCATCTTCGCAGCCTGTAGCTTAGAATCCAACCAGATTTTTAAGTTTTGTGTCTTTGTTCTGTTAGGAAGTTCATCTATTTCCAATGCTGTTAAAGTCTTATTTATTAATTGACGTAGAATTTTTGATTGATTTAGGAACTTACTAAATACTCATTATGCAATTTTTGTCTATAGTGAAGCTAAAATTGTAAGGAATTTGCTGTAAAATGTAGTTTACTACTAAATAATTATAGATGAGCCAATTGATTCTAAATTAATCAAATTTGATATGAATTTCCAAAAATTTCAGAATCTAAAAAATCCAATTTTTAGTGGATTCGGTTTGTGTAAATCCAGCAAAAACACAGGAAGCCCATAGCCACTTTGCTGGATTTTGAGGGCCAACAAAGAGGTTAAAAAATGATGAATTCTTATACTTACCCAGAAATGACAGAAAGGAAAAGAAGACAAAGATGTGCTGATCAGAGGACCATGCAATGGAATGGAAAAGTTTATTTTTTTATCCCCTTCCATGCAGATTTGAATCACACCTAATGTATTCAATGCAAACTCATATGGGACCTAATTAACGACAGAACCAAAAGAGAGAAGACCCAGAAGTGGCTGATAAGAGCAAAAGACCACAGAGGAGCCAATCGGAAGAAATAGCGGTGGCAGGACAGGTATCAGGGAGGGCCAAGAAAAGGTGACTTTAAAAGTTTATTTTTTAACTCCTTCCTGGCAAATTCAATTTACACCAAAATGATTTATTGTGAATTAAATCCTGCTCCCTCTCACCTTACAAATTGAGCAAATCTCTCTGATTTGACTTGTTCAGGAGATTTGCTCAAAACTACTACTAATATATTTATTCATATAGTGCCAAATTTATTCCCACAGTATTTTATATTTAGAAACAATATCAAACATTAAACAGTAACACATTATTCAACAATCCAAACTGTAGATAATACAGTTGAAAGAAGTAACAAGGTTGTAAAGAAAAATTAGAAATAGGGAAATGCTTAATATTTAGATTAGTGATGTGATAAGATGTGTTTGTTTGGGGTAGCCAATTCCAAAGTGTTATGGGCTCATCTGCGGAGATAAATTCTCTAAGCCATAGGTCTGAGTGAGAAGCAAGGATGGAAGTGATGGTACAGAAGAGTAGGTCTTAATTGATGATATGTGAATCAGCATCAGGTCATGAAAAGACAGCAGACAAACAAGAGGAGCAGGTAGCACAGAGCCAGGTGTGCCAATACACATGGGGCCATTAACTGTATGGGAAACTGTTTATTCTGGGAATGGAAGCAGTTAATCAAAGAAATGCGATGCGGTATCTTTTAGAGAAATGATTAAACTCAGGAAAAAATGAGATGTACAGTCTGGTATTTTCCAGCAGAGCAATGGTTAATAGCAGCAATGTAACAGAGAAGTAAATGCAGTCTGGTATCTTCCAGCAGAACATTGGTTAATTGAAGCAATGTAAAAGAGAAGTAAATGTAGTCTGGCATCTTCTAGCAGGGCGATAGTTAATAACAGTGCTATAACAATGCTACAGAAGTAAATGCAAGCTGGAAACATGCATGAAGAGATGCATTAACTTCATTTGAAGAATCCAGTTGTAAACAGGGCTTAAAACAATTGCGGGGAGCTGCTCTTGCATGCTGAAAGATTGCTGCTGTCAACACCTAGTAAGTTGTACTGAGCTTGGAAATCATGCTGGTTGTAGCATGAAAGCCAGGAATAGCAGAAAAAATGCTGGTGCTCAGCCAAGTGAAGTAAAAAAAATCTCCTGGCCACTTGAGGCAACTGTGGACAACGCTTCTGAATATCCAAGCACTTAGCTTTTGTCAGAGTCGGACTTAAAAGGTCTAAGTTGCTGAAGTGAATGTCGGAGAAGCCAGTCTCTTTTATTGTAGTGATATTCTCTTGCATGACTATTAGTGTTGAGCCACCCCCGTAGTGTTCGAGTTTGGTTCGGTTCGTCCAACACCCGTATGTTCGCCGAACTGTTCGTCGAACACCTTCGAACACCGTTAAAACCAATGGCAGGCAAACAAAAACACATAGGAAAACATAGAAAACACAGAAAACACTTCAAAGGTGTCCAAATCCTGACAAACTGCTCAGAAGACACAACTACCACATGGAAAAGTGACGAGTACATATAGTCATGTGAAAAGAAAAGAGGTGGAGGAGTAAAAGGAGGGGGAGACACAGGTATGTCATGCCCTTCTAAAACCAAAAAAGTGCGAAGCCGACACGGCCAGTCCGTTCCTGCCCGTGCGACCTCCGTGTTGCCGGATTTGTGCCAGAGCTGCGGTGGACCCTGACGGCCAGCCCCCCTCTCCCAATACTGGTGCCTGTCCGCTGGTGGGTCGAGCGAGCCCCCCTGCGGTGGAGGCAGGTCTAAGCTTTTTAAGTTAAATTGTCTCTCTAATTTGAATGAGTACACTTTAAATCCTTTTACAAAGATCTATTGGAGGGCAAGTCTCATGCCAGCAGCCGCGGGAATTCCAGCTCTAGTAGCGTCCACTAAAGCTGCTGCAGTTAAAAAGCTTTTATAAGGATCGAGCTTGGCGGTCCACCGCAAGGCGTCCTACCGCCAGTCCCAGCCCCTGTGCCTTGGGATGCCTCCCGATGCTCTTCACTGAGTGTCCCGGGAGCACGAAGCATTTCCTTTGAAAAAATGAAGTGTCCAAACTACAGGTGGTGTAGCTTGCTTAACAGCTGGGATAATCCGCTGACTAGCAGACACTGCTACTAGGCACAAAGTATTTCCTGGGCTAGATGCAGTTAAAAATTTGTAATTAGATACTCTTGTTGGATGCTGAGAAAGTATTCCATAGAGTCTCCTGGCACGCTATATATTATTCTCTTAAAAAGCTTGGGGTAGGGGTCTAGGGGACCCTTTTATAGCCAAAATCACGGCCCTGTATCGCAATACGTCACCTAGGCTGAAGATAAATGGAACATTTTCATCACCTTTCATAATCACCAATGGAACAAGGCAGGGATGTCCTCTGTCCCCTCTCTTATACATCCTAGTGACGGAGCACCTGTTCTCATACATTCGCCATAACCCCAATATTAGGTGAATTGAGGTGGGAGGCACCGAGTACAAGTGCTCCGCATTTGCTGATGATGTCCTAGTATATATCACTCAATCACATATATCAATCCCTGCTGTTATGGCTGAAATAGATCACTTTGTTACATGGTCAAATTTTAAAATCAATGCAGCGAAGTCTGAGGCCCTCGATGTCTCCCTCCCCAAATCCATACAGGATTCCACCCAGTTCAACTTTCCCTCTGCCTGGCCCTCACATGGTATCAAATACTTAGGAATTCGTATTCATAGAGACCTCTCCCATCTATGTTATCTTAATTTTGGGCCCTTTATTGAACAACTCCATACAGACCACGGTTGGCAAGTTAGAACTGTAAGATTCACTACGTGAACCACTGGTGTTTTGTGGCAAAGCACATGTACACTGTGTTCCAAATTATTATGCAAAAAGTGTTTTGGAGTGATAAGGTAAGAATATTTTTGCTTGTCAGTTAAACTCATTGATGATGATGTGTGTCAGGGCTCTTTATATCACTGTAAGCAATTGCAGACACCTGTGCTAATTAGTTTGGCAGGTGTGTCCAATGAAAGGCAAGACTACTTAAGAAGGCTGTCCCACATTATTAAGCAGCCTACACTTTCTGCCAAAATGGGAAAGAAAAAGGATGTGTCGGTTGCTGAGAAGCAACAAATTGTGGAGTGTTTAGGTCAAGGCATGACTACAATCAACATTGCCAAGACACTTCATCCTGATCATCGCACAATCAAGAAGTATGTAGCTGATTCACGGTACACACGTGTGCATGCTGATAAGGGAAAATTGAGGACTCTTTCCTACAGGCAATTACGTCTGGTTAAAAGAGCAGCGGCAAAAAAGCCTTGTCATAGCAGCAGAAAAGTTTTTGAAGCTGCTGGTGCCTCCAACGTCCCCCAAACAACAAGATGCAGGGTCCTTCAGAGGTTTGCAGCTGTGCGTACGCCATCCTGTCAACCTCCTCTATCCACTGCACACAAGCAGAAATGGCTCCAGTGAGCCAAACAATACATGAAGACTGACTTCAAAACTGTTTTGTTCACCGATGAGTGCCGTGCAATGCTCGATGGTCCAGATGGATGGATTGGAGGATGGCTGGTTGATGGACACCCCATGCAAACACGGCTACGGAGCCAACAAGGAGGAGGTGGAGTAATGTTTTGGGCTGGAATCATGGGGAGAGAGATTGTTGGCCCCTTTAGGATCCATGAAGGGGTAAAGATGAACTCCATAATGTATATGGAGTTTCTCAAACAGCACTTCCTGCCATGGTTCAAGAAGAAGAACCATGCATTCCGCAGCAAGATCATTTTCATGCATGATAATGCACCATCTCATGCTGCACATAACACATCTGCATCTCTGGCTGAAATGGGCATAAAAGGGGACAAACTAATGGTGTGACCCCCATGCTCCCCTGACCTCAACCCCATTGAGAACCTCTGGAGCATCATCAAAAGGAGTGTCTATGATAGCGGGAGGCAGTTCACATCTAAGCAACAGCTCTGGGAGGGTATTCTGTCCTCATGCAAAACAATTGAAGCAGAAACCATCCAAAACCTGACAAATTCAATGGATGAGAGAGTTCAGAAGCTCCTTTCGAACAAGGGGTCCTATGTGCAAATGTAACATCACCTAGAATAAAGTTTTGAGTTGAAAACTGTTTGATTTCAGTTTCTAATAACCTGCTAATGCTTATCATTTCAAAAATGACCATTTTTTTGTTCTTTATTAAAATGAAAAGGTTGATCGAAGAGTGTGGGGGATCTAAAAGTGTGGCAACCCAGTAGTCAGGATTATTTTGAATTCTGACAATCTGAGGGTCATGTTGCAGGTAGTGCAGCAAGAAGGCACTCATGTGTCTTGTCCATCTAGGAGACCCAAATTTATTTTACGGGCTAGATGTAGCTAAAAATTATTATTAATTTGAAAGCAGGTGGAGCTTAGTATAGATGGCCTAATAGAATCAGTACTGCAAACTGCTACAAGGCCAAAATTATTTTACAGGCAAGATACAGATAAACATGATTTTTATTAATAACACTGGTGTACAAAAAAAAAAAAAATTCTGGCATGGACTTTAAGAACAGTTTTAGACTAATTTGAGGGTGCTGAATTCAAATCTGATCTTATAATTTCTCTATCACATCACGTTTTTGCACTATAGGTATATAGCCCATTTTCAATAATTCCAAGAAAAATATAAGTAGTGTATGAAAAGTGCCGGTTTATACGGTTCCCTAAGGTAAATTTAGTTTTCATTTAGTCTCCCAATAAATGTAAGAATATCTTTGTTTTCTTTGAACATGCATAATTCCCATTTGTTATGATAAGAAAGTAAAAAACTGTTTTCAAACACCCTTGTTTGCTGTGCTACAGGGACAGTAGAGCTACAGCAGAGCATTGGGTGAAAACTGAATGGCCTCAGCGACAGAGTTTGGCATCTGGCAATAAGAATGTCATCCATGATCCTCTAGTGGATAGGAAGAACATTGTCTCTTCTCCCTTGCACATTAAACTTGGATTGATGAAGCAGTTCGTCAAAACTCTCAATCACAGTGGAGAATGCTTTAACTATATATGTTCAACTTTTCCTGGTCTTAGTGAAGAGAAGAAAAAGGCTGAAATATTTGATGTACCTCAAATAAGAACACTTATGAGAGACCCAAACTTTATCACATCAATGAATGAGACAGAAGAAAGAGCTTGGAATGCATTTTGTAATGTGGTGCAGAATTTTCTAGGGAATAAGAAGGCAGACAACTATGAAGAGATTGTGGAAGAGCTACTAATGAGTCTGCAAAATCTTGGATGTAGAATGAGTATCAAGATTCACTATTTACACAGCCATTTGGACTTTTTTCCAGAGAACCTTGGGGATGTGAGCGAGGAACAAGGGGAGCGTTTTCATCAGGACATTAAAACAATGGAAGAACGGTTTCAAGGCCGGTGGGACTCACATATGATGGCTGACTATTGCTGGAGCTTGATGAGAGACAACCCAGAAGCTGTACATCACAGATCAGCCAAGAAAAGAAAGTTCAAATAACTGCCATTTGCCATTCATCTGTATGCCATATATGTGTTTTTATATTTTGTAGTTTAATTTTGTAAGCATATTTGATTTGCTGTACCCAGACTTTGCAATTTTTGTTATTCCTTGATTAAAAATATACAAAATGTAGTAACGAAAATCATGAGGTTTTTATCAAAAAACATTCGATAGGAGTAATTTCCATCAAAAATATCTCGAAATCCTGATGTGATAGCCAAAAACGGAGTTCGTATTAGTAATCAGCAGCCAAAATTGACTTAAAATATGTTTTAAAACCTTTTGATAGAAAAATTGCGTTGACCAGTGTAATTTTAAATCTGGTGGAGCTTAGTATAGATGGCCTAATAGAATCAGTACTGCAAACTGCTACAAGGCCCAAATTATTTTACAGCCAAGATACAGATAAACATGATTAGTAATTTTAAATCTGGTGGAATTTATTATAGATGGCCTAATAGAATCAGTACTGCAAACTGCTACAAGGCCCAAATTATTTTCCAGCCAAGCTACAGATAAACATGATTAGTAATTTGAAAGCTTAAAACAGTTGGGGAGGTGATTTTAACAAATCATAAAGCTTTTACTCTCCCCAGGATGACACAGGGGTAGAAAAGTCCTTTCGGATCCATGATTTGTTCATCTTTATGAACGTGAGCCTGTCTACATTATCAGTGGAGAGCCGCGTGCGCTTATCTGTCAGCACCCCACCAGCAGACCAGCAGACAGAACGCTGGCTGCGGGGCATGACAAGATTTCCAAGGCGTAAGTGGTGAGCTCCGGCCATTTATCCAGATTTGAAGCCCAAAAAGAGCAAGGGTCCAGTGACACAGTCATGGCTTCAATGTTTACTTGGAGATACTCCTGTACCATCGTCTCTAGGCGTTGACTATGTGTCAGACTTCTTGTCTCCTGTGGCCTTGCAAAGGATGGGCTAAAAAATTGATGAAATGATTCCGCAAAATTGATGTTACCAGCAGATACTGTGTTTCTGTTACGTTTTGAGTGCTGAACACTCGACGGTCCCATGGTTGGCAAGTTGGAACTGTGAGATTCACTACGTGCACCACTGGTGTTTTGTGGAAAAGCACATGTAAAATTCTGCAACAGTCTCTGCTGATACTCCTGCATGCGTGCATCCCTTTCTATGGCAGGAATAATTTCTGCAAATTTACTTTTGTACCAGGGATCTAACAGTGTGGCATCCCAGAAGTCAGGATTATTTCTAATTCTCACAATTCGAGGGTCATGTTGCAGGTAGTGCAGCAAGAGGGCACTCATGTGTCTTGCGCATCCAGGAGCACCAAGTCCCTGTTGTGTTGGTGGCGAGGTAACAATCATGATTCCTGCCCTCTCCCCCCAACCTCGCACAACAGAAATGTGATCAAGGTCTCCCTCATCTGATGAGTCTTCCATCAGTTCGTCCTCCACTTCTTCCTGGGCTCCTGCACCTTCCTCACTAGTTTGGCTGCTACCATGCGCCCTGGTAAAATCATCTCCCCCACCCTCACATGCCTGCCACCTTGGTGCTGCCGACCGTCTGGACCTTGCAGATGTTAGCCCTTCCGCATACAACTCCTCCTCCTCTACTTCCTCCACCTCCTCTTGTGCCATCACCTGACTCCGAATTCTGTTTAACATGTGCTCCAGCATGTAAATCACCGGAATAGTCATGCTGATTATGGCATCGTCAGCACTAAACATCTTCGTTGCCATTTCAAAACTGTGCAGAAGGGTGCATAGGTCCCTGATCTGAGACCACTCCTCCAGCGTGATTTGCCCCACCTCTGGATCTCGTTGGCCCAGGCTATACGTCAGAACATATTGCACCAGGGCTTGTCGGTGCTGCCACAGTCGCTGCAACATGTGCAGAGTTGAATTCCACCGGGTAGGCACATCGCATTTTAGCCGGTGAAGTGGCAGGCCCAACGACTTCTGTAGAGATGTAAGTCGCTGAGCTGTGGGATGCGAACGGCGGAAGTGAGCACACAGCGACCGTGCCCTCTGCAGAAGGACATCTAGTCCGGGATAGTGGGCTAAAAATTGCTGGACAACCCGGTTCAACACGTGAGCCATACAAGGCACGTGTGACATTGCCCCGGCGAAGGGTCGCACAGAGGTTTGCAGCATTGTCGCACACAGCCTTCCCTGGTTTCATGTCCAGTGGAGACAACCATTCATGAAACTGGTTCTCCAGAGCTGACCACAACTCCTCAGCTGTGTGACTCACAATTCCCAGACATTTCAAAGTAAAAACCACCTGATGACGTTGAGCCCTGCTGCCAGCATAGTAAGGAGGTGTGCAGGATCCCTTCTGTGCAGTTAGAAAGCTTGTGGCATGACCAGACAGGCTTTGGGTCGAGGTGGAGGACCGAGAGGAGGTTGAGGAGGCAGAAGCAGTGGAGGAACTTCGAGATAAAGAGGATTGACGCACAACTCGTGGGGACGGCAAGACTTGGACAGCAGCCCCTTGTCCTGCTGTCACCATAGTTACCCAGTGCCCAGTCAGCGACATGTAACGCCCCTGTCCATGCCTACTCGCCCAAGTGTCTGTGGTGAAATGCACCCTGTCACACACAGAGTTTCTCAAAGAAACGGTGATGTTGTGTGCGACATGCTGGTGGAGCGCAGGCACACTTTTCTTTGAGAAGTAGTGCCGACTGGGCATCTGGTACTGGGGCACTGCGACGAACATAAGGTGTCAAAAATCGTTTGTGTCCACCAGGCGGAAAGGCAGCATTTCTGTAGCCAAGAGCTTGCAGATGGTGAAATTCAACCTCTTAGCTTTGTCATGGCTAGGAGGAAATGGTCTTTTTCTTGTCCACATCTGAGGGACCGAGGGCTGGCTGTTGTGCTTAGACGGGGTTGAGAAGAGTGTCCCCGGCAAACTGCCAGTCTGTGAGGAAGATGCAGGTGGATATGTTAGGTTGCCTTGATCCAAAGATGGTGCTATCGATGTCGGACAGCGCTCAACACCAGCTGGTGTTTCCACTTCCAAAGAAAATGATGACCTGCCAATCACGCTGGCTGTTGCGGGTAAAGAGGTGGCAGGTCTGCGTCCCAAAACAGGTGTTACTGCTGTCCCCCCAGTCACAGAGGATGAAGAGGCCGCGGATGCACAAGATGGGGCAGACGGTGGTTGGCCTGGCCAGCTATGCCGCATTGTAGCACAGTGAGCTTCCCACTGCAACTTATGCTTCATATCCATGTGCCGGTTCATGCATGAAGTACTCAAATTATGTATTTTTTGGCCTCTACTTAGCTTTTGCTGACAAATGTTACAGATAACACGAGTTGGGTCATCCTTATTGATCTGATAAAATGCCCAGGCTATGCAAGGCTTAGCACCCATGCGACCTGAAGAGCCACCACGACTTGTGGTCAGAAGCAGAGTTGTGTTTGAGGATGCAGTTGTTGACGTGCTTCCAGTACTACGTCTCTGTCCAGGAAGGTGCAACCTGACCTCGTCGTCACTAGCATCCTCCTCCACCTCCTCTGCTGACCTCATCGACTGGCTGACTGTGGGTTGACAGTAAGTGGGATCTCCAACCTCGTCATCCTCACCCTGTGTGATATCACACCCGTCGTCCTCAGAGCCAACCTCTTCCTGCCCTGACAAAAAACTCAAGTTGTCGCTCCAATCAGGTATTTGAGTCTCATCATCGTCTTCCTCATTGTCTCCACCAACAGGTGTTACAGTTTGGGAACGAGGGTCTACATGATGGTCAGAACCTTCTGCGTCTGTTCCTGGATCCGACTCATAAAGATTCTGGGCATCAGTGCAGATCATTTCCTCGTCTGGATTCACAGAAGCTCGGGAGCCGACCTCTGATTCCCAGGCTATAGTATGAGTAAACAGCTCTGCAGACTCAACCATCTGTTCTACCCCATACTCAGACGGGCAGCTGGAGACTTGGGAGCTGTGAGGAAGCAAGTGCGATTGGGGTGACACCTCTGAGGACTGGAGTATTTGTGATGTTGAAGTTGAGGTGGAGGAGAGCCCACTTAAAGGAGCACTTGATATCCATTGAAGCACCTGCTGCTTTTTTGCCTCATCTGGAATTTGTAGCGATTGGCGTGGCCGTAAGAAAGGGATCTTATCACACTGTCCGCTAAAAGAAGTAGACATCTTAGTATGGCTGTTAGATTGTCTTTCTTCAGCAGATGTTACTGTTGCTTTAACACATACCCCACGGACACAACCTTTTTTTCCCTTCCCAACATGCCTATTTCCCTTTCCACCATCAGCAGGCCTTTTTCCACTCATTTTGGTGGTTAACTAATTGACAACTCTGGAGTTGTTTGCACAAAAACAATGGATGGGAACCGAGCAGAGCTGAGTGGCCAAACTGTGGTATTAGCCCAAAAGTATTGGCTGGGTTAGATGCAGTAAAACAATTTTATTACATACACAGGTGGTGGAGGTTAGAATAGATGGACTAATAGAACAAGTCCCACACACTGCTACAAGCCCAAATATTTTTTCAGAGCTGGATGCAGATAAAAATTATTTTTAATTTGCAATCTGGTGGAGGTTAGTATAGATGGACTAATAGAACAAGTCCCACACACTGCTACAAGCCCAAATATTTTTTCAGAGCTAGATTCAGATAAAAATTATTTTAATTTGCAACCTTGTGGAGGTTAGTATAGATGGTCTAATAGAACAAGTCCCACACACTGCTACAAGCCCAAATATTTTTTCAGAGCTAGATGCAGATAAAAATTATTTTTAATTTGCAACATGGTGGAGGTTAGTATAGATGGACTAATAGAACAAGTACCACACACTGCTACAAGCCCAAATATTTTTTCAGAGCTAGATGCAGATAAAAATTATTTTAATTTGCAACGTTGTGGAGGTTAGTATAGATGGTCTAATAGAACAAGTCCCACACACTGCTACAAGCCCAAATATTTTTTCAGAGCTAGATGCAGATAAAAATTATTTTTAATTTGCAACCTGGTGGAGGTTAGTATAGATGGACTAATGGAACAAGTCCCACACACTGCTACAAGCCCAAATATTTTTTCAGAGCTAGATGCAGATAAAAATTATTTTTAATTTGCAACCTGGTGGAGGTTAGTATAGATGAACTAATAGAATAAGTCCCACACACTGCTACAAACCCAAATATTTTTTAAGAGCTAGATGCAGATAAAAATTATTTTTAATTTGCAACCTGGTGGAGGTTAGTATATATGGACTAATAGAACAAGTCCCACACACTGCTACAAGCCCAAATTTTATTTTCAGAGCTAGATGCAGATAAAAATTATTTTTAATATGCAACCTGGTGGAAGTTAGTATAGATGGACTAATAGAATGATGCTATGCCCAAAAGGTTTTACTTGGCTAGGTGCAGTAAAAAAATTGTATTCTATACACAAGTGGTGTAGCTTGCAACACAGATAGGCTACTCCACTGACTAACACACACCGCAAGAGGCCAAAAAGGATTTGCTTAGCTAGATTTAGCCAAATTCTGTGAAAAAAACTTGCACAGCACTGGCACAGACCTGCCTGGCAAAAAGTGACAGGAACTGATGTAACCTAGCCCTCAAAAGGACTGCAAATACAATTCGTCCCTACTCCCAACTTATCTATTTAAGAGCACAGACCTGCCTGATAAAAGTGATAGGAACTGATGTAACCTAGCCCTTAAAAGGACTGCAATTACAATTAGTCTTTACTCCAAACCTATCTATTTAAGAGCACAGACCTGTCTGATAAAAGTCGTAGGAAATGATGTAACCTAGTCCTCAAAAGGACTGCAATCACAACTATTCCCTACTGCCAAGCTATCTGTATATTTCAGAGAAAATTGGCTTGAAATGAACACTCAAAGTATAGTGCACACAGCAACAGCGGTGCCGTCTAACACGCAGCTGCAGCAGTGAGAAAATGGTGGCTACGTGGAAAATGGCTGGGTCTTATAGGGCAAGGACATGTGACATACACTGCCAATGACACATGCCCTTGGTTGTGTGAAAAAAAGCAGTTCGATCCGTGTGTGCGCTGCTGATAGGCTGACAGATTGCACCTCCCCACTGTAAATGCGGGAAAGAGAACAAAAAATGGAGATCTTCATTGTTTATGCAGAGATCCATCCCCTGCCCCTCCCCCCGTCCCGCAGTACTCTCAAACTGGGTATTAACCATAATTTTCTGCATTACTGAGAAAAATCCAGTTATGATTTTGGTGCACGAACAGTTATCGAACATAACCTCGAACAGCCGAATTTTTTTCAAATCTTTCGTGTTCGCCGAAAGGCTCGAACACCGCCCAAAACAGCTCGAATTTGAGATTGGCGAACAGTTCGAGTCGAACACCGCTCATCTCTAATGACTATCCCACTCACACAGAAAGGAGCAATACTTTGTGTATCCACCCTGGAGACAAAGTAAGACGGCAACCACCTTTAAGTCACCACAGAGGGGCCATAAATGTTTGTCATAGTTCAGGCACATCATCAGCTGTTCATTTTGCCATGGGTTTCTTTCATGTGGACTGCATATCCAATTGGAATTGAAGGTAATGCATTAGCATTATGCAGCAAAATGGCTTTTAGGCTTGTTTTTGATAGCTCGATGAAGAGCCTCCATTCCTCTGGATTATGACTTATCTTCAGAGCTTCCATTATACTGCTGATGTTGTTGCATGCCACAAGATTACCCTCCATGAAGAAGTATTGGACAAGATCTTTATAACGTTGTGGAAAAAAGAAATCACCCACCAGGAGATTCCACTGCTGTAGCCTGGAACTTAAGAGCTCAACCTCACTCTTGTGCAGATACAAATCTCTAACAAAATCGTTCAGTTCACATTGTGTTTTAAGGTGTGGCTCAGTAGAGGTTGCTGACAGAAAGTCTGGGTCGTGAGAGGAAGATGCTTCATGACACCAAGTGCCCTCTTCTTCCTCACTTGACTGAAAATGTTTCTGGTGCTTTTGGAACTAGCAGTTATTCTGTATGTGGTACTTTGCATATTGCAGATGCAATGTTTGGATACTGTAAAGTCCACTTCTTTCTTGAAACTCCTTCCCTAATGGGGGCACTATGCAGAAAAAGCAATTGGTAGTGTGTTTGGTTGGGTCTCTACAGATCATTGGGACGGCAAAAGGCATAGATAGCCTCTTCCCATGCAACTACTGGGTAAGATGTGATGCACATCCATTGATGTATATGTGTGGAGCCCAACTCTTGTCCTGATCTCCTATTCTGCAGCAAAAATACAAGTTGTAGGCTTTCCTTATCATGGCAGTCTAGTTTTGACTTTGTGAAGCCAAAGTGACTTCTCCGCATATGTAGAAAAAACTGTTCACTTTGTTAATGCTAGAACAAGGCATATCTGAAAAAAACATATAGAAACATGTCAGTATGCTAAAAAACTAAGCTTATAAATCCTAAAACTGTATATATTACAGACAGAGCATTTATAAAAGTTGGTGATGCAACTGTAATTTGGATTACATCATCAGAGGTGAGTTGGCGTTTTTTGATTGGTCACCCTAAAATGATAGGATACTGAAGGCTAAATAGACTAAGCAGATGATGTAATAGACTAGCTACTAACAATGATGATGAAATAATAAAGATGCAATTTTTCTATAAATCTGCATGAAAGGTGTCATAAGTAATTACAACATCCTCTGAATCTTGAAAATTAGAGCCAATCAGCAAATTTAAGCATATTATTCTTTTTCAAGACTACAAAATGGGTTCAGTCCAACTTTTTTCATCTCTGAACCAATTTGGCTGTAGAACAGTGTTACTCAAGAAACCTGGTATGGACTACTGCAAAGTGAGGTGGAAGAACTGCTTCTTCCATGAGACAAGATGAGCATCTTGCGTCAGAGAGCAGTCTGAGTTGTATTTCAGGGGATGGCAAAATGTAGAATCCTGAGATCCCCACCTAAAAACTCAGCTTCGGTAATGCTGTATGGAGCAGATTGCGTTGTAAAGAATGAGTTCAGGAGCTCAGTCTACTTCACATGTGGTATATGTTCGCTATGTTACATATCCAGTATTTGTCACTAGTACAGCAGCAACTCCAATAGCTGCTATTAGTCTTTTTTATGACATCTGACAGTGGCATTTAAATTGAGTGATCGCAGGTGCATGTGTGCACCTGATCTCATCAGCCCCTACTAATGTGATCGTGAGTGGATTTCATGTCACTTTTCCAGATTTTCTTTAATATAAGCAGGCATAGCCTCAGTCTCATGCAGCTATAGAGGATAAACTATCTCATTAGGTGTTTCAATGCTTGGAAGAAAGGGTATAGCCTAATTAAATGAAGAAATGTGGAAGCAGTGTCTTGGCCCTCTGCTTGGAGAAAACAGTTGCAAAATCTTGGTAAGGAACAGTCCAGAGCCTCTCTTCTAGTCAAATCAGTTTTCATACTTTGCACTGACGAGGGCCAACAGCCCGAAACACCATGTCAAATTGAGATTCTGATTTGGCTTTTATTCTAAGCCATATTGCACTACTCGTTAAAGGGTTGATTGTGACTTGTAGGATTGCTGCTTCCAGTAGGTGGCGCTATAGATTTCAAGTCCTCCTTTTCTCTGAAGAGGCAATTTGCATGGTAAGGAACAGTAATTTAGAAGCAGAGCAATGTTTCAATGAGGGTGGCTGAGGTAGATCTTTGAAGCAATTTTGAAAAGAGGATGATCCCCACCAGGCATTCTTGTTGGATGACCAATCAGTACTCGGAGCATGTAGCCTTAACTGAAGCACCCATGCATTAGAAAGTGAAAAAAATAAAAAATAAATGTCCTCAACATGAAGTGCTCTAATCTGAAGAGTAACCTTCTAAGTCTAGAATTGGATACAACCATAAACAATCTTTCATTGAGCACATTTGCGATGTCAATGGTCGGCAATTGTAAAGGGAGCTGCCAGCAATGGATCTTGATAATTTGAATTTCTAAGTGCATTCAATGTGGAAGAAGATTTCATTAATAATCTCACTGATATCATGCCAGGCAGTGTAAGTGCATGCATTTCTTGGTGTGGCACACATATGCAATACTGAATAAATCAAGATGCTTTGAAAATGTTGTTTCCATTTTGTCATCATTAACATGTCTATCGATCTTGTGATTTCCATAGTTCCACAACTTTTCCTTTACACTTCACAAATACTTGCTACTTTGTGTTGGTACATCACATAAAATCCCAATAAAAGTAAGTAAAAATAAGATTCAGTTATAATTATTTTGGAACAAATTAGAAGTGATGAGAGCAAGTGGTCAAAGCTGTTCTGATGACACGAGGGAGATGTACACAGTATTAGGCCATGGCCCCTCTATCAGTATTTGGTAAGTATTTGGTCAATATTTTTTCTCAGGAGTGGGAGCCAAAATCAGGAGTGGGTGATAAATGCAGAATTGGTGACTTGTTTCTATTATACCTTTTCTCTGATCGTTTCTCATCTGGTTTTGGCTCCCACTCCTGAGAAAAAATACTGACACTGCTTTTCTTCCATTAATAATAAAAAAAACTAAAAAAAAAATGGTATCTCCGTATCTGTAAAAGTTTGGTCTATCAAAGTATAACTATTACTGACCGATATGATAGATAATTTAAGTAAGAATTAAAAATTGAAATGTCAGAATCATCGACTTATTTTGTTCAACACACTTCAATAAAAAAACAATGGAAAAGTCACATGTACCCTGTAATGGTATTAATAAGGCTGTCAGCTCGGAAAACAAAAATAAATTCCTCACATAGTACTATTGACTGAAAAATAAAAATATTACTGGGTTCAGAAAATGGCAAAACAAACTAAAATAACTTTTTTTTAGAAATTTCTAAATTTTTTACCACTTAAAAGGAAGAAAAATCTATGCAAGTTTGGTATTGTTGTAATTGGACGGATATGTAGAATCATATATCCTGGACTTTTCTTACCATACAATGAGTACCGTAAAAATTTAACTAAAAAAAAACAATACCGGGATTACATTTTTCTTACCGAGTCCCAGTTGGAATTTTAAATCCACTTTCAGTACATTCTATGGTAAAATATATACAATTTCATTGACAAATAAATATCATTGTGCAAAAAACAAGCCCTTATAAAGCTATGTTGGCAAAAAAAGAAAAAAATGATGGTGTTTGGAAGAAGGGGAGAGAAAAATGCAAATATAAAAAAGCCTATTTAGCTTTAGACCGTATTTACATTTCCATGTCAGTTTTTCTTTTGCAAACAAAGTAACATTTTTCATCCATGTAAGGCTACACTCCAAAGATAAGCTTTTAGTGAGATTTTATGCACCATTTCTGCACCTAATAAGTAAATTAGGTTATTTGTGTTTTTTCTTTGCCTTTTTGGATGCGCTTTTAAATGCGTTTTTATCGCATTTTTGATGCTGCGTTTTTGTTTCGTTTTGGTAAGTCATGTTTTAAATAAAGCTGCTTTGCTTGTGGAAGATAATGTGAAGGAACTGGAGGGACTCTGAGATATCCAATCTAACACCTTTTCAACATCTTGTGGCCTCACAATTGGTGCAGCATTATTCAGACCTACAAAAGGACGCATAACATCCTGTCGCCTGCGTGGAAGGTGCTGTAATTGTGCACGTAGCAGGTACACAATGACCACGTCCTTTCCCTACATCAGCTACACCCCACCACCATCAGCAGCTCCATCAACACCACCAAATCCACATCCCTTATTTGATGCTCTGCTCATTTTTGGAACTTGATTTTGTAAACACTACTCGCAAAGAGATGGCGGAAGTGTAGATTTATTTATTTGCAACAGTACTAGAAAAAACACTACGATGATGAAAACTTATGTCTTTGGCCTAGAAATTTCAAGTAGATGGCCGTTGCCAATTCTTTATTTCCCAGACTAATAGAAAACACACACCAGGCCTGAAAAAGTTTTTTGGGGCATACAAATGGCAACGAGAAGGCTGATGTGATATATTGATTTGCAAAAGTACTAGAAAACACACACCAGGCCTGAAAAATTATTTTTGGGGCCTAGAAATGGCAACGAATAGGCTAATATGATATATTGATTTTCAAAAGTACTAGAAAACACACACCCGGCCTGAAAAAGTTTTTTGGGGCCTACAAATGGCAACGAGAAGGCTGATGCTATATATTGATTGGGAAAACTGCTAGAAAACACACACCAGGCCTGAAAAGTTTTTTTTCGGGCCTACTAATAGCAATGAAACTATGTAAGTCAATTATCCATTTCTCAGAACACTAGAAAAAACACAGCTGCTTAAATTAACAGTACTCTCACAGGCGGGTGGGGGACAGAGTACACAGTGGCTCAAACAACAGTACTTCTACAGGCAGAGGAACAGAGTACACATAGCGGCTCCAAGGACAGTACTCCCACAGGTGGAAGGGGCAGGCTGAACACAGCAGCTTAAAAGACAGTACTCCCACAAGCGGGGGACCAGAGTACACACAGCAGCTTAAAGGCACAGTACTCCCACAGGTGGAAGGGAGCAGAGTCACACAGTAGCTTAAAGGACAGCACTCCCAGAGGTGGAGGTGGCAGAGTACACACAGCAGCTTAAAGGCACAGTACTCCCACAGGCAGAGAGGCAGAGTACATACAGCAGCTTAAAGGAACAGTACTCCCACAGATAGAGGGAGAAGAGAACACACAGCGGCTGTTAGCAAAGTACTCTCACAAACAGGTTTGCAGAGTACACACAGCGGCTTCTACCACAGAAATAGCACATATAGGGGCTGAATAATACACACAGCATTTTGTTTGTAGAGTGCACAGTCAGAATCTATCCCTCACTCCAGCTGCACCATATCCCTACACTAATGAGAGCATAATGGCAGCGGCACTTGTGATCCGGCCTATATACAGGCCGGGTCACGTGCTGCACCGGTCATTCACTGTCATGCCAATAGTTGGCATGGCTGTGATGGCTCCGGAAGTCCCCACAGTCTAAAAGTTTGTTGATTGGCTACGCTGCAGCCTTTCAACACACTGTATTTGACTGACGAACCCGGAAACAGGAAACGGGAATACAGTAAAATGTCTGGTATCCAGATCTAGGTACCCGGTACAAACCTCTAACTTTCCGGCTCCGGTTGGCTCATCCCTACCCCGTGTTTTATCTACCCACATTTTTGTGTAAAGTTGAGAATGAGATTGGCTTTAAGCACAGATAGACTGAATTGTTGCTTTCTTTTATATTGTATGTTCTGTTTTCTTTTATGCTTTTTCCCTTCTTTTATTTTCTTGTTAGTTTCTTTTGAGTTTTTACTATCTATTTTGTTAATCTGGTTGGTGTGTTAGCTGTGATATCACTGTTAAAGGGATTGTCCGATCCAAACCAATAAGTCTGCAGTCACTCTGTGTGTCTGCAAACTTATGAATCCCCCCAGCGCACAGTGCTGCGGGGATTCCCCAGTTTCAGACCTGGGAAAGGAGGGTGTGTATAAGTTATACATACCCCCAGCCATTGGGCGCGGCCTCGCTCTCCATGCACATGTATGTAGCGAGGCTTCGCCCACTATACGTCCCCGTGTGCTGGGAGAATTCATAAGTTTGCAGTCACATAGAGTGGTTTGGACCGGACAACCCCTTTAAGTATGGAAATGAAAGGTGAAATTAGTATAAAAAGAGAACAACTATAAATAATGAAAATGTTTTTTCACGCTATGTTGTATTTTATTACACTGTCTAGTTAAAACATTTACATAAATGGTTATTTGCATGAGGAACATATATAAATGAATAGCTAACGTGAACATAAAGCTATTATTAATTTTCCTGAATTTTCTTGCTTAGTGGGGAATGTATACTGATCTTTTATGCCTACTATGCTGGTTCAGATGACTCTTTTGGAGCTGAGAGAGTCTAATCAAGTCATTATAAAAGGGCATTTTTGATGACTGCAGCTACTACGAAAACACTCATATCATTCCTTATAATGGTTCTACCATAATGAACTTTTGATGATGCTGCTGTATCAACATATATCAACATGATGCTTTAAAGTGTGGAGATTCTTCATTATTGTTTTCAAATGGATAAAGTCTCAGTTCATTGCCAATGACTTTGGATAATTCTTCATATTTATTGCACGCATTTTCCATGATAACATATATAAACACATTTCTTAAAGATAGAACTGTGTTATATTAATTTGCTCTTTTTTTTATTAGCGTCCACTAAGGATTTAATGCAGTTACAAGCTGAACTAGTAGTATTTTTAGCGGCAGACTAATATCATATGTTCCAAAATATATAAAATGATGTACAATTGTTATAATTCTAAAGGAAATTGTTACTATGTACTTCCTAAGACTAGAAATTTTATTTTCAAAAATAGAAATGTGTTTTTTATGCTGTTAATTTTTAGTCACTTACTGTTAGATCTGAATGCATTCTTTTGCAATAGTTACATAAACAGTAAGAAGTACAAGGTCATTGATCATTGGATCTGCTGATGTTTGTAGCTCGAACAGATC
Organism: Phyllobates terribilis; assembly: GCF_046119375.1. NCBI lineage: Eukaryota > Metazoa > Chordata > Amphibia > Anura > Dendrobatidae > Phyllobates > Phyllobates terribilis. The sequence continues at coordinate 210,477,121 of NW_027362771.1, forward strand.
CTGGGCCTAGGAATCGGCACCAGGCTTACAGAAATGTGCAGATGCTAAGGAAGGGCAGGGCCATTGTCCACTTCATCTCAGGAACCCCGTAGCAGCTGCGTGTTTGCCTCTGCTGGAATTTTACCATTACTTGTAAGCAACAGCAAAATCGGCTTCAGAGGAATCAGAATCACTTGACCACTATTGAGACTCTGGCAACCTTTGGGTATCACAGTCTTTGCACAGAGACTCACTGGCTTATTTATTCATGTACTATTGTAAGAATGTCGAGTTGGGTGCCCAGATAAGTTATGCTCATTCATGATGCTGACAGAAAGTAGCTCTACTGTACCGCAGGTGTGGAAAATCGAGACCTTGAAGGGATATCCCAATCCTCAAGATCCTATCCCAATATGTAGTAGGAAGCGAGTCAAGCATGCCGACCATCAGCGCCTTGTCACGTGATCGCGGGGCGCCAAAGGGTTGTCATGACAGCCGAGGTCTGCTGATGATGTGAACTTGCGTTGCACTGCTATGCATAGCACATGCGATCTGATGATTGCAGCTTCAAATCTCCTAAGGGGACTATTGAAGTCAATAAAAAGTGAGAGAAATTGTTTTAAAAATATTACACAATAAAAAAAACACAAGTTCAAATCACCCCCCTTTGGCCCAATTAAAAACAAAGCAATAAAAAATACACATATTTGGTATCACTGTGTTCAGAAATGTCTGATCTATCAAAATATAAAATGAACTAATCTGATCGGTAAACAACGAGAAAAAAAATAAAAACAACAGAATTATGTTTTTTTGGCAGCTGCAACATTGCAATAATGCAATAAGAGTTCAAGAGATAAGAGATCAAACAATCTTAACATTGTATCTGCCCCAAAATGGTATCAATAAAATTGTCAGCTCAGGGCACAAAAAAAAGCCCTAATAAAGCCCCATAAAATGAAAACGCTATGGGTCTCGGAAAATGGCAACTAGTGTTGAGCGAGCACTAAAATGCTCGGGTGCTCAAAAGCTCGGGCCGAGCTCACCGTGATACTCGGGTGCTCGACCCGAGCAACGAGCCCAATGTTAGTCTATGGGAGACCCGAGCATTTTTGCGGTGGCACCCCCGTCAGTCTGTAGAAAGCCTAAAAAGTGCCCGAAACGATAGGGACAGTGCTCAAATGACACGGGGACAGCATGGGGATCGCCCCAGGAAGCATTTCTGACACACAGGTCACTGCTGTCAACAACGTGGTAAGAGGTATTAAGCCACTTTTTCGGGCTCACAATAAAACATTAAAAATGAAACTGAAACTGTTTTCCTGTGAAATATGTTAAGGAACATCTTTTCCAGGGTAAAGACTTGTGTATAAGGGAAAATAAATAACCAAAAACAAAAATACTCCTCCACACCGTGGGCTATGTTCACAACTAGCATTTTTTATGCGTTTTTACACTTTTGTATTACTTTCAACCGCAACAAATGCATTCACCGGCAAATGTCATTTTAACATTTTACAACCTTATCTGGCCATGTGCTGTGTGACACATGCATACAGTGCTGAAAAGACATGGGAACAGCATGGGGAAGACCCCTGGAAGCATCTCTGACACCCAGGTCACTGCCTAAAAGTGTGCCCATCATAAGTGATCCTTGCCGCATCAGAAGATGCAGACTTGCAACTATCCCCGTGCAAGTCCTTGTTCCAGGGCAGTGTTCAATTGTACCTCCTTCATTCCTTGCAATGCAAGCGCAAATATGCAGCCAACCACCCACCCGCAGGCTGCAATACTATACTGCTAGCTTGCACTTGAAATGTGGCCTTTTAGTTTGGAGGAGGCCGAAGCTGGCCACTACCTCATGGCTGCGCCGGCAGCGAGGTCTCCATACTCAGTCCCCAGCCGCCACTATTTGTCCTGGTAACCTTCCCCATACTTTTCTTAGCCTGGCCTGCTTTAGGGCAGCATTGGATGAGCCCACCAGACAACCAGAGTCCTCCGGTGGGCCCTGGCTTCTCCATCAGGGGAGTTGAGAGTGCCAAGGTGAGGAGCTTGATGATGATGATAGAAGGTAGCATCTGCTTTGTTTTCTTGGAATGCAAGCATAAGTGTGCAGCCTGCCACCCACCCACCCCCAGGCTGCAATGCCATACTGCTAGTTTGCTTGCACTTGAAATGAGGCCTTTTAGGCTTGTGGAGGCAGATGCCGGCCACCATGTCATGGCTGCCTCGGCGGTGTGGTATCCATACTCAGTCCCCAGCCGCCCGGCGGCCGGGTGTCCACACTCGGTCCCCAGCCGCAAGGGGGCGGCCGGGTGTCCATACTCGGTCCCCAGCCGCCCCTATTTGTCCCGGTGCACCTTATACACAAGCGCGCATACCAAAACATTACCTGTGACCTCCCCAGTGCATTTAGTGGGAAGGACAGCCTATTCCGCTGTAGTGTGTGCATGCCAACCCCCTGTTCATGGCACATGCGAAGATGCCTCCCACCCTGCACCTGTCATTGCAGACTTGCAACTATCCCCATTTAAGTCCTTGTCCCAGGCAGTGTTCAATTGTACCTCCCCCATTCCTTTCAATGCAAGTGCAAGTATGCAGCCAGCCACCCATCCACCCCAGGCTGCAATACCATACTGTTTGCTTGCTTGCACTTGAAATTTGGCCTTTTAGGCATGTGGAGGCGGAATCTGGCCACCATGTCATGGCTGCGTTGGCGGCCTGGTATCCATACTCAGTCCCCAGCCACCCGGCGGCCGGGTGTACACGCTGGGTCCCCAGGCGCGAGGGGGCGGCCGGGTGTCCATACTCGGTCCCCAGCTGCCCCGTGGCCGGGTGCCCACACATGGTCCCCAGCCGCCTGGGGGCGGCCGGGTGTCCATAAACGGTCCCCAGCCACCCCTATTTGTCCCGGAGTGCCTTATACACAAGCGCGCATACCAAAACATTACATGTGCCCTCCCCAGTGCATTTAGTGGGAAGGAAAGCCTAGCCACAAACACGTGGACAAGTGAATGTGGCCAGGGATGGTCCATCTCACTAACGCCTTCACACTGGGCTAATATTGTGGAAGCCGGGACACAGTTGGACAATGGAATGCAACACGTCCTCCAGACATAGAGGATTGCGGGTCCTGGGTCAATCAGGCTTCAACACAAAGTTCAGAAGGTAGACAGCAGCAGTGGTCGGCCTCCTACACAATGAGTAAATTATTCATGATCATGAGGCCATCCATCTCCTTAGTTTTCTGTTCCTTGGAATGCCAGCGCATGTATGTAGTAGCTGCTAGGCCTGAGGTGGTCAGCGTTTTGGCGCATATCCTACCTCCTGCGAGGATTGCTGGATGTTTTCCTGCTACTATCCCAGTTCTATGACTCCCGTTAAAACAAAGCTTCAGGTGATGAATGATGGATGAGTTGGTAGCAAAGGAGAAAGAGCAGGAGGAACAGGGACCATTCACATCAATATCAGGCCAGTCAAGCACACATGTCTTGTAGGATATGTTTCTGTACCAAAAGGAGCGGTTCGGCTACACAGTTATAGGGCATACAGTGAGTGCAATGCGTACCAAAAATTTCGATGCACTCCAGTGCCCCTTGGAGGTGACATGGAGGTCAGAGGGCCTTAACTAAACCGTTTTTTTATTTATAGCAACTGGGTCTCCTGTACACTGTTGGCCTAAGCAGTGAATTGAAGGCTTTCCAAAAATTATGAGGAACTGCAATGCCCCTTGAAACAGATGTGGATTACAGCGTACTAAAAACATTCTACCCAATATTGGGGAGTGGGTCTCCCTTAGTGTTCACCTATGCATTGAAAAGCAAAAGCTGACTAAAATTAGGATGGAGGTACTTGCAATGCACATTACAAGAGCCATGCAGTACAGCATATTAAAACCATTATTCCCATCATTGGGGAGGGGGTCTCCCATAGTCTTTGCCTATGCCTTCCAAGCAAAAGCTGCCAAAAATTAGGACGGAGGAACTTGCAATGCCCCTTACAAGAGCCATGCAGTACAGCATATTAAAAACATTATTCCCATTATTGGGGAGTGGGTCTCCCATAGTCTTTGCCTATGCCTTCCAAGCAAAAGCAGCCAAAAATTAGGATGGAGGAAATGCAATGCCCCTTACAAGAGCCATGCAGTAGAGCATATTAAAAACATTATTCCCATTATTGGGGAGTGGGTCTCCCATAGTCTTTGCCTATGCCTTCCAAGCAAAAGCTGCCAAAAATTAGGATGGAGGAACTTGCAATGCCACTTACAAGAGCCATGCAGTACAGCATATTAAAAACATTATTCCCATTATTGGGGAGTGGGCCTCCCATAGTCTTTGCCTATGCATTCCAAGGAAAAGCTGCCAAAAATTAGGATGGAGGAACATGCAATGCCCCTTACAAGAGCCATGCAGTACAGCATATTAAAAACATTATTCCCATTATTGGGGAGTGGGTCTCACATAGTCTTTGCCTATGCCTTCCAAGCAAAAGCTGCCAAAAATTAGGACGGAGGAACTTGCAATGCCCCTTACAAGAGCCATGCAGTACAGCATATTAAAAACATTATTCCCATTATTGGGGAGTGGGTCTCCATTTAGTCTTTGCCTATGCCTTCCAAGCAAAAGCTGCCAAAAATTAGGATGGAGGAACTTGCAATGCCCCTTACAAGAGCCATGCAGTACAGCATATTAAAAACATTATTCCCATTATTGGGGAGTGGGTCTCCCATAGTCTTTGCCTATGCCTTCCAAGCAAAAGCTGAAAAAAATTAGGACGGAGGAACTTGCAATGCTGGCAACACGGACCACGGTCACCCTGGTGGTATAGTGGTGGTGGAGGCTGAGGATAAGGAGAAGAGCAAAAAACAGCCGAAATGAGGAAGCGTATACCCATGTGTGTGTGTGAAGCGGTGCATGGGAATACACCTCCCAAAATAACACAGTGGATTTGACTTTATATTACTCTGCTGTCATTTGGTGGTGATGAGAAGTCTGGCCCAATCTAGCCATTGTTCATTTTTATAAGGGTCAGCTTGTCAGCATTGTCAGTTGACAGTCGAGTGCGCTTATCAGTTATAATTCCCCCAGCGGCACTAAAAACACGCTCCGATAACATGCTAGCGGCAGGGCAGGCCAAGGACCTCCAAGGCGTACAGAGCGAGTTCATTCCAAGTGTCCAGCTTGGATACCCAATAATTAAGAGGCACAGAGGAATCACAGAGGACGCTGATACGGTCGGCAAGGTACTCCCTCACCATCTTTTGAAACTTTCCACTCCTTGTGAGAGTACCCCGCGCCTCAGGGCCTGTAAGCTGGGCGAGTCTCAGAAAACTGTCCAAGAACGTTGACAGTTATCCCCTGCCTCTGCTGGATTGGAGTTGCATCTCTCTTGCCTGTACGCCTTGGTTGGGCAGCAAACTGTGACCTCTGCCGCTAGCGTGTTCAGATGGGAATTTTTTTTAACAGTTCTGCAGCAAGGGCCTTCTAGTACTGCCCCATTTTTGTAGACCTCTCCACCTCAGGAATAGGAGAGTGAAAGTTCTCCTTGTAGCGGGGGTCTAAAAGTGTCACCAACCAGTAATGACTGTCACCCAACATTTTGACAATGTGAGGGTCACGGTTAAGGCAGCGTAACATAAAGTCAGCCATGCGTGCCAGACTGGTAACGGGCAAGACTTCCGTGTCCTCACCAAGATGACGACTGACCATGCTCTCCTCCTCCTCCTCCTCCCCCCTGTCCTCAGGCCACCCACGGTATGACAGTTGTACAGGTACTACCGTCTACAGCGCATGATTCCAGCTCCTGTTCTTCCTCCTCCTCCTCCTTTCCCTCATTATCCCCCAATGCACGTTGGGATGAGATGAGGCTGGGCTGTGTGTGTTCGCCCGCTACCGCTTCTTGATCCATCTCATCATACTCTGGCTGCAATGCCTCCTCTTTAATTCTCTGCAGAGAGTTGCAAAAGACAGACAAGTGGGATGCTGACGCTAATGATGGCGTCATCGCCACTCACCATCTTGGTGGACTCCTCAATGTTTGTCAGTATGGTACATATGTCAGACATCCAGGTCCACTCCTGAGGTCTTATGTGTGGAGTCTGACCTGAATATCGACGGCCTTGTTGCAGCTGGTACTCCACAACTGCTCTCTTCTGCTCACAAGTCCTTTGCAACATGTGGAGGGTAGAGTTCCAACATGTGGGGACATCACACACCAGTCGGTGTGCCGGAAGCTGCAAACGCTGCTGCAACACAGCAAGGGCGGCGGAAGCTGTAGCCGACTTCTGGAAATGAGCTGACATGCGGCGTACTTTGACGAGCAGATCTTGAAACTCGGGGTACGATTTAAGAAACCGCTGAACCACGAGGTTAAGCACATGAGCCAGGCATGGTATGTGTGTGATTTCGCTTCGCCTCAGAGCCGCCACCAGGTTACGGCCATTGTCACACACGACCATGCCTGGATGTAGGTTCAGCGGTCTCAGCCACAGATGTGCCTGCTCTTTCACAGCTGTCCACAACTCACAAGCAGTGTGAGGTTTATCACCTAAGCTTATGAGTTTCAGCACAGCCTGTTGCTGCTTGGCTGAGGCAGTACTGCAGTGCTTCCAGCTTGTAACTGATGTGGTGATATCTGAGATTGAGGCTGAACATGAGGAGGAGGAGGATGATGCGCAGGAGCTGTACACTGTGGGGGCAACTCTGACTTACATAGGGCCCGCAATCCTCGGTATGGGGAGGATGTTTTCCGTCCCAAGGTCCGACTGGGTCCCGGCTTCCACTATGTTTACCCAGTGTGCCGTCAGGGAGATGTACCATCCCTGGCCACAAGCACTTGTCCACTTGTCCGTTGTCAGGTGGACTCTCCCAGTAACTGCGTTGTTGAGGGCATAGCAGATGTTTTGGGAAACGTGCTTGTGTAGTGTGGGGATGGCACACCGGGCATAATAGTGTCAGCTGGGGACTGAGTACCGAGGGACGGCCACCGCCATAAGGTTGCGGAAGGATTCCGTCTCCACCAGCCTAAAAGGCAGCATTTCCAACGCAAATGTGCGAATTTAGGACTGTGGCCTGTGGGGCATTGGCTGCGAATTTGTGCTTTTGTTCAAAGGTCGGGGATATGGAAAATTGAACTCTGCGGTGGGACGTGGACATGGACATTGTTGATTTTTCTTGAGAAACTGCTATAACAAGTGAAGACTGAGAGGAGGTGGCATCTTTGCATGCAGTATGGACAGGGGATTTCCTTGCACGCACAACAGGGGGTTGTCTTACACACACAACAGCGGAAGAAGCAGTGGTGACACCCGCTGACACTGGTCGTGGACCCTGGGGTTCGTCCCACAAGGTCGGGTGCTTTGCTGACATGTGCCTGATCATGCTGGTGGTGGTCAGGCTAGTAGTTTTGACATCCCTGCTGATGCTGGCCTGACAGGTGGTACAAATGGCCTTTTTGGGGTTATCAGCAGAGTGTTTAAAAAAATTCCAGACTCTGGAAGACCTACCGGCTGTACTGGCAACGTCCCTCGTGTTGGTGATAAGGGGAACAGTTGCCCGCCTTCTGTCTGCGGCCACCACACTGCTTCTTCCTGCCTGTTGGGGTACTCTGCCTCCCTTCCCCTGTGTGCTGCTGGCCTCACTCTGCGTGTCCTCCTGCCACGTTGAGTCAGTTACTAGATCATCCACCACCTCCTCCTCTTCCACTTCCGCACCACGGTCCTCCTCCTCACTTCGTGGCAATTGTGTCTCGTCATAGTCCACCTCTTGTGACAAATTGCCAGCATCGCCTTCCTGTGGCCGTGGCTGTTCAAATATTTGGCCATCGCTACATGGGATCTTTTCTTCCACCACTTCAAGCGGAGCAGGCGAGGGTCCAAAATATGGAAATGGACCAGTGAGCAGCTCTTCAGATTGTCCAACTGTGGGATCAGTTGCTGTCTGACGACACTTGGCATGGTGGGAGGAAGGAGGATCAGGGTGAGGAGGAGTATGCGGTCGAGACTCACGGCTACTAAGACTTGACCGTGTGGAAGACAGACCGGAGGTGGTGGTTAGAGATGAGCGGTGTTCGACTAGAACTGTTCGCCAATCTCAAATTCGAGCTGTTTTGGGCGGTGTTCGAGTTGTTCGACGAACCCGAACGATTTGCAAAAAATTCGGCTGTTCGAGGTTATGTTCGATAACTGTTCGTGCACCAAAAGCGTGTCCTGCATGTCTGGCGCTATTTAGAGCACCAATCATGCAGGGATTGTCTGCCACTCACTGTAATGCCACAGCCATGGTGGTTGTGGCATTACAGTGATTGCCCAAATCGATGGGAACAGTGCCAACAGTGAAACATGAAAAGCCGGCAATTCAGCAGCGGCATACACCGGTACCCGACAATTTAGAACCGAAAGAATAGAGCTTCACACATAGATTAGATAGATATAAACATGTCAGCCACATATATACGAAGTACAGTGAAAGTGCTGCTTACTGTACTTGTCATTTAGCGTAAAGGATTTATCAAAAAAAATAATAGTGTTTTCATGCACCGTCTCTTTAAAAAAGCCGGCCGGCAATTCAGCAGCGGTACCCGACAATTTATAACAGACAGAATAGAGCTTCACACATAGATTAGATAGATAGAAACATGTCAGTCACATATATATGAAGTACAGTGATAGTGTTGGTTACTGTACTTGTCATTTAGTATTAAAATAAAGGATTTATTATTAAAAAAATTGGCGTGGGGTTCCCCTTAATTTTAGGCTCTAGCGGAGGTTAAGCAGACGGCTGGGGCAGATGTTTGAAGCCTGGGAAGGGGGTAATACCCACGGAGCTTCCCAGGCTACTAATATCAGCCCCCAGCTGAATACATAGCCTTTACTAGCTATTAAAATGGGGGACACCCCCAAAAAAATGACGTGGGGTCCCCCCTAATTTAATAGCTAGCAAAGGCTAGGCAGACAGCTGGGGGCTGATATTAATAGCCCAGGAAGGGAGCCATGAATATTGGCCCCATCCCAGGCTAGAAACACCAGCCGTCAGCCGCCCCAGAAATGGCGCATTCATAGGATGCGCCAATTCTGGCACTTAGCCTCGCTCTTCCACGTTGCCCTGGTGCGGTGGCAGGGGGTAATAGGGTTGGGGTTGATGTCAGCTTATAATGCCAGCTGACATCAAGCCCAGGTTAGTAATGGAGAGGCGTCTATAAGACACCCCCATTACTAACCCCATAGTCAAAGTTAAAAAAAACACAAACACCCAGAATAAAGTCCTTTAATTGAAATAAAGACACAATCCTTTATTGTTCTAAATTAAACCATACTTACCGTCACGCCCATTCCAGCTGAAGCCAATGATCTCCTGCAATAAAAGAAAAATAATAAAGCAACCTCATCCTTACCTTTCCATGGTTCCCACGACAGCTTCAGCTCTGCTACATCGAGATGACAGGCTGGACCGCAGCAGAACGCTGCCATCCAGCCTGTCATCCCGCAGACACTGAGAAGCGCAGGCTTGCTTGCGCTGCTCAGCGTCTCTCTGTGACGACATCCAGATGAGCCGAGTTCATGTCCAATGAACTCGGCTCACCTCATGCACGTCACTGACAGCGTGGGAAAATTCTCACGCTGAAGCGGTGAGTGCAGGAGAATTCTCCCACGCTGTCAGTGACGTGCATAAGGTGAGCTCATGTCCAATGAACTCAGCTCACCTCCTGCACGTCACTGACAGCGTGGGAGAATTCTCCTGCACTCAGCGCTTCAGCGTGAGAATTCTCCCACGCTGAAGCGCTGAGTGCAGGAGAATTTTCCCACGCTGTCAGTGACGTGCATGAGGTGAGCCGAGTTCATTGGACATTAACTCGGCTCATCTGGATGCCCTCACAGAGAGACACTGTGGAGCGCAAGCAAGCCTGCGCTTCTCAGTGTCTGCGGGATGACAGGCTGGATGGCAGCGTTCTGCTGCGGTCCAGCCTGTCATCTCGATGTAGCAGAGCTGAAGCTGTCATGGGAACCATGGAAAGGTAAGGATGATGTTGCTTTATTATTTTTCTTTTATTTCAGGAGATCGTTGGCTTCAGCTGGAATGGGCATGATGGTAAGTATGGTTTAATTTAGAACAATAAAGAATTGTGTGTTTATTTCAATTAAAGGACTTTTTTCTGGGTGTTGTGTTTTTTTTAAATACTTTACTAGAAATTCATGGTGGTCATGTCTAATATTGGCGTGACCCCATGAATTTCGGGCTTAGGGCCAGCTGATAATGCCAAGCTGGCCCTAACCCCTTTATTACCCAGTGAGCCACCGCATCAGGGCCCTGGATGAGTTGGGTACAGCGCCAGAAGATGGCGCTTCTATGAACGCGCCATTTTCCGGGGTGGCTGCGGACTGCAATTTGCAGCGGGGGTGGCCCAGAAAGCTTGGGCCTCCCTGCGCTGCGGATTCCAGCCCCCAGCTGCCTAGTTGTACCTGGCTGGACACAAAAACAGGGCGAAGCCCCACGTCAATTTTCTTTAAATTATTTCATGAAATAAATAAGAAAAAAAGGGCTTCCCTATATTGTTGTGTCCGGCCAGGTACAAATAGGCAGCTGGTGGTTGGGGGCAGCCCGTTCCTGCCTGCTGTACCTGGCTGGACACAAATATAGTGCGAAGCCCCACGTCAATTTTTTTTAAATTATTTCATGAATTTCCTGAAATAATTTAAAAAAATTGAAGTGGGGCTTCGCACTATATTTGTGTCCAGCCAGGTACAGCAGGCAGGAACGGGCTGCCCCCATCCACCAGCTGCCTATTTGTACCTGGCCGGACACAACAATATAGGGAAGCCCTTTTTTTCTTAATTATTTCATGAATTTCATGAAATAATTAAAAAAAATTGAAGTGGGGCTTCGCACTATATTTGTGTCCAGCCAGGTACAGCAGGCAGGAACGGGCTGCCCCCAACCACCAGCTGCCTATTTGTACCTGGCCGGACACAACAATATAGGGAAGGCCTTTTTTTCTTAATTATTTCATGAATTTCATGAAATAATTAAAAAAAAAGTACGTGGGGCTTCGCCCTATTTTTGTGTCCAGCCAGGTACAACTAGGCAGCCGGGGGCTGGAATCTGCAGCGCAGGGAGGCCCAAGCTTTCTGGGCCCCCCCCCCCGCTAAAAATTGCAGTCCGCAGCCACCCCGGAAAATGGCGCGTTCATAGAAGCGCCATCTTCTGGCGCTGTACCCAACTCATCCAGGGCCCTGGTGCGGTGGCTCACTGGGTAATAAAGGGGTTAGGGCCAGCTTGGTATTATCAGCTGGCCCCAAGCCCAAAATTCATGGGGTCATGCCAGTATTAGACATGACCGCCATGAATTTCTAGTAAAGTATTTAAAAAAAACACAACACCCAGAATAAAGTCCTTTAATTGAAATAAACACACAATTCTTTATTGTTCTAAATTAAACCATACTTACCATCACACCCATTCCAGCTGAAGCCAACGATCTCCTGCAATAAAAGAAAAATAATAAACCAACCTCATCCTTACCTTTCCATGGTTCCCACGACAGCTTCAGCTCTGCTACATCGAGATGACTGGCTGGACCGCAGCAGAACGCTGCCATCCAGTCTGTCATCCCGCAGACACTGAGAAGCGCAGGCATGCTTGCGCTCCTCACTGTCTCGCTGTGACGGCATCCAGATGAGCCGAGGTCATGTCCAATGAACTCGGCTCACCTCATGCACGTCACTGACAGCGTGGGAAAATTCTCACGCTGAAGTGCTGAGTGCAGGAGAATTCTCCCACGCTGTCAGTGATGTGCATGAGGTGAGCTCATGTCCAATGAACTCAGCTCACCTCCTGCACGTCACTGACAGCGTGGGAAAATTCTCCTGCAATCAGCGCTTCAGCGTGAGAATTTTCCCACGCTGTCAGTGACGTGCATGAGGTGAGCCGAGTTCATTGGACATGAATTCGGCTCATCTGGATGTCGTCACAGAGAGACGCTGAGCAGCGCAAGCAAGCCTGCGCTTCTCAGTGTCTGCGGGATGACAGGCTGGATGGCAGCGTTCTGCTGCGGTCCAGCCTGTCATCTCGATGTAGCAGAGCTGAAGCTGTCGTGGGAAACATGGAAAGGTAAGGATGAGGTTGCTTTATTATTTTTCTTTTATTGCAGGAGATCGTTGGCTTCAGCTGGAATGGGCGTGACGGTAAGTATGGTTTAATTTAGAACAATAAAGGATTGTGTCTTTATTTCAATTAAAGGACTTTATTCTGGGTGTTTGTGTTTTTTTTAACTTTGACTATGGGGTTAGTAATGGGGGTGTCTTATAGACGCCTCTCCATTACTAACCTGGGCTTGATGTCAGCTGGCATTATAAGCTGACATCAACCCCAGCCCTATTACCCCCTGCCACCGCACCAGGGCAGCGTGGAAGAGCGAGGCTAAGTGCCAGAATTGGCGCATCCTATGAATGCGCCATTTCTGGGGCGGCTGATGGCTGGTGTTTCTAGCCTGGGAGGGGGCCAATATTCATGGCTCCCTTCCTGGGCTATTAATATCAGCCCCCAGCTGTCTGCCTAGCCTTTGCTAGCTATTAAATTAGGGGGGACCCCACGTCATTTTTTTTGGTGGGTCCCCCATTTTAATAGCTAGTAAAGGCTATGTATTCAGCTGGGGGCTGATATTAGTAGCCTGGGAAGCTCCGTGGGTATTACCCCCTTCCCAGGCTTCAAACATCTTCCCCAGCCGTCTGCTTAACCTCCGCTAGAGCCTAAAATTAAGTGGAACCCCACGCCAATTTTTTTAATAATAAATCCTTTATTTTAATACTAAATGACAAGTACAGTAACCAACACTATCACTGTACTTCATATATATGTGACTGACATGTTTCTATCTATCTAATCTATGTGTGATGCTCTATCTTTCTGTTCTAAATTGTCGGGTACCGCTGCTGAATTGCCGGCCGGCTTTTTTAAAGAGACAGTGCATGAAAACACTATTATTTTTTTAAATAAATCCTTTACACTAAATGACAAGTACAGTAAGCAACACTATCACTGTACTTATTATATATGTGACTGACATGTTTCTATCTATCTAATCTATGTGTGAAGCTCTATTCTTTCTGTTCTAAATTGTCGGGTACAGATGCTGAATTGCCGGCCGGCTTTTTTAAAGAGACGGTGCATGAAAACACTAATATTTTTTTTAATAAATCCTTTACACTAAATGACAAGTGCAGTAACCAACACTGTCACTGTGCTTCTTATATGTGTGACTGACATGTTTATATCTATCTAATCTATGTGTGATGCTCTATTCCTTCTTGTCTAAATTGTCGGGTACCGGTGTATGCCGCTGCTGAATTTGCCGGCCGGCTTTTTTAAAGAGAGTGTCTTCTGAGCCGTTTGTCAGCTTTTGGACACCTTTGCAGGTGTTTTCTATGTGTTTCTATGTGTTTTTGTTTGCCTGCCATTGGTTTTAACGGTGTTCGACGGTGTTCTAAGGTGTTCGACGAACAGTTCCTCGAACATCCCGGTGTTCGACGAACCGAACTGAACCCGAACACTACGGGGGTGGCTCAACACTAGTGGTGGTGCCCAGCTGACTGGAAGTATTACCTGCTATCCAATTAATAACCTGTTCACACTGATCAGTTCGCAATAGTGGTGTTGTTGCATGCTTCCATAGTAATTCGGTCAAGAACTGGGAGCGAGAACATGTGGCTGTTGGTTGTGGCACATTTTCACCTTGGCCACTGCCCTGTCCTCTGCACGCACCATCACGAGATCGTCCAGTTCCACGTCCCTTGCCACGCGCCTTGCCCATTCTAAATGAAGTAAAATAGCTTACACTCGCACTATCAATGGCAAAAGGGTAATAATAAGGAGATTTGAACCGTGGAAGAGGAAAACCACAGTTCTAGTTCTCTGGCCTTCACCAGAATCTTTTAAACAGATATATTTGTGTCTGAACCGTCAGCGAGACACTCAAACTGTTTTTTTTTTATGGAAAAAAGACAAAAAGGTGGATAACACCCAGATTTGAACCGGGGAAGGGGAAAACTACAGTTCTAATTTCCTGGCGTATACCAGACTTTTTTAAATAGACATATTTGTGTCTGAACAGTCAGCGAGACACTCAAACTGTTTTTTTTTATGGAAAAAAGGCAAAAAGGTGGATAACACCCAGATTTTAACCGCGGAAGAGGAAAACCACAGTTCTATTTCTCTGGCCTACACCAGAATATTTTAAACAGATCTGTTTGTGTCTAGACAGTCAGCGAGACACTCAAACTGTTTTTTTTTATGTAAAAAGGCAAAAAGGTGGATTACACCCAGATTTGAACCGTGGAAGAGGAATACCACAGTTCTATTTCTCTGGCCTACACCAGAATCATTTAAACAGATATATTTGTGTCTGAACAGTCAGAGAGACACTCAAACTGTTTTTTTTATGTAAAAAAGGCAAAAAGGTGGATACCCCCAGATTTGAACCATGGAAGAGGAAAACCACAGTTCTAATTTCCAGGTGTATACCAGACTTTTTTAAATAGATATATTTGTGTCTGAACAGTCACCGAGACACTCAAACTGTTTTTTTTTATGGAAAAAAGGCAAAAAGGTGGATAGCACCCAGATTTGAACCGTGGAAGAGGAAAACCTCAATTCTAATTTCCTGGCGTATACCAGACTTTTTTTAAATAGATATATTTGTGTCTGAACAGTCAGTGAGACACTCAAACTGTTTTTTTTTATGTAAAAAAGGTAAAAAAGTGGATAATACAGAGATTTGAACCGTGGAACTGCAAAACCACAGTTCTAGTTATCTGGCCGAAACCAGACTCTTTTAAACAGATATATTTGTGTCTGAACACTCACAGACACACTCACTTTTTTTTTGGGGGGAGGGGGAATACCAAAAGGTTAATATGACGGGTATTTGTACAATCTGACTGAGGAAAAAAAAAAAAAAAGAGGATTTAGATGAAAAACAAAGGATTTTTCCTGGCCCCTGAGACCAGGGGCTAAGTCTAGCAATTTGAGCAGCAGCAGCAGCACACAGGACTGTAATGCAGTATTTGTTGGTATAACCACTGCCTCTCCTATACTGCCTGCCTGCCTGATATCTGGGATGGATATTAGTCCTCAGAAGGACTGTTTGTTTGATTTTGCAGGCTTTAGAGACCCTACACTACCTATTTCGCAGTACAAAATCTCTCCCTAGCTCAGCAGCACTCTCAATACACTGTCTGATCCGGAGCGACTGTGTCCAAGATGGCGGCGCCCGGTTTTAAATACTCAAGGTGACGCTGTGCGGCCAGCCAATCACTGTAATGCCCACAACCAACATGGCTGCGGCATTACAGTGACTGGCTGGCAATCCCTGCATGTTCATTGGCTCTGTAAAGAGCGCCAAACATGCAGGGCGGAGACCCGAGCTCCTGCCCGAGTAACCCGAAAATGTTCGGTGCTCGCCGAACATCCCGAGTAGTGAGATGCTCGGGCGAGTACCGAGCAGTGCCGAGCATGCTCGCTCAACACCAATGGCGACATAAGCAAAACATCTTTCAAATTTCCGAATTATTTTTCACCACGAAATAAAAAAAAAATCTATACATGTTTGGTATCTGTATGCTCGTGCTCACTTGGAGAATTATATTGCAATGTCAGTTTTACCATAAAGTGAACATGGTAATAATAAAGCCTTAAAAACAATTATGGAATCGCACTTTTTTTGCTATTTCAATTCACTTGGAATTTTCTTCTGGCTTACCAGTGCATCACATGATAAAATGAATCGTGTTATTCAAAAGTACAACTCATCTAGCAAAAAACAAGCCCTCATATGGCTATGGGGATGAAAATAAAGAATAAAAAAATGATGGCTCTTGAAATAAGCGGAAGATAAAACAAAATAACAAAACTGGAAAATTGCAAGGTCATGAAAGATTTAAAGCTTAAAAGGGTTCTCCAAGAAGAAATCCAAGATGGGTGATGTGACCAAGATCAGGCTTCAACCTGTCCTAATTTGGGCGTAGGATGGGTTGCAGGCAGCCTGAAATTGGTGAAATAGCCCATCTTGGATTACTTCTTTGAGAACCCATTTAAGCTTCAGGGTCTTGTTGTATCATAGGCCCCTTTCTAGACTAGCCCCTATGGCGCAGTCACAGCTCCCATGGCCAACCGACTACAGCTCTCTTATTTAGACCTCAAAGCTAGCTCACAGCCACCCGAACAGTCATTTCAGTCATGTCTAAACAGGGCCGGCTCCTGGTTTTTGTGGGCCCTGGGTTAAAGAGTCTCACTGGGCCCCTTTAACACATTCAATGATACAAGATGCACAAGTACGTCAGAGAAATATAGGTATAGTATAATGCCAATGATTTCACTTATTTCTTACATTACATGAGTGATATCTTGTAAACTCAACAATAACTCAGAAACCAGTGAATCTTCGCAGCGCACAGTGCTTGCCCTGGAAGGATTCAAAAGATTTGATTTTAGACCGGACAGTATATTCCTCCATACAATATTATGGGCACCACATGGTTCTCCATATAATATTATAAGCACCACATAGTGCTCCATACAGTACTATGGGCACCACAGGGTCCTCCATATAGTATAATGGGCCCCATAAAATGCTCCATACAGTATAATGAGCCCCATATATTGCTTCATACAGAATTAATAAGCCCGAAATATTGCTTCATACAGAATAATGAACTCCATATAATGCTCCATACAGAATAATTAGCCTCATATAATGTTCCATACAGAATAATGGGCCCAACATAGTGCTCCATACAGAGTAATGGGCCTCATATAATGCTCTATACAGAATAATGGACCCCATATAATGCTTCATACAGAATAATGGAATAATGGACCCCATATAATGCTCCATAAAGAATAATGGACCCCATATAATGCTCCATACAGAATAATGGACCCCATATAATGCTACATACAGTATAATGAGCCCCATATATTGCTTCATACAGAATTAATGAGCCCCATATATTGCTTCATACAAAATAATGGGCCCCACATAGTGCTCCATACAGAATAATTAGCCTCATATAATGTTCCATAAAGAATAATGGACTCCATATAATGCTCCATACAGAATAATGGAATAATGGACGCTATATAATATTCCATAAAGAATAATGGACCCCATATAATGCTCCATACAGAATAATGGAATAATGGACCCCATATAATGCTCCATAAAGAATAATGGACCCCATATAATGCTCCATACAGAATAATATACCACATATAATGCTCCATACAGAATAATAAACCCAATTTAATGCTCCATACAGAATAATGGACCTTGCTGGCCGCAGGTCCTGTATCTTCACAGTCTTCTGGTGGCTCTCTACTCTGCTCAGCAAGCAGGGCGTGCTGTAGTGACATAATCTCGCCCTCTGCCCTGAGACGTCACAGAGTCAGAAGATAGGGAAGACACCGGAGCTGCGGTGGAACAGGGAGAGGTAAGTATTGCAAGTGCCGGGGCCCTAAGCAAGCAGGGCGCCCACTCATGGGCGCTGGCACTGGACTACCATGACTCACAGGCCCCATAGCGTGCCGGTGTCCTTAACAGTGAATGTGCCCCCCTGCTTGCTCAGGGCCCCGGCACTTGCCCAGGTACACTGGGTGGTGACTCCGGCCCTGTGTCTAAAGCTTATGGCTCTGCAGCAGATAAACTCAGTGCTGGTAAGCACACTGGAATCATAGTATCCTTAGTCCCTATATGATATTCAGCCCTCCAAGATTGTCCCTACTTGACCAGGAACCAAAGGACCAACCATCAGCTATTCCATGCAACCATCAAATTGTGTTTAAGTTAAAAAATATAAAATCTGAATCACTCCCATTTTCCCATAAAAAAAATCTTGTATCGCCTTGTTCATAAAAGTCTGTTTCACAAAACGTAACACTAGTTAACATGTACAGTAAATGTTGTAGAGAGAAAAAAACGTAAAACGCCAGAATTGCATTTTTTGATCTCTAAAGATACAGCCTGGGACGTATTAGTACACACCAGGCTGTAACCCCCGGTTCAGTGAGGGCTCCGGCGGTGAGCACGCACTGAGCCGGGCACATGTCAGCTGATTCTTACAGCTGACATGTGCCTGCAACAGCCGCGGGTGGAATCGCGATTGACCCGCGGCTGTCTCTGACAGCGGCATTTAACAGTGCCGCGCCGGAAGCGCGTCTCTTACCCCGCCCATCGGTGACCCCTTCACGTGATCGCGGGTCACCGATGGGTGGTCATGACAACCCTGGGTCTGCAGCAGACTCCAATGGTTGTCATGAGCTGATCGCTATGAGCGCCACCTAGTGATCGGTGCTCATAGCACAGGTGCATTTCTGCTGCATACAGGGGATCTACTCGTCCCCTGTATGTAGCAGAGGCAATCAGACAAGTGCTGCTTATAGTCTCCTATGGAGACTATAGAAGCAAGCAAAAAGTGAAAAAAAAAAAAGATTTTAAAAATATTTAAAAAATTTAAAAAACATAAAAGTTTAAATCACCTTTCGCCCCATTCAAAATAAAATAATAATAAAAAAAACACATACACATATTTGGTATCACTGCGTTCAGAATCGCCCGATCTATCAATATAAAAAAAGAATTAATCCGATCGGTAAACTGCGTAATGAGAAAAAAATTCTAAACGCCAGAAGTACTTTTTTGGTCGCTGCAAAATTGCAATAAAATCCAATAACAGGCGATAAAAACATTGAATCTACCCCAAAATGGTATCAATAAAAACTTCAGCTCAGCGAGCAAAAAATAAGCCCTTACCCGGCCCCAGATCCCAAAAAATGGAGACGCTATGGGTCTTGGAAAATGGCACTTTTTTTTTTTTTTTTAGCAAACTTTGGAATTTTTTTTCACCACTTAAATAAAAAAGAACCTATACATGTTTGGTGTCTGCGAACTCGTAATGACCTTGAGAATAATAATGGCAGGTCAGTTTTAGCATTCCTTGAATGTGGTAAAAAAAATAAAAAAAAAACATCTGTGGTATTGCACTTTTTTTGCAATTTCACCGCACTGGGAATTTTTTTCCTGTTTTCCCGTACACGATATGGTAAAACAAGTAATGTCGTTCAAAATTACAACTCATCCAGCAAAAAATAAGCCCTCACTTGGCCATATTGACCAAAAAATAAAAACGCTATGGCTCTGGGAACAAGGAGAGCAAAAAACGAAAATGCAAAAACGGAAAATCCCAGGGTTGCGAAAGGGTTAAATTAAAAGTGATCAAAACATCATATACTGTATATCCCAATGAAAAGTTCAGCTAAACAAAAGCCCTCACACAGCTACACAGACATAAAAATAAAATTATTACAGGTTTCAAAAAATGGTGAAACAAACTCAATTTACTTTTGTTTAACAGCTTCTGAGTTTTTACACCAATTAAATAAAAAAAAAGCTATGCAAATTTTCTAGTGCCGTAATTGTATTGACCTAAAGAATAATGTTTTTGCAACATGATGAAATCCATTTTGTCACCATTGTATCTCATTTGGAATTTTCTTTCCCATTTTTCAGTACATTTTATGGTAAAATTAATGGTGTAATTTAAAACTACAACTCATCCTGCAAAAAAAAACAAACCCTCCAATGGCTATGTTGACAAAAAATTGTTTAATGGGTTTTATCCTTTCAACCCCTGAGCCTGTTTTCACCTTCCTGACCAGGCCAAATTTTACAATTCTGACCATTGTCTCTTTAGGAGGTTATTACACTTGTACACTTCAATTTATCCCAGTGATTCTGAGTGTATCCCATTTTAATTAATCTTAGGGCTGATATCTTTTGTGTTTATTTGTGAAAATAATAGAATTTTGGCGAAAATTTTTAAAATTTTCCACTATTCAAACTTTAAGTTTTTATGCCTTTGAACCAGATGGTTAATAAAAAAAAATTCCACATGTCTACTTTGCATCAGAATCATTTTTGAAATATATACTGTATATATTTTTTTGTTAGAAAGTTAGAAGGATTAAAAGTAGAGATGAGCAAACTTGAACTGTAAAGGTTGGGGTTCGACCCAGACACTTAGTGTCCGGTACTGAACTCCGAACACGGACTTAACCCGTGAGTCCGTTTTAGTGTTCTGAGTTCCAGGTAAAGTCTGGGAGGAGAGAGAAAACCATTTTACAACATCAAAGTTTGAGTCCCCATTGACTTCTATGGGGTTCGGGGTCTGGTTAAAGTTCAAGTAGAGTTCTGGTACACGAACCAAACTTTAAACTAAAGGTAGATCAAACCTGACAAACCCGTACTTCCATGGGTCTGCTCATCCCTACTTAAAAATTGATCAGAAATTTCTCAATTTTCCAACAAAATTTACAAAATCAATTTTATTAGGGACCACATCAAATTTGAAGTGACTTTGTGAGACATATATGACAGAAATAACCCAAAAGAGACACCATTTTAATAACTGCATCTCTCAAAGTGCTCAAAACCACATTCAATAATTTTATTAACTCTTTAGGTGCTGTCATGCAAGGTGTAGGAAAGACTTAAGGCCCCGTCACACTAAGCGACGCTACAGCGATCCCGACAACGATACCACCTGTCAGGGATCGTTGCTGCGTCGCTATGTCCAGACCATTAAGACACGACAAGCGATCTCACAGCAGGGGCCTGGTCTCTGCTAAGTGTCAAACGTAGCGAGATTGCTGCTGAGGTCGCTGTTGCGACACAAAACTTGTGACTCAGCAGCGATCTCGCTAACGATCTCGTTTAGTGTGACGGGGGCTTTAGTGCAACCAAAGGGAAGAGGGAAATGGAGTCCAGACTCTAGGGAAAGGGGAGAATGGAGACCTCTTAGATAGATCTAATCTCACCCTGTCTCCTTATAATGGTCCTTCACCAAACGCCACACGCATACCTCTCCCTGTCATTCCCTGGTGTTGGGCCCTGGCTAGGGAATGGAAGAGATGAGCATTAGTTGATCCCCACTGACCATAACAGACAACAAGGGGGGATAAACAAGGGAAAATCGCTTAGCTTTAGATGACTCCAGACAAATGCACACACGTCCTCTAGCACCAGAGAGGTAGAAGTACTGCTCTTGCTTAAACCTTCACAAGGGATAATGTGAATATCGCTGGCACCTCCCTCTGGCACACAGCAGGTATTTATACATCCAGGCCAGGGTGTTAATTAGCCAGAGGAAGGTAGACGCTGGGTCCTAGAGAGACAGCTTCCAGAAGAAGTCTGTACTGCCAAATGAAGAGATCTCCTGCGACCAACTGCAGGGCGATTGTCTCTCACTTCTGACACACCCGTGACAGGTGCTTCACAGAAATTAAAGTAATGTGGAAGGAAAAAAATTAAAATTTTACTTTTCCCACAAAAATGTTGATTTTTTCTATTTTTACAAGGGTAATAAGAGAAAATGGACCATTCAGTTTGTTGTGCAACTTCTCCTGAGTAGTGTTGAGCCACCCCCGTAGTGTTCGAGTTCGGTTCGGTTCGTCGAACACCCGTGTGTTCGCCGAACTGTTCGTCGAACTGTTCGTCGAACACCTTCGAACACCGTTAAAACCAATGGCAGGCAAACAAAAACACATAGAAACACATAGAAAACACCTTCAAAGGTGTCCAAAAGCTGACAAACTGCTCAGAAGACACAACTAACACATGGAAAAGTGACAAGTACATATAGTCATGCGAAAAGAAAAGAGGTGGAGGAGTAAAAGGAGGGGGAGACACAGATATAGGCATGTCATGCCCTTCTAAAATCCAAAAAGTGAGAAGCCGACACGTTCAGTCCGCTCCTGCCCGTGCCACCTCCGTGTCGCCGGGTTTGTGCCAGAGCCGCGGTGAACCCTGACGGCCAGCCCCCCTCTCCCAATACTGGTGCCTGTCCGCTGGTGGGTCGAGCAAGCCCCGCTGTGGTGGAGGCAGCTCTAAGCTTTTTAATTTAAATTGTCTCTCTAATTTGAATGAATACACTTTAAATCCATTTACAAGGATCTATTGGAGGGCAAGTCTCATGCCAGCAGCCGCGTAATTCCAGCTCCAGTAGCGTCCACTAAAGCTGCTGCAGTTAAAAAGCTTTTATAAGGATCGAGCTCGGCTGTCCACCGCAAGGCATCCTACTGCCAGTCCCAGCCCCTATGCCTTGGGGTGCCTCCTGATGCTCTTCACTGAGTATCCCGTGGTCCCGAAGCATTTCCTTTGAAAAAATTAAGTGTCCAAACTACAGATGGTGTAGCTTGTTTAACAGCCGGGATAATCCGCTGACTAGCAGACACTGCTACTAGGCACAAAGTATTTCCTGGGCTAGATGCAGTTAAAAATTTGTAATTAGATACTCTCGTTGGATGCTGAGAAAGCATTCCATAGAGTCTCCTGGCACGCCATATATGATTCTCTTAAAAAGCTTGGGGTAGGGGTCTAGGGGACCCTTTTATAGCCAAAATCACGGCACTGTATCACAATACGTCACCTAGGCTGAAGATAAATGGAACTGTAGCACCCTGAGGGCTCGGTTGCTACAGACGTATTGCACCTCACCCAGAGGTGTGATATCTCACTCTCAGGTAAGGATGGAGTGTGGATCAGGACCCGACACCTGCATGCATTACACCACATTGCCATGGGGCAGGGCGACCAATATGCCTCTGAGATGGGCATGACAGTCCCTGTCCCTGGCTGGAGTGGGGGGAGGGAACACTGAGGAAGGGGAACCCTGTAGTGCAGGAGCAGGGAGGAAGCAGTTCCTGGGTGCATTGAGAAGGGAGTATAAAAGGTGGGCACCATCTTAGTTCAGTGCAGAGAAGTCTGAGCAGAAGTGGCAGGGAGCAGGGGCTCTGCATGAGCTCTGCTCCGGAGGCGGGCCTAGTAACAGAGGCCCAGGCCTGGAAGAGGGAGAAGGAAGGAAGAGGAGCGGAGAAGGCTCCAGGAACGAGGAATGAAGGGATCCCAGGGGTGCGGATGGGCGAGTCGCCACCGCACGCCCGAATCCACCTGCGTGGAGGGGTCAGGCCAAAGGGGGAGACCGGTCCCCGAAACTAGTGGAGGCAGGAAACGACCCTCAGCTAGAAACCGGAGGCTGTGACATTTTATGTGGCGCAGCCCCTCGCTACACCCGCTAGGAAGGCACCACATAGGGTCAGGGAAACTGGCGCCAAGTTTACCAAGAGGAGGCCCGAGGCAGCCGGACAGAAGGGTTGGTAAGAAAGGCCAGACAAAGGACACACAAAGGGGGTCCTGTGAAGCGCTCCAAAGTTATCTGGGAGTTGTCTGAGCCCCTCACTTGGTGAGCACAGTACGACGTGGGCAGCCGTTACCTGCAGACGTGGTCTGGATAATAAGAACTGTGAGTAAAGGCCCTGGACTGCATCACTGACTTCGTGTCGTTACTGCTGCTGCCCTGCACCATCACCCCCATCCTCCGCATACACTGCCCTGAGGCTATACTCCTCCCGTGGGGAGTTATGCTACGCTCTGCTGCACCCACAACACCAG
Organism: Phyllobates terribilis; assembly: GCF_046119375.1. Classification (NCBI taxonomy): domain Eukaryota; kingdom Metazoa; phylum Chordata; class Amphibia; order Anura; family Dendrobatidae; genus Phyllobates; species Phyllobates terribilis. Next base: position 210,500,593 of record NW_027362771.1, read on the forward strand.
CCTCAGCGGTCTGCCCTGCAGCGGCGGTTCACTCTGACTGCAATCCACGGGTGGCATAGTCGGATATTTAAACATCAAAACCACATGAATAGTTCCGCCACTGGTTTGACCACCCTGAGCCACGGAACCGGGTCGCCGCCACGAAGACTACAGCCACCAGCATCCACCAAAAAGGGTCCGGCTCTGTGTGTCCCAAGGCCCAGGGGGTGCATCAGAACATTTTCATCACCTTTCACAATCACCAATGGGACAAGGCAGGGATGTCCTCTGTCCCCTCTCTTATACATCCTAGTGACGGAGCACCTGCTCTCATCAATTCGCCATAACCCCAATATTAGGTGGATTGAGGTGGGAGGCACCGAGTACAAGTGCTCTCTATTTGCTGATGATGTCCTAGTATATATCACTCAATCACATATATCCATCCATGCTGTTATGGCTGAAATAGATCACTTTGTTACATGGTCAAATTTTAAAATCAATGCAGCGAAGTCTGAGGCCCTCGATGTCTCCCTCCCCAAATCCATATAGGATTCCATCCAGTCCAACTTTCCCTTTGCCTGGCCCTCACAGGGTATCAAATACTTAGGAATTCCTATTCATAGAGACCTCTCCCATCTAAGTTATCTTAATTTTGGGCCCTTTATTGAGCAACTCCATACAGACCACGGATGGCAAGTTAGAACTGTAAGATTCACTACGTGAACCACTGGTGTTTTGTGGAAAAGCACATGTACACTGTGTTCCAAATTATTATGCAAAAAGTGTTTAGGAGTGATAAAGGAAGAATTTGTTTGTTTGTCAGTTAAACTCATTGATGGTGATGTGTGTCAGGGCTCTTTATATCACTGTAAGCAATTGCAGACACCTGTGCTAATTAGTTTGGCACGTGTGTCCAATGAAAGGCAAGACTACTTAAGAAGGCTGTCTCACATTATTAAGCAGCCTACATTTTCTGCCAAAATGGGAAAGAAAAAGGATGTGTCGGCTGCTGAGAAGCAACAAATTGTGGAGTGTTTAGGTCAAGGCATGACTACAATCAACATTGTGCGATGATCAGGATGAAGTGTCTTGGCAATCAAGTAGTATGTAGCTGATTCACAGTACACACGTGTGCGTGCTGATAAGGGCAAATTGAGGACTCTTTCCTACAGGCAATTACGTCAGGTTAAAAGAGCAGCGGCAAAAAAGCCTTGTCATAGCAGCAGACAAGTTTTTGAAGCTGCTGGTGCCTCCAACGTCCCCCGAACAACAAGATGCAGGGTCCTTCAGAGGTTTGCAGCTGTGCATATGCCATCCTGTCGACCTCCTCTATCCACTTCACACAAGCAGAAATGGCTCCAGTGGGCCTAACATTACATGAAGACTGATTTCAAAACTGTTTTGTTCACGGATGAGTGCCGTGCAGCGCTCGATGGTCCAGATGGATGGAGTGGAGGATGGCTGGTTGATGGACACCCCACGCAAACACGGCTACAGCGCCAACAAGGAGGAGGTGGAGTAATGTTTTGGGCTGGAATCATGGGGAGAGAGATTGTCGGCCCCTTTAGGATCCCTGAAGGCGCTAAAGATGAACTCCATAATGTATGTGGATTTTCTCAAACAGCACTTCCTGCCATGGTTCAAGAAGAAGAACCGTGTATTTCACAGCAAGATCATTTTTTTGCATGATAATGCACCATCTCATGCTGCACATAAAACATCTGCATCTCTGGCTGATGTGGGCATAAACGGGGACAAACTTATGGTGTGACCCCCATGCTCCCCTGACCTCTACCCCATTCAGAACCTCTGGAGCATCATCAAAAGGAGCGTCTATGATGGCGGGAGGCAGTTCACATCTAAGCAACAGCTCTGGGAGGGTATTCTGTCCTCATGCAAAACAATTGAAGCAGAAACCATCCAAAACCTGACAAATTCAATGGACGAGAGAGTTCAGAAGCTCCTTTCGAACAAGGGGTCCTATGTGAAAATGTAACATCACCTAGAATAAAGTTTTGAGTTGAAAACTGTTTGATTTCAGTTTCTAATAACCTGCTAATGCTTATAATTTCAAAAATGACCATTTTTTTGGTCTTTATTAAAATGAAAAGGTTGATCGAAAAGTTTGGGGGATCTAAGAGTGTGGCAACCCAGTAGTCATGATTACTTCGAATTCTGACAATATGAGGGTCATGTTGCAGGTAGTGCAGCAAGAAGGCACTTATGTGTCTTGCGCATCTCGGAGCCCCAAAATTATTTTCCGGGCTAGATGCAGCTAAAAATTATTATTAATTTTAAATCTGGTGGAGCTTAGTATAGATGGCCTAATAGGATCAGTGCTGCACACTGCTACAAAGCCCAAATTATTTTCCAGTCAAGATACAGATAAACATGATTAGTAATTTTAAATCTGGTGGAGCTTATTATAGATGGCCTAATAGAATCAGTGCTGCACACTGCTACAAAGCCCAAATTATTTTCCAGCCAAGATACAGATAAACATGATTAGTAATTTGAAAGCTTAAAACGGTTGGTAGGGTGATTTTAACCAATCATCACGCTTTTACTCTCCCCAGGATGACACAGGGGTAGAAAAGTCGTTTCGGATCCATGATTTGTTCATCTTTATGAACGTGAGTCTGTCTACATTATCAGTGGAGAGCCGCGTGCGCTTATCTGTCAGCACACCACCAGCAGCGCTGAACACACGTTCAGACAGAACGCTGGCTGCGGGGCATGACAAGATCTCCAAGGCGTAAGTGGCTAGCTACGGCCATTTATCCAGATTGGAAGCCCAAAAAGAGCAAGGGTCCAGTGACACAGTCGTGGCTTCAATGTTTACTTGGAGATACTCCTGTACCATCGTCTCTAGGCGTTGACTATGTGTCAGACTTCTTGTCTCCTGTGGCCTTGCAAAGGATGGGCTAAAAAAGTGGTGAAATGATTCCGCAAAATTGATGTTACCAGCAGATACTGTGGTTCTGTTATGGTTTGAGTGCTGAACACTTGACGGTCCCACGGTTGGCAAGTTGGAACTGTGAGATTCACTACGTGCACCACTGGTATTTTGTGGAAAAGCACATGTAAGATTCTGCAACAGTCTCTGCTGATACTCCTGCATGCGTGCATCCCTTTCTATGGCAGGAATAATTTCTGCAAATTTACTTTTGTACCGGGGATCTAACAGTGTGGCAACCCAGTAGTCAGGATTATTTCTAATTCTCACAATTCGAGGGTCATGTTGCAGGTAGTGCAGCAAGAAGGCACTCATGTGTGTTGCGCATCCAGGAGCACCAAGTCCCTGTTGTGTTGGTGGCGAGGTAGCAATCATGCTTCCTTCCTCTGTCCTCTCCCCCCAACCTCGCAAAACAGAAATGTGATCAAGGTCTCCCTCATCTGATGTGTCTTCCATCAGTTCGTCCTACACTTCTTCCTGGGCTCCTGCACCTTCCTCACTAGTTTGGCTGCTACCATGCGCCCTGGTAAAATCATCTCCCCCACCCTCACATGCCTGCCGCCTTGGTGCTGCCGACCGTCTGGACCTTGCAGATGTTAGCCCTTCCGCATACAACTCCTCCTCCTCTACTTCCTCCACCTCCTCTTGTGCCACTACCTGACTCCGAATTCTGTTTAACATGTGCTCCAGCATGTAAATCACCGGAATAGTCATGCTGATAATGGCATCGTCAGCACTAAACATCTTCGTCGCCATTTCAAAACTGTGCAGAAGGGTGCATAGGTCCCTGATCTGAGACCACTCCTCCAGCGTGATTTGCCCCACCTCTGAATCTCGTTGGCCCAGGCTATACGTCAGAACGTATTGCACCAGGGCTTGTCGGTGCTGCCACAGTCGCTGCAACATGTGCAGAGTTGAATTCCACCGGGTAGGCACATCGCATTTTAGCCGGTGAAGTGGCAGGCCCAACGACTTCTGTAGAGATGTAAGTCGCTGAGCTGCGGGATGCGAACGGCGGAAGTGAGCACACAGCGACCGTGCCCTCTGCAGAAGGCCATCTAGTCTGGGATAGTGGGCTAAAAATTGCTGGACAACCAGGTTCAACACGTGAGCCATACAAGGCACGTGTGTGACATTGCCCCGGCGAAGGGCCACACCCAGGTTTGCAGCATTGTCGCACACGTCCTTCCCTGGTTTCAGGTCCAGTGGAGACAACCATTCATGAAATTGGTTCTCCAGAGCTGACCACAACTCCTCAGCTGTGTGACTCACATTTCCCAGACATTTCAATGTAAAAACCGCCTGATGACGTTGAGCCCTACTGCCAGCATAGTAAGGAGGTGTGCAGGATCCCTTCTGCGCAGTTAGAAAGCTTGTGGCATGACCAGACAGGCTTTGGGTGCAGGTGGAAGACCGAGAGGAGGTTGAGGAGGCAGAAGCAGTGGAGGAAAAATGACATAAAGAGGATTGACGCACAACTCGTGGGGACGGCAAGACTTGGACAGCAGCCCCTTGTCCTGCTGTCACCATAGCTACCCAGTGCCCAGTCAGCGACATGTAACGCCCCTGTCCATGCCTACTCGTCCAAGTGTCTGTGGTGAAATGCACCCTGTCACACACAGAGTTTCTCAAAGAAGCGGTGATGTTGTGTGCGACATGCTGGTGGAGCGCAGGCACACCTTTCTTTGAGAAGTAGTGCCGACTGGGCATCTGGTACTGGGGCAATGCGACGGACATAAGGTCTCGAAAATCCTCTGTGTCCACCAGGCGGAAAGGCAGCATTTCTGTAGCCAAGAGCTTGCAGATGGTGAAATTCAACCTCTTAGCTTTCTCATGGCTAGGAGGAAATGGTCTTTTACTTGTCCACATCTGAGGGACCGAGGGCTGGCTATTGTGCTTAGACGGGGTTGATAAGGGTGTCCCCGGCAAACTGCCGGTCTGTGAGGAAGATGCAGGCGGACATGTTAGGTTGCCTTGATCCAAAGGTGGTGCTATCGATGTCGGACAGCGCTCAAGACCAGCTGGTGTTACCACCTCCAAAGAAAATGATGACCTGCCAATCACGCTGGCTGTTGCGGGTAAAGAGGTGGCAGGTCTGCGCCCCAAAACAGGTGTGACTGCTGTCCCCCCAGTCACAGAGGATGAAGAGGCCGCGGATGCACAAGATATGGCAGACGGTGGTTGGCCCGGCCGGCTAGACCGCATTGTAGCACACTGAGCTTCCCACTGCAACTTATGCTTCATGTCCATGTGCCGGTTCATGCATGAAGTACCCAAACTATGTATTTTTTGGCCTCTACTTAGCTTTTGCTGACAAATGTTACAGATAACACGAGTTGGGTCATATTTATCGATCTGAAAAAATGCCCAGGCTATGCAAGGCTTAGCACCCATGCGACCTGAAGAGCCACCACGACTTGTGGTGAGAGGCAGAGTTGTGTTTGAGGATGCAGTTGTTGACGTGCTTCCAGTACTACGTCTCTGTCCAGGAAGGCGCAACCTGACCTCGTCGTCACTAGCATCTTCCTCCACCTCCTCTGCTGACCTCATCTCTTGGCTGACTGTGGGTTGACAGTAAGTGGGATCTCCGACCTCATCATCATCACCCTGTGCGTTATCACACCCGTCGTCCTCAGAGCCAACCTGTTCCTGCCCTGACAAAAAACTAAAGTTGTCGCTCCAATCAGGTATTTGAGTCTTATCATCGTCTTCCTCATTGTCTCCACCAACAGGAGTTACAGTTTGGGAATGAGGGTCTACATTATGGTCAGAACCTTCTGCGTCTGGTCCTGGATCCGACTCATAAAGATTCTGGGCATCAGTGCAGATCATTTCCTCGTCTGGATTCACAGAAGCGCTGGAGTCGACCTCTGATTCCCAGGCTATAGTATGAGTAAACAGCTCTGCAGACTCAACCATCTGTTCTACCTCATACTCAGACGGGCAGCTGGAGATTTGGGAGCTGTGAGGAAGCAAGTGCGATTTGGGTGACACCTTTGAGGACTGGAGTATTTGTGATGTTGAAGTTGATGTGGAGGAGAGCCCACTTAAAGGAGCACTTGATATCCGTTGAAGCACCTGCTGTTTTTGTGCCTCATCTGGAATTTGTAGCGATTGGCGTGGCCGTAAGAAAGGGATCTTATCACATTGTCCGCTAAAAGAAGTAGACATTTTAGTTTGGCTGGAAGATGGTCTTTCTTCTGCACCTACCCCACGGACACAACCTTTTTTCCCCTTCCCAACACGCCTATTCCCCTTTCCACCAGCAGCAGGCCTTTTTCCACTCATTTTGGTGGTTAACTAATTCACAACTCTGGAGTTGTTTGCACAAAAAAACAATGGATGGTAACCGAGCAGAGCTGAGTGGCCAAACTGTGGTATTAGGCCAAAACTATTGGCTGGGTTAGATGCAGAAAAAAATTATTTTTAATTTGCAACCTGATGGAGGTCAGTATAGATGGACTAATAGACCAAGTCCCACACACCGCTAGAAGCCCAAATATTTTTTCAGAGCTAGATGCAGAAAATTTTTTTATTCAATTTGCAACCTGATGGAGGTCAGTATAGATGGACTAATAGACCAAGTCCCACACACTGCTAGAAGCCCAAATATTTTTTCAGAGCTAGATGAAGAAAAAAATTATTTTTAATTTGCAACCTGATGGAGGTCAGTATAGATGGACTAATAGACCAAGTCCCACACACTGCTAGAAGCCCAAATATTTTTTCAGAGCTAGATGCAGAAAAAAATTATTTTTAATTTGCAGCCTGATGGAGGTCAGTATAGATGGACTAAAAGACCAAGTCCCACACACTGCTAGAAGCCCAAATATTTTTTCAGAGCTAGATGCAGAAAAAAAATATTTTTAATTTGCAACCTGTTGGAGGTCAGTATAGATGGAGTAATAGAACAAGTCCCACATGCTGCTAGAAGCCCAAATATTTTTTCAGAGATAAATGAAGAAAAAAATTATTTTTAATTTGCAACCTGATGGAGGTCAGTATAGATGGACTAATAGACCAAGTCCCACACACTGCTAGAAGCCCAAATATTTTTTCAGAGCTAGATGCAGAAAAAAATTATTTTTAATTTGCAACCTGATGGAGGTCAGTATAGATGGACTAATAGACCAAGTCCCACACACTGCTAGAAGCCCAAATATTTTTTCAGAGCTAGATGCAGAAAAAAATTATATTCAATTTGCAACCTGCTGGAGGTCAGTATAGAAGGACTAATAGAACAAGTCCCACACACTGCTAGAAGCCCAAATATTTTTTCAGAGCTAAATGAAGAAAAAAATTATTTTTAATTTGCAACCTGATGGAGGTCAGTATAGATGGACTAATAGACCAAGTCCCACACACTGCTAGAAGCCCAAATATTTTTTCAGAGCTAGATGCAGAAAAAAATTATGTTCAGTTTGCAACCTGATGGAGGTCAGTATAGATGGACTAATAGAATGATGCTATGCCCAAAAGATTTTACTTCACTAGGTGCAGTAAAAAAATTGGTATTCTATACACAGGTGGTATATCTTGAAACACAGATAGGCTACTCCACTGACTAACACACTCTGCAATAGGCCAAAAAGGATTAGCTTTGCTAGATTCAGCCAAATGCTGTGAAAAAAACTTGCACAGCACTGGCACAGACCTGCCTGGCAAAAACTGATAGGAACTGATGTAACCTAGTCCTGAAAAGGACTCCAATTACAATTAGTCTTTACTCCCACAATCTATCTATTTAAGAGCACAGACCTGCCTGATAAAAGTCGTAGGAAATGCTGTAACCTAGTCCTTAAAAGGACTGCAATCACAACTATTCCCTACTCCCAAGCTATCTGTATATTTGTGCGAAAATTGGCTTGAAATTAACAAGGTATAGCGCACACAGCAACAGCGGTGCCGTCTAACACGCAGCTGCAGCAGTGAGAAAATGGTGGCGACGGGGAAAATGGCTTGGTCTTATAGGGCAAGGACATGTGACATACACTGCCAATCACACATGCCCTTGCTTGTGTGAAAAAAAGCACTTCGCTCCGTGTGTGCGCTGCTGATAGGCTGACAGATTGCACCTCCCCACTGTAAATGCGGGAAAGAGAAAAAAAAATGGAGATCTTCATTGTTCCTGCAGAGATCCATCCCCTGCCCCTCCCCCCGCCCCGCTGTACACTCAAACTGCGTATTAACATTAATTTTCATCATTACTGAGAAAAAATCCAGTTATGATTTTGGTGCACGAACAGTTATCGAACATAACCTCGAACAGCCGAATTTTTCTCAAATTGTTCGTGTTCGCCGACCGGCTCGAACACCGCCAAAAACAGCTCGAATTTGAGATTGGCGAACAGTTCGAGTAGAACAACGCTCATCTCTAGCTCAGACAACTCCCAGATAACTTTGGAGCGCTTCACAGGACCCCCTTTGTGTGTCCTTTGTCTGGCCTTTCTTACCAACCCTTCTGTCCGGCTGCCTCGGGCCTCCTCTTGGTAAACTTGGCGCCAGTTTCCCTGACCCTATGTGGTGCCTTCCTAGCGGGTGTAGCGAGGGGCTGCGCCACATAAAATGTCACAGCCTCCGGTTTCTAGCTGAGGGTCGTTTCCTGCCTCCACTAGTTTCGGGGACCGGTCTCCCCCTTTGGCCTGACCCCTCCACGCAGGTGGATTCGGGCGTGCGGTGGCGACTCGCCCGTCCGCACCCCTGGGATCCCTTCATTCCTCGTTCCTGGAGCCTTCTCCGCTCCTCTTCCTTCCTTCTCCCTCTTCCAGGCCAGGGCCTCTGTTACTAGGCCCGCCTCCGGAGCAGAGCTCATGCAGAGCCCCTGCTCCCTGCCACTTCTGCTCAGACTTCTCTGCACTGAACTAAGATGGTGCCCACCTTTTATACTCCCTTCTCAATGCACCCAGGAACTGCTTCCTCCCTGCTCCTGCACTACAGGGTTCCCCTTCCTCAGTGTTCCCTCCCCCCACTCCAGCCAGGGACAGGGACTGTCGTGCCCATCTCAGAGGCATATTGGTCGCCCTGCCCCACGGCAATGTGGTGTAATGCATGCAGGTGTCGGGTCCTGATCCACACTCCATCCTTACCTGAGAGTGAGATATCACACCTCTGGGTGAGGTGCAATACCTCTGTAGCAACCGAGCCCTCAGGGTGCTACAGTTCCATTTATCTTCAGCCTAGGTGACGTATTGTGATACAGGGCCGTGATTTTGGCTATAAAAGGGTCCCCTAGACCCCTACCCCAAGCTTTTTAAGAGAATCATATATGGCGTGCCAGGAGACTCTATGGAATGCTTTCTCAGCATCCAACGAGAGTATCTAATTACAAATTTTTAACTGCATCTAGCCCAGGAAATACTTTGTGCCTAGTAGCAGTGTCTGCTAGTCAGCGGATTATCCCGGCTGTTAAGCAAGCTACACCACCTGTAGTTTAGACACTTAATTTTTTCAAAGGAAATGCTTCGGGACCATGGGATACTCATTGAAGAGCATCAGGAGGCACCCCAAGGCATAGGGGCTGGGACTGGCAGTAGGATGCCTTGCGGTGGACAGCCGAGCTCGATCCTTATAAAAGCTTTTTAACTGCAGCAGCTTTAGTGGACGCTACTGGAGCTGGAATTACGCGGCTGCTGGCATGAGACTTGCCCTCCAATAGATCCTTGTAAATGGATTTAAAGTGTATTCATTCAAATTAGAGAGACAATTTAAATTAAAAAGCTTAGAGCTGCCTCCACCACAGGGGGGCTCGCTCGACCCACCAGCGGACAGGCACCAGTATTGGGAGAGGGGGGCTGGCCATCAGGGTTCACCGCGGCTCTGGCACAAACCCGGCGACACGGAGGTGGCACGGGCAGGAGCGGACTGGCCGTGTCGGCTTCTCACTTTTTGGATTTTAGAAGGGCATGACATGCCTATATCTGTGTCTCCCCCTCCTTTTACTCCTCCACCTCTTTTATTTTCGCATGACTATATGTACTTGTCACTTTTCCATGTGTTAGTTATGTCTTCTGAGCAGTTTGTCAGCTTTTGGACACCTTTGAAGGTGTTTTCTATGTGTTTCTATGTGTTTTTGTTTGCCTGCCATTGGTTTTAACGGTGTTCGAAGGTGTTCGACGAACAGTTCGACGAACAGTTCGGCGAACACACGGGTGTTCGACGAACCGAACCGAACTCGAACACTGCGGGGGTGGCTCAACACTAATGATGATATAATCACCATCACCACCCGCTTCTCTGTCTACTGAAATGCTTGCTGCTCACAATTTAAAAGGAGGCTTTGCAGGTGGAGCATGATGAGATGGAGCAAAAGGCTATACAGGGTGATTCTACACAGCCCAGTCTCATCTCATCTTCTCAACGCGGATTGGGTGATAATGAAGAGAAGGAGGAACAGGAGCTGGTTTCCTGCGGTACAGAGGGTACTACCCACACCACCTTCATCCCGTCTGTTCAGTGTGAATGGCCAGAAAAGGGGACGAGAGGGAAGATGAGGAGGATGACCAGGAGTAGTATGAGGAGGAGAACATGGACAGTTGTCCTCTTGGTGGGGACAGGGAAGTCTTGGCTCTTGGCAGTCTGGCACACATGGTAGTTACTGGTTGGTCACCCTTCTAGACCAATGCTGCAAGGAGAACTTTATATCTCTCCTTCCTGTGGTGGAGAGGTCTAATAAAATGTTGCAGGACCAGAAGGCCCTTCTTGAAGAATTAATAAAATAATTCCCATCTGACAATGCTGGCTGCAGAGGTCACAGTTCCTTGGACAACCAAGGAGTATATGCGAGGGAGACACAAATCAGATGCAGCAGAGGCAGGGGAACACTGTCAAAGGTTTGGGACAGTTTTCTCATACCCTCCCAGTACCCAGGCCCTGATGCGCGGGGTAGTCTCACAAGGAGGGAAACGTTTTGGAAGATGTTGAAGGAGTACCTTGACGACCATACCAGCATCCCCCATAATTCCTCTCAACTATTGGGTATCCAAGCTGGACATGTGGCATGTACTGTCTCTCTACGCCTTGGAAGTCCTGGCCTGCCCTGCCTCTAGCATTTTGTTAGAGTGGGTTTATGGCCCCGCCAGGGGTATTATAATTGATAGGTGCATCCACCTGTCAACGTTGACTTGAAAATGTTGATAGGCTGACTTTTATCAAACTGAACAAGGGCTAGATTGGCGCAGACTTCTCAACACCACCAGAATATAGCAGTGGAACATAAACTCAAATCCAAGTTTTGTTTTTTTTTCTAGTCAATTTCCATGCACCCCTTCGCACCCAGAAATGGGTATACGCTTCAAGATTTCATCTTTTTTATGTCGTCCTCCTCCATCTCTTCATCCTCCACCTCCATATCAACAACAGGGTGACCACCATGCAACCATGGTGTTTATGATGCTCGTAGGAACAATTTTTAGAGGCCTTCCTCTAACATTCTATAAAATATATATAAAATATATATGCACACCCCCCATAGGTAAATCCATTACCAGTCTAGGAGACCCACTTCTTAATAATGGGAAAAACATTTTTTACTGAGAACCTCCATTACGTCTTTTCAAAGGGATATTGGAGTGCGTTCCTTGCACTTACTGCACATGCATTAACAGTATAGGAGACCCACTCCTTAAAAATTTTTCATACAATTTTTCTGAGGCTCATCATTATGTCTCTTCAAAGTGGTATTGAATTGCGTTCTAATTTTTGGCAGCACTTGCACTTAGTACATATGCATTAACAGTATAGGAGACTCACTCCTTAATAATTTTTAATACAATGTTTCTGAGGCTCTTCACCAAATGTCTTCAAAGTGGTATTGGAGTGTGTACTAGTTTTTGGCAGCTTTTGCACTTGCACTTGGCAATTCAAATCAATTTTATATTCTATAATATTACTTTTCTTATCTGCAATTCGTGAATTGGTGAGCTATCACACTATGGATAGCATATTACACACATCCAGCCAGGGATTATTGCCTTATACTCCTTACTGCTGCAATCAAACAAAAAAAAATCTATTCTATTCCCTATTAATACCACTGTTACCTGCATTTAGAATAGGGACAGGTGCTAAGTGGTAACATCCGCTGGAAATGAGTGTTCATTCTGGTCACATACATCTCTTCCACAGTCCATAACTTGATTGATTTATTCTATACACTCACTGACCGATTCATAACTTTTACGGTGATCAGTACTCAGAAAGTCATCAAAGCAGGCAGGGTTGCTTGAGTTCCTTCACAGTTTAGTGCTGTCACATCCAAAAAAAGCTCTTCGCCCCAGTTAAAATCTATTTTATATTCTACAATATTACCTCCCCTTTCTGCATATCGCGTACGGGTGAGCTATCGCACTAGGGATAGCGTATTACAGGCATCTAGTCAGGGATTATTACCTTATACTTCATGATGCAGCAGCAAAAAAAATCTATTCTGTTCCTTATTGTTGCCACTGTTAGCTGCATTTAGAATAGGGACAGGTGCTAGGTGGTAACATCTGCTGGAAATGAGTGTTCATTCTGGTCACATACATCTCTTTCACAGTCCATAACTTGACTGATTTATTCCATACACTCATTGACTGATTCATAATTTTTACGGTGATCTGTACTCAGAAATTCATCAAAGTTGGTAGAAATGTTTAAAATTTCATCAAAGTAAACAACATTAACAGTTTTAATGTGTCCATTCGCAGTTTCTCTGTAGCTTCTTTATGTAAGAGGTAATGGTGGGAGACTTGACACTACTGGAGCTAGAATTACCACTTCTGTCCAGTTCTTTGTTTCTATCCTTTTTACGGTGCTTCTTGAAGTATGTTTGGGGTAATTGTCCTGCTGAAAGACCTATGACCTAGGATGCAAATCCAGCTTTATGACACTGGGCACTACATTGCGACCCAAAATACTTTGGAAATCGTCACATTTCATGATGCCTTGCACAGAATCAAAGCACCCAGTGCCAGAGGCAGCAAAGCAACCCCTAAATATCTTTGAACCTCCACCATATTTGACTGTAAGTACAGTGTTCTTTTATTTCTAGGCCTTATTTTATTTACAGTAAACAGTTGAATGATGTGCTTTATCAAAAAGATCTATCTTAGTCTCATCTGTCACTAAGACGCCTGCTCGCCCTCTAAAAATAGTGGAGGCTGCCTGCTGGCACTCTATAAATTGTAAAGGCGCCTGCTGGACCTCCAAGTTTCAAACTTTACAGAATATATAAGAAAAACAGAAAATTTGACCATCTCAGATGGATACGTTATATTGCAATAGCAATATATGGCCATGCAAAGAATAGCCGCCTGCTGGCCCTCCAAGTTTCAAACTTTACATTATTAATACAAAAAAGAAAATTTACCCACCTCAGATGGATAAATTATATTGCAGTAGCAATATACAGCTATACAAAGCATAGTGTGGGCCGGCTGCTAGCCCTCTAACAATATTAGGGGCCGCCTGATGGCCCTCTACAAATAGTGAGGGCCCTTGATGGCCCTGTAAAAATAGGCTTTGTGACTTTCAGAATCCCTCTTTCATAATTTAAACAGGATGTGTCTGATCATGTCTCACACCACATGGCCAGATAAGGTAGTAAAATGTTAAACTTACATTTACTGGTGAATGTAATTTTCACAGTTGAAAGCAATGCGAACATAAAAAAAAAACACAGCAAAACATTACGTATGCTTGCTCATCACTATATCACACACTAAAAGATGCATTTTTTACAAAATAAAGTTTTTGCATCACCATAATCTGATATCTAGAATTTTTCTATATTTCTGCCGACAGAGTGATAAATGGGCTTGTTTTTGCACGACAAGTTGATGTTTTTATTGGTACCATTTTTTGGGCACATGACATTTTTTGTTCTCTTTCTATTCTGATTTTTGGGAGTCAGGAAGAACAAAAACCAGCAATTCAGTTATTCTTTCTTTGGTGTTATTTGATGATGTCTATCAGACACTCCCATTACTGAACCAATAATCAAAAAAAAACGAATACACAAAAAATACTTTATATAAATAAACAGTCTCCAACACTTTCCCTGGTTCACCAATTTGTTTAAAAAAGAAATTCCACGCCGGTTCGACATAGTCCAGGGAATCCAATGTAGTCCACAAATGGAAACATGTAAACATGTTTATAAGAAAGAAAGTTTCAATGCTGGTCCGAAGCAGTCCAGCGATTCTCACATCGTTCTACAAATCCGGCTCATGCTGTGCTCAGAGAGACCCGGTGACTGAAAAGAGCAGTAATGTTACTGACATTACCGCTCTTCATATTTGCTGGGTCTTGAGTAGCGCAGAGTGACCTGGTGACTCTGATGAGCGGTGACATTGGTAACGTCACTGTCAGTAACAGTCGGTTTTCCTCCTGTATTACCCTTTATTTATATACATCCATATTTCAATCAACTCTGACTACCGTACCTATCCCTCCTGAAGAAAAGCATCCCCAAAGGATGATGCTGCCACCACCTTGTTTAATGGTGGGGATGGTGTTTTCAGGGTGATGTGCAGCATTAGTTTTTTGTCACTTATAGAATTTTGCATTTAGCCCAGAAAGTTCTACTTTGGTATCATCTGACCAGAGCACCATCTTCCATATGCTAGCTGTGTCTTACTATGATTTGTTTTTAAAAATGTTTTTCTTCTTTCCACTCTTCCATAAAGGCCAGATTTGTGCAAAATACAACTAATAGTTGCACTGTTGACAGATTCTCCCACCTGAACTCTGGATCTCTGCAGCTCTTCCACAGTAGTCAGGACTAGTGTTGAGCCACCCCCGTAGTGTTCGAGTTCGGTTCGGTTCGTCGAACACCCGTGTGTTCGCCGAACTGTTCGTCGAACTGTTCGTCGAACACCTTCGAACACCGTTAAAACCAATGGCAGGCAAACAAAAACACATAGAAACACATAGAAAACACCTTCAAAGGTGTCCAAAAGCTGACAAACTGCTCAGAAGACATAACTAACACATGGAATAGTGACAAGTACATATAGTCATGCGAAAATAAAAGAGGTGGATGAGTAAAAGGAGGGGGAGACACAGATATAGGCATGTCATGCCCTTCTAAAATCCAAAAAGTGAGAAGCCGACACGGCCAGTCCGCTCCTGCCCGTGCCACCTCCGTGTCGCGGGGTTTGTGCCAGAGCCGCGGTGAACCCTGACGGCCAGCCCCCCTCTCCCAATATTGGTGCCTGTCCGCTGGTGGGTCGAGCGAGCCCCCCTGTGGTGGAGGCAGCTCTAAGCTTTTTAATTTAAATTGTCTCTCTAATTTGAATGAATACACTTTAAATCCATTTACAAGGATCTATTGGAGGGCAAGTCTCATGCCAGCAGCCGCGGTAATTCCAGCTCCAGTAGCGTCCACTAAAGCTGCTGCAGTTAAAAAGCTTTTATAAGGATCGAGCTCGGCTGTCCACCGCAAAGCATCCTACTGCCAGTCCCAGCTCCTATGCCTTGGGGTGCCTCCTGATGCTCTTCACTAAGTATCCCATGGTCCCGAAGCATTTCTTTTGAAAAAATTAAGTGTCTAAACTACAGGTGGTGTAGCTTGCTTAACAGCCGGGATAATCCGCTGACTAGCAGACACTGCTACTAGGCACAAAGTATTTCCTGGGCTAGATGCAGTTAAAAATTTGTAATTAGATACTCTCGTTGGATGCTGAGAAAGCATTACATAGAGTCTCCTGGCGCGCCATATATGATTCTCTTAAAAAGCTTGGGGTAGGGGTCTAGGGAACCCTTTTATAGCGAAAATCACGGCCCTGTATCGCAATACGTCACCTAGGCTGAAGATAAATGGAACTGTAGCACCCTGAGGGCTCGGTTGCTACAGACGTATTGCACCTCACCCAGAGGTGTGATATCTCACTCTCAGGTAAGGATGGAGTGTGGATCAGGACCCGACACCTGCATACATTACACCACATTGCCGTGGGGCAGGGCGACCAATATGCCCCTTAGATGGGCACGACAGTCCCTGTCCCTGGCTGGAGTGGGGGGAGGGAACACTGAGGAAGGGGAACCCTGTAGTGCAGGAGCAGGGAGGAAGCAGTTCCTGGGTGCATTGAGAAGGGAGTATAAAAGGTGGGCACCATCTTAGTTCAGTGCAGAGAAGTCTGAGCAGAAGTGGCAGGGAGCAGGGGCTCTGCATGAGCTCTGCTCCGGAGGCGGGCCTAGTAACAGAGGCCCAGGCCTGGAAGAGGGAGAAGGAAGGAAGAGGAGCGGAGAAGGCTCCAGGAACGAGGAATGAAGGGATCCCAGGGGTGCGGACGGGCGAGTCGCCACAGCACGCCCAAATCCACCTGCGTGGACGGGTCAGGCCAAAGGGGGAGACCGGTCCCCGAACTAGTGGAGGCAGGAAACGACCCTCAGCTAGAAACCGGAGGCTCTGACATTTTATGTGGCGCAGCCCCTCGCTACACCCGCTAGGAAGGCACCACATAGGGTCAGGGAAACTGGCACCAAGTTTACCAAGAGGAGGCCCGAGGCAGTCGGACAGAAGTGTTGGTAAGAAAGGCCAGACAAAGGACACACAAAGGGGGTCCTGTGAAGTGCTCCAAAGTTATCTGGGAGTTGTCTGAGCCCCTCACCTGGTGAGCACAGTACGACGTGGGCAGCCGTTACCTGCAGACGTGGTCTGGATAATAAGAACTGTGAGTAAAGGCCCTGAACTGCATCACTGACTCCGTGTCATTACTGCTGCTGCCCTGCACCATCACCCCCATCCTCCGCATACACTGCCCTGAGGCTATACTCCTCCCGTGGGGAGTTATGCTACGCTCTGCTGCACCCACAACACCAGCCTCAGCGGTCTGCCCTGTAGCGGCGGTTCACTCTGACCGCAATCCACGGGTGGCGTAGTCGGACATTTAAACATCAAAACCACATAAATAGTTCCGCCACTGGTTTGACCGCCCTGAGCCACGGAACCGGGTCGCCGCCACGAAGACTACAACCACCAGCATCCACCAAAAAGGGTCCGGCTTCGGGTGTCCCAAGGCCCAGGGGGTGCGTCAGAACATTTTCATCACCTTTCACAATCACCAATGGGACAAGGCAGGGATGTCCTCTGTCCCCTCTCTTATACATCCTAGTGACGGAGCACCTGCTCTCATCAATTCGCCATAACCCCAATATTAGGTGGATTGAGGTGGGAGGCACCGAGTACAAGTGCTCTCTATTTGCTGATGATGTCCTAGTATATATCACTCAATCACATATATCCATCCATGCTGTTATGGCTGAAATAGATCACTTTGTTACATGGTAAAATTTTAAAATCAATGCAGCGAAGTCTGAGGCCCTCGATGTCTCCCTCCCCAAATCCATATAGGATTCCATCCAGTCCAACTTTCCCTTTGCCTGGCCCTCACAGGGTATCAAATACTTAGGAATTCCTATTCATAGAGACCTCTCCCATCTATGTTATCTTAATTTTGGGCCCTTTATTGAACAATTCCATACAGACCACGGTTGGCAAGTTAGAACTGTAAGATTCACTACATGAACCACTGGTGTTTTGTGGAAAAGCACATGTACACTGCGTTCCAAATTATTATGCAAAAAGTGTTTAGCAGTGATAAGGGAAGAATTTGTTTGTTTGTCAGTTAAACTCATTGATGGTGATGTGTGTCAGGGCTCTTTATATCACTGTAAGCAATTGCAGACACCTGTGCTAATTAGTTTGGCAGGTGTGTCCAATGAAAGGCAAGACTACTTAAGAAGGCTCTCTCACATTATTAAGCAGCCTACATTTTCTGCCAAAATGGGAAAGAAAAAGGATGTGTCGGCTGCTGAGAAGCAACAAATTGTGGAGTGTTTAGGTCAAGGCATGACTACAATCAACATTGTGCGATGATCAGGATGAAGTGTCTTGGGAATCAAGAAGTATGTAGCTGATTCACAGTACACACGTGTGCGTGCTGATAAGGGCAAATTGAGGACTCTTTCCTACAGGCAATTACGTCAGGTTGAAAGAGCAGCGGCAAAAAAGCCTTGTCATAGCAGCAGACAAGTTTTTGAAGCTGCTTGTGCCTCCAACGTCCCCCGAACAACAAGATGCAGGGTCCTTCAGAGGTTTGCAGCTGTGCATACGCCATCCTGTCGACCTCCTCTATCCACTTCACACAAGCAGAAACGGCTCCAGTGGGCCAAACATTACATGAAGACTGATTTCAAAACTGTTTTGTTCACGGATGAGTGCCGTGCAGCGCTCGATGGTCCAGATGGATGGAGTGGAGGATGGCTGGTTGATGGACACCCCACACAAACACGGCTACAGCGCCAACAAGGAGGAGGTGGAGTAATGTTTTGGGCTGGAATCATGGGGAGAGAGATTGTCGGCCCCTTTAGGATCCTTGAAGGCGCTAAAGATGAACTCCATAATGTATGTGGATTTTCTCAAACAGCACTTCCTGCCATGGTTCAAGAAGAAGAACCGTGTATTTCACAGCAAGATCATTTTTCTGCATGATAATGCACCATCTCATGCTGCACATAAAACATCTGCATCTCTGGCTGATATGGGCATAAAAGGGGACAAACTTATGGTGTGACCCCCATGCTCCCCTGACCTCTACCCCATTCAGAACCTTTGAAGCATCATTAAAAGGAGTGTCTATGATGGCGGGAGGCAGTTCACATCTAAGCAACAGCTCTGGGAGGGTATTCTGTCCTCATGCAAAACAATTGAAGCAGAAACCATCCAAAACCTGACAAATTCAATGGACGAGAGAGTTCAGAAGCTCCTTTCGAACAAGGGGTCCTATGTGAAAATGTAACTTCACCTAGAATAAAGTTTTGAGTTGAAAACTGTTTGATTTCAGTTTCTAACAACCTGCTAATGCTTATAATTTCAAAAATGACCATTTTTTTGGTCTTTATTAAAATGAAAAGGTTGATCGAAAAGTTTGGGGGATCTAAGAGTGTGGCAACCCAGTAGTCATGATTACTTCAAATTCTGACAATATGAGGGTCATGCTGCAGGTAGTGCAGCAAGAAGGCACTTATGTGTCTTGCGCATCTCGGAGCCCCAAAATTATTTTCCGGGCTAGATGCAGCTAAAAATTATTTTTAATTTTAAATCTGGTGGAGCTTATTATAGATGGCCTAATAGGATCAGTGCTGCACACTGCTACAAAGCCCAAATTATTTTCCAGTCAAGATACAGATAAACATGATTAGTAATTTGAAAGCTTAAAACGGTTGGTAGGGTGATTTTAAACAATCATCAAGCTTTTACTCTCCCCAGGATGACACAGGGGTAGAAAAGTCGTTTCGGATCCATGATTTGTTCATCTTTATGAACGTGAGTCTGTCTACATTATCAGTGGAGAGCCGCGTGCGCTTATCTGTCAGCACACCACCAGCAGCGCTGAACACACGTTCAGACAGAACGCTGGCTGCGGGGCATGACAAGATCTCCAAGGCGTAAGTGGCTAGCTCCGGCCATTTATCCAGATTGGAAGCCCAAAAAGAGCAAGGGTCCAGTGACACAGTCGTGGCTTCAATGTTTACTTGGAGATACTCCTGTACCATCGTCTCTAGGCGTTGACTATGTGTCAGACTTCTTGTCTCCTGTGGCCTTGCAAAGGATGGGCTAAAAAAGTGGTGAAATGATTCCGCAAAATTGATGTTACCAGCAGATACTGTGGTTCTGTTACGGTTTGAGTGCTGAACACTTGACGGTCCCAGGGTTGGCAAGTTGGAACTGTGAGATTCACTACGTGCACCACTGGTGTTTTGTGGAAAAGTACATGTAAGATTCTGCAACAGTCTCTGCTGATACTCCTGCATGCGTGCATCCCTTTCTATGGCAGGAATAATTTTGGCAAATTTACTTTTGTACCGGGGATCTAACAGTGTGGCAACCCAGTAGTCAGGATTATTTCTAATTCTCACAATTCGAGGGTCATGTTGCAGGTAGTGCAGCAAGAAGGCACTCATGTGTGTTGCGCATCCAGGAGCACCAAGTCCCTGTTGTGTTGGTGGCGAGGTAACAATCATGCTTCCTTCCTCTGTCCTCTCCCCCCAACCTCGCACAACAGAAATGTGATCAAGGTCTCCCTCATCTGATGAGTCTTCCATCAGTTCGTCCTCCACTTCTTCCTGGGCTCCTGCACCTTCCTCACTAGTTTGGCTGCTACCATGCGACCTGGTAAAACCATCTCCCCCACCCTCACATGCCTGCCGCCTTGGTGCTGCCGACCGTCTGGACCTTGCAGATGTTAGCCCTTCCGCATGCAACTCCTCCTCCTCTACTTCCTCCACCTCCTCTTGTGCCACCACCTGACTCCGAATTCTGTTTAACATGTGCTCCAGCATGTAAATCACCGGAATAGTCATGCTGATAATGGCATCATCAGCACTAAACATCTTCGTCGCCATTTCAAAACTGTGCAGAAGGGTGCATAGGTCCCTGATCTGAGACCACTCCTCCAGCGTGATTTGCCCCACCTCTGGATCTCGTTGGCCCAGGCTATACGTCAGAACGTATTGCACCAGGGCTTGTCGGTGCTGCCACAGTCGCTGCAACATGTGCAGAGTTGAATTATACCGGGTAGGCACATCGCATTTTAGCCGGTGAAGTGGCAGGCCCAACGACTTCTGTAGAGATGTAAGTCGCTGAGCTGCGGGATGCGAACGGCGGAAGTGAGCACACAGCGACCGTGCCCTCTGCAGAAGGCCATCTAGTCTGGGATAGTGGGGTAAAAATTGCTGGACAACCAGGTTCAACACGTGAGCCATACAAGGCACGTGTGTGACATTGCCCCGGCGAAGGGCCGCACCCAGGTTTGCAGCAGTGTCGCCCACGACACTGCTTCCCTGGTTTCAGGTCCAGTGGAGACAGCCATTCATGAAATTGGTTCTCCAGAGCTGACCACAACTCCTCAGCTGTGTGACTCACATTTCCCAGACATTTCAATGTAAAAACCGCCTGATGACGTTGAGCCCTACTGCCAGCATAGTAAGGAGGTGTGCAGGATCCCTTCTGCGCAGTTAGAAAGCTTGTGGCATGACCAGACAGGCTTTGGGTGCAGGTGGAAGACCGAGAGGAGGTTGAGGAGGCAGAAGCAGTGGAGGAACTTTGACATAAAGAGGATTGACGCACAACTCGTGGGGACGGCAAGACTTGGACAGCAGCCCCTTGTCCTGCTGTCACCATAGTTACCCAGTGCCCAGTCAGCGACATGTAACGCCCCTGTCCATGCCTACTCGTCCAAGTGTCTGTGGTGAAATGCACCCTGTCACACACAGAGTTTCTCAAAGAAGCGGTGATGTTGTGTGCGACATGCTGGTGGAGCGCAGTCACACCTTTCTTTGAGAAGTAGTGCCGACTGGACATCTGGTACTGGGGCACTGCGACGGACATAAGGTCTCGAAAATCCTCTGTGTCCACCAGGCGGAAAGGCAGCATTTCTGTAGCCAAGAGCTTGCAGATGGTGAAATTCAACCTCTTAGCTTTCTCATGGCTAGGAGGAAATGGTCTTTTACTTGTCCACATCTGAGGGACCGAGGGCTGGCTATTGTGCTTAGACGGGGTTGATAAGGGTGTCCCCGGCAAACTGCCGGTCTGTGAGGAAGATGCAGGCGGACATGTTAGGTTGCCTTGATCCAAAGGTGGTGCTATCGATGTCGGACAGCGCTCAACACCAGCTGGTGTTACCACCTCCAAAGAAAATGATGACCTGCCAATCACGCTGGCTGTTGCGGGTAAAGAGGTGGCAGGTCTGCGCCCCAAAACAGGTGTGACTGCTGTCCCCCCAGTCACAGAGGATGAAGAGGCCGCGGATGCACAAGATATGGCAGACGGTGGTTGGCCCGGCCGGCTAGGCCGCATTGTAGCACACTGAGCTTCGCACTGCAACTTATGCTTCATGTCCATGTGCCGGTTCATGCATGAAGTACTCAAACTATGTATTTTTTGGCCTCTACTTAGCTTTTGCTGACAAATGTTACAGATAACACGAGTTGGGTCATCTTTATCGATCTGAAAAAATGCCCAGGCTATGCAAGGCTTAGCACCCATGCGACCTGAAGAGCCACCACGACTTGTGGTGAGAGGCAGAGTTGTGTTTGAGGATGCAGTTGTTGACGTGCTTCCAGTACTACGTCTCTGTCCAGGAAGGCGCAACCTGACCTCGTCGTCACTAGCATCTTCCTCCACCTCCTCTGCTGGCCTCATCTCTTGGCTGACTGTGGGTTGACAGTAAGTGGGATCTCCAACCTCATCATCATCAACCTGTGTGTTATCACACCCGTCGTCCTCAGAGCCAACCTGTTCCTGCCCTGACAAAAAACTAAAGTTGTCGCTCCAATCAGGTATTTGAGTCTTATCATCGTCTTCCTCATTGTCTCCACCAACAGGAGTTACAGTTTGGGAATGAGGGTCTACATTATGGTCAGAACCTTCTGCGTCTGGTCCTGGATCCGACTCATAAAGATTCTGGGCATCAGTGCAGATCATTTCCTCGTCTGGATTCACAGAAGCGCTGGAGTCGACATCTGATTCCCAGGCTATAGTATGAGTAAACAGCTCTGCAGACTCAACCATCTGTTCTACCTCATACTCAGACGGGCAGCTGGAGATTTGGGAGCTGTGAGGAAGCAAGTGCGATTTGGGTGACACCTTTGAGGACTGGAGTATTTGTGATGTTGAAGTTGATGTGGAGGAGAGCCCACTTAAAGGAGCACTTGATATACGTTGAAGCACCTGCTGTTTTTGTGCCTCATCTGGAATTTGTAGCGATTGGCGTGGCCGTAAGAAAGGGATCTTATCACATTGTCCGCTAAAAGAAGTAGACATTTTAGATTGGCTGGAAGATGGTCTTTCTTCTGCAGATGTTACTGTTGCTTTAACACCTACCCCACGGACACAACCTTTTTTCCCCTTCCCAACACGCCTATTCCCCTTTCCACCAGCAGCAGGCCTTTTTCCACTCATTTTGGTGGTTAACTAATTCACAACTCTGGAGTTGTTTGCACAAAAAAACAATGGATGGTAACCGAGCAGAGCTGAGTGGCCAAACTGTGGTATTAGGCCAAAACTATTGACTGGGTTAGATGCAGAAAAAAATTATATTCAATTTGCAACCTGATGGAGGTCAGTATAGATGGACTAATACAACAAGTCCCACACAAAGCTAGAAGCCCAATATTTTTTCAGAGGTAGATGCAGAAAAAAATATATTCAGTTTGCAACCTGATGGAGGTCTGTATAGATGGATTAATAGAACAAGACCCACACACAGCTAGAAGCCCAATATTTTTTCAGAGGTAGATGCAAAAAAAATATATTCAGTTTGCAACCTGATGGAGGTCAGTATAGATGGACTAATACAACAAGTCCCACACACAGCTAGAAGCCCAAATATTTTTTCAGAGGTACTGTAGATGCAGATAAAAATTATTTTTAATTTGCAACCTGATGGAGGTCAGTATAGATGGACTAACAGAGAAAGTCCCACACACTGCTAGAAGGCCAAATATTTTTTCAGAGCTAGATGCATACAAAAAATTATTTTGAATTTGCAACCTGATGGAGGTCAGTATAGGTGGACTAATAGAACAAGTCCCACACACTGCTAGAAGGCCAAATATTTTTTCAGAGCTAGATGCAGAAAAAAATTATATTCAGTTTGCAACCTGATGGAGGTCTGTATAGATGGGTTAATAGAACAAGACCCACACAGCTAGAAGCCCAATATTTTTTCAGAGGTAGATGCATAAAAAAATATATTCAGTTTGCAACCTGATGGAGGTCAGTATAGATGGACTAATATATATTCAGTTTGCAACCTGATGGAGGTCAGTATAGATGGACTAATACAACAAGTCCCACACACAGCTAGAAGCCCAAATATTTTTTCAGAGGTACTGTAGATGCAGATAAAAATTATTTTTAATTTGCAACCTGATGGAGGTCAGTATAGATGGACTAATAGAGAAAGTCCGACACACTACTAGAAGGCCAAATATTTTTTCAGAGCTAGATGCAGAAAAAAATTATATTCAGTTTGCAACCTGATGGAGGTCAGTATAGATGGATTAATAGAACAAGACCCACACACAGCTAGAAGCCCAATATTTTTTCAGAGGTAGATGCAGAAAAAAATATATTCAGTTTGCAACCTGATGGAGGTCAGTATAGATGGACTAACAGAGAAAGTCCCACACACTACTAGAAGGCCAAATATTTTTTCAGAGCTAGATGCAGAAAAAAATTATATTCAGTTTGCAACCTGATGGAGGTCTGTATAGATGGATTAATAGAACAAGACCCACACACAGCTAGAAGCCCAATATTTTTTCAGAGGTAGATGCAGAAAAAAATATATTCAGTTTGCAACCTGATGGAGGTCAGTATAGATGGACTAATACAACAAGTCCCACACACAGCTAGAAGCCCAATATTTTTTCAGAGGTAGATGCAGAAAAAAATATATTCAGTTTGCATCCTGATGGAGGTCAGTATAGGTGGACTAATAGAACAAGTCCCACACACTGCTAGAAGGCCAAATATTTTTTCAGAGCTAGATGCAGAAAAAAATTAGATTCAGTTTGCAACCTGATGGAGGTCAGTATAGATGGACTAATAGAATGATGCTATGCCCAAAAGATTTTACTTCACTAGGTGCAGTAAAAAAATTGGTATTCTATACACAGGTGGTATATCTTGCAACACAGATAGGCTACTCCACTGACTAACACACTCTGCAATAGGCCAAAAAGGATTAGCTTTGCTAGATTCAGCCAAATGCTGTGAAAAAAACTTGCACAGCACTGGCACAGACCTGCCTGGCAAAAACTGATAGGAACTGATGTAACCTAGTCCTGAAAAGGACTCCAATTACAATTAGTCTTTACTCCCACAACCTATCTATTTAAGAGCACAGACCTGCCTGATAAAAGTCGTAGGAAATGCTGTAACCTAGTCCTTAAAAGGACTGCAATCACAACTTATCCCTACTCCCAAGCTATCTGTATATTTGTGCGAAAATTGGCTTGAAATTAACAAGGTATAGCGCACACAGCAACAGCGGTGCCGTCTAACACGCAGCTGCAGCAGTGAGAAAATGGTGGCGACGGGGAAAATGGCTTGGTCTTATAGGGCAAGGACATGTGACATACACTGCCAATGACACATGCCCTTGCTTGTGTGAAAAAAAGCACTTCGCCCCGTGTGTGCGCTGCTGATAGGCTGACAGATTGCACCTCCCCACTGTAAATGCGGGAAAGAGAAAAAAAAATGGAGATCTTCATTGTTCCTGCAGAGATCCATCCCCTGCCCCTCCCCCCACCCCGCTGTACACTCAAACTGCGTATTAACATTAATTTTCATCATTACTGAGAAAAAATCCAGTTATGATTTTGGTGCACGAACAGTTATCGAACATAACCTCGAACAGCCGAATTTTTCTCAAATTGTTCGTGTTCGCCGAACGGCTCGAACACCGCCCAAAACAGCTCGAATTTGAGATTGGCGAACAGTTCGAGTAGAACAACGCTCATCTCTAGTCAGGACCCTCTTTTCTGCTTCTCTATTTAGTGCTCTCATTGTTTGGGAGGACAGTTTAGGTGGACGGTTATGTCTTAATAAGTTTACAGTTGTGCCATACTCCTTCCATTTTTGGATGATGGCTTGAACAGGGCTCCATGAGATGCTCAAAGCTTGGACTATTTTTTTGTTATAACCTTACCTTGCTTTACTGTTATTCACAACTTTATACCTGACCTGTCTGGTATGTTCCTTTGTTTTCATCATGCTGTTTGATCCCTAATGTTCTCAAACAAGCCTCTCAGGTATTCACAGAACAGCTGTAGTTATACTGAGTATAAATTACACACTGGTGGTCTCAATTTCATAATTATGTGACTTCTGGAGGCAATTGGTCACTCAAGATTTTACTTTAGAGTATCAGACTACAGGGAGCTGAATATAAATGCACATCACAATTAATTTTCAGATATATATTTTATTTTTTTTAGAAAACCATGCATTATTTCCTTTACACTCTACAAATATTTGCTACTTTGTGTTGGTATATCATATAAATTCCCAATAAAATACATTTAGGTTTGTTGGTCTAACATGAGAAACTGTGCAAGAGTTCACAGGGTATGAATATTTTTTCAAGACACTATATGATCTTCCAATGTTATCTTGGATTTCTTCAAGGGTTTTCTTCCACTAAAAAGATGCTGGTAAAGTAAGTGTGTGTCTGCAATAATGGAAAATAAGATGTAAATATGCATAACTCTAGGAACATTGAATAAACAGCTGCAAAATGTTTTGATAATCTCGATAATTTGTAATGCCTCTTGTGGATACAATTTTCCCTCTCCTTGCTTCTCAATGAACTTTGTTAAATGAACTGTAACAGTGTGCAGAGCTCATTGTTTTAATTCAGGTTAATTCATACATTAAACAATTTAATGTTTCACTGTGTGGCCTCATTGAAACATTAATAGATCATAAAAGACCTTGGCATTTCTTTTTACAACACCGCACCATCTTTAACTGCCATAATAATGACTTATTCTCACATTTTATCATTCTAAATCAGAACCAGTGTAAAATTATTTTGGTAATGATATTTAACCAATAATTAAAGTTGCAGTTGATTTTATCTTTTTTTGAGGGTGTAGAGTGATCTGATTAGCCACTAAGTATAGAACAATTAATATTAATTTGTATTTTTACTAAATTTACAAAATGTTTAGACTCTATACTGTCTAAATTACAAATTTGAAAGTTTTTAGCATGGCAAAGAGAATCTATCTTTCAAGATATAACAGCAAACACTTTACTCTAATTAAAGAATATAATAATTATATCAAATTTTGTTATAAAAATTAGAAGGTCAAGTCTGCATCAGGTAAAGTGTTGATAAACTATTGAAAACATTTCCCGAATACTGAATCAATCCTAATGTTAGTGGCTGTGCTTAAGCATTGAGGTCATACTGTGATTTCACGAGAAACAATGTTACATGATTGCAAAGTGTTAACACAACGAAATACCGATTTCAATATTATTATTATTATTGTTTATTATTATAGCGCCATTTATTCCATGGCGCTTTACATGTGAAAAAGGGGGTATACAAAGCAAAAACACTTACAATAATCTTAACAAAATGAGTCAGCGACTGGTACAGGAGGTATATTATTGCATAAATTATTATTTTCAAACGTTTTGTTTATCTAGAGCTAACTATTTGAAACTGTATTGTATTGTTAAGAATATAATTAGGAAATAATGTTTTCATAAATGAAATAGCCAAACAGTTTCCCAGCAATTTTTTTTAACAGAGTGCTCACTTAAATCTACACATTGTCCACAAGTATCCTTCGATAACCAGTTCATACATTACCAAAATCATTTCAAACTAGCCACAGCTAAGTATCCAGGTGAATAATAATATATCCAAGTAATGCAAGATTATACTGATTGCCACACAATTGCAAGTGCCATATGATTCTTAGACATGTACTACATACTCTAATCGAAAATTGTCATGCAATGCTAAGAAAAAATATTCAAGCAGTGCTTACATATTGTTAAGGCACTCACCGGTCCATATAAAACTTGCTTCTTTATTGTTTCATTAAAATCACCACAAGCCAGGGGGTGTACATGTTACACCTATTCTGACGATGGCCGTTTCACGCCTGTGTGCTTTTGGTGATTTTAATGAAACAACAAAGAAGCAAGTTTTATATGGACAGATGAGTGCGTTCTATTTCTTTTTCACTTCATCATATGGACTTTCGTACTATATATAGAAGTTAATGCACCTGATCTCTTGGGATAGGTGTTTAGTCTTGCTAAATGGAGTAGCAGTTGGATGCAAAGGTGCCGGCTTTCTTTTTTACTACACACCTTGGATGCTTACATATCGTGCCTAGATAAATAATGCATATATTGCTCAGATAAAGTCCCCCCAATGATGCTTGTAGTATCCTGCACTACATTCTTTTATTTTTGCTCCTGCAGTTATGAATTTTCACTTCAGATTTCTCATGTGTTACAAATCTATTTTTCTTTTCTTCATTTCTTATTGGACTTTCTAGCCCTAGAAAAAATCTGTAGTAGTCATGATTATTGATTTATCCTAATTAGATCAATACCCAAACTGAATAAATACATATGACTTATGAAAACAGTTGAGAAACCTTTAACTGCAAGAAAATTATATCCTTGATAATAATTATGTTTTTGGTAAAATAATTATTTAATATATTTGAACTTAATGTATCTATGTATAGTTTAAATAAAGAAAATAGTAAATACATTATCCAACTGTGTATTGTCAAAATCCCATGAGAAGATAAAAGTTTTTAATGCATTTATGTCTGTGAATGGCAAAAGTATGCGCACCTTGTTTTTAATATCTGGTTTAAACCCCTTGAGCAGCAATAACTGCATCTAAATGTTTCCAGTAATTGTTAATTATTTCTGCACATCGGCTTGGAGGAATTATAGAGCATTCATCCATACAAGACAGCTTCAACTCTGTTAATATGGTGGGCTTTCTCAAATGAACTGTTCGTTTCAGGTTCTTCAACAACATTTTTATTGGATTACGTTCAGGACTTTTACTTGACCATTTCAAAACTTTAAGATATTCTTCTTTGACCATTCTTTTGTAGAATGACTTGTTTGCTTTGGGTCATTGGCTTTCTGCATGACACATGTCTTGAGATTCACCTCAAAGATAGATGTCCTGAAATTTTCCTTTAGAATTTGCTTATATAGTTCAGAATTCATTGTTCTATCAATGATGACACTTATATGTGATCCGTGCGACGGAAAAACAACAGTTTTAAATAGCTGGCCTCTAGGTAACTATTTTGAACAGCGAACTGGTGTCAATAACTTCGCTAACACACTGCAACAAAATTTCAATGGAGGCCAGAAATAGTAAAATTTCCAGCGCCCTTATATGTGATGTGTGAGACGGACAAACCACAGTTTTAAATAGATGGATTTTAGCGCTGTAATATGGAAAGGATCTGGCTGTATTCTGCAGTGTCAACAAGCACATGACGCAAAAAAACGGTGTTCTCTCCGATACCAATTTGGAGAATGACCAACAGACGGATGTCTCCCAGATCAACAAAAAAAAGGCGAACACCCAGCAGAAGAGGATGTATGGTTGTTAAGAGAAAATTCAGCAAGCGGCAGAAACTCAGACCATCCCTCTTGATTGTCTGCCACAAAACAACGCAAGAACTGCTCAACATCCTGGTTTTTCCTTTCTGTCTGGCCATTAGACTCAGGATGATATCCAGATGAAAATGACAAATGAACTCCCAACCTGTCACAAAAGGCACGCCAAAAACGAGCCACAAACTGAGGTCCCCTATCAGAAACAATGTCAGTAGGAACACCATGGAGTCTGACAATCTCCTTGACAAAGGCCTTAGCGAGTGTCTTAGCGCAGGGCAGTTTGATGAAGGGAACCAAGTGACACATCTTGCTAAAACGGTCCACGACCACCCAGATGACCGTGAAACCCTCAGAGGGGGGAAGGTCAGTAATAAAGTCCATAGCCAGCTATGTCCAAGGTGCACTAGGAACCTCCAGAGGGCAAAGCAACCCCGCAGCAGGAGTATGTGAAGACTTAGATCTAGCACACACAGTACATTGACGCACCCACTTAATGACTTCCTTCTGCCATCCAGGCCACCAAAAACTGCGACCCACAAGTCTCTTGGTCTCAGAAATTCCTGGATGACCTGCCAACCGAGACTCATGACACTCAACAAACAAATCTCTCCTAAAGGTCCTCGGCACAAACAACCTCCCATGGGGAGTGTTAGATGGGGCATTCTCCTGTGCTTTAAGAATCTCATCTTCCAAAACGGAGTCCAATGCAGCAATCACAACACCTTCTGGTAAAATGCTTTCCTCCTCCTCAGCACCGACCATGGGAGAAAAGCTGCGAGACAAAGCATCAGCTTTAACATTCTTGGTACCCGGGATGTAAGTAACGGAAAAATTAAACCGCGAAAAAAAAAGTGCCCACCTAGCCTGACGGGCATTCAAGCGCTTAGCAGCATCAAGATAGATCAGATTTTTATGATCAGTGAAAACCTGAATGGGAAAATCAGCACCTTCCAAGAGATGAAGCCAGTGTTCAAATGAGAGTTTAATAGCCAGCAATTCCCGATTACCAATATCGTAATTAAGTTCAGTCTCAGAAAATTTTTTTGAAAAAAAGGCACAGGGATGTACTCCATCCTTGTTTTCCAGAGACAACACTGCACCGACCACCACAGAAGAAGCATCAACCTCAACCAAAAATGGCTTAGTCACAGCAGGCTGCATAAGGATGGGGGCAGAGCTGAACCTCTCCTTTAGAAACACAAAATCTTCAATGGCCTCAGTAGTCCATTGAACCGTATTAGAACCTTTCCTGGTGAGATCGGTCAGTGGTTTAACAATAATAGAATTTTTTTTTATGAATTTTCTGTAATAATTGGCGAAACCCAAAAACCTCTGTATCGATTTCAAACCAATAGGCCTAGGCCATTCCTGCACAGCTTGAACTTTCACCGGGTCCATCTCAAAGCCCTCGCTGGAGATAATGTAGCCCAAAAAACTAATTCTCTGTACAGTGAACTCACATTTCTCCAGCTTAGCAAAAAGCGAATTGTCAATCAATAACTGCAATACCTCACGTACGCTCCGCCAATGAGACTCCAGGTCAGGTGAATAAATCAAAATGTCATCCAAATACACAACCACATTTTTCCCGATCAAAGGTCTAAGGATGTCATTAATAAGATTCTGAAAAAATGCTGGCACATTGGTAAGACCAAAAGGCATAACCAGATTCTCAAAATGACCCACAGGAGTGTTAAGAGCAGTCTTCCATTCATCACCCTCCTTCATGCGCAACAAATTGTATGCCCCCCGGAGATCAATTTTAGAGAACCACTTGGCCCCCACTAACTGGTTAAACAAATCAGGAATCAATGGCAGTAGGTAGGGATTGTGTACAGTAATTTTATTAATCTCGCAAAAGTCCAAACAAGGACGTAAACCGCCGTCCTTTTTTTTAACAAAAAAAAATCCAACAGCCACAGGTGACTTAGAGGGTCTGATATGACCGGCGGCCAAGCTCGTCTGTATGTATTCCTCCAAAGCCTTTCTCTCAGGAATAGTAAGATTAAATAAACGACTTTTAGGAAGAGTCGCTCCAGGGACAAATTCAATAGTACAATCATAGTCTCTATGGGGAGGCAAAATTTGCGACTCCTCCTCAGAAAAAACTTTCCAAAAATCCTGAATAGGTACAGGTAATTCCCCTTTATCCACAGCAGCAATGCACCCGTTACAACACTTGTCATAACACTTAGGGCTCCAGGACTTAATTTCATTGGTAGACCAATCCAGTACAGGATTGTGCAATTTTAACCAGGGCAGCCCCAAAACTATTGGAGAAGGCAAATTATTTAATACCACCAAATCCAAATTTTCTTGGTGAATACCATTAATAGTGAGGGGAAATTCATAAACCTTGTGAGTAACACATTTCAAGGGAGAGCCATCGACAGAAACCACGGCAATAGGGAATGACAAAGGTTTGGGTTTTAAATTAAGTTTTTCCAAGAATCCCCCATCAATCACATTCAGAGTTGAACCACAATCCACAAATACCCGAAATTCAATTAATTCTTCCTGAGCTGCGGTAGTAGCAGAAAGAAATACACCCTTAGTGTTTAAACAGGCTATACGGGCGTAACTGACCTTTTTTTTTTGTTTGTTCATACGGAGCACACAGTTCTTAATGAAATGGTCAGATTTCCTGCAATAAAAGCACAAACCTTCAGAAAACCTGCGGTCTTTTTCCTGAGAGCGGGGTGACATTGCCCCAATCTCCATCGGCTCTCCAGTGTCAGTACAGACCCTCTCAAGACTCGGAGCTGACATGGCAGAGGATTTACTCTCATTAACCCTTGCACACAGTCTCCTGTCCACCCGTATAGCTAATTGCATTGCCTCCTGCAAGTTTCCAGGTGTAGGATAAGCAATCAGCAGATCCTTAACCCTTTCACCTAGCCCAGCAAGAAACAAACTTTTCAGAGCTGAATCGTTCCACCCCACCTGAGCAGACCACCGACGGAAGTGAGTACAATAATTTTCTACATTACCTGATCCCTGCCTCAAATGTCTCAATTCCGTCTCAGCTGATGAGACACGATCAGGATCATCATACAACAACCCCAAAGCAGAAAAAAACTATCCACTGATCTAAAGCACGGATCACTAGGTTGGAGAGAAAAGGCCCATCCC
This sequence comes from Phyllobates terribilis, assembly GCF_046119375.1. NCBI lineage: Eukaryota > Metazoa > Chordata > Amphibia > Anura > Dendrobatidae > Phyllobates > Phyllobates terribilis. Next base: position 210,532,839 of record NW_027362771.1, read on the forward strand.
TGAGGTTCTTTGCGCAAAAGTAACATTATGAACCCTATGCGCTGTGATTCATCACCAGAGGATTTGGGTCTCAAACGAAAATACAATAAACAAGCATTTTTAAAGGAAAAAAAATCTTGTTGTTCACCAAAAAATAAATCAGGCAATCGTACCTTTGGCTCCACAAAATGCGCTCCAGAACAGCTACTCACGTGTTGTTGGAGCTCGGCCACCTCCAGAGAGAGTCCCTGCAGGAGTTGAGCCAAATCCTGAACCGACACCATGATGGAAACTGGAGGTCTTTCCTTAGAGAAATTTTTTGGGCTGGACTTACTGTTATGATCTGCTACAAGCACTAAGGAAAGACAGGAGTTCTGTCCCTACAATAGAACTAAGCTAGATCCCTATGATGTAACGGGGAACCTGATCCTGCGATCAGACCCGCTAAAGTCCTCAGCTAGTCTGAACGAAGACCTATAGATGTGAGGGAGGGATCCCTACAAGAACTAGGGACTGGGAGAAAGATGGACACCTCCTAGCAGAAATTGTAGCAGTAAAAAGACAAACAAACAACATAGAACATAGAGGTCAAAAGACCTAGCTAAACTGACTGAGTAAGGTAACAAAGCTCCTGGCTAGCTTAAGAGTAGAAATTACAATGAAGTCCAGCAAGGCCAGAAAGGCGGAGCAAGATTAAATAGGCAAAAAAGGTCATGTGACCGGCATAATAGAAAAAAACTAACAGGAGAGTTCTAACAAAATATGCTGACTTTTTACATTTTGTTCTTTCTTTTTTTTTTTGGAATGTGAAAATCGAGGTGAATTAAACTTTTTTTTATATTTTTAGAATATGTTTAACAATTTTTGCATAGTTCCTTGGGGAATTTGAATCTGCAATCTCTTGATCACTTGCACAATACACTGCAATCCTTAGGCATTAGAATATATTGTGAAATTATTGATCTCTACTAGTGTTGAGCCACCCCCGTAGTGTTCGAGTTCGGTTCGTCGAACACCCGTATGTTCGCCGAACTGATCGTCGAACTGTTCGTCGAACACCGTTAAAACCAATGGCAGGAAAACAAAAACACATAGAAACACATAGAAAACACTTCAAAAGTGTCCAAAAGCTGACAAACTGCTCAGAAGACACAATTAACACATGGAAAAGTGACAAGTACATATAGTCATGCGAAAAGAAAAGAGGTGGAGGAGTAAAAGGAGGGGTAGACAGAGATATAGGCATGTCATGCCCTTCTAAAACCAAAATAGTGCGAAGCCGACACGGCCAGTCCGTTCCTGCCCGTGCGACCTCCGTGTCGCCGGGTTTGTGCCAGAGCTGCGGTGGACCCTGACGGCCAGCCCCTCTCTTCCAATACTGGTGCCTGTCCGCTGGTGGGTCGAGCGAGCCCCTATGCGGTGGAGGCAGGTCTAATCTTTTTAATTTAAATTGTCTCTCTAATTTGAATGAGTACACTTTAAATCATTTACAAGGATCTATTGGAGGGCAAGTCTCATGTCAGCAGCCGTGGTTATTCCAGCTCCAGTAGCGTCCACTAAAGCTGCTGTAGTAAAAAAGCTTTTATAAGGATCGAGCTCGGCGGTCCACCGCAAGGCGTCCTACAGCCAGTCCCAGCCCCTATGCCTTGGGGTGCCTCCCCGATGCTCTTCACTGAGTGTCCCGGGGGCCCGAACCATTTCCTTTGAAAAAATTAAGTGTCCAAACTACAGGTGGTGTAGCTTGCTTAACAGCTGGGTTAATCCGCTGACTAGCAGACACTGCTACTATTCCCAAAGTATTGCTTGGGCTAGATGCAGTTAAAAATTTGTAATTAGATACTCTCGTTGGATGCTGAGAAAGCATTCCATAGAGTCTCCTGGCATGCCATATATTATTCTCTTAAAAAGCTTGGGGTAGGGGTCCCTTTTATAGCCAAAATCATGGCCCTGTATCGCATTTCATCAGCTAGGCTGAAGATAAATGGAACATTATCATCACCTTTCATAATCACCAATGGGACAAGGCAGGGATGTCCTCTGTCCCCTCTCTTATACTTCCTAGTGATGGAGCACCTGCTCTCATCAATTCACGATAACCCCAATATTAGGGGGATTGAGGTGGGAGGCACTGAGTACAAGTGCTCTGCATTTGCTGATGATGTCCTAGTATATATCACTCAACCACATTGTCACTAGTGTTGAGCCACCCCCGTAGTGTTCGAGTTCGGTTCGGTTCATCAAACACCCGTGTGTTCGCCGAACTGTTCGTCGAACTGTTCGTCGAACACCTTCGAACACCGTTAAAACCAATGGCAGGCAAACAAAAACACATAGAAACACATAGAAAACACCTTCAAAGGTGTCCAAAAGCTGACAAACTGCTCAGAAGACACAACTAACACATGGAAAAGTGACAAGTACATATAGTCATGCGAAAATAAAATAGGTGGAGGAGTAAAAGGAGGGGGAGACACAGATATAGCCATGTCATGCCCTTCTAAAATCCAAAAAGTGAGAAGCCGACACGGCCAGTCCGCTCCTGCCCGTGCCACCTCCGTGTCGCCGGGTTTGTGCCAGAGCCGCGGTGAACCCTGATGGCCAGCCCCCCTCTCCTAATACTGGTGCCTGTCCGCTGGTGGGTCGAGCGAGCCCCCCTGTGGTGGAGGCAGCTCTAAGCTTTTTAATTTAAATTGTCTCTCTAATTTGAATGAATACACTTTAAATCCATTTACAAGGATCTATTGGAGGGCAAGTCTCATGCCAGCAGCCGCGTAATTCCAGCTCCAGTAGCGTCCACTAAAGCTGCTGCAGATAAAAAGCTTTTATAAGGATCGAGCTCGGCTGTCCACCGCAAGGCATCCTACTGCCAGTCCCAGCCCCTATGCCTTGGGGTGCCTCCTGATGCTCTTCACTAAGTATCCCATGTTCCCGAAGCATTTCCTTTGAAAAAATTAAGTGTCTAAACTACAGGTGGTGTAGCTTGCTTAACAGCCGGGATAATCCGCTGACTAGCAGACACTGCTACTAGGCACAAAGTATTTCCTGGGCTAGATGCAGTTAAAAATTTGTAATTAGATACTCTCGTTGGATGCTGAGAAAGCATTCCATAGAGTCTCCTGGCACGCCATATATGATTCTCTTAAAAAGCTTGGGGTAGGGGTCTAGGGGACCCTTTTATAGCCAAAATCACGGCCCTGTATCACAATACGTCACCTAGGCTGAAGATAAATGGAACTGTAGCACCCTGAGGGCTCGGTTGCTACAGACGTATTGCACCTCACCCAGAGGTGTGATATCTCACTCTCAGGTAAGGATGGAGTGTGGATCAGGACCCGACACCTGCATGCATTACACCACATTGCCGTGGGGCAGGGCGACCAATATGCCCCTGAGATGGGCACGACAGTCCCTGTCCCTGGCTGGAGTGGGGGGAGGGAACACTGAGGAAGGGGAACCCGGTAGTGCAGGAGCAGGGAGGAAGCAGTTCCTGGGTGCATTGAGAAGGGAGTATAAAAGGTGGGCACCATCTTAGTTCAGTGCAGAGAAGTCTGAGCAGAAGTGGCAGGGAGCAGGGGCTCTGCATGAGCTCTACTCCGGAGGCGGGCCTAGTAACAGAGGCCCAGGCCTGGAAGAGGGAGAAGGAAGGAAGAGGAGCGGAGAAGGCTCCAGGAACGAGGAATGAAGGGATCCCAGGGGTGCGGACGGGCGAGTCGCCACCGCACGCCCGAATCCACCTGCGTGGAGGGGTCAGGCCAAAGGGGGAGACCGGTCCCCGAACTAGTGGAGGCAGGAAACGACCCTCAGCTAGAAACCGGAGGCTTTGACATTTTATGTGGCGCAGCCCCTCTCTACACCCGCTAGGAAGGCACCACATATGGTCAGGTAAACTGGCGCCAAGTTTACCAAGAGGAGGCCCGAGGCAGCCGGACAGAAGTGTTGGTAAGAAAGGCCAGACAAAGGACACACAAAGGGGGTCCTGTGAAGTGCTCCAAAGTTATCTGGGAGTTGTCTGAGCCCCTCACCTGGTGAGCACAGTACGACGTGGGCAGCCGTTACCTGCAGACGTGGTCTGGATAATAAGAACTGTGAGTAAAGGCCCTGAACTGCATCACTGACTCCGTGTCGTTACTGCTGCTGCCCTGCACCATCACCCCCATCCTCCGCATACACTGCCCTGAGGCTATACTCCTCCCGTGGGGAGTTATGCTACGCTCTGCTGCACCCACAACACCAGCCTCAGCGGTCTGCCCTGTAGCGGCGGTTCACTCTGACCGCAATCCACGGGTGGCGTAGTCGTACATTTAAACATCAAAACCACATAAATAGTTCCGCCACTGGTTTGACCGCCCTGAGCCACGGAACCGGGTCGCCGCCACGAAGACTACAACCACCAGCATCCACCAAAAAGGGTCCGGCTCCGGGTGTCCCAAGGCCCAGGGGGTGCGTCAGAACATTTTCATCACCTTTCACAATCACCAATGGGACAAGGCAGGGATGTCCTCTGTCCCCTCTCTTATACATCCTAGTGACGGAGCACCTGCTCTCATCAATTTGCCATAACCCCAATATTAGGTGGATTGAGGTGGGAGGCACCGAGTACAAGTGCTCTGTATTTGCTGATGATGTCCTAGTATATATCACTCAATCACATATATCCATCCATGCTGTTATGGCTGAAATAGATCACTTTGTTACATGGTCAAATTTTAAAATCAATGCAGCGAAGTCTGAGTCCCTCGATGTCTCCCTCCCCAAATCCATATAGGATTCCATCCAGTCCAACTTTCCCTTTGCCTGTCCCTCACAGGGTATCAAATACTTAGGAATTTCTATTCATAGAGACCTCTCCCATCTATGTTATCTTAATTTTGGGCCCTTTATTGAACAACTCCATACAGACCACGGTTGGCAAGTTAGAACTGTAAGATTCACTACGTGAACCGCTGGTGTTTTGTGGAAAAGCACATGTACACTGCGTTCCAAATTATTATGCAAAAAGTGTTTAGGAGTGATAAGGGAAGAATTTGTTTGTTTGTCAGTTAAACTCATTGATGGTGATGTGTGTCAGGGCTCTTTATATCACTGTAACCAATTGCAGACACCTGTGCTAATTAGTTTGGCAGGTGTGTCCAATGAAAGGCAAGACTACTTAAGAAGGCTCTCTCACATTATTAAGCAGCCTACATTTTCTGCCAAAATGGGAAAGAAAAAGGATGTGTCGGCTGCTGAGAAGCAACAAATTGTGGAGTGTTTAGGTCAAGGCATGACTACAATCAACATTGTGCGATGATCAGGATGAAGTGTCTTGGCAATCAAGAAGTATGTAGCTGATTCACAGTACACACGTGTGCGTGCTGATAAGGGCAAATTGAGGACTCTTTCCTACAGGCAATTACGTCAGGTTGAAAGAGCAGCGGCAAAAAAGCCTTGTCATAGCAGCAGACAAGTTTTTGAAGCTGCTTGTGCCTCCAACGTCCCCCGAACAACAAGATGCAGGGTCCTTCAGAGGTTTGCAGCTGTGCATACGCCATCCTGTCGACCTCCTCTATCCACTTCACACGAGCAGAAACGGCTCCAGTGGGCCAAACATTACATGAAGACTGATTTCAAAACAGTTTTGTTCACGGATGAGTGCCGTGCAGCGCTCGATGGTCCAGATGGATGGAGTGGAGGATGGCTGGTTGATGGACACCCCACGCAAACACGGCTACAGCGCCAACAAGGAGGAGGTGGAGTAATGTTTTGGGCTGGAATCATGGGGAGAGAGATTGTCGGCCCCTTTAGGATCCCTGAAGGCGCTAAAGATGAACTCCATAATGTATGTGGATTTTCTCAAACAGCACTTCCTGCCATGGTTCAAGAAGAAGAACCGTGTATTTCACAGCAAGATCATTTTTCTGCATGATAATGCACCATCTCATGCTGCACATAAAACATCTGCATCTCTGGCTGATATGGGCATAAAATGGGACAAACTTATGGTGTGACCCCCATGCTCCCCTGACCTCTACCCCATTCAGAACCTTTGGAGCATCATTAAAAGGAGTGTCTATGATGGCGGGAGGCAGTTCACATCTAAGCAACAGCTCTGGGAGGGTATTCTGTCCTCATGCAAAACAATTGAAGCAGAAACCATCCAAAACCTGACAAATTCAATGGACGAGAGAGTTCAGAAGCTCCTTTCGAACCAGGGGTCCTATGTGAAAATGTAACATCACCTAGAATAAAGTTTTGAGTTGAAAACTGTTTGATTTCAGTTTCTAACAACCTGGTAATGCTTATAATTTCAAAAATGACCATTTTTTTGGTCTTTATTAAAATGAAAAGGTTGATCGAAAAGTTTGGGGGATCTAAGAGTGTGGCAACCCAGTAGTCATGATTACTTCCAATTCTGACAATATGAGGGTCATGCTGCAGGTAGTGCAGGCAGCAAGAAGGCACTTATGTGTCTTGCGCATCTCGGAGCCCCAAAATTATTTTCCGGGCTAGATGCAGCTAAAAATTATTTTTAATTTTAAATCTGGTGAAGCTTTAGTATAGATGGCCTAATAGGATCAGTGCTGCACACTGCTACAAAGCCCAAATTATTTTCCAGTCAAGATACAGATAAACATGATTAGTAATTTGAAAGCTTAAAACGGTTGGTAGGGTGATTTTAACCAATCATCAAGCTTTTACTCTCCCCAGGATGACACAGGGGTAGAAAAGTCGTTTCGGATCCATGATTTGTTCATCTTTATGAACGTGAGTCTGTCTACATTATCAGTGGAGAGCCGCGTGCGCTTATCTGTCAGCACACCACCAGCAGCGCTGAACACACGTTCAGACAGAACGCTGGCTGCGGGGCATGACAAGATCTCCAAGGCGTAAGTGGCTAGCTCCGGCCATTTATCCAGATTGGAAGCCCAAAAAGAGCAAGGGTCCAGTGACACAGTCGTGGCTTCAATGTTTACTTGGAGATACTCCTTTACCATCGTCTCTAGGCGTTGACTATGTGTCAGACTTCTTGTCTCCTGTGGCCTTGCAAAGGATGGGCTAAAAAAGTGGTGAAATGATTCCGCAAAATTGATGTTACCAGCAGATACTGTGGTTCTGATACGGTTTGAGTGCTGAACACTTGACGGTCCCACGGTTGGCAAGTTGGAACTGTGAGATTCACTACGTGCACCACTGGTATTTTGTGGAAAAGCACATGTAAGATTCTGCAACAGTCTCTGCTGATACTCCTGCATGCGTGCATCCCTTTCTATGGCAGGAATAATTTCTGCAAATTTACTTTTGTACCGGGGATCTAACAGTGTGGCAACCCAGTAGTCAGGATTATTTCTAATTCTCACAATTCGAGGGTCATGTTGCAGGTAGTGCAGCAAGAAGGCACTCATGTGTGTTGCGCATCCAGGAGCACCAAGTCCCTGTTATGTTGGTGGCGAGGTAACAATCATGCTTCCTTCCTCTGTCCTCTCCCCCCAATCTCGCACAACAGAAATGTGATCAAGGTCTCCCTCATCTTATGAGTCTTCCATCAGTTCGTCCTCCACTTCTTCCTGGGCTCCTGCACCTTCCTCACTAGTTTGGCTGCTACCATGCGCCCTGGTAAAACCATCTCCCCCACCCTCACATGCCTGCCGCCTTGGTGCTGCCGACCGTCTGGACCTTGCAGATGTTAGCCCTTCCGCATACAACTCCTCCTCCTCTACTTCCTCCACCTCCTCTTGTGCCACCACCTGACTCCGAATTCTGTTTAACATGTGCTCCAGCATGTAAATCACCGGAATAGTCATGCTGATAATGGCATCGTCAGCACTAAACATCTTCGTCGCCATTTCAAAACTGTGCAGAAGGGTGCATAGGTCCCTGATCTGAGACCACTCCTCCAGCGTGATTTGCACCAGGGCTTGTCGGTGCTGCCACAGTCGCTGCAACATGTGCAGAGTTGAATTCCACCGGGTAGGCACATCGCATTTTAGCCGGTGAAGTGGCAGGCCCAACGACTTCTGTAGAGATGTAAGTCGATGAGCTGCGGGATGCGAACGGCAGAAGTGAGCACACAGCGACCGTGCCCTCTGCAGAAGGCCATCTAGTCTGGGATAGTGGGCTAAAAATTGCTGGACAACCAGGTTCAACACGTGAGCCATACAAGGCACGTGTGTGACATTGCCTCGGCGAAGGGCCGCACCCAGGTTTGCAGCATTGTCACACACGGCCTTCCCTGGTTTCAGGTCCAGTGGAGACAACCATTCATGAAATTGGTTCTCCAGAGCTGACCACAACTCCTCAGCTGTGTGACTCACATTTCCCAGACATTTCAATGTAAAAACCGCCTGATGACGTTGAGCCCTACTGCCAGCATAGTAAGGAGGTGTGCAGGATCCCTTCTGCGCAGTTAGAAAGCTTGTGGCATGACCAGACAGGCTTTGGGTGCAGGTGGAAGACCGAGAGGAGGTTGAGGAGGCAGAAGCAGTGGAGGAACTTTGACATAAAGAGGATTGACGCACAACTCGTGGGGACCGCAAGACTTGGACAGCAGCCCCTTGTCCTGCTGTCACCATAGTTACCCAGTGCCCAGTCAGCGACATGTAACGCCCCTGTCCATGCCTACTCGTCCAAGTGTCTGTGGTGAAATGCACCCTGTCACACACAGAGTTTCTCAAAGAAGCGGTGATGTTGTGTGCGACATGCTGGTGGAGCGCAGGCACACCTTTCTTTGAGAAGTAGTGCCGACTGGGCATCTGGTACTGGGGCACTGCGACGGACATAAGGTCTCGAAAATCCTCTGTGTCCACCAGGCGGAAAGGCAGCATTTCTGTAGCCAAGAGCTTGCAGATGGTGAAATTCAACCTCTTAGCTTTCTCATGGCTAGGAGGAAATGGTCTTTTACTTGTCCACATCTGAGGGACCGAGGGCTGGCTATTGTGCTTAGACGGGGTTGATAAGGGTGTCCCCGGCAAACTGCCGGTCAGTGAGGAAGATGCAGGCGGACATGTTAGGTTGCCTTGATCCAAAGGTGGTGCTATCGATGTCGGACAGCGCTCAACACCAGCTGGTGTTCCCACCTCCAAAGAAAATGATGACCTGCCAATCACGCTGGCTGTTGCGGGTAAAGAGGTGGCAGGTCTGCGCCCCAAAACAGGTGTGACTGCTGTCCCCCCAGTCACAGAGGATGAAGAGGCCGCGGATGCACAAGATATGGCAGACGGTGGTTGGCCCGGCCGGCTAGGCCGCATTGTAGCACACTGAGCTTCCCACTGCAACTTATGCTTCATGTCCATGTGCCGGTTCATGCATGAAGTACTCAAACTATGTATTTTTTGGCCTCTACTTAGCTTTTGCTGACAAATGTTACAGATAACACGAGTTGGGTCATCTTTATCGATCTGAAAAAATGCCCAGGCTATGCAAGGCTTAGCACCCATGCGACCTGAAGAGCCACCACGACTTGTGGTGAGAGGCGGAGTTGTGTTTGAGGATGCAGTTGTTGACGTGCTTCCAGTACTACGTCTCTGTCCAGGAAGGCGCAACCTGACCTCGTCGTCACTAGCATCTTCCTTCAACTCCTCTGCTGACCTCATCTCTTGGCTGACTGTGGGTTGACAGTAAGTGGGATCTCCAACCTCATCATCATCACCCTGTGCGTTATCACACCCGTCGTCCTCAGAGCCAACCTGTTCCTGCCCTGACAAAAAACTAAAGTTGTCGCTCCAATCAGGTATTTGAGTCTTATCATCGTCTTCCTCATTGTCTCCACCAACAGGAGTTACAGTTTGGGAATGAGGGTCTACATTATGGTCAGAACCTTCTGCGTCTGGTCCTGGATCCGACTCATAAAGATTCTGAGCATCAGTGCAGATCATTTCCTCGTCTGGATTCACAGAAGCGCTGGAGTCGACCTCTGATTCCCAGGCTATAGTATGAGTAAACAGCTCTGCAGACTCAACCATCTGTTCTACCTCATACTCAGACGGGCAGCTGGAGATTTGGGAGCTGTGAGGAAGCAAGTGCGATTGGGGTGACACCTTTGAGGACTGGAGTATTTGTGATGTTGAAGTTGATGTGGAGGAGAGCCCACTTAAAGGAGCACTTGATATCCGTTGAAGCACCTGCTGTTTTTGTGCCTCATCTGGAATTTGTAGCGATTGGCGTGGCCGTAAGAAAGGGATCTTATCACACTGTCCGCTAAAAGAAGTAGACATTTTAGTTTGGCTGGAAGATGGTCTTTCTTCTGCAGATGTTACTGTTGCTTTAACACCTACCCCACGGACACAACCTTTTTTCCCCTTCCTAACACACCTATTCCCCTTTCCACCAGCAGCAGGCCTTTTTCCACTCATTTTGGTGGTTAACTAATTCACAACTCTGGAGTTGTTTGCACAAAAAAACAATGGATGGTAACCGAGCAGAGCTGAGTGGCCAAACTGTGGTATTAGGCCAAAACTATTGGCTGGGTTAGATGCAGAAAACAATTATATTCAGTTTGCAACCTGATGGAGGTCAGTATAGATGGACTAATAGAGAAAGTCCCACACACTGCTAGAAGGCCAAATATTTTTTCAGAGGTAGATGCAGAAAAAAATTATATTCAGTTTGCAACCTGATGGAGGTCAGTATAGATGGACTAATAGAACAAGTCCCACACACAGCTAGAAGCCCAAATATTTTTTCAGAGGTAGATGCAGATAAAAATTATTTTTAATTTGCAACCTGATGGAGGTCAGTATAGATGGACTAATAGAGAAAGTCCCACACACTGCTAGAAGGCCAAATATTTTTTCAGAGCTAGATGCAGACAAAAAATTATTTTCAGTTTGCAACCTGATGGAGGTCAGTATAGTTGGACTAATAGAACAAGTCCCACACACAGCTAGAAGCCCAAATATTTTTTCAGAGGTAGATGCAGAAAAAAATTATATTCAGTTTGCAACCTGATGGAGGTCTGTATAGATGGATTAATAGAACAAGTCCCACACACAGCTAGAAGCCCAATATTTTTTCAGAGGTAGATGCAGAAAAAAATTATATTCAGTTTGCAACCTGATGGAGGTCTGTATAGATGGATTAATAGAACAAGTCCCACACACAGCTAGAAGCCCAATATTTTTTCAGAGGTAGATGCAGAAAAAAAATATATTCAGTTTGCAACCTGATGGAGGTCAGTATAGATGGACTAATAGAGAAAGTCCCACACACTGCTAGAAGGCCAAATATTTTTTCAGAGCTGGATGCAGATAAAAATTATTTTTAATTTGCAACCTGATGGAGGTCAGTATAGATGGACTAATAGAGAAAGTCCCACACACTGCTAGAAGGCCAAATATTTTTTTCAGAGCTAGATGCAGAAAAAAATTATATTCAGTTTGCAACCTGATGGAGGTCAGTATAGATGGACTAATAGAACAAGTCCCACACACAGCTAGAAGCCCAAATATTTTTTCAGAGGTAGATGCAGATAAAAATTATTTTTAATTTGCAACCTGATGGAGGTTAGTATAGATGGACTAATAGAGAAAGTCCCACACACTGCTAGAAGGCCAAATATTTTTTCAGAGCTAGATGCAGACAAAAAATTATTTTCAGTTTGCAACCTGATGGAGGTCAGTATAGATGGACTAATAGAACAAGTCCCACACACAGCTAGAAGCCCAAATATTTTTTCAGAGGTAGATGCAGATAAAAATTATTTTTAATTTGCAACCTGATGGAGGTCAGTATAGATGGACTAATAGAGAAAGTCCCACACACTGCTAGAAGGCCAAATATTTTTTCAGAGCTAGATGCAGAAAAAAATTATATTCAGTTTGCAACCTGATGGAGGTCAGTATAGATGGACTAATAGAACAAGTCCCACACACAGCTAGAAGGCCAAATATTTTTTCAGAGCTAGATGCAGACAAAAAATTATTTTCAGTTTTGCAACCTGATGGAGGTCAGTATAGATGGACTAATAGAACAAGTCCCACACACAGCTAGAAGCCCAAATATTTTTTCAGAGGTAGATGCAGATAAAAATTATTTTTAATTTGCAACCTGATGGAGGTCAGTATAGATGGACTAATAGAACAAGTCCCACACACAGCTAGAAGCCCAAATATTTTTTCAGAGGTAGATGCAGAAAAAAATTATATTCAGTTTGCAACCTGAAGGAGGTCTGTATAGATGGATTAATAGAACAAGTCCCACACACAGCTAGAAGCCCAATATTTTTTCATAGGTAGATGCAGAAAAAAAACTATATTCAGTTTGCAACCTGATGGAGGTCAGTATAGATGGACTAATAGAGAAAGTCCCACACACTGCTAGAAGGCCAAATATTTTTTCAGAGCTAGATGCAGACAAAAAATTATTTTTAATTTGCAACCTGATGGAGGTCAGTATAGATGGACTAATAGAGAAAGTCCCACACACTGCTAGAAGGCCAAATATTTTTCAGAGCTGGATGCAGATAAAAATTATTTTTAATTTGCAACCTGATGGAGGTCAGTATAGATGGACTAATAGAGAAAGTCCCACACACTGCTAGAAGACCAAATATTTTTTCAGAGCCAGATGCAGAAAAAAATTATATTCAGTTTGCAACCTGATGGAGGTCAGTATAGATGGACTAATAGAACAAGTCCCACACACAGCTAGAAGCCCAAATATTTTTTCAAAGGTAGATGCAGATAAAAATTATTTTTAATTTACAACCTGATGGAGGTCAGTATAGATGGACTAATAGAACAAGTCCCACACACAGCTAGAAGCCCAAATATTTTTTCAGAGGTAGATGCAGAAAAAAATTATATTCAGTTTGCAACCTGATGGAGGTCTGTATAGATGGATTAATAGAACAAGTCCCACACACAGCTAGAAGCCCAATATTTTTTCAGAGGTAGATGCAGAAAAAAAATATATTCAGTTTGCAACCTGATGGAGGTCAGTATGGATGGACTAATAGAGAAAGTCCCACACACTGCTAGAAGGCCAAATATTTTTTCAGAGCTAGATGCAGAAAAAAATTATATTCAGTTTGCAACCTGATGGAGGTCAGTATAGATGGACTAATAGAACAAGTCCCACACACTGCTAGAAGCCCAAATATTTTTTCAGAGCTAGATGCAGAAAAAAATTATATTCAATTTGCAACCTGATGGAGGTCAGTACAGTATAGATGGACTAATAGAATGATGCTATGCCCAAAAGATTTTACTTCACTAGGTGCAGTAAAAAAATTGGTATGCTATACACAGGTGGTATATCTTGCAACACAGATAGGCTACTCCACTGACTAACACACTCTGCAATAGGCCAAAAAGGATTAGCTTTGCTAGATTCAGCCAAATGCTGTGAAAAAAACTTGCACAGCACTGGCACAGACCTGCCTGGCAAAAACTGATAGGAACTGATGTAACCTAGTCCTGAAAAGGACTGCAATTACAATTAGTTTTACTCCCACAATCTATCTATTTAAGAGCACAGACCTGCCTGATAAAAGTCGTAGGAAATGCTGTAACCTAGTCCTTAAAAGGACTGCAATCACAACTATTCCCTACTCCCAAGCTATCTGTAGATTTGTGCGAAAATTGGCTTGAAATTAACAAGGTATCGCGCACACAGCAACAGCGGTGCCGTCTAACACGCAGCTGCAGCAGTGAGAAAATGGTGGCGACGGGGAAAATGGCTTGGTCTTATAGGGCAAGGACATGTGACATACACTGCCAATGACACATGCCCTTTCTTGTGTGAAAAAAGCACTTCGCTCCGTGTGTGCGCTGCTGATAGGCTGACAGATTGCACCTCCCCACTGTAAATGCGGGAAAGAGAAAAAAAAATGGAGATCTTCATTATTCCTGCAGAGATCCTTCCCCTGCCCCTCCCCCCACCCCGCTGTACACTCAAACTGCGTATTAACATTAATTTTCATCATTACTGAGAAAAAATCCAGTTATGATTTTGGTGCACGAATAGTTATCGAACATAACCTCGAACAGCTGAATTTTTCTCAAATCGTTCGTGTTCGCCGAACTGCTCGAACACCGCCCAAAACAGCTCGAATTTGAGATTGGCGAACAGTTCGAGTAGAACAACGCTCATCTCTAATGTTGATAGATGCTGTGTGATTTGGAAGGATTGGATTGATTTGCAAAACTCTGACGCCTACCATCTAGCCCCCAACTAAAGTTATCCGTGATGTCGGCACAACAATGATCATAATCGCACTCTATTGATTGGTGGTCTGCCGTGGTCCGCTCCCTCTCTCTCTATCTTTCATATGGAAAAATACATGCTTGATCTGGATATTGATGGAAGACCCTCCCTGTACCCCCCAATGTACTGTCATTATGCATAGATTTATAGTTATACTACCCCTTTTACTATGCATATTGTATTTTCTTGTACTTTTTCAGCACAAAAATAAAAATAAACTTGAATTTGAAAAAAAAAATTGTAATTAGATCTACAGGCGGTGGCTACTAAGCTGACTAGCAGACACTGAAGCTTTGGAGCAGACCTCTGATTCCCAGGCTAGTATGAGTAAACAGCTCTTCAGACTCAACCATCTGTGTTACCCCAAGCCATAGTGTATGTAGTTTCTTATGGTTAAAAGGGGGGGGAGAGACCCGACCCACCTGGAATTGACGATGGCAACGTCAAGTAAAACACAGCAAGGGGACTCCAAAAAGAGTATCCATTTTTTCCCAAAATTGTGTCACAGACACCACTCAAGTGGCATCAATTGTCCCAGAGTTGCTTAAAATGGTTGGTGAGGTGATTTTCCAAAATCCTCAAGCTTTTAGTCTCCCCAGAATGACACAGGTGGGGCAGATGGTGGTTGTCCCGGCCCGCTAGGCCGCATTGTAGCACAGTGAGCTTCGCAGTGCAACTTATGCTTCATATCCCTGTGACGGTTCATGCATGAAGTACTCAAACTATGGATTTTTTGGCCTCTACTTAGCTTTTGGTGACAAATGTTACAGATAACACGAGTTGGGTCATCCTTATCGATCTGAAAAAATGCACAGGCTATGCAAGGTTTAGAGCCCATGCGACTCTGCAACTAGCAATACTATCAAATGATTGGCTGGGTTAGATGCAGAGCGTCTGGGTTTGGTTGGGGGTCCCCACAGTCTGCCTAGGCTAGATGCAGTTAAAAATTATTATTAGATACACAGGCGGTGCAGCTTGCTTCGCAGCTGAGCTAATACGCCCAAAGTATTGGTAGACTCTATACTAAATAAGGAAGGATTCACTGACTGTGGTGTCCCCTTCGTGGGCCGTGGTGATTGGTGGAGATTTGGTGGATGATTATAGGAGAAAGCTCCTTAATAGAGAAAGTTGGTGGATTTATACTTTAAATACACGTGTACCAGCGGGTTTAAACATCAGACATGATTTGATGTATCATTATGAATGATCATTTATAGATTATTATTATATATATGTTCCTTTTTTCTTCTTTTCTTTTTCTTTTGGATTATTTCCATTTTTATGCATTGTTTCTATGCTATACGATTTTAACATGGTATGTGTGTTTAAATTTCTGATTAACTCAGCCTTGAATAGGTGCATAGCAGGACATGACATATAAATACCACTTCCTTGTTGTTTTTTTTGCTATGCAATGATTAAGAACCTTTTGTTCGAAACTCGTTTGCTGTTCTTCTCCAAGGTGGACTTTTAAAATATTTTTTGTATGACCCAATAAAAAGTGGATTTTAGAAGATTTGTTCAGCTGGATCTTCCTGGTTCTTCATGTTCGTCTGGTAGCACTCCTGGCTCCGTGCTGTTGATCTTCTAGGTGGGTGAGCTTTCCTTTCTTTTTCTACCATGTGGCGATTGGTCATCCACTTTCGCTGCCCCTTACTCAACGAATTCACAAACATCTCCCATCGGATTGGAGTCCCATTATGCCCAACCAAAAATATAGGCTCCACAACTAAAAAAAATATTTCTTAGGCATCGAAATCGACCCCACAGCAAGGTTGTTCCGCCTCCCATGGGAAAAAATACCAAAACATTACACCTGATCTAGTTTTTTTGCGCAGTATGGAAAGTAACACTACAGCAGATGCAAGTATTACTAGGTCTCCTCGTGTTTGCGAGCCGGGTGATGCCAGTCGGAAGGGTTTTTTCTCTTCATTTATCGCCCGCAACAAAAGTGGCATCTAAACCGAGTCATACAATAAGAATCAGCAGGCAGCTACGGGCGGACTTAGAGGTGTGGAAAACCTTCTTATAATCATTCAACGGTCACACGTTATTTATGTCATCAGAACAGTCCAACATTCAACTAAGATTATTCACCGGGGCGGCAGAATCAGGCAGATATGCAGCGATACTAAATAACCAATGGTGCACAAGCTTATGGCCTCCGTATTGGGCAGAACATGTGCTGACAAAAAGCCAGACAGTCCTGGAACTGTTTCCAATAGTGGTAGCAATAGAAATATGGGGCGCGCGCCTGGCTAACAAGAATAAACTCTTCATAACAAAAAACACCAGCCTAGCGCACTTCATTAATAATATGGCATCATCGTCTCTCCCAGTGCTAGGCCTACTACGCCGGATAGCATTCCTGTGCCTAAAACATAATGTATTGGTCCGCGCTAGCCATGATGCTGAGGGGTCTAACGCTGCTGCTAACGCTTTATCACAATTCAATTGGCAGATTTTCACAGAGCTCCTCCCCAACGCCCACCCATCGGGCAACAGTTGCCCAGCCTCCCTATGGGATCTAGTGGAGAATAGTTGATGCCATTAATCAGAGCGTCAGTTGCCCCGTCGATTTGGCAAGCATACGGTAAGGCATGGGAACAGTGGACACGACTAGTAGCAGGCAGACGGGTTGACCAATGTGAACAAGCCAGATTACAAGTCACCATAGAATTTCTCCACCAGCTAATGATGAGGGGCATATCAGGGGCGTCAGCGCAGTGGTGGCTGACCGGAGTAGCATTTCACTTCCAGCTACTGAATTGGGGAGATGTGACAAAGAGATTCATCATCAGACAATCCATAAAAGGGTGGAAAAGGGGTCAGCCAAGTCAGGAGTGTAGAAGTCCCGTCCCGTGTCACTAAAACTGATTTCTCACATCATATCCCTAATAGAGATGAGCGGTGTTCGACTAGAACTGTTCGCCAATCTCAAATTCGAGCTGTTTTGGGCGGTGTTCGAGTTGTTCGACGAACCCGAACGATTTGCAAAAAATTCGGCTGTTCGAGGTTATGTTCGATAACTGTTCGTGCACCAAAAGCGTGTCCTGCATGTCTGGTGCTATTTAGAGCACCAATCATGCAGGGATTGTCTGCCACTCACTGTAATGCCACAGCCATGGTGGTTGTGGCATTACAGTGATTGCCCAAATCGATGGGAACAGTGCTCACAGTGAAACATGAAAAGCCGGCAATTCATCAGCGGCATACACCGGTACCCGACAATTTAGAACAGAAAGAATAGAGCTTCACACATAGATTAGATAGATAGAAACATGTCAGTCACATATATATGAAGTACAGTGACAGTGTTGCTTACTGTACTTGTCATTTAGTGTAAAGGATTTATCAAAAAAAATAATAGTGTTTTCATGCACCGTCTCTTTAAAAAAGCCGGCCGGCAATTCAGCAGCGGTACCCGACAATTTATAACAGACAGAATAGAGCTTCACACATAGATTAGATAGACAGAAACATGTCAGTCACATATATATGAAGTACAGTGACAGTGTTGCTTACTGTACTTGTCATTTAGTGTAAAGGATTTATTAAAAAAAAATAATAGTGTTTTCATGCACCGTCTCTTTAAAAAAGCCGGCCGGCAATTCAGCATCTGTACCCGACAATTTAGAATAGAAAGAATAGAGAATCACACATAGATTAGATAGATAGAAACAGGTCAGTCACATATATATGAAGTACAGTGACAGTGTTGCTTACTGTACTTGTCATTTAGTGTAAAGGATTTATTAAAAAAAAATAATAGTGTTTTCATGCACCGTCTCTTTAAAAAAGCCGGCCGGCAATTCAGCATCTGTACCCGACAATTTAGAATAGAAGGAATAGAGAATCACACATAGATTAGATAGATAGAAACATGTCAGTCACATATATATGAAGTACAGTGACAGTGTTGATTACTGTACTTGTCATTTAGTGTTAAAATAAAGGATTTATTTAAAAAAAAATTGGCGTGGGGTTCCCCTTAATTTTAGTCTCTAGCGGAGGTTAAGCAGACTGCTGGGGCAGATGTTTGAAGCCTGGGAAGGGGGTAATACCCACGGAGCTTCCCAGGCTACTAATATCAGCCCCCAGCGGAATACCTAGCCTTTACTAGCTATTAAAATGGGGGACCCCCCAAAAAAATGACGTGGGGTCCCCCCTATTTTAATAGCTAGCAAAGGCTAGGCAGACAGCTGGGGGCTGATATTAATAGCCCAGGAAGGGTGCCATGAATATTGGCCCCCTCCAAGGCTAGAAACACCAGCCGTCAGCCGCCCCAGAAATGGCGCATCCTTAGAATGCGCCAATTCTGGCACTTAGCCTCGCTCTTCCCACTGCCCTGTAGCGGTGGCAGTGGGGTAATAGGGTTGGGGTTGATGTCAGCTTATAATGCCAGCTGACATCAAGCCCAGGTTAGTAATGGAGAGGCGTCTATAAGACACCCCCATTACTAACCCCATAGTCAAAGTTAAAAGAAAACACAAACACCCAGAATAAAGTCCTTTAATTGAAATAAAGACACATTCCTTTATTGTTCTAAATTAAACCATACTTACCGTCACGCCCATTCCAGCTGAAGCCAACGATCTCCTGCAATAAAAGAAAAATAATAAAGCAACCTCATCCTTACCTTTCCATGGTTCCCACGACAGCTTCAGCTCTGCTACATCGAGATAACAGGCTGGACCGCAGCAGAACGCCGCCATCCAGCCTGTCATCCCGCAGACACTGAGAAGCGCAGGCATTCTTGCGCTCTGCAGTGTCTGGCTGTGACGGCATCCAGATGAGCCGAGGTCATGTCCAATGAACTCGGCTCACCTCATGCACGTCACTGACAGCGTGGGAGAATTCTCCTGCACTCAGCACTTCAGCGTGAGAATTCTCCCACGCTGTCAGTGACGTACATGAGGTCAGCTGAGTTCATTGGACATGAATGAGCTCACCTCATGCACGTCACTGACAGCGTGGGAAAATTCTCCCACGCTGAAGCGATGAGTGCAGGAGAATTTTCCCACGCTGTCAGTGACGTACATGAGGTGAGCCGAGTTCATTGTCGGCTCATCTGGATGCCGTCACAGTCAGACACTGAGGAGCGCAAGCATGCCTGCGCTTCCCAGTGTCCGCGGGATGACAGGCTGGATGGCAGCGTTCTGCTGCGGTCCAGCCTGTCATCTCGATGTAGCAGAGCTGGAGCTGTCCTGGGAACCATGGAAAGGTAAGGATGAGGTTGCTTTATTATTTTTCTTTTATTGCAGGAGATCGTTGGCTTCAGCTGGAATGGGCGTGATGGTAAGTATGGTTTAATTTAGAACAATAAAGAATTGTGTCTTTATTTCAATTAAAGGACTTTATTCTGGGTGTTTGTGTTTTTTTTTTAACTTTGACTATGGGGTTAGTAATGGGGGTGTCTTATAGACGCCTCTCCATTACTAACCTGGGCTTGATGTCAGCTGGCATTATAAGCTGACATCAACCCCAACCCTATTACCCCCTGCCACCGCACCAGGGCAGCGTGGAAGAGCGAGGCTAAGTGCCAGAATTGGCGCATCCTATGAATGCGCCATTTCTGGGGCGGCTGACGGCTGGTGTCTCTAGCCTGGGAGGGGGCCAATATTCATGGCTCCCTTCCTGGGCTATTAATATCAGCCCCCAGCTGTCTGCCTAGCCTTTGCTAGCTATTAAATTAGGGGGGACCCCACGTCATTTTTTTGGGGGGGTCCTCCATTTTAATAGCTAGTAAAGGCTAGGTATTCAGCTGGGGGCTGATATTAGTAGCCTGGGAAGCTCCGTGGGTATTACCCCCTTCCCAGGCTTCAAACATCTGCCCCAGCCACCTCCGCTAGAGACTAAAATTACGGGGAATCCCACGCCAATTTTTTTTAATAATAAATCCTTTATTTTAATACTAAATGACAAGTACAGTAACCAACACTATCACTGTACTTATTATATATGTGACTGACATGTTTCTATCTATCTTATCTATGTGTGAAGCTCTATTCTGTCTGTTATAAATTGTCGGGTACAGATGCTGAATTGCCGGCCGGCTTTCTTAAAGAGACGGTGCATGAAAACACTATTATTTTTTTTGATAAATCCTTTACACTAAATGACAATTACAGTAAGCAACACTGTCACTGTACTTCATATATATGTGACTGACATGTTTCTATCTATCTAATCTATGTGTGAAGCTCTATTCCTTCTATTCTAAATTGTCGGGTACAGATGCTGAATTGCCGGCCGGCTTTTTTAAAGAGACGGTGCATGAAAACACTATTATTTTTTTTAATAAATCCTTTGCAGTAAATGACAAGTACAGTAAGCAACACTGTCACTGTACTTCATATATATGTGACTGACATGTTTCTATCTATCTAATCTATGTGTGAAGCTCTATTCTGTCTGTTATAAATTGTCGGGTACCACTGCTGAATTGCTGGCCGGCTTTTTTAAAGAGACGGTGCACGAAAACACTATTATATTTTTTAATAATTCCTTTACACTAAATGACAAGTACAGTAAGCAACACTGTCACTGTACTTCATATATATGTGACTGACATGTTTCTATCTATCTAATCTATGTGTGATGCTCTATTCCTTCATGTCTAAATTGTCGGGTACCGGTGTATGCCGCTGCTGAATTGCCGGCCGGCTTTTTTAAAGAAAGCGTCTTCTGAGCAGTTTGTCAGCTTTTGGACACCTTTGAAGGTGTTTTCTATGTGTTCCTATGTGTTTTTGTTTGCCTGCCATTTTTTTTAACGGTGTTCGACGGTGTTCTAAGGTGTTCGACGAACAGTTCGACGAACAGTTCCTCGAACATCCCGGTGTTCCACGAACCGAACCGAACCCGAACACTACGGGGGTGGCTCAACACTAATCCCTAACACCATTAACATGATACTCACAATTTGAAGCAACACTACTGTCTACTGTATTTGCGATCGCCTTCTTCGGGGAGCTATGCATAAGCGAATTAGTCCCTCAATCGAAAATTAACACCAATGGAGGCTTATTACACCAGGACGTAGTCATAGCCAATCATGCAATACGTCTATGCATACGTTAATCGAAAACGGTTCCAGAGGGCAGGGGCACTTGGGTACTTTTACAACCCACAAATGGTACGCTGAGTCAGGTAACAATAGTAAAAACATATATAACCATCAGATCACAAAGTAATTTCTTCCTATCACACATTGATGGAACGCCATTATCAAGATACCAGTTCCAAGCTATAATTAATAAAAGCATAACATCGGCAGGGAACCACCCCAAAGATTATGGGACACACTCATTCCGCATAGGCGCGGCCACGGAAGCAGCAAGTAGCAGGACTGTCACAAACGGAAGTTAAGAGGATAGGGAGATGGCGATCCACGTGTTTGGCGAGATACATAAGACCGGACTTGTTATCCTAACGTGGTTTGTTTCTTTTACAGGTGACGCTAAGCCAACAGTGTGGGTGATAGGCCACTCGTATATATATTGGGCAGAAAAAAGGGCGAAAGTCCGCCAAGGCGGGAGGAAATTAGAGTTTCATAACACATATTTCAACTGGAGAGGTATTAGAGGCCTGCAATGGCCACAGGTACTAATGGAGGTAATCAAGGTAGGGAGAGAGGCAAGAGGTCCGGTCAGTTATACAGGCCGGGGGAAATGACCTAGGTTATCACAAGAGCGCATAACTAATGGCAATAATGAAACTAGACACTGAGCGCTTCAGAGAATTTTTCACAAAAATAGTCAGAGATTGTGCCGAGCGCGGTATGGCAAGGTGCCCGAGACATCACGGCCATCGAAAGGACAAAGCGGCTAATAAATATTTGGATGCCAAAATTTATAAGAAACAGAGGCGGACAACTGGAAGGAGATAAAGCAGGCCTCATACGGCCTGACTGTGTTCACTTAATGGATATTGGACTGGACATATTCCTGTCAGGACTCCAGGATGGAGTGGAGCAAGCGTTAAGAGTGATGGATGGGGGTCAGAGTCCTGCATACGAGTACGCAGGATCCTCCGTGGCCTGGAAATAGAAAGGACATGTTGGAGAGTTACACTTGTTGGCCAACTTGCCGGTGTGTAGACTGGAGCCACAGGGAATGCTGCAACAAGCTGAATTATTTTAGAAATAAAATGCCTTTGTAATGTAATGAGTATAAACAGTTAATAAAGCTGTGACCGATCCTCACCCATACAGTTGTAAGAGTTACATGATTGTATTGTCAATGAAAGGGGGGCGGTAGGGGGCTAAGCGTCTGGGTTTGGTTGGCGGTCACCACAGTCTGCCTTGGCTAGATGCAGTTAAAAATAATTATTAGATACACAGGCGGTGCAGCTTGCTTTGCAGCTGGGTTACTACGCTGACTAGCAGACAGTGAAGCTTTGGAGCAGACCTCTGAGTAAACAGCTCTTCAGACTCAACTATCTGTGTTACCCCAAGCCATAGTGTACGTAGTTTCTTACGGTTAAAAGGGGGGGAAGACCCAACCCACCTGTAATTGACGATGCCAACGTCACGTAAAACACAGCAAGGGGACTCCAAAAAGAGTCTCAACTTTTTAAAAAAATTTGGGGCACACACACCACTTAAGTGGCATCAAATGCCCCAGAGTTGCTTAAAACGGTTGGTGAGGTGATTTTAACAAATCCTCAAGATTTTACTCTCCCCAGGATGACACAGGGGTAGAAAAGTCCTTGTGGATCCATGATTTGTTCATCTTTATGAACGTGAGTCTGTCTACATTGTCAGTGGACAGCCACGTGCGCTTATCTGTCAGCACACCACCAGCAGCGCTGAACACACGTTCAGAGAGAACGCTGGCTCCGGGGCATGACAAGATCTCCAAGGCGTGAGTGGCGAGCTCCGGCCATTTATCCAGATTGGAAGCCCAAAAAGAGCAAGGGTCCAGTGACACAGTCATGGCTTCGATGTTCACTTGGAGATACTCCTGTACCTTCGTCTCTAGGCGTTGACTATGTGTCTGACTTCTTGTCTCCTGTGGCCTTGCAAAGGATGGGCTAAAAAAGTGGTGAAAGGATTCCGCAAAATTGCTGTTACCAGCAGATACTGTGTTTCTGTTCCGGTTTGAGTGCTGAAGACTCGACAGTCCCACAGCTGGCAAGTTAAAACTGTGAGATTCACTACATGCACCACTGGTGTTTTGTGGAAAAGCACATGTAAGATTCTGCAACAGTCTCTGCTGATACTCCTGCATGCGTGAATCCCTTTCTATGGCAGGAATTATTTAGGCAAATTTACTTTTGTACCGGGGATTTAAGAGTGTGGCAACCCAGTAGTCAGGATTATTTCGAATTCTCACAATTCGAGGGTCATATTGCAGGTAGCGCAGCAAGAAGGCACTCATGTGTCTTGCGCATCAAGGAGCACCAAATCCCTGTTGTGTTGGTGGTGAGGTAAGAATCATGCTTTCTTCCTCTGCCCTCTCCCCCCAACCTCACACAACAGAAATGTGATCAAGGTCTCCCTCATCTGATGAGTCTTCCATGCCCATCGCCATTTCGTCCTCCACTTGTTCCTGGGCTCCTGCACCTTCCTCGCTAGTTTGGCTGCTACCATGCGCCCTGGTTAATCCCTCTCCCCCACCCTCCCATGCCTGCCGCCTTGGTGCTGCCGACCGTCTGGACCTTGCAGATGTTAGCCCTTCCGCATACAACTCCTCCTCCTCTACTTCCTCCACCTCCTCTTGTCCCACCACCTGACTCCGAATTCTACATAGTTTTTAAGGTTGAAGGAAGACTAAGTCCATCTAGTTCAACCCATAGCCTAACATGTTGATCCAGAGGAAGGCAAAAAAAAACCATGTGGCAAACACTAAGCTCTACATTGGGGAAAAAAAATCCTTCCCGACTCCATACGACAATCAGACTAGTTCCCTGGATCAACACCCTATCAAGGAATCTAGTATATATAACCTGTATTATTATACTTTTCAAGAAGGCATCCATGCCCTTCTTAAATTTTAACAGTGAATCACTCATTACAACATCATGCGGCAGAGAGTTCCATAGTCTCACTGCTCTTACAGTAAGGAATCCCCGTCTGTGATTATGATTAAACACTCTTTCCTCCAGACGTAGAAGATGCCCCCTTTTCCCCGTCTCATGCCTCAGAGTAAAAAGATCAGTAGAAAGGTCTTTGTACTGTCCCCTCATATACTTGTACATAGTAATAAGATCACCCCTAAGCCTTCTTTTTTCCACAGTAAATAACCCCAAGTGTAATAACCTGTCTTGGTATTGCAGACCTCCCAGTCCTCTAATAACCTTGGTTGCTCTTCTCTGCACCCGCTCTAGTTCAGCTATGTCTTTCTTATACACCGGAGACCAGAATTGTACACAGTATTCTAAGTGTGGTAGCACTAATGACTTGTATAGAGGTAAAATAATGTTCTCCTCATGAGCATCTATGCCTCTTTTAATGCATCCCATTATTTTATTTGCCTATGCAGCAGCTGCCTGACACTGGCCACTAAACGTGAGCTTGTCGTCCACCAATACACCCAGGTCTTTTTCAGTTACAGTTTTGCCCAGTGTTTTACAATTAAGCATATAATTATACATTTTATTTCCTCTGCCCAGGTGCATTACCTTACATTTATCCCCATTAAAGTTCATTTGCCATTTATCAGCCCAAGTTTCTAGTTTACATAGATCCTCCTGTAATATAAAATTATCCTCCTCTGTATTGATTACCCTGCAGAGTTTAGTGTCAACTGCAAATATTGAAATATTACTCTGTATGCCCCCTACAAGGTCATTAATAAATATGTTAAAAAGAAGGGGGCCCAATACTGACCCCTGTGGTACCCCACTGTTAACTGAGACCCAGACTGAGTGTTTTCCATTAATAACCACCCTTTGTTTTCTATCACTGAGCCAATTCTTAACCCACATACATATATTTTCCCCTATCCCCATTGTTCTCATTTTATGTATCAACCTTTTGTGTGGAACCGTATCAAAAGCTTTTGAAAAGTCCATATACACAACATCCACTGCATTTCCTTGGTCCAGTCCAGAACTTGCCTCCTCATAAAAACTGATCAGATTAGTTTGACAGGAACGGTCTCTCGTAAACCCATGTTGATATTGGGTCATGAGTTTATTCTT
Source organism: Phyllobates terribilis (assembly GCF_046119375.1). NCBI lineage: Eukaryota > Metazoa > Chordata > Amphibia > Anura > Dendrobatidae > Phyllobates > Phyllobates terribilis. Next base: position 210,558,144 of record NW_027362771.1, read on the forward strand.
CTTCAGATACTCTAGTATAGCATTTCTTAGGAAACCCTCCAGGATTTTACCCACAGTAGAGGTTAACCTTAACGGCCTATAATTTCCAAGTTCAGTTTTTGTCCCCTTTTTGAATATTGGCACCACATTTGCTATACGCCAGTCCTGTGGTACAGACCCTGTAATTATGGAATCTTTAAAGATTAAAAATAATGGTCTATCTATGACGTTACTTAATTCCTGCAGTACTCGCGGGTGTATCCCATCCGGGCCCAGGGATTTGTCAACTTTAGCGATTTTTAGATGCCGCCGTACTTCCTGCTGGGTTAAGCAAGTGACATTTAATGGAGAATTTTTGTTATCACTAATCATGTTTTCGGTCATGCGATTTTCTTGTGTAAATACGATTGAAAAAAAATCATTTAGCATATTGGCTTTTTCCTCATCCTCATCCACCATTTCACCCAGACTATTTTTAAGGGGGCCAACACTATCATTTTTTAGTTTTTTACTATTTATGTAGTTAAAGAATATTTTGGGGTTATTTTTACTTTCTCTGGCAATGATTCTCTCTGCCTCAATCTTTGCTGCCTTGATTTGTTTTTTACATAATTTATTTAATTTTCTATATTTATTTAATGCCTCATCACTACCTACTTGCTTTAGTTCTCTAAATGTTTTCTTTTTGTCACTTATTGCGCCCCATACAGCTCTATTTAGCCATAGTGGTTTCCTCCTATTTCTAGCATGTTTATTCCCAAAGGGTATATATTGTGCACAGGTACTATTCAGGATGATAATAAATGTCTCCCATTTGCTTTGTGTAGCTTTATGTCTCACGATATCGTCCCATTTTATTGCACTAAGATCATCTCTCAACCGTTGGAAATTAGCCTTCCTGAAGTTTAATGTCCTTGTAACCCCTCTACTACACATCTTATTAAAAGTTACATGAAAACGTATTATTTTGTGATCACTATTACCCAAGTGACCCCCAACTCGTATTTTTGATATGTGGTCTGGCCTATTGGTTAATATTAGGTCTAGCAGTGCCCCCCTTCTTGTTGGGTCCTAAACCAGTTGTGAAAGGTAATTGTCTCTCATAGTTGTCAAAAACCTATTACCTTTGCTTGAACTACATGTTTTTGTCCCCTAATGTATTTCAGGGTAGTTGAAGTCTCCCATAATAATGACTTCTCCTTGAGTCGCTGATTCATCTATTTGCTTTACGAGGATATTATCCGCTACTTCCATTATTTTTGGAGACTTATAACAAACCCCTATCAGTAATTTATTATTTTTTCCCCTTCCCTTATCTCCACCCACAGGGACTCTACATTTTCATTAGATTCACATATATCCTCCCGCAAAACAGGTTTTAAGGATGATTTTACATATAAACACACACCCCCCTCGCTTGTTTGTACAGTCATTTCTGAACAGACTATAGCCCTGTAAATTAACTGCCCAGTCATGGCTCTCGTCCAGCCACATCTCAGATATCCCTACCATGTCATAATTATTTTCCAACAAAATTAATTCTAATTCCTCCATTTTGTTGGTGAGGCTTCTGGCATTAGTGTACATGCATTTTATGTATCTCTCTGTACCTCTATTACTTCTTACTTTATTGACTGTTCTAACCCCACCCCCAATTTCTTTATTTGCGCCCAGGTCACTATCTGCACTATCTTCCCCACCTATAAAATGAATACTCTCCCCCCCAATCCCCAGTTTAAACACTCCTCCAACCTTCTAGCCATTTTCTCCCCCAGCACAGCTGCACCCTCCCCATTAAGGTGCAGCCGGTCCCTAACGTAGAGTCTGTAGCCAACTGAGAAGTCGGCCCAGTTCTCTGTTTAACATGTGCAGCTAAAAATTATTAGTAATTTGGAAGCTGGTGGAGCTTAGTATAGATGGCCTAATAGAATGAGTACCACACACTGCTACAGGCCCAAAATTATTTTCCAGGCAAGATGCAGCTAAAAATTAGTAGTAATTTGAAAGCTGGTGGAGCTTAGTATAGATGGCCTAATAGAATGAGTACCACACACTGCTAATATGCCCAAAATTATTTTACAGGCAAGATGCAGCTAAAAATTATTAGTAATTTGAAAGCTGGTGGAGCTTAGTATAGATAGCCTAATAGAATGAGTACCACACACTGCTAATATGCCCAAAATTATTTTACAGGCAAGATGCAGCTAAAAATTATTATTAATTTCAAAGCTGGTGGAGCTTGGTATAGATGGCCTAATACAATGAGTACAACACACTGCTACAGGGCCAAAATTATTTTCCAGGCAAGATGCAGCTAAAAATTATTAGAAATTTCAAAGCTGGTGGAGCTTAGTATAGATGGCCTAATAGAATGAGTACCACACACTGTTAATATGCCCAAAATTATTTTACAGGCAAGATGCAGCTAAAAATTATTAGTAATTTCAAAGCTGGTGGAGCTTGGTATAGATAGCCTAATACAATGAGTACCACACACTGCTACTATGCCCAAAATTATTTTCCGGGCTAGATGCAGCTAAAAATTATTATTAATTTCAAATCTGGTGGAGCTTGGTATAGATGGCCTAATACAATGAGTACCAAACACTGTGTTAGGCGTCGGGCGTTTGCTGGATCTGAAATGGGTTCAGAGCCATCTGAGGATTCTGTGATCTCCCATTCAGGTCCAGCATTTCCTTCAGTCCCAACTAGTGTTGAGCCACCCCCGTAGTGTTCGAGTTCGGTTCGTCGAACACCCGTGTGTTCGCCGAACTGTTCGTCGAACACCTTCGAACACCGTTAAAACCAATGGCAGGCAAACAAAAACACATAGAAACACATAGAAAACACCTTCAAAGGTGTCCAAAAGCTGACAAACTGCTCAGAAGACACAACTAACACATGGAATAGTGACAAGTACATATAGTCATGCGAAAAGAAAAGAGGTTGAGGAGTAAAAGGAGGGGGAGACACAGATATAGGCATGTCATGCCCTTCTAAAATCCAAAAAGTGAGAAGCCGACACGGCCAGTCCGTTCCTGCCCGTGCCACCTCTGTGTCGCCGGGTTTGTGCCAGAGCCGTGGTGGACCCTGACGGCCAGCCCCCCTATCCCAATACTGGTGCCTGTCCGCCGGTGGGTCGAGGCCCCCCACGGTGGGGGGGGAGTAACATCTGCAGAAGAAAGACCATCTTCCAGCCAAACTAAGATGTCGACTTCTTTTCGTGGACAATGTGATACGATCCCATTCTTACGGACACGCCCATCGCTACAAATTCTAAATGAGGCACAAAAACAGCAGGTGCTTCAACGGATATCAAGTGCTCCTTCAAGTGGGCTCTCCATCACCTCAATTTCAACATCACAAATACTCCAGTCCTCAGAGGTGTCACCCTAATCGCACTTGCTTCCTCACAGCTCCCAAGTCTCCAGCTGCCCGTCTGAGTATGGGGTAGCTCAGATGGTTGAGTCTGCACAGCTGTTTACTCATACTATAGCCTGGGAAACGGAGGTCTGCTCCAGAGCTTCTGTTAATCCAGATGAGGAAATGATCTGATCTGATGCCCAGAATCTTTATAAGTCGGATCCAGGACCAGATGAAGAAGGTTCTGAGCATAATGTAGACCCTTGTTCCCAAACTGTAACTCCTGTTTGTGGAGACAATGATGAAGACGATGATGAGACTCAAATACCTGATTGGAGCGACAACTTGACTTTTCGGTCAGGGCAGGAAGAGGTTGGCTCTGAGGACGACGGGTGTGATAACACACAGGGTGATGATGACGAGGTTGGAGATCCCACTTACTGTCAACCCACAGTCAGCCAGTCGATGAGGTCAGCAGAGGAGGTGGAGGAGGATGTGACTAGCCCTGGGGATGGGGATGACTCGGTACCCGGGCATTTGCCTGGCCTTGGGGATGTCGCGGTGGTCGGCTCCCTGGCCCATACCCTGGGGTCTCTCTTTAAAAGGGTGGATAATTGTTAATTTTATAAGAGTTCATGACGCCACCTGTGGTATCTGGTGACAAGCACCAGCGCTGCAGCAGTTCACTGAGGCCGGTGATAAGGCAGTTCGATGGTATAGCTCCCCACAGGTGGACCTAGGTCTCAGGGCAGCGTATGCAGGGGGAATGCAGGACAGGCGAGACCCAGCTGGGTCAGAGCAAGAACGGGAACGGACACGGTAGTCACTTCAGTACCTTTTACTGGTGGAAATTCAGGCACATCCCGGAGCACTGTAGGGTGAAGGGTGCATATCAGGATCCTCCCCAATGAGCGGGTGTAGGGCCTCCTGTTTCTTGCCTCTGCGTAGTAAGTTTCTGACCTGCCTGGAGCTAGGCCTAACTTTGTCTCTGTCCTGCGCTGGCTGACCTTGTGGTAGGGCCTTCTCTTGGAGTTCACGCTCCCAGTATGCGGGGCCTAAGCGTCTCCTGCCTCTGTTACATATCAGCACCTTAGCGATCCTGGGACTTGTAGTTCTCCAGGGATTCCGATTATGCCTTACTGGGTCAAAGAGATACCGGTAAGCTCGGATCCTGTGTCCGGTAAATGCTTCGGGGTGAGCTGGTTAAGCTCCTCTGCCCCTTATGTACTAACTCGCCTCTCGCCTTCGGCCTACTCGGGCCCTCACTAGGCTATACACACTAACGGCAGCTTGCCGCGCTTCACTGATCTTACGGCACCGGCACACCTTAAGCTCTATCTGGGCTCCCTGAGTCTAGCAAGCAGGAGCCTCGTGCTCCACTGCTGAACTATTAACTGTGTTCTCTAGACTAGACTGAGCTCCACTGCAGACTGACCTCTCTTAGGCTTCTCTACTGCAGGAACTCTTCAGAGGAACTGAACTGCCTAGCTCCACCTTCCCTATTTATATCCCTAACGGGCTCCCTCTGCTGGTCTGAGGTGGAAGGTGGAGATGTGTGAATGTTTATGGGGGCCTCTTGTGGAGGATTCCATCAATGCACTTTTCTAGGATCTGTGATACCAAGCGCAGCGGGGCATCACAGATGCTATTGACGACGAGGTTAGGTTGCGCCTTCCTGAACAGAGACGGAGTACTGGAAGCACGTCTACAACTGCATCCTCAACCACAACTCTGCCTCTGACCACAAGTCGTAGTGGCTCTTCAGGTCACATGGGCTCTAAGCCTTACATAGCCTGGGCATTTATTCAGATCGAAAAATGACCCAACTCGTGTTATCTGTAATATTTGTCAGCAAAAGCTAAGTAGAGGCCAAAAAATCCATAGTTTGAGTACTTCATGCATGTACGGTCACATGGATATGAAGCATAAGTTGCAGTGGGAAGCTCACTGTGCTACAATGCGGCCTAGCAGGCTGGGCCAACCACCGTCTGCCCCATCTTGTGCATCCGCAGCCTCTTCATCCTCTGTGACTGGGGGGACAGCAGTCACACATGTTTTTGGATGCAGACCTGCCACCTCTTTACCCGCAACAGCCAGTGTGATTGGCAGGTCGTCAGTTCATTGAGAAGTGGAAACACCTGCTAGTGTTGAGCGCTCTCCAACATCGAGAGCACCACCTTTGGATCAAGGCAACCTAACATGTCTGCCTGCATCTTCCTCACAGACCGGCAGTTTGCCGGGGACACCCTACTCAACACCGTCTAAGCACAACAGCCAGCCCTCGGTCCCTCAGATGTGGAAAACTAAAAGACCATTTCCTCCTAGCCATGAGAAAGCTAAGAGGTTGAATTTCACCATCTGCAAGCTGTTGGCTACAGAAATACTGCCTTTCCACCTGGAGGACACAGAGGATTTTCAAGACCTTATTTCCGTCACAGTGCCCCAGTACCAGATGCCCAGTCGGCACTACTTCTCAAAGAAAGGTGTGCCTGCGCTCCACTAGCATGTCGCACACAACATCACCGCTTCTTTGAGAAACTCTGTGTGTGACAGGGTGCACTTCACCACAGACACTTGGACGAGAAGGCATGGACAGGGGCGTTACATGTCGCTGACTGGGCACTGGGTAACTATGGTGACAGCAGGACAAGGGGCTGCTGTCCAAGTCTTACCGTCCCCACGAGTTGTGCGTCAATCCTCTTTATCTCGAAGTTCCTCCACTGCTTCTGCCTCCTCAACCTCCTCTCGGTCCTCCACCTTCACCCAAAGCCTGTCTGGTAATGCCACCTGCTTTCTAACTGCGCAGAAGGAATCCTGCACACCTCCTTACTATGCTGGCAGCAGGGCTCAACGGCATCAGTGTTTACTTTGAAATGTCTGGGAAATGTGAGTCACACAGCTGAGGAGTTGTGGTCAGCTCTGGAGACCCAGTTTCATGAAAGGTTGTCTCCACTGGACCTGCAACCAGGGAAGGCCATGTGGAACAATGCTGCAAACCTTGGTGCGGCACTTCGCCGGGGCAATGTCACACACGTGCCTTGTATGGCTCACGTGTTGAACCTGGTTGTCCAGCAATTTTTAGCCCACTATCCCGGACTAGATGGCCTTCTGCAGAGGGCACGGTCGCTGTGTTCTCACTTCCGCCGTTCGCATCCCGCAGTTCAACGACTTACATCTCTACAGAAGTCGTTGGGCCTGCCAGTTCACCGGCTGAAATGCGATGTGCCGACACGGTGGAATTCAACTCTGCACATGTTGCAGCGACTGTGGCAGCACCGACAAGCCCTGGTGCAATACGTTCTGACGTATAACCTGGGCCAACGAGATCCAGAGGTGGGGCAAATCACGCTGCAGGAGTGGTCTCAGATCAGGGACCTATGAAGTTGACGCGCCCCCTGGGCCATGGGGTACCCTGAGCCGGGCCGGTAGACGCTGGGGGTTGTAGTCACTGTGGCGGTGACCCAGTCCGTGACCCAGGGCGGTCAATCCAAGGGTAATTTGTATATATGGATTTTATAATGTCTGACTACGCCACCTGTGGAGTGCGGCCAAAGGGGCCGTCGCTGCGGAACAGTCCTCTGAAGCTGGTGGTTTTGCAGCAACGGTATTATTACTCACCACAGGAAGAGTGTAGCTTCAGGGCAGTGTGGGTGGATGATGGTGGTTGTAGTGCAGGGAGTCAGTAATGAACACAGAGTCCGTGTGATGCCGTCTCAAGATATTACTCACAGTTGTTGTAGTCCAGATTACAGGTACCAGAGCAATCTCCCCCGTCGTGCTGTGCATACTCAGTGAGGGGCTCAGTCCACCCCCAGATAGCTCTGGAGTACTTAGCAGGACCCCCTTCTGTGTGTCCTTTCTCTGGCCTTCTCCCTGCACCTCACACCCAGTGACACTTCTATCCGGTATCCTCAGGCCTTGGCGGGTGACGTGTGTTCCGTCCCCTGGGTCCTATGTGGCTACCTTCTTAGTGAGACTGGTGTGGACTTTGGCCTGCAGTACATGAAATGCAGCAGCCTCCGGTTTCTAGTTGAGCCTTGCTGTTTCTCCGCTAGTTGAGGGACCAGTTCCCCTTATCTGGCCTGACCCCTCTACCTCCTGGTAGCAGCGGGAGTACGGGTGGCCTTCTGCACGGCCCGTAGCCGTAGGGTCCCTTCGGCTCCTGGAGCCTTCCAGCTCCCACTCCTCTCTTCTCTCCTTCAGTCCTGGGCCTCCCAGGCTAGGCCCGCCTCCAGAGCAGAGCTCATGCCTAGTCTCTGCTCCTGTCACTTTTCCTCCTCTGTCTGGCTTGCTCTTTCTAAGATGGCTTCCTATTTATACTCTCCTTGTCATGTGCTCCCCTAAGCTGCTCCCCTAAGCACCCACTACATAGGACCCTCAAACCAGCTAGGGACCTGGGACTGTGCTCTCCCTTAGGAGCAATCTTGCCCTACCCCCACTGCGGGTATGTGTTGGATGCAGGAGTCAGGGTCCCGAGCCATACGCCTTCCTTACCTGAGGGTGAGATACCACACCTCTGGGTGAGATGCAGTAACTCTGTGGCGACTGAACCCTCAGGGGCGCCACACACCCTTCTGCACAGTTTTGAAATGGCGACGAAGATGTTTAGTGCTGACGACGATGCCATTATCAGCATGACTATTCCGGTGATTTACATGCTGGAGCACACATTAAACAGAATTCAGAGTCAGGTGGTGGGACAAGAGGAGGTGGAGGAAGTAGAGGAGGAGTCGTTTGCGGAAGGGATAACATCTCCAAGGTCCAGATTTTGGCAGCACCAAGGCGGCAGGCATGGGAGGGTGGGGGAGAGGGATTAACAAGGGCGCATGGTAGCAGCCAAACTGTTGAGGAAGGTGCAGGAGCCGAGGAAGAAGAGGAGGACGAACTGGCGATGGGCATGGAAGACTCATCAGATGAGGGAGACCTTGATCACATTTCTGTTGTGCGAGGTTGGAGGGAGAGGGCAGAGGAAGGAAGCATGATTCTTACCTCGCTACCAACACAACAAGGACTTGGTACTTCTGGATGCGCAAGACACATGAGTGCCTTCTTGCTGCACTACCTGCAACATGACCCCCGGATTGTCAGAATTCAAAGTAATCCCGACTACTGGGTTGCCACACTCTTAGATCCCCCGGTACAAAAGTATATTTGCCGAAATAATTCCTGCCATAAAAAGGTATTGACGAATGCAGGAGTATCTGCAGACGCTGTTGCAGAATCTTACATGTGCTTTTCCACAAAACACCAGTGGTGCACGTAGTGAATCTCACAGTTCTAACTTGCCAACAGTGGGACTGTCGAGTCTTCATCACTCAAACCGTAACAGTAACACAGTATCTGCTGGTAACAGCAATTTTGTGGAATCGTTTCACCACTTTTTTAGACCATCCTTTGCAAGGCCACAGGAGACAAGAAGTCTGACACATAGTCAATGCCTAGAGAGGATGGTACAGGAGAATCTCCAAGTGAACATCGAAGCCATGACTGTGTCACTGGACCCTTGCTCATTTTGGTATTCCAATCTGGAATAATCGCCGGAGCTCGCCACTCACGCCTTGGAGATCTTGTCATGCCATGCAGCCAGCGTTCTCTCTGAACGTGTGTTCAGCGCTGCTGGTGGTGTGCTGACAGATAAGCGCACGCGGCTGTCCACTGAGAATGTAGACAGACTCACGTTCATAAAGATGAACAAATCATGGATTCGCAAGGACATTTCTACCCCTGTGTCATCCTTGGGAGACTAAAAGCTTGGGGATTTGGTAAAATCACCTCACCAACCGTTTTAAGCAACAGTGGGGCAATTGATGCCACTTAACCCTAGAACGCATGACCATAAAAATCTACACTTTCACATACCTGGGGCCCTTTAGGCCCGTGTGCAAATAACATGGAATAACTCAAACTCAAATGACAAACAACTATATACATGAAGAATACCTAGAGTTTCAAAATTCTAACTAAAGTAATCTTGCAGAAAATAGAAAACAATTAACTGGGCGGGCCTGCAAGGCCACAGGTATGCGTTCTAGGGTTAAGTGGTGTCTGTGCCACAATTTTGGGAGTCCCCTTGCTGTGTCTTACGTGACGTTGGCATCGTCAATTCCAGGTGGGTTGGGTCGCACCCCCTCTTTTAACTGTAAGAAACTACATACACTATGGCTTGGGGTAACACAGATGGTTGAGTCTGAAGAGCTGTTTACTCAGAGGTCTGCTCCAAATCTTCAGTGTCTGCTAGTCAGCGTAGAATTTTTAACTGCATCTAGCCTAGGCAATACTTTGGGCGTAGTAGCCCAGCTGCGAAGCAAGCTGCACCGCCTGTGTATCTAATAAGAATTTTTAAATGAATCTAGCCTAGGCAGACTGTGGGGACCCCCAACCAAACCCAGACGCTCAGCCCCCCTACCGCCCCCCTTTCATGGACAATACAATAATGTAACTCTTACAACTGGATGGGTGAGGATCGGTCACAGCTTTATTAACTCTTTATACTCATTCCATTAGAAAGGCATTTTATTTCTAAAATAATTCAGCTTGTTGCAGCATGCCCTGGGTCCCCACTCCGGCAAGTTGGCCAACAAGTGTAACTCTCCAACATGTCCTTTCTATTTCCAGGCCACGGAGGATCCAGCGTACTCGTATGCAGGACTCTGACCACCACCCATCACTCTTAACGCTTGTTCCACTCCGTCCTGGAGTCCTGACAGGAATATGTCCAGTCCAATATCTATTAAGTGAACACCGTCGGGCCGTATGAGGCCTGCTTTATCTCCTTCCAATTGTCGGTGTCGTATCACTACACCGCCTCTGTCTCTTCTAAATTTTGCCATCCGAATATTTATTACCCGCCTTGTCCATTCGATGGCCGTGATGTCTCGCGCACCTTGCCATACCGCTATCGGCACAATCTCTGACCATACTATAGCTAATTTTGTGAAAAATTCTCTGAAGCGCTCAGTGTCTAGTTTCATTATTGCCATTAGTTATGTGCTCTTGTGATGACCTAGGTTGTTTCCCCCGGCCTGTATAACTAAGATGACGGGACCTCTTGCCTCTCTCCCTACCTTGATTACCTCCATTAGTACCTGTGGCCATAGCAGGCCTCTAATACCTCTCCAGTTGAAATATGTGTTATGAAACTCTAATTTCCTCCCGCCTGGGCGGACTTTCGCCCTTTTTTGTGCCCAATATATATACGAGTGGCCTATCACTCACACTGTTGGCTTAGCGTCACCTGTAAAAGAAACAAACCACGTTAGGATAACAAGTCCGGTCTTATGTATCTCGCCAAACATGTGGATCGCCATCTCCCTATCCTCTGAACTTCCGTTTCTGACAGTCCTGCTCTTGCTGCTTCCGTGGTCTCACCTATGCGGAATGAGTGTGTCCCGTAATCTTTGGGGTGGTTCCCTGCCGATGTTATGCATTTATTAAATATAGCTTGGAACAGGTATCTTGATAATGGCGTTCCATCAATGTGTGATAGGAAGAAATTACTTTGTGATCTGATGGTTAGATATGTTTTTACTATTGTTAACCGACTCAGTGTACCGTTTGTGGGTTGTAGAAGTACCCAAGTACCCCTGCCCGCTGGAACCGTTTTCGATTGGTGTATGCGTAGGCGTATTGCATTATTGGCTATGACTACGTCCTGGTGTAATAAGCCTCCACTGGTGGTAATTTTGGATTGAGGGACTAATTCGCTTATACATAGCGCCCCGAAGAAGGCGATCACAAATGCAGTAGACATTAGTGTTGCTTCAAATTGTGAGTGTCATGTTAATGGTGTTAGGGATATGATGTGAGAAATCAGTTTTAGTGACACGGGACGGTACGTCTACCTTCCTGACTTGGCTGACCCCTTTTCCACCCTTTTATGGATTGTCTGATGATGAATCTTTGTCACATCTCCCCAATTCAGTAGTTGGAAGTGAAATGCTACTCCGGTCAGACACCGCTGCGCTGACGCTCCTGATATGCCCCTCATCATTAGCTGGTGGAGAAATTCTATGGTGACTTGTGATCTGGCTTGTTCACATTGGTCAACCCGTCTGCCTGCTACTAGTCGTGTCCACTCTTCCCATGCCTTACCGTATGCTTGCCACGTTGACGGGGCAACTGACGCTCTGATTAATGGCATCAACTATTCGCCACTAGATCCCATAGGGAGGGTGGGCAACTGTTGCCCGATGGGTGGGCGTTGTGGAAGAGCTCTGTGAAAATCTGCCAATTGAATTGTTATAAAGCGTTAGCAGCAGCTTTATACCCCTCAGCATAGTGGCTAGCGTGGACCCATACATTGTGTTTTAGGCACAGGAATGCTAGGCTGCGTAGTAGGCCTAGCACTGGGAGAGACGATGATGCCATCTTATTAATGCAGTGCGCTAGGCTGGTGTTTTGTGTTATGAAGCGTATATTTTTGTTAGCCAGGCGCGCGCCCCATATTTCTATTGCTACCACTATTGGGAAAAATTATTTTCAGGGCTAGATGCAGCTAAAAATTATTATTAATTTCAAAGCTGGTGGAGCTTGGTATAGATGGCCTAATACAATGAGTCCCACACACTGCTAGAAGCCCAAATATTTTTTCAGAGCTAGATGCAGATAAAAATTATTTTTAATTTGCAACCTGATGGAGGTCAGTATAGATGAACTAATAGACACAGTCCCACACACTGCTAGAAGCCCAAATATTTTTTCAGAGCTAGATGCAGAAAAAAATTATATTCAATTTGCAGCCTGATGGAGGTCAGTATAGAAAGACTAATAGAACAAGTCCCACTCACTGCTAGAAGCCCAAATATTTTTTCAGAGCTAGATGCAGAAAAAAATGATATTCAATTTGCAACCTGATGGAGGTCAGTATAGATGGACTAATAGACCAAGTCCCACACACTGGTAGAAGCCCAAATACTTTTTCAGAGCTAGATGCAGATAAAAATTATTTTTAATTTGCAACCTGATGGAGATCAGTAAAGATGGACTAACAGACCAAGTCCCACACACTGCTAGAAGCCCAAATATTTTTTCAGAGCTAGAGGCAGATAAAAATTATTTTTAATTTGCAACCTGATGGAGGTCAGTGTAGATGGACTAATAGAACAAGTCCCACACACTGCTAGAAGGCCAAATATTTTTTCAGAGCTAGATGCAGATAAAAATTATTTTTAATTTGCAACCTGATGGAGATCAGTATAGATGGACTAATAGAACAAGTCCCACACACTGCTAGAAGGCCAAAAATTTTTTCAGAGCTAGATGCAGATAAAAATTATTTTTAATTTGCAACCTGATGGAGATCAGTATAGATGGACTAATAGACCAAGTCCCACACACTGCTAGAAGCCAAAACATTTTTTCAGAAGTAGATACAGAAAAAAATGATATTCAATTTGCAACCTGATGGAGGTCAGTATAGATGGACTAATAGAACAAGTCCCACACACTGCTAGAAGGCCAAATATTTTTTCAGAGGTAGATGCAGATAAAAATTATTTTTAATTTGCAGTCTGATGGAGGTCAGTATAGATGGACTAATAGAGAAAGTCCCACACACTGCTAGAAGGCCAAATATTTTTTCAGAGCTAGATGCAGACAAAAAAATATTTTTAATTTCATAGAATCATAGAATCATAGAATGGTAGAGTTGGAAGGGACCTCCTGGGTCATCTGGTCCAACCCCCTGCTCAAAGCAGGATTCACTAGATCATCTCAGACAGATGTCTGTCCAGCCTCTGTTTGAAGACGTCCATTGAAGGGGAACTCACCACCTCTCGTGGCAGCCTGTTCCACTCATTAATCACCCTAAGTGTCAAAAAGTTTTTTCTAATATCTAATCTGTGTCTCCTCCCATTTAGTTTCATCCCATTGCTTCTAGTCTTTCCTTGTGCAAATGAGAATAAAGATGATCCTTCTACAATGTGACAGCCCTTGACATATTTGTAAACAGCTATTAAGTCTCCTCTCAGTCTTTTTTTTTGCAAGCTAAACATTCCCAAATCCTGCAACCGTTCCTCATAGGACATGGTTTGCAGACCAGTCACCATTCTGGTCGCTCTTCTCTGAACTTGCTCCAGTTTGTCTATGTCTTTTTTAAAATGTGGTGCCCAAAACTGTACACAGTATTCCAGATGAGGTCTGACCAAAGAGGAGTAAAGACCGATAATGACTTCACGTGATCTAGACTGTATGCTTCTGTTAATACATCCCAGAATTGTATTTGCCTTTTTTGCTGCTGCATCACACTGTTGACTCATGTTCAGTCTATGATCTATTAGTATACCTAAGTCTTTTTCACATGTACTGTTGCTTAGCTCTATTCCTCCCATTCTGTATATGCTTTTTTCATTTTTATTGCCCAGATGTAGTACTTTGCATTTTTCCCTGTTAAAAACCATTCTGTTGGTTGCTGCCCACTGCTCCAGTTTATTTAGGTCTTTTTGAATCCTCTCTCTCTTCTCTAGTATTAGCTATCCCTCCTAGCTTTGTGTCATCAGCAAATTTAATCAGTTTACCCTCAATTCCTTCATCTAAATCATTGATAAAGATGTTGAACAATACAGGTCCCAGGACGGAGCCCTGTGGTACCCCACTTGAGACATTCATCCAGCTGGATGTGAAGCTATTTACAACCACCCTTTGAGTCCGATCACTAAGCCAGTTATGAATCCACCTAACAGTTGCCTGGTCCATTGCATACTTGGTCATTTTTTCAATAAGGATGGTGTGAGATACTTTGTCAAATGCTTTGCTGAAGTCAAGATATACTATATCTACAGCATTTCCCTGATCCACCCAGTCAGTGATTCTGTCATAGAAGGAAATTAAGTTAGTCTGACATGACTTGTTAGTTACAAACCCATGCTGACTCTGGTTAATCACTTCATTCTTATCCATGTACTTACATACATGTTGTTTAATAATTTGTTCAAAGATCTTTCCTGGTATAGAAGTCAGACTCACCGGCCTATAGTTCCCTGGGTCCACCTTCTTCCCCTTTTTGAAGATAGGAACAACATTTGCTCTTCTCCAGTCTTCTGGGACTTCTCCTGTTCTCCAAGAATTTTCAAAGATTATGGAGAGTGGTTCTAAAATTTCTTCTACGATCTCCTTCAGTACTCTGGGGTGTAATTCATCTGGACCTGGAGACTTGAACTCATTTATGTTAGCTAAATATTCCCTCACAATCTTTCTGTTTACAGATAACTTGGATTCCTCTATTCCTTTAAAAGGACAGTGAAGATCAGTTGATGTTACATTTTCTTTCTGAGAGAAAACAGATGCAAAATAGGAATTAAAAAGTTCGGCCTTCTCAACATCCTCTCTTACCATTTCTCCATTTTCATCCTGTAAAAATCCTATAGCATCTTTGACTTTTCTTTTACTTTTGACATACCCCCAAAATCCTTTTTTATTGCTTTTGACATCTCTTGCAAGCCTTAATTCATTGTCAGCTTTAGCTAACCTGATACGTGCCCTACAGGATCTGCAGACTGCATTATAATCTTCTTTAGATATGCCCCCCTCTTTCCATTTAATAAACATTTCTTTCTTTCTTTTTAGCATGTGTTTAAGTTCTGTGTTCATCCATCCTGGTTTCCTTAAATGCTTCCCATTCTTCCTACTTTTCGGGATTGTTAACGATTGTGCTTTGAGAATCTCATTTTTAAAAATTTCCCATCCTTCCTGGACATTTTTGTCCTTAAGGACCTCCAGCCATTGGATCCCTCCTATTCTCTTTCTGAGTCTCTTAAAATCAGCCTTTCTAAAATCTAACCTTGAAGTCTGAGACTTCACATGTCTTCCTCCTCTAGTTATCCAAAATTCTATAAAAGCATGATTGCTGCCTCCTAGGGTCCCAGCTACCTTTACCTCCTCAACCATTTCCTCCCTGTTTATAAGGATTAGATCCAAAGTAGCAGATCCCCTTGTTTTCTCCCCTACCTTTTGGAAGATAAAGTTGTCAGCAAGAGAGGATAAGAATTTGCTTGACCTGTTAGTTTTACTTGAGAGAGATTCCCAACAAATGTCTGGATAGTTGAAATCTCCCATGACCACTACGTCATATTTTTTGGAGAACTTGGTCATTTGATACATAAAGAGTTCATCCATATCTTCAGCTTGCCCAGGTGGCCTGTAGTAAATGCCTACAATGGTGTCCTTTCCGTTGTTCTCTCCTTGTATTCTTACCCAAACAGTTTCCACAGAACTCCCAGTCTCTGAAGCTTCAACCTCTGTGCAGATATACGCTTTTCTAACATACAATGCAACACCTCCTCCTCGTTTATCAAGTCTGTTTCTTGCAAATAAGTTGTATCCTTTTAGCCTTTTATTCCAATCATGTGTATCGTCCCACCAAGTTTCAGTGATTCCAATGACATCATAATCCTTTTCCTGCATTAGTAGTTCCAATTCTCCTTGTTTGTTGCCCATGCTTTGTGCATTTGTATAAAAACATTTTAGTTTGTGATTGGTTTCTCTTCCTCCCATATTTTTATTATTTAAATTGTTTTGTCTTTGTTCTTCCTTTCCACTTCCAGTAGCAGAGATCTCAATAGTATTTGTCAGCTGTATGGCTTTTTCAGGCCTTTTGCTTCCCTTCCCACATTGTTCTAGTTTAAAGCTCTTCTGATGAGTGTAGCAAGGCGACTTCCAAATACATGTTTTCCAGTCTTCGTAAGGTGCACCCCATCTCTAGCAAGTAGTCCATCGTATAGGTAATTCATTCCGTGATCCAGAAATCCAAATCCTTGTTGACGGCACCATCGACGTAGCCAGTTGTTCACCTGTAGAATCTTATTCCACCTCATTGTTCCATGGCCATCCACTGGGAGGATGGATGAGAAGACCACCTGCGCTCCCAATTCTTTCACTTTCTTGCCTAAGTCTTCAAAGTCACTGCAGATGGTTTCCAGGTCCTTTCTTGCAGTGTCATTTGTCCCCACATGTATTAGCAGGAATGGGTAGTGATCTGTAGGTCTGAAGAGTCTTGATATCCTGTCAGACACGTCTTTAATTTTTGCTCCTGGAAGACAGAACATTTCTCTTGAGGTTATGTCTGGTCTGCAGATAGCGGCCTCTGTTCCTCTTAACAGGGAATCCCCCATGACCACCACTCTCCGTTTTTTCTTCACAACATTCTTCTTTCTCCATCCAGGAGGATTCTGAGGGCTTACAAGGTTATTCATTGGTGGCAAAGTCTTATTTTGCTGTATTTCTTCATGGTTCTCCTGCGTGAGAGCCTGGTACTGGTTCCTGAGCAGTATGGGTGCTGACTGCCTCTCGATCCTCCTGCTTCTGTGGGTCACATGCTTCCATTCCTCTGTTTCGTCAGGTGCAGTTCGAATTTCTTCTTTCTGAATCATGAAGAGATAATTCTGCTCTGTCTAAGAACTCTTCACCTTCCTTAATGATTTTCAAGGTAGTTAACCTCTCTTCTAGATTTCGCAACTTTTCCTCCAACAGGGACACAAGCTTGCATTTCTGGCATGTGAAGTTTGGCTTTTCCACTGGCAAGTCTGTGAACATGTAGCAGGATATGCAGCTCACCAAATGGCTCCTGGACTCTTCCATGTTCTTATTGTTAATGTTCTGAAAACAGTGAAAAAAGCTTAAAAAAAAGCTTCAAAATGGCCGGCGCGCGGTTTACCGATGTCCTCTTTTCAGCTCCAACAGCCAAAATCCAGTGTTCTTTGAGCTCGCGGAGACTCTTCACTTACCCCAAAATGCAGTGGGAATATGCAAATTATCTCCTCAGGACTCCTCCCCTGGTTTACCGATGTCCTCTTTTCAGCTCCAACAGCCAAAATCCAGTGTTCTTTGAGCTCGCGGAGACTCTTCACTTACCCCAAAATGCAGTGGGAATATGCAAATTATCTCCTCAGGACTCCTCCCCTGGTTTACCGATGTCCTCTTTTCAGCTCCAACAGCCAAAATCCAGTGTTCTTTGAGCTCGCGGAGACTCTTCACTTACCCCAAAATGCAGTGGGAATATGCAAATTATCTCCTCAGGACTCCTCCCCTGGTTTACCGATGTCCTCTTTTCAGCTCCAACAGCCAAAATCCAGTGTTCTTTGAGCTCGCGGAGACTCTTCACTTACCCCAAAATGCAGTGGGAATATGCAAATTATCTCCTCAGGACTCCTCCCCTGGTTTACCGATGTCCTCTTTTCAGCTCCAACAGCCAAAATCCAGTGTTCTTTGAGCTCGTGGAGACTCTTCACTTACCCCAAAATGCAGTGGGAATATGCAAATTATCTCCTCAGGACTCCTCCTCTGGTTTACCGATGTCCTCTTTTCAACTCCAACAGCCAAAATCCAGTGTTCTTTGAGCTCGCGGAGACTCTTCACTTACCCCAAAATGCAGTGGGAATATGCAAATTATCTCCTCAGGACTCCTCCCCTGGTTTTGCAACCTGATGGAGGTCAGTATAGATGGACTAATAGAGAAAGTCCCACACACTGCTAGAAGGCCAAATATTTTTTCAGAGCTAGATGCAGATATAAATTATTTTTAATTTGCAACCTGATGGAGGTCAGTATAGATGGACTAATAGAGAAAGTCACACACACTGCTAGAAGGCCAAATATTTTTTCAGAGCTAGATGCAGAAAAAAATTATATTCAGTTTGCAACCTGATGGAGGTCAGTATAGATGGACTAATAGAAAAAGTCCCACACACTGCTAGAAGCCCAAATATTTTTTCAGAGCTAGATGCAGATAAAAATTATTTTTAATTTGCAGCCTGATGGAGGTCAGTATAGATGGACTAATAGAGAAAGTCCCACACACTGCTAGAAGGCCAAATATTTTTTCAGAGCTAGATGCAGACAAAAAATTATTTTGAATTTGCAACGTGATGGAGGTCAGTATATATGGACTAATAGAACAAGTCCCACACACTGCTAGAAGGCCAAATATTTTTTCAGAGCTAGATGCAGAAAAAAATTATATTCAATTTGCAACCTGATGGAGGTCAGTATAGATGGACTAATAGAATGATGCTATGCCCAAAAGATTTTACTTCACTAGGTGCAGTAAAAAAATTGGTATTCTATACACAGGTGGTATGTCTTGCAACACAGATAGGCTACTTCACTGACTAACACACTCTGCAATAGGCCAAAAAGGATTAGCTTTGCTAGATTCAGCCAAATGCTGTGAAAAAAACTTGCACAGCACTGGCACAGACCTGCCTGGCAAAAACTGATAGGAACTGATGTAACCTAGTCCTGAAAAGGACTCCAATTACAATTAGTCTTTACTCCCACAACCTATCTATTTAAGAGCACAGACCTGCCTGATAAAAGTCGTAGGAAATGCTGTAACCTAGTCCTTAAAAGGACTCCAATCACAACTATTCCCTACTCCCAAGCTATCTGTAGATTTGTGCGAAAATTGGCTTGAAATTAACAAGGTATAGCGCACACAGCAACAGCGGTGCCGTCTAACACGCAGCTGCAGCAGTGAGAAAATGGTGGCGACGGGGAAAATGGCTTGGTCTTATAGGGCAAGGACATGTGACATACACTACCAATGACACATGCCCTTGCTTGTGTGAAAAAAAGCACTTCGCTCCGTGTGTGCGCTGCTGATAGGCTGACAGATTGCACCTCCCCACTGTAAATGCGGGAAAGAGAAAAAAAAATGGAGTTCTTCATTATTCCTGCAGAGATCCATCCCCTGCCCCTCCCCCCACCCCGCTGTACACTCAAACTGCGTATTAACATTAATTTTCATCATTACTGAGAAAAAATCCAGTTATGATTTTGGTGCACGAACAGTTATCGAGCATAACCTCGAACAGCCGAATTTTTCTCAAATCGTTCGTGTTCGCCGAACGGCTCGAACACCGCCCAAAACAGCTCGAATTTGAGATTGGCGAACAGTTCGAGTAGAACAACGCTCATCTCTAGTCCCAACACCTAGCTAGTGAGCGAGATACTCAGTTGTATCTTGGGTGTTTGTGCCTAGCACTATGAAGTATAGGTTGCAGATGGAGTCAGGGCTCCGGCAGCCTAAGTCTGAGATGCGCCGCACTGAGCATGTCCGTGACATGGCGGACCGTGATTGGTGGTTCAGGAACCAGCTGATCCGGTGACCTGGCACCGCCTGATTGGTCACGGGTGTCGTCACCAATGGTGCGACAGTGGGACAGGGCTTAATCTTTAAAAGGCCCGCCCACAAACATGGCGGCGCGTTCAGATCATTTGAGCTGGTTGTTTGGTGTGTGCACGCTTCACTCTGGAGCTCCTCTAAGAGCCATATTGAGCGGGTCGGCTCAGTCCGGTAGCACGCTGGCTGAGTGCATGAATACCTGGCGGGAATCACACCCATACAATAGCGCCTACTCCTATAGCGTAGCGCCTGTATCGAAGACAGGGCTACTGCTTCTTCTCCGGTCACACGTCTCCCTGCGGTTCTTGGAGATTGTGTGAACCGCTTTAGCGCCATTCCCCTTAGCGTAGCGCCTGTATCAAAGACAGGGCTACTGCTTCTCCCCGGTCACAAGTCTCCCTGCGGTTCTTGGAGATAGTGTGAACCGTTAGTCTCCTCCCATTTGAAGTTAACATGGAGAGGTTAGGCAGTTTGTAGGTTCGTCGCCGGACGCTCTTCTTCCGTGCACCTATCAGAGAAAGAGCGTACCGCTATAACCGGTCCCATGTGAAGTTAACACGGAAGGGTTACATTTAAGTTGTCGCCTTCCTTTCCACCCGGAAAGTGTTCGGCAGCAGTCCACCACGCTGCATTGCGGACCCCGGGGTAGGTTGCGTTCCATTAAATTAAAGTTGTCTGCAACAGCCCTCCTAACACACTGCTACTATGCCCAAAATTATTTTCCGGGCTAGATGCAGCTAAAAAGTATTATTAATTTCAAAGCTGGTGGAGCTTGGTATAGATGGCCTAATATAATGAGTACCACACACTGCTACAAAGCCCAAAATTATTTTCTGGGCTAGATGCAGCTAAAAATTATTATTAATTTCAAAGCTGGTGGAGCTTGGTATAGATGGCCTAATACACTGAGTACCACACACTGCTACTAAGCCCAAAATTATTTTCCGGGCTAGATGCAGCTAAAAATTATTATTAACTTCAAAGCTGGTGGAGCTTGGAATAGGTGGCCTAATACAATGAGTACCACACACTGCTACTAAGCCCAAAATTATTTTCCGGGCTAGATGCAGCTAAAAATTATTATTAATTTCAAAGCTGGTGGAGCTTGGTATAGATGGCCTAATACAATTGTAGCATACCTGGCGGCGTCCTTGCATAGTGGTCCATCTCCCACTGTGCAAGAGCGCGCACTTGATCTCGAGTCCAGTCTGCTAGCCTGGCTTCCCTCCATGCTGTTGGCTTGCCTCTGTTTCTGTTGCTTAAAGGCGGCGCCCGATCACTTTCTGCTTCTTGTACCTGCTGCGGGCACACCCCTTATGAGTCCTCAGCCTATTGCTGTCTGTCATCTGGTATTTAACCCAGCTCCTCCCAAGAAACCCTTCCTGAGCATTGTGTTTCATTCAGTGTGCTTTTTCACTCTGAATGTGCCAGGTCCCTTTCTGCGTTTGCTTGCCTGCCTTTCCTGGAGGCTGTATTTCCAGGCCTGTCTGAACTCGCTCCTAGCCTGTTCCTTCCGCCCTCTAGGGGCTGCATACCTAGACCCGCTCCTGTATCTCGTCTGTCCTGTCTGAACACGCTCCTAGCCTGTTCCTTCCACCTTCTAGGGGCTGCATACCTAGACCCGCTCCTGTATCTTGCTACTGTGTCTGATCTTGTCTGAATACTCTTCTAGCCTGTTTCCTGTTTTTCTCTATGTCCATACCTTTCCTTTTTCTGCAGAGTCTGTACTCGTGCCTAACTCCTACTCGTTGTCCCTGTACTCCCGTTTGTGAGTTTGTGGTCCACTCGCTACTTCACTGCAAGTACCCTGTGGGTATCTGGTTCTGCCTTTCCCTTCCTGTCTGTTCCGTGTGAACAGAGCCCTGTCCCCCCTGCTCTGACTTTGCTCACCGCTCCGGCGGTTCAGGCCTGCTCTGACCCTTTGCTCGCTGCTCCAGCAGTCTTCCTCCGCTCTGACCCTTTGCTCGCTGCTCCGGCAGTCTCGCTCTGCTCTGACCCTTTGCTCGCTGCTCTGGCAGTCTCGCTCTGCTCTGACCCTTTGCTCGCTGCTCCGGCAATCTCGCTCTGCTCCGACCCTTTGCTCGCTGCTTCTGCAGTCTCGTCCTGCTCCTCTCTCGCTCACCGCTCCAGGCGGCCTTGTCCTGCTCTTCTCTCGCTCACCACTCCAGGCGACCTCGTCTTGATCTGCTCTTGCTCGCCGCTCTCGGTGGCCTCACTCTGCTGGTTGTCCACTGCATCTGCGGTTCTGTTCCTGAGTCCCAGTCTGAACTGGGTCCTATCCACTCTGTGCTCCAACCTGTCATACCAGCCAGTACCTCCCTGCCTGCATACCAGTTGTGCTCGCCAGCATCCACCCGTCTGTATTCCAGCCGTGTCTGCCTATACCCACCAGTTGGTGTGCCAGCCTAACCTGCCTGTTCCAGTATTCCCCTGTGTGGGTCAACAGCCGTGTCTGGGGTCTGACCTGGAGTAGCACCTGGTCCCTCTGCCCCGTTCCTCCCTGGTGCACTGGCATCGTATGCCATCGTGCGACCTTGGTCAGATCGGGCAGATACTTAGTTACGCCCCTCCAGGCACTTTCCGGTTCATGGCACAGTGGAATCACTAAACACGCACACGCAAGTCAGTCCGGGCGTGTGCATTACAACAATGAGTACCACACACTGCTACTATGCCCAAAATTATTTTCCGGGCTAGATGCAGCTAAAAATTATTATTAATTTCAAAGCTGGTGGAGCTTAGTATAGATGGCCTAATACAATGAGTACCACACACTGCTACTATGCCCAAAATTATTTTCCGGGCTAGATGCAGCTAAAAATTATTATTAATTTCACAGCTGGTGGAGCTTGGTATAGATGGCCTAATATATTGAGTACCACACACTGCTACAGACCCAAAAGGTTTTACTTGGCTTGGTGCAGTAAAAAATTTGTATTACATACACAGGTGGTGTAGCTTGCAACACAGATAGGCTACTCCACTGACTAACACACACTGCTAATATGCCCAAAAGGTTTTACTTGGCTAGGTGCAGTAAAAAATTTGTATTACATACACAGGTGTTGTAGCTTGCAACACAGATAGGCTACTCCACTGACTAACACACACTGCTAATATGCCCAAAAGGTTTTACTTGGCTAGGTGCAGTAAAAAATTTGTTTTACATACACAGGTGGTGTAGCTTGCAACACAGATAGGCTACTCCACTGACTAACACACACTGCTAATATGCCCAAAAGGATTTGCTTAGCTAGATTTAGCCAAATGCTGTGAAAAACACTTGCACAGCACTAAAACAGACCTGCCTGGCAAAAAGTGATAGGAACTGATGTAACCTAGCCCTCAAAAGGGCTGGAATTACAACTAGTCACTACTCCCAACCTATCTGTCTATTTAAGAGCACAGACCTGCCTGCTAAAAGTGCTAGGAACTGCTGTAACCTAGCCCTCAAACGGGCTGCAATTACAAACTAGTCCCTACTCCCTAAACCTTTCTGTCTATTTAAGAGACAATTCGCTTGCAATTCAGTTACACAATATAGCGCTAACAGCAGCAGCAGTGCCGTCTAACACTCAGCTGCAGCAGTGAGAAAATGGTGGCGACGGGGAAAATGGCTTGGTCTTATAGGGCAAGGACATGTGACATACACAGCCAATGACACATGCACTTGCTTGTGTGAAAAAAAGCACTTCGCTCTGTGTGTGCGCTGCTGATAGGCTGACAGACTGCACCTCCCCACTGTAAATGCTGGAAAGAGAAAAAAAAATGGAGATCTTCATTATTTCTGCAGAGATCCATCCCATGCCCCTCCCCCCACCCCGCTGTACACTCAAACTGTGTATTAACATTGATTATCAGCATTACTGTGAAAAAATCCAGTTACGATTTTGGTGCACGAACAGTTATCAAACATAACCTCGAACAGCCGGATTTTTTTCAAATCGTTCGGGTTCGTCGAACGGCTCGAACACCGCCCAAAACAGCTCAAATTTGAAATTGGCGAACAGTTCAATTCGAACATCGCTCATCTCTAATCTCTACTTCAAGGGGTTGTCCGGCAGTCACTCTATATGACTGTAGACATGTGAATTCTCACAGCATGCACACTGTACACTGTGAGGATTCTCTGGTGAAGATGCTAGGATCAGTCAGTCATGTGACCGGAAGTATGCGATTTGCATATTTCCTGACACATTCCAACTAGACATGTCCAGCCTCGCTCAATACACTGGCATTGAAAGAGGTCGTGTAGGTCTAGTCCGCACATGATTGCATGCGTGCTAATTGCTCATGGTGCCTGCACTAGAGAATCCTGTGAGGTTTCACAAGTCTGCAGTCACACATAGTGAGTGCAGACTTGTACTTTAAGGCCGGACAACCCCTTTAAGCCTGGGTGTATACGGATTTTCAGATAACAGACATAGATGCAGTGGGGTGGTTTATTATCTATTCTGTGAGTGGGTATATTTTGTTTGTAGGGCAGCTCTAATAATTTTTTGTTAAAACTGTTTTAAAAAAAAATGAACGGTGCAGTGGCTTTATCAGGAATGTCTTTGGTTTTGTCTGTTTAATGGCTAGTGTGAACATGCTTCTATTTTGCATGCATACCAGCTTATACTCCATTTCATTTTTTTCTGTTTAGTTTCATGTTTCTGCACTTAGTACAGGTAAGGTGTGGTCAGCCTTCCTTTGAGCTGGACATTGCATTTATATAGCTTCCCATTTGCTGTGTGTCCATACTCGGGACCCGGTCCTGCTCGGGCCTTGTTCACACTGATGTCACGATGATATATGGTAAGGTTTTAATACTAGAGGATAGGACCATCCTGAATTTGGGTACACCTTGACACTGTTGGGACGGTGTTTACTAAGTATCCTATGTTATTTATCTGCACTATTGCTTTTTACTTACTTACAGCAGGGTATATGTTCATTTTGTTTCTGTCTTTGGTTTTTGTATTTAGTTTAGGTACACCTTAAGTGGTAGGGTGACTTAAGCTTTTTTTGATCGAAAATGGTACCCTATTGATTCATATGCACTATTGCTTTTACTTATTTACTCACAGCAGAGTATACTGTATATTCATTTTGTTTCTGTCTTAGGTTTTATCTGTTTAATGGACAGTGTAAATGCTCCTATTTTGCATGCGCACCAATTTCTACTAGAACTAATTTTTTTCGTCTTAATAATTTTTTTGTCTGTACCACTGGTAGCAACTAGACTAATATTGTATTATACTTAGTCCACGTTTTCAGGATATTTGCAAGATTGTTTGTGTGTCCATATTTATTAACATGGATCTTTTTAAGGCAGATAAATCATTCCCCCTTTGGTTTTCGCTGTTTTAAATGTTTTTAATAGTCTTCTGTGCACTTTATATATAATAAAGGTATTTTTTTTTCACTTTATCAGTCTTGTATACACCTATATATTCCATTATTATGGACCCATGGATACCTTCCTTCTTGCGTTATACATGCTGTTGGTATATGGCACAGAGCCTGTTCATCCCTGCAGTGTTGGTTAATTATTTTCTTGACTCTCATTCAAGTACTTCATTTTTTCTGTTTTCATTTTTAGCAAATACATTTACTTTGGTCATTTATATTTTCATCGCTGTATAACTAGGGTTTTTTTTCTTCAAAGCTGGGCGACAATTCATGAAAAAAACTTAACGGGTTATCTAGTTGAAAAACTCTATTTTAAGATGCTCTTTTAGGGAATTCTGTCGTAATGGATAAAGTCCTCTGTTCAGAACTAAATTGATTAATGACCTTTTTGAATTTAAATGAATATTAGTGACATTAATGGCATTTCAATACTATATACAGTTATATGAAAAAGTTTGGGCACCCCTATTAATCTTAATCTTAATGTTTTATAAAAATTGGTGTTTTTGCAACAGCTATTTCAGTTTGATATAAGTAATTGGACACAGTAATGTTTCTGCCTTGAAATGAGGTTTATTGTACTAACAGAAAATGTGCAATCTGCATTCAAACAAAATTTGACAGATGCATAAGTATGGGCACCTCACCAGAAAAGTGACCCTAATATTTAGTAGATCCTCCTTTTGCAAAAATAACAGCCTCTAGTCGCTTCCTGTAGCTTTTAATGAGTTCCTGGATCCTGGATGAAGGTATTTTTGACCATTCCTCTTTACAAAACAATTCCAGTTCAGTTAAGTTTGATGGTCGCCGAGCATGGACAGCCCTCTTCAAATGATCCCACAGATGTTCAATGATATTCAGGTCTGGGGACTGGGATGGCCATTCCAGAACATTGTAATTGTTCCTCTGCATGAATGCTGAGTAGATTTGGAGCGGTGTTTTGGATCATTGTCTTGCTGAAAGATCCATCCCCTGCGTAACTTCAACTTTATCACTGATTCTTGAACATTATTGTCAAGAATCTGCTGACACTGAGTGGAATCCATGCATCCCTCAACTTTAACAAGATTCTCGGTGCCGGCTTTGGCCACACAGCCCCAAAGCATGATGGAACCTCCACCAAATTTTACTGTGGGTAGCAAGTGTTTTTCTTGGAATGCTGTGTTTTTTTGCCGCCATGCATAACGCCTTTTTGTATGACCAAACAACTCAATCTTGGTTTCATCAGTCCACAGGACCTTCTTCCAAAAAGAAATTGGCTTCTCCAAATGTGCTTTTGCATACCTCAGCCGACCCTGTTTATGGCATGCTTGCAGAAACGGCTTCTTTCGCATCACTCTCCCATACAGCTTCTCCTTGTGCAAAGTGCGTTGTATAGTTGACCGATGCACAGTAACACCATCTGCAGCAAGTTGATGCTGCAGCTCTCTGGAGGTGGTATGAGGATTGTCCTTGACTGATCTCACCTTTCTTCTTCTCTGCCTTTCTGATGTTTTTCTTGGCCTGCCACTTCTGGCCTTAACAAGAACTGTCCCTGTGTTCTTCCATTTCCTTACTATGTTCCTCACAGTGGAAACTGACAGGTTAAATCTCTGAGACAGCTTTTTGTATCCTTCCCCTGAACAACTATGTTGAATAATCTTTGTTTTCAGATCATTTGACAGTTGTTTTGAGGAGCCCATGATGCCACTCTTCAGAGGAGATTCAAACAGAAGAACAACTTGCAAGTGGCCACTTTAAGTAGCTTTTCTCATGATTGCATACACCTGGCTATGAAGTTCAAATAAGAAACCAATCTTCCCCTGTTTCGTGTCCAACACATCATACATTTATGACATACAGTTATATGAAAAAGTTTGAGCACCCCTATTAATCTTAAGCTTAATGTTTTATAAAAATTGGTGTTTTTGCAACAGCTATTTCAGTTTGATATATGTAATAACTGTTGTACACAGTAATGTTTCTGCCTTGAAATGAGGTTTATTGTACTAACAGAAAATGTGCAATCTGCATTCAAACAAAATTTGACAGGTGCATAAGTATGGGCACCTTTATCATTTTCTTGTTTTAAATACTCCTACCTACTTTTTACTGACTTACTAAAGCACTTTTTTTGGTTTTGTAACCTCATTGACCTTTGAACTTTAGAGCCAGGTGTATGCAATCATGAGAAAAGCTACTTAAAGTGGCCACTTGCAAGTTGTTCTCCTGTTTGAATCTCCTCTGAAGAGAGGCATCATGGGCTCCTCAAAACAACTGTCAAATGATCTGAAAGCAAAGATTATTCAACATAGTTGTTCAGGGGAAGGATACAGAAAGCTGTCTCAGAGATTTAACACTAGGACTACTGGACTCGTGACCCCGCCTAGAACTACTGAAAGGAGTCATTTTGACTCCTTGCTTGTTTTCGTTTATTTTTAGAGTTTCATTTGTGGTTATTTATTAATAATTATATTTTTTGTAATGTATTATTATTGTGAGATCCAACAGTAATGCTTTTGATTGTTTTTTTTTCTGCTTTTCTTATTTTTCTACAGAAAATAACAATAATTATAATAGACGTTTTTCAAACATTTTTTTTTATTCAAGTGCACACATATAAACAACAACTGAAGAACAAAAAGCAGAGAAAATGTAGGTGGAGGAGCATAAAAATGAAAATATGGCGCAGAATTCACCTTCTAAACATTTGGTGTTTCGCATTTTAGGCATTGCCTTTGATTTATGGCAGTACATTGCCCACACAAAGACTTACCACAAGTCTTACAATTTCCGACAGATCTATTTTTCTTGCACTTTTCTTTGATCTGGCAAAATTTTGTTTGAACCATCACTTCTGAGCATGTAGAAACTTGGGACGTGGAACGCTTTTCCCTATCTGTGACATAAGGACCACTCAACTCTCTCACAAGCGTTTGCAAAAATGCCTTGCGTGACATTTTTTGGTGGGTAATCTCCTTGAATATTATCCATGCATTTATACCCGCAAAGTCTAAGGCATTTTCAAATGCATGAACAGGCCATCTCCTTGTGCATGTTCGTGTGGTATATTTTCGTGCCATCTGATCCACTACATCTACTCCATATTTTGTTTCATTGTAAAACTTTACCGTTTCTGGAGTTTTTTTAGCGGAATCAGACGCAACAACAACATCTGGATGGACGGAACTCAAAATGACAACATTTTTGTTGGGCTTTCCTTGATATACTGTAAGTGTAAAATTGTCTTCATTTCTAAACACTTTAGTGTTGTACAATTCCTCTTTCATGGATTTTATTTCTTTAGGCACTTCTCGCCTTATCTTGTTCAGTGTTCCCACGATGGTTGTTCCTTTGCTTTTTAGCTGTTTAGCTAATTTTACTGAAGTAAAATAATTATCGGTTGTAACATTGCGACCTTTTTTCAAAAACAGGTCCAATAACTTCATTACCACATGGTCAGCTAAACGGTCCTCAGCACGGCGTGTGTCATCTTTGCCTAGATAAGGGAAGCCATTTGCCAGATATTTGCTCCTCTTATCAACAGCTAGCCAATATTTGTGGCCATATTTATCTGGTGTACTGCGTGAATGGACACCTAGTTTTGCTTGGGAAAAGTTGCTCATCCACCATTATGTATGGGCCAGGTTTGTAACACGCAATACAATTTTCAATAAACCTGTCCCACACAGTAGAAAATAGAGCAAACTTGTCCGTTTGCAGTCTCTCCGATCGAGTAGATTTCTCATCAAATCTGAGAAACCTCATAATTTCAACAAAGCGGTCCCTAGACATTGTCGCTTTGCAAAACGGTATTCCCCAGTCATTACACCAAATACTGCTAATCGAGTGACGGTTCGTGCCAGATATTCCACGAGCATAGAATATCGCAATGAATGCATCTAGCTCCTCATCAGATAGAGTTTGTTCAGCATTACACAGTAATACAAGCAGGTAAAACACAAGGAAAATGTGAAAAGTTGACATGTAAATTGAACTACATCTATATGAACATCAGGGTAAATAAGACAGAGTGAAAAAATTATGCACAAAACTTTATAGCAACATTTAGTGACAAAAGGACCTCAAAATATAGTAGGGAGTCAAAATGACTCCCTTCAGTAGTTCTTGGTAAATTTTGAAAAAAACGCGCAAATTTTTCACCAAAATTATTTATTCTCACAAAATCTTTTTTCACATCATATTTGAGGAAAAGTCACCGAGTTTCAAGCCGGAATTCTGTAAAATGTAGTCACAGAAGAGAAATAAAAAACGAAAGGAGTCAAAATGACTCCATCAGTAGTTCTAGTGTTAACCTGTCAGTTTCCACTGTGAGGAACATAGTAAGGAAATGGAAGAACACAGGGACAGTTCTTGTTAAGGCCAGAAGTGGCAGACTAAGAAAAACATCAGAAAGGCAAAGAAGAATAATGGTGAAATCAGTCACGGACAATCCTCAGACCACCTCCAGAGAGCTGCAGCATCAACTTGCTGCAGATGGTGTCACTGTGCTTCGGTCAACTATACAACGCACTTTTCACAAGGAGAAGCAGTATGGGAGAGTGATGCGAAAGAAGCCGTTTCTGCAAGCACGCCACAAACAGAGTCGGCTGAGGTATGCAAAAGCACATTTGGAGAAGCCAATTTCTTTTTGGAAGAAGGTCCTGTGGACTGATGAAACCAAGATTGAGTTGTTTGGTCATACAAAAAGGCGTTATGCATGTCGGCAAAAAAGCACAGCATTCCAAGAAAAACACTTGCTACCCACAGTAAAATTTGGTGGAGGTTCCATCATGCTTTGGGGCTGTGTGGCCAATGCCGGCACCGGGAATCTTGTTAAAGTTGAGGGACGCATGGATTCCACTCAGTATCAGCAGATTCTTGACAATAATGTTCAAGAATCAGTGATAAAGTTGAAGTTACGCAGGGGATGGATCTTTCAGCAAGACAATGATCCAAAACACCGCTCCAAATCTACTCAGGCATTCATGCAGAGGAACAATTACAATGTTCTGGAATGGCCATCCCAGTCCCCAGACCTGAATATCATTGAACATCTGTGGGATCATTTGAAGAGGGATGTCCATGCTCGGCGACCATCAAACTTAACTGAACTGGAATTGTTTTGTAAAGAGGAATGGTCAAAAATACCTTCATCCAGGATCCAGGAACTCATTAAAAGCTACAGGAAGCGACTAGAGGCTGTTATTTTTGCAAAAGGAGGATCTACTAAATATTAATGTCACTTTTCTGGTGAGGTGCCCATACTTATGCAGATTGCACATTTTCTGTTAATACAATAAACCTCATTTCAAGGCAGAAACATTACTGTGTCCAACAGTTATTACATATATCAAACTGAAATAGCTGTTGCAAAAACACCAATTTTTATAAAACAATAAGCTTAAGATTAATAGGGGTGGCCAAACTTTTTCATATAACTGTATATTATGTGAAGGTAAATGTGGTTGTTCCACTGTCTTCCTTAAAGGACGTTTTGACCATTCACCTTTACTAAACAAGTTTCTGCCATATCCTGCGATTGATACAATCAATACTATAAACCAAAATAGATGTTAATTAAGAGTGAGGTAGTCAGACTGAAAGTAATTAATGAAAATGCCCTTTGTATTTTATAATGTCTCCAACACAAACTTGAAAATGAGTGTCTTGATAATAATTTACAGACAAGCAGTTGTTAATGGGAAAACATTTCAAATCTATGTGGACCTGAATGCTGATGATCTTATTAACTGTGTATGACTTGTTATTTTCACAATCTGCAATTAAATTAACAGTTTCCTTGTGTTTCATGAGCAGTTTCACACTTTTACCCTATTAGTCTATGAATTTAAATTGTCCCTTGAGGATTTTAAGGCGAGGGGAAAAGACATTTCGCTGTAGTGACAGATGAAACATCAATTTTCTGTATTTTATTTCATGAACACCTTTTTATTCATAGACAAGAAATATTTCCTTTCACCTTGAAGAAGCCTTAATTGAATTTTGCTGTTCAAGTCACCCAGCACTTTACTACTGATCTGGTGAATAATTAATGCTCTCAAAAATGTAAATGTAGCCCCAGGATCTAAAAATCTTAAAATGTGTTTAAGATATTTTTATGCTTCATTTAAGATTGAACAAAAGTATATTTGTACTTTTGTGCTAATAGTTACCACTTGTAGCCTGTAAAACCCAGTGCTTGTTATCAGATACTGACTTAAGGGGAACCTGTCATATGCAGTTAAACTGTGTTTAATTCCTGTCTAGGTGGCTTACTGGAGCAGCGGCTACAGGGAGAAGATAATGTTTTATTTTCCCAGCAGCTGTTTGCTTTCAGTTATCAGGGTTAAACAGTAAGTGTTTATAGTCATTGCTCACTTCACAGTGAGATTTGCTATAATTGCTCCCCTGCACTTTGATTGCCAGTCTGCTCTGCACCCTTATGCTGCACACATACACTGCAGAGAGTGATTACCCCTTATATCTGCAGGTAAAAAGTGTATTTATCGATGTGAAAGGTTCCCTTTAAATAAGTAGATAGATAGATAGATAATGTAATGGCACACTGCATCTTTAATACTGGCAGCTCTTAACTGGACTTCTACAGATAGACATTGCTCAAGCCTCCACTTTACCAGTCCAAGGTGAACCCTGACCTTCACTCTTTAACCCCTCTACAGGGATCTGGACTTGCACAGGATCCATTTGCTTATATGCACAGTGTGGATGCTGTATGATGGAGCAATCTTGCAGAGAATATTTGTGATGCCAAGTAGGTCAAAACCAAGAAGTTTAGGTTAGAGGCAGAATCATAAGGCTATGCGCCCACGATGCAGATTTGAAGCAAAAATTTCCTAAGCGTTTTTGTCTCTGCTTGCCAGAAAAAACTCATGCAGTTTTTACATGCGTTTTTGACGCGTTTTACATGAGTTTTTACATGTGTTTTTGAAGCGTTTTTGAGCATCAATGAATGATTTTTGGAGCTAAATAAAGTTGGTGGGACATTGCTTAAGCCCTTGGATTATAATAAGAACTGGGGTGAGTATATTGGTTCATTTAAATGATTAAAGAATGAGTCTGTTGTATTTCAAATAAAGTGTTTACACTGTGTCTGTGTGTTTCTTTACTTTGTTTGGTCATGAAAAGGTCTGATTGACACTTTGACATCACCAATCAAAAGAGCTGGGTGTCAGCTAGTCCCATTCACCCAATCTTCATTAGCATTTCTATTCACGTAATTTATGCGTCTGCTGTGAGCTGTTTTTTTTTAGCCTGGAAATGGGCCACTAGGCAAACCTTTTCCCTGGCCGTAATTAACATCTCACAGCTGGTTCGTTAGCCTCTATGTCTCTCCTCTCCAATCAGCACTCAGCAGCGCTTTGGACACAACGTATTAATGTTGAGTCCAAAACGCGGAGTTATAATGCCGCATTTTTGTTGTCGGTAAATGTGAATCCACCGCATATAATGACACTTCAATAGGTCAAAATTTGCAGTGGAGACTAGCGTGTCTGCTACAGAAATTGGCATGCTGAGGGTGAGTTTGGGTATGTGGCCACAATCAGGAGCTGCTGCAGGTTTGACGCTGCATATTTCTTCAACTGTGACATCAGCAATCACGGATGTCACAGCTGTAGAATACAGCAATGTATACTGACAGGGGTGTAAAATCACCCCCTGTCAGTATACAGTGCTGCAGGGGGTCACTGAGGTTCATCAGCTGAAGAACAGCTGATGATCCCCGGCGAGATAGAGAGCATGAGAAAATTCTTGTGAATCTTCCCACGCTCAGCATCAGCTGATCGATCATGAGAGCGATCAGCTGATTACCGGCTTTAGCAATCAGCTGATGGTCACATGACCATCAGCTGATTTCTGCGGCACTGATCACCTGATTGTCACGTGACCATAAGCTGATCTGTGATGTCACTGATCACCTGATTGTCGCGTGACCATCAGGTGATCAGTGATGTCACCGCAGGTCTGGAAAGCACACTGCGGGACAGCATCGCCCAGGAGGACACTGGGGGCCGCCGGAGAGGTGAGTATGAAGGTTTATTTTTTTATTTTTACTTTTTGATTCTTTTTTTTACTGGCGCTGGCACGCGGGCTGGGAGAAGCAGGCTTCCCCGTCTCCCATCCACGCTGCTCTCCCTACCCGTGTACCAGCCGCTGCGCGATTCCGGTGTGATTTTGCGCCTATTGATAACATTGAAAAGCAGCAAATCCGCATGTATGATATTATAAATGCGGGTATGCGGCGATTCAATGCAAGTCAATGGGCACGATTTCGCCACGAAATCACGCCCAAATTGGTTGTGCTGCTGATTTTTCCGCAATGATAATCCACTGCGGATATTTCCGCATCATGTGCACAGCACATGCAGATTATCTTTGGTAACCATGACAGACCGCGTACCAAGCGTTTTTAATGCGTTTCCGCAGAGGAAATACCGCCGCGGAAACACATAAAAACTGCATCGTGGGCACACAGCCTAAGACAGTTATGGTAGTCAGAAATGCGAACCAAGGTAAGTAAGTAATAACCGGGAGATTCAATATACAGGGCTAATAAAAGCAGGAGACCAGGGTTAGTAACAACTATAACTGGCAGCTTGCAGCAACCTGCTGGGGATTTTAATATGGTGTGGCTCTACCCAATGCTCACAGAAGACAGCTGATTACAAGTAATAGCCAACACTATGAAGTGAGACAGGATTCTCTGGCTGGGCAGAACCACACGTTGCAGTTCCACTAATCTTTAACAGGACATATGTCCCAAGCTGAGTTGGTATTGCAAGTATGGTGACACCTTGCAACATAAGCAGAGATTTAGGAGAGGGTTCAGACATAGATGTAACAGATATATAGGAAATAGACTTATAGACAATAGATTAAAAAAACTGACTGGCACCACTGAACAAAACAAAGCAAGTGTGAACAGGTACAATCTGCTATGACTGCCTAATATACAAATAAAAGAATACAGCAGCACTCTGTAAGTTCTAAGATGTATGAAAGCATTGAATATCTGAAATGTAGACTGCCTTACTGCTATATTAAATATACTTACAAAATTAAGGTACTTAGTAGTGTTGAGCCACCCCCGTAGTGTTCGAGTTCGGTTCGGTTCGTCGAACACCCGTGTGTTCGCCGAACTGTTCGTCGAACTGTTCGTCGAACACCTTCGAACACCGTTAAAACCAATGGCAGGCAAACAAAAACACATAGAAACACATAGAAAACACCTTCAAAGGTGTCCAAAAGCTGACAAACTGCTCAGAAGACATAACTAACACATGGAAAAGTGACAAGTACATATAGTCATGCGAAAAGAAAAGAGGTGGAGGAGTAAAAGGAGGGGGAGACACAGATATAGGCATGTCATGCCCTTCTAAAATCCAAAAAGTGAGAAGCCGACACGGCCAGTTCGTTCCTGCCCGTGCCACCTCCGTGTCGCCGGGTTTGTGCCAGAGCCGCGGTGGACCCTGACGGCCAGCCCCCCTCTCCCAATACTGGTGCCTGTCCGCTGGTGGGTCGAGCCCCCCCGCGGTGGGGGGGGGGGTAACATCTGCAGAAGAAAGACCATCTTCCAGCCAAACTAAGATGTCGACTTCTTTTCGTGGACAATGTGATACCATCCCTTTCTTACGGACACGCCCATCGCTACAAATTCCAGATGAGGCACAAAAACAGCAGGTGCTTCAGCGGATATCAAGTGCTCCTTCAAGTGAGCTCTCCTCCACCTCAATTTCAACATCACAAATACTCCAGTCCTCAGAGGTGTCACCCCAATCGCACTTGCTTCCTCACAGCTCCCAAGTCTCCAGCTGCCCGTCTGAGTATGGGGTAACACAGATGGTTGAGTCTGCAGAGCTGTTTATTCATACTATAGCCTGGGAAACGGAGGTCTGCTCCAGAGCTTCTGTTAATCCAGACGAGGAAATGATCTGCACTGATGCCCAGAATCTTTATAAGTCGGATCCAGGACCAGATGAAGAAGGTTCTGAGCATAATGTAGACCCTCGTTCCCAAACTGTCACTCCTGTTGGTGGAGACAATGATGAAGACGATGATGAGACTCAAGTACCTGATTGGAGCGACAACTTGACTTTTCGGTCAGGGCAGGAAGAGGTTGGCTTTGAGGACGACGGGTGTGATAACACACAGGGTGATGATGACGAGGTTGGAGATCCCACTTACTGTCAACCCACAGTCAGACAGCCGATGAGGTCAACGAAGGAGGTGGAGGAGGATGTGACTAGCCCAGGGGATGGGGATGACTCGGTACCCGGGCCTTTGCCTGGCCTTGGGGATGTCGCGGTGGTCGGCTCCCTGGCCCGTACCCTGGGGTCACTCTTTAAAAGAGTGGATAATTGTTAATTTTATAAGAGTTCGTGATGCCACCTGTGGTATCTGGTGAGAAGCACCAGCGCTGCAGCAGTCCACTGAGACCCGTGATAAGGCAGCTCGATGGTATAGCTCCCCACAGGTGGAGCTTGGTCTCAGGGCAGCGTATGCAGGGGGAATGCAGGACAGGCGAGACCCAGCTGGGTCAGAGAAAGAGCGGGAACGGACACGGTAGTCACTTCAGTACCTTTTACTGGAGGAAATTCAGGCACATCCTGGAGCACTGTAGGGTGAAGGGTGAATATCAGGATCCTCCCCAATGAGCGGGTGTAGGGCCTCCTGTTTCTTCGCTCTGCGTAGTAAGTTTCTGACCTGCCTGGAGCTAGGCCTAACTTTGTCTCTGTCCTGCGCTGGCTGACCTTGTGGTAGGGCCTTCTCTTGGAGTTCACGCTCCCACTATGCGGGGCCTAAGCGTCTCCTGGCTCTGTTACGTATCAGCACCTTAGCAATCCTGGGACTTGTAGTTCTCCAGGGATTCCGGTTATGCCTTACTGAATCTAGATAGCAGGAGCCTCGTGCTCCACTGCTGAACTATTAACTGAGTTCTCTAGACTAGACTGAGCTCCACTGCAGACTGACCTCTCTTAGGCTTCTCTACTGCAGGAACTCTTCAGAGGAACGGAACTGCCTAGCTCCACCTTCACTATTTATATCCCTAACGGGCTCCCTCTGCTGGTAGAAGGTGGAGATGTGTGAATGTTTATGGGGGCCTCTTGTGGAGGATTCCATCAATACACTCTTCTGGGATCTGTGATACCAAGCACAGCGGGGCGTCACAGATGCTATTGACGACGAGGTTACGTTGCGCCTTCCTGGACAGAGACGGAGTACTGGAAGCACGTCAACAACTGCATCCTCAACCAGAACTCTGCCTCTGACCACAAGTCATAGTGGCTCTTCAGGTCGCATGGGCTCTAAGCCTTGCATAGCCTGGGCATTTATTCAGAATGATAAGGATGACCCAACTCATGTTATCTGTAATATTTGTCACCAAAAGCTAAGTAGAGGTCAAAAAATCCATAGTTTGAGTACTTCATGCATGTACCGTCACATGGATATGAAGCATAAGTTGCAGTGGGAAGCTCACTGTGCTACAATGCGGCCTAGCAGGCTGGGCCAACCACCCTCTGCCCCATCTTGTGCATCCGCGGCCTCTTCATCCTCTGTGACTGGGGGGACAGCAGTCACACATGTTTTTGGACGCAGACCTGCCACCTCTTTACCTGCAACAGCCAGTGTGATTGGCAGGTCGTCAGTTCATTGGGAAGTGGAAACACCTGCTGGTGTTGAGCGCTCTCTGACATCGAGAGCACCACCTTTGGATCAAGGCAACCTAACATGTCCGCCTGCATCTTCCTCACAGACCGGCAGTTTGCCGGGGACGCCCTACTCAACCCCGTCTAAGCACAACAGCCAGCCCTCGGTCCCTCAGATGTGGAAAAGTAAAAGACCATTTCCTCCTAGCCATGAGAAAGCTAAGAGGTTGAATTTCACCATCTGCACGCTCTTGGCTACAGAAATGCTGCATTTCCGCCTGGAGGACACAGTGGATTTTCGAGACCTTATGTCCGTCGCAGTGCCCCAGTACCAGATGCCCAGTCAGCACTACTTCTCAAAGAAAGGTGTGCCTGCGCTCCACCAGCATGTCGCACACAACATCACCGCTTCTTTGAGAAACTCTGTGTGTGATAGGGTGCATTTCACCACAGACACTTGGACGAGTAGGCATGGACAGGGGCGTTACTTGTCGCTGACTGGGCACTGGGTAACTATGGTGACAGCAGGACAAGGGGCTGCTGTCCAAGTCTTACCGTACCCACGAGTTGTGCGTCAATCCTCTTTATCTCGAAGTTCCTCCACTGCTTCTGCCTCCTCAACCTCCTCTCGGTCCTCCACCTGCACCCAAAGCCTGTCTGGTAATGCTACCTGCTTTCTAACAGCGCAGAAGGAATCCTGCACACCTCCTTACTATGCTGGCAGCAGGGCTCAAGGCATCAGTGTTTACTTTGAAATGTCTAGGAAATGTGAGTCACACAGCTGAGGAATTGTGGTCAGCTCTGGAGACCCAGTTTCATGAATGGTTGTCTCCACTGGACCTGAAACCAGGGAAGGCCGTGTGCGACAATGCTGCAAACCTGGGTGCGGCCCTTCGCCGGGGCAATGTCACACACGTGCCTTGTATGGCTCACGTGTTGAACCTGGTTGTGCATAAATTGTTAGCCCACTATCCCGGACTAGATGGCCTTCTGCAGAGGGCACGGTCGCTGTGTGCTCACTTCCGCCGTTCCCATCCCGCAGCTCAATGACTTACATCTCTACAGAAGTCGTTGGGCATGCCAGTTCACCGGCTGGAATGCGATGTGCCGACAAGGTGGAATGCAACTCTGACCATGTTGCAGCGACTGTGGCAGCACCGACAAGCCCTGGTGCAATACATTCTGACGTATAGCCTGGGCCAACGAGATCCAGAGGTGGGGCAAATCACGCTGCAAGAGGGGTCTCAGATCAGGGACCTATGAAGTTGATGCGCCCCCTGGGCCGGGCCGGTAGACGCTGGGGGTTGTAGTCACTGTGGCGGTGACCCGGTCCGTGATCCAGGGCGGTTAATCCAAGGGTAATTTGTATATATGGGTTTTATAATGTCCGACTACGCCACCTCTGGAGTGGGGCAAAAGGGGCCGCTGCTGCGGAACAGTCCTCTGAAGTTGGTGGTTTTGCAGCAATGGTATTATTACTCACCACAGGAAGAGTGTAGCTTCAGGGCAGTGTGGGTGCATGATGGTGGTTGTAGTGCAGGGAGTCAGTAATGAACACAGAGTCCGTGTGATGCAGTCCCAAGATCTTTACTCACAGTTGTTGCAGTCCAGATTACAGGTACCAGAGCAATCTCACCCGTCGTGCTCTGCGTACTCAGTGACGGGCTCAGTCCACCCCCAGATAGCTCCAGAGTACTTAGTAGGACCCCCTTCTGTGTGTCCTTTCTCTGGCCTTCTCCCTGCACCTCACACCCTGTGACACTTCTATCCGGTATCCTCGGGCCTTGGCGGGCGACTTGTGTTCCGTCCCCTGGGTCCTATGTGGCTACCTTCTTAGTGAGACTGGTGTGGACTTTTACCTGCAGTACATGAAATGCTGCAGCCTCTGGTTTCTAGTTGAGCCTTGCTGTTTCTCCGCTAGTTGAGGGACCGGTTCCCCTTATCTGGCCTGACCCCTCTACCTCCTGGTAGCAGCAGGAGTACGGGTGGCCTTCTGCACGGCCCGTAGCCCTAGGGTCCCTTCGGTTCCTGGAGCCTTCCTGCTCCCACTCCTCTCTTCTCTCCTTCAGTCCTTGGCCTCCCAGGCTAGGCCCGCCTCTGGAGCAGAGCTCATGCCGAGCCTCTGCTCCTGTCACTTTTCCTCCTCTGACTGGCTTGCTCTTTCTAAGATGGCTTCCTATTTATACTCTCCCTGTCATGTGCTCCGCTAAGCTGCTCCCCTAAGCACACACTACATAGGACCCTCCCACTAGATAGGGACCTGGGACTGTGCTCTCCCTTAGGAACAATCTCGCCCTACCCCCACTGCGGGTATGTGTTGGATGCAGGTGTTAGGGTCCCGAGCCATATGCCTTCCTTACCTGAGTGTGAGATACCACACCTCTGGGTGAGATGCAGTAACTCTGTGGTGACTGAACCCTCAGGGGCGCCACACACCCTTCTGCACAGTTTTGAAATGGCGACGAAGATGTTTAGTGCTGACGACGATGACATTATCAGCATGACTATTCTGGTGATTTACATGCTGGAGCACACATTAAACAGAATTCAGAGTCAGGTGGTGGGACAAGAGGAGGTTGAGGAAGTAGAGGAGGAGTCGTATGCGGAAGGGATAACATCTTCAAGGTCCAGACGGTTGGCAGCACCAAGGCGGCAGGCATAGGAGGGTGGGGGAGAGGGATTAAC
Organism: Phyllobates terribilis; assembly: GCF_046119375.1. NCBI lineage: Eukaryota > Metazoa > Chordata > Amphibia > Anura > Dendrobatidae > Phyllobates > Phyllobates terribilis. The sequence continues at coordinate 210,597,330 of NW_027362771.1, forward strand.
CAGGGCGCATGGTAGCAGCCAAACTGTTGAGGAAGGTGCAGGAGCCGAGGAAGAAGTGGAGGACGAACTGGCGATGGGCATGGAAGACTCATCAGATGAGGGAGACCTTGATCACATTTCTGTTGTGCGAGGTTGGGGGGAGAGGGCAGAGGAAGGAAGCATGATTCTTACCTCGCTACCAACACAAGGACTTGGTCCTCCTGGATGCGCAAGACATATGAGTGCCTTCTTGCTGCACTACCTGCAACATGACCCTCAGATTGTCAGAATTCGAAGTAATCCCGGCTACTGGGTTGCCACACTCTTAGATCCCCGGTACAAAAGTAAATTTGCCGAAATAATTCCTACCATAAAAAGGGATTGACGCATGCAGGAGTATCTGCATACGCTGTTGCAGAATCTTACATGTGCTTTTCCACAAAACACCAGTGGTGCACGTAGTGAATCTCACAGTTCTAACTTGCCAGCCGTGGGACTGTCGAGTCTTCATCACTCAAACCGTAACAGTAACACAGTATCTGCTGGTAACAGCAATTTTGTGGAATCGTTTCACCACTTTTTTAGACCATCCTTTGCAAGGCCACAGGAGACAATAAGTCTGACACATAGTCAATGCCTAGAGAGGATGGTGCAGGAGTATCTCCAAGTGAACATCGAAGCCATGACTGTGCCACTGGACCCTTGCTCATTTTGGTATTCCAATCTGGAAAAATGGCCGGAGCTCGCCACTCACGCCTTGGAGATCTTGTCATGCCCTGCAGCCAGTGTTCTCTCTGAACGTGTGTTCAGCGCTGCTGGTGGTGTGCTGACAGATAAGCGCACGCGGCTGTCCACTGAGAATGTAGACAGACTCACGTTCATAAAGATGAACAAATCATGGATTCGCAAGGACTTTTCTACCCTGTGTTATCCTTGGGAGACTAAAACCTTGAGGATTTGGTAAAATCACCTCACCAACCATTTTAAGCAACTGTGGGGCAATTGAGGCCACTTAACCCTAGAACGCATGACCATAAAAATCTACACTTTCATATACCTGGGGCCTTTTAGGCCCGTGTGCAAATAACATGGAATAACTCAAACTCAAATGACAAACAACTATATACATGAAGAATACCTAGAGTTTCAAAATTCTAACTAAAGTAATCTTGCAGAAAATAGAAAACAATTAACTGGGCGGGCCTGCAAGGCCACAGGTATGCGTTCTAGGGTTAAGTGGTGTCTGTGCCACAATTTTGGGAGTCCCCTTGCTGTGTCTTACGTGACGTTGGCATCGTCAATTCCAGGTGGGTTGGGTCGCCCCCCCCCCTTTTAACTGTCAGAAACTACATACACTATGGCTTGGGGTAACACAGATGGTTGAGTGTGAAGAGCTGTTTACTCAGAGGTCTGCTCCAAATCTTCAGTGTCTGCTAGTCAGCGTAGAATTTTTAACTGCATCTAGCCTAGGCAATACTTTGGGCGTAGTAGCCCAGCAGCGAAGCAAGCTGCACCGCCTGTGTATCTAATAAGAATTTTTAAATGCATCTAGCCTAGGCAGACTGTGGGGACCTCCAACCAAACCCAGACGCTCAGCCCCCCTACCGCCCCCCTTTCCTTGACAATACAATCATGTAACTCTTACAACTGGATGGGTGAGGATCGGTCACAGCTTTATTAACTCTTTATACTCATTCCATTAGAAAGGCATTTTATTTCTAAAATAATTCAGCTTGTTGCAGCATGCCCTAGGTCTCCACTCCGACAAGTTGGCCGACAAGTGTAACTCTCCAACATATCCTTTCTATTTCCAGGCCACGGAGGATCCTGCGTACTCGTATGCAGGACTCTGACCCCCACCCATCACTCTTAACGCTTGTTCCACTCCGTCCTGGAGTCCTGACAGGAATATGTCCAGTACAATATCCATTAAGTAAATAACGTCGGGCCGTATGAGGCCTGCTTTATCTCCTTCCAGTTGTCGGTGTCGTACCACTACACCGCCTCTGTCTCTTCTAAATTTTGCCATCCGTATATTTATTACCCGCCTTGTCCGTTCGATGGCCGTGATGTCTCGCGCACCTTGCCATACCGCTATCGGCACAATCTCTGACCATACTATAGCTAGTTTTGTGAAAAATTCTCTGAAGCGCTCAGTGTCTAGTTTCATTATTGCCATTAGTTATGCGCTGTTGTGATGACCTAGGTTGTTTACCCCGGCCTGTATAACTAAGATGACCGGACATCTTGCCTCTCTCCCTACCTTGATTACCTCCATTAGTACCTGTGGCCAAAGCAGGCCTCTAATACCTCTCTAGTTGAAATATGTGTTATGAAACTCTAATTTCCTCCCGCCTGGGCAGACTTTCGCCCTTTTTTCTGCCCAATACATATACGAGTGGCCTATCACCCACACTGTTGGCTTAGCGTCACCTGTAAAAGGAACAAACCACGTTAGGATAAGAAGTCCGGTCTTATGTATCTTGCCAAACACGTGGATCGCCATCTCCCTATCCTCTGAACTTCCGTTTCTGACAGTCCTGCTCTTGCTGCTTCCGTGGCCGCGCCTATGTGGAATGAGTGTGTCCCGTAATCTTTGGGGTGGTTCCCTGCCGATGTTATGCATTTATTAAATATAGCTTGGAACTGGTATCTTGATAATGGCATTCCATCAATGTGTGATAGGAAGAAATTACTTTGTGATCTGATGGTTAGATATGTTTTAACTATTGTTTCCCGACTCAGTGTACCGTTTGTGGGTTGTAGAAGTACCCAAGTGCCCCTGCCCGCTGGAACCGTTTTCGATTTGTGTATGCGTAGACGTATTGCATTATTGGCTATGACTACGTCCTGGTGTAATAAGCCTCCACTGGTGGTAATTTTGGATTGAGGGACAAATTCGCTTATGCATAGCGCCCCGAAGAAGGCTGTCCTAAATGCAGTAGACAGTAGTGTTGCTTCAAATTGTGAGTGTCATGTTAATGGTGTTAGGGATATGATGTGAGAAATCAGTTTTAGTGACACGGGACGGGACGTCTACACTCCTGACTTGGCTGACCCCTTTTCCACCCTTTTATGGATTGTCTGATGATGAACCTTTGTCACATCTCCCCAATTCAGTAGTTGGAAGTGAAATGCTACTCCGGTCAGACACCGCTGCGCTGACGCCCCTGATATGCCCCTCATAATTAGCTGGTGGAGAAATTCTATGGTGACTTATAATCTGGCTTGTTCACATTGGTCAACCCGTCTGCCTGCTACTAGTCGTGTCCACTCTTCCCATGCCTTACCGTATGCTTGCCACGTCGACGAGGCAACTGACGCTCTGATTAATGGCATCAACTATTCGCCACTAGATCCCATAGGGAAGGTGGGCAGCTGTTGCCCGATGGGTGGGCGTTGTGGAAGAGCTCTGTGAAAATCTGCCAATTGAATTGTTATAAAGCGTTAGCAGCAGCTTTAGACCCCTCAGCATAGTGGCTAGCGCGGACCCATACATTGTGTTTTAGGCACAGGAATGCTAGCCTGGGTAGTAGGCCTAGCACTGGGAGAGACGATGATGCCATCTTATTAATGCAGTGCGCTAGGCTGGTGTTTTTTGTTATGAAGCATATATTTTTGTAAGCCAGGAGCGCGCCCCATATTTCTATTGCTACCACTATTGGGAAGAAAAATTATTTTCAGGGCTAGATGCAGCTAAAAATTATTATTAATTTCAAAGCTGGTGGAGCTTGGTATAGATGGCCTAATACAATGAGTCCCACACACTGCTAGAAGGCCAAATATTTTTTCAGAGCTAGATGCAGATAAAAATTATTTTTAATTTGCAACCTGATGGAGGTCAGTATAGATGGACAAATAGAGAAAGTCTCACACACTGCTAGAAGGCCAAATATTTTTTCAGAGCTGGATGCAGACAAAAAATTATTTTGAATTTGCAACCTGATGGAGGTCAGTATAGATGGACTAATAGAGAAAGTCCCACACACTGCTAGAAGGCCAAATATTTTTTCAGAGCTAGATGCAGATAAAAATTATTTTTAATTTGCAACCTGATGGAGGTTAGTATAGATGGACTAATAGACCAAGTACCACACACTGCTAGAAGGCCAAATATTTTTTCAGAGCTAGATGCAGATAAAAATTATTTTTCATTTGCAACCTGATGGAGGTCAGTATAGATGGACTAATAGAGAAAGTCCCACACACTGCTAGAAGGCCAAATATTTTTTCAGAGCTATATGCAGATAAAAAATATTTTTCATTTGCAACCTGATGGAGGTCAGTATAGATGGACTAATAGAGAAAGTCCCACACACTGCTAGAAGGCCAAATATTTTTTCAGAGCTATATGCAGATAAAAATTATTTTTCATTTGCAACCTGATGGAGGTCAGTATAGATGGACTAATAGAGAAAGTCCCACACACTGCTAGAAGGCCAAATATTTTTTCAGAGCTAGATGCAGATAAAAATTATTTTTAATTTGCAACCTGATGGAGGTCAGTATAGATGGACTAATAGAGAAAGTCCCACACACTGCTAGAAGGCCAAATATTTTTTCAGAGGTAGATGCAGAAAAAAATTATATTCAGTTTGCAACCTGATGGAGGTCAGTATAGATGGACTAATAGAACAAGTCCCACACACAGCTAGAAGGCCAAATATTTTTTCAGAGCTAGATGCAGAAAAAAATTATATTCAATTTGCAACGTGATGGAGGTCAGTATAGATGGACTAATAGAACAAGTCCCACACACAGCTAGAAGCCCAAATATTTTTTCAGAGGTAGATGCAGAAAAAAATTATATTCAATTTGCAACCTGATGGAGGTCAGTATAGATGGACTAATAGAACAAGTCCCACACACAGCTAGAAGGCCAAATATTTTTTCAGAGCTAGATGCAGAAAAAAATTATATTCAATTTGCAACCTTATGGAGGTCAGTATAGATGGAATAATAGAATGATGCTATGCCCAAAAGGTTTTACTTAACTAGGTGCAGTAAAAAAATTGGTATTCTCTACACAGGTGGTGTATCTAGCAACACAGATATGCTTCTCCACTGACTAACGCACTCTGCAATAGGCCAAAAAGGATTAGCTTTGCTAGATTCAGCCAAATGCTGTGAAAAAAACTTGCACAGCACTGGCACAGACCTGCCTGGCAAAAACTGATAGGAACTGATGTAACCTAGCCCTGAAAAGGACTGCAATTACAATTAGTCTTTACTCCCAACCTATCTATTTAAGAGCACAGACCTGCCTGATAAAAGTCGTATGAAATTATGTAACGTAGTCCTTAAAAGGACTGCAATCAAAACTATTCCCTACTCCCAAGCTATCTGTAAATTTGTGCGAAAATTGGCTTGAAATTAACAAGGTATAGCGCACACAGCAACAGCGGTGCCGTCTAACACGCAGCTGCAGCAGTGAGAAAATGGTGGCGACGGGGAAAATGGCTGGGTCTTATAGGGCAAGGACATGTGACATACGCTGCCAATGACACATGCCCTTGCTTGTGTGAAAAAAAGCACTTCGCTCCGTGTTTGTGCTGCTGATAGGCTGACAGATTGCACCTCCCCACTGTAAATGCGGGAAAGAGAAAAAAAATGGAGATCTTCATTATTCCTGCAGAGATCCATCCCCTGCCCCTCCCCCCGCCCCGCTGTACACTCAAACTGCGTATTAACATTAATTTTCATCATTACTGAGAAAAAATCCAGTTATGATTTTGGTGCACGAACAGTTATCGAACATAACCTCGAACAGCCCAATTCTTCTCAAATCGTTCGTGTTCGCCGAACGGCTCGAACACCGCCCAAAACAGCTCGAATTTGAGATTGGCAAACAGTTCGAGTCGAACAACGCTCATCTCTAGTACTTAGTGCACAAATTTGCCAATTCATGAGAGCCCACCAGCCATGACAAGGTGTACGTTTTTTGATGGGACACTAAATATAATATTAAACATGCTTCTCTCGGGCTAGAATCCTACAAATTTAAAGGGCATGTAGGATCCAGCACTACTTAAAACATGTCTTAGACTGATGAGAGGATTCAACGAAATATAGAGGCAGTCATCACCTCCAAGACTATAATACAAAAACAAACGAACAAAAAAAAAAACGACTAGCACCTATGAACAGAAAGGTACACCTTGTCATGGCTGGTAGGCGCTCATGAATTGTTGAGCTTTTGGGGTATGTACCTTTATTTTATAAGTATCTATAATATTACAGGAGATTCATCCCTCTGTCTGAAGACATTAAAGACTGCATAAGCACGACACGCCTGCGCAGTCTGTCTCCAGACAGAAGAACGCATGGAGCCGTTACAGGTAAGAGGAGTGTGCAAGGCGACAGACATCGTGGTATGCGTAGGCACTGAACGCATACCATAATCTCTGGCACCATACTTACAAACTTACCTGACCGAGAGAAGCGTTGCCGCGGCGCCTCTCTTCTCGCCGGAGACCGGGGCAGGAGTGAGGCGTCGGAATCGGCGCATGCGAATAGTGCTATTCGGCACCATTTTACTGAAGACACATTTGCAGTGTCTTCAGCAAAATGGCGCCGGACAGCGCGCTATGGGCACGAGCGTATTCCGGCGCTGCACTCCTCCTCCGGCCTCCGGTAGAACGGGACGCAGAGCTGGATCACAGGGAAGAAAGGTGAGTATAAGTGTTTATTTTTTTTATGTGTGCAGCATGATAGGGATGAGTGGTGCCAAATATACCAGAATTAGAATGAGAAGTACCATGTATGCCAGGATGAGGGATGGGGTGCCATGCATACCAGGATGAGGGATGGGGTGCCATGCATACTAGAATGAGTTGTACCATACATACCAGGATAGGGATGAGGGTTACCATACATACCAGGATGAGGGACAGGGTGCCATGCATACCAGGATTGGGGGATGAGGAGTGCCATGCATACCAGGATTTGGGGGTGAGGGGGCTATGCATATCAGGATTGGGGGATGAGGGGCCCATGCATACCACGAATGGGGGGTGAGGGGACAATGCATACCACGATTGGGGGGTGAGGGGACTATGAATACCAGGATTGGGGGATGAGGGGTACCATACATACCAGGAATGAGGGATGGGGTGCCATGCATAACAGGATTTGGGGATGAGGCGTGCCATGCATACCAGGATTGGGGATGAGAAAGCCATGTATACCAGGATGAGGGATTTGGTACAATACATACCAGGATGAGGGATGGGGTGCTATGCATACCAGGATTGGGGGAAGAGGAGTGCCATGCATACCAGGATTGGGGGGTGAGGGGACCATGCATGCCAGGATTGGGGGATGAGGGGACCATGCATACCAGGATTGGGGGATGAGGGGGCCATGCATACCAGGATCGGGGGATGAGGGGTACCATACATACCAGGATGAGGGATGGGGTGCCATGCATACCAGGATTGGGGGATGAGAAGTGCCATGCATACCAGGATTGGGAAGAAGAAAGCCATGCATACCAGGATGAGGGATTGGGTACCAAACATACCAGAATGAGGGATGGGGTACCATGCATACCAGGATTGGGGGGTGAGGGACCATACATACCAGGATGAGGGATGGGGTGCCATGCATACCAGGATTTTATTTTTTCCAGTAACGGCTCATTTCCAGTCATCAAAAAAGTGGTTACAGTCATTGCTTACTTTATGTGCAGCATGTACCGTCTCATGCTGCACATAACACATCTGCATCTCTGGCTGCTATGGGCATAAAAGGGGACAAACTTATGGTGTGGCCCCCATGCTCCCCTGACCTCTACCCCATTGAGAACCTCTGGAGCATCATCAAAAGGAGTGTCTATGATGGCGGGAGGCAGTTCACATCTAAGCAACAGCTCTGGGAGGGTATTCTGTCCTCATGCAAAACAATTGAAGCAGAAACCATCCAAAACCTGACAAATTCAATGAATGAGAGAGTTCAGAAGCTCCTTTCAAACAAGGGGTCCTATGTGCAAATGTTACATCACCTAGAATAAAGTTTTGAGTTGAAAACTGTTTGATTTCAGTTTGTAATAACCTGCTAATGCTTCTAATTTCAAAAATGACCATTTTTTTGTTCTTTATTACAATGAAAAGGTTGAAAACTCTGCTGTGCATAATAATTTGGAACATGCATTTTGAGTGCAGTTTGAGTGTTTTATTTTTTTTTAAATATACTGTTATCATAGGCAGTTTGTACAAAAACCTTTCAATTGTACTCTAATATTTATTTGACTGGAAAATTACAATGACTGCAATTCATATAGGTAATTTGGGAAAATCTGAGAAAATATTATTTGCATAATAATTTGGAACACAGTGTAATTACATAAGTAGATAGATAGATAGATAGATAGATAGATAGATAGATAGATAGATAGATCTAATGCATGTTTAAGACTGACCGCTTTAAATAGCATCTTCACAAACCGGCTTTGCTCAAGCCTCTACTTACCAGACCCTTTCAGAACCCTGGCCTTCATCCGCTAACCTCTATACAGGAATCTGGACTTACGCAGGATCCCTTGAGTTATGTCTACAGTGTGGCTAGTAGCTGATGGAGCGAATTGGTGAAAATAGTTGTGATGCCAGGTACACCAAAACCAGAAGCTCAAAGTCAGGGACAGAATCATAAAACAGTTCAAGTAGCCAAAGATGCATGCTAAGGTTGGGAACTAATAACAGGGGATTCAGGGTACCAGTTTAAACAAGCAGGAGACCAGGGTTAGTAACAATATATAACTGGCAGCTTGCAGCAAGCTGCTGGGGGATTTAATAGGGTGGGGCTCCACCTAATGCACACAACAGAGAGCTGATTATAACTGATAACTGGACTAATGTTATACAAGACAGCTTATATGTCTTCATATCAGTCTAAAATGCAACCACAGCACCATATTGCAACATAAGCAAAGTTCATAGAAGAGGGTTCAGACATGGACTTTTAAGATACATCGCTACAGTGCTCTGCATAAATGAGTACACCCCCTTTGAATAGTAAGATTTTAATCAATATTTCACTGAAGATAAGAAAAATTTCCAAAGTTTTGGCAAGTTCCTTATCTTTGCTATGCCATACAGTTTTGAAACTATCAGTTGCAAAAACTTTTATCTTAGTCTCATCATTCCTGTGTATGGAGGCCAAGAAGTCTTTATTTTTTTTAGCATGGACCTTGGCAAATTGTAGGGGGATTTTTTTGCGCTTGGGCTTTAGGAGAGGCTTCCTTCATGAGCGACACCCAAACATTCCTCACCCTGGTTTGGCTTTCTATTTCTTTGCATAACTGCATGTTGATTTTCTTTGACCCTTCTTATCAGAAGAAACTCCTGTTTAGATGTTAATTTCCATGGTCGGTCTGGACATCTCTGTGAGTTGGTTGCAGTTCCATCTTTGTTATATTTTGTATCACTTTTGCTACAGTGTTCTGACTGATAAGTAAAGCTTTGCTGATCTTCTTGTAGCCTTCACCTTTCTTGATTTTTATTTTTTTTCTTTCTCTGGTCTTGTGACATTTCTCTTCCATGAAATAGAAAGGGGTTTTCTTTGTTAAGTAACGTCCTTTAATAGTCAGCTGTCTGCTGGACACCTGTATAAAGAATAATTAGACTTACATGTGGTTAAATTCTTGTTGAATTAGAATTTTGTAGTCTAAACTTTAGACTTTCATTGGGGTGTACTCATTTTTGCAACATGGTCCTAATTGAATTTTTGGAGAGTTAAAAATAACACATCTTGTTTGCAATCAATGTCTACTATTGTGGGAGTATTTTGTAATATGGTATCCCATAGAAAATGTTGTTTTTGAAGGAAACTATGGTTTCCGACAAATCTGTTGGGGTGTACTCATTTATGTTGAGCACTGTAGATAGATAGATATGAAACAGATTGATAGATATGAGATAGTTTTCCATATAGATAATTTCGAGCTTGCCAAATAGTAACACTTTGAGGATTTGACCATGCTATATAGTTTGAGTGCCAACTAGTTTCTCATTCTCTTTTCTCAATATTGTATTGAGAGAAGCAGATGAGAAACTAGTGGGCATGTGATAAGTCTCACCTAAATCACATGCAGTTATATAATATAGTGAGAGAAGTATATGAGAAATGGGTCCACACATCACCACAAGTACACAAATTGCATACTTGCGTACTTGAGGTCACAAGACCACTGTTTGAACTGCCTAGCAGACCTGAAACCTAAAATTAGTAAAGATTGCCCTGTAGTAGAAAACAACTTTTATAAGAATGCATTTTTTCAATAACTGGTCTAAACTAAACAAGTCATGGTCATGACATATACATTCTCTGATGAAATGGAAATATAAGAAAAATGTGATCACATAAACATACCCAACAACCAAAGTCTTCATCAGCTTTGAAATATAGTATTTCACTGGTATTGAGTGTGAGATAAATGTGACACAAGCTAATCTCTATCATTCACAATTTATGTAGTGAAAAATAGTTACATTACACTGCCATACTGTATGCAGAATAGAATGATTGGTGACTCAATTACAAAGTGTGGATGGAAAATTGCCTCAAGAAAATATTAATGCTCAAAAACTCAATTAAAAAAATGAATATTAAAAATAGCTTTCAAGCTTTGCAATATCACAAGCAGTTAAAAAAAAAACATCAAATAGGAAATTTGTTGGGTGGGAGATTTGCTAAGAAAATTGTAATAAAGCTAACATGACTTGTACTCCAACTATCACATGATGCTTTTTGTGTATAAACCGTAGGTGAACAGTTTGAAGTGTAAAGATAAACTTTCGTAGCCAAGTCAATTGAGGCTAATTTATTATTAACATATTTACCAACGATAAAGTGGAACAGAACAGAAGTGTACCTAACGTGCTTCACTATTTGCTTCAATTTTATTATGCCACATGCGTCATTCTGAAAAATGTGGTATGAATAACATGTTTTTCATAGCTTTTTTATGTATCTTAGAATTAATGATTTTAATGAATTTTCAATGTATTAAAAACCACAACATTATAGAAAATCAGTCCTGGATATGCAGTCATTCTTAATAACTCATTTATTAAATATTAACCCTTTCACATACGGCACATGGTGTGTCTAATAGTGTTGAGCCACCCCCGTAGTGTTCGAGTTCGGTTCGGTTCGTCGAACACCCGTGTGTTCGCCGAACTGTTCGTCGAACTGTTCGTCGAACACCTTCGAACACCGTTAAAACCAATGGCAGGCAAACAAAAACACATAGAAACACATAGAAAACACCTTCAAAGGTGTCCAAAAGCTGACAAACTGCTCTGAAGACACAACTAACACATGGAAAAGTGACAAGTACATATAGTCATGCGAAAAGAAAAGAGGTGGAGGAGTAAAAGGAGGGGGAGACACAGATATAGGCATGTCATGCCCTTCTAAAATCCAAAAAGTGAGAAGCCGACACGTTCAGTCCGCTCCTGCCCGTGCCACCTCCGTGTCGCCGGGTTTGTGCCAGAGCGGCGGTGAACCCTGACGGCCAGCCCCCCTCTCCCAATACTGGTGCCTGTCCGCTGGTGGGTCGAGCGAGCCCCCCTGTGGTGGAGGCAGCTCTAAGCTTTTTAATTTAAATTGTCTCTCTAATTTGAATGAATACACTTTAAATCCATTTACAAGGATCTATTGGAGGGCAAGTCTCATGCCAGCAGCCGCGTAATTCCAGCTCCAGTAGCGTCCACTAAAGCTGCTGCAGTTAAAAAGCTTTTATAAGGATCGAGCTCGGCTGTCCACCGCAAGGCATCCTACTGCCAGTCCCAGCCCCTATGGCTTGGGGTGCCTCCTGATGCTCTTCACTGAGTATCCCGTGGTCCCGAAGCATTTCCTTTGAAAAAATTAAGTGTCAAAACTACAGGTGGTGTAGCTTGCTTAACAGCCGGGATAATCCGCTGACTAGCAGACACTGCTACTAGGCACAAAGTATTTCCTGGGCTAGATGCAGTTAAAAACTTGTAATTAGATACTCTCTTTGGATGCTGAGAAAGCATTCCATAGAGTCTCCTGGCACGCCATATATGATTCTCTTAAAAAGCTTGGGGTAGGGGTCTAGGGGACCCTTTTATAGCCAAAATCACGGCCCTGTATCGCAATACGTCACCTAGGCTGAAGATAAATGGAACTGTATTACCCTGAGGGCTCGGTTGCTACAGAGGTATTGCACCTCACCCAGAGGTGTGATATCTCACTCTCAGGTAAGGATGGAGTGTGGATCAGGACCCGACACCTGCATGCATTACACCACATTGCCGTGGGGCAGGGCGACCAATATGCCCCTGAGATGGGCACGACAGTCCCTGTCCCTGGCTGGAGTGGGGGGAGGGAACACTGAGGAAGGGGAACCCTGTAGTGCAGGAGCAGGGAGGAAGCAGTTCCTGGGTGCATTGAGAAGGGAGTATAAAAGGTGGGCACCATATTAGTTCAGTGCAGAGAAGTCTGAGCAGAAGTGGCAGGGAGCAGGGGCTCTGCATGAGCTCTGCTCCAGAGGTGGGCCTAGTAACAGAGGCCCAGGCCTGGAAGAGGGAGAAGGAAGGAAGAGGAGCGGAGAAGGCTCCAGGAACGAGGAATGAAGGGACCCCAGGGGTGCGGACGGGCGAGTCGCCACCGCACGCCCGAATCCACCTGCGTGGAGGGGTCAGGCCAAAGGGGGAGACCGGTCCCCGAAACTAGTGGAGGCAGGAAATGACCCTCAGCTAGAAACCGGAGGCTGTGACATTTTATGTGGCGCAGCCCCTCGCTACACCCGCTAGGAAGGCACCACATAGGGTCAGGAAAACTGGCGCCAAGTTTACCAAGAGGAGGCCCGAGGCAGCCGGACAGAAGGGTTGGTAAGAAAGGCCAGACAAAGGACACACAAAGGGGGTCCTGTGAAGTGCTCCAAAGTTATCTGGGAGTTGTCTGAGCCCCTCACCTGGTGAGCACAGTACGACGTGGGCAGCCGTTACCTGCAGACGTGGTCTGGATAATAAGAACTGTGAGTAAAGGCCCTGGACTGCATCACTGACGTGTCGTTACTGCTGCTGCCCTGCACCATCACCCCCATCCTCCGCATACACTGCCCTGAGGCTATACTCCTCCCGTGGGGAGTTATGCTACGCTCTGCTGCACCCACAACACCAGCCTCAGCGGTCTGCCCTGGAGCGGCGGTTCACTCTGACCGCAATCCACGGGTCGCGTAGTCGGACATTTAAACATCAAAACCACATAAATAGTTCCGCCACTGGTTTGACCGCCTTGAGCCACGGAACCGGGTCGCCGCCACGGAGACTACAACCACCAGCATCCACCAAAAAGGGTCCGGCTCCGGGTGTCCCAAGGCCCAGGGGGAGCGTCAGAACATTTTCATCACCTTTCACAATCACCAATAGGACAAGGCAGGGATGTTCTCTGTCCCCTCTCTTATACATCCTAGTGACGGAGCACCTGCTCTCATCAATTCGCCATAACCCCAATATTAGGTGGATTGAGGTGGGAGGCACCGAGTACAAGTGCTCTCTATTTGCTGATGATGTCCTAGTATATATCACTCAATCACATATATCCATCCATGCTGTTATGGCTGAAATAGATCACTTTGTTACATGGTCAAATTTTAAAATCAATGCAGCGAATTCTGAGGCCCTCGATGTCTCCCTCCCCAAATCCATATAGGATTCCATCCAGTCCAACTTTCCCTTTGCCTGGCCCTCACAAGGTATCAAATACTTAGGAATTCCTATTCATAGAGACCTCTCCCATCTATGTTATCTTAATTTTGGGCCCTTTATTGAACAACTCCATACAGACCACGGTTGGCAAGTTAGAACTGTAAGATTCACTACGTGAACCACTGGTGTTTTGTGGAAAAGCACATGTACACTGTGTTCCAAATTATTATGCAAAAAGTGTTTAGGAGTGATAAGGGAAGAATTTGTTTGTTTGTCAGTTAAACTCATTGATGGTGATGTGTGTCAGGGCTCTTTATATCACTGTAAGCAATTGCAGACACCTGTGCTAATTAGTTTGGCAGGTGTGTCCAATGAAAGGCAAGACTACTTAAGAAGGCTGTCTCACATTATTAAGCAGTAGTGTTGAGCCACCCCCGTAGTGTTCGGGTTCGGTTCGGTTCGTCGAACACTGGGATGTTCGAGGAACTGTTCGTCGAACTGTTCGTCGAACACCTTAGAACACCGTCGAACACCGTTAAAACCAATGGCAGGCAAACAAAAACACATAGAAACACATAGAAAACACCTGCAAAGGTGTCCAAAAGCTGACAAACTGCTCAGAAGACACTCTCTTTAAAAAAGCCGGCCGGCAAATTCAGCAGCGGCATACACCGGTACCCGACAATTTAGACAAGAAGGAATAGAGCATCACACATAGATTAGATAGATAGAAACATGTCAGTCACACATATAAGAAGCACAGTGACAGTGTTGGTTACTGCACTTGTCATTTAGTGTAAAGGATTTATTAAAAAAAATATTAGTGTTTTCATGCACCGTCTCTTTAAAAAAGCCGGCCGGCAATTCAGCAGCGGTACCCGACAATTTAGAACAGAAAGAATAGAGCTTCACACATAGATTAGATAGATAGAAACATGTCAGTCACATATATAATAAGTACAGTGATAGTGTTGCTTACTGTACTTGTCATTTAGTGTAAAGGATTTATTTAAAAAAATAATAGTGTTTTCATGCACTGTCTCTTTAAAAAAGCCGGCCGGCAATTCAGCAGCGGTACCCGACAATTTAGAACAGAAAGATAGAGCATCACACATAGATTAGATAGATAGAAACATGTCAGTCACATATATATGAAGTACAGTGATAGTGTTGGTTACTGTACTTGTCATTTAGTATTAAAATAAAGGATTTATTATTAAAAAAATTGGCGTGGGGTTCCCCTTAATTTTAGGCTCTAGCGGAGGTTAAGCAGACGGCTGGGGCAGATGTTTGAAGCCTGGGAAGGGGGTAATACCCACGGAGCTTCCCAGGCTACTAATATCAGCCTCCAGCTGAATACATAGCCTTTACTAGCTATTAAATTGGGGGACCCCCCAAAAAAAATGACCTGGGGTCCCCCCTAATTTAATAGCTAGCAAAGGCTAGGCAGACAGCTGGGGGCTGATATTAATAGCCCAGGAAGGGAGCCATGAATATTGGCCCCCTCCCAGGCTAGAAACACCAGCCGTCAGCCGCCCCAGAAATGGCGCATTCATAGGATGCGCCAATTCTGGCACTTAGCCTCGCTCTTCCACGCTGCCCTGGTGCGGTGGCAGGGGGTAATAGGGTTGGGGTTGATGTCAGCTTATAATGCCAGCTGACATCAAGCCCAGGTTAGTAATGGAGAGGCGTCTATAAGACACCCCCATTACTAACCCCATAGTCAAAGTTAAAAAAAACACAAACACCCAGAATAAAGTCCTTTAATTGAAATAAAGACACAATCCTTTATTGTTCTAAATTAAACCATACTTACCATCACGCCCATTCCAGCTGAAGCCAACGATCTCCTGCAATAAAAGAAAAATAATAAAGCAACCTCATCCTTACCTTTCCATGGTTCCCACGACAGCTTCAGCTCTGCTACATCGAGATGACAGGCTGGACCGCAGCAGAACGCTGCCATCCAGCCTGTCATCCCGCAGACACTGAGAAGCGCAGGCTTGCTTGCGCTGCTCAGCGTCTCTCTGTGACGACATCCAGATGAGCCGAGTTCATGTCCAATGAACTCGGCTCACCTCATGCACGTCACTGACAGCGTGGGAAAATTCTCACGCTGAAGCGCTGATTGCAGGAGAATTTTCCCACGCTGTCAGTGACGTGCAGGAGGTGAGCTGAGTTCATTGGACATGAGCTCACCTCATGCACATCACTGACAGCGTGGGAGTATTCTCCTGCACTCAGCACTTCAGCGTGAGAATTTTCCCACGCTGTCAGTGACGTGCATGAGGTGAGCCGAGTTCATTGGACATGACCTCGGCTCATCTGGATGCCGTCACAGCGAGACAGTGAGGAGCGCAAGCATGCCTGCGCTTCTCAGTGTCTGCGGGATGACAGACTGGATGGCAGCGTTCTGCTGCGGTCCAGCCAGTCATCTCGATGTAGCAGAACTGAAGCTGTCGTGGGAACCATGGAAAGGTAAGGATGAGGTTGGTTTATTATTTTTCTTTTATTGCAGGAGATCGTTGGCTTCAGCTGGAATGGGTGTGATGGTAAGTATGGATTAATTTAGAACAATAAAGAATTGTCTCTTTATTTCAATTAAAGGACTTTATTCTGGGTGTTGTGTTTTTTTTAAATACTTTACTAGAAATTCATGGCGGTCATGTCTAATACTGGCGTGACCCCATGAATTTTGGGCTTGGGGCCAGCTGATAATACCAAGCTGGCCCTAACCCCTTTATTACCCAGTGAGCCACCGCACCAGGGCCCTGGATGAGTTGGGTACAGCGCCAGAAGATGGCGCTTCTATGAACGCGCCATTTTCCGGGGTGGCTGCGGACTGCAATTTGTAGCGGGGGGGGGCCCAGAAAGCTTGGGCCTCCCTGCGCTGCAGATTCCAGCCCCCAGCTGCCTAGTTGTACCTGGCTGGACACAAAAATAGGGCGAAGCCCCACGTACTTTTTTTTTAATTATTTCATGAAATTCATGAAATAATTAAGAAAAAAAGGGCTTCCCTATATTGTTGTGTCCGGCCAGGTGCAAATAGGCAGCTGGTGGATGGGGGCAGCCCGTTCCTGCCTGCTGTACCTGGCTGGACACAAATATAGTGCGAAGCCCCACTTCAATTTTTTTTAATTATTTCATGAAATTCATGAAATAATTAAGAAAAAAAGGGCTTCCCTATATTGTTGTGTCCGGCCAGGTACAAATAGGCAGCTGGTGGATGGGGGCAGCCCGTTCCTGCCTGCTGTACCTGGCTGGACACAAATATAGTGTGAAGCCACACTTCAATTTTTTTAAATTATTTCAGGAAATTCATGAAATAATTTAAAAAAAATTGACGTGGGGCTTCGCACTATATTTGTGTCCAGCCAGGTACAGCAGGCAGGAACGGGCTGCCCCCATCCACCAGCTGCCTATTTGTACCTGGCCGGACACAACAATATAGGGAAGCCCTTTTTTCTTAATTATTTCATGAAATAATTTAAAAAAAATTGACGTGGGGCTTCGCACTATATTTGTGTCCAGTCAGGTACAGCAGGCAGGAACGGGCTGCCCCCAACCACCAGCTGCCTATTTGTACCTGGCCGGACACAACAATATAGGGAAGCCCTTTTTTTCTTAATTATTTCATGAAATAATTTAAAGAAAATTGACGTGGGGCTTCGCCCTGTTTTTGTGTCCAGCCAGGTACAACTAGGCAGCTGGGGGCTGGAATCCGCAGCGCAGGGAGGCCCAAGCTTTCTGGGCCACCCCCGCTGCAAATTGCAGTCCGCAGCCACCCCGGAAAATGGCGCGTTCATAGAAGCGCCATCTTCTGGCGCTGTACCCAACTCATCCAGGGCCCTGATGCGGTGGCTCACTGGGTAATAAAGGGGTTAGGGCCAGCTTGGCATTATCAGCTGGCCCTAAGCCCGAAATTCATGGGGTCACGCCAATATTAGACATGACCACCATGAATTTCTAGTAAAGTATTTAAAAAAAACACAACACCCAGAAAAAAGTCCTTTAATTGAAATAAACACACAATTCTTTATTGTTCTAAATTAAACCATACTTACCATCACGCCCATTCCAGCTGAAGCCAACGATCTCCTGAAATAAAAGAAAAATAATAAAGCAACATCATCCTTACCTTTCCATGGTTCCCATGACAGCTTCAGCTCTGCTACATCGAGATGACAGGCTGGACCACAGCAGAACGCTGCCATCCTGCCTGTCATCCCGCAGACACTGAGAAGCGCAGGCTTGCTTGCGCTCCACAGTGTCTCTCTGTGAGGGCATCCAGATGAGCCGAGTTAATGTCCAATGAACTCGGCTCACCTCATGCACGTCACTGACAGCGTGGGAAAATTCTCCTGCACTCACCGCTTCAGCGTGGGAGAATTCTCACACTGAAGCGCTGAGTGCAGGAGAATTCTCCCACGCTGTCAGTGACGTGCAGGAGGTGAGCTGAGTTCATTGGACATGAGCTCACCTTATGCACGTCACTGACAGCGTGGGAAAATTCTCCTGCACTCAGCGCTTCAGCGGGAGAATTCTCACGCTGAAGCGCTGAGTGCAGGAGAATTCTCCCACGCTGTCAGTGACGTGCAGGAGGTGAGCTGAGTTCATTGGACATGAGCTCACCTCATGCACGTCACTGACAGCGTGGGAGAATTCTCCTGCACTCACCGCTTCAGCGTGAGAATTTTCCCACGCTGTCAGTGACGTGCATGAGGTGAGCCGAGTTCATTGGACATGAACTCAGCTCATCTGGATGTCGTCACAGAGAGACGCTGAGCAGCGCAAGTAAGCCTGCGCTTCTCAGTGTCTGCGGGATGAGAGGCTGGATGGCAGCGTTCTGCTGCGGTCCAGCCTGTCATCTCGATGTAGCAGAGCTGAAGCTGTCGTGGGAACCATGGAAAGGTAAGGATGAGGTTGCTTTATTATTTTTCTTTTATTGCAGGAGATCGTTGGCTTCAGCTGGAATGGGCGTGACGGTAAGTATGGTTTAATTTAGAACAATAAAGGATTGTGTCTTTATTTCAATTAAAGGACTTTATTCTGGGTGTTTGTGTTTTTTTTAACTTTGACTATGGGGTTAGTAATGGGGGTGTCTTATAGACGCCTCTCCATTACTAACCTGGGCTTGATGTCAGCTGGCATTATAAGCTGACATCAACCCCAACCCTATTACCCCCTGCCACCGCACCAGGGCAGCGTGGAAGAGCGAGGCTAAGTGCCAGAATTGGCGCATCCTATGGATGCGCCATTTCTGGGGCGGCTGACGGCTGGTGTTTCTAGCCTGGGAGGGGGCCAATATTCATGGCTCCCTTCCTGGGCTACTAATATCAGCCCCCAGCTGTCTGCCTAGCCTTTGCTAGCTATTAAATTAGGGGGGACCCCACGTCATGTTTTTGGGGGGGGTCCTCCATTTTAATAGCTAGTAAAGGCTAGGTATTCAGCTGGGGGCTGATATTAGTAGCCTGGGAAGCTCCGTGGGTATTACCCCCTTCCCAGGCTTCAAACAACTGCCCCAGCCGTCTGCTTAACCTCCGCTAGAGCCTAAAATTAAGGGGAACCCCACGCCATTTTTTTTAATAATAAATCCTTTATTTTAATACTAAATGACAAGTACAGTAACCAACACTATCACTGTACTTCATATATATGTGACTGACATGTTTCTATCTATCTAATCTATGTGTGAAGCTCTATTCTGTCTGTTATAAATTGTCGGGTACCGCTGCTGAATTGCCGGCCGGCCTTTTTAAAGAGACGGTGCATGAAAACACTATTATTTTTTTTGATAAATCCTTTACACTAAATGACAAGTACAGTAAGCAGCACTGTCACTGTACTTCGTATATATGTGGCTGACATGTTTATATCTATCTAATCTATGTGTGATGCTCTATTCTTTCGGTTCTAAATTGTCGGGTACCGGTGTATGCCGCTGCTGAATTGCCGGCTTTTCATGTTTCACTGTGAGCACTGTTCCCATCGATTTGGGCAATCACTGTAATGCCACAACCACCATGGCTGTGGCATTACAGTGAGTGGCAGACAATCCCTGCATGATTGGTGCTCTAAATAGCGCCAGACATGCAGGACACGCTTTTGGTGCACGAACAGTTATCGAACATAACCTCGAACAGCCGAATTTTTTGCAAATCGTTCGGGTTCGTCGAACAACTCGAACACCGCCCAAAACAGCTCGAATTTGAGATTGGCGAACAGTTCTAGTCGAACACCGCTCATCTCTATTAAGCAGCCTACATTTTCTGCCAAAATGGGAAAGAAAAAGGATGTGTCGGCTGCTGAGAAGCAACAAATTGTGGAGTGTTTAGGTCAAGGCATGACTACAATCAACATTGTGCGATGATCAGGATGAAGTGTCTTGGCAATCAAGAAGTATGTAGCTGATTCACAGTACACACGTGTGCGTGCTGATAAGGGCAAATTGAGGACTCTTTCCTACAAGCAATTACGTCAGGTTAAAAGAGCAGCGGCAAAAAAGCCTTGTCATAGCAGCAGACAAGTTTTTGAAGCTGCTGGTGCCTCCAACGTCCCCCGAACAACAAGATGCAGGGTCCTTCAGAGGTTTGGAGCTGTGCATACGCCATCCTGTCGACCTCCTCTATCCACTTCACACAAGCAGAAACGGCTCCAGTGGGCCAAACATTACATGAAGACTGATTTCAAAACTGTTTTGTTCACGGATGAGTGCCGTGCAGCGCTCGATGGTCCAGATGGATGGAGTGGAGGATGGCTGGTTGATGGACACCCCACGCAAACACGGCTACAGCGCCAACAAGGAGGAGGTGGAGTAATGTTTTGGGCTGGAATCATGGGGAGAGAGATTGTCGGCCCCTTTAGGATCCCTGAAGGCGCTAAAGATGAACTCCATAATGTATGTGGATTTTCTCAAACAGCACTTCCTGCCATGGTTCAAGTAGAAGAACCGTGTATTTCACAGCAAGATCATTTTCTTGCATTATAATGCACCATCTCATGCTGCACATAAAACATCTGCATCTCTGGCTGATATGGGCATAAAAGGGGACAAACTTATGGTGTGACCCCCATGCTCCCCTGACCTCTACCCCATTCAGAACCTCTGGAGCATCATCAAAAGGAGTGTCTATGATGGCGGGAGGCAGTTCACATTTAAGCAACAGCTCTGGGAGGGTATTCTGTCCTCATGCAAAACAATTGAAGCAGAAACCATCCAAAACCTGACAAATTCAATGGACGAGAGAGTTCAGAAGCTCCTTTCGAACAAGGGGTCCTATGTGAAAATGTAACATCACCTAGAATAAAGTTTTGAGTTGAAAACTGTTTGATTTCAGTTTCTAATAACCTGCTAATGCTTATAATTTCAAAAATGACCATTTTTTTGGTCTTTATTAAAATGAAAAGGTTGATCGAAAAGTTTGGCGGATCTAAGAGTGTGGCAACCCAGCAGTCATGATTACTTCAAATTCTGACAATATGAGGGTCATGTTGCAGGTAGTGCAGCAAGAAGGCACTTATGTGTCTTGCGCATCTCGGAGCCCCAAAATTATTTTCCGGGCTAGATGCAGCTAAAAATTATTATTAATTTTAAATCTGGTGGAGCTTAGTATAGATGGCCTAATAGGATCAGTGCTGCACACTGCTACAAAGCCCAAATTATTTTCCAGCCAAGATACAGATAAACATGATTAGTAATTTTAAATCTGGTGGAGCTTATTATAGATGGCCTAATAGAATTAGTGCTGCACACTGCTACAAAGCCCAAATTATTTTCCAGCCAAGATACAGATAAACATGATTAGCAATTTGAAAGCTTAAAACGGTTGGTAGGGTGATTTTAACCAATCATCCATCTTTTACTCTCCCCAGGATGACACAGGGGTAGAAAAGTCGTTTCGGATCCATGATTTGTTCATCTTTATGAACGTGAGTCTGTCTACATTATCAGTGGAGAGCCGCGTGCGCTTATCTGTCAGCACACCACCAGCAGCGCTGAACACACGTTCAGACAGAAAGCTGGCTGCGGGGCATGACAAGATCTCCAAGGCGTAAGTGGCTAGCTCCGGCCATTTATCCAGATTGGAAGCCCAAAAAGAGCAAGGGTCCAGTGACACAGTCATGGCTTCAATGTTTACTTGGAGATACTCCTGTACCATCGTCTCTAGGCGTTGACTATGTGTCAGACTTCTTGTCTCCTGTGGCCTTGCAAAGGATGGGCTAAAAAAGTGGTGAAATGATTGCGCAAAATTGATGTTACCAGCAGATACTGTGGTTCTGTTGTGGTTTGAGTGCTGAACACTTGACGGTCCCACGGTTGGCAAGTTGGAACTGTGAGATTCACTACGTGCACCACTGGTGTTTTGTGGAAAAGCACATGTAAGATTCTGCAACAGTCTCTGCTGATACTCCTGCATGCGTGCATCCCTTTCTATGGCAGGAATAATTTCTGCAAATTTACTTTTGTACCGGGGATCTAACAGTGTGGCAACCCAGTAGTCAGGATTATTTCTAATTCTCTAAATTAGAGGGTAATGTTGCAGGTAGTGCAGCAAGAAGGCACTCATGTGTGTTGCGCATCCAGGAGCACCAAGTCCCAGTTGTGTTGGTGGCGAGGTAACAATCATGCTTCCTTCCTCTGTCCTCTCCCCCCAACCTCGCACAACAGAAATGTGATCAAGGTCTCCCTCATCTGATGAGTCTTCCATCAGTTCGCCCTCCACTTCTTCCTGGGCTCCTGCACCTTCCTCACTAGTTTGGCTGCTACCATGCGCCCTGGTAAAACCATCTCCCCCACCCTCACATGCCTGCCGCCTTGGTGCTGCCGACCGTCTGGACCTTGCAGATGTTAGCCCTTCCGCATACAACTCCTCCTCCTCTACTTCCTCCACCTCCTCTTGTGCCACCACCTGACTCCGAATTCTGTTTAACATGTGCTCCAGCATGTAAATCACCGGAATAGTCATGCTGATAATGGCATTGTCAGCACTAAACATCTTCGTCGCCATTTCAAAACTGTGCAGAAGGGTGCATAGGTCCCTGATCTGAGACCACTCCTCCAGCGTGATTTGCCCCACGTCTGGATCTCGTTGGCCCAGGCTATACGTCAGAACGTATTGCACCAGGGCTTGTCGGTGCTGCCACAGTCGCTGCAACATGTGCAGATTTGAATTCCACCGGGTAGGCACATCGCATTTTAGCCGGTGAAGTGGCAGGCCCAACTACTTCTGTAGAGATGTAAGTCGCTGAGCTGTGGGATGCAAACGGCGGAAGTGAGCACACAGCGACCGTGCCCTCTGCAGAAGGCCATCTAGTCTGGGATAGTGGGCTAAAAATTGCTGGACAACCAGGTTCAACACGTGAGCCATACAAGGCACGTGTGTGACATTGCCCCGGCGAAGGGCCGCACCCAGGTTTGCAGCATTGTCACACATGGCCTTCCCTGATTTCAGGTCCAGTGGAGACAACCATTCATGAAATTGGTTCTCCAGAGCTGACCACAACTCCTCAGCTGTGTGACTCACATTTCCCAGACATTTCAAAGTAAAAACCGCCTGATGACGTTGAGCCCTACTGCCAGCATAGTAAGGAGGTGTGCAGGATCCCTTCTGCGCAGTTAGAAAGCTTGTGGCATGACCAGACAGGCTTTGGGTGCAGGTGGAAGACCGAGAGGAGGTTGAGGAGGCAGATGCAGTGGAGGAACTTTGAGATAAAGAGGATTGACGCACAACTCGTGGGGACTGCAAGACTTGGACAGCAGCCCCTTGTCCTGCTGTCACCATAGTTACCCAGTGCCCAGTCAGCGACATGTAACGCCCCTGTCCATGCCTACTCGTCCAAGTGTCTGTGGTGAAATGCACCCTGTCACACACAGAGTTTCTCAAAGAAGCGGTGATGTTGTGTGCGACATGCTGGTGGAGCGCAGGCACACCTTTCTTTGAGAAGTAGTGTCGACTGGGCATCTGGTACTGGGGTACTGTGACGGACATAAGGTCTCGAAAATCCTCTGTGTCCACCATGCGGAAAGGCAGCATTTCTGTAGCCAAGAGCTTGCAGATGGTGAAATTCAACCTCTTAGCTTTCTCATGGCTAGGAGGAAATGGTCTTTTACTTGTCCACATCTGAGGGACCGAGGGCTGGCTATTGTGCTTAGACGGGGTTGATAAGGGTGTCTCCGGCAAACTGCCAGTCTGTGAGGAAGATGCAGGCGGACATGTTAGGTTGCCTTGATCCAAAGGTGGTGCTATCGATGTCGGACAGCGCTCAACACCAGCTGGTGTTACCACCTCAAAAGAAAATGACCTGCCAATCACGCTGGCTGTTGCGGGTAAAGAGGTGGCAGGTCTGCGCCCCAAAACAGGTGTGACTGCTGTCCCCCCAGTCACAGAGGATGAAGAGGCCGCGGATGCACAAGATATGGCAGACGGTGGTTGGCCCGGCCGGCTAGGCCGCATTGTAGCACACTGAGCTTCCCACTGCAACTTATGCTTCATGTCCATGTGCCGGTTCATGCATGAAGTACTCAAACTATGTATTTTTTGGCCTCTACTTAGCTTTTGCTGACAAATGTTACAGATACCACGAGTTGGGTCATCTTTATCGATCTGAAAAAATGCCCAGGCTATGCAAGGCTTAGCACCCATGCGACCTGAAGAGCCACCACGACTTGTGGTGAGAGGCAGAGTTGTGTTTGAGGATGCAGTTGTTGACGTGCTTCCAGTACTACGTCTCTGTCCAGGAAGGCGCAACCTGACCTCGTTGTCACTAGCCTCTTCCTCCACCTCCTCTGCTGACCTCATCTCTTGGCTGACTGTGGGTTGACAGTAAGTGGGATCTCCAACCTCATCATCATCACCCTGTGCGTTATCACACCCGTCGTCCTCAGATCCAACCTGTTCCTGCCCTGACAAAAAACTAAAGTTGTCGCTCCAATCAGGTATTTGAGTCTCATCATCGTCTTCCTCATTGTCTCCACCAACAGGAGTTACAGTTTGGGAATGAGGGTCTACATTATGGTCAGAACCTTCTGCGTCTGGTCCTGGATCCGACTCATAAAGATTCTGGGCATCAGTGCAGATCATTTCCTCGTCTGGATTCACAAAAGCGCTGGAGTCGACCTCTGATTCCCAGGCTATAGTATGAGTAAACAGCTCTGCAGACTCAACCATCTGTTCTACCTCATACTCAGACGGGCAGCTGGAGATTTGGGAGCTGTGTGGGAGCTGTGAGGAAGCAAGTGCGATTGGGGTGACACCTTTGAGGACTGGAGTATTTGTGATGTTGAAGTTGATGTGGAGGAGAGCCCACTTAAAGGAGCACTTGATATCCGTTGAAGCACCTGCTGTTTTTGTGCCTCATCTGGAATTTGTAGCGATTGGCGTGGCCATAAGAAAGGGATCTTATCACATTGTCCGCTAAAAGAAGTAGACATTTTAGTTTGGCTGGAAGATAGAATTTCTTCTGCAGATGTTACTGTTGCTTTAACACCTACCCCACGGACACAACCTTTTTTCCCCTTCCCAACACGCCTATTCCCCTTTCCACCAGCAGCAGGCCTTTTTCCACTCATTTTGGTGGTTAACTAATTCACAACTCTGGAGTTGTTTGCACAAAAAAACAATGGATGGGAACGGAGCAGAGCTGAGTGGCCAAACTGTGGTATTAGGCCAAAACTATTGGCTGGGTTAGATGCAGAAAAAAATTTAATTCAATTTGCAACCTGATGGAGGTCAGTATAGATGGACTAATAGAACAAGTCCCACACACAGCTAGAAGCCCAAATATTTTTTCAGAGGTAGATGCAGAAAAAAAAATATTCAGTTTGCAACCTGATGGAGGTCAGTATAGATGGACTAATAGAGAAAGTCCCACACACTGCTAGAAGGCCAAATATTTTCTCAGAGCTAGATGCAGAAAAAAATTATATTCAATTTGCAACCTGATGGAGGTCAGTATAGATGGAGTAATAGAACAAGTCCCACACACAGCTAGAAGCCCAAATATTTTTTCAGAGGTAGATGCAGATTAAAATTATTTTTAATTTGCAACCTGATGGAGGTCAGTATAGATGGACTAATAGAGAAAGTCCCACACACTGCTAGAAGGCCAAATATTTTTTCAGAGCTAGATGCAGAAAAAAATTATATTCAGTTTGCAACCTGATGGAGGTCAGTATAGATGGACTAATAGAACAAGTCCCACACACTGCTAGAAGCCCAAATATTTTTTCAGAGATAGATGCAGATAAAAAATATTTTTGATTTGCAACCTGATGGAGGTCAGTATAGATGGACTAATAGAGAAAGTCCCACACACTGCTAGAAGGCCAAATATTTTTTCAGAGCTAGATGTAGAAAAAAAATATATTCAGTTTGCAACCTGATGGAGGTCTGTATAGATGGATTAATAGAACAAGTCCCACACACAGCTAGAAGCCCAATATTTTTTCAGAGGTAGATGCAGAAAAAAATATACTCAGTTTGCAACCTGATGGAGGTCAGTATAGATGGACTAATACAACAAGTCCCACACACAGCTAGAAGCCCAATATTTTTTCTGAGATAGATGCAGAAAAAAATTATATTCAATTTGCAACCTGATGGAGGTCAGTATAGATGGAGTAATAGAACAAGTCCCACACACAGCTAGAAGCCCAAATATTTTTTCAGAGCTAGATGCAGATAAAAAATATTTTTAATTTGCAACCTGATGGAGGTCAGTATAGATGTACTAATAGAGAAAGTCCCACACACTGCTAGAAGGCCAAATATTTTTTCAGAGCTAGATGCAGAAAAAAATTATATTCAGTTTGCAACCTGATGGAGGTCAGTATAGATGGACTAATAGAGAAAGTCCCACACACTGCTAGAAGACCAAATATTTTTTCAGAGCTAGATGCAGAAAAAAATTATATTCAGTTTGCAACCTGATGGAGGTCAGTATAGATGGACTAATAGAGAAAGTCCCACACACTGCTAGAAGGCCAAATATTTTTTCAGAGCTAGATGCAGAAAAAAATTATATTCAGTTTGCAACCTCATGGAGGTCTCTATAGATGGATTAATAGAACAAGTCCCACACACAGCTAGAAGCCCAATATTTTTTCAGAGGTAGATGCAGAAAAAAATATATTCAGTTTGCAACCTGATGGAGGTCAGCATAGATGGACTAATACAACAAGTCCCATTCACAGCTAGAAGCCCAATATTTTTTCAGAGCTAGATGCAGAAAAAAATTATATTCAATTTGCAACCTGATGGAGGTCAGTATAGATGGAGTAATAGAACAAGTCCCACACACAGCTAGAAGCCCAAATATTTTTTCAGAGCTAGATGCAGATAAATATTATTTTTAATTTGCAACCTGATGGAGGTCAGTATAGATGGACTAATAGAGAAAGTCCCACACACTGCTAGAAGGCCAAATATTTTTTCAGAGCTAGATGCAGAAAAAAATTATATTCAGTTTGCAACCTGATGGAGGTCTGTATAGATGGACTAATAGAGAAAGTCCCACACACTGCTAGAAGGCAAAATATTTTTTCAGAGCTAGATGCAGAAAAAAATTATATTCAGTTTGCAACCTGATGGAGGTCTGAATAGATGGATTAATAGAACAAGTCCCACACACAGCTAGAAGCCCAATATTTTTTCAGAGGTAGATGCAGAAAAAAATATATTCAGTTTGCAACCTGATGGAGGTCAGTATAGATGGACTAATACAACAAGTCCCACACACAGCTAGAAGCCCAATATTTTTTCAGAGCTAGATGCAGAAAAAAATTATATTCAATTTGCAACCTGATGGAGGTCAGTATAGATGGAGTAATAGAACAAGTCCCACACACAGCTAGAAGCCCAAATATTTTTTCAGAGCTAGATGCAGATAAAAATTATTTTTAATTTACAACCTGATGGAGGTCAGTATAGATGGACTAATAGAGAAAGTCCCACACACTGCTAGAAGGCCAAATATTTTTTCAGAGCTAGATGCAGAAAAAAATTATATTCAGTTTGCAACCTGATGGAGGTCTGTATAGATGGATTAATAGAACAAGTCCCACACACAGCTAGAAGCCCAATATTTTTTCAGAGGTAGATGCAGAAAAAAATATATTCAGTTTGCAACCTGATGGAGGTCAGTATAGATGGACTAATACAACAAGTCCCACACACAGCTAGAAGCCCAATATTTTTTCAGAGCTAGATGGAGAAAAAAATTATATTCAATTTGCAACCTGATGGAGGTCAGTATAGATGGAGTAATAGAACAAGTCCCACACACAGCTAGAAGCCCAAATATTTTTTCAGAGGTAGATGTAGAAAAAAATTATATTCAGTTTGCAACCTGATGGAGGTCTGTATAGATGGATTAATACAACAAGTCCCACACACAGCTACAAGCCCAATATTTTTTCAGAGGTAGATGCAGAAAAAAATATATTCAGTTTGCAACCTGATGGAGGTCAGTATAGATGGACTAATAGAGAAAGTCCCACACACTGCTAGAAGGCCAAATATTTTTTCAGAGCTAGATGCAGAAAAAAATTATATTCAATTTGCAACCTGATGGAGGTCAGTATAGATGGACTAATAGAATGATGCTATGCCCTAAAGATTTTACTTCACTAGGTGCAGTAAAAAAATTGGTATTCTATACACAGGTGGTATATCTTGCAACACAGATAGGCTACTCTACTGACTAACACACTCTGCAATAGGCCAAAAAGGATTAGCTTTGCTAGATTCAGCCAAATGCTGTGAAAAAAACTTGCACAGCACTGGCACAGACCTGCCTGGCAAAAACTGATAGGAACTGATGTAACCTAGTCCTGAAAAGGACTCCAATTACAATTAGTCTTTACTCCCACAACCTATCTATTTAAGAGCACAGAACTGCCTGATAAAAGTCGTAGGAAATGCTGTAACCTAGTCCTTAAAAGGACTCCAATCACAACTATTCCCTACTCCCAAGCTATCTGTAGATTTGTGCGAAAATTGGCTTGAAATTAACAAGGTATAGCGCACACAGCAACAGCGGTGCCGTCTAACACGCAGCTGCAGCAGTGAGAAAATGGTGGTGACGGGGAAAATGGCTTGGTCTTATAGGGCAAGGACATGTGACATACACTGCCAATGACACATGCCCTTGCTTGTGTGAAAAAAAGCACTTCACTCCGTGTGTGCGCTGCTGATAGGCTGACAGATTGCACCTCCCCACTGTAAATGCGGGAAAGAGAAAAAAAAATGGAGATCTTCATTATTCCTACAGAGATCCATCCCCTGCCCCTCCCCCCACCCCACTGTACACTCAAACTGCGTATTAACATTAATTTTCATCATTACTGAGAAAAAATCCAGTTATGATTTTGGTGCACGAACAGTTATCGAACATAACCTCGAACAGCCGAATTTTTCTCAAATCGTTCGTGTTCGCCGAACGGCTCGAACACCGCCCAAAACAGCTCGAATTTGAGATTGGCGAACAGTTCGAGTAGAACAACGCTCATCTCTATTGTCTCCCCCATTGAAGCACCTTTCCGGGGATATGACAGCTGATCTGATCATCTGTCTTGTGCCCCTAACAGCCGTGGGTGGAATCGTGATCCACCCTGCGGCTGTTAACATGTTAAATGCCGCTGTCATGCTCTGAAAGCGATATTTAACATGGCCACACCGGAATCACATCACTGATCCCGCCCATCAGTGCCCGAGTCACATGACCGTGGGTCACGGATGCGTTGGCTTGACCACCCAGGATCTATAGGAGACCCCTGCTTTTGTTATTGCCGAGATGCTATGAGCTCCGCCCAGTGGTTGGCGCTCATAGCAAGTGAGCATTTCTGGTAAACACAGCGGGGCTGAAGCCCTGTTATGTGTAGCACAGGCGATCAGATAATCACAGCTTCTAGTCTTCCATGGAGACTATTGAAGCCAGTGTAAAGTGAAAAAAAAATAGTTTTTAAAAATATTTAAAAAATATAAAACTTCAAATCACCCCCCTTTTGCCCCATTCAAAATAAAACAATAAAAAAAATCAAATATACACATTTGGTATTCCTGTGCTTAGAATTGCCTAATCTATCAATAAATAAAAAGAATTAATCAGATCGGTAAACGGCATAATGAGAAAAAAAAAAAAAACTCCAGAATTAAATTTTTTTGGTCGCTGCAACACTGCAATAAAATGCATTAGTGGGCGATCAAAACATGATATATACCCCAAAATGGTATGAACACAAAACTTCACCTTTTCAAAAATTAAGCCCTTGCCCAGCCCCAGATCCCGAAAAATGGAGATGCTACGGGTCTTGGAAAATGGCGACTTTTTTTTAGCAAACTTTACATTTTTTTTTTCACCACTTAAATAAAAAAGACCCTATACATGTTTGGTATCTATGAACTCATAATGAGCTGGAGAATCATTATGGCAGGTCAGTTTTAGCATTTACAGAACATAGTAAAAAAGTGGAATTACACCTTTTTTTGCAATTTTACCACACTTAGAATTTTTTTCCCCTTTTACAGTACACGACATGGTAAAACCAATGATGTTGTTCAAAATTACAACTTATCTCACAAAAAACAAGCCCTTATATGGCCATATTGACAGAAAATGAAGAGGGGTAAAAAAGTAAAGCACAAAAACGGAAAAGGGCCGCGGCATGTAGGGATTATATCAGTTGCAAAGTTTCTGTAAATTCTACATTTATGTGAATTCTTACTGCAAATTCATTGTTAGACTGTAATGGGTTCTGCTGTGAACATTATATGTGAAATCAGCCTTAAAGGCATTGTCCACTACTTTGATTAGTATCAGTGAGGGTCTATATCAGTGGGGCCTGACACCCGCCACCCTCACCAATCAACTGTCATCAGCTCCAGCAGTTGCCAAATGTAAGCAGTGTATGGAACAGAATAGCCCTGTACACTTTTTCATTGCCATTTTCAGGAACTGCTGCTTGTCTACTATTCAATTTCAGAAATGGTTCTACAAGTTGATTAAAAATATGTGGCTGTATTCAAGATTGCTCTTTATAAGGCTCTTTTTGCTCGGTACATGAGCAAACTACCTGATATTCTTTTTTTTCTCGAGGTTTTGTTTCTTGTTGATTGCTGTAAAGATATCCTCTCCACATGCGCAAACTTCCTTGCACGCTTGTTATGGTCTTAGCCTTATACACCATACCCTAAATTAGCATATAGTGGCAGAGTTTAAAGAGTGCACAAGGGATAGAGCGTAAAGCATAATCATTGTTTTAATATTTATTTCATAAATCAGTAGCACACTTGAAAATAAAAAAAAACTTTGTAATATATCTTATCAGAGAAATCTGCTTCTTTCTCCTCCTGGACTGATCTTTTATTTTCAAAATTCTCAATTCACTGGTAAAATCTGTCTTCAGTCAATTCAGACTTTCCCATTACTAAGATAGTGACAGTGACAATGACAGAAAATGTAAGTTTGGTGCTCAAAGTTCTACGGATCTTGTAGTAGAATGTATGTATCTACTCCCTCCTCTTTCCTCCATAGATTCTTGTGAGCACCAATTGCCATGCCCTATCTGTAATGGAAAGTTCTGTCTTCACTGAACACAAATTTTATGAACTTTACCAATAAATTTAGAGTAAAAAACAGTCCAGGAGGAGAGAGAAGCAGATTTCTTTGATAAGCGAAACAATAGATTTAAGTAGCTGGATAGTAAGTGTTTCTGCGCTCTCCGGAATACGACACAAATATTAGTAAATAGAATTGTAGGTTTATTGTCCACATGTTTCAGAGTCCACTGACTCCTTCTTCAGGACAACTACACATAAACAAATACAGGCATACATGGTTTAAATACAGAAAAAAATAAAAAAGGGTGCTAAGTGCAGAGAGAGG
Source organism: Phyllobates terribilis (assembly GCF_046119375.1). Taxonomy (NCBI): domain Eukaryota; kingdom Metazoa; phylum Chordata; class Amphibia; order Anura; family Dendrobatidae; genus Phyllobates; species Phyllobates terribilis. The sequence goes on from NW_027362771.1 coordinate 210,628,868, forward strand.
GGTATGTACAGTCACATGTCAAAATACCATGTATAAAGTTGTATACTTGCATATTTTTTATATAAGATATATATTTTTTCTTTCTCGTTATCTTCTAAAAAATAAGCAAGTATACAACTTTATACACGAGAATCAAATCCATTGCAACTGACATCTCCTATGTAGAGGGGAGGGAGGAGGAGAAGGGAGGAGCAAGAAGCAGAGCTCCTCTCCCCCCTCCTGTTTCTCCCTTCTAAATAGAATCTTATGAAAACTGTCATCTCCTAGCAAAGTTATGTAAAAATCTGTCTTCACTGAATACAGATTTTACCTGTGAATTGAGCAGTTTGAAGATGATTGATCAATCCTAATTTAGGCGACAGGAAAAACAACAGATTTGCTCACCTCAGGTAATTGTGTGAAGACAACTGCTATAAAGGTTCAGATAGCCATCTGCCTCTGCCCTGTGGCTGGGGGAAAGATCTGTCTTCTGGAAATGACCAAAACAGGATAAAAACACGTTTAAAAATTAGCAGTACTGCTGGAAAGAAGTCTCTTTCTGCAATATTCTTAGAAGGTACCATAAAGAGTTGATTGGATACATAGGAAAAAAGAAAAAGATTGTCTAACTATAGGAATTAAAGCATTAGTAATACCAGTTATGGAAAATTGGCAAAGGTGATTAAGAATGAATAAAACAATATGTGACGGAAGCAAGATCAGAACCCAGCAGAAGGATAACATATAAAACATGAAAGAGAAGGGAAGGACTAATACATAGCGCCATGTTAGCTACTGAATGGAGAGTGTGGAAAAATATAAGACAAAGATTGGTGAAGAGGTGGAGGAAGCAACAACGCGGATACAAAAAGGACATGGACAGGACAAAAAGAGAGTCAGTTGGTGAGGAGAGAACACAGAGCTCCAGGTGGCTGACCCGAAAAGGGGCTGAACTGATAGGCGTGGAAAGGGGAGTGTGAGTGCAAACTACCACATGGGCAATTCCTGCTTGGATGCGAGATTGCATTTAAAGTCTCCAATGAGAAAGAAGTTTTGCTAAAGTAGTAGGGAAGAAGAAAAATAAAATGTTGAAAGTGGAACAAATAAGGAAAATAGTGAAATGGAATAAAAGGGATGAGGAGGAAGTTATGATTTGAAACACCAAAGGGAGCAGTAGAGAAGGGAATGTGATTGAGGAATAGGAAGAAATAAGCTAACAAAAGGTTTTGTGAGTACTCTAGTTTAAAATAAATAAATATCATATTTTGCGGACTGTAAGACGTATTTGGGAAAAAAATGTGGATCTTATAGTCTGAATGTAGCTTACGTGGTGGGGTGAGGTGGTGGAGTGAGGTTACAGAAGGCAGGGTCGCCGCTGCAGGTAGCCGGTGGCGGCAGGAGTGGGGCGATACTGCGAGCTCTAGGTTGGGAGGAAGGGGCGTCCTGGAGATGGGCTTCAAGAAAATGTCGGTGGTGCAGGCAGGAGCATAGTCCTCGCTCTGCACATTGCTCTTCTGGCGTTGGGCTTCAGGAGAATGGCGGCCAGAGGCGGCGTGCCGCGTTAGATCTCGGATCTATGTCACATTAAAAAAATATTTTTTCCTATTTTCATCCTCAAAATTTAGGGGTGTGTCTTATGGTCTGGTGCATTTCATAGTCCACAAAATACGGTAAATAACTGATGCAGAAAGCAAAATATGGAGTTTTAAGGAGAAATATCGGTAGGGAGCGTAAGATGGCAGAAGCTGTGAATTCACATGAAAACAAGTTTTTGAAGGTGTGAAATTGGATAAAAACAGAAATTAATATAAGAGATATATATATATATAGGTAGTAGTATAAAACATATTTAATCCTGCTTCATTTACATATTCTTTTTATTCATTCTTAATCACCTTTGACAATTTTCCATTACTGGTATATCTAATGCTTAATTTTCTATAGTTACACACTCTGTTTCTTTTTTCATATGTGACTTATCAACTCTTTCTGGTAGTATTAATTGTACTTGCACACTTTCCCCCTCCTCTTCCTCATTCTGTCTTCTATGCCTCCTTTTGAATCCCAACCCCTCAGTGGGCGGTACCCAGAGCTTTTGATGCCCATTTTGGTCTACAAATATCTCTATGTACCAGTGTGTGTAACTTGTTTTTTTTACACTTGATGAAGATGACAGTATGACATTTAAATTCATAGTGGATAATAAAGAACCTTCTAAGAATTTTGCAGCAAGAGACTTCTTTAAAGCAGCGCAGACAATTTTTAAACGTATTTTTATCCTGTTCTGGTGAATAAAGAAGCAGACTTCTCTGATAAAATATATTACAAAGTTTCTTATTTTCGTGTATAAAGTAGATTTATGAAATAAAAATGAAAATGATTGCTACTCTTTACCTCTAAGTGGGTGTTATTAGATAATTTTCACTAGGGGCATGTACTTCTCCCTGAGTTGCTATCTGATAACACCCACTTGGACTTAACAAAAGTTAACACATTACATGCCAAATACTTTCATTGCTAATGCTAACATCTCTGCAACAAAGAGATGAAATAAGTAAAATAAAAAATGTTTTATTCCACTCTGCAGCCACTATTACATTGTGTATCCAGTTCAGCTTGAAAAATTTGATGAATGGTGCTCTTTAAATGCAGTTGAAGCCTTAGTATTGTGCATAAGTGTGGAGAAGAAAGACCTGCAAAGCTGTCCTTACTGTTTCCAAATGGACAGACAATTCATTTAATAGAAATAGAGTTTTCTTAATATCTAATCTTGTATTATGTCAGATACAACTCATGTAATTTAATCATTTGCATTCTTGGTATGAATTTTAAACAGACTTTCAATTCTTTAGCATCTCTTACAAATGATGGCAATTTGTCATGGTATTTCTCTCTCTTTATACCTGAATGTCACTAGTAATACTAGTATTTTATGATATTTTGCATTGTTATGATTCATTATAGCAACAGTTTATTGATACCAAGTTCCATAATATTTAGTTAATGTGATTTCTGGCGAAACTCAGCAATAACTTTGCAGAGTGAAATAGTAAAAGTGGAAGCGAGCACATATTTCAAGCAAAAGAGAGCAATAATGCATATAAACATGTCAGGAAAATCTAGATTCAGAATTTATGGTAATTCGGAGTTGTGCAGATGTGGTATTAATCAAGATGGATTTAAAATATTGTGATTGTACAACGGATCCTAGATGAACACCAGAACATCAAATGCTATGTGCACTCCAATTCATTTATATGTATGAATTACTTTATGACAACTATTTTTCTATAAGCTAAATAATGGGGGAAAATAGTTAAATTTAGAATACCACATCAAGTATGCGCATACCAAATTGGCACGTTCTTGATTTGTGCATGTTGTTCAACAAAGCGCATTTCACATCTATTAAGACAGACAAATGTTTTCTTTCCCTTGCATAGTAGAAAAGATTTTTCCTGCTTAATGTAGAGTTTACAAAAATAAATGAACGTTTAACAGTGCAATCCTATTACAGAGATGGAAAACAGGTGATTGTATTGACCTATGCTGCTCTTGCATGAAGCACTTTAACTATTTCATGAAAAATAACACATATATATTGAAAATATTATGCAGGCTGTAGCGTTGGCATCTCTGACTCCTGCCGGGCAGATACGCCATTCCCCTCACTGCAGCGGTCCCGGTCCGGCGTCTTCCAGCTCCCCTGCTCCTGATGCTGTGGCACGCACTGTGCACAGCTTACCGGGTACTGTGCTTAGGGCGCGCGTGCTCCCTCCCTCTTAAAGGGGCCGCGCACGCTGTCCTAAAGAGTCCCCGGTGCCTGTGCAAAGTTGTTGTTTGTGTGCTAACATTCTCCTCAGCCCTCAGGTTCCAGTACCCGGCAGTCTGTCTGTCAGCCGTGCCCGCCAACCTGTCTGTCAGCCGTGCCCGCCAGCCTGTCTACCTGCCGTGACCGCCGGTTTGCCTACCCGGATCACCTGTCAGGTTACCTGCTGTATCCGCCTGCTTGTCTACCCGGATCACCTGTCTGGCTACCAGCCGTACCCGTCTGCTTGCCTACCCGGATCACCCGTCAAGCTACCTGACACTGTACCTGTCAGCCTCAGCCACCTGACCTGTGGGAGTCTCCTGCTCTGACACAAGTTCGGTCCTAGAGTGGCACCTGGCTCCCCTGCCCGGTCCCTCCTTGGTTCACGGAGTTGACTAAGCCGTCATATGGCTAGGGTCTGTCCGAGTAAGTGCTTAGTTATGCCCCTCTGGTCCCTCCTTGTATCCCAGCACAGAGGTTCCACCACCCGGACCCATAACACAGGCCAAGCATCTATTGTCTGTCATTCCATAAAAACTACTGATCACAATGATTGTTCCCCTTTCAAATTCCCCAGCTCTGCAACCAAAGGTCTCACATATGTCAGACTTCTACCAATCTATCTTTATCTGTGAAATCCCACTTTAAAGAGCACATATAAAAACATAAAAAGAGACAGCAGATGAAATTATAAGACTTTTCTGAAATATATGTCATTGACAAATCAGTTGACTTACTTTTATTTTAGCATAAATTAACTCAATATCTTTTATGAATCTCATCTCTTGGACGGACACAGGTGCGTAACAATCATGGTCGCAAAGGTTGAGACCAAGCCCATTTGGGTGGGGGGTCCACTGATGCAAGTGCATACTTCTGCTGGATATGCATACAAGGACGCACATTCAGCTGAACTGTATTGCAGGGCAGAGACCCACTGTGTTACTGCACGGCAATACAAACCGCCGGCCACTCAGAGGCTAACAGCTGACATTGGCAAGCGCAGCCCATCACTTCCACGCTGAAGTTAGCTGCAGGCTTTAGAACAGGACGTTGTGTGGCGATGGAGCAGTAGAAGGTGAGTAGAATCATATTTTTCTATGCATTAAAGAACAGCGGCAGAGCGGGGGACATATATACCAGGTAGGGGGATATATATATTGCAGGATGGGCACAGGATGGGGGACATTTATATTAGGATGGGCCCAGATGGGGAATATATATTCTAGGATGGGGGACATACATACCTGGATAGGAGACATATATACCAGTATGGGGGACATATATTACAATAAGGATACCTGGAAGGGTATATTAGTACAGGATGGGGGACATTACTACATAATGTGGGAGGAGTGGCAACACGCATGTCCTTATAGGATTTAAAACCCTATAAGGGCCCACACATCTCACCAAAATGTGAGGGGGGGCATGTCCAAATTTTGCACATTGGCCCATCGGACTGCTTGCTTTAACACATCAAGTCTCAGTGATTATAAATAACTTCTAAATGGTAATGTAGAGCTTTGGATCTGTTAGAATTTAGCCTGTTTCACCATTTTGTTGACTCATTGGTCCATAGAATAAAATAAAATTTTAATTTAACAATTTTTCTTTTAAATTCAACAAAAACAATCACAAACATGTTGAATTAATTTGCTACTGCATCCCAATAGGCAGTGATTCAGAAAAATGCAAATTAAGTGAATATTTATCTCACCAAACTGCTGTAAAGGGTTAATATGCAAAAGAAGGAATCACCTGCAGGTTAAAGGGTTAATTTCAGTTAATTTACCACTGCATAGTGTATACAGACAGACAGCCACAGCCATAACACAATCAGGACAAGGCTGTGAAAAAAATTGCTGTTTCTACCCTCTTCTGGCTTCTCCAAATTATAAAGGAAGTCAAAACTTAAGAAATAGTGAGAACAAATGTTGAAAAATTTGAAGAGGTGCTGCTGATCCCAATAAAAATGATCAGTAGAAGGGAGATATATTGGCCTAAAAAAAGTTTTATTTGTGCAAAAGGCAGGACATAGATGTCTTCATTGGACCAAAACAATAAATAACACCAAAAATACAATGCAGTATATATTGCAGAATACATATTGACATGTAAATAGATATATCAATGGTACAATTTCTAGAATTGAAGAGCGATCATATCTATAATATTAATGGTGCATTGAAAATCATGTATACTAGTAACAGGGGCTCAGAAGCATCTGATAACCTTGGGAATATTATGTGTTTTGGAAGAGTGTAATCTTCCTTTAATGGCACAAGGATTATAAAAATCAAAGGTGCACATGACAAGGAAAGTAAGAGAAAAGAAAACAGGATAGGGCAGGAGTGGTAGAAGAATGAAAGAGGCAGACTGCAGGTGGTATTTAGCAAGGAGGGTGATGAACAGTGAATGTGGGTGGAAGGAGATGTGGGCTACAACATATAGGACATACTATTCACCAATTCTGCAAAAGAATCCATAATCATCTCTTTAATGAACATATTGGTTTCTTTCACATAGTGTGTCTAGACATTATGCTCAAATTCACAGCTTTGATTTCAGCAAATTATCCACAATATCTATCTACAAATCCCAGTGGATGTTTCCAATCGATTACTGAATTAAGACATCAAGAAGCCTTTTTGATATAGAAACTATAATTTTTGCGTCCTGATTATCTAAATGAGATTGTTTAAACTGCCTTTAATCAATATGCATATTTGACCTCCATTCTTTCACAATTTATCAATTAATGTTCATCTTCCTTGTGTGAATGTACAGTACAGTATTTCTGAAGCTTACATTTGTCAGTATAATAACACTCTTGACTGTAAAAAAATTATTTATATTTATGTTTCTATGCTATCTATATCTACTTTTATGTTATATATAGCTTTATTATTTCATAAATAAACAAATACTGTACAGTATTCATTGTTATACAATATTAACCCTTGTTAGTAGTTATGCTATTATTGTTATTATTATTGGTATTGTAAGTTATGTATGATAATTTTGCTTTTCCACCTAAATTCCTTCATCCTATTGGTCAATTATCATAATGGGACAAAATTGCAGTAAGCCGAAATGCCATACATAACTAATCCTTCCACAGTGGAAACGCATAAAAACACATGTAATCCGCACCTAAGTATGTCAATAAAATTTTGTCAAAGCAAAAAAAAAAGGAAGTATCAAAAACAAAGCAGCTTTATTTAAAGCATGACACTCCAGAGACAAAAAAAAATGAGACGTCAAAAACAAGATGAAAATGCATGTTAAAAAACACACAAAAAACCACAATGAAAAAATGCAAGTAACCTAATTTAAATAGGTGTAGAAATGGTGCAGAAATTCTGCAACATTAAAAATGCACCAAAATCACATTATATGAACGTAGCCTTAATGTACTAAGATGCGTCTGGTAAAGAATGATGAAGATACAACACACAACATACACAACATAGTGATGAAGGCCAAGGGATGTGTCAAATCCCAAGATATTGTTAATAGTGATGAGCGAGTATGTTCTGGTAACCCTTTCAGCGAGCATGCTCGGGTGCTAGCCGAGCATCTTCAGCGTGCTCCAGTGTTAGACTTTAGTCACGCCGTGCGCATGATTTGTGACTGTTTGACAGATTTAATACATGTGCGGAATGCCTAAGAAAAAGGCATTCCTCACATGTATTAAAGCTGTCAAACAGTCGCAAATCATGTGCATGGCGTGACTAAAACATAACCCCCGAGCAGCTGAAGATACTCGGAAAACACCCGAGCATGCTTGTAAACCTCGAGTAACGAGCATGCTGGCTCATCACTAATCGTTAAGCTTTTCATGTCAGTTATTGAATTTGAACCAAATGCTTCTTATTATGCTATTCTTGGGTAAAAAGAATAAAAAAATTAATACTCACATCATTGCTCTCCTGTCCCGCAACTGCAAACCACCGACTAGTTCTATGCGCCATTTCACCTCTTCTTTCCTTTTTGCTGTGGCTCATGATGTCCTCTTTTGGCCATCTTTACTCTTCTCTAGGACATCCAGGGTCAAGTAGGCATTAACAAGGCCTAGTTATCACCTTCAATGCCTCATGTCTGACATTGTTAAGTCAACACATGCACAAAGCAAATTGCAAATAACTCAGGAGAATTCAAACTTTGTCGTGAAATGCAGGGTAAATTCAGTTTGCCTTGGACTAATTTCTAATCTTTGTATAGAATAGTAAATTATTCCATATAAATGATTTAATACAGCAAAAAAAGTATACTAATGTATACCTTCTTAAGCAGACAAAAGGATAACTTCTTTGTGCTTTAATGGTGCATACGCCACAATCTACACTGTGAATGCAACTTAAGGTTTAGGTAGCAGAGAGAAAAGCCTAGTGTACTGTATGTGAAAGACTTCATAAAGCAATTCATATTAATATTCAGAAACCCTGAAACACCATTATTAAGTGGAAACAAAATACTAAGCTAAGATGTTCTTAGCTATATTATGCATGCTGTGGTTTTCTCCCTCCATTTATAGCGTGCTGTATATCTGGTATGTTTATGACTTTTTCCTACATCTTTAATGGAATAAAGACAAAAGGAAAACCACATATAATCTATTGCAGTTTTTAGTAGTAGCCTTTGCTTTGGAGAACACTCTTACATGATGTCTTACCCTTTTCGCATATACACATATACAGTGTATATACAGTATATATATATATATATATATATATATATATATATATATATATATATATATATATATATACACACGTGGTCAAAATTGTTGGTACCACTCGTTTAATGAAAGAAAACCCCACAATGGTCACATAAATAAATTGAATCTGACAAAAGTAATAAAAAATGAAAAATCTATGAAAATGAACAAAAGAAAGTGAGTCATTGCTTTTCAACCCTGCTTCCACAGAATTTAAAAAAAAAATAAACTCATGAATTAGGCCTGGACAGTAATGATGCTACCCCTGAAAATAAAGTGACAAAAGAGACATGTTAAATGAAGCTGTGTTCACTAATTAGCATCACAGGTGTCTACAATCTTGTAATCAGTCAGCGGACCTGTATATAGGGCTACAGATACTCACTGTGCTGTTTGGTGACATGGTGTGTACCACATGGACCAGAGGAAGCAAAGGAAAGAGTTGTCTCAGGAGATTAGAAAGAAAATTATATACAAGCATGTTAAAGGTAAAGGTTATAAGATCACCTCCAAGCAGCTTGATGCACATATTATTCAGAAATTTAAGATTAGTGTTGAGCCACCCCCGTAGTGTTCGAGTTCGGTTCGGTTCGTCGAACACCCGTGTGTTCGCCGAACTGTTCGTCGAACTGTTCGTCGAACACCTTCGAACACCGTTAAAACCAATGGCAGGCAAACAAAAACACATAGAAACACATAGAAAACACCTTCAAAGGTGTCCAAAAGCTGACAAACTGCTCAGAAGACACAACTAACACATGGAAAAGTGACAAGTACATATAGTCATGCGAAAATAAAAGAGGTGGAGGAGTAAAAGGAGGGGGAGACACAGATATAGGCATGTCATGCCCTTCTAAAATCCAAAAAGTGAGAAGCCGACACGGCCAGTCCGCTCCTGCCCGTGCCACCTCCGTGTCGCCGGGTTTGTGCCAGAGCCGCGGTGAACCCTGATGGCCAGCCCCCCTCTCCCAATACTGGTGCCTGTCCGCTGGTGGGTCGAGCGAGCCCCCCTGTGGTGGAGGCAGCTCTAAGCTTTTTAATTTAAATTGTCTCTCTAATTTGAATGAATACACTTTAAATCCATTTACAAGGATCTATTGGAGGGCAAGTCTCATGCCAGCAGCCGCGTAATTCCAGCTCCAGTAGCATCCACTAAAGCTGCTGCAGTTAAAAAGCTTTTATAAGGATCGAGCTCGGCTGTCCACCGCAAGGCATCCTACTGCCAGTCCCAGCCCCTATGCCTTGGGGTGCCTCCTGATGCTCTTCACTGAGTATCCCATGGTCCCGAAGCATTTCCTTTGAAAAAATTAAGTGTCTAAACTACAGGTGGTGTAGCTTGCTTAACAGCCGGGATAATCCGCTGACTAGCAGACACTGCTACTAGGCACAAAGTATTTCCTGGGCTAGATGCAGTTAAAAATTTGTAATTAGATACTCTCGTTGGATGCTGAGAAAGCATTCCATAGAGTCTCCTGGCACGCCATATATGATTCTCTTAAAAAGCTTGGGGTAGGGGTCTAGGGGACCCTTTTATAGCCAAAATCACGGCCCTGTATCGCAATACGTCACCTAGGCTGAAGATAAATGGAACTGTAGAACCCTGAGGGCTCGGTTGCTACAGACGTATTGCACCTCACCCAGAGGTGTGATATCTCACTCTCAGGTAAGGATGGAGTGTGGATCAGGACCCGACACCTGCATGCATTACACCACATTGCCGTGGGGCAGGGCGACCAATATGCCCCTGAGATGGGCACGACAGTCCCTGTCCCTGGCTGGAGTGGGGGGAGGGAACACTGAGGAAGGGGAACCCTGTAGTGCAGGAGCAGGGAGGAAGCAGTTCCTGGGTGCATTGAGAAGGGAGTATAAAAGGTGGGCACCATCTTAGTTCAGTGCAGAGAAGTCTGAGCAGAAGTGGCAGGGAGCAGGGGCTCTGCATGAGCTCTGCTCCGGAGGCGGGCCTAGTAACAGAGGCCCAGGCCTGGAAGAGGGAGAAGGAAGGAAGAGGAGCGGAGAAGGCTCCAGGAACGAGGAATGAAGGGATCCCAGGGGTGCGGACGGGCGAGTCGCCACCGCACGCCCGAATCCACCTGCGTGGAGGGGTCAGGCCAAAGGGGGAGACCGGTCCCCGAACTAGTGGAGGCAGGAAACGACCCTCAGCTAGAAACCGGAGGCTCTGACATTTTATGTGGCGCAGCCCCTCGCTGCACCCGCTAGGAAGGCACCACATAGGGTCAGGGAAACTGGCGCCAAGTTTACCAAGAGGAGGCCCGAGGCAGCCGGACAGAAGTGTTGGTAAGAAAGGCCAGACAAAGGACACACAAAGGGGGTCCTGTGAAGTGCTCCAAAGTTATCTGGGAGTTGTCTGAGCCCCTCACCTGGTGAGCAGAGTACGACGTGGGCAGCCGTTACCTGCAGACGTGGTCTGGATAATAAGAACTGTGAGTAAAGGCCCTGGACTGCATCACTGACTCCGTGTCGTTACTGCTGCTGCCCTGCACCATCACCCCCATCCTCCGCATACACTGCCCTGAGGCTATACTCCTCCCGTGGGGAGTTATGCTACGCTCTGCTGCACCCACAACACCAGCCTCAGCGGTCTGCCCTGGAGCGGCGGTTCACTCTGACCGCAATCCACGGGTGGCGTAGTCGGACATTTAAACATCAAAACCACATAAATAGTTCCGCCACTGGTTTGACCGCCCTGAGCCACGGAACCGGGTTGCCGCCACGGAGACTACAACCACCAGCATCCACCAAAAAGGGTCCGGCTCCGGGTGTCCCAAGGCCCAGGGGGTGCGTCAGAACATTTTCATCACCTTTCACAATCACCAATGGGACAAGGCAGGGATGTCCTCTGTCCCCTCTCTTATACATCCTAGTGACGGAGCACCTGCTCTCATCAATTCGCCATAACCCCAATATTAGGTGGATTGAGGTGGGAGGCACCGAGTACAAGTGCTCTCTATTTGCTGATGATGTCCTAGTATATATCACTCAATCACATATATCCATCCATGCTGTTATGGCTGAAATAGATCACTTTGTTACATGGTAAAATTTTAAAATCAATGCAGCGAAGTCTGAGGCCCTCGATGTCTCCCTCCCCAAATCCATATAGGATTCCATCCAGTCCAACTTTCCCTTTGCCTGGCCCTCACAGGGTATCAAATACTTAAGAATTCCTATTCATAGAGACCTCTCCCATCTATGTTATCTTAATTTTGGGCCCTTTATTGAACAATTCCATACAGACCACGGTTGGCAAGTTAGAACTGTAAGATTCACTACGTGAACCGCTGGTGTTTTGTGGAAAAGCACATGTACACCGCGTTCCAAATTATTATGCAAAAAGTGTTTAGGAGTGATAAGGGAAGAATTTGTTTGTTTGTCAGTTAAACTCATTGATGGTGATGTGTGTCAGGGCTCTTTATATCACTGTAAGCAATTGCAGACACCTGCGCTAATTAGTTTGGCAGGTGTGTCCAATGAAAGGCAAGACTACTTAAGAAGGCTCTCTCACATTATTAAGCAGCCTACATTTTCTGCCAAAATGGGAAAGAAAAAGGATGTGTCGGCTGCTGAGAAGCAACAAATTGTGGAGTGTTTAGGTCAAGGCATGACTACAATCAACATTGTGCGATGATCAGGATGAAGTGTCTTGGCAATCAAGAAGTATGTAGCTGATTCACAGTACACACGTGTGCGTGCTGATAAGGGCAAATTGAGGACTCTTTCCTACAGGCAATTACGTCAGGTTGAAAGAGCAGCGGCAAAAAAGCCTTGTCATAGCAGCAGACAAGTTTTTGAAGCTGCTTGTGCCTCCAACGTCCCCCGAACAACAAGATGCAGGGTCCTTCAGAGGTTTGCAGCTGTGCATACGCCATCCTGTCGACCTCCTCTATCCACTTCACACAAGCAGAAACGGCTCCAGTGGGCCAAACATTACATGAAGACTGATTTCAAAACTGTTTTGTTCACGGATGAGTGCCGTGCAGCGCTCGATGGTCCAGATAGATGGAGTGGAGGATGGCTGGTTGATGGACACCCCACGCAAACACGGCTACAGCGCCAACAAGGAGGAGGTGGAGTAATGTTTTGGGCTGGAATCATGGGGAGAGAGATTGTCGGCCCCTTTAGGATCCCTGAAGGCGCTAAAGATGAACTCCATAATGTATGTGGATTTTCTCAAACAGCACTTCCTGCCATGGTTCAAGAAGAAGAACCGTGTATTTCACAGCAAGATCATTTTTCTGCATGATAATGCACCATCTCATGCTGCACATAAAACATCTGCATCTCTGGCTGATATGGGCATAAAAGGGGACAAACTTATGGTGTGACCCCCATGCTCCCCTGACCTCTACCCCATTCAGAACCTTTGGAGCATCATTAAAAGGAGTGTCTATGATGGCGGGAGGCAGTTCACATCTAAGCAACAGCTCTGGGAGGGTATTCTGTCCTCATGCAAAACAATTGAAGCAGAAACCATCCAAAACCTGACAAATTCAATGGACGAGAGAGTTCAGAAGCTCCTTTCGAACAAGGGGTCCTATGTGAAAATGTAACATCACCTAGAATAAAGTTTTGAGTTGAAAACTGTTTGATTTCAGTTTCTAACAACCTGCTAATGCTTATAATTTCAAAAATGACCATTTTTTTGGTCTTTATTAAAATGAAAAGGTTGATCGAAAAGTTTGGGGGATCTAAGAGTGTGGCAACCCAGTAGTCATGATTACTTCGAATTCTGACAATATGAGGGTCATGCTGCAGGTAGTGCAGCAAGAAGGCACTTATGTGTCTTGCGCATCTCGGAGCCCCAAAATTATTTTCCGGGCTAGATGCAGCTAAAAATTATTTTTAATTTTAAATCTGGTGGAGCTTATTATAGATGGCCTAATAGGATCAGTGCTGCACACTGCTACAAAGCCCAAATTATTTTCCAGTCAAGATACAGATAAACATGATTAGTAATTTGAAAGCTTAAAACGTTTGGTAGGGTGATTTTAACCAATCATCAAGCTTTTACTCTCCCCAGGATGACACAGGGGTAGAAAAGTCGTTTCGGATCCATGATTTGTTCATCTTTATGAACGTGAGTCTGTCTACATTATCAGTGGAGAGCCGCGTGTGCTTATCTGTCAGCACACCACCAGCAGCGCTGAACACACGTTCAGACAGAACGCTGGCTGCGGGGCATGACAAGATCTCCAAGGCGTAAGTGGCTAGCTCCGGCCATTTATCCAGATTGGAAGCCCAAAAAGAGCAAGGGTCCAGTGACACAGTCGTGGCTTCAATGTTTACTTGGAGATACTCCTGTACCATCGTCTCTAGGCGTTGACTATGTGTCAGACTTCTTGTCTCCTGTGGCCTTGCAAAGGATGGGCTAAAAAAGTGGTGAAATGATTCCGCAAAATTGATGTTACCAGCAGATACTGTGGTTCTGTTACGGTTTGAGTGCTGAACACTTGACGTTCCCACGGTTGGCAAGTTGGAACTGTGAGATTCACTACGTGCACCACTGGTATTTTGTGGAAAAGCACATGTAAGATTCTGCAACAGTCTCTGCTGATACTCCTGCATGCGTGCATCCCTTTCTATGGCAGGAATAATTTCTGCAAATTTACTTTTGTACCGGGGATCTAACAGTGTGGCAACCCAGTAGTCAGGATTATTTCTAATTCTCACAATTCGAGGGTCATGTTGCAGGTAGTGCAGCAAGAAGGCACTCATGTGTGTTGCGCATCCAGGAGCACCAAGTCCCTGTTGTGTTGGTGGCGAGGTAACAATCATGCTTCCTTCATCTGTCCTCTCCCCCCAACCTCGCACAACAGAAATGTGATCAAGGTCTCCCTCATCTGATGAGTCTTCCATCAGTTCGTCCTCCACTTCTTCCTGGGCTCCTGCACCTTCCTCACTAGTTTGGCTGCTACCATGCGCCCTGGTAAAACCATCTCCCCCACCCTCACATGCCTGCCGCCTTGGTGCTGCCGACCTTCTGGACCTTGCAGATGTTAGCCCTTCCGCATACAACTCCTCCTCCTCTACTTCCTCCACCTCCTCTTGTGCCACCACCTGACTCCGAATTCTGTTTAACATGTGCTCCAGCATGTAAATCACCGGAATAGTCATGCTGATAATGGCATCGTCAGCACTAAACATCTTCGTCGCCATTTCAAAACTGTGCAGAAGGGTGCATAGGTCCCTGATCTGAGACCACTCCTCCAGCGTGATTTGCCCCACCTCTGAATCTCGTTGGCCCAGGCTATACGTCAGAACGTATTGCACCAGGGCTTGTCGGTGCTGCCACAGTCGCTGCAACATGTGCAGAGTTGAATTCCACCGGGTAGGCACATCGCATTTTAGCCGGTGAAGTGGCAGGCCCAACGACTTCTGTAGAGATGTAAGTCGCTGAGCTGCGGGATGCGAACGGCGGAAGTGAGCACACAGCGACCGTGCCCTCTGCAGAAGGCCATCTAGTCTGGGATAGTGGGCTAAAAATTGCTGGACAACCAGGTTCAACACGTGAGCCATACAAGGCATGTGTGTGACATTGCCCCGGCGAAGGGCCGCACCCAGGTTTGCAGCATTGTCGCACACGGCCTTCCCTGGTTTCAGGTCCAGTGGAGACAACCATTCATGAAATTGGTTCTCCAGAGCTGACCACAACTCCTCAGCTGTGTGACTCACATTTCCCAGACATTTCAATGTAAAAACCGCCTGATGACGTTGAGCCCTACTGCCAGCATAGTAAGGAGGTGTGCAGGATCCCTTCTGCGCAGTTAGAAAGCTTGTGGCATGACCAGACAGGCTTTGGGTGCAGGTGGAAGACCGAGAGGAGGTTGAGGAGGCAGAAGCAGTGGAGGAACTTTGACATAAAGAGGATTGACGCACAACTCGTGGGGACGGCAAGACTTGGACAGCAGCCCCTTGTCCTGCTGTCACCATAGTTACCCAGTGCCCAGTCAGCGACATGTAACGCCCCTGTCCATGCCTACTCGTCCAAGTGTCTGTGGTGAAATGCACCCTGTCACACACAGAGTTTCTCAAAGAAGCGGTGATGTTGTGTGCGACATGCTGGTGGAGCGCAGTCACACCTTTCTTTGAGAAGTAGTGCCGACTGGGCATCTGGTACTGGGGCACTGCGACGGACATAAGGTCTCGAAAATCCTCTGTGTCCACCAGGCGGAAAGGCAGCATTTCTGTAGCCAAGAGCTTGCAGATGGTGAAATTCAACCACTTAGCTTTCTCATGGCTAGGAGGAAATGGTCTTTTACTTGTCCACATCTGAGGGACCGAGGGCTGGCTATTGTGCTTAGACGGGGTTGATAAGGGTGTCCCCGGCAAACTGCCGGTCTGTGAGGAAGATGCAGGCGGACATGTTAGGTTGCCTTGATCCAAAGGTGGTGCTTTCGATGTCGGACAGCGCTCAACACCAGCTGGTGTTACCACCTCCAAAGAAAATGATGACCTGCCAATCACGCTGGCTGTTGCGGGTAAAGAGGTGGCAGGTCTGCGCCCCAAAACAGGTGTGACTACTGTCCCCCCAGTCACAGAGGATGAAGAGGCCGCGGATGCACAAGATATGGCAGACGGTGGTTGGCCCGGCCGGCTAGGCCGCATTGTAGCACACTGAGCTTCCCACTGCAACTTATGCTTCATGTCCATGTGCCGGTTCATGCATGAAGTACTCAAACTATCTATTTTTTGGCCTCTACTTAGCTTTTGCTGACAAATGTTACAGATAAATCGAGTTTTGTCATCTTTATCGATCTGAAAAAATGCCCAGGCTATGCAAGGCTTAGTACCCATGCGACCTGAAGAGCCACCACGACTTGTCGTGAGAGGCAGAGTTGTGTTTGAGGATGCAGTTGTTGACGTGCTTCCAGTACTACGTCTCTGTCCAGGAAGGCGCAACCTGACCTCGTCGTCACTAGCATCTTCCTCCACCTCCTCTGCTGACCTCATCTCTTGGCTGACTGTGGGTTGACAGTAAGTGGGATCTCCGACCTCATCATCATCACCCTGTGCGTTATCACACCCGTCGTCCTCAGAGCCAACCTGTTCCTGCCCTGACAAAAAACTAAAGTTGTCGCTCCAATCAGGTATTTGAGTCTTATCATCGTCTTCCTCATTGTCTCCACCAACAGGAGTTACAGTTTGGGAATGAGGGTCTACATTATGGTCAGAACCTTCTGCGTCTGGTCCTGGATCCGACTCATAAAGATTCTGGGCATCAGTGCAGATCATTTCCTCGTCTGGATTCACAGAAGCGCTGGAGTCGACCTCTGATTCCCAGGCTATAGTATGAGTAAACAGCTCTGCAGACTCAACCATCTGTTCTACCTCATACTCAGACGGGCAGCTGGAGATTTGGGAGCTGTGAGGAAGCAAGTGCGATTTGGGTGACACCTTTGAGGACTGGAGTATTTGTGATGTTGAAGTTGATGTGGAGGAGAGCCCACTTAAAGGAGCACTTGATATCCGTTGAAGCACCTGCTGTTTTTGTGCCTCATCTGGAATTTGTAGCGATTGGCGTGGCCGTAAGAAAGGGATCTTATCACATTGTCCGCTAAAAGAAGTAGACATTTTAGTTTGGCTGGAAGATGGTCTTTCTTCTGCAGATGTTACTGTTGCTTTAACACCTACCCCACGGACACAACCTTTTTACCCCTTCCCAACACGCCTATTCCCCTTTCCACCAGCAGCAGGCCTTTTTCCACTCATTTTGGTGGTTAACTAATTCACAACTCTGGAGTTGTTTGCACAAAAAAACAATGGATGGGAACCGAGCAGAGCTGAGTGGCCAAACTGTGGTATTAGGCCAAAACTATTGGCTGGGTTAGATGCAGAAAAAAATTATTTTGAATTTGCAACCTGATGGAGGTCAGTATAGATGGACTAATACAACAAGTCCTACACACAGCTAGAAGCCCAAATATTTTTTCAGAGGTACTGTAGATGCAGATAAAAATTAGTTTTAATTTGCAACCTGATGGAGGTCAGTATAGATGGACTAATAGAGAAAGTCCGACACACTACTAGAAGGCCAAATATTTTTTCAGAGCTAGATGCAGAAAAAAATTATATTCAGTTTGCAACCTGATGGAGGTCAGTATAGATGGACTAATAGAGAAAGTCCGACACACTACTAGAAGGCCAAATATTTTTTCAGAGGTAGATGCAGAAAAAAATATATTCAGTTTGCAACCTGATGGAGGTCAGTATAGATGGATTAATAGAACAAGACCCACACACAGCTAGAAGCCCAATATTTTTTCAGAGGTAGATGCAGAAAAAACTATATTCAGTTTGCAACCTGATGGAGGTCAGTAAAGATGGACTAATAGAACAAGTCCCACACACTGCTAGAAGCCCAAATATTTTTTCAGAGGTACTGTAGATGCAGATAAAAATTAGTTTTAATTTGCAACCTGATGGAGGTCAGTATAGATGGACTAATAGAGAAAGTCCGACACACTACTAGAAGGCCAAATATTTTTTCAGAGGTAGATGCAGAAAAAAATATATTCAGTTTGCAACCTGATGGAGGTCAGTATAGATGGATTAATAGAACAAGAACCACACACAGCTAGAAGCCCAATATTTTTTCAGAGGTAGATGCAGAAAAAAATATTTTCAGTTTGCAACCTGATGGAGGTCAGTATAGATGGACTAATAGAACAAATCCCACTCACTGCTAGAAGCCCAAATATTTTTTCAGAGGTACTGTAGATGCAGGTAAAAATTAGTTTTAATTTGCAACCTGATGGATGTCAGTATAGATGGACTAATAGAGAATGGCCGACACACTACTAGAAGGCCAAATATTTTTTCAGAGCTAGATGCAGAAAAAAATTATATTCAGTTTGCAACCTGATGGAGGTCAGTATAGATGGATTAATAGAACAAGACCCACACACAGCTAGAAGCCCAATATTTTTTCAGAGGTAGATGCAGAAAAAATATATTCAGTTTGCAACCTGATGGAGGTCAGTATAGATGGACTAATACAACAAGTCCCACAGACAGCTAGAAGCCCAATATTTTTTCAGAGGTAGATGCAGAAAAAAATATATTCAGTTTGCAACCTGATGGAGGTCAGTATAGATGGACTAATACAACAAGTCCCACACACAGCTAGAAGCCCAAATATTTTTTCAGAGGTACTGTAGATGCAGATAAAAATTAGTTTTAATTTGCAACCTGATGGAGGTCAGTATAGATGTACTAATAGAGAAAGTCCGACACACTACTAGAAGGCCAAATATTTTTTCAGAGCTAGATGCAGAAAAAAATTATATTCAGTTTGCAACCTGATGGAGGTCAGTATAGATGGACTAATAGAGAAAGTCCGACACACTACTAGAAGGCCAAATATTTTTTCAGAGCTAGATGCAGAAAAAAATTATATTCAGTTTGCAACCTGATGGAGGTCAGTATAGATGGATTAATAGAACAAGACCCACACACAGCTAGAAGCCCAATATTTTTTCAGAGGTAGATGCAGAAAAAAATATATTCAGTTTGCAACCTGATGGAGGTCAGTATAGATGGACTAATAGAACAAGTCCCACACACTGCTAGAAGCCCAAATATTTTTTCAGAGGTACTGTAGATGCAGATAAAAATTAGTTTTAATTTGCAACCTGATGGAGGTCAGTATAGATGGACTAATAGAGAAAGTCCGACACACTACTAGAAGGCCAAATATTTTTTCAGAGGTAGATGCAGAAAAAAATATATTCAGTTTGCAACCTGATGGAGGTCAGTATAGATGGACTAATACAACAAGTCCCGCACACAGCTAGAAGTCCAAATATTTTTTCAGAGGTACTGTAGATGCAGATAAAAATTAGTTTTAATTTGCAACCTGATGGAGGTCAGTATAGATGGACTAATAGAGAAAGTCTGACACACTACTAGAAGGCCAAATATTTTTTCAGAGCTAGATGCAGAAAAAAATTATATTCAGTTTGCAACCTGATGGAGGTCAGTATAGATGGACTAATAGAGAAAGTCCGACACACTACTAGAAGGCCAAATATTTTTTCAGAGGTAGATGCAGAAAAAAATATATTCAGTTTGCAACCTGATGGAGGTCAGTATAGATGGATTAATAGAACAAGACCCACACACAGCTAGAAGCCCAATATTTTTTCAGAGGTAGATGCAGAAAAAACTATATTCAGTTTGCAACCTGATGGAGGTCAGTATAGATGGACTAATAGAACAAGTCCCACACACTGCTAGAAGCCCAAATATTTTTTCAGAGGTACTGTAGATGCAGATAAAAATTAGTTTTAATTTGCAACCTGATGGAGGTCAGTATAGATGGACTAATAGAGAAAGTCCGACACACTACTAGAAGGCCAAATATTTTTTCAGAGGTAGATGCAGAAAAAAATATATTCAGTTTGCAACCTGATGGAGGTCAGTATAGATGGACTAATACAACAAGTCCCGCACACAGCTAGAAGCCCAAATATTTTTTCAGAGGTACTGTAGATGCAGATAAAAATTAGTTTTAATTTGCAACCTGATGGAGGTCAGTATAGATGGACTAATAGAGAAAGTCCGACACACTACTAGAAGGCCAAATATTTTTTCAGAGGTAGATGCAGAAAAAAATACATTCAGTTTGCAACCTGATGGAGGTCAGTATAGATGGATTAATAGAACAAGACCCACACACAGCTAGAAGCCCAATATTTTTTCAGAGGTAGATGCAGAAAAAAATATATTCAGTTTGCAACCTGATGGAGGTCAGTATAGATGGACTAATAGAGAAAGTCCGACACACTACTAGAAGGCCAAATATTTTTTCAGAGGTAGATGCAGAAAAAAATATATTCAGTTTGCAACCGGATGGAGGTCAGTATAGATGGACTAATACAACAAGTCCCGCACACAGCTAGAAGCCCAAATATTTTTTCAGAGGTACTGTAGATGCAGATAAAAATTATTTTTAATTTGCAACCTGATGTAGGTCAGTATAGATGGAATAATAGAGAAAGTCTGACACACTACTAGAAGGCCAAATATTTTTTCAGAGGTAGATGCAGAAAAAAATATATTCAGTTTGCAACCTGATGGAGGTCAGTATAGATGGATTAATAGAACAAGACCCACACACAGCTAGAAGCCCAATATTTTTTCAGAGGTAGATGCAGAAAAAAATATATTCAGTTTGCAACCTGATGGAGGTCAGTATAGATGGACTAATAGAACAAGTCCCACACACTGCTAGAAGCCCAAATATTTTTTCAGAGGTACTGTAGATGCAGATAAAAATTAGTTTTAATTTGCAACCTGATGGAGGTCAGTATAGATGGACTAATAGAGAAAGTCCGACACACTACTAGAAGGCCAAATATTTTTTCAGAGGTAGATGCAGAAAAAAATATATTCAGTTTGCAACCTGATAGAGGTCAGTATAGATGGACTAATACAACAAGTCCCGCACACAGCTAGAAGCCCAAATATTTTTTCAGATGTACTGTAGATGCAGATAAAAATTATTTTTAATTTGCAACCTGATGGAGGTCAGTATAGATGGACTAATAGAGAAAGTCCGACACACTACTAGAAGGCCAAATATTTTTTCAGAGCTAGATGCAGAAAAAAATTATATTCAGTTTGCAACCTGATGGAGGTCAGTATAGATGGATTAATAGAACAAGACCCACACACATCTAGAAGCCCAATATTTTTTCAGAGGTAGATGCAGAAAAAAATATATTCAGTTTGCAACCTGATGGAGGTCAGTATAGATGGACTAATAGAACAAGTCCCACACACTGCTAGAAGCCCAAATATTTTTTCAGAGGTACTGTAGATGCAGATAAAAATTAGTTTTAATTTGCAACCTGATGGAGGTCAGTATAGATGGACTAATAGAATGATGCTATGCCCAAAAGATTTTACTTCACTAGGTGCAGTAAAAAAATTGGTATTCTATACACAGGTGGTATATCTTGCAACACAGATAGGCTACTCCACTGACTAACACACTCTGCAATAGGCCAAAAAGGATTAGCTTTGCTAGATTCAGCCAAATGCTGTGAAAAAAACTTGCACAGCACTGGCACAGACCTGCCTGGCAAAAACTGATAGGAACTCATGTAACCTAGTCCTGAAAAGGACTCCAATTACAATTAGTCTTTACTCCCACAACCTATCTATTTAAGAGCACAGACCTCCCTGATAAAAGTCGTAGGAAATGCTGTAACCTAGTCCTTAAAAGGACTGCAATCACAACTATTCCCTACTCCCAAGCTATCTGTATATTTGTGCGAAAATTGGCTTGAAATTAACAAGGTATAGCGCACACAGCAACAGCGGTGCCGTCTAACACGCAGCTGCAGCAGTGAGAAAATGGTGGCGACGGGGAAAATGGCTTGGTCTTATAGGGCAAGGACATGTGACATACACTGCCAATGACACATGCCCTTGCTTGTGTGAAAAAAAGCACTTCGCTCCGTGTGTGCGCTGCTGATAGGCTGACAG
Organism: Phyllobates terribilis; assembly: GCF_046119375.1. Lineage (NCBI taxonomy): Eukaryota > Metazoa > Chordata > Amphibia > Anura > Dendrobatidae > Phyllobates > Phyllobates terribilis. The sequence goes on from NW_027362771.1 coordinate 210,650,890, forward strand.
ATTGCACCTCCCCACTGTAAATGCGGGAAAGAGAAAAAAAAATGGAGATCTTCATTATTCCTGCAGAGATCCATCCCCTGCCCCTCCCCCCACCCCGCTGTACACTCAAACTGCGTATTAACATTTATTTTCATCATTACTGAGAAAAAATCCAGTTATGATTTTGGTGCACGAACAGTTATCCAACATAACCTCGAACAGCCGAATTTTTCTCAAATTGTTCGTGTTCGCCGAACGGCTCGAACACCGCCCAAAACAGCTCGAATTTGAGATTGGCGAACAGTTCGAGTAGAACAACGCTCATCTCTATTTAAGATCCATGGGACTGTAGCCAACCTCCCTGGACGTGGCTGCAGAAGGGAAATTGATGACAAATCAAAGAGACGGATAATACGAATGGTAACAAAAGCGCCCAGGATAACTTCTAAAGAGATTTATAGGTGAACTTCAAGCTCAAGGAACATCAGTGTCAGATCGCACCATCCTTTGTTGTTTGATCCAAAGTGGACTTCATGGGAGATGACCAAGGAGAAAACCATTGTTGAAAAAAAATCATAAAACAGCCAGACTTGAAATTGCCAAACTACGTGTTAACAAGCCACAAAGCTTCTGAGAGAATGTCCTATAGACAGATGAGACAAAAATGGAAGTTTTTGGCAAGACACATCAGCTCTATGTTCGCAGATTGAAAAATGAAGCATATCAAGAAAAGAACACTGTCCCTACTGTGAAACATGGAGGAGCCTCTGTTATGTTCTGGGGCTGCTTTGCTGCATCTGCTACAGGGTGTCTTGAATCTGTGCAGGGTACAATGAAATCTCAAGACTATCAAGGGATTCTAGAGAGAAATGTCCTGCCCAGTGTCAGAAAGCTTGGTCTCAGTCACAGGTCATGGGTCTTGCAACATGATAATTACCCAAAACAGACAGCTAAAAACACCCAAGAATGGCTAAGAGGAAAACATTGGACTATTCTGAAATGGCCTTCAATGAGCCCAGACCTAAATCCTATTGAGCATCTTTGGAAAGAGCTGAAACATGGCAAGACTCTGGAAAAGGCAACCTTCAAACATGAGACAACTAGAGTAGTTTGCTCATGAGGAGTGGGTCAAAATACTTGTCGAGAGGTGCAGAAGTCTCTTTGACAGTTACAGGAATCGTTTGATTGCAGTGATTGCCTCAAAAGGTTGTTCAACAAAATATTAAGTTAAGGGTACCATCATTTCTGTCCAGGCCTATTTAATGAGTTTAATTTTTTTTTAAATTCTGTGGAAGCAGGATTGAAAAGCAATGTCTGACTTTCATTTGTTCATTTTCAAAGATTTTTAATTTACTATTACTTTTGTCAGATTCAAGTTATTTCTGTGACCATTGTGGATTTTTCTTTCATTAAACGAGGGGTACCAACAATTTTGACCACATGTGTATATATATATATACTACTCAAGAAAATAAAGGGAACACTTAAACAACAGAATGTAACTCCAAGTCAATCACACTTCTGTGGAATCAACCTGTCCAGTTATGAAGCAACACAGATTGTGAATCAATTTATCCTGCTGTTGTGCATATGTTACAGACAACAGGTAGAAATGATAGACAATTAGTAAGACAACCACTATAAGGAGTGGTTCTGCAGGTGGTGACCACAGACCATTTCTCTGCTCTCATCCTATTTGGCTGTTGTTTTGGGCACTTTTGCATTTTGTCATTGCTCTCACCCCTAGAGATACAGTACAGTAGCATGAGGAGGTGTCTACAGTACAACCCACAGAAGTTGCTCAGGTAGTGCAGCTCATCCAGGATGGCACATCAATGCGAGCTGTGTGAAGAAGGGTAGCTGTGTTTGTCAGCACGGTGTCCACAGCATGGAGCAGATACCAGGAGACAGGCCAGTACACCAGTAGACATGGAGGGGGCAATAGGAGAGCAACAACCTAGCATCAAGACCACTACCTCATCCTTTGTGCAAGCAGGAAAAGGAGAAGCAGTGCCAGAGCCCTGCAAAATGACTCCAGCAGACCACTAACATCAATGTGTCTGCTCAAACTGTGAGAAACAGACCCCAAGAGGGTGGTATGAGGGCCCGACATCCACAAGTGGGTGTTATGCTTACAGCCCACACCATGCAAGGCGATTGTTTTTTGCCAGAGAACATCAAGATTGGCAGATTCGACATTGGCACCCTGTGCTCTTCATGGATGAGAGCAGCTTCACACTGAGCATATGTGGCAGATGTGACAGAGTCTGGAGACGAATTGGAGAATGTTCTACTGCCTGTAACATCCTTCAGCATGACCAGTTTGGCAGTGGGTCAGTAATGGTGTGGGAAGGCATTTCTTTAGAGGGCCGCACAGTCCGTCCAAGTGCTAGCCAACGGTACCCTGACTGTCACTAGGAACCGGGATGAGATTCTCAGACCCATTGTGAGACCATATGCAGGTGCAATAGACCCTGGGTTCCTTCTGATGCATGACAATGCTAGGCCTCATGTGTGTCAGCAGTTCCTGTATGATGAAGGCATTGAAGCTGTGGACTGGCCTACCGTTCACCAGACTTGAATCAAATCATGCATATCTGGGACATCATGTCTCATTCCTTCCCCCAATGCCACCATGCTGTACCACAGACTGTCCAGAAGTTGACAGAAGCTTTAATCCAGGTCTGGTGGGAGATACCTCAGGAGAACATCCACCACCTCATCAGGGCCATGCCCAGGCATTTTAGGGAGGTCAGAAAAAACTGACTGGACTTCCAAAACAAGAAATAGGTGTGAACAGGTGCTTTGTTAGGAGCAGCCACCTCCATATACAAATAACAAACAAAGCAGCACACTGTAACGCTAAGTATGCGAATATGAAATATATGAAATTTTAATAGCATTACTGCTGTAGAAAATAGGAATAAATGAGAAATCTTAGCTCATAAATTGGCCAATTCATCTGTACCTGGTAGCCACGTTAAGGCATCTCTCAAAATACCAGGACCCTACCAATGTGAATACCTCTCTAAGGGACATCCATCTGCTTATGAGTGGGAAGTAAGATCCTATTGCAATTAAAACCACCTGTGGCATAGAGGTGGAGTGCTCAGTCAAAGCTTAAACATAGAAACAGAAAAAACTGACGGCACTTCCAAAACAATACGTTTTCTATGGGATTAAGGTCTGGAGACGGGCTAGGCCACTCCATGACCTTTCTGTGCTTCTTTTTGAGCCACTCACTTGTTGCCTTAGCTGTATGGTTTGGGTTTTTGTCTTGCTGGAAGACCCAGCCACGACCCATCTTCAATGCTCTTACTGCGGGAAGGAGGCTGTTGGCCAAAATCTCGCAATACATGAACCCATCCATCTTCCCTTCAGTACGGGGCAGTCGTCATGTCCCCTTTGCAGAAAAGCACCCCTAATGTGTTACCAATGGTTTTCTTGGTTACTGTGGCCCGAGCTGCCTTGAGAGCATTAACAAGTTCTCCCCCGTGTAGTTTAAGGCTGATCTCTCACCTTCCTCATGATCAAGGATACCCCACGAGGCGAGATTTAGCATGGTGCCCCAGATCCATGTTGATTGACTCAATACTGAGCAAAGGGTCTGAATACTTATGACCATGTGATATTTCAGTTTTTCTTTATTAATAAATTTGCAAAAATTTCTACATTTCTGTTTTTTTCAGTCAAGATGGGGTGCAGTGTACTTTAATGAGAAAAAAATGAACTTTTTAGAATTCACCAAATAACTGCAATGAAACAAAGAGTGAAAAATTTAAAGGGGTCTGAATACTTTCTGTACCCACTGTATATATGTATATGTGTGTATATACACACAGTAAATATATATACACATGTATGTAATTGGTCAGTATATAGTGACTTCTATTGATTTCAGTTTATATGTGGAGGACTGGCAATCACTTAGTTAGAAATGGTCAAATAAATTGCTGAAAATAAATTTGTATCTAGTTAATTGTTTCTGTGGGGATACTAGCACATTCTGAAGCTTTTCTTGAAGTCATATTTTAATTAGGAGCCAAGGAAGAAAATACACATACCTGTGTTGATGTGACTGATGCTTTATTATTAATTACTTACCGGGGACGTATTAGTACGCATATCTGCGTACCGCCGGTTCAGTGAGGGCTCCGGCGCTGAGCCCTCACTGAACCGAGCACATGTCAGCTTATTCTTACAGCTGACATGTGCCCGCAACAGCCGCGGGTGGAATCGCGATCCACCCGCGGCTGTTAACCAGTTAAATGCTGCTGTCAATCTCTGACAGCAGCATTTAACGCGCGCTTCCGGGTAGCGCGTCATAAGCCCCGCCCACCGGCGACCCCGTCACGTGATCGCGGGTCGCCGATGGGCGTGCATGACAACCCAGGGTCTGCAGCAGACGCCTGTGGTTGTCATGATCTTGTCGCTATGAGCGCCACCTAGTGGTCGGCGCTCATAGCACAGGACCATTTCTGCTGCATGCAGGGGATCTGCTGGTCCCCTGTATGTAGCAGAGGCGATCGGACAGTTGCTGCTTCTAGTCTCCTATGGAGACTATAGAAACATGCAAAAAGTAAAAAAAAAAAGTTTTTAAAAATATAAAAAAAAATAAAAAAATATAAAAGTTTAAATCACCCCCCTTTCACCCCATTCAAAATAAAATATATAAAAAAAAAACCCACATACACATATTTGGTATCGCCGCGTTCAGAATCGCCCGATCTATCAAAATAAAAAAAGAATTATTCCGATCGGTAAACGGCGTAGCGAGAAAAAAATTCTAAACGCCAGAATTACGTTTTTTGGTCGCCGCAAAATTGCAATAAAATGCAATAACGGGCGATCAAAACATCGGATCTACCCCAAATGTTATCAATAAAAACGTCAGCCTGGCACGCAAAAAATAAGCCATCAACCAGCCCCAGATCACGAAAAATGGAGACGCTACGGGTCTTAGAAAATGGCGCTATTTTTTTATTTTTTTTTTTACCAAATTTTGGAATTTTTTTTCACCACTTAAATATAAAAGAACCTATACATGTTTGGTGTCTATGAACTCATAATGACCTGTAGAATAAGAAGGGCAGGTCAGTTTTAGCATTCAGTGAACATGGTAAAAAAAATAAATAAAAAACAACTGGGGTATTGCACTTTTTTTGCAATTTTACCGCACTTGGAATTTTTTTCCTGTTTTTCCGTACAGGATATGATAAAACTAGTAAAGGCGTTGAAAAGTACAACTCGTCCCGCAAAAAATAAGCCCTCACATGGCCATATTGACCAAAAAATAAAAACGCTATGGCTCTGGGAACAAGGGGAGCAAAAACGAAAATGCAAAAACGAAAAATGCTCCGGGGCTTAAGGGGTTAATGTTAGATAGAATTCACTTTCTTTCCCAACTTTGTTATGTGCATACTTGTTTGAAGCTGGGAGGAACACATGTATTGCTTTAATGGCTATAGGCTATGAAGATTGACAGATTAAAAGGCCAGAGTTCTGGTAGATACATTTGCCCAAGAGAAATCCAGACTTCCTAGAGTTGATAATTTCTTTTATGAGTTGAGAATGAAAATTATTGATGGATGTTATGAGCTGTCTGGTTATAACAGACACTGAATGAGGAAAGCGATATTCAGTTAAAAATGAGACAATCATTATTTCCTTTTACGTCTCATGTGGGAAAATAAATTTCAAATCATTTTTGACAAATTAGCTATGTTATTGTAAAATACAATTTTGTGAATATAATGTGGAACAATACCTAACGCAGAGCAATGGCATAATAATGATTAATAAACCTAATAATAATTTTTATTGTTTATATAATAAATAAAAAAAGAATAAGAAGTTACCCATTTCAAAGCAAATTTTAACCCTTTGTTGTCCAGCACATCACATAATCATCTCTAGAAGTCATTTTCAGTATTTTTATATGAATAGCTGTAGGAAGATTGTCCAGAGCATAGCAAGGAATTATTTCACAATGAACTGACCCCACCCTCAGTTTTGCATTATGTACAATCTGAGTAAATGCTTTCTGTGCAAGTGGCGCCAAGTCAATGGCAAAGATGGGAATAGGTTCAGCTAAAGCACAGCTAGTAAGACCATGATTTTTCACAAACTCAGCATCAACCATGCTGACTCCGGCTCCACTGTCAACAAACAAAGAATTTTTTTCGGTTTCGCTCTCTAGCACCGCCTCAGATGTCAGGACAAAGTAGGAACTGCAGTTTGGCCACAAATGCACCCCTTGTTTATCCAACTCCAGACTACCAAGAGTTAATCAAATCTCTTTTTGTTTAGGAATTGAAGGACAGGTCCCAACAAAATGTCCCTTTTTCCACAAAAAAAAATGCTCCTTTTTTCTTGCTAATCTCTGTGCAGATGTGTGATATAGAGACATCCCCTAACTGCATTGGTTCCTCCACCTCCCCCACTACTGGTTCACCCCCAGACCGCTCCCCTGGCAGAGGTACACAACACCGACAAGAAGGCCCCGGAGAAGATGGTCTCACCAGTCTGTCCCGAAGGCGTCTAACAAGACTTATGGCCAAAGACATGGCAGCCTCCAAGGACTGAGGGGTTTCATATGCTGCCAAGGCATCTTTCAACCTTTCAGTAAGCACCTCACAAAATTGACTTCTAAGGGCTGAGTCATTCCATTTGGAATCCGTCGCCCATCTACCGAATTCTGAACTGTACATTTCCACTGACAGATTCTCCTGCTGAAGATGACATAGCCTAGACTCAGCCAAGGCGACTCGGTCAGGGTCTTCATAGATGAGGGCCAGAGCTCCGAAAAACCCCTCCACAGACTGGAGACAAACCGAGGCCTGCGGTAATGGAAACGCCCATGACTGAGGATCTCCCTGCAATAGAGAGATCACAATACCAACCCATTGCTCCTCATTTCCGGAGGTGGAAGGACGAAATGTAAAATACAATTTGCATGCCTCCTTAAATACAAAAAATTTGTCCCTACCTCCTGAAAACCTGTCCAGGAGGGCAACCTTGGATTCAGGCTGGACAGGCCAACCTGCTGAGACCCCCACATTGGCGACCTGTAACCGCTGATGCTGCTGCTGTACCTCACCACGGAGGTCATTCACCTCCACAGACAGCCTGTGCAGCCACTCTGAAAGCTATGCAACTGAACCCATACCAAGGGAGAAAGGTAAAAAAAAGGCACACGCCCAAAAATACACAGAGAAAAAAAGAAACACAAAATGTCAGTTTTTTTTTTCCCTTTTCAAAATGTGCTCAGCTGGCTATAATGTCACGCCAGGTGTGTGAAAGACTTAGTTCAACACAGAGGGAAGAAGGAAAGGGAGCCCAGACACTAGAGAAAGGAGGAAGTGTAGACCTCCTAGTCTGGTCTAGTGTCACCCTATCTCAACTACCATACCTATATTCCCTCTTCAGCAATCGCCACACTTGTACCTCACCCTGTCTTTCCCTGGCGTATGGCTAAGGCTAGGGATGGGAGGAGATGAGCAGTAGTCAATCTCCACTAAACTCTATAGACAACAAGGGTAGACAAACAGGGGGAGAATGTTTAGCTTTAGACAACTTCAGATAAATGCGAACTCGACCTCAAGCTCCAGAGAGGACGAAGTACTGCTCTTGCTAAGCCTTCACAAGTAGAAATGAATATAGCTGGCACCTACCTCTCAGACACACCAGATATATATACACCCAGACCAGGGAGCAAATTACCAGAGGGAGATAGCCGCTAAGTCCTAGAGACAGCCTGTCATTTAAGAAGATGTCTGTAATGCCAAACATACAGATCTCCTGCAACCAACTGCAGGTCAACTGTTTGTCACCTCTGATACACCGGTGACACAAGGTGTAGGTGAGTATAATGTGTTTTATTTTTATTTTATTATTTTTTTAGTAATTTTAACATTTTTTTTTACTATCAGCAGAGCACAGGCGCCAGCAGATGGGAGACTACTGCTCCCATCCAGTAGTGCCTGTGCTCGCTGTTTCCTATGGCAGTAGGCGCTGGCTATTGGTGGTAGTAGTACCATCAGCCGGCGTCTATGACCCTTGGTAAGCTTTTTACCGTGGGTCACTGTCACAGATGTGGCAGCAAGCTGACACCTCTCAGCATGATGCCACAGCGCTCTGACCACGATAATGCTATTACCGCCAATCAGAGCCTGTGTTTTCTGCATTGTCATGCAAATGACAGAGCAGGAAACCAGGTGAATTCAGCTTACCCATTCACATGAATGGGGTCCGTGTTCGGTTTTGGGTACTGTTCTGGTACCCGAACATTAAAATAACTGTTCGGCGTTCGGCTAAATTAGCCGACCCCAAACAGTCACGGGTTTGCCCATCACTAATCATGATCTAATCTCTTTTTTAATATACTTATTATATGATTTTTATAGATTATTTTGGATAATAGTGCCAGTAGCATAGCTACCAGGGGGGCAAAGGGGGCGGTGGCGCCGGGTCCCGCGCTCTGAGGGGGCCCACCCGAAGCTACACCAGTGTAACTGTATCCGGCGTGCAGTTACACTCCGGGCAGAGCAGGGAAACTCTGTCCCTGCACTGCCCGGCGGCCGCTATGGGGCCTTTGAGCAGGAGGGGGCCCCCCCGCTCTTCACCGCCGCAAGTTTACTGATTAGGGAGGGAGCACGAAGCTCCATCTCCCATCAGTCCCCTCTCTGTGACGGACATCTCTGACGTCATCACTTGGCGCCCGGCCCGCTGTGCTGAAGATGTGTGCTAGCTGGGTGCTCAGAGCAGAGAGGGAACAAGGAGAAGAGGTGAGTACTGTGTTTATTTATTTTTTGCCGGGCAGGCGGCATTATATTAGAGACTCTGCCTATGGGGTGGGAGGAGAGCATTATACTAAAGACTCTGCCTATCTGGGGGAGAAGCATTATACTAAAGACTGCCTATGGGGAGGGGGGAGAGCATTATACTAAAGACTCTGCCTATGGGGAGGGGGGGAGAATTACACTAAAGACTCTGCCTATGGGGAGGGGAGAGAGCATTATACTAAAGACTCTGCCTATGGGGAGGGGGGGAGCATTATACTAAAGACTCTGCCTATCTGGGGGGGAAGAATTATACTAAAGACTCTGTCAAGAGGAAGATGAGAGACACCAGACCCAACAATGCAGACGAGCTGAAGTCTGCTATCAAAGCAACCTGGGCTTCCATAACACCTCAGCAGTACCACAGGCTGATCGCCTCCATGCCATGCCCGTTTGATGCAGTACTTGATGCTAAAGGAGCCCCTACCAAGTATGGAGTGCATTTACTGAACATACATTTCAGTAGGCCAACATTTCAGATTTTAAAAACAGTTTTCAAGCTGTTATAAAGTATTCTAATTTACTGAGATAATGACTTTTGTGTTTTCATTATTTGAACATTAACAGAAATAAACACTTGAAATAGATCACTCTGTTTGTAATGACTCTATATAATATATGAGTTTCACTTTTTATATTGAAGAACTGAAATAAATTAACTTTTTAATGATATTCTAATTTTGTGAGAAGCACCTGTATATTCTAATGAGGTAGTTTTTAATTATTATGTTTTTAAAGATTGATCCAACCCTTGATAGGTGGTATCCTTTTTCTCTGTGTATTCAATGACATCTTTTCTGCTAACAATATAATCATGTCTAAGGCCTTACATTTTAAACACTTTGGTTTTGCTGAACAGACACTCCCTTTATGTTCATGTTTTTTAGCTCCTAAAAAGTTTTACTTTAAGTCTAATCACGGAGTGAATTTGTTTCCATTACTCACGTGCTCAGCAACCGTGAACCTGGACAAGGAGCAGATTGCAAGACCGATGAGCTGGACTTTATTTTTTATTTTTGTATAAAACAGTAGTGTATCATGTCCCATGTAGCTTGAATCCGTACAAGGCTGGTGAGAAATGAAGCAAACATTATCAAACAATGGCAGCTTTCACTTTTTGAACCTCACTTTTCTAAAAGGGAATTCATACAAACTTTATTAAAGGGGTTGTTCACAAACCGGACTTAATCAATTCAGGACCCAAATTGATTTAAAAAAGTGGATACTTACCTCCTGTAGTGGCGCCTATTCAGTGTTGTCGGCACTGCAGCCAATGGGCAATCGCTCGTCAGCTCCAGAATCTTTCCCATTTTTTCACAGCGGATGTCCATCTTGACTAAATATTGATGTCACGAGTGTGTCAGCTGTGACAGACAGTCGCCCTGCAGTTGGTTGCAGAAGATCTCTTCATTTGTCATTACAGACACCTTCTTAGCTGAATCACTCTGGGACCCAGTGGCTACCTCCTTCCTGCTCTAATTGACACCCTTGCCTGGGTGTTTAAATAGTTTCACATTGCTGCAGGGTGGTGCTGGTGATATTCATGTTTCCTTGTGAAAACCTGGAGCGAGTGCTGTCTGTTCACTTCCTCCCTGGTGCTAAGAGGACGTGTGTGTTCTCTCTGAAGCCGGCTTAAGCTAAGTTATTTTTCCTCCGTGTCTGTCTATCTTGTTGTCTTTAGTAGTTAGTGGGGATCGACTAGTGCTCATCCCCCCTTCTCTATCCAGGGCCAAGCTCTAGGGAAATAAAGGGGTATGTTCCTGTGCAGTGATTGGTGAAGAATGAATATAGAGACAGTAGGGGAGACAGGGTGATATCAGATCAGCCTAGGAGGTCTCTACTCCCCCCCTTTCCCTAGAGTCTGAGCTCCCTTATCCTCTTCCCTTTGTGTTGCACTTAGTCTTTCCCACACCTTGTGTGACAGTTGATGAGCTGCAGCAGACTAGTGATCGCTCAGTGGCCGCAGCTGGCATCTGACACAACAAGGTCACATCTCTGCCGGAAATATCAACACCGACATTGCTGGAGCGGCATTACTGCTGGAGGTATCCATATTTTTTATTTTAATTTGTGTCCTGAATTGATTTAAATCATTTCACATTAGTGGAACTGTATTCCATTTTACATGAATAAATGACTGATGTTTGTGTTGGTGAATAACTCATATTTATATAAATATATACAACAAAGCATATACAGATTGTTTTTTGTTTTAACTTCATTAAGGTATATTTTAAAGGAAGAATAAAGAAGTGTAAAATATTTACATTGACTTTCATTGTTCCCCTTATTTTAGACACTATTTTTGCAGGTAAACAATCAGGCATGTGACCTTAGGACATTGCCTGCAGTGGACCAAAATATTCATGTTGACATGTGATTTTTTATACAAGATTACACAGCAAAAAGAAGATATTTCAATTTCAATGTGGCTTGTGGCAAAAACAATTAGCTCGTTTACTAAGGAATAGTGGAAGTGGAATTTAAACACAGCATGGTATCTATGTAAAGTCACAAAACATATCATTTGTCAATATCATGTTCTTGTTAATGACTTCTCACAATCCTTTATCAGCCTGAGGCAGAACTAGTAGTTAAAGTGATTATGTGCCCTCCTGGTGTCACATAACCTCCCCTTTCCAGAAAATAATTTTTAATTTGGATTCCAATAAGACCAAAAAATGTACCGGCTTTGCTTCATCTATTTACCTTGCAAAGGAGTGTTTACATGTTTTATTAAAAATTTAAAATAAATAAAACAGATAATTTTGATGTCTATTTAGTATTTTTTTGAGCAGTATTTTATTGTACTGTATGCAAAGAGCAGTATAGGCAGAATGCGATTTATTTCAGTAAATTGTAGTTTTTGCTTTCCTTTCAACAGCAACCTTATAAATATATAGAAGTAAAAATAAAAATGATTTCTATCACAATATTATAAATTGATAGACATCAGCATGCTGTACCTTGAAATAGACTTTTCAATTTTCTATTATTTTAGATGACTGCTACAATGGCACGTTTTTATATCACAACACTTTTGTGACTTGCGACTGTACCTATTTTAAAAACAAACTTTATAGATGTTTCAGATAACTTACTAAATAAAGAAACAAAGAGAATATTTAACTAGAAATACTCAATAAGTGTCTAATGTTGCAGTTGAATTTTTAGACATATTTTATAAATGATAGAGGATTTAAGACATCTATATTTTGATAACAAATAGGAGAGTCCTCCATGATCCAAACCTCCCCAAACAATGAACCTTTTATAAAATTCATAGAATTGCATACAAAATAATTAATGGATCTTTGTAATTACTATATTTGCACCTGATTTGTCTCCCAAAATGCTACAGTTGTAAATGGAATTACTAAGGGAGAATGCAAACTACAAAGTGCAAAATCACTAAAAAAAACAAATTGTTTAAAGCCAAATATCCAAATATTGCATTTCACCTGTGGATGGTCTGCAACTTGAACCTGACCTTACTGCAATGACTTTATTTAATACAAATGATAAGGCTGTACCCCAGGTGGTTGCAGATGAACATGCCACAGATATGTTTTTCACTCTAAAATTTTATTAAACGGTAACTGAACTTTTGAGTACATTTTCAAAGTAAGCTGCCATGTGTGTATACATGAGGAATAAAACAATATTTGGCTATTATATACAGTACAGACCAAAAGATTGGACACACCTTCTCATTTAAAGATTTTTCTGTATTTTCATGACTATGAAAATTGTACATTCACACTGAAGGCATCAAAACTATGAATTAACACATGTGGAATTATATACTTAACAAAAAAGTGTGAAACAACTGAAAATATGTCATATATTCTAGGTTGTTCAAAGTAGCCACCTTTTGCTTTGATGACTGCTTTGCACACTCTTGGCATTCTCTTGATGAGCTTCCAGAGGTAGTCACCGGAAATGGTCTTCCAACAATCTTGAAGGAGTTCCCAGAGATGCTTAGCACTTGTTGGCTCTTTTGCCTACACTCTGCGGGCCAGCTCACCCCAAACCGTCTTGATTGTGTTCAGGTCTGGTGACTGTGGAGGCCAGGTCATCTGGCGTAGCACCCCATCACTCTCCTCCTTGGTCAAATAGCCCTTACACAGCCTGGAGGTGTGTTTGGGGTCATTGTCCTGTTGAAAAATAAATGATGGTCCAACTAAACGCAAACCGGATGGAATAGCATGCCGCTGCAAGATGCTGTGGTAGCCATGCTGGTTCAGTATGCCTTCACTTTTGAATAAATCCCCAACAGTGTCACCAGCAAAGTATCCCCACACCATCACACCTCCTCCTCCATGCTTCACAGTGGGAACCAGGCATGTAGAGTCCATCCGTTCACCTTTTCTGCGTCGCATAAAGACAAGGTGGTTGAAACCAAAGATCTCAAATTTGGACTCATCAGACCAAAGCACAGATTTCCACTGGTCTGATGTCCATTCCTTGTGTTCTTTAGCCCAAACAAGTCTCTTCTGCTTGTTGCCTGTCCTTAGCAGTGGTTTCCTAGCAGCTATTTTACCATGAAGGCCTGCTGCACAAAGTCTCCTCTTAACAGTTGTTGAAGAGATGTGTCTGCTGCTAGAACTCTATTTGGCATTGACCTGGTCTCTAATCTGAGCTGCTGTTAACCTACGATTTCTGAGGCTGGTGACTCAGATAAACTTATCCTCAGAAGCAGAGGTGACTCGTGTTCTTCCTTTACTGGGGCGGTCCTCATGTGAGCCAGTTTCTTTGTAGCGCTTGATGGTTTTTGCAACTGCACTTGGGGACACTTTCAAAGTTTTCCCAATTTTTCGCACTGACTGACCTTCATTTCTTAAAGTAATGATGGCCACCCATTTTTCTTTACTTAGAATTTGTATTATGGCAAGAAAAAAGCAGCTAACAGTCTATTCAGAAGGACTATCAGCTGTGTATCCACCAGACTTTTGCACAACACAACTGATGGTCCCAACCCCATTTATAAGTCAAGAAATCCCACTTATTAAACCTGACAGGGCACACCTGTGAAGTGAAAACCATTTCCGGTGACTACCTCTTAAACTCATCAAGAGAATGCCAAGAGTTTGCAAAGCAGTCATCAAAGCAAAAGGTGGCTACTTTGAAGAACCTAGAATATAAGACATATTTTCAGTATTTTCACACTTTTTTGTTACGTATATAATTCCACATGTGTTAATTCATAGTTTTGATGCCTTCAGTGTGAATGTGCAATTTTCATAGTCATGAAAATACAGAAAAATCTTTAAATGAGAAGGTGTGTCCAAACTTTTGTTCTGTACTGTATGTCCTGCATTTTTACCAGTTTCCCACTCTGCAGGCTATACCTCTAACTGGTTTTCCCATTATCAAACATTTAGCCCAATCTTACACCTAGTTAATAAACATAAATAAGCATTCTAACTGCAAGGTCCATGGATTCCTCTGCCTGCTTTTTTCCCTTTTTTTCTGACTCCCTGTAGCTCAATTCTCGGTTTCCAGTGCAGAGTCATAAATGGGAAGTATACCAAAGCCTGTCATGTGATTACTGCTCTAATGAACAAAACTACTTCACGAATGAACTCCCTGAACTTCCATTGATTGCCCATAACAAATCTCTTAGAGAACACTTCCAACTATCTCATGTAGTATGGAAACATTTTAATATACCCCAGAATTAAAGTACCATCCGCAGAAAACTGGGAAGCCCAGAAATAAAGATAATATGATATCAGCGGTTTTTTGGACTGTCCAAAGACCTACTGATCTGTACAACAGTACAGAAACACATTAGTAGGTGGGAGAAACAAGCACAGTGAATATTGACCATCCTCTGTGATAAAATGCAAGAGCGCATCGTGAATCTGCACATGCTCAACCTGTAGGAATAAAAATTACAGGACATAACCAGTGGCAACAGGCTCAAACCAATGGTCGGAGTTGGAGGGGTTGGTAACATTTTCCCTTTAAATCACACAATTTTTAACAGTGGTATAAATTAAAAAAAGTGTTGTTTTTAAAATATTTTACGTTTAGACATAATTATTATTATGGAATTACTCATTTCACTTGAAATTGCCTCTGAGCTGATAGAAGAAGACTAGCTACTCACATACATCACAGCAAATTGCAAGAGATTGCTGCACTTTATTCCTTTGAAGAAAGCAGCTGCAGCAGCATGGATGGCATTATTCTGAGCAGTGTAGATGTAAATCCAGCTCTAGAGTGAAATAATAAAAACTAGTTAGGAATCTCAGCATGATCTTTCTGTGTCACCCTCTGCTTGTTTTCTCACTCTGCTCCTCACTACTACACCCTCCTCACCTTTCCATAAAATATAATAGAATATGTAACCTTACACCTTACTGTGCTGGCAAACTGTCTTTTGCAAAACTATTTGAGCTGTTTTTGTAAATGGGTGAGAGGTTTCAGAGGGAGGAGGAGATCAAGAAGTATCTCATAAGTGGAGATTTCTCTAATAAGACACATTACAATGTGACTTACTTTACGTGTACTGATATATACAAGGTTTGCTGAAACTATAGATCCCATTTACGTACTTGAATTTCTAATTGAACAAGTCAATACATTATTGGATAATCAACAAATACGGGTTACACACCTGTACCTAAATTCCCTTCAACATTGAGAGCACTGGCAAACCACAAATACCTAGCTGCATTACAATTAAAAATAAAGTATAGATAAATACCAGTTCTCAATGTATTATTAATTACAAGTGTTAGGTGAATTTAATCAGGTGGAATTGAATTTTACAATAAACTATCAGCCATTTTGCTGAACCATAGCAAGCCAGCAAAAGGTAAAAAAAAAAAAAATCCTCACCGCTCACCTTCCTGGTTACCTCCGCTGCATGCTCATCCCCATATGGTCCTCGGTTCAACTTCTTACGGTTGTTGCATGCTGCATCTTTAAATGGGGACATGCCCCAGGCCTAATCATGTATAAAAAGTCTCAGTCTAGAGTGCACGACTATGCCGGGAAGTCTAGGTACACTCAGGGTCACACAGGGTCATCCTGAGCCTATTCATGGCTAGAAGTCCCTATCCAGCATGAAGAAAAAACCTGGGAGTCTGAACTGAAACGTGAATTGATGTGCATGCAAAATGTAAATGTATGTTCACATAAGGCCATTAGACAGAAAAAACAACAGGTTTTCTTTGTAGTGTTGCATAGACTAATATCCATCCCAGAAATCAGGCAGGCAGGCAGGCAGGCTGCATAGGAGACGCAGTGGTTATACCAACAAACACTGCATTACAGTCCTGTGTGCTGCTGCTCAAATTGCAAGACTTAGCCCCAGGTCTTTTTTTTTTTTCCTCAGTCAGACTGTACAAATACCCGTCTTATTATCCTTTTGGTATTTTTTCCGCGAAAAAAAAAAAATTAAGTGTGTCTGTGAGTGTTCAAACACAAATATATCTGTTTGAAAGAGTCTGGTTTCGGCCAGATAACTAGAACTGTGGTTTTGCAGTTCCACGGTTCAAATCTCTGCATTATCCACTTTTTTGCCTTTTTTCCATAAAAAAAAAAACAGTTTGAGTGTCTCGCTGACTGTTCAGACACAACTATATCTATTTAAAAAAGTCTGGTATACGCCAGGAAATTAGTACTGTGGTTTTCCTCTTCCACGGTTCAAATCTGGGTGTAATCCACCTTTTTGCCTTTTTTTACATAAAAAAAACAGTTTCAGTGTCTCGCTGACTGTTCAGACACAAATATATCTGTTTAAAAGATTCTGGTGTAGGCCAGAGAACTAGAACTGTGGTTTTCCTCTTCCACGGTTCAAATCTGGGTGTAATCCACCTTTTTGCCTTTTTTACATAAAAAAAACAGTTTCAGTGTCTCGCTGACTATTCAGACACAAATATATCTGTTTAAAAGATTCTGGTGTAGGCCAGAGAACTGGAACTGTGGTTTTCCTCTTCCACGGTTCAAATCTGGGTGTAATCCACCTTTTTGCCTTTTTTACATAAAAAAAACAGTTTCAGTGTCTCGCTGACTGTTCAGACACAAATATATCTGTTTAAAAGATTCTGGTGTTGGCCAGAGAACTAGAACTGTGGTTTTCTTCTTCCACGGTTCAAATATGGGTGTAATCCACCTTTTTGCCTTTTTTACTTAAAAAAAACAGTTTCAATGTCTCGCTGACTGTTCAGACACAAATATATCTGTTTAAAAGATTCTGGTGTAGGCCAGAGAACTAGAACTGTGGTTTTCCTCATCCATGGTTCAAATCTGGGTGTAATCCACCTTTTTGCCTTTTTTACATAAAAAAACAGTTTCAGTGTCTCACTGACTGTTCAGACACAAATATATCTGTTTAAAAGATTCTGGTGTAGGCCAGAGAAATAGAACTGTGGTTTTCCTCTTCCACTGTTCAAATCTGGGTGTAATCCACCTTTTTGCCTTTTTTACACAAAAAAAAACAGTTTTAGTGTCTCGCTGACTGTTCAGACACAAATATATCTGTTTAAAAGATTCTGGTGTAGGCCAGAGAACTAGAACTGTGGTTTTCCTCTTCCACGGTTCAAATCTGGGTGTAATCCACCTTTTTGCCTTTTTTACATAATAAAAAACAGTTTGAGTGTCTCGCTGACTGTTCAGACACAAATATATCTGTTTAAAAGATTCTGGTGTAGGCCAGAGAACTAGAACTGTGGTTTTCCTCTTCCACGGTTCAAATCTGGGTGTAATCCACCGTTTTGCCTTTTTTACATAAAAAAAAAAACAGTTTCAGTGTCTCGCTGACTATTCAGACACAAATATATCTGTTTAAAAGATTTTGGTGTAGGCCAGAGAAATAGAACTGTTTTCCTCTTCCACGGTTCAAATCTGGGTGTAATCCACCTTTTTGCCTTTTTTACATGAAAAAAACAGTTTGCGTGTGTTAGGAGGGCGGTTGTAGACAACTTTATTATAATGGAACGCAACCGACCCTGGGGTCCGCGATGCAGCCTGGAGGACTGCTGCCGAACACTTTCCGGGTGAAATGGAAAGCAACCAACTTAAATGATAAACCCTTCCGTGTTACTCAATGATCAGAACGTGCCACCATGTTTGTGGGTGGGCCTTTTAAAGACTAAGCCCTGCCCACCGACACGCCATTGGTGACGCTACCCGTGGACCAATCAGGTGGTGCCAGGTCACCAGGTCAGGTGGGTGCCAAACCACCAATCACGATCCGCCAGGTCACGGGCATGCTCAGTGCGGCGAATCCTGGACTTAGACTCCAAAAGCCCTTTCTCCCTCTGCAACCTATGCTTAAAGTTGCTAGGCACAAATACCCAGGAGACAATCTGCACATTTAGTGGACCAGCTAGGTGTTGATGCTGAGCAGCATCAGCCCTGGCTGGACCAAAATGGGAGACCGCAGAAGGTTCTGGACCCATTTTGAATCCAGCAACAGACCGACGCCTAACATTATCCCCCTCCACTTGACGCTCATTTTCCTCCATGAGCCGGGGGGGCAAGAATGAGGTCCACTGGTTCACAGAACCGTGACCCCTCCGGTGTACAGGGTACCCTTTTTTAAAGCGGGGGGCAAACTTAGCAGACTCTCTGCGTACTTCAGTATTGCGGGCCGAGAGCCACACTCTGTCGCCCGGATAGAATACGGGGACAGGGCGACGAGAAGTGGCAACCGACTCACTATGTGTGGAGTCCGTCACGGGTGACAGATGGGGAAGACCAACCGGACTTTGGCGGAAAGATTTAACTCTCGCACAGACGGGACACGCGAGAACAAAGTCCCTGATGTCCTGGCGCCACCGGGGCCACCAAGGGACTTAGCGGTATATTTGACCCCCAGATGGGCTCCGATCTTAGGGACATGAGCCCAGGAGAGCACCATACTCTGTAGATTAGGGGAAACAAACGTCCTCCCCGACGGAAGCAGGTTAGAGGACACTGCAGCCACCCTCTCTACCTGAGAGTTCTTTTCGACATAGTCTGACAAGACCCGGGTCCTGGGGATAGACAAAGAATCTGTACCGGAGGCCACATCGGTAGAGGGATCAGAGACTACCCTCCGGGTGACTTTAACCATACACTGAGACACACAATTCTCACTCCAGGAAGAAATTCTCCCCGTATTCCGGTCAATGTGTCGAGTATGACAGCGTAGCCAGGGGAGACCCAATAACACCTAGTCTAATCCACCGGGAATAATAAGAAATGAGATGACATCCCGGTGGCCCTGAGGAAATGACATGGTGAGGGGAATCGACTGGTGGGTGATTTGAGCGTCCAGGAATGAACCATTGACAACACTAATGTTCATTGGTCTTGAGAGTTACTCTATAGGGATGGCATGCTTCTGGGCAAACGTAGATGATAAAAAATTGCCAACAGCACCAGAGTCCACCCAAGCCTTGGCAGTAACTGCAGATGTACCAAAAGACAATGTCACGTTATATAATAATTTAGAGGAAGAAGTCCCAAAATTTAATACACCTCCTCCAACGGTGGTAAGACCTACTCGTTCTCTCTACTGCTTGGAACCCTTACTTACGGGGTACTCCAAGAGATGTGCAGGACGGGAATGAGAAGGACTAGACTCAGTCTGGGATATATCCATAGCCTCAGGCTCCGGGTCGAGAGTCTCGGGTTTGGAAATGGATCTAGAGAATGATAAACCCTTCCGTGTTACTGCACACAGGAACGGGTATAGCGGTTCGCTCTATCTCCATTAACAGCACGGGAGATGTGCGACCGGGAAACTATTTGTAGCCCTGTTAACTACACAGGGACTACACTGGCGGCGCTAGGATGCGTGTGTGACTACGCCGATGGGTACACGTGCCTCCAGCCGGCGTGCTACCGGACTGCAGGGTATTACTCCACGTGTCTGACAGATGATAGCCGTGAACAGGATGTCTGCAGGCTGCTCGGGGTGTTAGGCGACCCCTTTGGTTGAGCCAGACAGCTAGATGAAGCTACCTGCCTCTATGGAGCTAACCTGCCTAGCGGAAACTACACATGGAACACAGTCGTCCACACAACAGCATCACTGCTCAATGATCAGAGCGTGCCGCCATGTTTGTGGGCTGGCCTTTTAAAGACTAAGCTCTGCCCACTGACGTGCCATTGGTGACACTACCCGTGGACCAATCAGGCGGTGCCAGGTCACCGGGTCAGGTGGGTGCCAAACCACCAATCACGATCCGCTAGGTCACGGGCATGCTCAGTGCGACGAATCCTGGACTTAGACTCCAAAAGCCCTATCTCTCTCTGCAACCTATGCTTAACATTGCTAGGCACAAATACCCAGGAGACAATCTGCACATCTCGTGGACCAGCTAGGCATTGGGGCTAATGATGATGCTGAGCAGCATCATCCCTAGCTGGTCTGAAATGGGAGACCACAGAAGGCTCTGGACGCATTTCAAATCCAGCAACAGACCGACGCCTAACAGAGTGTTTTGCTGACTGTTCAGACACAAATATATCTGTTTAAAACATTCTGGTGTAGGCCAGAGAAGTAGAACTGTGGTTTTCCTCTTCCATGGTTCAAATGTGGGTGTAATCCACCTTTCTGCATAAAAGAAAACAGTTTGAGTGTCTCGCTGACTGTTCAGGCACAAATATATCTGTTTAAAAGATTCTGGTGTAGGCCAGAGAACTAGAACTGTGGTTTTCCTCTTCCATGGTTCAAATCTGGGTGTAATCCACCTTTTTGCCTTTTTTACATAAAAAAAACAGTTTGAGTGTCTCGCTGACTGTTCAGACACAAATATATCTGTTTAAAAGATTCTGGTGTAGACCAGAGAAACAGAACTGTGGTTTTCCTCTTCCACGGTTATAATCTCCTTATTATTACCCTTTTGCCATTGATAGTGCGAGTGTAATCTATTTTACCTCATTTACAATTGGCAAGGCGCGTGGCAACAGACGTGGAACTGGACGTTCTGGTGATGGTATGTGCAGAGGATGGGGCCGTGGCCAAGGTGAAAATGTGCCACAACCAACAGCCACATCTTCTCTCTCCCAGTTCTTGACCAAATTACTAGGGAAGCACACAACAACACCACTATTGCAAACTGATCAGTGTGAACAGGTTATTAATTGGATAGCAAATAATACTTCCAGTCACCTGGGCACCACCACCTCCGGTCTGTCTTCCACACGGTCAAGTGTTAGTAGCCATGTGTCTCGACCGCATACTCCTCCTCAACCTGATGCTCCTTCCTCCCACCATGCCGAGTGTCATCAGACAGCAACGGATCCCACAGTTGGACACTCTGAAGAGCTGTTCACTGGTCCATTTCCATATTTGGGCCCCTCGTCTGCTCCGATTGAAGTGGTGGAAGAGGAGATCCCATGTAGCGATGGCCAAATATTTAAACAGCCACGGCCACAGTAAGGCGACGCTGGCAATTTGTCACAAGAGGTGGACCATGATGAGACACAATTGCCACGCTGTCAGGAGGAGGACCGTGGTGCGGAAGTGGAAGAGGAGGAGGTGGTGGATGATATAGTAACTGACCCAACGTGGCAGGAGGACATGCAGAGCGAGGCCAGCAGCACACAGGGGGAGGGAGGCAGAGTATCCCAACAGGCAGGAAGAAGCAGTGTGGTGGCCGCAGACAGAAGGCGGGAAACCGTTGCCCGTAACACCAACATGAGGGGCGTTGCCAGTACAACCGGTAGGTCTTCCAGAGTCTGGAATTTTTTTAAAGACTCTGCTGATAACCCCAAAAAGGCCATTTGTACCATCTGCCAGGTCAGCATCAGCAGGGGTGACAAAACTACCAGCCTGACCACCACCAGCATGATCAGGCACATGTCAGCAAAGCACCCGACTTTGTGGGGCGAACCCCAGGGTCCACGACAAGTGTCAGTAGGTGTCACCACTGCTTCATCCGCTGTTGTGCGTGTAAGAGAACCCCCTGTTGTGCTTGCAAGACAATCCCCTGTCCATACTGCATACAAAGATGCCCCCTCCTCTCAGTCTTCACTTGTTATGGCAGTTTCTCAAGAAACAGCATCAACGTCCACGTCCACGTCCCACCGCAACGTTCAATTGTCCATATCCCAGACCTTTGAACGAAAGCGCAAATTCGCAGCCAACGCCCCACAGGCCACAGTCCTAAATTTGCACATTTCACGACTGCTTGCGTTGGAAATGCTGCCTTATAGGCTGGTGGAGCCGGAATCCTTCCGCAACCTTATGGCAGTTGCCGTCCCTCGGTATTCGGTCCCCAGCTGGCACTATTTTGCCCGGTGTGCCATCCCCGCACTACAGAAGCACGTGTCCCAAAACATCTGCCGTGCCCTCAACAACGCAGTTACTGGGAGAGTCCACCTGACAACAGAAACATGGACAAGTGCTTGTGGCCAGGGACGGTACATCTCCCTGATGGCACAAATGGGTAAACATAGTGGAAGCCGGGACCCAGTTGGACCTTGGGACGGAATACATCCTCCCCACACTGAGGATTGCGGGCCCTATGTTAATCAGAGTTGCCCCCACAGTGTACAGCTCCTGCGCATCATCCTCCTCCTCCTCATGTTCAGCCTCCATCTCAGATAACACCACATCAGTTACAAGCTGGAAGCACTGCAGTACTGCCTCAGCCAAGCGGCATCAGGCTGTGCTGAAACTCATAAGCTTAGGTGATAAACCTCACACTGCTTGGGAGTTGTCGACAGCTGTGAAAAAGCAGGCAGATCTGTGGCTGAGACCGCTGAACCTACATACAGGCATGGTCGTGTGTGACAATAGCCGTAACCTGGTGGTGGCTCTGAGGCATGGCGAGATTACACACGTACCATGCCTTGCTCATGTGCTTAACCTCGTGGTTCAGCGGTTTCTTAAATTGTACCCCGAGTTGCCAGATCTGCTCGTCAAAGTACGCACCTGTCAGCTCATTTTCGGCTACAGCTTCCGCCGCCCTCGCCCTTGCTAGTGTGTGATGTCCCCACACATTGGAACTGTACCCTCCACATGTTGCAAAGGATTTGTGAGTAGAAGAGAGCAGTTGTACCAGCTGCAGCAAGGCAGTCGATATTCAGGTCAGAATCCACACATAACACCTCAGGCGTGGACCTGGATGTCTGGCATATGTTCCATCATGACAAACTTTGAGGAGTCCACCAAGATGGTGAGTGGCGATGACACCAACCAGGTGGCGGCTCTGAGGCGAGGTGAGATCACACACGTACCATGCCTGGCTCATGTGCTTAACCTCGTTGTTCAGCGGTTTCTTAAATCATACCCCGAGTTGCCAGATCTGCTCGTGAAAGTACGTCGCCTGTCAGCTCATTTTCGCAAGTCGGCTACAGCTTCCGCCGCCCTTGCCGTGTTGCAGCAGCGTTTGCAGCTTCTGGCACACCGACTGGTGTGTGATGTCCCCACATGTTGGAACTCTACCCTCCACATGTTGCAAAGGATTTGTGAGCAGAAGAGAGCAGTTGTGGAGTACAAGATGCAGCAAGGCCGACGATATTCAGGTCAGACTCCACACATAAGACCTCAGGAGTGGACCTGGATGTCTGACATATGTACCATCCTGACAAACTTTGAGGAGGCCACCAAGATGGTGAGTGGCGATGACGCCATCATTAGTGTCAGCATCCCACTTGTCTGTCTTTTGCTACGCTCTCTGCAGAGAATTAAAGAGGAGGCATTGCAGCCAGAGTATGACGAGATGGATCAAGAAGCCGTAGTGGGCGATTACACACAGCCCAGACTCATCTCATCCCAACATGCATTGGGGGACAATGAGGGAGAGGAGAAGGAGGAGGAGGAAGAACAGGAGCTGGTAGCATGCGCTGCAGACGGTAGTACCTGTACAAATGTCATACCATCGGTTCAGCGTGGGTGGCCTGAGGTCAGGGAGGAGGGGGAGGAGGAGAGCATGGTCAGTCGTCATCTTGGTGAGGACACGGAAGTCTTGCCCGTTACCAGTCTGGCATGCATGACTGACTTTATGTTACGCTGCCTTAACCGTCACCCTCGCGTTGTCAAAATGTTGGGTGACAGTCATTACTGGTTGCTGACACTTTTAGACCCCCGCTACAAGGAGAACTTTCACTCTCAAATCCCTGAGGTGGAGAGGTCTACAAAAATGTGGCAGTACCAGAAGGCCCTTGCTGCAGAATTGTTAAAAAAATTCCCATCTGAACACGCTAGCAGCAGAGGTCACAGTTCGTTGACCAACCAAGGCGTACAGGCGAGAGAGACGCAACTCCAATCCAGCAGAGGCAGGGGAACACTGTCAACATTCTGGGACAGTTTTCTGAGACCCCCCCAGCTTACAGACCCTGAGGCGCGGGGTACTCTCACAAGGAGTGGAAAGTTTCAAAAGATGGTGAGGGAGTACCTTGCCGACCGTACCAGCGTCCTCCGTAATTCCTCTGTGCCTTTTAATTATTGGGTATCCAAGCTGGACACTTGGAATGAACTCGCTCTGTACGACTTGGAGGCACTGGCCTGCCCTGCCGCTAGCGTGTTATCGGAGCGTGCTTTTAGCTCCGCTGGGGGAATTATAACTGATAAGCGCACTCGCCTGTCAACTGACAATGCTGACAAGCTGACCCTTATCAAAATGAACAAGGGCTGGATTGGGCGAGACTTCTCATCACTAGAGGTGAGCGGTGGTCGACTAGAACTGTTCGCCAATCTCAAATTTGAGCTGTTTTGGTCGGTGTTCGAGTCGTTTGACGAACGCGAACGATTTGAAAAAAATTCGGCTGTTCGAGGTTATGTTCGATAACTGTTCGTGCACCAAAAGCGTAACTGGATTTTTTCACATCATGCAGGGATTGTCTGCCACTCACTGTATTGTCACAGCCATGGTGGTTGTGGCATTACAGTGATTGCCCAAATCGATGGGAACAGTGTTCACAGTGAAACATGAAAAGTCGGCAATTTAGAACAGACAGAATAGAGCATCACATATAGATTAGAAAGATAGAAACATGTCAGTCACATATATAAGAAGTACAGTGACAGTGTTCGTTACTGTACTTCTCATTTAGTGTTAAAGGATTTATTTAAAAAAATAATAGTGTTTTCATGCACCGTTTCTTTAAAAAAGCCTGTCATCTCGATGTAGCAGAGCTGGAGCCATCCTGGGAACCATGGAAAGGTAAGGATGATGTTGGTTTATTATTTTACTTTTATTGCAGGAGATCGTTGGCTTCAGCTGGAATGGGCCTGATGGTAAGTATGGTTTAATTTAGAACATTAACGAATTATGTGTTTATTTCAATTAAAGGACTTTATTCTGGGTGTTTGTGTTTTTTTTAACTTTGACTATGGGGTTAGTAATGGGGGTGTCTTATAGACGCCTCTCCATTACTAACATGGGCTTCATGTCAGCTGGAATTATAAGCTGACATCAACCCCAGCCCTATTACCCCACTGCCACCGCTACAGGGCAGAGGGAAGAGCGAGGCTAAGTGCCAGAATTGGCGCATCCTATTGATGCTCCATTTCTGGGGCGGCTGACGGCTAGTGTTTCTAGCCTGGGAGGGGGCCAATATTCATGGCACCCTTCCTGGGATATTAATATCAGCCTCCAGCTGTCTGCCCAGCCTTTGCTAGCTATTAAAGTAGGGGGGACCCCACGTCATTTTTTTTTTTTGGGGTCCCCCATTTTAATAGCTAGTAAAGGCTAGGTATTCAGCTGGGGGCTGATATTAGTAGCCTGGGAAGCTCCGTGGGTATTACCCCCTTCCCAGGCTTCAAACATCTGCCCCAGCCGTCTGCTTAACCTCCGCTAGAGACTAAAATTACGGGGAACTCCACGCCAATTTTTTTTTAAATAAATCCTTTATTTTAACACTAAATGACAAGTACAGTAATCAACACTATCACTGTACTTATTATATATGTGACTGACATGTTTCTATCTATCTAATCTATGTGTGTGATGCTCTATTCTTTCTGTTCTAAATTGTCGGGTACCAATGCTGAATTGCCGGCCGGCTTTTTTAGAGAGAGGGTGCATGAAAACACTATTACTTTTTTTAATAAACCCTTTAACACTAAACGACAAGTACAGTAACCAACACTGTCACTGTACTTCTTATATATGTGACTGACATGTTTCTATCTATCTAATCTATGTGTGATGCTCTATTCTTTCCGTTCTAAATTTTCGGGTACCGATGCTGAATTGCCGGCCGGCTTTTTAAAGAGAGTGTATTCTGAGCAGTTTGTCAGCTTTTGGACACCTTTGAAGGTGTTTTCTATGTATTTTTATTTGCCTGCCATTGGTTTTAATGGTGTTCGACGGTGTTCGACAGTGTTCTAAGGTGTTCGATGAACAGTTCCACGAACATCCCGGAGTTCGACGAACCGAACCCGAACACTACGGGTGTGGCTCAACACTACCCATCACCACCAAATGACAGCAGAGTAACATAAAGTCAAATCCATTGTGTTATTTCAGGAGGTGTATTCCCATGTACCGCTTCACACCCACACATGGGTATACGCTTCCTCATTTCGGCTGTATTTTGCTCTTCTCCTTATCCTCAGCTTCCACCACCACTATACCACCAGGGTGACTGTGGTCTGTGTTGCCAGCATTGCAAGTTCCTCCATCCTAATTTCTAGCAGCTTTTGCTTCGAAGGCATAGGCAAAGACTATGGGAGACCCACTCCCCAATAATGGGAATAATGTTTTGAATATGCTGTACTGCATGGCTCTTGTTTGCCAGCATTGCAAGTTCCTCCATCCTAATTTTTGGCAGCTTTTGCTTGGAAGGCATAGGCAAAGACTATGGGAGACCCACTCCCCAATAATGGGAATAATGTTTTGAATATGCTGTCCTGCATAGCTCTTGTTTGCCAGCATTGCAAGTTCCTCCATCCTAATTTTTGGCAGCTTTTCCTTGGAAGGAATAGGCAAAGACTATGGGAGACCCACTCCTTAATAATGGGAGTAATGTTTTGAATATGCTGTACTGCATGGCTCTTGTTTGCCAGCATTGCAAGTTACTCCGTCCTAATTTTTGGCAGCTTTTGCTTGGAAGGCATAGGCAAAGACTATGGGAGACCCACTCCCCAATAATGGGAATAATGTTTTGAATATGCTGTACTGCATGGCTCTTGTTTGCCAGCATTGCAAGTTCCTCCATCCTAATTTTTGGCAGCTTTTCCTTGGAAGGCATAGGCAAAGACTATGGGAGACACACTCCCCAATACTGGGAATAATATTTTGAATATGCTGTGCTGCATGGCTCTTGTAAGGGGCATTAAAATAGTCTTGTTAAGCTACTGTGACCTCCACCACTCTTCCAAGGGGCATTGATATTGTCTTTTTATTCCACTGTGACCTCCATGTCTCATCCAAGGGGCATTACAACCGTCTGGTTAAGCTACTGCAACCTCCACCACTCTTCCAAGGGGCATTAATATAGTCTTGTTAAGCTACTGTGACCTCCACGTCTCTTCCAAGGGGCATTAAAACCGTCTCATTAAACCACTCTGAACTCCACGTCTCTTCCAAGGGGCATTTAAACAGACTTCTTAAGCTACTGCGACCTCCACCACTCTTCCAGGTGGCATTAAATGTGTCTTGTTAAACCACTCTGAACTCCACGTTTCTTCCAAGGGGCATTAAAACCATCTTGTTAAACCACTCTGACCTCCACGTCTCTTCCAATGGGCATTAAAACCGTCTTGTTAAACCACTCTGACCTCCACATCTCTTCCAAGGGGCATTTAAACCATCTTGTTAAGCTACTGAGACCTCCACCACTCTTCCAAGGGGCATGAAAACAGTCTTGTTAAGCTACTGCGACCTCCACCACTCTTCAAGGGGCATTGATATTGTCTTTTTATTCCACTGGGACCTCCACGTCTCTTCCAAAGGGCTTTAAAGCCGTCTTGTTAAGCTACTGTGACCTCCACCACTCTTCCAAGGGGCATTAAAAGCACCTTGTTAAACCACTCTGAACTCGACAGCTCTTCCAATGGGCATTGAAATGTTGTTTTTAATTAACTCTAACCTCCACGACTCTTCCAACGGGCGTTGCATTTCCTCCTAATTTTAGTCAGCTTTTGCTTTTCAATGCATAGGCAAACCCTAAGGGAGACCCACTCCCCAATAATGGGTAGAAGATTTTTAGTAGAGATGAGCGTTGTTCTACTCGAACTGTTCGCCAATCTCAAATTCGAGCTGTTTTGGGCGGTGTTCGAGCCATTCGGCGAACACGAACAATTTGAGAAAAATTCGGCTGTTCGAGGTTATGTTCGATAACTGTTCGTGCACCAAAATCATAACTGGATTTTTTCTCAGTAATGATGAAAATTAATGTTAATACGCAATTTGAGTGTACAGCGGGGTGGGGGGAGGGGCAGGGGATGGATCTCTGCAGGAACAATGAAGATCTCCATTTTTTTTTTCTCTTTCCCGCATTTACAGTGGGGAGGTGCAATCTGTCAGCCTATCAGCAGCGCTCACACGGAGCGAAGTGCTTTTTTTCACACAAGCAAGGGCATGTGTCATTGGCAGTGTATGTCACATGTCCTTGCCCTATAAGACCAAGCCATTTTCCCCGTCACCACCATTTTCTCACTGCTGCAGCTGCGTGTTAGACGGCACCGCTGTTGCTGTGTGCGCTATACCTTGTTAATTTCAAGCCAATTTTCGCACAAATCTACAGATAGCTTGGGAGTAGGGAATAGTTGTGATTGCAGTCCTTTTAAGGACTAGGTTACAGCATTTCCTACGACTTTTATCAGGCAGGTCTGTGCTCTTAAATAGATAGATTGTGGGAGTAAAGACTAATTGTAATTGGAGTCCTTTTCAGGACTAGGTTACATCAGTTCTTATCAGTTTTTGCCAGGCAGGTCTGTGCCAGTGCTGTGCAAGTTTTTTTCACAGCATTTGGCTGAATCTAGCAAAGCTAATCCTTTTTGGCCTATTGCAGAGTGTGTTAGTCAGTGGAGTAGCCTATCTGTGTTGCAAGATATACCACCTGTGTATAGAATACCAATTTTTTTATTGCACCTAGTGAAGTAAAATCTTTTGGGCATAGCATCATTCTATTTGTCCATCTATACTGACCTCCATCAGGTTGCAAATTGAATATATTTTTTTTCTGCATCTAACTCTGAAAAAATATTGGGCTTCTAGCTGTGTGTGGGACTTGTTGTATTAGTCCATCTATACTGACCTCCATCAGGTTGCAAACTGCATATATTTTTTTCTTCATCTACCTCTGAAAAAATATTGGGCTTCTAGCTGTGTGTGGGACTTGTTCTATTAATCCATCTATACAGACCTCCATCAGGTTGCAAACTGAATATATTTTTTTCTGCATCTACCTCTGAAAAAATATTGGGCTTCTAGCTGTGTGTGGGACTTGTTGTATTAGTCCATCTATACTGACCTCCATCAGGTTGCAAACTGAATATATTTTTTTCTGCATCTACCTCTGAAAAAATATTGGGCTTCTAGCTGTGTGTGGGACTTGTTGTATTAGTCCATCTATACTGACCTCCATCAGGTTGCAAACTGAATATATTTTTTTCTGCATCTACCTCTGAAAAATTTGGGCTTCTAGCTGTGTGTGGGACTTGTTGTATTAGTCAATCTATACTGACCTCCATCAGGTTGCAAACTGAATATATTTTTTTCTGCATCTACCTCTGAAAAAATATTGGGCTTCTAGCTGTGTGTGGGACTTGTTGTATTAGTCCATCTATACTGACCTCCATCAGGTTGCAAACTGAATATATTTTTTTCTGCATCTACCTCTGAAAAAATATTGGGCTTCTAGCTGTGTGTGGGACTTGTTCTATTAATCCATCTATATAGACCTCCATCAGGTTGCAAACTGAATATATTTTTTTCTGCATCTACCTCTGAAACAATATTGGGCTTCTAGCTGTGTGTGGGACTTGTTGTATTAGTCCATCTATACTGACCTCCATCAGGTTGCAAACTGAATATATTTTTTTCTGCATCTACCTCTGAAAAAATATTGGGCTTCTAGCTGTGTGTGGGACTTGTTCTATTAATCCATCTATACAGACCTCCATCAGGTTGCAAACTGAATATATTTTTTTCTGCATCTACCTCTGAAAAAATATTGGGCTTCTAGCTGTGTGTGGGACTTGTTGTATTAGTCCATCTATACTGACCTCCATCAGGTTGCAAACTGAATATATTTTTTCTGCATCTACCTCTGAAAAAATATTGGGCTTCTAGCTGTGTGTGGAACTAGTTCTATTAATCCATCTATACAGACCTCCATCAGGTTGCAAACTGAATATATTTTTTTCTGCATCTACCTCTGAAAAAATATTGGGCTTCTAGCTGTGTGTGGGACTTGTTGTATTAGTCCATCTATACTGACCTCCATCAGGTTGCAAACTGAATATATTTTTTTCTGCATCTAGCTCTGAAAAAATATTGGGCTTCTAGCTGTGTGTGGGACTTGTTCTATTAATCCATCTATACAGACCTCCATCAGGTTGCAAACTGAATATATTTTTTTCTGCATCTACCTCTGAAAAAATATTGGGCTTCTAGCTGTGTGTGGGACTTGTTGTATTAGTCCATCTATACTGACCTCCATCAGGTTGCAAACTGAATATATTTTTTTCTGCATCTACCTCTGAAAAAATATTGGGCTTCTAGCTGTGTGTGGGACTTGTTCTATTAATCCATCTATACAGACCTCCATCAGGTTGCAAACTGAATATATTTTTTTCTGCATCTAGCTCTGAAAAAATATTTGGCCTTCTAGCAGTGTGTGGGACTTTCTCTATTAGTCCATCTATACTGACCTCCATCAGGTTGCAAATTGAATATAATTTTTTTCTGCATCTAACCCAGCCAATAGTTTTGGCCTAATACCACAGTTTGGCCACTCAGCTCTGCTCGGTTCCCATCCATTGTTTTTTTGTGCAAACAACTCCAGAGTTGTTAATTAGTTAACCACCAAAATGAGTGGAAAAAGGCCTGCTGCTGGTGGAAAGGGGAATAGGCGTGTTGGGAAGGGGAAAAAAGGTTGTGTCCGTGGGGTAGGTGTTAAAGCAACAGTAACATCTGCAGAAGAAAGACCATCTTCCAGCCAAACTAAAATGTCTACTTCTTTTAGCGGACAATGTGATAAGATCCCTTTCTTACGGCCACGCCAATCGCTACAAATTCCAGATGAGGCACAAAAACAGCAGGTGCTTCAACGGATATCAAGTGCTCCTTTAAGTGGGCTCTCCTCCACGTCAACTTCAACATCACAAATACTCCAGTCCTCAAAGGTGTCACCCCAATCGCACTTGCTTCCTCACAGCTCCCAAATCTCCAGCTGCCCATCTGAGTATGAGGTAGAACAGATGGTTGAGTCTGCAGAGCTGTTTACTCATACTATAGCCTGGGAATCAGAGGTCGACTCCAGCGCTTCTGTGAATCCAGACGAGGAAATGATCTGCACTGATGCCCAGAATCTTTATGAGTCGGATCCAGGACCAGACGCAGAAGGTTCTGACCATAATGTAGACCCTCATTCCCAAACTGTAACTCCTGTTGGTGGAGACAATGAGGAAGACGATGATAAGACTCAAATACCTGATTGGAGCGACAACTTTAGTTTTTTGTCAGGGCAGGAACAGGTTGGCTCTGAGGACGACGGGTGTGATAACGCACAGGGTGATGATGATGAGGTTGGAGATCCCACTTACTGTCAACCCACAGTCAGCCAAGAGATGAGGTCAGCAGAGGAGGTGGAGGAAGATGCTAGTGACGACGAGGTCAGGTTGCGCCTTCCTGGACAGAGACGTAGTACTGGAAGCACGTCAACAACTGCATCCTCAAACACAACTCTGCCTCTCACCACAAGTCGTGGTGGCTCTTCAGGTCGCATGGGTGCTAAGCCTTGCATAGCCTGGGCATTTTTTCAGATCGATAAAGATGACCCAACTCGTGTTATCTGTAACATTTGTCAGCAAAAGCTAAGTAGAGGCCAAAAAATACATAGTTTGAGTACTTCATGCATGAACCGGCACATGGACATGAAGCATAAGTTGCAGTGGGAAGCTCAGTGTGCTGCAATGCGGTCTAGCCGGCCGGGCCAACCACCGTCTGCCATATCTTGTGCATCCGTGGCCTCTTCATCCTCTGTGACTGGGGGGACAGCAGTCACACCTGTTTTGGGGCGCAGACCTGCCACCTCTTTACCCGCAACAGCCAGCGTGATTGGCAGGTCATCATTTTCTTTGGAGGTGGTAACACCAGCTGGTGTTGAGCGCTGTCCGACATCGATAGCACCACCTTTGGATCAAGGCAACCTAACATGTCCGCCTGCATCTTCCTCACAGACCGGCAGTTTGCCGGGGACACCCTTATCAACCCCGTCTAAGCACAATAGCCAGCCCTCGGTCCCTCAGATGTGGACAAGTAAAAGACCATTTCCTCCTAGCCATGAGAAAGCTAAGTGGTTGAATTTCACCATCTGCAAGTTCTTGGCTACAGAAATGCTGCCTTTCCGCCTGGTGGACACAGAGGATTTTCGAGACCTTATGTCCGTCGCAGTGCCCCAGTACCAGATGCCCAGTCGGCACTACTTCTCAAAGAAAGGTGTGCCTGCGCTCCACCAGCATGTCGCTTCTTTGAGAAACTCTGTGTGTGACAGGGTGCATTTCACCACAGACACTTGGACGAGTAGGCATGGACAGGGGCGTTACATGTCGCTGACTGGGCACTGGGTAACTATGGTGACAGCAGGACAAGGGGCTGCTGTCCAAGTCTTGCCGTCCCCACGAGTTGTGCGTCAATCCTCTTTATGTCAAAGTTCCTCCACTGCTTCTGCCTCCTCAACCTCCTCTCGGTCTTCCACCTGCACCCAAAGCCTGTCTGGTCATGCCACAAGCTTTCTAACTGCGCAGAAGGGATCCTGCACACCTCCTTACTATGCTGGCAGTAGGGCTCAACGTCATCAGGCGGTTTTTACATTGAAATGTCTGGGAAATGTGAGTCACACAGCTGAGGAGTTGTGGTCAGCTCTGGAGAACCAATTTCATGAATGGTTGTCTCCACTGGACCTGAAACCAGGGAAGGCCGTGTGCGACAATGCTGCAAATCTGGGTGCGGCCCTTCGCCGGGGCAATGTCACACACGTGCCTTGTATGGCTCACGTGTTGAACCTGGTTGTCCAGCAATTTTTAGCCCACTATCCCAGACTAGATGGCCTTCTGCAGAGGGCACGGTCGCTGTGTGCTCTCTTTCGCCGTTCGCATCCCGCAGCTCAGCGACTTACATCTCTACAGAAGTCGTTGGGCCTGCCACTTCACCGGCTAAAATGCGATGTGCCTACCCGGTGGAATTCAACTCTGCACATGTTGCAGCGACTGTGGCAGCACCGACAAGCCCTGGTGCAATACGTTCTGACATATAGCCTGGGCCAACGAGATCCAGAGGTGGGGCAAATCACGCTGGAGGAGTGGTCTCAGATCAGGGACCTATGCACCCTTCTGCACAGTTTTGAAATGGCGACGAAGATGTTTAGTGCTGACGATGCCATTATCAGCATGACTATTCCGGTGATTTACATGCTGGAGCACATGTTAAACAGAATTCGGAGTCAGGTGGTGGCACAAGAGGAGGTGGAGGAAGTAGAGGAGGAGGAGTTGTATGCGGAAGGGCTAACATCTGCAAGGTCCAGACGGTCGGCAGCACCAAGGCGGCAGGCATGTGAGGGTGGGGGAGATGGTTTTACCAGGGCGCATGGTAGCAGCCAAACTAGTGAGGAAGGTGCAGGAGCCCAGGAAGAAGTGGAGGACGAACTGATGGAAGACTCATCAGATGAGGGAGACCTTGATCACATTTTTGTTGTGCGAGGTTGGGGGGAGAGGACAGAGGAAGGAAGCATGATTGTTACCTCGCCACCAACACAACAGGGACTTGGTGCTCCTGGATGCGCAACACACATGAGTGCCTTCTTGCTGCACTACCTGCAACATGACCCTCGAATTGTGAGAATTAGAAATAATCCTGACTACTGGGTTGCCACACTGTTAGATCCCCGGTACAAAAGTAAATTTGCAGAAATTATTCCTGCCATAGAAAGGGATGCACGCATGCAGGAGTATCAGCAGAGACTGTTGCAGAATCTTACATGTGCTTTTCCACAAAATACCAGTGGTGCACGTAGTGAATCTCACAGTTCCAACTTGCCAACCGTGGGACCGTCAAGTGTTCAGCACTCAAACCGTAACAGAACCACAGTATCTGCTGGTAACATCAATTTTGCGGAATCATTTCACCACTTTTTTAGCCCATCCTTTGCAAGGCCACAGGAGACAAGAAGTCTGACACATAGTCAACGCCTAGAGACGATGGTACAGGAGTATCTCCAAATAAACATTGAAGCCACGACTGTGTCACTGGACCCTTGCTCTTTTTGGGCTTCCAATCTGGATAAATGGCCGGAGCTAGCCACTTATGCCTTGGAGATCTTGTCATGCCCCGCAGCCAGCGTTCTGTCTGAACGTGTGTTCAGCGCTGCTGGTGGTGTGCTGACAGATAAGCGCACGCGGCTCTCCACTGATAATGTAGACAGACTCACGTTCATAAAGATGAACAAATCATGGATCCGAAACGAATTTTCTACCCTTGTGTCATCCTGGGGAGAGTAAAAGCTTGATGATTGGTTAAAATCACCCTACCAACCGTTTTAAGCTTTCAAATTACTAATCATGTTTATCTGTATCTTGGCTGGAAAATAATTTGGGCTTTGTAGCAGTGTGCAGCACTGATTCTATTAGGCCATCTATAATAAGCTCCACCAGATTTAAAATTAATAATAATTTTTAGCTGCATCTAGCCCGGAAAATAATTTTGGGGCTCCGAGATGCGCAAGACACATAAGTGCCTTCTTGCTGCACTACCTGCAGAATGACCCTCATATTGTCAGAATTCGAAGTAATCATGACTACTGGGTTGCCACACTCTTAGATCCCCCAAACTTTTCGATCAACCTTTTCATTTTAATAAAGACCAAAAAAATGGTCATTTTTGAAATAATAAGCATTAGCAGGTTGTTAGAAACTGAAATCAAACAGTTTTCAACTCAAAACTTTATTCTAGGTGATGTTACATTTTCACATAGGACCCCTTGTTCGAAAGGAGCTTCTGAACTCTCTCGTCCATTGAATTTGTCAGGTTTTGGATGGTTTCTGCTTCAATTGTTTTGCATGAGGACAGAATACCCTCCCAGAGCTGTTGCTTAGATGTGAACTGCCTCCCGCCATCATAGACACTCCTTTTAATGATGCTCCAAAGGTTCTGAATGGGGTAGAGGTCAGGGGAGCATGGGGGTCACACCATAAGTTTGTCCCCTTTTATGCCCATATCAGCCAGAGATGCAGATGTTTTATGAGCAGCATGAGATGGTGCATTATCATCCAGAAAAATGATCTTGCTGTGAAATACACGGTTCTTCTTCTTGAACCATGGCAGGAAATGCTGTTTGAGAAAATCCACATACATTATGGAGTTCATCTTTAGCGCCTTCAGGGATCCTAAAGGGGCCGACAATCTCTTTCCCCATGATTCCAGCCCAAAACATTACTCCACCTCCTCCTTGTTGGCGCTGTAGCCGTGTTTGCGTGGGGTGTCCATCAACCAGCCATCCTCCACTCCATCCATCTGGACCATCGAGCGCTGCACGGCACTCATCCGTGAACAAAACAGTTTTGAAATCAGTCTTCATGTAATGTTTGGCCCACTGGAGCCGTTTCTGCTTGTGTGAAGTGGATAGAGGAGGTCGACAGGATGGCGTATGCACAGCTGCAAACCTCTGAAGGACCCTGCATCTTGTTGTTCGGGGGACGTTGGAGGCACAAGCAGCTTCAAAAACTCGTCTGCTGCTATGACAAGGCTTTTTTGCCGCTGCTCTTTCAACCTGACGTAATTGCCTGTAGGAAAGAGTCCTCAATTTGCCCTTATCAGCACGCACACGTGTGTACTGTGAATCAGCTACATACTTCTTGATTGCCAAGACACTTCATCCTGATCATCGCACAATGTTGATTGTAGTCATGCCTTGACCTAAACACTCCACAATTTGTTGCTTCTCAGCAGCCGACACATCCTTTTTCTTTCCCATTTTGGCAGATAATGTAGGCTGCTTAATAATGTGAGACAGCCTTCTTAAGTAGTCTTGCCTTTCATTGGACACACCTGCCAAACTAATTAGCACAGGTGTCTGCAATTGCTTACAGTGATATAAAGAGCCCTGACACACATCACCATCAATGACAAACAAACAAATTCTTCCCTTATCACTCCTAAACACTTTTTGCATAATAATTTGGAACACAGTGTACATGTGCTTTTCCACAAAACACCAGCGGTTCACGTAGTGAATCTTACAGTTCTAACTTGCCAACCGTGGTCTGTATGGAGTTGTTCAATAAAGGGCCCAAAATTAAGATAACATAGATGGGAGAGGTCTCTATGAATAGGAATTCCTAAGTATTTGATACCCTGTGAGGGCCAGGCAAAGGGAAAGTTGGACTGGATGGAATCCTATATGGATTTGGGGAGGGAGACATCGAGGGCCTCAGACTTCGCTGCATTGATTTTAAAATTTGACCATGTAACAAAGTGATCTATTTCAGCCATAACAGCATGGATGGATATATGTGATTGAGTGATATATACTAGGACATCATCAGCAAATAGAGAGCACTTGTACTCGGTGCCTCCCACCTCAATCCACCTAATATTGGGGTTATGGCGAATTGATGAGAGCAGGTGCTCCGTCACTAGGATGTATAAGAGAGGGGACAGAGAACATCCCTGCCTTGTCCCATTGGTGACTGTGAAAGGCGATGAAAATGTTCTGACGCGCCCCCTGGGCCTTGGGACACCCGGAGCCGGACCCTTTTTGGTGGATGCTGGTGGTTGTAGTCTCTGTGGCGGCAACCCGGTTCCGTGGCTCAGGGAGGTCAAACCAGTGGCGGAACTATTTATGTGTTTTTGATGTTTAAATGTCCGACTACGCCACCCGTGGATTGCGGTCAGAGTGAACCGCCGCTCCAGGGCAGACCGCTGAGGCTGGTGTTGTGGGTGCAGCAGAGCGTAGCATAACTCCCCACGGGAGGAGTATAGCCTCAGGGCAGTGTATGCGGAGGATGGGGGTGATGGTGCAGGGCAGCAGCAGTAATGACACGGAGTCAGTGATGCAGTCCAGGGCCTTTACTCACAGTTCTTATAATCCAGACCACGTCTGCAGGTAACGGCTGCCCACGTCGTACTGTGCTCACCAGGTGAGGGGCTCAGACAACTCCCAGATAACTTTAGAGTGCTTCACAGGACCCCCTTTGTGTGTCCTTTGTCTGGCCTTTCTTACCGACCCTTCTGTCCGGCTGCCTCGGGCCTCCTCTTGGAAAACTTGGCGCCAGTTTCCCTGACCCTATGTGGTGCCTTCCTAGCGGGTGTAGCGAGGGGCTGCGCCACATAAAATGTCACAGCCTCCTGTTTCTAGCTGAGGGTCGTTTCCTGCCTCCACTAGTTTCGGGGACCGGTCTCCCCCTTTGGCCTGACCCCTCCACGCAGGTGGATTCGGGCGTGCGGTGGCGACTCGCCCGTCCGCACCCCTGAGATCCCTTCGTTCCTCGTTCCTGGAGCCTTCTCCGCTCCTCTTCCTTCCTTCTCCCTCTTCCAGGCCTGGGCCTCTGTTACTAGGCCCGCCTCCGGAGCAGAGCTCATGCAGAGCCCCTGCTCCCTGCCACTTCTGCTCAGACTTCTCTGCACTGAACTAAGATGGTGCCCACCTTTTATACTCCCTTCTCAATGCACCCAGGAACTGCTTCCTCCCTGCTCCTGCACTACAGGGTTCCCCTTCCTCAGTGTTCCCTCCCCCCACTCCAGCCAGGGACAGGGACTGTCGTGCCCATCTCAGGGGCATATTGGTCGCCCTGCCCCACGGCAATGTGGTGTAATGCATGCAGGTGTCGGGTCCTGATCCACACTACATCCTTACCTGAGAGTGAGATATCACACCTATGGGTGAGGTGCAATACCTCTGTAGCAACCGAGCCCTCAGGGTGCTACAGTTCCATTTATCTTCAGCCTAGGTGACGTATTGCGATACAGGGCCGTGATTTTGGCTATAAAAGGGTCCCCTAGACCCCTACCCCAAGCTTTTTAAGAGAATCATATATGGCGTGCCAGGAGACTCTATGGAATGCTTTCTCAGCATCCAACGAGAGTATCTAATTACAAATTTTTAACTGCATCTAGCCCAGGAAATACTTTGTGCCTAGTAGCAGTGTCTGCTAGTCAGCGGATTATCCCGGCTGTTAAGCAAGCTACACCACCTGTAGTTTGGACACTTCATTTTTTCAAAGGAAATGCTTCGGGACCACGGGATACTCAGTGAAGAGCATCAGGAGGCACCCCAAGGCATAGGGGCTCGGACTGGCAGTAGGATGCCTTGCGGTGGACAGCCGAGCTCGATCCTTATAAAAGCTTTTTAACTGCAGCAGCTTTAGTGGACGCTACTGGAGCTGGAATTACGCGGCTGCTGGCATGAGACTTGCCCTCCAATAGATCCTTGTAAATGGATTTAAAGTGTATTTATTCAAATTAGAGAGACAATTTAAATTAAAAAGCTTAGAGCTGCCTCCACCACAGGGGGGCTTGCTCGACCCACCAGCGGACAGGCACCAGTATTGGGAGAGGGGGGCTGGCCGTCAGGGTTCACCGCGGCTCTGGCACAAACCCGGCGACACGGAGGTGGCACGGGCAGGAGCGGACTGAACGTGTCGGCTTCTCACTTTTTGGATTTTAGAAGGGCATGACATGCCTATATCTGTGTCTCCCCCTCCTTTTACTCCTCCACCTCTTTTCTTTTCGCATGACTATATGTACTTGTCACTTTTCCATGTGTTAGTTGTGTCTTCTGAGCAGTTTGTCAGCTTTTGGACACCTTTGAAGGTGTTTTCTATGTGTTTCTATGTGTTTTTGTTTGCCTGCCATTGGTTTTAACGGTGTTCGAAGGTGTTCGACGAACAGTTCGACGAACAGTTCGGCGAACACACGGGTGTTCGACGAACCGAACCGAACTCGAACACTACGGGGGTGGCTCAACACTAGTTTTTAGTACGCTGTAATCCACGTCTGTTTCAAGGGGCATTGCAGTTCCTCATAATTTTTGGAAAGCCTTCCATTCACTGCTTAGGCCAACAGTGTACAGGAGACCCAGTTGCTATAAATGGAAAAAACAGTTTAGTTAAGGCCCTCTGATCTCCATGTCACTTCCAAATGGGAATTGGAGTGCCTCGAAACTTTTGGTAGGCATTGCACTCACTGTATGTCCTATAACTGTGCAGCCAAACCGCTCCTTTTGGTACAGAAACATTTCCTACAAGACATGTGTGGTTGACTGGCCTGATATTGATGTGAATGGTCCCTGTTCCTCCTGTTCTTTCTCCTTTGCCACCACCTCATCCATCATTCATCACCTGAAGCTTTGTTTTAATGGGAGTCATAGAACTGGGATAGTAGTGTAGCACCCTGAGGATTCGGCTGCTACAGGGGTATTGCACCTCAGCCAGAGGTGTGATATTCCACTCCCGGGTAAGGATGGAGTGTGGAACTGAGCTCAGTCAGCTGCATGCACTACACACATCCCATTTCCGAGGAACAGACCAACGGTACTCCCACTTAGAAATGTGCAGGTACGACCGAGTCTGTTCCTGGCTGGAGTGGGAGGGGGGTGGTACATCCCAGTAGTGTAGGGGCAGATAGGGGGAGCAGCCTGGGTAAAGATAGGAGCTCATTGGGTGCTGGTCACCTGAGCTCACACATAGAGGGAGTATTTAAGGTGGGCACCATCTAAGATCAGGGTCAGTCAGCCACAGTCAGTCAGTCTGTGAGAAGTCAGAGGAGAAGAGCAGAGCAGCCCCAGAGCAAGAGTGAGAGAGGAGAGTAAGAAAGACCCAGAGGGGGAGACAGAAGGAACTCTGAGAACCCAAGTACAACCCCAGGGTGAAGAGTTGGCAATAGGGTACCGGATCCCAAACTGGTGGGGGCTAAAGCATACCTCAGCCAGAGACCGGAGGCCGTGGGCAGGATCTGCCACGGCCACCCACCACATCAACCCTGAAGGCAGACCACGTGTAGGGTCAGGGAACCCAAGGCCAAGGGTCTCCCAACAGAAGGCCCGAGGGAGCTGGACCTAGGTGGATCCCTGGTGGGGACGGCCAGAAGAAAGGACAAGAAGGAGGGCTCAGGGACACGCTCCGGACTTGCTTGGGGGTTGGCTGAATCCAGGACCTGGTGGACGCAGCACGGCTCGGGTGGTCACTCAAGGCCGGAGTGACCGGAACATCTGCAGTAAGTAAACACCCTGAACTGCACAACCCGACTCTGTCTTTAATTACCATCTACGCTGCACCACCACAACCCCCATCCTCTGCACCTGACCCCCTGAGGCCATACCCCTCCCGTTGGGGGTTATACCATCTAAAGCTGCACCAACACCATCAGCCTCAGCGGACCCTGCTGCAGCGGCGGCCGTAGTGACCGCAATCCAACGGGTGGCGTAGTCGACATAACGAACTTTAGTAACATCAGTAAGGACTGCCACACACTGAGCTTGACACCCTGGGCACGGACCGGGTCACAGCCACTCGGAGACTACAACCCCCATCTGATCCGGCTCCGGGTATTCCCCTAAAGAATATGGCCCAGGGGGCGCGTCAGTAGCAGGAAAACATCCAGCAATCCTCGGAGGAGGTAGGATATGCGCCAAAACGCTGACCACCTCAGGCCTACTACATACATGCGCTTGCATTCCAAGGAACAGAAAGCTAAGGAGATGGATGGCCTCATGATCATTAATAATTTACTCATTGTGTAGGAGGCTGACCACTGCTGCTGTCTACCTTCTGAGCTTTGTGTTGAATCCTGATTGACCCAGGACCCAGGACCCGCAATCCTCTATGTCTGGAGGACGTGTTGCATCCCAGTGTCCAACTGTGTCCCGGCTTCCAAAATATTAACCCAGTGTGACGACGTCAGTGAGATGGACCATCCCTGGCCACATTTACTTGTCCACGTGTTTGTCGTTAGGCTGTCCTTCAAATAGGGGTGGCTGGGGACCGTTTATGGACACTCGGCCGCCCCCTGGCGGCTGGTGACCAAGCGTGGACACCCGGCCACCGGGCGGCTGGGGACTGAGTATGGATACCAGGCTGCCGACGCAGCCATGACGTGGTGGCCAGATTGCCGCCGAGGAGGCCATGACGCAGCCATGACGTGGTGGCCAGATTCCGCCTCCACATGCCTAAAAAGACCAATTTCTAGTGCAAGCAAGCAAGCAGTATGGTATTGCAGCCCGAGGGTGGGTGGGTGGCAGGCTGCATTCTTGCGCTTGCATTGCAAGGAATGGGGGAGCTACAATTGAACAGTGCCCTGGGACAAGGACTTGCACGGTGATAGTTGCAAGTCTGCATCTTCTGATGCGGCAAGGATCACTTCTGATGGGCACACTTTTAGGCAGTGACCTGGGTGTCAGAGATGCTTCCAGGGGTCTTCCCCATGCTGTTCCCATGTCTTTTCAGCACTGTATGCATGTGTCACACAGCACATGGCCAGATAAGGTTGTAAAATGTTAAAATGACATTTCCCAGTGAATGCATTTGTCACAGTTGAAAGCAATACAAAAGTGCAAAAACGCATAAAAAATGCTACTTGTGAACATAGCCCAAGGTGTGGAGGAGTATTTTTGTTTTTCGTTATTTATTTTACCTTATACACAAGTCTTTACCCTGGAAAGGAAGTTCCTTAACATACTTCACAGGAAAACCATTTCAGTTTCGTTTTTGAACGTTTTATTGTGAGCCCGTTAAGGTGGCTTAATACCTCTGACCACGTTGTTGACAGCAGTGACCTGGGGTCAGAAATGCTTCCAGGGGCGATCCCCATGCTGCCCCCATGTCTTTTGAGCACTGTCACTATAGTTTTGGGCACTTTTTAGGCTTTCTACAGACTGCCGGGAGTGCCGCCACAAAAATGCTCAGGTCTCCCATAGACTAACATTGGGCTCGTTGCTCGGGTCGAGCACCCGAGTATCACGGTGAGCTCGGCCCGAGCTTCGAGCACCCGAGCATTTTAGTGCTCGCTCAACACTAGTTGATATCTTTTAATGGCTAACTGAAAAGATGATAACACATTGCATGCTTTCAAGACTACTCAGGTCTGATGAAGAGAACTAAGTAGTCTCGAAAGCTTGATATATGTTAATAATATTTTCAGTTAGCCATTAAAAGGTATCAACCACTGAGAACTCTCAATTTTGACTATTTTAGCTTTTGTCAACTTTTAAATCAGGAAAATGATCTATTATCACATGTATGTGATTGTAAAAATATGTGTACCTTTTATTTCAGTGTCTGGTGTGACCCCTTTTGCAGCAATAACTACATATAAATGTTTTTGGTAATTGTTAATTAGTCCTTCACATCGGCTTGGGGGAATTTTCCTTTTCTTCTTGTAAATCTGCTCTAACTCTGTTATGTTGAGTTTATGGTGAGTTTTTTTCCCATGAACTACTCGATTTAGATCCTTCAACAGCATTTCTATAAGATTAAAGACAGGTCTTTGACATAGCCATTCCACAATGTAACTTTATTTATTTATTTTTTATTTATTTTACTTTACTCACTTATATAGCGCCATTAATTCCACAGCGTTTTACAGATATTATCATCACTGTCCCCATTAGGGCTCACAATCTAGATTCCCTATCAGTATGACTTTGGAGTGTGGGAGGAAACCGGAGAACCCGGAGGAAACCCACGCAAACACTGAGAGAATATACAAACTCCTTACAGATGTTGTCCTTGGTGGGATTTGAACCCAGTACCCCAGCTCTGCAAGGGTATAAATCTAGCATAATATTTAATGAATGTCCGGAAAGGGTTTATTTAGTGAAGAATCCAAAATCATCAATTCTGGATTAACTAACAGATATTATCCTACTTGGTCTCTGACCCATGCAACTAAAATTGTTGATTCTAAACCAAGAAACACTGATTAATAAAAGTGTCAAAATGCACAATGTGAACACCACCATGCAAATAAACTTACTCTAGTACTTAGGCTGCCTGCCCACTATGCGTTTTTCAAGCGTTGCGGAATTTCCACAGCGTAAAAGCTTTAAAAACGCTTGGTAATACGTGCCCCATGGTCCCCAATGAAAATCCGCATGTTCTGTGCACATGCTGCGGAAATTTCCTCAGCGCATTTTCTGTGCGGAAAAATCCGAAGAATGTCCATTATTTGTGCGTTTCCGCATGCGGATTTGAGGTCACAATGCATTTGAAAAACGCAAGTCAAATCCGCATGTAAAAACGCTGCAAATCTGCTTAAAAAACGCGTGTAAAATCCGCAAGCGTTTTTACTGCCAAGGACATGCAGAAACGCTGCAGAAATTTTCTGCTTCAATTTTGCATCAATTCTGCATCGTGGTCACATAGCCTTACTTATAACATTCATTTTCCAGCAATTGGTAACATTGTTAAAATGAGATTGCATATTTTGAGGATAACATTATGGATTCCATTTTGGAGACTGGTAATAGAATTGTTACACGCAAAGCCCCAACCATTGGTAGCCATCTCTCACCCAGTCTATACAATCCAGGTGTGAACACAAACCATCCTGGCAATTGGTTGCCCATCAATGGTGTCCACAAACGTGGACAAACATCCTGCAAAACATGCCCACATGTTGTGAAAACATCTACATTTACTAATTGTGACAATAGTAAACGCTTTAATATTAACAGTATTTTAAATTGTAATTCCGATCAGGTTATCTATATTATTGAGTGTAAGGTTTGTAAATTAAAATATATAGGCTCTAACACGAGGAAATTCAAATCCAGAATAAGAGAACATTCTTATGATGTCATTCATCCATCCAGCCCTCACATATCCAATGTATCAAAACATTTTGTTAACAGCCACAACAGACAAATTTCCAGTGTCTCTGTGTATGCCATTGAATATGTCCCAGAGCACATTGGAGGTGGTAATTGGGAAAGAATGCTTCACAATAGAGAAGCATATTGGATTTTTTCTCTAAATACCCGGGCACCCTCTGGATTAAATCTTGGAAGAGAAGCAATGTTACATTATCACACTTTGGTATTAGGAATTTTCTGACATACTGTACTTTAATGTTTTTCATGTATTGTTTTTATTTACAATGTTGTCCCTGTATAATATTGTATATATTTGGCATATTGCATTGCATGTGCATTGTTTGCTGGTATCCACCCAGCTTTTCTCTTTGCTTTTCTGGTATCCACCCAGCTTTTCTCTTTGCTTTTCTGGTATCCACCCAGCTTTTCTTTTCCTTGCAGCTATGCTGTTATCCACCCAGCTTTCCTC
The DNA here is from genome assembly GCF_046119375.1 of Phyllobates terribilis. Taxonomy (NCBI): domain Eukaryota; kingdom Metazoa; phylum Chordata; class Amphibia; order Anura; family Dendrobatidae; genus Phyllobates; species Phyllobates terribilis. Next base: position 210,695,107 of record NW_027362771.1, read on the forward strand.
TTTCTTGTAACCTTGCTGATATCCACCCAGCTTTTCTATTCCTTGTAGTTTGTATGTGATTTTAGCCTTGAGCCTGCACACCTGCTGTATGTTTAATCAATTCACATTGTTTTTTAAGGTTCCTCCCTGTCCTTGGCACTCATTCAAACTAAGTCTAAGAACTAAGATAGCACTCAAAATGCGTCTGGTGACCCGAAAGTTCCCTGCTCACGCCTTAGATTGTTGGTGTGCAATTGTTAATTTTTTTGTCAAATAGTTTTAATATTTTGCAATAAAGGAATTTGTTTTATATACAGGGCCGCCATCAGGGCATTACTGCCTTTACAACTGTATGGGGCCCGGTGAACAGAAGCAAAAAGTGGGGGCCCGGCCAACCCGGGCTCGTAGGCCCCGTGCCCCCGGCCATCCTGGGCCGTCCCCCTCTTTGCCTCTACTCCCCGGGCCTCAGGGAGTCAGGGGCAACAGTTCATACCTTAATGTACCCAGCGGCCGGAAATGAGTTCTATACCTTTAAACCGTCGCCCGGTGCATCATGGTCCTGACGCAGGTCATGTGACATGTTGCGCGCTCACTTTCATTTTGGAGCAGAGTTGCAGCGTGCCACATGTGCATTGGGACCCGGGACAGGCAGGCAGACTTTGGCGGCGGCAGGAGGAGGTAGGCAGAGTGAGTGTCAGTGTCAGTATGTGTGTGTGTCAGTGTCTGTGTGTGTGTGTGTCAGTGTCTGTGTGTGTCAGTGCAGTGTGTTCGTGTCTGTGTGTCAGTGAGGAGGCCACAGTGGCAGCAGTGGGCAGTGTATGAGGACTGGAGGAGGCTGGTGGTGGGTTTCTGGCCCTGTGAGGGAGCATTTCTGGTGCTGTGAGGGAGCTATTTCTAGGCCTTTGAGGGGGCTATTTCTGGCCCTGTGAGGGAGCTATTTGTGGCTGCGGAATTGGGGGTGGAGCCTGGGTGGAGTCTCTTGGGGGCCCCAAAATTTTACCAGTATGGGGACCCGAAATTCCTAGTGGCAGCCCTGTTTATATATACCTGGATCAGAAACTGGATCTCCCCTTCTTCGCCAATTCTAAAAGTTGACATACTTATGCTACTCACAGATATGTGAAATTATAACACAAAGCAAGCTTTCAAGCTTTCGAGACAGTTTGTTTCCAATAAAGAGACCTAAGTAGTCTCAAAAGATTACTGCGTGTTATATTTTCAGTTAGCCATTAAAAGGTAGTATCAACCACTGAGGACTCTCAATTTTGATTATATTAGACTTTGTCAATTTTTAAATGAGGAAAATGATCCAATATCACATGTTTGTCAGTAATAAATGTATTGTGAACCTTTGCTTTCATTATTTGATGTGATCCCCATGTGTACCAATAACTGCATTTAAATGTTTCTCCTATTTGTTGATAAGTCCTGCACATTGTCTTGGAGGAATTTTAGCCCATTTCTTCTTATAAAACAGCTTCCACTGGAATCAGGTCCTTCAAGATCATTTCTATAAGGCTGTGGCCCCACTATCAGTATTCGGTCAGTATTTTTTCTCAGGAGTGGAAGCCAAAACCAGATGAAGAACATTGAGAGAGAAGGTATAATAGAAACAAGTCACCAATTCTGAATTCGTCACCCACTCCTGGTTTTGGCTCCCACTCCTGAGAAAAAATACTGACCAAATACTGATAGTGGGGCCATGGCCTTAGAATAAAGAAGTTGTTCACAACTTTTTATTATCCCCCAATGCATTCCCCCAGCCCCTGAGGGATTTTGTAATTACCTAGTGTTGCAGATACTGCCTGTGAGCAGCGCTACCACGGGCCTCTCACAGGCATCAAGTGACCCACCACTGATGTCACGTCAAATGAGGCGTGACATCAGTGATGCAGTCCCCGAGGTGGATGCTGGGTTGTGGGCGGGGTTACCCCAAGTGTCACACCCAGCATCCTTCATAAATAAATCATAATAAAATGTAGTGAACAATCCCTTTAAAATCAGGATTTTTTAAACTCAAAACTTCATCAAGTAAAAAATGATAAAGTCTAATATTTTTGACTTGATTTATTTTATTTGGTGAAGGGTTCACAAAAGTTTAAGAGCCATGTAATTAAAAAAATATCTGGTCCTTAGGAAGTCGCAGCAATAACTTGTAATTGCTTTTTATATGACTTTATCAGTCTCTTACATGGATCTGGAGAATTTTTCGCCCACTTTTCTTTACAACTTTGCTTAAGTTCATGGAGGTTTGTGGGCATTTATTTACGCACCGCTTTGTTAAGCTTTCAATTGGGTTAAGGTCTGGAATTTGACTGGGCCATTGCAACACCTTGATTCTTTTGTTATTTTAGAAGTTTTAATGTAGATTTGATGGTGTGGCTGGGATCATTGTCCTGTTACCTAACCCATTTTCCACCAAGCTTTAGATTTTGGATAGATAACCTCACAATTAACTATAGAATGTTTTGGTATACAGATTAGTTCATGGTTGACTCAATGAATGCATTGTGCTCAGGTCCTGTGACTGGAATACAAGACCAAATTATTACACCATCCATAGCAATGCTTGACTGTTGGCATGAGGTCTTTGTGCCAATAAGCTATGTTTGTTTTTTGCCAAACACAGGCAAGACATTTTGGCCAAACATCTCTACTTTGGTCTCACCTGTACAAAGGACACTGTTACTGAAGTCTTATGATTTGTTCAGATGCAAATTTGCAAACTTTAGCCATGCTGCAGAGGCTTTCTCCTGGCAACTGTTCTAAACAAGCTATACATTTTCAGTTGTTTTGTAATTTTATTGTCATAAACTTGAACATTTACCATGCTTAACGAGGCCTTCAAAGTCTGTAGCTATTGGGTATTTATTGTTTTTTTTTGCAAATTCTCTGAGTATTGCATGGTTTTGATTACATAAAAAGTGTGATATCACCTAGGATATATTTAAAAAGAAGAATTAATATAATAGTCTATACTGGTTTTTACTAGCGTACTAGTTTTCATTAATAAATCTTGTAGCAATAACTCTTTTGTGATAGTGAATTTAAATGTTTAAATGTTAATTTTAGCTTATTTGGTACATACAAGACCAATTCTCTTCTTCTACTTATATATGATGTTCTTTTTTACATGAAACCTAAAGTAATTGCACATGAGCTACTTCTTAAACCATATGAGCATTAAGTTCATGAAGACAGTAGCTATGATTCTTTAAAAACCCTTCCTTAAATTATACTAATTAAATATTCATCAATTTTACATCGTTAGTTCAAATTCTGCATACTTTTTCATCATTAAAGTAGCCCAGGGTAATAACTTCTTTAGCACTCAAGACTTTTTGAGGCACAATTTTCAATTTCTTTAATGACATTAACATTGTTCTGGGATTTGTGCAAATGCATGCAAATATATCACATCTGAACTTGTTTTTTCCTTGTTATAATTTGGAATTCAAGTTTCAAACATTATGTTTCAAATTATTATTTAATTTCCTACCTGTGTATTATACTTAAAGGGGTTTCCCAGATAAATATAATTTTAAATACCACCTAGGATTCTTTGAAAATAACAATAAATACAGGATGGAATATAGTGCATTATCAGAGAAACATCCAATGACACACAGTTCTGGTCACCTGATGTCATCACGTCTAGCTCTGGCACAGATCACTAGGAGGCCTGCGCTGGATTCATGTGGGTAACACTAAGAGAGTATGGCAAGCCCCTGTTGAAGATTTTATTTAGCCTGGACAACTGCTTTAAATCATAAATGTTCAGCTCTGACATTTGTAAGTACCTGAAAGTAGAGGAGATGTTCAATTCCTACTTGTCTGTCCCTACGACATATTGACAGAAAGCAGTGTACATTTATATTCTCACTGCTCACAACTGGATAAAGACAAGATCTAGTCATAGGTGGACTCTTACAATCCCTTATATGGGATGCATTGGGGATAACCTTGTTATCTATGAAGAGGCCAAGAAGATCAAGGTGACATGCACATGAGATTTTAACCCCTCCACAACATTTCACATATCGGTACGTCCTATTTTGCATTGCGTTCCGGAAAAAAGACGTACCGGTAAGGCCTGGCGATCCTTGGGGCACAGGAGCGGTAACTGCATGATCGCCACTGGGAACTTAAGTGATAGCCGAGCTCCAGATGTCACAGGCTGATTAACCCACTATATGTTAAGATAAAAGAGCGATCGCAGCATTTGGAAGGCTAGGAGAGGGAGGGGGCTGTATCGCTGTAATCGTCCTGACCTAAACATATAAAGTTGTCTTATGACTTTTACCACATGGAGAGTGGCATTAAAAAAAACAAACAAAAAAAACTTAATTGCTGATTTTTGTTCATTTTACTTCCAAAAAATCGGAATATAAAGCTATCAAAAATGTTATGTGTCCATATTTTTAAGTGTCTTTTTAGGCATGCACAAAAGTGCAGTTAGCCACAGTTTTTCCCACATCTAAAAAGAAGGACACCGCTGAACAGAGGCAAGACAGATTCCAGAGTTACTCTGCTGCCTCATTATAGTGAATGGTTCCATTAGGGGTTTCATCTGAATCATGTTATTTGAAGATTTAGATGGAAACCTCGATGTAAGTGATCAGCGTGGAGCGCAGGATAAATGTGATCCAAAATTGTATGTAAAATGTTCCCAATTTAAAGCTTCAACTCAATCCACAATAAAACAAGTCCCCACTCAGGTCCATCATCTGTCAATGAAAATAAAAGAATATTGGAGGCTTTCACATTACATGTAGCACAAAGGCGCTATGGCTCCTCACCCCCAAAAAGAAAATTCTTTAAAATCTGTGCTCCCAAATCCAAAAGCTGCTCTTCCATCTGAGCCCCAAAGTCTGCATAAATCACATTTAGTGTCCACATTTTTGGCATTTCTGTAGCGATGAGAGTCTGCCTAATTTAGTGATTGCGTGTCTCCCGAAGCACGAGGTGGGCACAATGTACTTGGCACTACAATGTACGGCAACTGCAACGTACTGGGCACTGCAATGGCAGATTTTCAATTTTCACTCAGCAATATCCACTACTGCTTTTTCAAGAAAAACTCATGGAGTCAAAATTGTCACTACACCGGTAGATAAATTCCCAGAGGGGTATAATTTCCAAAATGAGGTCAGTTGAGGCAGAATTCTGTTCTTCTGGCACTTAGGGGCTCTGTACATGGAGTCCGCAAATTATTCTACGAAAATTTGTTCAAAAGTCAAATAGAGCTTCTTCCCTCCTGAATCTCGACATGTGGCTAAGCAGTATTGTGCAGCCACATATGGAGCATTACTTAGTTCCAGCAGAAATTGTGTGACAAATTTTGGTGGCATTTTTACCAAATTCATGATGTGAAATTGTAAAATCGGGGACTAAAACAACATTTTTGTGGTAAAAATGTAATTATTTTTTCTTCACCGCCCAATGTTATAAAATTCTGTGACAAACCTGTGGTGTCAGTATGATCACTGGACCCTTAAATTAATTAATTGAGAGGTGTAGTTTGTAAAATGGGGTCACTTATGGGGGGGGGTTCTGTTGTTCTAGTATCTCAGGGGCTCATAATATAACATGGAACCCGCAAACCATTCCAGGAAAATTTGCACTATAATATGGTGCTCCTTCCCTTCTGAGATTTCCACTGTGCCTGAAAAGTACGAGGGTCAGTCAATAAGTAATGCCTCCTATTTTTTTTCTCCTTAAATAAGGTAGTTGTGTTAAATATTTGAATTTGGCACAATTCCTCAAACCTTCTTCTCCAATCCACAGCAATTGCTACTTCCTGCACCAACAGGTGGCAGGACTGTATCCGTTTGCAAAATGGCTGACATCGATGTTCGTATTAGACAACGTTCTGTGATTGAATTCTTGCATGCAGAAGGTGAAACGCCCATTAGAATTCATGAGAGACTGAAAATGTGATGCAACAGTGGATGTCAGTACTGTTAGACGATGGGTTCATCGCTGTAACACAGCTGAAGGGCCATCACCGTTGGCTGACAAAATGCGGAGTGGCAGGCCAGTAACCGCAGTGACTCCAAGCAACAGTCAGCGAGTCGATGACATCATTCGTGGTGACCGCCGGGTGACTGCAGATGAATTGTGTGGCATTATCTGCCTCAGTAAAGGCAGTGTGATGAAAATTATTGGACAACTGGGATACAGAAAAGTTTGTGCACGATGGGTCCCAAGAATGCTTTTTACCATGCTGGAATACATGCCCTTGTTAACCCTGCTGTTCTGTTCGCATTTACTATACACTTGTAGTGTTCAGGGTCACTATGACCCGGCTTATTAAACCTTGATTTTAGACACTCTAACTCAATTTTTTTTATACTTTTTGCTTACTAGACTGTTTGTGAACATGTTTGGTAGTAAAAAATAAAGAAAAATGAAATAGAAATCTTTTTTTTTTTTTTTTATTCAGAAAAAACAGAGCAATGAGTAAAACGAAAATAGAAAACTACACAACACTGTAATAAAAAAAAACCTTTGTAAGTAAACAATAATAATAAAGTCTGAGAAAAAAAACAGCTTCAAAAACAATAAGAGCTTCTATACTACATCAAAGCATACCAGTGCTCAATATCCAGCAATCTATCATGCTAAGTGTAGAGCAGTAATAACACTAATTACATGTAATAAAATAAAATAAAAGTATTCCTTTACAATATACAATCTATCAACAGAATTGATTAGGAAAAGCATAACAAGAAACATACCTGTAGAAAACAAAGATACTGCCTGGAACAGAGATATCCTGGAACAGAGGTAAGTACACAGCTGCTGTCCAAAGAAACTGAAAGGTAAAATGTCTGTGCTAGCATATGTGTACTGATAAGAGCAGAGAAGATAAGAACCCTTCTGAAAACAAGCAGATAAGCCAGGAAGACAGACTTACTTAGCAAAAAAAAATTATTTGCAAGACTTTACAGCTCAGCTTTACAAAAAAAAACGTCTTAGACAGCGTGTTCTGAGCAGTCCGTTCTGCGCATAATATACACGTGTAGTGCACACCTAGTGATCTCTCCGGATGCACTCTACATTTTAGCATAGACTGTGCACCAAAAATATTCAATATAAAGCCATTTTTATGGTGCGCAGATCTCAATGCATACCTCCAGTAGAGAGCGTGTACGACCCCATTGAAATAATTTAGGAAATAAATCAATTGATATACAATAGTAGATGCAATAAATAGACCGAACTGAGGTTATAGCTCCTTTATTTCACTGAAAATATGGCCTCACAGCTGTAAAAAACGATGTTGGGTCACTATGACCCGAACACAACAAGTGTAACTTTTTGCGTGTAGCAAAAAGTAAACGAAAAAAAAAAAAAAAAAATACTCATAGGTAGGTCCCCCCAAATGAGGAAAAGTCAAGGAGTCTCAAGTTTTAGAGACTTACAGAAAAAAATCTACAGTGCCGCAAAAAGTCTGTTCGGGTCACTATGACCCGAACAGAACAGCAGGGTTAAACGGTGGACCAAGACTGTGGAAATGGATGGAGATTATATTGAAAAGTGACAAATTAATCGTTAATGTTGTGGTTTTCAACCTATGTAATTGCATTTGAATTTCTTGCCAATTAAAAGGAGAAAAAAAATAGGAGGCATTACTTATTGCCTGACCCTCGTAGTTCCCAATTACATGCACACTATTGACGCACACAGGAGAAATTGCACAACAAACTGTGTTTTCAATTTTTTCCTGCTAGCCCTTATAAAAATTAAAAACTTGAAGCTAAAACAACATATTAGTTGTAAAAATTAGTGTTGAGTGAACGTGCTCGGATAAGGTGAAAAATGTGTTTGCGTCGCCATGGCTGCATGTCTCGCAGCTGTTAGGCAATCCTTGCATGTGTTGTGGCTGTCTAACAAACAGGCAATCCCTGCATGTGTTGCAGCTGTCTAACAGCCGTGGTGATGCAAACACATTTTTCTAGCATGCCGAAGATACTCTGTTAGCATCCGAGCATGCTCGGATAACACCTTATCCGAGCACGTTCACTTAACACTTGTAAAAATGTAAATATTATTTCTTCACCCCCAATGATATAAAATTCTGTAAGACACATGTGGAGTCAGTATGCTGACTGTACCCTTGTATTAATTCAATGAGGGGTGTAATTTGTAAAGTGGGGTCACTTATGGGAGATCTGCTTTTCTGGCATTTTAGGGGCTTTGTCAATGTGACATGGCACACTCTAACCATTTCAGCATTTCTACTTCCCTTCTGAGCTTTGCACTGCACTTTAAAAGTAGTGTTTGATCCCATATGGGGTATTGGCATATTCAGGAAAATTTGTGTAGTAAATTGTACCATTCATTTTCTCTTATTATCCCATTTGAAAATTAAAAACTTGGGGCCACAGTAACATTTTAGCTTAAAAATTTTTAATTTACTATTATTTACTTAACCCAATTTTATACAATTCTGTGAATTGTCTGAGGGATAAAAATGCTCACTATACCCCTAGATGAATTCCCCTAGAGGTATAGTTTCCAAAATTGGGTTTTTGCAGTTTTAGTATGTCAAGGGCTCTGCAAATGCAAAATGGGGTCCACTATCTATTCCAGCAAATTTTGCACTCCAAGAGTCAAATGGTGCTCCTTTCCTTCCAAGACTTTCCGTATCTAACAAATGAGGTGCAATGGCAATTATGAATTGGGGCCAATATTTCTGCTTTCCTTAGTTATTCTCTGGTTAGAGCAGTTCTGACTCTGACTTAAAAGATTCGGGGATTCAGTTTGCAGCCGGTAAGAATAAATAAATATATAAACAAATGATTTCCTATAGTCTACAAAGAAAACATGGGTATGGACATAAACCCAATTGAGCATCTCTGAAGAGACCTGAAAACGGCTGTCCACCAACATTCACCATCCAACCTGATGGAACTGGAGAGGATCTGCAAGGAAAAATGACAGAGTATCCTCAAATCTAGGTGTGAAAAACTTGTTGCATCATTCCCAAGAAGTCTCATGGCTGTACTAGCTCAAAAAGGTGCTTCTACTCAATACTGAGCGAAGGGTCTGAATACTTATGACCATGTGATATTTCAGTTTTTCTTTTTTAATAAATTTGCAAAAATTTCTACATTTCTGTTTTTTTTCAGTTAAGATGGGATGCAGAGTGTTCCTTTAATGAGAAAAAAAATGGACTTTTTAGAATTCACCAAATGGCTGCAATGAAACAAAGAGTGAAAAATTTAAAGGGGTCTCTCAGAGTTGAGGTCTACCTATGATGTCAATTACAAGCCTCTCTCATCTTTTTAAGTGGGAGAACTCGCACAATTGGTGGCTGACTAAATACTTTTTTTCCCCACTGTAAATTGTAGGCATTTCTAACATGATGCAAAACGGAAAGAAATGAACTGGAGAATAATTTGGTATACATGCAACGTGTAGGAGCATGATCACGCTGGCCTTAAAACAGACAAAACCTAAGATAGAAAAAAAAATGAACATATACCCTGCTGTAAGTAAGTAAAAAACAAACTGCATATGAATAACATAGGGTACTTAGTAAACACTGTTTTTGATTAAAAAAAGCTAGCACTAGAGGTTCAAATTGGGTACACCTTGGTGCTGGTGGGGTGGTTTTTACGCTTTTTTTGACAAAGGCTTGTTCTGAAATGCACATCGGGGTTGGCACTACACCAGCAGCTGGGAAGCACAACTGGTAAGATTTTTTCCTTACATCCTATGTGTCAGAAGTCTTAGCATATTTGCTTATCAGTAACTTGGATTCATCGCAGTATGCAGTTACCTTACATATATATATTTGGACTCTGATGTAGATTTATACTCTTGATAGCAACAGGCTTGATATCTGTTTCACTAAATTCTAGCCATATTCTTTTTGACTTTTCACTTCAGCACTTTAAATGGGATGTTACTTTCTACTGCCATGCTTAAGTGTCTACACATATAGATGTGCGTGTGCCTGATTCAGCATTACACTTATAGCTGTAATTTTTTTGTTTTGCACTGCTCTTATTTGATCTGAGTTGTGTAAGTCCATTATGCAGTTGTATACATTTTTGGTTCCAAATGTACATGCTGCCTTTTATCTATTTACATGTTGTGTAAATTATTTTAGGTATTTTGTGTGAGCACCTTCTGTGCCCACACATTCTCATTTGTGTTGTTAGTAAAGGTATTTTTATTTTAGTCAGATATATTTGGTACTTTTTACTTTATTTTGGTTTTCCTTTTGTATTGGTGTCCTCATTACTTACAACAAGGTACATGTTCATTTTGTTTATTTCTTAGATTCAGTTTCTAACATGATAGCAAATAGTACAGAAGAATACATACAGTTGTTGCCAAAAGTGTTTGCACCTTTGAAATTGTTCCAGAATATGACGTATTTCTACCAGAAAATTATTGCAATTACATATGTCTTGTTATAGGTTTATTTCCTTTATGTAATGGAACCTGCAAAAAAAAATCTGGCCCATTTTTGGGGTTTAGTGTGTAATTATGTCCAATTTGCCTTTTTTTGTGTGTGTTGTTCCCATACACACAAAAGGAAATAAACATGTGTATAACAAAACATGTACAATAATTTTCCAGAGAAATACTTCATTTTCTGGAACAATTTCAAGGGTGCCAACACTTTTGACCATGACTGCAGCTGCATAATAAGTAAAGACGCTCCCTGCATCCACCCAGCTTAGTCACACCACTCAACTAGTCTTTGTTTCCGTGTGTGCTCATAAGAATTACCTTAACCTGTTAGATTTGGCATACTTTAAGACTAACCATTCCTTACTTAAACTCTATTAAATCTCTACATATCACACAAACAACTTGAAAACTAATAAGAGCTGATTTAAAAAGATATAGAGCACACGTGTCGTAAGGTCAAGACATACTGTCACTTTTAATATATGAATTGGAATTCCAGGTAGACAGGATGTGAACCAAGACAGAAATGTATTAATGACACTGATCTATCTGTTCCTGGCCAAGAAACTGAAATGCCAATTTCTGTCTTACAGAATAAGTGCTTTAGTCACATCAAGCTGAGAACATTTACTCAGTCTTTCTATATCACTAAAAGATCCGTCTCCTATTCATTCATATTTGAAATTCATATGCATGTGTGTATTTGCCCAAGACCTGCTCACATGTTCTCTCACTTGCATCCTGCTGCTAGGCATCCCCATGTAAGACGTCCTGCAAGGGGAGTAAATCTGTATTTTGCCTTATGCATGATAATCAATCCATGTCAGATCATTATCTAACTATAATGAAATACTGAGAATAGCCATACTGCAAAAAAAAAAAACATGCTTCCCAGCTGTTCTTCTTTCAAAGTTTTTTTTTAGACCCAATTGAATTGTGATATTTTTTTATTTTATAGGTCTTGCTAAATGAATGCATTCATTTGCTTAATATTTAACTATAGTAATAATTAACAGCTACAGTGCTGGCCAAAAGTATTGGCACCCCTGCAATTCTGTCAGATAATACTCAGTTTCTTCCTGAAAATGATTGCAATCACAAATTCTTTGGTATTATTCTCTTCATTTAATTTGTCTTCAATGAAAAAAACACAAAAAGAATTGTCCTAAAGCCAAATTGGATATAATTTCACACCAAACCTAAAAAAGGGGTGGACAAAAGTATTGGCACCCTTTGAAAAATCATGTGATGCTTCTCTAATTCGTGTAATTAACAGCACCAGTAACTTACCTGTGGCACCTAACAGGTGTTGGCAATAACTAAATCACACTTGCAGCCAGTTAACATGGATTAAAGTTGACTCAACCTCTGTCCTGTGTCCTTGTATGTACCACATTGAGCATGGAGAAAAGAAAGAAGACCAAAGAACTGTCTGAGGACATGAGAAACCAAATTGTGAGGAAGCATGAGCAATCTCAAGGCTACAAGTCCATCTCCAAAGACCTGAATGTTCCTGTGTCTTCCATGCGCAGTGTCATCAAGAAGTTTAAAGCCCATGGCACTGTGGCTAACCTCCCTAGATGTGGACGGAAAAGAAAAATTGACGAGAGATTTCAACGCAAGATTGTGCGGAAGGTGGATAAAGAACCTCGACTAACATCCAAACAAGTTCCAGCTGCCCTGCAGTCCGAGGGTACAACAGTGTCAACCCGTACTATCCATCAGCGTCTGAATGAAAAGGGACTGTATGGTAGGATACCCAGGAAGACCCCACTTCGTACCTCGAGACATGAAAAAGCCAGGCTGGAGTTTGCCAAAACTTACCTGAGAAAGCCTAAAACGTTTTGGAAGAATGTTCTCTGGTCAGATGAGATAAAAGTAGAGCTTTTTGGGAAAAAGCATCAACATAGAGTGTACAGGAAAAAAAAAGAGGCATTCAAAGAAAAGAACACGGTCCCTACAGTCAAACATGGCGGAGGTTCCCTGATGTTTTGGGGTTGCTTTGCTGCCTCTGGCACTGGACTGCTTGACCGTGTGCATGGCATTATGAAGTCTGAAGACTACCAACAAATTTTGCAGCATAATGTAGGGCCCAGTGTAAGAAAGCTGGGTCTCCCTCAGAGGTCATGGGTCTTCCAGCAGGACAATGACCCAAAACACACTTCCAAAAGCACTATAAAATGGTTTTAGAGAAAGCACTGGATACTTCTAAGGTGGCCAGCAATTAGTCCAGACCTAAATCCCATAGAACACCTGTGCAGAGATCTCAAAATGGCAGTTTGGAGAAGGCACCCTTCAAATATCAGGGACCTGGAGCAGTTTGCCAAAGAAGAATAGTCTACAATTCCAGCAGAGCATTGTAAGAAACTCATTGATGGTTACCGGAAGCGGTTGTTCGCAGTTATTTTGGCTAAAGGTTGTGCAACCAAGTATTAGGCTGAGGGTGCCAATACTTTTGTCCAGCCCTTTTTTAGAGTTTTGTGTGAAATGATCAATGATTTGATTTTTGCTTCATTCTCTTTTGTGTTTTTTCCTTGCAAGCAAATTAAATGAAGAGAATAATACCAAAGAATTTGTGATTGCAATCATTTTCAGGAAGAAACTGAGTATTATCTGACAGAATTGCAGGGGTGCCAATACTTTTGGCCAGCACTGTATATAAGCTGTTATTAAGCTATTATTAAGCTTATTGCTACTTTGCTGTGTTTCATTTGTCATTTGTGTTTTATTTTTATATTTCTGCTATATTTTAGCCTTTGGTATACAGCAATGCCGACAATAATGAAGCTATATGGGGATGATCTTTCGTCCACACTTAATGCTGTTCATGCCTCCATGTAAATGAAAGAAAATGAGAACTGAATAACTTGGTATATCATCACTCACTATGGGCAGATTATCTTCTCATGTAAATGGGCATTTAAGCAACTATCTATCTAGTAAAGATCAATAGCCACACTACAAATTACAGTAGTTACCTCGTATGAACTGTTTCAGAGTTGTCCTTATTACTGGGACACACTGTCCCATTATTCCATAATGCAAACTAAATCAGAACAAAAGAGAAAGTAAGAGATACTACCAGTAAGAGATTTTCTACATGGAAAAATAATGTAATATTAGGTAAAAAGGATGTGACTGGATTAAACACATAAAAGAAAAAGTGGCTGACATAAAAGAAAAAGACATTTGAAAAAATACTGGGATGACTTCACTGATAATGGCAAAGATAGAAAGACACATATACAGTGCTTCAAAAAAAAAGTACTCATACTCTCCACAATTTTTGCATTACACCCACAAACATAAATGTATTTTATTGGGATTTTTTGTAATACCGACACAAAGTAGCAAGTATTTGTGAAATGGAAAGGAAATGATACATGGTTTTCTAATTATTTAAAAAATATAAGTCTGAAACTTGTGACGTACATTTGTATTCAGCCCTCCTGTAGTCTTATACCCCTAAAATATGATCCTGATTTATCATTTGTCTAATTATTAAATTGAGTCCACCTGAGAAGGGATCAAAGAGCATCACAGAACAGCATTCGGAATCAAACAGCATTATGAAAACCAAAGAACACACCCGAGAGGTCAGGGATAGTTGTGGAGAAGAGTAAAGCAGGGCTAGGTTATAAAAAATAGCCCAAGCTCTGAACATATCACAGAGCACTGTTCAATTCATCATCCAAAAATGTAAGGTGTATAGCACAACTGCAAGTCTACCAAGACATTGCGGTCCACCTGACATCCCAATCAAGGAGATTACTAATCAGAGAAGCAGCCAAGAAGCCTATGGTCACTTTGAAACAGCTGCAGAGATCCACAGTTCAGGTGGGAGAATCTGTCTGTAGGACAATGACAACTATTACTCATATACTCCCCAAATATTGCCTTTATGGAAGAGTGACAAGAAGAAAGCCATTTTTGAAAGCAAGCCATAAGAAGTCCAATTCGCAGTTTGCAAAAAGTCGTGTAGGGGACGCAGCTAGCATGTGGAAAAAGGTGCTCTGGCCAGATGATACCAAAATAAAACTTTTTGGGCTAAATACAATAAGCTATGTGTGGAGGAAAACAAACACTGCACATCACCCTAAAAACACCATCCCCACCATCAAGCATGGTTATGGCAGCATCATGCATTTCATCCACAAGGCAATGGAAGCTGGTCATAGTTGAAGGGAAGATGGCGCTAAATACAGGGCATTCCTGGAGGAAAACCTTGTAGAGGCTGCAAGAGACTTGAGACTGGGGCTTAGGTTCACCTACCAGCAATACAACGATCCTAAACATACTGCCAGTAAAATGGTTTAGATCAAAGCATACTCATGTGTTTGAATGGCCCAGTCAAAGTCCAGACCTAAATCTGATTAAGAATCTGTGGCAAGAATTGCTGTTCACAGACACTACCCATCCAATCTCATTCAGCCAGAGCAAGTTTGCAAAGAAGAATAGGCCAAAAAATTCAGCCTGCATGAGCAAAGCTGGTAAAGACATACCCAAAAAGACAAAAGATTGATATTTTTTAAGTATTTATGAAAACATGAATAATTTCCTTTACACTTCACAAATTTTTTCTACTTTGTGTTTGTATATGATATAAAATCCCAATAAAATATATTTACATTAGTGGGTGTAACATGAAAATTTTTGAAAAAAAGTTCTTGGAGTGTGAATACTTTTTCAATGCACTGTAAATGATACACTCATGTAAGAGGCACAAGAGATTGATTAGATAACATAGGTGAAAAGTCTATAGAGAAAACATACATTATATATGTTATTAATGATAGAGGCCCAAGAGGAAAAGCATTGGTAGATATTTTGTTAGGGCATAAGAAAAGGGTTTGACTTTTTAAGTCACCATTAGTGTTGAGCGATACCTTCCGATATCGGGAAATATCGGATCGGATTGGATCGGACCAATACCCAAAAAATATCGGATATCGCCGATTCCGATACCGGAAACCAATGCAAGTCAATGGGACACAAATATCGGAATGAAAATAAACCCTTTCTTTCCTTGTAGGTTAATTCTACATGAAGGAAAACAACTAAGAATAATGTAGAATGTATTGGGGGAGGTGGAGGAGACATTAAAGGCATAGAGGTTTAGCCCAATCAAATGGAATAGCAGGAATTAATTTTTTTTTAAAGACGTTTGGAGTTACAAAGATATTGACTATGTTAAGCTTTTTTATTTTTGGTCAGATATTTATGTTTCACTACTTCCATGCTCTTCACCTTCTTTTTTACTTCTCCCACACTTTCTCCTTCATCATCCTCAGCAGCATCTTTTTCATCAACTTCTTCTTCACCTTATTCATCTTCTTCTTCTTCACCTTCTTCCTATTATTCTTTTTTTTTACATTCTTCATATTCTTCTTGTTCAACTATTATTCTTCTTCATATTCTACTTCTTCTTCTTCATATTCTTCTTCTTCATCATATTCTTATTTGTGACAGGCATTCCTGTAGTTGTTATCTATAAAAGTTTGAAGATTACACCTTCCGTTCTGCCTGTCACAAAAGATTTACAACAGGATTTGTCCGTTTTCAGTTTGGCCTGCAGCAGCAGGTATTTTCCAGGGGCACAACGAGGAGGAATGGACTCACCCCGATACACTGCTTAGTCTTCTTCTGCTTATAATTTAGATAATATCTTTTGCTCTGATTTTTAGTCTTATGCTTAATGCTCTTCTGCTTTTTGTTCTGCAGCTTCTTGTTCTTCTGTTTCTTGGTCTTCTGTCTCTTGTTCTTCTGTATCTTGGTGGTTGTCTTCTTGTTCTTTGTCCTCTTGGTCATCTTCTTCAGGGTCATCTTCTTGGTCTTCTTTGGGGTCGTCTTCAGGGTCGTCGTCTTTTGGGTCCTCGTCTTCTTCGGGGTGGTCTTCAGGGTCGTCGTCTTCAGGGTCCTCGTCTTCGGGGTGGTCTTCATGGTCATCGTCTTCAGGTTCGTTGTCTTCGGGGTCGTCGTCTTCGGGGTCGTCGTCTTCTTCGGGGTGGTCTTCAGGGTCGTCGTCTTCAGGGTCCTCGTCTTCGGGGTCCTCGTCTTCTTCGGGGTGGTCTTCAGGGTCGTCATCTTCAGGGTCGTCGTCTTTGGGGTCCTCGTCTTCTTTGGGGTGGTCTTCAGGGTCGTCGTCTTCGGGGTCCTCGTCTTCAGGGTCCTCGTCTTCTTCAGGGTGGTCTTCAGGGTCGTCGTTGTTAGGGGGCCGGGTGGTGGAACCTCTGTGCCGAGGTGCAAGGAGGGTCCCAGAGGGGCGTGACTAAGTATCCACCCGAACCGACCCTGGTCGTACGGCAGCTAGCGACACCGTGACAAGGGAGGATCCGGGCTGAGGGACCAGGTGCTACTCTGGGGACGACCTTGTAAGAGAGCAGGTGGCTCCCACGGGTAAGATGGCTGGGACTGACCGGTATGGCGGATGGACACGGCAAGCAGGCGGAAGTCTCTGGTAGCTGGCAGGTGGATACAGTTCGAGAAAGCAGGGCAGGTAGCAGTCTATAGGTTTTACCAGGAAGATGGTCACAACAAGTGATGGCAGGGTCTCCAGGCAGGCTGGCAGGAAACAGGCAGGTGCTCCCAGGTGAGCGGGCAGACAGACGAGGCGGGTAACTGGCAGGTAACTGGTGGGCGCTCCCAGGTGAGCGGGCAGACAGACGAGGCAGATAACAGTCAGGTAACTGGTGGACGCTCCCAGGTGAGCGATCTGACAGACGAGGCAGGTAACAGGCAGGTAACTGGTGGACGCTCCCAGGTGAGCGGTCAAACATACAAGGCAAGTAACAGGCTGGCAGGCAGGATGAGAAGTCAGGCTAGCAGCAGAACCTGAGGGCTGAAGTACAGGTGAGACACAGTGCAAACAACTTTGCTCGGGCACCTCCATTTTGGAGGAGGTGCCTTATATATGGGAAGTCCTCAGGCAATTGGCCGGGGACCCCTTAGGACAACGCGCGCGGCCCCTTTAAGAGAGGGGGAGCGCGCGCACGCCCGAAGCACAGTGCCTGGGAAGGAGTGCGCGCTGGCAGCAGCGAGGGAAGGAGCGCAGGAGGACGCCGCGCGCTGAACAGGAAGGTGAGAGGGACGGCGTCTCTGCCTAACTGGAGGCAGAGATGCCGATGCTACAGTCGCCTTCAGGGTCGTCGTCTTCGGGGTCCTCGTCTTCTTCGGGGTGGTGTTCAGGGTCGTCGTCAGGGAGATCCAGAGTGATTACCAAAAACCATTTCAAAAAGCTTGAACTTGGAAATGTAGCAGAAGGTACAAGAAGGCTGAGGAACTGCCGAGAACCAGCTGATGGTACTGGAACCCGGATGGGTAGTAGAAGGTACAAGAGCCAATGGAACTACCGAGGACCAGCTGATGGTACTGGAACCCGGTTACTAAGCAGGAGGTACCTGTGCCAGAAAGCACTACCAAGGACCAGCAGACGTTGGTGGAACTCGGATACCAAGAAGGAGGCACCTAAGCCAAAGGCACTGCCTGGAACCAGCTGACGGTACTGGAACCCGGAGGGGTAGCAGAAGGTACAAGAGCCAATGGAACTACCGAGGACCAGCTGATGGTACTGGAACCTGGTTACTAAGCAGGAGGACCTGTGCCAGAAAGCACTACCAAGGACCAGCAGACGTTGGTGGAACTCGGATACTGAGAAGGAGGCACCTAAGCCAAAGGCACTGCCGAGAACCAGCTGACGGTACTGGAACCCGGATGGGTAGCAGAAGGTACACATAAAAAAAAAAGTTGCAAGGCTGCGAGCCGGCCAGAGTTACCAAAACCCACAGTCCTACAGGGGGTGCTTGTCCTATTGGCACTATGGAATCAGCCTTCATTGCCAGATACCGCAGCCCACATAGGAGTCACCTAAACTTCAGGCACCATAGAGTCGGCTAACCCGACCGCAACACGACAGGATAACGTATTGGAGGCAAAGTGACATTGACACTACCCGGAAACAGCTGGCATGCTGGAACCAGGCTAGGCAGGAGGGAGTACCCGTGCCAAATACACTGCTGGGAAACAGCTGGCGGTGCTGGAACCCAGGGTAAATACTAAAAACAGAGTGGAGCCAGAGGCCTAATTGGAGCAAGTTTAAAATCAGTAGTAGTGTGAATGTGGATAGAGCAGGAGAAACTGCCGGGCACACAGCAGGGGATCAGCTGACATTACTGAACCCCAATAACACTGGAGCAAGTGTTGACTATGCAGACGGCACTTCTGAGCAGCAACTGGTGGTGTTGGAGCCCAGGGTAAATAGTGAAAACAGAGAGGAGCCAGAGGCTTAATTGGAGCACGTTTAAAATCAGTAGTAGTGTGAATGTGGACAGAGCAGGAGAAATTGCCGGGCACACAGCAGGGGATCAGCTGACGTTACTGAACCCCAATAACACTGGAGCAAGTGTTGACTGTGCAGACGGCACTTCTGAGCAGCAACTGGCGGTGTTGGAGCCCAGGGATTACAGTTCAGGTGGTAGAAACATGAATACAACAGGAGACCTGGATACTGTTGCCAACCAATTATTTAATCTGGAAGAGGACTGGCAAATTCATGCAAGATCCAGGCCTTGTTCATTTTCAGAAAAGTAAGCCGGTCAACGTTATCGAAATATAATACACTAGCAGCAGGGCAAGCCAGCACCTCCAATGCATACTGGCTAAGCTCTGGCCATGTATCCAGCTTAGAGACCCAAAACTTGAAGGGGGAAGAGCCGTCTGGGAGTACACTGACAGGGCAAGACATGTAGTCTGTCACCATCTGACGGAAACGTTGCCTCCTGCTGACTAGAGCCGTCTGTGATGGTGTAGATATTTGTGGCGGCGGGGACACAAAACTTTGCCACATTTGGGCCATACTGGTCTTGCCTTGTGCTGAGGCGCTGCTTCGGCTCCCTCTTTGTGCAGAGCTTCCTCCACTGCCTCGACTCACTGAGCTGCTTTGTAAAGCACTAGCAGCACTGCTCTCGGGTGGAATGGAGAACATGATGGAATGCACCAATGTGTCTTGGTACTCCCGCATTTTACGCTCCCGGTTCAACGGTGTTATGAGGCTTTGTAAGTTGTCCCGGTAGCAAGGATCTAGGAGGGTGGACACCCAATAATCAGCCGTGTTGAGAATATGGGTGATGCGATGGTCGTTTCTCAGGCACTGCAGCATGAAATCAACCATGTGCTGCAGACTGCCAACTGGCCAAGAAACGCTGTCCCCTGCTTGAGGCATGATCTCTGCCTGCTCTGCATCACCCCACCCTCGCTCTAGATACTGACTACTAGAGAGCATTGTGTACCTCCCTCCTCTGGACAGATGTCTTCCTCCTCCATTGACTCCTCCTCATCCTCCTCACATAGTGTCCCCTGCCTAGGCCTTTGTGAGGAACCATGTTGCGCAGACTGTACAGAAGCAGATGGGATTTGTGACTCCTCATCCTCCACCTCTTCCAAAACCTCCTCCCTTAGTGCTTGCAGTGTTTTTTAAAGCAGGCAGATAAGGGGGATAATCATGCTGACTAGTGCATCATCTGCACTCGCCATCCGCATGGAATAATCGAAGGCACGCAAAACGTGGCAGATGTCCTTCATAGAGGCCCACTCAGTGGTGGTGAAGTGTGAATGGCGCGCACTGCGACTTGTTTGCACCTGCTGCAGCTGGTACTCCATTACTGCTGCCTGCTGCTCACACAACCTCTCCAACATATGTAACGCTGAATTCCACCTAGTGGGTAGGTTACATATGATACGATGTTCCGGAAGGCGTAATCGGCGCTGCAGAGCTGCAATGCGCGATCTTGCGATGCTGGAACGCCGCAAGTGAGCGCACACTATGCGGACATTGTGCAGCAGTGCATCAAGATCCGGATAGTCCCTCAAAAAACTCTGCATGACCAAGTTGAGCACATGTGCCAGACATGGGATGTGAGTGAGGTTGCCTAGGCCCAGAGCTGCCACCAGATTTTGGCCATTGTAACACACTACCATGACTGGCTGGAGATTCGCTGGCACAAACCACACGTCGCTCTGCTTCTTGATGGCATTCCAGAGCTCCTGCACTGTGTGGCTTCGATTCCCCAAATAAATTAATTTCAATATGGCCTGTTGACGTTTGGCCACGGCTGTGCTCATATCGGTCATAACAGGTAACCAACCGTTCACGGGTCGATGTGGAGGTAGACCGTGACAGCTCCTGCAGCGCTGATTCAGAGGAACTGGAGTATGAAGAGGAGTCAATGTGTACAGACAGGATTCCTGCCATCCTTGGAGTTGGCAGAACATGAACAGCGCCACTCTCAAGATCTGTACCCAGCTCCACAACATTTACCCAATGGGCAGTTAGGGAAAGGTATCGTCTCTGTCCATGCTTACTGCTCCACGCATCAGTGGTCAGGTGGACCTTGCTACTGACGGCGTTTTGTAGCGCATGTTTAATTTTTCCTTCCACATGCTATTGCAGGGCAGGGACGGCTTGCCTGCTGAAATAAAAGCGGCTGGGCACATTGTATTGTGGGACAGCCAATGCTATAAAGTTACGGAAGGTGTCAGTCTCCACCAGCCTGAATGATAGCATTTCAAGGGCCAGTAGTTTTGCAATGCCAGCATTCAGAGCCTGTGCTCAGGGGTTGTTTGCCGAGTATGGGCGCCTTTTCTCCCATGCCTGTGCTAACGATGGCTGTAGACTGGCCTGGGAGTGTGAGAATGACAGGGAACATGGTGCTGTGGGTGGAATGACACTGTGTCTCTGTACAACAGTGCCAGAGGTTCTTCCATGGCGATCCTGTGAGGAAGCTGAACCAGCTGTGTGTGAGCTGGAGGAAGAGGCTACAACACGAGCTGAAGAGGTGGTAGGTGGCGCTGTAGGTTGGCCTAGGTCTTCAGTGTGTCTTTGTAACTCCACCACGTGCTTGGTCCGCACATGTTTCCACATATTTGTGGTATTGAGGTTGCTGACACTTTTCCCTCTTTTCACTTTCTGATTACACAGCTTGCATTTGACAAAGCAAATGTCATCTCCAACTGTGTCATAAAAGGACCAGGCACTGCAAATCTTGGGAGCGCCCGTTTTGGGTTTTGGAAGAGGCATGCTCCTAATGGGTGCCGAAGTGGAGGCTACAGGCAACCAAGTCTGCCCCCTCCCTCTCCCTCCTTTTTGGGCCGTTCGGGGAATTCTTCCTGAGAGCTGCTCCCACCACCTTTCTGTACCTCACGCCATGATGGGTCAAGGACCTCATCATCTACACTACCCTCTTCAAACAACTGCTTCTCCTGGTTAGTCTCGAGAGCACAGTATGCACCAGAAAGTGGCACCTGAGTCTCATCATCAGATGCGTACTGAGGTGTGCTGACCATAGGCACTGGCCCACCCGCCTCTTCAGATTCAGAGAGACAAAGCGGTTGAGCATCACTGCATACTGCCTCTTCTTCAAATTCTAGAATTCTGCTTGGCTGGCCCCCTCTTTCCAAGCCAAGAGATTCAGAGAACAGAAGTAGAGATGGCTCCTGTCCAGGGCTCTCTGACTGCCTGGGCAATTTGGCAGGTGGTGAAGAGACAGATGGGTGCTCTTCAGTACTCAGGACCTGAGAGGATCTGGAACTAATTGAAGTCGATGCGTTAGCTGCCATCCATCCGACAACGGCTTCAATTTGGTCCTCCCGCAACAGTGGGGTATGGCGAGCTCCTACCAAGCTGCGCATAAAGGACTGTTCCCTGGTAAAACTGGGGGATGCTGAGTCACTGGTGCCCGCAGCAGGCACAGAATCCCCACGTCCTCTCGCTGCGGGCACAGAATCTCCACGTCCTCTCCCTGCAGAAACTCCATGCCCACGACCACGACCACATGCCTTACTCCCTGCCTTCTTCATCTTGGTAGACTGATAAAGATAGGCAGAAAAGTACTAAGGGCTTAGTGTACTTATTCCTGAACAGCTACTAACAGGTATAAGAAACACTAATTTTATAAAGTGTGGACTAGACTTTAATATGAGCTAATGTGGCCTACACAACTGTAAAGTGGAGTGTTTGGTGAACTTTATTTAGTTTTTTTTTTTCACAAAAAGACACTGGATGTGCCCAAAGATGTAAAACCGATAGTATCACAAACTTTTTGTAGCTATTACAATGCAGGAAGGTAACCTACAATGCAATAGATGAGGCTACAAAAAATAGGCTAATACTAATCTGGCTGGGGCTGCAGGGCACAAGGCTGCAGAAAGACTCCTCTATCTACTCCTATATAGTGTGTTTGGAAGCAATGTAGCTGGATACGGATGGAACCACACTAATAGGAGAAATCAGGATAAATGAGCAGCACTAATGCAAAAAAGCACAATGTATGAGGCAGTGACGCACGCTGAGAGGACTACAACCGGATGTGGCTGCAGAACACACTACAGCGTGAGTTGCACTCACACTCAGAGACCTCACAGACAGCCGTGAACAGTGCAGAGAACTGTGCACTATCGCTACAAGGCAAAAGAAAGCTTCTCTATCTACTCCTATATAGTGTGTTTGGAAGCAATCTATCTGGATATGGATAGAACCACACTAATAGGAGAAATCAGGAAAAATGAGCAGCACTAATGCAAAAAAGCACAATGTATGAGGCAGTGACGCACGCTTAGCGGACTACAACCGGACGTGGCTGCAGCACACACTACAGCATGAGCTGCACTCACACACAGAGGCCTCGCAGACAGCCGTGAACAGTGCAGAGAACTGTGCACAAGCGCTGCAAGGCAAAAGAAAGCTTTATAAAGTAGCCTGGGTAAAGCACAATAAAGCAAATCGGTAGCTAAAACTGTCCCTCAGAACAGCAGCGTCCTGTCTAGAGATGAGAGTTGTTCTACTCGAACTGTTCGCCAATCTCAAATTCGAGCTGTTTTGGGCGGTGTTCGAGCCGTTCGGCGAACACGAACAATTTGAGAAAAATTCGGCTGTTCGAGGTTATGTTCGATAACTGTTCGTGCACCAAAATCATAACTGGATTTTTTCTCAGTAATGATGAAAATTAATGTTAATACGCAGTTTGAGTGTACAGCGGGGTGGGAGGAGGGGCAGGGGATGGATCTCTGCAGGAACAATGAAGATCTCCATTTTTTTTTCTCTTTCCCGCATTTACAGTGGGGAGGTGCAATCTGTCAGACTATCAGCAGCGCACACACGGAGCGAAGTGCTTTTTTTCACACAAGCAAGGGCATGTGTCATTGGCAGTGTATGTCACATGTCCTTGCCCTATAAGACCAAGCCATTTTCCCCGTCGCCACCATTTTCTCACTGCTGCAGCTGCGTGTTAGACGGCACCGCTGTTGCTGTGTGCGCTATACCTTGTTAATTTCAAGCCAATTTTCGCACAAATCTACAGATAGCTTGGGAGTAGGGAATAGTTGTGATTGCAGTCCTTTTAAGGACTAGGTTACAGCATTTCCTACGACTTTTATCAGGCAGGTCTGTGCTCTTAAATAGATAGATTGTGGGAGTAAAGACTAATTGTAATTGGAGTCCTTTTCAGGACTAGGTTACATCAGTTCCTATCAGTTTTTGCCAGGCAGGTTTTTTACTGCACCTAGTGAAGTAAAATCTTTTGGGCATAGCATCATTCTATTAGTCCATCTATACTGACCTCCATCAGGTTGCAAATTGAATATAATTTTTTTCTGCATCTAGCTCTGAAAAAATATTGGGCTTCTAGCTGTGTGTGGGACTTGTTGTATTAGTCCATCTATACTGACCTCCATCAGGTTGCAAACTGAATATATTTTTTTCTGCATCTACCTCTGAAAAAATATTGGGCTTCTAGCTGTGTGTGGGACTTGTTGTATTAGTCCATCTATACTGACCTCCATCAGGTTGCAAACTGAATATATTTTTTTCTGCATCTACCTCTGAAAAAATATTGGGCTTCTAGCTGTGTGTGGGACTTGTTCTATTAATCCATCTATACAGACCTCCATCAGGTTGCAAACTGAATATATTTTTTTCTGCATCTACCTCTGAAAAAATATTGGGCTTCTAGCTGTGTGTGGGACTTGTTGTATTAGTCCATCTATACTGACCTCCATCAGGTTGCAAACTGAATATATTTTTTTCTGCATCTACCTCTGAAAAAATATTGGGCTTCTAGCTGTGTGTTGGACTTGTTCTATTAATCCATCTATACAGACCTCCATCAGGTTGCAAACTGAATATATTTTTTTCTGCATCTACCTCTGAAAAAATATTGGGCTTCTAGCTGTGTGTGGGACTTGTTGTATTAGTCAATCTATACTGACCTCCATCAGGTTGTAAACTGAATATATTTTTTTCTGCATCTACCTCTGAAAAAATATTGGGCTTCTAGCTGTGTGTGGGACTTGTTCTATTAATCCATCTATACAGACCTCCATCAGGTTGCAAACTGAATATATTTTTTTCTGCATCTACCTCTGAAAAAATATTGGGCTTCTAGCTGTGTGTGGGACTTGTTGTATTAGTCCATCTATACTGACCTCCATCAGTTTGCAAACTGAATATATTTTTTTCTGCATCTACCTCTGAAAAAAATATTGGGCTTCTAGCTGTGTGTGGGACTTGTTCTACTAATCCATCTATACAGACCTCCATCAGGTTGCAAACTGAATATATTTTTTTCTGCATTTACCTCTGAAAAAATATGTGGCCTTCTAGCAGTGTGTGGGACTTTCTCTATTAGTCCATCTATACTGACCTCCATCAGGTTGCAAACTGAATATAATTTTTTTCTGCATCTAGCTCTGAAAAAATATTTGGCCTTCTAGCAGTGTGTGGGACTTTCTCTATTAGTCCATCTATACTGACCTCCATCAGGTTGCAAATTAAAAATAATTTTTATCTGCATCTACAGTACCTCTGAAAAAATATTTGGGCTTCTAGCTGTGTGTGGGACTTGTTCTATTAGTCCATCTATACTGACCTCCATCAGGTTGCAAATTGAATATAATTTTTATCTGCATCTAGCTCTGAAAAAATATTTGGCCTTCTAGCAGTGTGTGGGACTTTCTCTATTAGTCCATCTATACTGACCTCCATCAGGTTGCAAATTGA
The DNA here is from genome assembly GCF_046119375.1 of Phyllobates terribilis. Classification (NCBI taxonomy): domain Eukaryota; kingdom Metazoa; phylum Chordata; class Amphibia; order Anura; family Dendrobatidae; genus Phyllobates; species Phyllobates terribilis. The sequence goes on from NW_027362771.1 coordinate 210,720,566, forward strand.
ATATAATTTTTATCTGCATCTAGATCTGAAAAAATATTTGGCCTTCTAGCAGTGTGTGGGACTTTCTCTATTAGTCCATCTATACTGACCTCCATCAGGTTGCAAATTGAATATAATTTTTATCTGCATCTAGCTCTGAAAAAATATTTGGCCTTCTAGCAGTGTGTGGGACTTTCTCTATTAGTCCATCTATACTGACCTCCACCAGGTTGCAAATTAAAAATAATTTTTATCTGCATCTACCTCTGAAAAAATATTTGGGCTTCTAGCTGTGTGTGGGACTTGTTCTATTACTCCATCTATACTGACCTCCATCAGGTTGTAAACTGAATATATTTTTTTCTGCATCTACCTCTGAAAAAATATTGGGCTTCTAGCTGTGTGTGGGACTTGTTGTATTAGTCCATCTATACTGACCTCCATCAGGTTGCAAATTAAAAATAATTTTTATCTGCATCTACAGTACCTCTGAAAAAATATTTGGGCTTCTAGCTGTGTGTGGGACTTGTTCTATTAGTCCATCTATACTGACCTCCATCAGGTTGCAAATTGAATATCATTTTTATCTGCATCTAGCTCTGAAAAAATATTTGGCCTTCTAGCAGTGTGTGGGACTTTCTCTATTAGTCCATCTATATTGACCTCCATCAGGTTGCAAATTAAAAATAATTTTTATCTGCATCTAGCTCTGAAAAAATATTTGGCCTTCTAGCAGTGTGTGGGACTTTCTCTATTAGTCCATCTATACTGACCTCCATCAGGTTGCAAATTAAAAATAATTTTTATCTGCATCTACCTCTGAAAAAATATTTGGGCTTCTAGCTGTGTGTGGGACTTGTTCTATTCATCCATCTATACAGACCTCCATCAGGTTGCAAACTGAATATAATTTTTTTCTGCATCTAGCTCTGAAAAAATATTTGGCCTTCTAGCAGTGTGTGGGACTTGTTCTATTAGTCCACCTATACTGACCTCCATCAGGTTGCAAATTCAAAATAATTTTTTGTCTGCATCTAGCTCTGAAAAAATATTTTGCCTTCTAGCAGTGTGTGGGACTTTCTCTATTAGTCCATCTAGACTGACCTCCATCAGGTTGCAAACTGAATATATTTTTTTTCTGCATCTACCTCTGAAAAAATATTGGGCTTGTAGCTGTGTGTGGGACTTGTTCTATTAATCCATCTATACAGACCTCCATCAGGTTGCAAACTGAATAAAAAAAATTTCTGCATCTACCTCTGAAAAAATATTTGGGCTTCTAGCTGTGTGTGGGACTTGTTCTATTAGTCCATCTATACTGACCTCCATCAGGTTGCAAATTGAATATAATTTTTTTCTGCATCTAACCCAGCCAATAGTTTTGGCCTAATACCACAGTTTGGCCACTCAGCTCTGCTCGGTTCCCATCCATTGTTTTTTTGTGCAAACAACTCCAGAGTTGTGAATTAGTTAACCACCAAAATGAGTGGAAAAAGGCCTGCTGCTGGTGGAAAGGGGAATAGGCGTGTTGGAAAGGGGAAAAAAGGTTGTGTCCGTGGGGTAGGTGTTAAAGCAACAGTAACATCTGCAGAAGAAAGACCATCTTCCAGCCAAACTAAAATGTCTACTTCTTTTAGCGGACAATGTGATAAGATCCCTTTCTTACGGCCACGCCAATCGCTACAAATTCCAGATGAGGCACAAAAACAGCAGGTGCTTCAACGGATATCAAGTGCTCCTTTAAGTGGGCTCTACTCCACATCAACTTCAACATCACAAATACTCCAGTCCTCAAAGGTGTCACCCCAATCGCACTTGCTTCCTCACAGCTCCCAAATCTCCAGCTGCCCGTCTGAGTATGAGGTAGAAAAGATGGTTGAGTCTGCAGAGCTGTTTACTCATACTATAGCCTGGGAATCAGAGGTCGACTCCAGCGCTTCTGTGAATCCAGACGAGGAAATGATCTGCACTGATGCCCAGAATCTTTATGAGTCGGATCCAGGACCAGACGCAGAAGGTTCTGACCATAATGTAGACCCTCATTCCATAACTGTAACTCCTGTTGGTGGAGACAATGAGGAAGACGATGAGAAGACTCAAATACCTGATTGGAGCGACAACTTTAGTTTTTTGTCAGGGCAGGAACAGGTTGGCTCTGAGGACGACGGGTGTGATAACGCACAGGGTGATGATGATGAGGTTGGAGATCCCACTTACTGTCAACCCACAGTCAGCCAAGAGATGAGGTCAGCAGAGGAGGAGGAGGAAGATGCTAGTGAAGACGAGGTCAGGTTGCGCCTTCCTGGACAGAGACGTAGTACTGGAAGCACGTCAACAACTGCATCCTCAAACACAACTCTGCCTCTCACCACAAGTCGTGGTGGCTCTTCAGGTCGCATGGGTGCTAAGCCTTGCATAGCCTGGGCATTTTTTCAGATCGATAAAGATGACCCAACTCGTGTTATCTGTAACATTTGTCAGCAAAAGCTAAGTAGAGGCCAAAAAATACATAGTTTGAGTACTTCATGCATGAACCGGCACATGGACATGAAGCATAAGTTGCAGTGGGAAGCTCAGTGTGCTACAATGCGGCCTAGCCGGCCGGGCCAACCGCCGTCTGCCATATCTTGTGCATCCGCGGCCTCTTCATCCTCTGTGACTGGGGGGACAGCAGTCACACCTGTTTTGGGGCGCAGACCTGCCACCTCTTTACCCGCAACAGCCAGCGTGATTGGCAGGTCATCATTTTCTTTGGAGGTGGTAACACCAGCTGGTGTTGATCGCTGTCCAACATCGATAGCACCACCTTTGGATCAAGGCAACCTAACATGTCCGCCTGCATCTTCCTCACAGACCGGCAGTTTGCCGGGGACACCCTTATCAACCCCGTCTAAGCACAATAGCCAGCCCTCGGTCCCTCAGATGTGGACAAGTAAAAGACCATTTCCTCCTAGCCATGAGAAAGCTAAGAGGTTGAATTTCACCATCTGCAAGCTCTTGGCTACAGAAATGCTGCCTTTCCGCCTGGTGGACACAGAGGATTTTCGAGACCTTATGTCCGTCGCAGTGCCCCAGTACCAGATGCCCAGTCGGCACTACTTCTCAAAGAAAGGTGTGCCTGCGCTCCACCAGCATGTCGCACACAACATCACTGCTTCTTTGAGAAACTCTGTGTGTGACAGGGTGCATTTCACCACAGACACTTGGACGAGTAGGCATGGACAGGGGCGTTACATGTCGCTGACTGGGCACTGGGTAACTATGGTGACAGCAGGACAAGGGGCTGCTGTCCAAGTCTTGCCGTCCCCACGAGTTGTGCGTCAATCCTCTTTATGTCAAAGTTCCTACACTGCTTCTGCCTCCTCAACCTCCTCTCGGTCTTCCACCTGCACCCAAAGCCTGTCTGGTCATGCCACAAGCTTTCTAACTGCGCAGAAGGGATCCTGCACACCTCCTTACTATGCTGGCAGTAGGGCTCAACGTCATCAGGCGGTTTTTACATTGAAATGTCTGGGAAATGTGAGTCACACAGCTGAGGAGTTGTCGTCAGCTCTGGAGAACCAATTTTATGAATTGTTGTCTCCACTGGACCTGAAACCAGGGAAGGCCGTGTGCGACAATGCTGCAAACCTGGGTGCGGCCCTTCGCCGGCGCAATGTCACACACGTGCCTTGTATGGCTCACGTGTTGAACCTGGTTGTCCAGCAATTTTTAGCCCACTATCCCAGACTAGATGGCCTTCTGCAGAGGGCACGGTCGCTGTGTGCTCACTTCCGCCGTTCGCATCCCGCACCTCAGCGACTTACATCTCTACAGAAGTCGTTGGGCCTGCCACTTCACCGGCTAAAATGCGATGTGCCTACCCGGTGGAATTCAACTCTGCACATGATGCAGCGACTGCGGCAGCACCGACAAGCCCTGGTGCAATACGTTCTGACGTATAGCCTGGGCCAACGAGATCCAGAGGTGGGGCAAATCACGCTGGAGGAGTGGTCTCAGATCAGGGACCTATGCACCCTTCTGCACAGTTTTGAAATGGCGACGAAGATGTTTAGTGCTGACGATGCCATTATCAGCATGACTATTCCGGTGATTTACATGCTGGAGCACATGTTAAACAGAATTCGGAGTCAGGTGGTGGCACAAGAGGAGGTGGAGGAAGTAGAGGAGGAGGAGTTGTATGCGGAAGGGCTAACATCTGCAAGGTCCAGACGGTCGGCAGCACCAAGGCGGCAGGCATGTGAGGGTGGGGGAGATGATTTTACCAGGGCGCATGGTAGCAGCCAAACTAGTGAGGAAGGTGCAGGAGCCCAGGAAGAAGTGGAGGACGAACTGATGGAAGACTCATCAGATGAGGGAGACCTTGATCACATTTCTGTTGTGCGAGGTTGGGGGGAGAGGACAGAGGAAGGAAGCATGATTGTTACCTCGCCACCAACACAACAGGGACTTGGTGCTCCTGGATGCGCAACACACATGAGTGCCTTCTTGCTGCACTACCTGCAACATGACCCTCGAATTGTGAGAATTAGAAATAATCCTGACTACTGGGTTGCCACACTGTTAGATCCCCGGTACAAAAGTAAATTTGCAGAAATTATTCCTGCCATAGAAAGGGATGCACGCATGCAGGAGTATCAGCAGAGACTGTTGCAGAATCTTACATGTGCTTTTCCACAAAATACCAGTGGTGCACGTAGTGAATCTCACAGTTCCAACTTGCCAACCGTGGGACCGTCAAGTGTTCAGCACTCAAACCGTAACAGAACCACAGTATCTGCAGGTAACATCAATTTTGCGGAATCATTTCACCTCTTTTTTAGCCCATCCTTTGCAAGGCCACAGGAGACAAGAAGTCTGACACATAGTCAACGCCTAGAGACGATGGTACAGGAGTATCTCCAAGTAAACATTGAAGCCATGACTGTGTCACTGGACCCTTGCTCTTTTTGGGCTTCCAATCTGGATAAATGGCCGGAGCTAGCCACTTACGCCTTGGAGATCTTGTCATGCCCCGCAGCCAGCGTTCTGTCTGAACGTGTGTTCAGCGCTGCTGGTGGTGTGCTGACAGATAAGCGCACGCGGCTCTCCACTGATAATGTAGACAGACTCACGTTCATAAAGATGAACAAATCATGGATCCGAAACGACTTTTCTACCCCTGTGTCATCCTGGGGAGAGTAAAAGCTTGATGATTGATTAAAATCACCCTACCAACCGTTTTAAGCTTTCAAATTACTAATCATGTTTATCTGTATCTTGGCTGGAAAATAATTTGGGCTTTGTAGCAGTGTGCAGCACTGATTCTATTAGGCCATCTATAATAAGCTCCACCAGATTTAAAATTACTAATCATGTTTATCTGTATCTTGACTGGAAAATAATTTGGGCTTTGTAGCAGTGTGCAGCACTGATCCTATTAGGCCATCTATACTAAAGCTTCACCAGATTTAAAATCACTAATAATTTTTAGCTGCATCTAGCCCGGAAAATAATTTTGGGGCTCCGAGATGCGCAAGACACATAAGTGCCTTCTTGCTGCACTACCTGCAGCATGACCCTCATATTGTCAGAATTCGAAGTAATCATGACTACTGGGTTGCCAAACTCTTAGATCCCCCAAACTTTTCGATCAACCTTTTCATTTTAATAAAGACCAAAAAAATGGTCATTTTTGAAATTATAAGCATTAGCAGGTTGTTAGAAACTGAAATCAAACAGTTTTCAACTCAAAACTTTATTCTAGGTGATGTTACATTTTCACATAGGACCCCTTGTTCGAAAGGAGCTTCTGAACTCTCTCGCCCATTGAATTTGTCAGGTTTTGGATGGTTTCTGCTTCAATTGTTTTGCATGAGGACAGAATACCCTCCCAGAGCTGTTGCTTAGATATGAACTGCCTCCTGCCATCATAGACACTCCTTTTAATGATGCTCCAAAGGTTCTGAATGGGGTAGAGGTCAGGGGAGCATGGGGGTCACACCATAAGTTTGTCCCCTTTTATGCCCATATCAGCCAGAGATGCAGATGTTTTATGTGCAGCATGAGATGGTGCATTATCATGCAAAAAAATGATCTTGCTGTGAAATACACGGTTCTTCTTCTTGAACCATGGCAGGAAGTGCTGTTTGAGAAAATCCACATACATTATGGAGTTCATCTTTAGCGCCTTCAGGGATCCTAAAGGGGCCGACAATCTCTCTCCCCATGATTCCAGCCCAAAACATTACTCCACCTCCTCCTTGTTGGCGCTGTAGCCGTGTTTGCGTGGGGTGTCCATCAACCAGCCATCCTCCACTTCATCCATCTGGACCATCGAGCGCTGCACGGCACTCATCCGTGAACAAAACAGTTTTGAAATCAGTCTTCATGTAATGTTTGGCCCACTGGAGCCGTTTCTGCTTGTGTGAAGTGGATAGAGGAGGTCGACAGGATGGCATATGCACAGCTGCAAATCTCTGAAGGACCCTGCATCTTGTTGTTCGGGGGACGTTGGAGGCACCAGCAGCTTCAAAAACTTGTCTGCTGCTATGACAAGGCTTTTTTGCCGCTGCTCTTTCAACCTGACGTAATTGCCTGTAGGAAAGAGTCCTCAATTTGCCCTTATCAGCACGCACACGTGTGTACTGTGAATCAGCTACATACTTCTTGATTGCCAAGACACTTCATCCTGATCATCGCACAATGTTGATTGTAGTCATGCCTTGACCTAAACACTCCACAATTTGTTGCTTCTCAGCAGCTGACACATCCTTTTTCTTTCCCATTTTGGCAGAAAATGTAGGCTGCTTAATAATGTGAGACAGCCTTCTTAAGTAGTCTTGCCTTTCATTGGACACACCTGCCAAACTAATTAGCACAGGTGTCTGCAATTGCTTACAGTGATATAAAGAGCCCTGACACACATCACCATCAATGAGTTTAACTGACAAACAAACAAATTCTTCCCTTATCACTCCTAAACACTTTTTGCATAATAATTTGGAACACAGTGTACATGTGCTTTTCCACAAAACACCAGTGGTTCACGTAGTGAATCTTACAGTTCTAACTTGCCAACCGTGGTCTGTATGGAGTTGTTCAATAAAGGGCCCAAAATTAAGATAACATAGATGGGAGAGGTCTCTATGAATAGGAATTCCTAAGTATTTGATACCCTGTGAGGGCCAGGCAAAGGGAAAGTTGGACTGGATGGAATCCTATATGGATTTGGGGAGGGATACATCGAGGGCCTCAGACTTCGCTGCATACATTTTAAAATTTGACCATATAACAAAGTGATCTATTTCAGCCATAACAGCATGGATGGATATATGTGATTGAGTGATATATACTAGGACATCATCAGCAAATAGAGAGCACTTGTACTCGGTGCCTCCCACCTCAATCCACCTAATATTGGGGTTATGGCGAATTGATGAGAGCAGGTGCTCCGTCACTAGGATGTATAAGAGAGGGGACAGAGAACATCCCTGCCTTGTCCCATTGGTGATTGTGAAAGGTGATGAAAATGTTCTGACGCGCCCCCTGGGCCTTGGGACACCCGGAGCCGGACCCTTTTTGGTGGATGCTGGTGGTTTTAGTCTCCGTGGCGGCGACCCGGTTCTGTGGCTCAGGGTGGTCAAACCAGTGGCGGAACTATTTATGTGGTTTTGATGTTTAAATGTCCGACTACGCCACCCGTGGATTGCGGTCAGAGTGAACCGCCGCTCCAGGGCAGACCGCTGAGGCTGGTGTTGTGGGTGCAGCAGAGCGTAGCATAACTCCCCACGGGAGGAGTATAGCCTCAGGGCAGTGTATGCGGAGGATGGGGGTGATGGTGCAGGGCAGCAGCAGTAACGACACGGAGTCAGTGATGCAGTCCAGGGCCTTTACTCACAGTTCTTATTATCCAGACCACGTCTGCAGGTAACGGCTGCCCACGTCGTACTGTGCTCACCAGGTGAGGGGCTCAGACAACTCCCAGATAACTTTGGAGCGCTTCACAGGACCCCCTTTGTGTGTCCTTTGTCTGGCCTTTCTTACCAACCCTTCTGTCCGGCTGCCTCGGGCCTCCTCTTGGTAAACTTGGCGCCAGTTTTCCTGACCCTATGTGGTGCCTTCCTAGCGGGTGTAGCGAGGGGCTGCGCCACATAAAATATCACAGCCTCCTGTTTCTAGCTGAGGGTCGTTTCCTGCCTCCACTAGTTTCGGGGACCGGTCTCCCCCTTTGGCCTGACCCCTCCACGCAGGTGGATTCGGGCGTGCGGTGGCGACTCGCCCGTCCGCACCCCGGGATCAGTTCGTTCCTCGTTCCTGGAGCCTTCTCCGCTCCTCTTCCTTCCTTCTCCCTCTTCCAGGCCTGGGCCTCTGTTACTAGGCCCGCCTCCGGAGCAGAGCTCATGCAGAGCCCCTGCTCCCTGCCACTTCTGCTCAGACTTCTCTGCACTGAACTAAGATGGTGCCCACCTTTTATACTCCCTTCTCAATGCACCCAGGAACTGCTTCCTCCCTGCTCCTGCACTACAGGGTTCCCCTTCCTCAGTGTTCCCTCCCCCCACTCCAGCCAGGGACAGGGACTGTCGTGCCCATCTCAGGGGCATATTGGTCGCCCTGCCCCACAGCAATGTGGTGTAATGCATACAGGTTTCGGGTCCTGATCCACACTACATCCTTACCTGAGAGTGAGATATCACACCTCTGGGTGAGGTGCAATACCTCTGTAGCAACCGAGCCCTCAGGGTGCTACAGTTCCATTTATCTTCAGCCTAGGTGACGTATTGCGATACAGGGCCGTGGTTTTGGCTATAAAAGGGTCCCCTAGACCCCTACCCCAAGCTTTTTAAGAGAATCATATATGGTGTGCCAGGAGACTCTATGGAATGCTTTCTCAGCATCCAACGAGAGTATCTAATTACAAATTTTTAACTGCATCTAGCCCAGGAAATACTTTGTGCCTAGTAGCAGTGTCTGCTAGTCAGCGGATTATCCCGGCTGTTAAGCAAGCTACACCACCTGTAGTTTCGACACTTAATTTTTTCAAAGGAAATGCTTCGGGACCACGGGATACTCAGTGAAGAGCATCAGGAGGCACCCCAAGGCATAGGGACTGGGACTGGCAGTAGGATGCCTTGCGGTGGACAGCCGAGCTCGATCCTTATAAAAGCTTTTTAACTGCAGCAGCTTTAGTGGACGCTACTGGAGCTGGAATTACGCGGCTGCTGGCATGAGACTTGCCCTCCAATAGATCCTTGTAAATGGATTTAAAGTGTATTCATTAAAATTAGAGAGACAATTTAAATTAAAAAGCTTAGAGCTGCCTCCACCACAGGGGGGCTCGCTCGACCCACCAGCGGACAGGCACCAGTATTGGGAGAGGGGGGCTGGCCGTCAGGGTTCACCGCGGCTCTGGCACAAACCCGGCGACACGGAGGTGGCACGGGCAGGAGCGGACTGAACGTGTCGGCTTCTCACTTTTTGGATTTTAGAAGGGCATGACATGCCTATATCTGTGTCTCCCCCTCCTTTTACTCCTCCACCTCTTTTCTTTTCGCATGACTATATGTACTTGTCACTTTTCCATGTGTTAGTTGTGTCTTCTGAGCAGTTTGTCAGCTTTTGGACACCTTTGAAGGTGTTTTCTATGTGTTTCTATGTGTTTTTGTTTGCCTGCCATTGGTTTTAACGGTGTTCGAAGGTGTTCGACGAACAGTTCGACGAACAGTTCGGCGAACACACGGGTGTTCGACGAACCGAACCGAACTCGAATACTACGGGGGTGGCTCAACACTAGTCCTGTCCCTAACTGAATTCACAGCAGAGTGAACCCAAAATGGCGGCGGCGGCTTTTATAGTGCATCATGACATCATTTTAGCAGCCAATCACAGCCATGCCATTAGTTAACATGCCTAACATGTCTAACAGGATTTGCCCACACTTCTTAGGATCCTCATTGGCTGAATAAAATCAAACTGGCTCATTGCATTATGGGAACTTCCGATTCCGGTATTCGATATTCTAAAAGTATCGGAACTCAGTATCGGAACTCCGATACCCGATATTTCAGTATCGGAATGCTCAACACTAGTCACCATAACTGTAGAGCAAGACATGAACCACATTTCCAAAAATCATACATTGATCTAATGACAAAACTTACAAAACTGAAAATGAGGTTCTTAGTTTAACATTCTGATCAGACTGTATGAAGCCCACTGTCACTTCACCGTGAACCTTTCAGTGGGTCCCTAACTTTTTATAGCCTTAAAAGTGTGGCGTCATGTGCCAAAAAACAATCGCAGTGACAGTGCACCAACAGGGCGGGCAACATAGTGCCTCAAAGCACCCATGCTGCAAGGCCGAGTCCCCATAACTTCAGGCCACATCACCCCACAGGAATAAAACCACAGCAACAATGGCTGCCAAATAGCACCAACACCAAGTGAAAAGAGCTAGAAAACTCAACACTCTTTAGCTTATAAGACCATGCTATCGATATACATCTTTATTTTGTAAATTTTCCTCAAGATTTTTTCTTTATTGGCCACATTTTTGTTAAAGTTGAGAATCACAGTTAAAAACAGTAAAACACATGTCCATATTTGTTTTTAGAAAATGATTTTTATTTTCAATTTGGCACTGTAGTTGATGATGATTTCCATTATCCCAGAAATAACAATCCAAAGGCAATGAATACTCGTTTTAGACACAATGAGTTACGATTTTCACTTTTGTTTTTCAGTAAGGAAAAAAGAAAATGTTAACCAAAGTAAAACAAAATCAGCAATTATCATGAGTAATGCAGAAATGATCAAGATCTCATTCTGTAAATAACATCTTTTGATGACACAGTCATTTACATCTGCAATTAATATCAACTGTGCAATAGACACTCAGCTGGAGGCAAAACTGAGGGTGGTTAACGAACACGAGTGCAATGCTGGATGATAGCACTTGTTTTCCTAAATACTTTGAGTAGAAATAATTGTAAAGATTGCTTACCAATGAGTGGCTTCCTGAAAATTCAGAAAATGTACTCTTGTATTCTCAAATAGCAATTCATATATATTCTAAATCAATGGAAGGCTATCAGATACACACGAATAAATCATATCAAATAATTATATATAATTTTATATCATATCTATTACACATGTATGTCATGCACCCAAAAGAACATTTAAAACACTAAATTCAGGATACATAAACCTCAAAATACCCACTTTATGGCATGATTGTATTAAAGGGGTTGTCCGGCACATAAAATGTATTTTCTGACTAACTATCTTTACACCCTAACCACTTTTCTAATTTGCTTTATTACACAATGCCCTATACTTTTCCCTGTATAGCTAATCTCTAAATATGTTTTTTTTTACTATACTTCCTGTGACATTTTGTTTGAGTGGAGACTCAAACGTGATGTCACAGGAGGCTGGTGCAGCACTCACTTGTTTCTTGCATTGCTGTCCCTCTGAAGATGTCCTGGATCCTGGGTGATGGATGCTGTGGCAGATGTGAGCACAGGGCCAGCTTTCTCTTTTTTTCTCCAATGCCGCAATAGCTTTTGTGAAATAAAGACATTGTCAGGGGGCAGTGATAAAAGCAGCGCTTCCCCATAGCTTCTAGCACCACTCTCAAATGAATCATCAGGAGGCGGCGCAGGTGTCACTTGCTGCTTCTATCACCACCCCCTTATGACGAATCATTTGAGGGCCATGCTAGAAGCTTTTGGGTGGCGCAGGTGTCACTCTCTGCTTCTATCTCCATTCCCTGATGTGTTCTTTCAGTTAGAGGTTATGGCGGCAACAGAAATATACAGAGTGGCAGCGCTGCATTTCCAGTGCCACAGTGTCCAACACCCAGAATCCAGGATGTCTGCAGAGAGGGCAGCAATGCACGAAACTAGTGAGTAATTGCAGCACTGCCCCCTGATTATGGCCTGTTCCAGGAGAGGCGATGGACGCTACAGGGAGTGAGTGCAGCCACAGCCTCATATGATGTCATGTTTAAGACTCCTCTCAAATAAAACGTCACAAAAGAATACATTTAGCAATTTGGTAGATAGGGAAAAGTATAGGGTATTGTGTAATAAAGCTCACTACAAAAGTGGTTAAGGTATAAAGATAGACAGAAAATACATTTTAGGTGCCGGGCCACCCCTTTAAGCCCAGCCCTTTAGTCAGCTTGGTTTGTGGGACTTTTCTGAAAAAATCAGCACCGTGGACAACTATAGATATATCCTGCAAATATAAAGTTATGTCCAAAAGTGTTGGCACTCTGGAAATTATTCCAGAAAATGAAATACTGTATTTCTCCCAGAAAATTATTGCAATTACACATGTTGTGTTCTACACATTTATTTCCTTTGGGTGTATTGGAGTAACACAAAAAAACAGAGGAAAAGAACACAAATTGGACATCATTTAACACAAAACTCCAAAAACGGGCCGGACAAAACTGTTTGCGCCCTCAACTTAATATTTAGTTGTACACCCGTTGGAATAAAGAACTGCGATCAATCTTCTTATAACCATCAACAAGATTCTCACAACTCTCAACTGGAATTTTGAACCACTATTCTTTTGCAAACTGATCCAGGTATCTCAAATTTGAAGGGTGCCTTCTCCCAAAAGCAATTTTAAGAACTCTCCACAGATGTTTAATGGGATTTGGATACAGATTCATTGCTAGCCACTTCATAATTCTCCAGTGCTTTGTTTTTACCCATTTCTTGGAGCTTCTTGAGGTATATTTGGAGTAATTGTCCTGCCGGAAGACCGATGACCTAGGACGCAAACCCAGCTTTCTGACACTGGGCACTACATTGCGAACCAAAATACTTTGGTAGTCTTCAGATTTCATAATGTCTTGCACACAGTCAAGGCAACTGTTTCTAGAGGAAAAGAAACAACCCCAAAACATCTTTAAACCTAAATCATATTTGACTGTAGTACTGTGTTCTTTTCTTTGTAGGCCTCATTCTGTTTTCGGTAAACAGTAGAATGATGTGCTTTACCAAAAAGCTCTATCTTGGTCTCATCTGTCCACAAGACATTTTCCCAGAAGGATTTTGGCTTACTCACATACATTTTGGCAAACTGCAATCTAGCTTTTTTAGTCTCTTTGTCAGCAGTGGGGTCCTCCTGAGTCTCCTGCCATAACGTTTTATTTTATTCAAATATCGACCGATAGTTTACACTGACACTGATGCAGCCTGAGCCTGCCGGACAGCTTGCTTTTCTTTGGAACTTTATTAGGGCTGCTTATCCACCATCTGGACTATCCTGCATTGAAACCTTTCATCAATTTTTCTCTGACTTCCACGTCCAAGGAGATAAGCTACTGTGCCATGGGTTGTAAACTTCTTGATTATGTTGTGCACCATGGAAAAAGGAGCATCAATATCTCTGGAGATGGACTTGTAACCTTGAGATTGTTGATATTTTTTTAAACAATTTTGGTTCTCAAGTTTTCTTCTCCTGTTTTTGTTCCCCATGCTTAGTGTGGCACACACAGACACACAATGCAAAGATTGAGTCAACTTCTCCCTTTTTATCTGTTTTCAAGTGTGATTTTCATATTTCCTACACCTGTTACTTGCTACAGGTAAGGTGAAACAAGCATCACATGCTTTAAACAAATCTGTCACAATTTTGGAAAGGTGCCAACAATTTTATCCGGCCCAGTTTTGGGATTTTGTGTGAAATTATGTCCATTTTGCCTTTTTTACTCTTTTTTTGTGTTGTTTCAATACACACAAAAGAAATAAACAAGTGTAGAGCAAAATGTGCGATTGCAATAATTTATTGGGAGAAATATTTCATTTTCTGGAACCATTTCAAGGCTGCCAATAGAGATGAGCGTTGTTCTACTCGAACTGTTCGCCAATCTCAAATTCGAGCTGTTTTGGGCGGTGTTCGAGCCGTTCGGCGAACACGAACAATTTGAGAAAAATTCGGCTGTTCGAGGTTATGTTCGATAACTGTTCGTGCACCAAAATCATAACTGGATTTTTTCTCAGTAATGATGAAAATTATTGTTAATACGCAGTTTGAGTGTACAGCGGGGTGGGGGGAGGGGCAGGGGATGGATCTCTGCAGGAACAATGAAGATCTCCATTTTTTTTTCTCTTTCCCGCATTTACAGTGGGGAGGTGCAATCTGTCAGCCTATCAGCAGCGCACACACGGAGCGAAGTGCTTTTTTTCACACAAGCAAGGGCATGTGTCATTGGCAGTGTATGTCACATGTCCTTGCCCTATAAGACCAAGCCATTTTCCCCGTCGCCACCATTTTCTCACTGCTGCAGCTGCGTGTTAGATGGCACCGCTGTTGCTGTGTGCGCTATACCTTGTTAATTTCAAGCCAATTTTCGCACAAATATACAGATAGCTTGGGAGTAGGGAATAGTTGTGATTGCAGTCCTTTTAAGGACTAGGTTACAGCATTTCCTACGATTTTTATCAGGCAGGTCTGAGCTCTTAAATAGATAGGTTGTGGGAGTAAAGACTAATTGTAATTGGAGTCCTTTTCAGGACGAGGTTACATCAGTTCCTATCAGTTTTTGCCAGGCAGGTCTGTGCCAGTGCTGTGCAAGTTTTTTTCACAGCATTTGGCTGAATCTAGCAAAGCTAATCCTTTTTGGCCTATTGCAGAGTGTGTTAGTCAGTGGAGTAGCCTATCTGTGTTGCAAGATATACCACCTGTGTATAGAATACCAATTTTTTTACTGCACCTAGTGAAGTAAAATCTTTTGGGCATAGCATCATTCTATTAGTCCATCTATACTGACCTCCATCAGGTTGCAAACTGAATATATTTTTTTCTGCATCTACCTCTGAAAAAATATTGGGCTTCTAGCTGTGTGTGGGTCTTGTTCTATTAATCCATCTATACAGACCTCCATCAGGTTGCAAACTGAATATAATTTTTTTCTGCATCTAGCTCTGAAAAAATATTTGGCCTTCTAGTAGTGTGTGGGACTTTCTCTGTTAGTCCATCTATACTGACCTCCATCAGGTTGCAAACTGAATATATTTTTTTCTGCATCTACCTCTGAAAAAATATTGGGCTTCTAGCTGTGTGTGGGTCTTGTTCTATTAATCCATCTATACTGACCTCCATCAGGTTGCAAACTGAATATAATTTTTTTCTGCATCTAGCTCTGAAAAAATATTTGGCCTTCTAGTAGTGTGTCGGACTTTCTCTATTGGTCCATCTATACTGACCTCCATCAGGTTGCAAATTAAAAATAATTTTTATCTGCATCTACAGTACCTCTGAAAAAATATTTGGGCTTCTAGCTGTGTGTGGGACTTGTATTAGTCCATCTATACTGACCTCCATCAGGTTGCAAACTGAATATAATTTTTTTCTGCATCTAGCTCTGAAAAAATATTTGGCCTTCTAGTAGTGTGTGGGACTTTCTCTGTTAGTCCATCTATACTGACCTCCATCAGGTTGCAAACTGAATATAATTTTTTTCTGCATCTACCTCTGAAAAAATATTGGGCTTCTAGCTGTGTGTGGGACTTGTTGTATTAGTCCATCTATACTGACCTCCATCAGGTTGCAAATTGAATATAATTTTTTTCTGCATCTAACCCAGCCAATAGTTTTGGCCTAATACCACAGTTTGGCCACTCAGCTCTGCTCGGTTACCATCCATTGTTTTTTTGTGCAAACAACTCCAGAGTTGTGAATTAGTTAACCACCAAAATGAGTGGAAAAAGGCCTGCTGCTGGTGGAAAGGGGAATAGGCGTGTTGGGAAGAGGAAAAAAGGTTGTGTCCGTGGGGTAGGTGTTAAAGCAACAGTAACATCTGCAGAAGAAAGACCATCTTCCAGCCAAACTAAAATGTCTACTTCTTTTAGCGGACAATGTGATAAGATCCCTTTCTTACGGCCACACCAATCGCTACAAATTCCAGATGAGGCACAAAAACAGCAGGTGCTTCAACGGATATCAAGTGCTCCTTTAAGTGGGCTCTCCTCCACATCAACTTCAACATCACAAATACTCCAGTCCTCAAAGGTGTCACCCAAATCGCACTTGCTTCCTCACAGCTCCCAAATCTCCAGCTGCCCGTCTGAGTATGAGGTAGAACAGATGGTTGAGTCTGCAGAGCTGTTTACTCATACTATAGCCTGGGAATCAGAGGTCGACTACAGCGCTTCTGTGAATCCAGACGAGGAAATGATCTGCACTGATGCCCAGAATCTTTATGAGTCGGATCCAGGACCAGACGCAGAAGGTTCTGACCATAATGTAGACCCTCATTCCCAAACTGTAACTCCTGTTGGTGGAGACAATGAGGAAGACGATGATAAGACTCAAATACCTGATTGGAGCGACAACTTTAGTTTTTTGTCAGGGCAGGAACAGGTTGGCTCTGAGGACGACGGGTGTGATAACACACAGGGTGATGATGATGAGGTTGGAGATCCCACTTACTGTCAACCCACAGTCAGCCAAGAGATGAGGTCAGCAGAGGAGGTGGAGGAAGATGCTAGTGACGACGAGTTCAGGTTGCGCCTTCCTGGACAGAGACGTAGTACTGGAAGCACGTCAACAACTGCATCCTCAAACACAACTCTGCCTCTCACCACAAGTCGTGGTGGCTCTTCAGGTCGCATGGGTGCTAAGCCTTGCATAGCCTGGGCATTTTTTCAGATCGATAAAGATGACCCAACTCGTGTTATCTGTAACATTTGTCAGCAAAAGCTAAGTAGAGGCCAAAAAATACATAGTTTGAGTACTTCATGCATGAACCGGCACATGGACATGAAGCATAAGTTGCAGTGGGAAGCTCAGTGTGCTACAATGCGGCCTAGCCGGCCGGGCCAACCACCGTCTGCCATATCTTTTGCATCCGCGGCCTCTTCATCCTCTGTGACTGGGGGGACAGCAGTCACACCTGTTTTGGGGCGCAGACCTGCCACCTCTTTACCCGCAACAGCCAGCGTGATTGGCAGGTCATCATTTTCTTTGGAGGTGGTAACACCAGCTGGTGTTGAGCGCTGTCCGACATCGATAGCACCACATTTGGATCAAGGCAACCTAACATGTCCGCCTGCATCTTCCTCACAGACCGGCAGTTTGCCGGGGACACCCTTATCAACCCCGTCTAAGCACAATAGCCAGCCCTCGGTCCCTCAGATGTGGACAAGTAAAAGACCATTTCCTCCTAGCCATGAGAAAGCTAAGAGGTTGAATTTCACCATCTGCAAGCTCTTGGCTACAGAAATGCTGCCTTTCCGCCTGGTGGACACAGAGGATTTTCGAGACCTTATGTCCGTCGCAGTGCCCCAGTACCAGATGCCCAGTCGGCACTACTTCTCAAAGAAAGGTGTGCCTGCGCTCCACCAGCATGTCGCACACAACATCACCGCTTCTTTGAGAAACTCTGTGTGTGACAGGGTGCATTTCACCACAGACACTTGGACGAGTAGGCATGGACAGGGGCGTTACATGTCGCTGACTGGGCACTGGGTAACTATGGTGACAGCAGGACAAGGGGCTGCTGTCCAAGTCTTGCCATCCCCACGAGTTGTGCGTCAATCCTCTTTATGTCAAAGTTCCTCCACTGCTTCTGCCTCCTCAACCTCCTCTCGGTCTTCCACCTGCACCCAAAGCCTGTCTGGTCATGCCACAAGCTTTCTAACTGCGCAGAAGGGATCCTGCACACCTCCTTACTGTGCTGGCAGTAGGGCTCAACGTCATCAGGCGGTTTTTACATTGAAATGTCTGGGAAATGTGAGTCACACAGCTGAGGAGTTGTGGTCAGCTCTGGAGAACCAATTTCATGAATGGTTGTCTCCACTGGACCTGAAACCAGGGAAGGCCGTGTGCGACAATGCTGCAAACCTGGGTGCGGCCCTTCGCCAGGGCAATGTCACACACGTGCCTTGTATGGCTCACGTGTTGAACCTGGTTGTCCAGCAATTTTTAGCCCACTATCCCAGACTAGATGGCCTTCTGCAGAGGGCACGGTCGCTGTGTGCTCACTTCCGCCGTTCGCATCCCGCAGCTCAGCGACTTACATCTCTACAGAAGTCGTTGGGCCTGCCACTTCACCGGCTAAAATGCGATGTGCCTACCCGGTGGAATTCAACTCTGCACATGTTGCAGCGACTGTGGCAGCACCGACAAGCCCTGGTGCAATACGTTCTGACGTATAGCCTGGGCCAACGAGATTCAGAGGTGGGGCAAATCACGCTGGAGGAGTGGTCTCAGATCAGGGACCTATGCACCCTTCTGCACAGTTTTGAAATGGCGACGAAGATGTTTAGTGCTGACGATGCCATTATCAGCATGACTATTTCGGTGATTTACATGCTGGAGCACATGTTAAACAGAATTCGGAGTCAGGTGGTGGCACAAGAGGAGGTGGAGGAAGTAGAGGAGGAGGAGTTGTATGCGGAAGGGCTAACATCTGCAAGGTCCAGACGGTCGGCAGCACCAAGGCGGCAGGCATGTGAGGGTGGGGGAGATGGTTTTACCAGGGCGCATGGTAGCAGCCAAACTAGTGAGGAAGGTGCAGGAGCCCAGGAAGAAGTGGAGGACGAACTGATGGAAGACTCATCAGATGAGGGAGACCTTGATCACATTTCTGTTGTGCGAGGTTGGGGGGAGAGGACAGAGGAAGGAAGCATGATTGTTACCTCGCCACCAACACAACAGGGACTTGGTGCTCCTGGATGCGCAACACACATGAGTGCCTTCTTGCTGCACTACCTGCAACATGACCCTCGAATTGTGAGAATTAGAAATAATCCTGACTACTGGGTTGCCACACTGTTAGATCCCCGGTACAAAAGTAAATTTGCAGAAATTATTCCTGCCATAGAAAGGGATGCACGCATGCAGGAGTATCAGCAGAGACTGTTGCAGAATCTTACATGTGCTTTTCCACAAAATACCAGTGGTGCACGTAGTGAATCTCACAGTTCCAACTTGCCAACCGTGGGACCGTCAAGTGTTCAGCACTCAAACCGTAACAGAACCACAGTATCTGCTGGTAACATCAATTTTGCGCAATCATTTCACCACTTTTTTAGCCCATCCTTTGCAAGGCCACAGGAGACAAGAAGTCTGACACATAGTCAACGCCTAGAGACGATGGTACAGGAGTATCTCCAAGTAAACATTGAAGCCACGACTGTGTCACTGGACCCTTGCTCTTTTTGGGCTTCCAATCTGGATAAATGGCCGGAGCTAGCCACTTACGCCTTGGAGATCTTGTCATGCCCCGCAGCCAGCGTTCTGTCTGAACGTGTGTTCAGCGCTGCTGGTGGTGTGCTGACAGATAAGCGCACGCGGCTCTCCACTGATAATGTAGACAGACTCACGTTCATAAAGATGAACAAATCATGGATCCGAAACGACTTTTCTACCCCTGTGTCATCCTGGGGAGAGTAAAAGCTTGATGATTGGTTAAAATCACCCTACCAACCGTTTTAAGCTTTCAAATTACTAATCATGTTTATCTGTATCTTGGCTGGAAAATAATTTGGGCTTTGTAGCAGTGTGCAGCACTGATCCTATTAGGCCATCTATACTAAAGCTTCACCAGATTTAAAATTAATAATAATTTTTAGCTGCATCTAGCCCGGAAAATAATTTTGGGGCTCCGAGATGCGCAAGACACATAAGTGCCTTCTTGCTGCACTACCTGCAGCATGACCCTCATATTGCCAGAATTCGAAGTAATCATGACTACTGGGTTGCCACACTCTTAGATCCCCCAAACTTTTCGATCAACCTTTTCATTTTAATAAAGACCAAAAAAATGGTCATTTTTGAAATTATAAGCATTAGCAGGTTGTTAGAAACTGAAATCAAACAGTTTTCAACTCAAAACTTTATTCTAGGTGATGTTACATTTTCACATAGGACCCCTTGTTCGAAAGGAGCTTCTGAACTCTCTCGTCCATTGAATTTGTCTGGTTTTGGATGGTTTCTGCTTCAATTGTTTTGCATGAGGACAGAATACCCTCCCAGAGCTGTTGCTTAGATGTGAACTGCCTCCCGCCATCATAGACACTCCTTTTAATGATGCTCCAAAGGTTCTGAATGGGGTAGAGGTCAGGGGAGCATGGGGGTCACACCATAAGTTTGTCCCCTTTTATGCCCATGTGACACCCCAGGGGTCTGGTTGCCACAGTAATAGAGATATTACGTCTGAGAGCAGGTGGGAGGTCTCCTGGTCAGGAATCCTATGTATGCCACACCTCCTGCCCAGTCCTGGGAGGGGAAGAACTTCCCCTATATAAGCTGGGGCTGAGGCAGGGTTAGGAAGAAAAAGAGTAGAGGGAGAAGAGGAGAAGCAGCTATAGGAAAGAGAGATCAGGAGCTCTGGGGAAGTCGTGCTAAAAGGAATCAGGGGCTGGCAGCTGTAGAGCTCGCCCTGATTGAAGAGTTACCACCGGACCCGGAGTCCGAGGCTGTGGGGACTAATCCTTACCCAGCAGCAGAAACCGACCGGCAGGGGATTTCAGGTCCTGTGGCCAAGAAACCCGAAGGCACGGTCACACGCGTGGGACCAGCACCGCCGTCGTGGAGCGGAAGCCACTAGAAGGCCCCGAGTCACCGGCCATACGGGTGAGCACCACACGGTACACTCAGGGACGTGGGCTACTTTTACCCGCCTCTAGCAAGGTAGCCAGAAGAGTACAATTAGTTGGGGAGGCCTACAACTCCGCCTGGCCAGGGGAAATCCCATCTGCTCAAAGACTGACCAGGCCCCGATCGCTAGCCAGTACTCCGGGAGGGTCTATCTTTATCACCAGTAAAGACCCTGAACTACACCGCATCGTCTCTGAGTGGTTCCTGCTACCCCCATCATCCACGTCGGCTGCCCTGAGGCCATAACCCTCCCGTTGGGGGTTATACCATCTACGCTGCACAATCGTACTACCGGCCTCAGCGGTCTGCCCTGCAGCGGCAGCTCCATAGCTGCATTCAACGGGTGGCGTAGTCGTCCAACATCTACTGCTAATACTCAGCCACACAGTTTGACTCCCTGGGCACGGACCGGGTCACCGCCACGAGACTACTACCCCCAACAGGCCCGGCTCCGGGTAGTCCCCGCGTGCGCAACGCTACACCAAGTAGACCCAGGGGCGCGTCACCCATATCAGCCAGAGATGCAGATGTTTTATGTGCAGCATGAGATGGTGCATTATCATGCAGAAAAATGATCTTGCTGTGAAATACACGGTTCTTCTTCTTGAACCATGGCAGGAAGTGCTGTTTGAGAAAATCCACATACATTATGGAGTTCATCTTTAGCGCCTTCAGGGATCCTAAAGGGGCCGACAATCTCTCTCCCCATGATTCCAGCCCAAAACATTACTCCACCTCCTCCTTGTTGGCGCTGTAGCCGTGTTTGCGTGGGGTGTCCATCAACCAGCCATCCTCCACTCCATCCATCTGGACCATCGAGCGCTGCACGGCACTCATCCGTGAACAAAACAGTTTTGAAATCAGTCTTCATGTAATGTTTGGCCCACTGGAGCCGTTTCTGCTTGTGTGAAGTGGATAGAGGAGGTCGACAGGATGGCGTATGCACAGCTGCAAACCTCTGAAGGACCCTGCATCTTGTTGTTCGGGGGACGTTGGAGGCACAAGCAGCTTCAAAAACTTGTCTGCTGCTATGACAAGGCTTTTTTGCCGCTGCTCTTTCAACCTGACGTAATTGCCTGTAGGAAAGAGTCCTCAATTTGCCCTTATCAGCACGCACACGTGTGTACTGTGAATCAGCTACATACTTCTTGATTGCCAAGACACTTCATCCTGATCATCGCACAATGTTGATTGTAGTCATGCCTTGACCTAAACACTCCACAATTTGTTGCTTCTCAGCAGCCGACACATCTTTTTCTTTCCCATTTTGGCAGAAAATGTAGGCTGCTTAATAATGTGAGACAGCCTTGTTAAGTAGTCTTGCCTTTCATTGGACACACCTGCCAAACTAATTAGCACAGGTGTCTGCAATTGCTTACAGTGATATAAAGAGCCCTGACACACATCACCATCAATGAGTTTAACTGACAAACAAACAAATTCTTCCCTTATCACTCCTAAACACTTTTTGCATAATAATTTGGAACGCAGTGTACATGTGCTTTTCCACAAAACACCAGTGGTTCACGTAGTGAATCTTACAGTTCTAACTTGCCAACCGTGGTCTGTATGGAGTTGTTCAATAAAGGGCCCAAAATTAAGATAACATAGATGGGAGAGGTCTCTATGAATAGGAATTTCTAAGTATTTGATACCCTGTGAGGGCCAGGCAAAGGGAAAGTTGGACTGGATGGAATCCTATATGGATTTGGGGAGGGAGACATCGAGGGCCTCAGACTTCGCTGCATTGATTTTAAAATTTGACCATGTAACAAAGTGATCTATTTCAGCCATAACAGCATGGATGGATATATGTGATTGAGTGATATATACTAGGACATCATCAGCAAATAGAGAGCACTTGTACTCGGTGCCTCCCACCTCAATCCACCTAATATTGGGGTTATGGCGAATTGATGAGAGCAGGTGCTCCGTCACTAGGATGTATAAGAAAGGGGACAGAGGACATCCCTGCCTTGTCCCATTGGTGATTGTGAAAGGTGATGAAAATGTTCTGATGCACCCCCTGGGCCTTGGGACACCCGGAGCCGGACCCTTTTTGGTGGATGCTGGTGGTTGTAGTCTTCGTGGCGGCGACCCGGTTCCGTGGCTCAGGGTGGTCAAACCAGTGGCGGAACTATTTATGTGGTTTTGATGTTTAAATGTCCGACTACGCCACCCGTGGATTGCGGTCAGAGTGAACCGCCGCTGCAGGGCAGACCGCTGAGGCTGGTGTTGTGGGTGCAGCAGAGCGTAGCATAACTCCCCACGGGAGGAGTATAGCCTCAGGGCAGTGTATGCGGAGGATGGGGGTGATGGTGCAGGGCAGCGGCAGTAACGACACGGAGTCAGTGATGCAGTCCAGGGCCTTTACTCACAGTTCTTAGTATCCAGACCACGTCTGCAGGTAACGGCTGCCCACGTCGTACTGTGCTCACCAGGTGAGGGGCTCAGACAACTCCCAGATAACTTTGGAGCACTTCACAGGACCCCCTTTGTGTGTCCTTTGTCTGGCCTTTCTTACCAACCCTTCTGTCTGGCTGCCTCGGGCCTCCTCTTGGTAAACTTGGCGCCAGTTTCCCTGACCCTATGTGGTGCCTTCCTAGCGGGTGTAGCGAGGGGCTGCGCCACATAAAATGTCACAGCCTCCGGTTTCTAGCTGAGGGTCGTTTCCTGCCTCCACTAGTTTCGGGGACCGGTCTCCCCCTTTGGCCTGACCCCTCCACGCAGGTGGATTCGGGCGTGCGGTGGCGACTCGCCCGTCCGCACCCCTGGGATCCCTTCATTCCTCGTTCCTGGAGCCTTCTCCGCTCCTCTTCCTTCCTTCTCCCTCTTCCAGGCCTGGGCCTCTGTTACTAGGCCCGCCTCCGGAGCAGAGCTCATGCAGAGCCCCTGCTCCCTGCCACTTCTGCTCAGACTTCTCTGCACTGAACTAAGATGGTGCCCACCTTTTATACTCCCTTCTCAATGCACCCAGGAACTGCTTCCTCCCTGCTCCTGCACTACAGGGTTCCCCTTCCTCAGTGTTCCCTCCCCCCACTCCAGCCAGGGACATGGACTGTCGTGCCCATCTCAGAGGCATATTGGTCGCCCTGCCCCACGGCAATGTGGTGTAATGCATGCAGGTGTCGGGTCCTGATCCACACTCCATCCTTACCTGAGAGTGAGATATCACACCTCTGGGTGAGGTGCAATACCTCTGTAGCAACCGAGCCCTCAGGGTGCTACAGTTCCATTTATCTTCAGCCTAGGTGACGTATTGTGATACAGGGCCGTGATTTTGGCTATAAAAGGGTCCCCTAGACCCCTACCCCAAGCTTTTTAAGAGAATCATATATGGCGTGCCAGGAGACTCTATGGAATGCTTTCTCAGCATCCAACGAGAGTATCTAATTACAAATTTTTAACTGCATCTAGCCCAGGAAATACTTTGTGCCTAGTAGCAGTGTCTGCTAGTCAGCGGATTATCCCGGCTGTTAAGCAAGCTGCACCACCTGTAGTTTAGACACTTAATTTTTTCAAAGGAAATGCTTCGGGACCATGGGATACTCTGTGAAGAGCATCAGGAGGCACCCCAAAGCATAGGGGCTGGGACTGGCAGTAGGATGCCTTGCGGTGGACAGCCGAGCTCGATCCTTATAAAAGCTTTTTAACTGCAGCAGCTTTAGTGGACGCTACTGGAGCTGGAATTACGCGGCTGCTGGCATGAGACTTGCCCTCCAATAGATCCTTGTAAATGGATTTAAAGTGTATTCATTCAAATTAGAGAGACAATTTAAATTAAAAAGCTTAGAGCTGCCTCCACCACAGGGGGGCTCGCTCGACCCACCAGCGGACAGGCACCAGTATTGGGAGAGGGGGGCTGGCCATCAGGGTTCACCGCGGCTCTGGCACAAACCCGGCGACACGGAGGTGGCACGGGCAGGAGCGGACTGGCCGTGTCGGCTTCTCACTTTTTGGATTTTAGAAGGGCATGACATGCCTATATCTGTGTCTCCCCCTCCTTTTACTCCTCCACCTCTTTTATTTTCGCATGACTATATGTACTTGTCACTTTTCCATGTGTTAGTTATGTCTTCTGAGCAGTTTGTCAGCTTTTGGACACCTTTGAAGGTGTTTTCTATGTGTTTCTATGTGTTTTTGTTTGCCTGCCATTGGTTTTAACGGTGTTCGAAGGTGTTCGACGAACAGTTCGACGAACAGTTCGGCGAACACACGGGTGTTCGACGAACCGAACCGAACTCGAACACTACGGGGGTGGTTCAACACTCGCTGCCAACACTTTTGGCCATGATTGTATATAACAAATTAATAGTACAGGAATACATTTTTAAAGGGAATCTGTCACCACATTTGACCTGTCAAAACTATTAATATGGGCATACAGGTTATAGACTGCTGAAAAAGTCCTCCCTGTATGCCTCATATTAGATACCTTGTTGTTGAGAAATCATCTTTTATCACTTCATGTAAATGATCTCCGCCTGGCTCTGGGGAGGATGTTGCCTAGAAGATAACTCTACCTCCAGAGATTATTTTACAGTACATGAGGACTTAGTTACCAGTGTGAGACAATTAACTAACACAGAACAGGAGAACTGAACTTTCTTGCAAACACACTTTTTGTTTCTCTCTGAGCTCTGCTGTAATGCAACAATATTGCAATTCTGTCTGCCTCTGAGATAGAAGCTCATCTGAGGCACTGAGGGGAACCTGCAGATGTGTCAGGTATAATCATACACAGCTCTGCAGTGAGATCAGGAGAGCAGAGAGCAGCCATTACACATCACAATGGTAATACTGGCAGTCCTTCCCGACCATAACGTATATATACTGCAAATGTCAGGAAGGGGTTAATAGTATCCCTCTGAGGATGCACTTGAGTGTTTACTATTGAAATGGTAAGGCAGTTTCATCATGCTCCTGAATATTTTTGAAGGAGTCTATAGTCTTACGGAGGTCTGAGACACAAAGTGAATCTTTAAGTAGATTATCATTTAAATTCCAACAGCCTAAGCCTTGTTGGGAGTCAGGTATAGTCAGATTACTATATACAAGAGCATGATCTGACCATGTAGCAGTTCCGATCTGAGATGTAGGATGTCATATAAGCAAGTGATGGCTAATTAAGAAAAAGTCTATACGGCTATGCATATTGTGTAAAGGGCAATAATGCATAAAAACCTTTATGTCTGAACATAATATCCTCCATACATCAACTAGTTGAAGACAGCGGAGCACATTTAGCAATGCTTTTGTCTGGGATTTAGATTGGTGACTCCTGCTCAGGGACGCATCTAAAGAAGGATCCAAGACAGTATTAAAGTCACCTCCAGTGATAATAAAGCCCTCCGCAAAACTTTTAGCCCCTTTTCCCCCGAAGGGTGGTCTGCACGTTAATGACCGGGCCAATTTTTACAATTCTGACCACTGTCACTTTATGAGGTAATAACTCTGAAATGCTTCAAAGGAGCTCACTGATTCTGAGATTGTTTTTTTCATGACATATTGTACTTCATGACAGCGGTAAAATTTCTTCGATATGACGCGCTTATTTGTGAAAAAAATTGGAAATTTGGAGAAAATTTAGAAAATTTTGAAATTTTCAAATTTTGAATTTTCATTCCCTTAAATTAGAGAGATATGTCACACAAAATAGTTAATAAATAAAATTTACCACATGTCTACTTTACATCAGCACAATTTTGGAACCAGCATTTTTTTTCTTAGGGAGTTATAAGGGTTAAAAGTTGACCAGCGATTTCTCATATTTCCCACAAAATTTATAAAACAATTTTTTTAGGGACCACATCACATTTGAAGTGACTTTGAGGGGCTTTTATGACAGAAAATACCCAAAAGTGACACCATTCTAAAATCTGCACCTCTCAAGGTGCTCAAAACCACATTCAAGAAGTTTATTAACCCTTCAGGTGCTTCACAGGAATTTTTGGAATGTGAAAGAAAAAAATGAACATTTAACTTTTTTCACAAAAATGTTAATTTAGACCCCAATTTTTTTATTTTTGCAAGAGTAACAGGAAAAATTGGACCCCAAAATTTGTTGTGCAATTTCTCCTGAGCATGTTAATATCCCATATGTGAGGGCAAACCACAGTTTGGGTGCACGGCAGGGCTCGGAAGGAACTTTGAGGGGCCTTTATGACAGAAAATACCCAAAAGTGACACTATTCTAAAAACTGCACCATTCAAGGTGCTCAAAACTACATTCAAGAAGTTTATTAACCCTTCACGTGCTTCACAGGAACTGAAGCAACGTGGAAGGAAAAAATTAACATTTAACTTTTTTTCACACAAATTTTACTTCAGGCCCCACATTTTTAATTTTCTCAATTGTAACAAGAGAAAATGGGCCACAAAATGTGTTGTGCATTTTCTCCTGAGTAAGCCGATACCCCATATGTGGGGGAAAACCACTGTTTGGGCGCACGGCAGAGTTTGGAAGGGAAGGAGCGTCATTTGATTTTTTTAATGTAAAATTTGCTTGAATAATTAGCGGACGCCATGTTGCGTTTGGAGAGCCCCTGATGTGCCTAAATAGTGAAAAAAAAACACAAGTGACCCCATTTTGGAAACTAGACCCTTCAAGGATTTTATCAAGGTGTATAGTGAACATTTTGAACCCAGAGGTATGACACAGAAATTGATAACATTAGGTCATCATATTGAATAAGTAGTCTTTAGTCTTGAACACAAGTGCTCGCTACTTGAGTTTGCATCGGGTACTCAGGTATGCACCATGTATTGCGGGTGCTCGAGTGACATGCTCGAGTCCCCGCCCTGCATGTTTCACGGTTATTAGACACCCAAAAAAAACATGCTGGGATCGCTCGAGCATGGCAGGCAATCCCTGCAAGTTTTTTTGGGCCGGAAAGCATATGGGGCGGAAACTCGAGCATGTCACTCGAGCATCCGGCACATTAACCCCCAAAATTCTGCGATCAAAGTCGATCACAGCATTGCGGGAGCAAGGAGGGGAGGTAAGCACCGATACTTACCTCCTCTCCGGTGTCCCGCGGTGTCTGTGTCGGGTCCCGGATGTTGTCATGGTGACCCGATGTCGTCATGGCAACATCTGGGTCACCAGGAGGCACGAAGTTACTCTGGTCATGCGCAGTGCGGGACCAAAGTAACTTCTGCATGCAGCACTGACAGGCTGTATATAGCATAGAGATGCTGCTGCATCCCTATGCTATATAAGCGCGCTTGTGTGCGGGCGCGGTTGTAGCACTCGTAATAGTAAGTAGCTGGCACAAAAGGCCCAGGGCGCAGCTATGTACTATTACTGACATGGTCGTAAAGGGGTTAAGTATTAACAGTATGTCTTAATTTGGTCACAATTAAGGAGATAGAAGGTTGCTAAAGTTAAAATTTTTGAGTAGATACAGTTCTTAAGAAACACATATATCCCATCCATATCAGTCAGTATTTCTCAAATAGTAAGTTGCAGTGATTTGTGTATGCCTATACTCATCCCCTTAGACTTTGAAACAGCATTTGCACTGTGTTGCCAAAATGAATAATATCTGCAAAACATTTTTTTTCATGATTTCTTAGATTTTTTTTTTTCTTTTACAAATTGTATTGAACTTTTTTATTTATTTCTTTATTCAGCGCCACTATGGGACTAAAATACCTTTTCACTATGATTGCTGGTCTAATGCACTGTATTACGTATTGCAGTGAATTAAACCTGTCAGTTTTACACTGACTCTTGGCCTTTTAGACCATGATTATTGCAGAATAGGAGGTGCAGATTACCCACACTAAGCTTATTTCCTCTATTGTACACATGGCCCTATGCCCGAATGCCCAGTCCATTCCCGCAATCTTAAAACATGTTTAACATAAACTTATTTAAAGAATAGGTCATTTTTTCATTACATATCTATAGCAAATAGTTCCATGTTCCATTGACGTTTGCTTATTAAGTCTTAGTGGTAATGTGCCGTATATGTGACTACAAAAACAAAAGTCACCAGCTGCAGTGGTGGTATCAGAATAAGTGGTGTATTAATTGTACAGTTATTGCACGCCATGGTTATATTGCAGCAAGGCTCTAGTCTAGAGCATCTATTTCCAGCATGGTACTGTAAATAAAGACACACTAGGAACCAAAGAACGGCAACACTGGGGTGCTAGTGAATTAGAAAGGGAAGTATAAGGCTATGTGCCCAGGATGCAGGAATGCTCCAGATTTTTTCCTGAGCGTTTCTGCATCTCCCTGGCAAAAAAAACGCATGCTGATTGTACATGCGGATTGTACATGCGTTTTTCCTGCCAGGGACAAGCGGAAGTGAAGCGTTCTCCACATGCATTTCCGCATGCGGGTTGACAAGCGCTTTCCAAGCGATTTTAGTATCACTTGGAAAGTGCTTGACAACTTGGTCACACTATATAAATCCATGCAAACGGCATGGATTTATATAGTGTGACCGTAAAAGAATGGTAAAAAATAAAAAATAAATATATACTTACCTTCTGATGGCCAGATGCTTGCCGGCAGCTCGCAGCAGACTAAAGGACCTGCCAACGTCAGCAGTCTCGTGACCCGTCACATGACTAAATGACATCATGGCAGGTCCTTTACAGACCATCGCGAGCTGCTGGCAAGCCGAGACGCATCGCTAAGGACACCGGGGGCCATCAGAAGGTAAGTATAATGTATATTTTTTATTTTACTATTTTATTTACAGGTACTATGGTACCTGGGTCCGGAGGAGAGTCTCCTCTTCTCCAAACCCGGGTACCATCCGCACAGTGAAACACATGGATTCCGCATCTGCAGATCCAGTGATGCGGATTCCATGCGGTCCAATGCAAGTTAATGGCGGCGAAAATGCTGCGCCTCCGCAAAATAATTGGTAGTGCTGCGGATTTTTCCGTAATGATAATCAGCAGCAGAAATTTCCGCAGCATGTGCACAGCACATGCGGATTATCATTGGGGAACATGGCAGGCCTTCTACCATGCGTTTTTTAAGCATTTCTACAGCGGAATTGCCGCTGCGGAAATGCTTAAAAAACGCATAGTGGGCACACAGCCTAAATAAATGTTTAGTGATTTGAATTTTATACAGTTTTTTTCTCTCTTGTAGATTAATATTATTATTATACAAATATTTCAATCTAGGATAGTCACAAATACAGTAGTAATTAGTCATAATGTGCTATTTATAGCAAAACTAAATTTAGTATTCACTACACCTTTATGTGTATTGCAGTTTCAGAAATTGGCAATTTCAAAGTACAACACAGCACATAACACTTTCATATGTTTCATATGTTCTATGTTGTCTGTTCTCCCTTTATTTAGTTATTGTTATTCATTGAATGAATTGCATTACCAAGCTATAACAATCTCTTAGACATATTATTCACTTAGATATTTGCATAGTCTATCAAACATTTTAACATCTTTTTATGTATTTATTTTTTTTGCATGTGGGAATCGACATTGTTATTGTCTCACCAGCAGAGCACAAATAAAGCCAATATCTCCAGTCGTCACATGATAAAAGTGATGCAAAATGGACACATACTTTGAAGCTAAGGCAATTTAATTTTTTACTCAGAATTTTACATTATATAGTATGTAGCCAAGGATGTTTGAATAATATGAAAATGGTAATGTTTGTTAATTTCATGCCATTACTCAGAAAATGATATACCATTATTTATGAATATGTCTAAATGACCAGTCAGAACATTTTTAAAATGAAGAACACCATTAATGCCCACGTAATAAAAAAAATATTTAGAATAATATAGACAAAAACATACAATATTAATAATAATGTATACACATAGTAACAAAAGTATATAAATATTATAACATGCTTTTCAACATATATTATAATAACAATTTTTACAATATGTATATACAGTACTGTGCCAAAGATTTAGGCAAAAAAAAATGCTGCAAAGTAAGAATGGTTTCAAAAATAGAAGTGTTAATAGCTTATTTTTTATTAAGTAACAAAATACAAAGTGAATGAACTAAATAAATATTTGGTATGGCCACCGTTTGTTTTCAAATTAGCATCAATTGTTCTAGGTACACTTGTATAAAGTTAGGGATTTTGTAGGATTATAGTCAGATGCATAAGTAACCAATTATGTAAAAAATGTGATAATGCTTTTCATTTTCATATCAAGATTAAAATTCAGTCATTAATAGAGATGAGCGGTGTTCGACTTGAACTGTTCGCCAATCTCAAATTCGAGCTGTTTTGGGCGGTGTTCGAGCCGTTCGGCGAACAAGAACGATTTGAAAAAAATTTGGCTGTTCGATAACTGTTCGTGCACCAAAATCATAACTGGATTTTTTCTCAGTAATGATGAAAATTATTGTTAATACGCAGTTTGAGTGTACAGCGGGGCGGGGGGAGGGGCAGGGGATGGATCTCTGCAGGAATAATGAAGATCTCCATTTTTTTTCTCTTTCCCGCATTTACAGTGGGGAGGTGCAATCTGTCAGCCTATCAGCAGCGCACACACGGAGCGAAGTGCTTTTTTTCACACAAGCAAGGGCATGTGTCATTGGCAGTGTATGTCACATGTCCTTGCCCTATAAGACCCAGCCATTTTCCCCGTCGCCACCATTTTCTCACTACTGCAGCTGCGTGTTAGACGGCACCGCTGTTGCTGTGTGCGCTATACCTTGTTAATTTCAAGCCAATTTTCGCACAAATCTACAGATAGCTTGGGAGTAGGGAATAGTTGTGATTGCAGTCCTTTTAAAGACTAGGTTACAGCATTTCCTATGACTTTTATCAGGCAGGTTTGTGCTCTTAAATAGATAGGTTGGGAGTAAAGACTAATTGTAATTGCAGTCCTTTTCAGGACTAAGTTAGATCAGTTCTTATCAGTTTTTGCCAGGCAGGTCTGTGCCAGTGCTGTGCAAGTTTTTTTCACAGCATTTTGCTAAATCTAGCAAAGCTAATCCCTTTTGGCCTATTGCAGAGTGTGTTAGTCAGTGGAGTAGCCTATCTGTGTTGCAAGCTACACCAACTGTGTATAGAATACCAATTTTTTTACTGCACCTAGTGAAGTAAAAACTTTTGGGCATAGCATCATTCTATTAGTCCATCTATACTGACCTCCATCAGGTTGCAAATTGAATATAATATTTTTCTGCATCTAGCTCTGAAAAAATATTTGGCCTTCTAGCAGTGTGTGGGTCTTGTTCTATTAGTCCATCTATACTGACCTTCATCACGTTGCAAATTGAATATAATATTTTTCTGCATCTAGCTCTGAAAAAATATTTGGCCTTCTAGCAGTGTGTGGGTCTTGTTCTATTAGTCCATCTATACTGACCTCCATCAGGTTGCAAATTGAATATAATATTTTTCTGCATCTAGCTCTGAAAAAATATTTGGCCTTCTAGCAGTGTGTGGGACTTGTTCTATTAGTCCATCTATACTGACCTCCATCAGGTTGCAAATTGAATATAATATTTTTCTGCATCTAGCTCTGAAAAAATATTTGGCCTTCGAGCTGTGTGTGGGACTTGTTGTATTAGTCCATCTATACTGACCTCCATCAGGTTGCAAATTGAATATAATATTTTTCTGCATCTAGCTCTGAAAAAATATTTGGCCTTCTAGCAGTGTGTGGGACTTGTTCTATTAGTCCATCTATACTGACCTCCATCAGGTTGCAAATTGAATATAATTTTTTTCTGCATCTAGCTCTGAAAAAATATTTGGCCTTCTAGCAGTGTGTAGGACTTGTTCTATTAGTCCGTCTATACTGACCTCCATCAGGTTGCAAATTGAATATAATTTTTTTCTGCATCTACCTCTGAAAAAATATTTGGGCTTCTAGCTGTGTGTGGGACTTGTTTTATTAGTCCATCTATACTGACCTCCATCAGGTTGCAAATTGAATACAATATTTTTCTGCATCTAGCTCTGAAAAAATATTTGGCCTTCTAGCAGTGTGTGGGACTTGTTCTATTAGTCCATCTATACTGACCTCCATCAGGTTGCAAATTGAATATAATATTTTTCTGCATCTAGCTCTGAAAAAATATTTGGGCTTCTAGCAGTGTGTGGGACTTGTTCTATTAGTCCATCTATACTGACCTCCATCAGGTTGCAAATTGAATATAATTTTTTTCTGCATCTAGGTCTGAAAAAATATTTGGCTTTCAAGCAGTGTGTGGGACGTGTTCTATTTGTCCATCTATACTGACCTCCATCAGGTTGCAAATTGAATATAATATTTTTCTGCATCTAGCTCTGAAAAAATATTTAGGCTTCTAGCAGTGTGTGGGACTTGTTCTATTAGTCCATCTATACTGACCTCCATCAGGTTGCAAATTGAATATAATTTTTTTCTGCATCTAGCGCTGAAAAAATATTTGGCCTTCTAGCAGTGTGTGGGACATGTTCTATTAGTCCATCTATACTGACCTCCATCACGTTGCAAATTGAATATAATTTTTTTCTGCATCTAGCTCTGAAAAAATATTTGGCTTCTAGATGTGTGTGGGACTTGTTCTATTAGTCCATCTATAGTGACCTCCATCAGGTTGCAAACTGAATATAATTTTTTTCTGCATCTACCTCTGGAAAAATATGTGGGCTTCTAGCTGTGTGTGGGACTTGTTCTATTAGGCCATCTAAACAGACCTCCATCAGGTTGCAAATTGAATATAATATTTTTCTGCATCTAGCTCTGAAAAAATATTTGGCCTTCTAGCAGTGTGTGGGACTTGTTCTATTAGTCCATCTATACTGACCTCCATCAGGTTGCAAATTGAATATAATATTTTTCTGCATCTAGCTCTGAAAAAATATTTGGGCTTCTAGCAGTGTGTGGGACTTGTTCTATTAGTCCATCTATACTGACCTCCATCAGGTTGCAAATTGAATATAATTTTTTTCTGCATCTAGCTCTGAAAAAATATTTGGGCTTCTAGCAATGTGTGGGACTTGTTCTATTAGTCCATCTATACTGACCTCCATCAGGTTGCAAATTGAATATAATATTTTTCTGCATCTAGCTCTAAAAAAATATTTGGCCTTCTAGCAGTGTGTGGGACTTGTTCTATTAGTGCATCTATACTGACCTCCATCAGTTTGCAAATTGAATATAATTTTTTTCTGCATCTACCTCTGAAAAAATATTTGGGCTTCTAGCTGTGTGTGGGACTTGTTCTATTAGTCCATCTATACTGACCTCCATCAGGTTGCAAACTGAATATAATTTTTCTTTGCATCTAACCCATACAATAGTTTTGGCCTAATACCACAGTTTGGCCACTCAGCTCTGCTCGGTTCCCATCCATTGTTTTTTTGTGCAAACAACTCCAGAGTTGTGAATTAGTTAACCACCAAAATGAGTGGAAAAAGGCCTACTACTGGTGGAAAGGGGAATAGGCATGTTGGGAAGGGGAAAAAGGTTGTGTCCGTGGAGTAGGTGTTAAAGCAACAGTAACATCTGCAGAAGAAAGACCACCTTCCAGCAAAACTAAGATGTCTACTTCTTTTAGCGGACAATGTGATAAGATCCCTTTTTTACGACCACGCCAATCGCTACAAATTCCAGATGAGGCACAAAAATAGCAGGTGCTTCAACGGATATATAGTGCTCCTTTAAGTGGGCTCTCCTCCACCTCAACTTCAACATCACAAATACTCCAGTCCTCAGAGGTGTCACCCCAATCGCACTTGCTTCCTCACAGCTCCCAAGTCTCCAGCTGCCCGTCTGAGTATGGGGTAGAACAGATGGTTGAGTCTGCAGAGCTGTTTACTCATACTATAGCCTGGGAATCAGAGGTCAGCTCCAGAGCTTCTGTGAATCCAGATGAGGAAATGATTTGCACTGATGCCCAGAATCTTTATGAGTCAGATCCAGGACCAGATGCAGAAGGTTCTGACCATAATGTAGTCCCTCGTTCCCAAACTGTAACTCCTGTTGGTGGAGACAATGAGGAAGACGATGATGAGACTCAAATACCTGATTGGAGCGAAAACTTTAGTTTTTTGTCAGGGCAGGAAGAGGTTGGCTCTGAAGACGACGGGTGTGATAACACACAGGGTGATGATGACGAGGTTGGAGATCCCACTTACTGTCAACCCACAGTCAGCCAGTCGATGAGGTCAGCAGAGGAGGTGGAGGAGGATGCTAGTGACGACGAGGTCAGGTTGTGCCTTCCTGGACAGAGGCGTAGTACTGGAAGCACATCAATAACTGCATCCTCAAACACAACTCTGCCTCTGACCACAAGTCGTGGTGGCTCTTCAGGTCGCATGGGTGCTAAGCCTTGCATAGCCTGGGCATTTTTTCAGATTGATAAAGATGACCCAACTCGTGTTATCTGTAACATTTGTCAGCAAAAGCTAAGTAGAGGCCAAAAAATACATAGTTTGAGTACTTCATGCATGAACCGGCACATGGATATGAAGCATAAGTTGCAGTGGGAAGCTCACTGTGCTACAATGCGGCCTAGCCGGCCGGGCCAACCACCGTCTGCCACATCTTGTGCATCCGCGGCCTCTTCATCCTCTGTGACTGGGGGGACAGCAGTCACACCTGTTTTGGGACGCAGACCTGCCACCTCTTTACCCGCAGCAGCCAGCGTGATTGGCAGGTCATCATTTCCTTGGAGGTAGAAACACCAGCTGGTGTTGAGCGCTGTCCGACATCGATAGCACCACCTTTGGATCAAGGCATCCTAACATGTCCGCCTGCATCTTCCTCACAGACCGGCAGTTTGCCGGGGACACCCTTCTCAACCCCGTCTAAGCACAACAGCCAGCCCTCGGTCCCTCAGATGTGGACAAGTAAAAGACCATTTCCTTATAGCCATGACAAAGCTAAGAGGTTGAATTTCACCATCTGCAAGCTCTTTGCTACAGAAATGCTGCCTTTCCGCCTGGTGGACACAGAGGATTTTCGAGACCTTATGTCCGTCGCAGTGCCCCAGTACCAGATGCCCAGTCGGCACTACTTCTCAAAGAAAGGTGTGCCTGCGCTCCACCTGCATGTCGCACACAACATCAACGCTTCTTTGAGAAACTCTGTGCGTGACAGGGTGCATTTCACCACAGACACTTGGACGAGTAGGCATGGACAGGGGCGTTACATGTCGCTGACTGGGCACTGGGTAACTATGGTGACAGCAGGACAAGGGGCTGCTGTCCAAGTCTTGCCGTCCCAACGAGTTGTGCGTCAATCCTCTTTATCCCGAAGTTCCTCCACTGCTTCTGCCTCCTCAACCTCCTCTCGGTCCTCCACCTGCACCCAAAGCCTGTCTGGTCATGGCACAAGCTTTCTAACTGCGCAGAAGGGATCCTGCACACCTCCTTACTATGCTGGCAGCAGGGCTCAACGTCATCAGGTGGTTTTTACTTTGAAATGTCAGGGAAATGTGAGTCACACAGCTGAGGAGTTGTGGTCAGCTCTGGAGAACCAGTTTCATGAATGGTTGTCTCCACTGGACCTGAAACCAGGGAAGGCCATATGCGACAATGCTGCAAACCTGGGTGCAGCCCTTCGCCGGGGCAATGTCACACACGTGCCTTGTATGGCTCACGTGTTGAACCTGGTTGTCCAGCAATTTTTAGCCCACTATCCCGGACTAGATGGCCTTCTGCAGAGGGCACGGTCGCTGTGTGCTCACTTCCGCTGTTCGCATCCCGCAGCTCAGCGACTTACATCTCTACAGAAGTCGTTGGGCCTGCCACTTCACCGGCTAAAATGTGATGTGCCTACCCAGTGGAATTCAACTCTGCACATGTTGCAGCGACTGTGGCAGCACCGTCAAGCCCTGGTGCAATACATTCTGACGTATAGCCTTGGCCAACGAGATCCAGAGGTGGGGCAAATCACGCTGGAGGAGTGGTCTCAGATCAGGGACCTATGCACCCTCCTGCACAGTTTTGAAATGGCGACGAAGATGTTTTGTGATGACGATGCCATTATCAGCATGACTATTCCGGTGATTTACATGCTGGAGCACATGTTAAACAGAATTCGGAGTCAGGTGGTGGCACAAGAGGAGGTGGAGGAAATAGAGGAGGAGGAGTTGTATGCGGAAGGGCTAACATCTGCAAGGTCCAGACGGTCGGCAGCACCAAGGCGGCAGGCATGTGAGGGTGAGGGTGGGGGAGATGGTTTTACCAGGGTGCATGGTAGCAGCAAAACTAGTGAGGAAGGTGCAGGAGCCCAGGAAGAAGTGGAGGACGAACTGATGGAAGACTCATCAGATGAGGGAGACCTTGATCACATTTCTGTTGTGCGAGGTTGGGGGGAGAGGGCAGAGGAAGGAAGCATGATTGTTACCTCGCCACCAACACAACAGGGACTTGGTGCTCCTGGATGCGCAAGACACATGAGTGCCTTCTTGCTGCACTACCTGCAACTTGACACTCGAATTGTGAGAATTAGAAATAATCCTGACTACTGGGTTGCCACACTGTTAGATCCCCGGTACAAAAGTAAATTTGCAGAAATTATTCCTGCCATAGAAAGAGATGCACGCATGCAGGAGTATCAGCAGAGACTGTTGCAGAATCTTACATGTGCTTTTCCACAAAACACTAGTGGTGCACGTAGTGAATCTCACAGTTCCAACTTGCCAACCGTGGGACCGTCGAGTATTCAGCACTCAAAATGTAACAGAAACACAGTATCTGCTGGTAACATCAATTTTGCGGAATCATTTCACCACTTTTTTAGCCCATCCTTTGCAAGGCCACAGGAGACAAGAAGTCTGACACATAGTCAATGCCTAGAGACGATGGTACAGGAGTATCTCCAAGTAAACATTGAAGCCATGACTGTGTCACTGGACGCTTGCTCTTTTTGGGCTTCCAATCTGGATAAATGGCTGGAGCTCGCCACTTACGCCTTGGAGATCTTGTCATGCCCCGCAGCCAGCGTTCTGTCTGAACGTGTGTTCAGCGTTGCTGGTAGTGTGCTGACAGATAAGCGCACGTGGCTCTCCACTGATAATGTAGACAGACTCACGTTCATAAAGATGAACAAATCATGGATCCGAAAGGACTTTTCCACCCCTGTGTCATCCTGGGGAGAGTAAAAGCTTGATGATTTGTTAAAATCACCTCACCAACCATTTTAAGCTTTCAAATTACTAATCATGTTTATCTGTATCTTGGCTGGAAAATAATTTGGGCCTTGTAGCAGTGTGCAGTACTGATTCTATTAGGCCATCTATACTAAACTCCACCATATTTAAAATGACTAATCATGTTTATCTGTATCTTGGTTGGAAAATAATTTGGGCCTTGTAGCAGTTTGCAGTACTGATTCTATTAGGCCATCTATACTAAGCTCCACCAGCTTTCAAATTAATAATAATTTTAGCTGCATCTAGCCCGGAAATTAATTTTGGGGCTCCTAGATGCGCAAGACACATGAATGCCTTCTTGCTGCACTACCTGCAACAAGACCCTCAGATTGCCAGAATTCGAAATAATCCTGACTACTGGGTTGCCACACTCTTAGATCCCCCACACTCTTCGATCAACCTTTTCATTTTAATAAAGAACAAAAAAATGGTCATTTTTTAAATTATAAGCATTAGCAGGTTATTAGAAACTGAAATCAAACAGTTTTCAACTCAAAACTTTATTCTAGGTGATGTTACATTTGCACATAGGACCCCTTGTTCGAAAGGAGCTTCTGAACTCTCTCGTCAATTGAATTTGTCAGGTTTTGGATGGTTTCTGATTCAATTGTTTTGCATGAGGACAGAATACCCTCCCAGAGCAGTTGCTTAGATTTGAACTGCCTCCTGCCATCATAGACACTCCTTTTGATGATGCTCCAGAGGTTCTCAATGGGGTTGAGGTCAGGGGAGCATGGGGGTCACACCATAAGTTTGTCCCCTTTTATGCCCATATCAGCCAGAGATGCAGATGTGTTATGTGCAGCATGAGATGGTGCATTATCATGCATGAAAATGATCTTGCTGTGGAATACACGGTTCTTCTTCTTGAACCATGGCAGGAAGTACTGTTTGAGAAACTCCACATACATTATGGAGTTCATCTTTACCCTTCAGGGATCCTAAAGGGGCTGACAATCTCTCTCCCCATGATTCCAGCCCAAAACATTACTCCACCTCCTCCTTGTTGGCGCCGTAGCCGTGTTTGCATGAGGTGTCCATCAACCAGCTATCCTCCACTCCATCCATCTGGACCATCGAGCGTTGCACGGCACTCATCGGTGAACAAAACAGTTTTGAAGTCAGTCTTCATGTATTGTTTGGCCCACTGGAGCCGTTTCTGCTTGTGTACAGTGGATAAAGAGGTCGACAGGATGGCTTACGCACAGCTGCAAACCTCTGAAGGACCCTGCATCTTGTTGTGCGGGGGACGTTGGAGGCACCAGCAGCTTCAAAAACTTCTCTGCTTCTATGACAAGGCTTTTTTGCCGCTGCTCTTTTAACCTGATGTAATTGCCTGTAGGAAAGAGTCCTCAATTTTCCCTTATCAGCACGCACACGTGTGTACTGTGAATCAGCTACATACTTCTTGATTGTGCGATGATCAGGATGAAGTGTCTTGGCAATGTTGATTGTAGTCATGCCTTGACCTAAACACTCCACAATTTGTTGCTTCTCAGCAGCCGACACATCCTTTTTCTTTCCCATTTTGGCAGAAAATGTAGGCTGCTTAATAATGTGGGACAGCCTTCTTAAGTAGTCTTGCCTTTCATTGGACACACCTGCCAAACTAATTAGCACAGGTGTCTGCAATTGCTTACAGTGATATAAAGAGCCCTGACACACATCACCATCAATGAGTTTAACTGACAAACAAACAAATTCTTCCCTTATCACTCCTAAACACTTTTTGCATAATAATTTGGAACATGTGCTTTTCCACAAAACACAAGTGGTTCACGTAGTGAATCTTACAGTTCTAACTTGCCAACCGTGGTCTGTATGGAGTTGTTCAATAAAGGGCCCAAAATTAAGATAACATAGACCGGAGAGGTCTCTATCAATACAAACTCCTAAGTATTTGATACCCTGTGAGGGCCAGGCAAAGGGAAAGTTGGACAGGATGGAATCCTTTATGGATTTGGGGAGGGAGACATCTAGGGCCTCAGACTTCGCTGCATTGATTTTAAAATTTGACCATGTAACAAAGTGATCTATTTCAGCCATAACAGCAGGGATGGATATATGTGATTGAGTGATATATACTAGGACATCATCAGCAAATGCAGAGCACTTGTACTCGGTGCCTCCCACCTCAATCCACCTAATATTGGGGTTATGGCGAATTGATGAGAGCAGGTGCTCCGTCACTAGGATGTATAAGAGAGGGGACAGAGGACATCCCTGCCTTGTTCCATTGGTGATTATGAAAGGTGATGAAAATGTTCCATTTATCTTCAGCCTAGGTGACGTATTGCGACACAGGGCCGTTATTTTGCCTATAAAAGGGTCCCCTAGACCCCTACCCCAAGCTTTTTAAGAGAATAATATATGGCGTGCCAGGAGACTCTATGGAATGCTTTATCAGCATCCAAAGAGAGTATCTAATTACAAATTTTTAACTGCATCTAGCCCAGGAAATACTTTGTGCCTAGTAGCAGTGTCTGCTAGTCAGTGGATTATCCCAGCTGTTAAGCAAGCTACACCACCTGTAGTTTGGACACTTATTTTTTTCAAAGGAAATGGTTCGGGCCCCCGGGACACTCAGTGAAGAGCATCGGGGAGGCACCCCAAGGCACAGGGGCTGGGACTGGCGGTAGGACGCCTTGCGGTGGACCTCCAAGCTCGATTCTTGTAAAAGCTTTTTAACTGCAGCATCTTTAGTGGACGCTACTGGAGCTGGAATTACCACGGCTGCTGGCATGAGACTTGCCCTTCAATAGATCCTTGTAAAAGGATTTAAAGTGTACTCATTCAAATTAGAGAGACAATGTAAATTAAAAAGATTAGACCTGCCTCCACCGCAGGGGGGTTCGCTCGACCCACCAGTGGACAGTCACCAGTATTGGGAGTAGTGTTGAGCCACCCCCGTAGTGTTTGGGTTCGGTTCGGTTCGTCGAACACCGGGATGTTCGAGGAACTGTTCGTCGAACTGTTCGTCGAACACCTTAGAACACCGTCGAACACCGTTAAAACCAATGGCAGGCAAACAAAAACACATAGAAACACATAGAAAACACCTGCAAAGGTGTCCAAAAGCTGACAAACTGCTCAGAAGACACTCTCTTTAAAAAAGCCGGCCGGCAAATTCAGCAGCGGCATACACCGGTACCCGACAATTTAGACAAGAAGGAATAGAGCATCACACATAGATTAGATAGATAGAAACATGTCAGTCACACATATAAGAAGCACAGTGACAGTGTTGGTTACTGCACTTGTCATTTAGTGTAAAGGATTTATTAAAAAAAATATTAGTGTTTTCATGCACCGTCTCTTTAAAAAAGCCGGCCGGCAATTCAGCATCTGTACCCGACAATTTAGAACAGAAAGAATAGAGCTTCACACATAGATTAGATAGATAGAAACATGTCAGTCACATATATAATAAGTACAGTGATAGTGTTGCTTACTGTACTTGTCATTTAGTGTAAAGGATTTATTTAAAAAAATAATAGTGTTTTCATGCACTGTCTCTTTAAAAAAGCCGGCCGGCAATTCAGCAGCGGTACCCGACAATTTAGAACAGAAAGATAGAGCATCACACATAGATTAGATAGATAGAAACATGTCAGTCACATATATATGAAGTACAGTGATAGTGTTGGTTACTGTACTTGTCATTTAGTATTAAAATAAAGGATTTATTATTAAAAAAATTGGCGTGGGGTTCCCCTTAATTTTAGGCTCTAGCGGAGGTTAAGCAGACGGCTGGGGCAGATGTTTGAAGCCTGGGAAGGGGGTAATACCCACGGAGCTTCCCAGGCTACTAATATCAGCCCCCAGCTGAATGCCTAGCCTTTACTAGCTATTAAAATGGGGGACCCCCCCAAAAAAATGACGTGGGGTCCCCCCTAATTTAATAGCTAGCAAAGGCTAGGCAGACAACTGGGGGCTGATATTAATAGCCCAGGAAGGGAGCCATGAATATTGGCCCCCTCCCAGGCTAGAAACACCAGCCGTCAGCCGCCCCAGAAATGGCGCATTCATAGGATGCGCCAATTCTGGCACTTAGCCTCGCTCTTCCACGCTGCCCTGGTGCGGTGGCAGGGGGTAATAGGGTTGGGGTTGATGTCAGCTTATAATGCCAGCTGACATCAAGCCCAGGTTAGTAATGGAGAGGCGTCTATAAGACACCCCCATTACTAACCCCATAGTCAAAGTTAAAAAAAACACAAACACCCAGAATAAAGTCCTTTAATTGAAATAAAGACACAATCCTTTATTGTTCTAAATTAAACCATACTTACCATCACGCCCATTCCAGCTGAAGCCAACGATCTCCTGCAATAAAAGAAAAATAATAAAGCAACCTCATCCTTACCTTTCCATGGTTCCCACGACAGCTTCAGCTCTGCTACATCGAGATGACAGGCTGGACCGCAGCAGAACGCTGCCATCCAGCCTGTCATCCCGCAGACACTGAGAAGCGCAGGCTTTCTTGGGCTGCTCAGCGTCTCTCTGTGACGACATCCAGATGAGCCGAGTTCATGTCCAATGAACTCGGCTCACCTCATGCACGTCACTGACAGCGTGGGAAAATTCTCACGCTGAAGCACTGATTGCAGGAGAATTTTCCCACGCTGTCAGTGACGTGCAGGAGGTGAGCTGAGTTCATTGGACATGAGCTCACCTCATGCACATCACTGACAGCGTGGGAGAATTCTCCTGCACTCAGCACTTCAGCGTGAGAATTTTCCCACGCTGTCAGTGACGTGCATGAGGTGAGCCGAGTTCATTGGACATGACCTCGGCTCATCTGGATGCCGTCACAGCGAGACAGTGAGGAGCGCAAGCATGCCTGTGACGCGCCCCCTGGGCCTGTGTTGTTGGGTATACCCGGAGCCGGATCAGATGGGGGTTGTAGTCTCCGAGTGGCTGTGACCCGGTCCGTGCCCAGGGTGTCAAACTCAGTGTGTGGCAGTCCTTACTGATGTTACTAAAGTTCTTTATGTCGACTACGCCACCCGTTGAATTGCGGTCACTACGGCCGCCGCTGCAGCAGGGTCCGCTGAGGCTGATGGTGTTTGTGCAGCTTAGGTGGTATAACCCCCAACGGGAAGGGTATAGCCTCAGGGGGTCAGGTGCAGAGGATGGTGGTTGTGGAAGTGCAGGGAAGATGGTAATGAGAGTCAGAGTCGGGTTGTGCAGTTCAGGGTTCTTTACTTACTGCTGTTCTTGTACCGGTCACTCCGGCCTTGAGTGACCACCCGAGCCGTGCTGCATCCACCAGGTCCTGGACTCGGCCAACCCCCAAGTAGTTCTGGAGCGTGGTTCTGAGCTCCCTTTCTGTCCTGTCCTCGTCTCTGGCCTTCCCCACCAGGGATCCACCTAAGTCCGGCTCCCTCGGGCCTCTTGGTGGGTAAACCCTTGCCTCTGGGTTCCCTGACCCTATGCGTGGTCTGCCTTCCGGGTGGATTTGGTGGGTGGCCGTGGCAGATGCTGCCCACGGCCTCCGGTCTCTGGCTGAGGTATGCTGTAGCCCCCACCAGTTTGGGATCCGGTACCCTGTTGCCAACTCTTCACCCTGTGGTTGTATTTGGGCTCTCAGAGTTCCTTCTTTCTCCCCCTCTGGGTCTTTCATTCTCTCCTCTCTCACTCTGGGCCTGGGGCTGCTCTGCTCCTCTGCTTTCTTCCACTGCTCTGCAAAGTCTTCA
This sequence comes from Phyllobates terribilis, assembly GCF_046119375.1. Lineage (NCBI taxonomy): Eukaryota > Metazoa > Chordata > Amphibia > Anura > Dendrobatidae > Phyllobates > Phyllobates terribilis. The sequence goes on from NW_027362771.1 coordinate 210,763,975, forward strand.
CTACAACAGGCTGACTGGCTGCTGTCTGTCTGTCTGACTGTCTGACCCTGATCTTTGATGGTTCCCACCTTTTATACTCCCTCTATGTGTGAGCTCAGGTGACCAGCACCCAATGAGCTCCTAGCACTACCCAGACTGCTCCCCCTATCTGCCCCTACACTACTGGGATGGTCCACCCCCCTCCCACTCCAGCCAAGGACAGACTCGGTCGTACCTGCACATTTCTAAGTGGGAGTACCGTTGGTCTGCCCTCCGGAAATGGGATGTGTGTAGTGCATGCAGCCTTCTGAGCTCAGCTCCACACTCCATCCTTACCCGGGAGTGGAGTACCACACCTCTGGCTGAGGTGCAATACCCCTGTAGCAGCCGAATCCTCAGGGTGCCACATTCCCCCCTGGAAAATCACAGCACGTCCTCGGGCTGTAAGATATAAACACCAAAACATACAATTTTTTTTTTTTATATAAACATAATAAAACATATAAAACAACATATATTAGCAGCATCATAAAACTTTTCATATTAAACTTTCTCGTAGTCGTTTCTTGCTCCTAGCTCCTCCGGTCACGGTGCAACTTGTGACCGGGTAAAGTGCGACAGTCTCTCTTGGAATCAAACCGTTTCCTATAAAACCGGAAGGGGGCGCTTTAGGAAGCGCAACTATATACAAGGGGATATGGCCGCTCTCAGTCCTCGGCCAGGTATTAGGGAGGATTGACCGTTCTCAGTCCTCGGTCAGTGGGAATAGGGACACACGGGTTAACAGTTCAGTTCTCTGGTCCCAACGGGGACTATATTAGCAGCAACGGTTCACTGTGCCCCGACGGGCAACTATATACAGTCTCTATACTACCGTACTCAACGACGGCGTCCTCCTGCTCTTTCTTTGTGATTGGTTCCAGGTTCTGGTTCAGACCCGTCCGGGTCCTCTTGCTCCTCCTCACACCGCAGCTCCTCCTCCGTCAGGCGATGCACATGGAGGGCGTAGGGTCCTTTGGCACACTTGTGCCGGGTGAAGGTGACCTCGTGCCCTAAATACAGGTCACGTCCTCTGTGTCCCTCCGGTAGGTGGGACTCAACGTCTCTTCTTGTCACGAAGACGTCGCCTGGGGTGCGGTGATCCCTGATGAAACCCCACCCATGCTGCAGATTAAATTTTATTACAGTCCCGATGGTTCGGGGACCATGCGCTGCACGGGGGTCTCTCCTGGTCCGGCTCTTCTGCTCCGCGCTCCTGACTTGGGCTTGCTGTTCCCGGACCCGCCTCTCTCTCCGCTCCCTCTCAAAGACCTCAAGCTGCTGGCGGCAGCACTCTGCACGCTCCGCTGCGGCTGCCCGAGTCTCCTGAGTGAACCCCATGAGGTCTTCTCCGGTGGGATCCCACTCAAACTGGGTCTCTTCTAGCGGGGGCGAGATCCTCTTCATGGGCTTTGGAGCCGGGATCAGGGGTTCGCACATGGCCCTTGCTTTTTGCAGCTCCAGCTGGATGTATTCCTGGGGCCATACGAAGGGCTGCCCATCCGGGCACGTATGCTGGGCGAACAAGTCCTCACCCAGGTGCGGTACTTTAGGTGTTATGGGCGCCGTGGTGGTAGCGGCGCCCGGGTTGCCCAAGCCTTGCGACCAGGCTTGGGGCACTTTGAAAGTAAAGGGCACCGTAAGGACGGCGGCGCCCTGTGTTACTTGGCCCTGCGACCAGGCCGGTGGCTCCGCGGAGGTAGGGGGCGCTGTTGGTATTGCGGCGCCCGGGGGTACTAGGCCTTGCGACCAGGCCGATGGTACTTCCTGCTTGGTCACGCTCGGGGTCGAGGCGTGTGACGTCACAGGGGTCGCGGCTCCCGTTTGAGGCCTAGTCTGCGGCGGTGACGTTGCAGCGACGGGCACGGCAGGGGATACTTCGGGCTCTGCGACGGGGAGCTGGGGCAGGTACGCGGTTTCCCGGTTTGGGGTAGAGACGTCCCCTTTACCTGCCTCCTTTCGTTCGGCTCCCTTCTCGGCGCCGTCTCCGGCCTTCAGTCCTCCTGCGCCATCCTCAGAGGCGGTCTGTCTCCTCGTCTCGGGTGGCGTGCTCCGCTGACGGGTTCTTGTCTGCTGGGCCATCTCACGGCTCCATTCTGCTAACGTCTCTCGCTGCACCCGGGCCATCCTCCGTGCGAGGCCCTCCAGCGCAGTCTGTGCACACTCCCGATCTCGGGGGAGCTGTGCCAAGACCTCCACTAAGCCTAGTGGGGTCGTTGCTTCTAGCAGGCTCCTGACCAACGGGTCGGTGCTGCTCTGCTCTCCTCCCGTTGTCTCCAGCCGGCCTTCTGGAATGGCGACCGGCAACAGGCTCCTGACCACTGGGTCGGTGCTGCCTGGAGTGGCGGCCCGCATCAGGCTCCTGACCACTGGGTCGGTGCTGCCTGGCTCTCCCTCCATCTCCGGGTGTGCTTTCTCTGGACTCTCTTCCAGACGTCTTGTCTCCGGGTGCGCTCTCTCCAGACTGCTCCAGGCGACACCCATCTTTGTTCTCTTGTTCTGTCTCCGCCCACATCGAGGGTGGTCCCGGGGCAACTTTGTGATTGTCAGTTCCAGGGGCAGTTCTCTTACGCTGATGGACACTTCCAGCATCACAGTCTCTGTTGGTGGGCGCGGTTTCCGCTTGTGGCGCCATTCTTCGACCTGGCCCACGATGGGAGGTGGCCTCTTGCCACCCTCTGGCACGCCCATAATGGCGTCCGCTCTTCCAAGGCGGGAAATCTTCGGAAATGGCGGGAATCGTCTCCCAGTGGCGGGAAACTCCATGGATGGCGGGAAAAAGCTGCAAATGGCGGACAACCGGCGGGAAACGACCTGTGATGGGGCCCGATGGCGGGGACCCTCCGGAACCGGCAGGAGACTTCTTTTTAAGGTAACGATGAACTTTTCTTCAGGCACGCAGTACCCGGTTGTTGCGGGCACGTTATCCTGCCGACTACGCCAAAGTTGACGCGCCCCCTGGGCCTGTGTTGTTGGGTATACCCGGAGCCGGATCAGATGGGGGTTGTAGTCTCCGAGTGGCTGTGACCCGGTCCGTGCCCAGGGTGTCAAACTCAGTGTGTGGCAGTCCTTACTGATGTTACTAAAGTTCTTTATGTCGACTACGCCACCCGTTGAATTGCGGTCACTACGGCCGCCGCTGCAGCAGGGTCCGCTGAGGCTGATGGTGTTTGTGCAGCTTAGGTGGTATAACCCCCAACGGGAAGGGTATAGCCTCAGGGGGTCAGGTGCAGAGGATGGTGGTTGTGGAAGTGCAGGGAAGATGGTAATGAGAGTCAGAGTCGGGTTGTGCAGTTCAGGGTTCTTTACTTACTGCTGTTCTTGTACCGGTCACTCCGGCCTTGAGTGACCACCCGAGCCGTGCTGCGTCCACCAGGTCCTGGACTCGGCCAACCCCCAAGTAGTTCTGGAGCGTGGTTCTGAGCTCCCTTTCTGTCCTGTCCTCGTCTCTGGCCTTCCCCACCAGGGATCCACCTAAGTCCGGCTCCCTCGGGCCTCTTGGTGGGTAAACCCTTGCCTCTGGGTTCCCTGACCCTATGCGTGGTCTGCCTTCCGGGTGGATTTGGTGGGTGGCCGTGGCAGATGCTGCCCACGGCCTCCGGTCTCTGGCTGAGGTATGCTGTAGCCCCCACCAGTTTGGGATCCGGTACCCTGTTGCCAACTCTTCACCCTGTGGTTGTATTTGGGCTCTCAGAGTTCCTTCTTTCTCCCCCTCTGGGTCTTTCGTTCTCTCCTCTCTCACTCTGGGCCTGGGGCTGCTCTGCTCCTCTGTTTCTTCCACTGCTCTGCAAAGTCTTCACTACAACAGGCTGACTGGCTGCTGTCTGCCTGTCTGACTGTCTGACCCTGATCTTTGATGGTTCTCACCTTTTATACTCCCTCTATGTGTGAGCTCAGGTGACCAGCACCCAATGAGCTCCTAGCACTACCCAGACTGCTCCCCCTATCTGCCCCTACACTACTGGGATGGTCCACCCCCCTCCCACTCCAGCCAAGGACAGACTCGGTCGTACCTGCACATTTCTAAGTGGGAGTACCGTTGGTCTGCCCTCCGGAAATGGGATGTGTGTAGTGCATGCAGCCTTCTGAGCTCAGCTCCACACTCCATCCTTACCCGGGAGTGGAGTACCACACCTCTGGCTGAGGTGCAATACCCCTGTAGCAGCCGAATCCTCAGGGTGCCACACCTGCGCTTCTCAGTGTCTGCGGGATGACAGACTGGATGGCAGCGTTCTGCTGCGGTCCAGCCAGTCATCTCGATGTAGCAGAGCTGAAGCTGTCGTGGGAACCATGGAAAGGTAAGGATGAGGTTGGTTTATTATTTTTCTTTCATTGCAGGAGATCGTTGGCTTCAGCTGGAATGGGTGTGATGGTAAGTATGGTTTAATTTAGAACAATAAAGAATTGTGTCTTTATTTCAATTAAAGGACTTTATTCTGGGTGTTGTGTTTTTTTTAAATACTTTACTAGAAATTCATTTCGGTCATGTCTAATACTGGCGTGACCCCATGAATTTTGGTCTTGGGGCCAGCTGATAATACCAAGCTGGCCCTAACCCCTTTATTACCCAGTGAGCCACCGCACCAGGGCCCTGGATGAGTTGGGTACAGCGCCAGAAGATGGCGCTTCTATGAACGCACCATTTTCCGGGGTGGCTGCGGACTGCAATTTGTAGCGGGGGGGGGCCAGAAAGCTTGGGCCTCCCTGCGCTGCAGATTCCAGCCCCCAGCTGCCTAGTTGTACCTGGCTGGACACAAAAATAGGGCGAAGCCCCACGTACTTTTTTTTTAATTATTTCATGAAATTCATGAAATAATTAAGAAAAAAAGGCCTTCCCTATATTGTTGTGTCCGGCCAGGTACAAATAGGCAGCTGGTGGTTGGGGGCAGCCCGTTCCTGCCTGCTGTACCTGGCTGGACACAAATATAGTGCGAAGCCCCACTTCAATTTTTTTTAATTATTTCATGAAATTCATGAAATAATTAAGAAAAAAAGGGCTTCCCTATATTGTTGTGTCCGGCCAGGTACAAATAGGCAGCTGGTGGATGGGGGCAGCCCGTTCCTGCCTGCTGTACCTGGCTGGACACAAATATAGTGCGAAGCCCCACTTCAATTTTTTTTAATTATTTCATGAAATTCATGAAATAATTAAGAAAAAAAGGGCTTCCCTATATTGTTGTGTCCGGCCAGGTACAAATAGGCAGCTGGTGGATGGGGGCAGCCCGTTCCTGCCTGCTGTACCTGGCTGGACACAAATATAGTGCGAAGCCCCACTTCAATTTTTTTAAATTATTTCAGGAAATTCATGAAATAATTTAAAAAAAATTGACGTGGGGCTTCGCACTATATTTGTGTCCAGCCAGGTACAGCAGGCAGGAACGGGCTGCCCCCAACCACCAGCTGCCTATTTGTACCTGGCCGGACACAACAATATAGGGAAGCCCTTTTTTTCTTAATTATTTCATGAAATAATTTAAAGAAAATTGACGTGGGGCTTCGCCCTATTTTTGTGTCCAGCCAGGTACAACTAGGCAGCTGGGGGCTGGAATCCGCAGCGCAGGGAGGCCCAAGCTTTCTGGGCCACCCCCGCTGCAAATTGCAGTCCGCAGCCACCCCGGAAAATGGCGCGTTCATAGAAGCGCCATCTTCTGGCGCTGTACCCAACTCATCCAGGGCCCTGATGCGGTGGCTCACTGGGTAATAAAGGGGTTAGGGCCAGCTTGGCATTATCAGCTGGCCCTAAGCCCGAAATTCATAGGGTCACGCCAATATTAGACATGACCACCATGAATTTCTAGTAAAGTATTTAAAAAAAACACAACACACAGAAAAAAGTCCTTTAATTGAAATAAACACACAATTCTTTATTGTTCTAAATTAAACCATACTTACCATCACGCCCATTCCAGCTGAAGCCAACGATCTCCTGAAATAAAAGAAAAATAATAAAGCAACATCATCCTTACCTTTCCATGGTTCCCATGACAGCTTCAGCTCTGCTACATCGAGATGACAGGCTGGACCGCAGCAGAACGCTGCCATCCAGCCTGTCATCCCGCAGACACTGAGAAGCGCAGGCTTGCTTGCGCTCCACAGTGTCTCTCTGTGAGGGCATCCAGATGAGCCGAGTTAATGTCCAATGAACTCGGCTCACCTCATGCACGTCACTGACAGCGTGGGAAAATTCTCCTGCACTCAGCGCTTCAGCGTGGGAGAATTCTCACACTGAAGCGCTGAGTGCAGGAGAATTCTCCCACGCTTTCAGTGACGTGCAGGAGGTGAGCTGAGTTCATTGGACATGAGCTCACCTTATGCATGTCACTGACAGCGTGGGAAAATTCTCCTGCACTCAGCGCTTCAGCGTGGGAGAATTCTCACACTGAAGCGCTGAGTGCAGGAGAATTCTCCCACGCTTTCAGTGACGTGCAGGAGGTGAGCTGAGTTCATTGGACATGAGCTCACCTTATGCACGTCACTGACAGCGTGGGAAAATTCTCCTGCACTCAGCGCTTCAGCGTGGGAGAATTCTCACGCTGAAGCGCTGAGTGCAGGAGAATTCTCCCACGCTGTCAGTGACGTGCAGGAGGTGAGCTGAGTTCATTGGACATGAGCTCACCTTATGCACGTCACTGACAGCGTGGGAGAATTCTCCTGCACTCACCGCTTCAGCGTGAGAATTTTCCCACGCTGTCAGTGACGTGCATGAGGTGAGCCGAGTTCATTGGACATGAACTCGGCTCATCTGGATGTCGTCACAGAGAGACGCTGAGCAGCGCAAGCAAGCCTGCGCTTCTCAGTGTCTGCGGGATGAGAGGCTGGATGGCAGCGTTCTGCTGCGGTCCAGCCTGTCATCTCGATGTAGCAGAGCTGAAGCTGTCGTGGGAACCATGGAAAGGTAAGGATGAGGTTGCTTTATTATTTTTCTTTTATTGCAGGAGATCGTTGGCTTCAGCTGGAATGGGCGTGACGGTAAGTATGGTTTAATTTAGAACAATAAAGGATTGTGTCTTTATTTCAATTAAAGGACTTTATTCTGGGTGTTTGTGTTTTTTTTAACTTTGACTATGGGGTTAGTAATGGGGGTGTCTTATAGACGCCTCTCCATTACTAACCTGGGCTTGATGTCAGCTGGCATTATAAGCTGACATCAACCCCAACCCTATTACCCCCTGCCACCGCACCAGGGCAGCGTGGAAGAGCGAGGCTAAGTGCCAGAATTGGCGCATCCTATGAATGCGCCATTTCTGGGGCGGCTGACGGCTGGTGTTTCTAGCCTGGGAGGGGGCCAATATTCATGGCTCCCTTCCTGGGCTATTAATATCAGCCCCCAGCTGTCTGCCTAGCCTTTGCTAGCTATTAAATTAGGGGGGACGCCACGTCATTTTTTTGGGGGGGTCCCCCATTTTAATAGCTAGTAAAGGCTATGTATTCAGCTGGGGGCTGATATTAGTAGCCTGGGAAGCTCCGTGGGTATTACCCCCTTCCCAGGCTTCAAACATCTGCCCCAGCCGTCTGCTTAACCTCCGCTAGAGCCTAAAATTAAGGGGAACCCCACGCCAATTTTTTTAATAATAAATCCTTTATTTTAATACTAAATGACAAGTACAGTAACCAACACTATCACTGTACTTCATATATATGTGACTGACATGTTTCTATCTATCTAATCTATGTGTGAAGCTCTATTCTGTCTGTTATAAATTGTCGGGTACCGCTGCTGAATTGCCGGCCGGCTTTTTTAAAGAGACGGTGCATGAAAACACTATTATTTTTTTTGATAAATCCTTTACGCTAAATGACAAGTACAGTAAGCAACACTGTCACTGTACTTCGTATATATGTGGCTGACATGTTTATATCTATCTAATCTATGTGTGAAGCTCTATTCTTTCGGTTCTAAATTGTCGGGTACAGGTGTATGCCGCTGCTGAATTGCCGGCTTTTCATGTTTCACTGTTGGCACTGTTCCCATCGATTTGGGCAATCACTGTAATGCCACAACCACCATGGCTGTGGCATTACAGTGAGTGGCAGACAATCCCTGCATGATTGGTGCTCTAAATAGCGCCAGACATGCAGGACACGCTTTTGGTGCACGAACAGTTATCGAACATAACCTCGAACAGCCGAATTTTTTGCAAATCGTTCGGGTTCGTCGAACAACTCGAACACCGCCCAAAACAGCTCGAATTTGAGATTGGCGAACAGTTCTAGTCGAACACCGCTCATCTCTAATTGGGAGAGGGGGGCTGGCCATCAGGGTCCACCGCAGCTCTGGCACAAACCCGGCGACACGGAGGTCGCATGGGCAGGAACGGACTGGCTGTGTCGGCTTCGCACTTTTTTGGTTTTAGAAGGGCATGACATGCCTATATCTGTGTCTCCCCCTCCTTTTACTCCTCCACCTCTTTTCTTTTCGCATGACTATATGCACTTGTCACTTTTCCATGTGTTAGTTGTGTCTTCTGAGCAGTTTGTCAGCTTTTGGACACCTTTGAAGATGTTTTCTATGTGTTTCTATTTGTTTTTGTTTGCCTGCCTTTGGTTTTAACGGTGTTCGACGGTGTTCGACGAACAGTTCAGCGTACATACGGGTGTTCGACGAACCGAACCGAACTCGAACACTACGGGGGTGGCTCAACACTAGTAAGAAAGAGTACAGACACAGATGTAACAGGTTTATTCGCAAACTTTAAAAACTTTTTGCAGTTTGAAATACACCTATCAAAAAAGATCAATTTTTATTACTTAATACAACTAATGACAAGTAGTTTCTCCAAATTTAACAGAAAGTTCCATTTTTAATGATCAATGCAGTATATGAGTTATTCCTAATATTCAATATCTTACAGTTTACTAATATTCTAGTCTTGCTCATGGGCAATAGCCTTAAGCTTAGTAAAGATCATTGCCTTGCACAAACAATGATAACAAAAAAAACTAAAGCATAGATGCATACAAAAAATAGAAAAAGTATCCCCTCACTCAATATGATGGCCCTCACAACCCCTCAGTATGATTGCCCCTACAGCCCATCACTTAGTATGAAGGCCTTCACAGTTCACCACTAAGTAAGATTAGAACAAACAGTCTCCTCACATAGTATGATGGCCCTCACACTGCCCCCACTGAGTATCATGGTCACTATAGTTTTTCCTTCCATTTCTGCACTTTTATATGGATGGCTTATCCTTAGCATAGGTTATCAATATCTGAACCGTGGGAGTGTGACACCCAGCACCCCATCGATCGGCTGTTCCCAGCCACAGTAAAATCCTGAAATACTCAGTTATAGATCCGTACAGCACAGCTGTATCAACTCTATAGTGGCCACGACTGGGTAATGCAGATCCTTCCCCTATTCAAATCAATAGGGGGCTGATTTCCAGCCATGGACACAATGCAGTTGATGGTGCTGTGCAGCTCCCAAACTGAGAACTTCCAGTTGTCGCTGACACAATGAGCAGCTGATCGGCGGTGGTGCCAGTTCTCACATCCCCACCGATTAAATGTTGGTGACATATCCCAGAGATAGACCATTGATGAAAGAGTCCCAGAGAACCCATTTATTCAATGCAGAAATAAAAGTAATTCCCCGGTAATTCTTCATTTTCCTGTGCTTTCTTCCAGCAGAAATACCTAGTTTATTTTTCTTAAAATTGAACAAATGGAAAGGGATCTTATCAGTAAATAAAATACAGCATTTTGAAATTCAACCATGTTTTCAAGGCAGATACATTAATTGCATCTAAAACTATATAGACTGTGTATATGGTGCTTATTAGCTCATAAAAGTATGCATGCTACATACTGTATTTATGTGTTTGTTATCATCCCATAGACCAAATGCCCTTGACATTTTCATGCCTGGTTGTTGGGTAATCAGCCCAACAGCAGAACTGGTAAAGGCTCTTCTGATCTTTAGGGGCTGCATTGTGCAAACATCATTTTGAAGTTTAAATGGTGTTATAGTAGTTGCAGTAATGATGTACCTACTCCTCTTCCTCCTTTGGACATATTTGAACTCTAATGGTTGCCTACCCCAGTAATATACAGTGTAAATATAGCAAGCTTTTCTATTTGTTAAAGTCAATTCATTATTATTAAAAGTGTTTATGCTGTGGGATAATACTATATCCAGGGACTGCTTGACATTTTATATTTAGACCATAGCTTCAAAAAGAGAAAATCTTTGTACTTTGCTGTGCACGCTCAGGCTGTTTCCTCTACAAAATCTGTTATTTCAGATAAGACTTTCATTCTGTGCTTATTTCACAGATAGAAGACAGGGCAACAATGAAAGACAGGATAAGGAGAACATGGCAGCTATAGAACATTCCATCACACTTTAACCCATACAGTATTTCTCTGAACACAACAATACAGTGCCTTAAACCCAAACGTACAATTATTTGTATGTGGTCTAATATAGAGATGCAGAAATAGTATCCCTGATACTTTTTCCCACTGGAAATTGAAAGTTTTGTAGAAAAAAACAAACATAAAGGAGACCTTTGTATGATTCTATAACAGTATTTATATCAGCAGAAATATTTATAAATTTTTCAAATGCAGGATTTTAATAGTGACAGCAATATTTGCTATTAAACAATAAGATGACATGTAAGTAGAGATGAGTCAATTTATTAAAGTGGAATTAACTTTGCCTTGAATTATAAAAATTAGTATTCTCCAGAATCCTAATTTTTTTGTAATTCCCTCTGCGAAAATTTAGCAAAACTGTGGCCAGCAGTAGCAACCATTCTGCTAAACTTTTGTCACGGGTGTGTTAGAGGTGACAGACAGTCGCCCTGCAGTTGGTTGCAGGAGATCTCTACGTTTGACATTACAGACATCTTCTTAGAGGCTGGCTGTCTCTACAACCCAGTGGCTACCTCCCTCTGGCTAATTAGCTCCCTGGCCTGAGTGTATAAATACCTGGTGTGTCTGAGGTGCCGGTGATATTCATTACTACTTGTGAGGCTTTAGCAAGAGCAGTACTTTGTCCTCTCTGGAGCTTGAGGCCATGTGCGCATTTGGAAGGAATCATCTAAAGCTGAGCAATCACCCCTGTTTGTCTACCCTTGTTGTCTATAGAGTTTAGTGGAGATTGACTAGTACACATCTCCTCCCTTCCCTAGCCTTAGCTATACGCCAGGGAAAGTCAGGCACGCATGCGGCGATTGGTGAAGAGCTAATATAGGGACGGTAGTTAAGACAGGGTGATACTAGACCAGACTTGGAGGTCTCCACTCCTCCCTTTCCCTAGTGTCTGGGCTCCCTTTCCTTCTTCCCTCTGTGTGGCACTAAGTCTTTCCCACACCCTACGTGACAACTATAGAGAACCAGCAAATAAATATAAAAAGAAAATAATACCCCACCATTTATATGCTCTGTCAACCTCGCAGCCCGTTGTTCGGTCCTCCGCGTTTCTTCTTTTTCCCTTTCTCAGTCATGTGTACCTTTTCCAACCTTTTCACTCTAAGCAAGGACATCCGGCACTCCTAGGTTTTTTACGCCACTTAGTGCCATGCCATCGAGACAAAAGCCAGGGTGTGGAGTGAAGTGAACGAAGAAAATGCACAACTAGCGAAGAGGAAAAGAAGAGACACTGAGAACTTGATGGGATGGCAGGATGCGGGGACAGTGGGGAAGGTGAGTGGTGAGGTGAAAATTATTAAACCATTTTTACATTCTGGGTTTAACCTGCTCTGGTGTCTGGAGAAACACAGGGAACATTCAATTCGCATCAAATAAACAAATCAAATTTTCCTGTAAAATCCTTGTGATTTGCCAAATTTGATGGATCTGCTGTTCTCTACTTGCCAGCTTTCCAAGCAAGTCTATTTTAGTACTGTACATACTGCACTGCCAATAATGCTAAAATTTTGTTGCATTTTTTCTTGGAACTCTGTGTTGTTCCATTACCATGTACTTCCTCCAAGAAATGTATGTAATTTCCAGGTGGAGATTTGTTCCTACGCGATCTTCAAATGTATAATCTCCCCTCTCCCCCCTACAAAAAAACCCAACACATTTCACTTTTTGCCTACCTATTTTAACATTTCAGTTTTGCATCAGTACGCTAAATAACTATACTGCTTTCTGTTGTATCATTTTTAGGCAGTATTCCTACCTCCTGACATTAATTTTTATGTGGTCCCTTATGCCAGGGTAAAATTATGTGAAACATCCCCAAAAAATATGTAAATAAATTATTCCAGTAATGAAATTGAGACATTTAACCGTGCAGCTCTGTTTTGCCACACCTGTTTAAATTGTCAAGTTGGAGACACATACAAGCAACGCCAATATTACGGGCAGGCTGTTTTTGAATTATTCTCTTGTCTGAGCCCCTTTTCACTTGACCTTTGCCAGTGCCTAGCATTTCTGGCTGACGTCATATTTTTGTTAGGGTTGGCTAGCTTTGACAACAAAGTAACCTCCACCTCCTCTACCACATAACACTTAATTATCTATATAGTGGAATTTCCATTCTGTCATTGACACATGTTTCTGTTATGCCCCATAGTCCTCTAACCCATGACAATATGGAGCTAGGGAACACACTACACCAAAAAAACTTCTTCTAGTTTATTTATTGTAAGAGATGAACCATCAGCCTTTGTTCTCGGTTGGCATGGTTGTGGTATAGATAAAGAACACGATTTTAATGCCTAGCTCTGTTCCATAGCTGTTGGGGCACTGGCAGTGGTAGTAACCCACTGGCCCAGGGCACATCTCAAGGTGGGAATCTGGTAGGGGGCAAGGAGCTCAGGCCATTCCCCATATCAACACAACTGTCAGTCGAATCAGCAATCACGATATAGATGATGATTCTGTGGTGGGCAATACATGGGAACTAGACAGGGGTACCGAGGAGGTGATATCATTAGAGGAGGAGGTTATTGGCCTCAGCAATACACAGCGCATGTGATGTGTACTTTAAACAGCGTCTGGTGCAAAATATGAAAAACTAGCCCAGGTTGTTATGGGTATACTATCATTAGTATACTCATTACCATTAGCATACCCATTAGTATCACTATCATACAGTATTGTTATAATGCTTTTAGTGATGCTTTAATGAAGTATATATTTTTTACTTGCCTTCCACGGATTTGCCATGGTGTTCTTTAAATTTAATAATGTATGCAAAAATACTCTGACCTCTAAAATACCATTAGTTGAAACGGTGGTCCACTGCTTTTTCATTGATGACCTATCCCTGGGATAGGTCACCAATGTCTGATCGGTCGGGGTCCGTCACCCATGCCGATCTGCTGTTCTCTGCGGCTGCCGCTGGTGGCCAGAGCTGCTGGTTCGTGGAGCTGCTCCATCTTCTTATGGTGGCCGCGGCGGGGTACTTACACATCTGCCTCCTATTGATTTGAATGGGAGGCGGATGTGTGGTGCCCTGCCGCGGCCAGGGTCATGGGACCGAGACACACATACTGATAGAGAATCTAGATTGTGAGCCCCAATGGGGACAGTGCCCATAATGTCTGTAAAATTGTCTGAATTGAAAAGCGCTGCTGAATATGTTGGCGCTATATAAATAAAAAGATTATTATTTATTATTATTATTATCATGAGCAGCCTCCAGTATAATGTCAGAAAGTGTGGAGGCTTCATCACTAGTGTTGATCGAGCACTAAAATGCTCGGGTGCTCGAAGCTCGGGCCAAGCTCGCCGTGATACTCGGGTGCTCGACCCGAGCAACGAGCCCAATGTTAGTCTATGGGAGACCCGAGCATTTTTGCGGTGGCACCCCCGGCAGTCTTTTAAAAGCCTAACAAGTGCCCAAAATGATAATGACAGTGCTCAAATGACATGGGGACAGCATGGGGATCGCCCCAGGAAGCATTTCTGACCCCCAGGTCACTGCTGTCAACAACGTGGTCAGAGGTATTAAGCCACTTTTACAGGCTCACAATAAAACGTTCAAAAACTAAACTGAAACTTTTTTCCTGTGAAATATGTTAAGGAATTTCTTTTCCAGGGTAAAGACTTGTGTATAAGGTAAAATAAATAACCAAAAACAAAAATACTCCTCCACACCTTGGGCTATGTTCACAAGTAGCATTTTTTATGCGTTTTTGCACTTTTGTATTGCTTTCAACCGTGACAAATGCATTCACCGGGAAATGTCATTTTAGCATTTTACAACCTTATCTGGCCATGTGCTGTGTGACACATGCATAACGTGCTGAAAAGACATGGGAACAGCATGGGGAAGACCCCTGGAAGCATCTCTGACACCCAGGTCACTGTCTAAAAGTGTGCCCATCATAAGTGATCCTTGCCGCATCAGAAGATGCAGACTTGCAACTATCCCCGTGCAAGTTCTAGTCCCAGGGCAGTGTTCAATTGTACCACCCCCATTCCTTGCAATACAAGTGCAAGTATGCAGCCTGCCACCCACCCACCCCCAGGCTGCAATACTATACTGCTTGATTGCTTGCACTTGAAATTGGGCCTTTTAGGCATGTGGAGGCGGAATCTGGCCACCACGTCATGGCTGCGTTGGCGGCCTGGAATCCATACTCAGTCCCCAGCCGCCCGGCGGCCGGGTGTCCATGCTCGGTCCCCAGCCGCCCCTATTTCTCCTTGGAACATCCCCCCACACACTTTTCTTAGCCCGCCCTGCTTTAGGGCAGCATTGGACGAGCCCACCAGAGAACCAGACTCCTCCGGTGGGCCCTGGCTTCTCCATCAGGGGACTTGAGAGTGCCAAGGTGAGGAGCATGATGATGATGACAGAAGTTAGCATCTGCTTTGTTTTCTTTTAATGCAAGTGTAAGTGTGCAGCCTGCCACCCACCCACCCCCAGACTGCAATGCCATACTGCTAGCTTGCACTTGAAATGGGGCCTTTTAGTTTGGAGGAGGACGAAGCTGGCCACTACCTCATGGCTGCTTCGGCAGCGAGGTATCCATACTCAGTCCCCAGCCACCCCTATTTGTCCTGGTGTGCCTTATACATAAGATTAAGCGCGTATACCAAAACATTACCTGTGCCCTCCCCAGTGCATTTAGTGGGAAGGAGAGCCTATTCCGCTGTAGTGTGTGCATGCCAAACCCCTGTTCATGATACATGCGAAGATGCCTCCCACCCTGCACCTGTCGTTGCAGACTTGCAACTATCCCAGTTCAAGTCCTTGTCCCAGGGCAGTGTTCAATTGTACCTCTCCCATTCCTTGCAATGCAAGCGCACGTATGCAGCCTACCACCCACCCACCCCCAGGCTGCAATACCATACTCATTGCTTGCTTGCATTTTAATTTGGGCCTTTTAGGCATGTGGAGGCGGAATCTGGCCACCACGCCATGGCTGCATCGGCGGCCTGGTATCCATACTCAGTCCCCACCCGCCCGTTGGACGGATGTCCCCGTTTGCTCCCCAGCCTCCAGGGGGCGTCCGGGTGTCCATACTCAGAAACCAGCCACCCCTATTTGTCCCGGTAACCTTTCCCACACTTTTCTTAGCCTGGCCTGCTTTAGGGCAGCATTGGCCAAGCCCACCAGACATCCAGACTCCTCCGGTGGGCCTGGCTTCTCCATCAGGGGAGTTGAGAGTGCCAAGGTGAGGAGCATGATGAGGATGATAGAAGTTAGCATCTGCTTTGTTTGTTGGAATGCAAGCGCATGTATGTAGTAGCGGCTAGGCCTGAGGTGGTCAGCGTTTTGGCGCATATCCTACCTTCTCCGAGGATTGCTGGATGTTTTCCTGCTACTATCCAAGTTCTATGACTCCCGTTGAAACAAAGCTTCAGGTGATAAATGATGGATGAGGTAGTGGCAAAGGAGAAAGAGCAGGAGGAACAGGGACCATTCACATCAATATCAGGCCAGTCAATCAGATATGTCTTGTAGGATATGTTTCTGTAACAAAAGGAGCGGTTCGGCTACACAGTTATAGGGCATACAGTGAGTGCAATGCCTACCAAAAATTTTGAGGCACTCCAATGCCCCTTGGAAATGACATGGAGGTCAGAGGGCCTTAACTAAACCTTTTTTTCCATTTATAGCAACTGGGTCTCCTGTGCACTGTTGGCCTAAGCAGTGAATGGAAGGCTTTCCAAAGGCTTTCCAAAAATTATGAGGAACTGCAATGCCCCTTACAAGAGCCATGCAGTACAGCATATTACAAACATAAGTCCCATTATTGGGGAGTGGGTCTCCCATAGGATTTGCTTATGCCTTCCAAGCAAAAGCTTCCAAAAATTAGGACGGAGCAACTTGCAATGCCCCTTACAAGAGCCATGCAGTACAGCATATTACAAACATAAGTCCCATTATTGGGAAGTGGGTCTCCCATAGGATTTGCTTATGCCTTCCAAGCAAAAGCTTCCAAAAATTAGGATGAAGCAACTTGCAATGCCCCTTAAACCTCCGTCACATACAATATCGGTTCTAACGAGTTCACATACAATGTGACTGTCAGGCGCAGGCTAGGAAAATACCTATAATATCTAATGTTTGCAATTTCAGTGCTCTAAAAGTGATCAGTGACCTTCATAGGGATGTAATAAAAGAGACTACACATAATCAGGTGCATAAAAAACCCATTTACTTAAGATAAAACTAATAACTCTGAAATACAAACATTTCAAAACTCCCGCCAAATAAAAGAGATGTGCCTGTCAGGCCTATTATATGTGAGACGGAGGGTTAAAAGAGCCATGCAGTACAGCATATTACAAACATAAGTCCCATTATTGGGGAGTGGGTCTCCCATAGGATTTGCTTATGACTTCCAAGCAAAAGCTTCTAAAAATTAGGACGGAGCAACTTGCAATGCCCCTTACAAGAACCATGCAGTACAGCATATTACAAACATAAGTCCCATTATTGGTGAGTGGGTTTCACATAGGATTTGCTTATGCCTTCCAAGCAAAAGCTTCCAAAAATTAGGACGGAGAAACTTGCAATGCCCCTTACAAGAGCCATGCAGTACAGCATATTACAAACATAAGTCCCATTATTGGGGAGTGGGTCTCCCATAGGATTTGCTTATGCCTTCCAAGCAAAAGCTTCCAAAAATTAGGACGGAGCAACTTGCAATGCCCCTTACAAGAGCCATGCAGTACAGCATATTACAAACATAAGTCCCAATATTGGGGAGTGGGACTCCCATAGGATTTGCTTATGACTTCCAAGCAAAAGCTTCCAAAAATTAGGACGGAGCTACTTGCAATGTCCCTTACAAGAGCCATGCAGTACAGCATATTACAAACATAAGTCCCATTAATGGGGAGTGGGTCTCCCATAGGATTTGCTTATGCCTTCCAAGCAAAAGCTTCCAAAAATTAGGATGGAGCAACTTGCAATGCCCCTTACAAGAGCCATGCAGTACAGCATATTACAAACATAAGTCCCATTATTGGGGAGTGGGTCTCTCATAGAATTTGCTTATGCCTTCCAAGCAAAAGCTTCCAAAAATTAGGACGGAGCAACTTGCAATGCCGCTTACAAGAGCCATGCAGTACAGCATATTACAAACATTAAGTCCCATTATTGGGGAGTGGGTCTCCCATAGGATTTGATTATGCCTTCCAAGCAAAAGCTTCCAAAAATTAGGACGGAGCAACTTGCAATGCCCCTTACAAGAGCCATGCAGTACAGCATATTACAAACATAAGTCCCACTATTGGGGAGTGGGTCAACCATAGTATTTGCTTATGCCTTTCAAGCAAAAGCTTCCAAAAATTAGGACGGAACAACTTGCAATGCCCCTTACAAGAACTATGCAGTACAGCATATAACAAAAATAAGTCCCATTATTGGGGAGTGGGTCTCCCATAGGATTTGCTTATGCCTTCCAAGCAAAATCTTCCAAAAATTAGGACGGAGCAACTTGCAATGCCCCTTACAAGAGCCATGCAGTACAGCATATTACAAACAAACGTCCCATTATTGGGGAGTGGGTCTCCCATAGGATTTGCTTATGCCTTCCAAGCAAAAGCATCCAAAAATTAGGATGGGGCAACTTGCAATGCCCCTTACAAGAGCCATGCAGTACAGCATATTACAAACATAAGTCCCATTAATGGGGAGTGGGTCTCCCAAAGGATTTGCTTATGCCTTCCAAGCAAAAGCATCCAAAAATTAGGATGGAGCAACTTGCAATGCCCCTTACAAGAGCCATGCAGTACAGCATATTACAAACATAAGTCCCATTATTGGGGAGTGGGTCTCCCATAGGATTTGCTTATGCCTTCCAAGCAAAAACTTCCAAAAATTAGGACGGAGCAACTTGCAATGCCCCTTACAAGAGCCATGCAGTACAGCATATTACAAACATAAGTCCCATTATTGGGGAGTGGGTCTCCCATAGGATTTTCTTATGACTTCCAAGCAAAAGCTTCCAAAAATTAGGACAGAGCAACTTGCAATGCCACTTACAAGAACTATGCAGTACAGCATATAACAAACATAAGTCCCATTATTGGGGAGTGGGTCTCCCATAGGATTTGCTTATGCCTTCCAAGCAAAATCTTCCAAAAATTAGGACGGAGCAACTTGCAATGCCCCTTACAAGAGCCATGCAGTACAGCATAATACAAACATAAGTCCCATTATTGGGGAGTGGGTCTCCCATAGGATTTGCTTATGCCTTCCAAGCAAAAGCTTCCAAAAATTAGGATGGAGCAAATTGCAATGCCCCTTACAAGAGCCATGCAGTACAGCAAATTACAAACATAAGTCCCATTAATGGGGAGTGGGTCTCCCATAGGAATTGCTTATGCCTTCCAAGCAAAAGCATCCAAAAATTAGGATGGAGCAACTTGCAATGCCCCTTACAAGAGCCATGCAGTACAGCATATTACAAACATAAGTCCCATTATTGGGGAGTGGGTCTCCCATAGGATTTGCTTATGCCTTCCAAGCAAAAGCTTCCAAAAATTAGGACGGAGCAACTTGCAATGCCCCTTACAAGAGCCATGCAGTACAGCATATTACAAAAATAAGTCCCATTATTGGGGAGTGGGTCTCCCATAGGATTTGCTTATGCCTTCCAAGCAAAAGCTTCCAAAAATTAGGATGGAGCAACTTGCAATGCCCCTTACAAGAGCCATGCAGTACAGCATATTACAAACATAAGTCCCAATATTGGGGAGTGGGTCTCCCATAGGATTTGCTTATGCCTTCCAAGCAAAAGCTTCCAAAAATTAGGACAGAGCATCTTGCAATGCCCCTTACAAGAGCCATGCAGTACAGCATATTACAAACATAAGTTCCATTATTGGGGAGTGGGTCTCCCATAGGATTTGCTTATGCCTTCCAAGCAAAAGTTTCCAAAAATTAGGACGGAGCAACTGGCAATGCCGCTTACAAGAGCCATGCAGTAAAGCATATTACAAACATAAGTCCCATTATTGGGGAGTGGGTCTCCCATAGGATTTGCTTATGACTTCCAAGCAAAAGCTTCCAAAAATTAGGACAGAGCAACTTGCAATGCCCCTTACAAGAACTATGCAGTACAGCATATAACAAACATAAGTCCCATTATTGGGGAGTGGGTCTCCCATAGGATTTGCTTATGCCTTCCAAGCAAAATCTTCCAAAAATTAGGACGGAGCAACTTGCAATGCCCCTTACAAGAGCCATGCAGTACAGCATAATACAAACATAAGTCCCATTATTGGGGAGTGGGTCTCCCATAGGATTTGCTTATGCCTTCCAAGCAAAAGCTTCCAAAAATTAGGATGGAGCAAATTGCAATGCCCCTTACAAGAGCCATGCAGTACAGCAAATTACAAACATAAGTCCCATTAATGGGGAGTGGGTCTCCCATAGGATTTGCTTATGCCTTCCAAGCAAAAGCATCCAAAAATTAGGATGGAGCAACTTGCAATGCCCCTTACAAGAGCCATGCAGTACAGCATATTACAAACATAAGTCCCATTATTGGGGAGTGGGTCTCCCATAGGATTTGCTTATGCCTTCCAAGCAAAAGCTTCCAAAAATTAGGATGGAGCAACTTGCAATGCCCCTTACAAGAGCCATGCAGTACAGCATATTACAAAAATAAGTCCCATTATTGGGGAGTGGGTCTTTCATAGGATTTGCTTATGCCTTCCAAGCAAAAGCTTCCAAAAATTAGGATGGAGCAACTTGCAATGCCCCTTACAAGAGCCATGCAGTACAGCATATTACAAACATAAGTTCCAATATTGGGGAGTGGGTCTCCCATAGGATTTGCTTATGCCTTCCAAGCAAAAGCTTCCAAAAATTAGGACGGAGCAACTGGCAATGCCGCTTACAAGAGCCATGCAGTACAGCATATTACAAACATTAAGTCCCATTATTGGGGAGTGGTCTCCCATAGGATTTGATTATGCCTTCCAAGCAAAAGCTTCCAAAAATTAGGACGGAGCAACTTGCAATGCCCATTACAAGAGCCATGCAGTACAGCATATTACAAACATAAGTCCCATTATTGGGAAGTGGGTCTCCCATAGTAATTGCTTATGCCTTCCAAGCAAAAGCTTCCAAAAATTAGGACGGAACAACTTGCAATGCCCCTTACAAGAACCATGCAGTACAGCATATTACAAACATAAGTCCCATTATTGGTGAGTGGGTTTCACATAGGATTTGCTTATGCCTTCCAAGCAAAAGCTTCCAAAAATTAGGACGGAGCAACTTGCAATGCCCCTTACAAGAGCCATGCAGTACAGCATATTACAAACATAAGTCCCATTATTGGGGAGTGGGTCTCCCATAGGATTTGCTTATGACTTCCAAGCAAAAGCTTCCAAAAATTAGGACGGAGCTACTTGCAATGTCCCTTACAAGAGCCATGCAGTACAGCATATTACAAACATAAGTCCCATTAATGGGGTGTGGGTCTCCCATAGGATTTGCTTATGCCTTCCAAGCAAAAGCTTCCAAAAATTAGGATGGAGCAACTTGCAATGCCCCTTACAAGAGCCATGCAGTACAGCATATTACAAACATAAGTCCCATTATTGGGGAGTGGGTCTCTCATAGGATTTTCTTATGCCTTCCAAGCAAATGCTTCCAAAAATTAGGACGGAGCAACTTGCAATGCCGCTTACAAGAGCCATGCAGTACAGCATATTACAAACATTAAGTCCCATTATTTTGGAGTGGGTCTCCCATAGGATTTGATTATGCCTTCCAAGCAAAAGCTTCCAAAAATTAGGACGGAGCAACTTGCAATGCCCCTTACAAGAGCCATGCAGTACAGCATATTATAAACATAAGTCCCACTATTGGGGAGTGGGTCAACCATAGTATTTGCTTATGCCTTTCAAGCTAAAGCTTCCAAAAATTAGGACGGAACAGCTTGCAATGCCCCTTACAAGAACCATGCAGTACAGCATATTACAAACATAAGTCCCATTATTGGGGAGTGGGTCTCCCACATGATTTTCTTATGCCTTCCAAGCAAAAGCTCCCAAAAATTAGGACGGAGCAACTTGCAATGCCCATTACAAGAGCCATGCAGTACAGCATATTACAAACATAAGTCCCATTATTGGGGAGAGGGTCTCCCATAGGATTTGCTTTTGCCTTCCAAGCAAAAGCTTCCAAAAATTAGGATGGAGAAAATTGCAATGCCCCTTACAAGAGCCATGCAGTACAGCATATTACAAACATAAGTCCCATTAATGGGGAGTGGGTCTCCCATAGGATTTGCTTATGCCTTCCAAGCAAAAGCTTCCGAAAATTAGGATGAAGCAACTTGCAATGCCCCTTACAAAAGCCATGCAGTACAGCATATTACAAACATGACTCCCACTATTGGGGAGTGGGTCTCCCAGAGGATTTGCTTATGCCTTCCAAGCAAAAGCTTCCAAAAATAAGGACGGAGGAACTTGCAATACTGGCACCCTGGTGGTATAGTGGTGGTGGAGGCTGAGGAGAAGGAGAAGAACATAAAACAGCCGAAATGAGGAAGTGTATACCCATGTGTGGATGTGAAGCAGTGCATGTGAATACACCTCCCGAAATAACACAGTGGATTTGACTTTATGTTACTCTGCTGTCATTTGGTGGTGATGAGAAGTCTGGCCCAATCCAGCCCTTGTTCATTTTGATAAGGGTCAGCTTGTCAGCATTGTCAGTTGACAGGCGAGTGCGCTTATCAGTTATAATTCCCCCAGCGGCACTAAAAACACGCTCCGATAACACGCTAGCGGCAGGGCAGGCCAGGACCTCCAAGGCGTACAGAGTGAGTTCATTCCAAGTGTCCAACTTGGATACCCAATAATTAAAAGGCACAGAGGAATCACGGAGGACGCTGGTACGGTCGGCAAGGTACTCCCTCACCATCTTTTGAAACTTTCCACTCATTGTGAGAGTACCCCGCGCCTCAGGGCTTATAAGCTGGGCGGGTGTCAGAAATCTGTCCCAGAACGTTGCCAGTGTTCCCCTGCCTCTGCTGGATTGGAGTTGCATCTCTCTCGCCTGTACGCCTTGGTTGGGCAACGAACTGTGACCTCTGCCGCTAGCGTGTTCAGATGGGAATTTTTTTAAGAGTTCTGCAGCAAGGGCCTTCTGGTACTGCCCCATTTTTGTAGACCTCTCCACCTCAGGAATAAGAGAGTGAAAGTTCTCCTTGTAGCGGGGGTCTAAAAGTGTCACCAACCAGTAATGACAGTCACCCAACATTTTGACAACGCGAGGGTCACGGTTAAGGCAGCGTAACATAAAGTCAGCCATGCGTGCCAGACTGGTAACAGGCAAGATTTCCGTGTCCTCACCAAGATGACGACTGACCATGCTCTCCTCCTCCTCCTCCTCCCCCCTGTCCTCAGGCCACCCATGCTGAACCGACGGTATGACACTTGTACAGGTACTACCGTCTACAGCGCATGATAGCAGCTCCTGTTCTTCCTCCTCCTCCTCCTCTTCCTCTCCCTCATTGTCCCCCAATGCACATTGGGATGAGATGAGTCTGGGCTGTGTGTAATCGCCCACTACGGCTTCTTGATCCATCTCATCATACTCTGGCTGCAATGCCTCCTCTTTAATTCTCTGCAGAGAGCGTTGCAAAAGACGGACAAGTGGGATGCTGACACTAATGATGGCGTCATCGCCACTCACCATCTTGGTGGCCTCCTCAAAGTTTGTCAGGATGGTACATATGTCAGACATCCAGGTCCACTCCTGAGGTCTTATGTGTGGAGACTGACCTGAATATCGACGGCCTTGTTGCATCTGGTACTCCACAACTGCTCTCTTCTGCTCACAAATCCTTTGCAACATGTGGAGGGTAGAGTTCCAACGTGTGGGGACATCACACACCAGTCGGTGTGCCAGAAGCTGCAAACGCTGCTGCCACACGGCAAGGGCTGCGGAAGCTGTAGCCGACTTGCGAAAATGAGTTGACAGGCGGCGTACTTTCACGAGCAGATCTGGCAACTCGGGGTACGATTTAAGAAACCGCTGAACCACGAGGTTAAGCACATGAGCCAGGCATGGTACGTGTGTGATCTCACCTCGCCTCAGAGCCGCCACCAGGTTAAGGCCATTGTCACACATGACCATGCCAGGATGTAGGTTCAGCGGTCTCAGCCACAGATCTGCCTGCTCTTTCACAGCTGTCCACAACTCACAAGCAGTGTGAGGTTTATCACCTAAGCTTATGAGTTTCAGCACAGCCTGTTGCCACTGGGCGGAGGCAGTACTGCAGTGTTTCCAGCTTGTAACTGATGTGGTGATATCTGAGATGGAGGCTGAATATGAGGAGGAGGAGGAGGAGGATGATGCGCAGGAGCTATACACTGTGGGGGCAACTATGACTGACATAGGGCCCGCAATCCTCGGTGTGGGGAGGACGTGTTCCATCCCAAGGTCCGACTGGGTCCCGGCTTCCACTATGTTTACCCAGTGTGCCGTCAGAGAGATGTACCGTCCCTGGCCACAAGAACTTGGCCACGTGTCCGTTGTCAGGTGGACTCTTCCAGTAACTGCATTGTTGAGGGAACGGCAGATGCTTTGGGACACGTGCTTGTGTAGTGCGGGGATGGCACACCGGGCAAAATAGTGTCGGCTGGGGACCGAGTACAGAGGGACGGCCACCGCCATAAGATTGCAGAAGGATTCCGTCTCCACCAGCCTAAAAGGCAGCATTTCCAATGCAAGCAGTCATGAAATGTGCAAATTTAGGACTGTGGCCTGTGGGGCGTTAGCTGCGAATTTCCGATTTCGTTCAAAGGTCTGGTATATGGACAATTGAACGCTGCGGTGGGACGTGGACGTGGATGTTGATGCTGTTTCTTGAGAAACTGCCATAACAAGTGAAGACTGAGAGGAGGGGGCATCTTTACATGCAGTATGGACAGGGGATTGCCTTGCACACACAACAGGGGGTTCTATTGCACGCACAACAGCGGAAGAAGCAGTGGTGACACCCGCTGACACTGGTCGTGGACCCTGGGTTTCGCCCCACAAAGTCGGGTGCTTTGCTTCCATGTGCCTGATCATGCTGGTGGTGGTCAGGCTGGTAGTTTTGTCACCCCTGCTGATGCTGGCATGGCAGGTGGAACATATGGCCTTTTTGGGGTTATCAGCAGAGTCTTTAAAAAAATTCCAGACTCTGGAAGACCTACCGCTTGTACTGGCAACGTCCCTTGTGTTGGTGTTACCGGGAACGGTTGCCCGCCTTCTGTCTGTGGCCACCACACTGCTTCTTCCTGCCTGTTGGGGTACTCTGCCTCCCTCCCCCTGTGTGCTGCTGGCCTCACCCTGCATGTCCTCCTGCCACGTTGGGTCAGTTACTAGATCATCCACCACCTCCTCCTCTTCCACTTGCGCACCACGATCCTCCTCCTCACTTCCTGGCAATTGTGTCTCGTCATCGTCCACCTCTTGTGACAAATTGCCAGCGTCGACTTCCTGTGGCCGTGGCTGTTCAAATATTTGGGCATCGCTACATGGGATCTCCTCTTCCACCACTTCAAGCGTATCAGGCGAGGGGCACAAATATGGAAATGGACCAGTGAACAGCTCTTCAGAGTGTCCAAGTGTGGGATCAATTGCTGTCTGACGACACTCGTCATAGTGGGAGGAAAGAGCATCAGGGTGAGGAGGAGTATGCGGTTGAGACTCACGGCTACTAAGAGTTGACCATGTGGAAGACAGACCGGTGATGGTGGTGCCCAGGTAACTGGAAGTATTATCTGCTTTCTAATTAATAACCTGTTCACACTGATCAGTTCTCAATACTGGTGTTGTTCTGTGCTTCCCTAGTAATTCGGTCAAGAAGTGAGAGCGAGAAGATGTGGCTGTTGGTTGTGGCACATTTTCACCTTGGCCACGGCCCCGCCCTCTGCACGAACCATCACCAGAACGTCCACTTCCACGTCCCTTGCCACGCGCCTTGCCCATTGTAAAGGAAGTAAAATAGCTTTCACTTGCACTATCAATGGAAAAAGGGTAATAAAAAGTAGATTAGAACCGTGGAAGAGGAAAACCACAGTTCTATTTCTCTGGCCTACACCCGACTCTTTTAAACAATCTGAACAATCAGGGAGAAACTATTACTGTTTTTCTTTACATAAAAAATAACAAAACCTGAATAATAGAGATTGTTTACTGTAGGATGGCAAAACCACAGTTATTGTTTACTGGGGTATACCACACTTTTTTAAATAGAACCACCAGCTGCCTATTTGTACCTGGCCGGACACAACAATATAGGGAAGCCCTTTTTTTCTTAATTATTTCATGAAATAATTTAAAGAAAATTGACGTGGGGCTTCGCCCTATTTTTGTGTCCAGCCAGGTACAACTAGGCAGCTGGGGGCTGGAATCTGCAGCGCAGGGAGGCCCAAGCTTTCTGGGCCCCCCCCCGCTGCAAATTGCAGTCCGCAGCCACCCCGGAAAATGGCGCGTTCATAGAAGCGCCATCTTCTGGCGCTGTACCCAACTCATCCAGGGCCCTGATGCGGTGGCTCACTGGGTAATAAAGGGGTTAGGGCCAGCTTGGCATTATCAGCTGGCCCTAAGCCCAAAATTCATGGGGTCACGCCAATATTAGACATGACCACCATGAATTTCTAGTAAAGTATTTAAAAAAAACACAACACCCAGAAAAAAGTCCTTTAATTGAAATAAACACACAATTCTTTATTGTTCTAAATTAAACCATACTTACCGTCACGCCCATTCCAGCTGAAGCCAACGATCTCCTGAAATAAAAGAAAAATAATAAAGCAACATCATCCTTACCTTTCCATGGTTCCCATGACAGCTTCAGCTCTGCTACATCGAGATGACAGGCTGGACCGCAGCAGAACGCTGCTATCCAGCCTGTCATCCCGCAGACACTGAGAAGCGCAGGCTTGCTTGCGCTCCACAGTGTCTCTCTGTGAGGGCATCCAGATGAGCCGAGTTAATGTCCAATGAACTCGGCTCACCTCATGCACGTCACTGACAGCGTGGGAAAATTCTCCTGCACTCAGCGCTTCAGCGTGGGAGAATTCTCACACTGAAGCGCTGAGTGCAGGAGAATTCTCCCACGCTGTCAGTGACGTGCAGGAGGTGAGCTGAGTTCATTGGACATGAGCTCACCTTATGCACGTCACTGACAGCGTGGGAAAATTCTCCTGCACTCAGCGCTTCAGCGTGGGAGAATTCTCACGCTGAAGCGCTGAGTGCAGGAGAATTCTCCCACGCAGTCAGTGACGTGCAGGAGGTGAGCTGAGTTCATTGGACATGAGCTCACCTTATGCACGTCACTGACAGCGTGGGAGAATTCTCCTGCACTCAGCGCTTCAGCGTGAGAATTTTCCCACGCTGTCAGTGACGTGCATGAGGTGCGCCGAGTTCATTGGACATGAACTCGTCTCATCTTTATGCCGTCACAGCCAGACACTGCAGAGCGCAAGCATGCCTGCGCTTCTCAGTGTCTGCGGGATGACAGGCTGGATGGCAGCGTTCTGCTGCGGTCCAGCCTGTCATCTCGATGTAGCAGAGCTGAAGCTGTCGTGGGAACCATGGAAAGGTAAGGATGATGTTGCTTTATTATTTTTCTTTTATTGCAGGAGATCGTTGGCTTCAGCTGGAATGGGCGTGATGGTAAGTATGGTTTAATTTAGAACAATAAAGGATTGTGTCTTTATTTCAATTAAAGGACTTTATTCTGGGTGTTTGTGTTTTCTTTTAACTTTGACTATGGGGTTAGTAATGGGGGTGTCTTATAGACGCTTCTCCATTACTAACCTGGGCTTGATGTCAGCTGGCATTATAAGCTGACATCAACCCCAGCCCTATTACCCCCTGCCACCGCTACAGGGCAGCGTGGAAGAGCGAAGCTAAGTGCCAGAATTGGCGCATCCTATGAATGCGCCATTTCTGGGGCGGCTGACAGCTGGTGTTTCTAGCCTGGGAGGGGGCCAATATTCATGGCTCCCTTCCTGGGCTATTAATATCAGCCCCCAGCTGTCTGCCTAGCCTTTGCTAGCTATTAAATTAGGGGGGACCCCACGTCATTTTTTTGGGGGGGTCCCCCATTTTAATAGCTAGTAAAGGCTATGTATTCAGCTGGGGGCTGATATTAGTAGCCTGGGAAGCTCCGTGGGTATTACCCCCTTCCCAGGCTTCAAACATCTGCCCCAGCCGTCTGCTTAACCTCCGCTAGAGCCTAAAATTAAGGGAACCCCACGCCAATTTTTTTAATAATAAATCCTTTATTTTAATACTAAATGACAAGTACAGTAACCAACACTATCACTGTACTTCATAAATATGTGACTGACATGTTTCTATCTATCTAATCTATGTGTGAAGCTCTATTCTGTCTGTTATAAATTGTCGGGTACAGATGCTGAATTGCCGGCCGGCTTTTTTAAAGAGACAGTGCATGAAAACACTATTATTTTTTTTGATAAATCCTTTACGCTAAATGACAAGTACAGTAAGCAGCACTTTCACTGTACTTCGTATATATGTGGCTGACATGTTTATATCTATCTAATCTATGTGTGAAGCTCTATTCTTTCGGTTCTAAATTGTCGGGTACCGGTGTATGCCGCTGCTGAATTGCCGGCTTTTCATGTTTCACTGTTGGCACTGTTCCCATCGATTTGGGCAATCACTGTAATGCCACAACCACCATGGCTGTGGCATTACAGTGAGTGGCAGACAATCCCTGCATGATTGGTGCTCTAAATAGCGCCAGACATGCAGGACACGCTTTTGGTGCACGAACAGTTATCGAACATAACCTCGAACAGCCGAATTTTTTGCAAATCGTTCGGGTTCGTCGAACAACTCGAACACCGCCCAAAACAGCTCGAATTTGAGATTGGCGAACAGTTCTAGTCGAACACCGCTCATCTCTAATCATAGGGCTAGACAGTACTAATGATGCTGGGAAATTGTAACATACCTGGTGGCGGGCTAGCATGGTGCACCATCTCCCACTATGCAAAATCGCAAACTTGATCTTCAGTCCAGTCTGCTAGCCTGGCTTCTATTCTTGCTGTCTGTTTGTCTCAGTTCTGACTGCTTAGGGCGGCGACCCGGTTACTTCCTGTTTCTTGTAGCTGCTGTGGGCACACTCCTAATGCGTCCCCAGCCTATTACTGTCTGTCACTTGATATTTAAACCTGCTCCACCTTGAAGCTGGTGCCTGAGCAACTCTTATCCTCAGAGGGCTTCTTGCCTCTGATGTGCCAGGTCCTGTTCTGTTTTTCCTGCCTGTCCACCTTCCTGGAGGCTGTAATCCCAGGCCTGTCTGAACACGCTCCTAGCCTGTTCGTCCTGCCTTCTGGGGGCCACATACCCAGACCTGTTATCTGTGTCTTCTAGCCTGTTTGTCCGCCATTCTGGGGGGCGCATACCCAGACTCACTCCTGTATCTCGCTGCAGTGTCAGTTCCTGTCTTAACACTCAGTTCCTGTCTGAGCACTCTCCTAGCCTGTTACCTGTTTTTCTTTATGTCTGTACTTTTCCTTTTTCTGCAGAGTCTGAACCTGCACCTAACTCCTACTCATTGTCGCTGTACTTCTGTTTGTGAGTTTGGAGTCCACTCGCTACTTCTTTGCAAGTACCTTGTGTGTATCTGGTTCTGCCTTTCCCTTACAGTCTGTTCCGTGTGAACAGAGCCCTGTCCCCTCTGCTCTGTCTTTGCTCACCGCTTTGGCGGTTTCCCCCTTGCTCTGCCATGCTTACCGCCCCAACGGTTTATCTCTGCTCTGCCTTACTTACCGCTCCGGCGGTTCCTGCCCGCTCTGCCTTGTCCACCGCACCTGCGGTTTCGCTCTGCTCAGTCTTGACCACCGCATCTGTGGTTTGGCTCTGCTCAGCCTTGACCTCCGCATCTGCAGTTTCGCTCTGCTCAGCCTTGTCCATCGCATCTGCGGTTTCACTCTGCTCAGCCTTGTCCACCGCATCTGTGGTTTCGCTCTGCTCAGCCCTGTCCACCGCACCTGCAGTTTCGCTCTGCTCAGCCCTGTCCACCGCACCTGTCCATGCTTACCGCCCCAGCGGTTTATCTCTGCTCTGCCTTACTTACCGCTCCGGCGGTTCCTGCCCGCTCTGCCTTGTCCACCGCACCTGCGGTTTTGCTTTGCTCAGGCCTGTCCACCACAGCCGCGGTTTCGCTCTGCTCAGCCCGGTCCACCGCACCTGCGGTTTCGCTCTGCTCAGCCTTGTCCACTGCATCTGTGGTTTCGCTCTGCTCAGCCTTGTTTACCGCACCTGTGGTTTCGCTTTACTCTGCTTGATTACCGCATCTGCGGCTCTAAACCCATCTCCCAGTCTGTACTGGACCCTATCCAGCCTGTGCTCTAACCTGCCTGTTCCTGTATTCCCCGGTGTTGGTCAACAGCCGTGTCCAGCGTCTGACCTGGAGTGGCACCTGGTCCCTCTGCTCGGTTCCTCCCTGGTGCACGGCGCCGTAGCCGTCGTGCGACCTGGGTCGGATCAGGTTGATACTTAGTTACGCCCCTCCAGGCACTCTCCGGTTCATGGCACAGTGGGATCACTAATCACGCACACGCCAGTCAGTCCGGGCGTGTGCATAACAGAAATTAACTCTCTTGAGGGTACAGATGCATGAAACAGCTCCCAAAATAAGGTTACATTTTTAAAAGGTTGGGTTCAACATTGCTTCTTCACTTTAAAAGCAGTACTCTTGTTTTGTTTTCCTAAAAAAGAGGATAATTTTTAGATGGCTTGCTAATGGTTTTGATCCATCATTTTGTGAATCCAAAAACTGTTGCAGACCCCAAAAATGATTAATTTTTTCACTATTAATTGGCATTCAAATCATTACACCTGTTTTGTCTTAAGAAAAAAAAGATACGTTTTGGATAGCTTGATAGCAAGCCTTTTTATTTGCCTGATCATTTTGTGATCAGCAAATCTATTGGGCATACCAAAAAAAGGAATAATTTTTCAATCCTAGTTGAGAAGTCATTAATTCCTAATGTTCAAAACAGTACACCTTTTTTCTTTCGCTAAGTAAAGGGATAATTTTGGATAGCTTGTGCAAGTAGCTATTGCAAAGTTCAAAGCTCTTGATATTCCTCAAACATGAAAAATGTTTGTACCCAACCATGTGAAAATGCCACAGCTTTTTCTGGTTATGCCACCTGTCTATTAACAACAGCAAGGTATAATCTGCCCTCATAAAGGATCATTTTTAATATTTTATACAGTATTAGTAGCCTACAACACCTGAAACTGCAGTGTATGGTTAAATAGGTTGCGGTGTTTGCAATACAGTGCTAAAAACATATTCAATAGACTCCAAGGGTATCTCAGAGTTTTATACAAATATTTTCAAGGCAATTTGAGCCGAATCAAATATTTTGGGAAAATTTGGCTAAACCGGCAAATTTGAGTTTTGAAATATCTAATCATCCAGACAATTTAGTAATAAGTTTCTAGAAGGAATAACAGAGCTACAGCACAATGCAGAGTTATAAAAAAAGATGCTCCAAAATCCTGAGGGATACAAGTATATGGTAAAAGAGAAGAGCTGATTATTTTTTTATGCAATAAATCATTATGAGATTAAAATATGTACAAAAACAGATTCATTTTACTAATGAGGTTCCTTTGGATCAATATTAGAGAGTTGCACTTTGTGTGTCACTGTATGGTGTCTCTGCAAATTATGATGCTACGGAGATACTCTCAATTATACATAATGATCTGAGCGGAAAATATCTCTGTAATATGGCAATTTATGGCAATGAACAAAAGAAAACAACTGTAAAAAATACAAATAAGTTAAATGTTTTGGTAGTATGAGATAAAATTATCATGATCTAATGGTCTCCAGAACTTTGGTTAATAATCAGTGATCACAAATGTTGGGGAAAGCACATTATGTGACTGGCAAAAAAAATTGTTAAAGCAAAACTGGTTTCTTAAGCACTGCAAGCAAAATAATATAAAATTAGCAACAATAAAAGTTAAAATGCAAATTTGCCTAGTAGCTCCATATTTTTAGAATAATGTCTGCCTAGAATAGCTGCTGTTGTCCTAAAAGCATTATGCTCTTGATATAATTGGAAGCAGTCGTTCATTTATGTGATCACAATGGTTCACTGATTACTGTCATCTCTGGTTCTACTTTAAATAGAAGATGATATTTCTAATATATATTCTTTGCCATTTCATTTCATCTGTGATATTTAGCTCTAAAATGATCTTATTATGATTTGAATCCTATGTATTTCAGAAGATTTGTACCGGGAAAATTAGTTAGGATACAATTTTCCAAATCTTAGGACATATTGGAATTATTGTATATCATAATTTCTTAGTTTTATAAAGGAACCAAATTGCAACCAAATCAGAAATGTAAAGTGTTCTTTTTGACAAAAGTACAATTTCCACATTGAGGTCACTGTTAAAGGGGCTTTGTCAACACAAAATAAGTGTCCAAATAAAGCACAATACCTTCTACAGGGCATACTGTAGCCCTATCTTTAGTGTTTTAATCTATTTGCACAATATCCTTCTTTATTCAAGTATGCTGATGAGGTGCTCAGTGCAACTTTGCAATGCCCAAGTAGATCAGTACACCCTCCCGCTGCCTAATTATTCATGTATCCCCCATCCCCATCCCTTCTTTGATCAATAGCACTGGCTGCTGTAAAGTGTACAGGTAAAAGAAGTTAGTAGAAAATCGCACTAAATTATTTGGCAAGGGAACTTTATTTGCATATTGAAAGAAAGATATTGGTCAAGTGAAGGAACAGATTAAACATTAAAGGGGCAATTTCTATTAGGGCAATGTCTCATATATGTAACCATGCTTTATTTTGTGCTAACTGGCTCCCTTTATATCTATCAGTTCTCATTTACTACATGTATAACCTAAATGTTTAGTAATTTCATAAACCAAATCTTCTCTATTTTTACAATTATGAGTATTTGTTCATTTAAAGAATGGTCATTTGACGCATGTAACATGGCATGTATACATAATGTAACAGTTGAAAACTAAGCTTAAACCTATTCTGCATTCCATATTTCCCCACATTGCCTCTTCCACACTCCCCGTGTGCCTATGTGTCACAGTATTCAACCCTAAAAGTAACTTTTGGAAAGTTCTAAAATATCCTGACATGTTATTTTCTACTTTACTTTTAACCTAGCATACATCATTTCCTGTTTTTCTACCTCACTTTAAGGAGATATACAAAATGTAGAATCCATAAAACCTGATATTGTTATCAAGCTAGTCAAAAAGACTGAAGCATAATCTATCTCTCCACAGTAACAGCTGTATGGGTGTAACTTGACAGATGATTTAAGCCATAATTAACCCTCAACGGTGTATGTATCTTTACACGCTGTATGTCCCTAGATGAGAAGGGGAATCTGTAACAGTTTTAATAAGTTATAACAACTTGAATAAATTAGCTCGTACTCAAAAAACAGGTCAGAAAATAAAATGTGTCACATGATGACTATTTATATTTGAGTGTAAGAGAAAAAAAAACACTTTACAAATTGGAGTGATATCTTTTGGCAAGTAGAACTGTATAAAGCTGGATACTATGACCAATTTTATTTTTTACCAATTAACTATTTCATTTTGTTTGTAAATATGAATATTATATATTTCTTTTATTTATTCACTGGGTGCAATTCTGTCGCACATGTACATCATGGTAAGGCATTACTACCACACCATTGCCTTTATGCACAGAACAAGGATGGAGCGGGCACAAGAATTGCAACACCCAGGTTCACAGCAACGACCATTTAACCCTTTACATGCCGCAGTCACTACTGACCATGCATGTAAGGAATATGACAAAAGGGAAAATGCTCCCTCTGTCCATCAGCACCTTGGCAGCGCTGGCCTCCAAGTTTTCCATATACCTCAACCTATTAAACATTACCAGACACTGGGGCAAGGTTTGATAGTTGGCAATGCCCACTGCAAAGCCGCATCACTAGAAGGAATGCTGCTGCGTCACTAGACGGAGCGCTACCACGTCACTAGACGGGCGCAGCCTCGCTCCATACAATTGTATGGAGTGAAGCTGCGCCCACTGGACGGGCTCTGGCCGGGACTATGCATAATGCATATATACCCTCCGGTCCCAGCTCAGAAACATTGCCTGCTCTGGGGGGATTCATAGGTCTACACTCAGAAACAGAGTATCTGCAGACTTATCATTTTGGACTGGACAACCCGTTTAACTGTATTGAACTATTTTTTAGACATTGCATAGCATTGTTATTGAAATATTTATGTATGGGGCTGTTATTTGGTCATTGCATGCTGGTGTTATTACAGTATTTATTCATGCATAGTGTGGCACTATTATTTGTATGGTAAATCGATATGTATGGGATATTGTTTAGCATATTATTTGTTGATGATAGTGACATTGTGACATTGTGTTGATGATAGTGACATTCAATCTCGATGCCAATCACCTCAGTTGAACAACATCATGATAAGTTTGCAGCCACTGGACAAAAATAATGTTTACTTAGTGATTTAAGATCTTGAAAATAGTGAGAGCTTGAAACAATGTAGTTTAGAAAATTATATAGCAATGATTATTATTTATTTTTATAAAACTAGAAAAATTTATTGTTGTCACCAATAATCTCTTCCTATAGCAATATTTGAATTTGCCTGTCCACGCAGATTTTCCCAGGAAATTTAATAAACATGAAATGTAAAAAATAAAATGTATGTGCAGAACCATCACAGGCCTCATCAGAGCCAGAAGACCTGGCCTAGGGTAAGACATGGGAGTTTCAGTGCTCATGGCAGCAATAAGAAGATGTGAGAATGACCGCTGAGGAGCAGAGGGGCTAGAGAGGTGAGTGTAAACATTTTTTTCATTTTTTACCTTTTGATGATCCTTTTATAGTTCAGTAAAATGACCAAGCGGAAGTGAATTGTAAAAAATCTGCATTTGGTGAATGCGGATTTTTGTAAAGCTTGAGTAGAATTCAATTCTACTCGAATATATTCTCTAATCTCTACTTATAATATCTCCATTTCCTATGTCTTCACTAACACAAGATTATGTTCATCATACTCACTTCTTACTACAGTACCAAAAGTAGAAAAAACTGTGAACAAGTTGTGTCAACCAAAACATGATGACTGCTAACTGATACTGCTTAAAAAGTACTTGAAATCACTAACTATTATAATACAGAAGAATTGGCCAGAAATGCCCAATTCCTATAGTTCCATTTCAACTATTTACTATTCATTGCATCTTCAGGTCACAAAGGTGGGTAATGGAGGAAGACTCACATGATTAGGGTAATGTATCTCATGATTTACTACCAGTCCATTAACAGGTAACATTTCCATCAACAATTCCAAGAATGTGTGCATTATCTTTTCGTAAAAATGATTTATAAAGCCTTGTATTTGGAAGAACCGATTCTAAGGCACGTAGATAAATATACCGTTTGCAATTATCACAAAGGATATCTGACATTGTAGTTAGGTAATCACAAACACATAAGGTCAAAACACAAATATATTACCAGCAGAGCACTTAGCCTTTGGGTGAACAAAAATTATGTCCACTATTAAAGGAATAACATAAGCAACCGTTAGCACTAATGTAGCAGGCATAATGCAGGAGAAAATTGAGCAATCATAATAAATAACCAGTAGATTGCTTTTACCTTGACAGACATAATTCATATTTTCTCTTAAGTTCATACACATTTCCTGGCCTTTGACGATAATGGGAGCATTTTCCCATTGATTAATTCATTGATATACTTTATTTTCTGTGTTTCAACATGAATACAATAATATTTGTACAGGCAATTGTCAGATAACATAATGTCATGTTGTCTGTCTGGATCAATAGATAATGTAACTTTTTACTGTTTAAATTAAAAATTTTACTGCAAATACAGTATATAAATAACCACTAAGTATGTAATATGCTTTCTGGGGACTACATATTAATTTAAAAATGTGACATGGACACTGTCAAATTGTATCATGAAATATTACAGGGGTTCTCCACTATTTGACCAGCCCTTCTGTATTTAAGTGCCCCATATATAATATAAACATCTCTTAAACGGCCTGACTCTGGAAGGTGACTAAATGTTTTTTTTATGTTAAAGAGCTTAAGAAATTAAGAAAGGACTGTTCATTAGAAGAGCATGTCCAGTTGTGAACAGCGTTTTAATGGAAAACTTTAAATCAACACTAGCGATTTTTTTTTTTTATTTCCGCGCTGGAATGTTGTCAGTAATGTAAGTTCCCTGCCTCTAGTATTACACTCATACTCACTGTCTTCAGCTGTCCCCAGCGCTGCTCTGGTCCCATTCTGCCTTCATATGATCACAACTTCTGACTGACCAGAAGTAAAAGGTAACAGTCACAAGCTCTCAATGTGTCACTGGTGTGTCAGAAGTGACAGACAGTCGCCCTGCAGTTGGTTGCAGGAGATCTCTATGTTTGGCATTACAGACATCTTCTTAGAGGCTGTCTCTAGGACCCAGCGGCTACCTCTCTCTAGCTAATTAACTCCCTGGCCTGGGTATATAAATGCTTGGTGTGTTCTATAGGGAGGTGCCGGCGTTATTCATTACTACTTGTGAAGGCTGTAGTAATAACAGTACCTTGTCCTCTCTGGAGCTTGAGGATGTCTGCGCATTTGTCTGGAGTAGTCTAAAGCTAAGCTACTTCCCCCTGTTTGTCCTTCCTTGTTGTCTATAGTGTTTAGTGGAGATCGACTAGTGCTCATTTCCTCCCCAATACAGGGACGTTAGGGGAGACAGGGTGATGTTAGATCAACCTAGGAGGTCTCCACTTCCCCCCTCTTTCCCTAGAGTCTGGGCTCCCTTTTCCTCTTCCCTTTGTGTTGCTGTAAGTCTTTCCCACACCTTGCGTGACATTATTGCCGGCCGAGCACATTTTGAAAAAGAAAAAAACAAAAAAACAAATGACGCTTGTGTTTTTTTTATCTCTGTGTGTTTTTGGGCGTGAACCTATTTTTTTCTTTTCTCCCTTGGTATGGGTTCAGTTGCAGAGCTCACAGAGCAGTTCCACCGTCTGCCTCTGGAGGTAAATATCCTCCGCTGTGAGGTTCAGCAGCAGCATCAGCGATTACAGGTCACCAATGTGGGGGTCTCTGCAGGTAGGCTGGTCCAACCTGAACCCAAGATTGCCCTCCCAGACAGGTTTTCAGGAGGTAGGGACAAGTTTTTTGTATTTAAAGAGGCATGCAAATTGTATTTTAAACTTTGTCCTTACTCCTCCGGAAATGAGGAGCAGCGGTTTGGTATTGTGATTAGTGTTGAGCCACCCCCGTAGTGTTCGGGTTCGGTTCAGTTCGTCGAACACCGGGATGTTCGAGGAACTGTTCGTCGAACTGTTCGTCGAACACCTTAGAACACCGTCGAACACCGTTAAAACCAATGACAGGCAAACAAAAACACATAGGAACACATAGAAAACACCTTCAAAGGTGTCCAAAAGCTGACAAACTGCTCAGAAGACGCTTTCTTTAAAAAAGCCGGCCGGCAATTCAGCAGTGGCATACACCGGTACCCGACAATTTAGACATGAAGGAATAGAGCATCACACATAGATTAGATAGATAGAAACATGTCAGTCACATATATATGAAGTACAGTGACAGTGTTGCTTACTGTACTTGTCATTTAGTGTAAAGGATTTATTAAAAAATATAATAGTGTTTTCGTGCACCGTCTCTTTAAAAAAGCCGGCCGGCAATTCAGCAGCGGTACCCGACAATTTAGAATAGAAGGAATAGAGAATCACACATAGATTAGATAGATAGAAACATGTCAGCCACATATATACGAAGTACAGTGACAGTGTTGCTTACTGTACTTGTCATTTAGTGTCAAGGATTTATTAAAAAATATAATAGTGTTTTCGTGCACCGTCTCTTTAAAAAAGCCGGCCGGCAATTCAGCAGCGGTACCCGACAATTTATAACAGACAGAATAGAGCTTCACACATAGATTAGATAGATAGAAACATGTCAGTCACATATATATGAAGTACTGTGACAGTGTTGCTTACTGTACTTGTCATTTACTGCAAAGGATTTATTAAAAAAAATAATAGTGTTTTCATGCACTGTCTCTTTAAAAAAGCCGGCCGGCAATTCAGCATCTGTACCCGACAATTTATAACAGACAGAATAGAGCTTCACACATAGATTAGATAGATAGAAACATGTCAGTCACATATATAATAAGTACAGTGACAGTATTGGTTACTGTACTTGTCATTTAGTATTAAAATAAAGGATTTATTATTAAAAAAAATTGGCGTGGGGTTCCCCGTAATTTTAGTCTCTAGCGGAGGTTAAGCAGACAGCTGGGGCAGATGTTTGAAGCCTGGGAAGGGGGTAATACCCACGGAGCTTCCCAGGCTACTAATATCAGCCCCCAGCTGAATACCTAGCCTTTACTAGCTATTAAAATGGAGGACCCCCCCAAAAAAATGACGTGGGGTCCCCCCTAATTTAATAGCTAGCAAAGGCTAGGCAGACAGCTGGGGGCTGATATTAATAGCCCAGGAAGGGAGCCATGAATATTGGCCCCCTCCCAGGCTAGAAACACCAGCCGTCAGCCGCCCCAGAAATGGCGCATCCATAGGATGCGCCAATTCTGGCACTTAGCCTCGCTCTTCCACGCTGCCCTGGTGCGGTGGCAGGGGGTAATAGGGTTGGGGTTGATGTCAGCTTATAATGCCAGCTGACATCAAGCTCAGGTTAGTAATGGAGAGGCGTCTATAAGACACCCCCATTACTAACCCCATAGTCAAAGTTAAAAAAAAACACAAACACCCAGAATAAAGTCCTTTAATTGAAATAAACACACAATTCTTTATTGTTCTAAATTAAACCATACTTACCATCACGCCCATTCCAGCTGAAGCCAACGATCTCCTGCAATAAAAGAAAAATAATAAAGCAACCTTATCCTTACCTTTCCATGGTTCCCAGGACAGCTTCAGCTCTGCTACATCGAGATGACAGGCTGGACCGCAGCAGAACGCTGCCATCCAGCCTGTCATCCCGCAGACACTGAGAAGCGCAGGCATGCTTGCGCTCCTCAGTGTCTGACTGTGACGGCATCCAGATGAGCCGACAATGAACTCGGCTCACCTCATGTACGTCACTGACAGCGTGGGAAAATTCTCCTGCACTCAGCGCTTCAGCGTGAGAATTTTCCCACGCTGTCAGTGACGTGCATGAGGTGAGCCGAGTTCATTGGACATGACCTCGGCTCATCTGGATGCCGTCACAGCCAAACACTGAGGAGCGCAAGCATGCCTGCGCTTCTCAGTGTCTGCGGGATGACAGGCTGGATGGCAGCGTTCTGCTGCCGTCCAGCCTGTCATCTCGATGTAGCAGAGCTGAAGCTGTCGTGGGAGCCATGGAAAGGTAAGGATGATGTTGCTTTATTATTTTACTTTTATTGCAGGAGATCATTGGCTTCAGCTGGAATGGGCGTGGCGGTAAGTATGGTTTAATTTAGAACAATAAAGAATTGTGTGTTTATTTCAATTAAAGGACTTTTTTCTGGGTGTTTGTGTTTTTTTTAAATACTTTACTAGAAATTCATGGTGGTCATGTCTAATATTGGCGTGACCCCATGAATTTCGGGCTTAGGGCCAGCTGATAATGCCAAGCTGGCCTTAACCCCTTTATTACCCAGTGAGCCACCGCACCAGGGCCCTGGATGAGTTGGGTACAGCGCCAGAAGATGGCGCTTCTATGAACGCGCCATTTTCCGGGGCGGCTGCGGACTGCAATTTGCAGCGGGTGGGGCCCAGAAAGCTTGGGCCTCCCTGCGCTGCAGATTTCAGCCCCCAGCTGCCTAGTTGTACCTGGCTGGACACAAAAATAGGGCGAAGCTCCACGTATTTTTTTTTTAAATTCATGAAATTCATGGAATAATTAAGAAAAAAAGGGCTTCCCTATATTGTTGTGTCCGGCTAGGTACAAATAGGCAGCTGGTGGTTGGGAGCAGCCCGTTCCTGCCTGCTGTACCTGACTGGACACAAATATAGGGCGAAGCCCCACATCAATTTTTTTTTCATTATTTCATGAATTTCCTGAAATAATTTAAAAAATTGACGTGGGGCTTCGCCCTATATTTGTGTCCAGTCAGGTACAGCAGGCAGGAACGGGCTGCCCCCAACCACCAGCTGCCTATTTGTACCTGGCCAGACACAACAATATAGGGAAGCCCTTTTTTTCTTAATTATTCCATGAATTTCATGAAATAATTTAAAAAAAAAATGCGTGGGGCTTCGCCCTATTTTTGTGCCCAGCCAGGTACAACTAGGCAGCTGGGAGCTGGAATCCGCAGCGCAGGGAGGCCCAAGCTTTCTGGTCCCCACCCGCTGCAAATTGCAGTCCGCAGCCGCCCCAGAAAATGGCGCGTTCATAGAAGCGCCATCTTCTGGCACTGTACCCAACTCATCCAGGGCCCTGGTGCGGTGGCTCACTGGGTAATAAAGGGGTTAAGGCCAGCTTGGCATTATCAGCTGGCCCTAAGCCCGAAATTCATGGGGTCACGCCAATATTAGACATGACCACCATGAATTTCTAGTAAAGTATTTAAAAAAAACACAAACACCCAGAAAAAAGTCCTTTAATTGAAATAAACACACAATTCTTTATTGTTCTAAATTAAACCATACTTACCGCCACGCCCATTCCAGCTGAAGCCAATGTCTTCTGCAATAAAAGTAAAATAATTAAGCAACCTCATCCTTACCTTTCCATGGTTCCCACGACAGCTTCAGCTCTGCTACATCGAGATGACAGGCTGGACCGCAGCAGAACGCTGCCATCCAGCCTGTCATCCCGCGGACACTCAGAAGCACAGGCATGCTTGCGCTCCTCAGTGTCTCGCTGTGACGGTATAAAGATGAGACAAGCTCATGTCCAATGAACTCGGCGCACCTCATGCACGTCACTGACAGCGTGGGAGAATTCTCCTGCACTCAGCACTTCAGCGTGAAAATTCTCCCACGCTGTCAGTGACGTACATGAGGTCAGCTGAGTTCATTGGACATGAATAAGCTCACCTCATGCACGTCACTGACAGCGTGGGAAAATTCTCACGCTGAAGCGCTGAGTGCAGGAGAATTTTCCCACGCTGTCAGTGACGTGCATGAGGTGAGCTCATTCATGTCCAATGATCTCAGCTCACCTCATGCACGTCACTGACAGCGTGGGAAAATTCTCCTGCACTCAGCGCTACAGCGTGAGAATTCTCCCACGCTGTCAGTGACGTGCATGAGGTGAGCTCATTCATGTCCAATGAACTCAGCTGACCTCATGCACGTCACTGTCAGCGTGGGAGAATTCTCACGCTGAAGTGCTGAGTGCAGGAGAATTCTCCCACGCTGTCAGTGACGTGCATGAGGTGCGCCGAGTTCATTGGACATGAACTCGTCTCATCTTTATGCCGTCACAGCCAGACACTGCAGAGCGCAAGCATGCCTGCGCTTCTCAGTGTCTGCGGGATGACAGGCTGGATGGCAGCGTTCTGCTGCGGTCCAGCCTGTTATCTCGATGTAGCAGAGCTGAAGCTGTCGTGGGAACCATGGAAAGGTAAGGATGAGGTTGCTTTATTATTTTTCTTTTATTGCAGGAGATCGTTGGCTTCAGCTGGAATGGGCGTGACGGTAAGTATGGATTAATTTAGAACAATAAAGGAATGTGTCTTTATTTCTATTAAAGGACTTTATTCTGGGTGTTTGTGTTTTCTTTTAACTTTGACTATGGGGTTAGTAATGGGGGTGTCTTATAGACGCCTCTCCATTACTAACCTGGGCTTGATGTCAGCTGGCATTATAAGCTGACATCAACCCCAACCCTATTACCCCCTGCCACCGCACCAGGGCAGCGTGGAAGAGCGAGGCTAAGTGCCAGAATTGGCGCATCCTATGGATGCGCCATTTCTGGGGCGGCTGACGGCTGGTGTTTCTAGCCTGGGAGGGGGCCAATATTCATGGCTCCCTTCCTGGGCTATTAATATCAGCCCCCAGCTGTCTGCCTAGCCTTTGCTAGCTATTAAATTAGGGGGGACCCCACGTCATTTTTTTGGGGGGGTCCTCCATTTTAATAGCTAGTAAAGGCTAGGTATTCAGCTGGGGGCTGATATTAGTAGCCTGGGAAGCTCCGTGGGTATTACCCCCTTCCCAGGCTTCAAACATCTGCCCCAGCTGTCTGCTTAACCTCCGCTAGAGACTAAAATTACGGATAACCCCACGCCAATTTTTTTTAATAATAAATCCTTTATTTTAATACTAAATGACAAGTACAGTAACCAACACTGTCACTGTACTTATTATATATGTGACTGACATGTTTCTATCTATCTAATCTATGTGTGAAGCTCTATTCTGTCTGTTATAAATTGTCGGGTACAGATGCTGAATTGCCGGCCGGCTTTTTTAAAGAGACGGTGCATGAAAACACTATTATTTTTTTTAATAAATCCTTTACACTAAATGACAAGTACAGTAAGCAACACTGTCACTGTGCTTCTTATATGTGTGACTGACATGTTTCTATCTATCTAATCTATGTGTGAAGCTCTATTCTTTCGTTTCTAAATTGTCGGGTACCGGTGTATGCCGCTGCTGAATTGCCGGCTTTTCATGTTTCACTATGAGCACTGTTCCCATCGATTTGGGCAATCACTGTAATGCCACAACCACCATGGCTGTGGCATTACAGTGAGTGGCAGACAATCCCTGCATGATTGGTGCTCTAAATAGCGCCAGACATGCAGGACACGCTTTTGGTGCACGAACAGTTATCGAACATAACCTCGAACAGCCGAATTTTTTGCAAATCGTTCGGGTTCGTCGAACAACTCGAACACCACCCAAAACAGCTCGAATTTGAGATTGGCGAACAGTTCTAGTCGAACACCGCTCATCTCTAATTGTGATCTCTCTATTGCAAGGAGATATTCAGTCGTAATAGTTTTCCTTACCGCAGGACTCGATTTGTCTCCAGTCTGTGGAAGGGTCTTTTGGGGCTCTGGCCCTCATCTATGATGACGCTGACCGAGTCACCTTG
Source organism: Phyllobates terribilis (assembly GCF_046119375.1). Classification (NCBI taxonomy): domain Eukaryota; kingdom Metazoa; phylum Chordata; class Amphibia; order Anura; family Dendrobatidae; genus Phyllobates; species Phyllobates terribilis. The sequence continues at coordinate 210,806,536 of NW_027362771.1, forward strand.
GCTGAGTCTAGGCTATGTCGCCTTCAGCAGGGGAATCGGTCAGTGGAGACGTACAATTCGGAATTCCGTAGATGGTCAACGGATTACAAATAGAATAACTCAGCCCTTAGAAGTAAATTTTGTGAGGGGCTTACTGAAAGGTTAAAAGATGCCTTGGCAGTGTATGAAACCCCTCAGTCCTTGGAAGCTGCTATGTCGCTGACTATACGTCTTGATAGAAGTCTACAGGATAGATGGGTGAGACCACCTACTCCGGGGCCTTCTTGTCGGGGTTGTGTACCTCTGCCGAGGGAGCAGTCTGGAGGTGAACCAGTACTGGAGAAGGTGTGGAAACCCATGCAGTTAGGGGGTGTCTCTACATCATACATCTCCCCGGAGATTCGCAGGAAAAAAGGCATATTTTTTTCTGTGGGAAAAGGGGACATTTTCTTGGGACCTGTCCTTTAATTCCTAAACAAAAAGAGATTTGATTAACTCTTGGTAGTCTGGAGTTGGATAAACAAGGGGTTCATTTGTTACCAACCTGCAGTTCCCGCTTTGTCCTGTCAGCAGAGGTGGTTCTAAAGAGCAAAACCGAGAAAATTTCTGTGTTTGTTGACAGTAGAGCCGGACTCAGCATGGTTGATGCTGAGTTTGTGAAAAGTCATGGTCTTGCTTGCTGTGCTTTAGCTGAACCTATTTCCATCTTTGCCATCGACTAGGCACCACTTGCAAAGAAAGCATTTACTCAGATTGTATATAATGTAAAACTGAGGGTGGGGTCAGTTCATTGTGAAATAATCCCTTACTATGCCCTGGACAATCTTCCCAGACAAGTATTGTTTTGGGTATTCCTTTGCTTGTTAAGCATAATCCGTGGATTGGCAAACTGGGGAGATTATTGATTGGGGAGATTACTGCCATGAGAACTGTTTAAATATTTCCCTTGCTACTGTCTCTACGGAAATATTACCTGCTTTTCTGTCTAGTTTTGAGGACGTTTTCTCTGAGAGGGGGTGTCAGGATTTGCCTCCTCATCATGCTCATGACTATCCTATAAACCTGACCTCCAGAGCTAAACTACCGAAGTCCAGACTGTATAACCTTTTTGGACCTGAGAGACAAGCCATGAAGGATTTCATTGCAGAAAGTCTGGAGAAGGGACATATCAGACCCTCATCTTCTCCCGTGGTGGCAGGGTTCTTCTTTGTGAAGAAAAAAGATAGTGGTCTACGTCCCTGTTTAGATTTCTGGGAGTTAAATCAAATTACCATCCGTGATCCATACCCTCTTCCTCTGATTCCTGATTTGTTCAGCCAGGTTGTAGGAGCTAAGGTATTCTCCAAGTTGGATTTAAGGGGAGCCCACAATCTGGTTAGAATCAGAGAGAGGGACGAATTGAAAACAGTGTTTAATACCCCGGAAGGACATTTTGAGAGTCTGGTTATGCCTTTTGGTTTGGTCAATACACCTGTGATATTCCAGCCTTTCATAAATTATATTTTCCATCATTTGGTGGGGAGGTTTGTTGTGGTCTATCTGGACAATATTTTGGTTTACTCACCTGATTTTAAGACACATTGGGGGCATGTTAAGCATGAGCTCCAGATATTAAGGGATAACAAACTTTATGCCAAAATGGAAAAATGTGTTTTCACTGTTTAGGAGGTGCAGTTTTTGGGGTACTTGTTGTCGTCTTCAGGTTTTCGGATATATCCGGGGAAGATCCGTGTAGTCCTTGATTGAGAATGTTCCGAGAACCTGAAGGCTCTACAATGTTTTCTGGCTTTACTCATTTTTACCGGAAATTAATCCAAAATTACTCTGTGTTACGAATCCGGGTGATGGAACCTCTGTGCTGTGAAACAAGGAGGGACCAGAGGGGCGTAACTAAGTGCCTACCTGGACCGACCCTGGCCACACGGCGGCTTAGTCGACTTCGTGAACCAAGGAGGGACTGTGAAGTTGAATCAGGTGCCACTCTGGGACCGACCTTGTCTGAGAGCAGGCGACTCCCATGGGACTGATGGCCGAAGCCGACAGGCACAGCTGATGAGCACGTCTGGTAGACTAGCAGGTGATGCGGGTAGACAAGCAGGCGGGCACGGCAGATAGACAGGCAGTCGGGCATGGCAGATAGACAGGCAGTCATGGCTGATAGACAGGCAGGCGAGCACGGCTGATAGACAGGCAGGTGGGCACGGCTGATAGACAGGCTGGTGGACACTGGAACCTGAGGGCTGAAGAGAGTGTTAGCACTCAAACAACAACTTTGCACAGGCACCTCCATTATGGAGGAGGTTCCCTAAGTAGGGGCAGTCCTCTTGCCATTGGTCAGGGACTTTTGGGAGGGCACACGCGTCTCCTTTAAGAGGAAGGGAGCGCGCGCGTGCCCTAAGTACAGAGACAGGGGATCTACACGCTGTGCACGCACCCCGGACAGACGCTGCGATGAGGCCAGGGGGAGGAGTGGGGAGCGACGGAGTAGAGCCGCGGTGGTGAGTAGATCGGCCTCTCTGTCGGGCAGGAGGCAGAGACGCTGACGCTACACTCTGTTATTGTGAAATCACTTACTGACATGACTAAGAAGGGGTCTGATTTTTCCAAATGGTTGGATGCTACCTTCCAGGCTTTTCTTCCCTAAAGAATAATTTTGCCACTACACATATACTCAGTCAACCCGATGTTTCCCAACCCTTTATTGTGGAGACTGATGCCACAGATGTTGGGGTTGGGGCTGTGTTGTCTCAGGGTCCATCCCCTGGTAAATTTTGTCAGTGTGCTTTCTTTTCTAAAAAAATGTCTTTGGCTGAGAGGAATTATGACGTGGGTAATAGGGAACTTTGGGCGATCAAATTGGCGTTCAAAGAATGGTGACGTTGGTTGGATGGGGCTGTCCATCCTACTACTGTTATTACTGACAATAAGAACCTCTCATACCTCCAGTCAGCGAAACGTCTCAACCCTAGGCAAGCCAGATGGTCCCTGTTTTTTTATTAGGTTCAATTTTGTTGTCACTTTTCGTCCAGGGGTCAAAAAAGTCAAGGCTGATGCTTTGTCTCTGAGATTCCGTGGTGGTGGTGACCATGAGAACCCTGCCCCAATATTAGAGAAAGGGTAGTCATTTTGGCACTGTTTACTGAATGGAGGGTGAGGTGTTGTAGGCTCAGGGAGACGCCCCTGCCTCTTGCCCTTCAGGAAGGTTATTTGTACCATCTATTCTGCACCGCAAAGTAATTAAGGAACATCATAACTGTGTTTGCTGGGCATCCAGGTGGTAAGGAAACCGCGGACCTCCTCTCTCATCGTTTTTGGTGGCCGAGGTTGCATCGGGATGTGATTGAACAAGTAGCTGCTTGTAGTATTTGCGCACATTCTAAGGTTTTGCACACCCGTCCGTCTGGTATTCTTCTTCCATTACCTATCCCTAGTAAGCCATGGACAAATTTGTCCATGTATTTTATTACTTACCAACTAGTTTCTGCTGGCAAAATGGTGGTTTGGTAGTAGTAGATAGGTTTAATAAAATGGTTCACTTCGTCGCATTACCTGCACTTCCAAATACCAAGACACTTGCTCAGGTGTTCATAAATGAGATTTTGAAGCTTCACGGGGTTCCCTTCGATGTGGTATCAGATCGGGAGACCCAGTTTGCTTCCAAGTTCTGGAAGGCAATCTGCTCTCGACTGGGGGTGCAGCTGTCCTTTTCCTCTGCTTTCCACCCTCAATTGAATGGACAGACTGAGCGTGTCAATCAGAATTTGGACACCTACCTCAGGTGTTTCGTCTCCGAAAATCAGGAGGATTGGGAATCCCACCTATCGCTGGCAGAATTTGCTATTAATAATCATCGTCAAGAATCCACTGGCAGGTAACCATTTTTTGGTGCATACGGTTATCACCCACAGTCTGGTACCTTTAGGGGGAGAGGAACTTCAGGAGTTCCTGTGGACGAACGGTTTGCTTTCTCACTCTCCTCGGTATGGCAGGATGTTCTGAGTAATTTAAAGATCATGGGGGACAGGGATAAACATATGGCTGACAGAAAACGCTTGCCAGGTCCGGACCTGAATGTGAATGACTTTGTGTGGTTGTCTACCAAGAATATAAGATTGAAAGTTCCTTCTTAGAAGCTGGGACCTAGGTTTATTGGTCCCTATAAAATAACTGCCGTCATTAATAGTGTTGAGCCACCCCCGTAGTGTTCGAGTTCGGTTCGGTTCGTCGAACACCGGTGTGTTCGCCGAACTGTTCGTCGAACTGTTCGTCGAACACCGTTAAAACCAATGGCAGGCAAACAAAAACACATAGAAACACATAGAAAACACCTTCAAAGGTGTCCAAAAGCTGACAAACTGCTCAGAAGACACAACTAACACATGGAAAAGTGACAAGTACATATAGTCATGCGAAAAGAAAAGAGGTGGAGGAGTAAAAGGAGGGGGAGACACAGATATAGGCATGTCATGCCCTTCTAAAATCCAAAAAGTGAGAAGCCGAGACGGCCAGTCCGCTCCTGCCCGTGCCACCTCCGTGTCGCCGGGTTTGTGCCAGAGCCGCGGTGAACCCTGACGGCCAGCCCCCCTCTCCCAATACTGGTGCCTGTCCGCTGGTGGGTCGAGAGAGCCCCCCTGTGGTGGAGGCAGCTCTAAGCTTTTTAATTTAAATTGTCCCTCTAATTTGAATGAATACACTTTAAATCCATTTACAAGGATCTATTGGAGGGCAAGTCTCATGCCAGCAGCCGCGTAATTCCAGCTCCAGTAGCGTCCACTAAAGCTGCTGCAGTTAAAAAGCTTTTATAAGGATCGAGCTCGGCTGTCCACCGCAAGGCATCCTAGTGCCAGTCCCAGCCCCTATGCCTTGGGGTGCCTCCTGATGCTCTTCACTAAGTATCCCGTGGTCCCGAAGCATTTCCTTTGAAAAAATTAAGTGTCCAAACTACAGGTGGTGTAGCTTGCTTAACAGCCGGGATAATCCGCTGACTAGCAGACACTGCTACTAGGCACAAAGTATTTCCTGGGCTAGATGCAGTTAAAAATTTGTAAGTAGATACTCTCGTTGGATGCTGAGAAAGCATTCCATAGAGTCTCCTGGCACGCCATATATGATTCTCTTAAAAAGCTTGGGGTAGGGGTCTAGGGGACCCTTTTATAGCCAAAATCACGGCCCTGTATCACAATACGTCACCTAGGCTGAAGATAAATGGAACTGTAGCACCGAGGGCTCGGTTGCTACAGACGTATTGCACCTCACCCAGAGGTGTGATATCTCACTCTCAGATAAGGATGGAGTGTGGATCAGGACCCGACACCTGCATGCATTACACCACATTGCCGTGGGGCAGGGCGACCAATATGCCCCTGAGATGGGCACGACAGTCCCTGTCCCTGGCTGGAGTGGGGGGAGGGAACACTGAGGAAGGGGAACCCTGCAGTGCAGGAGCAGGGAGGAAGCAGTTCCTGGGTGCATTGAGAAGGGAGTATAAAAGGTGGGCACCATCTTAGTTCAGTGCAGAGAAGTCTGAGCAGAAGTGGCAGGGAGCAGGGGCTCTGCATGAGCTCTGCTCCGGAGGCGGGCCTAGTAACAGAGGCCCAGGCCTGCAAGAGGGAGAAGGAAGGAAGAGGAGCGGAGAAGGCTCCAGGAACGAGGAATGAAGGGATCCCAGGGGTGCGGACGGGCGAGTCGCCACCGCACGCCCGAATCCACCTGCGTGGAGGGGTCAGGCCAAAGGGGGAGACCGGTCCCCGAACTAGTGGAGGCAGGAAACGACCCTCAGCTAGAAACCGGAGGCTCTGACATTTTATGTGGCGCAGCCCCTTGCTCCACCCGCTAGGAAGGCACCACATAGGGTCAGGGAAACTGGCGCCAAGTTTACCAAGAGGAGGCCCGAGGCAGCCGGACAGAAGTGTTGGTAAGAAAGGCCAGACAAAGGACACACAAAGGGGGTCCTGTGAAGCGCTCCAAAGTTATCTGGGAGTTGTCTGAGCCCCTCACCTGGTGAGCACAGTACGACGTGGGCAGCCGTTACCTGCAGACGTGGTCTGGATAATAAGAACTGTGAGTAAAGGCCCTGAACTGCATCACTGACTCCGTGTCGTTACTGCTGCTGCCCTGCACCATCACCCCCATCCTCCGCATACACTGCCCTGAGGCTTTACTCCTCCCGTGGGGAGTTATGCTACGCTCTGCTGCACCCACAACACCAGCCTTAGCGGTCTGCCCTGTAGCGGCGGTTCACTCTGACCGCAATCCACGGGTGGCGTAGTCGGACATTTAAACATCAAAACCACATAAATAGTTCCGCCACTGGTTTGACCGCCCTGAGCCACGGAACCGGATCGCCGCCACGAAGACTACAACCACCAGCATCCACCAAAAAGGGTCCGGCTCCGGGTGTCCCAAGGCCCAGGGGGTGCGTCAGAACATTTTCATCACCTTTCACAATCACCAATGGGACAAGGCAGGGATGTCCTCTGTCCCCTCTCTTATACATCCTAGTGACGGAGCACCTGCTCTCATCAATTCGCCATAACCCCAATATTAGGTGGATTGAGGTGGGAGGCACCGAGTACAAGTGCTCTCTATTTGCTGATGATGTCCTAGTATATATCACTCAATCACATATATCCATCCCTGCTGTTATGGCTGAAATAGATCACTTTGTTACATGGTAAAATTTTAAAATCAATGCAGCGAAGTCTGAGGCCCTCGATGTCTCCCTCCCTAAATCCATATAGGATTCCATCCAGTCCAACTTTCCCTTTGCCTGGCCCTCACAGGGTATCAAATACTTAGGAATTCCTATTCATAGAGACCTCTCCCATCTATGTTATCTTAATTTTGGGCCCTTTATTGAACAATTCCATACAGACCACGGTTGGCAAGTTAGAGCTGTAAGATTCACTACGTGAACCACTGGTGTTTTGTGGAAAAGCACATGTACACCGCGTTCCAAATTATTATGCAAAAAGTGTTTAGGAGTGATAAGGGAAGAATTTGTTTGTTTGTCAGTTAAACTCATTGATGGTGATGTGTGTCAGGGCTCTTTATATCACTGTAAGCAATTGCAGACACCTGTGCTAATTAGTTTGGCAGGTGTGTCCAATGAAAGGCAAGACTACTTAAGAAGGCTCTCTCACATTATTAAGCAGCCTACATTTTCTGCCAAAATGGGAAAGAAAAAGGATGTGTCGGCTGCTGAGAAGCAACAAATTGTGGAGTGTTTAGGTCAAGGCATGACTACAATCAACATTGTGCGATGATCAGGATGAAGTGTCTTGGCAATCAAGAAGTATGTAGCTGATTCACAGTACACACGTGTGCGTGCTGATAAGGGCAAATTGAGGACTCTTTCCTACAGGCAATTACGTCAGGTTGAAACAGCAGCGGCAAAAAAGCCTTGTCATAGCAGCAGACAAGTTTTTGAAGCTGCTTGTGCCTCCAACGTCCCCCGAACAACAAGATGCAGGGTCCTTCAGAGGTTTGCAGCTGTGCATATGCCATCCTGTCGACCTCCTCTATCCACTTCACACAAGCAGAAACGGCTCCAGTGGGCCAAACATTACATGAAGACTGATTTCAAAACTGTTTTGTTCACGGATGAGTGCCGTGCAGCGCTCGATGGTCCAGATGAATGGAGTGGAGGATGGCTGGTTGATGGACACCCCACGCAAACACGGCTACAGCGCCAACAAGGAGGAGGTGGAGTAATGTTTTGGGCTGGAATCATGGGGAGAGAGATTGTCGGCCCCTTTAGGATCCCTGAAGGCGCTAAAGATGAACTCCATAATGTATGTGGATTTTCTCAAGCAGCACTTCCTGCCATGGTTCAAGAAGAAGAACCGTGTATTTCACAGCAAGATCATTTTTCTGCATGATAATGCACCATCTCATGCTGCACATAAAACATCTGCATCTCTGGCTGATATGGGCATAAAAGGGGACAAACTTATGGTGTGACCCCCATGCTCCCCTGACCTCTACCCCATTCAGAACCTTTGGAGCATCATTAAAAGGAGTGTCTATGATGGCAGGAGGCAGTTCACATCTAAGCAACAGCTCTGGGAGGGTATTCTGTCCTCATGCAAAACAATTGAAGCAGAAACCATCCAAAACCTGACAAATTCAATGGACGAGAGAGTTCAGAAGCTCCTTTCGAACAAGGGGTCCTATGTGAAAATGTAACATCACCTAGAATAAAGTTTTGAGTTGAAAACTGTTTGATTTCAGTTTCTAACAACCTGCTAATGCTTATAATTTCAAAAATGACCATTTTTTTGGTCTTTATTAAAATGAAAAGGTTGATCGAAAAGTTTGGGGGATCTAAGAGTGTGGCAACCCAGTAGTCATGATTACTTCGAATTCTGACAATATGAGGGTCATGCTGCAGGTAGTGCAGCAAGAAGGCACTTATGTGTCTTGCGCATCTCGGAGCCCCAAAATTATTTTCCGGGCTAGATGCAGCTAAAAATTATTTTTAATTTTAAATCTGGTGAAGCTTATTATAGATGGCCTAATAGGATCAGTGCTGCACACTGCTACAAAGCCCAAATTATTTTCCAGTCAAGATACAGATAAACATGATTAGTAATTTGAAAGCTTAAAACGGTTGGTAGGGTGATTTTAACCAATCATCAAGCTTTTACTCTCCCCAGGATGACACAGGGGTAGAAAAGTCGTTTCGGATCCATGATTTGTTCATCTTTATGAACGTGAGTCTGTCTACATTATCAGTGGAGAGCCGCGTGCGCTTATCTGTCAGCACACCACCAGCAGCGCTGAACACACGTTCAGACAGAACGCTGGCTGCGGGGCATGACAAGATCTCCAAGGCGTAAGTGGCTAGCTCCGGCCATTTATCCAGATTGGAAGCCCAAAAAGAGCAAGGGTCCAGTGACACAGTCGTGGCTTCAATGTTTACTTGGAGATACTCCTGTACCATCGTCTCTAGGCGTTGACTATGTGTCAGACTTCTTGTCTCCTGTGGCCTTGCAAAGGATGGGCTAAAAAAGTGGTGAAATGATTCCGCAAAATTGATGTTACCAGCAGATACTGTGGTTCTGTTACGGTTTGAGTGCTGAACACTTGACGGTCCCACGGTTGGCAAGTTGGAACTGTGAGATTCACTACGTGCACCACTGGTATTTTGTGGAAAAGCACATGTAAGATTCTGCAACAGTCTCTGCTGATACTCCTGCATGCGTGCATCCCTTTCTATGGCAGGAATAATTTCTGCAAATTTACTTTTGTACCGGGGATCTAACAGTGTGGCAACCCAGTAGTCAGGATTATTTCTAATTCTCACAATTCGAGGGTCATGTTGCAGGTAGTGCAGCAAGAAGGCACTCATGTGTGTTGCGCATCCAGGAGCACCAAGTCCCTGTTGTGTTGGTGGCGAGGTAGCAATCATGCTTCCTTCCTCTGTCCTCTCCCCCCAACCTCGCACAACAGAAATGTGATCAAGGTCTCCCTCATCTGATGAGTCTTCCATCAGTTCGTCCTCCACTTCTTCCTGGGCTCCTGCACCTTCCTCACTAGTTTGGCTGCTACCATGCGCCCTGGTAAAATCATCTCCCCCACCCTCACATGCCTGCCGCCTTGGTGCTGCCGACCTTCTGGACCTTGCAGATGTTAGCCCTTCCGCATACAACTCCTCCTCCTCTACTTCCTCCACCTCCTCTTGTGCCACCACCTGACTCCGAATTCTGTTTAACATGTGCTCCAGCATGTAAATCACCGGAATAGTCATGCTGATAATGGCATCGTCAGCACTAAACATCTTCGTCGCCATTTCAAAACTGTGCAGAAGGGTGCATAGGTCCCTGATCTGAGACCACTCCTCCAGCGTGATTTGCCCCACCTCTGAATCTCGTTGGCCCAGGCTATACGTCAGAACGTATTGCACCAGGGCTTGTCGGTGCTGCCACAGTCGCTGCAACATGTGCAGAGTTGAATTCCACCGGGTAGGCACATCGCATTTTAGCCGGTGAAGAGGCAGGCCCAACGACTTCTGTAGAGATGTAAGTCGCTGAGCTGCGGGATGCGAACGGCGGAAGTGAGCACACAGCGACCGTGCCCTCTGCAGAAGGCCATCTAGTCTGGGATAGTGGGCTAAAAATTGCTGGACAACCAGGTTCAACACGTGAGCCATACAAGGCACGTGTGTGACATTGCCCCGGCGAAGGGCCGCACCCAGGTTTGCAGCATTGTCGCACACGGCCTTCCCTGGTTTCAGGTCCAGTGGAGACAACCATTCATGAAATTGGTTCTCCAGAGCTGACCACAACTCCTCAGCTGTGTGACTCACATTTCCCAGACATTTCAATGTAAAAACCGCCTGATGACGTTGAGCCCTACTGCCAGCATAGTAAGGAGGTGTGCAGGATCCCTTCTGCACAGTTAGAAAGCTTGTGGCATGACCAGACAGCCTTTGGGTGCAGGTGGAAGACCGAGAGGAGGTTGAGGAGGCAGAAGCAGTGGAGGAAAAATGACATAAAGAGGATTGACGCACAACTCGTGGGGACGGCAAGACTTGGACAGCAGCCCCTTGTCCTGCTGTCACCATAGTTACCCAGTGCCCAGTCAGCGACATGTAACGCCCCTGTCCATGCCTTCTCGTCCAAGTGTCTGTGGTGAAATGCACCCTGTCACACACAGAGTTTCTCAAAGAAGCGGTGATGTTGTGTGCGACATGCTGGTGGAGCGCAGGCACACCTTTCTTTGAGAAGTAGTGCCGACTGGGCATCTGGTACTGGGGCACTGCGACGGACATAAGGTCTCGAAAATCCTCTGTGTCCACCAGGCGGAAAGGCAGCATTTCTGTAGCCAAGAGCTTGCAGATGGTGAAATTCAACCTCTTAGCTTTCTCATGGCTAGGAGGAAATGGTCTTTTACTTGTCCACATCTGAGGGACCGAGGGCTGGCTATTGTGCTTAGACGGGGTTGATAAGGGTGTCCCCGGCAAACTGCCGGTCTGTGAGGAAGATGCAGGCGGACATGTTAGGTTGCCTTGATCCAAAGGTGGTGCTATCGATGTCGGACAGCGCTCAAGACCAGCTGGTGTTACCACCTCCAAAGAAAATGATGACCTGCCAATCACGCTGGCTGTTGCGGGTAAAGAGGTGGCAGGTCTGCGCCCCAAAACAGGTGTGACTGCTGTCCCCCCAGTCACAGAGGATGAAGAGGCCGCGGATGCACAAGATATGGCAGACGGTGGTTGGCCCGGCCGGCTAGACCGCATTGTAGCACACTGAGCTTCCCACTGCAACTTATGCTTCATGTCCATGTGCCGGTTCATGCATGAAGTACTCAAACTATGTATTTTTTGGCCTCTACTTAGCTTTTGCTGACAAATGTTACAGATAACACGAGTTGGGTCATCTTTATCGATCTGAAAAAATGCCCAGGCTATGCAAGGCTTAGCACCCATGCGACCTGAAGAGCCACCACGACTTGTGGTGAGAGGCAGAGTTGTGTTTGAGGATGCAGTTGTTGACGTGCTTCCAGTACTACGTCTCTGTCCAGGAAGGCGCAACCTGACCTCGTCGTCACTAGCATCTTCCTCCACCTCCTCTGCTGACCTCATCTCTTGGCTGACTGTGGGTTGACAGTAAGTGGGATCTCCGACCTCATCATCATCACCCTGTGCGTTATCACACCCGTCGTCCTCAGAGCCAACCTGTTCCTGCCCTGACAAAAAACTAAAGTTGTCGCTCCAATCAGGTATTTGAGTCTTATCATCGTCTTCCTCATTGTCTCCACCAACAGGAGTTACAGTTTGGGAATGAGGGTCTACATTATGGTCAGAACCTTCTGCGTCTGGTCCTGGATCCGACTCATAAAGATTCTGGGCATCAGTGCAGATCATTTCCTCGTCTGGATTCACAGAAGCGCTGGAGTCGACCTCTGATTCCCAGGCTATAGTATGAGTAAACAGCTCTGCAGACTCAACCATCTGTTCTACCTCATACTCAGACGGGCAGCTGGAGATTTGGGAGCTGTGAGGAAGCAAGTGCGATTTGGGTGACACCTTTGAGGACTGGAGTATTTGTGATGTTGAAGTTGATGTGGAGGAGAGCCCACTTAAAGGAGCACTTGATATCCGTTGAAGCACCTGCTGTTTTTGTGCCTCATCTGGAATTTGTAGCGATTGGCGTGGCCGTAAGAAAGGGATCTTATCACATTGTCCGCTAACAGAAGTAGACATTTTAGTTTGGCTGGAAGATGGTCTTTCTTCTGCACCTACCCCACGGACACAACCTTTTTTCCCCTTCCCAACACGCCTATTCCTCTTTCCACCAGCAGCAGGCCTTTTTCCACTCATTTTGGTGGTTAACTAATTCACAACTCTGGAGTTGTTTGCACAAAAAAACAATGGATGGTAACCGAGCAGAGCTGAGTGGCCAAACTGTGGTATTAGGCCAAAACTATTGGCTGGGTTAGATGCAGAAAAAAATTATTTTTAATTTGCAACCTGATGGAGGTCAGTATAGATGGACTAATAGACCAAGTCCCACACACCGCTAGAAGCCCAAATATTTTTTCAGAGCTAGATGCAGAAATTTTTTTTATTCAATTTGCAACCTGATGGAGGTCAGTATAGATGGACTAATAGACCAAGTCCCACAAACCGCTAGAAGCCCAAATATTTTTTCAGAGCTAGATGCAGAAAAAAATTATATTCAATTTGCAACCTGCTGGACGTCAGTATAGAAGGACTAATAGAACAAGTCCCACACACTGCTAGAAGCCCAAATATTTTTTCAGAGCTAAATGAAGAAAAAAATTATTTTTAATTTGCAACCTGATGGAGGTCAGTATAGATGGACTAATAGACCAAGTCCCACACACTGCTAGAAGCCCAAATATTTTTTCTGAGCTAGATGCAGCAAAAAAATATTTTTAATTTGCAACCTGATGGAGGTCAGTATAGATGGACTAATAGACCAAGTCCCACACACCGCTAGAAGCCCAAATATTTTTTCAGAGCTAGATGCAGAAAATTTTTTTATTCAATTTGCAACCTGATGGAGGTCAGTATAGATGGACTAATAGACCAAGTCCCACACACTGCTAGAAGCCCAAATATTTTTTCAGAGCTAGATGCAGAAAAAAATTATTTTTAATTTGCAACCTGATGGAGGTCAGTATAGATGGACTAATAGACCAAGTCCCACACACTGCTAGAAGCCCAAATATTTTTTCAGAGCTAGATGCAGAAAAAAATTATTTTTAATTTGCAACCTGATGGAGGTCAGTATAGATGGACTAATAGAACAAGTCCCACACGCTGCTAGAAGCCCAAATATTTTTTCAGAGATAAATGAAGAAAAAAATTATTTTTAATTTGCAACCTGATGGAGGTCAGTATAGATGGACTAATAGACCAAGTCCCACACACTGCTAGAAGCCCAAATATTTTTTCAGAGCTAGATGCAGAAAAAAATTATTTTTAATTTGCAACCTGATGGAGGTAAGTATAGATGGACTAATAGACCAAGTCCCACACACTGCTAGAAGCCCAAATATTTTTTCAGAGCTAGATGCAGAAAAAAATTATATTCTGTTTGCAACCTGATGGAGGTCAGTATAGATGGACTAATAGAATGATGCTATGCCCAAAAGATTTTACTTCACTAGGTGCAGTAAAAAAATTGGTATTCTATACACAGGTGGTATATCTTGCAACACAGATAGGCTACTCCACTGACTAACACACTCTGCAATAGGCCAAAAAGGATTAGCTTTGCTAGATTCAGCCAAATGCTGTGAAAAAAACTTGCACAGCACTGGCACAGACCTGCCTGGCAAAAACTGATAGGAACTGATGTAACCTAGTCCTGAAAAGGACTCCAATTACAATTAGTCTTTACTCCCACAATCTATCTATTTAAGAGCACAGACCTGCCTGATAAAAGTCGTAGGAAATGCTGTAACCTAGTCCTTAAAAGGACTGCAATCACAACTATTCCCTACTCCCAAGCTATCTGTATATTTGTGCGAAAATTGGCTTGAAATTAACAAGGTATAGCGCACACAGCAACAGCGGTGCCGTCTAACACGCAGCTGCAGCAGTGAGAAAATGGTGGCGACGGGGAAAATGGCTTGGTCTTATAGGGCAAGGACATGTGACATACACTGCCAATCACACATGCCCTTGCTTGTGTGAAAAAAAGCACTTCGCTCCGTGTGTGCGCTGCTGATAGGCTGACAGATTGCACCTCCCCACTGCAAATGCGGGAAAGAGAAAAAAAAATGGAGATCTTCATTGTTCCTGCAGAGATCCATCCCCTGCCCCTCCCCCCGCCACGCTGTACACTCAAACTGCGTATTAACATTAATTTTCATCATTACTGAGAAAAAATCCAGTTATGATTTTGGTGCACGAACAGTTATCGAACATAACCTCGAACAGCCGAATTTTTCTCAAATTGTTCGTGTTCGCCGACCGGCTCGAACACCGCCCAAAACAGCTCGAATTTGAGATTGGCAAACAGTTCGAGTAGAACAACGCTCATCTCTAGTCATTAACCCAGCAGAGTTTCGTCTTGAACTTCCTCAGGCCCTTAAGGTCCACAACGTGTTCCATCCGTCTTCCTCTTGAGCCCTCGCCTCTACCACCAACCCAAATAATGGTTGATGGTAATCTGGAGTTCCAGATTTTGAGGATTGTAGATTCTCGTCTCCAACGTCGTACTCTACAATACTTGGTGCACTGGAAAGGCTATTATCCAGCGGAGAGGATGTGGATTTCAGTGTCAGAGTTGAACGCTCCCAGGTTGGTTCACTCATTCCACACCTCTTATCCAGAGAAACCCGGTCCTTAGTGGAGGTCACTTGTAGAGGGGGTGGGTACAGTCACGGGTGTGTCAGAAGTGATAGACAGTCGCCCTGCAGTTGGTTGCAGGAGATCTTTAAGTTTGGCATTACAGACATCTTCTAAGAGGCTGTCTCTAGGACCCTGCAGCTACCTCCCTCTGGCTAATTAACTCTCTGGCCTGGATGTATAAACACCTGGTGTGTTCTAGAGGGGGGTGCCAGCGATATTCATTACTACTTGTGAAGGCTTTAGCAAGAGCAGTACCTTGTCCTCTCTGGAGCTTGAGGACGTCTGCGCATTTGTCTGGAATCATCTAAAGCTAAGCTATTTCTCCCTGTTTGTCCTTCCTTGTTGTCTTTAGTGTTTAGTGGAGATTGACTAGTGCTCATCTCCTCCCTTCCCTAGCCTGAGCCTAACACCAGGGAAAGACAGCGCGAGGTACGCATGCGGTGGTTGGTTAAGAGCCAATACAGGGACATTAGGGGAGACAGGATGACGCTATAACAACCTAGGAGGTCTCCACTTCCCCCCCTTTCCCTAGAGTCTGGGCTCCCTTTCTTTTTTCCCCTTGTGTTGCACTAAGTCTTTCGCACACCTTGCGTGATACAATGTAAGTCTAGGAAAGCCTCGCTATGGCCTTGCTCTGGCTCTCAAATACTTATATTGAGTAGTGACTTACAGCTCACCCAGAAAACTCTGTAGCAATCCAGCAGATCAAAATTTGCAAGAGACTGATTGTAGCGGCGCTGATCAAAGATGAAGACCGCTGCTGGTAAGTACAAACCTAGCAACAGGGAACATAGATTTTGATATGAAAGCCAACTTTGAGAAATCAAAGAGATAATAAACCTTATAATAAAAGTATCTCAAAATTCATAGTCTGTGATCTTTCCATGTAATATTTTTTTATAGAATTTTCTGTTTAACAGTAAAGGAAAATGTCCATACACAGTATGGTCTGTGTAAATCAGTCCATATGTATATATTTATATCTTTAGGGCAAGGAATATTAACATGAGTGATCTGATGTTGTAATGGGCAACACATACTTTTAAGAGCACTTTTATTCATGAGGCCTACTGTATAAATTCAACTTGAAGTTAAAGATCATGTGCTGTATGCAGGGTTATCCACGGCTGCAGTTATACATAGTCAGTCATCTTATCCTCAGGATTTAAATATAGTGTAAGGTACAAGGCTCAATTTGCACCAAAATCTTGTTGTACTTGTCATGCATTACTCTTATTATGCATGTTATATTATTTTTTTTTGGCTGGTTTGACAAGTAGAGTGACCTCTCAGAAAGGGAACATGACTTGAAATGCAACAACATGTGTAACAGTAATGAGTGTGGCTAGAAATGCAACAACATGTGTAAAAAAAAATTGGCACAAAATGCTGGTGCAAAGTAAGCATAAGTTTGTCCAAAATGATATACTATGAATACCTATGAAAAATTTAGCACATTTTGAAACTGCTTAGTTTTAAAATTTCAAAAAAATAACAAGCTTTAGTAAATTATTTAAGCCATTAATTACTGACCTATTTTGGGTAATTTTTTTTTATTCCTGCATTCCCAGGGCTAGAACTTTTATTTTTCCATTCTCATCTTTTATTCTCCTAATCTTTTTAATACAGAATAAAATGTACTTAATGGGGAATCTATCACCAGGTTTTTGCTACCTCAAATGAGAGCAGCAGAATGTAGGCAATGAGAAGCTGAATCCAACGATTCAGCTTCTGGGTGTAGCCGTTCTGACACAATCAGAGCTTTTAGATTTAGAATAAAGCAGAGCTGAGAAAGTTAACCCTGTATAAACTGTATAAAGTCCATAGACAGTAAGGTGCTTATCAGAGGAGGGGGCGTTGCTGGACTATTGTTGTCATGGTTGGCAATGTAAATCTCTTAGTAATAAATCCTTCACAGTTAGTAAATAACAGCATGCACTTTAACAAGTGACACATCCCAGAATTTTGTGCTTCACTCTCTATCTCCTGCTGTCTTCAGATTACATAGCAAAAACCTGCTGACAGATTACCTTCAACTCCCAACCATACAAGGATCATTACCTGTGTACTTTGGAAGAGCCAGAAAATTGAAGAAATCCATGCCTTAGCCACAAGTTAGCCACCTGTGTTTTGTTGAACGAAATGACACTTGGTCGTTGACAAATACCATACTATTATTCGACTGCCTGAAATCGTAGCCATCAGATGTTATCCCATATGACTGCCCCAATAATCCAGCAATTCTTGTGAGCGTGTCAAATATTACACTCCATTTAAAGTATTTCAGTTGTGGGTTCAAACCTATTCACAGTTGGCCGCTGACAAATAGCATACCTGTGAACAATGTTGTCAGAGTATTACGCCACTTTTACGGACTGACAAAAAAAAAAATACAAAACACAAGCTAAAATGGAAAAAATGTTAAGAAATATTATTTCCAGGGTAATGACTTCTATATAAGGCCAAACAAATAATAAAAAATAAAGTTAAGGACTGTGGAAAACATTTACGTGACCAGAATGAAAACTAATTTGTAGCTGGTAATGATAGCATGTAGCAGGACCTGTCCCTATTGTAAATGCATCTAACAGCATTATCGATATCGATAAGGAATAGAATAGATTTTACATTTGTTTGGGCAGCACCAGCAGCATGCAGTATTAGGCAATAATACCTGGCTGGATCAATGTAATACGCTATCCATACTGTGATACCTCACCCGTAAAAGAATTTCAGATAAGACAGTTGATATTCTAGAATATACAATCTATTTGAATTGTCCTGCCCATTATTAAGGATTGTATCTCCTATACTGTTATTGCATAAGCTGCAATTTCAAGGGCTGACAAAAAATTAGGACGAACTCCAATACACATTTGAAGAGACGTAAAAAAATAAAATAAAAACACACTAGGATCTTTTTAGTGTAAAAAACAGACTCGCTAATGTAACCTCAATGTAATCACATTGTTCAGCTCCTGCACCTCCTTCTCCTCCTGTTCGGCCTCCATCTCCGAAATGACCACATCAGTCACAAGCTGGAAGCACTGCAGCACTGCTTTGGCCAAGTGGCAACATGCTGTGCTGAAGATAATATGCTTAATGCTTAGGTGATTAAGAAAAAGTTGCAGAGGACAAGCAGGTAATATACATTTAAATTTGCATGTAGTCTTAATAGTCAAAAGTATCATCATACTAGAAATATGTATATCTGCTGACTAGATTGGATTGACCAATCGGAAAGAAATTGCAACCTATATATATAAATATCCGACAGAGAGGTCATTGATGTTCAATAAAAAAGACCTTTATTACAACAAATAGGGTACATGGTGGCACAGAAAAGGAGCACATACACATAATAATGACATGTTAAAACATATGGTTATTGTTGTATACAGACAGGACATCAGAGCTAAATGACAGTAACACCACTCTGATTAGGAGATTCAATATAAATGCCACTATTTAAATCAAAAACTGCTATACTAGCAGGATATCAATCCCAGGTACTGGGAACTTATAGCCAAATCAGGCACAACCAAGAATATGACTAGCAATATGTGCCCTTTTCAAAAAATAGATAACACTTACAGCCATAAGTAATTGTTGGTATATTGCACTAACTGCTCATCATATCCATATATGTGGTTATATGGTATTGTTATACGGTATTCAAATAGTTCGTACCTGATTTGCGAAATATGCACATTTGTGTAGTGGCTCTGGGTTCAATGATCCGTAAGACATGCACGTTTGTGGAGTGGCTCTGGGTTCAATGGTACTGCTGTTTGTGTGGTGCTCACCCCGGTGCACGTTTCGGTGCATCCTTCATCAGGGGAAAAACGTCAGACTCCAAGTGTGCAATTAAAAAGGGGCTGCCAGCCAATGGGGGGTGAGTCAGGAAGGTGACGGATGTAACTCCCCACGTGTACCGGAGTCTGACCGCGTTCGGCGTCATGCAGCTGGGGAGGCCAGATCACGTGAGGCGTCACATGATCTGTCGCCCAGGAACCACGGTCACGTGGTGTCACGTGACCGCAGGTCCTATGCCGCATCGAGACTCCGCCGTCATCAGAACTTGGAGCGTCCAGGAGACACCTGCGTGTTACTGCTCAACACTATTGTAGAGAATAGGCTAGTGGGTATTTGTGCAAGAGGTAGACATAGATGTTTCTAAGGTAGTAGTAACACCATATATGGATGTGACAACAATATAATAAAAATACTGAGTACTATCAACATAGAAAATAACAATTAAATTAAAAATAAAAATAAAGTGCACAGTGCATTAAAGTGCAATAAGAGTAAATACATCATTTATACATGATTGGTTATATAGCTAAACATGACGATAAAGTGATTCTGTAGTGTACATATATATAGAGAAAGCCACATACAGTATAGGCCAAAAGTTTGGACACACCTTCTCATTTAAAGATTTTTCTGTATTTTCATGACTATGAAAATTGTACATTCACATTGAAGGCATCAAAACTATGAATTAACACATGTGGAATTATATACTTAACAAAAAAGTGTGAAACAACTGAAAATATGTCTTATATTCTAGGTTCTTCAAAGTGGCCACCTTTTGCTTTGATGACTGCTTTGCACACTCTTGGCATTCTCTTGATGAGCTTCAAGAGGTAGTCACCGGAAATGGTCTTCACTTCACAGTTGTGCCCTGTCAGGTTTAATAAGTGGGATTTCTTGCCTTATAAATAGGGTTGGGACCATCAGTTGTGTTGTGCAGAAGTCAGGTGGATACACAGCTGATAGTCCTACTGAATAGACTGTTAGAATTTGTATTATGGCAAGAAAAAAGCAGTTAAGTAAAGAAAAACGAGTGGCCATCATTACTTTAAAAAATGAAGGTCAGTCAGTCCGAAAAATTGGGAAAACTTTGAAAGTGTCCCCAAGTGCAGTTGCAAAAACCATCAATCACTACAAAGAAACTGGCTCACATGAGGACCACCCCAGGAAAGGAAGACCAAGAGTCACCTTTGCTTCTGAGGATAAGATTATCAGAGTCACCAGCCTCAGAAATCGCAGGTTAACAGCAGCTCAGATTAGAGACCAGGTCAATGCCACACAGAGTTCTAGCAGCAGACACATCTCTTCAACAACTGTTAAGAGGAGACTTTGTGCAGCAGGCCTTCATGGTAAAATAGCTGCTAGGAAACCACTGCTAAGGACAGGCAACAAGCAGAAGAGACTTGTTTGGGCTAAAGAACACAAGAAATGGACATTAGACCAGTGGAAATCTGTGCTTTGGTCTGATGAGTCCAAATTTGAGATCTTTGGTTCCAACCACTGTGTCTTTGTGCGATGCAGAAAAGGTGAACGGATGGACTCTACATGCCTGGTTCCCACTGTGAAGCATGGAGGAGAAGGTGTGATGGTGTGGGGGTGCTTTGCTGGTGACACTGTTGGGGATTTATTCAAAATTGAAGGCATACTGAATCAGCATGGCTACCACAGCATCTTGCAGCGGCATGCTATTCCATCCGGTTTGCGTTTAGTTGGACCATCATTTATATTTCAACAGGACAATGACCCCAAACATACCTCCAGACTGTGTAAGGGCTATTTGACCAAGAAGGAGAGTGATGGGGTGCTACACCAGATGACCTGGCCTCCAGTCACCAGACCTGAACCCAATCGAGATGGTTTGGGGTGAGCTGGACCGCAGAGTGAAGACAAAAGGGCCAACAAGTGCTAAGCATCTCTGGGAACTCCTTCAAGATTGTTGGAAGACCATTTCCGGTGATTACCTCTTGAAGCTCATCAAGAGAATGCCAAGAGTGTGCAAAGCAGTCATCAGAGCAAAAGGTGGCTACTTTGAAGAACCTAGAATATAAGACATATTTTCAGTTGTTTCACACTTTTTTGTTAAGTATATAATTCCACATGTGTTAATTCATAGTTTTGATGCCTTCAGTGTGAATGTACAATTTCCATAGTCAAGAAAATACAGAAAAATCTTTAAATGAGAAGGTGTGTCCAAACTTTTGGTCTGTACTGTATATGCAAATAAATATTATGTGATTAATAAAATATAAAATGACTATAGACTGGACGTAGCCATAGAGCATACATATATATAGAACCGCGTATATGAAGATAAATACTATGTGGTTAATAAGTGTACCATAAATATACAAAAATACATAATAAATAAGATAAAGTGCATAATGTAATGTGGTACACCCAATGCAGATGTTTGGTATACATCTGTACATATAACTATATATCACACATGTGTATATCCATTATACCCAGGTGACCGTGATGTGCACCTACATACACCCATACACCCTGTCATTTTATTCTGATATCCTGTCTGCATACAAAAATAACCATATGTTTTAACATGTCATTATTATGTGTGTGTGCTCCTTTTCTGTGCCACCATGTACCCTATTTGTTGTAATAAAGGTCTTTTTTATTGAACATCAATGACCTCTTTGTCGGATATTTCTATATATAGGTTGTTAATGCTTAGGTGACAAACTGCCCACCGCTGCAGAGTTGTTGAAAGCTGTAAAACACCAGCCTGATCTGTGGCTCTCATCGCTGAACATACAGCCAGGCATTGTCGTGTGTGACAATGGACGGAACCTGGTGACGGAGAAATGACAGCCGGAGTAGATGCGGTTTCCCTCTATGCCAGTCCTTTCACCGGGCTAAAGAATATGACTGTGGTGACATATAACACTCACTGAAAAGCAGTGTCAGACTGAAAAACATTGGGCCCACCAGAGGATTTGATTCTGAGGGCCCACCTTTCTCCCCACTCAAGAGCCCCATAGCAGCTGCAAAGTTTGCGCTATCATGAACTCTCCTGATGGAGAAGCCAGGGCCCACCCGAGGATTCTCTGGTGGGCCAGTCCAACCCTACCGAGAAGCAGCCCTGGCTAAGAAAAGTCTGTGGGATGGTTCCTGGACACGCTATTGCTGCTTTTTTACTGTGGACTGGCTCCAGCAATATATAAGATTGCAATCTATGATCCCTTCACTGGCTCCCCATTGGCCAGAGACTTTAGTTCAAAACCATAACCATGACATGCAAAGCCATCCACAACCTGTCTGTTCTATATATCTGTGACCTAGTCTCCCGGTAGATACCTGCACGCAACCTTCGATCTTCACAAGATCTCCTTCTCTACTCCCGTCTTCTCTCCTCTTCCCACAATCACATACAAGATTTTTCCCGTGCATCTCTTCTACTCTTGAACTCTGCACTCCAACATATCAGACTCTCGCCTACTGTTGAAACGTTTAAAAGGAAGCTAAAGACCCATCTCTTCCAACAAGCCTACAACCTGCAGTAACCCTCACTTCATGACCAGCTGTACCCTCACCTACTGTATCCTCACCCATCCCTTATAGACTGTTTGTGCGCCCTCACGGGCAGGATCCTCTCTGCTCTTGTACCAGTCAGTTACCTCTTTTCACATGTAAAATGCAATGGGATAAATGGCGCTATAATAATAAACAAAAATAATAATTATACCACTTGTACTCTGGGTCAATTGAACCGCAAACGTTCCACCAAACAGGAAGTACCGGATCATGTGACAGGAAGTCACTGCACATGTGACCCGCAGGTCTTTCACATCACATGTGATGTGATCCAGCGCGCAGGAGCGCGCCAACACTAGCACCACCAAGGAGGTATCGCACGGCACAGTATTTAAGGAGGGACCTCCTCCAGCTCCCTAACACCACTCACTGACACAGTTCTCCCACCACCACCCCACATGCAGGTATGGGACATCCATTGTAGTTTTATATTTTTTGACATGGGTACGCTTACCCATCTTGCCAGTTGTGATTGTAAACCTTTGCCATTTCCTGATGATTGTGCTTTAACCTTTTCCTTATACCAATTGATACATGTTTGTTATATTAGGACGCAACAGAGCTCCCTTCACGATCACTGTAATTTCAACCCTGTATTTCTCAGGATTTCATGTTGCCATGCTAGATAATATTAATTCAATATATAACTCTATTACTCTCTGTGTATATGATACGACCCTGATGGACCTTGTCTAGGACCTATCGTCCATTTGGCACCCCCTTTTTTCTAAATACTACTCCTCCACTTCCATGTTCATCCTTTGGGTGAGTTTTCGTGGATCGTTATTATAATATTTTATAGTTAGGCCTCTCTATAATTTTTCAAAATTTATACAGTACAGACCTCCACAGTCACCCGACCTGAACGCAATCGAGATGGTTTGGGGTGAGCTGGACCGCAGAGTGAAGGCAAAAGGGCCAACAAGTGCTAAGCATCTCTGGGAACTCCTTCAAGATTGTTGGAAGACCATTTCCGGTGACTACCTCTTGAAGCTCATCAAGAGAATGCCAAGAGTGTGCAAAGCAGTCATCAAAGCAAAAGGTGGCTACTTTGAAGAACCTAGAATATAAGACATATTTTCAGTTGTTTCATACTTTTTTGTTAAGTATATAATTCCACATGTGATAATTCATAGTTTTGATGCCTTCAGTGTGAATGTACAATTTTCAAAGTCATGAAAATACAGAAAAAAATTTAAATGAGAAGGTGTGTCCAAACTTTTGGTCTGTACTGTATAAGCTTGAGAGATGTTCTGTAACAGGTGAAATATGTTATACCTGTATTCAATTTGATTTGTTTTGTTTAGTGATGGAATTGCCTTGAAAAAGACTGGTAAAACAGTCGAAAGGTTGGCTCATGGCTCTTGCTCTGTTTTACAAGAGGGGTTTATATCATATTTAATAAAGCATTTAAAAATTTCATAAATTGGAGTGCCGAAGTTCATTTTCTACTTATCATTTTTATCAGTTATGAGGCCCCCGGCGGCACTAAAAACCATCTCTGACAAAACCCTAGCGGCCAGGATCTCCCAGGCGTAGAAAGACAGTTCATGCCACGTGTCCAGCTTGCATCTTCCAAAACTTTTCCCTTCTTGTCAGAGTAACCCATGTATCAGGGTCTGGGCGCTGGGAGGGTCTGAGAAAACTGTCCTAGACCTTTGACAGTATTCTCCTGCCTCTGCCGCATCTGGTTTGTGTCTCCCTTGCTTGTACTCCTTGGTTGTTCAATGAACTGTCTGACTATGACCTCTGCCGCCAGCGTTGTCAGATGGGACTTTTTTATTTGTTATAATTCTTCAACAAGAGGGTGAAATTAATATCTCACAAAATGTACTCCTTCAGTTTCCTCCCTCTACTAACCTACCTATACCTGACTTTGCAATTTCCTTTAGGTGGTGCCACCATAACTCCCACTCGGCTCGCCTGCTATCTTGGAGTTATATTTGACACACAGCTTTCCTTTATTCACTGTGGAAAATCACTCACTCGCTCATGTCACCTGCATCTTAAAAAGTTCTCCAGAAGTCGACGTTTTCTCACCTTTGATACTGCAAAAACTCTTACTGTCGCTCTTATTTACTACTGCAACTCTCTTCTAATCGGTCTCCCGCTAAACAAACTGTCTCCTCTCCAATCCCTTCTCAATGCAGCAGCAAGGGTCGTATTTCTATCAAGCCTCTTTAAAGACACCTCTACCCTGTGCCAGTCATTGCACAGGCTAGGTTAAACAATCACGACAGAATACAATACAAACTCATCTCTCTCACCCACAAAGCTGTTCATAGTTCTGTACCGGCCTATATCTCTTCCCTCATTTCTGTGTATCACCGATCCTGTGCCCTCCATTCTGCTACTGATTTATGACTGACATCTTCCTTAATCAGAACCTCACACGTCCGTCATCAAGAATTCTCTTGTGCCGTGACAGTTTTCTGCAATGCCCAAAATGCGTACAACGCATTGGTCATGGTAAAGGCAGGGGAACATAAAGTCGGCCTTGTGTGCCAGACTGCCAACAGCCAAGACTTCCCTGTTCTCACCAAGAGTACGACTGTCTATGTTCTCTTCTTCCTCCGCCTCCTCATTATCACCCAATCCGCATTGAGATGAGATGAGGCTGGGCCGGGTAGAATCACCCTGTATAGTTCCTTTCTCCGCCTGCAATGCCTCCTCTTTAACTCTGAGCAGAGAGCGTTTCAGTAGACAAAGAAGTGGGATGGTGACTCTAATTATGGTGTCATCGCCGCTCACCATCTTGGTGGAGTTCTCAAAGTTTTGGAGGATGGCACAGATGTCATGCCCACTCATCAGCTCTTATGTGTGGAGGCTGACCTGAATGCTGACGGACGTCTTGAAGCTGGTACTCAACAACTGCTCTCTGCTGCTCAAAATCATTCCAAACATCTGCAACGTTGATTTCCAATGCGTAGTCACAGCGCACACCAGTCGGTGAGCTGGAAGCTGCAAACAGTGCTGAAGCCCTGCCAGGGCAGCGGAAGCTGTAGTTGACTTTCTGAAATGGGCACACATGTGGTGTACTTTCACAAGCCGCTCTGGCAGATCCATGTAGATTTTGATAAACTGCAGACCAACTAAGTTGAGCCCATGGGCCAGGCATGGCACATGTGCAAGTTTGCCTAGCTTCAGAGCCGCCATCTGGTTCTCTGATACAGCTTTCAACAACTCAGAAACGGTTCTGCTTATTGTTATTGGCACACACGAAGTTTAAGTAAATAATCTGGAATATGTCCTGAAAAAATGAATCAAGTGATGGAGATGAAGGCTGAAAAGGAGGAGGAGGTGGTTCAGGAGCTGTAGAATGTAGGGGCAACCTTTATTGACCCAGGGCTCACAATCCTCTGCGTTGGGAGAACGTGTTCCATTCCAGGGTGCCACGGGTGTTTCATAGGTGACAGACAGTCGCCCTGCAGTTGGTTGTAGGAGATCTCTATATTTGACATTGCAGACAGTTTCCTAGATATGAGGCTGTCTTTGGGACCGAGCGACTCCTCCCTGTTGCTAATTAGCTCTCTGGCCTGGGTGTAAATATATCTGGTGTGTCTGAGAGGGAGTCGCCAGATATATTCATTTCTACTTGTGTGGCTTAGCAGGAGCAGTACTTCGTCTTTTCTGGAGCTTGAGTCCGTGTGCATATTTGGAGTCTTCTAAAAGCTAAGCAATTTCCCCCTGTTTTGTCTTCCCTTGTTGTCTATAGTGTTCAGTGGAGGTTGACTAGTGCTCATCACCTTCCATCCCTAGCCGTAGCAGTATGCCATGGAAAGTAGGGCGAGGCACGTGTGCTGAAGAGGCAATATAGGGATGTTAGTTGAGACAGGGTGACGCTAGACCAGACTAAGAGTACTCCACTATCCCTAGTGTCTGGGCTCCCTCTCCCTTTTCCCTCTGTATTGTACAAACATCTGGTGTGACATTATAACCGGCTACTCCCTCTCAGACACACCAGGTAACACATAAGATTGAAAGTTCCTTCTTGGAAGCTGGGACCTAGGTTTATTGGTCCCTATAAAATAACTGCCGTCATTAACCCAACAGCGTTTCGTCTTGAACTTCCTCAGGCCCTTAAGGTCCACAATATGTTCCACAGGTCCTCACTTAAAAGGTATGTGGAACCTCTTGAGCCTTCACCTCTACCACCACCCCCCGTAATGGTTGATGATAATCTGGAGATCCAGATTTCGAGGATTGTAGATTCTCGTCTCCAATGTCGTTCTCTACAAAACTTGGTGCACTGGAAAGGCTATGGTCAAGAGGAGAGGATGTGGGTTTCAGCATCAAAGATGAACTCTCTCATATTGGTTCGCTCATTCCACACCTTTTTTCCTGAGAAAACCGGTCCTGAGTGTCTGGAGGCCACTCGTAGAGGAAGGGGGGGTACTGTCACAGTTGTGTCAGAGGTGACAGACAGTCACCTGCAGTTGGTTGCAGGAGATCTCTACATTTGGCATTGCAGAAAGCTTCCTAGATAAGAGGCTGTCTAAGCAATTTCCCCCTGTTTTGTCTTTCCTTGTTGTCTATAGTGTTTAGTGGAGGTTGACTAGTGCTCATCTCCTTCCATTCCTAGCCATAGCCGTACGCCAGGGAAAGTAGGGTGAGGCACGTGTGTGGCAATTGCTGAAGAGGCAATATAGGGACGTTAGTTGAGACAGGGTGATGCTAGATCAGACTAGGAGGTCTCTACTTCCCCCTTTCCCTAGTGGAATGCGTCAGTGAGATGAACCGTCCCTGGCCACATTCACTTGTTCACGTGTTTGTGGTTAGGCGGTCCTTCCCAGTAAGTGGACTGGGCAGGACACGGGTAATGTTCTGGGACCCACACTTGTGGTAGGTGGAGACAATACCAGGAGAAATAGTGTTGGAGGGTTCCCGGACACTCTATAGATGTTTTTTTTACTGTGAACTGGCTCCCTACCATCCCTGGCCCCATTCACTTGTCCACGTGTTTGTGGTTCGGCGGTCCTTCCCAGTAAGTGCACTGGGGAGGGCACGGGTAATGTTCTGGGACCCATGCTTGTGGAAGGTGGAGACAATACTGGGAGGAATAGTGGCGGATGGGGACCGAGTCACCATGAGGTTGTGGAAAGCTTCCGCCTCCACGATCCTAAAAGGCAACATTTCAAGTGCAAGCAGTCCAGAAATGTGGCAGTTTAGTATTGCGGCCTGTAGGTGGGTGGGTGGCTGGCTGCATCCTTGTGCTTGCGTTCCAAGTAACAGAAAAATAAGGAGATAGATGGCCTCATCATCATCACAACCTGCAAGGTTTGCCTATGAACTCTCCTGATGAAGAAGCCAGGGCCCACCTGAAGATTCTCCGATTTTCTATTTGGCCCGTCCAACCCTGCCGAGAAGCAGCCCTGGCAAAGAAAAATGTGTCGGAAGGTTCCCGGATACTCTATGGATGTTTTTTTTACTGTGAAATGTCTCCGTACCGTCCCTGGCCACATTCACTTGTCCACGTGTTTGTAGTAAGGTGGTCCTTCCCAGTAAGTGAACTGGGGAGGGCATGGTTAATGTTCTCGGACCCGCGCATGTGGAAGGTGGAGATGATACCGGGACAAATAATAGCATCTGGGGACCGAGTATGGACACCCAGTCGCTGCCGTCATGAGTAGTGTTGAGCCACCCCCGTAGTGTTCGAGTTCGGTTCGGTTCGTCGAACACCCGTGTGTTCGCCGAACTGTTCGTCGAACTGTTCGTCGAACACCTTCGAACACCGTTAAAACCAATGGCAGGCAAACAAAAACACATAGAAACACATAGAAAACACCTTCAAAGGTGTCCAAAAGCTGACAAACTGCTCAGAAGACATAACTAACACATGGAAAAGTGACAAGTACATATAGTCATGCGAAAATAAAAGAGGTGGAGGAGTAAAAGGAGGGGGAGACACAGATATAGGCATGTCATGCCCTTCTAAAATCCAAAAAGTGAGAAGCCGACACGGCCAGTCCGCTCCTGCCCGTGCCACCTCCGTGTCGCCGGGTTTGTGCCAGAGCCGCGGTGAACCCTGATGGCCAGCCCCCCTCTCCCAATTCTGGTGCCTGTCCGCTGGTGGGTCGAGCGAGCCCCCCTGTGGTGGAGGCAGCTCTAAGCTTTTTAATTTAAATTGTCTCTCTAATTTGAATGAATACACTTTAAATCCATTTACAAGGATCTATTGGAGGGCAAGTCTCATGCCAGCAGCCGCGTAATTCCAGCTCCAGTAGCGTCCACTAAAGCTGCTGCAGTTAAAAAGCTTTTATAAGGATCGAGCTCGGCTGTCCACCGCAAGGCATCCTACTGCCAGTCCCAGCCCCTATGCCTTGGGGTGCCTCCTGATGCTTTTCACTGAGTATCCCGTGGTCCCAAAGCATTTCCTTTGAAAAAATTAAATGCCAAACTACAGGTGGTGTAGCTTGCTTAACAGCCGGGATAATCCGCTGACTAGCAGACACTGCTACTAGGCACAAAGTATTTCCTGGGCTAGATGCAGTTAAAAATTTGTAATTAGATACTCTCGTTGGATGCTGAGAAAGCATTCCATAGAGTCTCCTGGCACGCCATATATGATTCTCTTAAAAAGCTTGGGGTAGGGGTCTAGGGGACCCTTTTATAGCCAAAATCACGGCCCTGTATCACAATACGTCACCTAGGCTGAAGATAAATGGAACTGTAGCACACTGAGGGCTCGGTTGCTACAGAGGTATTGCACCTCACCCAGAGGTGTGATATCTCACTCTCAGGTAAGGATGGAGTGTGGATCAGGACCCGACACCTGCATGCATTACACCACATTGCCGTGGGGCAGGGCGACCAATATACCCCTGAGATAGGCACAACAGTCCCTGTCCCTGGCTGGAGTGGGGGGAGGGAACACTGAGGAAGGGGAACCCTGTAGTGCAGGAGCAGGGAGGAAGCAGTTCCTGGGTGCATTGAGAAGGGAGTATAAAAGGTGGGCACCATCTTAGTTCAGTGCAGAGAAGTCTGAGCAGAAGTGGCAGGGAGCAGGGGCTCTGCATGAGCTCTGCTCCGGAGGCGGGCCTAGTAACAGAGGCCCAGGCCTGGAAGAGGGAGAAGGAAGGAAGAGGAGAGGAGAAGGCTCCAGGAACGAGGAATGAAGGGATCCCAAGGGTGCGGACGGGCGAGTCGCCACCGCACGCCCGAATCCACCTGCGTGGAGGGGTCAGGCCAAAGGGGGAAACCGGTCCCCGAACTAGTGGAGGCAGGAAACGACCCTCAGCTAGAAACCGGAGGCTCTGACATTTTATGTGGCGCAGCCCCTCGCTACACCCGCTAGGAAGGCACCACATAGGGTCAGGGAAACTGGCGCCAAGTTTACCAAGAGGAGGCCCGAGGCAGCCGGACAGAAGTGTTGGTAAGAAAGGCCAGACAAAGGACACACAAAGGGGGTCCTGTGAAGCGCTCCAAAGTTATCTGGGAGTTGTCTGAGCCCCTCACCTGGTGAGCACAGTACGACGTGGACAGCCGTTACCTGCAGACGTGGTCTGGATAAAAAGAACTGTGAGTAAAGGCCCTGGACTGCATCACTGACTCCGTGTCGTTACTGCTGCTGCCCTGCACCATCACCCCCATCCTCCGCATACACTGCCCTGAGGCTATACTCCTCCCGTGGGGAGTTATGCTACGCTCTGCTGCACCCACAACACCAGCCTCAGCGGTCTGCCCTGTAGCGGCGGTTCACTCTGACCGCAATCCACGGGTGGCGTAGTCGGACATTTAAACATCAAAACCACATAAATAGTTCCGCCACTGGTTTGACCACCCTGAGCCACGGAACCGGGTCACCGCCACGAAGACTACAACCACCAGCATCCACCAAAAAGGGTCCGGCTCCGGGTGTCCCAAGGCCCAGGGGGTGCATCAGAACATTTTCATCACCTTTCACAATCACCAATGGGACAAGGCAGGGATGTCCTCTGTCCTCTCTGTTATACATCCTAGTGACGGAGCACCTGCTCTCATCAATTCGCCATAACCCCAATATTAGGTGGATTGAGGTGGGAGGCACCGAGTACAAGTGCTCTCTATTTGCTGATGATGTCCTAGTATATATCACTCAATCACATATATCCATCCATGCTGTTATGGCTGAAATAGATCACTTTGTTACATGGTCAAATTTTAAAATCAATGCAGCGAAGTCTGAGGCCCTCGATGTCTCCCTCCCCAAATCCATATAGGATTCCATCCAGTCCAACTTTCCCTTTGCCTGGCCCTCACAGTGTATCAAATACTTAGGAATTCCTATTCATAGAGACCTCTCCCATCTATGTTATCTTAATTTTGGGCCCTTTATTGAACAACTCCATACAGACCACGGTTGGCAAGTTAGAACTGTAAGATTCACTACGTGAACCACTGGTGTTTTGTGGAAAAGCACATGTACACTGTGTTCCAAATTATTATGCAAAAAGTGTTTAGGAGTGATAAGGGAAGAATTTGTTTGTTTGTCAGTTAAACTCATTGATGGTGATGTGTGTCAGGGCTCTTTATATCACTGTAAGCAATTGCAGACACCTGTGCTAATTAGTTTGGCAGGTGTGTCCAATGAAAGGCAAGACTACTTAAGAAGGCTGTCTCACATTATTAAGCAGCCTACATTTTCTGCCAAAATGGGAAAGAAAAAGGATGTGTCGGCTGCTGAGAAGCAACAAATTGTGGAGTGTTTAGGTCAAGGCATGACTACAATCAACATTGTGCGATGATCAGGATGAAGTGTCTTGGCAATCAAGAAGTATGTAGCTGATTCACAGTACACACGTGTGCGTGCTGATAAGGGCAAATTGAGGACTCTTTCCTACAGGCAATTACGTCAGGTTGAAAGAGCAGCGGCAAAAAAGCCTTGTCATAGCAGCAGACAAGTTTTTGAAGCTGCTTGTGCCTCCAACGTCCCCCGAACAACAAGATGCAGGGTCCTTCAGAGGTTTGCAGCTGTGCATACGCCATCCTGTCGACCTCCTCTATCCACTTCACACAAGCAGAAACGGCTCCAGTGGGCCAAACATTACATGAAGACTGATTTCAAAACAGTTTTGTTCACGGATGAGTGCCGTGCAGCGCTCGATGGTCCAGATGGATGGAGTGGAGCATGGCTGGTTGATGGACACCCCACGCAAACACGGCTACAGCGCCAACAAGGAGGAGGTGGAGTAATGTTTTGGGCTGGAATCATGGGGAGAGAGATTGTCGGGCCCCTTTAGGATCCCTGAAGGCGCTAAAGATGAACTCCATAATGTATGTGGATTTTCTCAAACAGCACTTCCTGCCATGGTTCAAGAAGAAGAACCGTGTATTTCACAGCAAGATCATTTTTCTGCATGATAATGCACCATCTCATGCTGCACATAAAACATCTGCATCTCTGGCTGATATGGGCATAAAAGGGGACAAACTTATGGTGTGACCCTCATGCTCCCCTGACCTCTACCCCATTCAGAACCTTTGGAGCATCATTAAAAGGAGTGTCTATGATGGCGGGAGGCATTTCACATCTAAGCAACAGCTCTGGGAGGGTATTCTGTCCTCATGCAAAACAATTGAAGCAGAAACCATCCAAAACCTGACTAATTCAATGGACGAGAGAGTTCAGAAGATCCTTTCGAACAAGCGGTATTATGTGAAAATGTAACATCACCTAGAATAAAGTTTTGAGTTGAAAACTGTTTGATTTCAGTTTATAACAACCTGCTAATGCTTATAATTTCAAAAATGACCATTTTTTTGGTCTTTATTAAAATGAAAAGGTTGATCGAAAAGTTTGGGGGATCTAAGAGTGTGGCAACCCAGTAGTCATGATTACTTCGAATTCTGACAATATGAGGGTCATGCTGCAGGTAGTGCAGCAAGAAGGCACTTATGTGTCTTGCGCATCTCGGAGCCCCAAAATTATTTTCCGGGCTAGATGCAGCTAAAAATTATTATTAATTTTAAATCTGGTGAAGCTTTAGTATAGATGGCCTAATAGGATCAGTGCTGCACACTGCTACAAAGCCCAAATTATTTTCCAGCCAAGATACAGATAAACATGATTAGTAATTTGAAAGCTTAAAACTAGTGTTGAGCCACCCCCGTAGTGTTCGAGTTCGGTTCGGTTCGTCGAACACCCGTGTGTTCGCCGAACTGTTCGTCGAACTGTTCGTCGAACACCTTCGAACACCGTTAAAACCAATGGCAGGCAAACATAAACACATAGAAACACATAGAAAACACCTTCAAAGGTGTCCAAAAGCTGACAAACTGCTCAGAAGACACAACTAACACATGGAAAAGTGACAATTACATATAGTCATGCGAAAAGAAGAGAGGTGGAGGAGTAAAACGAGGGGGAGACACAGATATAGGCATGTCATGCCCTTCTAAAATCCAAAAAGTGAGAAGCCGAGACGGCCAGTCCGCTCCTGCCCGTGCCACCTCCGTGTCGCCGGGTTTGTGCCAGAGCCGCGGTGAACCCTGACGGCCAGCCCCCCTCTCCCAATACTGGTGCCTGTCCGCTGGTGGGTCGAGAGAGCCCCCTGTGGTGGAGGCAGCTCTAAGCTTTTTAATTTAAATTGTCCCTCTAATTTAAATGAATACACTTTAAATCCATTTACAAGGATCTATTGGAGGGCAAGTCTCATGCCAGCAGCCGCGTAATTCCAGCTCCAGTAGCGTCCACTAAAGCTGCTGCAGTTAAAAAGCTTTTATAAGGATCGAGCTCGGCTGTCCACCGCAAGGCATCCTAGTGCCAGTCCCAGCCCCTATGCCTTACGGTGCCTCCTGATGCTCTTCACTAAGTATCCCGTGGTCCCGAAGCATTTCCTTTGAAAAAATTAAGTGTCCAAACTACAGGTGGTGTAGCTTGCTTAACAGCCGGGATAATCCGCTGACTAGCAGACACTGCTACTAGGCACAAAGTATTTCCTGGGCTAGATACAGTTAAAAATTTGTAAGTAGATACTCTCGTTGGATGCTGAGAAAGCATTC
The DNA here is from genome assembly GCF_046119375.1 of Phyllobates terribilis. NCBI lineage: Eukaryota > Metazoa > Chordata > Amphibia > Anura > Dendrobatidae > Phyllobates > Phyllobates terribilis. The sequence goes on from NW_027362771.1 coordinate 210,839,693, forward strand.
CATAGAGTCTCCTGGCACGCCATATATGATTCTCTTAAAAAGCTTGGGGTAGGGGTCTAGGGGACCCTTTTATAGCCAAAATCACGGCCCTGTATCACAATACGTCACCTAGGCTGAAGATAAATGGAACTGTAGCACCGAGGGCTCGGTTGCTACAGACGTATTGCACCTCACCCAGAGGTGTGATATCTCACTCTCAGATAAGGATGGAGTGTGGATCAGGACCCGACACCTGCATGCATTACACCACATTGCCGTGGGGCAGGGCGACCAATATGCCCCTGAGATGGGCACGACAGTCCCTGTCCCTGGCTGGAGTGGGGGGAGGGAACACTGAGGAAGGGGAACCCTGCAGTGCAGGAGCAGGGAGGAAGCAGTTCCTGGGTGCATTGAGAAGGGAGTATAAAAGGTGGGCACCATCTTAGTTCAGTGCAGAGAAGTCTGAGCAGAAGTGGCAGGGAGCAGGGGCTCTGCATGAGCTCTGCTCCGGAGGCGGGCCTAGTAACAGAGGCCCAGGCCTGCAAGAGGGAGAAGGAAGGAAGAGGAGCGGAGAAGGCTCCAGGAACGAGGAATGAAGGGATCCCAGGGGTGCGGACGGGCGAGTCGCCACCGCACGCCCGAATCCACCTGTGTGGAGGGGTCAGGCCAAAGGGGGAGACCGGTCCCCGAACTAGTGGAGGCAGGAAACGACCCTCAGCTAGAAACCGGAGGCTCTGACATTTTATGTGGCGCAGCCCCTTGCTCCACCCGCTAGGAAGGCACCACATAGGGTCAGGGAAACTGGCGCCAAGTTTACCAAGAGGAGGCCCGAGGCAGCCGGACAGAAGTGTTGGTAAGAAAGGCCAGACAAAGGACACACAAAGGGGGTCCTGTGAAGCGCTCCAAAGTTATCTGGGAGTTGTCTGAGCCCCTCACCTGGTGAGCACAGTACGACGTGGGCAGCCGTTACCTGCAGACGTGGTCTGGATAATAAGAACTGTGAGTAAAGGCCCTGAACTGCATCACTGACTCCGTGTCGTTACTGCTGCTGCCCTGCACCATCACCCCCATCCTCCGCATACACTGCTCTGAGGCTATACTCCTCCCGTGGGGAGTTATGCTACGCTCTGCTGCACCCACAACACCAGCCTTAGCGGTCTGCCCTGTAGCGGCAGTTCACTCTGACCGCAATCCACGGGTGGCGTAGTCAGACATTTAAACATCAAAACCACATAAATAGTTCCGCCACTGGTTTGACCGCCCTGAGCCACGGAACCGGATCGCCGCCACGAAGACTACAACCACCAGCATCCACCAAAAAGGGTCCGGCTCCGGGTGTCCCAAGGCCCAGGGGGTGCGTCAGAACATTTTCATCACCTTTCACAATCACCAATGGGACAAGGCAGGGATGTCCTCTGTCCCCTCTCTTATACATCCTAGTGACGGAGCACCTGCTCTCATCAATTCGCCATAACCCCAATATTAGGTGGATTGAGGTGGGAGGCACCAAGTACAAGTGCTCTCTATTTGCTGATGATGTCCTAGTATATATCACTCAATCACATATATCCATCCCTGCTGTTATGGCTGAAATAGATCACTTTGTTACATGGTAAAATTTTAAAATCAATGCAGCGAAGTCTGAGGCCCTCGATGTCTCCCTCCCTAAATCCATATAGGATTCCATCCAGTCCAACTTTCCCTTTGCCTGGCCCTCACAGGGTATCAAATACTTAGGAATTCCTATTCATAGAGACCTCTCCCATCTATGTTATCTTAATTTTGGGCCCTTTATTGAACAATTCCATACAGACCACGGTTGGCAAGTTAGAACTGTAAGATTCACTACGTGAACCACTGGTGTTTTGTGGAAAAGCACATGTACACCGCGTTCCAAATTATTATGCAAAAAGTGTTTAGGAGTGATAAGGGAAGAATTTGTTTGTTTGTCAGTTAAACTCATTGATGGTGATGTGTGTCAGGGCTCTTTATATCACTGTAAGCAATTGCAGACACCTGTGCTAATTAGTTTGGCAGGTGTGTCCAATGAAAGGCAAGACTACTTAAGAAGGCTCTCTCACATTATTAAGCAGCCTACATTTTCTGCCAAAATGGGAAAGAAAAAGGATGTGTCGGCTGCTGAGAAGCAACAAATTGTGGAGTGTTTAGGTCAAGGCATGACTACAATCAACATTGTGCGATGATCAGGATGAAGTGTCTTGGCAATCAAGAAGTATGTAGCTGATTCACAGTACACACGTGTGCGTGCTGATAAGGGCAAATTGAGGACTCTTTCCTACAGGCAATTACGTCAGGTTGAAACAGCAGCGGCAAAAAAGCCTTGTCATAGCAGCAGACAAGTTTTTGAAGCTGCTTGTGCCTCCAACGTCCCCCGAACAACAAGATGCAGGGTCCTTCAGAGGTTTGCAGCTGTGCATATGCCATCCTGTCGACCTCCTCTATCCACTTCACACAAGCAGAAACGGCTCCAGTGGGCCAAACATTACATGAAGACTGATTTCAAAACTGTTTTGTTCACGGATGAGTGCCGTGCAGCGCTCGATGGTCCAGATGAATGGAGTGGAGGATGGCTGGTTGATGGACACCCCACGCAAACACGGCTACAGCGCCAACAAGGAGGAGGTGGAGTAATGTTTTGGGCTGGAATCATGGGGAGAGAGATTGTCGGCCCCTTTAGGATCCCTGAAGTCGCTAAAGATGAACTCCATAATGTATGTGGATTTTCTCAAACAGCACTTCCTGCCATGGTTCAAGAAGAAGAACCGTGTATTTCACAGCAAGATCATTTTTCTGCATGATAATGCACCATCTCATGCTGCACATAAAACATCTGCATCTCTGGCTGATATGGGCATAAAAGGGGACAAACTTATGGTGTGACCCCCATGCTCCCCTGACCTCTACCCCATTCAGAACCTTTGGAGCATCATTAAAAGGAGTGTCTATGATGGCGGGAGGCAGTTCACATCTAAGCAACAGCTCTGGGAGGGTATTCTGTCCTCATGCAAAACAATTGAAGCAGAAACCATCCAAAACCTGACAAATTCAATGGACGAGAGAGTTCAAAAGCTCCTTTCGAACAAGGGGTCCTATGTGAAAATGTAACATCACCTAGAATAAAGTTTTGAGTTGAAAACTGTTTGATTTCAGTTTCTAACAACCTGCTAATGCTTATAATTTCAAAAATGACAATTTTTTTGGTCTTTATTAAAATGAAAAGGTTGATCGAAAAGTTTGGGGGATCTAAGAGTGTGGCAACCCAGTAGTCATGATTACTTCGAATTCTGACAATATGAGGGTCATGCTGCAGGTAGTGCAGCAAGAAGGCACTTATGTGTCTTGCGCATCTCGGAGCCCCAAAATTATTTTCCGGGCTAGATGCAGCTAAAAATTATTTTTAATTTTAAATCTGGTGAAGCTTATTATAGATGGCCTAATAGGATCAGTGCTGCACACTGCTACAAAGCCCAAATTATTTTCCAGTCAAGATACAGATAAACATGATTAGTAATTTGAAAGCTTAAAACGGTTGGTAGGGTGATTTTAACCAATCATCAAGCTTTTACTCTCCCCAGGATGACACAGGGGTAGAAAAGTCGTTTCGGATCCATGATTTGTTCATCTTTATGAACGTGAGTCTGTCTACATTATCAGTGGAGAGCCGCGTGCGCTTATCTGTCAGCACACCACCAGCAGCGCTGAACACACGTTCAGACAGAACGCTGGCTGCGGGGCATGACAAGATCTCCAAGGCGTAAGTGGCTAGCTCCGGCCATTTATCCAGATTGGAAGCCCAAAAAGAGCAAGGGTCCAGTGACACAGTCGTGGCTTCAATGTTTACTTGGAGATACTCCTGTACCATCGTCTCTAGGCGTTGACTATGTGTCAGACTTCTTGTCTCCTGTGGCCTTGCAAAGGATGGGCTAAAAAAGTGGTGAAATGATTCCGCAAAATTGATGTTACCAGCAGATACTGTGGTTCTGTTACGGTTTGAGTGCTGAACACTTGACGGTCCCACGGTTGGCAAGTTGGAACTGTGAGATTCACTACGTGCACCACTGGTATTTTGTGGAATAGCACATGTAAGATTCTGCAACAGTCTCTGCTGATACTCCTGCATGCGTGCATCCCTTTCTATGGCAGGAATAATTTCTGCAAATTTACTTTTGTACCGGGGATCTAACAGTGTGGCAACCCAGTAGTCAGGATTATTTCTAATTCTCACAATTCGAGGGTCATGTTGCAGGTAGTGCAGCAAGAAGGCACTCATGTGTGTTGCGCATCCAGGAGCACCAAGTCCCTGTTGTGTTGGTGGCGAGGTAGCAATCATGCTTCCTTCCTCTGTCCTCTCCCCCCAACCTCGCACAACAGAAATGTGATCAAGGTCTCCCTCATCTGATGAGTCTTCCATCAGTTCGTCCTCCACTTCTTCCTGGGCTCCTGCACCTTCCTCACTAGTTTGGCTGCTACCATGCGCCCTGGTAAAATCATCTCCCCCACCCTCACATGCCTGCCGCCTTGGTGCTGCCGACCGTCTGGACCTTGCAGATGTTAGCCCTTCCGCATACAACTCCTCCTCCTCTACTTCCTCCACCTCCTCTTGTGCCACCACCTGACTCCGAATTCTGTTTAACATGTGCTCCAGCATGTAAATCACCGGAATAGTCATGCTGATAATGGCATCGTCAGCACTAAACATCTTCGTCGCCATTTCAAAACTGTGCAGAAGGGTGCATAGGTCCCTGATCTGAGACCACTCCTCCAGCGTGATTTGCCCCACCTCTGAATCTCGTTGGCCCAGGCTATACGTCAGAACATATTGCACCAGGGCTTGTCGGTGCTGCCACAGTCGCTGCAACATGTGCAGAGTTGAATTCCACCGGGTAGGCACATCGCATTTTAGCCGGTGAAGTGGCAGGCCCAACGACTTCTGTAGAGATGTAAGTCGCTGAGCTGCGGGATGCGAACGGCGGAAGTGAGCACACAGCGACCGTGCCCTCTGCAGAAGGCCATCTAGTCTGGGATAGTGGGCTAAAAATTGCTGGACAACCAGGTTCAACACGTGAGCCATACAAGGCACGTGTGTGACATTGCCCCGGCGAAGGGCCGCACCCAGGTTTGCAGCATTGTCGCACACGGCCTTCCCTGGTTTCAGGTCCAGTGGAGACAACCATTCATGAAATTGGTTCTCCAGAGCTGACCACAACTCCTCAGCTGTGTGACTCACATTTCCCAGACATTTCAATGTAAAAAACGCCTGATGACGTTGAGCCCTACTGCCAGCATAGTAAGGAGGTGTGCAGGATCCCTTCTGCGCAGTTAGAAAGCTTGTGGCATGACCAGACAGGCTTTGGGTGCAGGTGGAAGACCGAGAGGAGGTTGAGGAGGCAGAAGCAGTGGAGGAAAAATGACATAAAGAGGATTGACGCACAACTCGTGGGGACGGCAAGACTTGGACAACAGCCCCTTGTCCTGCTGTCACCATAGTTACCCAGTGCCCAGTCAGCGACATGTAACGCCCCTGTCCATGCCTACTCGTCCAAGTGTCTGTGGTGAAATGCACCCTGTCACACACAGAGTTTCTCAAAGAAGCGGTGATGTTGTGTGCGACATGCTGGTGGAGCGCAGGCACACCTTTCTTTGAGAAGTAGTGCCGACTGGGCATCTGGTACTGGGGCACTGCGACGGACATAAGGTCTCGAAAATCCTCTGTGTCCACCAGGCGGAAAGGCAGCATTTCTGTAGCCAAGAGCTTGCAGATGGTGAAATTCAACCTCTTAGCTTTCTCATGGCTAGGAGGAAATGGTCTTTTACTTGCCACATCTGAGGGACCGAGGGCTGGCTATTGTGCTTAGACGGGGTTGATAAGGGTGTCCCCGGCAAACTGACGGTCTGTGAGGAAGATGCAGGCGGACATGTTAGGTTGCCTTGATCCAAAGGTGGTGCTATCGATGTCGGACAGCGCTCAAGACCAGCTGGTGTTACCACCTCCAAAGAAAATGATGACCTGCCAATCACGCTGGCTGTTGCGGGTAAAGAGGTGGCAGGTCTGCGCCCCAAAACAGGTGTGACTGCTGTCCCCCCAGTCACAGAGGATGAAGAGGCCGCGGATGCACAAGATATGGCAGACGGTGGTTGGCCCGGCCGGCTAGACCGCATTGTAGCACACTGAGCTTCCCACTGCAACTTATGCTTCATGTCCATGTGCCGGTTCATGCATGAAGTACTCAAACTATGTATTTTTTGGCCTCTACTTAGCTTTTGCTGACAAATGTTACAGATAACACGAGTTGGGTCATCTTTATCGATCTGAAAAAATGCCCAGGCTATGCAAGGCTTAGCACCCATGCGACCTGAAGAGCCACCACGACTTGTGGTGAGAGGCAGAGTTGTGTTTGAGGATGCAGTTGTTGACGTGCTTCCAGTACTACGTCTCTGTCCAGGAAGGCGCAACCTGACCTCGTCGTCACTAGCATCTTCCTCCACCTCCTCTGCTGACCTCATCTCTTGGCTGACTGTGGGTTGACAGTAAGTGGGATCTCCGACCTCATCATCATCACCCTGTGCGTTATCACACCCGTCGTCCTCAGAGCCAACCTGATCCTGCCCTGACAAAACACTAAAGTTGTCGCTCCAATCAGGTATTTGAGTCTTATCATCGTCTTCCTCATTGTCTCCACCAACAGGAGTTACAGTTTGGGAATGAGGGTCTACATTATGGTCAGAACCTTCTGCGTCTGGTCCTGGATCCGACTCATAAAGATTCTGGGCATCAGTGCAGATCATTTCCTCGTCTGGATTCACAGAAGCGCTGGAGTCGACCTCTGATTCCCAGGCTATAGTATGAGTAAACAGCTCTGCAGACTCAACCATCTGTTCTACCTCATACTCAGACGGGCAGCTGGAGATTTGGGAGCTGTGAGGAAGCAAGTGCGATTTGGGTGACACCTTTGAGGACTGGAGTATTTGTGATGTTGAAGTTGATGTGGAGGAGAGCCCACTTAAAGGAGCACTTGATATCCGTTGAAGCACCTGCTGTTTTTGTGCCTCATCTGGAATTTGTAGCGATTGGCGTGGCCGTAAGAAAGGGATCTTATCACATTGTCCGCTAAAAGAAGTAGACATTTTAGTTTGGCTGGAAGATGGTCTTTCTTCTGCACCTACCCCACGGACACAACCTTTTTTCCCCTTCCCAACACGCCTATTCCCCTTTCCACCAGCAGCAGGCCTTTTTCCACTCATTTTGGTGGTTAACTAATTCACAACTCTGGAGTTGTTTGCACAAAAAAACAATGGATGGTAACCGAGCAGAGCTGAGTGGCCAAACTGTGGTATTAGGCCAAAACTATTGGCTGGGTTAGATGCAGAAAAAAATTATTTTTAATTTGCAACCTGATGGAGGTCAGTATAGATGGACTAATAGACCAAGTCCCACACACCGCTAGAAGCCCAAATATTTTTTCAGAGCTAGATGCAGAAATTTTTTTTATTCAATTTGCAACCTGATGGAGGTCAGTATAGATGGACTAATAGACCAAGTCCCACACACTGCTAGAAGCCCAAATATTTTTTCAGAGCTAGATGCAGAAAAAAAATATTTTTAATTTGCAACCTGATGGAGGTCTGTATAGATGGACTAATAGACCAAGTCCCACACACTGCTAGAAGCCCAAATATTTTTTCAGAGCTAGATGCAGAAAAAAATTATTTTTAATTTGCAACCTGATGGAGGTCAGTATAGATGGACTAATAGACCAAGTTCCACACACTGCTAGAAGCCCAAATATTTTTTCAGAGCTAGATGCAGAAAAAAATTATTTTTAATTTGCAACCTGATGGAGGTCAGTATAGATGGACTAATAGAACAAGTCCCACACGCTGCTAGAAGCCCAAATATTTTTTCAGAGATAAATGAAGAAAAAAATTATTTTTAATTTGCAACCTGATGGAGGTCAGTATAGATGGACTAATAGACCAAGTCCCACACACTGCTAGAAGCCCAAATATTTTTTCAGAGCTAGATGCAGAAAAAAATTATATTCAATTTGCAACCTGCTGGAGGTCAGTATAGAAGGACTAATAGAACAAGTCCCACACACTGCTAGAAGCCCAAATATTTTTTCAGAGCTAAATGAAGAAAAACATTATTTTTAATTTGCAAACTGATGGAGGTCAGTATAGATGGACTAATAGACCAAGTCCCACACACTGCTAGAAGCCCAAATATTTTTTCAGAGCTAGATGCAGAAAAAAATTATTTTTAATTTGCAACCTGATGGAGGTCAGTATAGATGGACTAATAGACCAAGTCCCACACACCGCTAGAAGCCCAAATATTTTTTCAGAGCTAGATGCAGAAATTTTTTTATTCAATTTGCAACCTGATGGAGGTCAGTATAGATGGACTAATAGACCAAGTCCCACACACTGCTAGAAGCCCAAATATTTTTTCAGAGCTAGATGCAGAAAAAAATTATTTTTAATTTGCAACCTGATGGAGGTCAGTATAGATGGACTAATAGACCAAGTCCCACACACTGCTAGAAGCCCAAATATTTTTTCAGAGCTAGATGCAGAAAAAAATTATTTTTAATTTGCAACCTGATGGAGGTCAGTATAGATGGACTAATAGAACAAGTCCCACACGCTGCTAGAAGCCCAAATATTTTTTCAGAGATAAATGAAGAAAAAAATTATTTTTAATTTGCAACCTGATGGAGGTCAGTATAGATGGACTAATAGACCAAGTCCCACACACTGCTAGAAGCCCAAATATTTTTTCAGAGCTAGATGCAGAAAAAAATTATTTTTAATTTGCAACCTGATGGAGGTCAGTATAGATGGACTAATAGACGAAGTCCCACACACCGCTAGAAGCCCAAATATTTTTTCAGAGCTAGATGCAGAAAAAAATTATATTCAATTTGCAACCTGCTGGAGGTCAGTATAGAAGGACTAATAGAACAAGTCCCACACACTGCTAGATGCCCAAATATTTTTTCAGAGCTAAATGAAGAAAAAAATTATTTTTAATTTGCAACCTGATGGAGGTCAGTATAGATGGACTAATAGACCAAGTCCCACACACTGCTAGAAGCCCAAATATTTTTTCAGAGCTAGATGCAGAAAAAAATTATATTCAGTTTGCAACCTGATGGAGGTCAGTATAGATGGACTAATAGAATGATGCTATGCCCAAAAGATTTTACTTCACTAGGTGCAGTAAAAAAATTGGTATTCTATACACAGGTGGTATATCTTGCAACACAGATAGGCTACTCCACTGACTAACACACTCTGCAATAGGCCAAAAAGGATTAGCTTTGCTAGATTCAGCCAAATGCTGTGAAAAAAACTTGCACAGCACTGGCACAGACCTGCCTGGCAAAAACTGATAGGAACTGATGTAACCTAGTCCTGAAAAGGACTCCAATTACAATTAGTCTTTACTCCCACAATCTATCTATTTAAGAGCACAGACCTGCCTGATAAAAGTCGTAGGAAATGCTGTAACCTAGTCCTTAAAAGGACTGCAATCACAACTATTCCCTACTCCCAAGCTATCTGTATATTTGTGCGAAAATTGGCTTGAAATTAACAAGGTATAGCGCACACAGCAACAGCGGTGCCGTCTAACACGCAGCTGCAGCAGTGAGAAAATGGTGGCGACGGGGAAAATGGCTTGGTCTTATAGGGCAAGGACATGTGACATACACTGCCAATCACACATGCCCTTGCTTGTGTGAAAAAAAGCACTTCGCTCCGTGTGTGCGCTGCTGATAGGCTGACAGATTGCACCTCCCCACTGCAAATGCGGGAAAGAGAAAAAAAAATGGAGATCTTCATTGTTCCTGCAGAGATCCATCCCCTGCCCCTCCCCCCGCCCCGCTGTACACTCAAACTGCGTATTAACATTAATTTTCATCATTACTGAGAAAAAATCCAGTTATGATTTTGGTGCACGAACAGTTATCGAACATAACCTCGAACAGCCGAATTTTTCTCAAATTGTTCGTGTTCGCCGATCGGCTCGAACACCGCCCAAAACAGCTCGAATTTGAGATTGGCGAACAGTTCGAGTAGAACAACGCTCATCTCTACTTAAAACGGTTGGTAGGGTGATTTTAACCAATCATCAAGCTTTTACTCTCCCCAGGATGACACAGGGGTAGAAAAGTCGTTTCGGATCCATGATTTGTTCATCTTTATGAACGTGAGTCTGTCTACATTATCAGTGGAGAGCCGCGTGCGCTTATCTGTCAGCACACCACCAGCAGCGCTGAACACACGTTCAGACAGAACGCTGGCTGCGGGGCATGACAAGATCTCCAAGGCGTAAGTGGCTAGCTCCGGCCATTTATCCAGATTGGAAGCCCAAAAAGAGCAAGGGTCCAGTGACACAGTCGTGGCTTCAATGTTTACTTGGAGATACTCCTGTACCATCGTCTCTAGGCGTTGACTATGTGTCAGACTTCTTGTCTCCTGTGGCCTTGCAAAGGATGGGCTAAAAAAGTGGTGAAATGATTCCGCAAAATTGATGTTACCAGCAGATACTGTGGTTCTGTTACGGTTTGAGTGCTGAACACTTGACGGTCCCACGGTTGGCAAGTTGGAACTGTGAGATTCACTACGTGCACCACTGGTATTTTGTGGAAAAGCACATGTAAGATTCTGCAACAGTCTCTGCTGATACTCCTGCATGCGTGCATCCCTTTCTATGGCAGGAATAATTTCTGCAAATTTACTTTTGTACCGGGGATCTAACAGTGTGGCAACCCAGTAGTCAGGATTATTTCTAATTCTCACAATTCGAGGGTCATGTTGCAGGTAGTGCAGCTAGAAGGCACTCATGTGTGTTGCGCATCCAGGAGCACCAAGTCCCTGTTGTGTTGGTGGCGAGGTAACAATCATGCTTCCTTCCTCTGTCCTCTCCCCCCAACCTCGCACAACAGAAATGTGATCAAGGTCTCCCTCATCTGATGAGTCTTCCATCAGTTCGTCCTCCACTTCTTCCTGGGCTCCTGCACCTTCCTCACTAGTTTGGCTGCTACCATGCGCCCTGGTAAAACCATCTCCCCCACCCTCACATGCCTGCCGCCTTGGTGCTGCCGACCGTCTGGACCTTGCAGATGTTAGCCCTTCCGCATACAACTCCTCCTCCTCTACTTCCTCCACCTCCTCTTGTGCCACCACCTGACTCCGAATTCTGTTTAACATGTGCTCCAGCATGTAAATCACCGGAATAGTCATGCTGATAATGGCATCGTCAGCACTAAACATCTTTGTCGCCATTTCAAAACTGTGCAGAAGGGTGCATAGGTCCCTGATCTGAGACCACTCCTCCAGCGTGATTTGCCCCACCTCTGGATCTCGTTGGCCCAGGCTATACGTCAGAACGTATTTGTCACGGGTGTGTCGCCACGAAGATCGTCACGATTACACAGCCTGACTTCTCGCAGCTGACTTTTTGGTGCTTTGTGTTTTCGGCAGTGAGGGAGTTAATTCTCTCTCTCTCTGTGCTAGACGAGGTCCAGCCTCGCCCAGCTGCAATCAATGCTGCTGTAGTGAGTCTCCTTCAAATGCCTGCTGGTCTGTTTGGGAAGTGTCGGTGAAAGCATTTCATACAGACTTACAGAGCGGATCGTGGTATTTGGAGTTTCTGAGATAAGTGTATTTGGAGTCTTTTTCCCTTCCTCGCTTTATCATTTATCTCCCTTCCCGTTGGTGTTCCCTCTGTTGTAGTTGTGTAGTTTTTGTATGCAAGGTGGTTTTGGTTTTTCCCTTGTACTGTCTCGTTCGTCTAAGTACTGTGTGTGGGCATATTATTACTTGTCCTCTTTTGTTGTGATCGGGGTCCTTCTCAGGACTAGATTACTTAGGTGCAGGGATCCTCAGGAGGTAGGGGTTACGCTGGCGGCCTGGACCACTGTACCTTTAACAGTACCTCCAGGTTGAGGGATTAGTCAGGGCCCCAGCTTAGGGTCAGCTTAGGCCCCCTACCTCCAGTATACAGAGACAGCGTGACAGTATTGCACCAGGGCTTGTCGGTGCTGCCACAGTCGCTGCAACATGTGCAGAGTTGAATTTCACCGGGTAGGCACATCGCATTTTAGCCGGTGAAGTGGCAGGCCCAACGACTTCTGTAGAGATGTAAGTCGCTGAGCTGCGGGCTGCGAACGGCGAAAGTGAGCACACAGCGACCGTGCCCTCTGCAGAAGGCCATCTAGTCTGGGATAGTGGGCTAAAAATTGCTGGACAACCAGGTTCAACACGTGAGCCATACAAGGCACGTGTGTGACATTGCCCCGGCGAAGGGCCGCACCCAGGTTTGCAGCATTGTCGCACACGGCCTTCCCTGGTTTCAGGTCCAGTGGAGACAACCATTCATGAAATTGGTTCTCCAGAGCTGACCACAACTCCTCAGCTGTGTGACTCACATTTCCCAGACATTTCAATGTAAAAACCGCCTGATGACGTTGAGCCCTACTGCCAGCATAGTAAGGAGGTGTGCAGGATCCCTTCTGCGCAGTTAGAAAGCTTGTGGCATGACCAGACAGGCTTTGGGTGCAGGTGGAAGACCGAGAGGAGGTTGAGGCAGAAGCAGTGGAGGAACTTTGACATAAAGAGGATTGACGCACAACTTGTGGGGACGGCAAGACTTGGACAGCAGCCCCTTGTCCTGCTGTCACCATAGTTACCCAGTGCCCAGTCAGCGACATGTAACGCCCCTGTCCATGTCTACTCGTCCAAGTGTCTGTGGTGAAATGCACCCTGTCACACACAGAGTTTCTCAAAGAAGCGGTGATGTTGTGTGCGACATGCTGGTGGAGCACAGGCACACCTTTCTTTGAGAAGTAGTGCCGACTGGGCATCTGGTACTGGGGCACTGCGACGGACATAAGGTCTCGAAAATCCTCTGTGTCCACCAGGCCGAAAGGCAGCATTTCTGTAGCCAAGAGCTTGCAGATGGTGAAATTCAACCTCTTAGCTTTCTCATGGCTAGGAGGAAATGGTCTTTTACTTGTCCACATCTGAGGGACCGAGGGCTGGCTATTGTGCTTAGACGGGGTTGATAAGGGTGTCCCCGGCAAACTGCCGGTCTGTGAGGAAGATGCAGGCGGACATGTTAGGCTGCCTTGATCCAAAGGTGGTGCTATCGATGTCGGACAGCGCTCAACACCAGCTGGTGTTACCACCTCCAAAGAAAATGATGACCTGCCAATCACGCTGGCTGTTGCGGGTAAAGAGGTGGCAGGTCTGCGCCCCAAAACAGGTGTGACTGCTGTCCCCCCAGTCACAGAGGATGAAGAGGCCGCGGATGCACAAGATATGGCAGACGGTGGTTGACCCGGTCGGCTAGGCCGCATTGTAGCACACTGAGCTTCCCACTGCAACTTATGCTTCATGTCCATGTGCCGGTTCATGCATGAAGTACTCAAACTATGTATTTTTTGGCCTCTACTTAGCTTTTGCTGACAAATGTTACAGATAACACGAGTTGGGTCATCTTTATCGATCTGAAAAAATGCCCAGGCTATGCAAGGCTTAGCACCCATGCGACCTGAAGAGCCACCACGACTTGTGGTGAGAGGCAGAGTTGTGTTTGAGGATGCAGTTGTTGACGTGCTTCCAGTACTACGTCTCTGTCCAGGAAGGCGCAACCTGACCTCGTCGTCACTAGCATCTTCCTCCACCTCCTCTGCTGACCTCATCTCTTGGCTGACTGTGGGTTGACAGTAAGTGGGATCTCCAACCTCATCATCATCACCCTGTGCGTTATCACACCCGTCGTTCTCAGAGCCAACCTGTTCCTGCCCTGACAAAAAACTAAAGTTGTCGCTCCAATCAGGTATTTGAGTCTTATCATCGTCTTCCTCATTGTCTCCACCAACAGGAGTTACAGTTTGGGAATGAGGGTCTACATTATGGTCAGAACCTTCTGCGTCTGGTCCTGGATCCGACTCATAAAGATTCTGGGCATCAGTGCAGATCATTTTCTCGTCTGGTTTCACAGAAGCGCTGGAGTTGACCTCTGATTCCCAGGCTATAGTATGAGTAAACAGCTCTGCAGACTCAACCATCTGTTCTACCTCATACTCAGACGGGCAGCTGGAGATTTGGGAGCTGTGAGGAAGCAAGTGAGATTTGGGTGACACCTTTGAGGACTGGAGTATTTGTGATGTTGAAGTTGATGTGGAGGAGAGCCCACTTAAAGGAGCACTTGATATCCGTTGAAGCACCTGCTGTTTTTGTGCCTCATCTGGAATTTGTAGCAATTGGCGTGGCCGTAAGAAAGGGATCTTATCACATTGTCCGCTAAAAGAAGTAGACATTTTAGTTTGGCTGGAAGATGGTCTTTCTTCTGCAGATGTTACTGTTGCTTTAACACCTACCCCACGGACACAACCTCTTTTCCCCTTCCCAACACGCCTTTTCCCCTTTCCACCAGCAGCAGGCCTTTTTCCACTCATTTTGGTGGTTAACTAATTAACAACTCTGGAGTTGTTTGCACAAAAAAACAATGGATGGGAACGGAGCAGAGCTGAGTGGCCAAACTGTGGTATTAGGCCAAAACTATTGGCTGGGTTAGATGCAGAAAAAAATTATATTCAATTTGCAACCTGATGGAGGTCAGTATAGATGGACTAATAGAGAAAGTCCCACACACTGCTCGAAGGCCAAATATTTTTTCAGAGCTAGATGCAGATAAAAATTATTTTTAATTTGCAACCTGATGGAGGTCAGTATAGATGGACTAATAGAGAAAGTCCCACACACAGCTAGAAGCCCAATATTTTTTCAGAGGTAGATGCAGAAAAAAATTATTTTTAATTTGCAACCTGATGGAGGTCAGTATAGATGGACTAATAGAGAAAGTCCCACACACAGCTAGAAGCCCAATATTTTTTCAGAGGTAGATGCAGAAAAAAATATATTCAGTTTGCAACCTGATGGAGGTCTGTATAGATGGATTAATAGAACAAGTCCCACACACAGCTAGAAGCCCAATATTTTTTCAGAGGTAGATGCAGAAAAAAATATATTCAGTTTGCAACCTGATGGAAGTCTGTATAGATGGATTAATAGAACAAGTCCCACACACAGCTAGAAGCCCAATATTTTTTCAGAGGTAGATGCAGAAAAAAATATATTCAGTTTGCAACCTGATGGAGGTCAGTATAGATGGACTAATACAACAAGTCCCACACACAGCTAGAAGCCCAATATTTTATCAGAGGTAGATGCAGAAAAAAATATATTCAGTTTGCAACCTGATGGAGGTCTGTATAGATGGATTAATAGAACAAGTCCCACACACAGCTAGAAGCCCAATATTTTTTCAGAGGTAGATGCAGAAAAAAATATATTCAGTTTGCAACCTGATGGAGGTCTGTATAGATGGATTAATAGAACAAGTCCCACACACAGCTAGAAGCCCAATATTTTTTCAGAGGTAGATGCAGAAAAAAATATATTCAGTTTGCAACCTGATGGAGGTCTGTATAGATGGATTAATAGAACAAGTCCCACACACAGCTAGAAGCCCAATATTTTTTCAGAGGTAGATGCAGAAAAAAATATATTCAGTTTGCAACCTGATGGAGGTCAGTATAGATTGACTAATACAACAAGTCCCACACACAGCTAGAAGCCCAATATTTTTTCAGAGGTAGATGCAGAAAAAAATATATTCAGTTTGCAACCTGATGGAGGTCTGTATAGATGGATTAATAGAACAAGTCCCACACACAGCTAGAAGCCCAAATATTTTTTCAGAGGTAGATGCAGAAAAAAATATATTCAGTTTGCAACCTGATTGAGGTCTGTATAGATGGATTAATAGAACAAGTCCCACACACAGCTAGAAGCCCAATATTTTTTCAGAGGTAGATGCAGAAAAAAATATATTCAGTTTGCAACCTGATGGAGGTCTGTATAGATGGATTAATAGAACAAGTCCCACACACAGCTTGAAGCCCAATATTTTTTCAGAGGTAGATGCAGAAAAAAATATATTCAGTTTGCAACCTGATGGAGGTCTGTATCGATGGATTAATAGAACAAGTCCCACACACAGCTAGAAGCCCAATATTTTTTCAGAGGTAGATGAAGAAAAAAATATATGCAGTTTGCAACCTGATGGAGGTCAGTATAGATGGACTAATACAACAAGTCCCACACACAGCTAGAAGCCCAATATTTTTTCAGAGCTAGATGCAGAAAAAAATTATATTCAAATTGCAACCTGATGGAGGTCAGTATAGATGGACTAATAGAATGATGCTATGCCCAAAAGATTTTACTTCACTAGGTGCAGTAAAAAAATTGGTATTCTATACACAGGTGGTATATCTTGCAACACAGATAGGCTACTCCACTGACAAACACACTCTGCAATAGGCCAAAAAGGATTAGCTTTGCTAGACTCAGCCAAATGCTGTGAAAAAAACTTGCACAGCACTGGCACAGACCTGCCTGGCAAAAACTGATAGGAACTGATGTAACCTAGTCCTGAAAAGGACTCCAATTACAATTAGTCTTTACTCCCACAATCTATCTATTTAAGAGCACAGACCTGCCTGATAAAAGTCGTAGGAAATGTGTAACCTAGTCCTTAAAAGGACTGCAATCACAACTATTCCCTACTCCCAAGCTATCTGTAGATTTGTGCAAAAATTGGCTTGAAATTAACAAGGTATAGCGCACACAGCAACAGCGGTGCCGTCTAACACGCAGCTGCAGCAGTGAGAAAATGGTGGCGACGGGGAAAATGGCTTGGTCTTATAGGGCAAGGACATGTGACATACACTGCCAATGACACATGCCCTTGCTTGTGTGAAAAAAAGCACTTCGCTCCGTGTGTGCGCTGCTGATAGGCTGACAGATTGCACCTCCCCACTGCAAATGCGGGAAAGAGAAAAAAAAATGGAGATCTTCATTGTTCCTGCAGAGATCCATCCCCTGCCCCTCCCCCCACCCCGCTGTACACTCAAACTGTGTATTAACATTAATTTTCATCATTACTGAGAAAAAATCCAGTTATGATTTTGGTGCACGAACAGTTATCGAACATAACCTCGAACAGCCGAATTTTTCTCAAATTGTTCGTGTTCGCCGAACGGCTCGAACACCGCCCAAAACAGCTCGAATTTGAGATTGGCGAACAGTTCGAGTAGAACAACGCTCATCTCTAGTCATGAGATTATGGAAAGCTTCAGCCTCCACGAGCCTAAAAGGCAACATTTCAAGTGCAAGCAGTCCAAAAATGTGGCAGTTTAGTATTGCGGCCTGTGGGTGGGTGAGTGGCTGCCTGCATACTTGCACTTGCATTCCAAGGACTGTGGTAGGGACAAATGAATGCTGCGAAGGGACAATGACATGGACGGTGATGGTTGCAAGTCTGCAATGACAGGTGAAGGGCAGGAGGCATCTTCGCATGCGCCATGTACAGGGGATTGGCGTGCACGCACAAAAGTGAAAGAGGCAGTGGTGTCACCCGCATACACTGTTTCTCGACCTTAGTGTTTGGCCCAGTTAGTCGGGTGCTTTGCTGTCATGTGCCTGAGCATACTGGTGGTGGTCAGGCTGGTAGTTTTGGTGCTCTTGCTGATGCTGGCCTGGCAGATGATGCATATGGCCTTTTAGGGGTTATCTGAGCAGTCTTTAAAAAAGAACCAGATTCGCAAAGACCTAACAATTGTACTGGCAACTTTCATTGTGTTGGTGTACTGGGGAGCAGTTGCCCGCCTTGTGTCTGTGGCCACCACACTGCTTGTTCCTGCCTGTTGCGGTGCTACACGTCCCTACCCCTGTGTGCTGATTTCCTCGCTCTACATATTCCCTTGCCTGGTTGGGTCAGGTACTTCATCGTCCACAGCTTTGTCTTCCTCCTCCGCACCCTGGTCCTCCTCCTGACATTCTGGCCATTGCGTCTCATCATTATCCACCTCTAGCGACAGTAATTGCACTTTCCCACTGTCACCTTCAGGTGACCATGGCTTCTCAAATCACTACATGCGATCTTCTGTTGCCCTGCTCGAAGCTGGCCGGTCGAGACCCCCGAATCTATCAATGGAAAAGTGAACAGCTCTTGGGGTTACCCTGGATTCTAATCTCTCCTTCAAACCATATATCCAAGCTCTTTCCACTTTCAAGCAGACCAAGCGAGAGGCCACAATTGATAATAGGAGAGATGAACAAAACAGCTCTTCAGAGTGTCCAAGCGTGGGATCAGTTGTCTCAGGGCACTCGGAACGGTGGGAGGAAGGAAGATCAGGGTGAGGAAGATGCTGACTCCAAGTAAAAAAATCTCTCAGATCCACACATTCCTCAACCACGAATCCACAAAAATACTAGTGCACGCTCTCATCATCTCCCATCTCGACTACTGCAACCTCCTGCTCTGTGACCTCCCTTCAAACACTCTCGCATTCCTCCAATCTATCCTAAACTCTGTTTCCTGACTAATCCACCTGTCCTCTCGCTATTCACGGGCCTCTCCTCTCTGTCAATCCCTTCACTGGCTTTCCATTTCCCACAGACTCCAGTTCAAAACCCTAACCTTGGCATGCAAAACCATCCACAACCTGTCTCCTCCATACATCTGTGACCTAGTTTCCCGGTACTTACCTGCATGCAACCTCCAATCCTCACAAGATCTCCTTCTCTACTCCCCTCTTATCTACTCTTCCTACAATCACATGCAAGATTTCTCCCATGCATCCCCCTTTCTCTGGAACTCTCTACCCCACCATTTCTGACTCTCGCCTACTGTTGAAACCTTCAAAAAGCAGCTGAAGACACACCTCTTCCGACATGCGTACAACCTGCAGTAACCCTTGCTCCACCATACCGTTACACGACCAGCTCTATCCTCACCTACTGTATCCTCACCCATCCCTTGTAGACTGAGCTCTCGAGGGAAGGGTCCTCTCCTCTCCTGTACCAGTCGCTGTCACATTTTTGTTTAAGATTATTGTAATTGTTTTTGTGATGTATACCCCTTTTTCACATGTAAAGCGCCATGGAATAAATGTCTTTAAAGTAATAATAATAATGTGGTCCAGACTCACATCTACTGAGACTAGACCATGTGGAACACAGGGTGGTGGTGGTGGCAAACACACTGGAAGCTTTATCTGCTATCCAACCAACAACCTTTTCACACTGCTCTGGCTTTTATAGTGGTGTTCCGCGCCCCCCTAGCAATTGGGACAGGAAGGTAATTCAACATGATGTGGGTGTTTGTTATGCTCCCTCAGCAGGCACAGTTTCATCTTGCCCACAGCCTCTGCGTGCCCTATCACCATCACCATAACATCCAATTCCCCATCCCTTGACACACACCTTGCCCATTTTAAATGCAGTTTAATGTCATGTTGCCAAAAATGTCTGTATTATTACCGCAGTAATATAGGATCACGGCTGATGAGATGACCACAGTTTTAGGCAGTGCCCTGGGAGTCAGATGCTTCCAGGGGACTTCCCCATGCTGTTCCCATGTCTTTTCAGCACTGTATGAATGCGTCTGATCATGTCTCACACACCACATGGCCAGATAAGGTAGTAAAATGTTAAAATTACATTTCCCGGTGAATGCATTTTTCACAGTTGAAAGCAATGCAAAAGTGCAAAAACGCATCAAAAACGCTACGTGTGAACATAGCCCATGGTGTGGAGGAGCATTTTTGTTTTTATATATTTATTTTGCCTTATATACAAGTCATTAACCTGGAAAGGATGTTCCTTAACATTTTTCCCAGGAAAATCCATTTTGGTTTCGTTTTTGTATGTTTTATTGTGAGTCCGTAAAAGTGGCGTAATACCTCTGACAACATTGTTGACAGCAGTGACCTGGGAGTCAGAGATGCTTCCAGGCGTCTTCCCCATGCTATTCCCATGTCAATTGAGCACTGTTCCCATCGATTTTGGCAATTTTTAGGCCCTCTGAAGACCTCCAGTGGGGGCCACCAGAAAAATCTTCGAGTTTCCCATAGACTTACATTGGGCTCGTTGCTTGGACCGAGCACCTGAGCATTTCAATTTGCTCGACCCGAGCAACGAGTACCCAAGCATTTTAGTACTCGCTCATCACTACTAATCACAGTTTTGTCAAACAAAATGTTTATTGTCCATAGCAACCAGTTATAATTGCAGTTTGGTGCACACAGCCCGTGCAGTCTCTACTCAGAGAGAAACTCTGGTTTGTCTCTTTAGCTCGAATACAATCCAGTCTGATCAACTTCCCCCCAGCAGACTAAATGAGGTGAACATCTAGCCTGGTTATATGCAGAGCCTGCCAGGTGCACCTAATCAGAGCCTGTAGAGCTAGGATTTGATCCTAGCCTACCTGGTTTTGCTACAAGGATTAATCCACTAAAGTATTCTTGTGCAGTGGATTCTCCTATATGCGGCAGTGTACACCCAGGACATCCTGAGATTGTAAGTAACTCCTCTTATATCTAACATTTATATAACATTTTGATATTTGCTTTCAAAATATAATTGGCACTGTCTGATCATGTGTAATGGGAATGTGCATGGGAACTGCAGTCAGAATATCTAAAAAGTCTATTAAGCAACTGCTAATCATCTTTCATGTAATTAATTGTAGGTAGTTTAATAGCCACAGGTCATGCAACGTAAACTGACTTCTATGGTTTCTAGATACTATCAATTTGCCGATCCTTGACTTTAAAATATGATTTACCTCATAAGACGAAAATCGGTTTTTGCTATGGGCAATTGACCCTCATTGTCCATAGCTCCTGTTTCAAATGCATTTGTACCTTTGAGAAAATTTTTAATTTCCATTCTCAAATAGGGATCAACATACTCCAGAGAGCTGTTAGTTGATCCTAGGCCATAGGTCTTTAGTCGTTATCATGGTCACCTTTCTGGTATATTGTGAGTGTCATCCAACTGGAAACATTCCTTAGACACACTATAAAGATTTTTTATGAATGACTACACCAACACAAGCCTAAGGCTATGTTCACACACGTTTTTTTCTGCAGCAAATATGCTGCAAATCTGCTAACTTTTCTCTGGCAGGAAAACAGCTGCATAAAAAGCACATGTTTTGATGCGTTTTTTGTTGTGTTTTTGCTGCGTTTTTTTGACCACCCATTACTTCTTAATGACATGCTCTATTTTCCAAAAACACAACCATGTCACAAAATACGCAGCAAAAAAAAAATAACATGTGTGAACAGAGAATTCTGGTTTCTCATAGACTTTGCTGGTACTGCAAAACGCAGCTGAAAATTTGCATAAAAATCTGCAGCAAAATACTCTGCAAAACCCAACATGTGTGAACATAGCCTTAACCATTGACACAAAGTGCAGAAGAAATTCTACTCACTTGGTAACATTTTTCAATCACCAGTTTTCCAACATTAGAGATGCTGTGTTAATGACAGGGTCAATTTAAAAATGATTCACACAGTGGTCTTCGGCTTCATACTAGGTATGCTGTGCATCATTCTCATTAACTCTATAGATGGTTGATCATTAGTGATGAGCGAGCACTAAAATGCTCGGGTGCTCGAAGCTCGGGTCAAGCACATTGGAATACTCGGGTGCTCGACCCGAGCAATGAGCCCAATGTAAGTCTATGGCAAACTAGAGCATTTTTCTGGTGGTCCCCCCCGGCGGAAAGCAGAAGGTCAAAAATTGCCCAAATCGATGGGAACAGTGCTCAATTAAACGTCAGGCAGGCAGAATATATAGGCAGACAGGCAGGCAGGGTATATAGGAGGGTGCATGAAAAACATAGCAGGGCACTTGGAACACACTAGTGCCCTCCGATTTTCATGCACCCGTCTCTTTAAAAAAGCCGGCCAGCAATTCATCAGCGGCATACACCGGTACCCGACAATTTAGAACAGAAAGAATAGAGCACCACACATAGATTAGATAGAGAGAAACAAGTCAGTCACATATATAATAAGTACAGTGATAGTGTTGATTACTGTACTTGTCATTTAGTGTTAAAATAAAGGATTTATTAAAAAAAAAATTGGCGTGGGGTTCCCCGTAATTTTAGTCTCTAGCGGATGTTAAGCAGAAGGCTGGTGCAGATGTTTGAAGCCTGGGAAGGGGATAATACCCATGGTGCTTCCCAGGCTACTAATATCAGCCCCCAGCTGAATAACTAGCCTTTACCAACTATTAAAAGGGGGACCCCCCCCAAAAAATGACGTGGGGTCACCCATATTTTAATAGCTAGCAAAGGCTAGGCAGACAGCTGGGGGCTGATATTAATAGCCCAGGAAGAGTGCCATGAATACTGGCCCCCTTCCAGGCTAGAAACACCAGCCGTCAGCCGCCCCAGAAATGGCGTATCCATAGGATGTGCCAATTCTGGCACTTAGCCTCGCTCTTCCCACTGCCCTGTAGCGGTGGCAGTGGGGTAAAAGGGTTGGGGTTGATGTCAGCTTATAATGCCAGCTGACATCAAGCACAGGTTAGTAATGGAGCAGCTCTGCAGTGTCTCTGAAGGATGACAAGCTAGATGGCAGTGCTCAGCTGCGATCCAGCCTGTCATCTCAATGCCATCCCAGCGTGGGAGAATTTTCCTGCTGAAGCGCTGAGCGCAGGAGATTTCTCCCACGCTGTCAGTGACGTGCATGAGGTGAGCTGAGTTCATTGGACATGAACTCAGCTCATCTGGATGCCGTCACAGCCAGACACTGAGGAGCGCAAGCACGCCAGCGCTTCTCAGTGTCTGCGGCATGGCATGGTATTTCATGAAATAATTTTAAAAAAATTGACCTGGGGCTTCACCCTATTTTTCTGTCCAGCCAGGTACAGCAGGCAGGAACAGGCTGCCCCCAACCACCAGCTGCCTATTTGTACCTGGCCGGACACAGCAATATAGGGAAGCCCTTTTTTTTTTTATTATTTCATGAATTTCATGAAATAATTTAAAAAATACGTGGGGCTTCGCCCTATTTTTCTGTGCAGCCAGGTACAACTAGGCAGCTGGGGGCTTCAATCCGCAGCGCAGGGAGGCCCAAGCTTTCTGGGCCCCAACCGCTGCAAATTGCAGTCCGCAGCCACCCCAGAAAATGGCGCGTTCATAGAAGCGCCATCTTCTGGCACTGTACCCAACTCATCCAGGGCCCTGGTGCGGTGGCTCACTGGGTAATAAAGGGGTTAGGGCCAGCTTGGTATTATCTGCTGGCCCTAAGCCCAAAATTCATGGGGTCACGTCAATATTAGACATGACCGCCATGAATTGCTAGTAAAGTATTTAAAAAAAACACAACACCCAGAATAAAGTCCTTTAATTGAAATAAACACACAATTTTTTAATGTTCTAAATTAAACCATACTTACCATCACGCCCATTCCAGCTGAAGCCAATGTCTTCTGCAATAAAAGTAAAATAATAAAGCAACCTCATCCTTACCTATCCATGGTTCCCAGGACGGCTCCAGCTCTGCTACATTCAAATGACAGGCTGGATCGCAGCCGAAAGCTGCCATCCAGCTTGCCATGCCGCAGACACTGAGAAGCGCAGGCATGCTTGCGCTCCTCAGTGTCTGGCTGTGACCGCATCCAGATGAGCCGAGTTCATGTCCAATGAACTCAGCTCACCTCATGCACGTCACTGACAGCGTGGGAGAAATCTCCTGTGCTCAGCGCTTAAGCAGGAGAATTCTCCCACACTGGGATGGCATTGAGATGACAGCCTGGATCGCAGCTGAGCACAGCCATCCAGCTTGTCATCCTTCAGAGACACTGCAGAGCGCAAGCATGCCTGCGCTTCTCAGTGTCTGCGGCTTTGCAAGCTGCATGGAAGCTTTCGGCTGCGATCCAGCCTGTCATGTGAATGTAGCAGAGCTGGAGCCATCCTGGGAACCATGGAAAGGTAAGGATGATGTTGGTTATTATTTTATTTTTATTGCAGGAGATCGTTGGCTTCAGCTGGAATGGGCGTGATGGTAAGTATGGTTTAATTTAGAACATTAAAGAATTGTGTGTTTATTTCAATTAAAGGACTGTATTCTGGGTGTTTGTGTTTTTTTTTAACTTTGACTATGGGGTTAGTAATGGGGGTGTCTTATAGATGCCTCTCCATTACTAACCTGGGCTTGATGTCAGCTGGCATTATAAGCTGACATCAACCCAAACCCTATTATCCCACTGCCACCGCTACAGGGCAGTGGGAAGAGTGAGGCTAAGTGCCAGAATTGGCGCATCCTATGGATGCGCCATTTCTGGGGCGGCTGACGGCTGGTGTATCTAGCCTGGGAGGGGGCCAATATTCATGGCACCCTTCCTGGGCTATTAATATCAGCCCCCAGCTGTCTGCCTAGCCTTTGCTAGCTATTAAAATATGGGGGACCCCACGTCATTTTTTGGGGGGGGTCGCGCAAGTACTCAGCGAGCTCCGAGCATCTTGATTACTGAGATGCTCGGGCGAGTACCGAGCAGTGGCGAGCATGCTCGCTCAGCACTATTGATCATGACAACCAAAGGGAATAAACAGTTTCAGGTATAACTAAATCATTCGACTGTCAAAATTTGTATACATTTCATATATATAATAGTGTAAACAGATATTTTCTCTAACACCTATTTAGTTTTCAAAGGCCGGAGGATCAGGTGGAGGAATAAAATATATTTGATTAATACGTTACTCAGTATTTAATGTTCTTATTTATAGATAGTATTATGCACAGGCAACCCATTTGGAGATATTTTTTAGATTGAGTCTCTAATTAAATGTGATACGCCCTTATCTATGAATGTTTTTTGATCCTTAGTCAAGGAGCACTCCATTATATAATAGATGTGTGAAAAACTGAATCATATATCACAACAAAAACCCTTTAATATTTGGTTATTAATTCATTTATAATATTTATTTGTTCAGCTGCACCCCAATAAGCTTCTTTTTTTTTCATTTTAAACAAAGAGATCTTGTAAATAACCAATTATTATATTGAATACAGTAATGTCAAAAGTAGACAATAGGTAATTACAACATTTTATTCTAGGAGCCTACCAATTCCTTTCCCCTTTTGTAGCAATTATTTTCTCACTTCTTTTATTGTGTTAATATTTACTATTTTACGATTGTTCCTAGAGATAGCTACTAATTATGTTAAATGTTAATCCTTCATATACCTCTTTAAAGCTTGCAATTTTGTATTCTGCTTGTTTGTTTAATTTTCTAAACAAAAAAATTATTAATAAGAAAGATACAATAGGAAAATGTGCAAATTGTTAAGATGAGGTGGAATGGTTTAGGGGTTCACTGAAGTGGAATTAATGAAACTATGTCATCTATATTACCATAGTCTAGTACTTGTATTCCTGCATAAGTTGTGAATCTGCCATAAATATTTGAGATGGGAACACTCAATTTAAGATTTTTTTAGAAAGCTAAGGAGAGCTAACTCAGTTATCTTGATATATCTATAGTTTTTATTCCTTACCATTTAAGTGTTTTCAAGTATATCTAATTTTTAGCTAAATAATATTCAAAGTCTTACCATTTAACTTGCAAAGTATCAAGGAAAAAGTAATTTATAATAAATGCAAAATAAAGTGATTAATGTCTGTAATGCTCAAACACCAAATTCTCAAGAGGGACATAAAGAAAATCATCCTTGTTAAGATGTAATCAATTTCTCCAAACCATTTTGTTTGCTTTTTGAACTTTTGAACTTTGATTAATTTTTTCTTTGTACAAGGCATATATACTAAGATAAGTCACCTGATTAATAAAGCATTTTGTCTTTCTTATTGAGAAATTTTGTAAATGGACTAGTTTTATATATCAGATGAAACATAAGATGTGGAAGAGCAGGGTAAGGTTAGATCTCAATGAAAACTTAAGTCAGTATCTTAAAGCATGTCATGAAGTATTTGTTGACCTTTTCAATAAAAAAAAGCTTATCATTTAGGATAAAGTAAAAAGAGTATATTTTAGCGTGCGTAGTATCAATCTGAATAACCCTTAAATCAAGTAGTGGCTAGAGTACAATCTTCTAGTAATCCTTTTATATTGAAAAGAATCTGAAAACTGTTAGAAGAATTTCAATATGATTACGTTAATTATATGTTTCTGAAAAGGTTTTTAGTTGTTGCGAAATTAATACATGCTTCACACACACATATATATATATACATCTCATGCAAATATTAAGAGACCACTGCAAAAATTCATTTTCTCTGATTTTTCTCTTTATAGGTATATTTTTGAGTAAAATGTACATTGTTGGTTTAGTCTATAAACGACTGACAACATGCCTCCGAAATTCAAAGCTAAAAATTTTGTATTTATTTGCGGCAAATGAGAAATCTTCAAAATAATAAAAAAGAAGCAGTGCTTTCAGACCTCAAATAATGCAAAGAAAACAAGTTCTTATTCATTTAGAAACAACAATACTCATGTTTTAACTCAGGAAGAGTTCAGAAATCAATATTTGGTGGAATAATTATGATTTTTAATCACAGCTTCCATGTGTCTTGGCATGCTTTCCACCAGTCTTTCACACTGCGTTTGGGTGACCTTATGCCACTCCTGGCACAAAAATGTAAGCAGTTCTTCTTTGTTTGATGGCTTGTGACTATCCATCTTCCTCTTGATTACAGTCCAGAGGTTTTAAATGGGGTTCAGGTCTGGAGATTTTTGCTGGCCATGACAATGTCTTGATGTGGTGCGCCTTCATCCACACATTCATTGACCTAGCTGTGTGGCATGGGGCATTGTCCTGCAAAGAGAAAACAGTCCTCAGAGTTGGGGAACATTGACTGAGCAGAAGGAAGCAAGTGTTTTTCAAGCATAACCTTGTATGCGGCTTGATTCATACGTTCATCGCAAAGATTAAGCTGCCCAATTCCAGCCTTGCTGAAGTATCCCCAGATCATAACCAATCCTCCACCAAATTTTACAGTTGGTGCAAGATACTGTGTCTTGTATGACTCTCCAGGTCTCCGTCTAACCATTAGACGACCAGGTGTTGGGCAAAGCTGAAAATTAGACTCATCAGAGAAGATTACCTTACTCCAGCTCTCTATGGTCCAATCCTTATGGTCTTTGGCAAACTTCAGCCTGGCTCTCCTTTGCTTCTCATTGATGAAAGGCTTTTTTTCTAGCTTTACATGACTTGAGGCCTGCCTCTAGGAGCCTGTTACGAACTGTTTTTGCTGTGCACTTCAACCCAGCTGATATTTACCATTCCTTTTGTAGGTAACTTGATGTCATCCTGTGGTTGCTGAGTGACATTCGAATAAGATGACGGTCATCCTGGTCAGTGGAGAGTCGCTTTCACCCTCTGCCGGTCTGTAGCTTTGTTGTCCCCAATGTCTGCTGCTTGACCTTGATGTAATGGACTTCCGTCTTTGAAATTTTAAGGATGGAGGCAACATGACGCTCACTGTATCCCTCTTCTAGTAAAGCCAGAATTGAGCTCCTCTTTTCCTCACTGAAGACTTTTCTTTTCAACTCCTTTGGCATGGTTAAAAGTTATTTTTTCATTCAAATTACTTTTGGGCTATTCCTAGCACTTGTTTTGCCATCCAGCTTGTCCTATTGCAAGAGGATTGTGAAGACCACAGCAGTGATTTTTATACTTTCCCTCGTTACATAAGATTTGGTTCAGGTGATCACCTAATCAGAAGCACATTAAGTAGAATGAGGTGTACTTTGGTTGGAATTCAACTGACACTGGAATGGAATGGCTGTCAGAAATGTAGAGATGATGATTTTTAGAAAACTGTGCAGTGGTCTCTTAATTTTTGCCAGAGCTGTATATACAGGGTGGTCCAAAAGTAGGTGGCCAGAAAATAATAACATTTATTTTGATTTATATATAAAATTATATTTAATAGCACAAGCATAACATTGACAATTAAAATTTTTTTTGAACAATAATACAAAAGCCCTTAAATTTTATCAACGCAGGTGCTCAAACTGTTTTCCATTACAATTTGCACAGCTCTGAAGTCTGCCTCTTACGCTTCGACAAACTTTTTTGCACAAGTCTCTTTGGGTATTAATTTCTTGAAATGCATCTCTTATCTAATTTTTCAAATCACTGACACTTTTTGGTTTTCGACTATAAACTTTGTCCTTGAGTACTCCCCGAAAGAAAAAATCCATTGGGGTCAAGTCTGGTGAACGTGCCGGCCAATCAAGTGAGCCTCTTCGGCCAATCCATTTATTAGGAAATTTTTCATCAAGATACTCGTGGACTACTCTTGAATAATGTGGAGGGGCCCCATCTTGTTGGAAATAAAGGTCATTTGAATTAGGCTGTTGCTGTAACTGGGGAACAATTTGATTCATTAGAATTTCGAGATACTTATCTCCTGTGACTGTTCCATCAAAAAATATTGGTCCTAAAACACCAAAACTTGAAATACCACCCCAAACATTGACACCAGGCTCATTTAGTTGTTGCTCTAATGTTAACCCTCCGTCACATACAATATCGGTTCTAACGAGTTCACATACAATGTGACTGTCAGGCGCAGGCTAGAAAAATACCTATAATATCTAATGTTTGCAATTTCAGTGCTCTAAAAGTGATCAGTGATCTTCATAGGGATGTAATAAAAGAGACTACACATAATCAGGTGCAAAAAAAAACATTTACTTAACATAAAACTAATAACTCTGAAATACAAACATTTCAAAACTCCCGCCAAATAGTCCCCAGTTCGACTCTGTCAAAAAACTCTACAAAGAAAATTTATGGAAACAAACTTAATTTTAAGGTACCTTAAGTACTATTAAACACATATTCAATCAGAATTAGATCCTGAAGTTTCCCCAGAAAAATTACACTTGCAGAGCAAAGAGCAAGAATTACACATCATTTTTGCATGTGTCAGGCAGATTGCATTATGACATTTGTGACATTCATAATTAGAAAGCCTTCTGATTCCGCTTTCCGTGGTGCAGGTGGTGCATCTCCTTCTTTTGGGAGGTGGTGCAGGTGGTGAATTTTCACTATCATCTTCTGGGCGGAATCTTTTGAGCTGAACTTGAAGGCGAGAGGGGATACCGATTGTTTTCATACTTCTCCTGCGTAGCTCTCCAAGCACTAGTTCATGGGCCAATTTTTTCAGATAGAATCGTCTACGGAGTGGTTCAAGCTTGTTTTCAAGGTAAATGACTTGTGAATTTATACCACCCAAATTCAACATAGCAAAAAATATGACCATTGGCCAGCGTTTGGTGTTTCTGCTGACTTTGAAAGTTGAGCACATCTGATCAGCTGTATCAACACCCCCTTTAGTTGCATTATAAAATGTAATTATCTCCAGGTTTTTTTGTGCCTCAGTCCCAGGACCGATGGCATCATCATCATGAAGTGTTGATAGAAGAAGTACAATTTTTTTGCTTGTGGTACATAGGAAACCAAAACCTTTCCATTATGGAATGCAAACATACTGCTGTACTGTTGTCCCCTTTCACACTTACAAACTGTGTAGGCAATTCTTTTTTATTTTTTCTTAAGGTTCCGACATATGAAAGCTTCTGCATTTTCAGATAATCAGATCACAATTTGAAAACCAATTGTCAGCTGTTATATTGGGACCCGATCCAAATAAGGGCTCAGCCAGTCTTTTTACAACATCAATGGGATTGTTGCTGACACAGTAAGGACTAGAGATGAGCGGTGTTCGACTTGAACTGTTCGCCAATCTCAAATTCGAGCTGTTTCGGGCGGTGTTCGAGCCGTTCGGCGAACACGAACGATTTGAAAAAAATTCGGCTGTTCGAGGTTATGTTCGATAACTGTTCGTGCACCAAAACCATAACTGGATTTTTTCTCAGTAATGATGAAAATTAATGTTAATACGCAGTTTGAGAGTACAGCGGGGCGGGGGGAGGGGCAGGGGATGGATCTCTGCAGGAATAATGAAGATCTACATTTTTTTTTTCTCCTTCCCGCATTTACAGTGGGGAGGTGCAATCTGTCAGCCTATCAGCAGTGCACACACGGAGCGAAGTGCTTTATTTCACACAAGCAAGGGCATGTGTCATTGGCAGTGTATGTCACATGTCCTTGCCCTATAAGACCCAGCCATTTTCCCCATCGCCACCATTTTCTCACTGCTGCAGCTGCGTGTTAGACGGCACCGCTGTTGCTGTGTGCGCTATACCTTGTTAATTTCAAGCCAATTTTCGCACAAATCTACAGATAGCTTGGGAGTAGGGAATAGTTGTGATTGCAGTCCTTTTAAGGACTAGGTTACACATTTCCTATGACTTTTATCAGGCAGGTCTGTGCTCTTAAATAGATAAGTTGGGAGTAGAGACTAATTGTAATTGCAGTTCTTTTCAGGACTAAGTTAGATCAGTTCCTATCAGTTTTTGCCAGGCAGGTCTGTGCCAGTGCTGTGCAAGTTTTTTTCACAGCATATGGCTAAATCTAGCAAAGCTAATCCTTTTTGGCCTATTGCAGAGTGTGTTAGTCAGTGGAGTAGCCTATCTGTGTTGCAAGCTACACCACCTGTGTATAGAATACCAATTTTTTTACTGCACCTAGTGAAGTAAAACCTTTTGGGCATAGCATCATTCTATTAGTCAGTCTATACTGACCTCCATAAGGTTGCAAATTGAATGTAATATTTTTCTGCATCTACCTCTGAAAAAATATTTGGGCTTCTAGCTGTGTGTGGGACTTGTTCTATTAGTCCATCTATACTGACCTCCATCAGGTTGCAAATTGAATATAATTTTTTTCTGCATCTAGCTCTGAAAAAATATTTGGCCTTCTAGCAGCGTGTGGGACTTGTTCTATTAGTCCATCTATACTGACCTCCATCAGGTTGCAAATTGAAAATAATATTTTTCTGCATCTAGCTCAGAAAAAATATTTGGCCTTCTAGCAATGTGTGGGACTTGTTCTATTAGTCCATCTATACTGACCTCCATCAGGTTGCAAATTGAATATAATATTTTTCTGCATCTAGCTCTGAAAAAATATTTGGCCTTCTAGCAGTGTGTGGGACTTGTTCTATTAGTCCATCTATACTGACCTCCATCAGGTTGCAAATTGAATATAATATTTTTCTGCATCTAGCTCTGAAAAAATATTTGGCCTTCTAGCAGTGTGTGGGACTTGTTCTATTAGTCCATCTATACTGACCTCCATCAGGTTGCAAATTGAAAATAATTTTTTCTGCATCTAGCTCTGAAAAAATATTTGGCCTTCTAGCAGTGTGTGCAACTTGTTCTATTAGTCCATCTATACTGACCTCCATCAGGTTGCAAATTGAATATAATTTTTTTCTGCCTCTAGCTCTGAAAAAATATTTGGCCTTCCAGCAGTGTGTGCAACTTGTTCTATTAGTCCATCTATACTGACCTCCATCAGGTTGCAAATTGAATATAATTTTTTTCTGCATCTACCTCTGAAAAAATATTTGGGCTTCTAGTTGTGTGTGGGACTTGTTCTATTAGTCCATCTATACTGACCTCCATCAGGTTGCAAATTGAATCTAATATTTTTCTGCATCTAGCTCTGAAAAAATATTTGGCCTTCTAGCAGTGTGTGGGACTTGTTCTATTAGTCCATCTATACTGACCTCCATCAGGTTGCAAATTGAATATAATATTTTTCTGCATCTAGCTCTGAAAAAATATTTGGCCTTCTAGCATTGTGTGGGACTTGTTCTATTAGTCCATCTATACTGACCTCCATAACGTTGCAAATTGAATATAATTTTTTCCTGCATCTAGCTCTGAAAAAATATTTGGCCTTCTAGCAGTGTGTGGGACTTGTTCTATTAGTCCATATATACTGACCTCCATCAGGTTGCAAATTGAATGTAATATTTTTTTGCACCTAGCTCTGAAAAAATATTTGGCCTTCTAGCAGTGTGTGGGACTTGTTCTATTAGACCATCTATACTGACCTCCATCAGGTTGCAAATTGAATATAATTTTTTTCTGCATCTACCTCTGAAAAAATATTTGGCCTTCTAGCTGTGTGTGGGACTTGTTCTATTAGTCCATCTATACTGACCTCCATCAGGTTGCAAATTGAATATAATTTTTTCTGCATCTAGCTCTGAAAAAATATTTGGGCTTCTAGCTGTGTGTGGGACTTGTTCTATTAGTCCATCTATACTGACCTCCATCAGGTTGCAAATTGAATATAATATTTTTCTGCATCTAGCTCTGACAAAATATTTGGCCTTCTAGCAGTGTGTGGGACTTGTTCTATTAGTCCATCTATACCGACCTCCATCAGGTTGCAAATTGAATGTAATATTTTTTTGCTGCATCTGCCTCTGAAAAAATATTTGGGCTTCTAGCTGTGTGTGGGACTTGTTCTATTAGTCCATCTATACTGACCTCCATCAGGTTGCAAATTGAATATAATATTTTTCTGCATCTAGCTCTGAAAAAATATTTGGTCTTCTAGCTGTGTGTGGGACTTGTTCTATTAGTCGATCTATACTGACCTCCATCAGGTTGCAAATTGAATATAATTTTTTTCTGCATCTAGCTCTGAAAAAATATTTGGCCTTCTAGCAGTGTGTGGGACTTCTTCTATTAGTCCATCTATACTGCCCTCCATCAGGTTGCAAATTGAATATAATTTTTTTCTGCATCTACCTCTGAAAAAATATTTGGGCTTCTAGCTGTATGTGGGACTTGTTCTATTAGTCCATCTATACTGACCTCCATCAGGTTGCAAATTGAATATAATATTTTTCTGCATCTAGCTCTGAAAAAATATTTGGGCTTCTAGCAGTGTGTGGGACTTGTTCTCTTAGTCCATCTATACTGACCTCCATCACGTTGCAAATTGAATATAATTTTTTTCTGCATCTAGCTCTGAAAAAATATTTGGCCTTCTAGCAGTGTGTGGGACTTGTTCTATTAGTCCATCTATACTGACCTCCATCAGGTGGCAAATTGAATATAATTTTTTTCTGCATCTACCTCTGAAAAAATATTTGGGCTTCTCGCTGTGTGTGGGACTTGTTCTATTAGTCCATCTATACTGACCTCCATCAGGTTGCAAATTGAATCTAATATTTTTCTGCATCTAGCTCTGAAAAAATATTTGGCCTTCTAGCAGTGTGTGGGACTTGTTCTATTAGTCCATCTATACTGACCTCCATCAGGTTGCAAATTGAATATAATATTTTTCTGCATCTAGCTCTGAAAAAATATTTTACCTTCTAGCAGTGTGTGGGACTTGTTCTATTAGTCCATCTATACTGACCTCCATCACGTTGCAAATTGAATATAATTTTTTTCTGCATCTAGCTCTGAAAAAATATTTGGCCTTCTAGCAGTGTGTGGGACTTGTTCTATTAGTCCATATATACTGACCTCCATCAGGTTGCAAATTGAATGTAATATTTTTTTGCATCTAGCTCTGAAAAAATATTTGGCCTTCTAGCAGTGTGTGGGACTTGTTCTATTAGTCCATCTATACTGACCTCCATCAGGTTGCAAATTGAATGTAATATTTTTTGCTGCATCTACCTCTGAAAAATTATTTGGGCTTCTAGCTGTGTGTGGGACTTGTTCTATTAGTCTATCTACACTGACCTCCATCAGGTTGCAAATAGAATATAATATTTTTCTGCATCTAGCTCTGAAAAAATATTTGGCCTTCTAGCTGTGTGTGGGACTTGTTCTGTTAGTCCATCTATACTGACCTCCATCAGGTTGCAAATTGAATCTAATTTTTTTCTGCATCTAGCTCTGAAAAAATATTTGGCCTTCTAGCAGTGTGTGGGACATGTTCTATTAGTCCATCTATACTGACCTCCATCACGTTTCAAATTGAATATAATTTTTTTCTGCATCTACCTCTGAAAAAATATTTGGCCTTCTAGCAGTGTGTGGGACTTGTTCTATTAGTCCATCTATACTGACCTCCATCACGTTGCAAATTGAATATAATTTTTTTCTGCATCTAGCTCTGAAATAATATTTGGCCTTCTAGCAGTGTGTGGGATTTGTTCTATTAGTCCATCTATACTGACCTCCATCAGGTTGCAAATTGAATATAATTTTTTTCTGCATCTAGCTCTGAAAAAATATTTGGCCTTCTAGCAGTGTGTGGGACTTGTTCTATTAGTCCATCTATACTGACCTCCTTCAGGTTGCCATTTGAATATAATATTTTTCTGCTTCTAGCTCTGAAAAAATATTTGGCCTTCTAGCAGTGTGTGGGACTTGTTCTATTAGTCCATCTATACTGACCTCCATCAGGTTGCAAATTGAATCTAATTTTTTTCTGCATCTAGCTCTGAAAAAATATTTGGACTTCTAGCTGTGTGTGTAACGGGTCTGGGAGGTGGAACCTCTGTGCAAGTATACAAGGGGGCAGTCCTTGTAAGGAAGCGGGTGGCTCCCAGGGAAGACGGGCAGGTAGTCACGGCAAGTGACAGGGACAGTCTCTGAGTAGAGGGGCAGGTAGTCACGGCAAGTGACAGGGACAGTCTCTGGGTAGAGGGGCAGGTAGTCACGGCAGGTGACAGGGACAGTCTCTGGATAGAAGGACGGGTACTCACGGCAAGTGACAGGGACAGTCTCTGGGTAGAAGGACAGCAGGCAGGTGGCTGGTGAGCGATCCCAGGTGAGC
Organism: Phyllobates terribilis; assembly: GCF_046119375.1. Taxonomy (NCBI): domain Eukaryota; kingdom Metazoa; phylum Chordata; class Amphibia; order Anura; family Dendrobatidae; genus Phyllobates; species Phyllobates terribilis. The sequence continues at coordinate 210,874,282 of NW_027362771.1, forward strand.
GGGCGAGAGTCTCTGGACGGGCAGGTGGTCACGGCAAGTGACGGCAGAGCCTCCAGGTAGGCTAGCAGACAGGTAGACGGTGAGCGCTCCCAGGTGAGCAGGCAAGAGTCTCTGGACAGGCAGCTGGTCACGGCAAGTGACGGCAGAGCCTCCAGGTAGGCTAGCAGACAGGTAGCAGGTGAGCGCTCCCAGGTGAGCAGGCAAGAGTCTCTGGACAGGCAGGTTGTCACGGCAAGTGATGGCAGAGCCTCCAGGTAGGCTAGCAGACAGGTAACAGGTGAGCGCTCCCAGGTGAGCAGGCAAGAGTCTCTGGACAGGCAGGTGGTCATGGCAAGTGATGGCGGAGCCTCCAGGTAGGCTAGCAGGCAGGTAGCAGATGAGCGCTCCCAGTTGAGCGGGCAGGCTGGTCCATAGACAGACTGACAGGTGTCGGAAGGCAGACCGTCGGACCGCAGGCTAGCAAGCAGGTAAACGGATATCAGGCAGGTATCAAGCAGGAATCTGGCAGGTAACTGGCTGGTAACTGGTAACGGGACCTGAGGGCTGAAGCAGAGTGAAGGCTTTGCAACAACATTGCTCGGGCACCTCCATTTTGGAGGAGGTGCCTTATATATGGGAGATCCTCCGGCAATTGGCCGGGGACTCCTTAGGACGGCGTGCGCGGTCCCTTTAAGAGAGGGGGAGCGTGCGCGCGCGCGCCCTAAGCACACTGCCGGGGAAGGAGCGCGTGCCGGAAGCAGCGGGGAGAGAAGCGCTGGAGGACCCGCGCCAGGAGCAGGGAGGTGAGAGGGACGGCGTCTCTGCTAGTACGGGGCAGAGACGCCGATGCTACACAGTGTGTGGGACTTGTTCTATTAGTCCATCTATACTGACCTCCATCAGGTTGCAAATTGAATATAATTTTTTTATGCATCTACCTCTGAAAAAATATTTGGGCTTCTAGATGTGTGTGGGACTTGTTCTATTAGTCCATCTATACTGACCTCCATCAGGTTGCAAACTGAATATAATTTTTTTCTGCATCTAACCCAGACAATAGTTTTGGCCTAATACCACAGTTTGGCCACTCAGCTCTGCTCGGTTCCCATCCATTGGTTTTTTGTGCAAACAACTCCAGAGTTGTGAATTAGTTAACCACAAAAATGAGTGGAAAAAGGCCTGCTGCTGGTGGAAAGGGGAATAGGCGTGTTGGGAAGGGGAAAAAAGGTTGCGTCCGTGGAGTAAGTGTTAAAGCAACAGTAACAACTGCAGAAGAAAGACCATCTTCCAGCAAACTAAAATGTCTACTTCTTTTAGCGGACAATGTGATAAGATCCCTTTCTTGCGGCCACGCCAATCGCTACAAATTCCAGATGAGGCACAAAAACAGCTGGTGCTTCAACGGATATCAAGTGCTCCTTTAAGTGGGCTCTCCTCCACATCAACTTCAACATCATAAATACTCCAGTCCTCAGAGGTGTCACCCCAATCGCACTTGCTTCCTCACAGCTCCCAAATCTCCAGCTGCCCGTCTGAGTATGAGGTAGAACAGATGGTTGAGTCTGCAGAGCTGTTTACTCATACTATAGCCTGGGAATCAGAGGTCGGCTCCAGCGCTTCTGTGAATCCAGACGAGGAAATGATCTGCACTGATGCCCAGAATCTTTATGAGTCGGATCCAGGACCAGACGCAGAAGGTTCTGACCATAATGTAGACCCTCATTCCCAAACTGTAACTCCTGTTGGTGGAGACAATGAGGAAGACGATGATGAGACTCAAATACCTGATTGGAGCGACAACTTTAGTTTTTTGTCAGGGCAGGAACAGGTTGTCTCTGAGGACGACGGGTGTGATAACACACAAGGTGATGATGATGAGGTTGGAGATCCCACTTACTGTCAACCCACAGTCAGCCAAGAGATGAGGTCAGCAGAGGAGGTGGAGGAGGATGCTAGTGACGACGAGGTCAGGTTGCGCCTTCCTGGACAGAGACATAGTATTGGAAGCACGTCAACAACTGCATCCTCAAACACAACTCTGCCTCTGACCACAAGTCGTGGTGGCTCTTCAGGTCGCATGGGTGCTAAGCCTTGCATAGCCTGGGCGTTTTTTCAGATCGATAAAGATGACCCAACTCGTGTTATCTGTAACATTTGTCAGCAAAAGCTAAGTAGAGGCCAAAAAATACATAGTTTGAGTACTTCATGCATGAACCGGCACATGGACATGAAGCATAAGTTGCAGTGGGAAGCTCACTGTGCTACAATGCTGCTTACCCGGCCGGGCCAACCACCGTCTGCCCCATCTTGTGCATCTGCGGCCTCTTCATCCTCTGTGACTGGGGGGACAGCAGTCACACCTGTTTTGGGACGCAAACCTGCCACCTCTTTACCCGCAACAGCCAACGTGATTGGCAGGTCATCATTTTCTTTGGAGGTGGTAACACCAGCTGGTGTTGAGCGCTGTCCGACATCGATAGCACCACCTTTGGATCAAGGCAACCTAACATGTCCGCCTGCATCTTCCTCACAGACCGGCAGTTTGCCGGGGACTCCCTTATCAACCCCGTCTAAGCACAACAGCCAGCCCTCAGTCCCTCAGATGTGGACAAGTAAAAGACCATTTCCTCCGAGCCATGAGAAAGCTAAGAGGTTGAATTTCACCATCTGCAAGCTCTTGGCTACAGAAATGCTGCCTTTCCGCCTGGTGGACACAGAGGATTTTCGAGACATTATGTCCGTCGCAGTGCCCCAGTACCAGATGCCCAGTTGGCACTACTTCTCAAAGAAAGGTGTGCCTGCGCTCCACCAGCATGTCGCACACAACATCACCGCTTCTTTGAGAAACTCTGTGTGTAACAGGGTGCATTTCACCACAGACACTAGGACTAGTAGACATGGACAGTGGCGTTACATGTCGCTGACTGGGCACTGGGTAACTATGGTGACAGCAGGACAAGGGGCTGCTGTCCAAGTCTTGCCGTCCCCGCGAGTTGTGCGTCAATCCTCTTTATGTCAAAGTTCCTCCACTGCTTCTGCCTCCTTAACCTCCTCTCGGTCCTCCACTTGCACCCAAAGCCTGTCTGGTCATGCCACAAGCTTTCTAACAGCGCAGAAGGGACCCTGCACACCTCCTTACCATGCTGGCAGTATGGCTCAACGTCATCAGGCGGTTTTTACATTGAAATGTCTGGGAAATGTGAGTCACACAGCTGAGGAGTTGTGGTCAGCTCTGGAAAACCAATTTCATGAATGGTTGTCTGCACTGGACCTGAAACCAGGGAAGGCCGTGTACGACAATGCTGCAAACCTGGGTGCGGCCCTTCGCCGGGGCAATGTCACACACGTGCCTTGTATGGCTCACGTGTTTTACCTGGTTGTCCAGCAATTTTTAGCCCACTATCCCGGACTAGATGGCCTTCTGCAGAGGGCACGGTCGCTGTGCTCACTTCCGCCGTTCGCATCCCGCAGCTCAGCGACTTACATCTCTACAGAAGTCGTTGGGCCTGCCACTTCACCGGCTAAAATGCGATGTGCCTACCCTGTGGAATTCAACTCTGCACATGTTGCAGCAACTGTGGCAGCACCGACAAGCCCTGGTGCAATACGTTCTGACGTATAGCCAGGGCCAATGGGATCCAGAGGTGGGGCAAATCACGCTGGAGGAGTGGTCTCAGATCAGGGACCTATGCACCCTTCTGCACAGTTTTGAAATGGCGACGAAGGTGTTTAGTGGTGACGATGCCATTATCAGCATGACTATTCCGGTGATATACATGTTGGAGAACATTTTAAACAGAATTCGGAGTCAGGTGGTGGCACAAGAGGAGGTGGAGGAAGTAGAGGAGGAGGAGTTGTATGCGGAAGGGCTAACATCTGCAAGGTCCAGACGGTCGGCAGCACCAAGGCGGCAGGCATGTGAGGGTGGGGGAGATGGTTTTACCAGGGCGCATGGTAGCAGCCAAACTAGTGAGGAAGGTGCAGGAGCCCAGGAAGAAGTGGAGGACGAACTGATGGAAGATTCATCAGATGAGGGAGACCTTGATCACATTTCTGTTGTGCGAGGTTGGGGGGAGAGGACAGAGGAAGGAAGCATGATTGTTACCTCACCACCAACACAACAGGGATTTGGTGCTCCTGGATGCGCAAGACACATGACTGACTTCTTGCTGCACTACCTGCAACATGACCCTCGAATTGGAAAAATTAGAAATAATCCTGACTACTGGGTTACCACACTGTTAGATCTCCGGTACAAAAGTAAATTTGCAGAAATAATTCCTGGCATAGAAAGGGATGCACGCATGCAGGAGTATCAGCAGAGACTGTTGCAGAATCTTACATGTGCTTTTCCACAAAACACCAGTGGTGCACGTAGTGAATCTCACAGTTCCAACTTGCCAACCGTGGGACCGTCGAGTGTTCAGCACTCAAACCGTAACAGTAACACAGTATCTGCTGGTAACATCTATTTTGCGGAATCATTTCACCACTTTTTTAGCTCATCCTTTGCAAGGCCACAGGAGACAAGAAGTCGGACACATAGTCAACGCCTAGAGACGATGGTACAGGAGTATCGCCAAGTAAACATTGAAGCCATGACTGTGTCACTGGACCCTTGCTCTTTTTGGGCTTCCAATCTGGATAAATGGCCGGAGCTTGCCACTTACGCCTTAGAGATCTTGCCATGCCCCGCAGCCAGCGTTCTGTCTGAACGTGTGTTCAGCGCTGCTGGTGGTGTGCTGACAGATAAGCGCACGCGGCTCTCCACTGATAATGTAGACAGACTCACTTTCATAAAGATGAACAAATCATGGATCCGAAATGACTTTTCTACCCCTGTGTCATCCTGGGGAGAGTAAATGCTTGATGATTGTTTAAAATCACCTCACCAACCGTTTTAAGCTTTCAAATTACTAATTATGTTTATCTGTATCTTGGCTGGAAAATAATTTGGGCTTTGTAGCAGTGTGCAGTACTGATTCTATTAGGCCATCTATACTAAGCTCCCCCAGATTTAAAATTAATAATAATTTTTAGCTGCATCTAGCCCAGAAAATAATTTTGGGGCTTTGAGATGAGCAAGACACATTAGTGCCTTCTTGCTGCACTACCTGCAACATGACCCTCAGATTGTCAGAATTCGAAGTAATCCTGACTACTGGGTTGCCACACTCTTAAATCCCCCACACTCTTCGATCAACCTTTTCATTTTAATAAAGACCAAAAAAATGGTCATTTTTGAAATTATAAGCATTAGCAGGTTGTTAGAAACTGAAATCAAACAGTTTTCAACTCAAAACTTTATTCTAGGTGATGTTACATTTGCACATAGGACCCCTTGTTCGAAAGGAGCTTCTGAACTCTCTCGTCCATTGAATTTGTCAGGTTTTGGATGGTTTCTGCTTCAATTGTTTTGCATGAGGACAGAATACCCTCCCAGAGCTGTTGCTTAGATGTGAACAGCCTCCCGCCATCATAGACACTCCTTTTGATGATGCTCCAGAGGTTCTGAATGGGGTAGAGGTCAGGGGAGCATGGGGGTCACACCATAAGTGTGTCCCCTTTTATGCCAATATCAGCCAGAGATGCAGATGTGTTATGTGCAGCATGAGACGGTGCATTATCATGCATGAAAATGATCTTGCTGTGGAATACACGGTTCTTCTTCTTGAACCATGGCAGGAAGTGCTGTTTGAGAAACTCCACATACATTATGGAGTTCATCTTTACCCCTTCAGGGATCCTAAAGGGGCTGAAAATCTCTCTCCCTATGATTCCAGCCCAAAACATTACTCCACCTCCTCCTTGTTGGCGCTGTAGCCGTGTTTGCGTGGGGTGTCCATCAACCAGCCATCCTCCACTCCATCCATCTGGACCATCGAGCGTTGCACGGCACTCATCCGTGAACAAAACAGTTTTTAAATCAGTCTTCATGTAATGTTTGGCCCACTGGAGCCGTTTCTGCTTGTGTGCAGTGGATAGAGGAGGTCGACAGGATGGCGTACGCACAGCTGCATACCTCTGAAGGACCCTGCATCTTGTTGTTCTTGGGACATTGGAGGCACCAGCAGCTTCAAAAACTTGTCTGCTGCTATGACAAGTCTTTTTTGCCGCTGCTCTTTTAACCTGAGGTAATTGCCTGTAGGAAAGAGTCCTCAATTTGCCCTTATCAGCACGCACACGTGTGTACTGTGAATCAGCTACATACTTCTTGATTGCCAAGACACTTCATCCTGATCATCGCACAATGTTGATTGTAGTCATGCCTTGACCTAAACACTCCACAATTTGTTGCTTCTCAGCAGCCGACACATCCTTTTTCTTTCCCGTTTTGGCAGAAAAAGTAGGCTGCTTAATAATGTGAGACAGCCTTCTTAAGTAGTCTTGCCGTTCATTGGACACACCTGCCAAACTAATTAGCACAGGTGTCTGCAATTGCTTACAGTGATATAAAGAGCCCTGACACACATCACCATCAATGAGTTTAACTGACAAACAAACAAATTCTTCCCTTATCACTCCTAAACACTTTTTGCATAATAATTTGGAACACAGTGTACATGTGCTTTTCCACAAAACACCAGTGGTTCACATAGTGAATCCTACAGTTCTAACTGGCCAACCGTGGTCTGTATGGAGTTGTTCAATAAAGGGCCCAAAATTAAGATAACATAGACGGGAGAGGTCTCTATGAATAGGAATTCCTAAGAATTTGATACCCTGTGAGGGCCAGGCAAAGGGAAAGTTGGACTGGATGGAATCCTGTATGGATTTGGGGAGGGAGACATCGAGGGCCTCAGACTTCGCTGTATTGATTTTAAAATTTGACCATTGATGAGAGCAGGTGCTCCATCACTAGGATGTATAAGAGAGGGGACAGAGGACATCCCTGCCTTGTCCCATTGGTGATTATGAAAGGTGATGAAAATGTTCTGACGTGCCCCCTGGGCCGTAGGACATCCGGAGCCGGACCCTTTTTGGTGGATGCTGGTGGTTGTAGTCTCCGTGGCGGCGACCCGGTTCCGTGGCTCAGGGCGGTCAAACCAGTGGCGGAACTATTTATGTGGTTTTGATGTTTAAATGTCCGACTACGCCACCCGTGGATTGCGGTCAGAGTGAACCGCCGCTCCAGGGCAGACCGCTGAGGCTGGTGTTGTGGGTGCAGCAGAGCATAGCATAACTCCCCACGAGAGGAGTATAGCCTCAGGGCAGTGTATGCGGAAGATGGGGGTGATGGTGCAGGGCAGCAGCAGTAACGACACGGAGTCAGTGATGCAGTCCAGGGCCTTTACTCACAGTTCTTATTATCCAGACCCCTTTTGCAGGTAACGGCTGCCCACGGCGTACTGTGCTCACCAGGTGAGGGGCTCAGACAACTCCCAGATAACTTTGGAGTGCTTCACAGGACCCCCTTTGTGTGTCCTTTGTCTGGACTTTCTTACCAACCCTTCTGTCCGGCAGCCTCGGGCCTCCGCTTGGTAAACTTGGCGCCAGTTTCCCTGACCCTATGTGCTGCCCTCCTAGCGGGTGTAGTGAGGGGCTGCGGCACATAAAATATCACAGCCTCCGGTTTCAAGCTGAGGGTCGTTTCCTGCCTCCACTAGTTTCGGGGACCGGTCTCCCCCTTTGTCCTGACCCCTCCATGCAGGTGGATTCGGGTGTGCGGGGCGACTCGCCCGTCCACACCCCTGGGATCCCTTCGTTCCTCGTTCCTGGAGCCTTCTCCGCTCCTCTTCCTTCCTTCTCCCTCTTCCAGGCCTGGGCCTCTGTTACTAGCCCCTGCTCCCTGTCACTTCTGCTCAGACTTCTCTGCACTGAACAAATATGGTGCCCACCTTTTATACTCCCTTCTCAATGCACCCAGGAACTGCTTCCTCCCTTCTCCTGCACTACAGGGTTTCCCTTCCTCAGTGTTCCCTCCCCCCACTTCAGCCAGGGACAGGGACTGTCGTGCCCATCTCAGGGGCATATTGGTCGCCCTGACCCACGGCAATGTGGTGTAATGCATGCAGGTGTTGGGGTCCTGATCCACACTCCATCCTTACCTGAGAGAGAGATATCACACCTCTGGGTGAGGTGCAATACCTCTGCAGCAACCGAGCCCTCGGGGTGCTACAGTTCCATTTATCTTCAGCCTAGGTGACGCATTGCGATACAGGGCCGTGATTTTGCCTATAAAAGGGTCCCCTAGACCCCTACCCCAAGCTTTTTAAGAGAATAATATATGGCGTGCCAGGAGACTCTATGGAATGCTTTCTTAGCATCCAACGAGAGTATCTAATTACAAATTTTTAACTGCATCTAGCCCAGGAATTACTTTGTGCCTAGTAGCAGTGTCTGTTAGTCAGCGGATTATCCCGGCTGTTAAGCAAGCTACACCACCTGTAGTTTGGACACTTAATTTTTTCAAAGCGAATGCTTCGGGACCACGGGATACTCAGTGAAGAGCATCAGGAGGCACCCCAAGGCATAGGGGCTGGGACTGGCGGTAGGACGCCTTGGGGTGGACAGCCGAGCTCGATCCTTATAAAAGCTTTTCAACTGCAGTAGCTTTAGTGGACGCTACTGGAGCTGGAATTACGCGGCTGCTGGCATGAGACTTGCCCTTCAATAGATCCTTGTAAAAGGATTTAAAGTGTATTCATTCAAATTAGAGAGACAATTTAAATTAAAAAGCTTAGAGCTGCCTCCACCACAGGGGGGCTCGCTCGACCCACCAGTGGACAGGTACCAGTATTGGGAGAGGGGGGCTGGCCGTCAGGGTCCACCGTGGCTCTGGCACAAACGGAGGTGGCACGGGCAGGAACGGACTGGCCGTGTCGGCTTCTCACTTTTTGGATTTAAGAAGGGCATGACATGCCTATATCTGTGTCTCCCCCTCCTTTAACTCCTCCACCGCTTTTCTTTTCGCATGACTATATGTACTTGTCACTTTTCCATGTGTTAGTTATGTCTTCTGAGCAGTTTGTCAGCTTTTGGACACCTTTGAAGGTGTTTTCTATGTTTTTCTATGTGTTTTTGTTTGCCTGCCATTGGTTTTAACGGTGTTCGAAGGTGTTCGACGAACAGTTCGACGAACAGTTCGGCGAACACAAGGGTGTTCGACGAACCGAACCGAACTCGAACACTACGGGGGTGGCTCAACACTAGAGATGAGCGTTGTTCTACTCGAACTGTTCGCCAATCTCAAATTCTAGCTGTTTTGGGCGGTGTTCGAGCCGTTCGGCGAACACGAACGATTTGAGAAAAATTCGGCTGTTCGAGGTTATGTTCGATAACTGTTCGTGCACCAAAATCATAACTGGATTTTTTCTCAGTAATGATGAAAATTAATGTTAATACGCAGTTTGAGTGTACAGCGGGGTGGGGGGAGGGGCAGGGGATGGATCTCTGCAGGAATAATGAAGATCTCCATTTTTTTTTCTCTTTCCCGCATTTACAGTGGGGAGGTGCAATCTGTCAGCCTATCAGCAGCGCACACATGCAGCGAAGTGCTTTTTTTCACACAAGCAAGGGCATGTGTCATTGGCAGTGTATGTCACATGTCCTTGCCCTATAAGACCAAGCCATTTTCCCCGTCGCCACCATTTTCTCACTGCTGCAGCTGCGTGTTAGACGGCACCGCTGTTGCTGTGTGCGCTATACCTTGTTAATTTCAAGCCAATTTTCGCACAAATCTACAGATAGCTTGGGAGTAGGGAATAGTTGTGATTGCAGTCCTTTTAAGGACTAGGTTACAGCATTTCCTACGACTTTTATCAGGCAGGTCTGTGCTCTTAAATAGATAGATTGTGGGAGTAAAGACTAAATGTAATTGGAGTCCTTTTCGGGACTAGGTTACATCAGTTCCTATCAGTTTTTGCCAGGCAGGTCTGTGCCAGTGCTGAGCAAGTTTTTTTCACAGCATTTGGCTGAATCTAGCAAAGCTAATCCTTTTTGGCCTATTGCAGAGTGTGTTAGTCAGTGGAGTAGCCTATCTGTGTTGCAAGATATACCACCTGTGTATAGAATGCCAATTTTTTTACTGCACCTAGTGAAGTAAAATCTTTTGGGCATAGCATCATTCTATTAGTCCATCTATACTGACCTCCATCAGGTTGCAAATTGAATATAATTTTTTTCTGCATCTAGCTCTGAAAAAATATTTGGCCTTCTAGCAGTGTGTGGGACTTTCTCTATTAGTCCATCTATACTGACTTCCATCAGGTTGCAAACTGAATATATTTTTTTCTGCATCTACCTCTGAAAAAATATTGGGCTTGTAGCTGTGTGTGGGACTTGTTCTATTAACCGATCTATACAGACCTCCATCAGGTTGCAAACTGAATATAATTTTTTTCTGCATCTACCTCTGAAAAAATATTTGGGCTTCTAGCTGTGTGTGGGACTTGTCCTATTACTCCATCTATACTGACCTCCATCAGGTTGCAAACTGAATATATTTTTTTCTGCATCTACCTCTGAAAAAATATTGGGCTTCTAGCTGTGTGTGGGACTTGTTCTATTAATCCATCTATACAGACCTCCATCAGGTTGCAAACTGAATATAATTTTTTTCTGCATCTAGCTCTGAAAAAATATTTGGCCTTCTAGCAGTGTGTGGGACTTTCTCTATTAGTCCATCTATACTGACCTCCATCAGGTTGCAAATTAAAAATAATTTTTATCTGCATCTAGCACTGAAAAAATATTTGGGCTTCTAGCTGTGTGTGGGACTTGTTCTATTACTCCATCTATACTGACCTCCATCAGGTTGCAAATTGAATATAATTTTTTTCCGCATCTACCTCTGAAAAAATATTGGGCTTCTAGCTGTGTGTGGGACTTGTTGTATTAGTCCATCTACACTGACCTCCATCAGGTTGCAAACTGAATATATTTTTTTCTGCATCTAACTCTGAAAAAATATTGGGCTTCTAGCTGTGTGTGGGACTTGTTCTAGTAATCCATCTATACAGACCTCCATCAGGTTGCAAACTGAATATAATTTTTTTCTGCATCTAGCTCTGAAAAAATATTTGGCCTTCTAGCAGTGTGTGGGACTTTCTCTATTAGTCCATCTATACTGACCTCCATCTGGTTGCAAATTAAAAATAATTTTTATCTGCATCTAGCTCTGAAAAAATATTTGGGCTTCTAGCTGTGTGTGGAACTTGTTCTATTACTCCATCTATACTGACCTCCATCACGTTTCAAATTGAATAAAAAAAATTTTCTGCATCTAGCTCTGAAAAGATATTGGGCTTCTAGCTGTGTGTGGGACTTTTTGTATTAGTCCATCTATACTGACCTCCATCAGGTGGCAAACTGAATATATTTTTTTCTGCATCTAGCTCTGAAAAAATATTTGGCCTTCTAGCAGTGTGTGGGACTATCTCTATTAGTCCATCTATACTGACCTCCATCAGGTTGCAAACTGAATATAATTTTTTTCTGCATCTAGCTCTGAAAAAATATTTGGCCTTCTAGCAGTGTGTGGGACTTTCTCTATTAGTCCATCTATACTGACCTCCATCAGGTTGCAAACTGAATATAATTTTTTTCTGCATCTAGCTCTGAAAAAATATTTGGCCTTCTAGCAGTGTGTGGGACTTTCTCTATTAGTCCATCTATACTGACCTCCATCAGGTTGCAAACTGAATATAATTTTTTTTCTGCATCTAGCTCTGAAAAAATATTTGGCCTTCTAGCAGTGTGTGGGACTTTCTCTATTACTCCATCTATACTGACCTCCATCAGGTTGCAAACTGAATATAATTTTTTTCTGCATCTAGCTCTGAAAAAATATTTGGCCTTCTAGCAGTGTGTGGGACTTTCTCTATTAGTCCATCTATACTGACCTCCATCAGGTTGCAAATTAAAAATAATTTTTATCTGCATCTAGCTCTGAAAAAATATTTGGGCTTCTAGCTGTGTGTGGGACTTGTTCTATTACTCCATCTATACTGACCTCCATCAGGTTGCAAATTGAATATAATTTTTTTCTGCATCTAGCTCTGAAAAAAAATTGGGCTTCAAGCTGTGTGTGGGACTTGTTGTATTAGTCCATCTATACTGACCTCCATCAGGTTGCAAACTGAATATATTTTTTTCTGCATCTACCTCTGAAAAAATATTGGGCTTCTAGCTGTGTGTGGGACTTGTTCTATTAATCCATCTATACAGACCTCCATCAAGTTGCAAACTGAATATAATTTTTTTCTGCATCTAGCTCTGAAAAAATATTTGGCCTTCTAGCAGTGTGTGGGACTTTCTCTATTACTCCATCTATACTGACCTCCATTAGGTTGCAAATTAAAAATAATTTTTATCTGCATCTACCTCTGAAAAAATATTGGGCTTCTAGCTGTGTGTGGGACTTGTTCTATTACTCCATCCATACTGACCTCCATCAGGTTGCAAATTGAATATAATTTTTTTCTGCATCTAGCTCTGAAAAAATATTGGGCTTCTAGCTGTGTGTGGGACTTGTTGTATTAGTCCATCTATACTGACCTCCATCAGGTTGCAAACTGAATATATTTTTTTCTGCATCTACCTCTGAAAAAATATTGGGATTCTAGCTGTGTGTGGGACTTGTTCTATTAATCCATCTATACAGACCTCCATCAGGTTGCAAACTGAATATAATTTTTTTCTGCATCTAGCTCTGAAAAAATATTTGGCCTTCTAGCAGTGTGTGGGACTTTCTCTATTAATCCATCTATACTGACCTCCATCAGGTTGCAAATTAAAAATAATTTTTATCTGCATCTAGCTCTGAAAAAATATTTGGGCTTCTAGCTGTGTGTGGGACTTGTTCTTTTACTCCAACTATACTGACCTCCATCAGGTTGCAAATTGAATATAATTTTTTTCTGGATCTAGCTCTGAAAAAATATTGGGCTTCTAGCTGTGTGTGGGACTTGTTGTATTAGTCCATCTATACTGACCTCCATCAGGTTGCAAACTGAATATATTTTTTTCTGCATCTACCTCTGAAAAAATATTTGGCCTTGTAGCAGTGTGTGGGACTTGTTCTATTAGTCCACCTATACTGACCTCCATCAGGTTGCAAATTCAAAATAATTTTTTGTCTGCATCTAGCTCTGAAAAAATATTTGGCCTTCTAGCAGTGTGTGGGACTTTCTCTATTAGTCCATCTATACTGACCTCCATCAGGTTGCAAACTGAATATTTTTTTTTCTGCATCTACCTCTGAAAAAATATTTGGGCTTCTAGCTGTGTGTGGGACTTGTTCTATTAGTACATCTATACTGACCTCCATCAGGTTGCAAATTGAATATAATTTTTTTCTGCATCTAACACAGCCAATAGTTTTGGCCTAGTACCACAGTTTGGCCACTCAGCTCTGCTCGGTTCCCATCCATTGTTTTTTTGTGCAAACAACTCCAGAGTTGTGAATTAGTTAACCACCAAAATGAGTGGGAAAAGACCTGCTGCTGGTGGAAAGGGGAATAGGCGTGTTGGGAAGGGGAAAAAAGGTTGTGTCCGTGGGGTAGGTGTTAAAGCAACAGTAACATCTGCAGAAGAAAGACCATCTTCCAGCGAAACTAAAATGTCTACTTCTTTTAGCGGACAATGTGATAAGATCCCTTTCTTACGGCCACGCCAATCGCTACAAATTCCAGATGAGGCACAAAAACAGCAGGTGCTTCAACGGATATCAAGTGCTCCTTTAAGTGGGCTCTCCTCCACATCAACTTCAACATCACAAATACTCCAGTCCGCAAAGGTGTCACCCCAATCGCACTTGCTTCCTCACAGCTCCCAAATCTCCAGCTGCCCGTCTGAGTATGAGGTAGAACAGATGGTTGAGTCTGCAGAGCTGTTTACTCATACTATAGCCTGGGAATCAGAGGTCGACTCCAGCGCTTCTGTGAATCCAGACGAGGAAATGATCTGCACTGATGCCCAGAATCTTTATGAGTCGGATCCAGGACCAGACGCAGAAGGTTCTGACCATAATGTAGACCCTCATTCCCAAACTGTAACTCCTGTTGGTGGAGACAATGAGGAAGACGATGATGAGACTCAAATACCTGATTGGAGCGACAACTTTAGTTTTTTGTCCGTGCAGGAACAGGTTGGCTCTGAGGACGACGGGTGTTTTAACGCACAGGGTGATGATGATGAGGTTGGAGTTCCCACTTACTGTCAACCCACAGTCAGCCAAGAGATGAGGTCAGCAGAGGAGGTGGAGGAAGATGCTAGTGACGACGAGGTCAGGTTGCGCCTTCCTGGACAGAGACGTAGTACTGGAAGCACGTCAACAACTGCATCCTCAAACACAACTCTGCTTCTCACCACAAGTCATGTTGGCTCTTCAGGTCGCATGGGTGCTAAGCCTTGCATAGCCTGGGCATTTTTTCAGATCGATAAAGATGACCCAACTCGTGTTATCTGTAACATTTGTCAGCAAAAGCTAAGTAGAGGCCAAAAAATACATAGTTTGAGTACTTCATGCATGAACCGGCACATGGACATGAAGCATAAGTTGCAGTGGGAAGCTCAGTGTGCTACAATGCGGCCTAGCCGGCCGGGCCAACCACCGTCTGCCATATCTTGTGCATCCGCGGCCTCTTCATCCTCTGTGACTGGGGGGACAGCAGTCACACCTGTTTTTGGGCGCAGACCTGCCACCTCTTTACCCGCAACAGCCAGCGTGATTGGCAGGTCATCATTTTCTTTGGAGGTGGTAACACCAGCTGGTGTTGAGCGCTGTCCGACATCGATAGCACCACCTTTGGATCAAGGCAACCTAACATGTCCGCCTGCATCTTCCTCACAGACCGGCAGTTTGCCGGGGACACCCTTATCAACCCCGTCTAAGCACAATAGCCAGCCCTCGGTCCCTCAGATGTGGACAAGTAAAAGACCATTTCCTCCTAGCCATGAGAAAGCTAAGAGGTTGAATTTCACCATCTGCAAGCTCTTGGCTACAGAAATGCTGCCTTTCCGCCTGGTGGACACAGAGGATTTTCGAGACCTTATGTCCATCGCAGTGCCCCAGTACCAGATGCCCAGTCGGCACTACTTCTCAAAGAAAGGTGTGCCTGCTCTCCACCAGCATGTCGCACACAACATCACCGCTTCTTTGAGAAACTCTGTGTGTGACAGGGTGCATTTCACCACAGACACTTGGACGAGTAGGCATGGACAGGGGCGTTACATGTCGCTGACTGGGCACTGGGTAACTATGGTGACAGCAGGACAAGGGGCTGCTGTCCAAGTCTTGCCGTCCCCACGAGTTGTGCGTCAATCCTCTTTATGTCAAAGTTCCTCCACTGCTTCTGCCTCCTCAACCTCCTCTCGGTCTTCCACCTGCACCCAAAGCCTGTCTGGTCATGCCACAAGCTTTCTAACTGCACAGAAGGGATCCTGCACACCTCCTTACTATGCTGGCAGTAGGGCTCAACGTCATCAGGCGGTTTTTACTTTGAAATGTCTGGGAAATGTGAGTCACACAGCTGAGGAGTTGTGGTCAGCTCTGGAGAACCAATTTAATGAATGTTGTCTCCACTAGACCTGAAACCAGGGAAGGCCGTGTGCGACAATGCTGCAAACCTGGGTGCGGCCCTTCGCCGGGGCAATGTCACACACGTGCCTTGTATGGCTCACGTGTTGAACCTGGCTGTCCAGCAATTTTTAGCCCACTATCCCAGACTAGATGGCCTTCTGCAGAGGGCACGGTCGCTGTGTGCTCACTTCCGCCGTTCGCATCCCGTAGCTCAGCGACTTACATCTCTACAGAAGTCGTTGGGCCTGCCACTTCACCGGCTAAAATGCGATGTGCCTACCCGGTGGAATTCAACTCTGCACATGTTGCAGCGACTGTGGCAACACTGACAAGCCCTGGTGCAATACGTTCTGACGTATAGCCTGGGCCAACGAGATCCAGACGTGGGGCAAATCACTCTGGAGGAGTGGTCTCAGATCAGGGACCTATGCACCCTTCTGCACAGTTTTGAAATGGCGACGAAGATGTTTAGTGCTGACGATGCCATTATCAGCATGACTATTCCGGTGATTTACATGCTGGAGCACATGTTAAACAGAATTCGGAGTCAGGTGGTAGCACAAGAGGAGGTGGAGGAAGTAGAGGAGGAGGAGTTGTATGCGGAAGGGCTAACATCTGCAAGGTCCAGACGGTCGGCAGCACCAAGGCGGCAGGCATGTGAGGGTGGGGGAGATGGTTTTACCAGGGCGCAAGGTAGCAGCCAAACTAGTGAGGAAGGTGCAGGAGCCCAGGAAGAAGTGGAGGACGAACTGATGGAAGACTCATCAGATGAGGGAGACCTTGATCACATTTCTGTTGTGCGAGGTTGGGGGGAGAGGACAGAGGAAGGAAGCATGATTGTTACCTCGCCACCAACACAACAGGGACTTGGTGCTCCTGGATGCGCAACACACATGAGTGCCTTCTTGCTGCACTACCTGCAACATGACCCTCGAATTGGGAGAATTAGAAATAATCCAGACTACTGGGTTGCCACACTGTTAGATCCCCGGTACAAAAGTAAATTTGCAGAAATTATTCCTGGCATAGAAAGGGATGCACGCATGCAGGAGTATCAGCAGAGACTGTTGCAGAATCTTACATGTGCTTTTCCACAAAACACCAGTGGTGCACGTAGTGAATCTCACAGTTCCAACTTGCCAACCATGGGACCGTCAAGTGTTCAGCACTCAAACCATAACAGAACCACAGTATCTGCTGGTAACATCAATTTTGCGCAATCATTTCACCACTTTTTTAGCCCATCCTTTGCAAGGCCACAGGAGACAAGAAGTCTGACACATAGTCAACGCCTAGAGACGATGGTACAGGAGTATCTCCAAGTGAACATTGAAGCCATGACTGTGTCACTGGACCCTTGCTCTTTTTGAGCTTCCAATCTGGATAAATGGCCGGAGCTAGCCACTTACGCCTTGGAGATCTTGTCATGCCCCGCAGCCAGCGTTCTGTCTGAACGTGTGTTCAGCGCTGCTGGTGGTGTGCTGACAGATAAGCGCACGCGGCTCTCCACTGATAATGTAGACAGACTCACGTTCATAAAGATGAACAAATCATGGATCCGAAACGACTTTTCTACCCCTGTGTCATCCTGGGGAGAGTAAAAGATGGATGATTGGTTAAAATCACCCTACCAAACGTTTTAAGCTTTCAAATTACTAATCATGTTTATCTGTATCTTGGCTGGAAAATAATTTGGGCTTTGTAGCAGTGTGCAGCACTGATTCTATTAGGCCATCTATAATAAGCTCCACCAGATTTAAAATTACTAATCATGTTTATCTGTATCTTGGCTGGAAAATAATTTGGGCTTTGTAGCAGTGTGCAGCACTGATCCTAGTAGGCCATCTATACTAAGCTCCACCAGATTTAAAATTAATAATAATTTTTAGCTGCATCTAGCCCGGAAAATAATTTTGGGGCTCCGAGATGCGCAAGACACATAAGTGCCTTCTTGCTGCACTACCTGCAACATGACCCTCATATTGTCAGAATTCGAAGTAATCATGACTACTGGGTTGCCACACTCTTAGATCCGCCAAACTTTTCGATCAACCTTTTCATTTTAATAAAGACCAAAAAAATGGTCATTTTTGAAATTCTAAGCATTAGCAGGTTATTAGAAACTGAAATCAAACAGTTTTCAACTCAAAACTTTATTCTAGGTGATGTTACATTTTCACATAGGACCCCTTGTTCGAAAGGAGCTTCTGAACTCTCTCGTCCATTGAATTTGTCAGGTTTTGGATGGTTTCTGCTTCAATTGTTTTGCATGAGGACAGAATACCCTCCCAGAGCTGTTGTTAAGATGTGAACTGCCTCCCTCCATCATAGACACTCCTTTTGATGATGCTCCAGAGGTTCTGAATGGGGTAGAGGTCAGGGGAGCATGGGGGTCACACCATAAGTTTGTCCCCTTTTATGCCCAAATCAGCCAGAGATGCAGATGTTTTATGTGCAGCATGAGATGGTGCATTATCATGCAAAAAAATGATCTTGCTGTGAAATACACGGTTCTTCTTCTTGAACCATGGCAGGAAGTGCTGTTTGAGAAAATCCACATACATTATGGAGTTCATCTTTAGCGCCTTCAGGGATCCTAAAGGGGCCGACAATCTCTCTCCCCATGATTCCAGCCCAAAACATTACTCCACCTCCTCCTTGTTGGCGCTGTAGCCGTGTTTGCGTGGGGTGTCCATCAACCAGCCATCCTCCACTCCATCCATCTGGACCATCGAGCGCTGCACGGCACTCATCCGTGAACAAAACAGTTTTGAAATCAGTCTTCATGTAATGTTTGGCCCACTGGAGCCGTTTCTGCTTGTGTGAAGTGGATAGAGGAGGTCGACAGGATGGCGTATGCACAGCTGCAAACCTCTGAAGGACCCTGCATCTTGTTGTTCGGGGGACGTTGGAGGCACCAGCAGCTTCAAAAACTTGTCTGCTGCTATGACAAGGCTTTTTTGCCGCTGCTCTTTTAACCTGACGTAATTGCTTGTAGGAAAGAGTCCTCAATTTGCCCTTATCAGCACGCACACGTGTGTACTGTGAATCAGCTACATACTTCTTGATTGCCAAGACACTTCATCCTGATCATCGCACAATGTTGATTGTAGTCATGCCTTGACCTAAACACTCCACAATTTGTTGCTTCTCAGCAGCCGACACATCCTTTTTCTTTCCCATTTTGGCAGAAAATGTAGGCTGCTTAATAATGTGAGACAGCCTTCTTAAGTAGTCTTGCCTTTCATTGGACACACCTGCCAAACTAATTAGCACAGGTGTCTGCAATTGCTTACAGTGATATAAAGAGCCCTGACACACATCACCATCAATGAGTTTAACTGACAAACAAACAAATTCTTCCCTTATCACTCCTAAACACTTTTTGCATAATAATTTGGAACACAGTGTACATGTGCTTTTCCACAAAACACCAGTGGTTCACGTAGTGAATCTTACAGCTCTAACTTGCCAACCGTGGTCTGTATGGAGTTGTTCAATAAAGGGCCCAAAATTAAGATAACATAGATGTGAGAGGTCTCTATGAATAGGAATTCCTAAGTATTTGATACCCTGTGAGGGCCAGGCAAAGGGAAAGTTGGACTGGATGGAATACTATATGGATTTGGGGAGGGAGACATCGAGGGCCTCAGACTTCGCTGCATTGATTTTAAAATTTGACCATGTAACAAAGTGATCTATTTCAGCCATAACAGCATGGATGGATATATGTGATTGAGTGATATATACTAGGACATCATCAGCAAATAGAGAGCACTTGTACTCGGTGCCTCCCACCTCAATCCACCTAATATTGGGGTTATGGCGAATTGAGGAGAACAGGTGCTCCGTCACTAGGATGTATAAGAGAGGGGACAGAGAACATCCCTGCCTTGTCCCATTGGTGATTGTGAAAGGTGATGAAAATGTTCTGACGCGCCCCCTGGGCCTTGGGACACCCGGAGCCGGACCCTTTTTGGTGGATGCTGGTGGTTGTAGTCTCCGTGGCGGCGAACCGGTTCCGTGGCTCAGGGCGGTCAAACCAGTGGCGGAACTATTTATGTGGTTTTGATGTTTAAATGTCCGACTACGCCACCCGTGGATTGCGGTCAGAGTGAACCGCCGTGAAAGGCCTTTGTCTGGCCTTTCTTACCAACCCTTCTGTCCGGCTGCCTCGGGCCTCCTCTTGGTAAACTTGGCGCCAGTTTCCCTGACCCTATGAGGTGCCTTCCTAGCGGGTGTAGCGAGGGGCTGCGCCACATAAAATGTCACAGCCTCCGGTTTCTAGCTGAGGGTCGTTTCCTGCCTCCACTAGTTTCGGGGACCGGTCTCCCCCTTTGGCCTGACCCCTCCACGCAGGTGGATTCGGGCGTGCGGTGGCGACTCGCCCGTCCACACCCCTCGGATCCCTTCATTCCTCATTCCTGGAGCCTTCTCCGCTCCTCTTCCTTCCTTCTCCCTCTTCCAGGCCTGGGCCTCTGTTACTAGGCCCGCCTCCGGAGCAGAGCTCATGCAGAGCCCCTGCTCCCTGCCACTTCTGCTCAGACTTCTCTGCACTGAACTAAGATGGTGCCCACCTTTTATACTCCCTTCTCAATGCACCCAGGAACTTATTCCTCCCTACTCCTGCACTACAGGGTTCCCCTTCCTCAGTGTTCCCTCCCCCCACTCCAGCCAGGGACAGGGACTGTCGTGCCCATCTCAGGGGCATATTGGTCGCCCTGCCCCACGGCAATGTGGTTTAATGCATGCAGGTGTCGGGTCCTGATCCACACTCCATCCTTACCTGAGAGTGAGATATCACACCTCTGGGTGAGGTGCAATACCTCTGTAGCAACCGAGCCCTCAGGGTAATACAGTTCCATTTATCTTCAGCCTATGTGACGTATTGCGATACAGGGCCGTGATTTTGGCTATAAAAGGGTCTCCTAGACCCCTACCCCAAGCTTTTTAAGAGAATCATATATGGCGTGCCAGGCGACTCTATGGAATGCTTTCTCAGCATCCAACGAGAGTATCTAATTACAAATTTTTAACTGCATCTAGCCCAGGAAATACTTTGTGCCTAGTAGCAGTGTCTGCTAGTCAGCGGATTATCCCGGCTGTTAAGCAAGCTACACCACCTGTAGTTTGGACACTTAATTTTTTCAAAGGAAATGCTTCGGGACCACGGGATACTCAGTGAAGAGCATCAGGAGGCACCCCAAGGCATAGGGGCTGGGACTGGCAGTAGGATGCCTTGCGGTAGACAGCCGAGCTCGATCCTTATAAAAGCTTTTAAACTGCAGCAGCTTTAGTGGACGCTACTGGAGCTGGAATTACGCGGCTGCTGGCATGAGACTTGCCCTCCAATAGATCCTTGTAAATGGATTTAAAGTGTATTCATTCAAATTAGAGAGACAATTTAAATTAAAAAGCTTAGAGCTGCCTCCACCACAGGGGGGCTCGCTCGACCCACCAGCGGACAGGCACCAGTATTGGGAGAGGGGGGCTGGCCGTCAGGGTTCACCGCGGCTCTGGCACAAACCCGGCGACACGGAGGTGGCACGGGCAGGAGCAGACTGAACGTGTCGGCTTCTCACTTTTTGGATTTTAGAAGGGCATGACATGCCTATATCTGTGTCTCCCCCTCCTTTTACTCCTCCACCTCTTTTCTTTTCGCATGACTATATGTACTTGTCACTTTTCCATGTGTTAGTTGTGTCTTCAGAGCAGTTTGTCAGCTTTTGGACACCTTTGAAGGTGTTTTCTATGTGTTTCTATGTGTTTTTGTTTGCCTGCCATTGGTTTTAACGGTGTTCGAAGGTGTTCGACGAACAGTTCGACGAACAGTTCGGCGAACACACGGGTGTTCGACGAACCAAACCGAACTCGAACACTACGGGGGTGGCTCAACACTACTCAACACTAGTAAGGACCTTCTGGTTGTTTTCCTGCATAAACTTCCAGGTTGTAAGTGTAGGTCTTACTGGTATCAACAAGGGCATACATTTTTATTCCATATTTGTTAGGCTTTGATGGAATATATTGACGAAAGGCACATTTACCGCGAAAACCAGGGAGCATTTCATCAATAGTGAGATTCTCCCCGGGGCAATAGCTTTTTTTACAGTTTTCAACAAATTTTTGGAATATATCACGAATTGGAGCAAGTCGGTCATGTGTTTTACGTTTGGTTCGGGTAGTTCTGTCGTCAAACCGAAGGCAACGAATTAGAAGCTTGAATCTGTTTATGGACATAACAAGGCCAAATTTTTCAACTCCATCCCCATCTTTACTCCAAAGTTCCTCCAAACTTTGTCTATTTGCCCTATAAGCTCCTGCAAGGTATAATAATCCAAAAAAAGCATGCAGTTCTATTTCATCTGTGGCCTTGATGGTTCTGTTGCAGATGAACTTGTCCTTTATAATGTCTATATATTGGTTGGTATATGTGACAATAGTGTCCAGAATGTCATCTGTGAATAAACTATTCCAGCATTCAACTGCAGTTTTTGCATTACTTGCAGTTCCTATAACTGCAGGAAGGTGAGTAATAATGTTTTGAGGTTCCCTACGTTTTTTCTGGAGTGGCTTCTTGTTCCATTGGTTTTTTTTATCTTTTCCCATATAATAAGATTCTACATCTTCATCCTCATCACTGTCACCATCTTGCTCTGTTTCAGAAATCACTTCACATACTTCCAGCTCATCATGAGAATCAATCTCACTTTCCTCTCCTAAATCCTCATTCAGTGTGGGGTCTGCATCATCTAACAGCATGTTTGTTACTTCCTCAATATCAAGGTTTTTTGATAAATTGTACATTTTCCTCTCCATTTCAGCAGATAATCTGAAGCAAGAGAAGGAATATGTGTTAGGGAACTACTGTATATGCCTGAGCAGCACACTTTCTTTTTTAATCTGCCTTATTTCTATGAAATATCCTCACACTTTGTGCTATACATTCATAAAACAAGCTAAATAAACAATTGTGATGAATAAAAACATAAAATACCAACCTTATTGAGTGTGACGTGTTCACATACAATGAGCCTGAGAGATTAGCGCAGTTATATCTGTCCTCCTGAAGCTCTGCAATCCAACTGTGGTATGAGGTTTCACAGAGCTGCTACAGACAAGAGACTACCTGGAGGGAGGGGATTCCTCACAATCTGGTGAGGAAGGAGAAATGAAAGTAAAAGAGATGTGCCTGTCAGACCTATTGTATGTGACGGAGGGTTAAATACATGCTCTCATTATACCAGTAAATACAATTATGTCTGTTAATATGGCCAGATAATTTGAAAGAAGCTTCATCACTCCACATAATGTTATCTTAAATTACTGGATTTTCTTCAATTTCGCTAAGCATAATCTCACTAAATTACAGCCGCCTGTCTGGATCATCCTCCAATAAACCATGAATTAGACGTGGATGATAAGCTTTCCACCCAATAGATTTCAGAATTCACATGATAGAAGCTCGTTAAATTCCCAATTCCAAAGAGGCTCTTCTGGTGGACTTGTGAGGAATGAAAAGTGGAATCTGATTGGTTGCTAAGGGCAACTGAGCCAGTTTCACTTTACACCATGTTTGATAAATACATTCATAACCTTATTACACTTTCTGAACACCTACTTTTGGACCACCCTGTATATACATATGCCTCTGGTGCCCTCTCTAAGCACTATGGTAGAATGCTATAATAATGGAACTCATGTAAGAGTTAAAATGGATTGTACATTATCAATGTAAGTTTTTCTTGTATTATATACAATAAATATCATTAATTACTGCCATTTCTACACCACATGATAGAGGTGTCAATCTGACTCTTCTACTATTATAATCATTTTGTATGTGATAATTAACAAACTAATTGTAACCCTTGGTTCTAATGATGCTTTACAACAGCCTCCTTCAAAAGAACACATTTTAAAACATAGCATTTCTTATCTACATATATGCATATACAGTACAGACCAAAAGTTTGGACACACCTTCTCATTTAAAGATTTTTCAGTATTTTCATGACTATGAAAATTGTATATTCACACTGAAGGCATCAAAATTATGAATTAACACAAGTGGAATTACATACTTAACACAAAAGTGTGAAACAACGGAAAATATGTCTTATTTTCTAGGTTCTTCAAAGTAGCCACCTTTTGCTTTGATGACTGCTTTGCACACTCTTAGCATTCTCTTTATGAGCTTCAAGAGGTAGTCACCGGAAATGGTTTTCACTTCACAGGTGTGCACTGTCAGGTTTAATAAGTGGGATTTCTTGCCTTATAAATGGGGTTGGGACCATCAATTGTGTTGTGCAGAAGTCTGGTGGATACACAGCTGATAAGCCTACTGAATAGACTGTTAGAATTTGTATTATGGCAAGAAAAAAGGAGCTAAGTAAAGAAAAAAGAGTGGCCATCATTACTTTTAGAAATGAAGGTCAGTCAGTGCGAAAAATTGGGAAAACTTTGAAAGTGTCCCCAAGTGCAGTTGCAAAAACCATCAAACGCTACAAAGAAACTGGCTCACATGAGGACCGCCCCAGGAAAGGAAGACCAAGGGTCACCTCTGCTTCTGAGGATAAGTTTATCCGAGTCACCAGTCTCAGAAATCGAAGGTTAATAGCAGCTCAGATTAGAGACCAGGTCAATGCCACACAGAGTTCTAGCAGCAGACACATCTCTTCAACAACTGTTAAGAGGAGACTTTGTGCAGCAGGCCTTCATGGTAAAATAGCTGCTAGGAAACCACTGCTAAAGACAGGCAACAAGCAGAAGTGTCAAGTTTGGGCTAAAGAACACAAGGAATGGACATTAAACCAGTGGAAATCTGTGCTTTGGTCTGATGAGTCCAAATTTGAGATCTTTGGTTCCAACCACCATGTCTTTGTGCGACGCAGAAAAGGTGAACGGATGAACGGATGGACTCTGCATGCCTGGTTCCCACCGTGAAGCATGGAGGAGGAGGTGTGATGGTGTGGGGGTGCTTTGCTGGTGACACTGTTGGGGATTTATTCAAAATTGAAGGCATACTGTACCAGCATGGCTACCACAGCATCTTGCAGCAGCATGCTATTCCATCCGGTTTGCGTTTAGTTGGACCATCATTTATTTTTCAACAGGACAATGACTCCAAACACACCTCCAGGCTGTGAAAGGGCTATTTGACCAAGAAGGAGAGTGATGGGGTGCTACGCCAGATGACCTGGCCTCCACAGTCACCAGACCTGAACCCAATCGAGATGGTTTGGGGACCGCAGAGTGAAGGCAAAAGGGCCAACAAGTGCTAAGAATCTCTGGGAACTCCTTCAAGATTGTTGGAAGACCATTTCCGGTGACTACCTCTTGAAGCTCATCAAGAGAATGCCAAGAGTGTGAAAAGCAGTCATCAAAGCAAAAGGTGGCTACTTTGAAGACCCTAGAATATAAGACATGTTTTCAATTGTTTCACACTTTTTGTTAAGTATATAATTCCACATGTGTTAATTCATAGTTTTGATGCCTTTAGTGTGAATGTACAATTTTCAAACTCATGAAAATACAGAAAAATCTTTAAATGAGAAGGTGTGTCCAAACTTTTGGTCTGTACTGTATATATATATATATATATATAGATATCTATATATATATATATACACACACACACATATATATATACATATACATTATGTAGATAAGAAATGCAATGTTTAAAATGTCTTCTTTTGAAGGAGGCTGTTGTAAAGCATCATTAGAACCAAGGGTTAAAATTAGTTTGTTAATTATCACATACAAAATGATTATAATAGTAGAGGAGTCTGATTGACACTTCTATCATGTGGTGTAGAAATGTCAGTAATTAATGATATTTATTGAATATAATACAAGAAAAACTTACATTTATAATATACAATCCATTTTAACTATTACATGAGTTCCATTATTATAGCATTCTACCGTTGGGCTTAGAGAGGGAAATAGAGGAGCATGTAAACATCTCCAGCCTGAGCAGTAGTAGGTGAGGTTTGTCATGGGTAAATTAGCCTAAGTGTGTAAGAAAACGAACATTACAAGGGTGAGGTTTGATACCACACAAGGGAGTGTATAAGCTTATTTCTGACTGTAAAGCGTACATCCAACTGTGAGGGGTAAAGAATACAGATGAGCGAACTTGTTTGAAAAGTGTTCGCCAATCTCAAAGTTGGCACGAACATTGAACATTCGGATTTGTGTTCGGATTCTCAAACATTTTCCTCAAAATTCAGCCATAGTTGGGTAAATGATCGAGTTTCCATTAATGCTTTTGTTAGGACTTTGACTAGGAAAGTGGTGCTGTATGATGAGCGGGGAGGACATGATTGATGAGGGGAGGGGGTGGGGAGAGGTCAGAGTAACTGCAGACTGTTACTCTTTTTGTTTTTTTAACTTAATGTGTGGAGATTCTGGCAGCCAATCAGGGTGCAGAAACCATCCACAACATTCAGACGCAAGGGCTTGCGTCATTTGCTGCTGAAGTCACATGTCACCCTCCATATAAAAAGCGGACATGTGGCTTCGGCGCCATTTTGTCAGTAGTCAGATAGTTAGCGAGGCAGGTTTATTATCAGCTAGTTCAGATAGATAGGATCCTATGTCATATCGACCTTCCAGCATATCAATCCTTTCTGCCAATTGTGTGGTCCCACCACCAGTCCACGAAGCACCATCACCAAATGGAAGGAGCAAAAAAATGCACACCTTCCTCAAGCTCTCATATGAGAGCAAAAAAGGCTTTGCAGTCCCCGGCTAATTTAAAATCACCTGTGCCAAATGGAAGGAGTGCTGGTGCAAGAAAGGGAAAAAATATGCAATGTAAAAAAAAAGAGCATGGACCACACCTCCAAAAAAAATCATACATTGATCTAATGCCTCTCAGCTAAAATATATATAACTGAACATGAGGTTCTTAGTTTAGCATTCTGATCAGACTATATGAAGCCCACTGCCAAGTCACGGCAAACCTCTTAGTGGGTGACATAACGTAATTATACTATTTGTTCTCTCGGTCGATTGATGCAGTTTTTCCTGGTGTATGCCCCTAATTTGAACTGTTTTTGGCAGCTTTTGCCCCCCCCCCTGAAGGTTGTTGTCTATGCATTTAGTTTTGCCTCACATTGAATTAAATGGGGTTCAGATATGTTCGACGAACTGTTCGACAAACTGTTCGGCGCACAATGGGAAGTTCGCCGATCCGAACCGAACCTTGAAAAATTTGCTCATCTTTAGTGAAGAAATATCTGGCTATGAAGTTGAGTAGTAGGCACACCAAAGGAATCTGTAAGGTGATACATGCGTTCGAAGATAAGCACAATTCCACAGATGATTTAGAGGCTATTGAATGTGGGTGAGGGACTTTGACACAGTAACTATGAATGGTAAGTTGCAAGTGTACAAGCGACTGCAGAAAATTCCTACTAAAGAAAGTTGACCGTGACTGCAGTTTTGAACAGTACTCAAAGAATATGTGTTTTGATGTCGAGTAAAGTGACCTAGAAACTGTACTTGTCAATTATCTATCTCTATTCAAGGGAATTCTTTTGCCTCATGTGAGACTGTTGAAACCATCAAGCTAGTTTCCTCAAATTAGACTATATACCACCAAGCTCATTACCCTCCTTGGGAATAAAGTTCTTCAACTGACTACTGGATACATGTGAATCATTCCACAGTGAGGAACTACTCTACTACCAGGGGCCACTGTATATTATTGTTAATGGAGTACATCATTCTACATGTGTTTTTCTTAAAGGAATATGCAGAACAACAAAATAAAAGACTTTTAAAACAAATATTTTTACTTGATTATTAAAAAATGGCAAAATTCTTCCAATGAAAAATATTAAGGAGTCAATATGGCACTGCAGTAAAAACAAACATGATTCAGTCATGAAAATCCCTGTATTGGTTCAAGAAAAGTCTGCATCTCTGATGTACGTTGTTGCATTAGTGCCTTTGGCATGGGCACCATACACATCTTGAAAAGGCATCCATCACAACTGCATTTTGTTCGGGTCCTGTTCAGGCGCCAAATTTACTGTGGTTGCAATGTGCCCACCAGAGTTGATGTGTGAGGATGGATTAGAGGTGTAAAGAATGAGCTCGGAGAATCAATACTGTAGACACACACACGTAATGTCCAGCATAAGATTCCATTTTAATTAAATGTGGATGAGGTTTATATACACCCCTGGTAGAAAGGGCTTCATGCCAACAAGCAAAAAACTGTTTTGTAGGATTCAGAGATAGTTGTGTCTAAGTGTCTGGTTCGATCCAGAATCTCAGGGACTTGGAATGCATAGGGGGAAGGTTTCTGTGTAAAAGTGCTGCATGATAGATTTTAGAGCATAAAATGGGAACGGAGAAGACAAAATGTATTCTGATTTCCCACACTTCACAGAAGAAACGTTTAGGTGATAAACAGGCCGCCTGCAGTCCAGATCTTTCACCAATAAACATTTGGCTTATTATGAAATGAAAAATCCAGCAAAGACCCAGGATTGTCAAACACGTACAACCCTACATCAAACCAGGATGGGTCAAAATTCCTCATCCAAAACTCCAGTAATTGGTCTCCTCACTTCTTATGGGCTTTGTGTAAATAAGTGTTTCCTTTGCTCATGAAATATCCATGAGCAGTACCATTCATGGTTTACATAATATAAGCTGCCCTCAGTCATGTAATCTATGGAGGCATCCAGGTTAGCTGTAACCAAAACAAAGCCTATTGTATAAAGTCCTACTTTTAGAAATATCCAAAATGGACGAGCTTAAGCAACATAATGGGTCACAATTTATCAATTATTTATTTTTTAATGTATAGTTACGCTGTGAAATGTAAAAAGCAGAGTTACACAGCTGTTCAATATCCCATAGGACACTGTCAAACCTTCACACGGGATACATTTGTCAAAAATGGCATCCCAACACAGCAGTCATACTTATTAGCTATTCTTGCAGAGTTGCAGTTTTTCCTATCAGAGAACCATCCTGAGCATTTCACAATTCTGATTTTAAGGAGTGGGAATGCCTCTCTGCTGATGTACATCTCTGGAACTTAATAAATCAGCCTATAAAATAATAAGTGTGTTTGACATTTTGCATCAGCGATAATTCTGTAATTTAGCTGAAATCTTAAAAACATTAACAGCTGGGAGGTATTTTATCCTCCTATCCACATTTCTAACCAGTGAAGACTAACAATAGGTGACATTATATCATCTGTCTTAAACAAAACTGATGACATCAAAATGGAAATGTAATGGTGGTAATGGTAAATGATTCTGTAAAAAATGTATGCAGTATCCATATAAGAGAGACCTATGGAAGGTTGGTAAATGAAAAATATATTGGTACGCTTCTTTGACATTAGTGATGAATTAAGAGAATACATTTTTCTGAGAGGCATCCTGAGAACTCATTTCATAGTGATCAGGTCAATGATTAAAGAATCAAGACTGAGGAAATAGCAATTGCACATTATAGAGTTTTTCTATTTCATGTTCCTGAGCAGCAAGCTGAGAAGTTATGTGTAACCCATTGCCTGACTTGTTGTGATAGAATATTTCCACTGATCGCTGCCTTCACAGGGTGCAGAGATTGAGTTCTCTGAACTGCACTACACAAGAAACTTTGCTTTTATAATCCTGCAGAGGGACAAACTATCCAAACCCCAATGTGAGCCTCCTGGCCTGTGCTGATAATATAAAACCCTATTGACTGGTTTTAAATTGACATTTCTATTCTTTTTGTTGGGTAGTTTAATATAGTATAGAATTATATTGATAGTGATTATCATAATTCTTAATTGTTATCACTACTATTATTAAACTATTAAAATAACTTCTCACAGCTAATGACAGAATGTGTCATAGATGTCCCCCTGTTAAATAGATAAAGGTGGCAAGACTGACAATATGAAAAAGGTCATTGCAACAAAAATGAACAAATAATGAAAATAAAATTAATGAAAGCGATTGAAAATTGTAGTTGTCATTAAATATTATATTTTGTTTCATAAAATATTTCAATAGGAAGAATAAAGTTATTAGTATTTCTCAATGGCCATTTTAAGACAGATATTGTATATACATACACTATATAGATAAATCATGCATATCTGTTTATAAGTATGTTCTACTATTAGTTATCAGCTGCCCTGTTCACAAGTAAGTACAGACTACTAAACTTTTGTAATTTCTTACTGCCATTTTTTTTAAAGGCTTACATCATTTCTCTTTATCAGCATTTTATAATTAAAGGGGTTGCTTGAGACCTAACATTTGATGAGATCATGGGGCTCTGACACCCGGCACCTGCACCGATCAGCTGATATGAGCTTCAGCAGCGGACAAACGTATTTATATGGAAAAACATAGCAGAGCCATTTTAACTTCTTCAAGTGAATTGAAGATAAAGTGCAGCACTCGACAGCATTCATATTTGCTAAAGTATGCAATGTCAGTAATTTTTAATCAGTTTTTCAGAGGTCGCAGAATTATTAATATGGCCAACAAAATATACTGCTTGAAAGTGACCTTACTTAAGTATCGGCTGGAAAATTTTCTATTTTTTATGCAATCTTTGGCCACAAGGGGCAGGAGTGACGTTTCCGTTTTGAGAATCATTGAGTGCCTCAACTAAGGTGAGCTGGACAACACCTGTTTGCACAGGTAACTTCCTATATCACCATAACATTTTCAATGTGAATAGCAATGAAAAAGTTAGTCTGCAAATTAAAGGGGGCTGTGCTAATGGAACACTTAAATTTAATATATATGAAAGTGAAATTAAGAATATTCTCCACTGTCTAGTTTATGACAAAAAAGTATATGAAGATATTGAAAATAGAGATCCAAGGATAAACTTTCTTTTATGGATACATGCCTTTAAAAAAAAAATCTAAAAGTCATTTTTTATCGAGTCTACAGCTTTTATCCTAGGACAATAATTCATAACATTGAGAGCCATATTCTATAAGGAAGAAGACATAATCCAAGTGATGAAACCATTGGGAAACTAAAAAAGAATATTTCCTAAAGCTTTTAACATCTAAGACAAGCATTACAGAAAAATAGTCTTACAGCCATACAAATTTGTGTTGATATGTGAAATACTCTATCATACATTAGCATGGGACACAGTGGGTATTTTTTTTATATTATTGTTTCCCCATTAGACATAAATTGGTCAAATAAAAAACAAGGTGTAAATGCATGCCTAAATCAATGAACCCATTGTAAAATAAAAATAAAAATGTAATACCTCTGAAAGCCACAAAACACAACTATGGGATTTTTTATGATTCCAATGTAAAAAATAATAAGAAACAAATATAGACACTACTTTTCTCTATGTGTATTATGGTACCCAAAGCAAATTGAAGCAGGTGCATTTGTTTTTTAAAAGCAAATGCTTCCATTTTTTCCCTATCAAGTAGTAAAATATTCTATTCTTCATATCTTGAGTGGATAGGAACAGATAATTGTATGTCATTGTATCAAACATTCAGGTTCCAACATTTTCAAACAAAGCGCTATTACTCTCTTATAAATATACAAAAACAAAATAATTTGTAGATATGCCAAAAATGATTTACCGAGAATAAATGGAACTAGACATCAACAACAGGTTCTTGTGGCGTTATAGTATACCTATTATTTACAGGTTACAGGTACAGTTGAAACTTGAAGTGTACATACACTATATAAAAAGATAAAGTTTTATATAGTGTATGTAAACTTCTGGTTTCAACTGTACATGGGCTTAAAGGGTTTTTGCTGCTACAAAGAGGACATACTGTAAGTCTCCACCTATCAGAAGAGTGAAACAGAACTGGGGATAGTCGTAAGTAATTGGGGACCAAATAGAGAAACCAAAATGATGCCTTTTGGGATACAGCTTGGTCCAGCAAAAGGATATTGTTAATGTTGGTGCAATATGAATTCTTTCCAAATTGTTAACAAATTAAAAATATAATGGGAGAGCAAAGATAATATTAACCAAGATCATTTCAAGGTCTTTCTATAATGGGATTATATAAGCTAAATAGGTTTGGTATTTTATAGAGCTGAGTGAATTTATTTGAGTGGAATTGAATTCTACTTGAATATACAAAAAATCCATTGTTTTAAGAATACACTGTGTTCCAAATTATTATGCAAATAATATTTTCTCAGATTTTCCCAAATTACCTATATGAATTGCAGTCATTGTAATTTTCCAGTCAAATAACTATTAGAGTACAATTGAAAGGTTTTTGTACAAACTGCCTATGATATCAGTATATTTTTAAAAAAATAAAAAACTCAAACTGCACTCAAAATGCATGTTCCAAATTATTATGCACAGCAGAGTTTTCAACCTTTTCATTTTAATAAAGAACAAAAAAATGGTCATTTTTGAAATTATAAGCATTAGCAGGTTATTACAAACTGAAATCAAACAGTTTTCAACTCAAAACTTTATTCTAGGTGATGTTACATTTGCACATAGGACCGCTTGTTCGAAAGGAGCTTTTGAACTCTCTCGTCCATTGAATTTGTCAGGTTTTGGATGGTTTCTGCTTCAATTGTTTTGCATGAGGACAGAATACCCTCCCAGAGCTGTTGCTTAGATGTGAACTGCCTCCCGCCATCATAGACACTCCTTTTGATGATGCTCCAGAGGTTCTCAATGGGGTTGAGGTCAGGGGAGCATGGGAGCCACACCATAAGTTTGTCCCCTTTTATGCCCATAGCAGCCAGAGATGCAGATGTGTTATGTGCAGCATGAGACGGGGCATTATCATGCATGAAAATGATCTTGCTCCGGAATACACAGTTCTTCTTCTTGAACCATGGAAGGAAGTGCTGTTTGAGAAACTCATCATACATTATGGAGTTCATCTTTACCCCTTCAGGGATCCTAAAAGGGCCGACAATCTCTCTCCCCATGATTCCAGCCCAAAACATTACTCCAACTCCTCCTTGTTGGCGCCGTAGCTGTGTTTGCGTGAGGTGTCCATCAACCAGCCATCCTCCACTCCATCCATCTGGACCATCGAGATCATTTCATGCATGATAATGCCCCGTCTCATGCTGCACATAACACATCTGCATCTCTGGCTGCTATGGGCATAAAAGGGGACAAACTTATGGTGTGGCACCCATGCTCCCCTGACCTCAACCCCATTCAGAACCTCTGGAGCATCATCAAAAGGAGTGTCTATGATGGCGGGAGGCAGTTCACATCTAAGCAACAGCTCTGTGAGGGTATTCTGTCCTCATGCAAAACAATTGAAGCAGAAACCATCCAAAACCTGACAAATTCAATGGACGAGAGAGTTCAGAAGCTCCTTTCGAAAAAGGGTTCCTATGTGCAAATGTAACATCACCTAGAATAAAGTTTTGAGTTGAAAACTGTTTGATTTCAGTTTGTAATAACCTGCTAATGCTTATAATTTCAAAAATGATCATTTTTTTGTTCTTTATTAAAATGAAAAGGTTGAAAACTCTGCTGTGCATAATAATTTGGAACATGCATTTTGAGTGCAGTTTGAGTTTTTTATTTTTTTAAAAATCTACTGTTATCATAGGCAGTTTGTACAAAAACCTTTCAATTGTACTCTAATAGTTATTAGACTGGAAAATTACAATGACTGCAATTCATATAGGTAATTTGGGAAAATCTGAGAAAATATTATTTGCATAATAATTTGGAACACAGTGTACAGATTGTTGTAAATTTGCAACGTGCGGATTTGGCAAAATGGCAGATGGCTGGCCACCATTTTCCTGAATTGTAGATGGCATGCAAAAGTTTAAAAAAACAAAAAAATATACTCACCTCACTGCCCACCTGTCCAGGCCCTCCATTGCTTGCCACTCACTGTCTGGTCCTCACCTAGAGTGAATAGGTCAAAGATGAGACAGCAAAAAGAAGAAAATTAAATGTAGGGCTGTGCTGCTAGCTGCTTTCCTTCCAGTCCTCAAAGCTTCTTCATTCTGCTGTCATATCTCCATAAAGATTCACTCTAGGCCGAGACTCCTGGCTACAATCAGGCCTCAGAGGTCACTTTGCAGCGTCCGTCAGTAACATCACATTGTGTGATGCGCAGTGACCATTGAGGCCTGCTCACAGTCCTGGCCTAGAGTAAACATGCTGGGAAATGTGACTTTTGACCAGGGAAAGAAGAAGCGGTTCTGAATTATTATGTTATTATTAGTGTTGAGCGAGCGTGCTCGTCACTACTCGTAACTCGCCCGAGCATCACTGTGCTTGGGATGCTCGTTACTCGACAAGTATTTTTGAAAGCTCGGGTGGAAGCTCCAGTCCCGTATGTTTGGCGCTTTTTATACAACCAATACACATGCGAGGATTGCCGGCCAGTCACTGTAATGCCGTAGCCATGTTGGTAGGGGCATTACTGTGATTGACTGGCCGCATAGCATCATTGTGTCTATAAGACCCGGGATCCTATGCTTGTCACAGTGTAACCCGGAAACAGGCACATTAGGGAGAACTGCTGTCGAGCGAGGGAGAGAATTTTACTAGTGATGAGCGAACGTGCTCGCCACTGCTCGGTACTCGCCCGAGCATCACGGTACTCGACAAGCTCGTTGCTTGATGAGTATTTCCGGGTTGCTAGGGCGGGAACTCGGGTCCCCACCCTGCATGTTTGGCGCTCTTTAGAGAGCCAATGAACATGCAGGGATTGCCTGTCACGCACTGTAATGCCATAGCCATATTGATTGTGGCATTAAAGTGATTGGCTGGCCGCACAGAGTCCAAAGGTCTATATAAGACCTGGCGCTGCCATGCTCGTCACAGTCTACCCCGGAAACAGGCAGAGTAGGGAGAGGTGCTGCTGAGTCAGGGAAAGATTTTCTTGTTTATAGTTAGTATAGGTATTCCACAATATATATACAGTATATATATTCATCTGAACTAACAGTCCTTCTGAGGACTAATCCAGCTGCATATATTCAATGGTGATAGCAGGAGTTAGGCAGGCAGGCAGGCAGAGTATGTGGCCGACTGCAGTGCTTATAGTGAAAGAGGGTCCATTGAATGTCCTGTTAGTATAGGTATTCCACAACATATATACAGCTCTGGCAAAAATTAAGAGACCACTGCAAAATTTTCAGTTTCCCTGATTTTTCTCTTTATAGGTATATTTTTGAGTAAAATTTACATTGTTGTTTTAGTCTATAAACTGCTGACAACATGTCTCCGAAATTCAAAGCTAAAAATTTTGAATTTATTTGCAGCAAATGATAAAGTGTCAAAATACTAGAAAAGAAACAGTACTTTCAGACCTCAAATTACTCATGTTTTAACTCAGGAACAGTTCAGAAATCAATATTTGATGGACTAACCATGATTTTTAATCACAACTTTCATGCGTCTTGGCACGCTTTCCACCAGTCTTTCCTTTCTTTCCAATAGAAAACTGTTCATTGGTCTCTTAATTTTTGCAAGAGCTCTATAATATATATATATATATATATATATATATATATATCTCCATCTGAACTAACAGTCCTTCTGAGGACTGATCCAGCTGCACATAATCAGTAATAGGCAGGAGTTAGGCAGGCAGGCAGTGTGTGTGGCAGACTGCAGTCCTTGTAGGGCAAGAGGGTCCATAGAACGTCCTGTCTGCTGCTGCTGTAATAATTACAGGTATTTGTAGACATAGCCCCAGATATCAACGGCCAGGGATTTTTTTTTTAATCTTAATCCTGGTTATTTGCTTAAAAAGCAATCCAGAGTACCCCATTTTTTCTGCTCCAATTTCTTGTTAGCACTGCAGAATACAGCCAGATCTGTTCCATATTTTAGGGATAAAAATCCAGAAATTTGAACTGAACGTGGAAAATATTGGCGTCCTTTTCCATTCTGCTGCAGTGTGTCTGTCAAGCTATTCAAACTAGGTCTCTGTGAAGAATAGTATTAGTAATTTACAGGCCTGCTATTTAAAACCGTGGTTCTCTGTCAAACATAGCACATATAACAGCGTTCTAAAATCAGCCATTTCTGCCTTTCATTTCGTTGCAGTATGTCGGTCAAGCCATTCACACTAGGTCTCTGTAGAATAATATTAGTAAATTACAGGCCGGCTATTTAAAACCATGGTTCTCTGTCAGACATATCACATACAACAGTGTTCCAAAATCAGCCAATCTGCTTTCCATTTCGTTGCAGTGTGTTGGTCAAGCTATTGACACTAGGTCTCTGTGTAGAATAATATTAGTAAATTACAGGCCTGTTATTTAAAACCATAGTTCTCTGTCAGACATATCACATATAACAGTGTTCCAAAATCAGCCATTTCTTCTTTCTATTTCATTGCAGTGTGTCGGTCAAGCTATTCACACTAGGTCTCTGTGTAGAATAATATTAGTAAATTACATGCCTGCTATTTAAAACCGGGGTTCTCTGTCAGACATATAATCTATAACAGTGTTCCAAAATCAGCCATTTCTGCTTTCTATTTTGTTGCAGTGTGTCAGTCAAGCTATTCACACTAGGTCTCTGTGTAGAATAATACCAGTAAATTACATGCCTGCTATTTAATACCGTGGTTCTCTGTCAGACATATAATCTATAACAGTGTTTCAAAATCAGCCATTTCTGCCTTCCATTTCGCAGCAGTGTGTCGGTCAAGCTATTAACACTAGCTCTCTGTGTAGAATAATATTAGTAAATTACAGGCCTGCTATTTAAAACCGTGGTTCTTTGTCAGACATATCACATATAACAGTGTTCCAAAATCAGCCATTTCCGCCTTCCATTTTGTTGCAGTGTGTCGGTCAAGTTATTCACACTAGGTCTATGTGTAGAATAATATTAGTAAATTACAGGCCTGCTATTTAAATCTGTGGTTCTTTGTCAGACTTATCACATATAACTGCGTTCCAAAGTCAGCCATTTTTCGTGAACATGGAAAATATTGTCCTCTATTTAAAATGGGCAAGGTGCGTGGCAATGGTCGGGGAAGTGGACGTGATGGTGCATGCAGAGGCTGAGGCAGAGGTTGTGGCCGTGGGCAAGCTGAAATTGTGCCACAACAAACACCCACATCTTGTGCCTTGACCTTCCTGTCAAAATTACTAGGGAACCGCAGTACACCACTATTGAACCCAGAGAAGTGTCAAAAGGTTGTTGGTTGGATAGCAGATAATGCTTCCAGTCACTTTGCCACCACCTCCACCCGGTCTTCCACACGGTGAAGTCTCAGTAGCCATGAGTCTGAACCGCATATTCCTCACCCTGATCCTCCTTCCTCCCACCATGTTGAGTGCCCGGAGACAACTGATCCCACACTTAGACACTCAGAAAAGCTGTTCACTTTTCCATTTGTAGATTCCGGCCCCTCGCCCGACCAGCTTCAAGCAACTGTTAGATATTCCCGAGTCTGGCTGTTTTTAAAGACTCTGCAGATAACCCCAAAAAGGCCATTTGCACCACCTGCCAGGCCTGCATCAGCAGGGGTAGCAAAACTACCAGCCTGACCAGCACCAGCATGATCAGGCACATGACAGCAAAGAACTCGACTAAGTGGGCCGAACTCCTTGGTCCAGGAACAGTGTCTACGGGTGGCACCACTGCTTCTTCCTCTGTTGTGCCCGCAAGGCAATCCTCTGTCCATGGTGCATGCGAAAATGCCTCTTGCCCTGCACATGTTGTTGCACACTCTCAAGTAGCACCATCAGCAAGCACATCCCAGTGCAGCATTCAGTTGTCCCTACCCCAGTCTTTGGACAGCAAGCGCAAATACGCAGCCAATGCCCCAAAGGCCTCACTACTAAATTCACACATTTCGCGACTGCTTGCGCTCGAAATGTTGCTTTTTAGGCTCGTGGAGACAGACGCTTTCCGCAGTCTTATGGCAGCGGCCATCCCTCTGTACTCAGTCCCCAGCCACCAGTATTTCTCCTGGTGTGCCCTCCCGCATTACATGAGCACATGTCCCACAATATTAGCCGTGCCCTCAACAACTCAGTTACTGGGAAAGTCCACCTAACCACAGACATGTGGACAAGTGCTTGTGGGCAGGGACAGTAAATCTCGCTGATGGCACACAGGGTTAACATAGTGGAAGCCAAAACCCAGTCGGAGTTTGGGACGGAACACATCTTCCCGACGCTGAGGATTGCGGGCCCTGGGTCAATCAGGGTTGACCCCACATTCTACAGCTCCTGCACCTCATCCTCCTCCTTCTCTTCAGCATCCATCTCCGAAATGACCACATAAGTCGCAAGCTGGAAGCACTGCAGCACTGCCTCGGCCAAGCGGCAACAGGCTGTCCTGAAGCTAATATGCTTAGGTGACAAACCACACAACGCTGAAGAGTTGTGGACAGCTCTGAATGAGCTGACAGATCTGTGGCTGACACCGCTGAACCTACAGCCAGGCATGGTCATGTGTGACAATGGCCAGAACCTGGCGGCGACTCTGAGGCGAGGCGAGCTCACACACATACCATGCCTGGCCCATGTGCTTAACCTCGAGGTTCAGGGGTTTCTCAAAACCTACCCGGAGCTTCCGGATCTGCTTGTCAAAGTATGCCGTCTGTGTGCCCATTTTAGAAAGTCACCTACAGCTTCCGCCACCCTTGCCGTGTTTCAGCAGCGTTTGCAGCTTCCGGCTCACCAACGGGTGTGTGATGTCCCCACGCATTGGAACTCTACATTGCAGATGTTGGGAAGGATTTGTGAGCAGAAGAGGGCAGTTGTTGACTACCAGCATCAACAAGGCCGTCGTATTCAGTTCAGACTCCACATATAAGACCTGAAGAGTGGACATGGATGTCAGACATATGTACCATCTTCCAAAACTTTGAGGACTCCACCAAGATGGACTTTGAGGACTCCCCCCTTATAATGCCCCATGCAGGATGTCACCCCGCATATAATGCCCCATGCATTATGTCACCCTCCTTATAATGCCCCATGCAGGATGTCACCCCCCTTATAATGCCCCATACATTATGTCACCCGCCCTTATAATGCTCCATGCAGGATGTCACTTCCAGCCCATATAATGCCCCATACAGGATGTCACTTCCTCCCCTTTTAATGCCCCATCCAGGATGTCACCCCCCCTCCCTTATAATGCCCCATGCAGGATGTCACCCCCCCTCCATTTTAATGCCCCAAGCAGGATGTCACCCCCCTCTCCCTTATAATCCCCATGCCTCCATACATTAAAAAAAATCAAATGCTCACCTCACTTCTTACCTACTGCCGCTGCTCTTGTGTGGACTCCAGCGTCGCCGGCGTCTTCCCGCTTTGCGCTCTCATGGCTCAAGAGAGAGCGCGGTGAAAAGACGTCACCGCGCCCTCTGACCTGAGATGTCACAGTCAGAGGACGCGGAAAAGACCGGAGCGGCTGCGGAGGCATGGGGAGGGGTAAGTATTGTGCGATGGGGTGCCCAATGGCGAGTGGCCCCCCCGCCTGCTCAGGGCCCCGGCACTTGCCCGGGTGCATCGGGAGCTGACGCCGGCCCTGTCTGCAGGCCACTGGGGGGGAGCCGCCGGAAAAATGCCACCTCTTTCGGCTCGTGGAACTTCTTCCATTGGTTGCCGGTACCTTTTTATACTGCACTCAATCACTCTGCACATACCCCTTGACAAAGGCTGATCGCCGAAACGCGCGTCGGGGTTGGCGCACACGTGTACAGCAACGCAGGTATACTCTATATATGGGACATTTCCTCCTGTGATTGATTATGTTCTACATGCATCATTAGGTCTCCAGTAGAAACATTTATATATTTGGGTTCTGGCATATCAATGTCAGCTTGGTTTAGGCGGTTGTATATATATGTACATTATGCCTGCTATGGAGTTCCTCCATTTAACATGTGCGCCATTTTAATACTGTGTGTCTTTCATGTGTGTATTTTCACCCCTATTTGTGATTTGTCAATAAAATTTATGCTATTTACTA
Organism: Phyllobates terribilis; assembly: GCF_046119375.1. NCBI lineage: Eukaryota > Metazoa > Chordata > Amphibia > Anura > Dendrobatidae > Phyllobates > Phyllobates terribilis. The sequence continues at coordinate 210,913,730 of NW_027362771.1, forward strand.
TGACATTGTTATTTATCATCTATTTTTGTGCTTCGGCCCTCCCCCCCTTTGCGCTTAATTCTGCAAATTGTTGTGAAAAGACATATGGTGATGTGATGGTGATGGGGCACGCAGAGGCTGAGGCCGTGGGCAAGGTGAAGCTGTGCCTGCTGCGGGAGCACAACAAACACACACATCATGTCGACCTAGCTTTCTGTCGCACTTTTTAGTGGAGCACCACTCTTGAAGCCAGACAAGTGTGAAAAGGTTGGTGATTGGATAGCAGATAATGCTTCCAGTCAGTTTGCCAGCACCACCCTGTCTTCCACATGGTTCAGTCTCAGTAGCCGTGAGTCTGGACCACATAATTCTCACACTGATCCTCCTTCCTCCCATCATGCCGAGTGCCTGGAGACCAGTGATCCCACACTTGGACACTCTGAAAAACTGTTCACATTTCCATTTATAGATTCTGGCCTCTTGCCTTGCCCACTTCAAGCAGTCACCTTCACAAGACAACGGTGGGAAAGTGCAATTACTGTCACAAGAGGTGGATGATGATGAGACACAATTTCCAGAAAGTCAGGAGGAGGACCAGGGTGTGGAAGTGGAAGACGAGGTGGTGGACGATGAAGTCACTGACCCAACTTGGGAAGGTAACATGCAGAGTGAGGATAGCAGTGCCACATCAGGCAGGAAGAGGCAGTGGGGTGGCCAGAGACACAAGGCGGGCACCTGTTCCACCGAACACCAACACAAGCATTACGATATGCTCGACTCAAGTAACGACCACCCGAGCATTTTAGTGCTCGCTCATCACTAGTTATTATGTTATTATGCTCTAGGGCCTAAAGAGACTTGAATTTTACAGATTTGAGAATGAAAACCATTATCAACCACTAATAACCATGACAGATTGAGTGTGAGAATCCTACCACGATATTTCATCTTTATAAACCACAGTATGAAATGGAGGTTTAGAATATTGTGGTAAAGCACAGTCACACATTGGCAAATAATTATTTCAGTTGATAAACTAATATGTTGTTTTCGTTTTCATTTTGAAGATTTTTATTTTTACAGTCATTAGTATTTTGTCATGAGAAAGGATTTACTAACATGTTTTGTCTGTTCAACTGTCAAACATAACCACTGAAAAATACGCAGCCAATTCTATACCCAGCAGACATATTAAGGCTAGGAGTGTTTCTGAATGGCTATAATTACTTTTTAGAACCATACAAATAGATTTAGTATAACAAAAGCCACATGGAACTTAATATGGCAGATCCAAGAAAACAGCATGCTTTACAGATGGCACCATTTCTAAAGCAGATGCATGAAAGTAAAACCTTTGTATGAACCCTGATAAATTGCTTTCTGGTTTAGATCCACTGGTGTCCGATCTTTCAAGAACTATATTTAAGGAATATCTTAGTATTGAAACATGCCAGTAAACTGTTTCTACAGATCTTAAGAAAAACACATACAGTGTAGCAGACATAAGCATATCAATACAAATGCAGAGTAAGGGATAACCAGAAACAAGGACAACACTGTAGACATATAGCTGTCAATGATGTGACATGTGTAACCATAAGTGTTTCTTCTGTTTGCTCTGTTATAGTCACTCTTCAGTATCGTAATACTGGTGTCATAGGTTCTGATAATGATAATCTAAAATAATGATCATGGTAATTTTATCTCTGAACAGGAGATCAAGTATGACTCAGAGATGAAAAAAGCAATAATGTCTTTACTAAGAAGAAATAAACTAACATTTTGAAAGTCTATTTTGCCAGCTACAACAAATTTTCCCCAAAAGTCTCAATACTGCAAAGCCTCTTATTGCCCAGGAAAAGACATGTGTAACACTCTGAGGTCTCCTAGTAATGTATTGAACCCATTTTGAGCACTATAATGCAAACACAAAACTAGGATAGGGGGGTATTAAATCTCCCTCCTTGTTTGCAATAAGGGCTGGCCTGGCCATCTGGCATTTATGGCAAATGCCAGAAAAGCCTATCCTTGCAGTGGGCCACTCGATATGTCACCCCCTTCATTCTGCAGCCAGCACGCTAGCCAGCGTCAGCTTGCCTTGCGCACACGTTTTCATCGTGCTGCCGAAATCACTGCCGCCACAGCGGTCTGATCTCCTGATGTGCTGAAGAACTGTGCTGTTCTGTGCTGCTCCGTTCCTCCCTCCTACTGCAACTCGTGATCAGAACTTCAGGTCACCCACTTCCTCCTGTCTGGAGCGGCAGCAGGGCCCGAAAGGATTTACAAGCAGCTGTTAACCTTAACTTGAGTGCACGGAGCAGAAGTGCACAGAAATCAAAGCACCACTCTGCTCCCATGCCACTAGCTCAAAAGAAAATCACCACTCCTGTGGTGAACAATAACTCCGAGCATGCCATAGGAGATGCAAGACATGCTGGGAGTTATAGTTCTCCTCAAAGGCAAAAGGATACTAGTCAACCATGTGACATAAATGGCACCTATGGGATCTTAAAGGAAACCTGACAGTTGATGCATGGGGCCCAATCCACAGGCCGCATGTATCAGGCACTGGCTGTTTGATTCCAGCCAGGTATGTTTGACTCTGAAATGCTGCGGCGTTTCAGGGAAAACATATTTTAAAACCGCTGAGGACTGATGCCGCACGGGTGTCTAGTCAGACAAGCGGGTTCCTTGCTTTTCTCCCCCTTCAGCTCCCACTGAGGGACAATTTTGTTCTTGCGTGTGTGTACAGGAAGAGACCAGTCAGTCATTGGCAGCAGGAGAGGAGAAGCCAAAACACATTTTTCTCTGGGATGCTGCAGCGTTCCAGAGTCAAACATACCTGGCTTAGATCATACAGCCAGTGTCTGATACATGCTGCCCGTGGATTAGGCAGCATATATCAGCTGTCAGGTTCACTTTAAAGGGTTTGTTCAGTGCTGCTTACTTCCACATTGGGAGGTGAGCAGCGTTGAAGACATCACGTATACAGCTACCTGATGGGACAGATGCATGAATGGCAGCTATCAAGAACGTGCCTTGGTAGGTATGGTTTGACGGCAGGATATCAGCACCACTCAGTTCCAAATGTGCAAGTAAATAGTGCCGGAAAAACCTTTTAACCCATCAAAAAATACAAGATTTCATCAATCCGTGCACACCAATTTTTTTGTTCATCGCACCGCACCAACAAAAAAAGTTATTTAAAAATCATACGTAGCAATAAAAACTTCAGCTTGATGCATTAAAACACCTCTCACACAACTCTAAACAGAAAACTACAATTAATAGTCAATGAGTTTTTAAGAAAAAAAACTGTGCAGAAGAAAAATGTAAAAAAATAATATAAATTTGAAATTTTTGCAATTGTATCAATCACCACAATTAAGTTAACTTGTCATTTATACTGCACAGTGAGTTTAAAAAATATATATGCATATATATATATATAAAACAAAATACAGGTGCAGCACCAGCAAAAGACCAATAATTGTAAGTGGGTGCAACGCCTAGTAGGCAATACCAAACTTCCAAGCATATCCAAAAAAGATGGAGGCAGCACTCCAAACTTCCAAATATAGTAGTTTATTGACCCATCATGCCAGGGTGACATTTCATTCCAAGTGTGGAACTTTTTCAAGCAATGTAGTGTTATACAATAGATATATAAATAGGTGTTCAAATTTCATGATAATTAGTACATAAATTCATAGAATTCAATTCCATATACCTATAAAGTGCACAGTGTAAAATCCATGTGTATCAATACATTGATGGGTGTGAGTGAGTCAAGTCTCATTGACAATCACAGCATGCTGTCGAATCGGCATGAGAGAATAATCACTGATGTGAGCTGCCCCATAGAATATCAGTGGTCCAAGTTCTATGCAATGTTTTATCACATAACACTCAGCTGTGTTACACGGTAGTGGGACCCCGGCCTTAGAACAATAAATAGGGCTGAGCTGTAATACTGGACGCAGCCGTGACTATATGTTATATAGTCGTGTTACACTCACTTCACTTCTTGTAACATACAGGTGCACAAAGATATTACACATTCACCACGTGACAAATGGGCCTGTGTACCTTCAAATGCCATGGCTGAATTTTAGTCTCATTCCGGCCCTCTTTGCAATGCATCGAGACTAACAAAAAAAATTGTGTTTTCGAGATACTGTACTGCAGAAGATCATATATTGATCAATTCAGTGTCACATAGATTCTGCAAGTCCAGCAAATCCATAACTCTTTGGGTTATTATTTACAGAGTGAGACTACCACTCCCATTTTCAGTTTTTCAGCACTGCAGTAGTACACCACAACCAGATTTAGGCTTTAATATCCTCTCTCTGTTATGGTGAGCTATGCTGTTTGACCTTGTTTCCCTAGGCTGTAAAATCCTAAAATGGCTGATGCGTTCCCTGCCTTTATCTATTAAAGTCTTTGTGATAATCTCCCCTGATTGACCTCATTAGATCATGTGATGTGATAGCTGCAAGGTATAATGGGGAGCACGCATGGCCACGTCACAAAACTTCAAGAGCAGACCCCACTCCTAGGATGATGCAATCTTCAGAAATGTGAAAAATAATGCAGGTTATTTATTTTATTTTTTTTTGCATTCCTGCTAATTAAATCAAATTACAAATTGTTCAAATTCACCAGGATTTGTGAATTTAAGAAAAATCTAATCAAAATCAATTCATGGAGGATATTATATACAGTATAATTTTCAGTGTAACAATGCAACATAAATCAATTCATTCAAATGGAACAGTATCTCAGGAACATATACAGTGACTTCATAACTTATCAACAACCTGAGGTCACTTCTTTACCTACAGTAATACATCAAGACTTTTGGCCTCTGAATAGAGACAGTATTTTTTCATCAGTGTCTCTGAAGAAGAAAAGACACATATTGTAACAGTTTCTTAATATTATTAAAAAACACTGAAGATGTTCTCTGCAGTTTATAAATGTAAAAGTTCCTTAAAGCAACATTCCAGCATGTTTTCTTTATTTCACCGCCAGAGTGTTATAACTATTGGCTGTTCCCTGCTTGTAGTAGAATACTTACAAGCCGCTGTCTTTAGCTCTTCTTGGTACTGCTCCAGTCCCGTTTCACCATCTTGTGACCACAGCTTCTGACTGGCCAGAAGTCAGAGCTGACAGTCACAAGCTCTCAATGTAAGTCTATGATACCCTCGTTCTGGCTCTAATAGATTTGCATTGAAAAGTGACTTCCGGTCCGCCCAGAAAACACTGGAGTGATCCAGCTAGTCACAACTAGCAGAAGATGACCAGAGTGGCACCAGGAACAGAAGAAGATGTCACTGGTAAAAATGTTTCTACTGGCAGGGAACATGCATTAGTGAGTGGTGCTTTAATGTGGAACAATAATGGCTTGTAAACACAGATCTAAAATGATCAGTTACTCCAGTGTACTTTAATCTATGTATAAACTAAAGAACCAGTAGCATACTGCTAATAGTGGCAGACCATGAGGCCGCCATGGGGCTCTTGAGGTGAAACTGGCCCTGCCCCCCCCCCCCACCCAGCATCACAATTACAACTGTACTATGTGTGGGCCATTATACTATTTGGAGAGCTATTTGGTGGGCCATTATACTGTTTGGAGGGCTAGTGAGGGCCATTATAATGTATGCAGCACATTATCCTGTGTGGAGGGTTGTATAGGGTCCATCATACTGTATGGAGGGTTGTGTTGGTCTCATCATACTGTGTGAAGGATTGTGTGGGCCATCATATTGTATGAAGGATTGTGTGGGGGCCATCATACTGAGTGTCGAGTTGTGGGGGCCATGATACAGTATGGAGGACTACTAAATTGTACAAGGACCACTATATTGTATATAGGGCCATCATACCGTATGCAGGGCTGTATCTGGGCCATCACACTGTGTGAGGGGAACTGTGCTAGCCTTCATTCTGTGTTGGGGTCACTGTGGAGGTATCATACTATGCAGTAGGGGTGGTATTGTAGGGTCATCATACTATGCGTGTGAAGGGTACTGTGGAGAAGTTCACTGTGGGGTTACTTTGGCTGCTCCAGTCTGTGCTGTGTGCTGACAGAGGCATGATGTCATTGCACCCACTTTTATGAGACTGTGACTGAGATGCACAGGCTAAATAATGGATTAAGAAACCTATGTCTCCCTGTTTCTGTTTCACCATTGTGTTCAACTGGATCTGAGGATGCATACACCACTGAAATTGAGACATCGAGCAGGGGGCTTGCTGTTTGGAGCCGTTCCCTACACCTCCCATTTCACAGACCCCATATACATAGCGAGCATAAGGCTCTGAGATGATTTAGTGAATCCTGCTTTGAGCAGGGGGTTGGACCAGATGACCCAGGAGGTCCCTTCCAACTCTACCATTCTGTGATTCTGTGATTCTTTACTTTCAATATTCTCCTTGTCTGAGCCAGAATTTCACTTCAATTTATCCAGGTCATTGGTTATGTCTCTTATACTGAAAAACACAATAAATGTTTGGCCAATAATAGGCTTCCATTTACATATGTTGCTTCAGTCTTCAGTGTAGAAATGGTAGCAGAAGCCTACAGATAGATTTTGGTTAGTCTACAAGTAGACCCTTGTTGGCCTATACATAGGTCAATGATAACCTGTAAACACGCTAGTGGCTATATCACATGTAAGGCAGCACCAGTCATCATAATGGGGGATACTTGCTGCACCGGGTAAATTAAGCACACGTGCAATGTCCTTCCGGTATTTTCTCAATACAGCAATTTATTGTACTTCATAAAACGCATATCACACAGTCCTTCTTAGTTTATCACCGGCATGTTTACATCCTTAACATCCGGGAGTCTCTCAAGTAGCAGACAGGCCCAATTGGCCCAAGTTACAGCCTTCATCAAGGTAATACTATAGCAATGTCTATATAAGTGTCCATATAACAAAGTGTATTACCTTTGCCGGGTTTTAGCTGCTGCAGTCCATTTAATCCGCCACCACTGTGGCTTTGCGGCTTCCCAGGTGGGGGTCTCTAGCCGTCGTTCCCTCAAAGGCCACTGACATCCACACAGGATCCAGGCTTTGCCTTTCAGGACTCTTCATCAAGCCTCTGCCTTCCAAGGCCACTAGCATCCACACAGGATCCAGTCTCGACCTTTCAGGTTGCCAGGCTTCACTCAGCCTCTCTAGGCCTCACACGGTCGGTGTCCCACACACACGGGAACAGGCCTTACGCCTCTCTCACAGAACACACCTGTCTCCCATCAAGCAGGGTTTATATATGCATCCCGTGCACACACACACACACACACTGACAGGACCTTGCTGATGTCACAGTCATGTGATCAGACAGACATTCTGTGCGCGCAGGACCTGTGCTATGTCACAGTCATGTGACCAGTCACCTGAGGGGGAAGGTACATGGTCACGTAAAACACATCCTGGACCTTTACCGTAATGCCAGCAAGTCGCTGCATTACATATCCCCCCCTCTGTTCAAACTTGTGGGGTTGAACACATAATATACACAATGACATTATAACCCCCAGTTCACATGGAGACCATGTACTTTACAATTGTGCTACTCAGCCCCTGGAACATTAGTCAACGACATTAGCCCATTCCTTAGGGACCTACCATTTGTCACTGTCACTGACTTCGTCAGGTCACCTTTCCGGGTCGTAACCTTGTCAGAGCTCCCCCCGCTCCCAGCGGTCAGTTGTAACCTTGTCAGGTCTCCCCCGCTCCCAGCGGTCATACGTAACCTTGTCAGGTCTCCCCCGCTCCCAGCGGTCAGTCGTAACCTTGTCAGGTCTCCCCCGCTCTCAGCGGTCAGTCATACAGCGGTGTGACTCACATGCCCTGGTATCTAAGGTACGGTTTGACTCCGTACTGTCCCGTCCTCTATTGGGGCGTTTGTATGGGCTGCTCAAACCTGAGTTACTGGAGGTCTCACTACCTCTAAACCCACGCTCACTACTCTCAGGACATCTTGAAAGGTCCCTAACTCCAGCTATAGCTGTTCTGTTATTTAAGGGGCCCTTTCTCTGTCTGGTCTCATAATTTCTAGACGGCTGCCACCTTCTGCTACTCCGATGATGCTGTCTATCCACTCGCAGTCTAGCGAGATTCAACTGTTCTACCTCTCGCAGGTAGGTCTCTCGGTACTCCAACAGCATGCGCATATATCCCAGACTTTCTTCTGTTCCTACAACAGAGAATGATACCATGCCGTCTTCGTCTGGTATCCAGTCCTGACGATTACGTGGACTGCTTACTTTCACCACACCAGACTTCTTGACCATCATCTGCATGGCTCGACCATTTCTCCCAACGAGCTTCCTCACCAGAACATGAGGCACCCGGATGACCTCTTCACGCATACTGTGAGCTTTCCTCATCAACTCCAGTTGTCTAACGGCTTGTTCCGTCTTCAACCGGAGAAACCGCTTTGTGCGAATACATCGCCAGTGCATGTCACTTAGGATAGCCACCCTCTTCACTGTGAATTCGGTCGTGGACAGGACCACCAGCTGTTTAGCTTCTGAGGTCAAGTACACCTTACAAGCTCCCACGGCCTTCTTAAACTCCTCATGCATGGACTCACTGGTGCATTCTTCCCTCAAATCCTCGGGCACATCTACGAGGCACTTGTACCAAGACGTTTCGGTCTCACCAGTGGTTTCCATACGATCAATCAGCTCAGGGTTCAGGGACAACTGACTTTCAGCTTCTTCCCCCTTTACGCCTCCCCTGAGCTGACTCACAGCTACAAATTCACCATTTTTCGTCTTGACCACTTCCATCTCATATTTATCTGTGGTTAACACTCTCTTAGCTCTCCTCAGGCCCACCCTCTCTTGGTATAAGGGAGTGAGTGCAACGTGTTCGCCCTTTTCCTTCTCCAAGAGGGCCTCGTTCCCTGAGTGATACTTTGTCAGGCGACTTTTGAGCCCAGAAACTTCTTCCTCTAGCTCCGCCACTCGCCTCTCAGCGGCCCGTCTCTGAAGCTCCTCTTGCTTCCAACGGGTTTGTAGCGACTCCTTGATCTCGGCTCCTACATCCACAGAATCATCCGAGCTCACATCACTCGAGGAGGTATCTGCTTCATACCTCCCATCACCAGCAGCCCATTCCTGGCCCTGGTCTGTGGCTTCTCCGATAGACTCCTCCATCTGCTTCTGCTCAGCCTCCATCTTGCTGAGCCTTTCCTTAAGGCACATCTCTGGCCTCTGGAGATTATCACAAAACGTCTGCAGCTCCTTCACCTGAGCTTCCAGACCTAAGGTCTTTCTGCGGAGATCACCATTTTCATTCTGGGTGTCCTGCAGAGTGGTCTCAACCACTTGGCGTATGTGCTCTGCATCCACCTTATCATCCTCTAGTTTTCCTTTAACCCTGAGGAGATCCTCATAGTCGCTCTTGATTTGTTGCAGTTCCCTATTGAGCTTTTCACCACATTCCTTCTTGGAGTCACATAGTTCCCGGTTGAACTGTTCGCGCAGTCGTTTTAGGTTTTGGTCGCGTCCAGAAACTTCAACCTGCAGCGCCTCTTTTAAGGCAGACCGCTCTCTATCCCTCTGGTGTAGTCCCTCATCCAGCTTTTGCTTCACTTGTATCAGCTCTACGTGTACCAGGGAGAACCTATCTTTCAACTCGCACAGCTCATCTTCAAACTCCGCTTTGTCAAGCCCCAAATGAAAAACCTCCTCTTAATTTCTCTGGAACTTTTCCTTCCAATTGTTGACTTCCTTGCTGTTTTCCTCCAGTTCTCGTTGCAAGTTCCTCACAACCTGGTTTATTTTCTGCCGCTCCGACTCCAGGCCCAGCTGGTCTGAGGACACGATCTCCAGGTTTCCACATAGTTGCTGCACGTCACTCTGACCCTGCTGGCTGATAGGCTCCAGCTCTTGGTCACGACTGGCCGTCTCCTCTTTCAGGGCTGTCAGATCCTTCTGACTCGGTACCGTACCGGAGGTTGCTACTGGCAACGTCACCTCCTCTTCTGCCTCGGAAGGAGGATCCACCCTTGAAACAAAGGCACACCGTACTACATTTTCCTTATTTTCACTTTCAGCCAAGTCTACAGGAGCAACCTTTTTGTGGCCCTTGCACCATCTACGAGATGGGGAATTTCTCACCTCGTCAAGCCCCTCCTGACTGACCTCTCCTTCTACTTTCGTAGTGTCACCGTCAGCTACGGGGTCTGTGTCACTCCCCATGGTGTTGTGGACTAACAGGTCACTTCCCATTTTGACGTCACCCCCTTCTACTGGAGCTACCCCGTTATCAAAGGTCACATTGTCATTTTTAGGAGGTACCAACCCACCACCAGTAATTCCTTTTGATTTTCTATCCTCCAAGCTGTTTTGAACAACTGCCCCTTATTTGACTCCGCCCCCTTTTCAACAACCACACCGGCAGGGGAATTTTTACAAGAAAAATCAACAATAGTCTTAGGACTCAGTTCACAACAGCTCTTACCACCTCCCCGGGCGCTCTGTGACAACAAGGGCGCCCGCGGAGAGTTCAAGGAATGGTCCGCTACCGCCTTTCTGTAAAGGGCCAACAGCTCCTGGCCTTCCTGCACTACGACCTCTTGTCGTTTCTCCCATACCTGCTGTTGTTTCTCAAATGCCTGCTGCGAGTCCTGTTGTTGTTTCTCCAATGCCTGCTGCGAGTCCTGTTGTTGTTTCTCCAATGCCTGCTGCTTCAACTCCAACAGGCATTTCAATCGCTCAACAGCTTCAGACTCATCTGCTGCTCCCTTCACAGCCATCATTATCTGCTCCTGCATTTCTTCAGGAAACTCCATTATGCCGAAGAGCGATTGCACATGGTCATCTACCTCCTTCTCCATTCCGTCTGGAGATACTGCACCATTCATGGCCAACACGGTACACACTAGACACTTTACACCGCTCTCCCCGAAAATTTTCGTGGCCCCGCCGAGCCACAGCAAATCCGGATTTGAGTGCGACGACAACCTTCGCAACCCCGCCGAGTTGCAGCCAGATGCTTTAAACTTCGTGAGCCCCGCCGAGCCACAGCAAACCAGGTTTGAGTGCGACGACAATCTTTGCAACCCCACCGAGTTGCAGCCAGATGCTTTAATCCACACTCGTCATCCTGTGCCGTTGCCCCTAGCAACCGGGCTGCAGTTGCCCCTAGCAACCGGGCAGCAGTTGCCCGCATTCTCGAACCATATGTAAGGCAGCACTAGTCATCATAATGGGGGATACTCGCTGCACCGGGTAAATTAAGCACACGTGCAATGTCCTTCCGGTATTTTCTCAATACAGCAGTTTATTGTACTTCATAAACCGCATATCACACAGTCCTTCTTAGTTTATCACCGGCATGTTTACATCCTTAACATCCGGGAGTCTCTCAAGTAGCAGACAGGCCCAATTGGCCCAAGTTACAGCCTTCAGCAAGGTAATACTATAGCAATGTCTATATAAGTGTCCATATAACAAAGTATATTACCTTTGCCGGGTTTTAGCTGCTGCAGTCCATTTAATCCGCCACCACTGTGGCTTTGCGGCTTCCCAGGTGGGGGTCTCTAGCCGTCGTTCCCTCAAAGGCCACTGACATCCACACAGGGTCCAGGCTTTGCCTTTCAGGACTCTTCATCAAGCCTCTGCCTTCCAAGGCCACTAGCATCCACACAGGATCCAGTCTCGACCTTTCAGGTTGCCAGGCTTCACTCAGCCTCTCTAGGCCTCACACGGTCGGTGTCCCACACACACGGGAACAGGCCTTACGCCTCTCTCACAGAACACACCTGTCTCCCATCAAGCAGGGTTTATATATGCATCCCGTGCACACACACACACACACACTGACAGGACCTTGCTGATGTCACAGTCATGTGATCAGACAGACATTCTGTGCGCGCAGGACCTGTGCTATGTCACAGTCATGTGACCAGTCACCTGAGGGGGAAGGTACATGGTCACGTAAAACACATCCTGGACCATTACCGTAATGCCAGCAAGTCGCTGCATTACACACAGTATAAAAGCATTTTTTATTTTTCTTTCAGCTGTCATCGTTGCTGCTTAGTGGACTTTCTTTCTCTATTCACATTGGCTGTGGCCCTGCTTATCTGGTACCTGTAATATGCTGTTATTGCTTCTTTGCCTGTATTCTCCCTTTATCCTTAGCTTGCCTTTGCTTTTCTTCTAGCTTTGTTATGTCACTGACACTTTGCCTCTGTTCAGTGCAGTTCTGCCCTTCTTGCTGCCTGTGAGGCCCCCTCTATTTCTCAGCACTCTTGAACTAATTGTCTCAGTGCTGTGTGCTTAGTTTGATAGATCAGGTCGGGCCTATGACAGGGTGTTACCAAATTGGTCTGCTATCAATTCAGCTGAACCGTGCAAGGGCTGTGGAACACAAACGCTTTCAATCTGTTGGGACATCGTTGGATTGATCAATTTTCAATCCCGCGGCGCTAAAGGCTAAAATACCACCATGTAATGCACAAAAACACTCTAATACCATGCTCAACCACTGCTGGAATGCAGTAAAGTATCTAACTACATCACTTAGTCTGCAAATTTATTGCAAAATAAATGCTTTGCTTAAGGCCAAAAAAGATATTTAAATTAGCTGCAATTAATTTTAATGGGGACGCCTTATATACTATATTTTTATCCCTACCTAGACCTGCTCCAGCACAGCCTGCCTCTGTCACCAGGCACCACCACATTCAGTCTCCAAGCAACGCTAGTGATGGCCAAGGTGGTATGTGGCTGTCCACCTAAGCTTACTGGTGTGGCTATGACTATATGTGCCACTTAGACAAGGAATCTATGGCGACAATTCATTAAAACTAGCATTATACACTTAATGAATTTTGCACATCTGATCGCCAGAAATAATATTCCAGTGAGGGATTGGAGTAACATTTCTGGCATAAGTAATGGTATAAATTACGATGAATTTATCAGCCGCCACACCTTATTCTGCCCATGTTCCACCTACTTGGGCAGAGAACAAATCTCAGTTATGGAAAATTGGTAATTGCTCAGAAAATACATGCAGGTGAGAGGAGACAGAGAACCTTGTTAACCATAAGAGCTTACACTCTATGGGAAAAAGAGTGAGAGAGAGGACCCCGATTACTATATGACCATACACATTACAGAAGTAAGAGACTTACCAAAGGACTCTAGAGATGGAAACAGACTGCTGTACAAACTGTGCTCCACTGAGATTGGACTAGGTACTGACCATTACTGTACAAGTTTTGATAATGCATAAGATGTCATAGCTGCAGGGCATTATAGGGAAGTCCGCACAGCCATGCAAAAAAACATTATCCTGCTCTATGAAGTTTTAGCAGAGTGGAGCCATGCAAGTTTTTCTTTGCAAACTGCGAATCAAATATCAAAGTGTTCAAATTCAAGTGAAACCATGAATTTCAGGAAATTCGATTTAAAGTCAATTCTCCGCGGGTTGATCTACTCATCTCTATCCACAGGGCAACCCTTAGGAATTTCTAGGTCCTATACAGTCAAAGAGCACACAACTCTCATATATAGAATGCATACAGTAAACACACCGCTCACATATTAGATAAAGTACAAAAGTTTACACAACATTCACATAATGGATGCATACAGTTCACAAACCTCACACATATTACATACAGATGCATCTCACTAAATTAAAATAATTAATAAAAAACACTTTCAAAGGCTTCCTAAACATTTAAAAATGTACCTTAGTCTGTTTCAGTAGGCTCCACATTCATGGGGAAGACTGCTGACTTGCCAGATTTACAGAAGGCAGTCATTGACCCACTCCACAAGGTCCCAGAGTTCCAATTTATATTCGGAAATCAAGGTCCCAGAGTCTAGAGGAAGAGCGGAGAGGCACACAATCCAAGCTGCTTGAAGGCTAGTGTGACGTTTCCACAATCAGTGATGGTTTGGGGAGCCATGTCATCTGCTGGTGTAGGTCCACTGTGTTTTATCAAGACCAAAGTCAGCGCAGCCGTCTACCAGGAAATTTTAGAGCACTTCATGCTTCCTTCTGCCGACAAGCTTTTTGGAGATGGAAATTTCATTCTCCAGCAGGACTTGGCACCTGTCCACACTGCCAAAGTACCAATACCTGGTTTAAAAACAACAGTATCACTGTGCTTGATTGGCCAGCAAACTCGCCTGACCTTAACTCCATAGAGAATCTATGGAGCATTGTCAAGAGGAAGATGAGAGACACCAGACCCAACAATGCAGACGAGCTGAAGGCTGCTAACAAAGCAACCTGGGCTTACATAACACCTCAGGAGTGCCACAGGCTGATCGCCTCTCCATGCCACGCCACATTGATGCAGTAATTGATGCAAAAGGAGCCCCGACCAAGTATTGAGTGCATTTACTGAACATACATTTCAGTAGGCCAACATTTCGGATTTTAAAAACATTTTTCAAGCAGTTGTTATAAAGTATTCTAATTTACTGAGATAATGACTTTTGTATTTTCATTGGCTGTAAGCCATAATCATTAACATTAACAGAAATAAACACTTGAAATAGATCACTCTGTTTATAATGACTCTATATAATATATGAGTTTCACTTTTTGTATTGAAGAACTGAAATAAATTAACTTTTTGATGATATTCTAATTTTGTGAGATGCACCTGTACATATGCAAACACAATGCTCATATATTAGACACATACAGCACACCACTTCGGTTCTATTCACATGTCAGTTTAGAGGTTTCATTTGTCTGTACTATTTTAGGTACAGACAAACGGGATTCATGCCCAAAACAGAACGATTACTTAACTGATGTAGATGGAAGCAGAGTGTTGCGTTTTGCAATTTTATTTCTAATATTCAATGAATGATGAATCAGGGCTTGTATGTTAATTCATGTTTTATGCTGCACTCATGTTTATTGGGGGCATTTAGTTGTATATATTACCCGGGGTTACTGATTTGCCTTTTTCCCAGTTTTCTGATGTGATGTACATTAAAGAGGACCTTTCACTGAAGTTTTCATGTTGAACTGGACACACGATGAAATAGTGGCTGCAAAGAGGAAAAAAATGTTTTTGTTATTTTTTTAATTTTGCCTCTGCATTGAGTAGTTATTAGCAATCAAAGTATTTGGCACCTAATGAGTTAACTTTTTAAGTCCAAGTGGGTGTTATCATATAGTTTTCACTGGGGGTGTGCACATCTTCTCCCAATATGATGCTGACCAATCATAAGCAGACCACAACATACTAGAAAAAGAACATGCCTACGCCAGAATAGAGCATGGAGGGGTGGCGACTTTCCCCCCCTACCCCTGTCAGCTCCTTAGTCTACACCAGAGAGAGGAAGAAGGGTCTCCTGCACTGCATTCCTGGGTCAGAGCCACCTGAGCACATAAAGTACAGACTGCCCTGATTCTAGCACTGCATTATCTTTGCAGCTCCCATGGGTAGAAGTTCAGACCCAGTAGAGCATGGTCCTTTCCTTAAGATAGACGTGAATACAATTAGTGGGATCTGCACCTACTGTATATTTTTGGCATATCCCATTGATGTGGCAAGAATGTACAAGATGGGAATACCCCTTGAAACGTGAGTTCAGAGGTCTATTTGAAATAACCACAGATATGCAGTAGTTTATAGTACAATACCTGTGGGTGGGGTAATTTCATGGCAAGAGGAGTCAGGCAGGTTTGTCAGGAAAGTTACGTAAGAAGATAACAGACTTAAACCTTAAAGTTCTAAACACATAGACGTGGAACTCTAACATCTGGGTCATTACAACAAACATGACACATCTCAGATGTTAGACTTCCCAGCCACATTAATATGTGTAAGTCAGTTTTAAGCTATTAAAAAATGTCATCTCATTTACAAGGGCTCATAAAATAGAGGGGTATGTCCTGGAGGGGTATAGTTTGGCCTGAGCTATTTTATAGCCTCAGGTATAGTTTGGTCTAGGACATTTTGTCCCCCGGGGGAGTATATTGTAGCCTGGAGGGGTACAGTTTGGCCTAGGCTATTTTACATCCCCGGGTATAGTTTGGCCTAGGACAGTTCATCCCCCGGGGAAAATACTCTGGCCTGGGCCAAACTACACCCAGGTATAGTCTGGACAGGGGTTAATTTGGCCTGTTACACCGGTCCTATGTGTGAGATGTAATGCTACAGCCCTGACCTCTTGGTATAACCTCCTGTCTGATTAGAAAGTGCTGACAGATTAGAACGCAGATATCTAAGACATCTCAGTTGCTGTAGAACATCACAATAAACAACTCAACTGCTCAATAACCTAATAATGCATGTCTAATCTGCTGCAGAACCTCATTATTCATTCCAGCTGCTTCAGAACCTCTTAAAACACTCTTCAGCTGCTGAAGAACTTCATATTACACCTCAGCTGTTGCAGAACCTTATAATAAACACCTCATTTGCTGCAGAATCTCATACCCACCTCAGCTGCTGAAAAGCCTCATAATATTCACCTTAGCTGCTGCATGATCTCATATTACCTACCTGAGCTGCTGTATATCACCATAATCACCATAATACACCTCAGCTGCTGCAGAACCTCATAATACACAACACAACTATTGCAGAACCACATAATATATACCTTAGCTGCTGCAGGACCTCAGTATACACCAGAGTTTCTTCAGAACCTCTTAATACAAACCTGAACTACTGCAGAATCTCATAATACACTTCACCTGTTGCAGGACCTCATAATACAGCTCAGCTGCTGCAGAACCTCATAATACACAACTACTGCAGAACCTCATAATACATACATTAGCTGCTGCCGAGCGTCTTAATAATAATTATTTTATTTTTAGGCTGTGTGCCCACTATGCGTTTTTCAAGCGTTTCTGCCGCGGAATTTCCGCAGCGAAAACGCTTAAAAATGCTAGGTAATACGTGCCCCATGGTCCCCAATGATAATCCGCATGTGCTGTGCACATGTTGTGGAAATTCCCGTTGCGGATTATCATTGCGGAAAAATACGCAGCATGTCCATTAATTTTGTGAATACGCAGCGTAATTGCCGCCATTGACTTGCATTGGACCGCGTGACATCCGGATCACTGCATCTGCACAAGCGGATATCACACGGTTCAATGAGCGGATGGTACCCAGGTCTGGAGGAGAGGAGACTCTCATCCAGACCTGGGTACCATAGAAACTGTAAAAAAAAGAATTTAAAATAAAAAATAAAAGTTTATACTTACCTTCCGATGTCCCCTGGCCTCCTCAGCGATGCGTGCGATGTGCTGGGCGGCTCGCGGTGGTGTGAGGACCTGACATGACGTCATTGAGTCATGTGACAGGTCACGCGACCGCTGACGTCGGCGGTCGCGTGACCTGTCACATGACTCTGATCTCATCGCAGGTCCTTCACACCACCGCGAGACACCGGGGAGACCGAACGGAGCGGAGGAGACCGGGGGCCATCGGAAGGTAAGTATAATCTTTATTTTTTATTTTTTACCATTCTTATTCTTGTCTTTTAACTATTACTTGGTCACATTATATAAATCCATGCCGGTTGCATGGATTTATATTGTGTGACCAACTTGTCAAGCACTTTTCCAAGTAATGCTAAAATCGCTTGGAAAAGCACTTGATAACCCGCATGCAGAAATGCATGCAAAAACGCTTGACAAACGCTTCGACCTGGCGGGAAAAACGCATGTAAAAAACGCATGCGTTTTTCCTGCCAGGGAGAAGCGGAAAAAATATGCAGCATTTCTGCATCGTGGGCACATAGCCTTAGGCTATGTGCCCACGTTGCATTTATGAAGCAGAAAATTTCTGCTGCATAAATGCAAGTTCTCTCCCGGAAAAACGCATGCGGAATTCCGCACGCGTTTATCGCGCATTTTTCGCGCGTTTATCACGCGTTTTTCACATGCGGAATTGCCTTGCGTTTTTTATGCATTGGACAAAGGCAATTCCGCTTGCGGAAACGCAAAATTAAATGACATGCTGCGGATTTTTGAACGCGGCATAAACGCTGTGGAAAAATCCGCAGCATGTGCATAGAACTTGCGGAATCCCATTGGGGACCATGGGGTGCGGATATACATGCGTTTTTCAAGCGTTTACGCTGCGGAAATTCCGCAGCATATACGCTTGAAAAATGCTACGTGGGCACACAGCCTTATAGTGCCAACATATTCCGCAGCACTTTACAATTAAGTAGGGACATGCACAGACAATAGAAGACATTACAATGTAACACATAGTTCAACAGTTACAGGAGGAGTGAGGGCCCTGCTCGCAAGCTTACAAATGAGAATACACACCTCAGCTGATGCAGAACCTCATAATACACCTCAGCTGCTGCAGAACCTCATAAAATCCTGTAACTAAGAGTACTACAAAATATTGTCACTAAATTCATGTTCAATCATATACCCATGTCCATTAGTGCACTCTGCATATCCAGCCATGTTACAATTTTGATCTTTTCATCTATAGGTAATATTGCTCGACAATTTTGTGCTGTACAATGTATGCTGAAGGCTTATTTAGACTGGACACTCAGGCTGACAGAAAGATCTGTGGACTATGGTAATGTTACCCTGATGACATCTTCACAGGTCCTTCTGCTCTTCTACCCATGGAGACGGCACAGACAATGCGCTGCTAGTATTATTAGTGCAGTCTGTATTTTATGTGCTCAGGTGGCCCCTGACCCAGGTGTGCAGTGCAGATGCCCTTTCCTTCTCTCTGGTGTAGACTAAAGGCCCCGTCACACTTAGCGACGCTGCAACGATCCCGACAACGATACGACTTGTCAGGGATCGTTGCTGCGTCGCTATGTGGTCGCTGGTGAGCTGTCAAACAGGCAGGCTCACCAACGATCAGGGGAGCAGCGACATCGAGGAAAGAATCTTTCCACGATGTCCTGCTCCTGGTTACGAGCCTGATGAAGTAGGAGCAGGCTGGTAACTATGGTAAACATCGGGTTACTAGGGGCACACGCGCTCCTAGTAACCCGTTGTTTATCATGGTTACCACTCTGCTACAGTGAGCGGGAGGTTACCGCTCACTTTAGCAGGCTCGTAACCATGATAAACAGTGGGTTACTAAGTGCGCGTGTGCCCCTAGTAACCCGATGTTTACCATAGTTACCAGCCTGATCGCTGCTCCCGCTGGTCACACACAGCGATGTGTGCTGACCAGCGGGAGAGCAAAGACCAAAAAATGGTCCAGAACACTTTGCAGCGATCAGCGACCTCACAGCAGGGGCCTGATCGTTGCAAAGTGTCACACATAGCGACATCGCTGGTGAGGTCGCTGTTGCGTCACCAAAACCGTGACACAGCAGCGATCTCGCTAGCGATCTCGCTATGTGAGATGGGGGCTTAAGAACCTGACAGGAGATTTACCATGAGAACAGAGGGAGGGTGGAAGTCGTCATCCACACCCCATTCCCCCATGCTCTAAACTATAGTGGGGGCATGTTCTTTTTCTAGTATGTTGCTGCCTGGATTGGTCAGCATCATATTGGGAGTAGAAGTACACACCTCCAGTGAAAACTATATAATAACACCTTGGACTTAAAAAAAGTTAACTAGTTAGGTGCCAGACACTTTGATAATATCTCTGCAATATAGCGGCAAAATTAAAAACTAACAAAAATGTTTTATTACGCTTTGCAGCCACTATTCTATTGTGTGCCAAGTTCAACATGAAATATTTAGTGAAAGGTTCTCTTTAACACCATATGCTAAATAAACAGCAACATTTGTGTCTTATTTTGTGGCGACTTTATCATTCTAGCTTGGTCTCTGTACTTGTTTGCCTTTGTATGCGTTTTACAATACTTTAATCAATTCAGTTCTTTGTTTCTATTGTACGGGATATGTTTGTAAGTCAAGTAAATGTCTTAAAACGTAAATAAAACCATTAAAAAGAGCTATTTTATCAAACCATGTTTTTTCTGCAATGTGCGTAGGTAAGAGATATACTCACATATTCAACACGGGAGCATTGTTAAAAGGTTGTATAAAACAAATTGTTTTAGAGGCTTTCAAATTAATGATTTTTTTCTTTTTTCTTTTTATTAGATTTACTACTTTTTACCATGTCTCATATGCTCCTATTTTTACAATAAAAAGAAATCATGTTAGTGGACATTGTGACTGTGGTACAAATGTCACCCTGGAAAACCAATGGAGAATAGTGTTAATGAAACATTCTGTGATGTATTAGAAAAGCTCTGACTTTTTGCAGTTTTTAAAGACTCCCCAGGGGTTCAAAAAATGTAATCAAGAAAACTGTATGTGGAAAATAGGATACACAGGGGTGGCTGGTAAGTAAAAAGGCATTACAATAAGCACATTAAAAAAGCTAATTACATTTTCTGTCCCTAATGAGAAGATAAAAAGTGTATTATTTATGATTGTTACCAAAAAGAATGTTTGTTTAACTGATGGAATCAAATCTAATTATCTGTGACCCCCACTTTCAAAGTTCCTAATTACTGACACTTTCATTAGCAAGCAATGCTTCTTGAAGCAATATTTAATTAGCAAATATTTTAATGGAATTAATATAACTTAGCAGTATTTTTCTGTTCACCTCTATATTATGGAAATACACATAAGATTAAATTAGACTTAAATGGGAATTGTACATTCAACAAACTGCACAAATCAACAGTTCAGGAAAATATAAGAAGCTTTGTAATTTTTCTTACAAGAGAAATCTGCTTCCCCACTTTTGAGCCACTGCTTCCCCTTCCCTCTGCCTCCCCAAAAAAAACAGCTCAACTCAGACAAGTTTGACTGCAGTACAGTGAGGTGTCAAGTTAAACTTCTTATTATACTCTATGGAGAGGGAAGTGGGGGGATGAGAGAGAAAACAGGCAGAGGGAAACAAAGAAATTGTGTGCAGAGCTTTCTAACCAGTCTTTTACCTTACCCAAGATCTTGATTCACATTCACACAGCTCAGTAGTGCTGTATATTGTCCATCATGATGCTGCTGTTTCTCTGTGTGTGCTAAAAGAGGAATGAAAAGTAGGAATCCCTCTTTGTATGCTGTGCTTTGTACGGGAGAGACCCCAGCAGCTCAGAGTCAATTGCAAATTAAGAGATTGCGCCTGCAGAGGAAAAAACTATTAAAATGTGGGATCCAAGTCATATAATGGCCAGAAATAATGAATAATGTTATTCCTTAAGAAGACACACATGATAGCTTATTTTGAAAAGTTACTTGAACTTACAGTTACTCTTTTATTAAGCAACCTATCTAGATAAAGCAAACATACGCTCACCACACCAGTCCTCCAGGTGCACGGAACTCCGTCCTGATCCTCACGTAGCAATAAAATAGAAATAAAAATTGTTCCAGCTCCCGTATAAAATTTGAAAGACTTTATTTAAAAAAGCTAAAATAGCATGGCACTAGGGCTGTTACAAATAGACAAAAAATATAGAGAAAAAGCAAAACATTTCAACCGCAATCATGGTCTTTATCTAAGCTACAACAGGTGAACCAATCATGACAAGCTCCGACCATCACATGACAAGCAAAAAACAGGTCCTCAAAAACATAAACCCACGTAAAAATAACAAATAATCAAAAGGGATAACTATTCCAGCTCAAAAATTAATAAACGGCAAATGCACATCGGCTCTTACTGCAAACCATTGCAGTGTGGTGGCAGCCAAAAAACTGTAGTTCCGGGATTTACATTTTTTTCTCTATTCCACACAAGGCTGTTAGAGCCAGATGATGGCTGAATATCACAACCATCTTATGCTGGGAAAGATGTGGGCTCCGTTCCTGAGCTGACATCAAAGTCAGGAAGCTGGCATATGATGTTACTGTACGTCGTATGCCAATAAAGGGTTAAAGATGCAAAAATCATGGATTCATACAATTACTCTTAATGTTGTTTATACCACGCATTGTTAATATTCAATTTGTCTTCCAATATCTGGTTATTCTCAATGTCAGTGTATTTTGGGGTTCTGGGTCTTAAAATCTCTATACACCTCTCAACAGACTACTCAGAAATGGTTAGTTCAGAAGGCAGAAACACCCATCTCCTTCGTGAGTACATTGACAAACTGATTTTCAGACTTAAAGAGAACATTTTCACTAGTTTTAGCATGTTAAACAAATCACACCTAGTGTCCGGTACCGAACCCCCGAACATGGACTTCTTACTGTACTTTCGTGTTACTGTTCGGGTTTGGCAGACAAATAAAACTTGTTAAAAGGCTGCAGCACAGCTGATCAAACAGCGTTAAGGCTGTGGACACTTCCGGCCCCATCACAGCCATGCCATATATTGGCATGGCTTTGATTGGCTGGCGCAGCATGTGACCCGGCCTGACGTTGTGAAATAAATAAATAAATAAAACAACATGCAGTCCCCCCTATTTTTATAACCAGCCAAGGGAAAGCTTACAACTGTAAGTTGGTCTTTTTAGTCTGCGAGGGGGCCAATATCCATGCACCTTCCCAGCCTACTGGTTAGTAATGTGGATATCTGATAGACGCCTTTCCATTACTAACCTCTGGGCTTGATGTCAGCAGACATTACACAGCTGACATCAACCCCAAAACCATTACCCCATTTGCCACTGTACCAGGGCAATCTGGAAGAGCCGAAGCTAAGTGCTAGAATTGGTGCATCTAATGGATGCGCCATTTCTGGGGCAGCTGAGGGCTGGTCTTATTAGGCTGTTAACGGGCCAATATCCAAGGCCCTTCCCAGCATATTAATATCATTCTACAGCTGTCTGCTTTGCCTTAGCTGGTTATTAAAAATAGGGCGGACCCCACATCATTTTTGAGGGACCCCCCATTTTTAATAACCAGCAAAGGCAAAACAGACAGCTGTGAGCTGATATTAATAAGCTGGGAAGGTCCATGGATATTGGCTCCTTCCCAGCATAATAAGACCAGCTCACAGCTGTCTGCGTTCCCTTGGCTGTTTATAAAAATAGGGGTCATTTTTTCATGTATTTATTTATTAACAAGTACAATAAAATACACATGCAAGGCACTGCTCCACTCCTCCACTTGGACCTCCACCTCCTGCTTCAAGTTTTTTTTTCTATTCTATGTTATTTTAAGTCATTTTCCTATCCTATTTGTTTGCAGGGCATTTGTCCTGCTCTTTCTCCCATTTTGCTTCCTTTTGCAGCCCCCTAGCCCTTACTATAACCATTTTACAGCCATTTCACAGCATCAAAATTCGGGTCCCCATTGACTTATATAGGATTCTGGTCCGGGGTCAAGTTTGGGTGAAGTTTGGGTACCCAAATCAAACTTTTTTTTCAAGTTTGCCGGGACCCGCCGAACCCAAACTTCCATGGGTCAGCTCATTCCTCATGCAGAGCTGAATAAAACATGTTTCCATTTCAATTTCTCATATTCATTGTGGAGATACTAGCTTGTAAAATTTAGACTCAAATATATGCTAAGTCCAAGGAGGCATTAGCAGAGATTCTTAAATGGGAGCATGTACCTTTTCCCCGCCATAACATTGACCAATCATAGACAGGAGGAGAGAAAAAAGAATATGCCTCTCAAAATGCCAAGGGACATGAGACATGTAATGAAACAGAACCGTGCTCTCCTCTTTGCACCACTTCTGTAGGGTAGATCAGAGGTATGTACGAGGGTCAGTCAATAAGTAATGCCTCCTATTTTTTTTTCCTTTTAATTGGCAAGAAATTCAAATGCAATTACATAGGTTGAAAACGACAACATTAACGATTAATTTGTCTCTTTTCAATATAATCTCCATCCACTTCCACAGTCTTGGTCCACCGTTTAACAAGGGCATGTATTCCAGCATGGTAAAAAGCATTCTTGGGACCCACCGTGCACAAACTTTTCTGTATCCCAGTTGTCCAATAATTTTCATCACACTGCCTTTACTGAGGCAGATAATGCCACACAATTCATCTGCAGTCACCCGGCGGTCACCACGAATGATGTCATCGACTCGCTGAATGTTGCTTGGAGTCACTGTGGTTACTGGCATGCCACTCCGCATTTTGTCAGCCAACGGTGATGGCCCTTCAGCTGTGTTACAGCGACGAACCCATCGTCTAACAGTACTGACATCCACTGTTGCATCACCGTACACATTTTTCAGTCTCTCATGAATTTGAATGGGCGTTTCACCTTATGCATGCAAGAATTCAATCACAGAACGTTGTCTTATACGAACATCGATGTCAGCCATTTTGCAAACGGATACAGTCCTGCCACCTGTTGGTGCAGGAAGTTGCAATTGCTGTGGATTGGAGAAGAAGGTTTGAGGAATTGTGCCAAATTCAA
Organism: Phyllobates terribilis; assembly: GCF_046119375.1. Lineage (NCBI taxonomy): Eukaryota > Metazoa > Chordata > Amphibia > Anura > Dendrobatidae > Phyllobates > Phyllobates terribilis. Next base: position 210,938,032 of record NW_027362771.1, read on the forward strand.
ATATTTAACATAACTACTTTATTTAAGGAGAAAAAAAATAGGAGGCATTACTTATTGACTGACCCTCGTATCATTACAAATATGTGTAGCAGCTTTTATCTCAAAACAATGAGTGTGTGTGGAGGGGGAGTACAGCAGAGCTGACAGTGCCCTGAGATTAATACTATAAGAGGTTTCTGTAATGACACATAGCTCTGCGGTACTCACCCTCTCCCTCCAATGAATGATGAAGGTTAAAAGCTGCAATATGTATTTTTAATGACTCATAGCTCTTCTTTCTTCCCTTCCCCACTTGTTGTGCATGGGAAAAAGTAACTGCTCCAAGGATAAAGCTCTGCTAATGCCCCTTTAGGCTTAGCTTAATTTAGAATCTAAACCTTACAAGCAAATATCTCCGCATCTCTGGGGGTGAGAAATTAAAAAGAAAACTCAACTCCATGTTTTATTCAGCTATGTAGCCAATATCCCATGATATGGCCAGTGTTTCTACCTCCTTAACCGTGTGACTCGCCCCCTGGGCCGTGGGGTACCCGGAACCGGGCCTTCTGGTGTACGGTGCTGATGGGGGTAGTAGTGGCAACCTGATCCCGTGGCTCAGGGTGGTCAGACCTAATTGTGGCAGTCTATATATCAGTGTTTTGAATGTCCGACTACGCCACCCGTGGATTGCGGTCAGTGATGACCACCGCTGCAAGGCAGACCGCTGAGGTTGGTGTTGGTGTGCAGCAAAGGGATAGGATAACTCCCCACGGGAAGAGTGTAGCCTCAGGGCAATGTAGGTGGATGCTGGGGGTGATGGTGCAGGCGCAGCATAAATCACACAGAGTCCAATGGTGCAGTTCAGGCCTTTTACTCACAGTTGATATCCAAGTCACTTCTGTCAGCAATGACTGCCCAAGCCGTGCTGCGTCCACCAGGTGAGGGGCTCGGTCAACCCCCAGGCAACTCAGGAGTGTGGCACAAGACCCCCTTCTATCCTTTCTCTGACCTTTCGTGCCCCACCAGTGACCACGCTTCTGTCTGGCTGCCTCGGGCCTTCTCTGGTAAAACTTGGCGCCAGTTTCCCTGACCCTATGTGGTGCCTTCCTAGCGGGTGTAGCAAGGGGTCGCACCAATAAATGATCACGACCTCCGGTTCTTGGCTGAGGGATGATTTACCTCCACCAACTTGGGAATCCGGTACCCTTCCACGGCCTGACCCTTCACCCGATATAACGCGGGCTTGCAACGGTTGCTGTCCATTCTGCTCTCTTAGGGTCCCTTCTGCCTTCTTGTTTCTGGAGCCTTTCTACTCCTCTGTCTCTCCTCTTTCCTTCCTTCTCCTTCTCCACTTCTCCTCTCTGGCCCCGGCCTTCTCTCCAGGCCTTCCTCGTGGAGCTGAGCTCAGGCTGAGCCACAGCTCCCTGTCAGCTCTGACTGAGCTGCTACTCTGCTTCTCTCAGAACTCAGAACTCCTCACTAAAGATAGCTTCCACCTTTTATCTGCTTCTCTGTGTCTGAGCTCAGGTGACCTGCACCCAATGAGCTCCTTCCTATGCTCCAGAAACCGTCCCCTACTGCTCCTACATCATTGCATTCTCTCCCCCCTCCCCACTCCAGCCAGGGACATGGTCAGTTGTGCCTGCATAAATGGGAGCACCGTCGAGCCTAGTCAGTCGTGCCTGCATAAATGGGAGCACCGTCGAGCTGTCCCCCGGAAATGGGGTGAGTGTGTGTATGCAGCTAACTGAGCCCCAGTCCACACTCCATCCTTACCTGGGAGTGGAATATCACACCTCTGGTTGAAGTGCAATACCCCTGTAGCAATCGAACCCTCGGGGCGCTACATTTCCCCCTGGTAAACCACAGCACGTCCTCGGGCTGGAACAGAGCAAAAGACAATTCAAAAACATGCAAGACATGCAAAACTTTCTCAAAACTTTTTACATTAGAAAATGGCCGACATTATGCAACTCCCTTTATGGGAAACACTTTCTCTTTTCCAACACTTTTCTTTACTAGACATTATAAGGCATTTTTAATATTACCGGAACTTCTTTTACCAACAACATTTTCACTATTATGTAACTCTTTTAGCAGCATATAAAACTTTTCAGGCAAAACTTTTTTTTTTTTTTAAGTAAATTCTCTTCTTCACTGGCCACTGTGCAACTTGCGACCAGGTGTCCTTTTTTTCAATAAGGTGCAAAACTTCAGCAAACTTTCAAACATGAGGGACTTGCTCGTAAACCCTCAACGTAGGCCCTGGGTGTGGCTGCAGGGCATAGGTGATCCGGTAGTTGGACCACACCTTCGGCCACGCCAAACGAGTTTTTGTCCAGAGGTAGACGTTGCAGTATTTTTATAAAACCAATAGGGGGCGCTTTAAGAAGCGCAACTATTTACAGGGGTTGGCCGCTCCCAGTTCTCGACCGGATGGGAAAGGGGAATGGCTGCTCTCAGTCCTCAGCCAGGTGACTTGGGGGTTAACTTTGAACGGGCAATAGTCCCAATGGGGGCAAAAAAAACAGTTCCTTGTACCCTGTCGGGTAACTACTCACACTTGCTTGCTGCCGCTCATCAGTAGCGGTATCCTCCTGATGCTCCTTCTTCCTCCTCATACTCTCCAGAACCGTCCGGGTCCTCTGGGTAGCAATGATCCTGGTACTGCTCCTCCCTTACCCTCCGGACATGAAGGGCATACCATCCTTTCAGGCCTCGGTGTCGGGTGTAGGACTCCAAGTCTCCTGGGAACAAATCCCGTTCCGGGTGGCCGTCTGGCAGGTGACTCTCCACGTCTCTCCGGGTAACGAACACATCCGTGTCCGTGGTCGGGTCTCGGATGAAACCCCATCCCTGCTCCTGCTGGAACTTGACTACGATCCCGATGATTATAGGAACCTCGCGCAGCCTGGGGGTCTCGCCGGACGCGCATCTTCTGCTCCGCGCTCTGGGCCTGCAGCTGCTCATACCTCTGGCGCCGCACCTGTCTCTCCTTCTCCTACTGCTCCTACATCACTGGGTCCTCTCCCCCCTCCCCACTCCAGCCAGGGACATGGTCAGTTGTGCCTGCATAAATGGGAGCACCGTCAAGCCTAGTCAGTCGTGCCTGCATAAATGGGAGCACCGTTGAGTATAGTCAGTCGTGCCTGCATAAATGGGAGCACAGTCGAGCTGTCTCCCGGAAATGGGGTGAGTGTGTGTATGCAGCTAACTGAGCCCTGCTCCACACTCCATCCTTACCTGGGAGTGGAATATCACACCTCTGGTTGAGGTGCAATACCCCTATAGCAACAAAACCCTCGGGGCGCTACACGTGCACTTCTGTTGAGCATTCAATGCGGATCTCAGGACCCAGACCCAAAGCAATTGGCAGGGAATTTAAGGGCTTATAAAATAAAAAAGTTGTTCCAAAATTTAGTTTCACTTTAAATCTACACAGTATATAAAGTTATTATTTATCCACAGATCACATAGTTTACTCTTATCTGATTTGATCAGTTTTTCAGGTTTAAAACAGGACTATAGATTGCTAGTACTTTAATTTTACCTTTTAGTATTTAGATTGTTCCACAAGTCCATAATTGCTTTTACGGAGGTATGTGAAAATATACAAGCTTACAAAATAGAGATGAGGCTGCGTGTTAGCTATTGAATGTTTTCCCATAACAACACACTCTACGTCTACTTGTAGTTTGGAATTGTCATTCAGTCATAAGTACCCCAATTGGTCTAATAAAGTAGCTCTGTAGTGTTGTAAAATAGAAGGGTATTCACAAATTGGATAGATGTGTTTAGCTCACCTCGTACGTGACTCCAAAGCTGATTGCTAGATTCACAGAAGGTGCTCGAAAAAGGAAATCCGGGTTGGAAACATGCAATCATGAACAAAGTTCCCAAGAGAACAATGGATGAGTAACCTGGCACTCTATTTTCAAAAAAAAAAAGTAATAAAAAAAATCTAACTTTATTCAATCCAGTATCAGTTAAAAATCCCCATGATTTACAAACAGGACATCCTGGCAAGATAATCTATTAAAATAGAAGGGCACCCAATTCCATCATCTTGTGCACATCTATATAACACTTTTATAGGAACAGTCAGAAATATGTATAGAATACTAGGTAGGATTAGCATTTTATCTATGGCTATTCTATTTTATGACTGTTTTGCTTTAATATATTTTAGTCAAAAACGTCCACACTCCAGTTATATTCAAAACTTTTGCTGGCTGCTCTGTCTTATGAAGGCACTCCATAGGAGGTTGCTGTCTCCCCAGTTTAAATGTTTTATGCCAGTTTATTTGTGACTGCAGTGAGAGAAACAATTGCTGTCTCACTTTTGATTTGCAAGTGAAGGGGAGAATATATTTTTTTTAATACAAAGAAAAATTCCTCAAACTTCAAACAATTAACTACGACTGTGTAGTTCATATAGTGGAAGTGTTGCATAGCGCGCCATGGCAAATGTTGGCCACGCCCCTGGCCAAACACCAATCCACTCCCATTTACCATTATTTTCTACCCTGGCAGGAGGAGATGTCAGAGGGGCACTGGCAGTGAGGGACATTCAGCAGACACCCGAGACTGCAGGGCGTAGAAAGAAATCCGGGGACTGTCCGCGGTATCCAGGACAGTTGAGACTAGAGATGAGCGGATGGATTCACCGAACTCCGGTCCAGCGTTCAGTTCAGTGGTACCTGGTGGCTGGACAGGAGGCTGTGAATTTCTTACCTTCTGTCATTCCCAGCGTGGCTTTTGATCAGCCAAGGCCGGCGCAACGTCATCTGTGCGTCTGGCTCATCTCTAGTTGTGAGCTGTAGATTTATTTTTCTTCCTTCATTCACAGTAGTAACAACCAGAACTTTCTCATCTTTAAGTAGCTTAACTATATGACATCTGTTCTTTTTTGTGTCTGTAAGGCCGTGTTCACAGGTTGTATAAATACTGTGTTTTTTGTTTTCTGCAGGTGCCCGCATCAATCTAAACATTAACAATCTTCTCTGATTATTGCTGCATTTTTTAGTTTTTTTCCCCCTTATTTGATGCGTCTTTGGTGCAGATGTGAAGCCACATTTTTAAGCGTTTTTTATAGTACAGAAAAGTTTTGATTCTGCACTTAAAAAGTAACTGTAGTTTTTTAAATGCGTTTTTTTAGGCTCCGCATAGAAGACAAGAGAGAGAAAAAGCATCAAAATCGCAAAGTTCATTAGACACACAGAGGGCACAGTTTTCAAGAAATCCACTTTGCTTGGACAGTTAAAAACAGCATAATTTCTGTGCCGAAAAAAGCTGAAAAAAACGCAGCATTTATGCTACATGTGAACACGGTCTAAATGTCTAATCAAAGTGGATGTGATTCCAGGAAATCTCTGCCCTCGGTGCCTCTAAAGACGCTGCTGAACTCAGCGGTTTGGTGCATTTATTCTTTATAAGCTTCTTTTCAAAAAAACGCATGAAAAAAAACGCCATTGCATTTTTAAGAACATAGTCCAAGCTTTTCTGTAATATTAAAGCGTTAAAAACTCTGCTTCATAGCTGCACCAAAAACATATCAAATAAGGGGGAAAATGGATAAAAGAAATGCAGCAAACACAACAATCAGAGAAGATTGTTATTGCGTCGTGTGGTGCAGACACGTACAGAAAATATGAAAAAAAAGCAGTAGAAAGAACATAGCATTCACGCCATTTTTTCCATCATATACCGATCCCTTTAAATAATCTGATTGCTGTGTTGTGTGGGTCGTTACAATTACAGGGACACCAAATATGTCCATGTTATTTGCTGACTTGTGATGTTCATTTTTTTTTTTAAAAAAATGTGCATTAAAAATGACAATATTTTAAGTGTTTTTCATTATTTTTTAGGAATTTTATAGCAAGAAAAAAATTTCTTTTATTCTCCCTCTAGAATACAAAGGGATAGAAATACTCTGCTATGTACAATGTATCAGTACAATCTGTCTGTGGAGTCAGAGCCTGCAATACATGTCAAGTATACAAAATTCCCCCCATTACATCACTGGAGCTTGTGGCTCAGTAGCTTCATCTCTTTCCTGTGATGTTGAGCGTTGTGGGCTGGATTATAGGGAAGACTCAAAGAAAAAGTTACATTTTTGTAATTGCTTCTTATTTTTATTAGTTTTAGGCTATGTGCCCACGATGCAGAAATGCTCAGGATTTTTCCTGAGTGTTTCTGCATCTCCCTGGCAGAAAAAATGCATGCGGATTGTACATGCGTTTTTCCTGCCAGGGACAAGCGGATGTGAAGCGTTCTTCACATGCATTTCCGCATGCGGGTTGACAAGCGCTTTCAAGCGATTTTAGCATCACTTGGAAAGTGCTTGTCTACTTGGTCACACTGTATAAATCCATGCAACCGGCATGGATTTATACAGTGTGACCTAAAGAATGTTAAAAAATAAATCTATACTTACCTTCTGATGGCCCCCGCAGTCTTGCTTCGCTCCGTCCTGGCTTGCCAGCAGCTCGCGGTACACTACACTGAAGGACCTGCCGTCACATGACTATGACGTCAGCGCAGGTCCTTCAGTCCACCGCGAGCTGCCGGCAAGTGAAGACGAGCGCACCGCGGGCCATCAGAAGGTAAGTAAAGACCCTACTAACAATTTAAAGACATATGGAGCTGGGCTACAGTAACGAGTACATCATGTTCCCATTAAACAGGAGTGGGTCTCCCATACTGTTTGCCTATAGAGTGAATGCAACGGCTGCCAAAAAATGTGGAGGAACTCCAGTGTCCCTTGCAAGAGATGTAGAGATTGGAGGGCCTCCTGAAAACAATGTTCCCATTATTAAGAATTGGGTCTCCCATACTGTTTGCCTACGCAGTGAATGCAACGGCTGCCAAAAATTTGGAGGAACTCCAATGCCCCTTGCAAGAGACGTAGATATGGTGATATAGTAGGTATAGTGGTGATATGGAGGAGGATGTGGAGGATGAGGAGAAGGAGGAGGACAAGTGCAAATAGACAAAATGTCTGGGTGTGAAGACAGAGGTGCATGGGAATAGAGTTACACCTCCCCAAAAAAAAATACTGTATTTGAGTTTATGTTACGCTGCTATCAATCAGTGGTGTGGAGAAGTCTGGCCCAATCCAGCCCTTGTTCATTTTTAAAAGAATCAACCTGTCAATATTTTCAGTTGACAGGCGGATGTGCCTATCGGTTATAATTCCATCAGCAGCACTAATAACCCCCTCTGACAAAACGCTCGCGGCAGGGCAGGCCAGGACCTCCAAGGTGTAGAGAGCCAGTTCATGCCACATGTCCAGCTTGGATACCCAGAGGCACAGAGGAGTCACGGAGGACATTGGTACGGTCGGCAAGGTACTCCCTCACCATCTTCCAAAACGTTTCCCTCCTTGGGAGAGTACCCCGCGCCTCAGGGCCTGTGCAATGGGAGGGTCTGAGAAAACTGTCCCAGAACTTTGACAGTGTTCCCCTGCCTCTGCTGGATTGCATTTGTGTCTCTATTGCCTGTATCCTTTGGTTGTCCACCGAACTGTGATCTCTGCCGCCAGCGATTTCAGATGGGAATTTTTAAAATAATTCCGCAACAGGGGCCTTCTCATACTGAACCAATTTATTAGGCCTATCTGGCAAGGGAATAAGAGACAGAAAGTTCTCCTTGTAGCATGGGTCTAGAAGTGTTACCAACCAGTAATGACTGTCACCCAAAATTTGGACAACGCGAGGGTAGCGGGAAAGGCAGCATAACATAAGCTCAGCCATGTGTGGTAGACTGCAAAGAGGCAAGACTTCCATGTCCTCACCAAGACTACGATTGATCATGCTCTCCTCCTCCTCCTCCCACTCCCTGTCCTCGGGCCATCCACGCTGAACAGGCAGTATGACAGTTGTGCAGGTAGTACCATTTATAGTGCAGGAAATTAACTCCTGTTCTTCCTCTTCCTACTCTTTCTCATTGTCACCCAATCCACATTTGGATGAGATGAAGCTGGGCTGTGTGGAATAACCCTGTATGGTTCCTTGCTCCATCTCATCGTGCTCTGCCTTCAATGCATCCTCTTTAATTGTGAGCAGAGAGCATTTCAGAAGACAGAGAAGCGGGATGGTGATGCTAATTATGGCGTCATTGCCACTCACCATCTTGGTGGAGTCCTCAAAGTTTTGGAGGATGGTACATTTGTCTGAAATCCATGTCCACTCCTGAGGTCTTATGTGTGGAGTCTGACCTGAATGCCGATGGCCTTGTTGATTATGGTAGTCAACAATTGCCCTCTTTTGCTCACAAATCCTTCCCAACATCTACAATGTAGAGTTCCATCGTGTGGGGACATCGCAGATCTGTTGGTGAGCTGGAAGCTGCAAATGCTGCTGAGGCACGGAAAGGGCAGCAGAAGCTGTAGCTGACTGTCTAAAATGGGCACACAGGCAGCGTACTTTGATAAGCAGATGCAGCAGACCGGGTAGGTTTTGAGAAACCACTTAACCACGAGGTTAAGCACATGGGCCAAGCATGGTACGTGTGTGAGCTCGCCTCGCCTCAAAGCCGCCACCAGGTTCCGGCCATTGTCACACACGAGCATAACTGGATGTAGGGTCAGTGGTGTCAGCCACAGACCTGCCTGCTCTTTCAGAGCTGTCCACAACTTTTCAGCGTTGTGTGGTTTGTCCCCTAAGAATATTAGCTTCAGCACAGCCTGTTGCCGCTTTGCTGAGGCAGTGCTGCAGTGCTTCCAGCTTGCGACTGATGTGGTCATTGTGAAGATGGAGGCTGAAAAGGAGAAGGAGGTGCAAGAGCTGTAGAATGTTGGGGCAACCCTGATTGACCCAGGACCCACAATTCTCAGTGTTCTGCAGGACGTGTTCCTTTCCCAAGGTCCGACTGAGTCCCGGCTTACGCTATATTAACCCAGTGTGCCGTCAGCGAGATGTACAGTCACTGCCCACAAGCACTTGTCCACGTGTCCGTGATTAGGTGGACGTTCCCAGTAACTGCGTTGTGGAAGGCACGGCTAATTTTGTGGGACACATGCTCGTGTAATGCGGGGACAGCACACTTGGAGAAATAGTGGCGGCTGGTGACCGTGTACCGAAGGACGGCTGCCGCCATCAGGTTGCAGAAAGCTTACATCTCCATGAGCCTAAAAGGCTGTGCGAAATGTGTGAATTTAGTAGTGTGGCCTGTGAGGCATTGGCTGCGTATTTGCACTTGCATTCCAAGGACTGGGGTAGGGACAACTGAATGCTGTGCTGGGACAAGGACGTGGACGAGCTTGCCGATGGTACTAGTTAAGAGTGTGGAACGACACGTTCAGGGCGGGAGGCATCTTGGTATGCACCATGGACAGGGGATTGGCATGCATGCACAACAGCGAAAAAGGAGTGGTGTCACCCGCAGACACAGTTTCTGGACCCAGAGGTTCAGCCCTTTTAGTCGGGTGCTTTGCTGCCATATGCCTGATCATGCTGGTGATGGTTAGGCTGCTAGGTTTGGTACCCCTGCTGATGCTGGCCTGGCAGGTGGTGTAAATGGCCTTTTGGGGTTATCTGCAGAGTCTTTAAAAAACAACCACACTCGGGAAGATCTAAGAGTTGTACTGGCAACTTCCGTGGTGTTGGCGTTAAGAGGAACGTTTACCCGCCTTGTGTCTGTGGCCACCACACTGCTTCTTCCTGTGGTGCTACGCTTTCCTCCCTCTGTGTGCTGCTGTCCTTGTTCTGTATGTCCACCTGCCAGGTTGGGTTAGTTACTATATCATCCACCACCTCGTCTTCCACTTCCACACCCTCGTCCTCCTCCTGACTTTCTGGCAATTGTATCTCATCATCATCATCATCCACCTCTTGTGACAGTAATTGCACTTTCCTACCATTACTTTCCTATGACCGTGGCTACTACAATATTTGGGCATCGCTACATGCGTTCTCCTCTTGACTCGCTTGAAGCAGGCTGGGCGAGAGGCCCGAATCTACAAATGGAAAATTGAACAGGTCTTCTGAGTGTCCAAGTGTGGGGGATCAGTTGTCTCTGGGCACTAGGCATGGTGGGGGGAAGGAGGATCAGGGTGAGGAATATGCGGTCCAGACTCACGGCTACTGAGGCTTGATCATGTGGAAGACAGGGTTGTAGTGGTGGTGGCAATGTGACTGGAAGCATTATCTGCAATCCAACCGACAACCTTTTGACACTGCTCTGGGTTCAATAGTGGTGTATTGCGGTCCCCTAGTAATTGGGACAGGAAGGTTGAGCAACAAGATGTGGGTGTTTTTTGTGGCACAATTTCAGCTTGCACACATCCACGTCCTCGGCCTCGGCCTCTGCATGCACCATCACCATCTCGTCCACTTTCCTGTACCTTGCCATGCACCTTGCACAGCTTAAATGGAGGAGAATATTTTCCACATTCACGAGAAATGGCTTATTTTGGAACGCAGTTATATGTGATACGTCTAACAGAGAACCACGGTTTTAAATAGGAGGCCTGTAATTTACTAATATTATTCTACATAGAGACCTAGTGTGAATAACTTCACAGACACACTGCAACAAAATGAAAATGGAAGAAATGGCTGTTTTTGGAACACTGTTATAGGTGATATGTCTGACAGAGAACCACCGTTTTAAATAGCAGGTCTGTAATTTACTAATATTATTCTACACAGAGACCTAGTGTGAATAGCTTGACCAACTCACTTCAACAAAATGGAAGGCAGAAATGGCTGATTTTGGAACACTGTTATAGGTGGTATGTCTGACAGAGAACCACGGTTTTAAATAGCAGGCTCGTAATTTACTAATATTATTCTACACAGAGACCTAGTGTGAATAGATTGACCGACACATTGCAAGGAAATGAAAATGGAAGAAATGGCTGATTTTGGAACACTGTTATAGGTGATATGTCTGACAGAGAACCACAGTTTTAAATAGCAGGCCTGTAGTTAACTAATATTATTCTACACAGAGACTTAGTGTGAATAGCTTGACAGACACACTGCAACAGTATGGAAAAGGAGGCCAATATTTTCCACATTCAGTTCAAATTTCTTGATCTTTATCGCTGAAAAATGGGAACATATCTGGCTGTATTCTGCAGTGCTAACTAGAAAATGGAGCAGAAAAATGGTGTGCTCTGGAATGCTTTTTAAGCAAATAACCAGGATTAAGATTAAAAAAATTGGCCTGGCTCCTGATATCTGGGGCTATGTCTACAAATATCTGGTATTATTACAGCAGCAGACAGGGCATTCAATGGACCCTCTTGCGCTATATGCCCTGCAGTCTGCCACATACACTGCCTGCTTGCCTAACTCCTGCCTAGCACTGATTATATGCAGCTGGATTAGTCCTCTGAAAGACTGTTATTACAGATGGATTTATATATATAGTATATGTTGTGGAATACCTATACTAACTATAAACAAGCAAATCTCTCTCTGACTCATCAGCACCTCTCCCTACTCTGCCAGTTTCTGGGGTAGACGAGCATAGCGGCGCCAGGTCTTATATAGACCTGATAACGCTGTGAAGCCAGCCAATGACTGTAATGTCAGAACTAACATGGCTACGGCATTACAGTGCGTGGCAGGCAATCCCTGCATGTTCATTGGCTCTCTAAAGAGCACCAAACATGAAGGGAGGGGACCCGAGTTCCCTCCGAGCAACCCGGAAATACTCGCCGAGCTTGTCGAGCACCATGATGCTCGGGCGAGTACTGAGCAGTGGCGAGCACGTTCGCTCATCACTAATTAAAATGTTGATTAAAATTAACTTTCTTCATGGGAAAACTTCTTTAAATTTCATTTAGAAAAAAATAAAAAAATATAAAAAAATCAAAACATTTAATTCTGCCGCATCTATGAACACTTCTATCTCTGAAACGCAATATTTTAAGAAATATTTTTAATGTACCTGGAACCTTTTAAACTGTAATAATAATTTGGTTAAATTTTATTTCCAAATAGCTAGATACCTTTGTTTGCTTTGTCTGCATCTCAAGCCAAGCAGGGGCTTTTACTTTCCATGCCATGGATCTTCACAGCCAATATACGGGAGCTGTTGAACTTCATACTTTGTGCTTATTTAATTTTGCATTGCACAGCTGTTTTCCTTATCTTATTTGACAACTGTACACACCTATACTGCGGCCTATTGCTGTATTTTACTTTCGTGTACCTACCTAGTATTTCTTGCTCAGTCTTTTTGGCAAAAGTAGTAATGGAGATGAACGGGCCAATGTTAAATACACACCATTCCACAGCTAAGAATGTGGGAACTGTTAGCAACAGCAGCGCCACCTTTGGCACCATCTGTCCAGGCAGTAGTAGTACCAAACACAGTTCACAATTGGCTTACTTTGCCTTTGGCAAGCGGATTAGTAAGAGAAAGTGGATGGTTTTATGAAATATAAGGCAAATCACTAGTCTTAGTCACACCCGGATAATATTCTTCTCAATGAACATGACCCCATTCCAAGCAGCAAAATAACACAGCACTGCACCCACACCCTTGCCTTCAGTCTTTTCGTACTTGCAAGGTAAAGCACTGCCAAGGGTTGCTTTGGCTGGATGGCTGTCTGTTCATTGCACAAAACTTTGTGGCTGCCCTACATTTGGGAAAAGTAACACATGCTTCCTTCATAGCTCACATGCAAAATGTAATTTTGCAAAATTTCTTATAGAAATATACCCACTTGAAGGTGATGGCCACAGCCAGGAGTGTATCTGGACATTTCAACCATTTTCACTTGGTGAAGCATGCTCGCCAGGTTTTGCAAAAAAGCAGAACAGTCTGCCTTTGTGGTACCTGATTTGCAATGTAGCAACACACTGCAATTAAAGGCTGCATATATTGGAGCATTTGTATGACCAGTACAAAGTGGTAATTGATTATATCATGCAGCAGTCAAAATAGAGTTTAGGTCTTTTTGAATGCAGCTGATGAGGGATGTTAGTCATCTACTGAAGGTCTTTGGAGAGGCTACTTCATTTGGACGTAGGGAAAGCATCAACTGTCGTACCCCTCATGTATATTGAAAAAAAAACACTTGAAAGGATGCAATAGGGGATAGCGGAAGAACAGAAACTTATACATGTTTATCATTGCCCTGCTGCCGTTGGTGACTCTTGAGGTCAATAATACGTACATATCAAGAAGGAACAGAGAGAAGAGGAAAAGGTAAAATCTGTTTTTCAGAATTTATTTGTTTTTCTATGGTTATCATCTGTGTCTTCATAAGCATTCTTTTCTTTTAAGATTGAACAATGGTTGACCTTGACCAGTTTGGAAACTTTGGGTGTACAAAAACTCCCTTTTCTTCGAATGCTTGGAAAAGCACAGATTTTTCTATTCCGGCCAAGGACAAACTGTTTATGGTGATTTTTGAGACATATTCAAGGCATCATGATGGTGCCATAAATATAATCCATCATATCAAAAATGATTGTTTTTACCAATATTTCTGCCAAACATTGTGAAATACTCTACGTAGTCAAAGCTCCTCTATAAAAGATGGGCTCATCCTATAATAAACAAATCTTCATTGAAAAGACAACCTGGTGTGCGTGTCTTTGCTATCTAGTCTTCAACAAGCTTGAGTACCCATTCCGGTCAATTCTACCTGAGAGAGATCATCTCATTTGTAACAGGGGACATTTAATTATCCCAGGAACACGCAGGAGACTGACAATCAGAGTGAAACTGATGAAGATGATGATGCTGGCCATGACAACCAACTTTCACAGCAAAGTGTGGAACATGAACCAATGGGACCCTAGGTTGTGCTGGCATGCATGGCAAACTGTTTGCTCGATCTTCTTGTTTGATGACAGGTGCAGAGCTAGCATCAAGCAAAGATATATTTATTAGATAGACATAAAAGCATAACGATTACATTTTTTCCAGCTTCTGAAAGAGAGTCAAAATTGCTGAATTACCAGGATAAGCTGTGTTCCCTGATCAACGAATCTTTCAGATGCCTGGCAACCACACATCTAACCAAGAGACCTCTCCCCAGTCCCTGCAGATTATATGCTTCCCTTTCTGTATCATGTTAGGGCTACAAGTAGGCAGCAGTGATAACAGTATAAATGACATGCTGGACCAAATAATTTATGTGCCGCTGCTCCAACCTGATGCTATTTAAGAAAAAAGTGGCAACGCCTGAACAACCACTTGGAATTTCTCTTCTCTTCAGTAAGATACCTTGAGCTCTGACCCCATGGACTTTTGGATCAGCAGATTGGACCAATTACAATTACTTGCAAGTTTGCTAGCCAACTCTCTTGTCCAACTTTTAGTATCCAGACAGACAGGCTATTCAACACAGTAGATGGCTTTATCACTCCATGTGGACCACCTTACCATCCGCAAGAGTAAAAAATCTTTCATTTGTAAAAATGAATAAGCCATGGATTAGTGATGATTTTCATTCACCTACAGCTGATGCTAATGAATATTCAGCTATAGAATCTTCAGTCCTGTTCAATGCATTCTACACTGCTCAGCTCCCACGAATGCTGATGTTTTCCCTCACAGCCAGGCAAATTCTGCCAATCCATAATTGTATTTATATTTTGTGCTACTTCTTCTGCTGTCATGGCCAGTAATGATTTTAAACAGCTGCAAAAAGTTAAAAAGAAAAAAAAAACATAATTACCTCCTGGGTCTGCTCACAACTGAAAGTCCCAACCTAGAGTAAATGCTGGACCAGAAATGTGGTGCAACAGAGTTGGACACCACCAGACAGCGAGCAGGGAGCAGCGTGGGCAGTCAGAAAGAGGAGCATGTTTTTTTTTTTTTAAGTTAAAAAGAAAAAAAACATTGCCTCCCTTGCAGTCCACCCCAGCTGCTCCCTGCTCCCCTATCCACTTCACAATACTTCCGATGCGCAGCATCACTTGGCCGGTGTTCTCTCTGCGCTGGGACTTCCGACTTTGATCTCCGAGACATGTTGTCCAAAGTTTTGAATTGGTGTTCACTCTAGGGCAGGACTTCCTACCATGAACAGAGCTAGAAATGTCACTGCGCTTGCCTGGGGCTTGCTTGTGGCCAGAAGAGCCAACCTAGAGTGAATCACCAGGTCAGAGATGTAGTGCCAATAAGGGAGCAGTGTAGGGCCCAAAGAAGTGTGCGGTGAGGTGAGTATTAGGTATTTTGTTTCTTTTTACATCTTGTTTATTATGCTCTGGTGTCTGGAGGGACCAAAGTGCATACCATGAAACATTCAATTTGCAGGTTTGGCGAATTGGAATTTTATGAGATCCCCTCATCTCTAACAGACAGAAATATTCTGTCTGTCGATTGTGTTCTATAGCTATACTGTGCAGCTGGGGACTCTAAAGTGCACAGGGTAAATGCACCTGAGATTTCGGCCCAAAAAAGGATCATTTATGATGACATATTATTTAGCCATTTATTCTTTATTTTGAAAGGAAGGATAATTTTTAGACTATTTTTACAGTTTAAAAATCATAATAAGTGCCTCAGTACAGTGTGCTAATAGGTAGGCTGTTGATTACCACCAGTTAGCATTTAACCTTTACCCGTAACCATAGTCATACATGTTTAAGTCACTTGGACATTTCTAAGTCTGTGTTTGTGTTAAAGAGCTCAAAATGGGTTCAATACAGTTCTAAACAACTCAGATTGTTATACATATCTTTTTTGGGCAATTGGAGGCATTGTAGACCTGCAATTTGCAGTAAAATGATTCGCTGTGACTTGAATATTGTTTTTTCAATTTTTCGATGAAACTGGGGTATTTGTATTTAGATTTGCTCATTTTAAAAAATTACCTAAAGCCTTGTGTAATTGTACAATTGTATTGAACTGAACTTTTCCCTGTCTTCATTTTTTGTTTCTTAGCTCCATGCCATCCTACTGTTCCCAGTTGAGCATAATGCTTAATGGATAACTTTTTTTCTCTTGTTATGAGCAAATTCACACTAGCATCGCTTCAGTCAGTATAATATAGTCTACAGATGGGATTGATCCAGGCACTGAACTTCAGCCTTTATCATCAGCGAGACAGGTAAGTCTCCCTAGACTCATTTGTCCTAAATAACATTTCTGAAAAACAGCTCATCATTCATGATGTTTAATAAATTTGTCAACGTGTCACCAAGGTTTTTATTAAAATTAGCTGATATGTGTGCCTTTCTTTCACCTTGCTAACAAGCTGTTTTTCTCATCAAAATCTATTATTTGCTCCCAAAGCACACCTGTCAGTCATATTTGTGTATTATAAATCCTTCAGAATAGAGCTGAATGACTCAGATCAGAGTCAGAAGTTATTGGAGTTTAGTACTAGGTCACTGGAGGCACCATAAGATCCAAACAAAGACATAGCAAAACAATGATGTTTAGCCTAGTCAATAAGATTTATTTCAGCCTGTACTATAATTGTGCCACATAATTATGCACACCCTTTACAAAATAAAGGGAGATTCAAAAGTAATTTTTAATTAATTTCACTCCTCAATAGTGTTGAGCCACACCCCGTAGTGTTCGAGTTCGGTTCGGTTCGTCGAACACCCGTATGTTCAACAAACTGTTCGTCGAACTGTTCGACGAACACCTTCGAACACCGTTAAAACCAATGGCAGGCAAACAAAAACACATAGCAACACATAGAAAACACATAGCAACACATAGAAAACACTTCAAAGGTGTCCAAAAGCTGACAAACTGCTCAGAAGACACAACTAACACATGGAAAAGTGACAAGTACATATAGTCATGCGAAAAGAAAAGAGGTGGAGGAGTAAAAGGAGGGGGAGACACAGATATAGGCATGTCATGCCCTTCTAAAACCAAAAAAGTGCGAAGCCGACACGGCCAGTCCATTCCTGCCCGTGCGACCTCTGTGTTGCGGTGTTTGTGCCAAAGCTGCGGTGGACCCTGACGGCCAGCGCCCCTCTCCCAATACTGGTGCCTGTCCGCTGGTGGGTCGAGCGAGCCCCCCTGCGGTGGAGGCAGGTCGAAGCTTTTTCATTTAAATTGTCTCTCTAATTTGAATGAGTACACTTTAAATCCTTTTACAACGATCTATTGGAGGGCAAGTCTGATGCCAGCAGCTGCGGGAATTCCAGCTCCAGTAGCGTCCACTAAAGCTGCTGCAGTTAAAAAGCTTTTATAAGGATCGAGCTTGGCGGTCCACCACAAGGCGTCCTACCGCCAGTCCCAGCCCCTGTGCCTTGGGGTGCCTCCCGATGCTCTTCACTGAGCATCCCGGGGGCCCGAAGCATTTCCTTTGAAAAAATTAAGTGTCCAAACTACAGGTGGTGTAGCTTGCTTAACAGCTGGGATAATCCGCTTTCTTGCAGACACTGCTACTAGGCACAAAGTATTTCCTGGGCTAGATGCAGTTAAAAATTTGTTATTAGATACTCTCGTTGGATGCTTATATAGCATTCCATAGAGTCTTCTGGCACGCCATATATTATTCTCTTAAAAAGCTTGGGGTAGGGGTCTAGGGGACCCTTTTATAGCCAAAATTACGGCCCTGTATCGCAATACGTCACCTAGGCTGAAGATAAATGGAACTGTAGCACCCCGAGGGCTCGGTTGCTACAGAAGTATTGCACCTCACCCAGAGGTGTGATATCTCACTCTCAGGTAAGGATGGAGTGTGGATCAGGACCCCGACACCTGCATGCATTACACCACATTGCCGTGGGGCAAGGAGACCAATATGCCCCTGAGATGGGCACGACAGTCCCTGTCCCTGGCTGGAGTGGGGGGAGGGAACACCGAGGAAGGGGAATCTTGTAGTGCAGGAGCAGGGAGGAAGCAGTTCCTGTGTGCATTGAGAAGGGAGTATAAAAGGTGGGCACCATCTTAGTTCAGTGCAGACAAGTCTGAGTAGAAGTGACAGGGAGCAGGAGCTCTGCATGAGCTCTGCTCTGGAGGCGGGCCTACTAACAGAGGAATGAAGGGATCCCAGGGGTACGGACGGGCGGGTCGCCACCGCACGCCCGAATCCACCTGCGTGGAGGGGTCAGGCCAAAGGGGGAGACCGGTCCCCGAAATTTGTGGAGGCGGGAAACGACCCTCAGCTAGAAACCGGAGGCTGTGACATTTTATGTGGTGCAGCCCCTCGCTACACCCACTAGGAAGGCACCACATAGGGTCATGGAAACTGGCGCCAAGTTTACCAAGAGAAGTCCCGAGGCAGCCGGACAGAAGCGTGGTCACTGGTGGGGTAAGAAAGGCCAGAGAAAGGACACACAAAAGGGGTCCTGTGAAGCGCTCCAAAGTTATCTGGGAGTTGGCCGAGCCCCTCACCTGGTGAGCACAGTACGACGTGGGCAGCCGTTACCTGCAGAAGTGGTCTGGATAATAAGAACTGTGAGTAAAGGCCCTGGACTGCATCACTGACACCGTGTCGTTACTGCTGCTGCCCTGCACCATCACCCCCATCCTCCGCATACACTGCCCTGAGGCTATACTCCTCCCGTGGGGAGTTACACTACGCTCTGCTGCACCCACAACACCAGCCTCAGCGGTCTGCCCTGCAGCGGCGGTTCACTCTGACCGCAATCCACAGGTGGCGTAGTCGGACATTTAAATATCAAAACCACATAAATAGTTCCGACACTGGTTTGACCGCCCTGAGCCACGGAACCGGGTCGCCACCACGGAGATTACAACCCCCAGCATCCACCAAAAAGGGTCTGACTCTGGGTGTCCAAGGCCCAGGGGGAGCGTCAGAACATTTTCATCACCTTTCATAATCACTAATGGGACAAGGCAGGGATGTCCTCTGTCCCCTCTCTTATACATCCTAGTGATGGAGCACCTGCTCTCATCAATTCGCCATAACCCCAATATTAGGTGGATTGAGGTGGGAGGCACCGAGTACAAGTGCTCTGCATTTGCTGATGATGTCCTAGTATATATCACTCAATCACATATATCCATCCCTGCTGTTATGGCTGAAATAGATCACTTTGTTACATGGTCAAATTTTAAAATCAATGCAGCGAAGTCTGAGGCCCTCAATGTTTCCCTCCCCAAATCCATACAGGATTCCATCCAGTCCAACTTTCCCTTTGCCTGGCCCTCACAGGGTAGCAAATACTTAGGAATTTGTATTCATAGAGACCTCTCCCGTCTATGTTATCTTAATTTTGGGCCCTTTATTGAACAATTCCATACAGACCACGGTTGGCAAGTTAGAACTGTAAGATTCACTACGTGAACCACTGGTGTTTTGTGGAAAAGCACATGTACACTGTGTTCCAAATTATTATGCAAAAAGTGTTTAGGAGTGATAAGGTAAGAATTTTTTTGTTTGTCAGTTAAACTCATTGATGGTGATGTGTGTCAGGGCTCTTTATATCACTGTAAGCAATTGCAGACACCTGTGCTAATTAGTTTGGCAGGTGTGTCCAATGAAAGGCAAGAGTACTTAAGAAGGCTGTCCCACATTATTAAGCAGCCTACATTTTATGCCAAAATGGGAAAGAAAAAGGATGTGTTGGCTGCTGAGAAGCAACAAATTGTGGAGTGTTTAGGTCAAGGCATGACTACAATCAACATTGCCAAGACACTTCATCCTGATCATCGCACAATCAAGAAGTATGTAGCTGATTCACAGTACACATGTGTGCCTGCTGATAAGGGAAAATTGAGGACTCTTTCCTACAGGCAATTACATCAGGTTAAAAGAGCAGCGGCAAAAAAGCTTTATCATAGCAGCAGACAAGTTTTTGAAGCTGCTGGTGCCCCCAACGTCCCCCAAACAACAAGATGCAGGGTCCTTCGGAGGATTGCAGCTGTGCGTAAGTCATCCTGTCGACCTCCTCTATCCACTGTACACAAGCAGAAACGGCTCCAGTCTGCCAAACAATACATGAAGACTGACTTCAAAACTGTTTTGTTCACCGATGAGTGCCGTGCAACGCTCGATGGTCCAGATGGATGGAGTGGAGGATGGCTGGTTGATGGACACCCCATGCAAACACGGCTACGGCGCCAACAAGGAGGAGGTGGAGTAATGTTTTGGGCTGGAATCATGGGGAGAGAGATTGTCGGCCTCTTTAGTATCCCTGAAGGGGTAAAGATGAACTCCATAATGTATGTGGAGTTTCTCAAACAGCACTTCCTGCCATGGTTCAAGAAGAAGAACCGTGTGTTCCGCAGCAAGATCATTTTCATGCATGATAATGCACCGTCTCATGCTGCACATAACAAATTTGCATCTCTGGCTGATATGGGCATAAAAGGGGACAAACTTATGGTGTGACCCCAGTGTCTATGATGGCAGGAGGCAGTTCACATCTAAGAAACAGCTCTGGGAGGGTATTCTGTCCTCATGCAAAACAATTGAAGCAGAAACCATCCAAAACCTGACAAATTCAATGGACGAGAGAGTTCAGAAGCTCCTTTCGAACAAGGGGTCCTATGTGCAAATGTAACATCACCTAGAACAAAGTTTTGAGTTGAAAACTGTTTGATTTCAGTTTCTAATAACCTGCTAATGCTTATAATTTCAAAAATGACCATTTTTTTGTTCTTTGTTAAAATGAAAAGGTTGATCGAAGACTGTGGGGGATCTAAGAGTGTGGCAACCCAGTAGTCAGGATTATTTCGAATTCTGACAATCTGAGGGTCATGCTGTAGGTAGTGCAGCAAGAAGGCACTCATGTGTCTTGCGCATCTAGGAGCCCCAAAATTATTTTCCAGGCTAGATGCAGCTAAAAATTATTACTAATTTGAAAGCTGGTGGAGCTTAGTATAGATAGCCTAATAGAATCAGTACTGCAAACTGCTACAAGGCCCAAATTATTTTCCAGCCAAGATACAGATAAACATGATTAGTAATTTTAAATCTGGTGGAGCTTAGTATAGATGGCCTAATAGAATCAGTACTGCACACTGCTACAAGGCCCAAATTATTTTCCAGCCAAGATACAAATAAACATGATTAGTAATTTGAAAGCTTAAAACGGTTGGTGAGGTGATTTTAACAAATCATCAAGCTTTTACTCTCCCCAGGATGACACAGGGGTAGAAAAGTCGTTTCGGATCCATGATTTGTTCATCATTATGAACGGGAGTCTGTCTACATTATCAGTGGAGAGCCGCGTGCGCTTATCTGTCAGCCCACCACCAGCAGCGCTGAACACACGTTCAGACAGAACGCTGGCTGCGGGGCATGACAAGATCTCCAAGGCATAAGTGGCGAGCTCCGGCCATTTATCCAGATTGGAAGCCCAAAAAGAGCAAGGGTCCAGTGACACAGTCATGGCTTCAATGTTTACTTGTAGATACTCCTGTACCATCGTCTCTAGGCGTTGACTATGTGTCAGACTTTTTGTCTCCTGTGGCCTTGCAAAGGATGGGCTAAAAAAGTGGTGAAATGATTCCACAAAATTGATGTTACCAGCAGATACTGTGTTTCTGTTACGGTTTGAGTGCTGAACACTCGACGGTCCCACGGTTGGCAAGTTAGAACTGTGAGATTCACTACGTGTTTTGTGGAAAAGCACATGTAAGATTCTGCAACAGTCTCTGCTGATACTCCTGCATGTGTGCATCCCTTTCTATGGCAGGAATAATTTCTGCAAATTTACTTTTGTACCAGGGATCTAACAGTGTGGCAACCCAGTAGTCAGGATTATTTCTAATTCTCACAATTCGAGGGTCATGTTGCAGGTAGTGGAGCAAGAAGGCACTCATGTGTCTTGCACATCCAGGAGCACCAAGTCCCTGTTGTGTTGGTGGTGAGGTAACAATCATGCTTCCTTCCTCTGTCCTCTCCCCCCAACCTCGCACAACAGAAATGTGATCAAGGTCTCCCTCATCTGATGAGTCTTCCATCAGTTCGTCCTCCACTTCTTCCTGGGCTCCTGCACCTTCCTCACTAGTTTGGCTGCTACCATGCACCCTGGTAAAACCATCTCCCCCACCCTCACATGACTTCCGCCTTGGTGCTGCCGACCATCTGGACCTTGCAGATGTTAGCCCTTCCGCATACAACTCCTCCTCCTCTACTTCCTCCACCTCCTCTTGTGCCACCACCTGACTCCGAATTCTGTTTAACATGTGCTCCAGCATGTAAATCACCGGAATAGTCATGCTGATAATGGCATCGTCAGCACTAAACATCTTCGTCGCCATTTCAAAACTGTGCAGAATGGTGCATAGGTCCCTGATCTGAGACCACTCCTCCAGCGTGATTTGCCCCACCTCTGGACCTCACTGGCCCAGGCTATACGTCAGAACGTATTGCACCAGGGCTTGTCGGTGCTGCCACAGTCGCTGCAACATGTGCAGAGTTGAATTTCACCGGGTAGGCACATCGCATTTTAGCCGGTGAAGTGGCAGGCCCAACGACTTCTGTAGAGATGTAAGTCGCTGAGCTGCGGGATGCGAATGGCGGAAGTGAGCACACAG
Source organism: Phyllobates terribilis (assembly GCF_046119375.1). Lineage (NCBI taxonomy): Eukaryota > Metazoa > Chordata > Amphibia > Anura > Dendrobatidae > Phyllobates > Phyllobates terribilis. The sequence goes on from NW_027362771.1 coordinate 210,960,406, forward strand.
TGACCGTGCCCTCTGCAGAAGGCCATCTAGTCCAGGATAGTGGGCTAAAAATTGCCGGACAACCAGGTTTAACACGTGAGCCATTCAAGGCACGTGTGTGACATTGCCCCGGTGAAGGGCCGCACCCAGGTTTGCAGCATTGTCGCACACGGCTTTCCCTGGTTTCAGGTCCAGTGGAGACAACCATTCATGAAACTGGTTCTCCAGAGCTGACCACAACTCCTCAGCTGTGTGACTCACATTTCCCAGACATTTCAAAGTAAAAACCACCTGATAACGTTGAGCCCTGCTGCCAGCATAGTAAGGAGGTGTGCAGTATCCCTTCTGCACAGTTTGAAAACTTGTGGCATGACCAGACAGGCTTTGGGTGCAGGTGGAGGACCGAGAGGAGGTTGAGGAAGCAGAAGCAGTGGAGGAACTTTGAGATAAAGAGGATTGACGCACAACTCGTGGGGACGGCAAGACTTGGACAGCAGCCCCTTGTCCTGCTGTCACCATAGTTACTCAGTGCCCAGTCAGCGACATGTAACGCCCCTGTCCATGCCTACTCATCCAAGTGTCTGGGATGAAATGCACCCTGTCACACACAGAGTTTCTCAAAGAAGCGGTGATGTTGTGTGCGACATGCTGGTGGAGCGTAGGAACACCTTTCTTTGAGAAGTAGTGCCGACTGGGCATCTGGTACTGGGGCACTGCGATGGACATAAGGTCTCGAAAATCCTCTGTGTCCACCAGGCGGAAAGGCAGCATTTCTGTAGCCAAGAACTTGCAGATGGTGAAATTCAACCTCTTAGCTTTCTCATGGCTAGGAGGAAATGGTCTTTTACTTGTCCACATCTGAGGGACCAAGGGCTGGCTGTTGTGCTTAGACGGGGTTGAGAAGAGTGTCCCCGGCAAACTGCCGGTCTGTGAGGAAGATGCAGGCAGACATGTTAGGTTGCCTTGATCCAAAGGTGGTGCTATCGATGTCGGACAGCGTTGAACACCAGCTGGTGTTTCCACCTCCAAAGAAAATGATGACCTGCCCATCACATTGACTGTTGCGGGTACAGAGGTGGCAGGTCTGCATCCCAAAACAGATGTGACTGCTGTCCCCCAGTCACAGAGGATGAAGAGGCCGCGGATGCACAAGATGTGGCAGACGGTGGTTGGCTCGGCCGGCTAGGCCGCATTGTAGCACAGTGAGCTTCCCACTGCAACCTATGCTTAATATCCATGTGCCGGTTGATGCATGAAGTACTCAAACTATGTATTTTTTGGCCTCTACTTAGCTTTTGCTGACAAATGTTACAGATAACACGAGTTGGGTCATCTTTATTGATCTGAAAACATGCCGAGGCTATGCAAGGCTTAGCACCCATGCGACCTGAAGAGCCACCACGACTTGTGGTCAGAGGCAGAGTTTGTTTGAGGATGCAGTTGTTGACGTGCTTCCAGTACTACGTCTCTGTCCAGGAAGGCGCAACCTGACCTCGTCATCACTAGCATCCTCCTCCACCTCCTCTGCTGACCTCATCGACTGGCTGACTGTGGGTTGATCTCCAACCTCATCATCAGCACCCTGTGTGTTATCACACCCATCATCCTCAGAGCCAACCTCTTCCTGCCCTGACAAAAAACTAAAGTTGTCGCTCCAATCAGGTATTTGAGTCTCATCATCGTCTCCCTCATTGTCTCCACCAACAGGAGTTACAGTTTGGGAACTTGGGTCGACATTATGGTCAGAACCTTCTGCGTCTGGTCCTGGATCCGACTCATAAAGATTCTGGGCATCAGTGCAGATCATTTCCTCGTCTGGATTAACAGAAGCTCTGGAGCTGACCTCTGATTCCCAGGCTATAGTATGAGTAAACAGCTCTGCAGGCTCAACCATCTTTTCTACCCCATACTCAGACGGGCAGCTGGAGACTTGGGAGCAGTGAGGAAGCAAGTGCGATTGGGGTGACACCTCTGAGGACTGGAGTATTTGTGATGTTGAAGCTGAGGTGGAGTAGAGCCCACTTAAAGGAGCACTTGATATCTGTTGAAGCACCTGCTGTTTTTGTGCCTCATCTGGAATTTGTAGTGATTGGCGTGGCCGTAAGAAAGGGATCTTATCACATTGTCCGCTAAAAGAAGTAGACATTTTAGTTTGGCTGGAAGATGGTCTTTCTTCTGCAGATGTTACTGTTGCTTTAACACCTACCCCACGGACACAACCTTTTTTTCCCTTCCCAACACGCCTATTCCCCTTTCCACCAGCAGCAGGCCTTTTTCCACTCATTTTGGTGGTTAACTAATTCACAACTCTGGAGTTGTTTGCACAAAAAAACAATGGATGGGAACCGAGCAAAGCTGAGTGGCCAAACTGTGGTATTAGCCAAAAGTATTGGCTGTGTTAGATGCAGACAAAAATTATTTTGATTTTGCAACCTGGTGGAGGTTAGTATAGATGGACTAATAGAACAAGTCCCACACACCGCTACAAGCCGAAATATTTTTTCAGAGCTAGATACAGATAAAATTTGTATTGAATTTGCAACCTGGTGGAGGTTAGTATAGATGGTATAATAGAACACGTCCCACACACCGCTACAAGCCGAAAAAAATTTTCAGAGCTAGATGCAGATAAAATTTATATTGAATTTGCAACCTGGTGGAGGTTAGTATAGATGGACTAATCGAACACGTCCCACACACCGCTACAAGCCGAAATATTTTGTCAGAGCTAGATGCAAAAAAAAATTATATTGAATTTGCAACCTGATGGAGGTTAGTATAGATGGACTAATAGAACAAGTCCCACACACTGCTACAAAACGAAATATTTTTTCAGAGCTAGATGCAGAAAAAAATTATATTGAATTTGCAACCTGGTGGAGGTTAGTATAGATGGACTAATAGAACAAGTCCCACACACTGCTACAAGCCGAAATATTTTTTCAGAACTAGATGCAATAAAAAATTATATTGAATTTGCAACCTGGTGGAGGTTAGTATAGAGGGACTAATAGAACAAGTCCCACACACTGCTACAAAACGAAATATTTTTTCAGAGCTAGATGGAGAAAAAAATTATATTGAATTTGCAACCTGGTGGAGGTTAGTATAGATGGACTAATAGAACAAGTCCCACACACTGCTACAAGCCGAAATATTTTTTTCAGAGCTAGATGCAAAAAAAATTATATTGAATTTGCAACCTGGTGGAGGTTAGTATAGATGGACTATTAAAACAAGTCCCACACACTGCTACAAAAAAAATATTTTTCAGAGCTAGATGCAGAAAAAAATTATATTGAATTTGCAACCTGGTGGAGGTTAGTATAGATGGACTAATAGAACAAGTCCCACACACTGCTACAACCCGAAATATTTTTTCAGAGCTAGATGCAGAAAAAAATCATATTGAATTTGCAACCTGGTGGAGGTTAGTATAGATGGACTAACAGAAAAAGTCCCACACACTGCTACAAGCCGAAATATTTTTTCAGAGCTAGATGCAGAAAACAATTATATTGAATTTGCAGCCTGGTGGAGGTCAGTATAGATGGACTAATAGAACAAGTCCCACACACTGCTACAAGCCGAAATATTTTTTCAGAGCTAGATGCAGAAAAAAATTATATTGAATTTGCAACCTGGTGGAGGTTAGTATAGATGGAATAATAGAACAAGTCCCACACACTGCTACAAGCCGAAATATTTTTTCAGAGCTAGATGCAGAAAAAAATTATATTGAATTTGCAACTTGATGGAGGTTATTATAGATGGACTAATGGAACAATTCCCACACACTGCTACAAGCCAAAATATTTTTTCAGAGCTAGATGCAGATAAAATTTATATTGAATTTGCAACCTGGTGGTGGTTAGTATAGATGGACTAATAGAACAAGTCCCACACACCGCTACAAGCCGAAATATTTTTTCAGAGCTAGATGCAGAAAAATTATATTGAATTTGCAACCTGGCGGAGGTTAGTATAGATGGACTAATAGAACAAGTCCCACACACTGCTACAAGCTGAAATATTTTTTCAGAGCTAGATGCAGAAAAAAATTATATTGAATTTGCAACCCGGTGGAGGTTAGTATAGATGGATTAATAGAACAAGTCCCACACACTGCTACAAGCCAAAATTTTTTTTCAGAGCTAGATGTAGAAAAAAATCATATTGAATTTGCAACCTGGTGGAGGTTAGTATAGATGGACTAATAGAACAAGTCCCACACACTGCTACAAGCCGAAATATTTTTTCAGAGCTAGATGCAGAAAACAATTATATTGAATTTGCAACCTGGTGGAGATCAGTATAGATGGACTAATAGAACAAGTTCCGCACACTGCTACAAGCCGAAATATTTTTTCAGAGCTAGATGGAGAAAAAATTATATTGAATTTGCAACCTGATGGAGGTTACTATAGATGGACTTATAGAACAAGTCCCACACACTGCTACAAGCCAAAATATTTTTTCAGAGCTAGATGCAGAAAAAAATTATATTGAATTTGCAACCTGGTGGAGGTTAGTATAGATGGACTAATAGAACAAGTCCCACACACTGCTACAAGCCAAAATATTTTTTCAGAGCTAGATGCAGAAAAAAATTATATTGAATTTGCAACCCGGTGGAGGTTAGTATAGATGGACTAATAGAACAAGTCCCACAAACTGCTACAAGCCGAAATTTTTTTTCAGAGCTAGATGCAGAAAAAAATCATATTGAATTTGCAACCTGGTGGAGGTTAGTATAGATGGACTAATAGAACATGTCCCACACACTGCAACAAGCCAAAATATTTTTTCAGAGCTAGATGCAGAAAACAATTATATTGAATTTGCAACTTGGTGGAGGTCAGTATAGATGGATTAATAGAACAAGTCCCACACACTGCTACAAGCCGAAATATTTCTTACGAGATAGATGCAGAAAAAATTATATTGAATTTGCAACCTGATGGAGGTTATTATGGATGGACTAATAGAACAAGTCCCACACACTGCTACAAGCCAAAATATTTTTTCAGAGCTAGATGCAGATAAAATTTATATTAAATTTGCAACCTGGTGGAGGTTAGTATAGATGGACTAATAGAACAAGTCCCACACACTTCTACAAGCCGAAATGTTTTTTCAGAGCTAGATGCAGAAAAAAATTATATTGAGTTTGCAACCTGGTGGAGGTTAGTATAGATGGACTAATAGAACAAGTCCCACACACTGCTACAAGCCGAAATATTTTTTCAGAGCTAGATGCAGAAAAAAATTATATTGAATTTGCAACTTGATGGAGGTTATTATAGATGGACTAATAGAACAAGTCCCACACACTGCTACAAGCCGAAATATTTTTTCAGAGCTAGATGCAGATAAAATTTATATTGAATTTGCAACCTGGTGGAGGTTAGTATAGATGGACTAATAGAACAAGTCCCACACACCGCTACAAGCCGAAATATTTTTTCAGAGGTAGATGCAGAAAAATTATATTGAATTTGCAACTTGGCGGAGGTTAGTATTGATGGACTAATAGAACAAGACCCACACACTGCTACAAGCCGAAATATTTTTTCAGAGCTAGATGCAGAAAAAATTATATTTAATTTGCAACCTGATGGAGGTTATTATAGATGGACTAATAGAACAAGTCCCACACACTGCTACAAGCCAAAATATTTTTTCAGAGCTAGATGCAGAAAAAAATTATATTGAATTTGCAACCTGGTGGAGGTTAGTATAGATGTACTAATAGAACAAGTCCCACACACTGTTACAAGCCGAAATATTTTTTCAGAGGTAGATGCAGAAAAAATTATATTGAATTTCCAACCTGATGGAGGTTATTATAGATGGACTAATAGAACAAGTCCCACACACTGCTACAAGCCAAAATATTTTTTCAGAGCTAGATGCAGAAAAAAATTATATTGAATTTGCAACCCGGTGGAGGTTTGTATAGATGGACTAATAGAACAAGTCCCACACACTGCTACAAGCCGAAAAAATTTTTCAGCGCTAGATGCAGAAAAAAATCATATTGAATTTGCAACCTGGTGGAGGTTAGTATAGATGGACTAATAGAACATGTCCCACACACTGCTACAAGCCAAAATATTTTTCAGAGCTAGATGCAGAAAACAATTATATTGAATTTGCAACCTGGTGGAGGTCAGTATAAATGGACTAATAGAACAAGTCCCACACACTGCTACAAGCCGAAATATTTTTTCAGAGCTAGATGCAGAAAAAATTTATATTGAATTTGCAACTTGATGGAGGTTATTATAGATGGACTAATAGAACAAGTCCCACACACTGCTACAAGCCAAAATATTTTTTCAGAGCTAGATGCAGACAAAAATTTATATTGAATTTGCAACCTGGTGGAGGTTAGTATAGATGGACTAATAGAACAAGTCCCATACACCGCTACAAGCCGAAATATTTTTTCAGAGCTAGATGCAGAAAACTTATATTGAATTTGCAACCTGGCGGAGGTTAGTATAGATGGACTAATAGAACAAGTCCCACACACTGCTACATGCCGAAATATTTCTTCAGAGCTAGATGCAGAAAAAATTATATTTAATTTGCAACCTGATGGAGGTTATTATAGATAGACTAATAGAACAAGTCCCACACACTGCTACAAGCCAAAATATTTTTTCAGAGCTAGATGCAGAAAAAAATTATATTGAATTTGCAACCTGGTGGAGGTTAGTATAGATGGACTAATAGAACAAGTCCCACACACTGTTACAAGCCGAAATATTTTTTCAGAGCTAGATGCAGAAAAAATTATATTGAATTTGCAACCTGATGGAGGTTATTATAGATGGACTAATAGAACAAGTCCCACACACTGCTACAAGCCAAAATATTTTTTCAGAGCTAGATGCAGAAAAAAATTATATTGAATTTGCAACCTGATGGAGGTTATTATAGATGGACTAATAGAACATGTCCCACACACTGCTACAAGCCAAAATATTTTTCAGAGCTAGATGCAGAAAACAATTATTTTGAATTTGCAACCTGGTGGAGGTCAGTATAGATGGACTGATAGAACAAGTCCCACACACTTCTACAAGCCGAAATATTTTTTCAGAGCTAGATGCAGAAAAAAATTATATTGAATTTGCAACTTGATGGAGGTTATTATAGATGGACTAATAGAACAAGTCCCACACATTGCTACAAGCCGAAATATTTTTTCAGAGCTAGATGCAGAAAAAAAATTATATTTAATTTGCAACTTGATGGAGGTTATTATAGATGGACTAATAGAACAAGTCCCACAAACTGCTACAAGCCAAAATGTTTTTTCAGAGCTAGATGCAGATAAAATTTATATTGAATTTGCAACCTGGTGGAGGTTAGTATAGATGGACTAATAGAACAAGTCCCACACACCGCTACAAGCCGAAATATTTTTTCAGAGCTAGATGCAGAAAAATTATATTGAATTTGCAACCTGGCGGAGGTTAGTATAGATGGACTAATAGAAAAAGTCCCACACACTGCTTCAAGCTGAAATATTTTTTCAGAGCTAGATGCAGAAAAATTATATTGAATTTGCAACCTGGCGGAGGTTAGTATAGATGGACTAATAGAACAAGTCCCACACACTGCTACAAGCCGAAATTTTTTTTCAGAGCTAGATGTAGAAAAAAATCATATTGAATTTGCAACCTGGTGGAGGTTAGTATAGATGAACTAATAGAACAAGTCCCACACACTTCCACAAGCCGAAATATTTTTTCAGAGTTAGATGCAGAAAACAATTATATTGAATTTGCAACTTGGTGGAGGTCAGTATAGATGGACTAATAGAACAAGTCCCTCACACTGCTACAAGCCGAAATATTTTTTCAGAGCTAGATGCAGAAAAAATTATATTGAATTTGCAACCTGATGGAGGTTATTATAGATGGACTAATAGAACAAGTCCCACACACTGCTACAAGCCAAAATATTTTTTCAGAGCTAGATGCAGAAAAAAATTATATTGAATTTGCAACCCGGTGGAGGTTTGTATAGATGGACTAATAGAACAAGTCCCACACACTGCTACAAGCCGAAAAAAATTTTCAGCGCTAGATGCAGAAAAAAATCATATTGAATTTGCAACCTGGTGGAGGTTAGTATAGATGGACTAATAGAACATGTCCCACACACTGCTACAAGCCAAAATATTTTTCAGAGCTAGATGCAGAAAAAATTTATATTGAATTTGCAACTTGATGGAGGTTATTATAGATGGACTAATAGAACAAGTCCCACACACTGCTACAAGCCAAAATATTTTTTCAGAGCTAGATGCAGACAAAAATTTATATTGAATTTGCAACCTGGTGGAGGTTAGTATAGATGGACTAATAGAACAAGTCCCATACACCGCTACAAGCCGAAATATTTTTTCAGAGCTAGATGCAGAAAAATTATATTGAATTTGCAACCTGGCGGAGGTTAGTATAGATGGACTAATAGAACAAGTCCCACACACTGCTACATGCCGAAATATTTCTTCAGAGCTAGATGCAGAAAAAATTATATTTAATTTGCAACCTGATGGAGGTTATTATAGATGGACTAATAGAACAAGTCCCACACACTGCTACAAGCCAAAATATTTTTTCAGAGCTAGATGCAGAAAAAAATTATATTGAATTTGCAACCTGGTGGAGGTTAGTATAGATGGACTAATAGAACAAGTCCCACACACTGTTACAAGCCGAAATATTTTTTCAGAGCTAGATGCAGAAAAAATTATATTGAATTTCCAACCTGATGGAGGTTATTATAGATGGACTAATAGAACAAGTCCCACACACTGCTACAAGCCGAAATATTTTTTCAGAGCTAGATGCAGAAAAAAAATTATATTGAATTTGCAACTTGATGGAGGTTATTATAGATGGACTAATAGAACAAGTCCCACAAACTGCTACAAGCCAAAATATTTTTTCAGAGCTAGATGCAGATAAAATTTATATTGAATTTGCAACCTGGTGGAGGTTAGTATAGATGGACTAATAGAACAAGTCCCACACACCGCTACAAGCCGAAATATTTTTTCAGAGCTAGATGCAGAAAAATTATATTGAATTTGCAACCTGGCGGAGGTTAGTATAGATGGACTAATAGAAAAAGTCCCACACACTGCTACAAGCTGAAATATTTTTTCAGAGCTAGATGCAGAAAAATTATATTGAATTTGCAACCTGGCGGAGGTTAGTATAGATGGACTAATAGAACAAGTCCCACACACTGCTACAAGCCGAAATTTTTTTTCAGAGCTAGATGTAGAAAAAAATCATATTGAATTTGCAACCTGGTGGAGGTTAGTATAGATGAACTAATAGAACAAGTCCCACACACTTCCACAAGCCGAAATATTTTTTCAGAGTTAGATGCAGAAAACAATTATATTGAATTTGCAACCTGGTGGAGGTCAGTATAGATGGACTAATAGAACAAGTCCCTCACACTGCTACAAGCCGAAATATATTTTCAGAGCTAGATGCAGAAAAAATTATATTGAATTTGCAACCTGATGGAGGTTATTATAGATGGACTAATAGAACAAGTCCCACACACTGTTACAAGCCGAAATATTTTTTCAGAGCTAGATGCAGAAAAAAATTATATTGAATTTGCAACTTGATGGAGGTTATTATAGATGGCCTAATAGAACAAGTCCCACACACTGCTACAAGCCAAAATATTTTTTCAGAGCTAGATGCAGATAAAATTTATATTGAATTTGCAACCTGGTGGAGGTTAGTATAGATGGACTAATAGAACAAGTCCCACACATTGCTACAAGCCGAAATATTTTTTCAGAGCTAGATGCAGAAAATTTTTTTATTGAATTTGCAACCCGGTGGAGGTTATTATAGATGGACTAATAGAACAAGTCCCACACACTGCTACAAGCCAAAATATTTTTTCAGAGCTAGATGCAGAAAAAAATTATATTGAATTTGCAACCTGGTGGAGGTTAGTATAGATGGACTAATAGAACAAGTCCCACACACTGTTACAAGCCGAAATATTTTTTCAGAGCTAGATGCAGAAAAAATTATATTGAATTTCCAACCTGATGGAGGTTATTATAGATGGACTAATAGAACAAGTCCCACAAACTGCTGCAAGCCAAAATATTTTTTCAGAGCTAGATGCAGGACAAAATTATATGAATTTGCAACCCGGTGGAGGTTTGTATAGATGGACTAATAGAACAAGTCCCACACACTGCTACAAGCCGAAATTTTTTTTCAGAGCTAGATGCAGAAAAAAATCATATTGAATTTGCAACCTGGTGGAGGTTAGTATAGATGGACTAATAGAACATGTCCCACACACTGCTACAAGCCAAAATACTTCTCAGAGCTAGATGCAGAAAACAATTATATTGAATTTGCAACATGGTGGAGGTCAGTATAGATGGACTAATAGAACAAGTCCCACACACTTCTACAAGCCGAAATATTTTTACAGAGCTAGATGCAGAAAAAAATTATATTGAATTTGCAACTTGATGGAGGTTATTATAGATGGACTAATAGAACAAGTCCCACACACTGCTACAAGCCAAAATATTTTTTCAGAGCTAGATGCGGATAAAATTTATATTGAATTTGCAACCTGGTGGAGGTTAGTATAGATGGACTAATAGAACAAGTCCCACACACCGCTACAAGCCGAAATATTTTTTCAGAGCTAGATGCAGAAAAAAATTATATTGAATTTGCAACTTGATGGAGGTTATTATAGATGGACTAATAGAACAAGTCCCACACACTGCTACAAGCCAAAATATTTTTTCAGAGCTAGATGCAGATAAAATTTATATTGAATTTGCAACCTGGTGGAGGTTAGTATAGATGGACTAATAGAACAAGTCCCACACATTGCTACAAGCCGAAATATTTTTTCAGAGCTAGATGCAGAAAATTTTTTTATTGAATTTGCAACCCGGTGGAGGTTATTATAGATGGACTAATAGAACAAGTCCCACACACTGCTACAAGCCAAAATATTTTTTCAGAGCTAGATGCAGAAAAAAATTATATTGAATTTGCAACCTGGTGGAGGTTAGTATAGATGGACTAATAGAACAAGTCCCACACACTGTTACAAGCCGAAATATTTTTTCAGAGGTAGATGCAGAAAAAATTATATTGAATTTCCAACCTGATGGAGGTTATTATAGATGGACTAATAGAACAAGTCCCACACACTGCTACAAGCCAAAATATTTTTTCAGAGCTAGATGCAGAAAAAAATTATATTGAATTTGCAACCCGGTGGAGGTTTGTATAGATGGACTAATAGAACAAGTCCCACACACTGCTACAAGCCGAAAATTTTTTTCAGAGCTAGATGCAGAAAAAAATCATATTGAATTTGCAACCTGGTGGAGGTTAGTATAGATGGACTAATAGAACATGTCCCACACACTGCTACAAGCCAAAATATTTTTCAGAGCTAGATGCAGAAAACAATTATATTGAATTTGCAACCTGGTGGAGGTCAGTATAAATGGACTAATAGAACAAGTCCCACACACTGCTACAAGCCGAAATATTTTTTCAGAGCTAGATGCAGAAAAAATTTATATTGAATTTGCAACTTGATGGAGGTTATTATAGATGGACTAATAGAACAAGTCCCACACACTGCTACAAGCCAAAATATTTTTTCAGAGCTAGATGCAGACAAAAATTTATATTGAATTTGCAACCTGGTGGAGGTTAGTATAGATGGACTAATAGAACAAGTCCCATACACCGCTACAAGCCGAAATATTTTTTCAGAGCTAGATGCAGAAAAATTATATTGAATTTGCAACCTGGCGGAGGTTAGTATAGATGGACTAATAGAACAAGTCCCACACACTGCTACAAGAAAAAATATTTTTTCAGAGCTAGATGCAGAAAAAAATTATATTGAATTTGCAACCTGATGGAGTTTATTATAGATGGACTAATAGAACATGTCCCACACACTGCTACAAGCCAAAATATTTTTCAGAGCTAGATGCAGAAAACAATTATTTTGAATTTGCAACCTGGTGGAGGTCAGTATAGATGGACTGATAGAACAAGTCCCACACACTTCTACAAGCCGAAATATTTTTTCAGAGCTAGATGCAGAAAAAAATTATATTGAATTTGCAACTTGATGGAGGTTATTATAGATGGACTAATAGAACAAGTCCCACACATTGCTACAAGCCGAAATATTTTTTCAGAGCTAGATGCAGAAAAAAAATTATATTGAATTTGCAACTTGATGGAGGTTATTATAGATGGACTAATGGAACAAGTCCCACAAACTGCTACAAGCCAAAATATTTTTTCAGAGCTAGATGCAGATAAAATTTATATTGAATTTTCAACCTGGTGGAGGTTAGTATAGATGGACTAATAGAACAAGTCCCACACACCGCTACAAGCCGAAATATTTTTTCAGAGCTAGATGCAGAAAATTTTTTTATTGAATTTGCAACCCGGTGGAGGTTATTATAGATGGACTAATAGAACAAGTCCCACACACTGCTACAAGCCAAAATATTTTTTCAGAGCTAGATGCAGAAAAAAATTATATTGAATTTGCAACCTGGTGGAGGTTAGTATAGATGGACTAATAGAACAAGTCCCACACACTGTTACAAGCCAAAATATTTTTTCAGAGGTAGATGCAGAAAAAATTATATTGAATTTCCAACCTGATGGAGGTTATTATAGATGGACTAATAGAACAAGTCCCACACACTGCTACAAGCCAAAATATTTTTTCAGAGCTAGATGCAGAAAAAAATTATATTGAATTTGCAACCCGGTGGAGGTTTGTATAGATGGACTAATAGAACAAGTCCCACACACTGCTACAAGCCGAAAATTTTTTTCAGAGCTAGATGCAGAAAAAAATCATATTGAATTTGCAACCTGGTGGAGGTTAGTATAGATGGACTAATAGAACATGTCCCACACACTGCTACAAGCCAAAATATTTTTCAGAGCTAGATGCAGACAAAAATTTATATTGAATTTGCAACCTGGTGGAGGTTAGTATAGATGGACTAATAGAACAAGTCCCATACACCGCTACAAGCCGAAATATTTTTTCAGAGCTAGATGCAGAAAAATTATATTGAATTTGCAACCTGGCGGAGGTTGGTATAGATGGACTAATAGAACAAGTCCCACACACTGCTACAAGAAAAAATATTTTTTCAGAGCTATATGCAGAAAAAAATTATATTGAATTTGCAACCTGATGGAGGTTATTATAGATGGACTGATAGAACAAGTCCCACACACTTCTACAAGCCGAAATATTTTTTCAGAGCTAGATGCAGAAAAAAATTATATTGAATTTGCAACTTGATGGAGGTTATTATAGATGGACTAATAGAACAAGTCCCACACATTGCTACAAGCCGAAATATTTTTTCAGAGCTAGATGCAGAAAAAAAATTATATTGAATTTGCAACTTGATGGAGGTTATTATAGATGGACTAATAGAACAAGTCCCACAAACTGCTACAAGCCAAAATATTTTTTCAGAGCTAGATGCAGATAAAATTTATATTGAATTTGCAACCTGGTGGAGGTTAGTATAGATGGACTAATAGAACAAGTCCCACACACCGCTACAAGCCGAAATATTTTTTCAGAGCTAGATGCAGAAAAATTATATTGAATTTGCAACCTGGCGGAGGTTAGTATAGATGGACTAATAGAAAAAGTCCCACACACTGCTACAAGCTGAAATATTTTTTCAGAGCTAGATGCAGAAAAATTATATTGAATTTGCAACCTGGCGGAGGTTAGTATAGATGGACTAATAGAACAAGTCCCACACACTGCTACAAGCCGAAATTTTTTTTCAGAGCTAGATGTAGAAAAAAATCATATTGAATTTGCAACCTGGTGGAGGTTAGTATAGATGAACTAATAGAACAAGTCCCACACACTTCCACAAGCCGAAATATTTTTTCAGAGTTAGATGCAGAAAACAATTATATTGAATTTGCAACCTGGCGGAGGTCAGTATAGATGGACTAATAGAACAAGTCCCTCACACTGCTACAAGCCGAAATATTTTTTCAGAGCTAGATGCAGAAAAAATTATATTGAATTTGCAACCTGATGGAGGTTATTATAGATGGACTAATAGAACAAGTCCCACACACTGCTACAAGCCAAAATATTTTTTCAGAGCTAGATGCAGAAAAAAATTATATTGAATTTGCAACCTGGTGGAGGTTAGTATAGATGGACTAATAGAACAAGTCCCACACACTGTTACAAGCCGAAATATTTTTTCAGAGCTAGATGCAGAAAAAAATTATATTGAATTTGCAACTTGATGGAGGTTATTATAGATGGACTAATAGAACAAGTCCCACACACTGCTACAAGCCAAAATATTTTTTCAGAGCTAGATGCAGATAAAATTTAGATTGAATTTGCAACCTGGTGGAGGTTAGTATAGATGGACTAATAGAACAAGTCCCACACATTGCTACAAGCCGAAATATTTTTTCAGAGCTAGATGCAGAAAATTTTTTTATTGAATTTGCAACCCGGTGGAGGTTATTATAGATGGACTAATAGAACAAGTCCCACACACTGCTACAAGCCAAAATATTTTTTCAGAGCTAGATGCAGAAAAAAATTATATTGAATTTGCAACCTGGTGGAGGTTAGTATAGATGGACTAATAGAACAAGTCCCACACACTGTTACAAGCCGAAATATTTTTTCAGAGGTAGATGCAGAAAAAATTATATTGAATTTCCAACCTGATGGAGGTTATTATAGATGGACTAATAGAACAAGTACCACACACTGCTACAAGCCAAAATATTTTTTCAGAGCTAGATGCAGAAAAAAATTATATTGAATTTGCAACCCGGTGGAGGTTTGTATAGATGGACTAATAGAACAAGTCCCACACACTGCTACAAGCCGAAAATTTTTTTCAGAGTTAGATGCAGAAAAAAATCATATTGAATTTGCAACCTGGTGGAGGTTAGTATAGATGGACTAATAGAACATGTCCCACACACTGCTACAAGCCAAAATATTTTTCAGAGCTAGATGCAGAAAACAATTATATTGAATTTGCAACCTGGTGGAGGTCTGTATAAATAGACTAATAGAACAAGTCCCACACACTGCTACAAGCCGAAATATTTTTTCAGAGCTAGATGCAGAAAAAATTTATATTGAATTTGCAACTTGATGGAGGTTATTATAGATGGACTAATAGAACAAGTCCCACACACTGCTACAAGCCAAAATATTTTTTCAGAGCTAGATGCAGACAAAAATTTATATTGAATTTGCAACCTGGTGGAGGTTAGTATAGATGGACTAATAGAACAAGTCCCATACACCGCTACAAGCCGAAATATTTTTTCAGAGCTAGATGCAGAAAAATTATATTGAATTTGCAACCTGGCGGAGGTTAGTATAGATGGACTAATAGAACAAGTCCCACACACTGCTACATGCCGAAATATTTCTTCAGAGCTAGATGTAGAAAAAATTATATTTAATTTGCAACCTGATGGAGGTTATTATAGATGGACTAATAGAACAAGTCCCACACACTGCTACAAGCCAAAATATTTTTTCAGAGCTAGATGCAGAAAAAAATTATATTGAATTTGCAACCTGGTGGAGGTTAGTATAGATGGACTAATAGAACAAGTCCCACACACTGTTACAAGCCGAAATATTTTTTCAGAGCTAGATGCAGAAAAAATTATATTGAATTTCCAACCTGATGGAGGTTATTATAGATGGACTAATAGAACAAGTCCCACACACTGCTACAAGAAAAAATATTTTTTCAGAGCTAGATGCAGAAAAAAATTATATTGAATTTGCAACCTGATGGAGGTTATTATAGATGGACTAATAGAACATGTCCCACACACTGCTACAAGCCAAAATATTTTTCAGAGCTAGATGCAGAAAACAATTATTTTGAATTTGCAACCTGGTGGAGGTCAGTATAGATGGACTGATAGAACAAGTCCCACACACTTCTACAAGCCGAAATATTTTTTCAGAGCTAGATGCAGAAAAAAATTATATTGAATTTGCAACTTGATGGAGGTTATTATAGATGGACTAATAGAACAAGTCCCACACATTGTTACAAGCCGAAATATTTTTTCAGAGCTAGATGCAGAAAAAAAATTATATTGAATTTGCAACTTGATGGAGGTTATTATAGATGGACTAATAGAACAAGTCCCACAAACTGCTACAAGCCAAAATATTTTTTCAGAGCTAGATGCAGATAAAATTTATATTGAATTTGCAACCTGGTGGAGGTTAGTATAGATGGACTAATAGAACAAGTCCCACACACCGCTACAAGCCGAAATATTTTTTCAGAGGTAGATGCAGAAAAATTATATTGAATTTGCAACCTGGCGGAGGTTAGTATAGATGGACTAATAGAAAAAGTCCCACACACTGCTACAAGCTGAAATATTTTTTCAGAGCTAGATGCAGAAAAATTATATTGAATTTGCAACCTGGCGGAGGTTAGTATAGATGGACTAATAGAACAAGTCCCACACACTGCTACAAGCCGAAATTTTTTTTCAGAGCTAGATGTAGAAAAAAATCATATTGAATTTGCAACCTGGTGGAGGTTAGTATAGATGAACTAATAGAACAAGTCCCACACACTTCCACAAGCCGAAATATTTTTTCAGAGTTAGATGCAGAAAACAATTATATTGAATTTGCAACCTGGTGGAGGTCAGTATAGATGGACTAATAGAACAAGTCCCTCACACTGCTACAAGCCGAAATATTTTTTCAGAGCTAGATGCAGAAAAAATTATATTGAATTTGCAACCTGATGGAGGTTATTATAGATGGACTAATAGAACAAGTCCCACACACTGCTACAAGCCAAAATATTTTTTCAGAGCTAGATGCAGAAAAAAATTATATTGAATTTGCAACCTGGTGGAGGTTAGTATAGATGGACTAATAGAACAAGTCCCACACACTGTTACAAGCCGAAATATTTTTTCAGAGCTAGATGCAGAAAAAATTATATTGAATTTCCAACCTGATGGAGGTTATTATAGATGGACTAATAGAACAAGTCCCACAAACTGCTACAAGCCAAAATATTTTTTCAGAGCTAGATGCAGAACAAAATTATATGAATTTGCAACCCGGTGGAGGTTTGTATAGATGGACTAATAGAACAAGTCCCACACACTGCTACAAGCCGAAATTTTTTTTCAGAGCTAGATGCAGAAAAAAATCATATTGAATTTGCAACCTGGTGGAGGTTAGTATAGATGGACTAATAGAACATGTCCCACACACTGCTACAAGCCAAAATACTTCTCAGAGCTAGATGCAGAAAACAATTATATTGAATTTGCAACATGGTGGAGGTCAGTATAGATGGACTAATAGAACAAGTCCCACACACTTCTACAAGCCGAAATATTTTTACAGAGCTAGATGCAGAAAAAAATTATATTGAATTTGCAACTTGATGGAGGTTATTATAGATGGACTAATAGAACAAGTCCCACACACTGCTACAAGCCAAAATATTTTTTCAGAGCTAGATGCAGATAAAATTTATATTGAATTTGCAACCTGGTGGAGGTTAGTATAGATGGACTAATAGAACAAGTCCCACACACCGCTACAAGCCGAAATATTTTTTCAGAGCTAGATGCAGAAAAAAATTATATTGAATTTGCAACTTGATGGAGGTTATTATAGATGGACTAATAGAACAAGTCCCACACACTGCTACAAGCCAAAATATTTTTTCAGAGCTAGATGCAGATAAAATTTATATTGAATTTGCAACCTGGTGGAGGTTAGTATAGATGGACTAATAGAACAAGTCCGACACATTGCTACAAGCCAAAATATTTTTTCAGAGCTAGATGCAGAAATTTTTTTTATTGAATTTGCAACCCGGTGGAGGTTATTATAGATGGACTAATAGAACAAGTCCCACACACTGCTACAAGCCAAAATATTTTTTCAGAGCTAGATGCAGAAAAAAATTATATTGAATTTGCAACCTGGTGGAGGTTAGTATAGATGGACTAATAGAACAAGTGCCACACACTGTTACAAGCCGAAATATTTTTTCAGAGCTAGATGCAGAAAAAATTATATTGAATTTGCAACCTGATGGAGGTTATTATAGATGGACTAATAGAACAAGTCCCACACACTGCTACAAGCCAAAATATTTTTTCAGAGCTAGATGCAGAAAAAAATTATATTGAATTTGCAACCCGGTGGAGGTTAGTATAGATGGACTAATAGAACAAGTCCCACACACTGCTACAAGCCGAAATTTTTTTTCAGAGCTAGATGCAGAAAAAAATCATATTGAATTTGCAACCTGGTGGAGGTTAGTATAGATGGACTAATAGAACATGTCAAACACACTGGTACAAGCCAAAATATTTTTTCAGAGCTAGATGCAGAAAACAATTATATTGAATTTGTAACCTGGTGGAGGTTAGTATAGATGGACTAATAGAACAAGTCCCACACACTGCTACAAGCCGAAATATTTTTTCTGAGCTAGATGCAGATAAAAATTATATTGAATTTGCAACCTGGTGGAGGTCAGTATAGATGAACTAATAGAACAAGTCCCACACACTGCTACAAGCCGAAATATTTTTCAGAGCTAGATGCTGAAAAAAATTATATTGAATTTGCAACATGGTGGAGGTTAGTATAGATGGACTAATAGAGCAAGTCCCACACACTGCTACAAGCCGAAATATTTTTTCAGAGCTAGATGCAGAAAAAAATTATATTGAATTTGCAAAATGGTGGAGGTTAGTATAGATGGACTAATAGAACAAGTCCCACACACTGCTACAAGCCGAAATATTTTTTCAGAGCTAGATGCAGATAAAAATTATATTGAATTTGCAACCTCGTGGAGGATAGTATAGATTGACTAATAGAACAAGTCTAACACACTGCTACAAGCCAAAATATTTTTTCAGAGCTAGATGCAGAAAAAAATGATATTGAATTTGCAACCCGGTGGAGGTTAGTATAGATGGACTAATAGAACAAGTCCCACACACTGCTACAAGGCGAAATATTTTTTCAGAGCTAGATGCAGAAAAAAATTATATTGAATTTGCAACCTGGTGGAGGTTAGTATAGATGGACTAATAGAACAAGTCCCACACACTGCTACAAGCCGAAATATTTTTCACAGCTAGATGCAGATAAAAATTATATTGAATTTGCAACCTGGTGGAGGTTAGTATAGATGGACTAATAGAACAAGTGCCACACACTGTTACAAGCCGAAATATTTTTTCAGAGCTAGATGCAGAAAAAATTATATTGAATTTGCAACCTGATGGAGGTTATTATAGATGGATTAATAGAACAAGTCCCACACACTGCTACAAGCCAAAATATTTTTTCAGAGCTAGATGCAGAAAAAAATTATATTGAATTTGCAACCCGGTGGAGGTTAGTATAGATGGACTAATAGAACAAGTCCCACACACTGCTACAAGCCGAAAAATTTTTTCAGAGCTAGATGCAGAAAAAAATCATATTGAATTTGCAACCTGGTGGAGGTTAGTATAGATGGACTAATAGAACATGTCCCACACACTGGTACAAGCCAAAATATTTTTTCAGAGCTAGATGCAGAAAACAATTATATTGAATTTGTAACCTGGTGGAGGTTAGTATAGATGGACTAAAAGAACAAGTCCCACACACTGCTACAAGCCGAAATATTTTTTCTGAGCTAGATGCAGATAAAAATTATATTGAATTTGCAACCTGGTGGAGGTCAGTATAGATGAACTAATAGAACAAGTCCCACACACTGCTACAAGCCTAAATATTTTTTCAGAGCTAGATGCTGAAAAAAATTATATTGAATTTGCAACCTGGTGGAGGTTAGTATAGATGGACTAATAGAACAAGTCCCACACACTGTTACAAGCCGAAATATTTTTTTAGAGGTAGATGCAGAAAAAATTATATTGAATTTCCAACCTGATGGAGGTTATTATAGATGGACTAATAGAACAAGTCCCACACACTGCTACAAGCCAAAATATTTTTTCAGAGCTAGATGCAGAAAAAAATTATATTGAATTTGCAACCCGGTGGAGGTTTGTATAGATGGACTAATAGAACAAGTCCCACACACTGCTACAAGCCGAAATTTTTTTTCAGAGCTAGATGCAGAAAAAAATCATATTGAATTTGCAACCTGGTGGAGGTTAGTATAGATGGACTAATAGAACATGTCCCACACACTGCTACAAGCCAAAATATTTTTCAGAGCTAGATGCAGAAAACAATTATATTGAATTTGCAACCTGGTGGAGGTCAGTATAAATGGACTAATAGAACAAGTCCCACACACTGCTACAAGCCGAAATATTTTTTCAGAGCTAGATGCAGAAAAAATTTATATTGAATTTGCAACTTGATGGAGGTTATTATAGATGGACTAATAGAACAAGTCACACACACTGCTACAAGCCAAAATATTTTTTCAGAGCTAGATGCAGACAAAAATTTATATTGAATATGCAACCTGGTGGAGGTTAGTATAGATGGACTAATAGAACAAGTCCCATACACCGCTACAAGCCAAAATATTTTTTCAGAGCTAGATGCAGAAACACTGCTACATGCCGAAATATTTCTTCAGAGCTAGATGCAGAAAAAATTATATTTAATTTGCAACCTGATGGAGGTTATTATAGATGGACTAATAGAACAAGTCCCACACACTGCTACAAGCCAAAATATTTTTTCAGAGCTAGATGCAGAAAAAAATTATATTGAATTTGCAACCTGGTGGAGGTTAGTATAGATGGACTAATAGAACAAGTCCCACACACTGCTACAAGCCAAAATATTTTTTCAGAGCTAGATGCAGAAAAAAATTATATTGAATTTGCAACCTGATGGAGGTTATTATAGATGGACTAATAGAACATGTCCCACACACTGCTACAAGCCAAAATATTTTTCAGAGCTAGATGCAGAAAACAATTATTTTGAATTTGCAACCTGGTGGAGGTCAGTATAGATGGACTGATAGAACAAGTCCCACACACTTCTACAAGCCGAAATATTTTTTCAGAGCTAGATGCAGAAAAAAATTATATTGAATTTGCAACTTGATGGAGGTTATTATAGATGGACTAATAGAACAGGTCCCACACATTGCTACAAGCCAAAATATTTTTTCAGAGCTAGATGCAGAAAAAAAATTATATTGAATTTGCAACTTGATGGAGGTTATTATAGATGGACTAATAGAACAAGTCCCACACACTGCTACAAGCCAAAATATTTTTTCAGAGCTAGATGCAGATAAAATTTATATTGAATTTGCAACCTGGTGGAGGTTAGTATAGATGGACTAATAGAACAAGTCCCACACACCGCTACAAGCCGAAATATTTTTTCAGAGCTAGATGCAGAAAAATTATATTGAATTTGCAACCTGGCGGAGGTTAGTATAGATGGACTAATAGAAAAAGTCCCACACACTGCTACAAGCTGAAATATTTTTTCAGAGCTAGATGCAGAAAAATTATATTGAATTTGCAACCTGGCGGAGGTTAGTATAGATGGACTAATAGAACAAGTCCCACACACTTCCACAAGCCGAAATATTTTTTCAGAGTTAGATGCAGAAAACAATTATATTGAATTTGCAACCTGGTGGAGGTCAGTATAGATGGACTAATAGAACAAGTCCCTCACACTGCTACAAGCCGAAATTTTTTTTCAGAGCTAGATGCAGAAAAAAATCATATTGAATTTGCAACCTGGTGGAGGTTAGTATAGATGGACTAATAGAACATGTCCCACACACTGCTACAAGCCAAAATACTTCTCAGAGCTAGATGCAGAAAACAATTATATTGAATTTGCAACATGGTGGAGGTCAGTATAGATGGACTAATAGAACAAGTCCCACACACTTCTACAAGCCGAAATATTTTTACAGAGCAAGATGCAGAAAAAAATTATATTGAATTTGCAACTTGATGGAGGTTATTATAGATGGACTAATAGAACAAGTCCCACACACTGCTACAAGCCAAAATATTTTTTCAGAGCTAGATGCAGATAAAATTTATATTGAATTTGCAACCTGGTGGAGGTTAGTATAGATGGACTAATAGAACAAGTCCCACACACCGCTACAAGCCGAAATATTTTTTCAGAGCTAGATGCAGAAAAAAATTATATTGAATTTGCAACTTGATGAAGGTTATTATAGATGGACTAATAGAACAAGTCCCACACACTGCTACAAGCCAAAATATTTTTTCAGAGCTAGATGCAGATAAAATTTATAATGAATTTGCAACCTGGTGGAGGTTAGTATAGATGGACTAATAGAACAAGTCCCACACATTGCTACAAGCCGAAATATTTTTTCAGAGCTAGATGCAGAAAATTTTTTTATTGAATTTGCAACCCGGTGGAGGTTATTATAGATGGACTAATAGAACAAGTCCCACACACTGCTACAAGCCAAAATATTTTTTCAGAGCTAGATGCAGAAAAAAATTATATTGAATTTGCAACCTGGTGGAGGTTAGTATAGATGGACTAATAGAACAAGTGCCACACACTGTTACAAGCCGAAATATTTTTTCAGAGCTAGATGCAGAAAAAATTATATTGAATTTGCAACCTGATGGAGGTTATTATAGATGGACTAATAGAACAAGTCCCACACACTGCTACAAGCCAAAATATTTTTTCAGAGCTAGATGGAGAAAAAAATTATATTGAATTTGCAACCCGGTGGAGGTTAGTATAGATGGACTAATAGAACAAGTCCCACACACTGCTACAAGCCGAAATTTTTTTTCAGAGCTAGATGCAGAAAAAATCATATTGAATTTGCAACCTGGTGGAGGTTAGTATAGATGGACTAATAGAACATGTCCCACACACTGGTACAAGCCAAAATATTTTTTCAGAGCTAGATGCAGAAAACAATTATATTGAATTTGTAACCTGGTGGAGGTTAGTATAGATGAACTAATAGAACAAGTCCCACACACTGCTACAAGCCGAAATATTTTTTCTGAGCTAGATGCAGATAAAAATTATATTGAATTTGCAACCTGGTGGAGGTCAGTATAGATGAACTAATAGAACAAGTCCCACACACTGCTACAATCCTAAATATTTTTCAGAGCTAGATGCTGAAAAAAATTATATTGAATTTGCAACCTGGTGGAGGTTAGTATAGATGGACTAATAGAGCAAGTCCCACACACTGCTAC
Source organism: Phyllobates terribilis (assembly GCF_046119375.1). Taxonomy (NCBI): domain Eukaryota; kingdom Metazoa; phylum Chordata; class Amphibia; order Anura; family Dendrobatidae; genus Phyllobates; species Phyllobates terribilis. The sequence goes on from NW_027362771.1 coordinate 210,983,748, forward strand.
AAGCCGAAATATTTTTTCAGAGCTAGATGCAGAAAAAAATTATATTGAATTTGCAAAATGGTGGAGGTTAGTATAGATGGACTAATAGAACAAGTCCCACACACTGCTACAAGCCGAAATATTTTTTCAGAGCTAGATGCAGATAAAAATTATATTGAATTTGCAACCTCGTGGAGGATAGTACAGATTGACTAATAGAACAAGTCTAACACACTGCTACAAGCCAAAACATTTTTTCAGAGCTAGATGCAGAAAAAAATGATATTGAATTTGCAACCCGGTGGAGGTTAGTATAGATGGACTAATAGAACAAGTCCCACACACTGCTACAAGGCGAAATATTTTTTCAGAGCTAGATGCAGAAAAAAATTATATTGAATTTGCAACCTGGTGGAGGTTAGTATAGATTGACTAATAGAACAAGTCCCACACACTGCTACAAGCCGAAATATTTTTCAGAGCTAGATGCAGATAAAAATTATATTGAATTTGCAACCTGGTGGAGGTTAGAATAGATGGACTAATAGAACAAGTGCCACACACTGTTACAAGCCGAAATATTTTTTCAGAGCTAGATGCAGAAAAAATTATATTGAATTTGTAACCTGATGGAGGTTATTATAGATGGACTAATAGAACAAGTCCCACACACTGCTACAAGCCAAAATATTTTTTCAGAGCTAGGTGCAGAAAAAAATTATATTGAATTTGCAACCCGGTGGAGGTTTGTATAGATGGACTAATAGAACAAGTCCCACACACTGCTACAAGCCGAAATTTTTTTTCAGAGCTAGATGCAGAAAAAAATCATATTGAATTTGCAACCTGGTGGAGGTTAGTGTAGATGGACTAATAGAACATGTCCCACACACTGCTACAAGCCAAAATATTTTTCAGAGCTAGATGCAGAAAACAATTATATTGAATTTGCAACCTGGTGGAGGTTAGTATAGATGGACTAATAGAACAAGTCCCACACACTGCTACAAGCCGAAATTTTTTTTCAGAGCTAGATGCAGAAAAAATCATATTGAATTTGCAACCTGGTGGAGGTTAGTATAGATGGACTAATAGAACATGTCCCACACACTGGTACAAGCCAAAATATTTTTTCAGAGCTAGATGCAGAAAACAATTATATTGAATTTGTAACCTGGTGGAGGTTAGTATAGATGAACTAATAGAACAAGTCCCACACACTGCTACAAGCCGAAATATTTTTTCTGAGCTAGATGCAGATAAAAATTATATTGAATTTGCAACCTGGTGGAGGTCAGTATAGATGAACTAATAGAACAAGTCCCACACACTGCTACAATCCTAAATATTTTTCAGAGCTAGATGCTGAAAAAAATTATATTGAATTTGCAACCTGGTGGAGGTTAGTATAGATGGACTAATAGAACAAGTCCCACACACTGCTACAAGCCGAAATATTTTTTCAGAGCTAGATGCAGATAAAAATTATATTGAATTTGCAACCTCGTGGAGGATAGTATAGATTGACTAATAGAACAAGTCTAACACACTGCTACAAGCCAAAACATTTTTTCAGAGCTAGATGCAGAAAAAAATTATATTGAATTTGCAACCCGGTGGAGGTTAGTATAGATGGACTAATAGAACAAGTCCCACACACTGCTACAAGGCGAAATATTTTTTCAGAGCTAGATGCAGAAAAAAATTATATTGAATTTGCAACCTGGTGGAGGTTAGTATAGATGGACTAATAGAACAAGTCCCACACACTGCTACAAGCCGAAATATTTTTCAGAGCTAGATGCAGATAAAAATTATATTGAATTTGCAACCTGGTGGAGGTTAGAATAGATGGACTAATAGAACAAGTGCCACACACTGTTACAAGCCGAAATATTTTTTCAGAGCTAGATGCAGAAAAAATTATATTGAATTTGCAACCTGATGGAGGTTATTATAGATGGACTAATAGAACAAGTCCCACACACTGCTACAAGCCAAAATATTTTTTCAGAGCTAGATGCAGAAAAAAATTATATTGAATTTGCAACCCGGTGGAGGTTAGTATAGATGGACTAAAAGAACAAGTCCCACACACTGCTACAAGCCGAATTTTTTTTTCAGAGCTAGATGCAGAAAAAAATCATATTGAATTTGCAACCTGGTGGAGGTTAGTATAGATGGACTAATAGAACATGTCCCACACACTGGTACAAGCCAAAATATTTTTTCAGAGCTAGATGCAGAAAACAATTATATTGAATTTGTAACCTGGTGGAGGTTAGTATAGATGGACTAATAGAACAAGTCCCACACACTGCTACAAGCCGAAATATTTTTTCTGAGCTAGATGCAGATAAAAATTATATTGAATTTGCAACCTGGTGGAGGTCAGTATAGATGAACTAACAGAACAAGTCCCACACACTGCTACAAGCCTAAATATTTTTTCAGAGCTAGATGCTGAAAAAAATTATATTGAATTTGCAACCTGGTGGAGGTTAGTATAGATGGACTAATAGAACAAGTCCCACACACTGTTACAAGCCGAAATATTTTTTCAGAGGTAGATGCAGAAAAAATTATATTGAATTTCCAACCTGATGGAGGTTATTATAGATGGACTAATAGAACAAGTCCCACACACTGCTACAAGCCGAAATATTTTTTCAGAGCTAGATGCAGATAAAAATTATATTGAATTTGCAACCTCGTGGAGGATAGTATAGATTGACTAATAGAACAAGTCTAACACACTGCTACAAGCCAAAACATTTTTTCAGAGCTAGATGCAGAAAAAAATGATATTGAATTTGCAACCCGGTGGAGGTTAGTATAGATGGACTAATAGAACAAGTCCCACACACTGCTACAAGGCGAAATATTTTTTCAGAGCTAGATGCAGAAAAAAATTATATTGAATTTGCAACCTGGTGGAGGTTAGTATAGATTGACTAATAGAACAAGTCCCACACACTGCTACAAGCCGAAATATTTTTCAGAGCTAGATGCAGAAAAAAATTATATTGAATTTGCAACCCGGTGGAGGTTTGTATAGATGGACTAATAGAACAAGTCCCACACACTGCTACAAGCCGAAATTTTTTTTCAGAGCTAGATGCAGAAAAAAATCATATTGAATTTGCAACCTGGTGGAGGTTAGTGTAGATGGACTAATAGAACATGTCCCACACACTGCTACAAGCCAAAATATTTTTCAGAGCTAGATGCAGAAAACAATTATATTGAATTTGCAACCTGGTGGAGGTTAGTATAGATGGACTAATAGAACAAGTCCCACACACTGCTACAAGCCGAAATTTTTTTTCAGAGCTAGATGCAGAAAAAATCATATTGAATTTGCAACCTGGTGGAGGTTAGTATAGATGGACTAATAGAACATGTCCCACACACTGGTACAAGCCAAAATATTTTTTCAGAGCTAGATGCAGAAAACAATTATATTGAATTTGTAACCTGGTGGAGGTTAGTATAGATGAACTAATAGAACAAGTCCCACACACTGCTACAAGCCGAAATATTTTTTCTGAGCTAGATGCAGATAAAAATTATATTGAATTTGCAACCTGGTGGAGGTCAGTATAGATGAACTAATAGAACAAGTCCCACACACTGCTACAATCCTAAATATTTTTCAGAGCTAGATGCTGAAAAAAATTATATTGAATTTGCAACCTGGTGGAGGTTAGTATAGATGGACTAATAGAACAAGTCCCACACACTGCTACAAGCCGAAATATTTTTTCAGAGCTAGATGCAGATAAAAATTATATTGAATTTGCAACCTCGTGGAGGATAGTATAGATTGACTAATAGAACAAGTCTAACACACTGCTACAAGCCAAAACATTTTTTCAGAGCTAGATGCAGAAAAAAATTATATTGAATTTGCAACCCGGTGGAGGTTAGTATAGATGGACTAATAGAACAAGTCCCACACACTGCTACAAGGCGAAATATTTTTTCAGAGCTAGATGCAGAAAAAAATTATATTGAATTTGCAACCTGGTGGAGGTTAGTATAGATGGACTAATAGAACAAGTCCCACACACTGCTACAAGCCGAAATATTTTTCAGAGCTAGATGCAGATAAAAATTATATTGAATTTGCAACCTGGTGGAGGTTAGAATAGATGGACTAATAGAACAAGTGCCACACACTGTTACAAGCCGAAATATTTTTTCAGAGCTAGATGCAGAAAAAATTATATTGAATTTGCAACCTGATGGAGGTTATTATAGATGGACTAATAGAACAAGTCCCACACACTGCTACAAGCCAAAATATTTTTTCAGAGCTAGATGCAGAAAAAAATTATATTGAATTTGCAACCCGGTGGAGGTTAGTATAGATGGACTAAAAGAACAAGTCCCACACACTGCTACAAGCCGAATTTTTTTTTCAGAGCTAGATGCAGAAAAAAATCATATTGAATTTGCAACCTGGTGGAGGTTAGTATAGATGGACTAATAGAACATGTCCCACACACTGGTACAAGCCAAAATATTTTTTCAGAGCTAGATGCAGAAAACAATTATATTGAATTTGTAACCTGGTGGAGGTTAGTATAGATGGACTAATAGAACAAGTCCCACACACTGCTACAAGCCGAAATATTTTTTCTGAGCTAGATGCAGATAAAAATTATATTGAATTTGCAACCTGGTGGAGGTCAGTATAGATGAACTAACAGAACAAGTCCCACACACTGCTACAAGCCTAAATATTTTTTCAGAGCTAGATGCTGAAAAAAATTATATTGAATTTGCAACCTGGTGGAGGTTAGTATAGATGGACTAATAGAACAAGTCCCACACACTGTTACAAGCCGAAATATTTTTTCAGAGGTAGATGCAGAAAAAATTATATTGAATTTCCAACCTGATGGAGGTTATTATAGATGGACTAATAGAACAAGTCCCACACACTGCTACAAGCCAAAATATTTTTTCAGAGCTAGATGCAGAAAAAAATTATATTGAATTTGCAACCCGGTGGAGGTTTGTATAGATGGACTAATAGAACAAGTCCCACACACTGCTACAAGCCGAAATTTTTTTTCAGAGCTAGATGCAGAAAAAAATCATATTGAATTTGCAACCTGGTGGAGGTTAGTATAGATGGACTAATAGAACATGTCCCACACACTGCTACAAGCCAAAATATTTTTCAGAGCTAGATGCAGAAAACAATTATATTGAATTTGCAACCTGGTGGAGGTCAGTATAAATGGACTAATAGAACAAGTCCCACACACTGCTACAAGCCGAAATATTTTTTCAGAGCTAGATGCAGAAAAAATTTATATTGAATTTGCAACTTGATGGAGGTTATTATAGATGGACTAATAGAACAAGTCCCACACACTGCTACAAGCCAAAATATTTTTTCAGAGCTAGATGCAGACAAAAATTTATATTGAATTTGCAACCTGGTGGAGGTTAGTATAGATGGACTAATAGAACAAGTACCATACACCGCTACAAGCCGAAATATTTTTTCAGAGCTAGATGCAGAAAAATTATATTGAATTTGCAACCTGGCGGAGGTTAGTATAGATGGACTAATAGAACAAGTCCCACACACTGCTACATGCCGAAATATTTCTTCAGAGCTAGATGCAGAAAAAATTATATTTAATTTGCAACCTGATGGAGGTTATTATAGATGGACTAATAGAACAAGTCCCACACACTGCTACAAGCCAAAATATTTTTTCAGAGCTAGATGCAGAAAAAAATTATATTGAATTTGCAACCTGGTGGAGGTTAGTATAGATGGACTAATAGAACAAGTCCCACACACTGCTACAAGCCAAAATATTTTTTCAGAGCTAGATGCAGAAAAAAATTATATTGAATTTGCAACCTGATGGAGGTTATTATAGATGGACTAATAGAACATGTCCCACACACTGCTACAAGCCAAAATATTTTTCAGAGCTAGATGCAGAAAACAATTATTTTGAATTTGCAACCTGGTGGAGGTCAGTATAGATGGACTGATAGAACAAGTCCCACACACTTCTACAAGCCGAAATATTTTTTCAGAGGTAGATGCAGAAAAAAATTATATTGAATTTGCAACTTGATGGAGGTTATTATAGATGGACTAATAGAACAGGTCCCACACATTGCTACAAGCCGAAATATTTTTTCAGAGCTAGATGCAGAAAAAAAATTATATTGAATTTGCAACTTGATGGAGGTTATTATAGATGGACTAATAGAACAAGTCCCACACACTGCTACAAGCCAAAATATTTTTTCAGAGCTAGATGCAGATAAAATTTATATTGAATTTGCAACCTGGTGGAGGTTAGTATAGATGGACTAATAGAACAAGACCCACACACCGCTACAAGCCGAAATATTTTTTCAGAGCTAGATGCAGAAAAATTATATTGAATTTGCAACCTGGCGGAGGTTAGTATAGATGGACTAATAGAAAAAGTCCCACACACTGCTACAAGCTGAAATATTTTTTCAGAGCTAGATGCAGAAAAATTATATTGAATTTGCAACCTGGCGGACGTTAGTATAGATGAACTAATAGAACAAGTCCCACACACTTCCACAAGCCGAAATATTTTTTCAGAGTTAGATGCAGAAAACAATTATATTGAATTTGCAACCTGGTGGAGGTCAGTATAGATGGACTAATAGAACAAGTCCCTCACACTGCTACAAGCCGAAATATTTTTTCAGAGCTAGATGCAGAAAAAATTATATTGAATTTGCAACCTGATGGAGGTTATTATAGATGGACTAATAGAACAAGTCCCACAAACTGCTACAAGCCAAAATATTTTTTCAGAGCTAGATGCAGAAAAAAATTATATGAATTTGCAACCCGGTGGAGGTTTGTATAGATGGACTAATAGAACAAGTCCCACACACTGCTACAAGCCGAAATTTTTTTTCAGAGCTAGATGCAGAAAAAAATCATATTGAATTTGCAACCTGGTGGAGGTTAGTATAGATGGACTAATAGAACATGTTCCACACACTGCTACAAGCCAAAATACTTCTCAGAGCTAGATGCAGAAAACAATTATATTGAATTTGCAACATCGTGGAGGTCAGTATAGATGGACTAATAGAACAAGTCCCACACACTTCTACAAGCCGAAATATTTTTACAGAGCAAGATGCAGAAAAAAATTATATTGAATTTGCAACTTGATGGAGGTTATTATAGATGGACTAATAGAACAAGTCACACACACTGCTACAAGCCAAAATATTTTTCAGAGCTAGATGCAGATAAAATTTATATTGAATTTGCAACCTAGTGGAGGTTAGTATAGATGGACTAATAGAACAAGTCCCACACATTGCTACAAGCCGAAATATTTTTTCAGAGCTAGATGCAGAAAATTTTTTTATTGAATTTGCAACCCGGTGGAGGTTATTATAGATGGACTAATAGAACAAGTCCCACACACTGCTACAAGCCAAAATATTTTTTCAGAGCTAGATGCAGAAAAAAATTATATTGAATTTGCAACCTGGTGGAGGTTAGTATAGATGGACTAATAGAACAAGTGCCACACACTGTTACAAGCCGAAATATTTTTTCAGAGCTAGATGCAGAAAAAATTATATTGAATTTGCAACCTGATGGAGGTTATTATAGATGGACTAATAGAACAAGTCCCACACACTGCTACAAGCCAAAATATTTTTTCAGAGCTAGATGCAGAAAAAAATTATATTGAATTTGCAACCCGGTGGAGGTTAGTATAGATGGACTAATAGAACAAGTCCCACACACTGCTACAAGCCGAAATTTTTTTTCAGAGCTAGATGCAGAAAAAAATCATATTGAATTTGCAACCTGGTGGAGGTTAGTATAGATGGACTAATAGAACATGTCCCACACACTGGTACAAGCCAAAATATTTTTTCAGAGCTAGATGCAGAAAACAATTATATTTAATTTGTAACCTGGTGGAGGTTAGTATAGATGAACTAATAGAACAAGTCCCACACACTGCTACAAGCCGAAATATTTTTTCTGAGCTAGATGCAGATAAAAATTATATTGAATTTGCAACCTGGTGGAGGTCAGTATAGATGAACTAATAGAACAAGTCCCACACACTGCTACAATCCTAAATATTTTTCAGAGCTAGATGCTGAAAAAAATTATATTGAATTTGCAACCTGGTGGAGGTTAGTATAGATGGACTAATAGAGCAAGTCCCACACACTGCTACAAGCCGAAATATTTTTTCAGAGCTAGATGCAGAAAAAAATTATATTGAATTTGCAAAATGGTGGAGGTTAGTATAGATGGACTAATAGAACGAGTCCCACACACTGCTACAAGCCGAAATATTTTTTCAGAGCTAGATGCAGATAAAAATTATATTGAATTTGCAACCTCGTGGAGGATAGTATAGATTGACTAATAGAACAAGTCTAACACACTGCTACAAGCCAAAACATTTTTTCAGAGCTAGATGCAGAAAAAAATGATATTGAATTTGCAACCCGGTGGAGGTTAGTATAGATGGACTAATAGAACAAGTCCCACACACTGCTACAAGGCGAAATATTTTTTCAGAGCCAGATGCAGAAAAAAATTATATTGAATTTGCAACCTGGTGGAGGTTAGTATAGATGGACTAATAGAACAAGTCCCACACACTGCTACAAGCCAAAATATTTTTCAGAGCTAGATGCAGATAAAAATTATATTGAATTTGCAACCTGGTGGAGGTTAGTATAGATGGACTAATAGAACAAGTGCCACACACTGTTACAAGCCGAAATATTTTTTCAGAGCTAGATGCAGAAAAAATTATATTGAATTTGCAACCTGATGGAGGTTATTATAGATGGACTAATAGAACAAGTCCCACACACTGCTACAAGCCAAAATATTTTTTCAGAGCTAGATGCAGAAAAAAATTATATTGAATTTGCAACCCGGTGGAGGTTAGTATAGATGGACAAATAGAACAAGTCCCACACACTGCTACAAGCCGAATTTTTTTTTCAGAGCTAGATGCAGAAAATAATCATATTGAATTTGCAACCTGGTGGAGGTTAGTATAGATGGACTAATAGAACATGTCCCACACACTGGTACAAGCCAAAATATTTTTTCAGAGCTAGATGCAGAAAACAATTATATTGAATTTGTAACCTGGTGGAGGTTAGTATAGATGGACTAATAGAACAAGTCCCACACACTGCTACAAGCCGAAATATTTTTTCTGAGCTAGATGCAGATAAAAATTATATTGAATTTGCAACCTGGTGGAGGTCAGTATAGATGAACTAATAGAACAAGTCCCACACACTGCTACAAGCCTAAATATTTTTTCAGAGCTAGATGCTGAAAAAAATTATATTGAATTTGCAACCTGGTGGAGGTTAGTATAGATGGACTAATAGAACAAGTCCCACACACTGTTACAAGCCGAAATATTTTTTCAGAGGTAGATGCAGAAAAAATTATATTGAATTTCCAACCTGATGGAGGTTATTATAGATGGACTAATAGAACAAGTCCCACACACTGCTACAAGCCAAAATATTTTTTCAGAGCTAGATGCAGAAAAAAATTATATTGAATTTGCAACCCGGTGGAGGTTTGTATAGATGGACTAATAGAACAAGTCCCACACACTGCTACAAGCCGAAATTTTTTTTCAGAGCTAGATGCAGAAAAAAATCATATTGAATTTGCAACCTGGTGGAGGTTAGTATAGATGGACTAATAGAACAAGTCCCATACACCGCTACAAGCCGAAATATTTTTTCAGAGCTAGATGCAGAAAAATTATGTTGAATTTGCAACCTGGCGGAGGTTAGTATAGATGGACTAATAGAACAAGTCCCACACACTGTTACAAGCCGAAATATTTTTTCAGAGCTAGATGCAGAAAAAATTATATTGAATTTCCAACCTGATGGAGGTTATTATAGATGGACTAATAGAACAAGTCCCACACACTGCTACAAGCCAAAATATTTTTTCAGAGCTAGATGCAGAAAAAAATTATATTGAATTTGCAACCTGATGGAGGTTATTATAGATGGACTAATAGAACATGTCCCACACACTGCTACAAGCCAAAATATTTTTCAGAGCTAGATGCAGAAAACAATTATTTTGAATTTGCAACCTGGTGGAGGTCAGTATAGATGGACTGATAGAACAAGTCCCACACACTTCTACAAGCCGAAATATTTTTTCACAGCTAGATGCAGAAAAAAATTATATTGAATTTGCAACTTGATGGAGGTTATTATAGATGGACTAATAGAACAAGTCCCACACATTGCTACAAGCCGAAATATTTTTTCAGAGCTAGATGCAGAAAAAAAATTATATTGAATTTGCAACTTGATGGAGGTTATTATAGATGGACTAATACAACAAGTCCCACACACTGCTACAAGCCAAAATATTTTTTCAGAGCTAGATGCAGATAAAATTTATATTGAATTTGCAACCTGGTGGAGGTTAGTATAGATGGACTAATAGAACAAGTCCCACACACCGCTACAAGCCGAAATATTTTTTCAGAGCTAGATGCAGAAAAATTATATTGAATTTGCAACCTGGCGGAGATTAGTATAGATGGACTAATAGAAAAAGTCCCACACACTGCTACAAGCTGAAATATTTTTTCAGAGCTAGATGCAGAAAAATTAAATTGAATTTGCAACCTGGCGGAGGTTAGTATAGATGGACTAATAGAACAAGTCCCACACACTGCTACAAGCCGAAATTTTTTTTCAGAGCTAGATGTAGAAAAAAATCATATTGAATTTGCAACCTGGTGGAGGTTAGTATAGATGAACTAATAGAACAAGTCCCACACACTTCCACAAGCCGAAATATTTTTTCAGAGTTAGATGCAGAAAACAATTATATTGAATTTGCAACCTGGTGGAGGTCAGTATAGATGGACTAATAGAACAAGTCCCTCACACTGCTACAAGCCGAAATATTTTTTCAGAGCTAGATGCAGAAAAAATTATATTGAATTTGCAACCTGATGGAGGTTATTATAGATGGACTAATAGAACAAGTCCCACACACTGCTACAAGCCAAAATATTTTTTCAGAGCTAGATGCAGAAAAAAATTATATTGAATTTGCAACCTGGTGGAGGTTAGTATAGATGGACTAATAGAACAAGTCCCACACACTGTTACAAGCCGAAATATTTTTTCAGAGCTAGATGCAGAAAAAATTATATTGAATTTCCAACCTGATGGAGGTTATTATAGATGGACTAATAGAACAAGTCCCACAAACTGCTACAAGCCAAAATATTTTTTCAGAGCTAGATGCAGTAAAAAATTATATGAATTTGCAACCCGGTGGAGGTTTGTATAGATGGACTAATAGAACAAGTCCCACAAACTGCTACAAGCCGAAATTTTTTTTCAGAGCTAGATGCAGAAAAAAATCATATTGAATTTGCAACCTGGTGGAGGTTAGTATAGATGGACTAATAGAACATGTCCCACACACTGCTACAAGCCAAAATACTTCTCAGAGCTAGATGCAGAAAACAATTATATTGAATTTGCAACATGGTGGAGGTCAGTATAGATGGACTAATAGAACAAGTCCCACACACTTCTACAAGCCGAAATATTTTTACAGAGCTAGATGCAGAAAAAAATTATATTGAATTTGCAACTTGATGGAGGTTATTATAGATGGACTAATACAACAAGTCCCACACACTGCTACAAGCCAAAATATTTTTTCAGAGCTAGATGCAGATAAAATTTATATTGAATTTGCAACCTGGTGGAGGTTAGTATAGATGGACTAATAGAACCAGTCCCACACACCGCTACAAGCCGAAATATTTTTTCAGAGCTAGATGCAGAAAAAAATTATATTGAATTTGCAACTTGATGGAGGTTATTATAGATGGACTAATAGAACAAGTCCCACACACTGCTACAAGCCAAAATATTTTTTCAGAGCTAGATGCAGAAAAAAATTATATTGAATTTGCAACCTGGTGGAGGTTAGTATAGATGGACCAATAGAACAAGTCCCACACACTGCTACAAGCCAAAATATTTTTCAGAGCTAGATGCAGATAAAAATTATATTGAATTTGCAACCTGGTGGAGGTTAGTATAGATGGACTAATAGAACAAGTGCCACACACTGTTACAAGCCAAATTATTTTTTCAGAGCTAGATGCAGAAAAAATTATATTGAATTTGCAACTTGATGGAGGTTATTATAGATGGACTAATAGAACAAGTCCCACACACTGCTACAAGCCGAAATATTTTTTCAGAGCTAGATGCAGAAAAAAATTATATTGAATTTGCAAAATGGTGGAGGTTAGTATAGATGGACTAATAGAACGAGTCCCACACACTGCTACAAGCCGAAATATTTTTTCAGAGCTAGATGCAGATAAAAATTATATTGAATTTGCAACCTCGTGGAGGATAGTATAGATTGACTAATAGAACAAGTCTAACACACTGCTACAAGCCAAAACATTTTTTCAGAGCTAGATGCAGAAAAAAATGATATTGAATTTGCAACCCGGTGGAGGTTAGTATAGATGGACTAATAGAACAAGTCCCACACACTGCTACAAGGCGAAATATTTTTTCTTTCAGAGCTAGATGCAGAAAAAAATTATATTGAATTTGCAACCTGGTGGAGGTTAGTATAGATGGACTAATAGAACAAGTCCCACACACTGCTACAAGCCAAAATATTTTTCAGAGCTAGATGCAGATAAAAATTATATTGAATTTGCAACCTGGTGGAGGTTAGTATAGATGGACTAATAGAACAAGTGCCACACACTGTTACAAGCCGAAATATTTTTTCAGAGCTAGATGCAGAAAAAATTATATTGAATTTGCAACCTGATGGAGGTTATTATAGATGGACTAATAGAACAAGTCCCACACACTGCTACAAGCCAAAATATTTTTTCAGAGCTAGATGCAGAAAAAAATTATATTGAATTTGCAACCCGGTGGAGGTTAGTATAGATGGACAAATAGAACAAGTCCCACACACTGCTACAAGCCGAATTTTTTTTTCAGAGCTAGATGCAGAAAATAATCATATTGAATTTGCAACCTGGTGGAGGTTAGTATAGATGGACTAATAGAACATGTCCCACACACTGGTACAAGCCAAAATATTTTTTCAGAGCTAGATGCAGAAAACAATTATATTGAATTTGTAACCTGGTGGAGGTTAGTATAGATGGACTAATAGAACAAGTCCCACACACTGCTACAAGCCGAAATATTTTTTCTGAGCTAGATGCAGATAAAAATTATATTGAATTTGCAACCTGGTGGAGGTCAGTATAGATGAACTAATAGAACAAGTCCCACACACTGCTACAAGCCTAAATATTTTTTCAGAGCTAGATGCTGAAAAAAATTATATTGAATTTGCAACCTGGTGGAGGTTAGTATAGATGGACTAATAGAACAAGTCCCACACACTGTTACAAGCCGAAATATTTTTTCAGAGGTAGATGCAGAAAAAATTATATTGAATTTCCAACCTGATGGAGGTTATTATAGATGGACTAATAGAACAAGTCCCACACACTGCTACAAGCCAAAATATTTTTTCAGAGCTAGATGCAGAAAAAAATTATATTGAATTTGCAACCCGGTGGAGGTTTGTATAGATGGACTAATAGAACAAGTCCCACACACTGCTACAAGCCGAAATTTTTTTTCAGAGCTAGATGCAGAAAAAAATCATATTGAATTTGCAACCTGGTGGAGGTTAGTATAGATGGACTAATAGAACAAGTCCCATACACCGCTACAAGCCGAAATATTTTTTCAGAGCTAGATGCAGAAAAATTATGTTGAATTTGCAACCTGGCGGAGGTTAGTATAGATGGACTAATAGAACAAGTCCCACACACTGTTACAAGCCGAAATATTTTTTCAGAGCTAGATGCAGAAAAAATTATATTGAATTTCCAACCTGATGGAGGTTATTATAGATGGACTAATAGAACAAGTCCCACACACTGCTACAAGCCAAAATATTTTTTCAGAGCTAGATGCAGAAAAAAATTATATTGAATTTGCAACCTGATGGAGGTTATTATAGATGGACTAATAGAACATGTCCCACACACTGCTACAAGCCAAAATATTTTTCAGAGCTAGATGCAGAAAACAATTATTTTGAATTTGCAACCTGGTGGAGGTCAGTATAGATGGACTGATAGAACAAGTCCCACACACTTCTACAAGCCGAAATATTTTTTCACAGCTAGATGCAGAAAAAAATTATTTTGAATTTGCAACTTGATGGAGGTTATTATAGATGGACTAATAGAACAAGTCCCACACATTGCTACAAGCCGAAATATTTTTTCAGAGCTAGATGCAGAAAAAAAATTATATTGAATTTGCAACTTGATGGAGGTTATTATAGATGGACTAATACAACAAGTCCCACACACTGCTACAAGCCAAAATATTTTTTCAGAGCTAGATGCAGATAAAATTTATATTGAATTTGCAACCTGGTGGAGGTTAGTATAGATGGACTAATAGAACAAGTCCCACACACCGCTACAAGCCGAAATATTTTTTCAGAGCTAGATGCAGAAAAATTATATTGAATTTGCAACCTGGCGGAGATTAGTATAGATGGACTAATAGAAAAAGTCCCACACACTGCTACAAGCTGAAATATTTTTTCAGAGCTAGATGCAGAAAAATTAAATTGAATTTGCAACCTGGCGGAGGTTAGTATAGATGGACTAATAGAACAAGTCCCACACACTGCTACAAGCCGAAATTTTTTTTCAGAGCTAGATGTAGAAAAAAATCATATTGAATTTGCAACCTGGTGGAGGTTAGTATAGATGAACTAATAGAACAAGTCCCACACACTTCCACAAGCCGAAATATTTTTTCAGAGTTAGATGCAGAAAACAATTATATTGAATTTGCAACCTGGTGGAGGTCAGTATAGATGGACTAATAGAACAAGTCCCTCACACTGCTACAAGCCGAAATATTTTTTCAGAGCTAGATGCAGAAAAAATTATATTGAATTTGCAACCTGATGGAGGTTATTATAGATGGACTAATAGAACAAGTCCCACACACTGCTACAAGCCAAAATATTTTTTCAGAGCTAGATGCAGAAAAAAATTATATTGAATTTGCAACCTGGTGGAGGTTAGTATAGATGGACTAATAGAACAAGTCCCACACACTGTTACAAGCCGAAATATTTTTTCAGAGCTAGATGCAGAAAAAATTATATTGAATTTCCAACCTGATGGAGGTTATTATAGATGGACTAATAGAACAAGTCCCACAAACTGCTACAAGCCAAAATATTTTTTCAGAGCTAGATGCAGTAAAAAATTATATGAATTTGCAACCCGGTGGAGGTTTGTATAGATGGACTAATAGAACAAGTCCCACAAACTGCTACAAGCCGAAATTTTTTTTCAGAGCTAGATGCAGAAAAAAATCATATTGAATTTGCAACCTGGTGGAGGTTAGTATAGATGGACTAATAGAACATGTCCCACACACTGCTACAAGCCAAAATACTTCTCAGAGCTAGATGCAGAAAACAATTATATTGAATTTGCAACATGGTGGAGGTCAGTATAGATGGACTAATAGAACAAGTCCCACACACTTCTACAAGCCGAAATATTTTTACAGAGCTAGATGCAGAAAAAAATTATATTGAATTTGCAACTTGATGGAGGTTATTATAGATGGACTAATACAACAAGTCCCACACACTGCTACAAGCCAAAATATTTTTTCAGAGCTAGATGCAGATAAAATTTATATTGAATTTGCAACCTGGTGGAGGTTAGTATAGATGGACTAATAGAACCAGTCCCACACACCGCTACAAGCCGAAATATTTTTTCAGAGCTAGATGCAGAAAAAAATTATATTGAATTTGCAACTTGATGGAGGTTATTATAGATGGACTAATAGAACAAGTCCCACACACTGCTACAAGCCAAAATATTTTTTCAGAGCTAGATGCAGAAAAAAATTATATTGAATTTGCAACCTGGTGGAGGTTAGTATAGATGGACCAATAGAACAAGTCCCACACACTGCTACAAGCCAAAATATTTTTCAGAGCTAGATGCAGATAAAAATTATATTGAATTTGCAACCTGGTGGAGGTTAGTATAGATGGACTAATAGAACAAGTGCCACACACTGTTACAAGCCAAATTATTTTTTCAGAGCTAGATGCAGAAAAAATTATATTGAATTTGCAACCTGATGGAGGTTATTATAGATGGACTAATAGAACAAGTCCCACACACTGCTACAAGCCAAAATATTTTTTCAGAGCTAGATGCAGAAAAAAATTATATTGAATTTGCAACCCGGTGGAGGTTAGTATAGATGGACTAATAGAACAAGTCCCACACACTGCTACAAGCCGAAATTTTTTTTCAGAGCTAGATGCAGAAAAAAATCATATTGAATTTGCAACCTGGTGGAGGTTAGTATAGATGGACTAATAGAACATGTCCCACACACTGGTACAAGCCAAAATATTTTTTCAGAGCTAGATGCAGAAAACAATTATATTGAATTTGTAACCTGGTGGAGGTTAGTATAGATGGACTAATAGAACAAGTCCCACACACTGCTACAAGCCGAAATATTTTTTCTGAGCTAGATGCAGATAAAAATTATATTGAATTTGCAACCTGGTGGAGGTCAGTATAGATGAACTAATAGAACAAGTCCCACACACCGCTACAAGCCGAAATATTTTTTCAGAGCTAGATGCAGAAAAATTATATTGAATTTGCAACCTGGCGGAGGTTAGTATAGATGGACTAATAGAACAAGTCCCACACACTGTTACAAGCCGAAATATTTTTTCAGAGCTAGATGCAGAAAAAAATATATTGAATTTCCAACCTGATGGAGGTTATTATAGATGGACTAATAGAACAAGTCCCACACACTGCTAAAAGCCAAAATATTTTTTCAGAGCTAGATGCAGAAAAAAATTATATTGAATTTGCAACCTGATGGAGGTTATTATAGATGGACTAATAGAACATGTCCCACACACTGCTACAAGCCAAAATATTTTTCAGAGCTAGATGCAGAAAACAATTATTTTGAATTTGCAACCTGGTGGAGGTCAGTATAGATGGACTGATAGAACAAGTCCCACACACTTCTACAAGCCGAAATATTTTTTCACAGCTAGATGCAGAAAAAAATTATATTGAATTTGCAACTTGATGGAGGTTATTATAGATGGACTAATAGAACAAGTCCCACACATTGCTACAAGCCGAAATATTTTTTCAGAGCTAGATGCAGAAAAAAAATTATATTGAATTTGCAACTTGATGGAGGTTATTATAGATGGACTAATACAACAAGTCCCACACACTGCTACAAGCCAAAATATTTTTTCAGAGCTAGATGCAGATAAAATTTATATTGAATTTGCAACCTGGTGGAGGTTAGTATAGATGGACTAATAGAACAAGTCCCACACACCGCTACAAGCCGAAATATTTTTTCAGAGCTAGATGCAGAAAAATTATATTGAATTTGCAACCTGGCGGAGATTAGTATAGATGGACTAATAGAAAAAGTCCCACACACTGCTACAAGCTGAAATATTTTTTCAGAGCTAGATGCAGAAAAATTATATTGAATTTGCAACCTGGCGGAGGTTAGTATAGATGGACTAATAGAACAAGTCCCACACACTGCTACAAGCCGAAATTTTTTTTCAGAGCTAGATGTAGAAAAAAATCATATTGAATTTGCAACCTGGTGGAGGTTAGTATAGATGAACTAATAGAACAAGTCCCACACACTTCCACAAGCCGAAATATTTTTTCAGAGTTAGATGCAGAAAACAATTATATTGAATTTCCAACCTGATGGAGGTTATTATAGATGGACTAATAGAACAAGTCCCACAAACTGCTACAAGCCAAAATATTTTTTCAGAGCTAGATGCAGAAAAAAATTATATGAATTTGCAACCCGGTGGAGGTTTGTATAGATGGACTAATAGAACAAGTCCCACAAACTGCTACAAGCCGAAATTTTTTTTCAGAGCTAGATGCAGAAAAAAATCATATTGAATTTGCAACCTGGTGGAGGTTAGTATAGATGGACTAATAGAACATGTCCCACACACTGCTACAAGCCAAAATACTTCTCAGAGCTAGATGCAGAAAACAATTATATTGAATTTGCAACATGGTGGAGGTCAGTATAGATGGACTAATAGAACAAGTCCCACACTTCTACAAGCCGAAATATTTTTACAGAGCTAGATGCAGAAAAAAATTATATTGAATTTGCAACTTGATGGAGGTTATTATAGATGGACTAATAGAACAAGTCCCACACACTGCTACAAGCCAAAATATTTTTTCAGAGCTAGATGCAGATAAAATTTATATTGAATTTGCAACCTGGTGGAGGTTAGTATAGATGGACTAATAGAACCAGTCCCACACACCGCTACAAGCCGAAATATTTTTTCAGAGCTAGATGCAGAAAAAAATTATATTGAATTTGCAACTTGATGGAGGTTATTATAGATGGACTAATAGAACAAGTCCCACACACTGCTACAAGCCAAAATATTTTTTCAGAGCTAGATGCAGAAAAAAATTATATTGAATTTGCAACCTGGTGGAGGTTAGTATAGATGGACCAATAGAACAAGTCCCACACACTGCTACAAGCCAAAATATTTTTCAGAGCTAGATGCAGATAAAAATTATATTGAATTTGCAACCTGGTGGAGGTTAGTATAGATGGACTAATAGAACAAGTGCCACACACTGTTACAAGCCGAATTATTTTTTCAGAGCTAGATGCAGAAAAAATTATATTGAATTTGCAACCTGATGGAGGTTATTATAGATGGACTAATAGAACAAGTCCCACACACTGCTACAAGCCAAAATATTTTTTCAGAGCTAGATGCAGAAAAAAATTATATTGAATTTGCAACCCGGTGGAGGTTAGTATAGATGGACTAATAGAACAAGTCCCACACACTGCTACAAGCCGAAATTTTTTTTCAGAGCTAGATGCAGAAAAAAATCATATTGAATTTGCAACCTGGTGGAGGTTAGTATAGATGGACTAATAGAACATGTCCCACACACTGGTACAAGCCAAAATATTTTTTCAGAGCTAGATGCAGAAAACAATTATATTGAATTTGTAACCTGGTGGAGGTTAGTATAGATGGACTAATAGAACAAGTCCCACACACTGCTACAAGCCGAAATATTTTTTCTGAGCTAGATGCAGATAAAAATTATATTGAATTTGCAACCTGGTGGAGGTCAGTATAGATGAACTAATAGAACAAGTCCCACACACTGCTACAAGCCTAAATATTTTTTCAGAGCTAGATGCTGAAAAAAATTATATTGAATTTGCAACCTGGTGGAGGTTAGTATAGATGGACTAATAGAGCAAGTCCCACACACTGCTACAAGCCGAAATATTTTTTCAGAGCTAGATGCAGAAAAAAATTATATTGAATTTGCAAACTGGTGGAGGTTAGTGTAGATGGACTAATAGAACAAGTCCCACACACTGCTACAAGCCGAAATATTTTTTCAGAGCTAGATGCAGATAAAAATTATATTGAATTTGCAACCTCGTGGAGGATAGTATAGATTGACTAATAGAAGAAGTCTAACACACTGCTACAAGCCAAAACATTTTTTCAGAGATAGATGCAGAAAAAAATGATATTGAATTTGCAACCCGGTGGAGGTTAGTATAGATGGACTAATAGAACAAGTCCCACACACTGCTACAAGGCGAAATATTTTTTCAGAGCTAGATGCAGAAAAAAATTATATTGAATTTGCAACCTGGTGGAGGTTAGTATAGATCGACTAATAGAACAAGTCCCACACACTGCTACAAGCCGAAATATTTTTCAGAGCTAGATGCAGATAAAAATTATATTGAATTTGCAACCTGGTGGAGGTTAGTATAGATGGACTAATAGAATGATGCTATGCCCAAAAGGTTTTACTTCACTAGGTGCAGTAAAAAAATTGGTATTCTATACACAGGTGGTGTAGCTTGCAACACAGATAGGCTACTCCACTGATCAACACACACTGCAAGAGGCCAAAAAGGATTTGCTTTGCTAGATTTAGCCAAATGCTGTGAAAAAAACTTGCACAGCACTGGCACAGACCTGGCTGGCAAAAAGTGATAGGAACTGATGTAACCTAGCCCTGAAATGGACTGCAATTACAATTAGTCTTTACTCTCAACCTATCTATTTAAGAGCACAGACCTGCCTGATAAAAGTCGTAGGAAATGATGCAACCTAGTCATTAAAAGGACTGCAATCACAACTATTCCCTACTCCCAAGCTATCTGTAGATTTGTGCGAAAATTGGCTTGAAATTAACAAAGTATAGCGCACACAGCAACAGCGGTGCCGTCTAACACGCAGCTGCAGCAGTGAGAAAATGGTGGCAACGGGGAAAATGGCTGGGTCTTATAGGGCAAGGACATGTGACATACACTGCCAATGACACATGCCCTTGCTTGTGTGAAAAAAAGCAGCTCGCTCCGTGTGTGCACTACTGATAGGCTGACAGATTGCACCTCCCCACTGTAAATGCGGGAAAGAGAAAAAAAAATGGAGATCTTCATTATTTCTGCAGAGATCCATCCCCTGCCCCCCCCGCCCTTTTGTACACTCAAACTGCGTATTAACATTAATTTTCAGCATTACTGAGAAAAAATCCAGTTATGATTTTGGTGCACGAACAGTTATCGAACATAGCCTCGAACAGCCGAATTTTTTTCAAATCGTTTGTGTTCGCCAAACGGCTTGAACACCGCCTAAAACAGCTCGAATTTGAGATTTGCGAACAGTTCGATTCGAACACCGCTCATCTCTACTCCTCAACATTAAAATTGCAAAACCAAGAAGGAAATTATGGAAGTCACAGGATCGATAGATATGTTAATGATATGCAAATAATGAAAAAATGGAAACATTTTCAAAACATCTCGATTTTTCTCAGTTTCGAGTATGAACGCAACACACAGAAATAGATGCACTTACACACCTGGCTGCTACCAAAGAGGTCATCAACAGTTGTCTGAGGAATGCTCTGCCACGCTGAATGCAGTTGGACACACAAATTATAAATAGGCACTGGCAGCTTTCTTTGCAATTGCCGTCCAATGACGTCCCAGATGTGCTCGAAGGTAAAAAAGTCCAGAGACATTGCAGGCCATGGTAGCATATTTAGGCAATGCAGGCTGCACACAGTAGCATGATCATATACATACACTATGCGTCTGCACACTGCGATTAAAGAATACATGAACTCCAATGTTACTATACATTATTTAACATCTTGTTTGGGAAAGATGGGTAGATAAGGGTGCTCAGCAGTTTTATTGGTTAGGTTTAAAATATTTTAGGCTTTTCAAATTAAAGATGACAGCGCTCACTGGGCCAGAGCGAGCACTGTCTGAAAATGATCCTCTGGTGTGCACACAGACAGTGTAACAGCAGGAGCAAATGTCCATGCTCACAGATATCTCTATGGCGGCCTCTTGTTTCTCTGAGAGATTAGGGCAGGTTAGAGGGTCACATTGATGCAGCAGAGAGGAGAGGTATCTGTGAGCACAGAAGCTGCTTCTTCCTGTTACACTGTGTGCATGCATCCCAAGGGATTCTTTTCAGGCATTGATTGCTCTGGCCAAGCGAGCGCTGTAATCATCACAGAGAAAAGGAGTGTTTTTTGCTAAGTGAGCGGTCGAGCAGTGCATCAAATCTCTTGGCCACCCAAGGGTGCACCGAGCTCCCTAACTTGTATATCAAAATAAATCTTTTTTATACACATCAAAAGCTTTGATCTTGGAGTGACAGACTCCTTTTAAAGAGTAACTAGGACATTGTCCAAAATCACTGACTTAAGGTTGTTAATATCACATTAGATTTAATATTACATTGATTATATCTTCACATAAAGGGATAGCGAATTCGCTCATTAAACTACTTCTTACACCAGAACATTAAACACCTTGGTAACTTTGTACAATTAAAAAAATGCATTATTTTTTTTTTTTTTAAACATTAAGACATTGTAGAACTACAAATCACTAGCAGTTGAATCAGTATGAAATAAAGTGGTTTCAATATTGAGATGTCAAAAAAGCTACTTGGCATCATATTATGGTGTCTCATTAGATAGGAAAGAAAAGATGCATCCTAGTATTATTTTTATTGGCTTCTGAAGAAGGAAATATTTTTTTTATAAACACAGTTCCCATCCCCCTTACTCTTACAGTACCATACCTCTTCAGTCAAGGCTTATTGAGTCTGCATTTAGCTCTGAGCCATTACTGCGACAGTGACATGTGGGTAATTTTCTATTCTATTAGGGAAACATCTGTGCATTAAAGGGAAACGCAAATGTAGATATTAAAATGTGACTTAGACTTTATAGAATTACTTTGAGGGCTTTATTTCTATCTGGAATAATAATGAAAAGATAAAAGGAGAAGCACAAACAGTAGACCCGAGACTCAGAAGACAAAGCTTGTGAAAGGATATGAGATGATACTCTATTTTACCTATCCTACAGTTCAAGAGATTGATGATATGGGAGCAAAATCAATGTTATGCAAGTAGAACAGGTTTAAAGCTCATTAAAGCCAACAAAACAACTCCATTATGAAAAATCTAATGTGGTTGTACGAGTGCTTTGTGAGCTTTGTTATTGTGAAGTGCTACCTAGGGCTTCAAACATCTTGTCAGAAATGAAAACCTAAATAATTGTATTACTATAGAAAACAAAATAAAACTCTTACAGTATAAGCAGACTGCTGCTAAAGTTATAAGATTGGCTTTGACCATGAATGATGAAAACTCACCCAGGATGGGTATTTCTAAACTACTGTTGTTCATCAGATATTCTCTTGACAGACATAAGTTAACTGTATTGAAACCAAGTTTTAAAAGCCTATTAGGATAATAGAGTAAATTGCAAGGAATTCCTCATTCATAACTTTCATCAATTAGTCAAAGAAGAGTGTCTAAGGGGTAACGTTTCTCCTTGTGGAGAGTGACATACCGGCTCTGGCATGTCAAGGTAAGGAGGCTTATTCGCCAGTCAATGCTCCTCTGGGAAATTTAATATGATGTAGGATTGCTGCTTCCAATAGGTGGCTCTATAGAGTTCAAGTCCTCTTTTTCTCTGAAGAGGCAATTTGCATATCAAAGAAGAGTATAACTACAAGGAGCATCTTTCTGGATGGAGGACTCAGTATGTCCAGGCATTAGATGGAAAGCCTGCTGATTTCAAAATGCAAATTGAGGCAGATTTACTGAAACTGTCTAATTTGCAGAGTACAAGTGATGCCAAAAGTTTCGAGCCTGACACAAATTTTGTTTTTGACAAAGTTGGCTTCTTTAAGTTTTATAGTGGCAATTTGCTTTTATTCTAGATTGTTATGAAGAGTGATCAGATGGATTGCAAAAAATTGCAAAGTCTTTCATTACCATGAAAATTAACTTAATTACAAAAACATAGTTTTATTGAACTTCCTATGACCTGCATGCCCATAGAGACTGCTTAGTAGGGTTGATAGTGCTAATAGATTCCCTTTAAATATTACATTGTTAGAAATACATTTGTTTTCTAATGCATAGAAAACATTTTTTTCTAATATATCTAAGCTCTCATTACAATGATATCTTAGTTTAAAGAGCAATAATAAAAGATTATTTACCTTGAATCCTCATCATTATTAATTCTTGAAATGCTGTTTTATGCATGTGTTAAAATTGTATTGACCTGTTTTACGTGGGTGTAAAAGGAACAGTCAGTATTGGCTATTCTCTAGCAGAATATACATGATTTCCCATATTGTAGATTACCTTTAAAGTTCCCAGAGAAAGTGTTTGCATCTAACTTTGTAAACTTTTTAGAGATTTTTCATAAAAGAAAGTTGCTCTCACAAACTCCCAGAGGAGTGTTCTAGCTGTGAACTCATGAGCTTCTGAACATTTTGCCTCAAGGCTCTTATCTTCCAAGCTCTAGGGATATGCCAGGAAAGGGAGAGTAATATCACTAAGCAGGTAATTCTGTGTTATCTCTCTGTTCCATGAAGGTGCAACTCAACCTTCATTTGACCTAGACAGTTACACAGCAATTACATATAATACAAAGCACCACACTACTTAAGCACTTGGGAATTATAACTGTTATTGGACAAAAAAAACGATCTGACCATAGATGACTGTATACATCTGTCATAACTTTAATGCACATACCTGTATTTTAGAATCTTACAGCATAAAATATTAAAGAGCAGATTTTACATATTTATTATTACTATTGTTATTTTTCTTCATGTTACATTTACTTTATATTTATATACTGTAATGCAATAATGGAAATGGGTTAATGAAAAACAGCAAAATTTTTCCTTTTTTGAAAGGCTTGTTAAACATTAGTTAAAAGGGTTTTCCCACGAACAAAAGTTAATTTTAATCAATGGCTGTGTCTGACCGTGTATGGAACATGGTCTGATCATACCACAGTGCCTGGGCAGGGGAGGACACAAAAGAGTATACAGACAGGACAGCAGGGGATCACAGCTGATTCTTATTTTGAAGTAAAACATTATTTAAAAACAGGCAGAGAAATGTTTTTCACAAAAAGAATCAGCTGTGATCCCGTGCTGTAATGTCTGTATATTCTTTTGCTTCCTTCCCTGCCCAGGAGATGTGGTATGATCAGACCATGTTCCTGTACGGTCAGACACAGCCATTACACAGTACACAGCAGGGGCACATTTATAAGATTATCTCAGGCACAGGAACATTTTATTTAAACACATCCAAATGTGAAAGTTATTATTATTCCAAGATCTATTGATTAAAATCAACGTTCGATAGTGGGAAAACCCCTTTAATGTTTCAAAATTTACTTTAAGATTGGCATGCACTTGGTAGATAATTCAAGGTGCTGTTGGAACGGGGTGTATTACCTTTAGACCAAGTAAGGAATAATTCATCGCACACTCTTTTTCCAAATTATGCAAAATTATTCAAGGATAGAAAAATCATACTCCACAAAGGGATACTTCACGTGTGATTCTAACTTTGTTATATATGTTATCAAATGCCCCTGTGGACTCCTGTTCGTCAGTGAAACCACCCTACTAGTCACGTACCATATTGCAGGCCACAAGTCTTCCATTTGCTAAGGCAAGACGTGGTTACCACTACCACACCACTTCACCAATGCCAGGTACTCAGTGTCACAATTACATTTTCAAGTGATTGAACAGGTATCTAGACCCAGACAGGGGACAACCATAACCAACTACTCAAACAAAGTGAAGCCTTCTGGATCCACACCCTCCAAATCTTGGCTTCAAGGGAAATAATAAAGAAATTGATTGGCTAACCTGACTCTCTTTTTGCTTTTCATAGACACATTGACAACCCCTCACTTGGTAATAGGGGATCCTCTCCATCCTCCTCTTAGCCTTTGTGGGTAAGTGTGCGAGTCTGTATATTCTCCAACCCATCCACCTTACACCCTTTTTCCTCCCACCCTGCCCTCACTTTCCCCATTTTATGATGAGTGGGGAGTTGTTGTACCGGGTCTTGAAAGTGAGGGAGGAGCGTGTGGAGCAGTTAATAGTGCCGGGCCCCTATAGACGGAAGGTGTTGGACATGGCCCATTCACATGTCTTGGGGGGACATCTGGGAGTTGAAAAAACACAGGAACAGATTGTGCAAAGGTTCTATTGGCCCGCATGTCACCGGGAAATAGTGAAGTATTGCAGGTCTTGCCCTACGTGCTAGTTAACCGCCCCCACCTCTCACTTTCGAAGTCCCCTCGTGCCATGGTTAACAGCCTATTTAATGGAGGCTGTTGTTTGGCACATGGTCTGTGTGTCAGGAGGGAGAAGGCCTCCTGTGAATGTTTTGTCTGCAGACCATGCCAGGATACTGGACGCTAGACCAGCCTGTGTGACCACAGCGCTGGCCATCCAGAGACTTTCCTTAAAGGACTGTTTTGTGTTTTTGCTTGCACTAAAGGTTGTTTGTTTGCATTTTGCTTTTGACCTGTTTATGAAGCCAATAAACCGTGATGGACATTTAAAGGAACATGCCTCCTGTTTGCCTCTTATCGCACCTGAGTGAGTACAAACCCCACACCCTGTACAAAACTGAATTTTATATTATCTTAAACCAGGTTGAATTTACTTGCCTTTGTACCTTCATGACACAACACAAGTAAATGAATGATGTCCCTGTACCTAGCAACTAACAAGAAGTTTATTCCATTCCATTAAATGCAGCCTGACTGTTACATTATTTCTATGACCCAGAATTTTATGTAATCAATAAATAAGCTTAGGCTTTCTCTATAAACTACAATCATAAATCATAAACCTTTGTTTTGTTAATTATTTCTAAGGTTATTACTAGATCTGGTTTCAAAGTTGGACTAATATACCAGGTCCATGAATAATTTCACAGACAGATTTCTAGCAATGTTACTCTTAAATCTTTGGTTAATTCTGAACTGAATAGTTGCTAGTTTCTTCTCAGCAACACATTTATTAAATCATGTCTGCAATATTAGGAAACGTAACCATTAGGATTACACTATATTATTTATTGGATCGTTGTTTCTAACTGCAAATAGTTTTGTTGCTAAAAGTATTAAACTATGTATATCTGCTTGATGAATGCTGAACAAAATGTCCTCTATGAAGGAGAATTAGCTGTCTGCCTCATGAAGAGATATTGATACAAAAGTAATGATAAGGAAATAGGTAACAAAGTCATGTCCTTGATTTGTCTGGAAGGATTAAATATCCTTTCCAAGGTGAATTTACATTTTCATTAGGATTATTGCGCTAAATGAAATGTTATGTTAGCTTTTTTGCTCTCTTAATGAGATACCGACCACAAGTAATACAGAATGGAACTAGTACATTCAATATATACTAGTCACGTTAGAAATGGCTAAACTGCCCTTTAAGTTAAAGGAGTATTCTCATTTCATACATTATTTACATATCAAAAGGATATGCCATAAACGTCTGACAGATGCTAGGCCGGAGGTCTTTGGAACCTCCACCTATATGAAGAGCAGAGTCCCCCCGCTATCACTTTTAGGCAAAAAATGAGACACACATAAACAGATGAGCCAGAGTTTCCATCTGTCTGTAACAAGGAAGGTACCTGTGAGTTCATTCCAAAGTGCTTTGCTATTATTTTTTATTTTTCGTATGACCCTCAACTCTGGCACTGAGAAGTGATCCTTCTTTTGACATGTATAGTCATTTTACCTGGTGTCCTTCCTTTGCCTCCTGCTGCCTCCTCCACCTAGAGTTGTACTCCAATTCTACTGCATTAAACATGACCGCTTCAATTGCATAAGAAAAAAATTATAATACTAAGCAATTCCTCCTATGTAGTGATGAGCGAGCACTAAAACGCTCGGGTACTCATTGTTCGAGTTGAGCAAATTGGAATGCTTGAGTGCTTGGACCAAGTAACGAGCCCAATGTAAGTCTATGGGAAACTTGAGAATTTTTCCAGCGGCTCCCCCCGGCGGTGTGCAGAGGGCCTAAAAATTGCTCAAATCGATGGGAACAGTGCTCAAATGACATGGGAACAGCATGGGGAAGACCTCTGGAAGCATTTCTGACTCCCAGGTCACTGTTGTCAACAATGTTGTCAGAGGTACTACGCCACTTTTACGGACTCACAATAAAACATACAAAAACAAAACCAAAATGGATTTTCCTGGGAAATATGTTAAGGAACATCCTTTCCAGGGTAATGACTTGTATATAAGGCGAAATAAATAACCAAAAACAAAAATGCGATTTTTTGATGCTTTTTTGCACTTTTGCATTGCTTTCAACCAAGGCAAATGCATTCACCGGGAAATGTAATTTTAACATTTTACAACCTTATCTGGCAATGTGGTGTGTGACACATCGTCAGACACATCCTGTTTCATTTATGAAGGAGGGACTCTGAAAGTCACACAGCCTTTTTTTATAGGGCCATCAGGCGGCCCTTACTATTCTTAAAGGGCCAGCAGTCGTCCCTCACTATTGTAAGAGAGCAGTCAGCCGGCTATGTTTTGTTGCTCCCATTATTAACAAGTGGGTCTCCTATACTGATATTGCATATGCAGTGACTGAAAGGGCTGCCAAAAATTTGGACGCAACCCAATACCCCTTTGAAGAACATAGAGGAGGGTCTCAGTAAAAAAAAATGTTCCCATTATAAATGAGCAGGTCTCCCATAGTGGTAATGCCCATGCTGTGACTGCAAGGGCTGCCAAAATTTGGGAAAAACCCCACAAAATTTAAAGACACATAGAGCGGGGCCACAGTAACGACATGTTTCCATTAGAAAGGAGCGGGTCTGTTATACAGTTATAGGGTATGCAGTGAGTCCAACGGCTGCCAAAATTTAGGAAAAAAAACCCTAACAATTTAAAGACACATAGAACAGGGCCACAGTAATGACATGTTTCCATTAGAAAGGAGATGGTCTGCTCTACAGTTATAGGGTATGCAGTGAGTCCAACGGCTGCCAAAATTTAGGAAAAATCTCACTAACAATTTAAAAGCACATAGAGCAGGGCCACAGTAACGACATGTTTCCATTAGAAAGAAGCGAGTCTGCTATACAATTATAGGGTATGCAGTGGCTGACTTTCTAAAATGGGCACACACGCGGCGTAGTTTGACAAGCAGATCTGTAGGTTTTGAGAAACTGCTGAACCACGAGGTTAAGAAGATGGGCCAGGCATGGTACGTGTGTGAGCTCGCCTCACCTAAGAGATGCCACCAGGTTCCAGCCATTGTCACACATGACCATGCCTGGCTGTAGGGTCAGCGGTGTCAGCCACAGATCTGCTTGCTCTTTCAGAGCTGTCCACAACTTTTCAGCGTTGTGCGGTTTGTCACCTAAGCATATTAGTTTCAGCACAGCCTGTTGCCGCTTTGCCGAGGCAGTGCTGCAGTGCTTCCAGCTTGCAACTGATGTGGTCATTTCAGAGATGGAGGCTGAAGAGGAGAAGGTGCAGGAGCTGTAGAATGTGGGGGTAAACCTGATTGACCTAGGGCCCTCAATCGTCGGTCTCAGGAGGACGTGTTCCAGTTCCAAGGTCCGATCGGGTCCTGACTTCCACTATATTAACCCTGTGTGCCGTCAGCAAGATGTACAGTTACTTCCCACAAGCACTTGTCCACGTGTCCGTGGTTAGGTGGACTTTTCCAGTAACTGCATTGTTGAGGGCACGTCTAATGTTGTGGGACACATGCTCGTGTAATGCGGGGACAGCACACTGGGAGAAATAGTGGCGGCTGGGGACCGAGTACCAAGGGACGGGCGCCGCCATCAGGTTGCAGAAAACTTCCATTTCCATGAGCCTAAAAGGCAACATTTCAAGCGCAAGCATTTGTGAAATGTGTGCATTTAGCAGTTTGGCCTGTGGGGCGTTGGCTGCGTATTTGTGCTTGCGTTCCAAGGACTGGGGTAGGGACAACTGAACGCTGCACTGGGATAAGAACATGGACGTGCTTGCTGATGGTGCTAGTTGAGAGTGTGCAACGTCAGGTGCAGGGCGGGAGGCATCTTGGCATGCACCATGGAGAGGGGATTGGCGTGCATGCAGAAGAAGCAGTGGTGTCACCCGCAGACAATATTACTGGACCCTGGGGTTCGGCCCATTTAGTCGGGTGCTTTGCTGCCATGTGCATGATCATGCTGGTGGTGGTCAGGCTGCTAGTTTTGATACCCCTGCTGATGCTGGCCTGGCAGGTGGTGCAAATGGCCTTTTTGGGGTTATCTGCAGAGTCTTTAAAAAATAACCAGACTCAGGAAGGCCTAACAGTTGTACTGGCAACTTCAGTCGTGTTGGAGTTACAAGGAACGCTTTCCCGCCTTGTGTCTGCGGCCACCACACTGCTTCTTCCTGCGTGTTGTTGTGCTATGCCTCCCTCCCCCTGTGTGCTGTTGTCCTCGATCTGTATGTCCCTTTGCCAGGTTGGGTCAGTTACTATATCATCCACCACCTCGTCTTCCACTTCCGCACCCTGGTCCTCCTCCTGACTTTCTGGCAATTGTGTCTGATCATCATCCACCTCTTGCGACAATAATTGCACTTTCCCACCGTCATCTTTGTGTGACTGTGGCTGCTCAAATATTTGGGCATCGCTACACGCATTCTCCTCTTGACTCGCTTGAAGCTGGCCGGGCGAGAGGCCCAAATCTACAAATGGAAAAGTGAACATCTCTTCTGAGTGTCCAAGTGTTGGATTAGTTTTCTCCGGGCACTCGGCATGGTGGGAGGAAGGAGGATCAGGGTGAGAAATATGGGGTCCAGACTCACGGCTACTGAGACTTGACCGTGTGGAAGACGGTGGTGGTGGTGGCAAAGTGACTGGAAGAATTATCTGCTATCCAACCAACAACCTTTGACACTGCTCTGGGTTCAATAGTACTGCGGTCACCTAGTAATTGTGACAGGAAGGTCGAGCGACAAGATGTGGGTGTTTGTTGTGCCACAATTTCAGCTTGCCCACGGCCTCGACCTCTGCATGCACCATCACCATCACGTCCACTTCCCCGTCCCTTGCCACGCACCTTGCCCATTTTAAATGGAAGACAATATTTTCCACGTTCATGAGAAATGTCTGATTTTGGAACAGTCTTATAGGTGATATGTCTGACAGAGAACCACGGTTTTAAATAGCAGGCCTGTAATTTACTAATATTATTCTACACAGAGACCTAGTGTGAATAGCTTGACCGACACACTGCAACAGAATGGAAATGGAAGAAATGTCTGATTTTGGAACAGTCTTATAGGTGATATGTCTGACAGAGAACCACCTGATGAAGATAGTTTGGCTATCGAAACGCGTTGTGGAGAGGGCTCAATAAATGGTTTTTAGCCCCATTTCTGCCTACCAGTGATCAATCTAGTGCTCCACAGACCGCTTTTGTCCTTTTTATGTCTTGCCATTTTCATTCCCTCTTAGAGGGTTAGCGGCAGGAGCAGCGGTTGATCACCTGTTAATATTCCCTACAACTCTCCACCTAACTATTTGAGGACCTGCATGCACCGGAGCTGCCCTCCCTAACTCCAAAGGACCTGCGGTAACGCGCACCCAGTCTGGAGTCACGTGGTGCACGCCCAGTAACCCGGAAGCAGCAGTCACAGACAGTGGTCCGCTGCACATGCAGGACACATCGGTCCGCATCCTGCGGTGAGAACCACCATCTCTCAACTCCCAGGCAGTCACCGGGGTTGTGCCGGGGTTCATAACTCCAATAGGTGAGTGGCCCTTTGGCCTTCCTCATTTTAACTGGTCCACTCGATCCTTCACACAGCGCGCTTTCTCTTCTCTTCTTCTTGCATTGAGCTCTCCATGGCATTTCAGTGTCCATCTTTGATACAGAAGTACTGGAATGTTGGTTTCAGTTGAGGATGTGGTGGGTAGGCAAACAGCAATGGGTAGTTTAACTATACACAACAAATGTATAATCACTTTTCCGTGCCATGGTGGAGGGTAAGTCATCTTTTATGTGATTTGAAACCGATGTCTAAGGCCAAAGGAAAATCGTCATCCTCTGTTCTTTCCCCGCACCCTCTGCTTGCCACTTCTATGTCCCAATTCTTTAAATAAAGGGCTGTTTTTACAAGGAACAGTGAGTGCTGCTTTCTTATTACCTTGCAAATTTGTAAAGTCATTTTTTAGTACACTCTAAAGGAGACCAAACTATGGGCCGTGGGCAACATATGGCCCTTTGGCTGTTCCTATCTGGCCAGAGGACCAGAACAGCAAAAGGGCTGGAAGCAGTGACCCACCCTTCCCACCTCCATCTCAGTTTCACCCAGTATCTGCTGGCATGCAAATACCAGTAAATATAATAATGGAGGAGGGAGCCATCAAACATTCAGCCTGTGTGAATGAGCATCTCAACCCAGCAGATGTGATGGCGGTTTTAGATCATGACTGCTGTGGAACCCGAGTCTCCACAGAGAAAAGACCAAAGCAGCATGCCAGTCAAAGGGAGTGAGGTGAGTAGTGTTTGTTTTTTTGTGATTCACTTGTAGGGGGAATATCTGGGGCCTAGCAACAAAGGAAGACAGGTTTGCGATCCGGTGGTAAGCTGTGTTCCAGGTAAGTAAAACTTAGCATTTGTTTTACATGTTAAAAATGCTCCAGGGGACAATAGGACTAAGGTGCAAGTGGGTTCTGGTTAAAGTTAAGGATATGGACTCCTTTCCTGACATTATTTTACTTTATGGGTTGTCCACTATTTTATAAGTCTCTGTCATGTAAACTAACTGCCATAGATAAACTTTTTTGTAACTACCTTGTTTTCCCAAATCTTTATGTAATATGAGCGGCTCTCCTGGTCACATGATCTGTGACTGAGAATTCTCTACCTTCTTATGATGTCACATTAATTTCAGTCTGAGATCCTGGCTCTGGAATCTGACTTGACATCACAGTCTTGTGACTTTCATACTGTGTAAGTGGGCCGGGCTGTATTCAGCAGAGCTCACTCACTACTTCTGTGTATATGGATGCAGACACAGTTCTCCCATCTGTCTCGCTTGTATCTGTATGTATCAGAGTGTATATGACGCGCCCCTGGGCCTTCTGTGTTGTGCGGCATCGCGTGCACGGGGGCTTACCCGGAGCCGGATCAGATGGGGGTAGTAGTCTCGTGGCGGTGACCCGGTCCGTGCCCAGGGAGTCAAACTAAGTGGCGAGTCTATTAGCAGTAGATGTTGGATGACTACGCCACCCGTTGAATGCAGCTTTGGAGCTGCCGCTGCAGGGCAGACCGCTGAGGCCGGTGGAAGGATGGTGCAGCGGGGATGGTATAACCCCCAACGGGAGGGGTATGGCCTCAGGGCAGCCGACGTGGATGATGGGGGTAGCAGGAACCACTCAGAGACGATGCGTGTAGTTCAGGGTCTTTACTGGTGACAAAGATAGACCCTCCCGGAGTACTTGCTAGCGATCGGGGCCTGGTCAGTCCTTGAGCAGATGGGATCTCCCCTGGCCAGGCGGAGTTGTAGGCCTTCCCAGCTAACTGTACTCTTCTGGCTACCTTGCTAGAGGCGGGTAAAAGTAGCCCACGTCCCTGAGTGTACCGTATGGTGCTCACCCGTATGGCCGGTGACTCGGGGCCTTCTAATGGCTTCCGCTCCACGATGGCGGTGCTGGTCCCACGCGTGTGACCGTGCCTTCGGGTTTCTGGGCCAGAGGACCTGCAATCCCCTGCCGGTCGGTTTCTGCTGCTGGGTAAGGATTAGTCCCCACAGCCTCGGACTCCGGGTCCGGTGATAACTTCTCAGTCAGGGCGAGCTCTGCAGCTGCCAGCCCCTGACTCCTTGTAGCACTGCTCCCACAGAGCTCCTGTTGTTTCTTCCTATGCTGCTTCTCTTCTCTACTCTTGTTCTCTCTCTCCCTAACCCTGCCTCAGCCCTAGGTTTATATAGGGGAAGTTCTTCCCCTCCCAGGACTGGGCAGGAGGTGTGGCATGCACAGGATCCCTGACCAAGAGACCTCCCACCAGCTCTCAGACATAACATTGCCGTTACTGTGGAAACCAGACCCCTGGGGTGCCACATATATACTGTACATGTACACACACTTGTCTATACCCTGTGTAATGTATATACATTCTGCTGTATTCCCTCTAGTATCACCCTGCTTTATACCATGCGTAATATTTATACACTCTGCTGTATTCTCTATATTATATTCATACATACATGCATATATCTTCCCATCCATCTATATTAAAATAGAACATGATTAGTCAGTGTGGGGGTGGGGGTGAGGGGTAAGGGATAATCTTTATTGCCAAGGCAGCTGTTCTGGTGCTTCGTGTAACTTTTATGCACTGCACTGCCTACAGCAGTGTCCTGGACAACACAGTATGCTGTAGCTGTGTGTTAATATGAGGGGAGGAGTGAAAAGGATTTAGGTGGATTTACATGGGGGGTGCTCATTACTACTTTGCAGTCTAGCACAAGGTATGATCGAAAAATGTAGTCAGAAGGGAGCAGAGGATTCTGAATAGGAAGTGATGGCTGTGACTGCAGAGCTGGTGCCAGGGGACAGTGAGTGAAGCAGAAAGGCATACAACAACAAGAAACTTTGCGGAAAAGGTATATGGGGATCTTTAGGGTCATTAATTATACTTAAGCATTTATGGCAAAACGAGTAACTGAGTAAGGATATTGGACAAACTCTTTAAATGTGTGTATTTTGGGCTTCTAAGATAAGTCATTCTGCCAGCAAGAGAGTGTGGAACATTTAGATAGACTATGCAAAATTTTTAACAACATTTTTGAATTTATAGTTGTGGGTTCATCATCTTAAATTTAATATCCGTGTACTTAAAAAATTTTTTTCCAAATTTTTGGATGCTAAACCTGAGATAATAAAAAAAAGCCCGATATGTGGAAAAGCAATATAAGGTCTCACATTGTATTGCTTTATGTATGTAAATGATACATAGCACGGACAGCATATATGGCACGTTACCTTTGCCAGTACATTACTTTAGAGAAATCAATTCATGTATTAATGTCCGGCATACATGGATTCACGCATCATATCAGACCTATCTCATAAAGGTTTTCAACATCAAAGATATCAACAGAATGAAGACATCAAACCAATAACTCCTGGAGGAAGTGTAAGAAAGGCAATTACATTTCTTGTCAAAATGTTTTCAAAGATTTATATAAAATAATAGTTTCCTTGGAGTAACAATCATTCCTGTAATTTCTGTCTGAGAGTATTCACTGGAAATATGTGTGTTTTATTTTATATTTGCAATCAATAAAAAAGAAAGCATTTTAACTTAATAGCTGTTTTCCTTTTTCATTAGTATGCTTCCCTTGTCTGTTCAATACCCTAACTACATACAGCAAATGCTGACTATTGGGAAGATGGAAGAAGTCAGGTGACATTACTAGGGCCAATGTACATTTGGAATTCTATCACACTTTCCAAATGCATACATATTGTATATACAAGTCCATTTTTATAGGCAGAAAAGTAATTGGACAAAGTAGCCTAATTATTAGTTCAAATATTATATTTAACAAATGGATGCAAATACTTCCTTGACAATGACTGCCTGAAGTCTTGAACACAAAGACATCACCAAATACTGAGTTTCATTACATGTGATGCTTTACCTTTCCTGCAGCCGTATTAGTTGGTCCTTGTTTGTGGGTCCCTCTGCCTTAAAGTCAACCTGTCATAAGTTTTTTGTTAATTAATCTGAGAGAAGTATGATGTAGAGACAGAGACCCTGATTCCAGTGATGATTTACTTATTGGGCTGCTTGCTGCATTTTTGATAAAATTAGTGTTCTATCACAAGAAGATTATCACTAGGGGACTAGTAAACCTGCTGCCATGTAGACTTCATATTCATAAGTTTTATATAACCCCGCCCCAACACTGATTAGCAACTTTCTGCCTACGCAGAGTATACACAAAGCCGTCACTCAGTGGTGGGGGAGGCTTTATACAGAGCTCAACATTCAGAGAACAAGTAGATCTGCAGCAGATAAAAAAAAAATTATATCAGAACTGAAGCAAGAACCGAGTAAGTGACCTAGCTCTGGCATCAGGATATATGACCCTATATCATGCTGCGCTCAGATGGGGTGGCAAAGACCCAGTGACAGATTCTCATTTTTATGCTAATGCTTATAATTCACATTTTTTTATCTATGACCACGTGACTGACAGCCTCAGTCTCTGTCCCTAATGTTACCTCACTAGGTTGACTAGTGAATTGAATCATTCACTCTATTCATTAGCATAATTCAGTCTATGAATGTCGCCTTTCCTTCTTGAGTTGTGAAAATGTGCTGATGTTCAAACAGATATATAAATGTATTCTGTAAGACCCAAACCCTAATTCTGTAATGTGCCAGTTTGCTCCATCCTAAATGAGAAAATGTATTTACTACTAAACCTCTTCACAGCTGAAGTTATTCTAAGTTCCCATCTGCTTCTCGCCCTTTGGGGTACATTATCCATACTTTACAAATAAACGGAGAGATTATATATTGATTTTATTATTGTGTGCAGTAGGTTAGAGTAAATGTCAGAAAGACGGCTGCGGTAGAGGAAATATTAACTGTCCATTTCATAAAATCCGAGTAAATATTAACAGAAGCTGCTTAATATTAGCTACAGTGTGGAGCGATGTACTGAAGTTCCTTCCAGGTAAATCAGTTCTTTCCTTCAGAAAAATTCATCTGCCATTTTAATAAAAGCTTTAACCCTTTCCTGACGGTTATTGACTTGAATCTAAACAAGGGTCTACCATTTTTTACTATTTTGCAATGTTTTATTATCTATTCAATTACATTTTTTTATAAAATTATCTTAGTTTTAAAAAAAAAATAAACACTTACATCTGAGAACATTAAAGATAATTTACACTAAATACATTTATTACCTATTCTCTGGAAATGGGATAAAAAGACGATAGCTGGGGGTCTGGCCTGTTTGGGACATATACTGATCCCAAAATCAGGGGTCCCAAAGTTTCATCTGGGAATTGAGCAATGATGTGCCTTCACTTTTATAGCCATTTCATCACAAAAGTTAATTGAGATCTGGTCGAGCATGTTTGTCACCTATTGTATAAATAAATATAATATATTTTAAAGGTAAAACATACTTGGCTGGTATGGTTTGGGCAGGCTGAATCTGATATCCAGGGGCGGCATAAAAATCACTGTCTCAGAGAGTGTGAACGCAACCGGTCCCATGGGAGAGGGTGGTCCACTGACAATTAATTCAGCTGGATGTGTGTTTGAGGACGCACATTCAGCTAAAGTGTAATGCAGCGCAGAGACTCTCCGGCTCCCTGCGCTGCAATACTCACCGCTGGCCAATCAGTCTCATCTTGCTATAGTGCTCTGCCATATTGTTAAAATATTTTTTCCCTGAAATGCCAGAGCGTTTCAAAGAAAAATATTCCTGCAATCATGCAGCCCGGCTCTGATTTATGCATCCTGTGGTTTGGGCAGCGTTAATCAGGTGACAGGCTCCTTTTAATGTGAGTTGCATATGTTATGATTCCGCCACTCATAGTGTCCTATGCTCAGATCATCTGCCCTATGGATTTCAAGGGTGTGCTGGGCTGTCAGTCATGTCAATGGAACGGCCTGGCCGCCCAATCAATCCAGGCCTGCTGATTTTCCTCCAGGTGTCAACCTGTCTGGGTGATTGCCATTTGGCAATTTAGCTAGCTGACAATGGTAAAACAATTGTCAGGTGTAACTTTGCTCAGTGGTGTGTGTTCCTTGTGCTCTGTGTTCTGCTATTCTGATCTTTGTTGCCTGACCTTGGTCTTTTCCTTTTGACTATTCATTTGTATTGCCCTTTTGCCTTTGACGTACTCTGATCTTTGTTGCCTGATTGTGGACTTTGCCATTTGACTATTAATTTGTCTTGCTCCCTTGCCTTTGATGTACACTCCTGGTATTTGACCCTGGACTCATTGACTCTACTGTCTCATGGCTTATCCGTGAGAAGTGACTAGCCAGTGTCACAGTATGAATGTGTTTCACTCATCTTGTAAAATTACATTGAAGAGAGCATCTGTCACGCTAAGTATGGAGAGAACCCAGCACATAACAATGGGAAAAGGGGCTAACTCCATCTCCACTGTTCAAAAACACAGAAATGTTCTCAGTCCTGATCTCTAGCACCACCTCTGCAGTCAGGATCAAACGAGAGCTGCATGTAGAAAACAAACACACCTCCTAATTATCCAACCCCACACTACCAAGGGTCAATTGAGTTCCAGATGTACCTTTTCGCTTAGGAACCGAGGGACAGACCCCCCCAAAAAAGCCCTTTTTACCCCAAAAAACACACCCCCTTTCTCTTGCGGATATCAGGGGAAATATGCGACACAGTAGCTCTTCCTAACTGCATGGGCTCCTCCAAATCTATGAGTACAGGTTCACCACCAGACCGCCTTCCCCCCGACACAGGGGTGTTGCCCCGAAAAAGGGGATCTGGAGAAGGTGGTCTCACCCTCCTATCCCAAAGGTGTCTATCTATGCATATAGCCAACAACATGGCAGCCTCCAAGGACCCAAGGGTTTTGAAAACTGCCAAGGCATCCGTTAACCTTTCTGAAAGACCCTGACAAAATTGACTTCTAAGAGTCGTGTCATTCCACTTGGTATCGGTTGCCCATCTACAAAATTTGGAACTATAATTCTACACTGACCGATTCCCCTGCTGAAGGCGATGCAGCCTGGATTCAGCCAAGGAAATTTGGTCAGGATCATCATAGATGAGGGCCAGAGCCCTGAAAAATATTTCAACCGATCGGAGGCAAGCAGAGCCATGTGGCAAAGAGAAAGGATTGAGGGTCTCCTTATAACAGTGAGATCACAATTCCTACTCGCTGCTCCTCATCTCCAGAAGAGTAGGGTTGAAGCTTAAAGTATAATTTACAAGCTTCATTAAACACAAAAAACTTATCTCTACCTCCTGAAAACCTGTCCGGGAGGGCAATTTTGGGCTCAAGCTTGATCGGCCTACCCACAGAGTCCCCAACATTAGGAGTCTGCGGCCACTGCTGTCGATGCTGAACAGCTGATCGAATGTCAGCAACCTCCAGTGACAAACTTCTAAGCCACTCCCCCAGCACCGAAACGGAATCCATAAAAACACAGAAAAAAAAAAAACTAAAGTAATTTTTTTTAACTGGCTTGTGGTAATGTCACACTAGGTATGAAGAGAGCCCATCACATAACGACGGAAAAAGGGAAGGGAGCCCTACAACTAGGGAAAGGGAGAGTGGAGACCCCTAAACAAATCTAAACAACAAACCATGACTCGCCTATAGACCCTAAATAGGTTCTTCACCTATAACCGAGCAGGAAACCTGGACATAGCTGACCCTAAGGCTAGGCCCTAGTAGGGAGCTGGAGGGGAGTCAGCCCCATTAAACTCAAGTACACAGAGGGAAAAGAAACAAGGCAGTATACTTAGCTCCAAGATAACACCGGAGAAAGCACGGCAACAATCCACGAAGGAACTCCAAGGTAATTCTAGCTGACTGCTAGAATCCCAAGCCTGAATATGTATAACATGTTATCACCAGCAACACTCTGAGCAATCTGAGTGTATTTAAGGACACAGCAAGGAAGTGCTGATTAACAGCAGAAAGGTGAGGATACCTCAGGGTCCTAAAGGGAAAGGTATAATCCCCAAGCAAGGTGAGGGTCACTGCTGGTACCTAAAGAGAGAGGAAACATAAAAGGATCAGGGAGACGTTTGTAAGGCCAAACGCAACGGCCTTCTACAGCTAGACAACGTATGACTGTCTGTCAACCCTGACCCACAAGTGACAGCATCATTCAGATATTGTCACCTCTCCAAGTCATCTACTCCTTTCTAGAGTGCTACATCAGGGTCAGGAAACCCATTTTCCACTAATATTTGGAGGTTCCAGAGAGGGGAACATAGTGAACTATAGGTACTTTTTTTTTATCTTTACTCGTCACTACACCACACCTCTTCTCTCTAGCAATGAATAAAAATGTCAGAAGTCAACAGTCAGACAAGTTTGTTTATGACCAGATAATTGGGGGCCACACAGAATAACACTGCTGGCCACATGTGGCCCTTGAGCCACATGTTGTGCACTACTGTTTTAACCCTTTCCTGACTAAGTGTTTTTCCATTTTCGCTCTTTTCTTTTTTCTTCCTCTTCTTCCAAGAGCCATAACTTTTTTTTATCCCATCAACATAGGAATGTGAGGGTTATGTTTTTAACCACTTCGCGCCAGAGCCTGTTTTTGCCTTCGTGACCGGGCCAATTTTTTCAATTCTGACCACTGTCACTTTATGAGGTAATTACTCTGGAACGCTTCAACGGATCCCCCTGATTCTGAGATTTTTTTTTGTGACATATTGTACTTCATGATAGTGGTAAAATTTCTTCGATATCACTTGCGTTTATTTGTGAAAAAATCGGAAATTTGGCGAAAATTTGGAAAATTTTGCAATTTTCAAACTTTGAATTTTCATGCCCTTTAATCAGAGAGATATGTCACACAAAATAGTTAATGAATAACATTGCCCACATGTCTACTTCACATCAGCACAATTTGGAACCAAAATTTTTTTCTGTTAGGAAGCTATAAGGGTTAAAAGTTGACCAGCGATTTCTCATTTTTACAACAAAATTTACAAAAACATTTTTTTAGGGACCACATCTTATTTGAAGTGACTTTGAGAAGCCTCTATGACAGAAAATACCCAAAAGTGATACCATTCTAAAAACTGCACCCCTCAAGGTGCTCAAAACCACATTCAAGAAGTTTATTAACCCTTCAGGTGCTTCACAGGAATTTTTGGAATGTGGAAGAAAACAATGAACATTTAACTTTTTTTCACAAAACTGCTACTTTAGCCTCAAATTTTTAATTTTCACAAGGGAAGCCAGAAAAAATGGACCCCAAAATGTGTTGTGCAATTTCTCCTGAGCACGCTGATACCCCATATGTGGTGCAAAGCCACTGTTTGGGTGCACGGCATGGCTCGGAAGGTAAGGAGCGCCATTTGACTTTTGGAATGGAAATTTGACTGGAATCGATAGCGGACGCCATGTTGCATTTGGAGAGCCCCTGAGGTGCCTAAACAGAGGAAACCCCCAACAAGTCACCCCATTTTGGAAACTAGACCCCTCAAGGAACTTATCTAGATGTGTGGTGAGCACCTTGAACCCCCAGGGGCTTCACACAATTTTATAATGTTGAAGGGTGAAAATAAAAAAACACATTTTTATCACAAAACTGCTACTTTAGCCTCAAATTTTTAATTTTCACAAGGGCAGCCAGAAAAAATGGACCCCAAAATGTGTTGTGCAATTTCTCCTGAGCACGCTGATACCCCATATGTGGTGCAAAGCCACTGTTTGGGCGCACGGCATGGCTCGGAAGGTAAGGAGCGCCATTTGACTTTTGGAATGGAAATTTGACTGGAATCGATAGCGGACGCCATGTTGCATTTGGAGAGCCCCTGAGGTGCCTAAACAGAGGAAACCCCCAACAAGTCACCCCATTTTGGAAACTAGACCCCTCAAGGAACTTATCTAGATGTGTGGTGAGCACCTTGAACCCCCAGGGGCTTCACACAATTTTATAATGTTGAAGGGTGAAAATA
Organism: Phyllobates terribilis; assembly: GCF_046119375.1. Classification (NCBI taxonomy): domain Eukaryota; kingdom Metazoa; phylum Chordata; class Amphibia; order Anura; family Dendrobatidae; genus Phyllobates; species Phyllobates terribilis. Next base: position 211,025,069 of record NW_027362771.1, read on the forward strand.
AAAAAACACATTTTTAACACAAAACTGCTACTTTAGCCTCAAATTTTTAATTTTCACAACGGCAGCCAGAAAAAATGGACCCCAAAATGTGTTGCGCAATTTCTCCTGAGCACGCTGATACCCCATATGTGGTGCAAAGCCACTGTTTGGGCGCACAGCATGGCTCGGAAGGTAAGGAGCGCCATTTGACTTTTGGAATGGAAATTTGACTGGAATGGATAGCGGACGCCATGTTGCATTTGGAGAGCCCCTGAGGTGCCTAAACAGAGGAAACCCACAACAAGTGACCGAATTTTACAATCTACTCCTCTGTATAAATTAATCTAGTGGTGGGAAAATAAGTAGGTAAATGGTCACTAAACCCATAGATGAATTCCCACAGAGGTGTCATTTCCATAATGGGGTCACTTCAGGGGGGATTATGCTGTTCTGGCACTTTTCAGAGTACCAGAGCTAAAGAATCCCCCCTGAAGTGACCCCATTTTGGAAATGACACCCCTCTGGGAATTCATCTATGGGTTTAGTGACCATTTTAACTCGATGGATGATTTCCAGAAACAAGCACGCAATGGAAGGTTTCGATTCTGGAGAACCCCCCCTGGAAATTAAGTGAGCTCTACTCGAATATGTCATTCACTAAATGAACCAAATGTTTGAATGACAAATTGGGATACATTTTTACAGTTTAAAAACGTGGTTCTGTGTGGTAGATTTTAAAGCAGTCAGTGACGCATAAGGCTGGCAATGATGGGCATTGTGGGCAATAGTAGCGGGTATCACGCCTCATTCCTCTCTTAGTACATACACGACATCTTTTCTGGGGGTTCCTTCTTGTTTCCGTTGCTGGAATAAGTGCAATAAAATGTCGCTCAGTGAGTCTTTTCACATCCTCAGATTCTAATGGATGAGCGGGGCTAACACTTTGAAAGACAAGATTTTCAATGACCTTTTCTTGATAATCAAGAAAAGGATCTGAATTTCCTGCTTTTTTGTACAACACAAAAGAATTGTATGTGGCCACCTGAAACAAATAGATAACCAACTTTTTATACCAGGTATAGGACTTTCTTGATACCTGGTATGGCTGTAGAACCTGGTCTGCAAGGTCCACACCCCCCATGTGTTTGTTGTAGTCAATGACTGACACAGGTTTTTGCTTCGGAGTGGTGGATCCTAGTTCTACAGTGGCCCTTGTGGCATCTGTGTGGATCGAGCTGAGGACAAAAATATCCCTCTTATCCCTATATTTCAGGGCAAGCAGCTCTCCGTTGCGTACAGCCCCTGACTGCCCCTTTTGGAACTTTTGGTTGACCAATGGTTGTGGAAACCCCTGACGGTTTTTACGGATGGTCCCACAAGCCCCGATGTTGTGTTCAACCAGACTTTTAAATAGGGGTATGCTGGTGTAATAATTGTCCACATATAGATTGTAGCCTTTTTGAAAAAATGGACTTATCAGCTCCCAAACAATTTTTCCAGATGTCCCCAGATAAGTAGGGCATCCTGGTGGGTTTAGTTGGCTGTCTTTCCCCTCATATATGCGGAAAGCGGATGTGTATCCGGTTGAACTTTCGCACATTTTATAGATCTTTATTCCAAACCTTGCCATTTTAGATGGGATAAATTGCTTGAGGTGCAGTCTTCCTTTGAATTTTACAAGGGACTCATCTATAGAAATATTTTGTGTTAGGGTGTAGAGGCTTAAGAATTTTTCTGACAAATTTTCAATGATGGGTCTAATTTTATATAACCTGTCATGTTCTGGGGCATTTCTGGGCAGGCATTGACTATTGTCGTTAAAATGCCAAAACCGCATGAGCATTTCATAACGGGTCCTAGGCAGAATGACTGAAAACATAGGGGTGGCTTGAACAGGGTGGTTGGACCAGTAGGATCGAATGCTCGGTTTTTTAACAAGCCCCATGGCAAATGTAAGTCCTAAAAATTTTTTTATTTCCGGGACATTAGTTGGTGTCCATAAATTTGCCCTAGCATAGTAAGATCGGGGATTCTGGCTTATGAATTGGGATGCATATAAATTTGTTTGCACGACAATATGCTCTAGCAAGCTGTCTGTAAAAAAGAAATTAAAAAAATGAATTGGTCCAAAATCTTCCACCTCCACATTTATACCAGGAGTGGCGTTGAAATCAGGGCTGAATGGAGCAGCCGAATCCGAAGCCTCCCATCTGGGAAATGCTAGATCATGTGGCAAAGCCCCTTGTACACTGGCGTGCGCCAATTCACTAGTAGCAGGGACAGCGCTTGTACTGGGCAGTGTTCCCTGATTTGGAGACGTTTCTCCAGTAGCGCTATTTGCCCCTATTGTTGTACTGGTCCTTGGGCTTGAGGATGGACCAGAATCACTGCTCATTTCTGAGCTCTCAGTGTCGCCGCTACTAAAGCCCTCAAAATCCACATCGCCATCTGAGATTGCGCTGTCATCAGTGTCAGAACACAGCAGGGCATACACCTCCTCTGCGGTATAAGTCTGACGGGCCATTTTATTTTTAGATTTTTTGACTGGACTGAACGGACCGGACTGAACGGACGGGACTGATCTGACAGGACTGACTGACCTGACAGGACTGACTGATCTGACAGGACTGACTGACTGATCTGACAGGACTGACTGACTGACAGATCTGACAGGACTGACTGACTGACAGATCTGACAGGACTGACTGACTGGACTGATCTGACTGACTGACAGATCTGACAGGACTGACTGACTGACAGATCTGACAGGACTGACTGACTGACAGATCTGACAGGACTGACTGACTGATCTGACAGGACTGACTGATAGATCTGACAGGACTGACTGACTGATCTGACAGGACTGACTGACTGATAGATCTGACAGGACTGACTGATAGATCTGACAGGACTGACTGATAGATCTGACAGGACTGACTGATAGATCTGACAGGACTGACTGACTGACAGATCTGACAGGACTGATCTGACAGGACTGACTGATCTGACAGACTCACTAACCCTAACTCTTACTTTCTTTTTTATTTTATTTTTTTTACTTTCACAGTGGCAAGGCTGACACAGCTCTTGTCACACTGTTTCTCCTCTGCTCTCTCACTGAGATCGGAGGAGAAACAGTGTATTTATCAGGCAGATCGCCCGGGAAAGTTTGTTGCTAAAACAAACTTCCCTGGTGATCTCTCTGATTGGCTGGTGTGACGCTGACATCATCGAGACCTGAGCCAATCAGGTCTCAATGATGTCAGAGGTCACAGCACCGGGATCCCCGCCGCTCCTGAGGTATGTGGGGGGTCCCGATCGCCGACCACCAGCTGTTGCTATCTTTTAAATGCCGCGATCGCTATGGATCGCGGCATCTAGAAGATAGGAACAGGTTAACATCATGGGGACCTGATCCATTCAGGTCCCCATGATGCCACATGTCAGAGCTATCGCTCTGAACCGGTACCGCAGCGCTAGCAGGACCCTGGGGGTCCTGAGCGCTGCGGGACCACCCACCGTTTTTAAACGTCGGCGCTGCACAGAGCCCGGGCAGCGCCGACGTTTATGTACAGTGGGCGGTCCTGAACCGGTTAAACAGGCAGGGAAATGTTTTACCTCACAGAAAGAATCTGCTGTGATCCCATACTGCCCTGTCTGTATACTCTTTTCCTTCTCCCCCTGCCCAGGAGCTTTAGTATGATCAGACCATGTTCCTGCATGGTCAGACACAGCTATTACACAGTACACAGCAGGGGCACATTTATAAGAATATCTCAACACAGGAACAATTGTTTAACACATCCAATTGTGGAACTTATTATTATTCCAAGATCTTTTAATTAAAATGTATTTTATTCATGGGAAAACCCCTTTTAGGGGAATCTAATTGATCAGCATTTATACTTTATACTAGAGCAATTATACTTTACACTTGTATAAAATAGAAATCAAGGTTATGCATCTGGTACAGTTTTCTTTTTCATATACAAGAGATACTGCACATATTCTCAAACTTGAATAGAGATATGTTAGTTATTAAAATAATATCTTTAGAATATATTAACTTGTTTACACATATTTTCTTCTATTTTTTGCATTAGGCAATTTTACTCAAATGCAAAACATTTCACCTTGAATACTTCAATGAAATATCAATAAAAAGTCAGAAAGTCAGTGGGATTTTGGAAATTCGAGCAGAAAAGGAGCTTTGACTGGATTTATTGATTTTCAGATGGATTTAGTAAATCTGCTGTGAAGTACTTCAAGCTCTGAATAAGATTTCACTGGTATTTAAATTGAAATGAATTTCGTTTTTACCATATAAATGGATTTGCATCAGATTGAGGAGAAACTTGGCACAGCAGATTTTTACTATTCCAGTGTCACCCAAATATCAGATGAAAATGCATTCATCAAATTATATAACTTGTGCTATTCAACCATTTATAACTTTTTTGTAGTGCAAGATATGTAGTATTTAATCAGCTCATGAGACTCCTAGAACAATTTATAAAGCAGAGGACATTAACATCAAATTATCATACCAGGACCGTTCATTGAAGGTAAATTGAGCACCTTTATCTTAGTGATACTGGTACCTGATACATTTTTGTTGCATGACATATGCTCCCAGTATCTTTGAATCCGAATAATAACATTAAGAACGTAATGACGTCATAATTAGGGATCTTATTTTAATAGTTTTGTCCGACAAATTAAAACCTATTTTTTTCAATTAAGGAATTGGTGTTTATTGCAAGTGAATGCCGCCAACGCAATGTTCTGAGGCCAGTGGCACAAGGAGAACCAGATACTGAACTGTTTGTGTTGCTTCCTGATCCAGTGGTAACATCTTCTGCAGTTCTCACTAGCGTTGAAATTTTTACAGCTCACTCAGTCACTCATTCAGTAAAATACAAAATCCACTGAGCTTTGCTTTGTATTTATACAAGTTTTCTGGCATGAACACATTTAAAAAAATGTTTCACGTGAATGTATTTAAAAAGATAATCCAGTACTGCAATATCAAAAAAAGTTAAAGCTTTAACTTTCTTTGATCCATGGTAAAATGATGTCATCATAATGTGCATCTTGGTCACAATACAATATTACTTCCTGTTGAATACAGGGCAGGACAGTTCCAGGTTAAGTTGCTATGCCTTGAAAATTGGAACTTCTGGGTATATACTTTATATACTTACTCCATTGAAAAAATGGTGTTTTGGCTGAGGCCAAATGTTTGAGGCCTCTGTGCAACTTTTTCTGATTTTTTCAACTGTATCAGAAAATGTTATCTGGGCTTCAGATTCGCATACAGTGTTAACAAAATTAGAATTCCCTAATATACAATGTAAAATTAAGGAGTTAATGCAATTTAAAGTAGATATTAGTGTTGAGCCACCCCCGTAGTGTTCGGGTTCGGTTCGGTTCGTCGAACACCGGGATGTTCGAGGAACTGTTCGTCGAACTGTTCGTCGAACACCTTAGAACACCGTCGAACACCGTTAAAACCAATGGCAGGCAAACAAAAACACATAGAAACACATAGAAAACACCTGCAAAGGTGTCCAAAAGCTGACAAACTGCTCAGAAGACACTCTCTTTAAAAAAAGCCGGCCGGCAAATTCAGCAGCGGCATACACCGGTACCCGACAATTTAGACAAGAAGGAATAGAGCATCACACATAGATTAGATAGATAGAAACATGTCAGTCACACATATAAGAAGCACAGTGACAGTGTTGGTTACTGCACTTGTCATTTAGTGTAAAGGATTTATTAAAAAAAATATTAGTGTTTTCATGCACCGTCTCTTTAAAAAAGCCGGCCGGCAATTCAGCATCTGTACCCGACAATTTAGAACAGAAAGAATAGAGCTTCACACATAGATTAGATAGATAGAAACATGTCAGTCACATATATAATAAGTACAGTGATAGTGTTGCTTACTGTACTTGTCATTTAGTGTAAAGGATTTATTTAAAAAAATAATAGTGTTTTCATGCACTGTCTCTTTAAAAAAGCCGGCCGGCAATTCAGCATCTGTACCCGACAATTTAGAACAGAAAGATAGAGCATCACACATAGATTAGATAGATAGAAACATGTCAGTCACATATATATGAAGTACAGTGATAGTGTTGGTTACTGTACTTGTCATTTAGTATTAAAATAAAGGATTTATTATTAAAAAAATTGGCGTGGGGTTCCCCTTAATTTTAGGCTCTAGCGGAGGTTAAGCAGACGGCTGGGGCAGATGTTTGAAGCCTGGGAAGGGGGTAATACCCACGGAGCTTCCCAGGCTACTAATATCAGCCTCCAGCTGAATACATAGCCTTTACTAGCTATTAAAATGGGGGACCCCCCCAAAAAAATGACGTGGGGTCCCCCCTAATTTAATAGCTAGCAAAGGCTAGGCAGACAGCTGGGGGCTGATATTAATAGCCCAGGAAGGGAGCCATGAATATTGGCCCCCTCCCAGGCTAGAAACACCAGCCGTCAGCCGCCCCAGAAATGGCGCATTCATAGGATGCGCCAATTCTGGCACTTAGCCTCGCTCTTCCACGCTGCCCTGGTGCGGTGGCAGGGGGTAATAGGGTTGGGGTTGATGTCAGCTTATAATGCCAGCTGACATCAAGCCCAGGTTAGTAATGGAGAGGCGTCTATAAGACACCCCCATTACTAACCCCATAGTCAAAGTTAAAAAAAACACAAACACCCAGAATAAAGTCCTTTAATTGAAATAAAGACACAATCCTTTATTGTTCTAAATTAAACCATACTTACCATCACGCCCATTCCAGCTGAAGCCAACGATCTCCTGCAATAAAAGAAAAATAATAAAGCAACCTCATCCTTACCTTTCCATGGTTCCCACGACAGCTTCAGCTCTGCTACATCGAGATGACAGGCTGGACCGCAGCAGAACGCTGCCATCCAGCCTGTCATCCCGCAGACACTGAGAAGCGCAGGCATGCTTGCGCTGCTCAGCGTCTCTCTGTGACGACATCCAGATGAGCCGAGTTCATGTCCAATGAACTCGGCTCACCTCATGCACGTCACTGACAGCGTGGGAAAATTCTCACGCTGAAGCGCTGATTGCAGGAGAATTTTCCCACGCTGTCAGTGACGTGCAGGAGGTGAGCTGAGTTCATTGGACATGAGCTCACCTCATGCACATCACTGACAGCGTGGGAGAATTCTCCTGCACTCAGCACTTCAGCGTGAGAATTTTCCCACGCTGTCAGTGACGTGCATGAGGTGAGCCGAGTTCATTGGACATGACCTCGGCTCATCTGGATGCCGTCACAGCGAGACAGTGAGGAGCGCAAGCATGCCTGCGCTTCTCAGTGTCTGCGGGATGACAGACTGGATGGCAGCGTTCTGCTGCGGTCCAGCCTGTCATCTCGATGTAGCAGAGCTGAAGCTGTCGTGGGAACCATGGAAAGGTAAGGATGAGGTTGGTTTATTATTTTTCTTTTATTGCAGGAGATCGTTGGCTTCAGCTGGAATGGGTGTGATGGTAAGTATGGTTTAATTTAGAACAATAAAGAATTGTGTCTTTATTTCAATTAAAGGACTTTATTCTGGGTGTTGTGTTTTTTTTAAATACTTTACTAGAAATTCATGGCGGTCATGTCTAATACTGGCGTGACCCCATGAATTTTGGGCTTGGGGCCAGCTGATAATACCAAGCTGGCCCTAACCCCTTTATTACCCAGTGAGCCACCGCACCAGGGCCCTGGATGAGTTGGGTACAGCGCCAGAAGATGGCGCTTCTATGAACGCGCCATTTTCCGGGGTGGCTGCGGACTGCAATTTGTAGCGGGGGGTGGCCCAGAAAGCTTGGGCCTCCCTGCGCTGCAGATTCCAGCCCCCAGCTGCCTAGTTGTACCTGGCTGGACACAAAAATAGGGCGAAGCCCCACGTACTTTTTTTTTAATTATTTCATGAAATTCATGAAATAATTAAGAAAAAAAGGGCTTCCCTATATTGTTGTGTCCGGCCAGGTACAAATAGGCAGCTGGTGGATGGGGGCAGCCCGTTCCTGCCTGCTGTACCTGGCTGGACACAAATATAGTGCGAAGCCCCACTTCAATTTTTTTTAATTATTTCATGAAATTCATGAAATAATTAAGAAAAAAAGGGCTTCCCTATATTGTTGTGTCCGGCCAGGTACAAATAGGCAGCTGGTGGATGGGGGCAGCCCGTTCCTGCCTGCTGTACCTGGCTGGACACAAATATAGTGCGAAGCCCCACTTCAATTTTTTTAAATTATTTCAGGAAATTCATGAAATAATTTTAAAAAAATTGACGTGGGGCTTCGCACTATATTTGTGTCCAGCCAGGTACAGCAGGCAGGAACGGGCTGCCCCCAACCACCAGCTGCCTATTTGTACCTGGCCGGACACAACAATATAGGGAAGCCCTTTTTTTCTTAATTATTTCATGAAATAATTTAAAGAAAATTGACGTGGGGCTTCGCCCTGTTTTTGTGTCCAGCCAGGTACAACTAGGCAGCTGGGGGCTGGAATCCGCAGCGCAGGGAGGCCCAAGCTTTCTGGGCCACCCCCGCTGCAAATTGCAGTCCGCAGCCACCCCGGAAAATGGCGCGTTCATAGAAGCGCCATCTTCTGGCGCTGTACCCAACTCATCCAGGGCCCTGATGCGGTGGCTCACTGGGTAATAAAGTGGTTAGGGCCAGCTTGGCATTATCAGCTGGCCCTAAGCCCGAAATTCATGGGGTCACGCCAATATTAGACATGACCACCATGAATTTCTAGTAAAGTATTTAAAAAAAACACAACACCCAGAAAAAAGTCCTTTAATTGAAATAAACACACAATTCTTTATTGTTCTAAATTAAACCATACTTACCATCACGCCCATTCCAGCTGAAGCCAACGATCTCCTGAAATAAAAGAAAAATAATAAAGCAACATCATCCTTACCTTTCCATGGTTCCCATGACAGCTTCAGCTCTGCTACATCGAGATGACAGGCTGGACCGCAGCAGAACGCTGCCATCCAGCCTGTCATCCCGCAGACACTGAGAAGCGCAGGCTTGCTTGCGCTCCACAGTGTCTCTCTGTGAGGGCATCCAGATGAGCCGAGTTAATGTCCAATGAACTCGGCTCACCTCATGCACGTCACTGACAGCGTGGGAAAATTCTCCTGCACTCAGCGCTTCAGCGGGAGAATTCTCACGCTGAAGCGCTGAGTGCAGGAGAATTCTCCCACGCTGTCAGTGACGTGCATAAGGTGAGCTCATGTCCAATGAACTCAGCTCACCTCCTGCACGTCACTGACAGCGTGGGAGAATTCTCCTGCACTCACCGCTTCAGCTTGAGAATTTTCCCACGCTGTCAGTGACGTGCATGAGGTGAGCCGAGTTCATTGGACATGAACTCGGCTCATCTGGATGTCGTCACAGAGAGACGCTGAGCAGCGCAAGCAAGCCTGCGCTTCTCAGTGTCTGCGGGATGAGAGGCTGGATGGCAGCGTTCTGCTGCGGTCCAGCCTGTCATCTCGATGTAGCAGAGCTGAAGCTGTCGTGGGAACCATGGAAAGGTAAGGATGAGGTTGCTTTATTATTTTTCTTTTATTGCAGGAGATCGTTAGCTTCAGCTGGAATGGGCGTGATGGTAAGTATGGTTTAATTTAGAACAATAAAGGATTGTGTCTTTATTTCAATTAAAGGACTTTATTCTGGGTGTTTGTGTTTTTTTTAACTTTGACTATGGGGTTAGTAATGGGGGTGTCTTATAGACGCCTCTCCATTACTAACCTGGGCTTGATGTCAGCTGGCATTATAAGCTGACATCAACCCCAACCCTATTACCCCCTGCCACAGCACCAGGGCAGCGTGGAAGAGCGAGGCTAAGTGCCAGAATTGGCGCATCCTATGAATGTGCCATTTCTGGGGCGGCTGACGGCTGGTGTTTCTAGCCTGGGAGGGGGCCAATATTCATGGCTCCCTTCCTGGGCTATTAATATCAGCCCCCAGCTGTCTGCCTAGCCTTTGCTAGCTATTAAATTAGGGGGGACCCCACGTCATTTCTTTTGGGGGGTCCCCCATTTTAATAGCTAGTAAAGGCTATGTATTCAGCTGGGGGCTGATATTAGTAGCCTGGGAAGCTCCGTGGGTATTACCCCCTTCCCAGGCTTCAAACATCTGCCCCAGCCGTCTGCTTAACCTCCGCTAGAGCCTAAAATTAAGGGGAACCCCACGCCAATTTTTTTAATAATAAATCCTTTATTTTAATACTAAATGACAAGTACAGTAACCAACACTATCACTGTACTTCATATATATGTGACTGACATGTTTCTATCTATCTAATCTATGTGTGAAGCTCTATTCTGTCTGTTATAAATTGTCGGGTACCGCTGCTGAATTGCCGGCCGGCTTTTTTAAAGAGACGGTGCATGAAAACACTATTATTTTTTTTGATAAATCCTTTACGCTAAATGACAAGTACAGTAAGCAACACTGTCACTGTACTTCGTATATATGTGGCTGACATGTTTCTATCTATCTAATCTATGTATGATGCTCTATTCTGTCTGTTATAAATTGTCGGGTACCGCTGCTGAATTGCCGGCCGGCTTTTTTAAAGAGACAGTGCATGAAAACACTATTATTTTTTTAAATAAATCCTTTACACTAAATGACAAGTACAGTAATCAACACTGTCACTGCACTTCTTATATATGTGACTGACATGTTTCTATCTATCTAATCTATGTGTGATTCTCTATTCCTTCTATTCTAAATTGTCGGGTACCGCTGCTGAATTGCCGGCCGGCTTTTTTAAAGAGACGGTGCATGAAAACACTTATTTTTTTTGATAAATCCTTTACGCTAAATGACAAGTACAGTAAGCAGCACTTTCACTGTACTTCTTATATATGTGACTGACATGTTTCTATCTATCTAATCTATGTGTGATGCTCTATTCTTTCGGTTCTAAATTGTCGGGTACAGGTGTATGCCGCTGCTGAATTGCCGGCTTTTCATGTTTCACTGTGAGCACTGTTCCCATCGATTTGGGCAATCACTGTAATGCCACAACCACCATGGCTGTGGCATTACAGTGAGTGGCAGACAATCCCTGCATGATTGGTGCTCTAAATAGCACCAGACATGCAGGACACGCTTTTGGTGCACGAACAGTTATCGAACATAACCTCGAACAGCCGAATTTTTTGCAAATCGTTCGGGTTCGTCGAACAACTCGAACACCGCCCAAAACAGCTCGAATTTGAGATTGGCGAACAGTTCAAGTCGAACACCGCTCATCTCTAGTAGATATGTCAGAATATTTCACAATACAAACTGCAGACAGTATTGAATAGATGTCTGACGTGATGACGATGGTATAATTATGAAATAATTATGGTATAAGTAAGAAAACCAATGTCAGAATAGCTGTATAATTTTTTTCTGAAAGTTTTCCTGACTTACATTTAAATAACAATTTCATAATACATATATATATATATATATATATATATATATATATATATGTATATATACCAGTTCTAGGTGAGCTCATGAAATATTTATCCTAATATTAGGATTATACAGTCTCACTAGGATTTTAAAAGTAAACTGCAAAGTTTACTCAAAGTGGACTCAGTACACTAATCATGTGTAAGAGATCTACTTAAGGGGTTGCATGAAGGATAGGTCGTTAATATCAGGTCAGTGGAGGTCAGATTTTTGGCATCAGGGACTCACTGGCCATCTTACAGTTCTGGCAAATGCCAGCTGGGATGGTCCGGCCATGATCCGCATCAATTGTAACTCTGTTAACAGTACCAGTATCCTGAGAATTCCTATACTGTTAACAGCTGTGGTGGAGCACGAAGCCGCCACTCTATCATTTACTCCAGCAGGCTGCAGGTTTGCTTTTGGCCCATGGCTTGCCGGAGGCGAGCACCGTGCACTGTGAGATGATGCTACACCTTCCCACTGCCGTCGTCCACTGCAAGACACGATAGAACAGAAGACGGTAGTTGTGGTGGAAGTTGAGGCTGGATCAGGTAAGTATCAAGTTGTTTTGTTTTGTTTTTGTGAGCTGTGGTGCCCATAATATTGTGGGGGGCCATCATACAGTATTAGGACTGTTAGGGCGACCATAGTACAGTATTGGGGCTGCAAAGGGAACCTTTATACGGTATCGGTGCTGTAAATTGGTTTATTATACTATATGGGGGCTTCGAGGGGACCATCATACTTTATTGGGGCTGTGAGGGGGACCATACTGTATTGAGGCTGTGAGGGGGACCATCATACTGTATTGGGGCTGTGAAGGAGACCTTCATACTATATGGGGGCTCTAGGGGACCATCATACTGTATTAATGCTGTGAGGAGGACCCTCATAATATATGAAGACTGTGGGGGACCATCATACTGTATTTGGACTGTGAGGGGGACCCTCATACTGTATGGGACTTTGGGGGACCATCATATTGTATTGGGGCTTTGAGGAGGACCATGATACTATATGGAAGTTTGTTTGGGAACAATCATACTGAACTGGGGCTGTGGGGGACCATGATATTACAAGGGGGACTGTGGGTGAACCATCACATTGAATTGGGGCTGTGGGGGACCGTCATACTATGTTTGAGACCATCATACTGTGTGGGGAGATGTGGGGTAACCATAATACTTTGTGGGTGGCTGTGTAGACCATCATGCTGCGGGGGAATCATCATACTTTGGTGGAACTATATTACTGTGAAGGGCCTATAGAGACCATCATACTGTGTGGGGGACTGTGGTGCGACCATCATACTGTGTGCAGGGCTGTGGAGACCATCATACTGTGTGGGGGACTGTGAAGGGACCATTATTATGTGTGGGGGGACCATCATACTGTGTAGGGGGCTGTGGAGACCATCATACTTTGTGGAGGGCTGTGGAGACCATGCTGTGGGGAAAACCATCATACTGTATGGGGGTCAGTGGTGAATATCAATGTGTTGGGAGACCATCATACTGTATTGGGGCTGTGGGAAACCATCACATTATGTGGAGTTCTGTGGTGAGACCATCATACCATATGGGGGCTCCAGCATACTGTATTGGGGCTGTGGGGGGACCATCATACTGTGTGGGAGGCCATGGTTACAATCATGCTGTAGAGGGACCACCATACTGTGTGAGGGAGCTATGGTGAACATTATACTGTGTGGGAATGAGTGGTGGCAATCATAATGTGTGGGGGGGCTGTGGTGACCATCATATACAGGTGCATCTCACAAAATTAGAATATCATTTTAGTTAATTTATTTCAGTTCTTCAATACAAAAAGAGAAACTCATGTATTATACAGAGTCATTTCAAACAGAGTGACCTATTTCAAGTGTTTATTTCTGTTAATGTTGATGATTATGGCTTACATCCAATAAAAACACAATACTCATCTCAGTAAATTAAATAATTAACAAAAACACCTGCAAAGGCTTCCTAAGTGTTTAAAAAGGTCCCTTAGTCTGTTTCAGTAGGCTCCACAATCATGGAGAAGACTGCTGACTTGACAGATGTCCAGAAGGCAGTCATTGACACACTCCACAAGGTCCCAGAGTTCCAATTTTCATTTGGAAATCAAGGTCTCAGAGTCTGGAGGAAGAGTGGAGAGGCACACAATCCAAGCTACTTGAGGTCTAGTGTGAAGTTTCCACAATCAGTGATGGTTTTGGGAGCCATGTCATCTGCTGGTGTAGGTCCACTGTGTTTTATCAAGACCAAAGTCAGCGCAGCCGTCTACCAGGAAATTTTAGAGCACTTCATGCTTCCCACTGCTGACAAGCTTTATGGAGATGGAAATTTCATTCTCCAGCAGGACTTGGCAATGGACCACACTGCCAAAAGTACCAATACCTGGTTAACAGTATCACTGTGCTTGATTGGCCAGCAAACTAGAGAGAATCTATGGAGCATTGTCAAGAGGAAGGTGAGAGACACCAGACACAACAATGCAGACGAGCTGAAGGCTGCTATCAAAGCAACCTGGGCTTCCATAACACCTCAGCAGTGCCACAGGCTGATCGCCTCCATGCCACACCACATTGATGTAGTAATTGATGAAAAAGGAGCCCCGGCCAAGCATTGAGTGCATTTACTGAACTTACATTTCAGTAGGCCAACATTTTGGATTTTAAAAACATTTTTCAAGCTGGTATTATAAAGTATTCTAATTTACTGAGATAATGACTTGTGTTTTCATTGGCTGTAAGCCATACTCATCAACATTAACAGAAATAAATACTTGAAATAGATCACTCTGTAATGACTCTATATAATATATGAGTTTCACTTTTTGTATTGAAAAACTGAAATAAATTAACTTTTTGATGATATTTTAATTTTGTGAGATGCACCTGTATGTGTGGGGGGCTGGAGTGACCATCTTATTGTGAGAGGTTTTGTGGGGCCATCATGCTGTATAGGTGGAAGAATGTGTGAATGTTACTCTGTATGACGGCATTTTTTTGGGCCATCATACTCTACGGGGGCCATGGAAGGGGTATCATAGTGGGTGAGAACACTAAGGAAGTACAGTAGGGGCGAAATAACTATGTAAGCCCGGCAACACATAATTCCTCTCAATGTCTCAAAAGTTTCGAGGTATGATCTGTAATTGCGCCTATGTGCCGTGATAGGAGTTTTGCAAAGGGGAGCGTTCTGAAAATTCTGGCTCAGGGGCATTATTATAAGGAAGAATGGTAATGGAGGTGGGGCGTTTATAAGAAGGCACCATGGGGAATCCTTATTATTATAAAGAGAGCACAGAAGGTATTAGTATTGTATTAGTATTGTATTATTATTATTGTATTATTATTAGTATTATTATAAGTAGGCATGGGGCAAATTATTGTTATAAGGAGGCACAGGGCAAATTATTGTTATAAGGAGGCATGGGGACATTATTGTTATAAGGAGGCACGGGGGACATTATTGTTATAAGGAGGCACGGGGGACATTATTGTTATATGGAGGCACGGGGGACATTATTGTTATATGGAGGCACGGGGACATTATTGTTATAGGAGACTGTATAACTGTAAGGAGGCACAGGTGAGCATTATTACTATTAGGAAGTACAGAGGGAACTTTATTACTGTGTAGGGGCACTGTTATTGTATGGGGCACAACAGGAGGTTACTATTACAGAAGGGGCATTATTACTGTATAGGGCATTGGTTATAGTGCTATTTTGTTTGTGTAGTGGTGGTGGAATGTGAGGAGGGGGCTGGAAAAGCAGGAAGCCAAAGATGTCTCTGAATTACATTTTGCAAGGACAAGTTATGGATAGAAGAAGAAGCCATAGCGGTCTGGGCCAAATGAAAAAAAAAAGGGAAAATGAATGACAACAATTAGCAAGAATGTAAGAATGTCACTAGTGAGGACATGCACAGTACACACATATATGGTCTGTAGAGCACTGGTGTAGAAGTGATATTACCATAATATGGTCATTGTATGGTGGTAATACCAGTCCTAGTATAGAGGTTTTAGTTCAAAAAGCACTCTCATCTGTATTTTTTCTTATATTAAATATGTATGTTATGTAGTATAAGTGTATTAATATACTCACCCACCCCCACTTTCACTGGGATCAACCACCGTTCTGCTCCACTTCTCAGTGGCATTACCTCAATTCTGACCTGTCGGCTCTCCGGAAGTGGCTTTTACAATGTAAGCCAACGCAGCCTCGGCCTGACGCTCCTTAGACTTACATTGTAATTGCCATTTCCGGGTCAGGCATAGAGTGAGCCGGCTAGTTAGAATCCCAGAGAAGGTGGTGGTAGGCGAGTATATTAATACACTACATTATACTACATGCATATGTACACACATATAATAAAAATTAAAGATGGGAGTGCTTCTTTAATGACCAGCAGGGTGGTATTATCAGTACTGTATATGCTGGTGTCATTTATCTGTTATATTGCAATATTATTTTTATTAAAGCTTATATAGTGGTATTTATAGGAAATCTAGGTAGTATTAAATCTTGATTTCCTGCAGGCTGGGTAATTTAAGTAATAGAGACCCCAATCTGGGGAAGAGCATGAAGCTGGCATGGACCTGTGCACTTTCAAATGCCAGAGCTGAATTTTGTCCCAGTCCATCCCTGTTTGGCACAACCACCACCTTGAATGGAGCTGCAAATCCAGCTCCATTTAATGTATAGCAGCCACTGTCAGATACTTCAGTACAGCTCAGATTCAAGAGAATAAGAGCTGTTCAACAGGAACCATTAACAGCCACCACACATTGAATTGAGCTTTATTCAGAGTGCTTACATCCAGTAGCGATCCCTGTAAATAAGAGCTGATCTGTGGGGGGTGCCGGACCCATATCAATGAGGGCGTGTTGGGTCATACCAATCTTTTATTGATGACCTATTATATGGATAAGTCATCAATAAGTATTGACTGAAAAACCGCTTTATTAATTAAAACAGTTTGTACTGTGTAATCTGGTAACTGATCTGCTTCAGTGAATACTGTCTTGTAGCAACCCTCCACTAATCTTTGACCCAATTTTCAGGATTATGACAAATTTCCTGAAGGTAATTTTTATTATAATGACATGTCCACACACAGATGATTGTGTACATGTATAATATGCAATGGGTTGTGTTATTTAATAAAGAATTATAATTAGTATTGGACTCTGTTTTCAGAATAAAGTGCACAGAAAATATAGATGCTATCTACCAATTTACATGATTTTTCTATTAAAATAAAGACGTCGCTTTGGAACCTATTTATTAGATTAATTTGTTATGTAAAATAACCTCATAATCTTCACCAGTGGTGAAACCGCAATGAAAACCTAATAATGTATGTCCTGCTTTCATAAGTCATTTTGGGTCTACTGTGGCCTAGATCTGTCTAAGAAATATGAACAAGTCCCTTGTGGCTACAAAGTAACCGATAGTCAATCCTTTATTATATGCACCATCAGCTAAGCGGCATTTGTTATGTCTCACTAAATCCTTGTAATTACAGATTTAGGTATAGTACAATCAGCCTACTGAAATCCAGATGTGTTCATTATAATATAGTAACTAATTAAAAACCCTATTCCTTGTTATGTATTAAATTAGGTTACGGAACCTCTTTGGCCTTGATGATAAGTAGTCCATTTGACTCTTAGATGGTTTCTCATATCCACATTTAGTTTCAAATAATGACATTATTAAGCCTATTCATCATTTTCAAAAGCATGTACACATGTATACCAATGTACTATACACATCTTGCATTTAACTACAATTTATTATTAGGGTGTGGATATTTATATGACTCACCCCCTGGGCCGTGGGGCACTCGGATCCGTGCAATTAGGGAAACAATGGGAGTAGTAGTGGCAACCCGGTTCCGTGGCTCAGGGTGGTCAGGCCAGTGGTAGTCCGTTATGTGTTATTGATAATGTCCGACTACGCCACCCGTGGATTGCGGTTATTAGGAACCGCCGCTGCATGCAGACCGCTGGGGCTGATGAGGTGTGCAGCTAGGGTAGTGTGACTCCCCACGGGAAGAGTGCGGCCCCAGGGCAGTGTAGTGGATGGTGGGAGTGATGGTAGTGAGAGTCCCAGTGCTGATAGTGCTGGAGGAGCAAGGAGCACACAGACAACAGGTTGCAGTCCAGGGTCTTTACTAAACAGGTAAACTGACCCACAAACAGTCCCAGCTAGGAGGGGACCTGGATGTCTGAGAGCAACGGGGAAATTGGCCCTGGTCAGGGTGAGGGTGTAGGCCTACCGTGCTTTCTGCGCTCCTTCTGGCTATCCCCTCCTTATAGGGTAACAGCCCACGTTTCCGAGCTTTCCGTGTATTCTCGCCTGTATGGCCTGCGACGTGGGTTCCTTTCTGCTCCCAGCCTTGTACGGCTTTACTGGTCCCTTCGGTTGTGGCAGGGCCTCCAGGCTTCTTAGGCCAAGGAATGTACAGTCCCTTGCGGACTGGTTCTCTGCTGGGGGATGTGGAATCCTTCCAGCCTCAGACACCAAAGTCTGGTAAAGTTAAGTCTTTCTCTGCCAAGACAGGCTCTCTTCGCCTCTTGTCTCTGGCTTGTGGCTCTCTCCTACTGCCACACTTCCTCTTAGGTGCAATCAACTTTCTGTCCCTGCTCCACTCTGGGACACGTCTCAAAGCTGAGACAGGCAATCCAGTTCTCTCTAACCCTGCTCTCAGTACCAGCTTTTATAGGGGCAGCCTGCTCCCCCTACTGGCCTGAGACAGGAGGCATTGCATGCTAATGTTCCCCTGACCAGAGAACCTCCCCCTTGCTCTCAGACACAGCTTTATTACACTTGTGGCATCCAGGTAGGGTGACACATTCCCCCCTAGTGAAATTTAGTACTCCAGGACTAAACAATAAACAAAGACAATATGCATAACAATAATACATTAATAGACAGACGACGCACAGATTGAGTTCTTTAGGTCACAGTGTGGCCTGTGACAGGGTGTCCATATCACCAAAACAACGGAGAGCCTTAACCAGGTGGGGGTCTGTCCTACCCCAAGTCCTTCACAGTCTTAGTTCATTCCTGGGTTAGGCTCAGAATGCAGTCCATACCAGGTCCCGGTTATAAAAAGTCCATAACCTGTGAATCCTTACGGTAGCTGCAAGAAGCTGAAACAGAGTATTACCAAACATGCATGTAACTTTGCAAACGATTCAACATTTGGTAACAGGGTTATTTACAATTTTAGTGCACCCTATATTCTCCAGCGAGTGGGTATCTGCCCCTTTGTGCTCCTGGTTGACCTCCTTAACCCACTGTCTGGTGGTGGACCAACCTGGTTTTCCCCACTAGCGCTAGGGGTACAGCTACCAGCTGGGTGTACAGGTAGGGCAGGCAGCTGTCTGCGGGTTCTTTGGCTTACCGCAGGCATGGCAGGCTCACTGTCAGCAGAGGGTTTACTCTCCTGGGCTGCTGGTACAGGCTGTTCTGCCTCTGGAACTGCTTGCTCCTCTTCACCTTCCGGCTCTGGTGTTGGTTGTTGCTGTGCCGGTTGCAGGAAATGCAGGACGGGTACCACTATGGCATCATTTATGCGAGTCCAGGACTAAGGGAACTCTCCGAGAACGGTGCTGATCATTTCTTCCTTGTCCTCTGCGGGTTCAAGGTCACTCTGATCCTCTTCTGCACTACGGAGTTGCTCGGGGCATCTTTTGATGTGGTCTCTGGACACGGTGCTAGTGGTTTCTCCTCCGTCCTTGGTGATCACGCACACCTTTGGGTTGTCGTGGTCAGACTGCAGTACGGTGTAGGGTTCCCTTTCCCACTGGTCGTCCAACTTATGTAGCCTTCTTTTTCGCTTTAGGACTTGCTCACCAGGTTCTAGGGGACTAGCAGGGGCGTGTTGATTGAAGAGTCTTTCTTGCTTCTCTCTCACCTGGGCCAGGCTCTTCTCCACACTCTCCTGTACCTTCTTGTACTGCAGTTGCCTTTCCATATCCCAGTCCGCATCCGGGGAGGTGTCCTCAGGTATTAGGACTCCCATCTCCAGGTCTACGGGCAGCTTACCTGGTCTAGCTCGCATCAGGTAAGCCAGGGTGCAGTTTGTAGCGTTCACCGGGATGTTGTTGTACATGTCTACCAGGTCTGGCAATTTTTCTGGCCACAGGCTGCGTTCCTCCAGGGGCAACGTCTTCAGGAGATCAATGACTATATTGTTCATCTTCTCACACATCCCGTTGGTTTAGGGGGGTAAGGCGTTGTCCGTATTTTCTTACAGCCATAGAGGTTGCAGAACTCCTGGAAGATTTCAGCTTCGAACGCTGGACCCTGGTCTGTCAGGACCTGTTCCGGATACCCGTGTGGACGGCAGAAGTATTGCTGGAAGGCTCTGGCCGCTGTTTGGGCTGTCAAGTCCTTTATCGGGACCACCACTAGAAAACGGGAATAGTGGTCCACGATTGTCAGGGCATAGATGTATCCTGACCGGCTGGGAGCCAATTTGACGTGGTCCAGAGCTACCAGCTCAAGAGGCTGCGTGGTGACGATGGGCCTCAAGGGTGTCTTCTGGCTGGTGCGGTCCTTCCTCCTCAGGTGACAAGGGCCACAGTCTCTGCACCACTTTTCTACTGCTCCTCTCATGCCGACCCAAAAGAACCTTCCTCTTAGTAGGAACTCCAGTTTCTTCCAACCGAGGTGTCCCGCTATGTCATGGTAAGCTCCCAGGACCATAGCTGCATCTCGCCTTGGGACCACGACTTGCCAGGTCAGCTCGTGCGTCCGGTGGTTGACAATCCTTCTGCACAACTTGCCTTCGTAGAGGAACAGCTTGCTCTTCTCCTTCCATAGCTGCTTGGCTTCCTCTGGGGCATCTGGATC
This sequence comes from Phyllobates terribilis, assembly GCF_046119375.1. Taxonomy (NCBI): domain Eukaryota; kingdom Metazoa; phylum Chordata; class Amphibia; order Anura; family Dendrobatidae; genus Phyllobates; species Phyllobates terribilis. The sequence continues at coordinate 211,045,428 of NW_027362771.1, forward strand.
TAGGCGGGCGTCTTCCCAGGTCAGCAGATCTTTCACCAGGCGGACAGCAGGGTCACTATCTTGGGTTTCGGCCCAGCTGTGGTGAGGTAGGGGATTCATCATCACAGTTGTTAGATCCTCCTCCTTCACGCGGTGAGAGTGTTGAGCGGCTCCATACCGGTGAAACGCGGGGAGTTCCACCTCTTCCAGCTCTTCTGGGTCTTCGTCACCTTCAGGTAAGTGAGGCATTCTTGATAGGGCGTCCGCGTTGGCGTTGGTTTTGCCTGCCCGGTACTTGATCACGAAGTCATAGTTGGAGAGACGGGCCATCCACCGCTGTTCCAGGGCACCCAGTCTTGCATTGTCCAGGTGTGTCAACGGGTTGTTGTCCGTGTACACGGTGAACTTTGCGGAGGCCAGGTAACGCTTGAAGCGTTCCGTCACGGCCCACACCACCGCCAAGAATTCTAGCTTGAAGGAGCTGTAATTCTCCGGGTTCCTTTCGGTGGGCCTCAGCTTCCGGCTGGCGTATGCGATCACCCGTTCTCTGCCCTGTTGGTTTTGGGACAGTACGGCTCCCAGTCCCACATTACTGGCATCTGTGTGGAGAATGAAAGGCTGGCCATAATCAGGGTAGGCCAGGATCTCATCCCCAGTGAGAGACAACTTTAGCTGGCGGAAGGACTCCTCTTCCGGTTTATCCCACTTGAAGGGTGGCTTTTGACTTCTGGACTTGGACTGTCCGATCAGGAGGTCCTGCATAGGAGCTGCCATCTTAGTGAACCCGGGGATGAACCTTCGGTAGTAGCCTACCAACCCGAGAAACTGTCTCACCTCTTTGATATTCGAGGGGCTTGGCCAGCTCTTGATTGCCGTGACCTTGTCAGGGTCAGGGGCCACTCCTTCCGCGCTTACCACGTGCCCTAGGTACTGGACCTTTGGTTTCAGCAGGTGGCACTTCGATGGTTTCACCTTCAGGCCATAGCCTGCCAGGGCTTCGAACACCTCAGCCAGGTGCTTTAGGTGGTCCTCGTAGGTCTTCGAATAGACGATCACGTCGTCCAGGTAAAGGAGGACCGTCTCGAAGTTTCGGTGCCCTAGACCAGGGTTCCCCAACTCCAGTCCTCAAGGCCCACCAACAGGTCATGTTTTCAGGATTTCCTTAGTATTACACAGGTGATAATTCCATCACCTGCACAGGCAATAATTCCATCACCTGTGCAATACTAAGGAAATCCTGAAAACATGACCTGTTGGTGGGCCTTGAGGACTGGAGTTGGGGAACCCTGCCCTAGACAGCATTCCATCAGCCGCTGGAAGGTACCTGGTGCGTTGCAGAGCCCGAAGGGCATACAGTTGAACTCACTCAGTCCCATCGGGGTGGTGAAGGCGGTCATCTCCTTGTCAGCCTCTGCCACAGGAACCTGCCAGTACCCGCTAGTAAGGTCCAAAGTAGAAAAGAAGTTAGCAGATTTTAGTGCGGCTAAAGACTCTTCTATTCTAGGCAGCGGATATGCGTCTTTGTGGGTGATACGGTTGATTTGTCTATAGTCCACGCACATTCTCATGGTGCCGTCTTTCTTTTTCACCAGAACCAAGGGGGCTGCCCAGGGGCTACAGCTATCTCTAAAGACCCCAGCTTCTTTCATTTCCCTTAGCATACCCTTGGCGTTCTGATAATGTACAGGGGGTACAGGTCTGTGCCTCTCTTTTATTGGTGGGTGGCTCCCTGTGGGGATGTGGTGTTCTATCCCCTTTACTCTGCCGAAGGGGAGGAGTCCTGAGGAGATAATTTGCATATTCCCACTGCATTTTGGGGTAAGTGAAGAGTCTCCGCGAGCTCAAAGAACACTGGATTTTGGCTGTTGGAGCTGAAAAGAGGACATCGGTAAACCAGGGGAGGAGTCCTGAGGAGATAATTTGCATATTCCCACTGCATTTTGGGGTAAGTGAAGAGTCTCCGCGAGCTCAAAGAACACTGGATTTTGGCTGTTGGAGCTGAAAAGAGGACACCGGTAAACCAGGGGAGGAGTCCTGAGGAGATAATTTGCATATTCCCACTGCATTTTGGGGTAAGTGAAGAGTCTCCGCGAGCTCAAAGAACACTGGATTTTGGCTGTTGGAGCTGAAAAGAGGACATCGGTAAACCAGGGGAGGAGTCCTGAGGAGATAATTTGCATATTCCCACTGCATTTTGGGGTAAGTGAAGAGTCTCCGCGAGCTCAAAGAACACTGGATTTTGGCTGTTGGAGCTGAAAAGAGGACATCGGTAAACCGCGCGCATTTTGAAGCTTTTTTCACTGTTTTCAGAACATTAACAGTAAGAACATGGAAGAGTCCAGGAGCCATTTGGTGAGCTGCATATCCTGCTACATGTTCACAGACTTGCCAGTGGAAAAGCCAAACTTCACATGCCAGAAATGCAAGCTTGTGTCCCTGTTGGAGGAAAAGTTGCGAAATCTAGAAGAGAGGTTAACTACCTTGAAAATCATTAAGGAAGGTGAAGAGTTCTTAGACAGAGCAGAATTATCTCTTCATGATTCAGAAAGAGAAGAAATTCGAACTGCACCTGAGGAAACAGAGGAATGGAAGCATGTGACCCACAGAAGCCGGAGGATCGAGAGGCAGTCAGCACCCATACTGCTCAGGAACCAGTACCAGGCTCTCACGCAGGAGAACCATGAAGAAATACAGCAAAATAAGACTTTGCCAGCAATGAATAACCTTGTAAGCCCTCAGAATCCTCCTGGATGGAGAAAGAAGAATGTTGTGAAGAAAAAACGGAGAGTGGTGGTCATGGGGGATTCCCTGTTAAGAGGAACAGAGGCCGCTATCTGCAGACCAGACATAACCTCAAGAGAAATGTGCTGTCTTCCAGGAGCAAAAATTAAAGATGTGTCTGACAGGATATCAAGACTCTTCAGACCTACAGATCACTACCCATTCCTGCTAATACATGTGGGGACAAATGACACCGCAAGAAAGGACCTGGAAACCATCTGCAGTGACTTTGAAGACTTAGGCAAGAAAGTGAAAGAATTGGGAGCGCAGGTGGTCTTCTCATCCATCCTCCCAGTGGATGGCCATGGAACAATGAGGTGGAATAAGATTCTACAGGTGAACAACTGGCTACGTCGATGGTGCCGTCAACAAGGATTTGGATTTCTGGATCACGGAATGAATTACCTATACGATGGACTACTTGCTAGAGATGGGGTGCACCTTACGAAGACTGGAAAACATGTATTTGGAAGTCGCCTTGCTACACTCATCAGAAGAGCTTTAAACTAGAACAATGTGGGAAGGGAAGCAAAAGGCCAGAAAAAGCCATACAACTGACAAATACTATTGAGATCTCTGCTACTGGAAGTGGAAAGGAAGAACAAAGACAAAACAATTTAAATAATAAAAATATGGGAGGAAGAGAAACCAATCACAAACTAAAATGTTTTTATACAAATGCACAAAGCATGGGCAACAAACAAGGAGAATTGGAACTACTAATGCAGGAAAAGGAATATGATGTCATTGGAATCACTGAAACTTGGTGGGACGATACACATGATTGGAATAAAAGGCTAAAAGGATACAACTTATTTGCAAGAAACAGACTTGATAAACGAGGAGGAGGTGTTGCATTGTATGTTAGAAAAGCGTATATCTGCACAGAGATTGAAGCTTCAGAGACTGGGAGTTCTGTGGAAACTGTTTGGGTAAGAATACAAGGAGAGAACAACGGAAAGGACACCATTGTAGGCATTTACTACAGGCCACCTGGGCAAGCTGAAGATATGGATGAACTCTTTATGTATCAAATGACCAAGTTCTCAAAAAAATATGACGTAGTGGTCATGGGAGATTTCAACTATCCAGACATTTGTTGGGAATCTCTCTCAAGTAAAACTAACAGGTCAAGCAAATTCTTATCCTCTCTTGCTGACAACTTTATCTTCCAAAAGGTAGGGGAGAAAACAAGGGGATCTGCTACTTTGGATCTAATCCTTATAAACAGGGAGGAAATGGTTGAGGAGGTAAAGGTGGCTGGGACCCTAGGAGGCAGCGATCATGCTATTATAGAATTTTGGATAACTAGAGGAGGAAGACATGTGAAGACTCAAACTTCAAGGTTAGATTTTAGAAAGGCAGATTTTAAGAGACTCAGAAAGAGAATAGGAGGGATCCAATGGCTGGATGTCCTTAAGGACAAAAATGTCCAGGAAGGATGGGAAATTTTTAAAAATGAGATTCTCAAAGCACAATCGTTAACAATCCCGAAAAGTAGGAAGAATGGGAAGCATTTAAGGAAACCAGGATGGATGAACACAGAACTTAAACACATGCTAAAAAGAAAGAAAGAAATGTTTATTAAATGGAAAGAGGGAGGCATATCTAAAGAAGATTATAATGCAGTCTGCAGATCCTGTAGGGCACGTATCAGGTTAGCTAAAGCTGACAATGAATTAAGGCTTGCAAGAGATGTCAAAAGCAATAAAAAAGGATTTTGGGGGTATGTCAAAAGTAAAAGAAAAGTCAAAGATGCTATAGGATTTTTACAGGATGAAAATGGAGAAATGGTAAGAGAGGATGTTGAGAAGGCCGAACTTTTTAATTCCTATTTTGCATCTGTTTTCTCTCAGAAACAAAATGTAACATCAACTGATCTTCACTGTCCTTTTAAATAGAGGAATCCAAGTTATCTGTAAACAGAAAGATTGTGAGGGAATTTTTAGCTAACATAAATGAGTTCAAGTCTCCAGGTCCAGATGAATTACACCCCAGAGTACTGAAGGAGATCATAGAAGAAATTTTAGAACCACTCTCCATAATCTTTGAAAATTCTTGGAGAACAGGAGAAGTCCCAGAAGACTGGAGAAGAGCAAATGTTGTTCCTATCTTCAAAAAGGGGAAGAAGGTGGACCCAGGGAACTATAGGCCGGTGAGTCTGACTTCTATACCAGGAAAGATCTTTGAACAAATTATTAAACAACATGTAGGTAAGTACACGGATAAGAATGAAGTGATTAACCAGAGTCAGCATGGGTTTGTAACTAACAAGTCATGTCAGACTAACTTAATTTCCTTCTATGACAGAATCACTGACTGGGTGGATCAGGGAAATGCTGTAGATATAGTATATCTTGACTTCAGCAAAGCATTTGACAAAGTATCTCACACCATCCTTATTGAAAAAATGACCAAGTATGCAATGGACCAGGCAACTGTTAGGTGGATTCATAACTGGCTTAGTGATCGGACTCAAAGGGTGGTTGTAAATGGCTTCACATCCAGCTGGATGAATGTCTCAAGTGGGGTACCACAGGGCTCCGTCCTGGGACCTGTATTGTTCAACATCTTTATCAATGATTTAGATGAAGGAATTGAGGGTAAACTGATTAAATTTGCTGATGACACAAAGCTAGGAGGGATAGCTAATACTAGAGAAGAGAGAGAGAGGATTCAAAAAGACCTAAATAAACTGGAGCAGTGGGCAGCAACCAACAGAATGGTTTTTAACAGGGAAAAATGCAAAGTACTACATCTGGGCAATAAAAATGAAAAAAGCATATACAGAATGGGAGGAATAGAGCTAAGCAACAGTACATGTGAAAAAGACTTAGGTATACTAATAGATCATAGACTGAACATGAGTCAACAGTGTGATGCAGCAGCAAAAAAGGCAAATACAATTCTGGGATGTATTAACAGAAGCATACAGTCTAGATCACGTGAAGTCATTATCGGTCTTTACTCCTCTTTGGTCAGACCTCATCTGGAATACTGTGTACAGTTTTGGGCACCACATTTTAAAAAAGACATAGACAAACTGGAGCAAGTTCAGAGAAGAGCAACCAGAATGGTGACTGGTCTGCAAACCATGTCCTATGAGGAACGGTTGCAGGATTTGGGAATGTTTAGCTTGCAAAAAAGAAGACTGAGAGGAGACTTAATAGCTGTCTACAAATATGTCAAGGGCTGTCACATTGTAGAAGGATCATCTTTATTCTCATTTGCACAAGGAAAGACTAGAAGCAATGGGATGAAACTAAATGGGAGGAGACACAGATTAGATGTTAGAAAAAACTTTTTGACAGTTAGGGTGATTAATGAGTGGAACAGGCTGCCACGAGAGGTGGTGAGTTCCCCTTCAATGGACGTCTTCAAACAGAGGCTGGACAGACATCTGTCTGAGATGATCTAGTGAATCCTGCTTTGAGCAGGGGGTTGGACCAGATGACCCAGGAGGTCCCTTCCAACTCTACCATTCTATGATTCTATGATTCTATGAAGTCTAGCGGGTGCTTACTAAAGACTCTCTCGTACTCCTGTACCACCCGGTAGACTCCTTGTTTTTGGTGCAGGGGAGTGGAGTCAGCACCCACGTGGAGTTTCTGGCACCAGTCCTCCTTTTGTTTCTGGGAGCCATTACCCTCCGCCTGAGGAGATGGAGGCAAGGGTTCCACGGCCCTGATAGCTTGGTGTTCGACGACAAACAGTTTGGCGAGTGTAGCGTACCTGGGTAAGTGTACTTCCCTCTCCCCAATGTTGAGGATGCGGACGGGCACCCTCCCATGACGGACATCAACCACCCCCCGGGCTGTCAAAATGGTGGGCCTGCTGTCTGAGTACACGGGTTCTACCATGGCTTGGTAGTCTCTACCTCTCAACCCGATTGCAGTCCGACACCAGATCATCATTTCACTTTTGGGAGGCATGGAAATGGGGAATGGATCACTGAGTCTTACGCTACCGATCTCACCACCAGACAGTTCTACCTGCTGTCGTCTCATCAGGGCTTTTATCTCCTTGTTGAGGACTCTCTGTTGGCTGGAACTAGCATTCACCGCCACCTGTTGTAGAATTACAATTACTTCTGAAAGACAATTTTCAATTATGTTAGTACCCACAGTTATTTTAGGGTGACTTTCATGACGGTCAATGTCCACAATAATCACTCCCTGTGCCGGCAGTTCAACTTTACCAATTTTAATGGTCATCTCCTTGAACCCCATCTGCGGCACGGGTAAGCCATTACTGGCGATGATGCTCAAGTTACTGTCTGGATACCGTGTGATATCAGCATCAGTCCAATACTGCTTAAAAAGTACATAAGGGATTGTGGTTACTTGCGACCCAGTATCCAGCAAGGCGCTCATGGGGATACCGTCCAGCACCATGGGTAAAACCGGGCGCCCCCCAACGTACTTATCACGCCAATTATAAGGGCCTGGTGATCTTATGCCTGGGGGTCGGCCCTCTGCCCCAGGTTGGACCCGTTTAAATTACAGTACCTGGAAATGTGTCCGGGCTGGTTGCATCGACGGCAAATGGGCTGTCCATCCTCTGCGTAGCGGTCTGTGGGCCTCCCTCGGAACGACGGGATCCTCCTCTGTCGACGCCATGGGACATCCTCCGGACTTGAAGCCAGCTTGATGGGTCTTGACGGGTCCACTTGCAACGCCTGGACGGTCCTGGTCAACGCCGCGACGCTCCTGGTCAGCTCCTGGACTTGGTGGTGCAGGCCTTTCGACGGGGCTTGGTTCAGGGCCTGTGCATCAGCCTCCACGGAGTCCATAGAGGAGGGCGCCGCCTCCTGGTGGTAGGTGATAGCAGGGCGCCGGGGGTTTATAGCGCCACTGGTTGCAGATTCACGGAGCACCCTTATGGCCCTGTCCTTAAATTGGGCAAAGGTCAGGTCGGGGTTCTGGAAGAACATGAGGTGCAGCTGGGCCCTGTGGGCGCTGGACAGCAGACCCTCTATGAATTGTTCTGTTAGCAGCTTATCGGTTTCCTGCACACTGCCAGGGTCAGTTTGTTGAATAGCCCTCAAGGCTTCCTGCAGATTTAGGGCATAGTCTCTGATGCTGTACTGTGCCCGCTGCTTACATCCATAGAACCTCATTTTAATTTCAGCGGAGGTACGTGTATCAAAGGTACCCCGCAGCCGGGCCAGAATACCCTTCACAGTCGCTTTCTCCTCAATGGGCCATGATTTTACCTCCCTTTGGGCTGCGCCAGTTAACTGCCCTGTCAATATGCTGACCTTCTGTTCCTCTGTCAGGGGGTAAACTTGGAACAAACTATACAGTCTTTCCTTGAAGTCAGTTAGGGCATGGGGCTCCCCTGAGTATTTGGGCAGCCAGGCCGCTCCAGGGATGTAGGGCAAGGAAAAGGGCATCACCGCTGCTGCAGCTGCGTTGGTGGTAGTGGGCGCCTCTGTGTCCGACATCTTTCTACCCCCCTAGTGGACCGTGGCCTACCTTCCGACGATCCTCTTCTGTAGGCCGCGGCTCCGCTGCTGCTGCTATGGACGAGGACCTGGCGTCGCGTCCTGATGACGTCAGCGTCGCTCTCTCTCCCTTCCAGGACCTTGCGCAGCGTCGGAGCGTGGAGCGGAGATTCGGATCTCGCGCGGTTTTGACGGCCTCGCCCCTCTTCTTCCCGCGCGGCGTCCTGGAGATGGCGTCCGATGGCGGGAAACAGCTGCAGATGGCGGGAAGACGGCAGAAGACGGCGGGAAACGGTCCAAGATGGCGTCTGATGGCGGGAATCGGCTCCGGATGGCGGGAAACGACTCCACAGGTAAGTTACAAAAGTCTTTTTCAGGCACGCAGTACCCGGTGGTTGCGGGCACGAAATCCTGCCGACTACGCCAAAGCTGACTCACCCCCTGGGCCGTGGGGCACTCGGATCCGGGCAGTTAGGAAAACGATGGGAGTAGTAGTGGCAACCTGGTTCCGTGGCTCAGGGTGGTCAGGCCAGTGGTAGTCCGTTATGTGTTATTGATAATGTCCGACTACGCCACCCGTGGATTGCGGTTATTAGGAACCGCCGCTGCATGCAGACCGCTGGGGCTGATGAGGTGTGCAGCTAGGGTAGTGTGACTCCCCACGGGAAGAGTGCGGCCCCAGGGCAGTGTAGTGGATGGTGGGAGTGATGGTAGTGAGAGTCCCAGTGCTGATAGTGCTGGAGGAGCAAGGAGCACACAGACAACAGGTTGCAGTCCAGGGTCTTTACTAAACAGGTAAACTGACCCACAAACAGTCCCAGCTAGGAGGGGACCTGGATGTCTGAGAGCAACGGGGAAATTGGCCCTGGTCAGGGTGTGGGTGTAGGCCTACCGTGCTTTCTGCTCTCCTTCTGGCTATCCCCTCTTTATAGGGTAAAAGCCCACGTTTCCGAGCTTTCCGTGTATTCTCGCCTGTATGGCCTGCGACGTGGGTTCCTTTCTGCTCCCAGCCTTGTACGGCTTTACTGGTCCCTTCGGTTGTGGCAGGGCCTCCAGGCTTCTTAGGCCAAGGAATGTACAGTCCCTTGCGGACTGGTTCTCTGCTGGGGGATGTGGAATCCTTTCAGCCTCAGACACCAAAGTCTGGTAAAGTTAAGTCTTTCTCTGCCAAGACAGGCTCTCTTCGCCTCTTGTCTCTGGCTTGTGGCTCTCTCCTTCTGCCACACTTCCTCTTAGGTGCAATCAACTTTCTGTCCCTGCTCCACTCTGGGACACGTCTCAAAGCTGAGACAGGCAATCCAGTTCTCTCTAACCCTGCTCTCAGTACCAGCTTTTATAGGGGCAGCCTGCTCCCCCTACTGGCCTGAGACAGGAGGCATTGCATACTAATGTTCCCCTGACCAGAGAACCTCCCCCTTGCTCTCAGACACAGCTTTATTACACTTGTGGCATCCAGGTAGGGTGACACATATACATTAAGGTCAAGGCCCCACTATCAGTATTTGGTCACCAATTCTGCATTATTCACCCACTTCTGGTTTTGTCTCCCACTCCTGAGAAAAAATACTGACCGAATACTGACCAAATACTGATAGTGGGGCCGTGGTCTAATATGCAAAATGTGAATATTGAGCTTCCATTTTAACATGACATACTTGATTTTCAAATTGAAAACTTATGAAACCACCAGGAACTGGAGTAACCACAAACCACCAAACACCAATTAAAACATATACATTTATTGAGAAAATTAACCCCTTTAAAGCCCATGACGTACTAATACGCATCTGTGCCCTGGGACTTAAGAGCCTGACCCGTATTAGTACGTCATCGCGATCGCGCGCGCACACAGGCTGTGCGGGCGCGATCGCCACCAGGTGTCAGCTGATTGTCACAGCTGACACCCGGTACTATGTGCAGGGAGCGGTCCCGCACCCGATGTCGATCGCAGCATTGCGGTGGCTAAGGTGAGGTGATCGCAATACTCACCTCCTCTTCCGGCCTCCAGCGCTGTCTGCCGCGACTTCCCGGGTGTTGCCATGACGACCCGACGTCGTCATGACAACATCCGGGTCACCAGACAGCAGGAAGATTTTTTGGTCATGCGCAGTGCATGACAAAACAATCTCACTGTACAGCGCTGACTGCCTGCATAGCACAGGGATGGTGCTCCATCCCTATGCTATGCAGGCGATCAGAATAAAAAAGTGAAAGTCCCAGAGTAGGACAAAGTAAAAAAGTAAAAAAAATCTCAGAAAGTGAAAAAAAATTGTAAAAATATTTAAAATAAAATAAAAACAATAATCCACCAAAAAAAGAAATATAATGTACCCATCAATAAATATTATTATGAAAAAAAACAAACAATGAAAGTACACATATTTGGTATTGCCGCATCCGTAACGACCTAACCTATAAAATTGACACACTAGTTAACCCCTTCAGTGAACAAGGTAAAAAATAAAAATAAAAAACGAAGCAAAAAACAAAGCTTTACCATCATACCGCCAAACAAAAAATGGAATAACACGCGATCAAAAAGATGAATATAAATAAAAATGGTACTGCTGAAAACGTCATCTTGTCCCGTAAAAAACAAGCCACCATACAGCTCCATCATCTGAAAAATCAAAAAGTTATAGCTCTCAGAATAAAGCGTTGCAAAAAAATATTTTTTTCTATAAAATAGCTTTTATTGTGTAAAAGCGCCAAAACATAGAAATAGATATAAATGTGGTACCGCTGTAAACGTACTGACCCAAAGAATAAAGCTACCTTATCAATTTTACCACACACGGAGTAGAATAAAAAAATAAAAAAAAAAACAATTCCTGAATTGTTGGTTTTTGTTTATTCTGACTCCCAAAAGCTGGAATAGAGAGCGATCAAAAAAATGTCACGTGCCTGAAAATGGCACCAATAAAAACGTAAACTCATCCCGCAAAAAACAAGCTGTAACTTGACTCTGTCAGCCAAAATATGGAAAAATTATAGCTCTCAAAATATGGCGATGCAAAAACTAGATTTTACAAAATGTGTCTTTTAGTGTGTGACAGCTGTCAATCATAAAAACCCGATATCATTCTGGTATCTCTGTAGTCGCACCGACCCGAAGAATAAGGTCGTCTAATAACTTACACTGCACTAGGAACGGTGTAAAAAATAAACGCTAGGGCTGGGGTTGGGGTTGTGCTAATGTTAGGGTTGGGGTTAGGGTTGTTTTTTTTTCAAAAGTAAAAAAAGAAAAAAAAAAATGACGATATGGCAACTAGTGTTGAACGCAAGTGCTCGCTACTTGAGTTTGCATCGGGTGCTCGGGTATGCATTGAGTATCGCGGGTGCTCTAGTCTCGCGGGGATTGCCTGCCATGCACGAGCGATCCACGCATTTTTTTTGGGGTGTCTAATAACCGTGAAACATGCGAGCGGGGACTCGAGCATTTCACTTGAGCACCCGTGATACATGGTGCATACCTGAGTACCCGATGCAAACTCAAGTAGTGAGCACTTGCGCTCAAGACTAATGACAACTTATTCAATATGTTGACCTAATGTCATCAAATTCTGTGTCGTACTTCTGGGTTCAAAATGTTCACTATACCCCTTGATAAAATCCTTGAGGGGTGTAGTTTCCAAAATGGGGTCACTTGTGGGGGGTTTCAACTATTTAGGCACATCAGGGGCTCTCCAAACGCGACATGGCGTCCGCTCTCGATACCAGACGATTTTTCGTTCAAGAAGTCACACAGCACTCCTTCCCTTCTCAACTCTGCCGTTCGCCCAAACACTGTATTTTCCCCACATATAGAGTATTGGTGTAGTCAGGAGAAATTGCACAAAAGTTTTTTGGGTCCATTTTCTCTTCTTACCCTTGTGAAAATAAAAAAATTGGGGCTAAAACATCATTTTTGTGGAAAAAGTTTGATTTTTTTATTTTCACGCTCCATGTTATAAACTTCTGTAAAGGACTTGGAGGTTCAAGGTGCTCACCACACATCTAGATAAGTTCCCTGAGGGGTCTAGTTTCCAAACTGGTGTCACTTGTGGAGGGTTTCCACTGTTCAGGCACATCAGGGGCACATCCGCTAATTATTCAAGCAAATTTTGCAATCAAAAAGTAAAATGGCGCTCCTTCCCTTCCGAACCCTGCCGCGCGCCCAACAGTGGTTTTCCCCCATATATGGGGTATCTGCTAACTCAGGAGGAATTGCACAACAAACTTCATAGTGCAATTTCTTCTGTTACCCTTATGAAAATGCAAAAGTGGGGGCTGAAAAACATTTTTGTGGGAAAAATGTGAAGATTTTATTTTTACGGCTCAATGTTATAAACTTCTGTGAAGCACCTGTGGGTTCAAGGTTCTCACCACACATCTAGATAAGTTCCCTGAGGGGTCTAGTTTCCAAAATGGTGTCACTTGTGGGGGGTTTCCACTGTTTAGGCACATCAGGGGCTCCCCAAATGCAACATGGCGTCCGCTAATTATTCAAGCAAATTTTACAATCAAAAAGTCAAATGGCGCTCCTTTCCTTCCAAACCCTGCCGTGCGACCAAACAGTGGTTTTCCCCCACATATGGGGTATCTGCTTATTCAGGAGAAATTGCACAACAAATTTTGGGGTCCATTTTTTCTTGTTACCCCTGCAAAAATAAAAAAAAATGTGTCTAAAGTAACATTTTTGTGAAAAAAGTTAAATGTTAAGTTTTTTCTTACACATTCCAAAAATTCCTGTGAAGCACCTAAAGGTTTAATAAAGTTCTTGAATGTGGTTTTGAGCACCTTGAGGGGTGCAGTTTTTAGAATGGTGTCTCCTTTGGGTATTTTCTGTCATAAAGACCCCTCAAAGTGACTTTAAATATGATGTGGTCCCTAAAAAAATGGTTTTGTAAATTTTGTTGGAAAAATTAGAAATCGCTGGTCAACTTTTAACCCTTATTGCTCCCCAATAAAAAAAAAATTTGGTTCCAAAATTGTGCTCATGTAAAGTAGACATGTGGGAAATGTTATTTATTAACTATATTGTGTGACATATCTCTATGATTTAAGGGCATAAAAATTCAAATTTTGAAAATTGCTAAATTTTCTAAATTTTTGCTAAATTTCCATTTTTTTCACAAATAAACACAAGTGATATCGAAAAATTTTTACCACAATCATGAAGTACAATATGTCACTAGTGTTAAGCGAACATGCTCGACACTGCTCGGTACTCGCCCGAGCATCACGCTACTCGGGATGTTCAGCGAGCACCGAGCATTTCCGGGTTACTCGGGCGGGAGCTCGGGTCTCCGCCCTGCATGTTTGGCGCTCTTTACAGAGCCAATGAACATGCAGGGATTGCCAGCCAGTCACTGTAATGCCGCAGCCATGTTGTTTGTGGGCATTACAGTGATTGGCTGGCCGCACAGCGTCACCTCCCAGACGATCAGCCCGTCATGATTGGTGTGTGTGGGTGTCTGTGCATGTGTCTGCCAGTGTGTGCGGGGTGTCTGTGCGTGTGTCTGCGAGTGTGTGCGGGGTGTCTGCGGGTGTGTGCGGTGTCTGTGCGATGTCTGCGAGTGTGTGCGGTGTCTGTGCGATGTCTGCGAGTGTGTGCGGTGTCTGTGCCATGTCTGCGGGTGTGTGCGGTGTCTGTGCCATGTCTGCGGGTGTGTGCGGTGTCTGTGCGATGTCTGCGAGTGTGTGCGGTGTCTGTGCGATGTCTGCGGGTGTGTGCGTGCAGGCAGACATAGGCCGATGTGACACTACTACTCCCATCGGCCTATGTCTGTCCCCCGTCCACTCGTGCCAGCAGGATCAGCTCGATGGGAGCAGTAGTTCCCATCAGACTGATCCTGCTATTTAAATTGCCCTACTGTGTCCCCAATAAATTTTAAATACATGTCATTGGTGGCCAGTGGTTGCCTACAATAAATTAGTTCATACATTACCTGTCCCCGCCGATCGCCACCTAAAATAAAGTAAAAAATAAAAAACTACACCTATACTCACCTAGACACCTAATTCCCCGAAGCCATCGATCTCCTGTAATAAAATATTAAATAATAAACCACAACCTTATCCTTACCCCTCCGTAGTAGTCCACGAGTGTCCCACGATGATCTCCAGTTTAGAGCAGCCACATAGAATGTGACCGCTCTGAACCGCTGCCGCCGCTAGAATGATGGGGCCGTAAAGCAGCCCCGTCATTGTGTAGCACCCTGAGGATTCGGCTGCTACAGGGGTATTGCACCTCAACCCAGAGGTGTGATATTCCACTCCCGGGTAAGGATGGAGTGTGGAACTGAGCTCGGTAGGCTGCATGCACTACACACATCCCATTTCCGAGGAACAGGCCGACGGTACTCCCACTTAGAAATGTGCAGGTACGACCGAGTCTGTTCCTGGCTGGAGTGGGAGGGGGGTGGTACATCCCAAGTAGTGTAGGGGCAGATAGGGGGAGCAGCCTGGGTAAAGATAGGAGCTCATTGGGTGCTGGTCACCTGAGCTCACACATAGAGGGTGTATATAAGGTGGGCACCAACAAAGATCAGGGTCAGATGCAGAGAGTCAGATGCAGAGAGTCAGTCAGCTGCAGAGAACAAGTCAGGAGCAGAGGAGAGAAGAAATACAAAGACCCAGAGTGAGAGAGGAGAAAAGAGAGAGACCCAGAGCACAGAAGAGAAGGACTCTGAGATCCCAACTAAAAGCACCGGGTGAAGAGTCGGCATCAGGGTACCGGAACCCAAGCTGGTGGGGGTAAAAACATTCCCCAGCCAGAAACCGGAGACCGTGGGCAGCGTTTGCCACGGTCACCCATCACATCCACCCCGAAGGCACACCACATGAAGGGTCAGGGAACCCAGGGCCAAGGGTGTCCCAACAGAAGGCCCGAGGGAGTTGGACCTAGGTGGATTACTGGTGGGGACGGCCAGAGAACGGGACAGAAAGAGAGCTCAGGGCCACGCTCCGGACTTGTTTGGGGGTTGGCTGGATCTAGGACCTGGTGGACGCAGCACGGCTCGGGTGGTCACTCGCAGCTGGAGTGACCAGTACAACATCTGCAGTAAGTAAACACCTTTAACTGCACAACCCGACTCTGTCTTCACTGCCGTCTGCACTACACCACCACAACCCCCATCCTCTGCACCTGTCCCCTCTGAGGCTATACCCCTCCCGTTGGGGGTTATCCCACCAAGCTGCGCACCCACCATCAGCCTCAGCGGACCCTGCTGCAGCGGCGGCCACAGTGACCGCATCACAACGGGTGGCGTAGTCGACACAAAAGAACTCTTAGTAACATCTGTAGGACTGCCACATAACACTGAGCTTGACGCCCTGGGCACGGGCCGGGTCACAGCCGCTCGGAGACTACAACCCCCCATCTGATCCGGTGCCGGGTATTCCCCTCAAAAAGGAATATGTCCCAGGGGGCGCGTCAACTTTGGCGTAGTCAGCAGGATTACGTGCCCACAACAACCGGGTACTGCGTGCCTGAAGAAAAGTGCAAGTTTACCTCAGAAAGAAGTCTCCCGCCGGTTCCGGAGGGTCCACGCCATCGGACTCCATCACCAGTCGTTTCCCGCCGATTGTCCGCCATTTCCAGCTTGTTCCCGCCATCTGCAGAGTTTCCCGCCACTGGGCGACGCTTCCCGCCAAAAGCGCAGATTTCCCGCCTTGGAAGAGCAGCGGACGCCATTATGGGCGTGCCAAAGGAGGGCAGGAGGCCGCCTCCCATCGTGGGCCAGGACAGAAAATGGCGCCAAAAGTGGAAACCGCCCCCACCAACAGAGACTGTGATGCTGGAGGTGTCTGTCAGCGTGAAAGAACTACCCCTGGAGCTGACAGTCACCGAGTTGCCACGGGACCGCCCTCGAAGTGGGAGGAGACGAAAGAAAAGAGCAAAGATGGGTGCCGCCTGGAGCAGTCTGGAGCGAGCGCACCCGGAGGCAAGAGGTCTAACGAAGAGTAGCAGAGAAGCTCACCCGGAGATGTCCAGAGAGCAGAGCAGCACCGGCCCGCTGGCCAGGAGCCTGCTGGAAGAAGAGCAGAGCAGCACCGACCCGTTGGTCAGGAGCCTGCTGGACACCACGACCCCACTAGGCCTAGTGGAGGTCCTTGCACAGCTCCCCCGAGACCGGGAGTGTGCACAGACTGCCCTGGAGGGCCTCGCACGGAGGATGGCCCGGGTACAGCGCGAGATATTGGCGGAGTGGAGCCGGGAGATGGCCCAGCAAACCAAGACCCGGAGCACGCCAGCCGAGATGAGGAAGGAGACCGCCTCTGAGGATGGCGCGGGAGGACCCAAGGCCGGAGACGGCGCCGAGGAGGGAGCCGAACGCATGGAGGCAGGTAAAGGGGACGCCTATACCCCAAGCCGTGACACCGCTTACCTGCCCCAGCTCCCCGTCGCAGAGCCCGAAAGTCCCCCTGCTGTGCCCGAAAACGCCATGTCACCGACGCAGACTAGGCCCCAACCGGAAGCCGCCGCCGCGACCCCTGTGACGTCACACGCCTCGACCCCGAGCGTGACCAAGCAGGAAGTACCACCAGCCTGGTCGCAGGGCCTAGAATTCCCGGGCGTCGCATCACCAACAGCGCCCCCTACCTCCGCGGAGCCTCCGGCCTGGTCGCAAGGCCAGGTAGCCCAGGGCGCCGCCGTATTAACGGTGCCCTTTACCTTCCAGGTGCCCCAGGCCTGGCCGCAAGGCCTGGGCAACCCGGGCGCCACCACCACCGCGCCCGCACCCGTAAAACCAAGGGTGCCGCGTCTGGGAGAGGACTTGTTTGCCCAGCACACGTGGCCGGACGGGCAGCCTTTCATCTGGCCCCAGAAGTATTACGAACTGGAGCACCAGAGGAGGGTTGGGGCCATGTGTGCACCCCTGATTCCGGCTCCGAAGCCCGTGGCACGGATCTCGCCCCCGCTAGCGGAAGCACAGTTTGAGTGGGACCCCACCGGAGAAGATCTAATGGGGTTCACTCAGGAAACTAGGGCAGCTGCAGCAGAGCGCGCTGAGTGTTGCCGACAGCAGCTCGAAGAGTTTGCGAGGGAGCGGAGAGAGAGGCGGGTCCGGTAACAGCAAGCCCAAATAAGGAGCGCCGAGCAGAAGAGACGGACCAGGAGGGACCCCCGTGCAGCGCACAGTCCCCGTACCACCGGGACTGTAATAAAGTTTAACCTGCAGCATGGGTGGGGCTTCATTCGAGACAACAACACCCCCGGCGACGTCTTTGTCACGCGCAGAGACGTGGAGTCCCATCTGCCGGAGGGGCACAGAGGTCGTGACCTCTACATCGGAGACGAGGTCACCTTCACCCGGCACAAGTGTGCCAAAGGACCTTATGCCCTCCACGTACACCGCCTGACGGAGGAGGAGTTGCAGTGCGGGGAGGAGGAGCAAGAGGACCCGGACGGGTCTGAAGTAACAAGCAGCTATAAGCAAAGAGCAGGAGGAAGACGCCGTTGAGTGCGGCAGAGCAGTGATGTAAATAGTTACCCGATCGGGGTATAAAGAAACTGTTGCTACATATATATAGTCCCCGTTGGGACCAGCTGAGTGAACTGTTTACCCGTTAACCCCTTAATCCCACAGGCTGAGGACTGTGAGCAGCCATTCCCTTCCCTCTACCTGGCCGAGGACTGAGAGCGGCCAACTTCCCCTGTATATAGTTGCGCTTCCTAAAGCGCCCCCTACCGGTTTTATAGGAAAACCAGTTTTTCTAAGAGACTGTCGCACTTTTCCCGGACACACGTTGCACAGTGTCCGGAGGAGGAACCTGAAACAAGAGACGACGAGAATGTTTATATAAAAAGTTTTATATATATAATATTTTATATGTTTTATATGTTTATGAAAAAAAAAAAAAAATCTATGTTTTGGTGTTATTTATGTCTTACAGCCCGAGGACGTGCTGTGATTTACCAGGGGGGAATGTAGCACCCTGAGGATTCGGCTGCTACAGGGGTATTGCACCTCAACCCAGAGGTGTGATATTCCACTCCCGGGTAAGGATGGAGTGTGGAACTGAGCTCGGTAGGCTGCATGCACTACACACATCCCATTTCCGAGGAACAGGCCGACGGTACTCCCACTTAGAAATGTGCAGGTACGACAGAGTCTGTTCCTGGCTGGAGTGGGAGGGGGGTGGTACATCCCAAGTAGTGTAGGGGCAGATAGGGGGAGCAGCCTGGGTAAAGATAGGAGCTCATTGGGTGCTGGTCACCTGAGCTCACACATAGAGGGTGTATATAAGGTGGGCACCAACAAAGATCAGGGTCAGATGCAGAGAGTCAGATGCAGAGAGTCAGTCAGCTGCAGAGAACAAGTCAGGAGCAGAGGAGAGAAGAAAGACAAAGACCCAGAGTGAGAGAGGAGAAAAGAGAGAGACCCAGAGCACAGAAGAGAAGGACTCTGAGATCCCAACTAAAAGCACCGGGTGAAGAGTCGGCATCAGGGTACCGGAACCCAAGCTGGTGGGGGTAAAAACATTCCCCAGCCAGAGACCGGAGACCGTGGGCAGCGTTTGCCACGGTCGCCCATCACATCCACCCCGAAGGCACACCACATGAAGGGTCAGGGAACCCAGGGCCAAGGGTGTCCCAACAGAAGGCCCGAGGGAGCTGGACCTAGGTGGATTACTGGTGGGGACGGCCAGAGAACGGGACAGAAAGAGAGCTCAGGGCCACGTTCCGGACTTGTTTGGGGGTTGGCTGGATCTAGGACCTGGTGGACGCAGCACGGCTCGGGTGGTCACTCGCAGCTGGAGTGACCAGTACAACATCTGCAGTAAGTAAACACCTTTAACTGCACAACCCGACTCTGTCTTCACTGCCGTCTGCACTACACCACCACAACCCCCATCCTCTGCACCTGTCCCCTCTGAGGCTATACCCCTCCCGTTGGGGGTTATCCCACCAAGCTGCGCACCCACCATCAGCCTCAGCGGACCCTGCTGCAGCGGCGGCCACAGTGACCGCATCACAACGGGTGGCGTAGTCGACACAAAAGAACTCTTAGTAACATCTGTAGGACTGCCACATAACACTGAGCTTGACGCCCTGGGCACGGGCCGGGTCACAGCCGCTCGGAGACTACAACCCCCCATCTGATCCGGTGCCGGGTATTCCCCTCAAAAAGGAATATGTCCCAGGGGGCGCGTCAATTGCATAAGCGGGTTCGCCGGAGTTCAGGCAGCGCTGCTCCGGTTAGCTCCTTTACGGCCCTGCTGTATCGTGAGAAATTCCCACGGTACAGCAGTGCCGTAAAGGAGGTCTCCGGAGCTGCGCTGCCTGAATGCACTCCGGTGACCTCAGTCAGTGGCTCCCGCTGCCGGGAGCGGACGTGTTCCCGGCAGTGTGAGCTTACAGCAGCCATGCACAGCTGTCACCATCTCCAGATGTGACAGCTGTGCATGGGAGATCAGCGCAGGAAAGTGGGAAGGTAACTATTTTTTTTAGTAAACTAAGAATTAAATAAAATTGTGTGTTTTATTTCAAATAAATTATTTTTTTCTGGGTGTAGTGTGTTTTTTCTTTTTAACACTTTGTAGGTTAGTAATGGGGGTGTCTTATAGACGCCCATCATTACTAACCTGGGCTTCATGGCAGCTGGCGCTGACATGAACCACAACCCTATTACCCCCTGCCACCGCACCAGGGCAGCGTGGAAGAGCGAGGCTAAGTGCCAGAGTTGGCGCATCCTATGGATGCGCCATTTCTGGGGCGGCTGACGGCTGGTGTTTCTAGCCTGGGAGGGGGCCAATATTCATGGCACCCTTACTGGGCTATTAATATCAGCCCCCCAGCTGTCTGCCTAGCCTTTGCTAGCTATTAAATAGGGGGTACCCCACGTCATTTTTTCGGGGGGGGGTCCCCCATTTTAATAGCTAGTAAAGGCTAGGTATTCAGCTGGGGGCTGATATTAGTAGTCTGGGAAGCTCCGTGGGTATTACCCACTTCCCAGGCTTCAAACATCTGCCCCAGCCGTCTGCTTAACCTCCGCTAGAGCCTAAAATTATGGGGGATCCCACGCCAATTTTTTTTTAAATAAATCCTTTATTTTAACACTAAATGACATTTGAGGAGTTAATAAAGATGCAGTCCCTAAATTATTATTTATTTTTTAATTAATTTTTCCCAAAAATTTTGACGTGGGCTTTGCCATATTTTTGTATGCCAGCCAGGTACAGCATCTAGCTTCTATGAACGTGCCATTTTCCGGGGTGGCTGCGGACTGCAATTTGCACTGGGGGGGCAGAAAGGTTGGGCCTCCCTGCGCTGCAGATTCCATCCCCCAGCTGCCTAGTTGTACCTGGCTGGACACACAAATAGGGAGAAGCCCCACGTATTTTTTTTTTAAATTATTTCATGAAATTCATGAAATAATAAAGAAAAAAGGGCTTCCCTATATTGTTGTGTCCGGCCAGGTACAAATAGGCAGCTGGTGGTTGGGCGCAGCCCGTTCCTGCCTGCTGTACCTGGCTGGACACAAATATAGTGCGAAGCCCCACGTCAATTTTTTTTTTATTATTTCAGGAAATTCATGAAATAATTAAAAAAAAATTGATGTGGGGCTTCGCCCTATATTTGTGTCCAGCCAGGTACAGCAGGCAGGAATGGGCAGCGCCCAACCAACAGCTGGCTATTTGTACCTGGCTGGACACAACAATATAGGGAAGCCCTTTTTTTTAAAAATTATTTCATGAAATAATTTTAAAAAAATTGACGTGGGGCTTCGCACTATATTTGTGTCCAGCCAAGTACAGCAGGCAGGAACGGGCTGCCCCCAACCACCAGCTGCCTATTTGTACCTGGTTGGACACAACAATATAGGAAGCCCTTTTTTTCTTTATTATTTCATGAATTTCATGAAATAATTAAAAAAAAAAATACGTGGGGCTTCGCCCTATTTTTGTGTCCAGCCAGGTACAACTAGGCAGCTGGGGGCTGGAATCGGCAGCGCAGGGAGGCCCAAGCTTTCTGGGCCCCACCCTCTGCAAATTGCAGTCCGCAGCCACCCCGGAAAATGGCGCGTTCATAGAAGCGCCATCTTCTGGCGCTGTAACCAACTCATCAAGGGCCCTGGTGTGGTGGCTCACTGGGTAATAAAGGGGTTAAGGCCAGCTTGGCATTATCAGCTGGCCCTAAGCCCGAAATTCATGGGGTCACGCCAATATTAGACATGACCACCATGAATTTCTAGTAAAGTATTTAAAAAAAACACAACACCCAGAAAAAAGTCCTTTAATTGAAATAAACACACAATTTTTTATTTTTCTAAATTAAACTATACTTACCATCACGCCCATTCCAGCTGAAGCCAACGATCTCCTGCAATAAAAGAAAAATAATAAAGCAACCTCATCCTTACCTTTCCATGGTTCCCACGACAGCTTCAGCTCTGCTACATCGAGATGACAGGCTGGACCGCAGCAGAACGCTGCCATCCAGCCTGTCATCCCGCAGACACTGAGAAGCGCAGGCTTGCTTGCGCTCCTCAGTGTCTCTCTGTGACGGCATAAAGATGAGCCGAGGTCAGGTCCAATGAACTCGGCTCACCTCATGCACGTCACTGACAGCGTGGGGAAATTCTCCTGCACTCAGCGCTTCAGCATGAGAATTTTCCCACGCTGTCAGTGACGTGAATGAGGTGAGGTAATGTCCAATGAACTCAGCTCACGTCATGCACGTCACTGACAGCGTGGGAAAATTCTCACGCTGAAGCGCTGAGTGCAGGAGAATTCTCCCACGCTGTCAGTGACGTGCATGAGGTGAGCTGAGTTCATTGGACATGAACTCGGCTCATCTGGATGCCGTCACAGAGAGACACTGAGGAGCGCAAGCAAGCCTGCGCTTCTCAGTGTCTGCGGGATGACAGGCTGGATGGCAGCGTTCTGCTGCGGTCCAGCCTGTCATCTCGATGTATCAGAGCTGAAGCTGTCGTTGGAACCATGGAAAGGTAAGGATGAGGTTGCTGTATTATTTTTCTTTTATTGCAGGAGATCGTTGGCTTCAGCTGGAATGGGCGTGATGGTAAGTAGAGTTTAATTTAGAACAATAAAGAATTGTATGTTTATTTCAATTATAGGACTTTATTCTGGGTGTTTGTGGGTTTTTTTTTTACTTTGACTATGGGGTTAGTAATGGGGGTGTCTTATAGACGCATCTCCATTACTAACCTGGGCTTGATGTCAGCTGGCATTATAAGCTGACATCAACCCCAACCCTATTACCCCACTGCCACCGCTACAGGGCAGTGGGAAGA
Source organism: Phyllobates terribilis (assembly GCF_046119375.1). Lineage (NCBI taxonomy): Eukaryota > Metazoa > Chordata > Amphibia > Anura > Dendrobatidae > Phyllobates > Phyllobates terribilis. The sequence continues at coordinate 211,067,880 of NW_027362771.1, forward strand.
GCGAGGCTAAGTGCCAGAATTGGCGCATCCTATGGATGCGCCATTTCTGGGGCGGCTGACGGCTGGTGTTTCTAGCCTGGGAGGGGGCCAATATTCATGGCACCCTTCCTGGGCTATTAATTTCAGCCCCCAGCTGTCTGCCTAGCCTTTGCTAGCTATTAAATTAGGGGGGACCCCACGTCATTTTTTTGAGGGGGTCCCCCATTTTAATAGCTAGTAAAGGCTAGGTATTCAGCTGGGGGCTCATATTAGTAGCCTGGGAAGCTCCGTGGGTATTACCCCCTTCCCAGGCTTCAAACATCTGCCCCAGCCGTCTGCTTAACCTCCGCTAGAGACTAAAATTAAGGGGAACCCCACGCCAATTTTTTTTTAAATAAATCCTTTATTTTAACACTAAATGACAAGTACAGTAATCAACACTGTCACTGTACTTCATATATATGTGACTGACATGTTTCTATCTATCTAATATATGTATGATTCTCTATTCCTTCTATTCTAAATTGTCGGGTACAGATGCTGAATTGCCGGCCGGCTTTTTTAAAGAGACGGTGCATGAAAACACTATTATATTTTTAAATAAATCCTTTACACTAAATGACAAGTACAGTAAGCAACACTGTCACTGTACTTCATATATATGTGTCTGACATGTTTCTATCTATCTAATCTATGTGTGAAGCTCTATTCTTTCTGTTGTAAATTGTCGGGTACCGGTGTATGCCGCTGATGAATTGCCGGCTTTTCACGTAATACATTCTACATTATTCTTAGTTGTTTTACTTCATGTACAATTAACCTACAAGGAAAGAAAGGGTTTATTTTCATTCCGATATTTGTGTCCCATTGACTTGCATTGGTTTCCGGTATCGGAATCGGCGATATACGATACTTTTTGGGTATCGGTCCGATCCAATCCGATACGATATTTCCTGATATCGGAAGGTATCGCTCAACACTATCCTTAACATATTTCACAGGAAAAAAGTTTGTTTCGTTTTTGAACGTTTTATTGTGAGCCTGTAAAAGTGGCTTAATACCTCTGACCACGTTGTTGACAGCAGTGACCTGGGGGTCAGAAATGCTTCCTGGGGTGATCCCCATGCTGTCCCCATGTCATTTGAGCACTGTCTCTATCGTTTTGGGCACTTGTTAGGCTTTTAAAAGACTGCCGGGGAGCCGCCGCAAAAATGCTCGAGTCTCCCATAGACTAACATTGGGCTCGTTGCTCGGGTCGAGCACCCGAGTATCACGGGAGCAACCCGGGGGAGCCCCAGCAAATACAGCAAGGTCAACAACTAGCAAGTGCACAAAGAAATAATCATAGTGCTAGTAAGGACCTCCTGAATATCAAGATAATTAGTACGGTGACAAAGTTCAGAATAATAGCTGCTTACCCATAATATCCTGGGACCACAATTGCCCTCCTCGTGAGGGTAAGCACCTGTTATTCTGAATATTGTTTATACAGTACTAATTATCCTGTTGTTCAGGAGGTCCTTACTAGCACTATGACTATTTCTCTGTGCACTTGCTAGTTCTTGACCTTTGTGTATTTGTTGGGAGTTCCTCGGGTTGCTCCAATATCCCATACTGGACTCTGCCTACCTTTGCACTTTTTTTATGTTTCCTCCTTATTAGACCTTGATATTGTATATTCATATTTGTCATTTCTAAATGTTCTCAATAAATGTATACATTTTAATTGGTGTTTGGTGGTTTGTGGTTTCTCCAGTTCCTGCTTGTTTCACAAGTTTTCAATATGAATAGTAGTACTCCACAGCTTTATTCTCTTTCTGTTGAATTGTAGGCAGAACACCTTAAAGGGAAACTGTCACCAGGTTTGTTCTATATTAAATAAAACTATCACCCCATTCCATAAATGCTTGTATAACCCCCTGACTCCCCCTGTAGAATCCCCAAAAACTTTTTAAATTCTACTGCGCTGCATGGCAATGCGGTCGGTCCAGTCCGATGGGCGTGGTTTCCAACCCTCCCCCCGGCTGCTGATCGCCATGTGGAGGCCCGAAACCACGCCCATCGGACCGGACCGACCAGATTACCATGCAGTGACCAGATTTAAAAGGTTTTTCGGGGGTCTACAAGTGGAGTCAGGGGTTTATACACTGTGTTCCAAATTATTATGCAAATAATATTTTCTCAGATTTTCCCAAATTACCTATATGAATTGCAGTCATTGTAATTTTCCAGTCAAATAACTATTAGAGTACAATTGAAAGGTTTTTGTACAAACTGCCTATGATTACAGTATAATTTTAAAAAAATAAAAAACTCAAACTGCACTCAAAATGCATGTTCCAAATTATTATGCACAGCAGTGTTTTCAACCTTTTCATTTTAAGAACAAAAAAATGGTCATTTTTGAAATTATAAGCATTAGCAGGTTATTACAAACTGAAATCAAACAGTTTTCAACTCAAAACTTTATTCTAGTTGATGTTACATTTGCACATAGGACCGCGTGTTCGAAAGGAGCTTCTGAACTCTCTCGTCCATTGAATTTGTCAGGTTTTGGATGGTTTCTGCTTCAATTGTTTTGCATGAGGACAGAATACCCTCCCAGAGCTGTTGCTTAGATGTGAACTGCCTCCCGCCATCATAGACACTCCTTTTGATGATACTCCAGAGGTTCTCAATGGGGTGGAGGTCAGGGGAGCATGGGTGCCACACCATAAGTTTGTCCCCTTTTATGCCCATAGCAGCCAGAGATGCAGATGTGTTATGTGCAGCATGAGACGGGCCATTATCATGCATGAAAATGATCTTGCTGCGGAATGCACGGTTCTTCTTCTTGAACCATGGAAGGAAGTGCTGTTTGAGAAACTCAACATACATTATGGAGTTCATCTTTACCCCTTCAGGGATCCTAAAAGGGCCAACAATCTCTCTCCCCATGATTCCAGCCCAAAACATTACTCCACCTCCTCCTTGTTAGCACCGTAGCCGTGTTTGCATGTGGTGTCCATCAACCAGCCATCCTCCACTCCATCCATCTGGACCATCGAGATCATTTCATGCATGATAATGGCCCGTCTCATGCTGCACATAACACATCTGCATCTCTGGCTGCTATGGGCATAAAAGGTGACAAACTTATGGTGTGGCACCCATGCTCCCCTGACATCAACCCCATTGAGAACCTCTGGAGCATCATCAAAAGGAGTGTCTATGATGGCGGGAGGCAGTTCACATCTAAGCAACAGCTCTGGGAGGGTATTCTGTCCTCATGCAAAACAATTAAAGCAGAAACCATCCAAAACCTGACAAATTCAATGGACGAGAGAGTTCAGAAGCTCCTTTCGAACAAGGGGTCCTATGTGCAAATGTAACATCACCTAGAATAAAGTTTTGAGTTGAAAACTGTTTGATTTCAGTTTGTAATAACCTGCTAATGCTTATAATTTCAAAAATGACCATTTTTTTGTTCTTTATTAAAATGAAAAGGTTGAAAACTCTGCTGTGCATAATAATTTGGAACATGCATTTTGAGTGCAGTTTGAGTTTTTTATTTTTTAAAAAATATACTGTTATCATAGGCAGTTTGTACAAAAACCTTTCAATTGTACTCTAATAGTTATTTGACTGGAAAATTACAATGACTGCAATTCATATAGGTAATTTGGGAAAATCTGAGAAAATATTATTTGCATAATAATTTGGAACACAGTGTATAAGGATTTAGGGAATGCAGCACAGGCACTACATAAGGTGATAGTTTTAGTTCATAGAGGACAAAACTGATGACAGGTTCCCTTTAAAATATTGTGGATATGTTCTCAACCTGGATATATGACCTGTGCTATTTGAACATTGTTATAGTTTGAATTTCAAATGTATACATTATTTTTATTTCCATAGAGGAATTCACTGCACGCTATTCTTACTAACATGTTCATTCAATGAATGGGAACTTTAGAATGCATGCAAATTACTGCATATTATTAAGTCTTTTTTTTATTATTTTACAAATTCATATGCATCAACAGTTTTATGTTTATTATTTACAAAGAAAAATATTCAAATAACGCAACACTAAAAATATGAAAAACCCACTTATATCATTTCTATTCATTTATCCATACAATTCTCACTTAAAGAATTTTTATTTAAAAAGAAGCAAACAGTGCAAAAAAGACCTTCAAGAGCCAGGTGAAAGCTGAATGCTTGTTCCACCAGCCAGTATTGCACCTGATTTCTTATTAACATGCACATTTGGATCAGTATGCACGGCCTATTATATCCTTTATGTTGCCTCTATTTTGCTATTGCACCATGTTGAAATAAAGATCTGTTGGTTGTACTGAATTTCTTCTCATTGGGCAATTATTTTATGATGTATAAACCATATTGTGTCATAAAGTGCTGCTAAGGACACTTTATAATGTGACACTGATAAAGTATATATCAACCAGTTAACCCCTTTATAAAATTGCGATTTTCCGTTTTTGCGCTTTTGTTTTTTTCTCCTCTTTTTCCCAGTGCCATAACTTTTTTATTTTTCCATTAATATAGTCATATGAGGGCTTGTTTTTTGCAGGACGCGTTGTACTTTTGAATGACGCCATTGATTTTCCATATAGCATACTGGAATGGGAAAAAAATTCTAAGTGTGGTGAAATTGTAAAAAAAAGTGCAATTCCACAATTATTTTTGGGCTTTTTACTTACCATGTTCATTAAATGCTAAAATTGACCTGTAGTATGATTCCCCAGGTCAGTCTGAGTATGCAGATACCAAACTTGCATGGGTTCTTTTTTATTTAATTGGTGAAAAAAAAATCTGAAATTTGTAAGAAATTGCTTAAGTCTCCATTTCCGAGACCCACAGCGTCTCCATTTTTCGTGACGTGGGGCTAGGAGAGGGCTTATTTTTTGCACCCCAAGATGAAATTTTTATTGATACCATTTTGGGCTAAATACAATGTTTTGATCGCCTTTATTGCATTTTATTTCAATGTTGTGGTGGCCAAAAATGTAATTCTGGCATTTCCATTTTTTTTCTCTTTACATCGTTTAACAATCAGATTAATTTACTTTATATTTTGATACATCAGACATTTCTGAATGCAACGATACCAAATATGTGTATTTTTTATTTTTTAATTGTTTTATTTTCAAAGAGGAAAAAGGGGGGTGATTTGATCTTTTATGTTTTTTTATTTTTTTAATATTGTTTAAAACTTTTTTTTACCTTTTACTGATTTCAATAGTCCCCTTAGGAGACTTGAACCTGCGATCAACCAATCGCCTTTGCTACACATAGCAGAGCTTCAGCCCTGCTATGTGTAGCAAAAATCACAATCTCCTATGAATGCTGGCAATGAGCATAGTAGATTCACAATGGTAGGCACGGAGGTCTTTTACAGACCCCCGGCTGTTATGACTAGAGATGAGTGAACCTTTCAAGGTTCGGTTCAGCTCGGCGAACGTCCAGATGTTTGCCGAACAGTTTATCGGAATCCCATTGAATTCAATGGGAGAAAAAAACAAACTCATAGACAACAACTTCAAATGAGCCCAAAAGCTGCCAAAACAGCTCAAATTAGGGACAGACACCTGGAAAGGTGGCATCAATTAACCCAATGTACAAATAGTATAATGGTAGAGCAGCAGTCAGCCATGGGCCATGCATGAGGTATCCGGGTCTGGGCCAGAATTTATAGCTTTGAATTTAAGTTCAATTTAAGATGATGTGGGTGAGGGATCGGTGTAGGCCTGCTGTGCAGGGAGCCCTGCTACCTCACCTCATGTAAAAGCTCAAATTGCTTTTCTGCTCAGCCACAGTCAGGTGGCACAAACATCATTTTGTAGGCTACAATTGGTAGAAAAATTTAAGGGTAGCATCAAGTAGTTGAATGAAAGTAAGTACAGGCCTGCCGGTCTGGGAACCCTACTGCTACAGGCAACACACATGAAGGACACACAACTTGGAGTGTCCACATTTCAAAAAATTATTGCCACATACCACTAAAGTGGCATCAATTTCCCCAGAGTAGAAATAGTATAATGGGGCTCTGACACTCCTTCCACTACAGGCAACCCACCAGATGGAGACCCAACTTGGAGTCTCCACGTTTCAAAAAATTATTATTAACATCAGCAGCAGTAGCAACAGCAGGCACAGAAGCTATGACAAAGGTATCACAGACTGCAATAATGCAAGATAAATGCAGGACACTAAAAACTACACCATCGCCTGGTCTGTCCAGTCTGCGACTGGGGTGAAAAGTCATTGGAGATCCATGACTTGTTCATCTGGATGAAAGTTAGGTGATCTACAGTTTCAGAGGACAGCTAGATGTGCTTATCTGTCAGGACACCACCAGCAGTGCTGAAGACATGTTCTGAGAGAACGCTGGCTGCCGGGCATGACAAAACCTCCAAGGCGAGACAGGCGAGCTCAGGCCACTCTTCCATTTTTGAGGACCAAAATGCAAAAGGGTCCAAAACCTCCCTGATGGCATTGATATTGAGCTTGAGATACTCCCGCACCATCCTCTCCAGTCGTCTACTACGTGTCAGACTTGTATTCTGTTCTGCTGGTGCACAGGCTGTTCTAAAAAATGTGTGAATTGACTCAAAGAAATTCCTTCTGCCACTTACATTGATGCTGCTAATGTTTTTCATTGATGACTCGACGTTCCCGGGGTTGGAATTCTACAACTGCAATGCACACTTTATGCCTCACTGCTGTCTTGGGGGAAACCACTCTTAAGATTGTCTCCAAGTGTGTTTCGATACTCCAGCATGTGCACGTCTCTTTCTAGGGGAGAGGGGGGGAATCTGACAAAATTTACTCTTATACCGTTGATCTAACAGAGTGGCAACCCAGTAGTCAGCACTAATCCTAACAATATAGGCATCATTTTGTAGATAGTGCAGCAAGAAGGTGCTCATGTGTCGGGCGCTTCCATGAGGTCCAAGTCCTTGATGTGTAGGTGCCAGGGTAACACTTAAGCTTGCTTCCTCCATCCCCGCCCGCCAACCACGGATAACAGAGGGGGTATCATTATCCTCTTCATCTCCTGACTGTTGCGCGCCCGTCACCTCTTTCTCCTCGTTCTCCTCCATTTGTTCCTCGGCTCATGGACCTTCACTAACAGTTTGTCTGGTACAATGAGCCCCCCTCAATCACTGTAATCCGCCCTCTCTTGGTACCCGCCTGGGACCATGCCATTAGCAGAAAAAATTTAGATTTTCAAATGTGGACTCCTGGCTGGAGCAAAAATATTATCAGCACAAAATATTTATATGCAGAAATGTGGCCTTGTTTCAAGACCACACTATTAGCACAAAGAATTTAGATTTTCAAATGTGGACTCCTCACTGGAGCAAAATATTAGCAGCACAAAAGAGTTATATGCTGAAATGTGGCCTGGTGTCTCTGGACCAAACAATTAGCAAAAAGGATTGTTCCGCTGAAAGGTCGATTTCACAGCCACACAGGATCCTATTTATCTGAACTAGCTGACTGACAATCAACTGCCTAGATAACTACAGTATCTACCTATCCAGTAGCAGCAGCAGGAGCAGCCTCTCTGCACTGTTATACTGACAACATGGCACCAAAACAACTTGTCCGCTCTTTATATGGAGATAGATATAGGGATAGAAACCATTAAACAGTGGAGAATTTTTACAGATAGTGTGTTTTGTGCAACAGTAGAAGTGAAAAAGATTAGTGTAGTCTATGAAAAATAGAGAATTATGAAGAGATTCAACTGATAGTGGGAGAGAGAGATAGGAGAGCTGGCAGCAGCGATTCATCACAAAATTGATTATAGTGCAGCTGACATCTGCTGCAACATTACAGCTACACTTTTTTCATTCTTCAGGCAGAAGCAAGCCAACAATATTGCTGAAAGAATACGAAAAAAATCGAACTCAGTATCTGCAAAAGTGTGCATTTCAGAATCTACTGCAGGTGTGTTTTTGCACACCTGTTATATTAGTCTAAATTGATATTTAGATACCGTATTTGCCGGCATATAAGATGACTGGGCGTATAAGATGACCCCCCAACATTTCCACTCAAAAAATAGAGATTGTTATATACTCACCCCTTCCCATATAATGCCCCATGCAGGATGTCACCCCCCATATTATGCCCCATGCAGGCTGTTACCCCCCATATAATGCCACATGCAGAATGTCACCCCCCATATTATGCCCCATGCAGGATTTCACCCCCCACATTATGCCACATGCCTCCATACATTAAAAAAAAAAATCGAATACTCACCTCACTCCTCCTCACCTGCTGCCGCTGCTCTGGTCTGGGCTCCAGGGTCGCCGGCGTCTTCCTGGTCTGCGCTGCCTGTGACGGCTCAGGGGAGGGCGCGGTGTAAAGACGTCACCGCACCCTGTGACCTGAGATGTCACAGGGAGCACACAGCAGGAAGACAGTGGATCTGCGGAGGCACGCGGAGAGGTAAGTATTCGGCTGCCGGGGCCCTGAGCAAGCGGGGGAGAAGGGCGGGCGCTGACACCGCTCTCCTCCCCCCATAGCGCGGCGGGGTGCCCGACCGCAAGAGGGCCCCCCCACCTGCTCAGGGCCCCGGCATCTACCCGGCGCATCCCAACTGAAGTGCACCCGGTGTATAAGACGACACCCCGACTAGGAGGCATGTTTTTCAGGGCAAAAAAGTCATCTTATACGCTGGCAAATACGGTATGCTACAACAATACTGCAGTATGTGGTCACTGCATTTTTTTAGATGTGCAGCTATCATTTATAATTCAGCCCTACTTGGGAGTAGGAATAATTTTGTTTAAAAAAGTACAAAATATAGTTGAAAACAATTTATGGATTTAACTGAAATTGTTGCCAGAGCTGTAGTAGGCCTCATACAGTCTGATCAGAATGTTAACCCCTTAACCACCTTGGGTTTTTCCATATTTGTGTTTTCATTTTTTGCTCCCATTCTTCCCAGAGCCTTTTTATTTTTCGGTCAATATGGCCATGTGATGGCTTATGTTTTGCGGGACAAGTTGTACTTTTAAACACCATCACTGGCTTTACCATATCGTGTACTTAAAAACGGGAAAAAAATTCCATGTGCTGTGAAATTGCGAAAGAAATGAAATTCCACGGTTGTTTTTTTTTTTTTTTTTATCACATTCACTGAATGCTAAAACTGATCTGCCATAATTATTCTCCAGGTCATTACGAGTTCGTAGACACCAAACATATATAGGTTGTTTTTTTATTTAAATGGTGAAAAAAAAAATGCAGTTTGCTTAAAAAGTAAAAATGTCTCCATTTTTCGGTATTTGGAGGGCTTATTTTTTGCGCATCGAGCTGACATTTTTATTGATACCATTTTGGGGCAGATGTGATGTTTTGATCGCCCGTTATTGCATTTTATTGCAGTGTTGCGACGACGACCAAAAAAACATAATTCTGGCGTTTAGAATTTTTTTCTCATTACGCTGTTTACCGATTGGATTAATTCTTTTTTTATTGTGATAGATCGGACGATTCTGAACGTGGCAATACCAAATATGTGTATGTGAGGTTTTTTTTTATTATTTTATTTTGAATGGGGCAAAAGGGGGTGATTTAAACTTTTATATTTCTTGCATATTTTTAAAAACATTTTTTTTACACTTTCTGCTTGCTTCAATAGTTTCCATAGGAGACTAGAAGCAGCAGTTTTCTGATTGCTTCTGCTGCATACAGGCGATGAGCAGATCGCCTATATGCAGCAGAAATGCTCACTTGCTATGAGCGCCGACCACTGGGTGGCGCTCATAGCAAGCGAGACATGACAACCACTGGGGTCTGCTGCAGACCCCGGGTTGTCATGCCAACCCATTGGTGACCAGCGATCATTTGACGGGGTCACTGAAGGGTGGGGCTAATGCCACACTTCCGACGCTGCGCAGTTAAATGATTGACAGCGGCATTTAACTGGTTAACAGCCGCGGGTGGATCGCGATTCCACCCGCGGCTGTTGCGGGCACATGGGCCAGGGCCCACGCTGAACCGGGTGCGATGGCCTAGGGTGTACAATTACGCCCTAGGCTATTAAGAAGTTAAACTAAGAACCTCATGTTCAATTTTGTAGATTTTTGCCTAGCAGCATTACTGTCCTTTCCTTTATTTTGCTTTATTTGGGGAAGCACTTCTTCCATTTGACTCAGGAGTTTTTAATTAGGAGACTGCAAGAGCAGTTCTCCCAACTTTTGCTCTTACCTCAGTCTGAGAACATGGTACTGCACCTTTAACCCCTTAACCCCCGAGGATGGTTTGCACGTTAATGACCAGGCCAATTTTTACAATTCTGACCACTGTCACTTTATGAGGTAATTACTCTGGAACGCTTCAACGGATCCCCCTGATTCTGAGACTGTTTTTTCGTGACAAATTGTGCTTCATGATTTTGGTAAAATTTCTTCAATATCACTTGCGTTTATTTGTGAAAAAAACGGAAATTTGGCGAAAATTTTGAAAATTTTGCAATTTTCAAAATTTGAATTTTTATGCCCTTAAATCAGAGAGATATGTCACACAAAATAGTTAATAAACATTTCCCACAAGTCTACTTTACATCAGCACAATTTTGGAACCAAAATTTTTTTTTGTTATGGAGCTATAAGGGTTAAAAGTTGACCAGCGATTTCTCATTTTTCCAACAAAATTTACAAAACCATTTTTTTAGGGACCACATCACATTTGAAGTCACTTTGAGAGGTCTTTAAGACAGAAAATACCCCAAAGTGACACCATTCTAAAAACTGAACCCCTCAAGGAGCTCAAAACCCCAATCAAGAACTTTATTAACCCTTCAGGTGCTTCACAGGAATTTTTGGAATGTGGAAGAAAAAATGAACATTTAACTTTTTTCACAAAGATGTTACTTTAGACCCATTTTTTTTTATTTTCACAGGGGTAACAAGAAAAAATGGACCCCAAAATTTGTTGTGCAATTTCCCCTGGGCACGCAGATACCCCATATGTGGGGAAAACCACTTGTGGGGGAGATCCAATGTTTGGGCACATACCGACTCTCCAAATGCAACATGGTGTCCGCTAACAAATTGAATGGAAAATCGGCTCAAATTGTTAGCGGACACCATGTTGCGTTTGGAGAGCCCCTGTGTGCCCAAACATTGGAGCTCCCCCACAAGTGACCACATTTTGGAAACTAGACCCCCCAAGGCAACTATGTAGATGCATAGTGAGCACTTGGAACCCCCAGGTGCTTCACAAATTGATTCGTAAAGATGAAAAAGTGTTTTTTTTTTCACTTTTTCATTTTTACAAATCAATTTGTGAAGCACCTGGGGGTTCCAAGTGCTCATTATGCATCTAGATAGGTGCCTTGGGTGGTCTAGTTTCCAAAATGGGGTCACTTGTGGGGGAGCTCCAATGTTTAGTCACACAGCGCCTTTCCAAACGCGACATGGTTCCAATTTGTTAGCGGACACCATGTCGCGTTTGGAGAGCTCCTGTGTGCCTAAACATTGGAGCTCCCCCACAAGTGACCCCATTTTGGAAACTAGACCACCCAAGGCACCTATCTAGATGCATAGTGAACACTTGGAACCCCCAGGTGCTTCACAAATTGATTTGTAAAAGTTAAAAAGTGAAAAAAAAAAACACTTTTTCATTTTTACGAATCAATTTGTGAAGCACCTGGGGGTTCCAAGTGCTCACTATGCATCTAGATAGGTGCCTTGGGGGGTCTAGTTTCCAAAATGGGGTCACTTGTGGGGGAGCTCCAATGTTTGGGCACACAGGGACTCTCCAAATGCAACATGGTGTCCGCTAACAAATTGAATGGAAAATCGGCTCAAATTGTTAGCGGACACCATGTTGCGCTTGGAGAGCCCCTGTGTGCCCAAACATTGGAGCTCCCCCACAAGTGACCACATTTTGGAAACTAGACCACCCAAGGCACCTATCTAGATGCATAGTGAGTACTTGGAACCCCCAGGTGCTTCACAAATTGATTTGTAAAAGTTAAAAAGTGAAAAAAAAAAACACTTTTTCATTTTTATGAATAAATTTGTGAAGCACCTGGGGGTTCCAAGTGCTCACTATGCATCTAGATAGGTGCCTTGGGGGGTCTAGTTTCCAAAATGGGGTCACTTGTGGGGGAGCTCCAATGTTTGGGCACACAGGGGCTCTCCAAATGCAACATGGTGTCCGCTAACAATTTGAGCCGATTTTCCATTCAATTTGTTAGCGGACACCATGTCGCGTTTGGAGAGCCCCTGATGTGCCTAAACAGTGGAGCACCCCCACAAGTGACCCCATTTTGGAAACTATACCCCTCAAGGATTTTATTAAGGGGTATAGTGAACATTTTGAACCCAGAGGTACGACACAGAATTTGATAACATTAGGTCATCATATTGAATAAGTTGTCATTAGTCTTGAGCGCAAGTGCTCGCTACTTGAGTTTGCATCGGGTACTCAGGTATGCACCATGTATCACGGGTGCTCAAGTGAAATGCTCGAGTCCCCGCTCGCATGTTTCACGGTTATTAGACACCCAAAAAAAACATGCGTGGATCGCTCGTGCATGGCAGGCAATCCTCGCAAAGTTTTTTGGGCCGTGAAGCATATGGGGCGGAGACTCGAGCATGTCACTCAAATACCCAGAAAACTCAATGCATACCAGAACACCCGATGCAAACTCAAGTAGCGAGCACTTGCGCTCAAAACTAGTCGCCATATCGTCATCTTTTTTTCTTACTTTTGAAAAAAATCCCAACCCCATCACAACCCTAACCCCAACCCCAGCCCTAACCCTAACATAACCCTAACCGTAGCACAACCCTAACCCTAGCACAACCCTAACCTGAGAGTTTATTTTTTACGCCGTTCCTCATGCGATATAAGTGATTAGACAACCTTATTCTTCGGGTCGGTGAGACTACAGCGATACCAGAATCATATGGGGTTTTTATGACTGACAGCTGTCACACACTAAAAGACGCATTTTTTGTAAAATCTAGTTTTTGCATCGCCATATTTTGAGAGCTATAATTTTTCCAGATTTTGGCAGACAGTCATTTGACGGCTTGTTTTTTGCGGGATGAGTTGACGTTGTTATTGCTGCCATTTTCAGGCACGTGACATTTTGATCGCTTTCTATTCCGATTTTTGGGAGGCAGAATAAACAAAAACCAACAATTCAGGAATTTTTTTTTTTTTTTTTTTATTCTGTTCCGCGTGTGGTAAAATTGATAAGGCAGATTTATTCTTCGGGTCAGTATGTTTACAGCGGTACCACATTTATATCGTATTTCTATGTTTTGCACTTTTACCTAATAAAAGCAATTTTATAGAAAAAAATATTTTTTAGCATAGCTTTATTCTGAGAGCTATAACTTTTTTACTTTTCGGCTGATGGAGCTGTGTGGTGGCTTATTTTTTGCGTGACGAGATGATGTTTTCAGCGGTACCATTTTTATTTATATTCGTCTTTTTGATCACGTGTTATTCCATTTTTTGTTTGGCTGCATGGTGATAAAGCATTGTTTTTTTGCTTCGTTTTTTATTTATTTTTTTTATCGTGTTCACTGAAGGGGTTAACTAGTGGGACAGTTTTATAGGTCAGGTTGTTCCGGACGCGGCGATACCAAATATGTGTACTTTTATTGTTTTTTTTGTTTTGTTTTTTTTATAATAATATTTATTGATGGGTACAATATATTTTTATTTTTGGTGGATTATTTTTTTTATTTTTTTTTAAATATTTTTACAATTTTTTTTACATTTTTTTTTTTCACTTTCTGACAGTTTTTATACTTTTTTACTTTGTCCCACAATGGGACTTTCACTTTTTTTTCTCTGATCGCCTGCATGGCACAGGAATGCAGCACCATCCCTGTGCCATGCAGGCTGTCAGCGCTGGACAGGGAGAAGATTTTTGGAGATGCACTGCGCATGTCCAAAAAATCTTCCTGCTGTCTGGTGACCCGGATGTTGTCATGACGACATCGGGTCGTCATGGCAACATTCTGGAAGCCACGGCAGACAATGCTGGAGGCCGGAAGAGGATGTGAGTATCTGCGATCACCTCCCCTTGCCTCCGCAATGCTGCGATTGACTTCGATCACAGCATCGCGGGGGTTAATGTGCTGGGAGCGGTGCAGAACCTCTCCCTGCACATAGTATCGGGTGTCAGCTGTGACAATCAGCTGACACCCGGCGGCGATCGCGCCCGTGCAGCCTGTGTGCGCGCGCGATCGCCATGACGTACTAATACGGGTCTGGCTCTTAAGTCCCAGGGCACAGACGCGTATTAGTACGTCTAATGTTGTTAAGGGGTTAAAGCTAGGGACCAACTGAGAGGTTCACTATCACATGATAGTGGGTTCCATACAGTCTGATCAGAATGTTAAACTAAGAATCTCATGTTCAGTTTTGGAAATTGTTGCCTAGCCGCATTAGATCAATGTATGATTTTTGGATGTGTGATTCATGTCTTTTTTTCTATTGTTCTGCTTAATTACAACTGTTTACCTCACAAAATTTGTGTAATCTGATGTTTCTTTGCACACCTGCTTTAGCAGTCAAATTTGACATCCAAACACAATGATACTGTGGCATTTTTCCACTGCTGTTTTCTTGGACATCTATCTAGGATCTTGTGTTCAGATCTTTTTGAGAAGGTTGATGATACAAAATAAAACTTATATTGTGGTACCATATTAACCAGAAAAATCGATGCAAATACTTTTATCCCCCCCAAAAAAAAAAAAAATTCTAGGAGTGATTTCTTTATTGGCTAACCAGGAACTTCTGTGTTCTGAAGGCTTGCAAATATAATTTTTCTGTTAGCCAATAAAGGTATGATTTCAAGAATACATTTGTCTTTTTTGGGCTTAAAATTATTTACATTGATTTTGAGAAGGTTGAAATTGTGGTAGAAACAGTGAATGCAGTTAATTCTAGAGTGATGAAAAATGCATGGTAAAATAAAAAGTGGCACTTGCAATGGCAAAAGACAGCATAATGTAAAAGAAAAAATATATACCATGGCATCTAGCGATAAGAATATGGAAGCCCCATCAGCCTTTGGCATCACCTTTCTGGGCAATAGTACTAACTGATACAGTTCACAATTGTCATTCTTTATCTCTGGTAAGTGTATTAGTAGGGAGGAAGTGGAAGCTGTATTGGAATATATGGCACATCACTCATTTCGGTCAGAGGAGGATGATGCTACCTCTGACAGTGACACCATCAGTTTGAGTCAGTGTTCCGCACATTCCTCCCCCTCCACTGCTCTAATCAGGGCAGGGACAAGGGATAGGCAGGGTAGGCACCTACCTAGGATGCTTCCTACTGCTTCCCCGAGGATGGCACACTTTGGGAGAAAAAAAAGTGACATGGCAAGATGCCTGCAGCCACCCACCCCTTCCTCTGGCTGCAGGCATTCAGCACAGTGACGGCCTGGGCGTAGGCACACATTTTTAAAAACAATCATACATAACAGTATCCTTTTATGTATAATAGGATCTGTTTTGTTTCCATTAGTGCATCAGCCAAATGATGGACACT
The DNA here is from genome assembly GCF_046119375.1 of Phyllobates terribilis. Classification (NCBI taxonomy): domain Eukaryota; kingdom Metazoa; phylum Chordata; class Amphibia; order Anura; family Dendrobatidae; genus Phyllobates; species Phyllobates terribilis. The sequence continues at coordinate 211,083,423 of NW_027362771.1, forward strand.
TTAATTGAAACCAAATGGCCTCCATTATAGTTAAGTTATATTAATAACCATAATCCGAACTTCCCACTCCCGTCTCCAACATTTCTCGCATGCTGCGCCAATTCTTTGGAATGCACTACCCAGGACAGTTTGATTAATTCCCAATACCCACAGTTTCAAGCGGACCCTAAAAACCCATTTCTTTAGACTGGCGTATCGCCTCCACATGCTATCTGTCCTTCCCAGTTTTCCCCCATATTAAAATCTTCTTCAATTTCAGGTTCATACCAACCATGCACTTAATAGCCTCAGTCAGGACTGTACACATACTGGCAGGCGACCAGTCCATGTATTATTTATCCTATTTAGTACAACAAGGCTGCATTATACTATATATGTACATTCTACCTTTTGTGTCTCCCCCATTTCCTCATAGACTGTAAGCTTGCGAGCAAGGCCCTCACTCCTTTTGATATGAGATATGCTTATTCTGTATTGTCTGTATAAGTTCCCCCTAAAATTTGTAAAGTGCAGCGGAATATGTTGGCGCTATACAAATAAAAATTCTTCTTATTCTTATTATTATTAATTTCCATGTCTGTCCTAGTATCTTACATATAAGGCTACGACCCCACTATCAGCATTTTGTCAGTATTCGGTCAATATTTTTCCTCAGTATTTGTAAGCCAAAACCAGTAGTGGGTCAAAAATGTTGGAATTGTGAACTTGTTTCTATTACAAAGAAGGAGATGTGACACACACCATATCTGATTTTATTACATGCACAACTGAGGTCATCTACTGCCTAAAATGCCCCTGTAAAAAACTTTACATAGGCAGAACAAAACGCCTCAAGTACACTTGAATTAATGAACACTTGCGCAATATTACTAATAAATTTGATGCACACCCTATCAAAGCATTTCTCTGAAAGACATGGAGGCTCCATAAAAGGCGCTCAGGTGACGGGTATATAAATAGTTCAGAAACAATGGGGAAAAGGCGACTTTCTAAAACAAATGTCGCGCATTGAAAGCAGATGGATCTTCATCTTGGATACCCTAAAACCAAAAGGCTTGAACTCAGAAATAGAACTATATGCCTTTAACGATGATTGACAGCTTTATCTTCGTCCCAGCTGTCCATCCATCAATTCTAATACACACAAGAACCTATACAAGGGACCCACCAGCACCGATGGACCAACCCTGAGGAAGGAAACTGTAGTTTCTGAAACACGTAGGTTTCTGGTCCGCCTAGGCCCCCGTACCGGTACGTACCACGTGACCTTACGTCACGCAGATCCTTCTAATCTGCCGTCACACGTCAAGCGTAGGTCCTCCAAAATGCCTTAATGCGGTGACATCCAGAGAGCCGCCAGGAGCAGCAGGTAACCGGCCGGGACCCTGCTCCTCCCCTCTCCCCTCCCCGCAGCACATGCTCACTCAGCGCCCACAGGAAGACTCCTGCTAACCGGACCACGCACCCCGCAGGTCCTCAAGCACGAGGACTCTGTTACCAATCCCAGAAAAAGACAGGATGGGTACATCTGAATCGTAAGTCAACCTAGACTGATTCATACACTCTGTGCAGCCCCCTGGACTAGCGCCGTAGCGCTATATCTGCACCTTCCACAAGCATTTCTAATTTTACACCGGAATCATCACTGGTCCCCTGCGCTCCACTGATACTATACCTATTCAGCCAAGGGATCCAGCCAAATACTGTAGGGCTTAAAATCGCCACTACCATGTATCATCTTAAGAGGCAACCGATCTGGCATTACTGCCAAGCAGCAAAGGACTAGCGCGCCAACAACATAGTTCTCCTTACTCGTCTGCCAGCTAAAAAGGAGCTCACTTGGCTACAGTTAAAACCAGGTGCTACCAACACCTGACTTATAGCCCACTAAGCACCACTCCACAGCATCCAAGGCCTCCCTGGAATAACCCAGCTCCAGTGACTTCACTCTCCCACCAGCAGGCTCACTCCTCTTGTCTACTGCATTAATCTATCTTACTTTTCTCCCTCATAGGATACCCTACCATCCAAGGGGTTCCTCTCTTACTAGTTACTCTCCCCACTAAAGTACCCGTCAAGTAAGGCTACTACCTACACAGGTATATGACTGCTCCTTAGGTATCCTAAGAACCTAGATAGCTTGAGGCCTCATTTTTCTACATTTATTTACAGTCCTAGTCTACCTTGAGGAATCCTTACCAAGCTGGAAAAGTTCCCTCCATCCTCAAACCTTCAGGTAATTCTTCCTTTTTAGACCAACATAAGGGCAGTCTTTCTGATTTATCCTAACAATTCTATTCTCCACCTAGGGGATCACCTCAACCTAGGAACACCCTACATACAGACTACAGAAAGAAGTCACACCCGTTACCCGGGACCACGACTGCCAGCCCCATTGTTCATTTAAACCAAAACGTTTTTTATAATTTATCATTTTTAAATACTTAGTCTTATCCATGGCTTCCTGTATGTTTTAAAACCTCGAATAAAATTGTTTACTTTTATTTTATATTCTCTGGACTCCACTATTCCTATTTTCTATTACCCTATGTTATCAGCGCAAGTCTAATTGATTTGTTTCTATTATACCAATTCTCTGATTGTTCCTCTCCTGGTTTTGGCTTACAAATTCTGAGGAAAAATACTGACCAAATACTGATGAAATACTGATAGTGGGTACGTAGCCTAAAATATAGTATGTCAGGGATGAATATCGCTATTTATCCATTGTATTGTGTAAATGGTCCACAAACAATGAATGATTCTATATATAACTTTGAAATCACACTCCCTGTTGAGCCTCACCATTAAAGTACCCCACATTTCTTTTACTTTTGCTGGTATTTTTTGGTTAAAAAGAGGGGGTACTTTAGGGGTCCTTTTACCTTAGTCTCTGACCTATTCTTTTACTTGGGGTCTGGGGGTTCATCAGGGTGGGAGATAGAGGGCGCCGTCTGTTACATCTGCCTAGGACAGCAAAATACTTTGTCCTGGCCCTGATAGTGATAGTTAATATTTTTTGACTGTAGACTTTCAGTTCCATCAATGACACCTTGGTCTTTTCTGATCTTAGTCTCCATAGCCAAACCACTTTGGCTAAGGAATATATATCAAAACTTCTTCCAGTTGATGTAATTGAATGAGATGAACAGTTGGTGTTTGGATGTGGAGGACATGATTCAAATGTTTAGCGGTGTTGGTGGACCTGTCAGCTGTGGTGGTATAAGCACTGACAGTTGCAGCCAAGGTGTTAGTGGCACTCTGAGTTGGGTCAAATCTGGAGATAAGCAGCAGGTACAAGGCAAGAAGCTATGGACATTTCCCACACTAAGACAACTCTCAGTTGAGTCAGTGATGATGATGATTATAATGCTTGTGTGGTGGACAAGACCTGCAAACCAGATCGAGGTGATTAGAAAGCAATGTCATAAAAGAAGGAGGTGGATGGCGTCGGCAACAAAGAGTGGAACTTGACAACTGGCCAAAATATCTTCTGAGGTAAGATCTACTTCTGCTAACTTGTGAGCAGACGAGGCCACAACTGCTGTTGGCAGGAGAGGCTCAAATACACCTGCAAGCTCAGGTGTGGAATTTCTTTTCCACGTAGCCAGAAGACGAATTTATTGCAGTGTTCAGGCTCTGCAGCAGCCTGCAGATAAGCCTTGGATGTCCTGGCACACATCAACTATGAACTATGGGTCTCCAACAGCACATCAAGTGGTAGCACCCGCTCACATGGGAAAACCAAACAGACTAGCAATATGAGCAAGACTTAAGCTGTCCTCCTCCTTCTTGCGATCGTCTTTCACGTAGTCAAGCCACAGCATCAAGTAGTGCCTGGTAGTTGTAATCCTCAACATCATCCATCCTCTTTCTGTACTCTTTCTTCTTTTCTTTCTTTGCATTATCAGTTAGCCATATGTGTGTCCTGTAAACATGCATTTAGATATCCGTTTGTGTGGAAATCGAATTCCCACATGTTGAACTCCCACATGTCCAAGATCAGTACAATTACTGCTGTACAATGTGGATTGCACTTTGTTTTGTGAATCGATAGCTTGAACAAGACTCAATATATAATACCTAACAGCCATCATTTTTTGAAGAAAGCCATCCCTGCTTTGCATTATCACATGGAAGACCATAAGCTGCTACTTGGATTTGTCTTTGTACTGCAGATTGTACTCTACTATTAACAGTAGCAATTATGGTGAAGGACTTTACATGTCTTTCATGACCCATTGAGTACATTTTTTAAACATCAGTGATGCACCACCACAAACGGGCCAGGTGTTGTCTTGTGACATCTTACCATAAGTTGACGCTTATTCTCCTCAATGGAAATCTCATTGAGCCAACAGGGACAGTGCAGAATGTTCTATCAAGTGCCCTACTAGATGGCAACTAAATTGGGCAACTTAGTAAGCTAGGCTTGTTTTAAATTAAGTACCCGTTAAAATATAACATTTATTAGATTATCTTAAAAAATAGTTAAAAAACAGAAAAATGTATATCAAACAGGTGATTCCAAAAATACAGAAACAACAAAAAGAAGCTTATGGAAGAAGGATGTAAATACTGTCTTACCCTACTGCTGTCCTTACAAGGTTATCCCTTCCTAGCTGCAGAGATTGGCACCCTAGCTTGGACGCAATGTGGTGCCGCCGCTCACCGTCGGCTGTCCCTAAGATACCCTGGTCATCCCTTAACCTAGGGAAACAACAGCAGACGAAAAAGTCCCCACTGCCTTCCCAGAGTACACAAATGATTTAGGCAAGGCAAAAACATACTAAGATCAACAACTGAAAAAACAGGGTGTCTTAAGGATAGTATCCAGCCAGTAAGATACCAGAATACCTAGGGGCTAATTTCCCGGCAGCAGAAACCCGCAGCAAATATAAACCTTAAAAAAGTAATTAGAGACCCCAAAGAACACAAAATATTAAAACCATAAACTCAACATAAGCAACATGGCACACCTGATTGTGTCAACCCTGATAAAGTGCATATAGTGCCACAACAATAGATATAAATGATAAAATTCAATATAAACGAGTCTTCTTTAGTCCAGACTTGGAGGACATATTTTCAGTCTGCCTCACCCTACTCTCTCCCTGAACCTATGTAAGCTACTAAACCAGAAACATGGTGGCTACCATGTGTTTGTGCAAAAAAAGCACATGCTTCCTGAATGGAGCACATTATGACTTAAGTCGTGCAACATTTTTTAAACAATAAACCCACTTGAACAAAGTGGTGTTCAAAGCAAGGAGAGTGTGTGGGCACTTTAACTGTTCTTACGTGGTGAAGAACAGCCTCTGGGATTTGCAGCAACATAGTGGTATGACTGAGCCCTGCCTGATTGCAATATTGCCACATGATGGAATTCAATGCTGCAAGTCTCAACTGGTGAGGTAGATTATCTAAACCACAGGTCAGGGTAGGCAGCACGAACCAAAAGAAAAAACACAGCATTTGGGACTTACCAGATTGCACATGAAACAGTGAGCACATTAGTTAGACAAACGGAGCAGATTACACCAGAAGACACATTTCAAAATGTGGCAAAATTTGGCACAAATGTATTTCAGTTCCCTCCTCCCCGGTGCAATTTCATGTACATCAGATATTTTTGCAAGACATGCTTTTTTTTAAAGGGAAACCGACAGGTGATACATGCTGCCAAAACCGTAGCCAGCATGTATCAGCCACTGGCTGTACAATCACAGCTTTGTATATTTGTCTCTGAAATCCTGCGGCGTTTCAGAGGCAAACATAGTTTTTATAGCTGCAGGGGACTGAATTGCACTGTACCTAGTCATAAAGGCTGGTCCCTGGCTGCTTCTCCCCTCCCGCTGACAGTGACTGACAACTCTCTTCCTATACATGCATATAGACAGAGGCTTGCCAGTGAATGTCAGCGAGTGGGGAGAAGCCATCAGGACCCACCTGTACGACTAGTACAGAGCACTAAAAGTATGCTTTTCTCTCAAATGCCACTGCATTTCAGAGACAAACATAAATGGCGGTGATAGTACAGCCAGTGGCTAATACATGTTGCCCGAGGATTGGGCAGCATGTGTCACCTGTCACATTCCCTTTAAGTTGCAAAACAGGGAAAGAAAAAAATTAAGACCATTTCTGATAAGGCACAAAATTCACAAACCACGTGTGGCATTTTGAAGAATTTGGTTAAAAAAACGATAACAGATACCACAAGACAAAAAATCAAAAGTGATTTTAAAAAAAGAAGCACAAATGAAGAATTGGGGCCATGCAGTGTGAGAATACTTTAAACTTCCCACTGAATTGATTAGCCTGTATAAACTATAAGATCTGGGCAATAGTAGAGAATATCTCTGTACAGATATGAACTAAGGAGCCTGTTTCGGATCATCCGCACACAGGACTATGCCATGTTCATGAGCCTTTATCCATAAGTAAATACCAACAGGATTATGACTAATGCTACACCAGCCAGTCACCCAGCTGTGATCCGCACAAGTCTTGTTATAACATACTATATGGAATAGATGATGCATAAGAGTTGGGAATTCGCTGAAAAAATGCAACAAAGAAATGAAAATCATTGCATATAATTTAACATATAAAGGGAATTCATCATGACTGACATTTTACACTCCAGTCTTAGTCAAAAGTCTGCTGTTGTAAGACGTGCCAAAATTATTAACAGGTGCAGAGTCAGAAATGTAATAAAGTCATGAGCTGTAGTAGATTTCTGCTCTAACTTGTAAAGCACCAAGACCTAGATTTATCAAGATGGGTGTTTTGTACACCGATTTTAATGAATAGAGCACCAGATTAAGGTATGCAAAATTCAATAAGAGGCATGTGCCTCTTAATCAATTTGCCACATCTTTCAGCTGCCATGTGCCACCAGAGCATTTTTACAGAGTATTTTTCTATCGTGATTTATGCCATTTTTGTGACACAAATTATGATGCATATGATGCACTCTTCATGGCCCCTCTAGGGTCATGACAGAGTTATGCCCATTTTTCATAAAAATTATCAGTGCCGATCAGGATTGATGTAAGAAGTCGAAAATGTTGAGTACTAGATAGGCACAATCTTTGAAATATAAGTGGGAGGTTTTAGTAAGGGAGAACCATTCCCAGCCAAGCTCCGCCCAAGTTTTAAAAAAGTTAGTTGATCTAACCATGACTGATGTAAAAATGACAAATTGTTGCACGTAAATTTAGTGACATTTCAAACAGTTTTACGCCAGAATTCTGTAAATAAAGGATGAATTGGGACTTGGGGCCCAAATGCTGTAAACTTTTTCTGCAACTATGTGCTGTGTAAAAATTTCCAACATTCTATGACATTTTATACATAACCACCAAAAATACAAAGTGGATGAGCAATATAAAAGGAACGAGCTATCAGTATCAGCAGAGCCATGTGCATAGAGTATGCACAATACTTCAACATATGGAATCTAGGTGGGTCTGTATTATGGCATAAGTATTCTGTGCATGCATCTCCGCTATCATGGACCTTTATATATCTTAATATTTTGCACAAATAAAGTGATAACTATTTTTTATTGGAAACCTTTCCCACTTTCTCTTTATGTACACTGGCCGAGAGTCACGGTATTGTGGGTCTGAGCCCAGAATATATGAGCAGCAGGATGGATTATTGCAGAGATATTTGTTTTAGTGAAGGATATATCTATAATGTGGCCTTCAAATTACAACAGAAGCATACACAGGGCTCCCCAGACTTCTGTGGGTCTCATAGTATGCGCCAAACAACTGGGATTTTGGACAGAGCCCTAATATGACAATATGCCCTTATTCACAGGTGCTATTATAGTACAGCAGATTGAACTATACAGGAACAATCTTGGAAATGTAAGTTTGGAAAAGGAGAACAACAGATATATATCACTAGTAAGATGAGGGCATATAGGAGTGCAGAGCTGGATGGCTTTGAAAGTGAAAACCATATTAATATCAAAAAAGTCGCTGCTTTAGTAGTCCTATAGATTATACTGACAGGCAGATTTTTTCTTGAGCCACTGAATGGTTTTCTATTCCTTATACCCACTGGTATTATTGTATGAAAAGACTATAAAATACAAGTGCTGTATGACATAATATGCCTGGAGCTAATTAATGTAGACTGAAATGAGCAATACCAGGACACCAAACATCCTCGCCTCCATAAAAATGGCTGAGCCTTCTGCACATGTGATAAATGACGGCATTTAGATGAGTGTAGTACATTCCATGTATGTTACAAGTCATACTTCTTTGTGTAATAATAAATGTAATATGTTCTGCTGTGGATCGTTACCCGTGCTGGGGAAATACAGTAGAGAGATGGCAGTCAAATAAAATATCTCACTGGCTTCTTTTGATGAAGGATGCTTAAATGTATAATAGTGCTTTGGGCCAAAATATTCTGTGTGCTGACATAAAATATTCCTCTACTTAGTTCTGAAGATATATTCATATTAAAAGAACAGTTGGCAATGGTTTTGTATGTTTTCTTCAGTCTGTTCACAGTGTACTATACTGAACTTCAAACTTGGAGTTGTAAAATAATAACAATAATGCCATATTTTTATTATAATATAATTCTATCAATAACAAAATACAAGTTTGTAAATTATTTCAGCCAGAGCATGTGTATATGTATAACTTACTTATCAACACATTGAGGACCACTCCTGAGACGTGCTGTCAGATAGTATTTTGGAGTCCATTGTCCAGGTACCTCAGTTTAGACTTCTGCCGTTTCATCACTAGTAATTTGTCATTTATAGTAGTCTATTTTCTTAATATATATTGGACATCTGAGATAGAAGTTCACATCTACAATATTTTGTTTTCCATGATACTGAAATTATATTCTATCAGTGGTGGCCTGTCAGCTCTAAAATGGCTACCATGGACAGGCTTAGTGTAAGCAGGTGACAAAATGCAACACACAGACGAACACACACGAGGCGGAAGTAACCAGTTAAATGATTTATTTCCGTTATAGTGGGAATTTATAGTAATGATCGCATTTTTCGGACTAATAAGAAGCACCGGACCATAAGACGCACCTAGGTTTTAGAGGAGGAAAATAGAAAAAAAATTCACTACAACCCATGGGAGTGGGTTGTAGTGAATAATCATGGTCTTTAACCCCTTACTTACCGGGGACATATTAGTACGCATATTTGCGATCCCCCCGTTCAGTGAGGGCTGCTGCGCTGAGCCCTCACTGAACGGAGCACATGTCAGCTGATTCTTACATCGCCCATCGCGATCCACCCACGGCTGTTAACATGTTAAATGCTGCTGTCAATCTCCGACAGCAGCATTTAACGCGTGCTTCCGGGTAGCGCGTTATAAGCCCCGCCCACCGGCGACCCCGTCATGTGATCGCGGGTCGCCGATGGGCGTGCATGACAACCCAGGGTCTGCAGCAGACGCCTGTGGTTGTCATGATCTTGTCACTATGAGCGCCACCTAGTGGTCGGCGCTCATAGCACAGGACCATTTCTGCTGCATGCAGGGGACCTGCTCGTCCCCTGTATGTAGCAGAGGCGATCGGATAGTTGCTGCTTCTAGTCTCCTATGGAGACTATAGAAGCATGCAAAAAGTAAAAAAAAAAAGTTTTTAAAAATATAAAAAAACTAAAAAAATATAAAAGTTTAAATCACCCCCCTTTCGCCCCATTCAAAATAAAATATATAAAAAAAAAAAACACATACACATATTTGGTATCGCCGCTTTCAGAATTGCCCGATCTATCAATATAAAAAAAGAATTAATTCGATCGGTAAACGGCGTAATGAGAAAAAAATTCTAAACGCCAGAATTACGTTTTTTGGTCGCCGCAAAATTGCAATAAAATGCAATAACGGGCGATCAAAACATAGGATCTACCCCAAATCTTATCAATAAAAATAAGCCCTCACCCAGCCCCAGATCCCGAAAAATGGAGACGCTACTGGTCTTAGAAAATGGCGCTATTTTTTTATTTTTTTTTTACCAAATTTTGGAATTTTTTTTCACCACTTAAATATAAAAGAACCTATACATGTTTGGTGTCTATGAACTCGTAATGACCTGTAGAATAAGAAGGGCTGGTCAGTTTTAGCATTCAGTGAACGTGGTAAAAAAATAAATAAAAAACAACTGTGGTATTGCACTTTTTTTGCAATTTTACCGCACTTGGAATTTTTTTCCCGTTTTCCCGTACAGGATATGGTAAAACTAGTAATGGCGTTGTAGCAGTTGAAAAGTACAGGATATGGTAAAACTAGTAATGGCGTAGTATCAGTTGAAAAGTACAACTCGTCCCGCAAAAAATAAGCCCTCACATGGCCATATTGACCAAAAAATAAAAACGCTATGGCTCTGGGAACAAGGGGAGCAAAAACGAAAATGCAAAAACGAAAAATGCTCCGGGGCTTAAGGGGTTAATAGCAGACACACATGACCACCGAGCGCAGCAGGAGCCACGCTGCGGGTAGAGTGCACGCGCTATTAAGGAAAATGAATATCCACTGCTCTCCACGCCCATGGGCGTGGGGAGAAGTGAATATTCATTTTCTTTAGTAGCAGGCACAGTATAGGCTGCAGCAGGCGGCTGCTGCCTCCTGTGCCCCGCTCATCCTCCGCTGCCACTCCCCTCTCACGACCCACAGCCACAGTATACATATATATTCGGACTATAAGACACACCCCCCACTTTCCTCCAAAATTTTGGAGGAAAAAAGTGCGTCTTATAGTCCAAAAAATATGGTATATCAACAGTGAATGATGCGCAAGCAGGGTGGTTCTAACATAAAATATACAATATCAAATATACAATGAGTCCTCTTGTTCACTTCAGCTACTATAAGTCTCTCACAGTATGTGTCTTTAACTACTGGCAAGGGTGATAGTCCTGATGGATATAGGCTACAGTACTATCTCTTCTTCTAACACAGGACCTAGTGGAGGTCTCAGTTCTTTTCCCTCTAGGCCGCAAGTCCTCCTGACAAAGTCTAACAAGGTTCACTAGGCACCCCTCACTTCAACCGGCCCCCGTCCTGTCTACTGGACTGCCCAAACTTACCCCTGTACCATACCTCATTACTGGAAGCAACCCAACTTACTCATGCCTCCCATTCACCACTGCAGGCGCCCACCCCCGAGCGAAGTATCCTCCTGATTATTCAGTACTTCACCGACGGCGAAAGTCTCTTGTACCTAGTGAGATGAGAGCTGGGGCCCTGCTCTTGACTGGTGTAGTCTGGACTACAGAGCTTGACCAGCGCAGGTCCAGTTTTTGGACTTTGACTGGCATAGTCTAGGCTCTGGGACTCTACTGGCACCACCTGGGTTCTGTCTCCAGGTGCACCACAACCCACTGCCTCGGGCTTTCCGCCACGGCCTATCACCTTGGCCTCAGTGTCTCGCCCAACACACATCTCACCTGTTCCTTCACTTCACGCTAAAATTGCTCCTGTTTTGGAGTTGGTCTTTTTTATCGAGGAACTGCATCATCAAGATCAACTGTCCCGGTGTTCCATCTAAACTCTTCCTTCTGGGAACTCTCCCGCTTCCGATTGATTACACAGGATACCGTTTGGACAGTAGATGGCAGTCTTCTTACACAAAGGCTGCACAGCACTGAGGGTCCCTGTTTCTTATAGCACACCTTCTTACATTAGCGCAAGCTAGTCCGCTTACCAGACCCCAGGAGTTGCCCTGGCCTTCACCCTTTAATCCCTGTACAGGGATCTGGACTTAAACAGAGGCCTCTGGATTGTGGCCATGGAATAACCTGCTGTTCAACGGTGCAGGCTGGCAGGAGTGGTCAGGTAGCCATGTCAGAACCAAGAGGGCAGTAAAAGTACAAAATCAGAATACATAAAAACAAAGAACAATAATGCTACAAAAAGCTAAACAAACATGACTAAACCAGAGGAGCACAAGGCTATATCTGGCATATTCCAGCAGTAAGCAGTAAGTAGAGTTTTGTTCTCTCCATTTGGCTGAAGCTGAGAGCCGATATCTCCAGCTGGACAGCACATACACCATTACTGTCAGACTAGACGGCACTACAGGTCCGAGCCACCCTAATTTAAATGGCTGGACAAAGCCTGTGCCGCCCAGAACTTCTAGTTCCAACGTCTCCTCTAACACCAGTGCTGCCTGAAGAATGAATACGACGGCCCCTGGGGACAGAAGACGACAAAAGACAAAAACAGGTCCTGATGGAGAATTGACAGATATATAAAGATTGCATCAACTAGGGGCAGATTTCAGCTATAGCACACGCTTTTCCCATGAGATTATCTATGGTCCAAGTACTCATCTGGCCACCAAAAATTTGGTGCCTCAAATTAGCCTGAATGGTAATTCTAGGGAAAAAGGTAGTGGTGGGGGAACCAGACTTCATGGCACTTTACAAGTACAGTTGCTATGTGTAACAACAACTAGTCAATTACATGTACTGGAAGCATGGCATATAGTGATATCCGAGCTGGATACAAATTACAGGTATCATAGTCAAGTCAGTCAATACAGGCTCTGGGAATAGTGATGTAGCAGGCCGGGTATATGCCATGGTAATCATTAGGCTTGGGGTTTTGCAACAGTGATGTAGCATAGCTGAGTACCTTTCACATGCGCAGTAGTCAGGAAAGTATTCAGTTTGACAGTGGTGATGTCAAGTAACTGGTTACATGGCACAGGAGTAGAAATCAAAAGAGCATTCTGGCAATCCAGGACTCAGCAGTGTTCTAGCAGGGTACACAGTACAGTTATAGTAGTCAGGAAAGTAGAATGTAAATCCACAGTTTAGTACATCTCATATAGCAGGGATGAGTTTGCACAAACAGCAGTAAATGCAAGAATATTCTGGAACAAAATGGGTAATAATTGCATAGCTCTAGTTCAAAGTCAGAGTCAGGAAAAAAGTACAACCAGGTAAGGAAGCAAACTGAAGGTGGCCGTATATATTAGATAACTGTTGGCCAAACCCACCAATTTCAGCAGGTCTGGCTTATTATCTAATGTGTATGGTGTATATGGTGTAGTCCTGGCTTTTCACAGTTACAGATGTTGAGGGCAAGAAGGGTCAGATATGTGGAATTTCAACATGACATATCTTTATGTGCTATAGGGAGATGTCACCACTATAGGTGTCTGGCAAGCATTTTTTCCTTCCTTTTTATTGATAACACATGTACAATCAAATCATAGATAATAACAACCACAGCAAAATGCTCTGTTGTAGTTATAGGGGGTTTGCATTAAATTCTAACAATGAATTTAAGGCTTCAGTAATCGAGGCAGCTGATATATTCTGAGAAAGTCCAAGGAAATGAAAAACATCAGATGTCAACAAAGAGGTTGTCATGCATCTGGGCTCAAACCCTTTAGCCTGGGCTTTGTTGTCGGCTTCTCTGTCCGCCGAGCCACAACAGGTACACCTTTTCTCCGGGTGTTTAGTTTCTGTTATCATTGCTTCAGTCTTTTTATGGAAACAGGTGTTTTAATTTATTCATTTGTCTGTCCTATCACTTTTCAGGTGCCGCTTTATATACTTTCCCCCTGCTGCTATTTCCTGCTGGTGATAGTCTTATTTGCATGTCTAGCCATATTGCTGCAGTTTAAGGAAGTCAGTGAAAGACCAGCTAGGATTTATCTCTCTGCTATTTATGTTCTTTACCCTGCACTTATCCTCTGTTTCTTTTTAGGAAGTAGGCGGCATATACTCTAACAGTATGGACTTAATCCTTTATTTTGTATTTTGTGGTTTGTTTTACTCACTCTGTGATCTCTTTCTATTTCAGCACACTTTCTCTTCTGTAGGTAATTTGCACTCTGCTCTGCCCTCCAGATCTTTAGGAGGAATGTGAAGTGCTCAATGGCCTTTTAGGCAGCATAAGTCAGAGTTGCCATCGTCTAGTCTGTGGTTTGCTCTATCTCAGCTCATGCAGACTAGGATCTCTAGTCTGTACAGGAACTGGCAGGGTTAGTTGCAGTTTTTAGTGTGTTACTTATTTTTCCCTAGAGAGTTGCTACACTATCATAACAGAGGTCATGTAAAGCCCATGACAGTGCTTGGAAATGAAGCTTTAGGCCATAAATCAGATTTATTCTTTTCCAAATTAAATTGTCTAAAACTGTATTGTACAAGATATGTGAAATCATACAGAGAAAATTCATAATATTTTATAATTTTAGTGTAAATCAGAATTATATACACAATATGAACTAAATTATCGTGAGGTGATAGGACTTTTTGAAATTCAAATTTGACAGTTTCGGCAAATTTTTTCCCAAAATACAATTTACTGCAAATTAATTTGAGGCAAATCTCAAGTAGTCCAATTGACTTGGAATGGAGTGTAGCATATTTTGCCCTACTTCAATTTCTTTCAGCCATGGGGGTGGGTGAGGACATGAGAGAGAGAGTGAGACCAAACTTTTATACTGGAAAAAGTATGAGAAATGTATGTAATTGAAATACATAATGTAAATCAATTACACTGAAACTGCTGCCACCACCTGCCTTATCTCTCGCTCCCTTTTGATACAAATAATTGTTCATCAACACTAGTGTCTTTTTCTATCCCTATGTAGAAATATCTATGCACTCTGACCTCGATAACTATGCTGAAAAAGCATAATGTGTCTCTGCCTGGTCAGCCTCCTTTCTATACTATGTAGAAATTCAAAGACGATCGGCACTCCACTGGTGGTGGTGGTGCACGTAAAGTGATAGACAATGTAAAATCAAGAAGGTCCCTGCATTCACATAAGTTTTTTCTTGCTTCTTTTTGACAATATTGGACACGTTTCCGCCCATCCAAAGCTTTCATCAGCAGCCTTATGAAGCTATGGATGGGCTAAAATGTGTCCAGAGTTGTTAAATTGCTGGGACCTTTTTGATTGTACCCTTTTTTATACTCTCTGTGATAGTCTAATGCAGCAAATCATGAGGGGCTATGTGATATGATAGCTTCAGGGCATTATGGGGAAGCCAACCTGGCTGTGCCTGTCATCATTAGCCTACTCTGTAACTCTTCAGCAATTTGTGAAATGGTGCCAGGCATTTTTTTTTTCCACATAAATTGAATCTCAAACTGTTTGAAATCACAGGAACTTGCGAATTTCAGTGACACTGAAAGGAAAGGTTCACATACTTGTGCCACTCGCAGACATGTGATATTAGATAATTTTCCTCATTTAAAAAAATGACAAAGTCGAAAGTGTTTTACTTGTTTATTTGATAGTTCATGTGGAATTGAAAGATGTTACGTGTCTCATAAATAAAGTAGATAGTGCAGAACCACTAGAAAATGTTTAAACCTGGGGAGCAGTCATACTGGAACAGAAAATGTCTTTGGAAAACAGTACCCACAAGGTTCAAAGTATATGATTGTCCATGTCTTGGTATGCTGAAGCATTAAGTTTTCCCTTGACTTGATCTAAGGGGCCTTGGCCAACCCCAGGGAAACAACTCAGCTTTATTCCTCCTCTGAAAATTTTTCCAGTGGGCACATGGCAGTCAGGCAGGTAATATTCTCCTGGCATTCATCAAACCCAGACTTGTCCATCAGATTGTCATTATAGAGAAGCGTGATTAGTCACTCCATAGAATACATTTCAAGAGTCCAGTGGCTGCGTGCTTTACATCATTCGATCTGACGCTTGGCATCATTCTTGGTGAAGTAAAGCTTGCATGCAGCTTCTCGGCCATGAAAACCCATGCCATAAAGCTCCTGACACAGTTTTTATGCTCAAGTTAATGCCAGTGGTTTGGAACTCTGCAGTTATTTAGTTAGCAGAGCATTGTCACCATATGCACTCTGAGCCTCAACAATCGGCGACCCCACTCTATAACTTTACATGGTTAGCCATTTCATCGCTGAGCTACTTTGGTTCCTAAATGCTTCCACTTTTCAATAATGCAAATCACAGTAGATCGTGGAATATTTAGGAGGGATGACATTTCATGAACTGACTTGTTACAATGGTGGCATCTGATTACAGTACAAATGG
Source organism: Phyllobates terribilis (assembly GCF_046119375.1). Classification (NCBI taxonomy): domain Eukaryota; kingdom Metazoa; phylum Chordata; class Amphibia; order Anura; family Dendrobatidae; genus Phyllobates; species Phyllobates terribilis. Next base: position 211,099,455 of record NW_027362771.1, read on the forward strand.
TCAATGATATCTTTAGAATGACTCATTCTTTCACAAACTATTGAAAAGGCAGACACGGCTAAGTGCTGGAATTTATACACCTGTGGTAATAGAACTGAATAAAAAAACTGAATTCAATAACGTAGAGGTGTGTCCCAATTCTTTTTTCTATATTGCGTATATTATTTATTAATGCCATTTATGTCATTTTTTGGAAAGCTATGCTAATGTAGACATTTGCATCATGGCTTCTGCTTAAGATAAGACATGCATTGGTAATGGTAATTGGAGAATATCTTGGTAAAATTATTCCACAACACTTGATTGCATTAACATTTGAAGGCATTTTTGATGCATCTGAACTGATGGAATATGATTAAAAAAATAGTCTAATTATAATTCAGATAATATATGCTTTCCTATATCTGTAATTTAAAAATGTTTGTTAAAAATAAGAAAAGTGCCAAAGTGAGCAAAAAAAAATTATGATTGAAATTGCCAGTAACAGTTCTTTTAAATAATTCTCTTGTCATTATTTTTTTGTAGTTCAGGCAGCTGTAAGGCATGAAATGAATACACAGAAAAGTATCTGACACATGAAAAAGATACATTTTTCAGCCTGAATTTATGTGTCAGGATGTCTCTAGTTTCAGAAACTTTACTAGTATGGACTTAATTTTATATGGCATGAACATTCAACAACAATAATCCATAGTTAGCAAACTGTATTCATTGTGACAAGTGAATGAGATTTTACTACTACTTGTTGGTCTAAAAGTCCTAATCTGGTCAGATTTCTTCCTGAATTTACACACTGATGTACATGTCCTATAGGTCCTTATTCATTGGAATGGGACAAGGTATTTTGGTGCCCTAGGCAGATAAGGCAAATGGCGCTCCCTTCCATTTCCAACAACCAAAGCATGTAAACCAACTGTAAAGTGAGCTTACACTATAATTATACTGTACATTTATTTACACAGAAACTCTAAAAATTGGGCAGGCAGTCTCATTACTCGGCAGATCCGACATGTTCACTCTCCCCGTGCAAACGATTACAGAGCAGCTGAAAAGGAGCTGCAAAAAACTGTGAAAGAGAGGACTGATAACAGCTTCTGACGCGCCCCTGGGCCTGTGTCGCGCAGCGTTGCGCACGCGGGAGCTTACCCGGAGCCGGATCTGTTGAGGGTTGTAGTCTCGTGGCGGTGATCCGGTCCGTGCCCAGGGAGTCAGACTAAGTGGAGCTGTATCAGCGGTAGATGTTGGACGACTACGCCACCCATTGAGTACAGCTAAGGAGCTGCTGCTGCAGGGCAGACCGCTGAGGCCGGTGGTAGGATTGTGCAGCGTGATAGTATAACCCCCAACGGGAGGGGTATGGCCTCAGGGCAGCCGACGTGGATGATGGGGGTAGCAGGAACCACTCGGAGACGGTACGGTGTAGTTCAGGGTCTTTACTGGTGACAAAGATAGACCCTCCCGGAGTACTGGCTAGCGATTGGGGCCTGGTCAGTCCTTGAGCAGATGGGATCTCCCCTGGCCAGGCGGAGTTGTAGGCCTCCCAAACTAACGATACTCTTCTGGCTACCTTGCTAGAGGCGGGTATAAGTAGCCCACGTCCCTGAGTGTACCGTGTGGTGCTCACCCGTATGGCCGGTGACTCGGGGCCTTCTAGTAGCTTTCGCTCCACGACGGCGGTGCTGGTCCCACGCGTGTGACCGTGCCTTCGGGTTTCTGGGCCAGAGGACCTGCAATCCCCTGCCGGTCGGTTTCTGCTGCTGGATAGGAGTTAGTCCCCACAGCCTCGGACTCCGGGTCCGGTGATAACTTCTCAGTCAGGGCGAGCTCTGCAGCTGCCAGCCCCTGACTCCTTGTAGCACTGCTCCCACAGAGCTCCTGTTGTTTCTTTCTATGCTGCTTCTCTTCTCTACTTCTTCTCTACTCACTAACCCTGCCTCAGCCCTAGGTTTATATAGGGGAAGTTCTTCCCCTCCCAGGACTGGGCAGGAGGTGTGGCATGCATAGGATCTCTGACCAAGAGACCTCCCACCTGCTCTCAGACGTAATATCTCTATCACTGTGGCAACCAGACCCCTGGGGTGTCACATTCCCCCCTAGTGAAATTTAGTACTCCGGGACTAAACATATTTTTAGAAAAACATAACAAGGTATAAACAATAATAATACAATAAGAAAAACACATAAAGATGGTTACGGCGTGTCCGCAACCGGGTGCAGTTTTGAAGAAAACAAAGGTGTCCATTTCACCAAAACAGGGAGACGTAACCAGGTAGGGGTCTGTCCTGCCCCGAGTCCTTATCAGTCTTTTAGTCCATCCTGGGTTACGCTCCAACTAATTGTACAAGGATTCCCGGTAAATCCACCAAGGACTCCTAAAAATAACTAGAAACACATAATTATTTACAAGCAACAAGAAAAACAGGTAACCACAAATAAAACAATTTATACATTTCAAATCCTCCAACGTGCGGGTAACTGGCCTCTAGTGGCCCTAGTGGACCTACGGAGCTGACTGTCTAGCCCTGAACTACAGGGTGTAGGAGCTGTCAAGGGTAAACTGGGCAGCTGTCTACCGGCTCTTTGGCTCACTAGGGGTACGGCAGGCTCACTATAAGCAGAGGGTTGATCCTCCTGTTCTGCTTGTGTGGAGTCTTCTGCCTCCTGGACCGGCTGCTCTTCCAGCTCTACCTGTTGCTCCGTAGGTGCTTGAGATGCTGGTTGGAGGAAGGTGAGTACGGGTACCACAACTGCGCCATTGACTTGAGTCCAAGACCGAGGGAAGTCTCCGAGCACAGTACTAACCATGTCTTCCCTTTCCTCTATGGGTCGAGGGTCTTCTTGTTACTCTTCAGGGTTCCGTAGCTGTTCGGGACACTTCTTCAGGTGATCCCGGGATACAATGGTTGTGGTTTCCCCTCCGTCTTTACTGATGGTACAGACCTTTGGGTTGTCGTGGCTTGAGGGCAGTACGATGTACGGGTCCTTCTCCCACTGGTCGTCCAACTTGTGGAGCCGCCTTTTCCTCTTCAAGACCTGCTCTCCGGGTACCAGGGGAACAGCGGGAGCATACTGGTTGTAAGTTTTCTCTTGTCTTTCCCTAGCTTGACAGAGACTTCGCTCCACGCTCTCCTGTACTTTCCGGTACTGCTGCTGCCTCTCTGTGTCCCAGTCTGCTTCTGGTGAAGTGTCCTCGGGTGTCAGGACTCCCATCTCCAGGTCAACAGGTAGCTTACCAGGCCTTGCCCTCATCAGGTAAGCCGGGGTACAGTTGGTGGAACCTACCGGGATGTGGTTGTATAGGTCCACCAGATCGGGCAGCTTCTCAGGCTACAGACTGCGTTCTTCCAGGGGCAACGTTTTCAGAAGATCCATTACCACCTGGTTCATTTTCTCACAAAGTCCATTAGTTTGCGAATGATAGGGTGTCGTCCTTATCTTCCGGCAGCCATACAGATTGCAGAATTCCTGGAAGACCTCCGCTTCAAAGGCAGGTCCCTGGTCCGTCAGCACTTGGTCCGGGTACCCGTGTGGACGGCAGAAGTGCTGCTGGAAGGCTCTAGCTGCTGTTCGAGCTGTTAAGTCCTTGACGGGGACGACAACCAAGAACCGGGAGTAGTGATCCACGATGGTTAGTGCGTAAACGTAGCCACTTCTGCTTGGGGTCAGTTTTACATGATCCAAGGCTACCAGTTCCAACGGCTGCCGTGTGACGATGGACTGCAGGGGAGTCTTCTGGCTGGCACGGTCCTTCCTTCTTAGGTTGCACGGGCCACAGTCTCTGCACCACCTCTCGATGGTTCCCCTCATGCCTACCCAGTGGAACCGCCCGCGCAGCAGGAACTCCAGCTTCTTCCATCCGAAGTGTCCAGCCCCGTCGTGGTATGCCTCCATCACCATGGCTGCGTCTCTCCGTGGCACCACTACTTGCCAGATTAGTTCATGCGTCCGGGAGTTAACCATTCTGCGGCACAACTTCCCCTTGTAAAGGAACAGTCGACTCTTCTCAGCCCACAGTTGCTTGGCTTCCTCCGGAGCGTCTGGGTCAAGGCGAGCCTCTGGCCGAGTCAGCATCTCCTTCACCAGTCGGACGGCAGGGTCACTGTCTTGCGTTTCCTCCCAGTTGTAGTGAGGCAAGGGGTTAAACGTAGCGGCTTGCTTACTCCTTGCCCGATGGGAATACTGGATAGTCCCATGACGGTGGAACGCGGGGAGTTCAACTTCTTCCAGTCCCTCTGGATCTTCTCCTACGTCCGGTAGGTTTGGCATCCTGGACAGGGCGTCCGCGTTGGTATTGGAGCGTCCTGCCCGGTATTTGATTGTGAATTCGTAGTTGGACAGACGGGCCATCCATCTCTGCTCTAGGGCACCGAGTCTTGCCGTGTCCAGGTGTGTCAACAGGTTGTTATCCGTGTACACGGTGAACCGGGAAGAAGCGAGGTAGTGCTTAAAGCGTTCGGTGACTGCCCACACCACTGCCAGGAACTCTAGCTTAAATGAGCTGTAATTCTCAGGGTTTCTCTCGGTGGGTCGCAGTTTTCGGCTGGCATAAGCGATTACTCATTCTTTCCCCTGCTGGATCTGGGACAGCACGGCTCCTAGCCCGATGTTACTTGCATCGGTGTAGAGGATAAAGGGCTGGCTGTAATCAGGGTACGCCAGGATTTCATCCCCCGTGAGGGCCATCTTCAGCTGGCGGAAGGACTCTTCTTCTAACTTCTCCCATCTGAAGGGTGGCTTCTGGTTCTTGGCCTTCCGGGACTGGCCTATCAGGAGGTCCTGCATAGGAGCTGCCTTTTTGGTGAAACCGGGGATGAATCTGCGGTAATAGCCTACCAACCCGAGGAACTGCCGCACTTCCTTTACACTGGAGGGACTTGGCCATTCCTTAATTGCGGTGATCTTATCAGGGTCGGGAGCCACTCCATCAGCGCTCACCACGTGTCCCAGGTACTGCACCTTTGGTTTCAGGAGGTGACACTTGGAGGGTTTCACCTTTAGGCCGTAGCTTGCCAGAGCTTCGAACACTTCCGTCAGGTGTTTCAGGTGGTCCTCATACGTCTTGGAATATACGATGACATCGTCCAGGTACAACAAGACCGTCTCGAAGTTTCTGTGGCCCAGACAGCACTCCATTAATCGTTGGAAGGTTCCTGGTGCGTTGCAGAGTCCGAATGGCATGCAGGTAAACTCGCTAAGTCCCATCGGGGTGGTGAATGCGGTCTTCTCCCGGTCCGCCTCTGCTACAGGAACCTGCCAGTACCCACTAGTGAGATCCAAGGTAGAGAAGAAGTTAGCAGATCTTAAAGCAGCCAAAGACTCCTCTATCCTTGGTAAGGGGTACGCATCCTTGTGTGTGATACGGTTGATTTTCCGGTAATCTACACACATCCTCATGGTGTTGTCTTTCTTTTTGACTAAGACTAGTGGAGCTGCCCAGGGGCTACAGCTATCCCTGATCACCGCAGCCTCCTTCATGTCTCTAAGCATCCCCTTGGCGTGTTGGTAGTGTGCAGGGGGTACGGGTCGATACCTCTCTTTCATGGGAGGATGGTCTCCCGTGGGGATGTGGTGTTCTACCCCCTTGACTCGCCCGAAGTCTAACGGGTGTTTACTAAACACTCTCTCGTACTCTTGAACCACCCGATAGACTCCCTGTTTCTGGTGTGAGGGAGTGGAGTCAGTACCCAAATGTAGTTGCTGACACCAGTCCTCCATTGTTTTCTTAGAGCCGTTACCTTCCTCCGGGGAAGATGGAGGCAAGGGTTCTACGGACTGTATGGAATCTTGATTGATGGTATACAATTTGGCTAGCGTGGCATACCGGGGCAGGTACACTTCCCTCTTCCCGATATTTATTATGCGAACGGGCACCCTCCCATGGCGTACATTGACCACCCCCCGTGCTGTCAAAATGGTGGGCCTACTGTCTGAGTAAACTGGTTCTACCATTGCCTGGTAATCTCTACCTCTCAGACCAATAGCTGCCCGGCACCAAATCATCATTTCACTTTTCGGGGGCATGGCAATAGGGAAAGGGTCACACATTCGCACGCTACCAATCTCACCACCGGAGAGTTCTAGCTGTTGCCGTCGCATCAGTGCCCGGATCTCTTTCTGGAGCACTCGCTGCTGGCCGGAGCTGGCGTTCTTGGCAACCTGCTGTAAAAGGAAAATCACCTCTGCAAGACAATTTTCAATTACATTAGTTCCTAGAGTTATCTTTGGGTGACTCTCGTGTTTGTCAATGTCTACAATGATCAGTCCCTGTGCTGCCAATTCGACTCTACCGATTTTAATGGTCACCTCTTTAAATCCAATCTGTGGCACGGGCTGACCATTGCTGGCGATGATACTCAAGTCGTCGTCAGGGTAGCGGGTGATATCCGAGTCATTCCAGTACTGCTTGAAGAGCACGTACGGGATGGTGGTGACCTGTGACCCGGTGTCCAGTAGGGCACTCATAGGAATGCCATCCAGTACCACGGGTAAGACTGGACGTCCTCCCACATATTTGTCGCGCCAGTTCGATGGGCCTGGTGATCTTTTTCCTGGGGGTTGGCCCTCTACCCCAGGTTGTGCCAGTTTAAAAGACAGTACCTTGCCATATGTCCGGGTTGATTGCAGCGGCGGCAGATGGGTCGTCCGTCCTCGTTGTATCGGTCGCTGGGTCTTCCTCTGGCCGGTGGGGTCCTCCTTGGTCGACGCCACGGGATGTCCTCCGGTCCGGATGCCAGCTGGATCTTCCCTGGAGTGGAAACCTGTAAAGACTGCACAGTTCGGGTTAGCGCAGCAACGCTTTTAGCTAGCTCTTGGACCTGATGGTGCAGGTCTGGAGCCGGGTCATTGTTCAAAGCCTGCGCATCAGCTCCCACAGGCCCTGCCGACAAGGGCGCCGCCTCCTGGTGGTAAGTGGTAGTGGGGCGTCTGTGGGTCACAACGCCACCTGGTGCCGGTTCTCGAAGCACCCGGATGGCTCTGTCCTTGAACTGTGCAAATCCCAGATGAGGGTCCTGTAAGGCCACTGCCCGCAACTGGGTTCGGTGGGCATTGCAATATAAACCCTCTATAAATTGTTCAGTCAACAGCCTGTCCTCGTCTCCCACGCCGTCAGGGTCGGTCTGCTTAATGGCTCTCAGGGCCTCTTGTAGGTTCAGGGCATAGTCCCTTATACTCTCATGTGCCCGCTGTTTGCACCCGTAGAATCTAAGCTTGATCTCGGCTGAGGTGCGGGTATCAAAGGTGTCCCTCAGCCGGGTTAGTATCCCTGCGACAGTCCTCCCCCCAGGTGGCCAGGACTTTACCTCCCTTTGGGCTGCCCCGGTTAATTGGGCCACCAGGATGCTCACTTTTTGCTCCTCTGTGAGGGGGTACACCTGGAAGAGGCTATCCAACTTTCCTCTAAAGTCATGCAGGGTATGTGACTCCACTGAGTACTGGGGTAGCCAGGCTGCCCCCGGGATATAGGGCATGGTGAAAGGCATGACCGCAACAGCGGTGGCGCTGGCGGGGGTTGAAGCGGTGAAGCTCTCCTCCGTATCCGACATCCTTCTCCCCCCTAGTGGACCGTGGCCTACCTTGCGATGATCCTCTTCCGTAGGCCGCGGCTCCGCAGTGGATCGTCAGGGTTGAGGACCTTCCGTCGCGCTCCTGTGACGTCGGCGTCTGCTGGGCTCCTTCCAGGACCTTACGCAACGTCCGAACGTGAGGCGGGGCTTCAGTTCTCGCGCGCTTTCGGAGTCCACGCCCCTCTTCTTCCCGCGCGGCGTCCTCAAGATGGCGTCCAATGGCGGGAAAACTCCACGTGTGGCGGGAAGAAGGCTGAAGATGGCGGGAAAACTCCACCGATGGCGGGAAGGAAGCGGAAGATGGCGCCGGATGGCGGGAATCTTCACCACAGGTAAGTTTGAACATTCTTTTTCAGGCACGCAGTACCCGGTGGTTGCGGGCACGAGATCCTGCCGACTACGCCAAAAGTTGACGCGCCCCTGGGCCTGTGTCGCGCAGCGTTGCGCACGCGGGAGCTTACCCGGAGCCGGATCTGTTGAGGGTTGTAGTCTCGTGGCGGTGATCCGGTCCGTGCCCAGGGAGTCAGACTAAGTGGCGCTGTATCAGCGGTAGATGTTGGACGACTACGCCACCCGTTGAGTACAGCTAAGGAGCTGCTGCTGCAGGGCAGACCGCTGAGGCCGGTGGTAGGATTGTGCAGCGTGATAGTATAACCCCCAACGGGAGGGGTATGGCCTCAGGGCAGCCGACGTGGATGATGGGGGTAGCAGGAACCACTCGGAGACGGTACGGTGTAGTTCAGGGTCTTTACTGGTGACAAAGATAGACCCTCCCGGAGTACTGGCTAGCGATTGGGGCCTGGTCAGTCCTTGAGCAGATGGGATCTCCCCTGGCCAGGCGGAGTTGTAGGCCTCCCAAACTAACGATACTCTTCTGGCTACCTTGCTAGAGGCGGGTATAAGTAGCCCACGTCCCTGAGTGTACCGTGTGGTGCTCACCCGTATGGCCGGTGAATCGGGGCCTTCTAGTAGCTTTCGCTCCACGACGGCGGTGCTGGTCCCACGCGTGTGACCGTGCCTTCGAGTTTCTGGGCCAGAGGACCTGCAATCCCCTGCCGGTCGGTTTCTGCTGCTGGATAGGAGTTAGTCCCCACAGCCTCGGACTCCGGGTCCGGTGATAACTTCTCAGTCAGGGTGAGCTCTGCAGCTGCCAGCCCCTGACTCCTTGTAGCACTGCTCCCACAGAGCTCCTGTTGTTTCTTCCTATGCTGCTTCTCTTCTCTACTTCTTCTCTACTCACTAACCCTGCCTCAGCCCTAGGTTTATATAGGGGAAGTTCTTCCCCTCCCAGGACTGGGCAGGAAGTGTGGCATGCATAGGATCCCTGACCAAGAGACCTCCCACCTGCTCTCAGACGTAATATCTCTATCACTGTGGCAACCAGACCCCTGGGGTGTCACACTTCCTGGTCCTGAAGTGATGTCCATGAAGTGAGCACTTCTCCCCTGCCCTCTACTCCTTGACCCAAAGATGCTGAGGACAGTTCCCACACTTCTAAGAAGAGTGAGAAGAGGGCATTAGAGAATGCAGCCAGCACAATGAAAGCCCCACTGAGCATCCTTCACATCCCTGTCCCTTGTGTGGCAGCTGTGAATATAAATACTCACCATTGTGGTGCCATGCAGGAGACACATTAGCAGCTAGTGAGCGCTCTCATCAGTCTGATAGGGAAGCAACTATTGGCCAGCGTTCCTCTCTTCCTGCATGACACACACCCTTTATCAATGCCTGCGGCTACACTTTGTACAATGTCCCAGTGAATTACATGCTGTAAACAGTACAGTGGTAACAGTGCGTGGACAGAACAGTTCCGACCAGTGGGTGGCAAAAGTTAAAAGTCTGTTGGGGAAAATTATGCCCTTCCCTTATGATATGAGGTGCAGTCTACCCTGACTATACCTTATCCCAACCCTGCCTATACAGTTTAGATTTTACCAGGATCGGCGCAAGAGTTTATGTTGAGGAGACAAACGGTGGCCTAACTAGAGTCCGATGGACCCTGTTGTAATATTTGGACCTGACTTCCCCCCTCATGTTAGTCAGATGTATGGGCCCTTGTAGCGTTCTAAATCCTATAAGGACATACAAGTTGCACCTCCTCCCCCATTCTGTAGTAATGTCCCCCACCTTGGGGTCCTTCCTGGTATATATGCCTCCCTTCCTGGGCCCATCGTAGTATATATGTTCCCTGTCCTCGTATATATGTCCCTCATGATGGCCCCACCCTGGTGTGTATGTATATATATATATATATATATATATATATATATATATATATATATATATATATATATATATATATATATATATATATATATATATATATATATATATATATATGTACATATACAGTACAGACCAAAAGTTTGGACACCTTCTCATTTAAAGATTTTTCTGTATTTTCATGACTTTGAAAATTGTACATTCACACTGAAGGCATCAAAACTATGAATTAACACATGTGGAATTATATACTTAACAAAAAAGTGTGAAACAACTGAAAATATGTCTTATATTCTAGGTTCTTCAAAGTAGCCTCCTTTTGCTTTGATGACTGCCTTGCACACTCTTGGCATTCTCTTGATGAGCTTCAAGAGGTAGTTACCGGAAATGGTTTTCACTTCACAGGTGTGCCCTGTCAGGTTTAATAAGTGGGATTCCTTGCCTTATAAATGGGGATGGGACCATCAGTTGTGTTGTGCAGAAGTCTGGTGGATACACAGCTGATAGTCCTACTGAATAGACTGTTAGAATTTGAATTATGGCAAGAAAAAAACAGCTAAGTAAAGAAAAATGAGTGGCCATCATTACTTAAAGAAATGAAGGTCAGTCAGTCCGAAAAATTGGGCAAGCTATTAAAGTGTCCCCAAGTACAGTTGCAAAAACCATAAAGCGCTACAAAGAAACTGGCTCACATGAGGACCACACCAGGAAAGGAAGACCAAGAGTCACCTCTGCTTCTGAGGATAAGTTTATCCGAGTCACCAGCCTCAGAAATCGCAGGTTAACAGCAGCTCAGATTAGAGACCAGGTCAATGCCACACAGAGTTCTAGCAACAGACACATCTCTACAACAACTGTTAAGAGGAGACTTTGTGCAGCAGGCCTTCATGGTAAAATAGCTGCCAGGAAACCACTGCTAAGGACAGGCAACAAGCAGAAGAGACTTGTTTGGGCTAAAGAACACAAGGAATGGACATTAGAACAGTGGAAATCTGTGCTTTGGTCTAATGAGTCCAAATTTGAGATCTTTGGTTCTAACCAACGTGTCTTTGTTCGACGCAGAAAAGGTGAACGGATGGATTCTACATGCCTGTTTCCCACCATGAAGCATGGAGGAGGAAGTGTGATGGTGTGGGGGTGCTTTGCTGGTGACACTGTTGGGGATTTATTCAAAATTGAAGGCATACTGAACCAGCATGGCTACCACAGCATCTTGCAACGGCATGCTATTCCATCCTGTTTGCGTTTAGTTGGACCATCATTTATTTTTCAACAGGACAATGACCCCAAACACACCTCCAGGCTGTGTAAGGGGTATTTGACCAAGAGAGAGTGTGATGGGGTGCTACGCCAGATGACCTGGCCTCCACAGTCACCAGACCTGAACCCAATCGAGATGGTTTGGGGTGAGCTGGACCGCAGAGTGAAGGCAAAAGGGCCAACAAGTGCTAAGCATCTCTGTGAACTCCTTCAAGATTGTTGGAAGACCATTTCCGGTGACTACCTCTTGAAGCTTATCAAGAGAATGCCAAGAATGTGCGAAGCAGTCATCAAAGCAAAAGGTGGCTACTTTGAAGAACCTAGAATATAAGACATATTTTCAGTTGTTTCACACTTTTTTGTTAAGTATATAATTCCACATGTGTTAATTCATAGTTTTGATGCCTTCAGTGTGAATGTACAATTTTCATAGTAATGAAAATACAGAAAAATCTTTAAATGAGAAGGTGTGTCCAAACTATTGGTCAGTACTGTATACACTGCTCAAAAAAATAAAGGGAACACTCAAAAAACACATCCTAGATCTGAATGAATGAAATATTCTCATTGAATACTTTGTTCTGTACAAAGTTGATTGTGCTGACAACAAAATCACACAAAAATCATCAATGGAAATCAAATTTATTAACTAATGGAGGCCTGGATTTGGAGTCACCCCCAAAATTAAAGTGGAAAAACACACTACAGGCTGATTCAACTTTGATGTAATGTCCTTAAAACAAGTCAAAATGAGGCTCAGCATTGTGTGTGGCCTCCATGTGCCTGTATGACCTCCTTACAATGCCTGGGCATGCTCCTGATGAGGTTGCGTATGGTCTCCTGTGGGATCTCCTCCCAGACCTGGACTGAAGCATCCGCCAACTCCTGGACAGTCTGTTGTGCAATGTGACGTTGGTGGATGGAGTGAGACATGATGTCCCAGATGTGCTCAATCGGATTCAGGTCTGGGGAACGGGTGGGCCAGTTCATAGTTTCAATGCCTTCATCTTGCAGGAACTGCTGACACACTCCAGCCCCATGAGGTCTGGCATTGTCCTGCATTAGGAGGAACCCAGGGCCAACCGCACCAGCATATGGTCTCACAAGGGGTCTGAGGATCTCATCTCGGTACCTAATGGCAGTCAGGCTACCTCTGGTGAGCACATGGAGAGCTGTGCGGCCCTCCAAAGAAATGCAACCCCACACCATTACTGACCCACTGCCAAACCGGTCATGCTGAAGCATGCTGAAGGATGTTGCAGGCAGCAGATCGCTCTCCACGGCGTCTCCAGATTCTGTCAAGTTTGTCACATGTGCTCAGTGTGAACCTGCTTTCATCTGTGAAGAGCACAGGGCGACAGTGGCGACTTTGCAAATCCTGGTGTTCTGTAGCATAGTTACATAGTTTATAAGTTACATAGTTTATAAGGCCGAAAAAAGACAAGCGTCCATCCAGTTCAGCCTATTTCTTGTGCACTGCAGCTATTCCGCAGCGTTGATCCAGGGGAACGCAAAAAAAAAAAAAAAAAAAAAAAACATGCGGTATAGGCCAATTGACATCATTGAGGAAAAAATTCACTTCCCGACACCAATCTGGATTAATTAACTATCACTAAGCATAAGATGTAATTTTATTGTTCTCAAGAAAGGCGTCCAGGCCTCTCTTGAACTCATTAAGTGAGTTGGACATCACCACTTCCTCTCCCAGAGAGTTCCAGAGTCTCACGGCTCTGACCGTAAAGAATCCCCTTCTATGCTGGTGCAGGAACCTCCTTTCCTCCAGACGCATAGTGTGCCCCCTCGTCTTAGTCACCATCCTTGGTATAAACAGGTCATGGGAGAGATCTCTGTACTGCCCCCTGATGTATTTATACATGTTTATGAGGTCTCCCCTAAGCCTTCTCTTTTCCAACGTAAATAGGCCTAATTTTGACAACCTCTCTGGGTATTCTAGTCCCTCCATTCCCTTTATTACCTTAGTCGCCCTCCTTTGTACCCTCTCTAGCTCCAATATGTCTTTCCTGAGCACCGGAACCCAGAACTGTGCACAATATTCTAAGTGCGGCCTTACCAGCGCTTTATACAGAGGAAGAACAATGTTCTCATCATATGCCCCTATTCCTCTTCTGATGCATGCCATGACTCTATTTGCCTTCGCAGCTGCTGCCTGACACTGGGCACTCCAATTTAATTTGCTATTAACCAAGACGCCCAGGTCCTTCTCCATGTCAGATTTCCCCAACGTTTTCCCATTTAATATGTATGGGTGACTGCTGTTTTTCTTTCCCATGTGCATGACCTTACATTTATCGGCATTGAACCCCATTTGCCATTTTTTGGCCCAACTCCCCAATTTATCTAAATCCTCCTGTAGCTGTGCCCTATCCTCATCTGTATTAACTACTTTACAAAGTTTAGTATCATCTGCAAATATTGCTATTTTACTATGCAACCCTTCCACTAGATCATTAATAAATATATTAAATAATATAGGGCCCAAGACAGACCCTTGAGGCACCCTGCTAGTAACCCTGACACACCCTGAGCTTACTCCATTGATAACCACCCTCTGCTTTCTATCACTCAGCCAGCTATTTACCCACTTGCACACATTATCCCCCAGACCAAGCATTCTCATTTTATATACCAACCTTTTGTGTGGCACGGTATCAAACGCTTTGGAGAAGTCAAGGTATACAACATCCACTGACACTCCCCGGTCCAGCTGTGAGCTCACCTCCTCGTAGAAGGCAATCAGGTTTGTTTGGCAGGAGCGATCTCTCATGAATCCATGTTGATATGGAGTTAGACAGTTATTATCATTAAGATATTCTACAATAGCATCTCTAAGAAATCCTTCAAACAATTTACCCACAACAGACGTTAAGCTGACTGGTCTATAGTTCCCAGGGTCACTTTTAGACCCCTTTTTGAATATTAGTACCACATTTGCTTGGCGCCAGTCTAGTGGGACAGTCCCTGTCCATAAAGAGTGCTTGAATATAAGATACAGCGGTTTGTCTATCACATTACTTAATTCTTTCAGTACCCGGGGGTGTATGCCATCTGGGCCTGGTGACTTGTCTATTTTGATATTATTTAGGCGTTTCTGAACTTCCTCCTGGGTTAGGTGGGTGATATTTAGCGGAGGGTTTACTTTATCACTTTGCATTTCCTCCGATAAATTGTTTTCTTTTGTGAAAACAGTGGAGAAGAAGCTATTGAGTAGGTTTGCTTTACCCTCATCGCCCTCTATGATTTTACCCAGGTTATTTTTCAATGGGCCAACTCCATCAGTTTTAATCCTTTTACTGTTTATATAGTTAAAGAACAGTTTGGGATTCGTTTTACTTTCTTTGGCAATTAGTCTCTCTGTCTCCTCTTTTGCTATTCTTATTTGTTTCTTACAGATTTTGTTTTTTTTCCTATAAGTTATTAGCGCTTCCTCGCTGCCTTCTTGTTTAAGTTTACCGAAAGCCCTTTTTTTGTTTTTCATTGCCCTCTTGACTTCCTTATTTAGCCACATTGGCTTCCTCCTATTCATGCCCTTTTATTCCCATAAGGTATGTACCTTCTACAGTGACTATGTAGGACTGTTTTGAAAATTTCCCATTTTCTATCCGTGCTCCTATTACTGAAGATACTATCCCAGTCTATAAGGTGAAGGGCATCTCTTAGCTGATCAAACTTTGCCCTCCTGAAGTTCAGTGTTTTTGTGACTCCCTTGCTGGGCACCCTACTGAAGCACATGTGGAATTGTATAATGTTGTGGTCACTATTTCCCAGGTGCCCCCCGACCTGCACCTCAGTTATTCTGTCTGGCCTGTTAGTTAATATTAAGTCTAAAAGGGCCGTCCCTCTAGTTGGTTCCTGCACAAGTTGTGACAAATAATTGTCTTTGATAATTGACAGAAACCTGTTTCCTTTCTGAGATCTACAGCTTTCGGTTTCCCAGTCTATATCGGGGTAGTTGAAGTCCCCCATAATAATCACCTCGTTATTTTTTGCTACTTCGTCTATTTGTCTCATTAATAGACTTTCCGTGGCTTCTGCTATATTTGGTGGTTTATAACAGACTCCTATGATAATTTTATTATTGTTTTTTGCCCCATGTATCTCCACCCATAAGGACTCGACCTCCTCATTTCCCTCCCATACATCCTCCCGTATTGTAGGCTTTAGACACGTCTTTACATATAGACAGACTCCACCCCCTTTCCGATTTCTTCGATCCCTTCTAAACAGACTGTAACCCTGTAAGTTAACTGCCCAGTCATAGCTTTCATCCAACCATGTCTCGGTTATTCCCACTATGTCATAGTTACCTGTAGATATTTCTGCTTCCAGTTCATCCATCTTGTTTGTCAGGCTTCTGGCACTTGCTAGCATGCAGTTTACACGATTTTGTTTTGTTCCAATCTTCTCCCTGTGGATTGTATTAGAAATTTTCTTACCTCCCTTCCAAGTATCTTGTCTTGGACCTTCTTTGTTGCACTTCATATCTTTCATTAGTATGTCCTCTGGTTGCATGTTCGTGTCCGGCGTTTTTCTTCCCATCCCCTCTTCTTCTAGTTTAACGCCCTTCTGATGAGTGTTGCGAGTCTCCTGGCGAATGTGTGTTTCCCGGGTTTGTTGAGGTGTAGTCCGTCTCTGGCAAGTGTCCTGCACTGTGTTGGGCTGTGAGCACAACCCCCATCTGTGGACGTCGGGCCCTCATACCACCCTCATGGAGTCGGTTTCTAACCGTTTGTGCAGACTCATGCACATTTGTGGCCTGCCGGAAGTTATTTTGCAGGGCTCTGGCAGTGCTCCTCCTATTCCTCCTTGCACAAAGGCGGAGGTAGCAATCCTGCTGCTGGGTTGTTGCCCTCATACGGCCCCCCCATGTCTCCTGGTGTACTGGCCTGTCTCCTGGTAGCACCTCCAGCCTCTGGATGCTCCGCTGACAAACACAGCAAACCTTCTTGCCACAGCTCGCATTGATGTGCCATCCTGGATGAGCTGCATTACCTTAGCAACTTCTGTGGGTTGTAGAGTCCATCTCATGCTACCACGAGTGTGAAAGCACAACCAACATTCAAAAGTGACCAAAACATCAGCCAGAAAGCACTGGTACTGAGATGTGGCCTGCGGTCTCAACCTGCAGAACCACTCCTTTATTGGGGATGTCTTGATAATTGCCAATAATTTCCATCTATTGTCTATTCCATTTGCACAACAGCATGTGAAATTGATTGTCAATCAGTGTTGCTTCCTAAGTGGACAGTTTGATTTCACAGAAGTTTGACTTACTTGGAGTTATACTCTTGTTTAAGTGTTCCCTTAATTTTTTTGAGCAGTGTATATTCCCCATCCTGGTATGTATGCTCCCCATCCTGGTATATATAATCCCATCCTGATGTATTTGTCCCCTATTCTGCCGTTCTTCTTCAATGCATAGAAAAAGAAAATGATTCTACTCACCTTCGCTCCACTCCCCTGCAGCATGTCATATTCTTCTGAAGCTGGCAGCCAACTTTAGCATGCAAGTGACGAAAGCGCATTATGTCACTGCCATGTGCCAGATATCACGTGCATGCTGACTTCAGCTGTTGGCCTCTGATTGGCTAAAAGCATTTGTTGCATGCACAAAGCCAGTCGGTCGCTGCGCCATAATATACAGTACAGACCAAAAGTTTGGACACACCTCCTCATTTAAAGATTTTTCTGTATTTTCATAACTATGAAAATTGTACATTCACACTGAAGGCATCAAAACTATGAATTAACACATGTGGAATTATATACTTTACAAAAAAGTGTGAAACAACTGAAAATATGTCTTATATTCTAGGTTCTTCAAAGTAGCCACCTTTTGCTTTGATGACTGCCTTGCACACTCTTGGCATTCTCTTGATGAGTTTCAAGAGGTAGTCACCGGAAATGGTTTTCACTTCACAGGTGTGCCTTGTCAGGTTTAGTAAGTGGGATTTCTTGCCTTATAAATGGGGTTGGTACCATCAGTTGTGTTGAGCAGAAGTCAGGTGGATACACAGATGATAGTCCTACTGAATAGACTGTTAGAATTTGTATTATGGCAAGAAAAAAGCAGCTAAGTAAAGAAAAACGAGTGGCCATCATTACTTTAAGAAATGAAGGTCAGTCAGTGCGAAAAATTGGGAAAACTTTGAAAGTGTCCCCAAGTGCAGTTGCAAAAACCATCAAGCGCTACAAAGAAACTGGCTCACATGAGGACCACACCAGGAAAGGAAGACCAAGAGTCACCTCTGCTTCTGAGGATAAATTTATCCGAGTCACCAGCCTCAGAAATCGCAGGTAAACAGCAGCTCAGGTTAATGCCACACAGAGTTCTAGCAGCAGACACATCTCTTCAACAACTCTTAAGAGGAGACTTTGTCCAGCAGGCCTTCATGGTAAAATAGCTGCTAGGAAACCACAGCTAAGGACAGGCAACAAGCAGAAGAGACTTGTTTGGGCCAAAGAACACAAGGAATGGACATTAGACCAGTGGAAATCTGTGCTTTGGTCTAATGAGTCCAAATTTGAGATCTTTGGTTCCAACCACCGTGTCTTTGTGCGATGCAGAAAAGGTGAATGGATGGACTCTACATGCCTGGATCCCACCGTGAAGCATGGAGGAGGAGGTGTGATGGTGTGGGGGTGCTTTGCTGGTGACACTGTTGGGGATTTATTCAAAATTGAAGGCATACTGAACCAGCATGGCTACCACAGCATCTTGCAGCGGCATGCTATTCCATCCTGTTTGCGTTTAGTTGGACCATCATTTATTTTTCAACAGGACAATGACCCCAAACACACCTCCAGGCTGTGTAAGGGTTATTTGACCAAGAAGGAGAGTGATGGGGTGCTACGCCAGATGACTTGGCCTCCACAGTCACCAGACCTGAACCCAATCGAAATGGTTTGGGGTGAGCTGGACCGCAGAGTGAAGGCAAAAGGGCCAACAAGTGCTAAGCATCTCTGGGAACTCCTTCAAGATTGTTGGAAGACCATTTCCGGTGACTACCTCTTGAAGCTCATCAAGAGAATGCCAAGAGTGTGCAAATCATTCATCAAAGCAAAAGGTGGCTACTTTGTAGAACCTAGAATATAAGACATATTTTCAGTTGTTTCACACTTTTTTGTTAAGTATATAATTCCACATGTGTTAATTCATAGTTTTGATGCCTTCAGTGTGAATGTACAGTACAATTTTCATAGTAATGAAGATACAGAAAAATCTTTAAATGAGAAGGTGTGTCCAAACTTTTGGTCTGTACTGTAGTTTAGCTGAATGTGCGTCCAAGGATGCACATTCAGTTGAAATTTGCGGGCCCCTCACCCTGCAACTACGATCATTACGCCCCTGGAGATAGGGATCTGGTGGTTTGAATTCTATTGACCAAACATTTTGTTCTTTCTTATGATTCTGTCAGCAGTTTACTCCATTCTCCCCATAAAGAACATTGGATTGCTTGATAGAGCTGAGCATTCCTGTGTATGGAGGAGGAAGAGAAATGGTTTCAGCCATCAGATATCTAATGAACAGCACTGTGCAAAAGTTTTAGGCAGGTGTGGAAGAAAATGCTCTAACGTAAAAATACTTTAAAAAATAGAAGTGTTCAAAGTTTATTTTTATCCATTAAAAAAATTCAAACTGAATGAAGAAAAGAAAAATCTAAATCAAAACAATCTTTGGTGTGACTACACTTTGCCTTCAAAACAAAACAAGTGTACTTCTATGTACACTTGTACATAATTTGTCAGTGAGATTATTCCAAAAATCTTGCAGAAAAAGTGACAGATCTTAAGTGGATGTAGGCTTAAGTAAATAATCCAGCATATGAAAAGAAATAGTAAGGCACCAGTCACACTATGCAGCCTTCGAACCTGCACCACCACCCCGCATGTGTAATCCCGAATAAACAGGACTATTATCAAGCAACACTGTTGGTGAGTGCATTATCTGTTCCATTTCTACAGCTTTTACGGCTTAAGCAAATAATGCTTTCTCTTTATGCAATCCCATTCAGACTCGATGTTGTTAAGAGAAATATAGATAGATACTTATCCATTATGCAATACCATCAAGGAGGCATCTAAATGGCTCCAAATTTATTCTGCAGCAGGACAACAAAGCCAAACTTACAGCCAATCTCATTAAGAAATATCTTCAGTGTTAGGCTATGTGCCCACGATGCAGAAATGCTCAGGATTTTTTCCTGAGCGTTTCTGCATCTCCCTGGCAGAAAAAACACATGTGGATTGTACATGCGTTTTTCCTGCCAGGGACAAGCGGATGTGAAGCGTTCTTCACATGCATTTCCGCATGCAGGTTGACAAGCGCTTTCCAAGCGATTTTAGCATCACTTGGAAAGTGCTTGACAACTTGGTCACACTATATAAATCCATGCAAACAGCATGGATTTATATAGTGTGACCTCAAAGAATGTCAAAAAATAAAAAATAAATCTATACTTACCTTCCGATGGCTCCCGGAGTCTTGCTTCGCTCCGTCCTGGCTGCCGGCAGATCGCGGTACACTACACTGAAGGACCTGCCGTCACATGACTATGACATCAGCGCAGGTCCTTCAGTCCACCGCGATCTGCCGGCAAGCGCAGACAAGCGCAGCGGGGTCTATCAGAATGTAAATATAATATTTATTTTTTATTTTTTTACAGGTTCTATGGTACCTGGGTTCGGAGGAGAGTCTGCTCTCCTCTAGACCTGGGTACAATCCGCACATTGAAACGCATGTAATGCGCATCTACAGATCCAGTGATGCGGATTACATGCGTTCCAATGCAAGTCAATTTCGGCAAAAACGCAGTGCTTCCACAAAATAATTAGTAGTGCTGCGTTTTTTTCCGCAATGATAATCCGCAGCGGAAATTTCCGCAGCATGTGCACAGCACATGCGGATTATCATTGGCGAACATGGCAGGCCTTCTACCATGCATTTTTTAAGCGTTTCTGCAGCGTTTTTGCCGCTGCGGAAACGCTTAAAAAAAGCATCATGGGCACACAGCCTAAAAAAGAACAAGCAAATCTGTAAGTGATTAACTAGTCCCCGCAGAACACTGATCTTGACACCATCAAGTTTGTGTGGGATTACATAAAGAGCAAGAAGGATTTCCACAAAGCCTACATCCGCAGAAGATCTGTGGTTAATTCTCCAAAATGTTTACAATAACCTCTCTGATGCGATCAATCAAAAAGTTTGTGCAAGTGTAACTAGAAGAATTCATACTTTGATGCTGTTTTGAAGACCAAAGTTGGTCACAGGTCAAAGGGTAGTAAAGATCACTGCAGTTCTGGGTTAATGCAAAAAGCGAGATCTCAAAGGTTTTGCTCTTTCACTACGAGAGGGGATGCAGAGGGATATTGGATCCTGCTTTGCATGCTGGGATCCCACAAACCAGAAGGTCTTCCCCGACTTCTGCTAGTAAATTGAGCCCTTTTGGGGGACATTAGGGTTGCTTATGATTCCTTTTGGCAATAACTTATATTTAGAGAAATCACCAAAGAACACTCCTTTAGTAAATTAAAAAGGAAGCCCCAGATTGGTGACATGTAGTATTTAACATGTCAGACTGCACACTACTTTATTAACATAACCATGTAACATGTCATCTGGCAAGTTATGAATTGCTACATCTGATCAGGAACAGAACCACCATCAGTTCTTAAATAATGCATCAGAACAAACATCACTACATGAATAAAGTACCAGAACCATCATCACCAGTTCATGAATACAGCATGAGAAATACTAGCAGTACATGAATGCAGCACAAGAACCGCAATCAGTACATGACTTCATTACCAGAACTACTATCAATACATGAATAAAAGGGAATCACCAACAGGACATGCATATAGCTTGAGAACCATTATCAGTTCATAAACATAGCATCAGGAACATCATCAGTTCATGAATACAGCATGAGAGACACCATCAGTACATGAATACAGCACCTGAACAATCGTCTGTACATGAATACAACACCAGAACCATTATCAGTACATGAATAAAAATTGAGAAACCCCATTAGTACAGCATGAGAACCATTATCAGCATCACTATATGAATAAAGCACCAGAACCATCATCCCCAGTTCATGAATACATCATGAGAAATACTAGCAGGACATGAATGCAGCACAAAAACCACCATCAGTACATGACTTCATCACCAGAACTACCATCAGTACATGAATACAGCATGAGAACCACCAACAGTGCATGTATACAGCTTGAGAACCATTATTAGTACTTGATTATAGCTCCAGAAACATCATCAGTTCATGAATACAGCATGACAGACACCATCAGTACAAGAGTACAGCACCAAAACAACCATCTGTACATAACTACAACATGAGAACCATTATTACATGAATTAATCATGAAAAACCCTAACAATACATGATTACAGCATGAGAATCATTATAAGCACATGAATACAGCACTGGAACCATCTTAAGTACATGAATACAGCACGAGAACCACCAACAGCACATGACTACAGCTTGAGAATCATTATCAGTACATGAATATAGCACCAGAATCATCACCAGTTCATGAATACAGCATGAGAGACATCAGTACATGAATACAGCACTTGGACAACCATCTGTACATGAATACAACACGAGAACCATTATCAGCACATGAATTAGGCACTAGGAATTAGGCATGAGAGACCCCATTATCAGCATGAGAGACATCATCAATACATGAATTCAGAATCAGAATCAGTACATGAATACTGCCTGAAAACTATCATCACTACATTACTACAGCAGCAGAACCATCCTCAGTATATGAATATATCACCAGAACTATCATTAGTACTTGAATACAGCAGCATAGCCATCATCAGTTCATGACTACTTCACCATGCTTAGTACAGAGATCAATTGCAATGTCAGGTCAGCCCATGACATACACATTTGTATAGATTGCATGAAACTACAATACCCAGTAAGTTCTTAACAATGAAAAGGTTATTTTGGGAGCTGTAATTACCAGCCATCATCAGACTGTGGACCATCAAGGAACCGCAGTACTGTTTAGACCCAGCCAGTGTCACAAATAAATATTTAAATCCATGCATCTTATAGGGGACGTCTTTTCTTATTGCAGGTTGTTCTCATCCATCTTGTCTCCATCTGATCCAGGTGCAATGACGACTTTTCACATCCACAACTCATCTTTGCAGACTTCCCTTTTCCCCAGCCTTCTGCAACATATTTCGACATGGTGCCTTTAAAAATAATAGTGTCAACCTAATGCCCCCTCTAGGAAAATATCTGCCATGCTGTGCCCCCTGAATAAATAATTTCCCCTCACTGAGGTCCTGGCACAAAATATGACCCACATATTATCCCTCTTATGGTATATTGCCTCAACAACATTTCTCCTTAAAACAATATTGATCATACTGTCTTCCTTTATGACCTATACCTGTCACACTGTTATCTCATATAAAATACTACTCCACATTGATTGCCCTTATGTACTACAACCTCCACACTGTCCATCCTTTTCAACTATAACCTCCAATCAGTCCCCCTTATGAACTATGGCCTCCACACTGTCCCCACTTCATGGTTACCACCACACTGTCACCATCTTGAAACTGCCTCCCCTCAACATTGTTCACACTTTACTCCCCACACTGCCCCCCCTTTTGCTGCCCCGTCATCACACTGTGTCATCACACTGTACGCATCATACTGTCCCTTCTCCATACTGTGCCCTTCACACTATTCCAACTCTATACTGTTATTTCACATTATATCCCCCCATGTTGTCCTATTTTCTTGCCCTACATGTTGCTTTATACTCTGCTCCATTTTCATACTTTTCACCCCTCTGTATTGTGCCCCCCAAACATTGTGCCCTCACACTAACTTACCTCTCCCCACACCTGGTCTACAATAAAAGTTTCTTGGATCTTCAGCTCCACTATGGAGAGCTTACCTCAGCCCATGTCTTCACTGCCTCTTCAATACTCTAGTGACATCAGAAGTGTGAGATTTGAAACCATCATGCTGCTGCACATTGTCTTTGCTATGGAATTGGATGGGGAGTGGGATAGGGAGGATGAAAAAAAATGTTTTTTCCCCATCAGCTAGTGTTATCCCTCACTGCCGCCACCCTAGACACTAGACCTCCAGAACTTAGTGGCAAATGCAGGGCTGATCTATGCATGATGTTGCTGATCTCAATTTACAGTTACTCTACAATATTGAGTTTATCCACATGTTATGGAAAAAATGTTGCACTTTTGTTGCAGATTTGTGGCAAAATCAACAGGTATAAAATGTGGACTTTGTTGCTGATTTCACCCTATGCGTTGCGTTGCAATAAATTATATGTGTGGTTAAAATCTGCAGACTATATTAGCACGGTGAAGATTTAAAATCCGCACTGCTTATCAATTTCTGTACACAAATTTAAAACCAGTAGACTGCTGTACTGATGTTATTAGATAGCAGCATTGTTTTTTTAATCCTCTTCAAGCCTTTAGTGTGTGATTTCCTATGTTGTTTTCTGGTTGTCATCCGCAGCTTGTATTGTGTGGTTTGCATCTTATGAAGAGCGTGTATCTAACATGGATAAATTAGGTTGTAAATTTACCGAGTAGTCAGCACCTACATGAAGTATCACATTCTCTGGATAGCACTACAGAATAGCTAGAGCTACATAAATAATAAAATATAATGAAAAATATAAATATAATAACAGCAGTTCTAGGGGACAATGTGACAAGGGAAATGATGCAGATGACCATGTTTAATTCCCATTTCACCAATGTCATGACATTTTGTATTAAAGTATGATGAAATTCTGCACAATATAATAGCCAGCAATATAACAACAGAATATTGGCCATAGCATAGTTAGAGAAAGTGTAAGTGCTGATGAGTTTTCAGCACTTCAAGGCCGATGGAAAATCTGCTACGTAATAGGGAGTAGCACTGTAATTGAGTTTTGAGATCCACAGTATGTCAATTTCTACTGCAAATTTCCACCACAGATTTTCCTTTCAATTGCAGCAAAATCTTTGCTAAGTGTTGTGGATCTTACTGCAGTTAAATCCCAGTGGAAATGTCTAGTATGGAAGACATGATAATGTGAGGTTTGTTGTATTTTTTATTTCAAAAGTCTAAAATGTTACAAAACTCCAACAAGAAAAAAGTTGGGACGCTGTGTGAAATGTAAAGAAAACAAGAATGCAGTGGTTTGGAAATCTCTTATAGGGTATGTGTACACGATGCAGAAATGAAGCAGAAAATTTCTGCATCATTTCTGCATCTCCCTGGCAGAAAAAACGCATGCAGATTGTGCATGCGTTTTTCCTGCAGAATACATGCGGATCCACATGCAGATTCACATGCGTTTCCGCATGCAGATTGACAAGCGCTTTCCAGGCGATGTTAGCATCACCTGGAAAGTGCTTGATAACTAGGTCACACTATATAAATCCATGCAAACAGCATGGATTTATACAGTGTGAACCGAGAGAGTGTATATACTTACCTCCGATGGCCCGCGCTGTCCTGCTCAATCTGTTCTCCCTCGCCGGCAACTTTGAATTGAAAGACCTGCCGACGTCAGCGTCACGTGACCCGTCACATGACTCTGACGTCACCGCAGGTCCTACAACTCACTGCAAGTGCCGGGAACCAAGCGGGAGCGCTGTGCGGGCCGACAGATGGTAAGAATACATTTATTTTTTATTTTATTCTTCTTTTACAGCTTTTTTAATGGTACCTGGGTGTGGATGAGACTCTCCTCTCCTCCACACCCGGGTACCATCCGCACATTAGAACGCACCAATTACGCAAGTACAAATGCTGTCTTGCGGAATTGGCGCGTTCTAATGCAAGTCAATGGCGGCGAAATCGCCGCGTTTCCGCAAAATTAATTGACATGCTGCGGATTTTTGACCGCAGCGTTAACGCTGCGGAAAAATCCGCATCATGGGCACAGCACATGCGGATTTCCATTGGGGAACATTGCTTCCCTTCTACCATGCGTTTTTCATGCGTTTCCGCGGCGTTTACGCAACTGCAAAAACGCCGCGGAAACGCATGAAATACGCATCGTGTGAACACAGCCATAGCCATATTTTACTCACAACACAACATAGAATACTGATCAGAAGATAAAAGTCAGACATTTTTCCATTTCATTTGAATAAATTAACTAATTTAGAAGTTAATGGCAGTGATGCATATAAAAAAAAAAAAAGGGCCGTGCCATTGTGTATATTCCCCTCTTCTTTATACAACAGTCTGGAAATGTCTGAGAAGTTAGACCAATTTCTGAAATTTTGGGAGAGGAATGTTGTCCCATTCTTAACTAATGTAGAATTCTAGCTGCTCAACAGTCCTGGATCTCCTTTGCCAGATTTTTAATTTCATAATGCACCAATATTTCCTATTTATAAAAGGTCTGGACTGCAGACTGACAGTTCATCACTAGTGTTGAGCGAGTGTGCTCGTTTAACCCTTTAAAACAGCATGCGCGGATACTCGCTGAGTAGTTTTGGCGTGCTCGGCTTCTCTGTTTGATCCACCCCAGCTGCATGTGTCGCGGCTGTTAGACAGCAGTGACACATGCATGGATTGCCAGCTCCACCTGGAGCCACTGTCCATGATGTCTCATCCATCACCAACCACAGAATGAATACGTCACAGCCTGGGTATAGAAGCAGAAGTCACTGGAGCAGGTCCAGGTAGAGATGAAACACATGGCTTGTTCTAGCACAATAACATAAACTGCAATCAGTCATGCACCTATGTGTCCATCATATCACCAGTCCAATCATTTCATATAAGTTTTAAATAAAACTCATTATATACAATTTGTAATAGTAAATGTGTTATATTACCAGTACTAACATGTCTATACCTGATTCTTTTGGTTTACCTTCATAGTGTTCTGGTCTTACAATTTTTAGGCTTTACTTATGAGATTAGAGGAAGGTTTGAAGCTGATTAGTCCAGTTTAATTACATTGGTCGATGGTAAGCTTTCATCAACAGAGACTCACTCTTCTGGCACAATTCCACTTGGTTCCCTTATTCATACTCTTAAATGTCAGCACTTATATTAAATGTCACTGCATAATTAATTACACAGTCTATAAGCCACCCAATAGATTTCTTTGTTGAGATTTCTTCTTCATATAAGGACTAAATAGGCATTTTATGTGATATCTACAAATAAAAGTTACACCTGGACTCAAATATGGCACATAAACAAAAAAAATACACAAGGAATGCTTTACAAAAAATGTATTTATGTCATGCTGAATAATTTTTTTTGTCATATTTTGCTACCTTTAGTTTTCCATTTATTATGGATTTACATTTTGTTCTTTTTTCTATGACCAATAGGTTGAAAAAACACTGTTAATAAAACAATATTATTCTAGGAATGTTTAAAAGGGTTGTCCAGTACTTTTAATAATATGGCAATGTGTTTTACTGATAAATAGGAGCTTCTTACTAATTACCTTCTGGTGCTGTTTCTACCTGTGAACGGCGCTATCGGTGGCCACTCACAGGCTGCACATGACCCCCCGCTGACGTCACGACAAGTGAGGCGTGACTCAGTGCTGGGGACCCCGCTGTGGCTGCTGGGATGTGGGCGGGGTTATTCCCCGCGTCACACCCAGCATCCACCGCGCGCTTTCCCAATGAATGGGAACAGGGAGAGCTTGCTGCAGCCGGGCGTTACGTGCTGCCTGTGAGCGGCCACCATTTTATTAGACCTGTCCTGCAAGGGAATAAGAGACAGAAAGTTCTCCTTGTAGCATGGGTCTAGAAGTGTCACCAACCAGTAATGACTGTCACTTAAAATTTGGACTATGCAAGGGTCACGGGAAAGGCAGTATAACATAAACTCAGCCATGTGTGACAGACTGCAAAGAGGCAAGACTTCCATGTCCTCACCAAGAGGACGACTGACCATGCACTCCTCTTCATCCTCCTCCTCTTCCTCCTCCTCCCTGTCCTCAGGCCATCCACGCTGAACAGACGGTATGACAGTTCTGCAGGTAGTACCATCTATAGCGCAGAAACTAGTTCATGTTCTTCCTCCTCCTTCTCCGCTTCCTCATTGTCACCCAATCCACGTTGGGATGAGATGAGGCTGGGCTGTATGGAATCACCCTGTATGGTTCCTTGCTCCATCTCATCGTGCTCCGCCTGCAATGCATCCTCTTTAATTGTGAGCAGGGAGCATTTCAGAAGACAGAGAAGCGGGATGATGATGCTAATTATGGCGTCATTGCCGCTCATCATCTTGGTGGAGTCCTCAAAGTTTTGGAGGATGGTACAAATGTCTGACATCCATGTCCACGCCTGAGGTTTTATGTGTGGAGTCTGACCTGAAAATCGATGGCCTTCTTGATGCTGATAGTCAACAACTGCGCTCTTATGCTCACAAATCCTTCCCAACATCTGCAATGTAGAGTTCCAATGCGTGGGGACATCGCAGATTAGTCAGTGAGCTGGAAGCTGCAAACGCTGCTGAAGCACGGCAAGGGTGGCAGAAGATGTAGCTGACTTTCTAAAATGGGCACACAGGCAGCGTACTTTGACAAGCAGATCTGACAGATCCGGGTAGGATTTGAGAAACCGCTGAACCACGAGGTTAAGCACATGGGCCAGGCATGGAACGTGTGTGACCTTGCCTCACCTCAGAACCGCCACCAGGTTCCGGCCATTGTCACACAAGACCATGCCTGGCTGTATGGTCATCGGTGTCAGCCACAAATCTGCCTGCTCTTTCAGAGCTGTCCACAACTCTCCAGCATTGTGCGGTTTGTCACCTAAGCATATTAGCTTCAGCACAGCCTGTAGCCCCTTGGCCAAGGCAGGCCTGCAGTGCTTTCAGCTTGCGACTGATGTGGTCATTTCGGAGATGGAAGTTGAAGAGGAGGATGTGCAGGAGCTGTAGAATGTGGGGGCAACCCTGATTGACCCAGGGCCCGCAATCCTTACGTCAGTATTACGTGTTCTGTCCCAAGATCCGACTGGGTCCTGGCTTCCACTATATTAACCCAGTGTGCCATCAGCGAGATGTACCGTCCCTGCCCACAAGCACTTGTCCACGTGTCCGTGGCTAGGTGGACTTTCCCAGTAACTGTGTTGTTGAGGGCAGGTCTAATGTTGTGCGACACCTGCTCGTGTAATGCGGGCATGGCACACTGGGAGAAATAGTGGCGGCTCTGGACCAAGTACCGAGGGTACCAAGTACCGAGTAATTATTGCAGTAGCAGCAGACAGAACATTCAATGGACCCTCTTGTGCTGTATCATACACTGCAGTCTGTCACATGCCTGCCTGCCTAGCACTGATTATATGCAGCTGGATTAGTTCTCAGAAGGACTGTTAGTTCAGATGGATATATATATATATACATACATACACACTGTATATATATGTGTGGAATACCTATACTAACAAGACGCTCAATGGACCCTCTTCTGCTGTATCATGCACTGCAGTCCGCCACATACACTGCCTGCCTAACTCCTACTATCACCACTGAATATATGATTAGTCCTCAGAAGAACTGTTAATTCAGTTATATATATATATATATATATATATATATATATATATATATATATATATATATATATATATATATATATATATATATATATATATATATATATATATATATATGTTGTGGAATGCCTATACTAACTATAAACAAGAAAATCTCTCCCTGACACAGCAGCACCTCTCCCTACTCTACCTGGTCCGGGGAAGACTGTGATGAGCATAGCAGCACCAGGTCTTATATAGACCTGATGACACTGTGCGGCGAGCCAATCACTGTAATGCCCACAACCAACATGGCTACAGCAAAACAGTGCGTGGCAGGCAATCTCTACATGTTCATTGGTTCTCTAAAGAGCACCAAACATGCAGGGAGGGGACCCGAGTTCCCGCCCGAGCAACCAGGAAATACTCGCCGAGCTCCAAGCTTGTTGAGCACAGTGATTTCTGAGCAGTGGCGAGCACGTTCGCTCATCACTATTCTTGATGTAAAGTCTTTTAAGAATTACTCTTTCATTATATTTTACTTTAATGAAAAACCCATTGCATACCTGCAGTGATCAGGCTTCCAGGCTTCATAGCTGTATAGTACAGGTTGCGCAACACTTTTTCTTATATACTCATTAGGAACACATAAAATTTTTCATTTATGATAGATGTTTACTTTTAAGATTTTAAATGACATAAGCCTTGATTTATCAAAGCCTTTACACCAGAAAACTAGCATGAAAAGTTTTAAAAATGTAAGCAAGGCTGCGCAAAAATGTAGCACCTTTCGTATTTTTCACACCAGTTTCACATAGTTCCGACAAAGTGGGCAGAGCTCAGCTAAGGCAAGTCTTGGCAACCCCTGTACATCAAATTCATGACAGAGCAGTCCCTGACAGAAGTTTTGTAGTGAGGCGCATGCCACTTCATGCCTCACTTTATTCATTAAGGTCATGTGCTAAACTCAGCTATATTGCCCCTTCCCCGACTCTTGCTCATACAGGAGGTTAGACCAGGAGATCAGAGCTGTATCATTACATCTCACACACTGAGAAACCTAGGCTATGGTGGGGCGTGTTCTATTTCTGCTTTGTTTCTGTCTGCTTGTGATTAGGCAACTTATACAGGGAGAACAAATCTATGCCTACCTACTTAGATTTAACAAAAAATAATACATGAGGTTTCAAATATTTTGACTGTTAATTAGTGATGAGCGAGCACTAAAATGCTCGGGTACTCATTGTTCGAGTCGAGCAAATTGGAATGCTCGATTGCTCGGTCCGAGTAACAAGCCCAATGTAAGTCTATGGGAAACTCGAGCATTTTTACGGCAGCTCCACCCAGCGGTCTGCAGAGGGCCTAAAAATTGCCACAATTGATGAGAACAGTGCTCAAATGACATGGGAACAGCACAGGGAAGACCCCTGGAAGCATTTATGACTCCCAGGTCACTGCTGTTAACAACGTTGTCAGAGGTATTACGCCACTTTTACGTACTCCAACCAAAATGGATTTTCCTGGGCAATATGTTAAGGAACATGCTTTCCAGGTTAATGTATATAAGGCAAAATAAATAACCAAAAACAAAAATGCTCCTCCACACCCTGGGCTGTGTTCACCCGTAGCATTTTTGATGCGTTTTTGCACTGTTGCATTGCTTTCAACCAAGACAAATGCATTCACTGGGAAATATAATTTTAACATTTTACAACCTTATCTGGCCATGTGGTGTGTGACACATCATCAGACACATGCATACAGTGCTGAAAAGACATGGGAACAGCATGGTGAAGACGCCTGGAAGCATCTCTGACTCCCAGGTCACTGCCTAAAACTGTGCCCATCACAAATGATCCTGGGCACATGTGAAGATGCCTCCCGCCATGCACCTGTCGTTGCAGACTTGCAACAATCACCGTCCACGTCCTTGTCTCAAGCGCAGCGTTCAGTTGTCCCTACCCCATTCCTTGGAATGCAAGTGCAAGTATGCAGCCGGCCACCCACCCACCCACAGGCTGCAATACTATACTGTCAAATTTTTGACAGCCGCTTGCACTTGAAATGTGGCCTTTTAGGCTTGTGGAAGCGGAAGCTGTCCACAACTTTATGGCGAAGGTGGCCGGGTGTCCATACTCGGTCCCCAGCCGCCACTATTTGTCCCGGTGTTGTCTCCACCTTCCACAACCACGTGTCCTGCAACATTATTCTTGCCCTCCCCAGTGCACTTACTGGGAAGGACCGCCTAACCACAAACACGTGGACAAGTGAATGTGGCCAGGGAAGGTAAGGAGCCAGTCCACAGCGTTTTGTGAGACTTGTATTTCACCACAGCCATATTTTTTAGCTCCGTGAAAGGACTGACTTGGGAAACCGTATCTACTCCAGCTGTTATTTCTCCCAGGAAGTCCTCTAATGCAGCTTGGCGCATAAGCATTGGCAGACCGTCCAACATTAGCTCGCACTTGTTGGTGGTGCTTCTGTAATACAGGTACTTTAGATGCAGTGACACAGAAACACAGAACAGCCAGTACAGGGTTAATAAACAAGGGGGATTTACTGTAACAGGGTCAATCTCCACGCAGGGAGTAACAGGGGAAATATGGGGACAACAAGGGAAGTACCGGGTAATATCTATAACTGACAATCCACAGTTGGGCTAGAAGTAGCAGAGTCGACACGGTTGTAATCGGCAGTTTTTACACTTAGCTGACTCTTCCTCCTCACAAGGCAGTTGCTGGCTGATGCCGGTGTTGCTTTCTTCTGGCTTCCCCGCCTAAGCAATGCTCCGTCTTCTGGTGGCAGCGGGCGGTCTCCGGTTTGACCCCCTGAACCCCTAGTCCATAACAGTTCACCTCACTTGCTCGGCTCCAGGGATGCTGCGTCTCTTCTCCCTCTAGTCAGGCTTGACTCCCACTGTCCACTGCCGCTTTTCCCATGCAAAAACTCCATTTCCACCCTCTTCCTAGACAGGAGCTCAGTTCCCCCGGTCACTTGACTCCTCAGCTCTCTCTCTGGACACACCCCCAGCTTTCCGGTCACCTGACTCCTGTCTCGCAGTCTGTCTTCCCCCTGCAACAAGAGGCACGGCCCCGGCAGTTCCGGATCCCTTGTTCTGAAAGTACTTACACCCCGGTCTTCCCCCTTACACTCCCGCTCTCCTTTAACCCGCCATTCCACGGGCGAGAGTTCCTTCACCAAACGATCACATTCTTGGAGTTCCTGGACGATACGTTGCCATATAAATTGATCTTGTTCGTAACGGTGAGGAGGCACTCCTGCTGTTGTCCGTTCTGACCGGCGTAACTCAGTTTGACCAATAGGGGGTGCAGGGTCACTTGGATTCCCAGTCTATGCCTGCCCGGTGGCTTCAACCGATGGTGTTCCCTTGCCGCCTGCACTGGGGGCTGCAGGTAATCGAGTGCTGGGGCTCGGAGGTAGAATCAACAATTCTTTTTCATCCACATCGTGGCTTGGGGCAACTGTGACAGGACCCTCTCTAGAAGCAGGTGATTCTTCTTCATCCTCGTCATCTTTAGACAGACAGGCCCGCAGCATACTATGATGAACCACTCTGGTAGGGGCTCCTTCAGCCCCCTCGGGTTGAACTTCATACACAGGTCCTTCAGCGCCAAACCTGCGCTTCGCTCGGTGCGGGGTCCATTCCCACCGCCTACTCAATTTGCCTCGGGGGCCGCCTGTCTCGAACCAACACCCGCTCCCCGGGCCTCAGAGCTGTCCCTCGAAGAGGCAATGTCTCATGATGTTTGAGCTCCCGAAACTTTTGTTGTACCAACCGTCGGAGGGTCTGCAGTCGATGCCGATGTTCTCGGATCCAGGAAGACATCCCCGTCCGTAGGTAGTCCTCCTCAGGGTCCAGCTCTAACTCGGTAATCTCTCGACCCTTTTGCCCGAACAGTAAGGTGTAAGGAGTGAACCCAGTCGTACTATTCACTCGGTTGTTGTAGACCCACACCAGCTCGGCTACAAACTCAGGCCATCGCACCTTCCGATCTTCCTCCAACGTGAGGAGCATTTGGATCAGTGTCCGATTAAAGAGTTCACAGGCCCCATTTCCTTGAGGGTGATAAGGAGTAGTCCGTGACTTCTCAATCCTGTACAACCGGTGCAGCTCTTCCCTCACCCGGCCCTGGAAGCAAGCGCCTTGATCGGAATGGATCCTCTTTGGTCAGCCGTACACCCAAATGAAGTCTCGGCAGATGGCCTGCGCAGCTGATTCGGCGGTCTGATCTCTGGTCGGAGTCACCACCGCAAACTTAGTGATACACCAGCCTCTGCAACCACTGAAATGTCTTTTCTGGTCCGAAGTGAGCCCCTCGTTCATGAGCCTCCTTAGCCACTACTCCGACCAACTCCGGGATCACCACTTGCCAGGTGGTCCCGAACTCTCGCAGTAGCTGTACCCGTCGGTACAGCAGCCTGTCTCGCAAACACAGTCTTTCCCATTGTCCCAGCATTTTCAGCGCTCCCAGGGACAGGGTACTCCTCTCCTCTCGACTGGGCACCTGCCTCAAAGCCACCCATTGACGTAATTGAGCAACTTCTCTGTCAGTCTGTTGAAGTCGGACCCAGTCATATCTTGGCCACCCTAGCACTTGTTCTTCCGACGTCTCTCCGATCTGTCCCTGCGCCGCGACCAGGGGTCCCACGAAACTTTTGGAAACTAGGGATTTCATCTGCCTCCAAATCTTCATCGCAGTCATGATCAGGCCGTTCATATGTCACTCTGGAGAGGGCGTCAGTGTGAGTATTTTCTGCCTTAGACCGGTAGGCGATTTTATACCGGTACCTGGCAATGTGGGCCACCCACCGCTGCTCCAGGGCCCCCAACTTCGCATTCTCCAAGTGAGCCAATGGGTTGTTATCTGTTCTCACTAGTACTTCAGACCCGGACAAATAGTCTGCAAACTTCTCGGTCATTGCCCAAACCAGAGCCAGCAACTCTAATTTGAAAGAGCTATAATTATCTGGGTTCCTCTCGGAGTCGTGAAGGGAGCGACTGGCGTACACAATCACATGCTCTTTCTCCTCCTGTACTTGGGATAACACGGCTCCCAGACCATGTAGGTTCCCATCAGTGTGGAGTATGAAGGGTTGGGAGAAATCCGCATAGGCAAGTATTGGGGCCTCGGTCAGGGCCATTTTTAGGGCACGGAAGGCCTCTTCCTGGCTGCTTTCCCACCGAATCGCCCAATTCTTGGAGCCCGCCTGCACTCCCTTAAGTAGCTCCAGCAATGGGTTGGCTATGCGGGTGAAGTTCTTCACGAATCTTCGGTAGTACCGGGATAGTCGCAGGAAGGCCCAAACATCCTTCACTGTCTTCGGGGTAGGCCACTCCTGTATGGCGACCACCTTTTCCCGGGTGGGCCTGACTCCTTCACCGGACACAGTATGACCGAGATATTCGATCTGTTGCGGAACAGGCGGCACTTCTGGGGCCATGACTCTGTAGGCGGCTCAGTACTTGCTCCAGTCGCTGGAGGTGCTCCTCGAAGGTGGCGGCATAGACAATTATGTCGTCAAGATAAATCAGTGTCGCCTCGAAGTTCAAATCACCCAGGCACCTCTCCATCAGACGCTGGAAGGTCCCGGGGGCGTTAGTCAGGCCAAAGGGCATCCGATTGAACTCGAACAGTCCCATGGGTAATATGAACGCCGTCTTCGCACGGTCATGTTCGGCCACGGGCACCTGCCAGAACCCGCTGGCCAGATCCAAGGAGGAGAAGTATCTTGCCTTCCCTAAGGCCGACAGAAACTCTTCGATTCGGGGTAGTGGGTAAGAGTCTTGTACTGTACAGGAATTCAGTCATCTATAGTCCACACAGAACCACAGGGTCCCATCTTTCTTCCTGACCTGGACAATCGGGGCCGCCCACGGACTCGGACAATCCCGTATCACACCATTCTATAACATATGGGGCTAGCATCTCCTTAACCTCTTCATACATCTGGGGAGGTATCTGCCGGTATCTCTCCCGCACTGGAGCAGCACTCCCAGTGGGAATCTTGTGGGTAATGGCTTCGGTGCAACCAAAATCATCCTCATGGCGAGCAAAGACTTCCTGGTACCGCTCCAGTACCTCCTCAACCTGCTGCACCTGTCGAGGGGAAAGTTCCGTCAATTCAGCCCGCTTTCGTTCTAGGATTCTTTGTCAATCCATTCGCACCAGCATAGACTGGAAATGGCCTCTTGCAGTGTGTGTTAGTCAGTGGAGTAGCCTATCTGTGTTGCAAGCTACACCACCTGTGTATAGAATACAATTTTTTTTTACTGCACCTAGTGAAGTAAAACCTTTTGGGCATAGCATCATTCTATTAGTCCATCTATACTAACCTCCACCAGGTTGCAAATTCAAAATAATTTTTATCTGCATCTAGCTCTGAAAAAATATTTGGGCTTGTAGCAGTGTGTGGGACTTGTTCTATTAGTCCATCTATACTAACCTCCACCAGGTTGCAAATTCAAAATAATTTTTATCTGCATCTAGCTCTGAAAAAATATTTGGGCTTGGGCATGTAGCAGTGTGTGAGACTTGTTCTATTAGTCCATCTATACTAACCTCCACCAGGTTGCAAATTCAAAATAATTTTTATCTGCATCTAGCTCTGAAAAAATATTTGGGCTTCGGCTTGTAGCAGTGTTTGGGACTTGTTCTTTTAGTCCATCTATACTAACCTCCACCAGGTTGCAAATTCAAAATAATTTTTATCTGCATCTAGCTCTGAAAAAATATTTGGGCTTGGGCTTGTAGCAGTGTGTGGGACTTGTTCTATTAGTCCTTCTATAACAACCTCCACCAGGTTGCAAATTCAAAATAGTTTTTATCTGCATCTAGCTCTGAAACAATATTTGGGCTTGGGCTTGTAGCAGTGTGTGGGACTTGTTCTATTAGTTCATCTATACTAACCTCCACCAGGTTGCAAATTCAAAATAATTTTATCTGCATCTAGCTGTGAAAAAATATTTGGGCTTCGGCTTGTAGCAGTGTGTGGGACTTGTTCTATTAGTCCATCTATACTAACCTCCACCAGGTTGCAAATTCAAAATAATTTTTATCTGAATCTAACCCAGCCAATACTTTTGGGCTAATACCACAGTTTGGCCACTCAGCTCTGCTCGGTTCCCATCCATTGTTTTTTGTGCAAACAACTCCAGGGAATAGGCGTGTTGGGAAGAGAAAAAAAGGTTGTGTCCGTGGGGTAGGTGTTAAAGCAACAGTAACATCTGCAGAAGAAAGACCATCTTCCAGCCAAACTAAGATGTCTACTTCTTTTAGCGGACAATGTGATAAGATCGCTTTCTTATGGCCACGCCAATCGCTACAAATTCCAGATGAGGCACAAAAACAGCAGGTGCTTCAACGGATATCAAGTGCTCCTTTAAGTGGGCTCTCCTCCACCTCAACTTCAATATCACAAATACTCCAGTCCTCAGAGGTGTCACCCTAATCGCACTTGCTTCCTCACAGCTCCCAAGTCTCCAGCTACCCATCTGAGTATGGGGTAGAACAGATGGTTGAGTCTGCAGAGCTGTTTACTCATACTATAGCCTGGGAATCAGAGGTCGGCTCCAGAGCTTCTGTGAATCCAGACGAGGAAATGATCTGCACTGATGCCCGAATCTTTATGAGTCGGATCCAGGACCAGACGCAGAAGGTTCTGACCATAATGTAGACCCTCGTTCCCAAACTGTAACTCCTGTTGGTGGAGACAATGAGGAAGATGATGATGAGTCTCAAATACCTGATTGGAGCGACAGCTTGAGTTTTTTGTCAGGGCAGGAAGAGGTTGGCTCTGAGGACGACGGGTGTGATAACACACAGGGTGATGATGACGAGGTTGGAGATCCCACTTACTGTCAACCCACAGTCAGCCAGTCGATGAGGTCAGCAGAGGAGGTGGAGGAGGATGCTAGTGACGACGAGGTCAGGTTGCGCCTTCCTGGACAGAGACGTAGCACTGGAAGCACGTCAACAACTGCATCCTCAAACACAACTCTGCCTCTGACCACAAGTCGTGGTGGCTCTTCAGGTCGCAAGGGTGCTAAGCCTTGCATAGCCTGAGCATTTTTTCAGATCGATAAGGATGACCGAACTCGTGTTATCTGTGACATTTGTCAGCAAAAGCTAAGTAGAGGCCAAGAAATACATAGTTTGAGTACTTCATGCATGAACCGTCACATGGATATGAAGCATAAGTTGCAGTGGGAAGCTCACTGTGCTACAATGCGGCCTAGCCGGCCGGGCCAACCACCGTCTGCCACATCTTGTGCATCTGCGGCCTCTTCATCCTCTGTGACTGGGGGGACAGCAGTCACACCTGTTTTGGGACGCAGACCTGCCACCTCTTTACCCGCAACAGCCAGCGTGATTGGCAGGTCATCATTTTCTTTGGAGGTGGAAACACCAGCTGGTGTTCAGGGCTGTCCGACATCGATAGCACCACCTTTGGATCAAGGCAACCTAACATGTCTGCCTGCATCTTCCTCACAGACCGGCAGTTTGCCGGGGACACCCTTCTCAACCTCGTCTAAGCACAACAGCCAGCCCTCGGTCCCTCAGATGTGGACAAGTAAAAGACCATTTCCTCCTAGCCATGAGAAAGCTAAGAGGTTGAATTTCACCTTCTGCAAGCTCTTGGCTACAGAAATGCTGCCTTTCCGCCTTGTGGACACAGAGGATTTTCGAGACCTTATGTCCGTCGCAGTGCCCCAGTACCAGATGCCCAGTCGGCACTACTTCTCAAAGAAAGGTGTGCCTGCTCTCCACCAGCATGTCGCACACATCATCACCACTTCTTTGAGAAACTCTGTGTGTGACAGGGTGCATTTCACCACAGACACTTGGACAAGTAGGCATTGACAGGGGCGTTACATGTCGCTGACTGGGCACTGGTTAACTATGGTGACAGCAGGACAAGGGGCTGCTGTCCAAGTCTTGCCGTTCCCACGAGTTGTGCGTCAATCCTCTTTATCTCAAAGTTCCTCCACTGCTTCTGCCTCCTCAACCTCCTCTCGGTCCTCCACCTGCACCCAAAGCCTGTCTGGTCATGCCACAAGCTTTCTAACTGCGAAGAAGGGATCCTGCACACCTCCTTACTATGCTGGCAGCAGGGCTCAACGTCATCAGGCGGTTTTTACTTTGAAATGTCTGTGAAATGTGAGTCACACAGCTGAGGAGTTGTGGTCAGCTCTGGAGAACCAGTTTCATGAATGGTTGTCTCCACTGGACCTGAAACCAGGGAAGGCCATGTGTGACAATGCTGCAAACCTGGGTGTGGCCCTTCGCCGGGGCAATGTCACACACATGCCTTGTATGGCTCACATGTTGAACCTGGTTGTCAAGCAATTTTTAGTCCACTATCCCAGATTAGATGGCCTTCTGCAGAGGGCACGGTCGCATCCCACAGCTCAGCGACTTACATCTCTACAGAAGTCGTTGGGCCTGCCACTTCACCGGCTAAAATGCAAGCCCTGGTGCAATACGTTCTGACATATAGCCTGGGCCAACGAGATCCAGAGGTGGGGCAAATAACGCTGGAGGAGTGGTCTCAGATCAGGGACCTATGCACCCTTCTGCACAGTTTTGAAATGGCGACGAAGATGTTTACTGCTGACGATGCCATTATCAGCATGACTATTCCGCTGATTTACATGCTGGAGCACATGTTAAACAGAATTTGGAGTCAGGTGGTGGCACAAGAGGAGGTGGAGGAAGTAGAGGAGGAGGAGTTGTATGCGGAAGGGCTAACATCTGCAAGGTCCAGACGGTCGGCAGCACCAAGGCGGCAGGCATGTGAGGGTGGGGGAGATGGTTTTACCAGGGTGCATGGTAGCAGCCAAACTAGTGAGGAAGGTGCAGAAGGCCAGGAAGAAGTGGAGGACGAACTGATGGAAGACTCATCAGATGAGGGAGACCTTGATCACATTTCTGTTGTGCGAGGTTGGGGGGAGAGGGCAGAGAAAGGAAGCATGATTGTTACCTCGCCACCAACACAACAGGGACTTGGTGCTCCTGGATGCGCAAGACACATGAGTGCCTTCTTGCTGCACTACCTGCAACATGACCCTCAAATTGTGAGAATTAGAAATAATCCTGACTACTTGGTTGCCACACTGTTAGATCCCCGGTACAAAAGTAAATTTGCAGAAATTATTCCTGCCATAGAAAGGGATGTACGCATGCAGGAGTATCAGCAGAGACTGTTGCAGAATCTTACATGTGCTATTCCACAAAACACTAGTGGTGCACGTAGTGAATATTACAGATCCAACTTGATAACCGTGGGACCGTCGAGTGTTCAGCACTCAAAACGTAACAGAAATACAGTATCTGCTGGTAACATCAATTTTGCGGAATCATTTCACCACTTTTTTAGCCCATCCTTTGCAAGGCCTCAGGAGACAAGAAGTCTGACACATAGTCAACGCCTAGAGACGATGGTACAGGAGTATCTCCAAGTAAACATTGAAGCCATGACTGTGTCACTGGACCCTTGCTCTTTTTGGGCTTCCAATCTGGATAAATGGCCGGAGCTCGCCACTTACGCCTTGGAGATCTTGTCATGCACCGCAGCCAGCGTTCTGTCTGAACGTGTGTTCAGCGCTGCTGGTGGTGTGCTGACAGATAAGCGCACGCGGCTCTCCACTGATAATGTAGACAGACTCACGTTCATAAAGATGATCAAATCATGGATCCGAAACGACTTTTCTAGCCCTGTGTCATTCTGGGGAGAGTAAAAGCTTGATGATTTGTTAAAATCACCTCACCAACCGTTTTAAGCTCTCAAATTACTAATCATGTTTATCTGTATCTTGGCTGGAAAATAATTTGGGCCTTGTAGCAGTTTGCAATACTGATTCTATTAGGCTATCTATACTAAGCTCCACCAGCTTTCAAATTAATAATAATTTTTAGCTGCATCTAGCCCGGAAAATAATTTTGGGGCTCCTAGATGCGCAAGACACATGAGTGCCTTCTTGCTGCTCTACCTGCAACAAGACCCTCAGATTGTCAGAATTCGAAATAATCCTGACTACTGGGTTGCCACACTCTTAGATCCCCCACACTCTTCGATCAACCTTTTCATTTTCATAAAGAACAAAAAAATGGTCATTTTTGAAGTTATAAGCATTAGCAGGTTATTAGAAACTGAAATCAAACAGTTTTCAACTAAAAACTTTATTCTAGGTGATGTTACATTTGCACATTGGACCCCTTGTTCGAAAGGAGGTTCTGAACTCTCTCGTCCATTGAATTTGTCAGGTTTTGGATGGTTTCTGCTTCAATTGTTTTGCATGAGGACAGAATACCCTCCCAGAGCTGTTGTTTAGATGTGAACTGCCTCCCGCCATCATAGACACTCCTTTTGATGATGCTCCAGAGGTTCTCAATGGGGTTGTGGTCAGGGGAGCATGGGGGTTACACCATAAGTTTGTCCCCTTTTATGCCCATATCAGCCAGAGATGCAGATGTGTTATGTGCAGCATGAGATGGTGCATTATCATGCATGAAAATGATCTTGCTGTGGAATACACGGTTCTTCTTCTTGAACCATGGCAGGAAGTGCTGTTTGAGAAACTCCACATACATTATGGAGTTCATCTTTACCCCTTCAGGGATCCTAAAGGTTCCGACAATCTCTCTCCACATGATTCCAGCCCAAAACATTACTACACCTCCTCCTTGTTGGCGCTGTAGCCGTGTTTGCATGGGGTGTCCATCAACCAGCCATCCTCCACTCCATCCATCTGGACCATCGAGCGCTGCACGGCACTCATCCGTGAACAAAACAGTTTTGAAGTCAGTCTTCATGTATTGTTTGGCCCACTGGAGCCGTTTCTGCTTGTGTACAGTGGATAGAGGAGGTCGACAGGATGGCTTACGCGCAGCTGCAAACCTCTGAAGGACCCTGCATCTTGTTGTTCGAGGGACGTTGGAGGCACCAGCAGCTTCAAAAACTTGTCTGTCGCTATGACAAGGCTTTTTTGCCGCTGCTCTTTTAACCTGACGTAATTGCCTGTAGGAAAGAGTCCTCAATTTTCCCTTATCAGCACGCACATGTGTGTACTGTAAATGAGCTACATACTTCTTGATTGTGCGATGATCAGGATGAAGTGTCTTGGCAATGTTGATTGACCTAAACACTCCACAATTTGTTGCTTCTCAGCAGCCGACACATCCTTTTTCTTTCCCATTTTGGCAGAAAATGTAGACTGCTTAGTAATGTGGGACAGCCTTCTTAAGTAGTCTTGCCTTTCATTGGACACACCTGCCAAACAAATTAGCACAGGTGTCTGCAATTGCCTACAGTGATATAAAGAGCCCTGACACACATCACCATCAATGAGTTTAACTGACAAACAAAAAAATTCTTACCTTATCACTCCTAAAGACTTTTTGCATAATAATTTGGAACACAGTGTACATGTGCTTTT
The DNA here is from genome assembly GCF_046119375.1 of Phyllobates terribilis. Lineage (NCBI taxonomy): Eukaryota > Metazoa > Chordata > Amphibia > Anura > Dendrobatidae > Phyllobates > Phyllobates terribilis. Next base: position 211,140,541 of record NW_027362771.1, read on the forward strand.
CCACAAAACACCAGTGGTTCACGTAGTGAATCTTACAGTTCTAACTTGCCAACCGTGGTCTGTATGGAGTTGTTCAATAAAGGGCCCAAAATTAAGATAACATAGACGGGAGAGGTCTCTATGAATATGAATTCCTAAGTATTTGATACCCTGTGAGGGCCAGGCAAAGGGAAAGTTGGACTGGATGGAATCCTGTATGGATTTAGGGAGGGAGACATCGAGGGCCTCAGACTTCGCTGCATTGATTTTAAAATTTGACCATGTAACAAAGTGATCTATTTCAGCCATAACAGCAGGGATGGATATATGTGATTGAGTGATATATACTAGTACATCATCAGCAAATGCAGAGCACTTGTACTCGGTGCCTCCCACCTCAATCCACCTAATATTGGGGTTATGGCGAATTGATGAGAGCAGGTGCTCCGTCACTAGGATGTATAAGAGAGAGGACAGAGGACATCCCTGCCTTGTCCCATTGGTGATTATGAAAGGTGATGAAAATGTTCCATTTATCTTCAGCCTAGGTGACGTATTGCGATAAAGGGCCGTGATTTTGGCTATAAAAGGGTCCCCTAGACCCCTACCCCAAGCTTTTTAAGAGAATAATATATGGCGTGCCAAGAGACTCTATGGAATGCTTTCCCAGCATTTAACGAGAGTCTCTAATTACAAATTTTTAACTGCATCTAGCCCAGGAAATACTTTGTGCCTAGTAGCGGTGTCTGCTAGTCAGCGGATTATCCCAGCTGTTAAGCAAGCTACACCACCTGTAGTTTGGACACTTAATTTTTTCAAAGGAAATGGTTCGGGCCCCCGGGACACTCAGTGAGGAGCATCGGGGAGGCACCCCAAGGCACAGGGGCTGGGACTGTCGGTAGGACGCCTTGCGGTGGACCGCCAAGCTCGATCCTTATAAAAGCTTTTTAACTGCAGCAGCTTTAGTGGATGCTACTGGAGCTTGAATCACCGTGGCTGCTGGCATGAGACTTGCCCTTCAATAGATCCTTGTAAATGGATTTAAAGTGTACTCTTTCAAATTAGAGAGAAAATTTAAATTAAAAAGCTTAGACCTGCCTCCACCGCAGGGGGGCTCGCTCGACCCACCAGCGGACAGGCACCAGTATTGGGAGAGGGGGGCTGGCCGTCAGGGTCCAACGCGGCTCTGGCACAAACCCGGCGTCACGGAGGTCGCACGGGCAGGAATGGACTGGCTGTGTCGGCTTCGCACTTTTTTGGTTTTAGAAGGGCATGACATGCCTATATCTCTGTCTCCCCCTCCTTTTACTCCTCCACCTCTTTTCTTTTCGCATGACTATATGTACTTGTCACTTTTCCATGTGTTAGATGTGTCTTCTGAGCAGTTTGTCAGCTTTTGGACACCTTTGAAGGTGTTTTCTATGTGTTTCTATGTGTTTTTGTTTGCCTGCCATTGGTTTTAACGGTGTTCGAAGGTGTTCGACGAACAGTTCGACGAACAGTTCGGCGAACATACGGGTGTTCGACTAACTGAACAGAACTCGAACACTACGGGGGTGGCTCAACACTAATCCTCCGTTCTCCTACATTGGTAGGATCACCATGCATCTCCTCCAATATCCGCACCACTTTTTCTACAGTATCCCAGTCATGGGGAGGGAGGTACATCACGGATTGTCGGGCCTCGCCGTCCAGGGCCAGAAAGGCTATTTCGGCTTGCATAGCTGGGGTCATCGGATGCAAACGTAACATACTCCTAACTCTCTCAACCCAGTCCCACAGCATCATATTGTCCCCGGTGAACTTTGGGAGATTGCTGAGCATGGCCCCCAGCGACAAGCTAGATCTAGGGTCTCCCAGGATGGACTTATCTGCAGTGTTTGTGTCTAAAGACTGCATCCTGCTGACTACGCCAAATGTAGCACAGGTACTTTAGATGCAGTGACACAGAAGCACAGAACAGCCAGTACAGGGTTAATAAACAAGGGGGAATTTACTGCAACAGGGTCAATCTCCACGCAGGGTGTAACAGGGGAAATATGGGGACAACAAGGGAAGTTGCGGGTAATATCTATAACTGACAATCCACAGTTGGGCTAGATATAGCAGAGTCGACACGGTTGTAATCAGCAGTTTTTACACTTAGCTGACTCTTCCTCCTCACAAGGCAGTTGCTGGCTGATGCCTGTGCTGCTTTCTTCCGGCTTCCCCGCCTAAACAATGCTCCGTCTTCTGGCGGCAGTGGGCGGTCTCCGGTTTGACCCGCTGAGCCCCTAGTCCATAACAGTGCACCTCACTTTCTCGGCTCCAGGGATCCTGCGTCTCTTCTCCCTCTAGTTGTGCTCAACTCCCACTGTCCACTGCCGCTTTTCCAATGCAAAAACTCCTTTTCCACCCTCTTCCTAGACAGGAGCTCAGCTCTCCCGGTCACCTGACTCCTCAGCTCTCTCTCTGGACACACACCGCGCTTCCCGGTCACCTGACTCCTGTCTCGCAGTCTGTCTTCCCCCTGCAACAAGAGGCATGGCCCCGGCAGTTCCGGATCCCTTGTTCTGAAAGTACTTACACCCCGGTCTTTCCCCTTACACTTCAGCACACAAACATCTTTCTTTGCCCTTTAATTTCAGGCCATTGCCCAATTTCAGTTGGGCAATGGCCTGATCTGCAATGCGGTTTCTGAAATAACATGCAATTAAGCATGTCCTATCCACATTAAAAAAAAGCAGCCATAGAGTGTCTGGGAGCCTTCCCACACACTTTTCTTAGCCAGGACTGCTTCTCGGCAGGGTTGGACAGTCCCACCAGAGAATCCTCGGGTGTGCCCTGGCTTCTACATCAGGAGAGTTCATGATAGCGCAAACTTTGCAGCAGCTATGGGGCTCTAGAGCGGGGGGAGAAAGGTGAGCCCTCAGAATCAAATTCTCTGGTGGGCCCAATGTTTTTCAGTTTGAAACTGGTTCTCAGTGGGAGTTGTATTTCACCACAGCCATATTCTTTAGTTCGGTGAAAGGACTGGCATAGAGAGAAAACATATCTACTCCTGCTGTCATTTCTCCGTCGCCAGGTTCTGCCCATTGTCACACATGACCATGCCTGGCTGTATGTTCAACAGTGAGAGCCACAGATCAGGCTGCTGTGTTCCAGCTTTCAACAGCTCTGCAGCGGTGGGTGGTTTGTCACCTGAGCTTTAAGCATGTTATCTTCAGCACAGCCTGTTTCCGCTTGGCCAAGGCAGTGCTGCAGCGTTTTCAACTTGTGACTGATGTGATCATTTCGGAGATGGAGGCCAAACTGTAGAAGGGGGTGCAGGAGCTGAACAATGTGATTACATTGAGGTTACATTGGTGAGTCTGGTTTTTATACTAAACAAATATCCTTCTGTGTTTTTATTTGTTTTATTTATTTTTTTCACGTTATTTTTTAATATAAATGCATTCACCGGGAAATTTCATTTTAATATTTTGCAACCTTAACTGGCCATGTGGTGTGTGACACATCATCAGACACATCCTTTTTAATTTTTTATGGAGGGACTCTGAAAGTCACAAAGCCTATTTTTATAGGGTCATCAGGTGGCCCTTACTATTTTTAAAGGGTCAGCAGTTAGCCATCGCTATTGTTAAAGAGCCATCAGCCGGCTACGCTTTGTTGTTCCAATTATTAACGAGTGGGACTCCTATGCTGTTATTTTCATATGCAGTGACTGCAAGGGCTGCCAAAAAAATTTAGATGCAACCCATACTCCTTTGAAGAGACATAGAGGAGGGTCTCAGTAAAAAAAAATGTTCCCATTATAAAGAAGCGGGTCTCCTATAGTGGTAATGCCCATGCTGTGACTGCAAGGGCTGCCAAAATTTGAGAAAATCCCCACTAACAATGTAAAAACACAGAGAGCTGGGCCACAGTAACGACATGTTCCCATTAGAAAGGAGAGGGTCTGCTATACAGTTATAGGGTATGCAGTGAGTCCAACAGCTGCCAAAATTTAGGAAAAACCCCACTAACAATTTAAAAACACATAGAGCAGGGCCACAGTAATGACATTTTCCCTTTAGAAAGGAGCAGGTCTCCCATACTGTTTGCCTATGCAGTGACTTCAATGGCTGTCAAAAATCTGGAGGCACTCCAATGCCCCTTGCAAGACATGTAGAGGTCAAAGGGCCTCCTGAAAAAATGCTCCCATTATAAGGAAGTGGGTCTCCCATACTGTTTGCCTATGCGGTGAATGCAACGGCTGCCAAAAATTTGGAGGAACTCCAATGCCTCTTGCAAGAGACATAAAGATCGGAGTGCCTCCTTAAAACAATGTTCCCATTATTAGGAAGTGGGTCTCCCATACTGTTTACCTATGCAGTGAAGCAATGGCTGCCAAACATTTGGAGGAACTCCAATGCCCCTTGCAAGAGACGTAGAGGTTGGAGGGCCTCCTGAAAACAATGTTCCCATTATTAGGAAATGTGTCTCCCATACTGTTTACCTATGCAGTGAAGCAACGGCTGCCAAAAATTTGGAGGAACTCCAATGCCTCTTGCAAGAGACATAAAGATCGGAGCGCCTCCTTAAAACAATGGTCCCATTATTAGGAAGTGGGTCTCCCATACTGTTTACCTATGCAGTGAAGCAATGGCTGCCAAACATTTGGAGGAACTCCAATGCCCCTTGCAAGAGACGTAGAGGTTGGAGGGCCTCCTGAAAACAATGTTTCCATTATTAGGAAGTGGGTCTCCCATACTGTTTTCCTATGCAGTGAAGCAACGGCTGCCAAAAATTTGGAGGAACTCCAGTGCCCCTTGCAAGAGACGTAGAGGTTGGAGGGCCTCCTGAAAACAATGTTCCTAGTATTACGAAGTGGGTCTCCCAAACTGTTTGCCTATGCAGTGAAGTAACGGCTGCCAAAAATTTGGAGGAACTCCAATGCCCCTTGCAAGAGATGTAGAGGTCGGAGGGCCTCCTGCAAAAAATGCTCCCATTATTAGTAAGTGGGTCTCCCATACTGTTTGCCTATGCACTGAAGCAACGGCTGACAAAAATTTGGAGGAACTCCAATGCCCCTTGCAAGAGACGTAGATATGTTGATATGGTACATATGGTAGTGATATCATGGTGGAGGATGAGGATGCAGAGATGGAGGAGTACAAGAGCAAATAGACAAAATCAGGAAGCGTATACCCATGTCTGGATGTGAAGACAGGTGCATGGGAATAGAGTTAGACCTTGCCAAAAAAAGACACTGTATTTGAGTTTATGTTATGTTGCTATCATTCGGTGGTGTTGAGTAGTCTGGCCCAATCCAGCCCTTGTTCACTTTTATAACAGTCAGCCTATCAGCATTTTCAGTTGACAGGTGGATGCGCCTATCGGTTATAATTCCACCAGTGGCAGTAAAAACCCGCTCTGACAAAACGCTAGCAGCAGGTCAGGCCAGGACCTCCAAGGCGTAGAGAGCCAGTTCATGCCACGTGTCCAGCTTGGATACCCAATAATTATAAGGCACGGAGAAATCACGGAGGACGTTGGTATGGTCGGCAAGGTACTCCCTCACCATCTTCCGTAGCTTTGAACTCCTTGTGAGAGTACCCTGCGCCTCAGGGCCTGTGCAAATGGGAGGGTCTGAGAAAACTGTCCCAGAACTTTAATATTGTTCCCCGGCTTCTGCTGGATTGCATTTGTGTCTCTCTTGCCTGTACTCCTTGGTTGTCCAATGCACTGTGACCGCTGCCACAAGCGTTTTCAGATGGATATTTTTTTAATAATTCCGCAACAAGGGCCTTATTATACTGCACCATTTTATAAGGCCTGTCCTGCAAGGGAATAAGGAGACAAAGTTCTCCCTATAGCGTGGGTCTAGAAGTGTCACCAACCAGTAATGACTGTTACCAAAAATTTGGACAACTCGAGGGTCACGAGAAAGGCAGAGTAACATAATCTCAGCCATGTGTGCAGACTGCAAAGAGGCAAGACTTGCATGTCCTCACAAAGAGGACGACTGACCATGCTCTCCTCCTCATCCTCCTCCTCTTCCTCCTCCTCCCTGTCCTCAGGCCATCCACGCTGATCAGGCGGTATGACAGTTGTGCAGGTAGTACTATAGCGCAGGAAACTAGCTTCTGTTCTTCCTTCTCCTCCTCCTCTTCCTCATTGTCACCCAATCCACGTTTGGATGAGATGAGGCTGGGCTGTGTGTAATAACCCTGTATGGTTCCTTGCTCCAACTCATCGTGCTCCACCTGCAAAGCAACCTCTTTAATTGTGAGCAGAGATCGTTTCAGAAGACAGAGAAATGGGATGGTGATGCTATTTATGACATCATCGCCGCTCACCATCTTGGTGGAGTCCTGAAAGTTTTGGAGGATAGTACAGATGTATGACATCCATGTCCACTCCTGAGGTCTTATGTGTGGAGTCTGAACTGAATCCCGACGACCTTGTTGATGCTGGTAGTCAACAACTGCCCTCTTCTGCTCACAAATCAGTTCCAATATCTGCAATGTAGAGTTCCAACGTGTGGGGACATCACACACCAGTCGGTGAGCGGGAAGCTGCAAATGCTGCTGAAGGGCGGCAGAAGCTGTAGCTGACTTTCTAAAATCGGCACACAGGCGGCGTACTTTGACAACCAGATCCGGCAGATCCGGGTAGATTTTGAGAAACTGCTGAACCACGAGGTTAAGCACATGGGTAGGGCATGGTACGTGTGTGAGCTCGCCTCCCCTCAGAGCTGCCACCAGGTTCCGGCCATTGTCACACATGACCATGCTGTAAGTTCAGCGGTGTCAGCCACAGATTTACCTGCTCTTTCAGAGCTGTCCACATCTCTTCAGCATTGTGCGGTTTGTCACCTAAGCATATTAGCTTTAGCACAGCCTCTTGCCGCTTGGCTGAGGCAGTGCAGCAGTACTTCCACCTTGTGACTGATGTGGTCATTTTGGAGATGGAGGCTGAAGAGGAGGAGGAGGAGGTGCAAGAGCTGTAGAATGTTGGGGCAACCATGATTGACCTAGGGCCCGCAATCCTTGGCGTCGGGAGGATGTGTTCTGTCCCAAGGTCCGACTGGGTCTTGGCTTCCTCTTTGTTAACCCAGTGTACCGTCAGCGAGATGTACCGTCCCTGCCCACAAGCACTTGTCCCCGTGTCCGTGATTAGGTAGACTTTCCCAGTAACTGTTGTTGAGGGCACGGTTAATGTTGTGGGACACATGCTTGTGTAATGCCGGGACGGCACACCGGGAGAAGTAGTGGCGGCTGGGGACCGAGTAACGAGGGACGGCCGCCGCCATCAGGTTGGTGAAAGCTTCCGTCTCCACGAGCCTAAAAGGCAACATTTCTAGCGCAAGCATTCGTGAATTGTGTGAATTTAGTAGTGTGGCCTGTGAGGCGTTAGCTGCGTACTTGCGCTTGCATTCCAAGGAACTGGGGTAGGGTCAACTGAAAGCTGCGCTGGTACAAGGACGTGGATGTGCTTGCTGATGGTGCTAGTTGAGAGTGTTCAATGACAGGTGCAGGGCGGGAGGCATCTTGGCATGCGCCATGGACAGGGGATTGGCGTGCATGCACAACAGTGGAACACGAAGTGGTGTCAACCGCAGACACTGTTGCTGGACCCTGGGGTTTGGCCCACTTAGTCGGGTGCTTTGCTGCCATGTGCCTGATAATGCTGGTGGTGGCAGGCTGGTAGTTTTGCTACCCCCGCTGATGTTGGAATGGCAGGTGGTGCAAATGACCTTTTTGGGGTTATCGGCAGAGTCTTTAAAAAACAACCTGACTCGGGAACACCTAACAGTTGTACTGTCAACTTCTGTCGTGTTGATGTTACGGGGAACGGTTGCTCGCCTTCTGTCTGCGGCCACCACACTGCTTATTCTTACCTGTGTGCTGCTGTCCTCGCTCTGCATGTCACCTTGCCAGGTTGGGTCAGTGACTTCATTGTCCACCACCTCATCTTCCACTTCTGTACCCTGGTCCTCCTACTGACTTTCTGGAAATTGTGTCTCATCATCATCCACCTTTTGTGACAGTTTTCCACCGTCACCTTCGTGTGACCATGGCTGCTCAAATATTTGGGCATTGCTACATGCGATCTCCTCTTGCCCCGCTTCAAGTGGACCGGGCGAGAGGCCCTAATCTATAAATGAAAAAAGTGAATAGCTCTTCGGAGTGTCCAAGTGTGGGATCAGTTGTCTCCGGGCACTCGGCACAGTGGGAGGAAGGAGGATCAGTGTAAGGAATATGCAGTGCAGACTCACAGCTACTGAGACTTGACCGTGTGGAAGACAGGGTGGTGGTTGCTAAGTGACTGGAAGCATTACTGGCTATCCAATCAATAACCTTTTCACGCTGCTCTGTGTTCAATAGTGGTGTTCTGCAGTCCCCTATTAATTGGGACAGGAAGGTCGAGCGAGAAGATGTGGGTGTTTGTTGTGGCGCAATTTCAGCTTGCCCACGGCCTCGGCCTCTGTATGCACCATCACCATCACGTTCACTTCCCCGTCCCTTGCCATGCGACTTGCCCATTTTAAATGGAGGACAATATTTTCCACGTTCATTACAAATAGCTGGATTTAAACCACAGTGATATGTGATATGTGTGACGGAAAACCACAGTTTTAAATAGCTGGTCTGTAGATTACTATTTTTCACAGTGATCTTGTGTCAATAACTTCACTGACACTGCAACAAAATTTAAATGGTGGCCAGAAATGGTTGAATTTGAAGCACACTTATATGTGATACGTGTGACGGAAAACCAGTTTTAAATAGCTGGCCTGTAGGTTACTATTTTTCACAGCGACCTCGTGTCAATAACTTCACTGACACACTGCAACAAAATTTAAATGGAGGCCAATATTTTCCACGTTCACTACAAATTTCTGGATTTTTATCGCTGTAATATGGAAAGGATCTGGCTTTATTCTGCAGTGCCAACAAGCAAATGGAGCAGGAAAATGGTGTACTCTGGATTGCTTTTTAAGCAAATAACCAGGATTACAATTAAAAAAAATTGTGCTTGGCCCCTGATATCTGGGGCTATGTCTACAAATATCTGTAACAGCAGCAGCAGGAACGTTCAATGAACCCTCTTGCACTATATGCACTGCAGTCTGTCACATACACTGCCTGCCTGCCTAGCACTGATTATATGCAGCTGGATTAGTCCTCAGAAGGACTGTTAATTCAGATGGATATAGATATATGTTGTGGAATACCTATACTAATTCTAAACAAGCAAATCTCTCCCTGACGCAGCAGCACCTCTCCCTACTCCCTACATCTGATGATGCTGTGCAGCCAGCCAATCACTGTAATGCCCACAACCAACATGGCTACGGCATTACAGTGCATGACAGTCAATCCCTGCATGTTCATTGGCTCTCTAAAGAGCGCCAAACATGCAGGGAGGAGACCCGAGCTCCCACCAAGCAACCCCGGAAATACTCGGCGAGCACCGAGCATCTCAAGCAGTGAGATGCTCATGCGTGTACCGAGCAGTGGTGAGCACGTTCGCTCATCACTAGTGTTAATATCTCCGCAATGAAGAAGAGAAAGTAAAAAAACAAACATTTTGTTCCACACTGCGGCCACTATTTAATGTGTGTCCAATTCTGCATGAAACATTTGGTGACAGGTCCTCTTTAATCTCTTCACAACCTTGGATGTATCCATACGTCCAGGTCGGTAGGTACTTACCGACCTTGGACGTATGGATACGTCCTGGTGATTTTCCGTGCACAGAGGCTGTGTGCGCGTGATTACCGATGGGTGTCAGCTGATTCTGACAGCTGACAGCTGACACTCAGTGTCAGGAGCAGTACACGCACTGCTCCTGGCACTCCAGCGATCGCAGCATTTAGCAGGCATGAAGAGGAAGCCCCCTCTGCTCTCAGATCGGCGCCCCTGTAATGTCATCGCAGGGGGCTGGTTGTTGCCATGGTGACCCAATGTCGTCACCAGGCTCTAGCAAACAATGCTCAGTGCATGATCTAACAAGTTTGTGTGAGAGCAGACTGTCAGTTCTAATGCATTGCAATGCATTAGAGCTGCGATCAGTTTGCAGAAAGTGAAAGTTCCAAAGAGGAACGAAGTAAGAAAGTTAAAAAAAATTGTAAAAATATTATTTAAAAAATCATAAAATAAAAAAAGTAAATAATATACTGTAGCTAGAAATAAATATTTTTATGAAAAAAAAAAGTACACATATTTGGTATCACCGCGTCCGGAACGACCTATCTATAAAATTGTTTCACCAGTTAACCCCTTCAGTAAACACCGTCAAAAAATAAATAAAAAAACAAGGCAAAAAATTATGCTTTTTCATCTTACTGCCAAACAAAAAGTAGAATAAAACGTGATAAAAAAGACGAATGTAAATAAAAATGGTGTAGCTGAAAACGTCATCTTGTCCTGCAAAAAAACAAGGCACAAAACAGCTACATCAGTTGAAAAATCAAAGTTATAGCTCTCAGAATAAAGCAATCCAAAAATAATTACTATTTCTATAACATTGTTTTTATTATGTAAAAGCGTCAAAACACAAAAAAACTATATAAATATGGTATCGCTGTAATCATACTGATCTGAAGAATAAAGCTGCCTTATCAATTTTATCACATGCGGAATGGCATATTCCCCGCCCCCACAAAAAACAATTCCTGAATTGTTGGTTTTTGTTTATTCTTCTTCCCAAAAATCGGAATAGAAAGCGATCAAAAAATGTCATGTGCCTGAAAATGGTATCAATAAAAACGTCAACTTATCACTCACATGACTCACATGACTCCGTTGGCTGAAATATGGAAAAATTATAGCTTTCAAACTATGGTGATGCAGAAACTTGTTTTTGCAAAAAAAAAGCGTCTTTTAGTGTGCAGCCAAACATGAAAAAACTATATAAATCTGGTATCGCTGTAATCGCACCGACCCGAACAATGAAGTTGTCTAATCACTTACACGGCAAGAGGAATGGCGTAAAAAATAAATAAAACCAATTCTTTACCTGCTGCTGATTTGTTCAGTCTGCCTCCCAAAGATCACAGTTAGGCTAGGCGCACATTTATCCTGCGCTGAGCGCTAACACCGGGGTTTCCATGTAAATCTCTGAAATAGGCGATTCAGATGGAACTCCCGGTAGAAGATGTCCTATAATGAGGCAGATGAGGACACTGTGAACGTCTGACCTGTGATCCGGCAGTGTCTGTCTTTTTAGGCATGCACAAAAGCGCCACAGTTTTGTGCACTTCTGAAAAGAAGGATACCGCTGAACAGAGGCCAGATGGAGTCCAGAGTTACTCTGCTGCCTCATTATAGTGAATGGATCCCTGTGAGTTTTTATCTGAATTACGTCACTCGGAGATTTATATGAAAAACCCTATGTAAGTGCTCAGAGCAGGCTAAATATGATCCCAAATGTTATATAAAATGTTCCCAATAAATGTTTCAACTCAATCCACAAGAAAAGCTAGTCCTCACTCATGTCCATCATCTGTTAATGGAAAGATAGGGCCTTCCACGTTACTAGTAGTACAAAGGCTCTGGAAAAGTGAAATGGCTCCTCACCCCCCAAAAGAAATCCAACAAATTCTGCGCTCCAAAATCCAAATGCCCCCTCCTTTTTGAGCCCCCGTGTGACTAAACCACATTTAGCGTCCACATGTTTGGTATTTCTGGCTAACCTGGCTAATTAACTGGTGCATGTCTCCAGAAGCGTGAGCTGAGCACAATGTACGGGCAATAGAACGTACTGGTCACTAGAACATACTGGCCACTACAACATACTGGCCACTACAACGGACTGGCCACTACAACGGACTGGCCACTACAACGGACTGGCCACTACAACGGCAGTTTACAATTTTCACTTGGCAGCATCCACTGCTGCTTGTTTCTGGAAAACACCCATGGAGTAAAAATTGTCACTACACCTGTAGATAAATTCCCAAAGCGGCACAATTTCCAAAATGGGGTCACTTGTGTGGGGGTTTCCACTGTTCAGGCACATCAGGGGCTCTCCAAACGTGACAAGTCATCCGTAATTATTCAAGCAAATTTTATATTCAAAAAGTCAATTGGAACTTCTTTCCTTCTGAGCCCTGCCGTGTGCCTAAACAGTGGTTTTCTCCCAACATATTAAGCATGCTCAGGAAAAATGCACACACATTTTGTCAACCATTTTTTCCTATTACCCTTGCTAAAATAAACATATTTTCCTTCCACATTCCATTAATTCCTGTGAAGCACCTGAATGGTTAATACACTTCTTGAATGTGGTTTTGAACACCTTGAGGGGTGCAGTTTTTAGAATTATGTACTTTTGGGTATTTTCTGTCATATGTGTCCCTCAAAGTCACTTCAAATGTGATGTGGTCCCTAAAAAAATGGTTTTGTAAATTTTGTTGGAAAAATGAGAAATCGCTGGTCAACTTTTACCCTTTATAACTACCTAACAAAAAAAATGATGTTTCTAAAATTGTGCTGTTGTAAAGTAGACATGTGGGAAATATTATTTAACTATTTTGTGTGACATAACTTTCTGATTTAAGGGCATATAAATGAAAAGTTTGAAAATTGCAAAATTTCCGTTTTTTTCGCAAAGAAAAGCAAGTCATATAGAACAAATTTTACCCCTATCACAAAATACTTTATATCTCGAAAAAACATTCTCAGAATCACTAGGATTCTTTGAAGTGTTCCAGAGTTTTTACCTCATAAAGCGACACTGGTCAGAATTGTAACATTTGGCCTGTTATGAAGGTGAAAACAGGCCTGGGGGTGAATGGGGTTGAAAGTTATATTTTATCAAGTCCTTGTAATTTCAATGAATTGCTTTATGTGAATCTTGGAAAATGTAAAAAAATAAGCAAATAAATGAAATGTGCAGGCATTTCCAAAGGGCTAACAACACCGTACAGCAGAGGTAGATGAACTCAAATAATTGTAGTATCTCACACGATGAATCAGCAGCACCCACACTATAGCTAGGAGCCAGCAGTGTCCGCACATTATTAATGACTCCACTAAGGAACCACTGGTCCAACTTGACAATAGGCGGTTGTTAAAGTCTGTTGAACTGGGAACCATCTGTTCAGCAAGATGTCTTAATTCTGTCTAACTTGGTTTACTGCCTGTATTCAAGTGTAACGATCTATAGCTGCAGAGACCTAGAGCTGGAGTACAAGTACTAAGTGAATCTCTTGAAATTCATTTAGGCCAGATTCACTAGAATAGGATGCTAGGTTTCAGTCTGAATAAAATTAACCTCAAATCAAAAATGCTCAAAAAAGACATTTATTATGCTCTTATTTCTCTCCAAGCTCAAAAGCATATTAAACAAAGGAGAGAGAAAGAGTTAAAAATATAAAAGATTATACTCACCTGTCCTAAGTCCATGCCTCATCTATCTTACTGCTATAGGTTCCCGCCCAGCTTGCTCCTTCTAGTTTTCTTTGGGTCTTTTGGCACTGACTAGGTGTCACATGTCCAAGTTGGATGTGACGCACGTCATTGACGTGCATCGTGCTTCAAGTGACTGGGTGAAGCCAAGTCAGTATCAAAATAGCCGAAGACTGGCAGGAGCAAGTGGAGGACCTGGGAATGCTGGGAGCTGCGGCAACAAGACATGAGGGTCAAACCTATAAAAGGTCTGTGTAATCTATTATCATTTTTAACCCTTTTCCCGGAGCTCAATAGAATCAAGCAAAATGGTGGGTGTTGGTCACTATTTTTCTGGATTCATGTGAATCAAATCTCCCACAGACAATAAACCTTGATGCACTGCTCGTGGTTACCTTGCTATGTCACATAACCACAGCCACCTTATGTAAGTCATGCTGTAGTGCTGTAATCCGGCTTTAAACAGAAAACATTACAAAATAACATAGTCTGTTATCTCTTACCCAACTTTCCATACATCTCATTTCAAACTAAACTCTGTATTCAGCTTATCTTCCATTCAAAGAACCACTCCCGATTGTTTTCTTACCTCCTCCAGCCACCTCCTGGCACCTTCAGCCATGCGACCAACTCCATTTTACACAAATTAACCTCTATTCCAGACTATTCCTAACTATTAGTGTTGAGCCACCCCTGTAGTGTTCGAGTTCGGTTCGGTTCGTCGAACAGCCGTGTGTTCGCCGAACTGTTCGTCGAACACCTTCGAACACCGTTAAAACCAATGGCAGGCAAACAAAAACACATAGAAACACATAGAAAACACCTTCAAAGGTGTCCAAAAGCTGACAAACTGCTCAGAAGACACAACTAACACATGGAAAAGTGACAAGTACATATAGTCATGCGAAAAGAAAAGAGGCGGAGGAGTAAAAGGAGGGGGGAGACACAGATATAGGCATGTCATGCCCTTCTAAAATCCAAAAAGTGAGAAGCCGACACGTTCAGTCCGCTCCTGCCCGTGCCACCTCCGTGTCGCCGGGTTTGTGCCAGAGCCGCGGTGAACCCTGACGGCCAGCCCCCCTCTCCCAATACTGGTGCCTGTCCGCTGGTGGGTCGAGCGAGCCCCCCTGTGGTGGAGGCAGCTCTAAGCTTTTTAATTTAAATTGTCTCTCTAATTTGAATGAATACACTTTAAATCCATTTACAAAGGATCTATTGGAGGGCAAGTCTCATGCCAGCAGCCGCGTAATTCCAGCTCCAGTAGCGTCCACTAAAGCTGCTGCAGTTAAAAAGCTTTTATAAGGATCGAGCTCGGCTGTCCACCGCAAGGCATCCTACTGCCAGTCCCAGCCCCTATGCCTTGGGGTGCCTCCTGATGCTCTTCACTGAGTATCCCGTGGTCCCGAAGCATTTCCTTTGAAAAAATTAAGTGTCCAAACTACAGGTGGTGTAGCTTGCTTAACAGCTGGGATAATCCGCTGACTAGCAGACACTGCTACTAGGCACAAAGTATTTCCGGGGCTAGATGCAGTTAAAAATTTGTAATTAGATACTCTCGTTGGATGCTGAGAAAGCATTCCATAGAGTCTCCTGGCACGCCATATATGATTCTGTTAAAAAGCTTGGGGTAGGGGTCTAGGGGACTCTTTTATAGCCAAAATCACGGCCCTGTATCGCAATACATCACCTAGGCTGAAGATAAATGGAACTGTAGCACCCTGAGGGCTCGGTTGCTACAGAGGTATTGCACCTCACCCAGAGGTGTGATATCTCACTCTCAGGTAAGGATGGAGTGTGGATCAGGACCCGACACCTGCATGCATTACACCACATTGCCGTGGGGCAGGGCGACCAATATGCCTCTGAGATGGGCACGACAGTCCCTGTCCCTGGCTGGAGTGGGGGGAGGGAACACTGAGGAAGGGGAACCCTGTAGTGCAGGAGCAGGGAGGAAGCAGTTCCTGAGTGCATTGAGAAGGGAGTATAAAAGGTGGGCACCTTCTTAGTTCAGTGCAGAGAAGTCTGAGCAGAAGTGGCAGGGAGCAGGGGCTCTGCATGAGCTCTGCTCCGGAGGCGGGCCTAGTAACAGAGGCCCAGGCCTGGAAGAGGGAGAAGGAAGGAAGAGGAGCGGAGAAGGCTCCAGGAACGAGGAATGAAGGGATCCCAGGGGTGCGGACGGGCGAGTCGCCACCGCACGCCCGAATCCACCTGGGTGGAGGGGTCAGGCCAAAGGGGGAGACCGGTCCCCGAAACTAGTGGAGGCAGGAAACGACCCTCAGCTAGAAACCGGAGGCTGTGACATTTTATGTGGCGCAGCCCCTCGCTACACCCGCTAGGAAGGCACCACATAGGGTCAGGGAAACTGGCGCCAAGTTTACCAAGAGGAGGCCCGAGGCAGCCGGACAGAAGGGTTGGTAAGAAAGGCCAGACAAAGGACACACAAAGGGGGTCCTGTGAAGCGCTCCAAAGTTATCTGGGAGTTGTCTGAGCCCCTCACCTGGTGAGCACAGTACGACGTGGGCAGCCGTTACCTGCAGACGTGGTCTGGATAATAAGAACTGTGAGTAAAGGCCCTGGACTGCATCACTGACTCCGTGTCGTTACTGCTGCTGCCCTGCACCATCACCCCCATCCTCCGCATACACTGCCCTGAGGCTATACTCCTCCCTCCTCCTTATGCTACGCTCTGCTGCACCCACAACACCAGCCTCAGCGGTCTGCCCTGCAGCGGCGGTTCACTCTGACCGCAATCCACGGGTGGCGTAGTCGGACATTTAAACATCAAAACCACATAAATAGTTCCGCCACTGGTTTGACCACCCTGAGCCACGGAACCGGGTCGCCACCACGAAGACTACAACCACCAGCATCCACCAAAAAGGGTCCGGCTTCGGGTGTCCCAAGGCCCAGGGGGTGCATCAGAACATTTTCATCACCTTTCACAAGCACCAATGGGACAAGGCAGGGATGTCCTCTGTCCCCTCTCTTATACAACCTAGTGACGGAGCACCTGCTCTCATCAATTCGCCATAACTCCAATATTAGGTGGATTGAGTTGGGAGGCACCGAGTACAAGTGCTCTCTATTTGCTGATGATGTCCTAGTATATATCACTCAATCACATATATCCATCCATGCTGTTATGGCTGAAATAGATCACTTTGTTACATGGTCAAATTTTAAAATCAATGCAGCGAAGTCTGAGGCCCTCGATGTCTCCCTCCCCAAATCCATATAGGATTCCATCCAGTCCAACTTTCCATTTGCCTGGCCCTCACAGGGTATCAAATACTTAGGAATTCCTATTCATTGAGACCTCTCCCATCTATGTTATCTTAATTTTGGGCCCTTTATTGAACAACTCCATACAGACCACGGTTGGCAAGTTAGAACTGTAAGATTCACTACGTGAACCACTGGTGTTTTGTGGAAAAGCACATGTACACTGTGTTCCAAATTATTATGCAAAAAGTGTTTAGGAGTGATAAGGGAAGAATTTGTTTGTTTGTCAGTTAAACTCATTGATGGTGATGTGTGTCAGGGCTCTTTATATCACTGTAAGCAATTGCAGACACCTGTGCTAATTAGTTTGGCAGGTGTGTCCAATGAAAGGCAAGACTACTTAAGAAGGCTGTCTCACATTATTAAGCAGCCTACATTTTCTGCCAAAATGGGAAAGAAAAAGGATGTGTCGGCTGCTGAGAAGCAACAAATTGTGGAGTGTTTAGGTCAAGGCATGACTACAATCAACATTGTGCGATGATCAGGATGAAGTGTCTTGGCAATCAAGAAGTATGTAGCTGATTCACAGTACACACGTGTGCGTGCTGATAAGGGCAAATTGAGGACTCTTTCCTACAGGCAATTACGTCAGGTTAAAAGAGCAGCGGCAAAAAAGCCTTGTCATAGCAGCAGACAAGTTTTTGAAGCTGCTGGTGCCTCCAACGTCCCCCGAACAACAAGATGCAGGGTCCTTCAGAGGTTTGCAGCTGTGCATACGCCATCCTGCCGACCTCCTCTATCCACTTCACACAAGCAGAAACGGCTCCAGTGGGCCAAACATTACATGAAGACTGATTTCAAAACTGTTTTGTTCACGGATGAGTGCCGTGCAGCGCTCGATGGTCCAGATGGATGGAGTGGAGGATGGCTGGTTGATGGACACCCCACGCAAACACGGCTACAGCGCCAACAAGGAGGAGGTGGAGTAATGTTTTGGGCTGGAATCATGGGGAGAGAGATTATCGGCCCCTTTAGGATCCCTGAAGGCGCTAAAGATGAACTCCATAATGTATGTGGATTTTCTCAAACAGCACTTCCTGCCATGGTTCAAGAAGAAGAACCGTGTATTTCACAGCAAGATCATTTTTTTGCATGATAATGCACCATCTCATGCTGCACATAACACATCTGCATCTCTGGCTGATATGGGCATAAAAGGGGACAAACTTATGGTGTGACTCCCATGCTCCCCTGACCTCTACCCCATTCAGAACCTCTGGAGCATCATCAAAAGGAGTGTCTATGATGGCGGGAGGCAGTTCACATCTAAGCAACAGCTCTGGGAGGGTATTCTGTCCTCATGCAAAACAATTGAAGCAGAAACCATCCAAAACCTGATAAATTCAATGGACGAGAGAGTTCAGAAGCTCCTTTCGAACAAGGGGTCCTATGTGAAAATGTAACATCACCTAGAATAAAGTTTTGAGTTGAAAACTGTTTGATTTCAGT
This sequence comes from Phyllobates terribilis, assembly GCF_046119375.1. Lineage (NCBI taxonomy): Eukaryota > Metazoa > Chordata > Amphibia > Anura > Dendrobatidae > Phyllobates > Phyllobates terribilis. Next base: position 211,158,633 of record NW_027362771.1, read on the forward strand.
TTCTAATAACCTGCTAATGCTTATAATTTCAAAAATGACCATTTTTTTGGTCTTTATTAAAATGAAAAGGTTGATCGAAAAGTTTGGGTGATCTAAGAGTGTGGCAACCCAGTAGTCATGATTACTTCGAATTCTGACAATATGAGGGTCATGTTGCAGGTAGTGCAGCAAGAAGGCACTTATGTGTCTTGCGCATCTCGGAGCCCCAAAATTATTTTCCGGGCTAGATGCAGCTAAAAATTATTTTTAATTTTAAATCTGGTGGAGCTTATTATAGATGGCCTAATAGAATCAGTGCTGCACACTGCTACAAAGCCCAAATTATTTTCCAGCCAAGATACAGATAAACATGATTAGTAATTTGAAAGCTTAAAACGGTTGGTAGGGTGATTTTAACCAATCATCAAGCTTTTACTCTCCCCAGGATGACACAGGGGTAGAAAAGTCGTTTCGGATCCATGATTTGTTCATCTTTATGAACGTGAGTCTGTCTACATTATCAGTGGAGAGCCGCGTGCGCTTATCTGTCAGCACACCACCAGCACCGCTGAACACACGTTCAGACAGAACGCTGGCTGCGGGGCATGACAAGATCTCCAAGGCGTAAGTGGCTAGCTCCGGCCATTTATCCAGATTGGAAGCCCAAAAAGAGCAAGGGTCCAGTGACACAGTCATGGCTTCAATGTTTACTTGGAGATACTCCTGTACCATCGTCTCTAGGCGTTGACTATGTGTCAGACTTCTTGTCTCCTGTGGCCTTGCAAAGGATGGGCTAAAAAAGTGGTGAAATGATTCCGCAAAATTGATGTTACCAGCAGATACTGTGGTTCTGTTACGGTTTGAGTGCTGAACACTTGACGGTCCCACGGTTGGCAAGTTGGAACTGTGAGATTCACTACGTGCACCACTGGTGTTTTGTGCAAAAGCACATGTAAGATTCTGCAACAGTCTCTGCTGATACTCCTGCATGCATGCATCCCTTTCTATGGCAGGAATAATTTCTGCAAATTTACTTTTGTACCGGGGATCTAACAGTGTGGCAACCCAGTAGTCAGGATTATTTCTAATTCTCACAATTCGAGGGTCATGTTGCAGGTAGTGCAGCAAGAAGGCACTCATGTGTCTTGCGCATCCAGGAGCACCAAGTCCCTGTTGTGTTGGTGGCGAGGTAACAATCATGCTTCCTTCCTCTGTCCTCTCCCCCCAACCTCGCACAACAGAAATGTGCTCAAGGTCTCCCTCATCTGATGAGTCTTCCATCAGTTCGTCCTCCACTTCTTCCTGGGCTCCTGCACCTTCCTCACTAGTTTGGCTGCTACCATGCGCCCTGGTAAAACCATCTCCCCCACACTCACATGCCTGCCGCCTTGGTGCTGCCGACCGTCTGGACCTTGCAGATGTTAGCCCTTCCGCATACAACTCCTCCTTCTCTACTTCCTCCACCTCCTCTTGTGCCACCACCTGACTCCGAATTCTGTTTAACATGTGCTCCAGCATGTAAATCACCGGAATAGTCATGCTGATAATGGCATCGTCAGCACTAAACATCTTCGTCGCCATTTCAAAACTGTGCACAAGAGTGCAGAGGTCCCTGATCTGAGACCACTCCTCCAGCGTGATTTGCCCCACCTCTGGATCTCGTTGGCCCAGGCTATACGTCAGAACGTATTGCACCAGGGCTTGTCGGTGCTGCCACAGTCGCTGCAACATGTGCAGAGTTGAATTCCACCGGGTAGGCACATCGCATTTTAGCCGGTGAAGTGGCAGGCCCAACGACTTCTGTAGAGATGTAAGTCGCTGAGCTGCGGGATGCGAACGGCGGAAGTGAGCACACAGCGACCGTGCCCTCTGCAGAAGGCCATCTAGTCTGGGATAGTGGGCTAAAAATTGCTGGACAACCAGGTTCAACACGTGAGCCTTACAAGGCACGTGTGTGACATTGCCCCGGCGAAGGGCCGCACCCAGGTTTGCAGCATTGTCGCACACGGCCTTCCCTGGTTTCAGGTCCAGTGGAGACAACCATTCATGAAATTGGTTCTCCAGAGCTGACCACAACTCCTCAGCTGTGTGACTCACATTTCCCAGACATTTCAAAGTAAAAACCGCCTGATGACGTTGAGCCCTACTGCCAGCATAGTAAGGAGGTGTGCAGGATCCCATCTGCGCAGTTAGAAAGCTTGTGGCATGACCAGACAGGCTTTGGGTGCAGGTGGAAGACCGAGAGGAGGTTGAGGAGGCAGAAGCAGTGGAGGAACTTTGACATAAAGAGGATTGACGCACAACTCCTGGGGACGGCAAGACTTGGACAGCAGCCCCTTGTCCTGCTGTCACCATAGTTACCCAGTGCCCAGTCAGCGACATGTAACGCCCTTGTCCATGCCTACTCGTCCAAGTGTCTGTGGTGAAATGCACCCTGTCACACACAGAGTTTCTCAAAGAAGCGGTGATGTTGTGTGCGACATGCTGGTGGAGCGCAGGCACACCTTTCTTTGAGAAGTAGTGCCGACTGGGCATCTGGTACTGGGGCACTGCGACGGACATAAGGTCTCGAAAATCCTCTGTGTTCACAAGGTGGAAAGGCAGCATTTCTGTAGCCAAGAGCTTGCAGATGGTGAAATTCAACCTCTTAGCTTTCTCATGGCTAGGAGGAAATGGTCTTTTACTTGTCCACATTTGAGGAACCGAAGGCTGGCTATTGTGCTTAGACGGGGTTGATAAGGGTGTCCCCGGCAAACTGCCGGTCTGTGAGGAAGATGCAGGCGGACATGTTAGGTTGCCTTGATCCAAAGGTGGTGCTATCGATGTCGGACAGCGCTCAACACCAGCTGGTGTTACCACCTCCAAAGAAAATGATGACCTGCCAATCACGCTGGCTGTTGCGGGTAAAGAGGTGGCAGGTCTGCGCCCCAAAACAGGTGTGACTGCTGTCCCCCCAGTCACAGAGGATGAAGAGGCCGCGGATGCACAAGATATGGCAGACGGTGGTTGGCCCGGCCGGCTAGGCCGCATTGTAGCACACTGAGCTTCCCACTGCAACTTATGCTTCATGTCCATGTGCCGGTTCTTGCATGAAGTACTCAAACTATGTATTTTTTGGCCTCTACTTAGCTTTTGCTGACAAATGTTACAGATAACACGAGTTGGGTCATCTTTATCGATCTGAAAAAATGCCCAGGCTATGCAAGGCTTAGCACCCATGCGACCTGAAGAGCCACCACGACTTGTGGTGAGAGGCAGAGTTGTGTTTGAGGATGCAGTTGTTGACGTGCTTCCAGTACTACGTCTCTGTCCAGGAAGGCGCAACCTGACCTCGTCGTCACTAGCATCTTCCTCCACCTCCTCTGCTGACCTCATCTCTTGGCTGACTGTGGGTTGACAGTAAGTGGGATCTCCAACCTCATCATCATCACCCTGTGCGTTATTACACCCGTCGTCCTCAGAGCCAACCTGTTCCTGCCCTGACAAAAACTAAAGTTGTCGCTCCAATCAGGTATTTGAGTCTCATCATCGTCTTCCTCATTGTCTCCACCAACAGGAGTTACAGTTTGGGAATGAGGGTCTACATTATGGTCAGAACCTTCTGCGTCTGGTCCTGGATCCAACTCATAAAGATTCTGGGCATCAGTGCAGATCATTTCCTCGTCTGGATTCACAGAAGCGCTGGAGTCGACCTCTGATTCCCAGGCTATACTATGAGTAAACAACTCTGCAGACTCAACCATCTGTTCTACCTCATACTCAGAAGGGCAGCTGGAGATTTGGGAGCTGTGAGGAAGCAAGTGCGATTGGGGTGACACCTTTGAGGACTGGAGTATTTGTGATGTTGAAGTTGATGTGGAGGAGAGCCCACTTAAAGGAGCACTTGATATCCGTTGAAGCATCTGCTGTTTTTGTGCCTCATCTGGAATTTGTAGCGATTGGCGTGGCCGTAAGAAAGGGATCTTATCACATTGTCCGCTAAAAGAAGTAGACATTTTAGTTTGGCTGGAAGATGGTCTTTCTTCTGCAGATGTTACTGTTGCTTTAACACCTACCCCACGGACATAACCTTTTTTCCCCTTCCCAACACGCCTATTCCCCTTTCCACCAGCAGCAGGCCTTTTTCCACTCATTTTGGTGGTTAACTAATTCACAACTCTGGAGTTGTTTGCACAAAAAAACAATGGATGGGAACCGAGCAGAGCTGAGTGGCCAAACTGTGGTATTAGGCCAAAACTATTGGCTGGGTTAGATGCAGAAAAAAATTATATTCAATTTGCAACCTGATGGAGGTCAGTATAGATGGACTAATAGAACAAGTCCCACACACTGCTAGAATGCCAAATATTTTTTCAGAGCTAGATGCAGACAAAAAATTATTTTTAATTTGCAACCTGATGGAGGTCAGTATAGATGGACTAATAGAGAAAGTCCCACACACTGCTAGAAGGCCAAATATTTTTTCAGAGCTAGATGCAGATAAAAATAATTTTTAATTTGCAACCTGATGGAGGTCAGTATAGATGGACTAATAGAGAAAGTCCCACACACTGCTAGAAGGCCAAATATTTTTTCAGAGCTAGATGCAGAAAAAAATTATATTCAGTTTGCAACCTGATGGAGGTCAGTATAGATGGACTAATAGAACAAGTCCCACACACAGCTAGAAGCCCAAATATTTTTTCAGAGGTAGATGCAGAAAAAAATTATATTCAGTTTGCAACCTGATGGAGGTCTGTATAGATGGATTAATAGAACAAGTCCCACACACAGCTAGAAGCCCAAATATTTTTTCAGAGGTAGATGCAGAAAAAAATTATATTCAGTTTGCAACCTGATGGAGGTCTGTATAGATGGATTAATAGAACAAGTCCCACACACTGCTAGAAGGCCAAATATTTTTTCAGAGGTAGATGCAGACAAAAAATTATTTTTAATTTGTAACCTGATGGAGGTCAGTATAGATGGACCAATAGAGAAAGTCCCACACACTGCTAGAAGGCCAAATATTTTTTCAGAGCTAGATGCAGATATAAATTATTTTTAATTTGCAACCTGATGGAGGTCAGTATAGATGGACTAATAGAGAAAGTCCCACACACTGCTAGAAGGCCAAATATTTTTTCAGAGCTAGATGCAGATAAAAATTATTTTTAATTTGCAACCTGATGGAGGTCAGTATAGATGGACTAATAGAGAAAGTCCCACACACTGCTAGAAGGCCAAATATTTCTTCAGAGCTAGATGCAGAAAAAAATTATATTCAGTTTGCAACCTGATGGAGGTCAGCATAGATGGACTAATAGAACAAGTCCCACACACAGCTAGAAGCCCAAATATTTTTTCAGAGGTAGATGCAGAAAAAAATTATATTGAGTTTGCAACCTGATGGAGGTCTGTATAGATTGATTAATAGAACAAGTCCCACACACAGCTAGAAGCCCAAATATTTTTTCAGAGGTAGAAGCAGAAAAAAATTATATTCAGTTTGCAACCTGATGGAGGTCTGTATAGATGGATTAATAGAACAAGTCCCACACACTGCTAGAAGGCCAAATATTTTTTCAGAGCTAGATGCAGACAAAAAATTATTTTTAATTTGTAACCTGATGGAGGTCAGTATAGATGGACTAATAGAGAAAGTCCCACACACTGCTAGAAGGCCAAATATTTTTTCAGAGCTAGATGTAGATATAAATTATTTTTAATTTGCAACCTGATGGAGGTCAGTATAGATGGACTAATAGAGAAAGTCCCACACACTGCTAGAAGGTCAAATATTTTTTCAGAGGTAGATGCAGAAAAAAATTATATTCAGTTTGCAACCTGATGGAGGTCTGTATAGATGGATTAATAGAACAAGTCCCACACACAGCTAGAAGCCCAAATATTTTTTCAGAGGTAGATGCAGAAAAAAATTATATTCAGTTTGCAACCTGATGGAGGTCTGTATAGATGGATTAATAGAACAAGTCCCACACACTGCTAGAAGGCCAAATATTTTTTCAGAGCTAGATGCAGACAAAAAATTATTTTTAATTTGCAACCTGATGGAGGTCAGTATAGATGGACTAATAGAGAAATTCCCACACACTGCTAGAAGGCCAAATATTTTTTCAGAGCTAGATGCAGATATAAATTATTTTTAATTTGCAACCTGATGGAGGTCAGTATAGATGGACTAATAGAACAAGTCCCACACACAGCTAGAAGGCCAAATATTTTTTCAGAGGTAGATGCAGAAAAAAACTATTTTTAATTTGCAGCCTGATGGAGGTCAGTATAGATGGACTAATAGAGAAAGTCCCACACACTGCTAGAAGGCCAAATATTTTTTCAGAGCTAGATGCAGACAAAAAAATTATTTTGAATTTGCAACCTGATGGAGGTCATCATAGATGGACTAATAGAGAAAGTCCTACACACTGCTAGAAGGCCAAATATTTTTTCAGAGCTAGATGCAGACAAAAAATTATTTTGAATTTGCAACCTGATGGAGGTCAGTATAGATGGACTAATAGAGAAAGTCCCACACACTGCTAGAAGGCCAAATATTTTTTCAGAGCTAGATGCAGACAAAAAATTATTTTGAATTTGCAGCGTGATGGAGGTCAGTATAGATGGACTAATAGAACAAGTCCCACACACTGCTAGAAGGCCAAATATTTTTTCAGAGCTAGATGCAGAAAAAAATTATATTCAGTTTGCAACCTGATGGAGGTCAGTATAGATGGACTAATAGAACAAGTCCCACACACTGCTAGAAGCCCAAATATTTTTTCAGAGCTAGATGCAGAAAAAAATTATATTCAATTTGCAACCTGATGGAGGTCAGTATAGATGGACTAATAGAATGATGCTATGCCCAAAAGATTTTACTTCACTAGGTGCAGTAAAAAAATTGGTATTCAATACACAGGTGGTATATCTTGCAACACAGATAGGCTACTCCACTGACTAACACACTCTGCAATAGGCCAAATAGGATTAGCTTTGCTAGATTCAGCCAAATGCTGTGAAAAAAACTTGCACAGCACTGGCACAGACCTGCCTGGCAAAAACTGATAGGAACTGATGTAACCTAGTCCTGAAAAGGACTGCAATTACAATTAGTCTTTACTCCCACAACCTATCTATTTAAGAGCACAGACCTGCCTGATAAAAGTCGTAGGAAATGCTGTAACCTAGTCCTTAAAAGGACTGCAATCACAACTATTCCCTACTCCCAAGCTATCTGTAGATTTGTGCGAAAATTGGCTTGAAATTAACAAGGTATAGCGCACACAGCAACAGCGGTGCCGTCTAACACGCAGCTGCAGCAGTGAGAAAATGGTGGCGACGGGGAAAATGGCTTGGTCTTATAGGGCAAGGACATGTGACATACACTGCCAATGACACATGCCCTTGCTTGTGTGAAAAAAAGCACTTCGCTCCGTGTGTGCGCTGCTGATAGGCTGACAGATTGCACCTCCCCACTGTAAATGCGGGAAAGAGAAAAAAAAATGGAGATCTTCATTATTCCTGCAGAGATCCATCCCCTGCCCCTCCCCCCACCCCGCTGTACACTCAAACTGCGTATTAACATTAATTTTCATCATTACTGAGAAAAAATCCAGTTATGATTTTGGTGCACGAACAGTTATCGAACATAACCTCGAACAGCCAAATTTTTCTCAAATCGTTCGTGTTCGCCGAACGGCTCGAACACCGCCCAAAACAGCTCGAATTTGAGATTGGCGAACAGTTCGAGTCGAACAACGCTCATCTCTACTAACTATCTCAGTATCTCCACTTTTAGCCATTGTTTTTTGAGGGGCAGTTGACCCACCTCATGGTTCCCTTAATGTCTTTTGCCCATTCGTCACTCTTAAAGATATTTTATTGCTCGCTGTTTTGATAAATAGTTTCACTATGTTTGCTACTGCATCTTTGACACTTTGATAAATGACACTTATTTATTACTTCTTCTAATTCTCTGGGTATCTAATTACTTGGAAAAGCTAAAATTGCTTCCTGCTTTACTCATGCATGAAAGTTCTATATTCTTATAGCTTCCTAGCAATGTCAATTCAATACATAATACCCATATTTTTCAATTACAGATCCTATAAATAAAATGGAAATATTACAATTGTTGACATTATACTTAATTCAATATGTGTACTAAAGAAATTAATCATTAGTTGCAAAAGTATTGAAAACAGATAAGAGAGAAAATATTTAAAATTATAATCTTTTTTTTCTTTTGTAAGTAATAATGTTGCTTATAGGGAACCTGTCAAATGAAAAAAAAACATTTAACCTGCAGTTATGGTTTTAATTTGCAGGTTAATAATAATAAAAAAAAATATTTTTATATAGCGCCAATGTATTCCGTAGCATACATTATCATCGCTGTCCCCATTGGGGTTCACAATCTAAATTCCCATCAGTATGTCTTTGGAGTATGGGAGCAAACCGGAGAAACCAGAGGAAACCCATACAAACACGGGGAGAACATACAAACTCCATGCAGGGTCAGATCACTACTAACCTTCAGATTAACCCCAAATCTGCAGGTTAATGGTGTTTTTTCACATGATAGGTTCCTTTTGACGCTAACGTTAATATGAAAGCCAATATAAAATAAGTGACCATTAGTGATGAGCGAGCATGCTCGCTACTGCTCGGTGTTCGCCCGAGCATCTCACTGCTCAAGATGCTCGGCGCTCGCCGAGTTTTTCCGGGTTGCTCGGCGTGAGCTCGGGTCCCCTCCCTGCATGTTTGGCGCTCTTTAGAGCGCCAATCAACATGCAGGGATTACCTGCCACTCATTGTAATGCCGCAGCCATGGTGGTTGTGGCATTACAGTAATTGGATGGCCACACAGCATCATCAGGTCTATATCAGACCTGGTGCTGCTATGCTCATCACAATCACTCCGGAATCAGGCAGAGTAGGGAGAGCTGCTGCTGTGTCAGGGAGAGATTTGCTTGTGTGTGTATTAGGTAGTGTAGGGAGAAAAACCGGACATTACACATATCCATCTTAACAAACAGTCCTTTTGAGGACTAACTAATCCATCTGCAGAGATATCATGCAGGCAGTCTATATAGGCAGGCAGGGTATATAGCAGACTGCAGTGCATATAGCACAAAAGGCTCCATTCCAATTCTGACTTCAGCTGCTGTTAGATATTTCTATACAAAGGCCCAGGTCTCAGGCACCAGGAATAATTTTTTGGGGATCTTAATCCTCATTATTTGCTTAAAAAGCAATCCAGAGAACACCGTTTTTCTGCGCCATTTGCTTGTTGGCACTGCAGAATACAGCCAAATCCTTTCCATATTACAGAACTAGAAATCCAGCTATTTAAAACCGTGTTTTCTCCGTCACATGGATCACATATACGTTTTCAGAAAATACTGCCATTTTTGGCCTCCATTCCAATTCTTTTTCACTGTGTCAGCGACATTTTTGACACCAGTTTGCTGTTCAAACTACTTACCTACAGGCCAGGTATTTAAAACTCTGTTTTCTCCATCACACGGATCACATATACATTGTCAGAAAATACTGCCATTTCTGGCCTCCATTAAAAATTTCTTTCAGTGTGTCAGTGAAGCAATTCACATCAGTTTGCTGTTCAAACTACTAAACTACAGGCCAGGTATTTAAAACTCTGTTTTCGTTGTCACACGGATCACATATAAGTTTGCTCCAAACTAAGTCATTTGTAGTGAGCGTGGAAGATACTGTCCTCCATTTAAAATGGGCAAGGCACGTGGCAAGGGACAGGGAACTGGACGTGATTGTGATGGTGCATGCAGAGGCCAAGGACAAGGCCGTGGGCAAGCTGAAATTGTGCCACAACAAACACCCACATCTTCTCACCCGACCTTCCTGTCCCAATTCCTAGGGGACCGCAGCACATCACTATTGAACCCAGAGCAATGTCAAAAGGTTGTTGGTTGGATAGCGGATAATGCCTCCAGTCACTTAGCCACCACCACCCCCACCACCCTGTCTTCCACACTGTCAAGTCTCAGTAGCCGTGAGTCTGGACCGCATATTCCTCACCCTGATCCTCCTTCCTCCCACCATGCCATGTGCCCGGAGACAACTGATCCCACACTTGGGACACTCTGAAGAGCTGTTCACTTTTCCATTTATAGATTCGGCCTCTCGCCTGGTCCACTTGAAGCGGGGCAAGAGGAGATCGCGTGTAGCGATGCCCAAATATTTGAGCAGCCACGGTCACATGAAGGCGACAGAGGGAAAGTGTCACAAGAGGTGGACGATGATGAGACACAATTGCTAGAAAATAAGGAGGAGGACCAGGGTGCGGAAGTGGAAGACGAGGTGGTGGATGATATAGTAACTGACCCAACCTGGCAGGTGGACATGCAGAGCGAGGACAGCAGCACACGTGGAGGGAGGCAGAGCACCTCAAAAGGCAGGAAGAAGCAGTGTGGTGGCCGCAGACAGAAGGCAGGCAACCGTTCCCCGTAACACCAGCACGAAGGAAGTTGCCAGTACAACTTTTAGGTCTTCCCGAGTCTGGTTGTTTTTTAAAGACTCTGACGATAACCTCAAAACAGCCATTTGCAACACCTGCCAGGCCAGCTGTTAGAAGCCTCCTGCTTGTTTTTTCCATCTTGTGTTTTGCGGTCACGTGACCATCTGCCTTTATATTCCAGCTCCGCCCTTGTGGCTGTGCTGGACTTCAGTGTTTGACTGTTTCTCTAGCCTGGTGCTTTGGTGCCTTTCTCTGTCAAGTTCGCTTGGTCCTTTGGGACCTCTAGTACATTTTTGTCAGTTTGTCTTTTTGTGTTCTGCAAAACTTCTGTTTAGGAGGTGTCCCATTTTTGTCCCAGTCCTTAGTTCTTTTAGGGACCCCTCCCTTAATTCTATAGGTCTTCGTTCAGACTAGCCGAGGACTAAGGTGGGTCTGTTCACTAGGAACAGGCAGCTCGCTACATCGTAGGGATTCAGCTTAGTCTTACTGTAGGGACAGCTTTCCCCTATCTTTCCTTAGTACTTGTTGCAGATCATAACAGTAAGTCCTGCCCAAAAAACTAAAAGGAAAGAAATTCAGGGATCAGTATGGTTTCCATCCAGGATTTGGCTCAACGCCTGCAGGGATTGTCTCTGGAGGTGGCCGAGCTTCAGAAACACATAAGTAGCTGTTCTGGAGCGCACTTTGTCGAACCCAAGGTAGGACTGCCTGATGTTTTTTATGGTAAACAGCAAGATTTTTTTTCCATTAAAAATGCTTGCTTGTTATATTTTCGTTTGAGACCAAGGTCCTCTGGGAATGAATCACAGCGCATTGGTTTTATTATGTCACTTTTGCGCAATGAACCACAGGGGTGGGCCTTTTCTCTCCAACCTAATGATCCGTGTTTAAGGTCTGTTGAAGAATTTTTTTCTGCTATGGGGCTATTATATGACAATCCTGATCGAATCTCATCTGCTGAATCAGAACTCAAACGTTTGAATCAGGGGTCAGATGATGTTGAAAATTATTGCACACACTTCAGGAGATGGGCTTCAGAAGTTAAGTGGAATGATCCTGCGCTGAGATGTTTATTTCTTGCTGGTCTGAGTGAAAGGGTTAAGGGTTTGCTATTTGCATTCCCTGCACCTGAGACTCTGCAGGATGCTATGCAGTTAGCTGTTCGTATAGACAGGAGACTGAGGTGCAGGCTCAATGAGGTAAAGACTCCTGTAATGTCAGTTCCTAGTCCCGAGAAAATCTACTCTGACGGCAGAGAACGGATGGAGGTTGGGGCGATGTCGCTCCGCTCTCAGGAAAGAGACCGGAGGTTTACCGAGGGATTGTGTCTTTATTGTGGTAAAGCTGACCATTTGATTAAGTATTGTGAGCGTCGTTTAAATAAGGAAAAAAAAAAGGTCAGTTACGCCCGTATAGCTTATTTACGCTCTGCAGGAGTATTTCTTTCTGGGAGTGCTACTCTGCAAGGAGATTTGATTGATAAAGGGTTTTTGGAAAACCTTAAATTGAAATCCAAACCTTTGTCATCACCTATTTCTGTGATTGCAATTGATAACACTCCTTTGAAATGTATTACTCACAAGACTGCTGCATTTCCCCTCACTATCAATGGAGTTCATCAAGAAATTTTGGACTTGGTTGTTTTAGATAATTTACCCTCTCCAGTTGTTCTAGGATTGCCATGGTTAAAACTGCACAATCCTTTATTGGACTGGTCTACTAATGTGATTAAGTCTTGGAGTTCGAAGTGCTATGATAAATGTTGTAATGGTCACATTGCGGCTGTGGAAAAAGGGGAATTACCGGTATCTATTCAAGATTTTTGGAGGTTTTTTTCGGAGGAGGAGTATTACCTCCTCATAGGGATTATGATTGCGCCATTGAGTTTGGTCTGGGAGCTACTCTTCCCAAGAGTCGCTTGTTTAATCTGACTATCCCTAAAAGAAAGGCCTTGGAGGAGTACATACAGACTAGCCTGGCTGCTGGTCACATTAGACCTTCTAAGTCGCCTGTGGCAGTTGGATTTTTTTTTTGTTAAAAAAAAGGACGGCCGGTTACGTCCATGTCTGGATTTTCGTGAAATTAATAAGCATACTGTACGCAATTCCTACCCATTGCCATTAAATCCTGACTTGTTTAACCAGTTAGTTGGGGCCAAGTGGTTCTCCAAAATTGATCTGCGGGGGGGGCATACAATTTGTTACGAGTGAAGGAAGATGATGAATGGAAAACTGCTTTTAACACTCCGGTAGGTCATTTTGAGAATCTGGTGATGCCTTTTGGTCTTACCAATGCATCTGCATTTTTTCAGAACCTTATTAATGACATCCTGAAACCTTTGATTGGTAAGAATGTGGTTGTGTATTTGGATGACATTTTGAATTATTCACCAGATCTAGAGTCCCATTGGCAGAGTGGACGTGAAGTTTTGCCGTTATTGAGTGATAATTCACTCTTTGCTAAGCTGGAGAAATGTGAGTTTGCTGTGCAGAAAATTAGTTTTTTGGGCTACATTGTCTCCAGTGAGGGCTTTGAGATGGACCCTGTGAAGGTTCCGGCTGTGCAGGAATGACCTAGGCCTATTGGTTTGAAATCGATACAGAGATTTTTGGGTTTTGGCAATTATTACAGGAAATTCATTAAGAATTTTTCTGTAATTGTTAAACCTCTAACCGATCTCACCAGGAAAGGTGCGAATATGGCCAAGTGAACTACTGAGGCCATTGAAGCGTTTGAGTATCTCAAAGAGAGGTTCAGTTCTGCCCCTATCCTTATGCAGCCTGATGAGACCAAGCCTTTTGTGGTCGAGGTCGATGCTTCATCGGTGGGGGGCAGTTTTGTCTCAGGAGAACAAGGGTGGAGTACATCCTTGTGTTTTCTTTTCAAAAAAAAATTCGGAAACCGAAATGAATTATGATGTTGGATATCGGGAGTTGCTGGCTATTAAACTTGCATTTGAACATTGGCGTCAATTTTTGGAAGGCGCTAGATTTCCTATTCAGGTTTTCACAGTTCATAAGAATTTGATCTATCTGGATGCTGCCAAGCGCTTGAATGCCCGTCAAGCTAGGTGGGCACTTTTTTTTTTCTCGGTTTCATTTTTCTGTTACCTATATCCCTGGTACTAAGAATGTTAAAGCCAATGCTTTATCTCGCAGCTTCTCTCCTACGGTCGGTGTCGAGGAGTAGGAGAGCATTTTACAGAAAGGAGTTGTGGTGGCGGCATTGGACTCCATTTTGGAGAATGGGATTCTGAAAGCTCAAGATGATGCTCCATCTAACACTCCCCATGGGAGGTGGTTTGTGCCTAGAGCCTTTAGGAGAGATTTGTTTGTGGAGTGTCATGAGTCTCGGCCTTGGCAGGTCATCCAGGAATTTCGAACACTAAGAGACTAATCAGTTGCAGTTTTTGGTGGCCTGGATGGCAGAAGGAAGTCATCAAGTGGGAGCATCAGTGTACTGTGTATGCTAGGGGTTGCTTTGCCCTCTGGAGGTTCCTAGTGTGCCTTGGATGCATCCCACAATGGATTTTATTACTGATCTTCCTGTGTCCGAGGGTTTTACTCTCATCTGGGTGGTCGTGGACCATTTTAGTAAGATGTGTCATTTGGTTCCATTCATTAAGTTGCCCTGCGCCAAGACACTCGCTAAGGCGTTTGTTAAGGAGATTGTCAAGCTCCATGGCGTTCCCACGGATATTGTTTCTGATAGAGGACCTCAGTTTGTGGCTCGCTTTTGGCGTGCTTTTTGTGACAGGTTGGGAGTCCATTTGTCTTTTTCATCTGGTTATCATCCTGAGTCTAATGGACAGACTGAAAGAAAGAACCAGGATGTTGAACAGTTTTTGCGTTTTTTTGTGGCGGACAATCAAGAGGTGTGGTCTGAATTTCTGCCTCTCGCAGAATTTGCTCTTAACAATCATACATCCTCCTCTGCTGGGTGTTCTCCTTTTTTTTGTTGTACTGGGAGACATCCGTCTTTTGGTTAGTTCTCCAAATTGGGGTCAGCAGTGCCGGAGGAGGAGAATTTTTCCGGTGATTTGGAGAGAGTTTGGACTAAGCAAATTCCCACAGAAAAGTACCAGCAATAATGTTCAGGGACCCGCGCTAGTAGAAGGCGAAGACAACACCGGGAGAAATAGTGACGGCTGTGAACCGAGTATGGACACGAGGCATGAGGCATAAGGTTGTGAAAAGCTTTCGCCTCCACAAGCCTAAAAGGCCACATTTCAAGTGCAAGCAGCTGCCCAGAAATATGGCAGTTTAGTATTGAAGCCTGTGTGTGGGTGGGTGGCTGGCTGCATACTTGCGCTTGCATTCCAAGTAACTGAAAACTAAGCAGATGGCGACCTCTATCATCATCATGGCCTCACCTCGGCACTATGAACTCTCCTGAAGGAGAAGCCAGGGCCCACCAGAGGAGTCTCTGGCTTTCTGGTGGGTCCGTCCAACCCTGCCGAGAAGCAGTCCTGGCTAAGAAAAGTGTAGGGGAAGGTTCCTGGACACTCTATTGCTGTTTTTTTAATGTGGATCGGACATGCTAATGTATGTTATTTCTCAAACCAAATTGCAGATCAGGCCTTTACCCAACTCTGTAGTCATGAAATTAAATGCGCAAAGAAAGATGTTTGTGTGTCAAAGCACCACCGAGAAGTGCGAGTTGATGTTGGATGGGCTGCCATTGCTTCTGCAAAAGCTGCTTTAGAGGACTTCCTGGGAGAAATGACACCCAGAGTAGATATGGTTTCCCTCTATGCCAGTCCTTTCACCGAGCTAAAGAATATGGCTGTGGTGAAATATAACTCTCAGCAAAGAAAGCTGTTGACTGTCCCCGTACCGTCCCTGGCCACATTCACCTGTCCATGTGTTTGTGGTTAGGCGGTCCTTCCCAGTAAGTGCACTGGGGAGGGCACGGGTAATGTGTGTCCCGTGCTTGTGGAAGGCGTAGACGACACCGGGAGAAACAGTGGCGTCTGGGGACCGAATAAGGACACCCGGACGCTGCCGGCATGAGGTTATGAAAAGCTTCCGCCTCCACGAGCCTAAAAGGACACATTTCAAGTGCAAGCAGCTGTTAAAAATTTGGCAGTATAGTATTGCAGCCTGTGGGTTGGTGGGTGGCTGGCTGCATATTTGTGCTTGCATTCCAAGGAATGGGGTAGGGACAACTGAACGCTGCACTGGGACAAGGATGTGGATGGTGATTGTTGCAAGTCTGCAACGACAGGTTCATGGCGGGAGGCATCTTCGCATGCGCTAAGGATCACTTATGATGGGCACACTTTTAGGCAGTGACCTGGGAGTCAGAGATGCTTCCAGAGGTCTTCCCCATGCTGTTCCCATGCATGTGTCTGATGATGTGCCACACACCACATGGCCAGATAAGGTTGTAAAATTTCCTGGTGAACGCATTTGTCTTGGTTGAAAGCAATGCAAAAGTGCGAAAACACATCAAAAACGCTACTTGTGAACATAGTCCAAGGTGTGGAGGAGTATTTTTGTTTTTGGTTATTTATTTTGCCTTATATACAAGTCATTACACTGAAAAGGATGTTCCTTAACATATTTCCCATTTTGGTTTCGTTTTTGTATGTTTTATTGTGAGTCTGTAAAAGTGGCGTAATACTCTGACAACGTTGTTGACAGCAGGGATCTGGGAGTGAGAGCTGCTTCCAGGGTTCTTCCCCATGCTGTTCCCATGTCATTTGAGCACTGTTCCCATCGATTTGGGCAATTTTTAGGCCCTCTGCAGAACGCCGGGGGGAGCCGCCTGAAAAATGCATGAGCTTCCCATAGACTTACATTGGGCTCGTTGCCTGGGTCGAGCACCCGAGTATTCCAATGTGCTCGACCCGAGCAACGAGTACCCGAGCGTTTTAGTGCTCGCTCATCATTAGTGACCATAGGTAGAATGCAGTCCTAAAACCTTCATGACATGTAACCTGGCATTGGAAACTAAACAGTATTATCAGAAATATGATTGTAGTCCCGTCTGACGAGTCAGTTTCTGTGAGTAACTGCATATACTTACATACACTTACATGTCCCTATTGCATAAGGTAGAATGCCAGTAGAGAGCAGTATAAGCAGGTGACCGGATGCAACACGCAAACAGGGACAAGGCAGAAGTAACCAATGAAACTGTTTATTTTCCTAGTGTGACGGGAAATTCCGGTAACTATAGCAACGGTAAATAGTACAGAACAGTAATTACAGCATGAAATATACAATGCAAGATATACAATGAATCCTCCGGTTCGCTCTACTATTATAACAGTCTCTTATGCTTATAACTTTCTGACAGGGATTGGTTATTTTTCAAATGACCCAATTGGGCCCAAATGAGTTAAAAATAATATGGCAATCTATATGTTTGTTATGAATTATGGCTATAATATTTGGAAAATAAATATAAAAACATATATTGTTAAATTTTCTAGAATATATACACAGTCTCTCGTCTGCTACATGTTCCTTTTCGGATTTTAGTAAAGAATGCTCCTATAGGCGCATAGAGTATCAGCACAAATATTCATCATTTATCAGACAGGTCAAATTACTTATGCCTATGGCCATTATTTGTTACAGATTTGTCTCTCTTCTACATCCTATCAGAGGTTTATTTTTATTAATGATGTTTTTGTTTCTTACTGGAAATTTTTTTTATCATACATCTGCAAGTTCTATAGCTGCCTTGCAGTGACATACTGAACATATGGTACATAGAGCACACATTTAACATGAATCTTCATTGCTCCAGTGTAATATCTAGAACATGGGCTTCCAACTATAGCACTGCAGTCATACTCCATTACTCTCCCCATTATGGTTTGGATAATCGTGTTTGCTTTTCTCTTTGTGCTTTTCGTGTGTCACTTTGGACCATTTCCTAATTTCCTTATGTACTAACAATGCAGTTCTTCTTTAGAATGAAGCCACTTGGGATTTCTCTATGGCATAGGTACGTCTTTAAATGTCTCCGTAATTTTACACATCTCTATTTATTTACTTATAGGGCTAAAAGTATGACAAATAACAGATAGCTGTCATCTGTAGAAGCCACAAAATAACTATATATAAGCCAGACTAATTATGGCCCTTAATCTTGCACCATATGTTCCTACCTGACGGAGGATGGCACCCTAGTTTTGAACTTAATCGCGCCCCCACTCAACAAAAGCTGCCCCTATATGTCCCTATAATATCACTATATACTCACAAAAATACAAATATCAATAAATATATATCACTTCTCTAATAGGGTGTTAGAAATAGACATCACTCCATTAATATGATAGTATAAATAATTAAGGTCTCTATAAGATTATAAAAAACCTTAGTCACCAGTGGTCTCATGGGCCAAAAACCAATCCATATTAACAGAACAGTGATCGCTAATTCATTTTTTCCATATGCGTGTTCTTTCATAGTAAGCGAGGTTCATCAGGGAAAACAGGGACCATCCAGAGCTGCAGAAGAATGATCCACTTTGTAAGGTATGAAGTCTGTGGGGTGGCATTCCACTGCACCATGCATGCCTTAAAAAAGAGAGAGACCGGAAGTGATGTCCATGGTGCGGCATGCGCTAAACCCCACTGTGCATGATGGCAAGTGAGACCAAGACAGGAAGTGATGTCAATGGACAATGACATCACTTTATCAATGGAAGAATGCTGCAAAGCTAGCCTTATGCATAGTGCGGCATGCGATTCACTATGCTGACATTGCATTCCAAACCCAAATTTCAATTAGAATAGAGAAGCAGCGCCATAAATGAAGATTATTAACTGAAAAGGGTCACAATAACTACTAGTATCTAGAACCATCATTATTATAATAAGATTTATAAATTTTGGTCGATAGTTGATAATTATAATGTATCAGTACTATTGATGAGCGAGTATTAAAATGCTCGGATACTCGTTAGTTGAACCAAGCAGTTCCTAGTGCTTGGATGCTTGTTTTGAGTAATGTGTATAATGGGAGTCAATGGGAATATTTAAAAAGGATTTGAATAAAAATAATAATTTAAGTAAACCAAAATTTAAATTTTTATTAAAAATTTAAAATTTCAGTGTAGTTCATGATGGAAGCAAGAACTGACAAAAATTAGGGAATAAGAGGGACTCAGATACACCCTGTATTTGACATAAAGGATTGCCTCTGTTCAAATTGTTATGTAGAGGTACTCCTACACTCATAAAGGCTATGCACTAAGTGCAAAGCCTGCCAAAAATTACAAGCAGGGTCGTCCATACACCCTTGAATGCACCAACTGTACTGCCTCATTCAAATATTGTGAACAAAGTATAATTGTGGTACTCCTAGACTCATAAAAGCTATGCACACAGTGCAAAGTCAGCCGAAAATTACAAGCAGGGTCATCCATAAACCGTTGAAGGCAGCAACTGGAGGGCCTCATTCAAATATTGTGAACAATGTGTAGTTGTGGTACTCCTACATTTATAAAAACTCTGTACACAGTGCAAAGTCAGCCAAAAATTACAAGCAGGGTCATCCATAAACCCTTGACGGCAGCAACTGGAGGGCCTCATTCAAATATTGAAGACTGAAAATATTTTATGTGCTGATGTCATCTGGTGGTGGGAAAAAGTCGGGGATAGTCCAGGCTTTGTTCATTTTTATCAGACTGAGCCTGTCATCATTTTGTGTTGACAGGCGAAAGCACCTGTCTGTTATGATTCCCCTGGCAGCACTAAAAACACACTCAGACAAGACATTAGCTGCAGAGCAGCACAACATCTCCAAGTCATAAAGGGACAGCTCATGTCAGGTGTCTTATAGTTGAAGGTGGCATTAGAATTAGGGAGCATGCTGGTTTGGTTGGCCAGGTATTGCTTAATCATCTTTAAAAAATGTTCCCACCTTGTCAAAATTACCTAGTTATCAGAGCCTGGATGTTGGAAGGGTGTCATGAAATTGGCCTTTGACTGTGTACCCCTGCTTCTGCTTTACCTGATGTGTGTCTCCCTCACCTGTCCTACTTGGTTGGGCAAGGAAACTTTCCCACTGCCGCTAGCGTTGTCTGATGGGAATTTTTTCAATATATTTTCCACAATGGCCTTCTGATATAGCACCATTTTAGTAGACTTCAGGTAGAAATAATGCTAGGTTCTCCTTGTAGCATGGGTCTAGCAGGTTGAATAACCAGTACTCTTTTTTGGTCACGATGAATATAAAGCGAGGGTCATGGGAAAGGAAACGGTACATAAAGTTGGCCATATATGACAAGCTCTCTACAGCCAACACTTCCCTGTCTCCACCATGATGACTACTCTCCATCTCCTCCTCCCACTCTTCCTCCTCATTCCCCTCCAAAGCCCATCCATATAGGGGAGACGGGAAGAAGCTTGTGTGGGTACTAGCCTCTGTTGCGCTAGCAACCAATTCCTGTTCCTCCTCCTCATTGTTACCCAATCCACGCTGAGAAGATGAGATGAGGCTGGGCTGGGTAGTGTCTCTCTGTCTCATGTCTTCCTCCATCTCCACCTGGTCTGCATGCAAAGCTTCATCTTTATTGCGAGCAACAACTGTTTAAGTAGGCACAGAAGCGGAATGGTTGCACTGATTAGGATGTCATTGCCACTCACCATCTTTTTGGAGTCTTAAAAAGTCTTGGAGAACCACACAAATGTCAGACAGTCATGCCCACTCTTCAGTTGTTATGTGTGGAGGCTGACTAGAATACAGAAGGGCGTGTGTTGGAGCTGGTATTCAACAACTGGCATCTGCTGCTCACAAAGTCTTGCCAACATGTGCAGTGTGGAGTTCCAGTGCTTGGCCATGTTGCACACCAGTCGGTGAGCTGTCACTTGCATGTGCTGCTGCAGCACTGCCAGAGCAGCAGCAGCTGTAGCTGACTTGAGGAAATGGACGCTCACGCGGCGTACCTTGACAAGTTGCTCTGCAAATCTGGGTAGGTTTTCAGAAACCGCTGGATTACTAAGTTGAGCACGTTGACCAAGCATGGTACGTGCGTGAGATTGCCAAGCTTCACAGCCGTTGCCAGGTTATGGGCATTATCGCACATGACCATGCCTTGTTGTAGGTTCAGCGGCTGGAGCCACCGAACTGTCTGGTTTGTTATTCCTTTCAACAACTCTGTGGCAGTGTTCTATTCATCTTCTAGACAATTTAGCTTCAGCAGAGCCTGCTGCCACTTTGCTGAGGCAGTGCGGCAGAGCTTGCAGCTTCCAGCTAATGTATTCAAGCAGTTTAATTATCAAGTCATTATGTCTCCCAAAATGAACACCTCTAGCACTGAGAAAATGTTGCATAGCATGTTGCCCAACATCATGGGGAATACTGCTGTTATAGGTCTCAATATCACTGGAGGCCATAATGACCCCTTTCTCTAAAAAAATGTCCTCAAGTATGTTTAGCAGATCAGCAATATCTTTAATATACAGGTGCTTCTCACAAAATTAGAATATCATCAAAAAGTTAATTTATTTCAGTTCTTCAATACAAAAAGTGAAACTCATATATTATATAGAGTCATTACAGAGTGATCTATTTCAAGTGTTTATTTCTGTTAATGTTGATGATTATGGCTTACAGTCAATGAAAACACAAAAGTCATTATCTCAGTAAATTAGAATAATTAACAAAAAACTCCTGCAAAGGCTTCCTACACATTTAAAAAGGTCCCTTAGTCTGTTTCAGTAGGCTCCACAATCATGGGAAGACTGCTGACTTGACAGATGTCCAGAAGGCAGTCATTAACACACTCCACAAGTAGGGCAAGCCACAAAAGGTCATTGCTAAAGAAGCTGGCTGTTCACAGACTGCTGTATCCAAGCATATTAATGGAAAGTTGAGTGGGAGGAAAAAGTGTGGTAGAAAAATGTGCACAAGCACCCGGGATAACCGCAGCCTTGAAAGGATTGTTAAGAAAAGACCATTAAAAAATTTGGGGGAGATTCACAAACAGTGGACTGCTGCTGGATTCATTGCTGCAAGAGCCACTACACACAGACGTATCCAGGACTTGGGCTACAAGTGTCGCATTCCTTGTGTCAAGCCACTCATAACCAATAGACAACAACCAGAAGCGTCTTACCTGGGCCAAGGAGAAAAAGATCTGGACTGTTGCTCAGCGGTCCAATGTGTTGATTTCAGATGAAAGTAAATTTTGAATTTCATTTGGAAATCAAGGTCCCAGAGTCTGGAGGAAGAGTGGAGAGGCACACAATCCAAGCTGCTTGAGGTCTAGTGTGAAGTTTCCACAATCAGTGAAGGTTTGGGGAGCCATGTCATCTGCTGGCATAGGTCCACTGTGTTTTATCAAGACCAAAGTCATCGCAGCCGTCTACCAGGAAATTTTAGAGCACTACATGCTTCCCTCTGCCGACAAGCTTTTTTGAGATGGAAATTTCATTCTCCAGCAGGACTTGGCACCTGTCCACACTGCCAAAAGTACCAATGCCTGGTTTAAAAACAACAGTATCACTGTGCTTGATTGGCCAGAAAACTTGTCTGACCTTAACCCCATAGAGAATCTATGGTGTATTGTCAAGAGGAAGATGAGAGACACCAGACCCAATAATGCAGACAAGCTGAAGGCTGCTATCAAAGCAACCTGGGCTTCCATAACACCTCAGCAGTGCCACAGGCTGATCGCCTCCATGCCACGCCACATTGATGCAGTAATTGATGCAAAAGGAGTCCAGACCAAGTATTAAGTGCATTTAGTGAACATACATTTCAGTAGGCCAACATTTCGGATTTTAAAAACATTTTTCAAGCTGTTGTTATAAAGTATTCTAATTTACTGAGATAAAGACTTTTGTGTTTTCATTACTTGTAAGCCATAATCATCAACATTAACTGAAATAAACACTTGAGATAAATCACTCTGTTTGAAATTACTCTATATAATATGAGTTTCACTTTTTGTATTGAAAAACTGAAATAAATTAACTTTTTGATGATATTCTAATTTAGTGAGATGCACCGGTATGATGGAAGAGCTGTAACATAACTAAGAAGAATCTTATCCAAAAATATGCTACAATTTTGAGTCAATACCTGCAACAATAGAGTGTACCCCAAGGGGGTGTTTATTTTAGACAATAAATAAAAAGTAAATATATGCTGATTAAGGCACAAAAAATCTAATTCATTCCTAGAGATCAGTTTTTTGCCTAGGCCCTGAGTAAGGATATTTTAACTATAACAATCAGTTGGATCAGTAGAGACAACTTAAAATGTAATATTATCAGTAAATATCATAGAACACATTGAGGTGTACATATTGGGGTCCATAATGAAAAAGTTACCTCCTTTGTCTGAAAGTTTAAAATTAAGGTCATCCTTGCTTTTAAGTAGTGATGAGCGAGCATGCTCGCTACTGCTTGGTGCTCGCCCGAGCATCTCACTGCTCAAGATGCTCGGTGCTCGCCGAGTATTTCCGGGGTTGCTTGGCGGGAGCTCGGGTCCCCTCCCTGCATGTTTGGCGCTCTTTAGAGCCCCAATCAACATGCAGGGATTGTCTGCCACACACTGTAATTGCCGCAACCATGTTGGTTGTGGCATTACAGTGATTGCTGTTATGATCTGCTACAAGAACTAAGGAAAGATAGGAAAACTGTCCCTACAATAGGACTAAGCTGATTCCCTACGATGCAGCGGGCAACTTGTTCCTTGTGAACAGACCCGCCTTCGTCCTCAGCTAGTCTGAACGCAGACCTATAGATATAAGGGAGGGGTCCCTAAAAGTACTAAGGACTGGGACAAAATTGGACACCTCCTAGCAGAAATTGTAGCGGAGCAAAAAGACAAACAGACAGAAATACTTAGAGGTCCAAGGACCAAGCAAACTATAGAGATAGGTACAAAGCACCTGGCTAAGCCAGAAGGGTGGAGGTGGAATAAATAGGCAGCAGGTCACGTGACCACAAAATAGAAAAAAACTAACAGGAGGGTTCTAACAGTACCCCCTCTTGTATGAGGATCCTCCGGATCCTCCAGGCCCAGACCTATCAGGAAGCCTCCTGTGAAAAGCTCTGATAAGTTTAGGAGCAGAGACATCATCTGCCCTTACCCAGGATTGCCCTTGCAATCTCCCTCTATGCCTTCTGGAATTCAGGATACGAGAAATTTCGTATTCACCGTCTTCCAGCACCGGAGGAACTGTGACAGTGGCTTCCCTATCTGATACATCAGCTTTTTTCAACAAGGAAACATGAAACACCGGATTAATCTTCCAGGAGGAGGGAACCTCCAACCTAACAGCAGACTGGTTAACCACCTGAAGCACCTTAAATGGTCCCACAAACTTCAGACCCAATTTCTTAAAAGGAATCCTCAACCGCAGATTATTTGAGGACAACCAAACCATGTCACCAACCGTAAACAAAACCTCTTGACGTTTCCTGTTAAAATACTTCTTAGACTTTTTGTTAGCGTCTTGAAGGTTACAACTTACATCAGTCCAAACTCTCTTCAAATCACCGGAAAAATTCTCCTCCTCCGGCACAGCCGACACCAATTTGGAGAACGAACCAAACGACGGATGTCTCCCAGTACAACAAAAAAACGGAGAACACCCAGCAGAAGAGGATGTATGGTTGTTAAGAGCAAATTCAGCAAGTGGCAGAAACTCAGACCACCCCTCTTGATTGTCTGCCACAAAACAACACAAAAACTGCTCAACATCCTGGTTCTTTCTTTCTGTCTGTCCATTAGACTCAGGATGATACCCAGATGAAAATGACAAATGGACTCCCAACCTGTCACAAAAAGCACGCCAAAAACGAGCCACAAACTTAGGTCCCCTATCAGAAACAATTTCGGTGGGAACGCCATGGAATCTGACAATTTCCTTGACAAAAGCCTTAGCGAGTGTCTTAGCACAGGGTAGTTTAATGAAAGGAACCAAGTGACACATCTTGCTAAAACGGTACACGACCACCCAGATGACAGTGAAACCCTCGGACACAGGAAGGTCAGTAATAAAATACATTGCAAGATGCGTCCAAGGTGCACTAGGAACCTCCAGAGGGCAAAGCAACCCCGCAGCAGGAGCATGTGAAGCCTTTGATCTAGCACACACCGTACATTGACGCACCCATTTAATGATTTCCTTCTGCCACCCAGGCCACCAAAAACTGCGACCTACCAGTCTCTTAGTCTCAGAAATTCCTGGATGACCTGCCAACCGAGACTCATGATTAGTGTTGAGCCACCCCCGTAGTGTTCGAGTTCAGTTCGGTTCGTCGAACACCCGTGTGTTCGCCGAACTGTTCGTCGAACTGTTCGTTGAACACCTTCGAACACCGTTAAAACCAATGGCAGAAAAAAACAAAATGGCAACAAAAACACATAGAAACACATAGAAAACATCTTCAAAGGTGTCCAAAAGCTGACAAACTGCTCAGAAGACACAACTAACACATGGAAAAGTGACAAGTACATATAGTCATGCGAAAAGAAAAGAGGTGGAGGAGTAAAAGGAGGGGGAGACACAGATATAGGCATGTCATGCCCTTCTAAAATCCAAAAAGTGAGAAAGTTCGTTCCTGCCCGTGCCACCTCCGTGTCGCCGGGTTTGTGCCAGAGCCGCGGTGGACCCTGACGGCCAGCCCCCCTCTCCCAATACTGGTGCCTGTCCGCTGGTGGGTCGAGCTCCCCCGCAGTGGGGGGGGGGGTAACATCTGCAGAAGAAAGACCATCTTCCAGCCAAGCTAAGATGTTGACTTCTTTTCGTGGACAATGTGATACGATCCCTTTCTTACGGACACGCCTATCGCTACAAATTCCAGATGAGGCAAAAAAACAGCAGGTGCTTCAGCAGATATCAAGTGCTCCTTCAAGTGGGCTCTCCTCCACCTCAATTTCAACATCACAAATATTCCAGTCCTCAGAGGTGTCACCCCAATCGCACTTGCTTCCTCACAGCTCCCAAGTCTCCAGCTGCCCGTCTGAGTATGGGGTAACACAGATGGTTGAGTCTGCAGAGCTGTTTACTCATACTATAGCCTGGGAAACGTAAGTCTGCTCCAGAGCTTCTGTTAATCCAGACGAGGAAATGATCTGCACTGATGCCCAGAATCTTTATAAGTCAGATCCAGGACCAGATGAAGAAGGTTCTGAGCATAATGTAGACCCTCGTTCCCAAACTGTCACTCCTGTTGGTGGAGACAATGATGAAGATGATGATGAGACTCAAATACCTGATTGGAGCGACAACTTGACTTTTCGGTCAGGGCAGGAAGAGGTTGGCTTTGAGGACGACGGGTGTGATAACACACAGGGTGATGATGACGAGGTTGGAGATCCCACTTACAGTCAGCCAGTCGATGAGGTCAACGGAGGAGGTGGAGGAGGATGTGACTAGCCCAGGGGATGGGGATGACTCGGTACCCGGGCCTTTGCCTGGCCTTGGGGATGTCGCGGTGGTCGACTCCCTGGCCCGTACCCTGGGGTCACTCTTTTAAAGAGTGGACAATTGTTAATTTTATAAGAGTTTGTGATGCCACCTGTGGTATCTGGTGAGAAGCACCAGTGCTGCAGCAGTCCACTGAGACCCGTGATAAGGCTGCTCGATGGTATAGCTCCCCACAGGTGGAGCTAGGTCTCAGGGCAGCGTATGCAGGGGGAATGCAGAACAGGCGAGACCCAGCTGGGTCAGAGCAAGAACGGGAACGGACACGGTAGTCACTTCAGTACCTTTTACTGGAGGAAATTCAGGCACATCCCGGAGCACTGTAGGGTGAAGGGTGAATATCAGGATCATCCCCAATGAGTGGGTGTAGGGCCTCCTGTTTCTTGCCTCTGCGTAGTAAGTTTCTGACCTGCCTGGAGCTAGGCCTAACTTTGTCTCTGTCCTGCGCTGGCTGACCTTGTGGTAGGGCCTTCTCTTGGAGTTCACGCTCCCACTATGCGGGGCCTAAGCGTCTCCTGGCTCTGTTACGTATCAGCACCTTAGCCATCCTGGGACTTGTAGTTCTCCAGGGATTCCGGTTATGCCTTACTGAATCTAGTTAGCAGGAGCCTCGTGCTCCACTGCTGAACTATTAACTGAGTTCTCTAGACTAGACTGAGCTCCACTGCAGACTGACCTCTCTTAGGCTTCTCTACTGCAGGAACTCTTCAGAGGAACTGAACTACCTAGCTCCACCTTCCCTATTTATATCCCTAACGGGCTCCCTCTGCTGGTCTGAGGTGGAAGGTGGAGATGTGTGAATGTTTATGGGGGCCTCTTGTGGAGGATTCCATCAATACACTCTTCTAGTATATGTGATACCAAGCACAGCGGGGCGTCACAGATGCTATTGATGACGAGGTAAGGTTGCGCCTTCCTGGACACAGATGGAGTACTGGAAGCACGTCAACAACTGCATCCTCAACCACAACACTGCCTCTGACCACAAGTCGTAGTGGCTCTTCAGGTCACATGGGCTCTAAGCCTTGCATAGCCTGGGCATTTATTCAGAATGATAAGGATGACCCAACTCGTGTTATCTGTAATATTTGTAACCAAAACATAAGTAGAGGCCAAAAAATCCATAGTTTGAGTACTTCATGCATGAACCAGCACATGGATATGAAGCATAAGTTGCAGTGGGAAGCTCACTGTGCTACAATGCGGCCTAGCAGGCTGGGCCAACCACCGTCTGCCCCAACCACCGTCTGCCCCATCTTGTGCATCCGCGGCCTCTTCATCCTCTGTGACTGGGGGGACAGCAGTCACACACGTTTTTGGACGCAGACCTGCCACCTCTTTACCTGCAACAGCCAGTGTGATTGGCAGGTCATCAGTTCATCGGGAAGTGGAAACACCTGCTGGTGTTGAGCGCTCTCTGACATCGAGAGCACCAGCTTTGGATCAAGGCAATCTAACATGTCCGCCTGCATCTTCCTCACAGACCGGCAGTTTGCCGGGGACATCCTACTCAACCCCGTCTAAGCACAACAGCCAGCCCTCGGTCCCTCAGATGTGGAAAAGTAAAAGACCATTTCCTCCTAGCCATGAGAAAGCTAAGAGGTTGAATTTCACCATCTGCAAGCTCTTGGCTACAGAAATGCTGCCTTTCCGCCTGGAGGACACAGTGGATTTTCGAGACCTTATGTCCGTCTCAGTGCCCCAGTACCAGATGCTCAGTCGGCACTACTTCTCAAAGAAAGGTGTGCCTGCGCTCCACCAGCATGTCGCACACAACATCACCGCTTCTTTGAGAAACTCTGTGTGTGACAGGGTGCATTTCACCACAGACACTTGGACGAGTAGGCATGGACAGGGGCGTTACATGTCGCTGACTGGGCACTGGGTAACTATGGTGACAGCAGGACAAGGGGCTGCTGTCCAAGTCTTACCGTCCCCACGAGTTGTGCGTCAATCCTCTTTATCTCGAAGTTTCTCCACTGCTTCTACCTCCTCAACCTCCTCTCGGTCCTCCACCTGCACCCAAAGCCTGTCTGGTAATGCCACCTGCATTCTAACTGCGCAGAAGGAATCCTGCACACCTCCTTTCTATGCTGGCAGCAGGGCTCAAGGCATCAGTGTTTACTTTGAAATGTCTGGGAAATGTGAGTCACACAGCTGAGGAGTTGTGGTCAGCTCTGGAGACCCAGTTTCATGAATGGTTGTCTCCACTGGACCTGCAACCAGGGAAGGCCGTGTGCGACAATGCTGCATCGCCGGGGCAATGTCACACACGTGCCTTGTATGGCTCACGTGTTGAACCTGGTTGTCCATAAATTGTTAGCCCACTATCCCGGACCAGATGGCCTTCTGCAGGGGGCACGGTCGCTGTGTGCTCACTTCCGCCGTTCGCATCCCGCAGCTCAATGACTTACATCTCTACAGAAGTCGTTGGGCCTGCCAGTTCACCGGCTGAAATGCGATGTGCCGACACGGTGGAATTCAACTCTGACCATGTTGCAGCGACTGTGGCAGCACCGACAAACCATGGTGCAATACGTTCTGACGTATAGCCTGGGCCAACGAGATCCAGAGGTGGGGCAAATCACGCTGCAGGAGTGGTCTCAGATCAGGGACCTATGAAGTTGACGCGCCCCCTGGGCCGTGGGGTACCCTGAGCCGGGCCGGTAGACGCTGGGGGTTGTAGTCACTGTGGCGGTGACCTGGTCCGTGATCCAGGGTTGTCAATCCAAGGGTAATTTGTATGTATGGGTTTTATAATGTCCGACTACGCCACCTCTGGAGTGGGGCAAAAGGGGCCGCCGCTGCGGAACAGTCCTCTGAAGCTGGTGGTTTTGCAGCAATGGTATTATTACTCACCACAGGAAGAGTGTAGCTTGAGGGCAGTGTGGGTGGATGATAGTGGTTGTAGTGCAGGGAGTCAGTAATGAACACAGAGTCCGTATGATGCAGTCCCAAGATCTTTACTCACAGTTGTTGTAGTCCAGATTACAGGTACCAGAGCAATCTCACCCGTCGTGCTGTGCGTAGTCAGTGAGGGGCTCAGTCCACCCCCAGATAGCTCCGGAGTACTTAGCAGGACCCCCTTCTGTGTGTCCTTTCTCTGGCCTTCTACCTGCACCTCACACCCAGTCACATTTCTATCCGGTATCCTCGGGCCTTGGCGGGCGACTTGTGTTCCGTCCCCTGGGTCCTATGTGGCTACCTTCTTAGTGAGACTGGTGTGGACTTTTACCTGCAGTACATGAAATGCTGCAGCCTCCGGTTTCTAGTTGAGCCTTGCTGTTTCTCCGCTAGTTGAGGGACCGGTTCCCCTTATCTGGTCTGACCCCTCTACCTCCTGATAGCAGCAGGAGTACGGGTGGCCTTCTGCACGGCAAATGGCCCTAGGGTCCCTTCGGTTCCTGGAGCCTTCCTGCTCCCACTCCTCTCTTCTCTCCTTCAGTCCTGGGCCTCCCAGGCTAGGCCCGCCTCTGGAGCAGAGCTCATGCCGAGCCTCTGCTCCTGTCACTTTTCCTCCTCTGACTGGCTTGCTCTTTCTAAGATAGCTTTCTATTTATACTCTCCCTGTCATGTGCTCCGCTAAGCTGCTCCCCTAAGCACCCACTACATAGGACCCTTCCACCAGATAGGGACCTGGGACTGTGCTCTCCCTTAGGAGCAATCTTGCCCTACCCCCACTGCGGGTATGTGTTGGATGCAGGTGTTAGGGTCCCGAGCCATATGCCTTCCTTACCTGAGGGTGAGATACCACACCTCTGGGTGAGATGCAGTAACTCTGTGGCGACTGAACCCTCAGGGGCGCCACACACCCTTCTGCACAGTTTTGAATTGGCGACGAAGATGTTTAGTGCTGACGACGATGCCATTATCAGCATGACTATTCCGGTGATTTACATGCTGGAGCACACACTAAACAGAATTCAGAGTCAGGTGGTGGGACAAGAGGAGGTGGAAGAAGTAGAGGAGGAGTCGTATGCGGAAGGGATAACATCTCCAAGGTCCAGACGGTTGGCAGCACCAAGGTGGCAGGCATGGGAGGGTGGGGGAGAGGGATTAACCAGGGCGCATGGTAGCAGCCAAACTGTTGAGGAAGGTGCAGGAGCCGAGGAAGAAGTGGAGGACGAACTGGCGATGGGCATGGAAGACTCATCAGATGAGGGAGACCTTGATCACATTTCTGTTGTGCGAGGTTGAGGGGAGAGGGCAGAGGAAGGAAGCATGATTCTTACCTCGCCACCAACACAACAAGGACTTGGTCCTCCTGGATGCGCAAGACTCATGAGTGCCTTCTTGCTGCACTACCTGCAACATGACCCTCAGATTGTCAGAATTCGAAGTAATCCCGACTACTGGGTTGCCACACTCTTAGATCCCCGGTACAAAAGTAAATTTGCCGAAATAATTCCTGCCATAAAAAGGGATTGACGCATGCAGGAGTATCTGCAGATGCTGTTGCAGAATCTTACATGTGCTTTTCCACAAAACACCAGTGGTGCACGTAGTGAATCTCACAGTTCTAAGTTGCCAACAGTGGGACTGTCGAGTCTTCATCACTCAAACCGTAACAGTAACACAGTATCTGCTGGTAACAGCAATTTTGTGGAATCGTTTCACCACTTTTTTAGACCATCCTTTGCAAGGCCACAGGAGACAAGAAGTCTGACACATAGTCAACGCCTAGAGAGGATGGTGCAGGAGTATCTCCAAGTGAACATCGAAGCCATGACTGTGTCACTGGACCCTTGCTCATTTTGGTATTCCAATCTGGAAAAATGGCCGGAGCTTGCCACTCACGCCTTGGAGATCTTGTCATGCCCTGCAGCCAGTGTTCTCTCTGAACGTGTGTTCAGCGCTGCTGGTGGTGTGCTGACAGATAAGCGCACGCGTCTGTCCACTGAGAATGTAGACAGACTCACGTTCATAAAGATGAACAAATCATGGATTCGCAAGGACTTTTCTACCCCTGTGTTATCCTTGGGAGACTAAAACCTTGAGGATTTGGTAAAATCACCTCACGAACCGTTTTAAGCAACTGTGGGGCAATTGATGCCACTTAACCCTAGAACGCATGACCATAAAAATCTACACTTTCATATACCTGGGGCCTTTTAGGCTCGTGTGCAAATAACATGGAATAACTCAAACTCAAATGACAAACAACTATATACATGAAGAATACCTAGAGTTTCAAAATTCTAACTAAATTAATCTTGCAGAAAATAGAAAACAATTAACAGGGCGGGCCTGCGAGGCCCCAGGTATGCGTTCTAGGGTTAAGTGGTGTCTGTGCCACAATTTTGGGAAAAAATGGAGACTCTTTTTGGAGTCCCCTTGCTGTGTCTTACATGACGTTGGCATTGTCAATTCCAGAAACTAGATACACTATGGCTTGGGGTAACACAGATGGTTGAGTCTGAAGAGCTCAGAGGTCTGCTCCAAATCTTCAGTGTCTGCTAGTCAGCGTAGAATTTTTAACTGCATCTAGCCTAGGCAATACTTTGGGCGTAGTAGCCCAGCTGCGAAGCAAGCTGCACCGCCTGGGTATCTAATAAGAATTTTTAAATGCATCTAGCCTAGGCAGACTGTGGGTACCCCCAACCAAACCCAGATGCTCAGCCCCCCTACCGCCCCCCTTTCCTTGACAATTCAATAATGTAACTCTTACAACTGGATAGGTGAGGATCGGTCACAGCTTTATTAACTCTTTATACTCATTCCATTAGAAAGGCATTTTATTTCTAAAATAATTCAGCTTGTTGCAGCATGCCCTGGGTCTCCACTCCGGCAAGTTGGCCAACAAGTGTAACTCTCCAACATGTCCTTTCTATTTCCAGGCCACGGAGGATCCTGCGTACTCGTATGCAGGACTCTGACCCCCACCCATCACTCTTAACGCTTGTTCCACTCCGTCCTGGAGTCCTGACAGGAATATGTCCAGTTCAATATTCATTAAGTGAACAACGTATGGCCGTATGAGGCCTGCTTTATCTCCTTCCAGTTGTCGGTGTCGTACCACTACACCGCCTCTGTCTCTTCTAAATTTTGCCATCCGAATATTTATTACCCGCCTTGTCCGTTCGATGGCCGTGATGTCTCGCGCACCTTGCCATACCGCTATCGGCACAATCTCTGACCATACTATCGCTAGTTTCGTGAAAAATTCTCTGAAGCGCTCAGTGTCTAGTTTCATTATTGCCATTAGTTATGCGCTCTTGTGATGACCTAGGTTGTTTCCCCCGGCCTGTATAACTAAGATGACCGGAGATCTTGCCTCTCTCCCTACCTTGATTACCTCCATTAGTACCTGTGGCCATAGCAGGCCTCTAATACCTCTCTAGTTGAAATATGTGTTATGAAACTCTAATTTCCTCCCGCCTGGGCAGACTTTCGCCCTTTTTTCTGCCCAATACATATACGAGTGGCCTATCACCCACACTGTTGGCTTAGCGTCACCTGTAAAAGAAACAAACCACGTTAGGATAACAAGTCCGGTCTTATGTATCTTGCCAAACACGTGGATCGCCATCTCCCTATCCTCTGAACTTCCGTTTCTGACAGTCCTGCTCTTGCTGCTTCCGTGGCCGCGCCTATGCGGAATGAGTGTGTCCCGTAATCTTTGGGGTGGTTCCCTGCCGATGTTATGCATTTATTAAATATAGCTTGGAACTGGTATCTTGTTAATGGCATTCCATCAATGTGTGATAGGAAGAAATTACTTTGTGACCTGATGGTTAGATATGTTTTTACTATTGTTACCCAACTCAGTGTACCGTTTGTGGGTTGTAGAAGTACCCAAGTGCCCCTGCCCGCTGGAACCGTTTTCGATTTGTGTATGCGTAGACGTATTGCATTATTGGCTATGACTACATCCTGGTGTAATAAGCCTCCACTGGTGGTAATTTTGGATTGAGGGACTAATTCGCTTATGCATAGCGCCCCGAAGAAGGCGATCACAAATGCAGTAGACAGTAGTGTTGCTTCAAATTGTGAGTGTCATGTTAATGGTGTTAGGGATATGATGTGAGAAATCAGTTTTAGTGACACGGGACGGGACGTCTACACTTCTGACTTGGCTGACCCCTTTTCCACCCTTTTATGGATTGTCTGATGATGAACTTTTGTCACATCTCCCCAATTCAGTAGTTGGAAGTGAAATGCTACTCCGGTCAGACACCACTGCGCTGATGCCCCTGATATGCCCCTCATAATTAGCTGGTGGAGAAATTCTATGGTGACTTGTGATCTGGCTTGTTCACATTGGTCAACCCGTCTGCCTGCTACTAGTCGTGTCCACTCTTCCCATGCCTTACCGTATGCTTGCCACGTCGACGGGGCAACTGACGCTCTGATTAATGGCATCAACTATTCGCCACTAGATCCCATAGGGAAGGTGGGCAACTGTTGCCCGATGGGTGGGCATTGTGGAAGAGCTCTGTGAAAATCTGCCAATTGAATTGTTATAAAGCGTTAGGAGCAGCTTTAGACCCCTCAGCATAGTGGCTAGCGCGGACCCATACATTGTGTTTTAGGCACAGAAATGCTAGCCTGGGTAGTAGGCCTAGCACTGGGGGAGACGATGATGCCATCTTATTAATGCAGTGCGCTAGGCTGGTGTTTTTTGTTATGAAGCGTATATTTTTGTAAGCCAGGCGCGCGCCCCATATTTCTATTGCTACCACTATTGGGAAGAAAAATTATTTTCAGGGCTAGATGCAGCTAAAAATTATTATTAATTTAAAAGCTGGTGGAGCTTGGTATAGATAGACTAATACAATGAGTCCCACACACTGCTAGAAGGCCAAATATTTTTTCAGAGCTAGATGCAGATAAAAATTATTTTGAATTTGCAACCTGATGGAGTTCAGTATAGATGGACTAATAGAGAAAGTCCCACACACTGCTAGAAGGCCAAATATTTTTTCAGAGCTAGATGCAGACAAAAAATTATTTTCAGTTTGCAACCTGATGGAGGTCAGTATAGATGGACTAATAGAACAAGTCCCACACACAGCTAGAAGCCCAAATATTTTTTCAGAGGTAGATGCAGAAAAAAATTATTTTCAGTTTGCAACCTGATGGAGGTCTGTATAGATGGATTAATAGAACAAGTCCCACACACAGCTAGAAGCCCAATATTTTTTCAGAGGTAGATGCAGAAAAAAAATATATTCAGTTTGCAACCTGATGGAGGTCAGTATAGATGGACTAATAGAACAAGTCCCACACACTGCTAGAAGGCCAAATATTTTTTCAGAGCTAGATGCAGGAAAAAATTATATTCAGTTTGCAACCTGATGGAGGTCAGTATAGATGGACTAATAGAACAAGTCCCACACACTGCTAGAAGCCCAAATATTTTTTCAGAGCTAGATGCAGAAAAAAATTATATTCAATTTGCAACCTGATGGAGGTTAGTATAGATGGACTAATAGAATGATGCTATGCCCAAAAGATTTTACTTCACTAGGTGCAGTAAAAAAATTGGTATTCTATACACAGGTGGTATATCTTGCAACACAGATAGGCTACTCCACTGACTAACACACTCTGCAATAGGCCAAAAAGGATTAGCTTTGCTAGATTCAGCCAAATGCTGTGAAAAAAACTTGCACAGCACTGGCACAGACCTGCCTGGCAAAAACTGATAGGAACTGATGTAACCTAGTCCTGAAAAGGACTGCAATTACAATTAGTCTTTACTCCCACAATCTATCTATTTAAGAGCACAGACCTGCCTGGCAAAAACTGATAGGAACTGATGTAACCTAGTCCTTAAAAGGACTGCAATCACAACTATTCCCTACTCCCAAGCTATCTGTAGATTTGTGCGAAAATTGGCTTGAAATTAACAAGGTATAGCGCACACAGCAACAGCGGTGCCGTCTAACACGCAGCTGCAGCAGTGAGAAAATGGTGGCGACGGGGAAAATGGCTTGGTCTTATGGGACAAGGACATGTGACATACACTGCCAATGACACATGCCCTTGCTTGTGTGAGAAAAGCACTTCGCTCCGTGTGTGCGCTGCTGATAGGCTGACAGATTGCACCTCCCCACTGTAAATGCGGGAAAGAGAAAAAAAAATGGAGATCTTCATTATTCCTGCAGAGATCCATCCCCTGCCCCTCCCCCCACCCCGCTGTACACTCAAACTGCGTATTAACATTAATTTACATCATTACTGAGAAAAAATCCAGTTAAGATTTTGGTGCACGAACAGTTATCGAACATAACCTCGAACAGCCGAATTTTTCTCAAATCGTTCGTGTTCACCGAACTGCTCGAACACCGCCCAAAACAGCTCGAATTTGAGATTGGTGAACAGTTCGAGTAGAACAACGCTCATCTCTACTCATGATACTCCACAAACAACTCTCTCCTAAAGGTTCTAGGTACAAACAACCTCCCATGGGGAGTGTTAGATGGGGCATCCTCCTGGGCTTTCAGAATCCCATCTTCCAAAACGGAGTCCAATGCTGCTATCACAACTCCTTCCTGTAAAATGCTCTCCTCCTCCTCGGTACCAACCTTGGGAGAAAAGCTGCGAGATAGAGCATCAGCTTTAACATTCTTAGTACCTGGGATGTAAGTAACAGAAAAATTAAACCGCAAAAAAAACAGTGCCCACCTAGCCAGACGAGCATTCAAGCGCTTGGCGGCATCTAGATAGATCAGATTCTTATGATCAGTGAAAACCTGAATGGGAAATTTAACACCTTCCAAAAAATGACGCCAATGTTCAAATACGAGTTTGATAGCCAGCAATTCCCGATTACCAACATCGTAATTAAGTTCGGTTTCAGAAAATTTTTTCGAAAAAAAAGCACAGGGATGAACCCCATCCTTGTTCTCCTGAGACAAAACCGCACCGACCCCCACCGAAGAAGCATCAACCTCGACCAAAAAAGGCTTGGTCTCATCAGGCTGCATAAGGATGGGGGCAGAACTGAACCTCTCCTTGAGATACACAAAAGCTTCAATGGCCTCAGTAGTCCACTGAACCGTATTCGCACCTATCCTGGTGAGATCGGTCAGCGGCTTAACAATTATAGAAAAATTCTTAATGAATTTTCTGTAATAATTGGCGAAACCCAAAAATCTCTGTATCGATTTTAAACCAATGGGCCTAGGCCATTCCTGCATAGCCTGAACCTTCACCGGGTCCATCTCAAAGCCCTCGCTGGAGATAATGTAGCCCAAAAAACTAATTCTCTGCACAGCGAACTCGCATTTCTTCAGCTTAGCAAAAAGTGAATTGTCACTTAATAACTGCAATACCTCACATACGCTCTGCCAATGAGACTCCAGATCTGGCGAATAAATCAAAATGTCATCCAAATACACCACCACATTCTTACCAATCAAAGGTCTCAGGATGTCATTAATAAGGTTCTGAAAAAACGCTGGTGCATTGGTAAGACCAAAAGGCATCACCAGATTCTCAAAATGACCCACCGGAGTGTTAAAAGCAGTCTTCCGTTCATCACCCTCCTTCATTCGCAACAAATTGTATGCTCCCCAGAGATCAATTTTAGAGAACCACTTGGCCCCCACTAACTGGTTAAACAAGTCAGGAATTAACAGCAGTGGGTAGGAATTGCGTACGGTAATTTTATTAATTTTGCGAAAGTCCAGACATGGACGTAAACCGCAGTCTTTTTTTTTTACAAAAAAAAAATCTAACAGCCACAGGTGACTTAGAAGGTCTAATGTGACCAGCAGCCAAGCTCGTCTGTATGTATTCCTCAAAGGCTTTTCTTTCAGGGATAGTAAGATTAAATAACCGACTCTTGGGAAGAGTAGCTCCAGGAACAAACTCAATGGTGCAATCATAGTCCCTATGAGGAGGTAGAATTTGCGACTCCTCCTCTGAAAAAACCTTCCAAAAATCCTGAATAGGTACAGGTAATTCCCCTCTTTCCACAGCAGCAATGCGACCGTTACAACATTTATCATAACTAATTTTGAGCATTCCGATATTGAAATATCGGGTATCGACCGATATTCGCTGTATCGGAGTTCCGATACTGAGTTCCGATACTTTTACAATATCGAATACCGGAATCGGAAGTTCACATAATGCCTGCGCTCTGCAGTGTCTCTGAAGGATGACAAGCTGGATGGCAGCGCTCGGCTGCAATCCAGCCTGTCATCAGAATGCCATCCCAGCGTGGGTGAATTCTCCTGCTCAAGCGCTGACATTACATTATCTCCCTTACATTACAATTAAATGGAATAGCAGGAATTAATATTTTTTAAGACGTTAATGCCACAGCCATGGTGGTTGTGGCATTACAGTGGTTGCCCAAATCGATGGGAACAATGCTCACAGTGAAACATGAAAAGCCGGCAATTCATCAGCGGCATATACCGGTACCCGACAATTTAGAACAGAAAGAATAGAGCTTCACACATAGATTAGATAGATAGAAACATTTCAGTCACATATATAATAAGTACAGTGACAGTGTTGGTTACTGTGCTTGTCATTTAGTGTTAAAATAAAGGATTTATTAAAAAAAAAATTGGCGTGGGGTTCCCCGTAATTTTAGTCTCTAGCGGAGGTTAAGCAGACGGCTGGGGCAGATGTTTGAAGCCTGGGAAGGGGGTAATACCCACGGAGCTTCCCAGGCTACTAATATCAGCCCCCAGCTGAATACCTAGCTTTTACTAGCTATTAAAATGGGGGACCCCCAAAAAAATGATGTGGGGTCCCCCCTATTTTAATAGCTAGCAAAGGCTAGGCAGGCAGCTGGGGGCTGATATTAATAGCCCAGGAAGGGTGCCATGAATATTGGCCCCCTCCCAGGCTAGAAACACCAGCCGTCAGCCGCCCCAGAAATGGCGCATCCAAAGCACGCGCCAATTCTGGCACTTAGCCTTGCTCTTCCCACTGCCCTGTAGCGGTGGCAGTGGGGTAATAGGGCTGGGGTTGATGTCAGCTTATGATGCCAGCTGACATCAAGCCCAGGTTAGTAATGGAGAGGCGTCTATAAGACACCCCCATTACTAACCCCATAGTCAAAGTTAAAAAAAAAAAAAACACCCAGAATAAAGTCCTTTAATTGAAATAAACACACAATTCTTTATTGTTCTAAATTAAACCATACCTACCGTCACGCCCATTCCAGCTGAAGCCAACGATCTCCTGCAATAAAAGTAAAATAATAAAGCAACATCATCCTTACCTTTCCATGGTTCCCAGGACGGCTTCAGCTCTGCTACATTCACATGACAGGCTGGATCGCAGCAGAAAGCTGCCATCCAGCCTGTCATGCCGCAGGCAGACACTGAGAAGCGCAGGCATGCTTGCGCTCCTCAGTGTCAGGCTGTGACGGCATCCAGATGAGCCGACAATGAACTCAGCTCACCTCATGCACATCTCTGACAGCGTGGGAGAATTCTCCTGCGCATGCGGTGAGCGTGAGAGACTCGGCTCATCTGGATGCCGTCACAGCCTGACACTGAGATGCGCAATCTTGCCTGTGCTTCTCAGTGTTTGCCTGTGGCATGACAGGCTGGATGGCAGCTTTCTGCTGCGATCCAACCTGTCATCTCGATGTAGCAGAGCTGGAGCTGTCCTGGGAACCATCTAAAGGTAAGGATGATGTTGGTTTATTATTTTTCTTTTATTGCAGGAGATCGTTGGCTTCAGCTGGAATGGGCGTGATGGTAGGTATGGTTTAATTTAGAACAATAAAGAATTGTGTGTTTATTTCAATTAAAGGACTTTATTCTGGGTGTTGTATTTTTTTAAATACTTTACTAGAAATTCATGGCAGTCATGTCTAATATTGGCGTGACCCCATGAATTTCGGGCTTAGGGCCAGCTGATAATACCAAGCTGGCCCTAACCCCTTTATTACCCAGTGAGCCACCGCACCAGGGCCCTGGATGAGTTGGGTACAGCGCCAGAAGATGGCGCTTCTATGAACGCGCCAATTTCCGGGGTGGCTGAGGACTGCAATTTGCAGCGGGGGGGGGGGCAGAAAGTTTGGGCCTCCCTGCGCTGCAGATTCCAGCCCCCAGCTGCCTAGTTGTACCTGGCTGGACACAAAAATAAGGCGAAGCCCCACGTATTTTTTTTTTAATTATTTCATGAAATTCATGAAGTAATTAAGAAAAAAAGGGCTTCCCTATATTGTTGTGTCCAACCAGGTACAAATAGGCAGCTGGTGGTTGGGGGCAGCCCGTTCCTGCCTGCTGTACCTGGCTGGACACAAATATAGTGCGAAGCCCCACGTCAATTTTTTTTGACCCGTCATCCCGCAGACACTGAGAAGCGCAGGCTTGCTTGCGCTCCTCAGTGTCAGGCTTTGACGGCATCCAGATGAGCCGAGTCTCTCACGCTCACCGCATGCGCAGGAGAATTCTCCCACGCTGTCAGTGACGTGCATGAGGTGAGCTGAGTTCATTGTCGGCTCATCTGGATGCCGTCACAGCCAGACACTGAGTAGCGCAAGCATGCCTGCGCTTCTCAGTGTCTGCGGGATGACAGGCTGGATGGCAGCTTTCTGCTGCGGTCCAGCCTGTCATCTCGATGTAGCAGAGCTGGAGCTGTCCTGGGAACCATGGAAAGGTAAGGATGATGTTGGTTTAGTATTTTTCTTTTATTGCAGGAGATCGTTGGCTTCAGCTGGAATGGCCGTGACGGTAGGTATGGTTTAATTTAGAACAATAAAGAATTGAGTGTTTATTTCAATTAAAGGACTTTATTCTGGGTGTTTGTGTTTTTTTTTAACTTTGACTATGGGGTTAGTAATGGGGGTGTCTTATAGACGCCTCTCCATTACTAACCTGGGCTTGATGTCAGCTGGCATTATAAGCTGACATCAACCCCAACCCTATTACCCCACTGCCACCGCTACAGGGCAGTGGGAAGAGCCAGGCTAAGTGCCAGAATTGGCGCAATCCTATGGATGCGCCATTTCTGGGACGGCTGACGGCTGGTGTTTCTAGCCTGGGAGGGGGCCAATATTCATGGCACCCTTACTGGGCTATTAATATCAGCCCCCAGCTGTCTGCCTAGCCTTTGCTAGCTATTAAAATAGGGGGGACCCAACATCATTTTTTGGGGGTCCCCCATTTTAATAGCTAGTAAAAGCTAGGTATTCAGCTGGGGGCTGATATTAGTAGCCTGGGAAGCTCCGTGGGTATTACCCCCTTCCCAGGCTTCAAACATCTGCCCCAGCCGTCTGCTTCACCTCTGCTAAAGACTAAAATTATGGGGAACCCTACGCCAATTTTTTTTTTAATAAATCCTTTATTTTAACACTAAATGACAAGTACAGTAACCAGCACTGTCACTGTACTTATTATATATGTGACTGACATGTTTCTATCTATCTAATCTATGTGTGATGCTCTATCTTTCTGTTCTAAATTGTCTGGTACTGCTGCTGAATTGCTGGCCGGCTTTTTTAAAGAGACGGTGCATGAAAACACTATTATTTTTTAAAATAAATCCTTTAACACTAAATGACAAGTACAGTAACCAACACTGTCACTGTACTTATTATATATGTGACTGAAATGTTTCTATCTATCTAATTTATGTGTGAAGCTCTATTCTTTCTGTTCTAAATTGTCGGGTACCAGTATATGCCGCTGCTGAATTGCCGGCTTTTCATGTTTCACTGTGAGCACTGTTCCCATCGATTTGGGCAACCACCTCCCCCAATACATTCTACATTATTGCTAGTTGTTTTCCTTCATGTAGAATTAACCTACAAGGAAAGAAAGGGTTTATTTTCATTCCGATATTTGTGTCCCATTGACTTGCATTGGTTTCCTGTATCAGAATCGGCGATATCCGATACTCTTTGGGTATCGGCCCAATCCAATCCGATCCGATATTTCCTGATATCGGAAGGTATCGCTCAACACTAATCATAACACTTAGGACTCCAAGATTTAATCTCATTAGTAGACCAGTCCAGTAAAGGATTGTGCAGTTTTAACCAAGGCAAACCTAACACTACTGGAGAAGGTAAATTATTTAATACCACTAAATCCAAATTCTCTTGGTGAATACCATTAATAGTGAGGGGAAGTTCAAAAACCTTGTGAGTAACACATTCCAAAGGAGTGTTATCAACAGCAACCACAGAAATAGGAGATGACAAAGGTTTAGGTTCCAATTTAATTTTTTCCAAAAATCCCTTATCAATCACATTCAGTGTAGAACCACAATCCACAAATACCTGAAATTCAATCAACTCCTCCTGCAATGAGGTACTCCCTGAAAGAAATACTCCCTTAGAGTTTAAACAAGCAATAGGGGCGTAACTGACCTTTTTTTTTTTCTTTATTTAACAGAAGCTCACAGTTCTTAACAAAATGGTCAGATTTGCCACAATAAAAACACAATCCCTTGGAAAACCTGCGGTCTTTTTCCTGAGAGCGGAGTGACATCGTCCCAATCTCCATCGGTACTCTGCCGTCCGAGCAGACCCTCTGATGACTAGGAGCAGCCATAGCAGGAGTTTTCTCCTCATTAATTCTGGCACGCAGTCTCCTGTCCACCCGTATAGCTAATTGCATGGCTTCTTGCAAGTTTCCAGGTGCAGGGAAAGCAATCAGCAGATCCTTAACCCTTTCCCTTAGACCAGCAAGAAACAAACATTTTAACGCCGAATCATTCCATCTCACTTCAGAAGACCACCTTCTGAAGTGTGTACAATAATTTTCAACATCACCTGGTCCCTGCTTTAAACGTCTCAGTTGTGTCTCAGCAGAAGAGACTCGATCAGGATCGCCATACAACAACCCCATAGCCAAAAAAAAATCTTCCATTGATCTAAATCACGGATCATTAGGTTAGAGAGAAAAGGCCCATCCCTGTGGTTCCATACGCAAAAGTGACATGATAAACCCAATGTGCTGTGATTCATTCCCAGAGGATCTGGGTCTCAAATGAAATTATAATAAACAAGCATTTTTAAAGGAAAAAAAATCTTGTTGTTTACCATAAAAAAAAATCAGGCAGTCCTACCTTTGGTTCAACCAAATGCGCTCCAGGACAGCAACTCACGTGTTGCTGGAGCTCGGCCACCTCAAGAGACAATCCCTGTAGGCGTTGAGCCAATTCCTGAACAGACACCATGCTGATCTCCGGATCTCGTTCCTTAGGATTTTTTTTTTTTTATTTTGGGCTGGACTTACTGTTATGATCTGCTACAAGAACAAAGGAAAGATAGGAAAACTGTCCCTACAATAGGACTAAGTTGATTCCCTACGATGCAGCGGGCAACCTGTTCCTTGCGAACAGACCCGCCTTCGTCCTCAGCTAGTTTGAACCCAGACCTATAGATATAAGGGAGGGGTCCCTAAAAGTACTAAGGACTGGGACAAAATTGGACACCTCCTAGCAGAAGTTGTAGCGGAGCAAAAAGACAAACAGACAGAAATACTTAGAGGTCCAAGGACCAAGCAAACTATAGAGATAGGTACAAAGCACCTGGCTAGATTAAGAGTCAAAATAACACTGAAGTCCAGCAAAGCCAGAAGGGTGGAGCTGGAATAAATAGGCAGCAGGTCACGTGACCACAAAATAGAAAAAAACTAACAGGAGGGTTCTAACAATTGCCTGGCCGCAGAGCATCATCAGGTCTGCATCAGACCTGGCGCCGCCATGCTCATCACAGTCTACTCCGCAATCAGGCAGTGTAGGTAGAGGTGCTGCTGAGCTAGGGAGAGATTTGGTTGTTTCTTAGTGAAGGTATTCTACAAGATTCTCTACATATCCATCTCAACTAACAGTCCTTCTGAGGACTAATCCAGCTGCAGAGGTATCAGTACTAAGCAGGCAGGCAGGGTATATAGCAGACTGCAGTGCACATAGCAAGAGGGTCCATTCCAGTTCTGTCTGCTGGTGCATTTACAAATATTTGTAGAAATAGCCCCGGGTATCAGGGGCCAGGAATAATTTTTTTTTGGTCTCCGCAGACAGAAGGCTGGCAACCGTTCCCCGTAACACTAACATGACGGAAGTTGCCAGTACAACTGTTAGGTCTTCCCGAGTCTGGTTGTTTTTTAAAGACTCTGCTGATAACCCCAAAAAGGCTATTTGCACCACCTGCCAGGCTAGCATCAGCAGGGGTAGCAAAACTACCAGCCTGCCACCACCTGCATGATCAGGAACAGTGTCTGCAGGTGACACCACTGCTTCTTCTGCTGTTGTGCGTGCAAGCCAATCCCCTGTCCATAGTACATGCGAAGATGCCTCCTGCCCTGCACCTGTCATTGCACACTCTCAACTGGCACCATCAGCAAGCACGTCCTTGTCCCAGCACAGTGTTCAGTTGTCCATACTCCATTCCTTGGAACGCAAGCGCAAATACGCAGCCAACGCCCCACAGGCCACACTACTAAATTCCCACATTTCTCGACTGCTTGCGCTCGAAAGGTTGGCTTTTAGGCTCATGGAGATGGAAGCTTTCCGCAACCTGATGGCAACGGCAGTCCCTTGGTACTCGGTCCCCAGCTGCCACTATTTCTCCCAGTCTGCTGTCCCCACATTACACAAGCACGTGTCCCACAACTTTAGCCATGCCCTCAACAATGCAGTTACTGGGAAAGTCCACCTAACCATGGACTCGTGGACAAGTGTTTGTGGGCAGGGACAGTACATCGCGCTGACGGCACACTGGGTTAACATAGTGGAAGCCGGGACCCAGTCGGACCTTGGGAAGGAACACATCCTCCCAACGCCGAGGATTGTGGGCCCTAGGTCAATAAGGGTTGCCCCTACAGTCTACAGCTCCTGCACCTCATCCTCCTCAGCCTCCAAATCCTCTTCAGCCTCCATCTCCGAAATGACCACATCAGTCACAAGCTGGAAGCACTGCAGCACTGAAGCTAATATGCTTAGGTGACAAACCACACAATGCTGAAGAGTTGTGGACAGCTCTGAAAGAGCAGGCAGATCTGTGGCTGACACCGCTGAATCTACAGCCAAGCATGGTCGTGTGTGACAATGGCCGGAACCTGGTGGCGGCTCTATGGTGAGGCGAGCTCACACATGTACCATGCCTGGCCCATGTGCTTAACCTCGTGGTTCAGCGGTTTCTCAAAACCTACCCGGAGCTGCCGGATCTGCTTGTCAAAGTACGCCGTTTGTGTGCCCATTTTAGAAAGTCAACTACAGCTTCCGCCGCCCTTGCCGTGCTTCAGGAGCGTTTGCAGCTTCCGGGTCACCGACTGGTATGTGATGTCCCCACGCGTTAGAACTCTACACTGCAGATGTTGGGAAGGATTTGTGAGCAGAAGAGGGCAGTTGTTGACTACCAGCATCAACAAGGCCGTCGGTATTCAGTTCAGACTCCACACAAGACCTCAGGAATGAACATGGATGTCAGACATCTGTACCATCCTCCAAAACTTTGAGGACTCCACCAAGATAGTGAGCGGCGATGACGCCATAGCGTCACCATCCCACTTATTTGTCTTCTAAAACGCTTTACCCGCCAGGGGTAAATGTTTGTCAGCGCATACACTTAGTGCATCGGCATTACAAATATAGGAGACCTGCTCCTTTCTAATGGGAACATATTTTATGAGGCCCTCCTCCACGTCTTTTCCAAGGTGCATTG
The DNA here is from genome assembly GCF_046119375.1 of Phyllobates terribilis. NCBI lineage: Eukaryota > Metazoa > Chordata > Amphibia > Anura > Dendrobatidae > Phyllobates > Phyllobates terribilis. Next base: position 211,203,113 of record NW_027362771.1, read on the forward strand.
GAGTGCCTCCCAATTTTTGGCAGCTTTGCATTCATTGCATAGGCCAACACTATGGGAGACCCACTTCCTAATAATGGGAACATTTTTTTATGAGGCCCGCTACGTCTCTTCTAAGAGGCATTGGAGTGCCTCCCAATTTTTGGCAGCCCTTGCATTCATTGCATAGGCCAACAATGTGGGAGACCCACTTCCTAATAATGGGAACATTGTTTTCAGGAGGCCCTCTGACCTCCACGTCTCTTCCAAAGGGCATTGGAGTACCTCCAAATTTTTGGCAAGCCTTGCATTCACTGCATAGGCAAACACAATGGGAGACCCACTTCCTAATAATGGGAACATTGTTTTCAGGGGGCCCTTTGACCTCCACGTCTCTTCCAAGGGGCATTGGAGTGCCTCCAAATTTTTGGCAACACTTGCATTCACTGCATAGGCAAACACAATGGGAGACCCACTTCCTAATAATGGGAACATTTTTTTCAGGAGGCCCTCCTCTACGTCTCTTCCAAGGGGCATTAGAGTAGGTCCAAATTTTTGGCAGCCTGTCACGGTCTCCACACTTTCCTTGTCTGCTATGTTACTATTACGTGGAGGCTGTCAGTCTGTTTTGGTTTTGCTGGGTCGGTTCTGAAATCATCTGTGTTCACTTCCACTTGATTAGTCTTCTACTTAAGCATGCTAGCTCCTTCACCCACTGTCAATTGTACACTTGCTGTTGCCTGTGTAGAACTGATCTCTCTGTGCTCTGTGCCTGACCCAGCCTGACTATTTTCCCTTACCTGGATTTTGACCATTTGCCTGTTATCTGACTATTCTTTTGTCTGCTCCCTGTGTACTGCCTTGTCTTTCTGGTTTTCCTGACTTGTGTAGTGGATTACGTCTCTGCCTTCCCCTTGTTGTAATGCACCATTTTCCTGGACTTGACTTTGGATCGTTTGACCTCCCTCTATTTATCCAGTAAGTAGTACTTACGTAATATTTCTTTCAGTAATATTAGTCTTTTCTCTCCTCTTCTGGGACTGTTATTTCTGTAGTGACTCACGTCACACAGCCCTTGCATTCACTGCATAGGCAAACAGTATGGGAGACCAACTTCCTAATATTGGGAACATTGTTTTTAGAAGGCCTTCTTCTAAGTCTCTTCAAAGGGGTATTGGGTTGCGTCCAAATTTTCAAAGGGATATTGGGGTGCGTCCAAATAACAATAACAGTATAGGAGACCCACTCTTTAGTAATGGGAACAACAAAGCATAGCCAGCTGATGGCTCTCTAAGAATAGCGAGGGCCGACTGCTGGCCCTTTAAGAATAGTAAAGGCCGCCTGATGGCTCTATAAAAATAGGCTTTATGACTTTCAGAGTCCCTCCTTCATAAATGAAACAGGATGTGTCTGATCATGTCTCACACACCACATGGCCAGATAAAATTGTAAGATGTCAAAATGACATTTCCCGGTGAATGCATTTGTCACGGTTGAAAGCAATGCAAAAGTGCAAAAACGCATCAAAATCCCTACATGTGAACATAGCCCACGGTGTGGAGGAGTATTTTTGTTTTTGGTTATTTATTTTGCCTTATATACAAGTCAATACCCTGGAAAGGATGTTACTTAACATATTTCCCAGGAAAATCCATTTTGGTTTCATTTTTGTATGTTTTATTGTGAGTCCGTAAAAGTGGAGTAATACCTTTGACAATGTTGTTCACAGTAGTGACCTGGGAGTCAGAAATACTTCCAGGGGTCTTCCCCATGCTGTTCCCATGTCATTTGAGCACCGTTCCCATTGATCTGGGCAATTTTTAGGCTCTCTGCATTCCGCCGGGGGGAGGCACCTGAAAAATGCTCGAGTTTCCCATAGACTTACAGTGGGCTGGTTGCTCGGGTCGAGCACCTGGGCATTTCAATTTGCTCGACCCGAGCATCGAGCACCCGAGCATTTTAGTGGCCAACAATTCAACAATTCAGAATCAGGAAGATTATAAGTCAGTTGATAATTAGAAGGATGTAAATTGCACAATTTGTTCTCCACTAGACTAACCAATCATATATATATATATATATGATATATATATATATATATATATATATATATATATATATATATATATATATATATATATATATATATATATATATACAGTACAGACCAAAAGTTTGGACACACCTTCTCATTTAAAGATTTTTCTGTATTTTCATGACTTTCAAAATTGTACATTCACACTGAAGGCATCAAAACTATGAATTACCACATGTGGAATTATATACTTAACAAAAAAGTGTGAAACAACTGAAAATATGTCTTATATTCTAGGTTCTTCAAAGTAGCCACCTTTTGCTTTGATGACTGCTTTGCACACTCTTGGCATTCTCTTGATGAGCTTCAGGAGGTAGTCACCGGAAAAGGTCTTACAACAATCTTGAAGGAGTTCCCAGAGATGCTTAGCACTTGTTGGCCCTTTTGCCTTCACTCTGCGGTCCAGCTCACCCCAAACCATCTCGATTGGGTTCAGGTCTGGTGACTGTGGAGGCCAGGTCATCTGGCATAGCCCCCCATCACTCTCCTTCTTGGTCAAATAGCCCTTACACAGCCTGGAGGTGTGTTTGGGGTCATTGTCCTGTTGAAAAATAAATGATGGTCCAACTAAACGCAAACCGGATGGAATAGCATGCCGCTGCAAGATGCTGTGGTAGCCATGCTGGTTCAGTATGCCTTCAATTTTGAATAAATCCCCAACAGTGTCACCAGCAAAGCCCTCCACACCATCACACCTCCTCCTCCATGCTTCACGGTGGGAACCAGGCATGTAGAGTCCATCCGTTCACCTTTTCTGCATCGCACAAAGACACGGTGGTTGGAACCAAAGATCTCAAATTTGGACTCATCAGACCAAAGCACAGATTTCCACTGGTCTGATGTCCATTTCTTGAGCTCTTTAGCCCAAACAAGTCTCTTCTGCTTGTTGCCTGTCCTTAGCAGTGGTTTCCTAGCAGCTATTTTACCATGAAGGCCTGCTGCACAAAGTCTCCTCTTAACAGTTGTTGTAGAGATGTGTCTGCTGCTAGAACTCTGTGTGGCATAGACCTGGTCTCTAATCTGAGCTGCTGTTAACCTGCGATTTCTGAGGCTGGTGACTCGGATAATCTTATCCTCAGAAGCAGAGGTGACTCTTGGTCTTCCATTCCTGGGGCGGTCCTCATGTGAGCCAGTTTCTTTGTAGCGCTTGATGGTTTTTGCAACTGTACTTGGGGACACATTCAAAGTATGCCCAATTTTTCGGACTGACTGACCTTCATTTCTTAAAGTAATGATGGCCACTTGTTTTTTTTTACTTAGCTGCTTTTTTCTTGCCATAATACAAATTCTAACAGTCTATTCAGTAGGACTATCAGCTGAGTATCCACCAGACTTCTGCACAACACAACTGATGGTCCCAACCCCATTTATAAGGCAAGAAATCCAACTTATTAAACCTGACAGGGCACACCTGTGAAGTGAAAACCATTTCTGGTGACTACCTCTTGAAGCTCATCAAGAGAATGCCAAGAGTGTGCAAAGCAGTCATCAAAGCAAAAGGTGGCTACTTTGAAGAACCCAGAATATAAGACATATTTTCAGTTGTTTCACACTTTTTTGTTAAGTATATAATTCCACATGTGGTAATTCATAGTTTTGATGCCTTCAGTGTGAATGTACAATTTTCAAAGTCATGAAAATACAGAAAAATCTTTAAATGAGAAGGTGTGTCCAAACTTTTGGTCTGTACTGTATATATATATATATATATATATATATATATTTGACTTCTCCCCAGTCATCTTGGTACTATTAAGTCTGAAATCTGTTTAGAGGCCCAGACTTGGTTCTCTTCCTCCTTCCTCATCAGTTTAACCAATGTATGCAGACAGGATACATCCTCCTCTGTAATCCCCAACTCCTGATATTTTTGTCTTGAAATTTTTTTTCCACTTAATTTTACATCAAGGGTGCACAACTCCAGTCCTAAAGGGTAACCAACAATGCATGTTTTCAGGATTTCCTTAGTATTGCACAGGTGATAATTTAGTTACCTGCACAGGTGATGATTTTAACACTTTGTGCAATTTTATGGAAATCCTGAAAACATGCACTGTTGGTGGCCCTTGAGGACTGGAGTTGTGCATTCTTGTTTTACGTTAATAAAGGTTAATATTAGGAATGAGTGAACATGCTCGGTGATACTCGGATATCATTCGAGTATCTGAGTGCTCGAATATGCTCAGCACTCGGTGAGTGTTGGCTGGTGCTTGGATTTGAACCTCGAATCCCCCTTCACATGTTTGGCACCTGTTACACAGCCAATAAACATACAGGGATTGTCTGCCAGTCACTGTAATGCCATAGCCATCTTGGTAGTGGCATTACTGTGATTGGCTGGCTGCATTACATCATCATAGGTTATAAAAGAACAGGCGCCACCATGCTCGGCACACTGACGCCATTGCACAGCTCAGGGACAGATCTTATTGATGGGAGAGAGTGGTTATCCAGGCCTGTGTGTGCACAGTTTAAAGTATCAGAGTCCTCTAGTGTTGATACCGGTGCTGATTCTGAACCATCATATTAACAATTGAATTTGTCATCCATAGAGTATTACGTGCTTTGTGTGACATTATGGTTGTATATAACACTCCAAAAAAAGTAAAAAAAAAAATTATCAATTGAATTTGTCATCCATACAGTTTTACGTGCTTTGTGTTACATTATGGTGGTATTAAACTCCAAAAAAACGCTTTGCCTGCTGCAGGTGACCAATTTTTTTGTAATTAAAAATAAACTTGTTTTTCATAGATCTAGCAATTAGAAAATGCGTAAGGCATGTGGTAATGGACGGGTAGTGGAAGTGATGATGATGGTGCACGCAGACGCTGAGGATGTGGGGCAGGTGTGCCTATGCCTGGTGCTGGAGCACAAGAAACATGCCCATGCACGACACATAGCTTCCTGTCCCACTTTGCAGAAAGGCACGGCACACCACTTCTGTGCGAACAGGTGGTCAGCTGAATAGAAGATAATGTTTTCAGCATGATTGCCAGCACCACTCGGTCTTCCACACGGTTCAGTCACACCAGCCAACAGTCTGGCTCACTTAATCATCACCCTGATCCTCCTCCTTCCTCCCATCATGTTGAGTCCAAGGAGAACAATGATCCAACACTAGGACACTCCGTGAAGCTCTTTACATCATCATTTCTTGATTGTGGCCTCTTGCCCTGCATGTTCCAAGAGGGACAGGAGAACATGCTGTTTTGTAATGCACAAAACTTAGAGCAACCACAGCCACAATAAGATGATGGTGGGGAACGGCAAATTTTGTCTAGGTAGATGATGATTAGACACAGTTGCCAATAAGTCAGGTTATTGTTAAGTCACCAAGTCAGAAGGACCAGGGTGTGGTGGTGGAAGATGAGGTGGTGGATGACTAAGGCAATGACCCAACCTGGGAATCTGGCATGCAGAACAAGGCCAGCAGCACTGAGGGGGAGGGATTGGCAGCACCAAAACAGGCAGGATGAGGCAGTGGGATGACCAGGGGGAGGTCATCAGCATTTTTAGTGCTGCCGGGGAGGGCGTCATAATAGACAGGCTGTCTTTCGCCTGTCAACAGAAAATGCTGCCAGGCTCAGTCTGATAAAAATGAACAAAGCCTGGACTATCCCGACTTTTTCACACAGCCAGATAACAGCAGCACATAAAGTGTTTTTCATCTTCAATATTTAAAGGAGGCCCACCAGTTTTTGCCTTCAAGGGTCTATGGAGGTATTACTCTCCTTATAATTTTTCCCTTTATGAATGTAGAAGTGGCACAATTACACTTTCTTAATTTTTTCTATGAGAAACTCCAGTTCATGTTTTCATGGGTGTAAGGCTGACCCTGCTTGTAAGTTTTGGCAGGCTTTGCACTGTGTGCAGAGATTTTATGAGTGTAGGAGTACCATAACTACAATTTGTTCACAATATTTGAATGAGGCACTACAGTTGGTGCCTTTAAGCGTGTATGGATGATACTGCTTGTAATTTTTGGTAGGCTTTGCACTTAGTGCATAGCCTTTATTCGTCTTAGAGTACCACTACATAACAATTTGAACAGAATGTGTATGAGGCCCTCATTTATGTATAATACAGGGTGTATCTGAGTCCCTCTGAGTCCCTAATTTTTGGCAGTTCTTCTTCCTACACTGAAATGTACAATTTTTTAATAAATATTTTAATTTTGGTTTATTTAAATAATTTTTTTTAAATCCTTTTTAAATTTTGCATTATACTGGAAAGAATGTTCCTTAACATTGTTTTCCTGTAATCTCCAATTTCTCATCGATTTTGAATGTTTTATTGTCAGTCCTTAAAGTGGAGTAAAAGTGTGACACCATTGTTCTCAGCAATGATCTGGGAGTCAAGGGGTCTTCCTCTCCTTCCATTCAGCACTTTGTTCATCCATTTCAACATTTTCACTGCCCCCCAGACCTCCTTGTAGGGTCTGCTGGAAAAATGCTCGGATTTCCCATTCTGATTATGACTTGCTCGTTTGAGTAATGAGCATTCAAGTATCCAAGCATTTTAGTGCTCGCTCATCCCTATTTAATATCTTTTATTCAGGAGAAAGTCAAATCTGTGGTACAAAAGATAATCCTCTAATTAACACAAATAATTGAGTGGAAGTAAAGACATGGGAAAAAATATTAATAACCTGGTTAAAGTCTACCTACCTCCCTTCCCCCTACCTGTAGCAAGTTTTTGGTCCCATAATCCCCTGTCCCTCAGATGATAGGAAGTGAGACTTCTTTCTTCCGAAAAAGAAGAGGAGAGCGTCGAAACAATGGATAAAAGTGACCTGCTTGGTTGAAAAAGCAGCCTGTCTTCATAGCCCTGCCATTTCGATCTCATACCTCTTCTACCTCTCCATCGATACCAGGACCAAGTATTACATTTTGAGCCCTTTCAAAAACAGTGTCTGCGGTGGATACCTCACTTGAGGAATAGGTCAAACTCTGTTAGGAAGCTGTATGCTTTTTGATCAATAAAATCCCCCAAATCTTGAATAAACTATGTTTCCTGTCTTTAATAAATGACTGATATTTTTCTACACTTGTATATCAAATTCTCTTCTAGAGGAATCAGAATCTGTTTTGTATTTTTTATACCTCCAGAAGTAGTTGCATAAAATGAACTGAACACTGTATTGACTCCTTCTCCCAGCATTGTAGCAGTTGCGATCTAGACCTAACTGCTGACATCACGTTACTTCTAAGGCCTCTTGGTACAATATTGTTTTTAGTAGAATTCTCAAGTGATTAAGACTCCCACCAGAATTTTATATGTTCTTTATAGCACGCATGCCACTCTCCAAATAATGATTTAAGGTTAGGTATACTATGTAACCCCCAAAGCAACTCCTGCTCAGAATATGCTTCATTAGCACCATTAGCCCATTGATGTACGTTGATAAGACCAGAAAGAAAGCCCTGAATACCTGACGGTATACTAATATTAACTAGAATAAGAAAGATCAATAAAATTAAGTAGGGAACCCCAATTTAGTGAACGCAACAAATTGAAAAAACCTCCAATAAAAATATTTTATTTAATTAAACACTAAAAACGCTCAAAAGCATCCCCATACATAATATAATAGAACATACAGGGATACTGGGGACAAAATACAGTATATAATAGCTAAATATTTATTTACTTAAATGGCTAAATAGCTAAAAGTATGACAAATAAAAGATAGATGTCACCTGTAGAAGCCACAAGATATGTACATACAAACTAGACTAATACAAATTGACTAAGTGTCACATGATCACACGGAATATGACACACCTAATTGACGTGCATCGTGCTCCATGTGACTGGGTGAAGCCAAGTCAGCACCATAAGACCCGAAGCCGGGAGGGAGCAATAGGAAGATTGTGCGTGGAGCTTCATGCGCAAAACATATGAGGATATGACCTATAACAGGTCAGTATAATCTTTTACTATTTTTAACTCCTCCAAGTCCCCAAATGAATTCAGCAAAATGGTGGCTGTTGGCTGCCATTTTACTGAATTCATGCGGATAAAATTTCAAGAAAACTCAAAACAAATTTGATTCATTACAAATTCATTTTTCTCATCTCCAGGGACGTACATAGAAATCATGGGGCTCCATAGCAAAAGTTCTAATTGGGACCCCCCCTGAACAAAAATTTAAAAATTGTGGGGGTCACAGAAGAGCAATTTCTCACAACTTTCCAGCCTTTACATATGATGTACAATACAAAGTTATATTGTGGTACCGTGTTAGTGAGAAAAATCGATGTAAATACTTTTATGCCCAAAAATGATAAAAGTATTCTCGGAGTGATACCTTTACCTGAAAGCTTGCCTATATTTTTTTTTCTGGCTAGCCAATAAAAGTATCACTCTGAGAATACTTTTGTAATTTTGGGGCATAAAAGTATTTACATCAGACTTTACATACCAATTTTCCTCCTGCTTAAGTCCTAGATTTCTCTTTCATTGCCCCCATAAAGTATGATGCCAGCAAAAGTGCTGCCCAAACACAATATGATACCTCTATGGTGAATTCCTCCACATCTGTTTACACTTGCTGCATTCTGTTTGGATGTCCTGGTCAGTTTTTTGTTTTTAGTAGTATACTATTTGAGGTGTTCATTGCCTTCTTTTCTGACTGAGCACTCCTGCCATCAGCCTAAGGCAGTTTTTAATTAGTTCTAGATCCTACCTGCCCTTTTAGCCCAGGAATGTTTGATATATATTAGGTTTAGGGCCTGTAAGATGGCTGCCGGACATGTCCTTGAGGGGAGATATGTATCGCTGAGGTTTGTAGCTTCAGTGATGTAAAACCGGGAAAGCATGCTCCAGCACACACAGTGCTGAGAGGGTTAATTGGGCATATCAGGGCCGTTTACAAGCAGTCATAAGAGAAGGGTGGCTGGAGGTGTGGAGACCTCCAGAATGTTTGTGCTAAAGTACACTGACCGTGAGCTGGCGAACCCGCCATATTGTAAGGACTGTTTATTTTCTGTTTTGTCACACTGTGCCGGATAAGGCTGTCTTTTGTTTATTTCAAAAAGTGCGGTTTATGTAAGCATAATAAACCTGCCTTGGATGTTTTTAAAGAAACAGTATCCTGTGTCTACCTCTAACGCGGCTGAGTGAGTACCAAACCATACAGGTCTCATCAAAAAAAGGTCACCTTGCCATGGTTGAAGGGCTTTCAAGGATTGGCCAATTTATGCGCTAAGTACCGGTATGTGTGCAAACATCTTAGTGCTTACAGTGTGCTGTTGTATTCTTTTGTTTGTAGGTAAATAGATAAATAAGATAACACACTTAAATTGTGCAACTGCATTTCTTATACTGCTCGGTTCTTATTGCTTGTTTACTTGTTTTCTGTAATCAGACGGCATTATGCATAATAAATGTAAAGTACTATGTAAGTAATTGTTTCTTCTAAATTACTTCCTTTTAAAGTGCAGTCTTGTAGGAAAGTGCCCATAAATCAGACTGTTATCATTAGTGCACAGACAATATCAGGAAGCATGTTCCTGTGCTTTAACACCACTAAACTCTCAGCATCTCTTTCTTTCTGGGAAAGGGTAATAAAAACAAAAATCAAAAGATGCATTTTTCTCCCTTTGGAACATATTATAGTTATTGATAACCTGGGAGGAAGACACATGATTATCTTTATTGGCTGTTATTTCTCCCACTGTACTGTTTTCAGTTTAGGTTCAAACCAATTAAAACCATGGTTCATATTTTGGTTGCCAGAGATTCTAATAATGCTCAAGGCCACATTTGTCTTTGGGAGTTCAGTAGCTGGGTTAGCAATTAGCAAATGAAATATTAAAGAAAATAAATCTACTCCCAACCGAGGAAATTGTATATGTTATATTTATAGATTCATAGAGAACATTTGGCTACTGTATATTTTCTATAGCAGTAATTCATATTTTCATTTTATTTGGCGCGGTTTCTTAATCTCAAGTTTCAGGGTAACACCCTTGGATATTTAAAGCAGAAATCATTAAGTAATTCTATTGACTCTTAACTTAGACTCTCTAAAAATGGAGAAAATATCCCAAAACTGAAATTTCATTGTCACTGTGACTTTAATTGTAGACAGTTTTATGTCTTAAGCTAGTATAGTTGGCATATAATTCAGGTCCCGTTTTATGAATAGAAAACCCCCTTAATGATGTGACTAATTTGACCTTAAGTACCAGTTTGAGGTAAGAAAAGGCTGCTCACACTACTGTTCACCTTGTCCTTCTGAGTAATGAGCTGCTGGTCTGACCACAATATAGCTTGACAGTAAGTAGGTGATATATGTTATCACAGCATGGAGATACCTGCTGCACATGCACACAAGCACCTGTGCCATTAACATGGATAGGTTCCTGTCAGTGTAACAAGACTGCAGCCATTTTTAGCCATTTTCCTACCTAGACAAAAAAAGTGAAAAGTGTGATTTGCTAATTTAACGTACTTAGGAATGTATTTATAACATATATTTAATATCTTTCTTTCTATTCCTGTAACCCATTTATAGAGTACCTATCAGTAATCTAGGGCTGCCCTTTTTATTTACTAAAAGAGTTAGCAGCGTAAGGTAGCAGCTGGACAAGTCCTGGATGGGAGGTACAGTATTTGTCACCGAAGTGGCTAGTGTTATGCCTGTGAAGCAACTCACTCAGGAAAATAGGTTATAGGCTATGTGCCCATGATGCAGAAATGCTCCGGATTATTCCTGAGCGTTTCTGCATCTCCCTGGCAGAAAAAACTCATGCGGATTGTACATGCGTTTTCCTGCCAGGGACAAGCGGAAGTGAAGTGTTCTTCACTGGCATTTCTGCATGCGGGTGTCAAGCGCTTTCCAAGCGATTTTAGCATCACTTGGAAGGTGCTTGACAACTTGGTCACACTATATAAATCCATGCAACCGGCATGGATTTATATAGTATAACCGTAAAAGAATGGTAAAAAATAAATATTATACTTACCTTCTGATGGCCCCCGGTGTCCTTATCCGATCCGTCCTGGCTTGACGGCAGCTCGAGATAGTCTAAAAGGACCTGGCATGACGTCATTTAGTCATGTGATGTCGGCGGTCGCGTGACCAGTACTTTTAGACTATCGCAAGCTGCTGGCAAGCTAGGACGGATCGGATAAGGACACCGGGGGCCATCAGAAGTATAATATTTATTTTTTATTTTATTCTCTTTTTACAGGTACTATGGTACCCGGGTCTGGAGGAGAGTCTCCTCTTCTCCAAACCCGGGTACCATCCACACATTGAACCGCATGATATCCGCATGTGCATGTGTAGTGATGCGGATGTCATGCGGTCCAATGCAAGTCAATGGCGGTGAAAATGCAGCGATTCCGCAAAATAATTGGTAGTGCTGCGGATTTTTCCGCAATGATAATCCGCAGTGGAAATTTCCACAGCATGTGCACAGCACATGCTGATTATCATTCGGGAACATGGCAGACCTTCTACCAAGCGTTTTTTAAGTGTTTCTGCAGCGGAATTGAAGCTGCGGAAACACTTAAAAAACACATAGTGTGCACACAAGCATACACTAAAAACTGCAACTGACCCTGCCAGTTCCTATACAGACTAAATATCCTCAACTATAGATGAGTGAACATGTTTGGAAAACGTTCGGTTTTTTCAAATTTGACATGAACATTGCACATTCGGTTTCATGAACGGACGCCCGAGCGTTTTGACTCAAAATCTGCATAATTTGGCCAAAGTGCGGTAAATGATCGCGTTTCCACTAGTGTATGTTGTAGGACATAGGCTAGGATAGTGGTGCTGTATGATGAGCAGGGGGATGTGTTTGATGAGGGAAGAGTGTGGGGAGAGGTCAGAGTAGCGACGGACTGTTAATCTTAATTTTTTTTTTTTTCTAAACTTAATGTGTGAAGATTAGTGTTGAGCCACCCCAAGTGTTCGGGTTCGGTTCGGTTCGTCAAACACCGGCATGTTCGCCGAAGGGTTCGTCGATCGGTTCGTCGAACACCGTTAAAACCAATGGCAGGCAAACAAAAACACATAGAAACACATAGAAAACACCTTCAAAGGTGTCCAAAAGCTGACAAACTGCTCAGAAGACACAGCTAACACATGGAAAAGTGACAAGTACATATAGTCATGCGAAAAGAAAAGAGGTGGAGGAGTAAAAGGAGGAGGAGACACAGATATAGGCATAATAATGAAAGAAAACGGAGCGCTACTGGACCTGGGTGCATGAGTTGGGTCCAAAGCCTTGAAGATATGACGATAACCTCAGCACACCAATTGGTATAATTTGATATTTTATTTGCAGTCCACAGTAATAGATGTTTCGGTCGACAAGACCTTCATCAGTGTACCAATTACTGGGAAGAGAGGGCAAGGGTAAGGAAGGAGAGGTGTCCCAGTGCAGGGATTCCTTCTGTGCCTAAAGATAGAGAATGGTGCTGCATGGACCGCGGTATCCGCCGCTGGTAATGTGTCTCTATGGCCAGATCTACAATAGACGATCTACAATAGACGGATTGTAGACCGCGGTCCATGCAGCACCATTCTCCGTGTCGCCGGGTTTGTGCCAGAGCCGCGGTGGACCCTGACGGCCAGCCCCCCTCTCCCAATACTGGTGCCTGTCCGCTGGTGGGTTGAGACCTCCCACGGTGGCTCTGTAAATTAAATTGGCTCTGTAATTTGAATGAGTACACTTTAAATCCTTTTACAAGGATCTATTGGAGGGCAACTCTGGTGCCAGCAGCCGCGGGAATTCCTGGGTGTGTCAGTGTGTGGACTGCAGCTGAGGAGAGAGGTGGTGGACTGAGGAGCTACTGGGCTGTGAGGCTTGTTTTTCACCTGAAAGGACCTCCCCCTCTTGGATCCAGGAGAGGGAGGGAGGTTGAGGACAGCAGTGGGGCTTGTCCCCGTCATCCACCCCTCGGTTGATACCGGGGGTGGGAGTCCTGTTTTCGGACTTTATTTTGAACTTTATGGTGACTTTATTTTGTACTGAGCCCCTACAATGAAAGGCAGCACCTCTAAGGCCAAAAAGGCCAAGGAAGGAAAAGCCAAAGAGGTGAGAGCGATGGAGGCTAAGGCCAAGGAGGCTAAACAGGCAAAGAGGGACGGCAGGGTACCGGCCTGGGCCGTAGCCGGGCCGCAAGTGGGACAGATCTCTCCTCCTGGGGAAGAGCCTGGAGCTTGCGGGGTACAATGGACTGGGGTGTCCAGGCTGAGGGGGAGACAACTTCCACCTTCAGCTCCCGCCTGGGCATGTACCTCAGTGAACACGGGAAAGCCATAAAGACCTTGAGGCGGCTTCGGGAGGAGCTGCGGTGTGCTCAGCTAGCCGCAAACAGCGCATCTAGTGGCCCTAGGTTGGCCCTGTCAGCTAAAGTAAAGGAGCTGAAAAGCTCAATAAAGGCCTTGGAGAAGAGGAAGCAAGAGATTCTGGCTAATGCCGGTCCCTTCCGAGAGAAACTTAACAACGATGAGAGGTTCTTGGGAATAACCACCACCACCACCGCCAGATGGGCGCTAGAGGGGTCTGGCCGCTCGACCCAGGCAGAGGAGCAGGAGGAGGGGGCTGGGGAGTCTGCTAAGTGATCACCAGGTCACACATAGTGGGCAATTAGATCCTCACCAAGTCGCGCTCCCATCGGACGCCAGCAGTGTGGAGGATGATGATGGGAGTAGTGACAGTGGTAGAGAGGGGGGTTGCCTCATGCGCCAGATCTGGCAGCTCGAGTCCCCAGGAGTGGATTTCTCCAAGCTTACATTTGGGGACGAGGGCAGCCTGGAAGAGGCAACTGGGAAGGGGAGGAATAAAAAAGGGAAGAATAAGATCAGAATGGAGAAAAAACTTGTGTATGTCCCCCTTCCTGGGACCCCCCGGTCCCACTATGTGCCCGCTTCCCACCCCGGCCTGGGTTCTGGTGTGGGCCCAGTGCAAGGGGGCGGGAATAGAAATGTAATCACGGTGAAGGCTACCATCCATGCTGATCGTAGCATGGATGGGGGAAAGGGACCTAACATGAGGATGGTGCCAGAGGTCCGGCTGACCCGCGACCCCACCTTGGTGGGGGAGGTTGTGCTGCCGGGGTCCCTGGCAAGTGTGTCATCTACTGGGTCAGCGGGGGCCCCGGGGCCAACTAGTAAGAGCAAGGGGTCGGCCGTGATAGCCGCCGCCATCCTACCCCCGCCCGCACCCTCGGCGGGGGGGGGCTAGCCAGCCGGGGCCTTCTGTGAGCCCGCTTCCACCTGGGGCTGCAGGGGCCTCGGCGCCGGTAACATCAAAGGGCGAGAGGAGTGTCGTGGCTGAGGTACAGCCGGCCGTGTCCCTGACCGCACCACCGGCGGTGGGGGCGGTGTTTCCGGGGTCCCCTGTGTGCCTGCCACCATCTGGGGCCGCAGGGGCCTCAGCGCCAACAATATGTAAGGGTGGGAGCTTAAGAGTTAAAACCGTGGCAACACAGCTGGCCGTGTCCCTGATTGCAACCCCGGCAGGGGGTGCGGTGCTGCCGGGGTCTCCTGCCAGCCTTGTACCACCTGTAGTGGCAGGGACCCCGGTGCCGGTTAAAGTAAAGGACATGTGCAGTGCAAATGAGGTGAAAATAACATCAAAAACATCCCAAAAAACATCCAAAGTAGTAAACATGGAAGCCCCGCCCCCAGCCACAGGGGGGGGGGTCGCACCGTCGGGGTCCCCTGTTGGCATTTTGTCACCTGGGTCAGCAGGGTCCTCGGCAGTGGCTGCTCCCTCATGGCGCGATGTCCTGCAGCATGGAGTGCAGGAGGAATGTTATGCTGCTGAGCTGGCTGTTGCTGCTGTATGCTCTGCTGGAAAGCTGGGTGTACCTATTTCCAGCAGTGGCTGTGAATCCCTTAAAGTGGCAGTACGCGAGAAAAATCTTAAAGCGGCAACCAGCCAGAATCTCCCAAGCAAAAGTCCAGGAAGTAACAACACCGGCAAGGGAAGAGCAAAGAAAGGGGCTGCACCTGTAAGTGGAGCAGGGAGAACGCAGGGTGTGAATAATGTGGGGGGAGGGGAAAAAACGCATGGTGTGAATGATGGGGTGGGAGGGAAAAAAGCGCATGGTGTGAATGAGGGTTTAGGTGGAAGTGTGATTGGAGAGAATGGGGAGTGTATAGAAATGGAGGAATGGCCAGCCCTGCCAGGGGGGGGGCAATGTGAGAGGTGATACAAGAGGGGTGAGTGGTGACAGTGTGGGGGCCGGTCCATCGCCCCCTGCAGGCAATGTTTTGAATTTTTCTGGGCCTGTGGTGGGTTCTTTCTCACCTCCAGGCTCAGGAGACAGAGAATTCCACCGCTGTCTCGTGCAGGCCCTGAGGCGTGGGGATCGGACGATCTCAGTAGAGGGGAGGGTTGTGGACCTGTCCTTTTGGTTGGACAAATTCGGACAGGCCGCCTTACAAGAGAAAAGGGGGGAGAGACTGTATGGTCTCTCCCTACAGCCGGGCGGGGGGTGTCCAGGAGGAATGTGGTCTGTCTCCGGTGGGGGGGTGACGATGCGTGCCCATCAAGATCAAGGGTAGTGAAGCTCCTCTTGGAGATGGGTTTCAGGGCGAATGACATCTTTACCCTGATACATCCTTTTGGCACCCCCATCTTTGATGTTAGCTTTGTTCGGCCGGAGGGTATGGAGCTTTTTTGGTCGAACTACGAGCTGGCAAAGGAGACGCCCGGCTGGCGGGGTCTCGTCGCGGAGGCGATATCCCGCCAGAATGGGCCCAAGAAGGTGACCGTGCTGACATGCAATGAGTCACTTTCAGGAGTCGACATTATGACCTGGCTCAGTAGGCACAGAGAAGTGGTGGAGGTTCCAAAAAAAATAATGGATGAGGGCATTTGATCAGGGGGCTGGACCTTCATGATGAGGTTGAAGAGGTCCGGCGGCACTGTCACCCACATCCCTTCCTCGGCTTTCCTTGGGAGGGACAGGATCCTGGTTTTCTACCAGGGGCAGCCGAAAGTGTGCCACAGGTGCGGTGATCCCACGCACTTTAGTGCAGCATGCAGGGTGCAGAAATGCACCCTGTGTGGTGGGATAGGCCATCTCGCCGCCTCCTGTGGTACGGTTCGGTGCCACCTGTGTGATGCCGTCGGGCATCCGTTCAGTCGCTGCCCTCGTTCTTTCGCCAACGCCGTCTTTGGTCAGGCGGAGGGTGGCCGTGTTGGGGTGGATCCCGGCAGTGCACCCTCTGCTGAGCCTGGGGCTGGTGGAAGCGAGGGGGCTGAGGAGCCAGTGAAAAACAGGAAGGTCCGGGGCCCCTCTTATCATCGGAGGCAGGAGAGGCGTCTGGTTGGGGAAGGGCAGGGGGATCCCCAGGCAACTGGGGTGATGACTGTCCCCCCTCCAGGGGTCTCGACCGGTGCCACTGAGGCCCTGGGGTAGGAGGCGCTGAGCGAAGAGACCAGGAGGATGGAGAGGGAGGAGGCGGTTGCGCTCTCAGATTCCTCGCAATATGAAAGTGTTGAGGAGGACGAGGTTGCGCAGCCTACAGCAAAGGGTGACAGTGAAACCCAGAAAAAACGGCGAAGGAGGAAGAGGAAGATCAATGGGAAGGGGGTTAAAAAATCTGCCCCCCACCCCCCCCGACCAGCAAGGTGCCGGCAGAAGGCTCCACGATCTCCCCTCTGATCTCTGTCTCCAACCGGTTTGGAGTCCTCGAGGACCCTGATGTGGCGGGGGTCGAGGGCAAAGAGCTGGTGGAGCCACCTGATGGGCCTGTGGGGGACGGCGAAGTCCTTCCCTCGGGGGTTATACCATCTTCCACTGGGGGAGGGACTGTCCCTGAACCTGGGGGTGAGGTAGAAAGGGGAGGGGGGGTTCTATGGATATGACAGTGTCCCTCAAACGCCGTGAGTGTGACAGCAAGGGGTCTTTGTTGGACGGTGAAGGGGGTGGAGGGAAGAAGAAAGCCATCTAATTCGATCACCCAATGGCTGCACCCACCCCGTTGACGCTGGCGTCCATTAATGTCGCCAGCATAAAATCAGATGCGGCTAGATTTACGGCCTTTGATTTTCTCACCCGGTTTGAGGCTGAAATTTTATTTTTGCAGGAGACCAGACTAACGGACATGGGGGCCATTCACAAGGCAAGGAGTGAGTGGAGGTGTGGGCCCTCATACTGGTCTCTTGTGGCCGAGCCGTATAGCGGGGTGGCGGTCCTTTTTAAGACCGCAGTGGTAGAATGCCGGAGGGTTATCGAAGTAGAAATGGGAAGGTGCTTGGTTTTAGACGTCTTCATGGGG
Source organism: Phyllobates terribilis (assembly GCF_046119375.1). Classification (NCBI taxonomy): domain Eukaryota; kingdom Metazoa; phylum Chordata; class Amphibia; order Anura; family Dendrobatidae; genus Phyllobates; species Phyllobates terribilis. The sequence goes on from NW_027362771.1 coordinate 211,220,449, forward strand.
GGACAGGAGCTTCGGCTCATAAACATCTACGGTCCCCAATCAAAGTGGGACCGCAAATGTCTCCTCCTGAATATCAAGCCCTATCTTTTTACGAGTCGGCAGGTGGTCTTTGGAGGGGACTTCAACACCGTCACAAGATTACGTGACCGGGGAGGCTCCAATGGCCGGCTGGCTTATGATAGCGTGACTCTGAATAGCATAGCTAGTGATACTCGCCTGGTGGATGTCCACATCCGGCACACCCCAGGTCACAGTGGTTTCACCTATTATAGGGGTAGTTGTAGGTCTAGAATAGACAGGTTTTTTTTAAAGGAGGAGGCCGTCTCTTCAGCAGTGTCCGCTGTGGAGGTGGAATTCTCCGATCACTGTCTAATTTTCTTTTCCTTGAATGTTTCAGAAACCCCCCGGATGGGGAGAGGACTATGGAAGCTGAATTCATCACTGCTGGAAGAAGCGGAGGTGAGACAATCCTTTGAGGATTTTCTTCAGAGCCAGGTACCGCTGTTGGATCTGTGTAGCACTAAGTCTGAGTGGTGGGAGATGTTCAAAGACCGGGTTGCGAGTTTCTTCCGCCAGCTCTCTAGCCTCAGGAGCCTAAGCAGGTACCGCCTGTACCAGAGCCTGAGGAGGAAACTCGAACAGCTCGTCTCGACTGGAGGTGACCGTGAGGAGATCTCCAGAGTGAAGTCTTTGCTCAAGAGGAGTCAGTATGATAGACACACATCTTTGGTTTTTGAGAGGGATTTCGGGAAGTACCGCTCGCCTGACCCCTACAGAAACTGTAAGATGTCAGTGAATCGTAAAGTAGTGACCGGCCTGATCGATAGTACAGGTTCCCTGAACAGATCCAAATCAGGGATCCTGGAAGTCGTCAGGTCGTTCTACTCACGCCTCTTGGGAAAGAGGGAACTAGATCGAGACGTGACGTCGACTTTCCTGGCCGAAGCCATTCCTGAGCCAGGGGATGACCCCTCTCTCAACGTTTTGGCTGAGGCAATCAGGGGAGAGGAAGTGAGACTGGCCATTGATGGGCTTCGGCTCAAGAAATCGCCAGGTCCAGACGGCTTAACGTCTGAATTTTATAAGACCTTAAGGGACTCCTTGGTCCCCCTCTTGACGGAGGTGTTCAACGAGTGCCTTTCCTCGGGTGCTCTTCCCCGTTCAATGAGGAGGTCTGCCCTGATTATCCTGTCAAAGCGTAAGGACTCGTCCCATATTGAGAACTGGCGTCCCAAAGCGCTTCTCAATACGGACCGGAAGGTTCTGGCAAGGGTGCTCTTCAATCGGTTGGTGAAATTTGCGCCCCGGCTCCTTTCCGGGTCCCAGCATTGCTCTGTTCCAGGCCGCAGCACATTTAGTGCTGTACTCGGTGTCTGGGAGGCAGTGGAGCAGGGTAGGGCTGGCCTCTGGAAGGGGTTTCTGCTGTCCCTAGATCAGGCAAAGGCTTTTGATCGGGTGAACCACGACTACCTCTGGTCTGTCCTTTTGAGGTACGGTCTGCCCGGGGGGTTCGTAAATTGGTTAAAGGCATGGTATGCAGGGGCTGAGACTTTCCCGCTGGTGAATGGTTGGTCTGGCCGCCCTTTAGAGGTGGAATCTGGGGTTCGCCAGGGCTGTCCGTTGAGCCCGCTGTTATACGTGTTCGCCATCGACCCCTTTTTAAGGAGGATCGAGGGTGGACCGTTGGCAGCAGTCCGGATGGACCAGGCGGCTCCGGAGGCCACCTTGAGGGCAGTGGCGTACGCCGATGATGTCTCCTTGCTTGTATCCTCGAAAGAGGAGGCGGACTGGGTGATGTCTGAGGTTGACCGCTACTCGGAGGCATCTGGGTCTAAGATCAACCAGGAGAAGTGTGAGAGTCTCTGGCTGGGAGGGGGAGACCCTAGTTTTGGTCTCCCAGACACCCTCCCAGAACCTCAACCAACAGCTAAGATCTTAGGCATCAATTTCGGCCCGGGTGATTACCCCCAGCTAAATTGGGAGGGCAGGCTGAAGATTGCCTCTCAAAAGGTGGACCAGTGGAAGGGTTGGACTTTAACCCTAAGGGAGCGGGTGAACCTGATCAAGGGTTACCTTCTGCCTTTGCTGAACTATTTGGGCAGCGTCTGCATTTTGCCAGAGCCTCTTTGGACATGGGTCTACGGCCTGTTTTTTCAGATGTTATGGGGAAACAGGCTCAACCTAGTCAAAAGAGAGGTCACGTACCGTACGAGGAGACTAGGCGGGTTGGGTATGGTCAACCCGGTGGTATTCTTAGTGAATGCCTTCCTTAAAATCAACATAGCGAACCTCTGGCCAGAGAGGGCTCCTCCGTGGGAATTCTCCTGCAGGGGATGGCTTCGACCCTTCTTCCAGGAATGGGAGTCAGGAGGGCGAGTGAAGGACCTACGCACACCACACGGGCATCTCCCGGCTTATGCTACCCTGGTTTTGAAAGTGATACGCCGGTGGGGTCTGGGAATGTGGGAGATCAGAGCCATGCCGAGGAAATTCCTTGACAGGAGGGTTCTGTTGACCCATTTCCAGAAGCCTCTGGCCCTCAAGGATTGCCCAGGTCGGGATCTGGAGGTGGGGCTGAGGTTGTTAAATTCTACTCGGATCCCCTTGAAGTTTTGGGACTTGGCCTGGCGCTGCTTTCAAGGGAGGCTGTATGTAAGGGGCAATTTGAAGTACAGGAATTCCGATGACCGGGGTTGCCCCCGTGAGGAATGCTGCAACGTGCTGTAAAGCATGGAGCACTTCCTCCTTCAGTGCCCCTTTAATGCAGGGATCTGCAACAGGGTGGGTGCTTCCATAGGCTGGCTCGCCTCTCCTATCCGGAGTGGGCGTACGGAGCATTCGGGTCCCTGGGTGGCCGAGATCGGGGCACGTTATTTCTAGTCAGCTTAGTAGTTAGGTTCTACACGTGGAACGCACGCTGCTTAGTTTCTACCCAACAGAAAAACCTCCCCATGTAAGAGGTGGTTAGGAACATTCTGGGTGACCTCGGTAAAATGCGCTCGCTGGAATTTGACAGGCTGGGCACTGGGAAGGCCTCCCGCCTTTGGAGGGGTCTCTCATTTGAAGTGCCTTGAGGACCAGATTAATTTTATTTTTATAGTAGTAGGGGCAGGTATTTAGGCAGTAGGGAGAGATATTCATAGGGACAGTTAGGGACAGAGGAGGGAAAGATAGTTAGGCACGAGGTGAGGTAGATAAGGCGATAGGGGCAGGGAGGGACAGATAGGGACAGGTCTTTTAAATTAGGGATAGCTTTTTAGATAGTAAGGGAAAGGTAGGTTTATATTTATATTTTTCCTCGCATCAGGGAGAGTGCCTGCTTTTCCGGCTCCCAGTGGTGGGCTGCCAACTTTCACTGGTAGCTTTTTGTTTTCAAGAAGTACTGAGGTGTATGGGGCTCGCAAGCACCGAGCCATGGCTTAAAGTGTAAGAGGTAATTGTTAGATTGTCGTCAGGTTATAATGTTGTTAAGTTGTTGAGCTATTATGCTAAGTTGTGAGGTATTCCATATAAGGCAGTAGGGTAGTAGGGTAATAAGGTGGGGTGAAGGTAAACCCCACCGAGATATCGCAAAAAAAAAAAAAAAATTATTTAAGTAGTAGTATTGTCATGTAGTAGTATTGTCATGTGGTAGTATTAGTGTATGTCATATTTTATGCCAGTAGGAAAAAAAAAAAAAACACACAAAAAAAAAAAAAAAACACATGGGTGTGTATGTAGGGTTCTAAGTTTCAGTTAGGGTTGTTTTTTCCCACAGTGGTTATTATGCTAATGTTGGGTATGTTATATTGGGCGATGGACCAGGTTTTATTTTCAGGCTGTGTGTTAAGGTTGGCTGTGGTTCGTCTGAAGGTATGGTAATGCGGTCCCCTTTTTCTGTTTCTCTTCCTATATGGAACATCGAGCCGGGAAGGAGGCGGATGGAAAGGGAATAAGAAAGTAGCAAGGGCAAAGGAGAGGAGCAAAAAAGAGCAAAAAGAGCAGGGGTGGAGCGGAGCAGAGCCGAGCCGAGCATAAACTTTAATGTGAGGACTCACGGACTCTAGGACTCTGGGACTCTCTCAAGGACTCTTACGGACTCAATGGACTCCTGTGGCTCTGAATGGAGAACCCGCACCTAGACTTTCATCTGGATCTAGCGGGGACTTTCATGGTATGCTTAGTATCGTTCCTTGCTTATTTTTAAGGCAGCTTAGCCTTCTTTTCAGTTTGGTTATTGTATGACATAGGGGGGGTTATAGTTTCTGGGTTTACATATTTGTGTGTTATTTATTGGCGGCTTAGCCTCTCTTTTGTTCTGGAAAATTGTTGGTGATATATGACATGGGGAGGGTTTGATGGAGTGTTGCGGGGTTTTTATGTTTTTGTACTTTTTCTATAAAATAAAAAAAGAGTTCCAGCTCCAGTAGCGTCCACTAAAGCTGCTGCAGTTAAAAAGCTTTTATAAGGATCGAGCTTGGCAGTCCGCTGCAAGGCGTGCTACCACCAGTCCCAGCCCCTTTGCCTTGGGGCGCCTCCCGGATGCTCTTGACTGAGTGTCCCGGGGGCCCGAAGCGTTTCCTTTGAAAAAATTAAGTGTCCAAAGCACAGGTGGTGAAGCTTGCTTAACAGCTGGGCTACTGACTAGCAGACACTGCTACTAGGCCCAAAGTATTGCCTGGGCTAGATGCAGTTAAAAAATTGTATTAGATACAAAGGCGATGTAGCTTGCTGCAGATGGGCTACTCCACTGACTACGAGACACTGCTACTAGCCCAAAAGGATTTCCTGGGTTAGATGCAGTAAAAAATTGTTATTAGATACACAGGTGGTGTAGCTTGCATCAGATGGGCTACTCCGCTGACTACGAGACACTGCTACTAGCCCAAAATAATTGGCTGGGTTAGATGCAGTAAAAATTGTTATTAGATACTGTAATGCAGCGGCTTGCGGCATTACTGTAATGGACCAGGGTGTGTTTTGGCTGAATATGTACCTCCCACTCAGGTGACTGGTCACATGACTGTGACATCAGCACAGGTCCTGTGCACACAGAAGGTCTGATCACATGGCTGTGACATCAGCACAGGTCCTGTGTGTGCACTGAAAGATATATAAACCCTGGTAGTTTTGAGACAGTTGTGAAAGGCGTGAGGCCTGTTCCCTGTGTGGGACACCGTTAGAGTGTGAGGCCTAGTGAAGCCTGGTGAAGCCTGGAAGGCAGAGGCTGGATGTTAGGTGTGAAAACATACCAGTAGCCTTTGAAGGTACGAGGGCTGGAGACCCCCATCTGGGAAGCCGTAAAGCCACAGCGGTGGCAGAACAAGTCTGACTGAAGCAGCTAAAACCCAGCAAAGGTAAAACACTGAATTATATGGACATTGATATAAGTGACTTTGCTGAAGGCTGTAACTGGAGCCAAGTGGGCCTATCTGCCACTTGAAATGATCCTGGACACTATATGTGTAATATGTCGGCAAGCCACTGAGTTGGACTCGGTCATAAGCAGTTATGAAGAGTAATAAACTGCTGGATTGTGAAATACTGGAAAACGTGGCTGGTGTGCTTTAATTGACCTGGTGCAGTGAGTGTCCCCCAGCATGATGTTGAGCGCTGCCTTACATGTGGTTGGAGAATGCTGGCAACTGCAGCCTGGTTGCTAGGGTCAACTACAGCCCGGTTGCTAAGGGCAACTGCAGCCTGGTTGCTAGGGGTAACGGCACAGGACGACGAGTGTGGATACAAGCATATTGCTAGGGCTCGGCGGGGTCACGAAGATTAAAGCATCTTGCTGTAACTCGGCGGGGTTACGAAAAATTGTCTTCGCACTCAAACCTGGTTTGCAGTGGCTCGGCGAGGTCACGAAAATTAAAGCATCTGGCTGTAACTCGGCGGGGTTATGAAAATTGTCGTCGCACTCAAACCTGGTTTGCTGTAACTCGGCGAGGTTACGAAAATTGTCACACGCCCCTGATGAAGCCACCGTGAGTGGCGACACGCGTCGGGCTCTGTGGCGTCAGCTGTTCCTTCTCACGCACAGGCTCCCACTATTTGGTATCATCCTTTTCTGTTTATCCTAGACCCTGCTGCAGACATGTTCATAGGTTAGCTTCGGGGCTTTGCCAGAGCCACCTTCCACCATGTGATAAAGGATATTGTGCTATCGGATTATATATATATATTTTTTTTTTATCCTTGCTTGCATCATTATTCCACTGACTGGTCTCCTTGTTATTGTACACGGTTGTATTAGTCTGTCTGTATGCACCTCAAGCTTTACCTTGCTGTTTCAGCTATTGTTACATTCTACATGCCTTCTGTCAGCTATTCTTATTTTTGATTCACACTCTGCTAGGTCTTTGAAGGATTGACCATCACAGATATTGTTATTGAGCGTGTGTGTTAGAGTTTATGCAACTTTCTCCCTGCATTATTACATATTGCATTATCACTCATTATCTTTCATTTTCAGTGTACCAGCTGGCGTCCTAGACAGTGGTGTTTCACCACTACTGTTTTTAATGATGTTTCACTTGTTTGTCGGTCTGTTATTTTGTGTATGTGTGTCAGGAAAAATTTTTGTGTACTTAATAAACTGATTTATATTTATATAGATCATTGTCGATATTGAATATTTGGGTGATCACTGCTATTTTGCATCTCCTCTCCTTGTGGTTTTCATTATTGTTACGAAAATTGTCCTCGCACTCAAACCTGGTTTGCTGCGGCTCGGCGAGCCACGAAAATTTTACGGGGAGAGTGGTGTGAAGGGTCTAGTATGAATAGTGTACCGCGATGGCTGTGAATAAAGCAGCAAAAGAAAATGAAGCTATTGAGCGATTAATGTGCCGGTTAAAACCGCAACAGGTATTTAAGAAACGTCTACAAGACATGGTGTAGGAACGGCAGGAGCTGTGGGCACCATATAGAATGGCAGCAGTGGACCATTCTGTGAACTCTCCGGGGGCTCCAGTATTGTCCCAGAGTGCCCGGGGAGATGGTAAGAGATGTTGTGAACTGGGTCCTAAGACTATTGCTGATTTTTTTTGTAAAAATTCCCCTACCGGTGTGGTTGTTCAATAGGGGGCGGAGTCTAAAAAGGGCGGATTTTCACATGAGCATGGAGTATAGAAAACCAAAATTTGTTACTGGTTGTGGGTTGGTACCGCCTAAAAATGACAATTTGACCGTTGATAACGGGGTAGCTCCAGTAGAAGGGGTTGACGTCAAGGTGGAAGGTGACTTGTTGGTCCACGACACCATGGGGAGTGACACAGACCCCACAACTGACGGTGACACTATGAAAGTAGAAAGAGAGTTCAGTCAGGAGGGGCTAGATGAGGGGAGAGAGTCCCCCTCTCGTCGTCGACGGCGCAAGGGCCACCTAAAGGTTGCTCCTGTAGTCTTTGCTGCAAGTGAAAATAAAGAAAATGTAGTACTGTGTGCCTTTGTTTCAAGTGTGGATTCTCCTTTAGAGGCAGAAGAGGAGGTGACTTTTCCAGTAGCAACCTCCAGTACAGTACTGAGACAGAAGGATCAGGATCTGACAGCCCTGAAAGAGGAGGCGGCCAGTCATGACCAAGAGCTGGAGCCTATCAGGCAGCAGTGTCAGAGTGCCGTACAGAAACTATGGGAAAACCTTGAGAACGTGTCCTCAGACCAGCGGAGCCTGGAGTCTGAACGGCAGAAAATATACCAGGCTGTGAGGAACTTACAGCGAGACCTGGAGGGAAGCAACGAGGAAATTAACCAATGGATGTAAAGGTTCCAGTAAATTAAGGAGGACCGCCACAAAACCAAGGAGGAGGTTTTGCAGTTGAAGCTTGAGAAGGAGGCGCTGCAGGATGAAGTTTCTGGGCATGAACAAAACCTAGAACAACTGCGCGAACAGTTCAACCGGGAGCTGTGTGAATCCAAGAAGGAATATGGTGAACGCAGTGGGGAACTGCAACAAATTAAGAGGGATTATGAGGATCTCCTCAGGGTTAAAGAAAAAGTAGAGGATGCTAAGGCAGATGCAGAGCACATGCGCCAAGTGGTTGAGACCACTCTGCAGGACAACCGTCATGAAAATGATGATCTCCGCAGAAAGACCCTAGGTCTGGAAGCTCAGGTGAAGGAGCTGCAGACGTTCTGTGATAATCTTTGTAAACACCATGGCCAGCATAAATAAACGTCACGGGTAGGGGGTATGGAAGATACGCAGCTCACACTCCATAGCCGTACCAGATTACCTACTCATAAACTAAATCTGGAAACACTGAAGGGAACTGAGTATACGGTATATGGTATATAGAAAACTTTGTTATTTAAAAAAGTTCACAATAAGAAATACATGTTATAAATATGTGCAAGATGATAGACAAAACAAAATCACAAAAAGACCAAAAGGATGATCCCAAACCAAAATGCAGCAAACAAATATTAGGATATAGATTGCCAGAACAGCGTCTTGGCATATGCTGCAAGTAAATAGGTCCCACAAGAGCAATCGACCAGTAGTGAAAGAAAAAAGGGGTCAGATGTATCCGGCGTAAGCATAAATCAATGACCAAAATATGTTGACTATCAAATGTAAATGACTCATGAGGGGGAAGGTCCCAAAATGCTCAGGAGGTGGGGGAAGGAAGGGAAAGGGAGAGGAGCCAGGGAGCGACGATGTAGATGAGCGTATGGGGCAGGGGCGGGCAGGTGTGGAGCCTGCAAACAACGGCCTCGACGCGCATTTCGCAATATATGCTTTCTCAAAAGGAATATGGTGAACGCAGTGGGGAACTGCAACAAATTAAGAGGGATTATGAGGATCTCCTCAGGGTTAAAGAAAAACTAGAGGATGATAAGGCGGATGCAGAGCACATGCGCCAAGTGGTTGAGACCACTCTGCAGGACAACCGTGATAAAAATGATGATCTCCGCAGAAAGACCCTAGGTCTGGAAGCTCAGGTTAAGGAGCTGCAGACGTTCTGTGATAATCTCCAGAGGGCAGAGACATGCCTTAAGGAAAGAATCATTAAGATGGAAGCTGAGCGGAAAAAGATGCAGGAGTCTATCGGAGAAGCCACAGACCAGGGCCAGGAGTTGGCCAGTGGAGATGGGAGGTATGAAACAAATACCTACTCGAATAATGCGAGCTTGGATGATTCGGTGGATGTAGGAGCCGAGATCAAGGAGCTCAAGGAGTCGCTACAAGCCCATTTGAAGCAAGAGAAGCTTGAGAGAGGTCTGAGAGAACTCTACTGTTAAAGGAGCAGTTGAAGCAGGAAGAGCTTCAGAGATGGGCTGCTAAGAGGCAAGTAGCTGAGCTAGAGGAAGAAGTTTTCGAGCTCAAAGGTCGCCTGGCGAAGTATCACTCAGTGAACGAGGCCTCCTTGGAGAAGGAAAAGGGCAAACAAGTTGCACTCACTCCCTTATACCATGAGAAGGTGGACCTGAGGAGAGCTAAGAGAGTGTTAACAGAAGATAAATATGAAATGGAAGTGGTCAAGACGAAAATTCGTGAATTTGTAGCTGTGAGTCAGCTCAGGGGAAGCATACAAGGTGAAGAAGCTGAAAGTCAGTTGCCCCTGAAACCTGAGGCCGATGATCATTTGGAGACCGCTGGTGAGACCGAAATGTCTCGGTACAAGTGCCTCATAGATGTACCCGAGGATTTGAGAGAAGAATGCACCAGTGAGTCCGTGCATGAAGAGTTTAAGAAGGCCGTGGGAGCCTGTAAGGTGTACTCGACCTCAGAAGCTAAACAGCTGCTGGTACTGTCCACAACCGAAGTCACAGTAAAGAGGGTGGCTATCCTAAGTGACATACACTGGCTATGTATTCGCACGAAGCGGTTTCTCCGATTGAAGACGGAACAAGCTGTTAGACAACTGGAGCTTATGAGAAAAGCTCAAAGTCTGCATGAAGAGGTCATCCGGGTGCCTCAGGCTCTGGTAAGAAATCTTATTGGGAGAAATGGCCGAGCCATGCAGATGAAGTCTGGTGTGATAAAAGTAAGCAGTCCACGTGATCGTCAGGACTGGATACCAGATGAAGACGGCATGGTGTCATTCTCCACTGTAGGAACGGAAGAAAGTCTTGCATATAAACGCATGCTGATGGAGTACCGAGTGACCTACCTGCGAGAGGTAGAACAGTTGAATCTCGCTAGACTGCGAGTGGAAAGACAGCATCGTCTGAGCAGCAGAAGATGGTAGCCATCTAGAAATTGTGAGACCAGACAGAGAAAGGGCCCTTCAAATAATAGAACGGCTACAGTAGAAGTTAGAGACTTGCCAAGATGTCCTGAGGATAGTGGGCGTGGGTTTAGAGGTAGTGAGACCTCCTGTAACTCAGGTCTGAGTGGCCCATACAAATGACCCAATAGAGTACGGGACAGTACGGAGTCGAACCGGACCATAGATACCAGGGCATGTGAGTCACACTGCTGTATTGACCGCTGGGAGCGGGGGAGGTCTGACAAGATTACGACTGACCGCTGGGAGCGGGGGAGGTCTGACAAGGTCATGACCCGGAAATGTGACTTGACGAAGTCAGTGACATTGACAAATGGTAGGTCCCTAAGGAATGGGCTAATATCAATGACTAATGTTCCAGGGGCTGAGCAGCGCAATTGTCAAGTACATGGTCTCGGTGTGAACTGTGGGTTATAAGGTGATTGTGTATATTATGTGTTCAACCCCACAAGTTTGAACAGAGGGGGGGATATGTAATGCAGCGGCTTGCGGCATTACTGTAATGGTCCAGGGTGTGTTTTGGCTGACCATGTACCTCCCACTCAGGTGACTGGTCACATGACTGTGACATCAGCACAGGTCCTGTGCACACAGAAGGTCTGATCACATGGCTGTGACATCAGCACAGGTCCTGTGTGTGCACTGGAAGATATATAAACCCTGGTAATTTTGAGACAGGTGTGAAAGGCGTGAGGCCTGTTCCCTGTGTGGGACACTGTTAGAGTGTGAGGCCTAGTGAAGCCTGGTGAAGTCTGGAAGGCAGAGGCTGGATGTTTGGTGTGAAAACATACCAGTAGCCTTTGAAGATACGAGGGCTGGAGACCCCCATCTGGGAAGCCGTAAAGCCACAGCGGTGGCAGAACAAGTCTGACTGAAGCAGCTAAAACCCGGCAAAGGTAAAACACTACATTATATGGACATTGATATAAGTGACTTTGCTGAAAGCTGTAACTGGAGCCAAGTGGACCTATCTGCCACTTGAAATGCTCCTGGACACTATATGTGTAATATGTCAGCGAGCCACTGAGTTGGACTCTGTCATAAGCAGTTATGAAGAGTAATAAACTGCTGGATTGTGAAATACTGGAAAACGTGGCTGGTGTGCTTTAATTGACCCGGTGCAGCGAGTGTCACCCAGCATGATGTTGAGCGCTGCCATACAATACACAGGCGGTGTAGCTTGCTTCACAGCTGGGCTACTACGCTGGGCTACTACACTGAAGCTTTGGAGCAGACCTCTGATTCCCAGGCTATAGTATGAGTAAACAGCTCTGCAGACTCAACCATCTGTGTTACCCCATACTCAGACGGGCAGCTGGAGACTTGGGAGCTGTGAGGAAGCAAGTGCGATTGGGGTGACACCTCTGAGGACTGGAGTATTTGTGATGTTGAAGTTGAGGTGGAGGAGAGCCCACTTGAAGGAGCACTTGATATCCGTTGAAGCATCTGCTGTTTTTGTGCCTCATCTGGAATTTGTAGCGATGGGTGTGTCCATAAGAAAGGGATCATATCACATTGTCCACGAAAAGAAGTAGACATCTTAGTTTGGCTGGAAGATGGTCTTTCTTCTGCAGATGTTACTGTTGCTTTACCACCTACCCCACGGACACAACCTTTTTTTTTCCTTTCCAACATGCCTATTCCCCTTTCCACCAGCAGCAGGCCTTTTGCCACTCATTTTGGTGGTTAACTAATTGGCAACTCTGTAGTTGTTTGCACAAAAAACAATTCATGGAAACCGAGCAGAGCTGAGTGGCCAAACTGTGATACTAGCACAAAAGGATTGGCTGGGTTAGATGCAGTAAAACAATTTTATTAGCTACACAGGCGGTGTAGCTTGCTTCACTGCTGGGCTACTCCAATGACTACGAGACACTGCTACTAGGCCCAAAAGGATTTCCTGGGTTAGATGCAGTAAAAAATTAGAATTAGATACACAGGCGGTGTAGCTTCCTTCACAGGTGGGCTACTCCACTGACTACCAGACACTGCTACTAGGCCCAAAAAGATTTCCTGGGTTAGATGCAGTAAAAAATTAGAATTAGATACACAGGTGGTGTAGCTTCCTTCATAGGTGGGCTACTCCGCTGACTACGAGACACTGCTACTATGCCCAAAAAGATTTACTGGGTTAGATGCAGTAAAAAATTGTTATTAGATACACAGGTGGTGTAGCTTGCTTCAGATGGGCTACTCCACTGACTACCAGACACTGCTACAGGCCCAAAAGGATTGGCTGGCTTAGATGCTGTAAAAAATTGGTATTAGATACACAGGTGGGGTAGCTTGCAACACAGATAGGCTACTCCAATGACTAACAGACACTGCTACAGGCCCAAAAGTATTGGCCGAGCTACATTTCGCCAAATGCTGTGAAAAACACTTGCACAGCACTGGCACAGACCTGCCTGGCAAAAAGTGCTATGAACTGCTGGAACCTAGCCCTCAAAAGGGCTGCAATTAGGTTTAGGGAATAGGGACTAGTTCTATCTCTCTATGAAACTGGAAATTCGCTTGCAATTCACACAGTTATACTGTATAGCGCCCACAGCAGCAGTGGTGCCGTCTAACACTCAGCTGCAGCAGTGAGAAAATGGTGGTGACGGGGAAAATGGCTGGGTCTTATAGGGCAAGGACATGTGACATACACAGCCAATGACACATGCCCTTGCTTGTGTGAAAAAAAATCACTTTGCTGCGTGTGTGCGCTGCTGATAGGCTGACAGACTGCACCGCCCCACTGTAAATGTGGGAAAGAAAAAAAAAATGGAGATCGGCATTATTTCTGCAGAGATCCATCCCTTGCCCCTCCCCCCCGTCCACTCTACACTGAAACTGTCTATTTACATTGATTAACAGTATTACTGTGAAAAAATCCAGTTACGCTTTTGGTGCACGAACAGTTATCGAACATAACCTCGAACAGCCGAATTTTTTGCAAATCTTTCGGGTTCGTCGAACGACTCGAACACCGCCCAAAACAGCTCGAATTTGAGATTAGCAAACTGTTCGAGTCAAACACCGCTCATCTCTAGTGAAGATTCCAGTAAGCCAAGCTGGGCGCAGGAACCATCCACAAAGACCAGACACAAGGTCTTGTGTCATTGGCTGCTGAAGTCACATGTCCCTCTCCATATAAAGAGTGAACATGATGTTTTAGCTCCATCTTGTCTGTGTAACAGCGCAGATAGGCTGCTCCTACTGCTACTAGATAATGAGAGAGTGAGATAGTTAGCTAGGCGGTTGCTTGTAAGTCAGATAGTTTAGATAGATAGGATCCTATGTGACTGGGAAATCCACCTTCCAGCAGATCAATCATTTTTGTCATTAGTGTGGTTCAGACAGAGACTCCAGTCCACATTTCAGCATAAAACTCTGTTGTGCTGATATTGTGCTCCATGCAGGAGTACACCTTTTGAAACTCAATTTTTTTCTGTTACTACCATGCTACATAAAGCAGGCCACATCTGAACTTGTAACTGGTTTGCGCAGAGATTCAGCTGTATCCAGGGCTCCACAGTAAAAAATCTAATTTTTTCTGTTACTACTGTGATACATAAAGCAGGCCACATCTCAGCCACAGTAGAAAATCTAATTTGCTGTTGCTAAAAGCGTGCTCCGGCCACATTATCTGAGCAAATAAATACTGATAACACAGAACACAAGCTCAAGGGATCAAATCCAGGAGCATGACAGTACCCCCCCCTTCTATGAGGGGCCACTGGAGCCTCATACATTCCCAACTGCTGATGCCGCTAACACTACTCCTCACTATGTAACCTGCGTGCAATTTTCCACATCAACCAAGGAATTATCCTCCAGACCAAAACATTTCCACTTAACGCGATGTTGTCGTCAATGACTGACATGTCTGGAACACTTGCTCCCCCTCATACTCCGGATAAAAACTATATTATGAAGCATCAACCTCATCATTCTTAGCATCAGGGAGATATGTCATGCAGAAATCAACTTCAGGTTGGCTGTGTACAGGAGCTTTAGAAAAGGCTGTCTTGAGGGCAGCAAAATCATCAACAGCCTCAGAATTCTTAACAAAATCGGGAGGAGATTTCATAGATGACAAGGGATTAGATAAACAACTTGAAAAACAGAAATTCCCCCAAGACTTAATCTTGCGAGTCTTCCAGTTCAGGGGTGAGCAATTAATTTTCCCGAGGGGCCACATGAGAGACCGTGTCTGTTGTGGAGGACCGAACCAATGGGCTGAAATTCTGCTCAATATTTAACATATTGATTATAATTACTTTATATTAATATTAATTGTATCACTTAATATTGAGCAGAATTAAGTATGCTGACATCCCCTTTATACTGTTTGAGCCCGCACACACCTTCTATATACCATATGAGCTCCCACACAGCCTCTATATACTGTAAGAGCTCACACACTGCCCCCTATGTACAGCATGAGCCCCCACACAGCCCTCTAAATATAGTATGAGCCCCCACATAGCCTCCTATATACAGCATGAGCCCCCACATAGCTGCCTATATACAACATGAGCCCCCACAAAGCCTCCTATATACAGCATGAGCACCCACATAGCTTCCTATATATAGCATGAGCCCCCACATAGCCTCCAATATATAGCATGAGCCCCCACATAGTAGCCTCCCTATAAACAGCATGAGCCCTACAAAACCTCCCTATTTACAGCATGAGCCCGACATAGCCACCCTATGATCAGCATGAGAACGACACAGCCTCCACATGATCAGCTGGAGACCCACATCGCCTCCCCATGTCCAGCATGAGACTGATATAGCCTTCCCATGTCAATCATGAGACCCCCATAGCCTCCTCTTGTCCAGAATGAGACCCCCCGAGCCACCCCATGTCAAGCAATAGACCCACATAGCCTTCCCATATACAGTCAAACATCCCATAGACATGAAAAAACACCACATACTCACCTGAATCCAATTCCCTCGGTGCTCTGCTCCTGTCTCTGGTGCTCTGACTCCCGCAGTGCACAGCTGACGCGATGAAATGGCGTCATCGCGTCAGCTGTCTCACATGCTTATTGGTGGAAGAAGGGGCTGACGGCCCCTCCTCCTCCAATGTATTCATTGCTGTCTGCATCCTGAGGATATATAGATAGCAATGACGGTGATGGTGGGCGGCGGCGGTCAGGCGGGGGAGGGCACAATACGGCCCGTGGGCCACTGTTTCCAGCAAATCGGCTGTCTCAGTCCGCAGGCTGGACTGAAACAGCCAGAGGGCCGAATGTGACCTGCGGGTCGCACTTTGCCCAGGTCTGTTCCAGTTGATGATTGGATTGTGTTTTGGTAACCAGGGCATACCCAACACAGTTTTCGGACCCCGGCTATCTGCTCCTCCACGTTTTTATGGTGACCCTGCCTTCAGGGCTTCATAAATCTGTGCATACTGCACTTTGAGTTCCTGGCACACCAGTTTGTCTCCAACCGAGCCAAGGTAACATTCATCATGTCTCACCTCACCAGAGAGGCGTTGGTGTGGCTTAACCCTCAGTGGGAGAGAGGAGATCCTCTGGTGTCCGACCTCCAGGCCTTCCTCGCGGCTTTCCAGAAGGTGTTCGATAAGCCCGGACGAAAATCTTCGACTGCCTCCTCTCTTCTCCGACTTCACCAAGGGAGTCTCTCTGTGGAACAGTATGCCATGCATTTCCGCACCCTCACATCTGAACTTGCCTGGAACAATGAGGCTCTGGTGTCCACCTTTTGGGAGGGCCTTTCCGGCGGATCAAGGATGAGCTAGCCGGTCGTGACTTACCTCCCTCTCTGAACGACCTGGTGTCATTTGCTACATGGATCGACATCCGTTTTCAGGAGCGTTCTAAGGAGGCGACCCGTGAGAGAAGACCCCTGCACCTCGCACCAACCTTCCAAAGGCCAGTCTCTCAACCTGCATCTCCTCCGGTGTCTTCTCCAGAGTCTATGCAAATAGACCAAGTTAAGATCATCAAGTCTCGCCAGGAGGTCCGAGGTGCCGAGGGGAGTTGCTTCTACTGTGGCAGTATAGTGCATCTAATCTGCTCCTGTCCGGTGAGACCGGGAAATTCCAGTGTCTAGGACCGCTCGGAGAGGTCATCCTAGGCAAAAGTTCCCCCTCTCCGACATTGACTCTGTCCGTTTTGGTTACCAGTAATGAGACCCGCTTCTTCGAAACGGCCTATCTGGATTCTGGAGCCACTGGGAACCACATTCAACAGACTGTTGTGGAGCGATATCAGATTCCTACCATATGTCTGGCCAATCCTTTAGCGTTTTCCTCTGTGGATGGAACGCTTCTCTCTGAGACCATCTTGTTTGTCACTCTTCAGGTGGGAATGCTACATTCGGAGAGGATCTCCTTTTACATGCCGTCCGGTCTCTCTCATCCCCTCTTGCTTGGCCTGCCTTGGTTACAGAGACATGTGCCCGTCCTGAACTGGAGCTTGGGTGAGGTGCTCTGTTGGGGTCGGGAATGTCATAAGTCCTGTCTGGTTCCGGTTCATCCTGCTCGACCTCCGTCTACTTCAGCTAACCTACCTTCTAGTTGATGATTAGATTGTGTTTTGGTAACCAGGGCATACCCAACACAGTTTTAGCAGGCAAAGGAGGAAGAACCATGAATGAAAGAGCTTCTGTGTGTAACACACCCACTTTCATGCACACATTCTCAACCTTAGAAGTAACATGAGTCTGGATAAGGGGAGAACTATCAATTGTCAATACTTAAACAGGATGATTGCTTGATCTGCAATGCGTTTTGAGAAATAACGTGCATAAGCAAAGCCATGGTTTAGGCCACTGAAGCTCATCATTAAGCAAAACTCATATAGCTTTCCCACAGACTGAAAGAGGGGTATCAAGACTTCCAAGACAGCCACGACTTCCCTGTCCTCACCAAAAGGACAACGGTCCATGTTCTACTCCTCATTATCACCCAATCCGCATTGAGATGAGATGAGGCTGGGCTATATAGTTCCTTGCTCCGTGTAGATCTCCTCACCGCTGTGGCCCCGGTCCGGCATTCTCCGGCTCTCCTGCTGCACCCGCCAGGGGTGCGCACACCGCGCGCAGTTCCCCGGGCACTGTATTTAGGGCGCACCAGCGCTCCCTCCCTCTTAAAGGGGCTGCGTGTGCCATCCTAAAGAGTTCTCAGGTTCCAGGACCTGCCAGCCTGTCTATCAGCCGTGCCCGCCAGACTGTCTATCAGTCGTGCCCACCTTCTTGTCTATCAGCCGTGCCCGCTTGCCTGTCTATCTGCCATGCCCGCCTGGTTCACGGAGTCGACTTAGCCGCCATGTAGTCAGGGTCGGTCCGGGTAGGCACTTAGTTACGCCCCTCTAGCCCCTCCTTGTATCACAGCACAGAGGTTCCACCACCCGGATCCGTAACAGTTCAACCGGCAACCTACTGGTCATATGCGGACGTCTTTGATGAAAAGGAGGCAGAGACACTACCACCTCATAGGCCGTATGATTGCCCCATCGACCTAATACCTGGTGCTTCATCTCCTCACGGGCGAATCTACCCATTGTCGCTGGCCGCGACCCATGCTATGTCTGAATACATAGAAGAGAATCTTGCTAGGGGATTTATCAAGAAATCCACCTCTCCGGCTGGAGCAGGATTTTTCTTTGTCAAAAAGAAAGACGGCTCTCTTCGTCCATGTATCGACTATAGGGGTCTAAACCAGATCACCATCAAAAATAAGTACCCCCTGCCTCTCATCTCAGTGCTGTTTGAACGCCTAAAAGGCGCGAAGATCTTCACTAAGCTCGATCTTCATGGGGCGTACAATTTGGTCCAGATTCGCCAGGGAGACGAGTGGAAGACGGCACTCAATACTTGGGATGGTCACTACGAGTACCGCGTGATGCCCTTCAGTCTCTGTAATGCTCCAGCCATCTTCCAGGAGTTAGTGAACGACATCTTGCGAGATCTCCTGAATTCCTCTGTGGGGGTGCACCTGGATGATATCTTGGTATTCTCCCCTGGAGGGATGTTCGTCAGGTACTGCTGAGAATCGCCTGTATGCAAAGTACGAGAAATGCCTCTTTGAGCAGACCTCCCTACCATTTTTGGGGCACATCATCTCTGAGACCGGACTGCGGATGGATCCTGAGAACGTGTCTGCAGTCTTAAAAAGGCCCCGACCTGAGGGGTTGAAAGCTATTCAGCAGTTTCTGAGATTCGCTAACTATTACCGCCTCTTCATTCCTCATTTCTTCTCCCGGACTGCTCCCATCTCTGCTCTCACCCGTAAAGGAGCAAATCCCAGGGAATGGACTTCCGAGGCGGAAAATGCCTTTGTTTCCCTTAAACTAGCCTTCTCCTCCAATTCAGTGCTACATCTTTCAGATTACAATAAACAGTTCTTCCTGGAGGTTGATGCCTCTTCCTCTGGGGCTGGAGCGGTGCTCACCCAGAAATCCTCGTCCGGGCGAATGGTGACCTGCGGCTTCTTCTCCAAACTTTTTTCTCCGTCCGAGCACAATTATTCTATCGGAGATCGAGAATTGGTGATCCTTACCAGTTTTTTTCATCACTTTGTCAACGCTCACCATAGCGACTGGGTAGAACTTCTGCCTTGGGCCGAGTTTTCTTATAACAACCATGTGAATGAGTCCTCTGCTAAGTCTCCGTTTTTTGTAGTTTACGGTTGACACCCCCGAATTTCGTTTCCCGTCTCTTCTTCAGTGGACAATCCTGCCACGGAGTCTCTCGTCATTGACTTTTCGGTGATTTGGGAAGACACTAGATTTGCGCTTCTTCAGTCCTCCGAGCGGATGACGGAGCATGCTGATAAGAGATGTCTGGATCCGCCTTTATTTTGTCCGGGAGACAAGGTCTGGCTTTCCTCCAAATATGTCCGTCTCAAGATACCATCATACAAGTTGGGCCCGCGGTTCATCGGTCCTTTTGAGATTCTGAACCAAATAAATCCAGTGGCGTACAAATTGAAACTCCCTGCCTCCTTGTGGATTCCCAATTCCTTTCATGTGTGTCTCTTCAAGCCTGTTGTCATTAATCCTTTCTCTGACGATCCAGGTACCACTCCAGCTCCAGTCTTTGCTGAGGACGTCTTTGAGGTAGAGAATATTTTGGCCATCAAGAGGGTAAGAGGAAAGGCTTTCTTTCTTGTGGATTGGAGGGGGTTTGGTCCTGACGAGAGTTCTTGGGAATCCAGGGAGAATATTCATGCTCCTCTTCTTCTAGAAAAATTTCTTGCGGGCCATAAAGAGGGGGTGCTGTAGCATCGGCATCTCTGCCTCCTGCCGGGCAGAGACACCGATCTCCTCACCGCCGTGGCCCGGGTCCGGCATCCTCCGGCTCTCCTGCTACACCTGCCCAGGGTGTGCACACCGCGTGCAGTCCCCTGGGCACTGTACTTAGGGCGCGCATGAGTGCGCTCCCTCCCTCTTAAAGGGGCCGCGTGCGCCATCCTAAAGATTCCCCGGTCAATGGCCGGAGGACTGCCCTTTATATAAGGCACCTCCTCCAAAATGGAGGTCCCTGTGCAAGGCTGTTGTTTGTGTGCTAACACTCTCCTCAGCCCTCAGGTTACAGTACCTGCCAGTCTGCCTATCAGCCTTGCCTGCTTGCCTGTCTATCAACCGTGCCCACTTGCCTGTCTATCTGCCGTGCCCGCCCGCCTGTCTATCAGCCGTGCCCACCTGCCTGTCTACCTGCATCACCTGCCTGGCTATCTGCCGTGCTCATCTGCTTTTCCTGTCAGCTTCTACCATCAGTCCCATGGGAGTCGCTTGCTTTCACACAAGGTCGGTCCCAGAGTGGCACCTGGTTCACCTTCCCGGTCGCTCCTTGGTTCACGGAGCTAATTAAGCCACCGTGTGGCCAGGGTCGGTCCGGGTAGGCACTTAGTTACACCCCTCTGGTCCCTCCTTGTACCACAGCACAGAGGTTAAACCACCCGGATCCGTAACACTCCGCCTCCAATGCCTCCTCTTTAACTGTGAGCAGCGAGCATTTCAGTAGACAGAGAAGCAGGATGGTTACGCTAATTATGGCATCATCGCCGCTCACCATCTTGGTGCAGTCATCAAAGTTTTGGAGGACGACACAGATGTCAGACATCCATGCCCACTCAACAGCTCTTATGTGCGGAGGCTGACCTGAATTCCAACGGGTGTGTTGAAGCTGGTACTCAACAACTGCCCTCTGCTGCTCACAAATCCTTCCCAACATCTGCAACGTTCATTTCCAACATGTGGTCACATCGCACACCAGTCGGTGAGCCAGAAGCTGCAAATGCTGCTGAAGAACTGCCAGGGTGGTGGAAGCTGTAGCTAACTTTCTGAAATGGGCACACACGCAGCATACTTCACAAGCAACTCTGGCAGATCTGGGTAGGTTTCGAGAAACTGCTGAATCACTAAGTTGAGTACATTTAGTGCTCGCTCATCACTAATGTGTACCCCTGTATGGAGAAAAATATCAGCACCAAAGAATTAAAAGATGAAATGTAGCCTGCTTTATATACCACGGTACTAAGAAAACCAATTTCTATTATAACATATATACCCCTGTGACAACAATATCTGCACCAAAGAATAAATTTCACTAGAGTAGAACTAGTATAATGGGGAGCGACAACTTTTCCACTACAGCCAACCCAGCAGATGAAGACCCAACGAGGAGTTTTCGCATTTCAAAAAATTAGGGTCTGACACCACCATTATCGTGGCCAACAGATTGGAGATGGTGGAGTTCAGTCTCTTAGCTTTGTCATGTGTAGGAGGAAACAATCTTTTCTGTGACCTCAACTATGGGAACGAGTGCTGGCTGCAGTGCTGAGAGAGAGCGGAGAATGGTGAATTGGACAAACTGCTGGACTGTGAGTGAGATGCAGGCGGAGATGTTGCGATGGATTGATAAAGTTGGTGTATGCTCGTTTTCTGAGATCGGTCAAAAACAGCAGGCATGTCTGCTTCCGTTACAGCTGATGGGCTCTCACTTAGCCTAACTGGGGTGTGTAAAGAAGCGGAGATTCTGCAGTGGGAGACCTGAATGACAATACTTGGCACGGTAACAGAGGAGGAGGAAGAAGTAGCAGATGCAGTTGATGGGGCGGTTCATGGTTGTTGAGGTTCGCATTTTATTGCAGTGAGATTGCCAGAGTAACGCATGTTGATTGCGCATGTGAAGGTTCATGCATGTAGTAGCCAAATTATTGCACTTTTTTCTTCTACTGACTTTTTTTTCTTGCAAAGTTGCCAGATAACTTGAGTTGGCTCATCCTTTGCGGTGTCAAAAAAGGCACAGGCTAGACAACCCTTGTCGCCCCTGCGAGCTGCAGACCTGCGAGCGCTGCTGGTCACTGCCACAGTTATTAGGATATATGTGACTATGCCTTTGACCAACCATATTGTGCCATGTCAGTACGACAGAGGTGATGATAATGCGCTTACATCTGATTGGGTGCTTCTAATGGGATCTCCCATTGGATATTGTGACTATGTCAACAGCCAAATGAAATGTGCCACGTCAGCATGACAAGCACGATGACACACATCTGATGGGATGTTTAAAACAAATGTGCTATTGGATGGCGATTTCCATGGTTACAATGAGGTATGATGCATATTGCGTGAATGAATCTTGGTGCTCCTTATATCAGATTTATGCTAGGAAACAATTGACTAGATATTTGGCTACCTGCCACTGGTGTAAATGAATATGTGGTCACTTCCTCTATTTGGTTAAACATGTTTCTATTGGTTATGGGATACATACAGAGGCTATGTATGGGACTCATGTCTGGCCGGCGGCCATTCATGTTAGTGTCCCATGTGCTGAGATTTATTTATCCCATTCAGCTCTAGTGATGACACCCCACGGTACCATCAGAACATCATACGAGGGTCAGTCAATAAGTAATGCCTCCTATTTTTTTCTCCTTTTAATTGGCAAGAAATTCAAATGCAATTACATAGGTTGAAAACCACAACATTAACGATTAATTTGTCACTTTTCAATATAATCTCCATCCATTTCCACAGTCTTGGTCCACCGTTTAACAAGGGCATGTATTCCAGCATGGTAAAAAGCATTCTTGGGACCCACCGTGCGCAAACTTTTCTGTATCCCAGTTGTCCAATAATTTTCATCACACTGCCTTTACTGACGCAGATAATGCCACACAATTCATCTGCAGTCACCCGGCGGTCACCACGAATGATGTCATCGACTCACTGAATGTTGCTTGGAGTCACTGCGGTTACTGGCCTGCCACTCCGCATTTTGTCAGCCAACGGTGATGGCCTTTCAGCTGTGTTACAGCAACGAACCCATCGTCTAACAGTACTGACATCCACTGTTGCACCACCGTACACATTTTTCAGTCTCTCATGAATTCGAATGGGCGTTTCACCTTCTGCATGCAAGAATTCAATCACAGAATGTTGTCTAATACGAACATCGATGTCAGCCATTTTGCAAACGGATACAGTCCTGCCACCTGTTGGTGCAGGAAGTTGCAATTGCTGTGGATTGGAGAAGAAGGTTTGAGGAATTGTGCCAAATTCGAATATTTAACATAACTACCTTATTTAAGGAGAAAAAAAATAGGAGGCATTACTTATTGACTGACCCTCGTAGATTTTAGTCTATTTATCATTTTGGCTGATTAGGGATAATATTTTAATACCCTCTACATTCACATTTTAATATAAAGATTAAAAGTTAAATTTTATAGCCTGTTTAGAAAGGGATAATTATATGGGTTTTCCCATTTCGTTCATTACTGCCACTGTACTGTGTGTGATGTTGAGGTGGAGGAAGAAGCGGAGAGGCCACTTGAAGCAGCACTTGCCATTCACTGGAGCACCTGCTATTTCTGGTCCTTCTCAACAAGGAGTATCGCTGTGCAGCTACCAAAGAAATCGAGTGGAGTAGCCCATCCAGTAACAGAAATTGTCAGTTGTCTTCAGATAGGACATGACAGTGTTGGTTCACTAATGCTTTCAGTAAAATAACCACCTACCTTTCGTATACCTTGAGCACCAAGTCTATTCCCCCTTCTACCACGACCACTCTTTTTCCCACTCATGTTGCTTAGATAGTGTGGTAGGAGCACGCTATTAGCAAAAAAAATTTTATTTTTTTCCTCTGCAACAGTTCTGCACACGGCTGAATTTCAGGGGCACTAAATGACAAGGTAAGATATGGCTTGCTGTATAACAGTAGGAACAGAAGAAAGTATTTTTTAGTGTGGTTGAGGCCTGTATAACATCCGAGATATTCTCAAAACTTTTTCAAACTGAGATGTCCCCTGCTGTATAATGTTAGGAACAGAAGAAAGTATTTTTTTAGTGTGGATGAGGCCTGTATAACATAGGAGATATGCTACGGACAATTTCAAACTGATATCTCCCCTACTGTATCAGCTTAGGAGCAGAAGAAAGTATTTTTTTAGTGAGGATGAGTCCTGTATAACATACGAGATATTCTTCAGACTATTTGAAACTGAGATGTCCCCTGCTGTATCACGGTAGGAACAGAAGAAAGTATTTTTTTAGTGTGGATGAGACCTGTATAACATAGGAGATTTGCTACGAAGCTACTAGCCAGAATAGCAGAAACCAAACACTCAGAGAAAAGGTTCCTGTGGATCGGTGAAAAGAGAAGCCAACCAGGAGCATGAAAGCTAGCTTCGGTGATGTAGGATCCGAATAAGCAGGCTCCAGCAATGAGAGTGCTGAGAGGGTTTTTTTCTATATGGGCCGAGACTTTGGTTCCAGGTTTTATAAATGACCAAATGAGTTTGCCTTCTTCCCAATCCTCCAATCTAGGCTTTGCAGTCTGTTTAAAAGGCAGTTGAGCTGCTTCATTAGCTGTCTGTGTGTGGAAGGAGTAAAAGACCTTAGAGATACTGAAGCATCTTGTTGTTAGAGACCCTGACAGAACTTTACTCTACATGGGTGAGGCCGTGTCGGTGATATCGAGAACTGTACCTATTATTTCATGCTACATCATTTGTTAGAGAAAGGCCTTTTGTTTTTCTTTGAATATTTATAAACGTAAATAAAACTTCCTATTTGATTATGAACATTCTGTATGTGACTACCTCAAGTGCTGCCAGAGTGAGTGAATCCCTACAATTGGTGCTTTGAATGCGGGCAGTGAATCCCAAGGAGCACAGGTAAAGACAGCTCTATCAGTGCAACCACAGTCTGAAACCATGGAGGACCTGATTAAGTAGCTTGAACAGGCCAATATGCAGCAGCAATGACAGAAGCAGCAGCAAGCCCTGCAGGAAACCAATAAGCTGTTGATACAACAGTTCCAGCTGCAGCAGCAACAGATACAGCAGCAACAACAGCAGCAGCAGATGATACTCTTGGCAAAGACGATCTGGGCCAGGGAAACCGCACCTCCCCATACCGAAGTGATGAGACCCAGGTGACGAAGATGGGAAGAGGGGCGTTGCAAAAGATGACTCCGGATGATGACATCAAGGCATTCCTGATTATGTTCGAGAGGGTGCGGACTGGGAGAAATTGCCTCTGGTACTTTGGGAGGAGGTTCTGGCACTGTACTAGGATTCTCAAAGGGGGTCAGACACCAAAAAGAAGGGGACTCAATACTCCTATGGGGCATTCAAAGTCCAAGCCATAGTCAAAGCCCTGAGGAAGGCTGGCTTTACTGTCAACTAAAAGAAATGTAACACGGGGATAGAAGAAGAAGCCAAATATTTGGGCAATATGGTAGGCAGGGGCGTGATCAAACCTCAGATAAATAAGACAGAGGCAATACAGAGCTGGACACAATCACTCTCAGAGGAGCCGATCCGAGCGTTCCTAGGCATGATGGGCTATTACCGGATGTTTGTTCCCAATTTCAGCCTGAAAGAAGCTCCTCTAACTGGTCTCCTGAAAGGAGTTTGTTGTCTATATAGATGCATCGGTTGTTAGGATGTGAGCAGTCTTCTCACAGGAGGTCAAGGGGTAGGAGCACTCTGTGATGTAACAAAGTTGGAAGCTGTCTACCTATGAGAGGAACTACTCCATAATGGAGAAAAAATGCTTGGCCATCAAGTGGGCATTGGACACTCTTAAATACTACTTGTTGGGCAGGAATTTTCGGCTAGTATCAGACTGTGCCCTACTGAGGTGGATGAATGAGAAGGGGAACAATGCAGGGTGAAACGGTGGTTCCTGGCCCTTCAAGATTTTAGTTTTCAGGTCGAAAATAGGCAGAATAGGGGAAACAACACAAAAATGCAGATGCCCTCTCAAGGGAACATTGTCTATGGCAGAAGGTGCCCACAGCCAGAAAAGTCCTGGATGGGAGGTATGTGTCCCCGAAGTGGCTAGTCTCGCTGATGTAGGACCCAGAGAAGCAGGCTCCAGCATAGATAGTGCTGAGAGGATTTTTTTAATGGGCCTGCATTTTTGGTCTGGGTTTTAGGAATGATCAAATGAGCTAGTAGGGAGTGGTCATTCCCGAACCTCCTATCCAGGCTTTGTAGCCTGTTTAAAAGACAGATGAGCTGCCTCATTAGCTCCAGAACTTTTACCTGCTTAATTGTTGTTGGATTAATGAGGGAATAGCCCATGCTGATCATTAAAGAGCTTTGGAGATAATTGTCAAATTATTTTTTGGTCCTTTAAAAAGAGACAGCTACATATTAAAGAGCTTTAACCCCTTTACGACCTATGACATATAGGTACGTCATAGGTCGCCTCCCCATTCTTCGTGCGGGCTCGTGATGAGCCCGCACCTTTTCAGGCACATGACAGATGATTTCATCATGAAGGGGTTAATTCTTAAAGAGAACCTGTCACCAGCAAAAACGCTATTAACCTGCAGATATGGGCCTAATTACTAACCTGCCCCGCGCCTGCACGTGGAGGTTACAGTCGCCACTTTGTGTTCTCAGAGCGGTGACTGAATGCTGCCAGGTAGAATAAAGTTAATTTTCTCCCCGCAGCATACGTCTACGTGCAGTCGCGGGCAGGTAAATAACGCTATTAACCTGTAGATTAACCCCAGATCTGCAGGTTAATAGCGTTTTTGCTGGTGATAAGTTCCCTTTCAACCCTTACTCCAATTAGGATGTGAATAAACTCAAATTAAGGACTCATACCCATATGTATTAAAAAAACGTTCTGATATCTGGATCGAAAAATCGGATGAGAGTCATGCAAGTGCAATGCGGATGTCATGCGAGTACAATGCGAGTTTTAAAACGGAATATCCGTTTTTCACAGAAGATTGAAATTCCAAATCAACCTGTTTTTGTAGGTAATTGCAGTGAGCTACCCTATATAAACCTCTTATAGCAACATATGTGATACTGAGCACAACCATATATTATTCTGGTTTGAATTGTCAGATTTGTCATTTTTGCCTGTTGCCATTAACACCAAGGAAATATGGTTGCTATGAATCTGACTTTGAATCCTACATATGCGCTCTTACAGGACGGTGGGTGAGGAGTGGATGCACCCAAAATCTACGCCACCTCGTTGCAGCAACAACAGGGGAATAGCCACGTCTTCAACTGGGTGTTACCCCAGGAGTATGGTGTTGGCTATTCCCCTGTTGTTGCTCCGAGGAGGCGGCGTAGATTTTGGGTACATCCACACCTCACCCACGTCCTGTAAAAGGGCATTTTGAATGGCTCTATGCACAGCTATGCAGGCATCGGGACAAATTATAGCCTACATGAGAATGACACTCGAGACCTTTGACATTCTGTTGGCGGAGCTTCGTCCAGCCATAGCATTTAAAAATTCCCGTAGCATTTCCGTGGAAGAATGGCTGCTGCTTACCCTGTAGTATTTTGCATTTTATATTTTACATATCTCAAACATATTTTTCATCTCTGTGGTCAAATTACAGAATTAGCATATGTGTATTGATTTTCTTTAAATCTTGCAACTGTTAAATAATAATAATACTTCATGGTTGCCATTCCTCTAAATCAATGTTTACGTTCCCTTAAATTTTCACTCTATTTTAATTTTAGGTTTCTTGAAACGGGAGAGTCTTGTGCTGCCCTCCATTTAGACTTTCTTCTTGCACGAACAACCATCTCCAATATTGTGAAGCACGCATGTTCACAAATCTGGAATCGCCTTAAGCAGAAAGTGATGCCAGAGCCAACCCCTGAACACTGGGAATGCATCTCAATTGGGATGTACCAGAGGTGTCTGTTTCCGAAATGTTTGCGTGCTTTAGATAGGAAGCATATCTGGGTCAAGAAGCAGCCGAACTCAGGGTCCCAATACTACAATTATAAGCAATTTTTGTTATGTAGTGCTGTTGACATTAGTAGACAGCAACTACAATTTTATAATTGTAGATATTGGGGCCTATGGAAGAACTGGAGATTCTTGAATCATCAATTCTTCCTTAATGGGTCGGCGGCTTAAGGACAATCAAATGGGTGTGCCACCCCCAAGGATTCTTCCTGCTTAAAGTGGGCAGCCAGTTCCTTTTGTCATAGTGGCTGATTAGACTTTTCAGCTCTCGTGCTATGTCATGAGGCCTTATCCTCGCCGGAGTCTTGACAAACATTGTAGGATTTTTAAATACAGGCTTACTCGGGCACAGCGTCTGGTTGAATTTGTCTTTGGCATTTTGACCGCAAAATGGAGGGTATTGCTTAGTGCCCTCCAGTTTAGCGAGCAAAATGTCAATGGTGTCATTAAGGCCTGTGTAACACTACACAATTTTACCCCGTATCCACGATTCGCCTGTGTCTGTGGATGCCGAGGGAGGATTGGCTAACCATCCTGGTCCAATTGCATAGGTTTTGCCCAGAAGCAGGGATCTTTCAGGCCTCAGAGTATGTGAACTTCTTGCGGATTTCTTTCTGATGTCTGCGGGATTCATACCCCTGGCAAGAAAATGTTTGCCTATAATGTTTGTAATCCTATTTGTATTGATTATGATTATTTTAATAATCATACTATGAGTAAACTTGCTTTCCTTTGCACAATGCCGACAGCACTTATTTTCAAAAGATAAACATATTTTGCAGAGTAATATAAACTTTTTTTATATATAACAATATATAAACTGAAGCATTCATTTCGGCAAAAATCAAAAATAGTCAATGTTGTCAATGATTTGGACAAAAATCTCTTAAACATTACAAATCCAAAAATGAATGATGTGATGTGGATGGTGAAGGGGGATTGGATGAGTTTTCGGGAAAGGTGCTTTGCTGACGCCTTGGCTGATATGGATCTATGTTTACTGGGGGAGGGGGTTGATATAGGTTGGGTTGGTTGTTGGTGAGAGGGGACATAATCCACCGGAGCTTGAAAATACCAACCAGGTTCCTATGGGTTTTGTTGGGATGATCTTTGGCTGTTTTGGCCAATATGGGGAGGGCCATGATGCCAGCCTTCACTCTGGCAAAGAAAATGAGTTTGGGTGTACTGTTGGCCATAACAGGATTGGTGGCCACAATGTGTTTGTGGTGGGGGAGATGCTGGCTGAGTTCCTGTGAGGGGATACATTATGGATGTGGGTTAGTAAGTCCCTACTACAGGAGGTCCTGAGGATGGTGGATGGGCTATGGTAGTAGGCTGCCATCTGTATGGGCCTACCACACTCGTATGAGGATGCCCTGAGTGAGTAGGAGGAAGAGTGGAAGGAGGATGCCCTGATTCAGTAGGTGGATGATTTGAAGGAGGTTGGTGAGAGTCACTAGTTGCAGTCCCATGAGCAGACCCTGAGCTGGATGCATGTTGACACTGAGACAAGTCTTGGTGGTATCTTTCAATGTAAGCAAAAAGATGCTTGGGGTTATTTGGGGGGTAGCATCATGGATGAGGTGTAGTATGGAGGTTTTTGTGTCCAGCCTTAATTCAGATGGTATTTGTTGAAGATGTTGGGCCAAACTTCTACAAAATGCCTACTCACTATCATCATATATTGTTCGCTCAATATAATTCATCACACGGCTATCAATTTGCCTCCTTGTTAATATATTTTGGGCATCCCTACTTCTTCGCAGTCGCCGTGGTATTGTTTATGCATGGGGTGATGTATCTAGGGGCAATATTGGACTGCTACTCATGCCCTGCTCTTCTTGCTGTGTTGCAACCTTTTGAGGGTGGGTTGACCATTGAACCTCCTCCTCTCATGGTCCAGGATCATGTTTTTCAGATGGACCTGGAACCTCCGATTGGATTGGTCCAGCCTCCGCCTCAGAGGCTGTGTCCCTTTCCAGTAAGTTGGATTCAGTTCTATATATAAACAAAAACATTTTGATTAATATTTTTGTCTAAAAATATTTGGCTATATTTCTAGAACCAGTTTGGCACAAAACAATACGTACGGTCTTAAATCCATGACGAGGGCCAAAAATTTTAATTGGCTCATATAGAGGTAGGGTCTTTTTTTCTGGCCCCGGCGCCACTTTATGTCGATGCTTGCGCTTCCTCCAGAATTGATCCTGACAGCTCCGCCATCTCCGGGTTACATCATTCACTGCAAAAGGGAATATTTACATTTATACATGTCGATAAATGATTAAGAAGACCACAATACAAAGCAAAAACTAGCATTAGTAAACGTAAACAGCCAAAAATACAAAGAAAACGTAAACAGCCAAAAATACAAAGAAAGAAAAAAGCATATAATTTTCTCACAATAAAACAGCATAGTAAAATCCTATGAGGAACAAAAAACATAACTTACTCATTCCCATTTGGACATCCGTTGTGCAGTCTGGATAATTTTTAAATAATTGCATACATATATACAGTACAGACCAAAAGTTTGGACACACCTTCTCATTTAAAGATTTTTCTGTATTTTCATGACTTTGAAAATTGTACATTCACACTGAAGGCATCAAAACTATGAATTAACACATGTGGAATTATATACTTAACAAAAAAGTGTGAAACGACTGAAAATATGTCTTATATTCTAGGTTCTTCAAAGTAGCCACCTTTTGCTTTGATGACTGCTTTGTACACTCTTGGCATTCTCTTGATGAGCTTCAAGAGGTAGTCACCGGAAATGGTTTTCACTTCACAGGTGTGCCCTGTCAGGTTTAATAAGTGGGATTTCTTGCCTTATAAATGGGGTTGGGACCATCAGTTGTGTTGTGCAGAAGTCAGGTGGATACACAGAGGATAGTCCTACTGAATAGACTGTTAGAATTTGTATTATGGCAAGAATCAAGCAGCTAAGTAAAGAAAAACTAGTGGCCATCATTACTTTAAGAAATGAAGGTCAGTCAGTCCGAAAAATTGGGAAAACTTTGAAAGTGTCCCCAAGTGCAGTTGCAAAAACCATCAAGTGCTACAAAGCAACTGGCTCACATGAGGACTGCCCCAGGAAAGGAAGACCAAGAGTCACCTTTGCTTCTGAGGATAAGTTTATCCGAGTCACCAGCCTCAGAAATCGCAGGTTAACAGCAGCTCAGATTAGAGACCAGGTCAATGCCACACAGAGTTCTAGCAGCAGACACATCTCCACAACAACTGTCAAGAGGAGACTTAGTGCAGCAGGCCTTCATGGTAAAATAGCTGCTAGGAAACCACTGCTAAGGACAGGCAACAAGCAGAAGAGACTTGTTTGGGCTAAAGAACACAAGGAATGGACATTAGACCAGTGGAAATCTGTTCTTTGGTCTGATGAGTCCAAATTTGAGATCTTTGGTTCCAACCACCGTGTCTTTGTGCGACGCAGAAAAGATGAACGGATGGATTCTACATGCCTGGTTCCCACCGTGAAGCATGGAGGAGGAGGTGTGATGGTGTTGGGGTGCTTTGCTGGTGACACTGTTGGGGATTTATTCAAAATTGAAGGGATACTGAACCAGCATGGCTACCACAGCATCTTGCAGCGGCATGCTATTCCATCCAGTTTGCGTTTAGTTGGATTTTTTTATTTATTTTTCAACAGGACAATGACCCCAAACACACCTACAGGCTGTGTAAGGGCTATTTGACCAAGAGGGAGAGTGATGGGGTGCTACGCCAGATGACCTGGCCTCCACAGTCGCCAGACCTGAACCCAATCGAGATGGTTTGGGGTGAGCTGGACCGCAGAGTGAAGGCAAAAGGGCCAACAAGTGCTAAGCATCTCTGGGAACTCCTTCAAGATTGTTGGAAGACCATTTCCAATGACTACCTCTTGAAGCTCATCAAGAGATTGCCAAGAGTGTGCAAAGCAGTCATCAAAGCAAAAGGTGGCTACTTTGAAGAACCTAGAATATAAGACATATTTTCAGTTGTTTCACACTTTTTTGTTTACTTTATAATTCCACATGTGTTAATTCATCGTTTTGATGCCTTCAGTGTGAATGTACAATTTTCATAGTCATGAAAATACAGAAAAATCTTTAAATGAGAAGGTGTGTCCAAACTTTTGGTCTGTACTGTAGGTCCGGGATGCGTTTTTAAGTATGCGATTTTGATAATTGGAGTCCCGTGGATCCCATAGTTCGGGCTGCTCCTGGACTAAAGCCAAGTACATCTCCACATTTATTACATAAGACATGATAAATTCAAATCCATATACTCCGTGGAGGTGTGTCACATGCAATGCTTGCTGACAGGTGGTTTATAGAAGCCTGAGAACACTTCCCTGTATGTCACTTCCTGTCATGGGATGATTTATGTGGTTTTTTTTCATTCTCTAACTACGTTCCATAAAAAACGGACGCCATACAGATGGTCTGTATGCCGTAATTTTTTTTCACGCACCCATTGACTTGCATTGACGAGCATCATCCGATATACGTGGCAAATTGCAGCATGCTGCGATTCTTTTCTCAGTTCGATTTCAGCTGAGAAAAAAATGAGCTGTAAGTCATAGAATAACGTTGGTCAGAGTGCAATCCGATTTTTTATCTGACTGCACTCGCAAATGAGTATGAGCCCTAAAGCTGTACTTTAAGCCCATATTGATTATACAACTGTATCTTGAATATGTTTTAGTAAACCGCTAAAATGCCAAAACTTGCCATTGTCCAAATATTTTGGGACCTAACTGTATTTCTCTGGTGTGGTTTCTACTGAATTGACCTCTATTTCTGACTTTGTTTGTTTCCCGATTATTATGATGATTAATCCCTGGGTGCTTTTCTGAATTTGACCCTTGCATTGCCTGATAGTTCTCTCTGACATCTTTGTCTGACCTCCTGAATTTGACTACTGTTTATGTAGGAACCTTTGCACAACTCACTCCACCTGGAAACAACTGTATGGAAGCAACCCAGTGCCCCTGCAGTGAAAGCCAGATCCATGTTAAAAGGGTTAAGCCCCAGGAGCCCTTGAGTCCTGCAAAGCTGAGTGGCTTATGTAAAGTCTGTCTGTTGATGCCTATTTGTGTCTGCAGCCAGATACCCTAACAAATATCTCCTAAACATCATGTGTAAGAACAGTGATTTATTTGATTGCATGAATTACAGAATATTTCAATGCTGATGGACTTTATTATTAGTTATTTTTGGATGTTAAAGTAAAGTACCTAGTAATCATCGGATACATTTACTATATGTTGTGTAAAAACATTCAAATAGAAACCCAAAAATCATCTGCTGCACAAAGTAAACTTATATGGCATCCAAATGGCAACAATATATTATACTTAACTAGTGATGAGCGAACGTGCTCATCACTGCTCGGTACTCACCCGAGCATCACTGTGCTCGAAGAGCTCGGCGAGTATTTCCGGGTTGCTCGGGTGGGAACTCGGGTCTCCTCCCTGCATGTTTGGCGCTCTTTAGAGAGCCAATGAACATGCAGGGATTGACTGCCACACACTGTAATGCCATAGCCATGTTGGTTGTGGGCATTACAGTGATTGGCTGGCCACAAAGTATCATCAGGTGTATATAAGACCTGGCGCCGCTATGCCCGTCACAGTCTATCCCGGAATCAGGCAGAGTAGGGACATCTGCTGCTGCGTCAGGGAGAGATTTGCTTCTTCATAGTTAGTATAGGTATTCCACCACATATATCTATATATCCATCTGAACCAACAGTCCTTCTGAGGACTAATCCAGCTGCATATATTCAGTGGTGACAGCAGGAGTTAAACAGGCAGGCAGTGTATGTGGCAGACTGCAGTGCATATAGTGCAAGAGGGTCCATTGAATGTCCTATTAGTCTAGGTACTCCACAATATATATATATATATATATATATATATATATATGAATTAACAGTCCTTCTGAGGACTAATCCAGCAGCATATAATCAGTGCTAGACAGGCAGGCAGTGTATGTGGCAGACTGCAGTGTATAATACAGCACAAGAGAATCCATTGAACATCCTGTCTGCTGCTGCTGTAATAATTACAGATATTTCTAGATAGCCCCAGATATCAGGGACCAGGGCAATTTTTTTTTATCTTAATCCTGGTTATTTGCTTAAAAGCAATCCAGAGTACACCATTTTTCTGCTCACTGCAGAATACAGCCAGATCAGTACCATATTACAGCGATAAAAATCCAGAAATTTGAACTGAACGTGGAAAATATTGGCCTCCTTTTCCATTCTGTTGCAGTGTGTCAGTGAAGCTATTCACACTAGGTCTCCATGATATTAGTAAATTACAGGCCTACAATTTAAAGCCGTGGTTCTCTGTCAGACATGTCACCGAAAAGACTTCAAAAGTCATAAATTTCTTCCATTTTCATTCCGTTGCAGTGTGTCAGTGACGCTATTCACACTTCTCATTCCGTTGCAGTGTGTCATACCATAGTTCACTGGAAATGTTATGGGCTGGTAGGAGGCAAGCAGATTCCCACAAAAAAGTACCAGCAGTAATGTTCAGGGACCCGGCTTGTGGAAGGCGGAGACAATACCTGGAGAAATAGTGACGGCTGGGGACCGAGTATGGACACCCGGCCGCCACCGCGAGGTTGTAAAAAGCTTCCACCCCCACGAGCCTAAAAGGCCACATTTCAAGTGCAAGAAGCTGTCAAAAATTTGGCAGTATAGTATTGCAGCCTGTGGCTGGGTAGATGGCTGGCTGCATACTTGCACTTGCATTCCAAGTAACAGAAAACTAAGAAAATGGTGGCCTCTATCATCATCATGGCCTCACCTTGGCACTATGAACTCTCCTGAAGGAGAAGCCAGGGCCCACCGGAGGAGTCTCAGATTCTCTGGTGGGCCCGTCCAACCCTGGTGAGAAGCAGCCCTGGCTAAGAAAAATGTGTGGGAAGGTTCCGGGACACTCTATGACTGCTTTTTTTAATGTGGATTGGACATGCTTAATTGCATGTTATTTCTAAAACCACATTGCAGATCAGGCCATTGCCCAACTCTGTAATCATGAAATTAAAGGGCAAAGAAAGATGTTTGTGTGTCGAAGCACCACCAACAAGTGCGAGCTGATGTTGGATGGGCGGCCATTGCTTATGTGACAAGATGCATTAGAGGACTTCCTGGGAGAAATGATAGCTGGAGTAGATATGATTTCCCAAGTCAATCCTTTCATAGAGCTAAAAAATAAGGCTGTGGTGAAATAACTCACTGATAAGCTGAGGACTGGCTCCATACCGTCCCTGGCTATATTCACCTGTCCACGTGTTTGTGGTTGGGTGGTCCTTCCCAGTAAGTGCACTGGGGATGGCATGGATAATGTTCTGGGACCCGTGCTTTTGGAAGGCGGAGACGACACTGGGACACAGTGGTGGCTGGGGACCGAGTATGGCCGCCGCCTCCATGAGGTTGTGGACAACTTCCGCCTCCATGAGTATAAAAGGCCACATTCCAAGTGAAAGCAGCTGTCAAAAATTTGGCATCATAGTATTGCAGCCTGTGGTTGGGTGGCTGGCTGCATACTTGCGCTTGCATTCCAAGGAATGGGATAGGGACAACTGAACGCTGCGCTGGGACAAGGACATGGATGGTGATTGTTGCAAGTCTGTAATGACAGAGGCATCTTCGCATGCGCCAAGGATCACTTGTGATGGGCACACTTTTAGGCTGTGACCTGGGAGTCAGAGATGCTTCCAGGGGTCTTCCCCATGCTGGTCCCATGTCTTTTCAGCACTGCATGCATGTGTCTGATGACGTGTCACACACCACATGGCCAGATAAGGTTTTAAAATGTTAAAATGACATTTCCCAGTGAATGCATTTGTCTTGGTTGAAAGCAATGCAAAAGTGCAAAAATGCATCAAAAACGCTACGTGTGAACATAGCCCAATGTGTGGAGGAGTATTTTTATTTTTTGTTATTTATTTTGCCTTATATACAAGTCATTACCCTGGAAAGGATGTTCCTTAACATTTTTCCCAGGAAAATCCATTTTGCTTTTGTTTTTGCATGTTTTATTGTGAGTCTGTAAAAATGGCGTAATACCTCTGACAACATTATTGACAGCAATGACCTGAGCATCCGAAATGCTTCCAGGGGTCTTCCCCATGCTGATTCCATGTCATTTGAGCACTGTTCCCATCGATCTGGGCAATTTTTTGGCCCTCTGCAGACCGCTGGGGGGAGCCATCGGAAAAATGCTCAAGTTTTCCATAGACTTACATTGGGCTCCTTACTCGGTCTGAGCACTCGAGCATTCCAATTTGCTCGACCCGAACGAGTACCTGAGCATTTTAGTGCTCGCTCATCACTATACTTAACCCATTGGCGACTGAGCAATTTTATGTTTTTACGCTTTTGTTTTTATCTCCACTTCTTCCAAGATCCGTAACTTTTCTACTTTCCGTCGACACAGCAGTATTAGTGTCTGTTTTTTGCAGTGTAACTCAAGCATATTTTCCATCTGCAAGCTGTTTGCGCGAAAGACAAAGTATACACGGACCAGTGCAAGTCAATGAGGTAAATTAAATGATCGGTCCACATGTGAAAGATTGCAGCGTGCACTACTCTGGTCTGTTCTTCAGTTTAGAATCGTCCATTAAACTCAATTATTGCAATTAATACAATAGGAAGTTGTATTTGTCCTTGTATTGTTTTTGTAACTTTTAATGTATAAAACGAATGTCAAAAACACATATGCGTGACATACAGATGAAATATAGGTCATCATAAAGATGAAAAATCGTCTGCTATTTTCCGACTCACTTGTTTCATACACTCGTCTGTATCTGGATTAAGGTCACGGCCCCACTATCAGTATTTGGTCAGTATTCGATCAGTATTGTTTCTCAGGAGTGGGAGCCAAAACCGGGTGAGGAGCAATCAAAGAAAAGGTATAATAGAAACAAGTCACCAATTCTGTATTTATCACACACTCCTGGCTTTGGCTCCCACTCCTGAGAAAAAATACTGACTAAATACTTATAGTGGGGCCAGGGCCTTAGGTTACTGCTAGAAGATTTGTCCTAAAGCAGAAATCGACCTACAATGCAGATTTTTAAAATTAACCTGTCCCCTCAAGAAATGCTATTTACCTACAGAAATAGTGGTAATATGCAGGTAAATAGCATTTAAAGGGAACCTGTCATGTAACAAAAACGCTATTAACCTGCAGATATGGGGTTAATCTGCATGTTAATAGTATTCTGAACCTGCCTGGTGCCTGCATAGAGGGCCCCGCTCCAGAGAGGAAACTAACTTTTTTTCATACCAGCAGGTTCGTGCTTTCGATCATAAGGGTTGGCTGGTGTGGCTTCAGTCACCACTCAGCGATAGTGACCAGTGGCTGTAACCACACACTGGCACTGACTGAGCTCTGCATTATGTGTCTGTATGTTTGGGGTTATTATCCTGCTGTTGAATGTATAGCTTTTTGGCTGCAATTCTTCAATGAAGACCACTTCTGGCCAGTCTTCTCCAAAGAGTAGATGGGTGTCGCTGGGCCCCACCTCCTGTTGTTACGAGCTGATGGCACTGTTGGACATCTTCCGAGTTCAAAGGAAAGTAAGCATGAGGAGTCTTTCATCTGCTGACTAAAGTCCTTGCCCAACAACAGCACCTACAGTCCTCCACATTTTCCATTTCTTGCTAATTCTTCAAAAGAGCTTGAACAGCATATCTTGAAACTGTTGCTGATGCAGTATATTCTTATTTTTTTGTCTCTCTTCTTACTCTTACCCTATTTTGTGACCTGTGACATGAAACTGTCTTCCTCAACATTACCTTTGTAGCAACGTTTGTCTTTTCCTTACCTGATTTTAAGCCTCCCGCACAGCTATTTATGTTTCAGTCAATGACTGATTTTCAGCCTACATATGAAAATGATGCTCAATATCACCTACTTGGTATGGTTGGTTATTCATACACCTTGATTATAATCCTACAAGATTTTGCAGTGGTATATTTGATTCATACACACACACACTATACACGAGTATGAACACGCATGCAATGTAAGCATGCACATACGCAAATTGTCTATAACACACAAAGACGTAATAAATATGCACAATTTGCACATTAACTTATTTTAAGCTTGTTTCAGGGAAAAATCATCAGCTTCAGAACTCAGGACAGCTTCATACATCCTGCCCCATAGCATGGGCACACAAACAGAAAAACTGCGTGAGGAAGAGCTAAGGGGGTGGGTGATAAATGGAGTTTTTTAAGGAGACGTAAGGAACACATTTTATAAGTGAAAGTGCCTACTTAAAGGGGTTGTCCACTATTCGAACAACTCCTTCTCATTCCCTATATTTACCCCCAGTAAAATAATAACACCTATACTCACCTGGCTCCATTCCAGCGGTGTTATCACTTTTTCTCCCGGAGCTCCTGTGACATTTTATCATGTGATTTTATTTCTTTTACTCACTTATCTAGTGCCATTAATTGCACAACACTTTACAGACATTATCATCATGGTACCCATTGGGGCTCACAATCTAAATTCCCTATCAGTATGTCTTTGGAATGTGGGAGGAAACTGGAGTACCTGAAGGAAACCCACGCAAACATGGGGAGAACATACAAACTCCTTGCAGATCTTGTCCTTGGTGGGATTTGAACCCAGCACCACTGAGCAACCGTATTGCCCATTTGATCACTATGTAATTGACATCCAGAAAAAGTGCGAGAGCAGCCGCAGCTCTCACTTCCTCCGGATGTCTAATTTGTCACGTATCGTGTGACATAATGCCACATGAGCGCCCTGGAGAATCCAATGCGGACACGGCTGGAATAGCGCCAGCATGGGAGGTGAGTATATATGTGCTTATATTATAAGGGGGAAACATAGGGATTGAGGAGGGGTTGTCTGAGTAGGGGACAACCCCATTAACATGCTGTAGGCTGATGTTTCAGCAGCTTGAACCCAAAGATGGAGAAGAGGATTTGAAAGTCTTGTATCCAAAAAGGGTTTGGAACCTTGTGTTTCTGATTAAGATCCCCAAATCTACACAGGCAAATTTAAACATAAAATTCTGACTGGCTGAAACCTCCTCTAGACAGAGCTGGTTGCATACCATTTACTCATTGACCTCAATGATGGCGGAAAGAGCTTGTCATCTTTAATATCTTAGGTATATGGAGCAGTGTATAAGAAAATCATAGCTCTAATTATTATAAAGATTTTTGGACCAAAAAACAAAATTAGTGTATCTTCATGTTAAGCCATGCAGTGTAAGGAAAGGAGATACAATTATTAAAAATTTCTAATATATAACTTCAGATATGTCATCTATGTTCAAGTCCTGGATTAGTCTTGGACCAGTTTTTTTTAATCCTTTAAAAGTAAATAGCTATATAATTGACTCTGCTTTCAAAATTCTGCTATCCTGTATTTTATTAACATTCAACCTAATTTTCCTTTTCTGGACTGCAGATCAAACTAAGAAGACATCTGTGATGTGTAATCTGTCATTTCTTGTTGTATACTATAAAATCAAAGACGTGCTTTGTTTTTTGAGTACAGAATATAATATTGTTTACTGCTCATTAGATAATGATGCAACTACTTAATACAATTTTGTAGCACTTTCTACACATAATTCATGTTAACCTCTTTTATCAGTTTTAGTTCATAGGTTGGTTTTATGGAACAACTTACTGATAGAGGTTGTCTCATTGGCACCAAAATATTAGGCATGTTTAAAGCTACCATGCCAATCCTTTTCTGACCGGCAGAAGTTAGGGCCATTTAGCTTGCCACACAGTTATCTATAGGGTATGTTTTTAGTGGAATCAGTTTTTATTGGAATATTTGAAAACAAAATTTATTAGTCACACAGGACCATATCAATTATAGTAGAAAAAGCGAGAAAATAGATCATGTCCCAGTGCTATTACAGCCAAATAATAATATCCAGAGGTCTCTAAAGATAGGAATATGGCCTACCTTAGGCTATGTTCACACATCTTGGTTTTTTCAGCGTTTTTTTATGCATTTTTTTATGCAAATTTTCAGCTGCATTTTACAGTACTAGCAAAGTCTATGAGATTCCAGAAATCTCATGCACACAGCTTGGTTTTTTTATCAGGATTTTGTGCTTTGCATGTTTTTTTTTTGCAAAATACAGCATGTCTCTTCGTTCAGCATCTTTTCAGCGTTTTTTCACCCATTGGAATTAATGGGTGGTGAAAAAAACACTGAAAAAACGCACCAAAAACACAGGTGTCAGGTTTTTCAGCGTTTTTTGTGCCAAAACCAGAATGAGATTTTTTTTTTCACTGTACATGCATAAAAGTGACAAAAGGACAGTGAAAAAAACGCACCAAAAAAACAAGCAAAAAAAAAAGAAAAATCCTGAACAAACCTCCTGGCAAAAGATCAGGCTTTGCTGCAGAAAAAAAAGTAGCAAAAACGCAATGCATGAACATAGCCGTAAATGGGTTTCCTTTAAAAACACCTGCACCTTACGCTTGTGCATATCCTAGAATACGTGGGATCTCTTCTGGTGATCATACAGTCCGCGAACATTCAAAAATCCCATGTTGATTGATGCCATTGCAACTCTACCTATTAAAAAAAGGGGACACACCTTCTCATTTAAAGATTTTTTTTGTATTTTCATGACTATGAAAATTGTATATTCACACTGAAGGTATCAAAACTATGAATTAACACATGTGGAATTATATACTTAACAAAAAATTGTGAAACAACTGAAAATATGTCTTATATTCTAGGTTCTTCAAAGTAGCCACCTTTTGCTTTGATGACTGCTTTGCACACTCTTGGCATTCTCTTGATGAGCTTCAAGAGGTAGTCACCGGAAATGGTCTTACAACAATCTTGAAGGAGTTCCCAGAGATGCTTAGCACTTGTTGGCCTTTTTGCCTTCACTCTGCGGTCCAGCTCACCCCAAACCATCTCGATTGGGTTCTGGTCTGGTGACTGTGGAGGCCAGGTCATCTGGCGTAGCACCCCATCACTCTCCCTCTTGGTCAAATAGCCCTTACAAAGCCTGGAGGTGTGTTTGGGGTCATTGTCCTGTTGAAAAATAAATGATGGTCCAACTAAACGCAAACCGGATGGAATAGCATGCCGCTGCAAGATGCTGTGGTTGCCATGCTGGTTCAGTATGCCTTCAATTTGGAATAAATCCCCAACAGTGTCACCAGCAAAGCACCCCCACACCATCACACCTCCTCCTCCATGCTTCACAATGGAAACCAGGCATGTAGAGTCCATCTGTTCACCTTTTCTGCATCGCACGAAGACACGGTGGTTGGAACCAAAGATCTCAAATTTGGACTCATCAGACCAAAGCACATATTTCCACTGGTCTAATGTGCATTCCTTGTGTTCTTTATCCCAAACAAGTCTCTTCTGCTTGTTGCCTATCCTTAGCAGTGGTTTCCTAGCAGCTATTTTACCATGAAGGCCTGCTGCACAAAGTCTCCTCTTAACAGTTGTTGAAGAGATGTGTCTGCTGCTAGAACTCTGTGGGCATTGACCTGGTCTCTAATCTGAGCTGCAGTTAACCTGCGATTTCTGAGGCTGGTGACTTGGATAAACTTATCCTCAGAAGCAGAGGTGACTCTTGGTCTTCCTTTCCTGGGGCGGTCCTCATGTGAGCCAGGTTCTTTGTAGCACTTGATGAATTTTGCAACTACACTTGGGGACACTTTCAAAGTTTTCCCAATTTTTCGGACTGACTGACATTCATTTCTTAAAGTAATGATGGCCACTCGTTTTTCTTTACTTAGCTGCTTTTTTCTTGCCATAATACAAATTCTAACAGTCTATTCAGTAGGACTATGAGCTGTGTTTCCACCAGACTTCTGCACAACACAACTGATGGTCCCAACCCCATTTATAAGGCAAGAAATTCCACTTATTAAACCTGACAGGGCACACCTGTGAAGTGAAAACCATTTCCGGTGACTACCTCTTGAAGCTCATCAAGAGAATGCCAAGAGTGTGCAAAGCAGTCATCAAAGCAAAAGGTGGCTACTTTGAAGAACCTAGAATATAAGACATATTTTCAGTTGTTTCACACTTTTTTGTTAAGTATATAATTCCACATGTGTTAATTCATAGTTTTGATGCCTTCAGTGTGAATGTACAATTTTCAAAGTCAAGAAAATACAGAAAAATCTTTAAATGAGAAGGTGTGTCCAAACTTTTGGTCTGTACTGTACTCTTTTGTATTTTATCCCATTATACATAATTGGTGCATTTTACTATTGGGGCTCCCTTCATTGGCTCACTCACCAATTTGTCTTTTGTGTCTGTCCTGTTGAATTTTTATATATGTCTTTCCATGTTCAGTAAAATCTTATTTTTTTAGTAATAAATATTCATTGTAGTCCTGGCACGCATTTGTTCTTCTTTGGTTTCAAAAAATATAAACCTAAGCAAAAATAGGCAAAACGGAAGGAAAAAGGAGTGGATAATAGAACAGAAGAGACAATAGAAATTAGTTAGAAGAAAAGAAAGAAAAGTGGGTATTGTATATTCTACACTACAAATTAGGGATGCAAATCCCCTGTAGGGGACAGACTTTCTATCAAGGGACAAGATTTGATCCCTCTCCAGCCATTAATAGAATATAGAACACAACAACACTCTAATATTCTAAATATAGGGGCTATTCACCCAAGGCAAGGGTCTTCTTCTTCTCCTTCTCCTTCTTCTCCATCTAGTTCAATCCAAATGCTTTTGTGTTGGTTTTGGCAAAAATTTTAGGCAGGTGTGGAACAAATGCTGGGAAGCAAGAATGCTTTCAATAATAGAAGTGTTAATAATTTATTTTTATCTATTAACAAAATGAAAATTGAATGAACAAAAGAGAAATCTAAACCAAACCAGTATTTAGTGTGACTACCCTTTTTCTTCAAAACAGCATCAATTCTGCTAGGTATACTTGTACACAATTAGGGATTTTGTAGGATTATAGTCAGGAATATGAGTAACTAATTATTCTAAACAGGGAATAATGATCATAATTTTCACATGTAGGTCATTAACTGAAACATTAACAGCTACAGTATGAAGGAGGCTTGTAACTGTGATAGAAAAAGTCAAACTCTGCTACAAATGTGAGGTTATGGAAAATAATTTCATGTCCCAGGTGATACATGGTAAAATTGAGCACAGCAACAAGACACAAGGTTAGTTTTAGTGCATCAACAGGGTCTCTCAACCAAAAATTTTCAAGATGTGTTGTTCAAGTTCTTTTGGAGAAGCACCAAAAAAGGGCAAAATTGAGGACCGTATATGAAGTGGTCTGTCAAGGAAACTTAAAAAGCACTCTCATCAAAGTTTTTATCCTCTTAATATATTGCAATCATCATATTATATAGCACTGTGTTCTTACTGTTGCTCATTTTGCCGTTCTACCTAGTAAATTCTTCTCTTTTCTCTGTTCTATATAGAAACAGGAAGTCTCATGTCCCTGCATTTATCATTCCTCTCCTGACCCAGCTGCTCCCTCCATCCCCCTGCCAGGGACTCTTGCACTGGCTTATGACTCATATTGGGAAAATTGACCTCCTGTTTCTACATAGAGCTTAGAGGGATTCAGCTAATCAGTTTTTAATTATGTTATGTCATAGACCTAATGTAAAACAGAAGAATTAACTGGGTAGAAGAGCAAAATGAGCAATTGTAAGTACACAGTGCTATATATGATGATTGCAATATAGTAAGAGGATAAACATTTTGATGGGAATGCTTCTTTAATGCAATTGATAAAAAAACACATCATATTACTTCCCTTTGAAATTGAAAGATGTCCAGCAGTGCAATCAGCTCAGAACTTGCAGCAACCAGTGGGATTCAGCTACATCCTTCTACTGTTGGCAGAAGTCTAACCAGAATTGTATTCATGGAAGAATTGTGTCCCAAAAGCCATATTTTCAAAATGGATACAAGACCAAGTGACTCATCTATGCCTGAAAACATAACTGGGGTGCAGAAAAATGGCAGTAGATGTTTTGAACTAATGAGTCAAAATTTGAAATATTTGGCTGTAAGTGAATGCAGTTTGTTTGTCAAAGGGCTGGAGAGCAGTGCAATAATGAGTGTTTAGGATACAGTGAAGCATGGTGGATATTCCTTTTAAGTTTTGGGCCTGCATTTCAGCAACAGAGTATGAAGAATTTGACATGATTAATAGTGTACTCAGTACTGAGGAGTAAAGACAGACACTTATCTGTGACAAAGTATACCCAATCAAGATGGTCCCTAACTAGTGATGCTCAAACTCATATACTTTCTAGAGATCATTGCCACTCTAGTCCCATTAGTGTGAAGCAGAGCATGCAGCAGAGTACTTCTGCCCCCAGATCTGGATCCCCGCTGATAAAAACTTCTGTCATTTCACTATTTTAGTAGTTTTCTAAAATGTTAATTATGAGGGTTAAAGACGATCTTTTACCAATTTGAGCATATTAAACTACCCATCTTATAGAAAAGTGATTGAAAAAAAAGAATAAAACATTTATATATTTTTTATTTCTGATCTCTGCTGTTGAGATATTAACTTTAAAATTTGTTTACATTTTTAGATGTTAATGTCCCTTTCAACTTGGGGGGCATTAACACAGATTCTTCACTTGGAACGTTTACTAGGCAGTGTCATATAAGGGAAAAAGTAGCAAACGCCCCCAGATAAGCTAATAACAAACTTTTTCAATGTGAAATGTGGTATGACTGATACATATGTCTAACCAGATCACACTGTGATCTCATGCACTTAGTGACATTACAAGCACAGAGAGAGGAAGAGCGCTGCACTAGGTGCCATTATATACAACACTCTTGATCTATCCAAGCCATTTGGGATTAATGCCTTGATATCTGGCGCTGCCTGCTCCCACCCTGCAGCTCTCCTCTATAGTGTCATTCATAATGTAATTACTTGACTGTGCAGGGAGACCAGAGTGGCGGCATGTGAACAGCATGTCACATACACCATTCTGTATCTATGCCAGGTATTGGGGTATTATAATTGGGCGATATCATACTGAGGAAAAGTAAATAACCCCATTGAAGAATTTCTATTAATCCCCTTGGCTGAAGGGGAAATTAGCATCTAAATTTTACAAGCCAATATCTCCACAATGGAGATCAGAAATAAAAAAATAAAAACTGCGTTTTATTCAACTCTTCAGCGAATTTTCTTTGGTTGACAGTTTAGCATACATTCAAATTAGAAAAAAGTTCCTCTTTAAGACAGCAGTACAGTGTGGATTCTAGAACATGCAAGTTAGAGGAAGGAATGATTCTAGGGATCATCCTACAGATGGGACCTGCATCTATCAGACAATTAGGATCTAGTATATTCTGTGGCTATGTCCAAAGTGTCTAACATAAGAATACCCTATTAATAAATATTTTCTCATTATAGGCATATTTGTAAATTAAACACTACTTCTTTAAGTAAATAT
Source organism: Phyllobates terribilis (assembly GCF_046119375.1). Lineage (NCBI taxonomy): Eukaryota > Metazoa > Chordata > Amphibia > Anura > Dendrobatidae > Phyllobates > Phyllobates terribilis. The sequence continues at coordinate 211,265,381 of NW_027362771.1, forward strand.
TAGATTTTAAGTTTGGTCTTAAATTTGCATGTGTAACTCTGGATACATTAATAAAAATAATGTAATACAGTGGGTACGCAAAGTATTCAGACCCCTTTAAATTTTTCACTCTTTGTTTCATTGCAGCCATTTGGTAAATTCTAAAAAGTTCATTTTTTTTCTCGTTAAAGTACACTCTGCACCCCATCTTGACTGAAAAAAAAGAAATGTAGAAATTTTTACAAATTTATTAAAAAAGAAAAACAGAAATATCACATGGTCATAAGTATTCAGACCCTTTGCTCAGACACTCATATTTAATTCACATTCTGTCCATTTCCTTGTGATCCTCCTTGAGATGGTTCTACTCTAGAGATGAGCGGTGTTCGACTCGAACTGTTCGCCAATCTCAAATTCGAGCTGTTTTGGGCGGTGTTCGAGCCGGTCGGCAAACACGAACAATTTGAGAAAAATTCGGCTGTTCGAGGTTATGTTCGATAACTTTTCGTGCACCAAAATCATAACTGGATTTTTTCTCAGTAATGATGAAAATTAATGTTAATACGCAGTTTGAGTGTACAGCGGGGCGGGGGGAGGGGCAGGGGATGGATCTCTCCAGAAATAATGAAGATCTCCATTTTTTTTTCTCTTTCCCGCATTTACAGTGGGGAGGTGCAATCTGTCAGCCTATCAGCAGCGCACACACGGAGCGAACTGCTTTTTTTCACACAAGCAAGGGCATGTGTCATTGGCAGTGTACGTCACATGTCCTTGCCCTATAAGACCCAGCCATATTCCCCGTCGCCACCATTTTCTCACTGCTGCAGCTGCGTGTTAGACGGCACCGCTGTTGCTGTGTGCGCTATACTTTGTTAATTTCAAGCCAATTTTCGCACAAATCTACAGATAGCTTGGGAGTAGGGAATAGTTGTGATTGCAGTCCTTTTGAGGACTAGGTTACATCATTTCCTACGACTTTTATCAGGCAGGTCTGTGCTCTTAAATAGATAGGTTGGGAGTAAAGACTAATTGTAATTGCAGTCCTTTTAAGGGCTAGGTTACATCAGTTCCTATCACTTTTTTGCCAGGCAGGTCTGTGCCAGTGCTGTGCAAGTTTTTTTCACAGCATTTGGCTAAATCTAGCAAAGCAAATCCTTTTTGTCCTCTTGCAGTGTGTGTTAGTCAGTGGAGAAGACTATCTGTGTTGCAAGCGACACCACCTGTGTATAGAATACAAATTCACCAGGTTGCAAATTCAATATAATTTTTTTCTGCATCTAGCTCTGAAAAAATATTTCGGCTTGTAGCAGTGTGTGGGACTTGTTCTATTAGTCCATCTATACTAACCACCAGGTTGCAATTTCAATATAATTTTTATCTGCATCTAGCTCTGAAAAAATATTTCGGCTTGTAACAGAGGGTGGGACTTATTCTATTAGTCCATCTATACTAGCCTCCCCAGGTTGCAAATTCAATATAATTTTTATCTGCATCTAGCTCTGAAAAAATATTTCGGCTTGTAGCAGTGTGTGGGACTTGTTCTATTTGTCCATCTATACTAAACTCCACCAGGTTGCAAATTCAAAATAATTTTTTTCTGCATCTAGCTCTGAAAAAATATTTCGGCTTGTAACAGAGGGTGGGACTTATTCTATTAGTCCATCTATACTAGCCTCCCCAGGTTGCAAATTCAATATAATTTTTTTCTGCATCTAGCTCTGAAAAAATATTTCGTCTTAAAGCAGTGTGTGGGACTTGTTCTACTAGTCCATCTATACAAACCTCCACCAGGTTGCAAATTCAATATAATTTTTTTCTGCATCTAGATCTGAAAAAATATTTAGGCTTGTAGCAATGTGTGGGACTTGTTCTATTAGTCCATCTATACTAACCACCACCAAGTTGCAAATTCAATATAATTTTTTTCTGCATCTAGCGCTGAAAAAATATTTCGGCTAGTAGCAGTATGTGGGACTTGTTCTATTAGTCCATCTATACTAACCTCCTCCAGGTTGCAAATTCAATATAATTTTTTTCTGCATCTAGCTCTGAAAAAATATATCAGCTTGTAGCAGTGTGTGGGACTTGTTCTATTAGTCCATCTATACTAACCTCCACCAGGTTGCAAATTCAATATAATTTTTATCTGCATCTGGCTCTGAAAAAATATTTCGGCTTGTAGCAGTGTGTGGGACTTGTTCTATTAGTCCATCTATACTAACCTCCACCAGGATGCACATTCAATATATTTTTTTTCTGCATCTAGCTCTGAAAAAATATTTCGGCTTGTAGCAGTGTGTGGGACTTGTTCTATTAGTCCATCTATACTAACCTCCACCCGGTTGCAAATTCAATATAATTTTTTTCTGCATCTAGCTCTGAAAAAATATTTCTGCTTGTAGCAGTGTGTGGGACTTGTTCTATTAGTCCATCTATACTAACCTCCACCAGGTTGCAAATTCAATATAATTTTTATCTGCATCTAACCCAGCCAATACTTTTGGGCTAATACCCCAGTTTGGCCACTCAGCTCTGCTCGGTTCCCATCCATTGTTTTTTGTGCAAACAACTCCAGAGTTGTGAATTAGTTAACCACCAAAATGAGTGGAAAAAGGCCTGCTGCTGGTGGAAAGGGGAATAGGCGTGTTGGGAAGGGAAAAAAAGGTTGTGTCCGTGGGGTAGGTGTTAAAGCAACAGTAACATCTGCAGAAGAAAGACCATCTTCCAGCCAAACTAAGATGTCTACTTCTTTTAGCGGACAATGTGATAAGATCCCTTTCTTACGGCCACGCCAATCGCTACAAATTCCAGATGAGGCACAAAAACAGCAGGTGCTTCAATGGATATCAAGTGCTCCTTTAACTGGGCTCTCCTCCACCTCAATTTCAACATCACAAATACTCCAGTCCTCAGAGGTGTCACCCCAATCGCACTTGCTTCCTCACAGCTCCCAAGTCTCCAGCTGACTGACTGAGTAAGGGGTAGAACAGATGGTTGAGTCTGCAGAGCTGTTTACTCATACTATAGCCTGGGAATCAGAGGTCGGCTCCAGAGCTTCTGTGAATCCAGACGGGAAATGATCTGAACTGATGCCCAGAATCTTTATGAGTCAGATCCAGGACCAGACGCAGAAGGTTCTGGCCATAATGTAGACCCTCGTTCCCAAACTGTAACTCCTGTTGGTGGAGACAATGAGGAAGATGATGATGAGACTCAAATACCTGATTGGAGCGAAAACTTTAGTTTTTTGTCAGGGCAGGAAGAGGTTGGCTCTGAGGACGACGGGTGTGATAAGACACAGGGTGATGATGACGAGGTTGGAGATCCCACTTACTGTCAAACCACAGTCAGCCAAGAGATGAGGTCAGCAGAGGAGGTGGAGGAGGATGCTAGTGACGACGAGGTCAGGTTGCGCCTTCCTGGACAGAGAAGTAGTACTGGAAGCACGTCAACAACTGCATCCTCAAACACAACTCTGCCTCTGACCACAAGTCGTGGTGGCTCTTCAGATCGCATGGGTGCTAAGCCTTGCATAGCCTGGGCATTTTTTCAGATCGAAAAAGATGACCCAACTCGTGTTATCTGTAACATTTGTCAGCAAAAGCTAAGTAGAGGCCAAAAAATACATAGTTTGAGTACTTCATGCATGAACCTGCACATGGATATGAAGCATAAGTTGCAGTGGGAAGCTCACTGTGCTACAATGCGGCCTAGCCGGCTGGGCCAACCACCGTCTGACACATCTTGTGCATCCGCGGCCTCTTCATCCTCTGTGACTGGGGGACAGCAGTCACACCTGTTTTGTGACTCAGACCTGCCACCTCTTTACCCGCAACAGCCAGCGTGATTGGCAGGTCATCATTTTCTTTGGAGGTGGAAACACCAGCTGGTGTTCAGCGCTGTCCGACATCAATAGCACCACCTTTGGATCAAGGCAACCTAACATGTCCGCCTGCATCTTCCTCACAGACCGGCAGTTTGCCGGGGACACCCTTCTCAACCCTGTCTAAGCACAACAGCCAGCCCTCGGTCCCTCAGATGTGGACAAGTAAAAGACCATTTCCTCCTAGCCATGAGAAAGCTAAGAGGTTGAATTTCACCATCTGCAAGCTCTTGGCTACAGAAATTCTGCCTTTCTGCCTAGTGGACACAGAGGATTTTCGAGACCTTATGTCCGTCGCAGTGCCCCAGTACCAGATGCCCAGTCGGCACTACTTGTCAAAGAAAGGTGTGCCTGTGCTCCACCAGCATGTCGCACACAATATCACCGCTTCTTTGAGAAACTCTTTGTGTGACAGGGTGCATTTCACCACAGACACTTGGACGAGTAGGCATGGACAGGGGCGTTACATGTCGCTGACTGGGCACTGGGTAACTATGGTGACAGCAGGACAAGGGGCTGCTGTCCAAGTCTTGCCGTCCCCACGAGTTGTGCGTCAATCCTCTTTATCTCAAAGTTCCTCCACTGCTTCTGCCTCCTCAACCTCCTCTCGGTCCTCCACCTACACCCAAAGACTGTCTGGTCATGCCACAAGCTTTCTAACTGCGCAGAAGGGATCCTGCACACCTCCTTACTATGCTGGCAGCAGGGCTCAACGTCATCAGGCAGTTTTTACTTTGAAATGTCTGGAAAATGTGAGTCACACAGCTGAGGAGTTTTGGTCAGCTTTGGAGAACCTGTTTCATGAAAGGTTGTCTCCACTGGACCTGAAACCAGGGAAGGCCGTGTGCGACAATGCTGCAAACCTCGGTGCGGCCCTTCGCCGGGGCAATGTCACACAATTGCCTTGTATGGCTCACGTGTTGAACCTGGTTGTCCAGCAATTTTTAGCCCACTATCCTGGACTAGATGGCCTTCTGCAGAGGGCACGGTCGCTGTGTGCTCACTTCCGCCGTTCGCATCCCGTAGCTCAGCGACTTACATCTCTACAGAAGTTGTTGGGCCTGCCACTTCACCGGCTAAAATGCGATGTGCCTACCCGGTGGAATTCAACTCTGCACATGTTTCAGCGACTGTGGCAGCACCGACAATCCCTGGTGCAATACGTTGTGACGTATAGCCTGGGCCAACGAGATCCAGAGGTGGGGCAAATCACGCTGGAGGAGTGGTCTCAGATCAGGGACCTATGCACCCTTCTGCACAGTTTTGAAATGGTGACGAAGATGTTTAGTGCTGAAGATGCCATTATCAGAATGACTATTATGGTGATTTACATGCTGGAACACATGTTAAACAGAATTCGGAGTCAGGTGGTGGCACAAGAGGTGGTGGAGGAAGTAGAGGAGGAGGAGTTGTATGCGGAAGGGCTAACATCTGCAAGGTCCAGACGGTCGGCAGCACCAAGGCGGCAGGCATGTGAGGGTGGGTGAGATGGTTTTACCAGGGCGCATAGTAACAGCCAAACTAGTGAGGAAGGTGCAGGAGCCCGGGAAGGAGTGGAGGACGAACTGATGGAAGACTCATCAGATGAGGGAGACCTTGATCACATTTCTGTTGTGCGAGGTTGGGGGGAGAGGGCAGAGGAAGGAAGCATGATTGCTACCTCGCCACCAACACAACAGGGACTTGGTGCTCCTGGATGCGCAAGACACATGAGTGCCTTCTTGCTGCACTACCTGCAACATGACCCTCGAATTGTGAGAATTAGAAATAATCCTGACTACTGGGTTGCCACACTGTTAGATCCCCAGTACAAAAGTAAATTTGCAGAAATTATTCCTGCCATAGAAAGAGATGCACGCATGCAGGAGTATCAGCAGAGACTGTTGCAGAATCTTACATGTGTTTTCCCCAAAACACTAGTGGTGCACATAGTGAATCTCACAGTTCCAACTTGCCAACCGTGGGACCGTCGAGTGTTCAGCACTCAAAACGTAACAGAAACACAGCATCTGCTGGTAACATCAATTTTGCGGAATCATTTCACCACTTTTTTAGCCCATCCTTTGCAAGGCCACAGGAGACAAGAAGTCTGACACATAGTCAACACCTACAGAAGATGGTACAGGAGTATCTCCAAGTAAACATTGAAGCCATGACTGTGTCACTGGACCCTTGCTCTTTTTTTGGCTTCCAATCTGGATAAATGGCCGGAGCTAGCCACTTACGCCTTGGAGATCTTGTAATGCCCCGCAGCCAGCGTTCTGTCTGAACGTGTGGTCAGCGCTGCTGGTGGTGTGCTGACAGATAAGCGCACGCGGCTCTCCACTGATAATGTAGACAGACTCACGTTCATAAAGATGAACAAATCATGGATCAGAAACGACTTTTCTACCCCTTTCTCATCCTGGGGAGAGTAAAAGCTTGATGATTTGTTAAAATCACCACACCAACCGTTTTAAGCTTTCAAATTACTAATCATGTTTATCTGTATCTTGGCTGGAAAATAATTTGGGCCTTGTAGCAGTGTGCAGTACTGATTCCATTAGGCCATCTATACTAAACTCCAACAGATTTAAAATTACTAATCATGTTTATCTGTATCTTGGCTGGAAAATAATTTGGGCCTTGTAGCAGTGTGCAGTACTGATCCTATTAGGCCATCTATACTAAGCTCCACCAGCTTTCAAATCAATAATAATTTTTAGCTGCATCTAGCCCGGAAAATAATTTTGGGACTCCTAGATGCGCAAGACACATGAGTGCCTTCTTGCTGCACTACCTGCAACATGACCCTCAGATTGTCAGAATTCGAAATTATCCTGACTACTGGGTTGCCACACTCTTAGATCCCCCACACTCTTCGATCAACCTTTTCATTTTCATAAAGAACAAAAAAATGGTCATTTTTGAAATTATAAGCATTATCAGGTTATTAGAAACTGAAATCAAACAGTTTTCGGCTCAAAACTTTATTCTAGGTGATGTTACATTTGCACATAGGACCCCTTGTTCGAAAGGAGCTTCTGAACTCTCTCGTCCATTGAATTTGTCAGGTTTTGGATGGTTTCTGCTTCAATTGTTTTGCATGAGGACAGAATACCTTCCCAGAGCTGTTGCTTAGATGTGAACTGCCTCCCGCCATCATAGACACTCCTTTTGATGATGCTCCAGAGGGTCTCAATGGGTTTGAGGTCAGGGGAGCATGGGGGTCACACCATAAGTTTGTCCCCTTTTATGCCCATATCAGCCAGAGATGCAGATGTGTTATGTGCAGCATGAGACGGTGCATTATCATGCATGAAAATGATCTTGCTGCGGAATACACGGTTATTCTTCTTGAACCATGGCAGGAAGTGCTGTTTGAGAAACTCCACATACATTAAGGAGTTCATCTTTACCCCTTCAGGGATCCTAAAGTGGCCGACAATCTCTCTCCCCATGATTCCAGCCCAAAACATTACTCCACCTCCTCCTTGTTGGCGCCGTAGCCGTGTTTGCGTGGGGTGTCCATCAACCAGCCATCCTCCACTCCATCCATCTGGACCATCGAGCGTTGCACGGCACTCATCGGTGAACAAAACAGTTTTGAAGTCAGTCTTCATGTATTGTTTGGCCCACTGGAGCCATTTCTGCTTGCGTACAGTGGATAGAGGAGGTCAACAGGATGGCTTATGCACAGCTGCAAACCTCTGAAGGACCCTGCATCTTGTTGTTCGGGGGACGTTGGAGGCACCAGCAGCTTCAAAAACTTGTCTGCCGCTATGACAAGGCTTTTTTGCCGCTGCTCTTTTAACCTGATGTAATTGCCTGTAGGAAAGAGTCCTCAATTTTCCCTTATCAGCACGCATACGTGTGTACTGTGAATCAGCTACATACTTCTTGATTGTGCGATGATCAGGATGAAGTGTCTTGGCAATGTTGATTGTAGTCATGCCTTGACCTAAACACTCCACAATTTGTTGCTTCTCAGCAGCCAACACATCCTTTTTCTTTCCCATTTTGGCAGAAAATGTAGGCTGCTTAATAATGTGGGACAGCCTTCTTAAGTAGTCTTGCCTTTCATTGGACACACCTGCCAAACTAATTAGCACAGGTGTCTGCAATTGCTTACAGTGATATAAAGAGCCCTGACACACATCACCATCAATGAGTTTAACTGACAAACAAAAAAATTCTTACCTTCTCAATCCTAAACACTTTTTGCATAGTAATTTGGAACACAGTGTACATGTGCTTTTCCACAAAACACCAGTGGTTCACGTAGTGAATCTTACAGTTCTAACTTGCCAACCGTGGTCTGTATGGAGTTGTTCAATAAAGGGCCCAAAATTAAGATAACATAGATGGGAGAGGTCTCTATGAACACGAATTCCTAAGTATTTGATACCGTTTGAGGGCCAGGCAAAGGGAAAGTTGGACTGGATGGAATCCTGTATGGATTTGGGGAGGGAGACATCGAGGGCCTCAGACTTCGCTGCATTGATTTTAAAATTTGACCATGTAACAAAGTGATCTATTTCAGCCATAACAGCAGGGATGGATATATGTGATTGAGTGATATATACTAGGACATCATCAGCAAATGCAGAGCACTTGTACTCGGTGACTCCCACCTCAATCCACCTAATATTGGGGTTATGGCGAATTGATGAGAGCAGGTGCTCCGTCACTAGGATGTATAAGAGAGGGGACAGAGGACATCTCTGCCTTGTCCCATTGGTGATTATGAAAGGTGATGAAAATGTTCCAATTATCTTCAGCCTAGGTGACGTATTGCGATACAGGGCCGTGATTTTGGCTATAAAAGGGTCCCCTAGACCCATACCCCAAGCTTCTTAAGAGAATAATATATGGTGTGCCAGGAGACTCTATGGAATGCTTTCTCAGCATCCAATGAGAGTATCTAATTACAAATTTTTAACTGCATCTAGCCCAGGAAATACTTTGTGCCTAGTAGCAGTGTCTGCTAGTCAGTGAATTATCCCAGCTGTTAAGCAAGCTACACCACCTGTAGTTTGGACACTTAATTTTTTCAAAAGAAATGCTTCGGGCCCCCGGGACACTCAGTGAAGAGCATCGGGAGGCACCCCAAGGCACAGGGGCTGGGACTGGCAGTAGGACACCTTGCGGTGGACCGCCAAGCTCGATCCTTATAAAAGCTTTTTAACTGCAGCAGCTTTAGTGGACGCTACAGGAGCTGGAATTCCCGCAGCTGCTGGCATCAGACTTGCCCTCCAATAGATCCTTGTAAAAGGATTTAAAGTGTACTCATTCAAATTAGAGAGACAATTTAAATTAAAAAGCTTAGACCTGCCTCCACCGCAGGGGGGCTCGCTCGACCCACCAGCGGACAGGCACCAGTATTGGGAGAGGGGGGCTGGCCGTCAGGGTCCACCGCAGCTCTGGCACAAACCCGGCGACACGGAGGTACCACGGGCAGGAACGGACTGGCCGTGTTGGCTTCGCACTTTTTTGGTTTTAGAAGGGCATGACATGCCTATATCTGTGTCTCTCCCTCCTTTTACTCCTCCACCTCTTTTCTTTTCGCATGACTATATGTACTTGTCACTTTTCCATGTGTTAGTTGTGTCTTCTGAGCAGTTTGTCAGCTTTTGGACACCTTTGAAGGTGTTTTCTATGTGTTTCTATGTGTTTTTGTTTGCCTGCCATTGGTTTTAACGGTGTTTGAAGGTGTTCTACGAACAGTTCGACGAACAGTTCGGCGAACATACGGGTGTTCGACGAACCCAATTGAACTCGAACACTACGGGGGTGGCTCAACACTATTCTACTCCTTCATTGGAGTCATTGGAAAGGCACACACCTGTCTATTTAAGACCTCACAGCTCACAGTGCATATCATACCAAATGAGAATCATGAGCTCAAAGGAACTTCCAAAGGAGCTCAGAGACAGAATTGTGGCAAGGCACAGATCTAGCCAAGGTTGCAAACTAATTTCTGCATTACTCAAGGTTCCTAAGAGCACAGTGGCCTCCATAATCCTTAAATGGAAGAAGTTTGAGACCACCAGAAGTCTTCCTAGACCTGGCCGTCCAGCCAAACTGAGCAGTCGTGGGAGAAGAGCCTTGGTGAGAGAGGTAAAGAAGAACCCCAAGATCGCTGTTGCTGAGCTCTAGAGATGCAGTAGGGAGATGGGAGAAAGTTTCACAAAGTCAACTATCACTGCAGCCCTCCACCAGTCGGGCCTTTATGGCAGAGTGGCCCGACGGAAGCCTCTACTCAGTGCAAGACATATGAAAGCCCGCATAGAGTTTGCTCAAAAACACATGAAGGACTCCCAGACTATGAGAAATAAGATTCTCTGGTCTGATGAGACGAAGATATACGTAACTTTTTGGTGATAATTCTAAGCGGTATGTGTGGAGAAAACCAGGCACAGCTCATCACTTGCCCAATACAATCCCAACAGTGAAACATGGTGGAGGCAGCATCATGCTATGTGGGAGTTTTTCAGCTGCAGGGAGACAGGACGACTGGTTGCAATTGAAGGAAACATGAATGCGGCCAAGTGCAGAGATATCTTGGATGAAAACCTCTTCCAGAGTGCTCTGGACCTCAGACTTGGCCGAAGGTTCACCTTCCAACAAGACAATGACCCTAAGCACACAGATAAAATAACAAAGGAGTGGCTTCAGAACAATTCTGTGACCATTCTTGACTGGCCCAGCCAGAATCTTGACCTAAACCCAATTGAGCATCTCTGGAGAGACCTGAAAATGGCTGTCCACCAACGTTCACCATCCAACCTGACGGAACTGGAGAGGATCTGCAAGGAAGAATGGCAGAGGATCCCTAAATCTAGGTGTGAAAAACTTGTTGCATCATTCCCAAGAAGACTCATGGCTGTACTAGGTCTGAAAGGGTCTGAATACTTATGACCATGTGATATTTCAGTTTTTCTTTTTTAATAAATTAGCAAAAAGTTTTACATTTCTATTTTTTTTAAGTCAAGATGGGGTGCAGAGTGTACTTTAATGAGAACAAAAATGAACTTTTTAGAATTTACCAAATGGCTGCAATGAAATAAAGAGTGAAAAATTTAAAGGGGTCTGAATACTTCCCATACCCACTGTATATGTGTTTATAATATTAGCAAACTGTATTCTCATTTTCCGGGTGATATTATAGGAATCATAGTTTTATTATCTGCTATTTGTAGTAACAATTTAGTAGATTGCTATTGCATATTAGTTGAAAACAGTGTGATATACTTGTGTAATATTAAACGGAATAAAAAGCCAATGCAAAAAATGATTTGAATGATCTGAAAAACATTAATGCATTTCCTGTTTTGGATCATGATGTTTATTTTTCACCAGGGAATAGCCATTTCAGCATGATTTATCCATTTTAATATTCCAGCATTTTGAGGGCAATAGATCTTTTAAAATTCAGTAATTCACAGAAAACTATTAAAAAGAAAACCCTATTTTTAATTTAAGCATAAATGATTATCTATTTCCTATTGCAACAAATATATATTCACACACATATATATATATGCATTGTGTGTGTGTATACAATATGGACCAAAAGTTTGGACACACCTTCTCATTCAAAGATTTTTCTGTATTTTCATGACTATGAAAATTGTACATTCACACTGAAGGCATCAAAACTATGAATTGACACATGTGGAATTATATACTTAACAAAAAAGTGTGAAACAACTGAAAATATGTTTTATATTCTAGGTTCTTCAAAGTAGCCACCTTTTGCTTTGATGACCGCTTTGCACACTCTTGGCATTCTCTTGATGAGCTTCAAGAGGTAGTCACCGGAAATGGTCTTCCAACAATCTTGAAGGAGTTCCCAGAGATGCTTAGCACTTGTTGGCACTTTTGCCTTCACTCTGCGGTCCAGCTCACCCCAAACCATCTCGATTGGGTTCAGGTCTGGTGACTGTGGAGGCCAGGTCATCTGGCGTAGCACCCCATCACTCTCCTTCTTGGTCAAATAGCCCTTACACAGCCTGTAGGTGTGTTTGGGGTCATTGTCCTGTTGAAAAATAAATGATGGTCCAACTAAACGCAAACCGGATGGAATAGCATGCCGCTGCAAGATGCTGTGGTAGCCGTGCTGGTTCAGTATGTCTTCAATTTTGAATAAATCCCCAACAGTGTCACCAGCAAAGCACCCCACACCATCACACCTCCTCCTCCATGCTTCACGGTGGGAACCAGGCATGTAGAGTCCATCCGTTCACCTTTTCTGCGTCGCACAAAGACACAGTGGTTGGAACCAAAGATCTCAAATTTGGACTCATCAGACCAAAGAACAGATTTCCACTGGTCTAATGTTCATTCCTTGTGTTCTTTAGACCAAACAAATCTCTTCTGCTTGTTGCCTGTCCTTAGCAGTGGTTTCCTAGCTGCTATTTTACCATGAAGGCCTGCTGCACAAAGTCTCCTCTTAACAGTTGTTGTAGAGATGTGTCTGCTGCTAGAACTCTGTGTGGCATTGACCTGGTCTCTAATCTGAGCTGCTGTTAACCTGCGAATTCTGAGGCTGGTGACTTGGATAAACTTATCCTCAGAAGCAGAGGTGACTCTTGGTCTTCCTTTCCTGGGGAGGTCCTCATGTGAGCCAGTTTCTTTGTAGCGCTTGATGGTTTTTGCAACTGCACTTGGGGGCACTTTCAAAGTTTCCCCAATTTTTCGGACTGACTGACCTTCATTTCTTAAAGTAATGATGGCCACTCGTTTTTCTTTACTTAGCTGCTTTTTTCTTGCCATAATACAAATTCTAACAGTCTATTCAGTAGGACTATCAACTGTGTATCCACCAGACTTCTGCACAAGTCTAAGTATATAATTCCACATGTGTTAATTCATAGTTTTGATGCCCTCAGTGTGATTGTACAATTTTCATAGTCATGAAAATACAGAAAAATCTTTAAATCAAAAGGTGTGTCCAAACTTTTGGTCTGTACTGTGTGTATATATATATATATATATATATATATATATATATATATACACAGTGCACAGTACACAGTACAGACCAAAAGTTTGGACACACCTTCTGATTTAAATATTTTTCTGTATTTTCATGACTATGAGAGAATGAATAATAAATAAAGAAACAATGCTATGTAACGTGGAGCCCTACCAATATAAAGTACTGGAAAAGGCCAAAACAGCATAATTATTTCCACTGCTTGCAGGCCCCATTTCTTGGCTTAGTCACACTGCATAGAACAGCCGTTCCAATTAGCATATTTATGAGAGCAGTGGCTAAAATAGTAATTAGTGCCACAATTGATAAATCTGTCCCTTAGTTTTTATCCAAAATAAGGATATCACACTGTTCATTCAAGCCATTCTAAACATGTGGAGAGATAGGGAAACACATTTTTATCCTGGCGAGCCTAAGTCTTACACTTCTATTTAGAGATTTGCAGCCCAACCCTATTTGTAATGGCTTCCAATAAATTACAAAAGAAACTGCAAAAATGTCTAGTATGAAATTATATTTTATATTCCAATACAGCTTATAGAAAAATTCAATCACCCCAGCCTTTTACATTGATGTAGTAACCTGTAAAAAACTAATGACGATAGGACTTGTGTTCATGATGTGCAAATGCTTTATTTGTGTTCTGCTTAGCACAATTACAGCTTTGTTTGAGTAGTATTGTATGGACCTGCCAAATGGCACTTAGTGGGGGATGGGAATGTTAAACATATGGTCAACTGTAATTTGTCATGGAATTATGACTTACTTAACATGTAAGGAAAATATTCTTATTAATAATAATAATAATAATAATAATACATTTTTTAAGGTTTAAAATATTTTTGTAATATAGTTGCCTTACCAATTGTATTGGGTTCTCCCTCGTCCTCTGTAGATGCCACTGTAATGTGTATACACAAAACACATTGGGTGACTGCTGTGGCCAATTACTGACAGCAGGTATGACATCACTATGATGTCACTAAACAACATTTTATGCTTTAAAGGACTCTTAAAAGAGGTAATAAGGTAATAAAAACAGTATCGGGCAAAGGGAGGGAGTAATTATCAATAGGGGAATTTTTTTATGTCAGTTTTGCAGGAGGTTATGTTGACTTTTCCTGCACCAAATTTATTAAAGTGTCATTATATATGGGATAAATTTGTCACGTTTTTTAAGTACAACACTTATGTTTAGAGCTATTTTTCCATCTTCTACTCTACAACCCTACTGGAGTGAGAATAGCAACATTTTTTTCATAAATCTGGGTTAGGACTTGTGCAGACGACTGTATTATTGGTCCAGGTACGATCTGACAAAACATCTGATCTCCCTAGCATCAATGTTAGTCTATGGATCCGTGCACATGTCACATTTTTTCGGAAAAAAAAATCACAGCATGCCTGAGTTTGATCCGATAATCATATCGTACTCAGCCATGCATGTCAATGAGTCTGTGGAAAACATCAGATTGCACTCAGATGAAATCTGAGTGAAGTCCAATTTCCACTGACTGACAGAATGGACAAAATGGAGAGAAAAAAAATTCTCCATCTTCTCCTCATTCGAGATAATTGGATGCCGACACTTAGATCAAACCTAGATCAGAGTTTGATCAAAGTGTAAGTTGCATAATTGACCAGATTCTCCTGAATGAGAGAAAATACGGTTGTGTGACTCCAGCCTTAGACCTACTAACATATCAAACCACATCCACACCCACAACTTCAAAGTCGTGATACTAATGTAAAATTTTGCACAAAACAGTTTGCAACGAAAAAAAAATACAAAACAATTGACACCAAAAAAGCAACAAAGCCTTGTTAAAATCTCCTCATAGAGATAATGAAAAACCTATATGCCAGAGCGTAAAAGTTAATTCTGAGCCACTTAGATCTTTTCAGTGTTGCAATTTTTTTTCCATATACCAGTGATCTGCAAAGATGTCTAACTATTAGTTCTATAGATGCAGACACCAGACCTGCCCCACACAGCTCTTTAGCCTGTAGAAAAAGGCTATTGAGATCCATATGGAAAAAAATTCTTAATTTGAATACTTAATACTTAATTACATAAAATACTTAATTTGAATTGTATCCGAAGTGCCTGTTTTTTTGCTTTCCTTCTTCTGGAGAGTGATCCATTAGCAATAATTACTTGTCATGCAAAGTACTATTCAAATTGATATCTATGAGGCAGCAGCCATACGGGCCAGAGAACGTGTGATCTGTAGATGACTCATTGACATCTGTAGGAGAGAGTTCTAGGCTTGCTCTGAGGCATGAGCATGAAGGGGGAGAAGGTGAGCTATGATCGTCAACTATTAATTTTAATATTGCTTGTGATAGTAATGATATGACAGCGAAAAAAAGCAATCCACTACTTACATATTTGAGGATATACTGTAGAATATGTATTGGTTATTTTATGTTTTGTATGAAATTAAACATATTTTTGTGTGTAAATTTGTTATTTCAATTAATATATGCAACATATTTGTATTGATAATTTTGTCCTAGATAGGGTCTGTAAATTATCTCAAGACTGATTTTCTGTTGTAGTAGATATGATTTATTTAAAGAATATAAAATAGGGCTTATGGTTGTAACTTGTTAACATGGTGATTTTGAAGAGCTGCAATATTGCTATATAAAGTTATGCTATCATTGATGCACTGAGATATCTGACAGACATGCTTTTTAATATCTTTATCTGGAAATTAAAAAAATGCATTATTGGGAAGTGTGAAATGGTTTTCAAGCAAGGCTGTTCCACATTGATAAATACCATAGCCATTGCATAAATATATTGATAGGTTATTACATAGTTTGTATGTCTGAATATACTATACAGATACATGGTAGATAGGGCCGAAAAGCATATTAGTATTTTATTGCAACAGTTATTTGGATCCATTAAACATTACAAGCATCTGCATCTAAAGTATGAGCTCACCGAGTCTGGGTCTGATTTATTCACAGACTACATAACCAGCATCCGTCCAATGCTCTGGTGAGTGTCAAAAACCCTTAATGTTTCTGTTCATCTATCTAGAGATAAATAAAACCATAATCTAATCATTGCAGTGTTGTCCATGACTTTATACAAAACTTGTATTTAACGTGAACAGAAGAACATACAACATAGAGTATTAAACCTGAACAATTTGATATTATAACCTTAGTATTTTCTATTAGCCCTTGTTTTCAAATCGTTAAAACAACTTAATATTTTATATCGAGCAAAAAATTACAGAATTAAAAAAAGGTATATGGATTCATTATTGATGCAAAGACATGTTCTGTGACCCTTTCCTGACATTGGATATATCGGAACTAATGATTAGGGAGCATGCTTATTACTCGATATTTACGAGCTTGCTCGGGTGTTTTCCAAGTATCTTCAGCGTGCTCGGGTGTTATGTTTTAGTCACTCCGTGCTCATGATTTGCGACTGTTTGACAGCTTTAATGCATGTGAGGAATGCCTGTTTCTTAGGCATTCCTCACATATATTAAAGCTGTCAAACAGTCGCAAATCATGAGCACTGAGTGACGAAAACATAACACCGAGTACCACTTAAGGTACTCGGCGAGCACCCGAGCATGCTAGCCGAAAGGGTTCATAGAACATACTCGCTCATCACTAATCGGAACATCCTATTTGCTAAAGTGTTCCCTCAATTGAATGTACTGGTATGTGATTGTGTGGTCACAGGAAATGTACCAGGCATGATCATCGCAGGAGCTCAGCTTAACTGACAGCCGAGCTGCTGCAGTAACAGCCAGGGCCGGTGCCAGCACTGTCCCTAGCTATTTAATCCTGTAGATGCCATGCTCAATAGCAACCCCAGCATTAAGGTAGTGAAAGAGAAGGGCTCCCTGTTTCATCCCATCACCTCCTCTGACACGATTGTGGGGTGCTGATGGTTGCCATGGCAACCAGAAGTCAAATGAAGATATCTGTGTATGCCAGGTACAGTGACTCTGTCATAAATGGGGTCTAACAGGCCTACTGTCAGTGTAATGCTGACAGGTGTAATATCCTGCAGGTCTAATACAGCGATCAGACTATAAAAAGATCAAGTGCCATAGAGGGATTAGGTAAAGAATTAAAAGTAGTTAAAAAAAAACAAAAAAAACACAAAATCAAAAACATTGGTTAAAAAAAATGTTTTTTAATTAAAATATACTAAAAAAGGATACACATTTACTTTCATCATATCCGGAAAGACTCAGTCTACAATAGTGTTACACTCATTAACCCCTACAATGAAAAATGTATAAAATAAGTAAATAAAAAAAATCTAAAAAGCTGTTTTTTCATCTTTCTGTTGTTCAAAAAGTAGAATAAAACACAAAAAGGTACAGATAAAAAAGATGGCATCACTGAAAACATCTTGTCCCGCAAAAACAAGCCCTCACTAACCTCTATCAGCGGAAAAATAAAAAGTTATGGATCTAAGAATAGGGCAATATATTAAACAAATGTTTTTCTTCTACAAAACTGTTTTTAATGTGCAAAAGGAGCAAAAGATCAAGGAAAACTATGTAACTCTGATACTTCAATAATTGTGCTGACCCAGAGAATAAAGTTGTCGGTTCAATCTTAATGTATGTGTGAATAGAATTTAAGTACAAATAAAAACAATTTGTAATTTGCTATTTTTTTGTTAATTTCTCCTAAAATCATCATAGAAAACAAAAAAATGTTATATACCCCCAAATAGTACCAATAACAATTTCAACTAATTCCAGAAAAAAACAAGCACTCCAGTGTCTTTGTAGGAAAAACAGAAAATTTATAGCTTCAAAAATATGGAGATGCAAAAAATTTGTTAGTGTGTAAAAGTAGCTAAATATGTGTATAAAAAAGATATATCTAGTATCGTTGTAAATGTACTTACCCAAAGAATAAAGATGTCTTATTACTTATACTGTGAACAATAAAAATAAATAAATGAACAAAGGCAAATCTTGAACTGCTGTTGATTTGTTCGTTCTCCCTCCTAAATCATAATAAGGCTTGGCTCACATTTATCCTGTACTCTCTTCGCTGAGCCCTTACATCAGAGTTTCCATCTAAATATCTTAATAATCGGATTAAGATATAACCCCTGACGGAACCATGCGCTATAATGAGTCAGATTGAGACATTCTGGATTCTGGCAGTGTCCCATCTTTTTGGCAAAAGTGCACCTCGGACACAACCAAATACCAGACGGATTCCAAAGTAATTCTGCCACCTTCATTATATGACATGAAATTATCACCAGATGTCTGTAACAACCCATCCAATGCACAAAGGCAAATAAATCAAACCATATCTGTGCATAACTTAATTTATTTGTAGTAATGAGAAATAACACAGGGAAAAAGTATTAAACATACTTGCTGAAATTTATTTAATACTTTGTACGAAAACGTTTGTTGGTGATGACAGCTTCAAGACACCTTCTGTATGGAGAAACTAGTCGCATGCATTGCTCAAGTGTGATTTTGGCCCATTCTTCCACACAAACACTCTTCAAATCCTGAGGTTCTGTGGGCTCCTTCTATGAACTCTGATCTTTGGTTTCTTCCATAAAGTTTGGTTTCTTCCATAAATGTATTTGATTCAGGTCAGTTGATTGTCTGGGCCATTCTAGCAGCTTTATTTTCTTTCCCTAAAACTAATTGAGAGTTTCCTTCATGAATTTTCTGTGCGTGCATTTTGTTTGTGGGAATTCTTTTCCACATTAGCTAGGACCAATCTATTGCAGTGAGCAGCTTCTTTGTTGGAAAAAAGCTGTGTACATGCTGGCACACATTGACTAGGAACTATGTCAATCTGTCAACACATGAAATGGTATCACTTGCTCATTTGAAGAAAGCAATCTGACCAGCAAGATGAGCAAGCCTCAAGCTGTCTTCTTACTTCTTCTTCCCATTGTCGTCTTTCTGGTAACCAGTCTGAATCTGCAAGTAAATGCCTTATCATTGTCAGCAGCCCCATCATCATCCTCATCTACTGATTTCCATACTCTTCCTGATATTCCTGCACCAACTGCATGCTTATTTCTGGAAAACACTTATGAAGGTAAAATAGTTATTACACCCATAGCTGAATTCTCAGAGGAATGTAATTTCTAAAATTTAGTCAATTGAGGGGGATTTCTGATGTTCTAGTACCTTAGGGGCTCTGCAAATGGCACCCACAAACTATTCCAGGAAAATCTTCGCTCCAAAAGTCAAAGAATGCTCCTTCCTTCCCAAGCCCTGTCATGTGACCAAACAGTACTGTATCACCACATAGAGGGTATTGTCAAGTTAAGGAGAAATTGTTTAATTAATTGGTCAATTTTCACCTACCCCCTACTATGAAAATATAGAATCTTTGGTAAAACAACATTTTAGTGATAAAAAGGTATTTTTTCTTCTCCTTGGCCCAATAGTATACAATTCTGTGAAATGTTCATGAAATAACATATAAAATTATATCTGGTAATATAACTCTATGTACCGTGGTGTGAAAAAGTGTTTGCCCCCTTCCTGATTTCTTATACTTTTGCATGTTTGTCACACTTAAATGTTTCAGATCACAAAACAAATTTAAAAATTAGACAAAGATAACACAGGTAAACACAAAATGCAGGTCTTTATTATTAAGGGAAAAAGAAATCCAAACCTACAGGGCCCTGCGTGAAAAAGTGATTGCCCCTCCTTCCCCCCTTAAAACATAAATTAACTGTGGTTTATCACATCTTTGGGAAGCTGAGTTCAATTTCTCTAGCCACACACAGGCCAGATTACTTCCACCCTTGTTCTCAATCAAGAAAACACTTAAATAGGACTTACCTAACAAAGTGAAGTAGACCAAAAGATCCTGAAAAGCTAGACATCATGCTACGATCTAAAGAAATTCAGGAACAAATGAGAAACAATGTAATTGAGATCTATCAGTCTGGAAAAGGATATAAAGCCATTTCTAAAGCTTTGGGACTCCAGCGAACCACAGTGAGAGTCATTAGCCACAAATGGTGAAAACATGGAACAGTGGTGAACCTTCCCAGGAGTGGCCGGCTGACCAAAATTACCCCAAGAGCACAGCGATAACTCATCCAAGAGGTCACAAAAGACCCCACAACAACATCCAAACAACTACAGGCCACACTTGTCTCAGTTAAGGTCAGTGTTCATTACTCCACCCTAAGAAAGAGACAGGGCAAAAATGCATGCATGGCAGCGTTCCAAGAAGATAACCACTGCTGAGGAAAGAGAACATAAAGTTTTGTCTCAGTTTTGCTAGAAAACATGTTGATGATCGCCATGACTTTTGGGAGAATATTCTATGGACTGACAAGACAAAAGTTGAACTTTTTGGAAGGTGTATGTCCCATCTGGCGTAGAAGTAACACAGCATTTCAGTAAAGGAACATCATACCAACAGTAAAATATTCCTTCATACACGTTCCTCCAAAGCGCTGTAAAATACTCATTTCCAGTTATCACAAATGCTTGACTGCAGTTGTTGCTGCTAAGGGTGACCCAACCAATTATTAGGCTTAGGGGGCAATCACTTTTTGACACAGGGCCCTTTAGATTTGGATTTCTTTTTCTCTTAATAATAAAGACTTTCATTTAAAAACTGCATTTTGTGTTTACTTGTGTTATCTTTGTCTAATATATAAATTTGTTTTCTGATCTGAAACATTTAAGTGTGACAAAAAAAGAAATCAGGAAGGGGGCAAACACTTTTTCACACCACTGTACATGATACATGATACCTATTGGCCTACATCAAAAATTTGTAGACATATCAGACAAAATATCCATTATTGTATCTATTAGTTTTTGCATGGGATCTTTTGGTGTTTTTTTAAATATTATCTAATAAAATTATAATTTTAACGGCTCTTTATGTTCACCATGATTGACAGATCTGGCTGAAATCGGCAGGTTTGAATAACTTTAACCCAATATGTATGGAGTACGTAAGACAACAATTGTAATTTCATCATTGAGATCATCCTGGTATTAATTAAATATAATAGTGTACATTGGTTATCACATCTGCTTTAGAGAATTTTCATAAGCGAAAGCCTTCTAATGTCCCTGAAGAAGGAAACATTTAAATAATATATATATATTTAATTCTGTCTCAGCAAATGAGGCTATAGCTTGCTGCTGGTGTCTTTCCAGGGTCCTTTCAGCAACATATTCCTCAGTGTGCATCTATAAAAATGTATGTAGACAAACAAGAGTAGTCAATCGGATAATACCTTCTGTTCATAACACAGACATGATAGCTAATCATTTCAAAAACAATATCTACATCATAACCTTCCTGACCACAACCAAGGAAAATAGGACTATAGTAAATGTATTTCATGTATATAATGTAGAGATGAGCAAATCTGCCGAAATTTTAATTAAGCAGATTTGCTTGAAGTCATCTGGGAAAACTTGAATTGTAGCAAACAAAATGAACAAATACAAAATTTCATAAAATATTATACTCACCTTGCTCCTCATCTGTCCCGCCTCTGTAGCTCCCGTCCTTCCGATCCTCAGCTGACTCCCTCCCTCTGTCCGTAGTCACCTTCTCTATTCTCTTCAGCGCCTATAGCAATGACTATGTTTCTTGCAACAGTGAAACAGGTGAGGACTGAGGTATCTTTTTTTTTCTAACTCCTTCCTGGCCCTAAAAGAAATCTAGCAAATTGACAGACACCTAAATGCCAAAATTCATACTGAATTCAATTTGCTCTGAATCAACTTGCTCGTCTTTCATCTTATTCCTATTCATTCTCTCACCAAAAACCCTAAATTATGTCTAAGTAAAAAAAATTAATTCTAAGAAATATATTTGTGATAATAATTACTTCTTGTAGCTTCAGAAAGTTTAAAATAAAAAAAGAGCTTAAAACGTAGTTGTATTATTGTATAATGTCATCATCTTCCACCTTTATATGCATATTTTCAATATGTATTTTGTTTCTTTAATTTTTTTTCATGGAAATACACAAAAGGCTTCAGTTAATATTAGAAGTAAATGTAGTTTTACTTTATAAAATATCTTATGCCTATTTATTTTGTATTTGAGGTTTGTTCTTTATCCTTAAATTATAAATAATAGTAAATAATGAATGAATTTGGAGATAAAGTCTCTATTGATAAATTGGAGCTCTTTTTTGAGCAAATATAATTATGAATCATTTTTATTTTTAGTAAACATGCCTCAACCTCGTTAATCTGAATTTCGCTGAGCAGTTTGACTTTTAATGCTCATTCATTTATGTCCTAAAGCAGCATTTATTTTAAGCAATTGTTGGTGGATGGCAAGAGCACACACCAGTAAATCCTTTCATTGAAAAACGGAACGATAAATGTTTATGAGATGTTTAGAAATCCTGTTTATCAATGCCAGGCTTCTGGTCTATTCCTAATGCTACTCGCTGCTGTCTCAAGCTGCCTTTGTCCATCTTTAATTATGCATGAAACTACAGCATGCAGACAATAATTGATAGCGATTATTTCATTGTTTTACACCAAGCTTTATCATCTTACAATAAACCTGGGAGGGGAAGAACAACCCTTTTATTGCCATGGTTAATAAATAGAATGTGTGCTTTTTATACAATAAAGATCTTTCCTTGCTCAAAAGAATAGGGGAAATAGTCTCCTGCTAAGGAAGATAAGCGGTTTGCTCCTTTCATTTAAGGGTATAAGTTTTAATGTATTTGTATGGGGCTAGCCTATTTTCCATTTGTGATATACGCTTGAGGTATAAAAAAGAGTAACAACTCAGGTCTCCTCTGTGCATTAAAGTATATTTTCTAGGAGGCTATAACTTAAAATAAAATCTGGCACCTAAAAAACTGAATTTCTGTTATAGTAATATCAAAGAAATCAAGTAAGGGATTCATATGCTTAGTCTACTTTTCAATCTATTATTGTTAGAAAATACATGGTTAAATCAATTGGATTGTTTCCTGGATTGTTAGCGGCTTGTATTAAAGGAAAAATAACCATAGATATCCACAAGAGTAGCATGCATCCAACACTCATTCTATATTATAAGTACTGAAGAGTTTAATTAGTATGAAATAACATGAAACTGCAATATCTTGGCATTTAAAAAAAATTTAGATTTTGTAACAGATTTAAAAATTGACCTGAAACACTCTTACAAAAAAAATTGTAATATCACATGGCAATCACCGTTATATTCAAGACTGTTGTGGGTTACCATTATTCAGAGACTGATAAATGCCATCTGGTTACTCAAGTTATATTATTACTCTGATGATGTCATAAAAATGTTATACAGTGGGTACGGAAAGTATTCAGACTCCTTTAATTTTTTCACTCTTTTTTCATTGCAGCCATTTGGTAAATTCTAAAAAGTTAATTTTTTTCTCATTAAAGTACACTCTGCACCCCATCTTGACAGAAAAAAAAAACAGAAATGTAGACATTTTTGCAAATGTATTAAAAAAGAAAAACTGAAATATCACATGGTCATAAGTATTCAGACCCTTTGCTCAGACACTCATATGTAAGTCACACACTGTCCATTTCCTTGTGATCCTCCTTGAGATGGTTCTACTCCTTCATTGGAGTCCAGCTGTGTTTAAACTGATAGGACTTGATTTGGAAAGCCACACACCTGTTTATATAAGACCTCACAGCTCACAGTGCTTGTCAGACCAAATAAGAATCATGAGCTCAAAGGAACTGCCCAAGGAGCTTAGAGACAGAATTGTGGCAAGGCACAGATCTGGCCAAGGTTATAAAAGAATTTCTGCATTACTCCAGGTTCCTAAGAGCACAGTGGCCTCCATAATCCTTAAATGGAAGAAGTTTAGGACCACCAGAAGTCTTCCTAGACCTGGCCGTCCAGCCAAACTGAGCAATCGTGGGAGAAAAGCCTTGGTGAGAGAGGTAAAGAAGCACCCCAAGATCACTGTGGCTAAGCTCGAAAGATGCAGTAGGGAGATGGGAGAAAGTTCCACAAAGTCAACTATCACTGCAGCCCTCCACCAGTTGGGCCTTTATGGCAGAGTGGCCCAACGGAAGCCTCTCCTCAGTGCAAGACATATGAAAGCCCACATAGAGTTTGCTCAAAAACACATGAAGGACTCCCAGACTATGAGAAATAAGATTCTCTGGTCTTATGAGACGAAGATAGAACTTTTTGGTGACAATTCTAAGTGGTATGTGTGGAGAAAACCAGGCACTTCTAATCACCTGCCCAATACAATCCCAACAGTGAAACATGGTGGTGGCAGCATCATGCTCTGGGGGTGTTTTTCAGCTGCAGGGACAGGACAACTGGTTGCAATTGAAGGAAACATGAATGTGGCCAAGTACAGAGATAATCCTGGATGAAAACCTCTTCCAGAGTGCTCTGGACCTCGGACTTGGCCGAAGGTTCACCTTCCAACAAGACAATGACCCTAAGCACACAAATAAAATAACAAAGGAGTGGCTTCAGAACAACTCTGTGACCATTCTTGACTGGCCCAGCCAGAGCCCTGACCTAAACCCAATTGAGCATCTCCGGAGAGACCTGAAAATGGCTGTTCACCAAAGTTCACCATTCAACTTGATGGAACAGGAGAGGATATGCAAGGAAGAATGGCAGAGGATCCCCATATCTAGGTGTGAAAAACTTGTTGAATCATTCCCAAGAAGACTCATGGCTGTACTAGCTCAAAAGGGTGCTTCTATTCAATACTGAGCAAAGGGTCTGAATACTTATGACTATGTGATATTTCAGTT
Source organism: Phyllobates terribilis (assembly GCF_046119375.1). NCBI lineage: Eukaryota > Metazoa > Chordata > Amphibia > Anura > Dendrobatidae > Phyllobates > Phyllobates terribilis. The sequence goes on from NW_027362771.1 coordinate 211,289,988, forward strand.
TTTCTTTTTTAATAAATTTGCAAAAATGTCTACATTTCTGTTTTTTTCAGTCAAGATGGGGTGCAGAGTGTACTTTAATGAGAAAAAAATTAACTTTTTAGAATTTACCAAATGGCTGCAATGAAGCAAAGAGTGAAAAATTTTAAGGGGTCTGAATACTTTCTGTACCCATTGAATATATGAATGCTTTGTCAATTAATTTTATGCTATGCTATAATGTGCTTTACATTGTACCTCCAGAAAGGTAGCATTGCTAGGTAGTAATATATTCTTTTGTATGTTATATCATTGAAATACTTATGAAAAGTTAGCTTCCAGTCCTACTACAGCATATTCATGTATGTCTAATGCAATTTTATTACTGTATGCCATTTAATTCAAGATGTATATGACTGATGGACGTTAGGTGCTGTGAGAAAGATGGGAGATGCAAGTCAGCAGGGGAGACATGCTGCCGTGTCTCTCTGGGTAAGGAGCGAAGTGATATAAGCAAATTGATTGGCAGGACCCTGATCTTGCAGCCATGTCAGTATTCCGTGGTTGCTTGGCTGCTGGATGGGAGCCCTTTGAACTGCCTCATACCTGCCAGAATCACCGATGACTCTTTTTATTAATAGGCCCAGCACAATGTCATCATTGTAGCGTTATATATGCATCAAAAAGTGATGGTCCAACTACTCAGAAGAGGTGATGGGAGTTCCAGTAGATAGGAGGTGATTTGCAGGGCTCCCATGTAACAGCCATGGTATACTGATGTAGCCATGGGACGAGGATCCTGCAAATCGATTCTGTCATCTTTAGCTGCAGGTGAAATGCTGGATCGTGGGTCAGCACAGCAGACATATTCATGCCAATTGTAACATCTCAGACATCAAAAAGGGAACTTTGCCACTAATAGAGTACAGACTCACAGAAGATGTAAACAGACACTAAAGGAGGGTATGTCAGACAAATGCAAGCACAGCAGTTAGCTATCTGTGCACATGAGTAAACTCGCTATTAGGCCACATTCAGACTTTCAGTACTTGGTCAGTATTGTACATCAGTATTTGTAAGCCAAAACCAGGAGTGGGTGATAAATACAGAAGTGGTGACGTGTTTCTATTATACTTTTCCTCTGATTGTTCCACTCCTGGTTTTGGCTTACAAATACTGATGTAACATACTGATCAAATACTGAACATGTGAACGTGGCCTTAAAGTGTGTATCACCGTGGAGAGAAGTATATCCACACCAGAGCAGTCTGGAAACTGATGCCAGAATGAGGAGTGCGACACCAGAGACAGCTAGGAGACTAATATCTTTGTGTGAGGGATTGTGAAATGGTAATTGAAAATGGTAACGGGCAAGTGTGTGCAAAGTGTGTGCTGTGGAATATTACTGCCAGAGAGCGGTGACTGTGAGAAGAGTGTGTGCTACACTGCTGAAATAGGGATATAAAATCTGCTCATTCACACATCAGTATTTTTGAATCAGTATTTCATCAGTATTAGTATGCCTAACCAGCAGTGTCTCCAAAACACAGAACAGGTGGCAATCTTTCAATGATAGTTTTTCTCTGTAAGTTCCACTCCTGGTTTTGGCATACAAACACTAATGCAAAATACTGACATGTGAACGAGGCCTATGCTCAGCAAAATACCACAAACTTGAACCAATTTGTTACATTATCTGTCAGTGGTCGCCTGGCATGTCTAAAATGGCTACCATGGGAAGGAAAAGTGCAAGCCACTCGTTTACCAGATTCCAGGGTTTTATTTTTCCTCAGTCTCTGCTCTCTGTCAATCTTCTATCCTTCCTCACCTCTCCATTCCCTCTGGTCCTGTTCTTCATAGCTCTAGAGCTTCACCTTCTCTGCTCTTCTATTGGCTGATACATATATCACTCTTCTCTGACTCCTGGTGGTTGTGATGGGAGCTTCCTCATCACCATGGCAACCCTCTCCTGTAACAGTCTAGTTTTGCTCAGTTACTTGTACCCTCTGATCACTCATCTCAGCAATGAGCTTCCTCACTTGCAATCCTGCACTTACTACAACATCACCTGGTGTTTTCAGCTTCTCCCTGATGTTCCCTTACCACATACAAAGTCATTCATCTATACCAATTATGTCAATCATTGTCTTCTCCCCCCATCCCCTTTTAACTCTATTTTAAGTTTTGTGTTTGTTTGAAATAGGACATGCAAAACACCTGTCTTACCCCATTTTATCTTCAGCATTGATTATTGATGTTTGTCAATAGGAATTTAAATATTTATTCTCCGTTAGTTTTACCTTATTCAGGATTTTTAACCCATGATGTCATATCCCTCCTACTTTTCTGTATATGTACTGTATGTATATATATATATACATATATATATATATATGTACAGTGAAGGAAATAATTAATTTTAGGTAGGTTAACTTTAACATTGAGAGATAGAATATCCCAAAAAATTCAAGATAAATACATTGTATAAATTAGATACATTTATTTGTATTTTGAAGTGAGAAATAAGTATTTGATTCCTCTGGCAAACAACACTTAATACTTGGTGGCAAAACACTTGTTGACAAGCACAGAAGTCAGACATTTTTTGTAGTTGATGATGAGGGTTGCGCACATGTCAGGAGGAATTTTGGTCCACTCCTCTTTGCAGATCATCTCTAAATCATTCAGATTTTGAGGCTGTCGCTTGGCAACTTGAAGCTTCAACTACCTCCATAAATTTTCTATGGGATTAAGGTCTGGAAACTGGCTAGGCCACTCCATGACCTTAATGCGCTTCTTTTTGAGTCACTGCTTTGTTGCATTGGCTGTATGTTTTGGGTCATTGTCTTGCTGGAAGACCCAGCCACGACCTATTTTTAATGTCCTGGCGGAGGGAAGGAGGTTGTCACTCAGGATTTTAGGGTACATGGCTCCATCCATTCTCCCATTGATGCGGTGAAGTAGCTCTGTGCCCTTAGCAGAGAAACACTCCCAAAACATAATGTTTCCACCTCGATGCTTGACAGTGAGGATGGTGTTCTTTGGGTCATAGGCAGCAATTCTCTTTCTTCAAACACGGCGAGTTGAGTTAATGCCAAAGAGCTACATTTTTGTCTCATCTGACAAAAGCACCTTCTCCCAATAACTCACAGAATCATCCAGGTGTTCATTGGCAAACTTCAGATGGGCCTGCACAAGTGCCTTCTTGAGCAGGGGGACCTTGGGGGCACTGCAGGATTTTAAACCTTTAAGGTGTAATTGTTATGATCTGCAACATGTACTAAGGAAAGATAGGGGAAAGCTGTCCTTATAGTAAGCTGAATCCCTATGATGTAGTGGGCGGCCTGTTCCTAGTGAACAGACCCACCTTAATCCTCAGCTAGTCTGAACGAAGACCTATAGAATTAAGGGAGGGGTCCCTAAAAGAGTTAAGGACTGGAACAAAAATGGGACACCTCCTAAACAAAAGTTATTGCAGAACACAAAAGACAAACTGACAAAAAGTACTAGAGGTCCCAGAGGAGCAAGCGAACTTGACAGAGAAGGGCACAGAAGCACCTGGCTAGAGAGACAGTCAAACACTGAATTCCAGCACAGCCAGAAGGGCGGAGCTGGAATATAAAGGTTTTTGGTCACGTGACCGCAAAACACAAGATATAAAAAACTAACGGGAGGGTTCCAACAGTACCCCCCTTTTTATGAGTATCCTCCGGATCCTCCAGGCCCAGGCCTATCCGGAAACCTCCTGTGAAAAGCTTTAACAAGCTTAGGATCAGAGACATCATCCGTCCTTACCCAGGAGTTGTCTTCGGGACTGAAACCCTTCCAGGAGACAAGATACTGTAATCTCCCTATATGCCATCTAGAATTCAAGATACGCGAAATTTCAAATTCGCCATCTTCCACCACAGGAGGAACTGTGACAGTGGCGTCCCTATCAGATACGTCAGCCTTTTTCCACAAGGAAACATGAAACACAGGATTAATCTTCCAGGAAGTAGGGATATCCAACCCGTCTGCTACGGGTTAACAACCTGAAGCACTTTAAATGGACCCACAAACTTAGGAACCAGTTTTTTAGAGGGAATCCTCAACCGCAGGTTCTTCGAGGACAAGCAAACCATGTCACCCACAGTAAACAAAATCTCTTTACGTTTCCTGTCAAAATACTTCTTGGACTTCTTGTTAGCATCTTGAAGGTTGCAACGTACATTAGTCCAAACTCTTTCCAAATCACCGGAAAAATTCTCCTCCTCCGGCACCGCCGACCCCAATTTGGAGAACGAACCAAAAGACGGATGTCTCCCAGTACAACAAAAGAAAAAGGAGAACACCCAGCAGAGGAGGATGTATGATTGTTAAGAGCAAATTCTGTGAGAGGCAGAAACTCAGACCACACCTCTTGATTGTCCGCCACAAAACAACGCAAAAACTGTTCAACATCCTGGTTCTTTCTTTCAGTCTGTCCATTAGACTCAGGATGATAACTAGAGATGAGCGTTGTTCTACTCGAACTGTTCGCCAATCTCAAATTCGAGCTGTTTTGGGCGGTGTTCGAGCCGTTCGGCGAACACGAACAATTTGAGAAAAATTCGGCTGTTCGAGGTTATGTTCGATAACTGTTCGTGCACCAAAATCATAACTGGATTTTTTCTCAGTAATGATGAAAATTAATGTTAATACGCAGTTTGAGTGTACAGCGGGGTGGGGGGAGGGGCAGGGGATGGATCTCTGCAGGAACAATGAAGATCTCCATTTTTTTTTTCTCTTTCCCGCATTTACAGTGGGGAGGTGCAATCTGTCAGCCTATCAGCAGCGCACACACGGAGCGAAGTGCTTTTTTTCACACAAGCAAGGGCATGTGTCATTGGCAGTGTATGTCACTTGTCCTTGCCCTATAAGACCAAGCCATTTTCCCCGTCGCCACCATTTTCTCACTGCTGCAGCTGCGTGTTAGACGGCACCGCTGTTGCTGTGTGCGCTATACCTTGTTAATTTCAAGCCAATTTTCGCACAAATCTACAGATAGCTTGGGAGTAGGGAATAGTTGTGATTGCAGTCCTTTTAAGGACTAGGTTACAGCATTTCCTACGACTTTTATCAGGCAGGTCTGTGCTCTTAAATAGATAGATTGTGGGAGTAAAGACTAATTGTAATTGGAGTCCTTTTCAGGACTAGGTTACATCAGTTCCTATCAGTTTTTGCCAGGCAGGTCTGTGCCAGTGCTGTGCAAGTTTTTTTCACAGCATTTGGCTGAATCTAGCAAAGCTAATCCTTTTTGGCCTATTGCAGAGTGTGTTAGTCAGTGGAGTAGCCTATCTTTGTTGCAAGATATACCACCTGTGTATAGAATACCAATTTTTTTACTGCACCTAGTGAAGTAAAATCTTTTGGGCATAGCATCATTCTATTAGTCCATCTATACTGACCTCCATCAGGCTGCAAATTGAATATAATTTTTTTCTGCATCTAGCTCTGAAAAAATATTGGGCTTCTAGCTGTGTGTGGGACTTGTTGTATTAGTCCATCTATACTGACCTCCATCAGGTTGCAAACTGAATATATTTTTTTCTGCATCTACCTCTGAAAAAATATTGGGCTTCTAGCTGTGTGTGGGACTTGTTCTATTAATCCATCTATACAGACCTCCATCAGGTTGCAAACTGAATATATTTTTTTCTGCATCTACCTCTGAAAAAATATTGGGCTTCTAGCTGTGTGTGGGACTTGTTCTATTAATCCATCTATACAGACCTCCATCAGGTTGCAAACTGAATATATTTTTTTCTGCATCTACCTCTGAAAAAATATGTGGCCTTCTAGCAGTGTGTGGGACTTTCTCTATTAGTCCATCTATACTGACCTCCATCAGGTTGCAAACTGAATATAATTTTTTTCTGCATCTAGCTCTGAAAAAATATTTGGCCTTCTAGCAGTGTGTGGGACTTTCTCTATTAGTCCATCTATACTGACCTCCATCAGGTTGCAAATTAAAAATAATTTTTATCTGCATCTACAGTACCTCTGAAAAAATATTTGGGCTTCTAGCTGTGTGTGGGACTTGTTCTATTAGTCCATCTATACTGACCTCCATCAGGTTGCAAATTGAATATAATTTTTATCTGCATCTAGCTCTGAAAAAATATTTGGCCTTCTAGCAGTGTGTGGGACTTTCTCTATTAGTCCATCTATACTGACCTCCATCAGGTTGCAAATTGAATATAATTTTTATCTGCATCTAGCTCTGAAAAAATATTTGGCCTTCTAGCAGTGTGTGGGACTTTCTCTATTAGTCCATCTATACGGACCTCCATCAGGTTGCAAATTAAAAATAATTTTTATCTGCATCTACCTCTGAAAAAATATTTGGGCTTCTAGCTGTGTGTGGGACTTGTTCTATTACTCCATCTATACTGACCTCCATCAGGTTGCAAACTGAATATATTTTTTTCTGCATCTACCTCTGAAAAAATATTGGGCTTCTAGCTGTGTGTGGGACTTGTTGTATTAGTCCATCTATACTGACCTCCATCAGGTTGCAAATTAAAAATAATTTTTATCTGAATCTACAGTACCTCTGAAAAAATATTTGGGCTTCTATCTGTGTGTGGGACTTGTTCTATTAGTCCATCTATACTGACCTCCACCAGGTTGCAAATTGAATATAATTTTTATCTGCATCTAGCTCTGAAAAAATATTTGGCCTTCTAGCAGTGTGTGGGACTTTCTCTATTAGTCCATCTATACTGACCTCCATCAGGTTGCAAATTAAAAATAATTTTTATCTGCATCTAGCTCTGAAAAAATATTTGGCCTTCTAGCAGTGTGTGGGACTTTCTCTATTAGTCCATCTATACTGACCTCCATCAGGTTGCAAATTAAAAATAATTTTTATCTGCATCTACCTCTGAAAAAATATTTGGGCTTCTAGCTGTGTGTGGGACTTGTTCTATTAATCCATCTATACCGACCTCCATCAGGTTGCAAACTGAATATAATTTTTTTCTGCATCTAGCTCTGAAAAAATATTTGGCCTTCTAGCAGTGTGTGGGACTTGTTCTATTAGTCCACCTATACTGACCTCCATCAGGTTGCAAATTCAAAATAATTTTTTGTCTGCATCCAGCTCTGAAAAAATATTTGGCCTTCTAGCAGTGTGTGGGACTTTCTCTAATAGTCCATCTATACTGACCTCCATCAGGATGCAAGCTGAATATATTTTTTTTCTGCATCTACCTCTGAAAAAATATTGGGCTTGTAGCTGTGTGTGGGACTTGTTGTATTAATCCATCTATCCAGACCTCCATCAGGTTGCAAACTGAATAAAAAAATTTTCTGCATCTACCTCTGAAAAAATATTTGGGCTTCTAGCTGTGTGTGGGACTTGTTCTATTAGTCCATCTATACTGACCTCCATCAGGTTGCAAATTGAGTATAATTTTTTTCTGCATCTAACCCAGCCAATAGTTTTGGCCTAATACCACAGTTTGGCCACTCAGCTCTGCTCGGTTCCCATCCATTGTTTTTTTGTGCAAACAACTCCAGAGTTGTGAATTAGTTAACCACCAAAATGAGTGGAAAAAGGCCTGCTGCTGGTGGAAAGGGGAATAGGCGTGTTGGGAAGGGGAAAAAAGGTTGTGTCCGTGGGGTAGGTGTTAAAGCAACAGTAACATCTGCAGAAGAAAGACCATCTTCCAGCCAAACTAAAATGTCTACTTCTTTTAGCGGACAATGTGATAAGATCCCTTTCTTACGGCCACGCCAATCGCTACAAATTCCAGATGAGGCACAAAAACAGCAGGTGCTTCAACGGATATCAAGTGCTCCTTTAAGTGGGCTCTCCTCCACATCAACTTCAACATCACAAATACTCCAGTCCTCAAATGTGTCACCCCAATCGCACTTGCTTCCTCACAGCTCCCAAATCTCCAGCTGCCCGTCTGAGTATGAGGTAGAACAGATGGTTGAGTCTGCAGAGCTGTTTACTCATACTATAGCCTGGGAATCAGAGGTCGACTCCAGCGCTTCTGTGAATCCAGACGAGGAAATGATCTGCACTGATGCCCAGAATCTTTATGAGTCGGATCCAGGACCAGACGCAGAAGGTTCTGACCATAATGTAGACCCTCATTCCCAAACTGTAACTCCTGTTGGTGGAGACAATGAGGAAGACGATGATAAGACTCAAATACCTGATTGGAGCGACAACTTTAGTTTTTTGTCAGGGCAGGAACAGGTTGGCTCTGAGGACGACGGGTGTGATAACGCACAGGGTGATGATGATGAGGTTGGAGATCCCACTTACTGTCAACCCACAGTCAGCCAAGAGATGAGGTCAGCAGAGGAGGTGGAGGAAGATGCTAGTGACGACGAGGTCAGGTTGCGCCTTCCTGGACAGAGACGTAGTACTGGAAGCACGTCAACAACTGCATCCTCAAACACAACTCTGCCTCTCACCACAAGTCGTGGTGGCTCTTCAGGTCGCATGGGTGCTAAGCCTTGCATAGCCTGGGCATTTTTTCAGATCGATAAAGATGACCCAACTCGTGTTATCTGTAACATTTGTCAGCAAAAGCTAAGTAGAGGCCAAAAAATACATAGTTTGAGTACTTCATGCATGAACCGGCACATGGACATGAAGCATAAGTTGCAGTGGGAAGCTCAGTGTGCTACAATGCGGCCTAGCCGGCCGGGCCAACCGCCGTCTGCCATATCTTGTGCATCCGCGGCCTCTTCATCCTCTGTGACTGGGGGGACAGCAGTCACACCTGTTTTGGGGCGCAGACCTGCCACCTCTTTACCCGCAACAGCCAGCGTGATTGGCAGGTCATCATTTTCTTTGGAGGTGGTAACACCAGCTGGTGTTGAGCGCTGTCCGACATCGATAGCACCACCTTTGGATCAAGGCAACCTAACATGTCCGCCTGCATCTTCCTCACAGACCGGCAGTTTGCCGGGGACACCCTTATCAACCCCGTCTAAGCACAATAGCCAGCCCTCGGTCCCTCAGATGTGGACAAGTAAAAGACCATTTCCTCCTAGCCATGAGAAAGCTAAGAGGTTGAATTTCACCATCTGCAAGCTCTTGGCTACAGAAATGCTGCCTTTCCGCCTGGTAGACACAGAGGATTTTCGAGACCTTATGTCCGTCGCAGTGCCCCAGTACCAGATGCCCAGTCGGCACTACTTCTCAAAGAAAGGTGTGCCTGCGCTCCACCAGCATGTCGCACACAACATCACCGCTTCTTTGAGAAACTCTGTGTGTGAAAGGGTGCATTTCACCACAGACACTTGGACAAGTAGGCATGGACAGGGGTGTTACATGTTGCTGACTGGGCACTGGGTAACTATGGTGACAGCAGGACAAGGGGCTGCTGTCCAAGTCTTGCCGTCCCCACGAGTTGTGCGTCAATCCTCTTTATGTCAAAGTTCCTCCACTGCTTCTGCCTCCTCAACCTCCTCTCGGTCTTCCACCTGCACCCAAAGCCTGTCTGGTCATGCCACAAGCTTTCTAACTGCGCAGAAGGGATCCTGCACACCTCCTTACTATGCTGGCAGTAGGGCTCAACGTCATCAGGCGGTTTTTACATTGAAATGTCTGGGAAATGTGAGTCACACAGCTGAGGAGTTGTGGTCAGCTCTGGAGAACTAATTTCATGAATGGTTGTCTCCACTGGACCTGAAACCAGGGAAGGCCGTGTGCGACAATGCTGCAAACCTGGGTGCGGCCCTTCGCCGGGGCAATGTCACACACGTGCCTTGTATGGCTCACGTGTTGAACCTGGTTGTCCAGCAATTTTTAGGCCCCTATCCCAGACTAGATGGCCTTCTGCAGAGGGCACGGTCGCTGTGTGCTCACTTCCGCCGTTCGCATCCCGCAGCTCAGCGACTTACATCTCTACAGAAGTCGTTGGGCCTGCCACTTCACCGGCTAAAATGCGATGTGCCTACCCGGTGGAATTCAACTCTGCACATGTTGCAGCGACTGTGGCAACACCGACAAGCCCTGGTTCAATACGTTCTGACGTATAGCCTGGGCCAACGAGATCCAGAGGTGGGGCAAATCACGCTGGAGGAGTGGTCTCAGATCAGGGACCTATGCACCCTTCTGCACAGTTTTGAAATGGCGACGAAGATGTTTAGTGCTGACGATGCCATTATCAGCATGACTATTCCGGTGATTTACATGCTGGAGCACATGTTAAACAGAATTCGGAGTCAGGTGGTGGCACAAGAGGAGGTGGAGGAAGTAGAGGAGGAGGAGTTGTATGCGGAAGGGCTAATATCTGCAAGGTCCAGACGGTCGGCAGCACCAAGGCGGCAGGCATGTGAGGGTGGGGGAGATGGTTTTACCAGGGCGCATGGTAGCAGCCAAACTAGTGAGGAAGGTGCAGGAGCCCAGGAAGAAGTGGAGGACGAACTGATGGAAGACTCATCAGATGAGGGAGACCTTGATCACATTTCTGTTGTGCGAGGTTGGGGGGAGAGGACAGAGGAAGGAAGCATGATTGTTACCTCGCCACCAACACAACAGGGACTTGGTGCTCCTGGATGCGCAACACACATGAGTGCCTTCTTGCTGCACTACCTGCAACATGACCCTCGAATTGTGAGAATTAGAAATAATCCTGACTACTGGGTTGCCACACTGTTAGATCCCCGGTACAAAAGTAAATTTGCAGAAATTATTCCTGCCATAGAAAGGGATGCACGCATGCAGGAGTATCAGCAGAGACTGTTGCAGAATCTTACATGTGCTTTTCCACAAAATACCAGTGGTGCACGTAGTGAATCTCACAGTTCCAACTTGCCAACCGTGGGACCGTCAAGTGTTCAGCACTCAAACCGTAACAGAACCACAGTATCTGCTGGTAACATCAATTTTGCGGAATCATTTCACCACTTTTTTAGCCCATCCTTTGCAAGGCCACAGGAGACAAGAAGTCTGACACATAGTCAACGCCTAGAGACGATGGTACAGGAGTATCTCCAAGTAAACATTGAAGCCACGACTGTGTCACTGGACCCTTGCTCTTTTTGGGCTTCCAATCTGGATAAATGGCCGGAGCTAGCCACTTACGCCTTGGAGATCTTGTCATGCCCCGCAGCCAGCGTTCTGTCTGAACGTGTGTTCAGCGCTGCTGGTGGTGTGCTGACAGATAAGCGCACGCGGCTCTCCACTGATAATGTAGACAGACTCACGTTCATAAAGATGAACAAATCATGTATCCGAAACGACTTTTCTACCCCTGTGTCATCCTGGGGAGAGTAAAAGCTTGATGATTGGTTAAAATCACCCTACCAACCGTTTTAAGCTTTCAAATTACTAATCATGTCTATCTGTATCTTGGCTGGAAAATAATTTGGGCTTTGTAGCAGTGTGCAGCACTGATTCTATTAGGCCATCTATAATAAGCTCCACCAGATTTAAAATTACTAATCATGTTTATCTGTATCTTGACTGGAAAATAATTTGGGCTTTGTAGCAGTGTGCAGCACTGATCCTATTAGGCCATCTATACTAAAGCTTCACCAGATTTAAAATTAATAATAATTTTTAGCTGCATCTAGCCCGGAAAATAATTTTGGGGCTCTGAGATGCGCAAGACACATAAGTGCCTTCTTGCTGCACTACCTGCAGCATGACCCTCATATTGTCAGAATTCGAAGTAATCATGACTACTGGGTTGCCACACTCTTAGATCCCCCAAACTTTTCGATCAACCTTTTCATTTTAATAAAGACCAAAAAAATGGTCATTTTTGAAATTATAAGCATTAGCAGGTTGTTAGAAACTGAAATCAAACAGTTTTCAACTCAAAACTTTATTCTAGGTGATGTTATATTTTCACATAGGACCCCTTGCTCGAAAGGAGCTTCTGAACTCTCTCGTCCATTGAATTTGTCAGGTTTTGGATGGTTTCTGCTTCAATTGTTTTGCATGAGGACAGAATACCCTCCCAGAGCTGTTGCTTAGATGTGAACTGCCTCCCGCCATCATAGACACTCCTTTTAATGATGCTCCAAAGGTTCTGAATGGGGTAGAGGTCAGGGGAGCATGGGGGTCACACCATAAGTTTGTCCCCTTTTATGCCCATATCAGCCAGAGATGCAGATGTTTTATGTGCAGCATGAGATGGTGCATTATCATGCAAAAAAATGATCTTGCTGTGAAATACACGGTTCTTCTTCTTGAACCATGGCAGGAAGTGCTGTTTGAGAAAATCCACATACATTATGGAGTTCATCTTTAGCGCCTTCAGGGATCCTAAAGGGGCCGACAATCTCTCTCCCCATGATTCCAGCCCAAAACATTACTCCACCTCCTCCTTGTTGGCGCTGTAGCCGTGTTTGCATGGGGTGTCCATCAACCAGCCATCCTCCACTCCATCCATCTGGACCATCGAGCGCTGCACGGCACTCATCCGTGAACAAAACAGTTTTGAAATCAGTCTTCATGTAATGTTTGGCCCACTGGAGCCATTTCTGCTTGTGTGAAGTGGATAGAGGAGGTCGACAGGATGGCGTATGCACAGCTGCAAACCTCTGAAGGACCCTGCATCTTGTTGTTCGGGGGACGTTGGAGGCACGAGCAGCTTCAAAAACTTGTCTGCTGCTATGACAAGGCTTTTTTGCCGCTGCTCTTTCAACCTGACGTAATTGCCTGTAGGAAAGAGTCCTCAATTTGCCCTTATCAGCACGCACACGTGTGTACTGTGAATCAGCTACATACTTCTTGATTGCCAAGACACTTCATCCTGATCATCGCACAATGTTGATTGTAGTCATGCCTTGACCTAAACACTCCACAATTTGTTGCTTCTCAGCAGCCGACACATCCTTTTTCTTTCCCATTTTGGCAGAAAATGTAGGCTGCTTAATAATGTGAGACAGCCTTCTTAAGTAGTCTTGCCTTTCATTGGACACACCTGCCAAACTAATTAGCACAGGTGTCTGCAATTGCTTACAGTGATATAAAGAGCCCTGACACACATCACCATCAATGAGTTTAACTGACAAACAAACAAATTCTTCCCTTATCACTCCTAAACACTTTTTGCATAATAATTTGGAACACAGTGTACATGTGCTTTTCCACAAAACACCAGTGGTTCACGTAGTGAATCTTACAGTTCTAACTTGCCAACCGTGGTCTGTATGGAGTTGTTCAATAAAGGGCCCAAAATTAAGATAACATAGATGGGAGAGGTCTCTATGAATAGGAATTCCTAAGTATTTGATACCCTGTGAGGGCCAGGCAAAGGGAATGTTGGACTGGATGGAATCCTATATGGATTTGGGGAGGGAGACATCGAGGGCCTCAGACTTCGCTGCATTGATTTTAAAATTTTACCATGTAACAAAGTGATCTATTTCAGCCATAACAGCATGGATGGATATATGTGATTGAGTGATATATACTAGGACATCATCAGCAAATAGAGAGCACTTGTACTCGGTGCCTCCCACCTCAATCCACCTAATATTGGGGTTATGGCGAATTGATGAGAGCAGGTGCTCCGTCACTAGGATGTATAAGAGAGGGGACAGAGAACATCCCTGCCTTGTCCCATTGGTGATTGTGAAAGGTGATGAAAATGTTCTGACGTGCCCCCTGGGCCTTGGGACACCCGGAGCCGGACCCTTTTTGGTGGATGCTGGTGGTTGTAGTCTCCGTGGCGGCGACCCGGTTCCGTGGCTCAGGGCGGTCAAACCAGTGGCGGAACTATTTATGTGGTTTTGATGTTTAAATGTCCGACTACGCCACCCGTGGATTGTGGTCAGAGTGAACTGCCGCTCCAGGGCAGACCGCTGAGGCTGGTGTTGTGGGTGCAGCAGAGCGTAGCATAACTCCCCACGGGAGGAGTATAGCCTCAGGGCAGTGTATGCGGAGGATGGGGGTGATGGTGCAGGGCAGCAGCAGTACCGACACGGAGTCAGTGATGCAGTCCAGGGCCTTTACTCACAGTTCTTATTATCCAGACCACGTCTGCAGGTAACGGCTGCCCACGTCGTACTGTGCTCACCAGGTGAGAGGCTCAGACAACTCCCAGATAACTTTGGAGCGCTTCACAGGACCCCCTTTGTATGTCCATTGTCTGGCCTTTCTTACCAACCCTTCTGTCCGGCTGCCTCGGGCCTCCTCTTGGTAAACTTGGCGCCAGTTTCCCTGACCCTATGTGGTGCCTTCCTAGCGGGTGTAGCGAGGGGCTGCGCCACATAAAATGTCACAGCCTCCTGTTTCTAGCTGAGGGTCGTTTCCTGCCTCCACTAGTTTCGGGGACTGGTCTCCCCCTTTGGCCTGACCCCTCCACGCAGGTGGATTTGGGCGTGCGGTGGCGACTCGCCCGTCCGCACCCCTGGGATCCCTTCGTTCCTCATTACTGGAGCCTTCTCCGCTCCTCTTCCTTCCTTCTCCCTCTTCCAGGCCTGGGCCTCTGTTACTAGGCCCGCCTCCGGAGCAGAGCTCATGCAGAGCCCCTGCTCCCTGCCACTTCTGCTCAGACTTCTCTGCACTGAACTAAGATGGTGCCCACCTTTTATACTCCCTTCTCAATGCACCCAGGAACTGCTTCCTCCCTGCTCCTGCACTACAGGGTTCCCCTTCCTCAGTGTTCCCTCCTCCCACTCCAGCCAGGGACAGGGACTGTCGTGCCCATCTCAGGGGCATATTGGTCGCCCTGCCCCACGGCAATGTGGTGTAATGCATGCAGGTGTCGGGTCCTGATCCACACTCCATCCTTACCTGAGAGTGAGATATCACACCTCTGGGTGAGGTGCAATACCTCTGTAGCAACGGAGCCCTCAGGGTGCTACAGTTCCATTTATCTTCAGCCTAGGTGACGTATTGCGATACAGGGCCGTGATTTTGGCTATAAAAGGGTCCCCTAGACCCCTACCCCAAGCTTTTTAAGAGAATCATATATGGCGTGCCAGGAGACTCTATGGAATGCTTTCTCAGCATCCAACGAGAGTATCTAATTACAAATTTTTAACTGCATCTAGCCCAGGAAATACTTTGTGCCTAGTAGCAGTGTCTGCTAGTCAGCGGATTATCCCGGCTGTTAAGCAAGCTACACCACCTGTAGTTTGGACACTTAATTTTTTCAAAGGAAATGCTTCGGGACCACGGGATACTCAGTGAAGAGCATCAGGAGGCACCCCAAGGCATAGGGGCTGGGACTGGCAGTAGGATGCCTTGTGGTGGACAGCCGAGCTCGATCCTTATAAAAGCTTTTTAACTGCAGCAGCTTTAGTGGACGCTACTGGAGCTGGAATTACGCGGCTGCTGGCATGAGACTTGCCCTCCAATAGATCCTTGTAAATGGATTTAAAGTGTATTCATTCAAATTAGAGAGACAATTTAAATTAAAAAGCTTAGAGCTGCCTCCACCACAGGGGGGCTCGCTCGACCCACCAGCGGACAGGCACCAGTATTAGGAGAGGGCGGCTGGCTGTCAGGGTTCACCGCGGCTCTGGCACAAACCCGGCGACGCGGAGGTGGCACGGGCAGGAGCGGACTGAACGTGTCGGCTTCTCACTTTTTGGATTTTAGAAGGGCATGACATGCCTATATCTGTGTCTCCCCCTCCTTTTACTCCTCCACCTCTTTTCTTTTCGCATGACTATATGTACTTGTCACTTTTCCATGTGTTAGTTGTGTCTTCTGAGCAGTTTGTCAGCTTTTGGACACCTTTGAAGGTGTTTTCTATGTGTTTCTATGTGTTTTTGTTTGCCTGCCATTGGTTTTAACGGTGTTCGAAGGTGTTCGACGAACAGTTCGACGAACAGTTCGGCGAACACACGGGTGTTCGACGAACCGAACCGAACTCGAACACTACGGGGGTGGCTCAACACTAATGATAACCAGACGAAAATGACAAATGGACTCCCAACCTGTCACAAAAAGCACCCAAAAGCGAGCAACAAACTGAGGTCCTCTATCAGAAACAATATCTGCGGGAACGCCATAGAGCTTGACAATCTCCTTAACATACGCCTTAGCGAGTGTCTTGGCGCAGGGCAACTTAATGAATAGAACCAAATGACACATCTTACTAAAATGGTCCACGACCACCCAGATGACAGTAAAACCCTTGGACACAGGAAGATCAGTAATAAAATCCATAGTGAGATACGTCCAAGGCGCACTAGGAACCTCCAGAGGGCAAACCAACCCCGCAGCAGGAGTATGTGAAGCCTTTGACCTAGCACACAGTACACTGATGCACCCACTTGATGACTTCCTTCTGCCATCCAGGCCACCAAAAACTGCTACTGATAAGTCTCTAAGTCTCCGAAACTCCTGGATGACCTGCCAACCGAGACTCATGACACTCCACAAACAAATCTCTCCTAAAGGCTCTAGGCACGAACAACCTCCCATGGGGAGTGTTAGATGGAGCATAATCTTGAGCATTCAGAATCCCATTCTCCAAAATGGAGTCCAAAGCCGCCACAACAACTCCTTTCTGTAAAATGCTCTCCTCCTCCTCGGCACCGACCGTAGGAGAGAAGCTGCGAGATAAAGCATTGGCTTTAACATTCTTAGTACCAGGGATATAGGTAACAGAAAAATGAAACCAAGCTAAAAAAAAGTGCCCACCTAGCTTGACGGGCATTCAAGCGCTTGGCAGCATCCAAATAGATCAAATTCTTATGATCGGTGAAAACCTGAATAGGAAAACTAGCGCCTTCCAAACAATAACGCCAGTGTTCAAACGCAAGTTTAATAGCCAGCAACTCCGATTTCCAACATCATAATTCAGTTCGGTTTCCGAATTTTTTTTCGAAAAGAAGGCACAAGGTTGTACTCCACCCTTGTTCTCCTGAGACAAAACTGCTCCGACCCCCACCGATGAAGCATCGACCTCGACCAAAAAAGGTTTGGTCTCATCAGGCTGCATAAGGATAGGGGCAGAACTGAACCTCTCTTTGAGATACTCAAATGCTTCAATGGCCTCAGTAGTCCACTGAACCGTATTCGCACATTTCCTGGTGAGATCGGTTAGAGGTTTAACAATTACAGAAAAATTCTTAATGAATTTCCTGTAATAATTGGCAAAACCCAAAAATCTCTGTATAAATTTCACACAAATAGGCCTAGACCATTCCTGCACAGCATGAACCTTCACAGGGTCCATCTCAAAGCCCTAGCTGGAGACAATGTAGCCCAAAAAACAAATTTTCTGCACAGTGAACTCACATTTCTCCAGCTTAGCAAAGAGAGAATTATCACTCAATAACTGCAAAACTTCACGTACACTCTGCCAATGGGACTCTAGATCTGGTGAATAAATCAAAATGTCATCCAAATACACAACCACATTCTTACCAATCAAAGGTCTCAGGATGTCATTAATAAGGTTCTGAAAAATGCAGGCACATTGGTAAGACCAAAAGGCATCACCAGATTCTCAAAATGACCTACCGGAGTTTTAAAAGCAGTTTTCCATTCATCACCCTCCTTCACACGTAACAAATTGAATGCCCCCCGGAGATAAATTTTGGAGAACCACTTGGCTCCCACTAACTGATTAAACAAGTCAGGAATTAATGGCAATGGGTAGGAATTGCATACGGTAATCTTATTAATTTCCCGAAAATCCAGACATGGACGTAAGCCGCCATCCTTTTTTTAACAAAGAAGAATCCAACTGCCACAGGCGACTTAGAAGGTCTAATGTGACCAGCAGCCAGGCTAGTCTCTATGTACTCCTCCAAGGCCTTTCTTTCAGGGATAGTCAGATTAAACAAGCGACTTTTGGGAAGAGTAGCTCCCAGAACAAACTCGATGGCGCAATCATAATCCCTATGAGGAGGTAAAACTTGCGACTCCTCCTCCGAAAAAAACCTCCAAAAATCTTGAATAGGTACAGGTAATTCCCCTTTTTCCACAGCCACAATGCGACCATTACAACATTTATCATAGCACTTCGAACTCCAAGACTTAATCACATTAGTAGACCCATCCAATAAAGGATTGTGCAGTCTTAACCAAGGCAATTCTAGAACAACTGGAGAGGGCAAATTATCCAAAACAACCAAGTCCAAAATTTCTTGGTGAACTCCATTGATAGTGAGTGGAAAAGCAGCAGTCTTGTGAGTAATACAATTCAAAGGAGTGTTATAAATTGCAACCACAGAAATAGGTGATGACAAAGGTTTGGATTTCAATTTAAGGTTTTCCAAAAACCCTTTATCAATCACATTAAGTGTTGAACCACAATCCACAAATACCTGAAATTCAATCAAATCTCCCTGCAGAGTAGTACTCCCAGAAAGAAACACTCCTGCAGAGCGTAAATAAGCTATACCGGCGTAACTGACCTTTTTTTTTTTCTTTACTTAAACGACGCTCACAATACTTAATCAAATGGTCAGCTTTACCACAATAAAGACACAATCCCTCGGCGAATCTCCGATCTCTTTCTTGAGAGCGGGGTGACATCGCCCCAACCTCCATCGGTTTCCCGCCGTCAGAGTAGATTTTCTGGGGACTAGGACATGACATTACAGGAGTCTTAACCTCATTGAGCCTGCACCTCAGTCTCCTGTCTATACGAACAGCTAACTGCATAGCTTCCTGCAGAGTCTCAGATGCAGGGAATGCAATTAGCAAATCCTTAACCCTTTCACTCAGACCAACAAGAAATAAACATCTCAACACCGGATCATTCCACTTATCTTCTGAAGCCCATCTCCTGAAGTGTGTGCAATAATTTTCAACATCATCTGACCCCTGATTCAAACATCTAAGTTCAGATTCAGCAGATGAGATTCGATCAGGATCGTCATATAATAGCCCCATAGCAGAAAAAAATTCTTCAACAGACCTTAAACACGGATCATTAGGCTGGAGAGAAAAGGCCCACCCCTGTGGTTTATTGCGCAAAAGTGACATAATAAAACCAATGCGCTGTGATTCATTCCCAGAGGATCTTGGTCTCAAACGAAAATATAACAAACAAGCATGTTTAAAGGAAAAAAAATCTTGCTGTTTACCATAGAAAACATCAGGCAGTCCTACCTTGGGTTCGACAAAAAGGCGCTCCAGGACAGCTACTCACGTGTTGCTGAAGCTCGGCCACCTCCAGAGACAATCCCTGCAGGCTTTGAGCCAAATCCTGGACGGAAACCATACTGATCCCCGAATTTCTTTCCTTTTAGTTTTTTGGGCTGGACTTACTGTTATGATCTGCAACATGTACTAAGGAAAGATAGGGGAAAGTTGTCCCTACAGTAAGACTTAGCTGAATCCTTACGATGTAGCGGGCTGCCTGTTCCTAGTGAACAGACCCACCTTAGTCCTAGGCTAGTCTAAACGAAGATCTATAGAATTAAGGGAGGGGTCCCTAAAAGAGCTAAGGACTGGAACCAAAATGGGACACCTGCTAAACAGAAGTTGTTGCAGAACACAAAAGACAAACTGACAAAAAGTACTAGAGGTCCCAGAGGACCAAGCAAACTTGACAGAGAAAGGCACAGAAGCACCTGGCTAGAGAGACAGTCAAACACTGAAGTCCAGCACAGCCAGAAGGGCGGAGCTGGAATATAATGATAGATGGTCACGTGACCGCAAAACACAAGATAGCAAAAAATAACGGGAGGGTTCTAACAGTAATGTGTTACCAATGGTTTTCTTGGTGACTGTGGTCCCAGCTGCCTTTAGATCATTAACAAGTTCCCCCCGTGTAGTTTTAGGCTGATCTTTCACCTTCCTCATGATCAAGGATACCCCACGAGGTGAGATTTTGCATGGTGCCCCAGATCAATGTAGAGTGACAGTCACTTTGTATTTCTTCCCTTTTCTTTCTATTGCACCAACAGATGTCTCCTTCTCACCCAGCATCTTACTTATGGTTTTGTTGCCCATTACAGCTTTGTGCAGGTCTATGATCTTGTCCCTGACATTCTTAGAAAGCTCTTTGGTCTTGCCCATGTTGTAGAGGTTAGAGTTAGTGTTGAGCGAGCACTAAAATGTTCGGGTGATCGAAGCTCGGGCCGAGCTCACTGTTATACTCGGGTGCTCGACCCGAGCAACGAGCCCAATGTTAGTCTATGGGAGACCCGAGTATTTTTGGGGCGGCACCCCAGGCAGTCTTTTAAAAACCTAACAAGAGCCCAAAACGATAGTGACAGTGCTAAAATGACATGGGGACAACATGGGGATCACCCCAGGAAGCATTTCTGACCCCCAGGTCACTGCTGTCAACAACGTGGTCAGAGGTATTAAGCCACTTTTACGGGCTCACAATAAAACGTTCAAAAACGAAATTGACATGGTTTTCCTGTGAAATATGTTAAGGAAGTTCATTTCCAGGGTAAAGACTTGTGTATAAGGTAAAATAAATAACCAATAAAAAAATACTCCTCCACACCTTGGGCTATGTTCACAAGTAGCATTTTTTATGCGTTTTTGCACTTTTGTATTGCTTTCAACCGTGACAAATGCATTCACCGGGAAATGTCATTTTAACATTTTACAACCTTATCTGGCCATGTGCTGTGTGACACATGCATACAGTGCTGAAAAGACATGGGAACAGCATAGGGAAGACCCCTGGAAGCATCTCTGACACTGAGGTCACTGCCTAAAAGTGAGCCCATCAGAAGTGATCCTTGCCGCATGAGAAGATGCAGACTTGCCACTATCCCCGTGCAAGTCCTTGTCCCAGGGCAGTGTTCAATTGTACCTCCCCCATTCCTTGCAATGCATGCGCAAATATGCAGCCAACCAACCACCCACCCGCAGGCTGCAATACCATACTGCTAGCTTGCACTTGAAATGGGGCCTTTTAGTTTGGAGGAGGCCAAAGCTGGCCACTACCTCATGGCTGCTTTGGCAGCGAGGTATCCATACTCAGTCCCCAGCTGCCCCTATTTCTCCTGTTACCTTCCCACACACTTTTCTTAGCCTGGCCTGCTTTAGGGCAGCATTGGACGAGTCCACCAAAGAACCAGACTCCTCCGATGGACCCTGGCTTCTCCATCAGGGGAGTTGAGAGTGCCAAGGTGAGGAGCATGATGATGATAGAAGTTAGCATCTGCATTGCTTTCTTGGAATGCAAGCGCATGTATGTAGTAGCGGCTAGGCCTGAGGTGGTCAGCGTTTTGGCGCATATCCTACCTCCTCTGAGGATTGCTGGATGTTTTACTGCTACTATCCTAGTTCTATGACTCCCGTTAAAACAAAGCTTTAGGTGATAAATGATGGATGAGGTGGTGGCAAAGGAGAAAGAGCAGGAGGAACAGGGACCATTCACATCAATATCAGGCCAGTCAACCACACATGTCTTGTAGGATATGTTTCTGTACCAAAAGGAGCAGTTCGGCTACACAGTTATAGGGCATACAGTGAGTGCAATGCCTACCAAAAATTTCGAGGCACTCCAATGCCCCTTGGAAGTGACATGGAGGTCAGAGGGCCTTAACTAAACCATTTTTTCCATTTATAGCAACTGGGTCTCCTGTACACTGTTGGCCTAAGCAGTGAATGGAAGGCTTTCCAAAAATTATGAGGAACTGCAATGCCCCTTGAAACAGACGTGGATTACAGTGTACTAAAAACCTTCTACCCATTATTGGGGAGTGAGTCTCCCTTAGTGTTCGCCTATGCATTGAAAAGCAAAAGCTGACTAAAATTAGGAGGAAATGCAATGCCCATTGGAAGAGTTGTGGAGGTCGCAGTAGCTTAACAAGATAGTTTTAATGCCCTTTGGAAGAGACGTTGAGGTCACGGTAGCTTAACAAGACGGTTTTAATGCCCCTTGGAAAAGTGGTGGAGGTCACAGTAGCTTAACAAGACGGTTTGAATGCCCCTTGGAAAAGTGGTGGATGTCGCAGAAGCTTAATAAGACGGTTTTAATGCCCCTTACAAGAGCCATACAGTACAGCATCTTAAAAACATTATTCCCATTATTGGGGAGTGGGTCTCCCATAGTCTTTGCTTTTGCCTTCCAAACAAAAGCTGCCAAAAATTAGAACAGAGGAACTTGCAATGCCCCTTACAAGAGCCATGCAGTACAGCATAATAAAAACATTATTCCCATTATTGGGGAGTGGGTCTCCCATAGTTTTTGCCTATGCCTTCCAAGCAAAAGCTGCCAAAAATTAGGAGGAAATGCAATGCCCGTTCGAAGAGTCGTGGAGGTTAGAGTTAATTAAAAACAACATTTCAATGCCCTGAGTTCAGAGTGGTTTGACAAGACGCTTTTAATGCCTCTCGGAAAAGACGTGGAGGTCCCAGTAGCTTAACAAGACAGTTTTAATGCCCCTCGGAAGAGACGTGGAGGTCGCAGTAGCTTAACAAGATGGTTTTAATGCCCCTTGGAAAAGTGGTGGAGGTCACAGTAGATTAACAAGACGGTTTTAATGCCCCTTGGAAAAGTGGTGGAGGTCACAGTAGCTTAACAAGACGGTTTTAATGCCCCTTGGAAAAGTGGTGGAGTTCGCAGTAGCATAACAAGACGGTTTTAATGCCCCTTGGAAAAGTGGTGGAGGTCGCAGTAGCTTTACAAGATGGTTTTAATGCCCCTTGGAAAAGTGGTGGATGTCCCAGTAGCTTAACAAGACGGTTTTAATGCCCCTTGGAAAAGTGGTGGAGGTCACAGTAGATTAACAAGACGGTTTTAATGCCCCTTGGAAAAGTGGTGGAGGTCACAGTAGCTTAACAAGACGGTTTTAATGCCCCTTGGAAAAGTGGTGGAGTTCGCAGTAGCATAACAAGACGGTTTTAATGCCCCTTGGAAAAGTGGTGGAGGTCGCAGTAGCTTTACAAGATGGTTTTAATGCCCCTTGGAAAAGTGGTGGATGTCCCAGTAGCTTAACAAGACGGTTTTAATGCCCCTCGGAAGAGACGTGGAGGTCGCAGTTGCTTAACAAGACGCTTTTAATGCCCCTTGGAAAAGTAGTGGAGGTCACAGAAGCTTAACAAGACGGTTTTAATGCCCCTCGGAAGAGACGTGGAGGTCCCAGTAGCTTAACAAGACGGTTTAAATACCCCTCAGAAGAGACGTGGAGGTCGCAGTAGCTTAACAAGAAGGTTTTAATGCCCCTTGGAAAAGTGGTGGATGTCCCAGTAGCTTAACAAGACGGTTTTAATGCCCCTCGGAAGAGACGTGGAGGTCGCAGTTGCTTAACAAGACACTTTT
Source organism: Phyllobates terribilis (assembly GCF_046119375.1). Classification (NCBI taxonomy): domain Eukaryota; kingdom Metazoa; phylum Chordata; class Amphibia; order Anura; family Dendrobatidae; genus Phyllobates; species Phyllobates terribilis. Next base: position 211,313,117 of record NW_027362771.1, read on the forward strand.
AATGCCCCTTGGAAAAGTAGTGGAGGTCACAGAAGCTTAACAAGACGGTTTTAATGCCCCTCGGAAGAGACGTGGAGGTCCCAGTAGCTTAACAAGACGGTTTAAATACCCCTCAGAAGAGACGTGGAGGTCGCAGTAGCTTAACAAGAAGGTTTTAATGCCCCTTGGAAAAGTGGTGGAGGTCGAAGTAGCTTAACAAGACAGTTTTAATCCCCCTCGGAAGAGACGTGGAGGTCGCAGTGGCTTAACAAGACAGTTTTAATGCCCCTTGGAAAAGTGGTGGAGGTCGCAGTAGCTTAACAAGATGGTTTTAAGGTCCTTTACAAGAGCCATACAGTACAGCATCTTAAAAAATTATTCCCATTATTGGGGAGTGGGTCTCCCATAGTCTTTGCTTATGCCTTCCAAGCAAAAGCTGACAAAAATAAGGACAGAGGAACTTTCAATAATGGCAACACAGACAACGGTCACCATGGTGGTATAGTGGTGGTGGAGGCTGAGGATAAAGAGAAGAACATAAAACAGCCAAAATGAGGAAGCGTATACCCATGTGTGGGTGTGAAGCGGTGCATGTGAATACACCTCCCAAAATAACACAGTGGATTTGACTTTGTTACTCTGCTGTCATTTGGTTGTGATGAGAAGTCTGGCCCAATCCAGCCCTTGTTCATTTTGATAAGGGTCAGCTTGTCAGGATTGTCAGTTGAAAGGCGAGTGCGCTTATCAGTTATAATTCCCCCAACGGCACTAAAAACACACTCCGATAACACGCTGGCGGCAGAGCAGGCCAGGACCTCCAAGGTGTACAGAGCGAGTTCATTCCAAGTGTCCAGCTTGGATGCCCAATAATTAAAAGGCACAGAGGAATCACGGAGGACGCTGGTATGGTCGGCAAGGTACTCCCTCACCATCTTTTGAAACTTTCCACTCCTTGTGAGAGTACCCCGCACCTCAGGGTCTGTCTGAAGGGAGGGTCTGAGAAAACTGTCCCAGAACATTGACAGTGTTCCCCTGCCTCTGCTGGATTGGAGTTGCGTCTCTCTCGCATGTACGCCTTGGTCGGGCAATGAACTGTGACCTCTGCCGCTTGGGAATTTTTTTAACAGTTCTGCAGCAAGGGCCTTCTGGTACTGCCCCATTTTTGTAGACCTCTCCACCTCAGGAATAAGAGAGTGAAAGTTCTCCTTGTAGTGGGGGTCTAAAAATGTCACCAACCAGTAATGACTGTCACCCAACATTTTGACAACGCGAGGGTCACGGTTAAGGCAGCGCAACATAAAGCCAGCCATGCGTGCCAGACTGGTAACGGGCAAGACTTCCATGTCCTCACCAAGATGACGACTGACCATGGTCTCCTCCTCCTCCTCCTCCTCCCCCCTGTCCTCAGGCCACCCACGCTGAACCGACTGTATGACAGTTGTACAGGTACTACTGTCTACAGCGCATGATACAAGGTCCTGTTCTTCCTCCTCCTCCTCCTCCTCCTCCTCCTCTCCCTCATTGTCCCCCAATGCACGTTGGGATGATATGAGGCTGGGCTGTGTGTAATCGACCGCTACGGCTTCTTGATCCATCTCATCATACTCTGGCTGCAATGCCTCCTCTTTAATTCTCTGCAGAGTGCGTTGCAAAAGACAGACAAGTGGAATGCTGATGCTAATGATGGCATCATCGCCACTCACCATCTTGGTTGACTACTCAAAGTTTGTCAAGATGGTACATATGTCAGACATCCAGGTCCACTCCTGAGGTCTTATGTGTGGAGTCTGACCTGAATATTGATGGCCTTGTTGCAGCTGGCACTCCACAACTGCTCTCTTCTGCTCACAAATCCTTTGCAACATGTGGAGGGTAGAGTTCCAACGTGTGGGGACATCACACACCAGTCAGTGTGACGGAAGCTGCAAACGCTGCTGCAACACAGCAAGGGTGGCGGAAGCTGCAGCCGACTTGCGAAAATGAGCTGACAGGTGGCGTACTTTGACGAGCAGATCTGGCAACTCGGGGTACGATTTAACAAACCGCTGAACCACAAGGTTAAGCACATGACCCAGGCATGTTACGTGTGTGTTCTCGCCTCAGAGCCGCCACCCGGTTACGGCCATTGTCACACACGACCATGCCTGGATGTAGGTTCAGCGGTCTCAGCCACAGATCTGCCTGCTCTTTCACAGCTGTCCACAACTCACAAGCAGTGTGAGGTTTCTCACCTAAGTTTATGAGTTTCAGCACAGCCTGTTGCCGCTGTGCTTCCAGCTTGTAACTGATGTGGTGATTAGTGTTGAGCCACCCCCGTAGTGTTCGAGTTCGGTTCGGTTCGTCGAACACCCGTGTGTTCGCCGAACTGTTCGTCGAACTGTTCGTCGAACACCTTCGAACACCGTTAAAACCAATGGCAGGCAAACAAAAACACATAGAAACACATAGAAAACACCTTCAAAGGTGTCCAAAAGCTGACAAACTGCTCAGAAGACACAACTAACACATGGAAAAGTGACAAGTACATATAGTCATGCGAAAAGAAAAGAGGTGGAGGAGTAAAAGGAGGGGGAGACACAGATATAGGCATGTCATGCCCTTCTAAAATCCAAAAAGTGAGAAGCCGAGACGGCCAGTCCGCTCCTGCCCGTGCCACCTCCGTGTCGCCGGGTTTGTGCCAGAGCCGCGGTGAACCCTGACGGCCAGCCCCCCTCTCCCAATACTGGTGCCTGTCCGCTGGTGGGTCGAGAGAGCCCCCCTGTGGTGGAGGCAGCTCTAAGCTTTTTAATTTAAATTGTCCCTCTAATTTGAATGAATACACTTTAAATCCATTTACAAGGATCTATTGGAGGGCAAGTCTCATGCCAGCAGCCGCGTAATTCCAGCTCCAGTAGCGTCCACTAAAGCTGCTGCAGTTAAAAAGCTTTTATAAGGATCGAGCTCGGCTGTCCACCGCAAGGCATCCTAGTGCCAGTCCCAGCCCCTATGCCTTGGGGTGCCTCCTGATGCTCTTCACTAAGTATCCCGTGGTCCCGAAGCATTTCCTTTGAAAAAATTAAGTGTCCAAACTACAGGTGGTGTAGCTTGCTTAACAGCCGGGATAATCCGCTGACTAGCAGACACTGCTACTAGGCACAAAGTATTTCCTGGGCTAGATGCAGTTAAAAATTTGTAAGTAGATACTCTCGTTGGATGCTGAGAAAGCATTCCATAGAGTCTCCTGGCACGCCATATATGATTCTCTTAAAAAGCTTGGGGTAGGGGTCTAGGGGACCCTTTTATAGCCAAAATCACGGCCCTGTATCACAATACGTCACCTAGGCTGAAGATAAATGGAACTGTAGCACCGAGGGCTCGGTTGCTACAGACGTATTGCACCTCACCCAGAGGTGTGATATCTCACTCTCAGATAAGGATGGAGTGTGGATCAGGACCCGACACCTGCATGCATTACACCACATTGCCGTGGGGCAGGGCGACCAATATGCCCCTGAGATGGGCACGACAGTCCCTGTCCCTGGCTGGAGTGGGGGGAGGGAACACTAAGGAAGGGGAACCCTGCAGTGCAGGAGCAGGGAGGAAGCAGTTCCTGGGTGCATTGAGAAGGGAGTATAAAAGGTGGGCACCATCTTAGTTCAGTGCAGAGAAGTCTGAGCAGAAGTGGCAGGGAGCAGGGGCTCTGCATGAGCTCTGCTCCGGAGGCGGGCCTAGTAACAGAGGCCCAGGCCTGCAAGAGGGAGAAGGAAGGAAGAGGAGCGGAGAAGGCTCCAGGAACGAGGAATGAAGGGATCCCAGGGGTGCGGACGGGCGAGTCGCCACCGCACGCCCGAATCCACCTGCGTGGAGGGGTCAGGCCAAAGGGGGAGACCGGTCCCCGAACTAGTGGAGGCAGGAAACGACCCTCAGCTAGAAACCGGAGGCTCTGACATTTTATGTGGCGCAGCCCCTTGCTCCACCCGCTAGGAAGGCACCACATAGGGTCAGGGAAACTGGCGCCAAGTTTACCAAGAGGAGGCCCGAGGCAGCCGGACAGAAGTGTTGGTAAGAAAGGCCAGACAAAGGACACACAAAGGGGGTCCTGTGAAGCGCTCCAAAGTTATCTGGGAGTTGTCTGAGCCCCTCACCTGGTGAGCACAGTACGACGTGGGCAGCCGTTACCTGCAGACGTGGTCTGGATAATAAGAACTGTGAGTAAAGGCCCTGAACTGCATCACTGACTCCGTGTCGTTACTGCTGCTGCCCTGCACCATCACCCCCATCCTCCGCATACACTGCCCTGAGGCTATACTCCTCCCGTGGGGAGTTATGCTACGCTCTGCTGCACCCACAACACCAGCCTTAGCGGTCTGCCCTGTAGCGGCGGTTCACTCTGACCGCAATCCACGGGTGGCGTAGTCGGACATTTAAACATCAAAACCACATAAATAGTTCCGCCACTGGTTTGACCGCCCTGAGCCACGGAACCGGATCGCCGCCACGAAGACTACAACCACCAGCATCCACCAAAAAGGGTCCGGCTCCGGGTGTCCCAAGGCCCAGGGGGTGCGTCAGAACATTTTCATCACCTTTCACAATCACCAATGGGACAAGGCAGGGATGTCCTCTGTCCCCTCTCTTATACATCCTAGTGACGGAGCACCTGCTCTCATCAATTCGCCATAACCCCAATATTAGGTGGATTGAGGTGGGAGGCACCGAGTACAAGTGCTCTCTATTTGCTGATGATGTCCTAGTATATATCACTCAATCACATATATCCATCCCTGCTGTTATGGCTGAAATAGATCACTTTGTTACATGGTAAAATTTTAAAATCAATGCAGCGAAGTCTGAGGCCCTCGATGTCTCCCTCCCTAAATCCATATAGGATTCCATCCAGTCCAACTTTCCCTTTGCCTGGCCCTCACAGGGTATCAAATACTTAGGAATTCCTATTCATAGAGACCTCTCCCATCTATGTTATCTTAATTTTGGGCCCTTTATTGAACAATTCCATACAGACCACGGTTGGCAAGTTAGAACTGTAAGATTCACTACGTGAACCACTGGTGTTTTGTGGAAAAGCACATGTACACCGCGTTCCAAATTATTATGCAAAAAGTGTTTAGGAGTGATAAGGGAAGAATTTGTTTGTTTGTCAGTTAAACTCATTGATGGTGATGTGTGTCAGGGCTCTTTATATCACTGTAAGCAATTGCAGACACCTGTGCTAATTAGTTTGGCAGGTGTGTCCAATGAAAGGCAAGACTACTTAAGAAGGCTCTCTCACATTATTAAGCAGCCTACATTTTCTGCCAAAATGGGAAAGAAAAAGGATGTGTCGGCTGCTGAGAAGCAACAAATTGTGGAGTGTTTAGGTCAAGGCATGACTACAATCAACATTGTGCGATGATCAGGATGAAGTGTCTTGGCAATCAAGAAGTATGTAGCTGATTCACAGTACACACGTGTGCGTGCTGATAAGGGCAAATTGAGGACTCTTTCCTACAGGCAATTACGTCAGGTTGAAACAGCAGCGGCAAAAAAGCCTTGTCATAGCAGCAGACAAGTTTTTGAAGCTGCTTGTGCCTCCAACGTCCCCCGAACAACAAGATGCAGGGTCCTTCAGAGGTTTGCAGCTGTGCATATGCCATCCTGTCGACCTCCTCTATCCACTTCACACAAGCAGAAACGGCTCCAGTGGGCCAAACATTACATGAAGACTGATTTCAAAACTGTTTTGTTCACGGATGAGTGCCGTGCAGCGCTCGATGGTCCAGATGAATGGAGTGGAGGATGGCTGGTTGATGGACACCCCACGCAAACACGGCTACAGCGCCAACAAGGAGGAGGTGGAGTAATGTTTTGGGCTGGAATCATGGGGAGAGAGATTGTCGGCCCCTTTAGGATCCCTGAAGGCGCTAAAGATGAACTCCATAATGTATGTGGATTTTCTCAAACAGCACTTCCTGCCATGGTTCAAGAAGAAGAACCGTGTATTTCACAGCAAGATCATTTTTCTGCATGATAATGCACCATCTCATGCTGCACATAAAACATCTGCATCTCTGGCTGATATGGGCATAAAAGGGGACAAACTTATGGTGTGACCCCCATGCTCCCCTGACCTCTACCCCATTCAGAACCTTTGGAGCATCATTAAAAGGAGTGTCTATGATGGCGGGAGGCAGTTCACATCTAAGCAACAGCTCTGGGAGGGTATTCTGTCCTCATGCAAAACAATTGAAGCAGAAACCATCCAAAACCTGACAAATTCAATGGACGAGAGAGTTCAGAAGCTCCTTTCGAACAAGGGGTCCTATGTGAAAATGTAACATCACCTAGAATAAAGTTTTGAGTTGAAAACTGTTTGATTTCAGTTTCTAACAACCTGCTAATGCTTATAATTTCAAAAATGACCATTTTTTTGGTCTTTATTAAAATGAAAAGGTTGATCGAAAAGTTTGGGGGATCTAAGAGTGTGGCAACCCAGTAGTCATGATTACTTCGAATTCTGACAATATGAGGGTCATGCTGCAGGTAGTGCAGCAAGAAGGCACTTATGTGTCTTGCGCATCTCGGAGCCCCAAAATTATTTTCCGGGCTAGATGCAGCTAAAAATTATTTTTAATTTTAAATCTGGTGAAGCTTATTATAGATGGCCTAATAGGATCAGTGCTGCACACTGCTACAAAGCCCAAATTATTTTCCAGTCAAGATACAGATAAACATGATTAGTAATTTGAAAGCTTAAAACGTTTGGTAGGGTGATTTTAACCAATCATCAAGCTTTTACTCTCCCCAGGATGACACAGGGGTAGAAAAGTCGTTTCGGACCCATGATTTGTTCATCTTTATGAACGTGAGTCTGTCTACATTATCAGTGGAGAGCCGCGTGCGCTTATCTGTCAGCACACCACCAGCAGCGCTGAACACACGTTCAGACAGAACGCTGGCTGCGGGGCATGACAATATCTGCAAGGCGTAAGTGGCTAGCTCCGGCCATTTATCCAGATTGGAAGCCCAAAAAGAGCAAGGGTCCAGTGACACAGTCGTGGCTTCAATGTTTACTTGGAGATACTCCTGTACCATCGTCTCTAGGCGTTGACTATGTGTCAGACTTCTTGTCTCCTGTGGCCTTGCAAAGGATGGGCTAAAAAAGTGGTGAAATGATTCCGCAAAATTGATGTTACCAGCAGATACTGTGGTTCTGTTACGGTTTGAGTGCTGAACACTTGACGGTCCCACGGTTGGCAAGTTGGAACTGTGAGATTCACTACGTGCACCACTGGTATTTTGTGGAAAAGCACATGTAAGATTCTGCAACAGTCTCTGCTGATACTCCTGCATGCGTGCATCCCTTTCTATGGCAGGAATAATTTCTGCAAATTTACTTTTGTACCGGGGATCTAACAGTGTGGCAACCCAGTAGTCAGGATTATTTCTAATTCTCACAATTCGAGGGTCATGTTGCAGGTAGTGCAGCAAGAAGGCACTCATGTGTGTTGCGCATCCAGGAGCACCAAGTCCCTGTTGTGTTGGTGGCGAGGTAACAATCATGCTTCCTTCCTCTGTCCTCTCCCCCCAACCTCGCACAACAGAAATGTGATCAAGGTCTCCCTCATCTGATGAGTCTTCCATCAGTTCGTCCTCCACTTCTTCCTGGGCTCCTGCACCTTCCTCACTAGTTTGGCTGCTACCATGCGCCCTGGTAAAACCATCTCCCCCACCCTCACATGCCTGCCGCCTTGGTGCTGCCGACCGTCTGGACCTTGCAGATGTTAGCCCTTCCGCATACAACTCCTCCTCCTCTACTTCCTCCACCTCCTCTTGTGCCACCACCTGACTCCGAATTCTGTTTAACATGTGCTCCAGCATGTAAATCACCGGAATAGTCATGCTGATAATTGCATCGTCAGCACTAAACATCTTCGTCGCCATTTCAAAACTGTGCAGAAGGGTGCATAGGTTCCTGATCTGAGACCACTCCTCCAGCGTGATTTGCCCCACCTCTGAATCTCGTTGGCCCAGGCTATACGTCAGAACGTATTGCACCAGGGCTTGTCGGTGCTGCCACAGTCGCTGCAACATGTGCAGAGTTGAATTCCACCGGGTAGGCACATCGCATTTTAGCCGGTGAAGTGGCAGGCCCAACGACTTCTGTAGAGATGTAAGTCGCTGAGCTGCGGGATGCGAACGGCGGAAGTGAGCACACAGCGACCGTGCCCTCTGCAGAAGGCCATCTAGTCTGGGATAGTGGGCTAAAAATTGCTGGACAACCAGGTTCAACACGTGAGCTATACAAGGCACGTGTGTGACATTGCCCCGGCGAAGGGCCTCACCCAGGTTTGCAGCATTGTCGCACACGGCCTTCCCTGGTTTCAGGTCCAGTGGAGACAACCATTCATGAAATTGGTTCTCCAGAGCTGACCACAACTCCTCAGCTGTGTGACTCACATTTCCCAGACATTTCAATGTAAAAACCGCCTGATGACGTAGAGCCCTACTGCCAGCATAGTAAGGAGGTGTGCAGGATCCCTTCTGCGCAGTTAGAAAGCTTGTGGCATGACCAGACAGGCTTTGGGTGCAGGTGGAAGACCGAGAGGAGGTTGAGGAGGCAGAAGCAGTGGAGGAACTTTGACATAAAGAGGATTGACGCACAACTCGTGGGGACGGCAAGACTTGGACAGCAGCCCCTTGTCCTGCTGTCACCATAGTTACCCAGTGCCCAGTCAGCGACATGTAACGCCCCTGTCCATGCCTACTCGTCCAAGTGTCTGTGGTGAAATGCACCCTGTCACACACAGAGTTTCTCAAAGAAGCGGTGATGTTGTGTGCGACATGCAGGTGGAGCGCAGGCACACCTTTCTTTGAGAAGTAGTGCCGACTGGGCATCTGGTACTGGGGCACTGCGACGGACATAAGGTCTCGAAAATCCTCTGTGTCCACCAGGCGGAAAGGCAGCATTTCTGTAGCCAAGAGCTTGCAGATGGTGAAATTCAACCTCTTAGCTTTCTCATGGCTAGGAGGAAATGGTCTTTTACTTGTCCACATCTGAGGGACCGAGGGCTGGCTATTGTGCTTAGACGGGGTTGATAAGGGTGTCCCCGGCAAACTGCCGGTCTGTGAGGAAGATGCAGGCGGACATGTTAGGTTGCCTTGATCCAAAGGTGGTGCTATCGATGTCGGACAGCGCTCAACACCAGCTGGTGTTACCACCTCCAAAGAAAATGATGACCTGCCAATCACGCTGGCTGTTGCGGGTAAAGAGGTGGCAGGTCTGCGCCCCAAAACAGGTGTGACTGCTGTCCCCCCAGTCACAGAGGATGAAGAGGCCGCGGATGCACAAGATATGGCAGACGGTGATTGGCCCGGCCGGCTAGGCCGCATTGTAGCACACTGAGCTTCCCACTGCAACTTATGCTTCATGTCCATGTGCCGGTTCATGCATGAAGTACTCAAACTATGTATTTTTTGGCCTCTACTTAGCTTTTGCTGACAAATGTTACAGATAACACGAGTTGGGTCATCTTTATCGATCTGAAAAAATGCCCAGGCTATGCAAGGCTTAGCACCCATGCGACCTGAAGAGCCACCACGACTTGTGGTGAGAGGCAGAGTTGTGTTTGAGGATGCAGTTGTTGACGTGCTTCCAGTACTACGTCTCTGTCCAGGAAGGCGCAACCTGACCTCGTCGTCACTAGCATCTTCCTCCACCTCCTCTGCTGACCTCATCTCTTGGCTGACTGTGGGTTGACAGTAAGTGGGATCTCCGACCTCATCATCATCACCCTGTGCGTTATCACACCCGTCGTCCTCAGAGCCAACCTGTTCCTGCCCTGACAAAAAACTAAAGTTGTCGCTCCAATCAGGTATTTGAGTCTTATCATCGTCTTCCTCATTGTCTCCACCAACAGGAGTTACAGTTTGGGAATGAGGGTCTACATTATGGTCAGAACCTTCTGCGTCTGGTCCTGGATCCGACTCATAAAGATTCTGGGCATCAGTGCAGATCATTTCCTCGTCTGGATTCACAGAAGCGCTGGAGTCGACCTCTGATTCCCAGGCTATAGTATGAGTAAACAGCTCTGCAGACTCAACCATCTGTTCTACCTCATACCCAGACGGGCAGCTGGAGATTTGGGAGCTGTGAGGAAGCAAGTGCGATTTGGGTGACAACTTTGAGGACTGGAGTATTTGTGATGTTGAAGTTGATGTGGAGGAGAGCCCACTTAAAGGAGCATTTGATATCCGTTGAAGCACCTGCTGTTTTTGTGCCTCATCTGGAATTTGTAGCGATTGGCGTGGCCGTAAGAAAGGGATCTTATCACATTGTCCGCTAAAAGAAGTAGACATTTTAGTTTGGCTGGAAGATGGTCTTTCTTCTGCACCTACCCCACGGACACAACCTTTTTTCCCCTTCCCAACACGCCTATTCCCCTTTCCACCAGCAGCAGGCCTTTTTCCACTCATTTTGGTGGTTAACTAATTCACAACTCTGGAGTTGTTTGCACAAAAAAACAATGGATGGTAACCGAGCAGAGCTGAGTGGCCAAACTGTGGTATTAGGCCAAAACTATTGGCTGGGCTAGATGCAGAAAAAAATTATTTTTAATTTGCAACCTGATGGAGGTCAGTATAGATGGACTAATAGAACAAGTCCCACACGCTGCTAGAAGCCCAAATATTTTTTCAGAGATAAATGAAGAAAAAAATTATTTTTAATTTGCAACCTGATGGAGGTCAGTATAGATGGACTAATAGACCAAGTCCCACACACTGCTAGAAGCCCAAATATTTTTTCAGAGCTAGATGCAGAAAAAAATTATTTTTAATTTGCAACCTGATGGAGGTCAGTATAGATGGACTAATAGACCAAGTCCCACACACTGCTAGAAGCCCAAATATTTTTTCAGAGCTAGATGCAGAAAAAAATTATTTTTAATTTGCAACCTGATGGAGGTCAGTATAGATGGACTAATAGACCAAGTCCCACACACCGCTAGAAGCCCAAATATTTTTTCAGAGCTAGATGCAGAAAAAAATTATTTTTAATTTGCAACCTGATGGAGGTCAGTATAGATGGACTAATAGACCAAGTCCCACACACTGCTAGAAGCCCAAATATTTTTTCAGAGCTAGATGCAGAAAAAAATTATTTTTAATTTGCAACCTGATGGAGGTCAGTATAGATGGACTAATAGAACAAGTCCCACACGCTGCTACAAGCCGAAGCCGAAATATTTTTTCAGAGCTAGATGCAGATAAAAATTATATTTAATTTGCAACCTGGTGGAGGTTAGTATAGATGGACTAAAAGAACAAGTCCCACACACTGCTACAAGCCGAAATATTTTTTCAGAGCTAGATGCAGATAAAAGTTATTTTGAATTTGCAACCTGGTGGAGGTTAGTATAGATGGACTAATAGAAAGATGCTATGGCCAAAAGCTTTTACTTCACTAGGTGCAGTAAAAAAATTGGTATTCTATACACAGGTGGTGTAGCTTGCAACACAGATAGGCTACTCCACTGACTAACCCACACTGCAAGAGGCCAAAAAGGATTTGCTTTGCTAGATTAAGCCAAATGCTGTGAAAAAAACTTGGACAGCACTATAACAGACCTGCCTGGCAAAAAGTGATAGGAACTTAGGAACTGATGTAACCTAGCCCTCAAAAGGACTGCAATTACAATTAGTCTTTACTCCCAACCTATCTATTTAAGAGCACAGACCTGCCTGATAAAAGTGATAGGAACTGATGTAACCTAGCCCTCAAAAGGACTGCAATTACAATTAGTCTTTACTCCCAACCTATCTATTTAAGAGCAGAGACCTGCCTGATAAAAGTCGTAGGAAATGATGTAACCTAGTCATCAAAAGGACTGCAATAACAGCTATTCCCTACTCCCAAGCTATCTGTAGATTTGTGCAAAAATTGGCTTGAAATTAACAAAGTATAGCACACACAGCAACAGCGGTGCCGTCTAACATGCAGCTGCAGCAGTGAGAAAATGGAGGCAACCGGGAAAATGTAGCAGTGTGTGGGACTTGTTCTATTAGTCCATCTATACTAACCTCCACCAGGTTGCAAATTCAATATAATTTTTATCTGCATCTAGCTCTGAAAAAATATTTCGGCTTGTAGCAGTGTGTGGGACTTGTTCTATTAGTCCATCTATACTAACCTCCACCAGGTGGCAAATTCAATATAATTTTTTTCTGCATCTAGCTCTGAAAAAATATTTCGGCTTGTAGCAGTGTGTGGGACTTGTTCTATTAGTCCATCTATACTAACCTCCATCAGGTTGCAAATTCAAAATAATTTTTATCTGCATCTAACCCAGCCAATACTTTTGGGCTTATACCACAGTTTGGCCACTCAGCTCTGCTCGGTTCCCATCCATTGTTTTTTGTGCAAACAACTCCAGAGTTGTGAATTAGTTATCCACCAAAATGAGTGGAAAAAGGCCTGCTGCTGGTGGAAAGGGGAATAGGCGTGTTGGGAAGGGAAAAATAGGTGTTAAAGCAACAGTAACATCTGCAGAAGAAAGACCATCTTCCAGCCAAACTAAGACGTCTACTTCTTTTAGCGGACAATGTGATAAGATCCCTTTCTTATGGCCACGCCAATCGCTACAAATTCCAGATGAGGCACAAAAACAGCAGGTGCTTCAACGGATATCAAGTGCTCCTTTAAGTGGGCTCTCCTCCACCTCAACTTCAACATCACAAATACAGTCCTTAGAGGTGTCACCCCAATCGCACTTGCTTCCTCACAGCTCCCAAGTCTCCAGCTGCCCGTCTGAGTATGGGGTAGAACAGATGGTTGAGTCTGCAGAGCTGGTTACTCATACTATAGCCTGGGAATCAGAGGTCGGCTCCAGAGCTTCTGTGAATCCAGACGAGGAAATGATCTGCACTAATGCCCAGAATCTTTATGAGTCGGATCCAGGACCAGACGCAGAAGGTTCTGACCATAATGTCGACCCAAGTTCCCAAACTGTAACTCCTGTTGGTGGAGACAATGAGGAAGACGATGATGAGACTCAAATACCTGATTGGAGCGCCAACTTTAGTTTTTTGTCAGGGCAGGAAGAGGTTGGCTCTGAGGACGATGGGTGTGATAACACACAGGGTGATGATGATGAGGTTGGAGATCCCACTTACTGTCAATCCACAGTCAGCCAGTCGATGAGGTCAGCAGATGAGGTGGAGGAGGATGCTAGTGACGACGAGGTCAGGTTGCGCCTTACTGGACAGAGACGTAGTACTGAAAGCACGTCAACAACTGCATCCTCAAACACAACTCTGCCTCTGACCACAAGTCGTGGTGGCTCTTCAGGTCGCATGGGTGCTAAGCCTTGCATAGCCTGGGCATTTTCTCAGATCGATAAAGATGACCCAACTCGTGTTATCTGTAACATTTGTCAGCAAAAGCTAAGTAGAGGCCAAAAAATACATAGTTTGAGTTCTTCATGCATGAACCGGCACATGGATATGAAGCATAAGTTGCAGTGGGAAGCTCACTGTGCTACAATGCGGTCTAGCCGGCCGGGCCAACCACCGTCTGCCACTTCTTGTGCGTCCGCGGCCTCTTCATCCTCTGTGACTGGGGGGACAGCAGTCAAACCTGTTTTGGGACGCAGACCTGCCACCTCTTTACCCGCAACAGCCAGCGTGATTGGCAGGTCATCATTTTCTTTGGAGGTGGAAACACCAGCTGGTGTTCAGCGCTGTCCGACATCGATAGCACCACCTTTGGATCAAGGCAACCTAACATGTCCTCCTGCATCTTCCTCACAGACCGGCAGTTTGCCGGGTACACCCTTCTCAACCCTGTCTAAGCACAACAGCCAGCCCTCGGTTCCTCAGATATGGACAAGTAAAAGACCATTTCCTCCTAGCCATGAGAAAGCTAAGAGGTTGAATTTCACCATCTGCAAGCTCTTGGCTACAGAAATGCTGCCTTTCCGCCTGGTGGACACAGAGGATTTTTGAGACCTTATGTCCGTCGCAGTGCCCCAGTACCAGATGCCCAGTCGGCACTGCTTCTCAAAGAAAGGTGTTCCTGCGCTCCACCAGCATGTTGCACACAACATCACCGCTTCTTTGAGAAGCTGTGTGTGTGACAGGGTGCATTTCACCACAGACACTTGGACAAGTAGGCATGGACAGGGGTGTTACATGTCGCTGACTGGGCACTGGGTAACTATGGTGACAGCAGGACAAGGGGCTGCTGTCCAAGTCTTGCCGTCCCCACGAGTTGTGCGTCAATCCTCTTTATCTCGAAGTTTCTCCACTGCTTTTGCCTCCTCAACCTCCTCTCAGTCTTCCACATGCACCTAAAGCCAGTCTGGTCATGCCACAAGCTTTCTAACTGCGCAGAAGGGATCCTGCACACCTCCTTACTATGCTGGCAGCAGGGCTCAACGTCATCAACCAGTTTTTACTTGGAAATGTTTGGGAAATGTGAGTCACACAGCTGAGGAGTTGTGGTCAGCTCTGGAGAACTAGTTTCATGAATGGTTGTCTCCACTGGACCTGAAACCAGGGAAGGCCGTGTGCGACAATGCTGCAAACCTGGGTGCGGCCCTTCACCGGGGCAATGTCACACACGTGCCTTGTATGGCTCACGTGTTGAACCTGGTTGTCCAGCAATTTTTAGCCCACTATCCCGGAGTAGATGGCCTTCTGCAGAGGGCACGGTCGCAGTGTGCTCACTTCCACCATCCGCATCCCGCAGCTCAGCGACTTACATCTCTACAGAAGTCGTTGGGCCTGCCACTTCACCGGCTAAAATGCGATGTGCCTACCCGGTGGAATTCAACTCTGTACATGTTGCAGCGACTGTGGCAGCACCGACAAGCCCTGGTGCAATACATTCTGACGTATAGCCTGGGCCAACGAGATCCAGAGGTGGGGCAAATCACGCTGGAGGAGTGGTCTCAGATCAGGGACCTATGCACCCTTCTTCACAGTTTTGAAATGGCGACGAAGTTGTTTAGTGCTGACGATGCCATTATCAGCATGATTATTCTGGTGATTTGCATACTGGAGCACATGTTAAACAGAATTCGGAGTCAGGTGGTGGCACAAGAGGAGGTGGAGGAAGTAGAGGAGGAGGAGTTGTATGCGGAAGGGCTAACATCTGCAAGGTCCAGACGGTCGGCAGCACCAAGGCGGCAGGCATGTGAGGGTGGGGGAGATGGTTTTGTCAGGGTGCATGGTAGCAGCCAAACTAGTGAGGAAGGTGTGGGAGCCCAGCAAGAAGTGGAGGACAAACTGATGGAAGACTCATCAGATGAGGGAAACCTTGATCACATTTCTGTTGTGCAAGGTTGGGGGGAGAGGGCAGAGGAAGGAAGCATGATTGTTACCTCACCACCAACACAACAGGGACTTGGTGCTCCTGGATGCGCAAGACACATGAGTGCCTTCTTGCTGCACTACCTGCAACATGACCCTCGAATTGTGAGAATTAGAAATAATCCTGACTACTGGGTTGCCACACTGTTAGATCCCCAGTACAAAAGTAAATTTGCAGAAATTATTCCTGCCGTAGAAAGAGATGCACGCATGCAGGAGTATCAGCAGAGACTGTTGCAGAATCTTACATGTGCTTTTCCACAAAACACTAGTGGTGCACGTAGTGAATCTCACAGTTCCAACTTCCCAACTGTGGGACCATCAAGTGTTCAGCACTCAGAATGTAACAGAAACACAGTATCTGCTGGTAACATCAATTTTGCCGAATCATTTCACCACTTTTTTAGCCCATCCTTTGCAATGCCACAGGAGACAAGAAGTCTAACACATAGTCAACGCCTAGAGACGATGGTACCGGAGTATCTCCAAGTAAACATTGAAGCCATGACTGTGTCACTGGACCCTTGCTCTTTTTGGGCTTCCAATCTGGATAAATGGCCGGAGCTCGCTACTTACGCCTTGGAGATCTTGTCATGCCCCGCAGCCAGCGTTCTGTCTGAACGTGTGTTCAGCGCTGCTGGTGGTGTGCTGACAGATAAGCGCACGCGGCTCTCCACTGATAATGTAGACAGACTCACGTTCATAAAGATGAACAAATCATGGATCCGAAATGAATTTTCTACTCCTGTGTCATCCTGGGGAGAGTAAAGCTTGATGATTTGTTAAAATCACCTCACCAACTGCTTTAAGCTTTCAAATTACTAATCATGTTCATTTGTATCTTGGCTGGAAAATAATTTGGGCCTTGTAGCAGTATGCAGTACTGATTCTATTAGGCCATCTATACTAAACTCCACCAGATTTAAAATTACTAATCATGTTTATCTGTATCTTGGCTGGAAAATAATTTGGGCCTTGTAGCAGTTTGCAGTACTGATTCTATTAGGCCATCTATACTAAGCTCCACCAGCTTACAAATTAATAATAATTTTTAGCTGCATCTAGCCCGGAAAATAATTTTGGGGCTCATAGATGCGCAAGACACATGAGTGCCTTCTTGCTGCACTACCTGCAACATGACCCTCAGATTGTCAGAATTCGAAATAATCCTGACTACTGGGTTGCCACACTCTTAGATCCCCCACACTCTTCGATCAACCTTTTCATTTTAATAAAGAACAAAAAAATGGTCATTTTTGAAATTATATGCATTAGCAGGTTATTAGAAACAGAAATCAAACAGTTTTCAACTCAAAACTTTATTCTAGGTGATGTTACATTTGCACATAAGACCCCTTGTTCGAAAGGAGCTTCTGAACTCTCTCGTCCATTGAATTTGTCAGGTTTTGGATGGTTTCTGCTTCAATTGTTTTGCATGAGGACAGAATACCCTCCCAGAGCTGTTGCTTAGATGTGAACTGCCTCCCGCCATCATAGACACTCCTTTTGATGATGCTCCAGAGGTTCTCAATGGGGTTGAGGTCAGGGGAGCATGGGGGTCACACCATAAGTTTGTCCCCTTTTATGCCCATATCAGCCAGAGATGCAGATGTGTTATGTGCAGCATGAGACGGTGCATTATCATGCATGAAAATGATCTTGCTGCGGAATACACGGTTCTTCTTCTTGAACCATGGCAGGAAGTGCTGTTTGAGAAACTCAACATAAATTATGGAGTTCATCTTTACCCCTTCAGGGATCCTAAAGGGGCCGACAATCTCTCTCCCCATGATTCCAGCCCAAAACATTACTCCACCTCCTCCTTGTTGGCTCCGTAGCTGTGTTTGCATGGGATGTCCATCAACCAGCCATCCTCCACTCCATCCATCTGGACCATCGAGCGTTGCACGGCACTCATCGGTGAACAAGACAGTTTTGAAGTCAGTCTTCATGTATTGTTTGGCCCACTGGAGCCTTTTCTGCTTGTGTACAGTGGATAGAGGAGGTCGACAGGATGGCTTACTCAGAGCTGCAAGCCTCTGACGGACCCTGCATCTTGTTGTTCGGGGGACGTTCGAGGCACCAGCAGCTTCAAAAACTTGTCTGCTGCTATGACAAGGCTTTTTTGCCGTTGCTCTTTTAACCTGACGTAATTGCCTGTAGGAAAGAGTCCTCAATTTGCCCTTATCAGCACGCACACGTGTGTACTGTGAATCAGCTACATACTTCTTGATTGTGCGATGATCAGGATGAAGTGTCTTGGCAATGTTGATTGTAGTCATGCCTTGACCTAAACACTCCACAATTTGTTGCTTCTCAGCAGCCGACACATCCTTTTTCTTTCCCATTTTGGCAGAAAATGTAGGCTGCTTAATAATGTGGGACAGCCTTCTTAAGTAGTCTTGCCTTTCATTGGACACACCTGCCAAACTAATTAGCACAGGTGTCTGCAATTGCTTACAGTGATATAAACAGCCCTGACACAAATCACCATCAATGAGTTTAACTGACAAACAAAAAAATTCTTACCTTATCCCTCCTAAACACTTTTTGCATAATAATTTGTAACACAGTGTACATGTGCTTTTCCACAAAACACCAGTGGTTCACGTAGTGAATCTTACAGTTCTAACTTGCCAACTGTGGTCTGTATGGAGTTGTTCAATAAAGGGCCCAAAATTAAGATAACATAGACGGGAGAGGTCTCTATGAATAGGAATTCCTAAGTATTTGATACCCTGTGAGGGCCAGGCAAAGGGAAAGTTGGACTGGATGGAATCCTGTATGGATTTGGGGAGGGAGACATCGAGGGCCTCAGACTTCGCTGCATTGATTTTAAAATTTGACCATGTAACAAAGTGATCTATTTCAGCCATAACAGCAGGGATGGATATATGTGATTGAGTGATATATACTAGGACATCATCAGCAAATGCAGAGCACTTGTACTCGGTGCCTCCCACCTCAATCCACCTAATATTGGGGTTATGGCAAATTGATGAGAGCAGGTGCTCTATCACTAGAATATTTAAGAGAGGGGACAGACGACATCCCTGCCTTGTCCCATTGGTGATTATGAAAGGTGATGAAAATGTTCCATTTATCTTCATCCTAGGTGACGTATTGCGATATAGGGCCGTGATTTTGGCTATAAAAGGGTCCCCTAGACCCCTACCCCAAGCTTTTTAAAAGAATAATATATGGCGTTCCAGGAGACTCTATGGAATGCTTTCTCAGCTTCCAACGAGAGTATCTAATTACAAATTTTTAACTGCATCTAGCCCAGGAAATAATTTGTGCCTAGTAGCAGTGTCTGCTAGTCAGCGGATTTTCCCAGCTGTTAAGCAAGCTACACCACCTGTAGTTTGGACACTTAATTTTTTCAAAGGAAATGGTTCGGGCCCCCGGGACACTCAGTGAAGAGCATCGGGGAGGCACCCCAAGGCACAGGGGCTGGGACTGGCGGTAGGACGCCTTGCGGTGGACCGCCAAGCTCGATCATTATAAAAGCTTTTTAACTGCAGCAGCTTTAGTGGACGCTACTGGAGCTGGAATTACCCGGCTGCTGGCATGAGACTTGCCCTCCAATAGATCCTTGTAAAAGGATTTAAAGTGTACTCATTCAAATTAGAGAGACAATTTAAATTAAAAAGATTAGACCTGCCTCCACCGCAGGGGGGCTCGCTCGATCCACCAGCGGACAGGCACCAGTATTGGGAGAGGGGGGCTGGCCGTCAGGGTCCACCGCAGCTCTGGCACAAACCCGGCGACTCGGAGGTCGCACGGGCAGGAACGGATCAGCCTTGTCGACTTCGCACTTTTTTGGTTTTAGAAGGGCATGACATGCCTATATCTGTGTCTCCCCCTCCATTTACTCCTCCACCTCTTTTCTTTCCGCATGACTATATGTACTTGTCACTTTTCCATGTGTAACTGTGTCTTCTGAGCAGTTTGTCAGGTTTTGTACACCTTTGAAGGTGTTTTCTATGTGTTTCTATGTGTTTTTGTTTGCCTGCTATTGGTTTTAACGGTGTTCTAAGGTGTTCGACGAACAGTTCGACGAACAGTTCGGCGAACATACGGGTGTTCGATGAACCGAACCGAACTCGAACACTACGGGGGTGGCTCAACACTAGTCCCGGCTTCCACTATGTTTACCCAGTGTGCCGTCAGCGAGATGTACCGTCCCTGGCCACAAGCACTTGTCCACGTGTCCGTTGTCAGGTGGACTCTCCCAGTAACTGCGTTGTTGAGGGCACGGCAGATGTTTTGGTACACGTGCTTGTGTAGTGCGGGGATGGCACACCGGGCAAAATAGTGTCGGCTGGGGACTGAGTACAGAGGGACGGCCACCGCAATAAGGTTGCGGAAGGATTCCGTCTCCACCAACCTAAAAGGCAGAATTTCCAACGCAAGCAGTCGTGAAATGTGCGAATTTAGGACTGTGGCCTGTGGGGTGTTAGCTGCAAATTTCCGCTTTCGTTCAAAGGTCTGGGATATGGACAATTGAACGCTGCAGCGGGACGTGGACGTGGATGCTGCTTCTTGAGAAACTGCCATAACAAGTGAAGACTGAGAGGAGGGGGCATCTTTGCATGCAGTATGGAGAGGGGATTGCCTTGCACACACAACAGGGGGTTCTATTGCACGCACAATAGCTGAAGAAGCAGTGGTGACAACCCCTGACACTGGTTGTGGACCCTGGGGTTCACCCCACAAAGTCAGGTGCTTTGCTGCCATGTGCCGTATCATGCTGGTGGTGGTCAGGCTGGTAGCTTTGTCACCCCTGCTGATGCTGGCAGGCAGGTCCAGACTCAGGAAGACCTACAGGTTGACCTGGCAACGTCCCTCGTGTTGGTGTTGCGGGGAACTGTTGCCTGCCTTCTGTGTGCGGCCTCCACACTGCTTCTTCCTGCTTGTTGGGGTACTCTGCCTCCCTCACCCTGTGTGCTGCTGGCCTCGCTCTGCATGTCCTCCTGCCACGTTGGGTCAGCTACTAGGTCATCCACCACCACCCCCTCTTCCACTTGCGCACCACGATCCTCCTCCTCACTTCCTGGCAATTGTGTCTCGTCATCATCCACCTCTTGTGACAAATTGACAGCGTCGACTTCCTGTGGCCGTGGCTGTTCAAATATTTGGGCATCGCTACATGGGATCTCCTCTTCCACCTTCAAGCGGAGCAGGCGAGGGGCACAAATCTGGAAATGGACCAGTGAACAGCTCTTCAGAGTGTCCAAGTGTGGGATCAGTTGCTTTCTGACAACACTCGGCATGGTGGGAGGAAGGAGCATCAGGGTGAGGAGGCGTATGCGGTCGAGACTCACAGCTACTAATATTTGACAATGTGGAAGACAGACCAGAGGTGGTGGTGCCCAGGTAACTGGAAGTATTATCTGCTATCCAATTAATAACCTGTTCACACTGATCAGTTCGCAATACTGGTGTTGTTCTGTGCTTTCCTAGTAATTCGGTCAAGAAGTGGGAGCGAGAAGATGTGGCTGTTGGTTGTGGCACATTTTCACCTTGGCCATGGCCCCATCCTCTGCACGCACCATCACCAGAACGTCCAGTTCCACGTCCCTTGCCAAAAAGCCTTGCCCATTATTAAGTAAGTAAAATAGCTTACACTCGCACTATCAATGGAAAAAGGGTAATAAAAAGTAGATTAGAACCGTGGAAGAGGAAAACCACAGTTCTATTTCTCTGGCCTACACCTGACTCTTTTAAACAATCTGAACAATCAGGGAGAAACTATTACTGTTTTTCTTTACGGAAAAAATACCAAAAGCTGAAGAATAGAGATTTTTTACCATGGACTGACAAAACCACAGTTATTGTTTACTGGGGTATACCAGACAATTTTAAATATATATCTTTGCGGCTGAACAGTGAGCGACACACTCAAACTGTTTTTTTAGGTAAAAATGGCCCAAAAGTGGATAATACAGAGGTTTGAACCGTGGAACTGCAAAACCACACTTCTATTTCTCGGGCCTACACCAGACTATTTTAAACAGATATATTGGTGTCTGAACAATCAGGAGACACTATTACTGTTTTTCTTTACGTAAAAAAATGCCAAAAGCATGATAATATAGAGATTTGACCCGAGGAACTGCAAATCCACAGTTCTATTTCTTGGGCCTACACCAGACTATTTTCAACAGATATATGTGTGTCTGAACAATCAGGAGACACTATTACTGCTTTTCTTTACGGCAAAAAATGCCACAAGCAGGATAATACAGATTTTTTACCGTGGAACGGCAAAACCACAGTTATAATTTACTAGTGTATACCAGACTCTTTTAAACAGATATATTGGTGTCTGAACAATCAGGAGACACTATTGCTGTTTTTCTTTACGGAAAAAATACCAAAAGCTGGATAATAGAGATTTTTCCTGTGGGACGGCAAAACCACAGTTATAATTTACTGGTGTATACCAGACTCTTTTCAACAGATATATTGGTGTCTGAACAATCAGGAGACACTATTACTGTTTTTCTTTATGGAAAAAATACCAAAAGCTGGATAATAGAGATTTTTTACCGTGGAACGGCAAAACCACAGTTATAATTTACTGGTGTATACCAGACTCTTTTAAACAGATATATTGGTGTCTGAACAATCAGGAGACACTATTACTGTTTTTCTTTACGGCTAAAAATGCCAAAAGCAGGATAATACAGAGATTTTTTAATGTGGAACAGCAAAACCACTGTTATAATTTACTGGTGTATACCAGACTTTTTTAAATATATATATTTGCGGTTGAACAGTGAGCGACACACTCAAACTGTTTTTTTTTTAGGTACAAATGGCCCAAAAGTGGATAATACAGAGGTTTGAACCATGGAACTGCAAAACCACCCTTCTGTTTCTCTGGCCTACACCAGACTATTTTAAACAGATATATTTGTGTCTGAACAATCAGGGAGACACTATTACAGTTTGTTTTTTACGGCAAAAAATGCCAAAAGCAGGATAATAGAGATTTTTTTCCGTGGAACAGCAAAACCACAGTTATAATTTACTGGTGTATGCCAGACTTTTTTCAATATATATATTTGCGGCTGAACAGTGAGCGACACACTCAAACTGTTTTTTTTTAGGTAAAAATGGCCCAAAAGTGGATAATACAGAGGTTTGAACCGTGGAACTGCAAAACCACACTTCTGTTACTCTGTCCTACACCAGACTATGTTAAACAGATATATTTGTGTCTGAATTGTCACAGACACACTTTTTTTTTTTTTTTTTTTTTTTTTGGGGGGGGGACACCAAAAGATTAATAAGACGTGTATTTGTACAGTGTGAAGGAGGAAAAAAAAAGAGGATTTAGATGAAAAAAAAGGATTTTTCCTGGCCCCCCAGGACCTGGAGCTAAGTCCAGAAATTTCAGTAACAGGAGCACACAGGACTGTAATGCAGCGTTTGCTGGTATAACCACTGCGTCTCCTATACAGCCTGCCTGCCTGCCTAATATTTGGGTTGGATATTAGTCCTGAGAAGGACTGTTTGTTTGATCTGGCAGCCTTTACAGACCCCACACTAACTATTTCGCAGTATAAATCTCTCCCTAGCTCAGCAGCACTTTCCCTACACTAGATGATCTGGAGCGACTGTGTCCAAGATGGCGGCGCCTGGTTTTAAATACTCGAGGTGACTCTGTGCGGCCAGCCAATCAATGTAATGCCCACAACCAACATGGCTGCGGCATTACAGTGACTGGTTGGCAATCCCTGCATGTTCATTGGCTCTGTAAAGAGCGCCAAACATGCAGGGCAGAGACCCGAGCTCCCGCTCGAGTAACCCGGAAATGCTCGGTGCTCGCCGAACATCCCAAATAGCGTGATGCTCGGGAAAGTACCGAGCAGTGTCGAGCATGTTTGCTCAACGCTAGTTAGAGTCTGACTGATTAATTGACTCTGTGGACAGGAGTCTTTTATAAGGTGACTATGTAAGACAGCTGTCTTTAATGCAAGTAACGAGTTGATTAGGAGCGTCTAACTGGTCTGTAGGAGCCAGAACTCATAATGGTTTGTAGGGGATCAAATACTTATTTCTCACTGCAAAATGCAAATAAATTTATCTAATTTATACAATGTAATTTTCTTGATTTTTTTTGGATATTCTATCTCTCAATGTTAAAATTAACCTACCCTTAAAACTATAGACTGTTCATGTCTATGTCAGTGGGCAAACTGTTATGATCTGCAACAAGTACTAAGTAAAGATAGGGGAAAGCTTTCCCTACAGTAAGACTAAGCTGAATCCCTACGATGTAGCAGGCTGCCTGTTCCTTGTGAACAGACCCGCCTAGGTCCTCGGCTAGTCTGAACGAAGACCTATAGAATTAAGGGAGGGGTCCCTAAAAGAACTAAGGACTGTAACAAAAATGGGACACCTCCTAAACAGAAGTTGTTGCGGAACACAAAAAGACAAACTGACAAAAATGTACTAAAGGTCCCAGAGGACCAAGCGAACTTGACAGAGAAAAGCACAGAAGCACCAGGCTAGAGAAACAGTCAAACACTGAAGTCCAGCACAGCCAGAAGGGCGGAGCTGGAATGTAAAGGTAGATGGTCATGTGACCGCAAAACACAAGAGGGTTCTAACACAAACTTACAAAAACAGCAAGGGATCAAATAATTATTTCCTTCACTGTATATGTATGTGTGTCTGTACCTCTTCATTCATATTGACTGATGAAGACACCTGTACGGTGCTGAAACGAGTAGCCTTAATAAAGCCTCTACCGATGAGCTGTCTTCTTCCAGCAGTGCAAGTGGTTCCTTGCTTTTCTTCCACAACCTTTATTACTCATGCAGTTGCTATCATGCATAACAGGCACAAGGAGGAGCAGCAGCTGATACACTCTTTATAAACATTCAGACAGAGTTGAAACTGGTCTAAGCACATTTTGCCAAGATGAACAATTCTGCTTACTCTCAGAGTCACCCAATTTATCTTAATTGTCTACACTATGGAGTGCCGCTTTGTTTTCTTGAAGACTCTGGTTGCCCATGTTAAGGGATCTGGATTTACACCGGGTCCCCTGGGTTGTGGCCACGGAGTGAGTTGCTGCCTGGGTGTGCAGGCTGGCAGAAAAAATGGTTTTGTATCTGGGTCAGAACCTAGAGGTATAAGTATTAAAAAAATCATTAAACAGGAGGATAGTCGGTAAAAGAGCCGAGGTCAGAATCAGGAAAATTCATTGTGAATTAAAGAGCAAGCCACATCAGAGTTTCCTTAAGCTAGTCAAATTATAACGGGCAGTGGATAGCAGGATTTCAGGGTTTAAATAGCTTGCAATCCCACCCATAGGACATAAAACTTGAGTTGTTGCCCCTCATCGCCAGCAATGAGAACATGGCACAATGCGCCAGGTGACAGATGCAGAGACAGAAAGAGAAGGCATGAATATAGATGTCACACCATTCAAGTGTCAAATGTCTAGCTGTGTTCAAGTCTACCTATTGTCTCATGTACAGCAACATTCACATGACCGCATCAATTTCGATATCCATACATAAAAGCTTGATGCATAAAAAACAAATGTCTTTTGTGTGTTATCCATTTTCAAAAGAATAACTGATTTTGGCCTGCAAAAATTGAATTATAAATGAGCATGCAATTAGCTTTATAGAAAAGGTACACATCCTTTAAAATAAACACACGTTTGAATAGTTTCATCAAATTGTACGGGTCTGTGAACTGTCTATTTTTAAAATGGACAGCACACGGGCAAGAAATCCCTAAGACTATTGAAACCATTAAGCTCATTGCCTCCTATAGGTCTTTTTATCTACAAGCTGGAGCATACCATCCTACATCGCTTCTTATTAAGGAGTTTTGTCCAAATACAGCATGAAACTAATTATACCTTCAACCTGTTCAGTCACACTAGAACTACTGATGGAGTCATTTTGACTCCTTTCGTTTTTTATTTCTCTTCTGTGACTACATTTTTCAGAATTCCGGCTTGAAACTCGGTGACTTTTCCTCAAATATGATGTGAAAAAAAGATTTTGTGAGAATAAATAATTTTGGTGAAAAATTTGCGCGTTTTTTTCAAAATTTACCAAGAACTACTGAAGGGAGTCATTTTGACTCACTACTATATTTTGAGGTCCTTTTGTCACAAAATGTTGCTATAAAGTTTTGTGCATAATTTTTTCACTCTGTCTTATTTACCCTGATGTTCATATAGATGTAGTTCAATTTACATGTCAACTTTTCACATTTTCCTTGTGTTTTACCTGCTTGTATTACTGTGTAATGCTGAACAAAATAGCTTGTTTACTCTAGGCTCTTATCTTATGCTAATGAAGGGTGGTGTTTTTCTAAGGTCCTAGCAGGAGACAGTATTCTGGATAGTAACTTTACTTTCAGTTCAGCTGAAGAGACAAAGAGAACAGACGCAGACATACGAGCTCTGAAGACTCATACAGGTATGAATTGTTATGAAATAGTTTAGCTGTCTGTCAACTGATTCAGCCCACCTACTTTTGAAGGTGGCAGAACAGTTATTATTTCTTTTAGTTTTCATTTCATTTCTATTTTTCAGCAGGGAACTATATAGAATTATGGAATTTGTGAGGAATATGGAGAGAAGACGTTTGATAAAGCCTCAGGATATTCTGGCTACTTTGCAATCCATACCGGAGGATGAATCGGAATCCGAATTGCAGGAACATGTATTTGATTCTGACAGTGATGAAGATTTCATTCCTCAGAACATATCAAGTGAATCTGAAGACTCAGAAGGAACAAATCCAGAAGGTAAGTAGTTATGTGTATTTATTTGTTCTTCCACACACTGAGTTAGGGCCTGTGCACACTAGCAGAATTCTGGCTGAATAGCCATCTGGATATTCTTGCCGCAATACAGGCCGTACCTGCCCGCTCATGCCTGAAGCTCCGCTCCGAACCCCGGGCTGGAGCCGCTGTCAGGGACAGAGCAGCGCTTGCTTACGCGCGAGCACGGCTCCGTCCCAGACAGCGGCTCCAGCCCGGGGTTCGGAGCGGAGCTTCAGGTATGAAACTCCGCTCTGTACCTGAGCGGGCAGGTACGGGCCGGATTGTGGTGAGAATATCCGGTCGGATATTCCGCCGCTAATCCAGCCAGTGTGCACGGACCCTTACAAAACAAAAATTCTAAATATTCATCAACTTTTTTACAGATATTCCAAGCACATCAACTGGGGATCGGGCTCATGCAGTTATGTTGCCTCGTGACCATCCTCCTGGTCGTGGACAGAAAAAATCAGCAAAACGTCCCAGAAATGAAAGAACAACAGATAACGATGGCGGCGAAGGTAATGCAACAACAAACACCAGAGAAGGCGAATCTGAAGGAATACTAGTTTCAGCGGATGGTATTCAATGGAAACCTGTTAAAATTGGAGAACACTTGCCTGGTAATATTCTTCGAGAAGCACCTGGCCCTACAGGATACGCCAGAAGAAATATCATTATCGATAGTCCTTTGAGCGCATGGCGTTTATTTTTTGATTCATATATATTGACACATATAAAGAACTGTACGCTTGCAGAAGCATGCAGGAACAATAATTTACAGTTTACTCTATCTGATGAGGAGCTAGATGCATTCATTGCGATATTCTATGCTCGTGGAATATCTGGCACGAACCGTCACTCGATTAGCAGTATTTGGTGTAATGACTGGGGAATACCGTTTTGCAAAGCGACAATGTCTAGGGACCGCTTTGTTGAAATTATGAGGTTTCTCAGATTTGATGAGAAATCTACTCGATCGGAGAGACTGCAAACGGACAAGTTTGCTCTATTTTCTACTGTGTGGGACAGGTTTATTGAAAATTGTATTGCGTGTTACAAACCTGGCCCATACATAACGGTGGATGAGCAACTTTTCCCAAGCAAAACTAGGTGTCCATTCACGCAGTACATGCCTTCCAAACCAGATAAATATGGCCACAAATATTGGCTAGCTGTTGATAAGAGGATCAAATATCTGGCAAATGGCTTCCCTTATCTAGGCAAAGATGACACACGCCGTGCTGAGGACCGTTTAGCTGACCATGTGGTAATGAAGTTATTGGACCCGTTTTTGAAAAAAGGTCGCAATGTTACAACCGATAATTATTTTACTTCAGTAAAATTAGCTAAACAGCTAAAAAGCAAAGGAACAACCATCGTGGGAACACTGAACAAGATAAGGCGAGAAGTGCCTAAAGAAATTAAATCCATGAAATTGGAATTGTACAACACTAAAGTGTTTAGAAATTAAGACAATTTTACACTTACAGTATATCAAGGAAAGCCCAACAAAAATGTTGTCATTTTGAGTTCCGTCCATCCAGATGTTGTTGTTGCGTCTGATTCCGCTAAAAAAACTCCAGAAACGGTAAAGTTTTACACTGAAACAAAATATGGAGTAGATGTAGTGGATCAGATGGCACGAAAATATACCACACGAACATGCACAAGGAGATGGCCTGTTCATGCATTTGAAAATGCCTTAGACTTTGCGGGTATAAATGCATGGATAATATTCAAGGAGATTACCCACCAAAAAATGTCACGCAAGGCATTTTTGCAAACGCTTGTGAGAGAGTTGAGTGGTCCTTATTAGAGATGAGCGTTGTTCTACTCGAACTGTTCGCCAATCTCAAATTCGAGCTGTTTTGGGCGGTGTTCGAGCCGTTCGGCGAACACGAACAATTTGAGAAAAATTCGGCTGTTCGAGGTTATGTTCGATAACTGTTCGTGCACCAAAATCATAACTGGATTTTTTCTCAGTAATGATGAAAATTAATGTTAATACGCAGTTTGAGTGTACAGCGGGGTGGGGGGAGGGGCAGGGGATGGATCTCTGCAGGAACAATGAAGATCTCCATTTTTTTTTCTCTTTCCCGCATTTGCAGTGGGGAGGTGCAATCTGTCAGCCTATCAGCAGCGCACACACGGAGCGAAGTGCTTTTTTTCACACAAGCAAGGGCATGTGTCATTGGCAGTGTATGTCACATGTCCTTGCCCTATAAGACCAAGCCATTTTCCCCGTCGCCACCATTTTCTCACTGCTGCAGCTGCGTGTTAGACGGCACCGCTGTTGCTGTGTGCGCTATACCTTGTTAATTTCAAGCCAATTTTCGCACAAATATACAGATAGCTTGGGAGTAGGGAATAGTTGTGATTGCAGTCCTTTTAAGGACTAGGTTACAGCATTTCCTACGACTTTTATCAGGGAGGTCTGTGCTCTTAAATAGATAGGTTGTGGGAGTAAAGACTAATTGTAATTGGAGTCCTTTTCAGGACTAGGTTACATGAGTTCCTATCAGTTTTTGCCAGGCAGGTCTGTACCAGTGCTGTGCAAGTTTTTTTCACAGCATTTGGCTGAATCTAGCAAAGCTAATCCTTTTTGGCCTATTGCAGAGTGTGTTAGTCAGTGGAGTAGCCTATCTGTGTTGCAAGATATAACACCTGTGTATAGAATACCAATTTTTTTACTGCACCTAGTGAAGTAAAATCTTTTGGGCATAGCATCATTCTATTAGTCCATCTATACTGACCTCCATCAGGTTGCAAACTTAATATAATTTTTTTCTGCATCTAGCTCTGAAAAAATATTTGGGCTTCTAGCAGTGTGTGGGACTTGGTCTATTAGTCCATCTATACTGACCTCCATCAGGTTGCAAATTAAAAATAATTTTTTTCTTCATTTAGCTCTGAAAAAATATTTGGGCTTCTAGCAGTGTGTGGGACTTGTTCTATTAGTCCTTCTATACTGACCTCCAGCAGGTTGCAAATTGAATATAATTTTTTTCTGCATCTAGCTCTGGAAAAATAGTTGGGCTTCTAGCGGTGTGTGGGACTTGGTCTATTAGTCCATCTATACTGACCTCCATCAGGTTGCAAATTAAAAATAATTTTTTTCTGCATCTAGCTCTGAAAAAATATTTGGGCTTCTAGCAGTGTGTGGGACTTGGTCTATTAGTCCATCTATACTGACCTCCATCAGGTTGCAAATTAAAAATAATTTTTTTCTGCATCTAGCTCTGAAAAAATATTTGGGCTTCTAGCAGTGTGTGGGACTTGGTCTATTAGTCCATCTATACTGACCTCCATCAGGTTGCAAATTAAAAATAATTTTTTTCTGCATCTAGCTCTGAAAAAATATTTGGGCTTCTAGCAGTGTGTGGGACTTGGTCTATTAGTCCATCTATACTGACCTCCATCAGGTTGCAAATTAAAAATAATTTTTTTCTGCATCTAGCTCTGAAAAAATATTTGGGCTTCTAGCGGTGTGTGGGACTTGGTCTATTAGTCCATCTATACTGACCTCCATCAGGTTGCAAATTAAAAATAATTTTTTTCTGCATCTAGCTCTGAAAAAATATTTGGGCTTCTAGCAGTGTGTGGGACTTGGTCTATTAGTCCATCTATACTGACCTCCATCAGGTTGCAAATTAAAAATAATTTTTTTCTTCATTTAGCTCTGAAAAAATATTTGGGCTTCTAGCAGTGTGTGGGACTTGTTCTATTAGTCCTTCTATACTGACCTCCAGCAGGTTGCAAATTGAATATAATTTTTTTCTGCATCTAGCTCTGAAAAAATAGTTGGGCTTCTAGCGGTGTGTGGGACTTGGTCTATTAGTCCATCTATACTGACCTCCATCAGGTTGCAAATTAAAAATAATTTTTTTCTTCATTTAGCTCTGAAAAAATATTTGGGCTTCTAGCAGTGTGTGGGACTTGTTCTATTAGTCCTTCTATACTGACCTCCAGCAGGTTGCAAATTGAATATAATTTTTTTCTGCATCTAGCTCTGAAAAAATAGTTGGGCTTCTAGCGGTGTGTGGGACTTGGTCTATTAGTCCATCTATACTGACCTCCATCAGGTTGCAAATTAAAAATAATTTTTTTCTGCATCTAGCTCTGAAAAAATATTTGGGCTTCTAGCAGTGTGTGGGACTTGGTCTATTAGTCCATCTATACTGACCTCCATCAGGTTGCAAATTAAAAATAATTTTTTTCTGCATCTAGCTCTGAAAAAATATTTGGGCTTCTAGCGGTGTGTGGGACTTGGTCTATTAGTCCATCTATACTGACCTCCATCAGGTTGCAAATTAAAAATAATTTTTTTCTGCATCTAGCTCTGAAAAAATATTTGGGCTTCTAGCAGTGTGTGGGACTTGGTCTATTAGTCCATCTATACTGACCTCCATCAGGTTGCAAATTAAAAATAATTTTTTTCTGCATCTAGCTCTGAAAAAATAGTTGGGCTTCTAGCGGTGTGTGGGACTTGGTCTATTAGTCCATCTATACTGACCTCCATCAGGTTGCAAATTAAAAATAATTTTTTTCTGCATCTAGCTCTGAAAAAATATTTGGGCTTCTAGCAGTGTGTGGGACTTGGTCTATTAGTCCATCTATACTGACCTCCATCAGGTTGCAAATTAAAAATAATTTTTATCTGCATCTACAATACCTCTGAAAAAATATTTGGGCTTCTAGCAGTGTGTGGGACTATTTGTATTAGTCCATTTATACTGACCTCCATCAGGTTGCAAATTCAAAATAATTTTTTTCTGCATCTAACCCAGCCAATAGTTTTGGCCTAATACCACAGTTTGGCCACTCAGCTCTGCTCGGTTACCATCCATTGTTTTTTTGTGCAAACAACTCCAGAGTTGTGAATTAGTTAACCACCAAAATGAGTGGAAAAAGGCCTGCTGCTGGTGGAAAGGGGAATAGGCGTGTTGGGAAGGGGAAAAAAGGTTGTGTCTGTGGGGTAGGTGTTAAAGCAACAGTAACATCTGCAGAAGAAAGACCATCTTCCAGCCAAACTAAAATGTCTACTTCTTTTAGCGGACAATGTGATAAGATCCCTTTCTTACGGCCACGCCAATCGCTACAAATTCCAGATGAGGCACAAAAACAGCAGGTGCTTCAACGGATATCAAGTGCTCCTTTAAGTGGGCTCTCCTCCACATCAACTTCAACATCACAAATACTCCAGTCCTCAAAGGTGTCACCCAAATCGCACTTGCTTCCTCACAGCTCCCAAATCTCCAGCTGCCCGTCTGAGTATGAGGTAGAACAGATGGTTGAGTCTGCAGAGCTGTTTACTCATACTATAGCCTGGGAATCAGAGGTCGACTCCAGCGCTTCTGTGAATCCAGACGAGGAAATGATCTGCACTGATGCCCAGAATCTTTATGAGTCGGATCCAGGACCAGACGCAGAAGGTTCTGACCATAATGTAGACCCTCATTCCCAAACTGTAACTCCTGTTGGTGGAGACAATGAGGAAGACGATGATAAGACTCAAATACCTGATTGGAGCGACAACTTTAGTTTTTTGTCAGGGCAGGAACAGGTTGGCTCTGAGGACGACGGGTGTGATAACGCACAGGGTGATGATGATGAGGTCGGAGATCCCACTTACTGTCAACCCACAGTCAGCCAAGAGATGAGGTCAGCAGAGGAGGTGGAGGAAGATGCTAGTGACGACGAGGTCAGGTTGCGCCTTCCTGGACAGAGACGTAGTACTGGAAGCACGTCAACAACTGCATCCTCAAACACAACTCTGCCTCTCACCACAAGTCGTGGTGGCTCTTCAGGTCGCATGGGTGCTAAGCCTTGCATAGCCTGGGCATTTTTTCAGATCGATAAAGATGACCCAACTCGTGTTATCTGTAACATTTGTCAGCAAAAGCTAAGTAGAGGCCAAAAAATACATAGTTTGAGTACTTCATGCACGAACCGGCACATGGACATGAAGCATAAGTTGCAGTGGGAAGCTCAGTGTGCTACAATGCGGCCTAGCCGGCCGGGCCAATCACCGTCTGCCATATCTTGTGCATCAGCGGCCTCTTCATCCTCTGTGACTGGGGGGACAGCAGTCACACCTGTTTTGGGGCGCAGACCTGCCACCTCTTTACCCGCAACAGCCAGCGTGATTGGCAGGTCATCATTTTCTTTGGAGGTGGTAACACCAGCTGGTGTTGAGCACTGTCCGACATCGATAGCACCACCTTTGGATCAAGGCAACCTAACATGTCCGCCTGCATCTTCCTCACAGACCGGCAGTTTGCCGGGGACACCCTTATCAACCCCGTCTAAGCACAATAGCCAGCCCTCGGTCCCTCAGATGTGGACAAGTAAAAGACCATTTCCTCCTAGCCATGAGAAAGCTAAGAGGTTGAATTTCACCATCTGCAAGCTCTTGGCTACAGAAATGCTGCCTTTCCGCCTGGTGGACACAGAGGATTTTCGAGACCTTATGTCCGTCGCAGTGCCCCAGTACCAGATGCCCAGTCGGCACTACTTCTCAAAGAAAGGTGTGCCTGCGCTCCACCAGCATGTCGCACACAACATCACCGCTTCTTTGAGAAACTCTGTGTGTGACAGGGTGCATTTCACCACAGACACTTGGACGAGTAGGCATGGACAGGGGCGTTACATGTCGCTGACTGGGCACTGGGTAACTATGGTGACAGCAGGACAAGGGGCTGCTGTCCAAGTCTTGCCGTCCCCACGAGTTGTGCGTCAATCCTCTTTATGTCAAAGTTCCTCCACTGCTTCTGCCTCCTCAACCTCCTCTCGGTCTTCCACCTGCACCCAAAGCCTGTCTGGTCATGCCACAAGCTTTCTAACTGCGCAGAAGGGATCCTGCACACCTCCTTACTATGCTGGCAGTAGGGCTCAATGTCATCAGGCGGTTTTTACATTGAAATGTCTGGGAAATGTGAGTCACACAGCTGAGGAGTTGTGGTCAGCTCTGGAGAACCAATTTCATGAATGGTTGTCTCCACTGGACCTGAAACCAGGGAAGGCCGTGTGCGACAATGCTGCAAACCTGGGTGCGGCCCTTCGCCGGGGCAATGTCACACACGTGCCTTGTATGGCTCACGTGTTGAACCTGGTTGTCCAGCAATTTTTAGCCCACTATCCCAGACTAGATGGCCTTCTGCAGAGGGCACGGTCGCTGTGTGCTCACTTCCGCCGTTCGCATCCCGCAGCTCAGCGACTTACATCTCTACAGAAGTCGTTGGGCCTGCCACTTCACCGGCTAAAATGCGATGTGCCTACCCGGTGGAAATCAACTCTGCACATGTTGCAGCGACTGTGGCAGCACCGACAAGCCCTGGTGCAATACGTTCTGACGTATAGCCTGGGCCAACGAGATTCAGAGGTGGGGCAAATCACGCTGGAGGAGTGGTCTCAGATCAGGGACCTATGCACCCTTCTGCACAGTTTTGAAATGGCGACGAAGATGTTTAGTGCTGACGATGCCATTATCAGCATGACTATTCCGGTGATTTACATGCTGGAGCACATGTTAAACAGAATTCGGAGTCAGGTGGTGGCACAAGAGGAGGTGGAGGAAGTAGAGGAGGAGGAGTTGTATGCGGAAGGGCTAACATCTGCAAGGTCCAGACGGTCGGCAGCACCAAGGCGGCAGGCATGTGAGGGTGGGGGAGATGGTTTTACCAGGGCGCATGGTAGCAGCCAAACTAGTGAGGAAGGTGCAGGAGCCCAGGAAGAAGTGGAGGACGAACTGATGGAAGACTCATCAGATGAGGGAGACCTTGATCACATTTCTGTTGTGCGAGGTTGGGGGGAGAGGACAGAGGAAGGAAGCATGATTGTTACCTCGCCACCAACACAACAGGGACTTGGTGCTCCTGGATGCGCAACACACATGAGTGCCTTCTTGCTGCACTACCTGCAACATGACCCTCGAATTGTGAGAATTAGAAATAATCCTGACTACTGGGTTGCCACACTGTTAGATCCCCGGTACAAAAGTAAATTTGCAGAAATTATTCCTGCCATAGAAAGGGATGCACGCATGCAGGAGTATCAGCAGAGACTGTTGCAGAATCTTACATGTGCTTTTCCACAAAATACCAGTGGTGCACGTAGTGAATCTCACAGTTCCAACTTGCCAACCGTGGGACCGTCAAGTGTTCAGCACTCAAACCGTAACAGAACCACAGTATCTGCTGGTAACATCAATTTTGCGGAATCATTTCACCACTTTTTTAGCCCATCCTTTGCAAGGCCACAGGAGACAAGAAGTCTGACACATAGTCAACGTCTAGAGACGATGGTACAGGAGTATCTCCAAGTAAACATTGAAGCCACGACTGTGTCACTGGACCCTTGCTCTTTTTGGGCTTCCAATCTGGATAAATGGCCAGAGCTAGCCACTTACGCCTTGGAGATCTTGTCATGCCCCGCAGCCAGCGTTCTGTCTGAACGTGTGTTCAGCGCTGCTGGTGGTGTGCTGACAGATAAGCGCACGCGGCTCTCCACTGATAATGTAGACAGACTCACGTTCATAAAGATGAACAAATCATGGATCCGAAACGACTTTTCTACCCCTGTGTCATCCTGGGGAGAGTAAAAGCTTGATGATAGGTTAAAATCACCCTACCAACCGTTTTAAGCTTTCAAATTACTAATCATGTTTATCTGTATCTTGACTGGAAAATAATTTGGGCTTTGTAGCAGTGTGCAGCACTGATCCTATTAGGCCATCTATACTAAAGCTTCACCAGATTTAAAATTAAAAATAATTTTTAGCTGCATCTAGCCCGGAAAATAATTTTGGGGCTCCGAGATGCGCAAGACACATAAGTGCCTTCTTGCTGCACTACCTGCAGCATGACCCTCATATTGTCAGAATTCGAAGTAATCATGACTACTGGGTTGCCACACTCTTAGATCCCCCAAACTTTTCGATCAACCTTTTCATTTTAATAAAGACCAAAAAAATGGTCATTTTTGAAATTATAAGCATTAGCAGGTTGTTAGAAACTGAAATCAAACAGTTTTCAACTCAAAACTTTATTCTAGGTGATGTTACATTTTCACATAGGACCCCTTGTTCGAAAGGAGCTTCTGAACTCTCTCGTCCATTGAATTTGTCAGGTTTTGGATGGTTTCTGCTTCAATTGTTTTGCATGAGGACAGAATACCCTCCCAGAGCTGTTGCTTAGATGTGAACTGCCTCCCGCCATCATAGACACTCCTTTTAATGATGCTCCAAAGGTTATGAATGGGGTAGAGGTCAGGGGAGCATGGGGGTCACACCATAAGTTTGTCCCCTTTTATGCCCATATCAGCCAGAGATGCAGATGTTTTATGTGCAGCATGAGATGGTGCATTATCATGCAGAAAAATGATCTTGCTGTGAAATACACGGTTCTTCTTCTTGAACCATGGCAGGAAGTGCTGTTTGAGAAAATCCACATACATTATGGAGTTCATCTTTAGCGCCTTCAAGGATCCTAAAGGGGCCGACAATCTCTCTCCCCATGATTCCAGCCCAAAACATTACTCCACCTCCTCCTTGTTGGCGCTGTAGCCGTGTTTGCGTGGGGTGTCCATCAACCAGCCATCCTCCACTCCATCCATCTGGACCATCGAGCGCTGCACGGCACTCATCCGTGAACAAAACAGTTTTGAAATCAGTCTTCATGTAATGTTTGGCCCACTGGAGCCGTTTCTGCTTGTGTGAAGTGGATAGAGGAGGTCGACAGGATGGCGCATGCACAGCTGCAAACCTCTGAAGGACCCTGCATCTTGTTGTTCGGGGGACGTTGGAGGCACAAGCAGCTTCAAAAACTTGTCTGCTGCTATGACAAGGCTTTTTTGCCGCTGCTCTTTCAACCTGACGTAATTGCCTGTAGGAAAGAGTCCTCAATTTGCCCTTATCAGCACGCACACGTGTGTACTGTGAATCAGCTACATACTTCTTGATTGCCAAGACACTTCATCCTGATCATCGCTCAATGTTGATTGTAGTCATGCCTTGACCTAAACACTCCACAATTTGTTGCTTCTCAGCAGCCGACACATCCATTTTGGCAGAAAATGTAGGCTGCTTAATAATGTGAGAGAGCCTTCTTAAGTAGTCTTGCCTTTCATTGGACACACCTGCCAAACTAATTAGCACAGGTGTCTGCAATTGCTTACAGTGATATAAAGAGCCCTGACACACATCACCATCAATGAGTTTAACTGACAAACAAACAAATTATTCCCTTATCACTCCTAAACACTTTTTGTATAATAATTTGGAACGCAGTGTACATGTGCTTTTCCACAAAACACCAGTGGTTCACGTAGTGAATCTTACAGTTCTAACTTGCCAACCGTGGTCTGTATGGAGTTGTTCAATAAAGGGCCCAAAATTAAGATAACATAGATGGGAGAGGTCTCTATGAATAGGAATTCCTAAGTATTTGATACCCTGTGAGGGCCAGGCAAAGGGAAAGTTGGACTGGATGGAATCCTATATGGATTTGGGGAGGGAGACATCGAGGGCCTCAGACTTCGCTGCATTGATTTTAAAATTTTACCATGTAACAAAGTGATCTATTTCAGCCATAACAGCATGGATGGATATATGTGATTGAGTGATATATACTAGGACATCATCAGCAAATAGAGAGCACTTGTACTCGGTGCCTCCCACCTCAATCCACCTAATATTGGGGTTATGGCGAATTGATGAGAGCAGGTGCTCCGTCACTAGGATGTATAAGAGAGGGGACAGAGGACATCACTGCCTTGTCCCATTGGTGATTGTGAAAGGTGATGAAAATGTTCTGACGCACCCCCTGGGCCTTGGGACACCCGGAGCCGGACCCTTTTTGGTGGATGCTGGTGGTTGTAGTCTTCGTGGCGGCGACCCAGTTCCGTGGCTCAGGGCGGTCAAACCAGTGGCGGAACTATTTATGTGGTTTTCATGTTTAAATGTCCGACTACGCCACCCGTGGATTGCGGTCAGAGTGAACCGCCGCTACAGGGCAGACCACTGAGGCTGGTGTTGTGGGTGCAGCAGAGCGTAGCATATCTCCCCACGGGAGGAGTATAGCCTCAGGGCAGTGTATGCGGAGGATGGGGGTGATGGTGCAGGGCAGCAGCAGTAACGACATGGAGTCAGTGATGCAGTTCAGGGCCTTTACTCACAGTTCTTATTATCCAGACCACGTCTGCAGGTAACGGCTGCCCACGTCGTACTGTGCTCACCAGGTGAGGGGCTCAGACAACTCCCAGATAACTTTAGAGCACTTCACAGGACCCCCTTTGTGTGTCCTTTGTCTGGCCTTTCTTACCAACACTTCTGTCCGGCTGCCTCGGGCCTCCTCTTGGTAAACTTGGCGCCAGTTTCCCTGACCCTATGTGGTGCCTTCCTAGCGGGTGTAGCGAGGGGCTGCGCCACATAAAATGTCAGAGCCTCCGGTTTCTAGCTGATGGTCGTTTCCTGCCTCCACTAGTTCGGGGACCGGTCTCCCCCTTTGGCCTGACCCCTCCACGCAGGTGGATTCGGGCGTGCGGTGGCGACTCGCCCGTCCGCACCCCTGGGATCCCTTCATTCCTCGTTCCTGGAGCCTTCTCCGCTCCTCTTCCTTCCTTCTCCCTCTTCCAGGCCTGGGCCTCTGTTACTAGGCCCGCCTCCGGAGCAGAGCTCATGCAGAGCCCCTGCTCCCTGCCACTTCTGCTCAGACTTCTCTGCACTGAACTAAGATGGTGCCCACCTTTTATACTCCCTTCTCAATGCACCCAGGAACTGCTTCCTCCCTGCTCCTGCACTACAGGGTTCCCCTTCCTCAGTGTTCCCTCCCCCCACTCCAGCCAGGGACAGGGACTGTCGTGCCCATCTCAGGGGCATATTGGTCGCCCTGCCCCATGGCAATGTGGTGTAATGCATGCAGGTGTCGGGTCCTGATCCACACTCCATCCTTACCTGAGAGTGAGATATCACACCTCTGGGTGAGGTGCAATACGTCTGTAGCAACCGAGCCCTCAGGGTGCTACAGTTCCATTTATCTTCAGCCTAGGTGACGTATTGCGATACAGGGCCGTGATTTTGGCTATAAAAGGGTCCCCTAGACCCCTACCCCAAGCTTTTTAAGAGAATCATATATGGCGTGCCAGGAGACTCTATGGAATGCTTTCTCAGCATCCAACGAGAGTATCTAATTACAAATTTTTAACTGCATCTAGCCCAGGAAATACTTTGTGCCTAGTAGCAGTGTCTGCTAGTGAGCAGATTATCCCGGCTGTTAAGCAAGCTGCACCACCTGTAGTTTAGACACTTAATTTTTTCAAAGGAAATGCTTCGGGACCATGGGATACTTAGTGAAGAGCATCAGGAGGCACCCCAAGGCATAGGGGCTGGGACTGGCAGTAGGATGCCTTGCGGTGGACAGCCGAGCTCGATCCTTATAAAAGCTTTTTAACTGCAGCAGCTTTAGTGGACGCTACTGGAGCTGGAATTACCGCGGCTGCTGGCATGAGACTTGCCCTCCAATAGATCCTTGTAAATGGATTTAAAGTGTATTCATTCAAATTAGAGAGACAATTTAAATTAAAAAGCTTAGAGCTGCCTCCACCACAGGGGGGCTCGCTCGACCCACCAGCGGACAGGCACCAGTATTGGGAGAGGGGGGCTGGCCGTCAGGGTTCACCGCGGCTCTGGCACAAACCCGGCGACACGGAGGTGGCACGGGCAGGAGCGGACTGGCCGTGTCGGCTTCTCACTTTTTGGATTTTAGAAGGGCATGACATGCCTATATCTGTGTCTCCCCCTCCTTTTACTCCTCCACCTCTTTTATTTTCGCATGACTATATGTACTTGTCACTTTTCCATGTGTTAGTTATGTCTTCTGAGCAGTTTGTCAGCTTTTGGACACCTTTGAAGGTGTTTTCTATGTGTTTCTATGTGTTTTTGTTTGCCTGCCATTGGTTTTAACGGTGTTCGAAGGTGTTCGACGAACAGTTCGACGAACAGTTCGGCGAACACACGGGTGTTCGACGAACCGAACCGAACTCGAACACTACGGGGGTGGCTCAACACTAGTCCTTATGTCACAGATAGGGAAAAGGGTTCCACGTCCCAAGTTTCTACATGCTCAGAAGTGATGGTTCAAACAAAATTTTGCCAGATCAAAGAAAAGTGCAAGAAAAATAGATCTGTCGGAAATTGTAAGACTTGTGGTAAGTCTTTGTGTGGGCAATGTACTGCCATAAATCAAAGGCAATGCCTAAAATGCGAAACACCAAATGTTTAGAAGGTGAATTCTGCGCCATATTTTCATTTTTATGCTCCTCCACCTACATTTTCTCTGCTTTTTGTTCTTCAGTTGTTGTTTATATGTGTGCACTTGAATAAAAAAAAATGTTTGAAAAACGTCTATTATAATTATTGTTATTTTCTGTAGAAAAATAAGAAAAGCAGAAAAAAAACAATCAAAAGCATTACTGTTGGATCTCACAATAATAATACATTACAAAAAATATAATTATTAATAAATAACCACAAATGAAACTCTAAAAATAAACGAAAACAAGCAAGGAGTCAAAATGACTCCTTTCAGTATTTCTAGGCGGGGTCACGAGTCCAGTAGTCCTAGTGTTAATAAATACATGATTTATAAACATTGATTATTTCAATTCCCCGACAAAAAGAAGAAATCTTGAAGTGGTGAAGAGTTGA
This sequence comes from Phyllobates terribilis, assembly GCF_046119375.1. Classification (NCBI taxonomy): domain Eukaryota; kingdom Metazoa; phylum Chordata; class Amphibia; order Anura; family Dendrobatidae; genus Phyllobates; species Phyllobates terribilis. The sequence goes on from NW_027362771.1 coordinate 211,352,955, forward strand.
TACGAAGAATATATGCGAACATTGCATAAATACTGCACTAAATAAAATTGCAATTTTGATATATAGTTTAAGTGGCCCACCTGAGAACCACAGGATTTTTCAGTGGACCCAGATTCTGCCGCAATCCTGTGCCCCTAATATAACAGGTCTAAAAAGATTTGGAATAAAAACAAGTCCTATCTGAGTTTTCAGACAATTACTTGCCATTAGAGCCTTTTTTATGGTTTGATTACCAAACTATTAGACCTTATTGATGATAAATTCTTGGAACACATGTGGACATACTCATTTTCTGTGTAAATGAAGGGGGCTCTTACAATCATTTTCCCTGGCAGACACAATGACCATTAGTATAAAACTCTGAGTATATATTAAAATAAGATTCAGAAAATTGGTAATGTGAAATAAAAAAAAAATAATGTACCGGACGTTTTATGTGATGTTAATAACACACATCAAATTTAAAAGACATGTACAAGTATGATATTTCAACCTGACTAAGACATGATAAAAGAAAAAATTCTGGGCAGAATATATCTTTTTGTATTTTTGAAGCATTTGTTTTCAGGTCCCTGACCTAATGCTAAGAAGGATTGATTCAGGTATTTGAATTTGGACGTTACAATATTGTGTTTTTTCCTTTTTTGTGAACAATCTGCTGGAAAATAATAAAAAACGTAAGCGCATATAAAAGTGATTTTACCTTAACAATGCTATACCTGGATATCTGTAGATGTACAGTACATCAACTATAGCATTAAAATAACAATTTTTAGTCAATCTCTATTATTTCATTTTCTTTTTCATTATTTGAAGACTATAAAGTGTGTTCATGTTTTAATATGGATAAATACAGAAAGAAATATGTATTAGACTGTACTAAATGAAAGTTTTGAGAAATTAAGGATTGTAAACATTATGGAAAAAGCTAGCTACCATCAATTCTTTCCGTATGTACAGTCATGGCCAAAAGTTTTGAAATTGACACATTTTTGGTTTTCACAGTCACTGGGGCTATTTTAGACTTAGTACTGGGTGTTCAGTGGCGCTAGTAGGTATGCCTGTTTGGACCTGCTGCAAGTAAGACGACTTACCACAAGTGGTCAGGGAATGTCAGAGTAATATATTATAAACTAACGCTGGATGAAGGCATATGTAAAAAAGGGGGAATGACAATCAAGACAACTAAATATAAGACATTTTATTCCGACAAATTAATAAAACAGATTAGTAAAGGTAGTAAAATAATTTTAAAAAGGATGAATAGATGCCTCATCTGAGGTATAGTAGGATGGATGATAGACTTGCTTCTCTGTTAAGGAGATAATTGTTACTTGGTGGAATGATTTTGCACCTACTTATAACCTACTTATAAGGAGGATAGGTATTAAATAAATAAGAGGGGGGGCTTGAGTAACAAGCTCTTATGGTGTACTATACGTTGATACAATTACCTGTTCCTGACGACCTGGGAGGGGAGATCTGGATCTGCGAAGTCGATGAGTATATTAAAAGATCACATGCTAAGGTTGAAGCATATATTAAAGGTTAAAGGTTAAAAAGGAGGTCTGGTTAAGATGAGTGTAAATTATGGAAGACTAAAGGTAGACTAAAGGTATAGTGTTATACCTGATGTATTGGTCATAGTGGGGATGATTGATGTCGGATAAGTTAGCTGTAATTCATTGGCTTTTAGCTTTAGGGTTCTCCTTTGTCCCAGTGCTATTGATTGTGGAGGCTACATCCGTTGTCCCTCAAGTACTGAAATGAGAATAAATAGATGTGAGTATAGAGGAGACTACAGGAGAGGCGTTAGAAATCTGTCTAATGTTGTATACCTGGGATAGATGTCCCTAGTTGGTAGTAGATGATGGGTAGTGGACCTTTGGGGTATTAGCTGCCTGATGAAGAATTAGAAGCTAGTTTTGCCTCTTAAGAAAAAGTGGTTTAGTAGGCCCACTTGATTGTCTGTTGCTCTAGCAGAGTGATGCCCCTTGTATTGAGATATTGAGTCAGAGTGGACTACTCTGACAGGTCACTGACTCTGCTTCCTCATATTAGGAGGCCCTTTGCCGTGGGTTAGCAGATCAGAGAATAAAATAGTTTGGCGATGATGGTGGGTATTCACTCACGGTTTTGTAGATATGCCCTCTGCGTTGAAGGGGGGTGCAGCAGTAGTGTGCTGGATGTTGCCTGTTGGTAGTAACCTCGGCAGTGATGCTTTGCGATATCCTCAGCGGTAGTGCTTTGCTGTAGGTCCTTTGGAGACGGCGGTCTAGATTGAAAAGGACCCTGTGGGTCTCAATGTAAGCTGGGTAGCTCTTTGGGAGAGAGCAGGAGTAGAGTCACGGCCAAAAACTTGATTCACTCCTTGGCTCTCCTGATGTTAGGCGCGCTTGAAAGCAGATTTACTTGAGGACCTGCGTGACCTCAAAGGCACGTGATAGTCACGTGGACGGGACCTAAACAGAGGTCTAAGTGGACCAAAAATCCAACGCGTTTCAGAAACTACAGTGATTTCCTTCATCAGGGATAGTTCCCAGCTAGTATGTGGTCCTTTATATAGGTTTGACAGATTTGGCATCAATCAGGGGAGACATGTAGGTGGAGGCACAGCTGTCAATCATTAAAGGCATATAGTTCAATTTCTGAATTTAGTCCTTTAGGTCTCAGTGTATCAAGTTTGAATATCCAGCTGGTTTCCACACGGGACATTTGTTTAATATAGTTGCCGTGTTGCCAGTGTTTATCTACTTTTTGGATGCATGTTGCCTGAGTATTTATACATGAACCCCCGTGTTTGTCTGCAAAGTGTTTCGATAGAGGGTGGTCCATGAATTTGTTTTTAATGTTCTGAATATGTTCCCCGATTCTTGTGTTTATTGGACATATAGTACGTCCTATGTACAGTTGCTGACATGGACATCTTATTCCATATATTACCCCCTTAGTTGAACATGTAATAAAGTCATTTTGAATAGATTTTTGTTTTTGGGTGTGAAGATTTTTGCATACTGTGCATTTGCGGCACGGATAGAATCCTGCCATGTCTGTAGTAAAGGAAAAGGAGGGGGGGGGTTGTCGTCTGGGGGTTTGCACAGTGGGTGCAATAATATTGCCCAGATTCCAAGCTTTATTGGAAATGAAGCGAGGATTTTGAGGAATCATCTTGCCTATGATTCTATCTTCCCTCAGCATGTGCCAGTGTTTTCTCACTACTTTCCTTAGTATGTTGGTGTTGGAGCTATATGGATTAATAATCGAGACATCAATGGTGGTGTTGCCTGTTTCCGCTTTTGATAACGAGCACTCTTCAAGAAGGTGTTTTCTTTGAATTTCTTTGACTTTATTTTTGGCGCTATTCAGAAAGTGGGGGTCGTATCCTTTTTTCCCACAATTTATTTTACAGTGTGTCTGCTTCTTCATCAAAGTCTAAAATATTGGAGCAGCTTCTGTGTATTCTCAGGAACTGGCTTCTAGGGATATTCAATTACCATTTAGGCAGATGACAGCTTTCTATGTTAATATAACTGATAGCATCGGTTGGTTTGTTGTAGGTGTGGGTGTGGATCTGATCATCTTTGATGTAGATATTTAAGTCAAGGAAATTCACCTGATGAGTAGTGTTTAGCGAGCTCTAAAATTCTCGGGTGCTCGAAGCTCGGGCTGAGCTCACCGTGATACTCGGGTGTTCGACCCGAGCAACGAGCCCAATGTTAGTCTATGGGAGACCCGAGCATTTTTGCGGGGGCACCCTCGGCAGTCTGTAGAAAGCCTAAAAAGTGCCCAAAATGATAGTGACAGTGCTCACATGACATGGGGACAGCATGGGGATCGCCCCAGGAAGCATTACTGACCTCCAGGTCACTGCTGTCAACAACGTGGTCAGAGGTATTAAGCCACTTTTACGGGCTCACAATCAAACATTCAAAAACTAAACGGAAACTGCTTTCCTGTGAAATATGTTAAGGAACATCCTTTCCAGGGTAAAGACTTGTGTATAAGGTAAAATAAATAACCAAAAACAAAAATACTCCTCCACACCTTGGGCTATGTTCACAAGTAGCATTTTTTATGCATTTTTGCACTTTTGCATTGGTTTCAACCGTGACAAATGCATTCACCGGGAAATGTCATTTTAGCATTTTACAACCTTATCTGGCCATGTGCTGTATGACACATGCATACAGTGCTGAAAAGACATGGGAACAGCATAGGGAAGACCCCTGGAAGCATCTCTGACACCGAGGTCACTGCCTAAAAGTGTGCCCATCAGAAGTGATCCTTGCCGCATGAGAAGATGCAGACTTGCCACTATCCCCGTGCAAGTCCTTGTCCCAGGGCAGTGTTCAATTGTACCTCCCCCATTCCTTGCAATGCAAGCGCAAATATGCAGCCAACCAACCACCCACCCACCCCCAGGCTGCAATACCATACTGCTAGCTTGCACTTGAAATGGGGCCTTTTAGGCATGTGGAGGCGGTATCTGGCCACCACGTCATGGCTGCGTCGGTCGCCTGGTATCCATACTCGGTCACCAGCCGCCCCGCGGCCGAGTGCCCACACACGGTCCCCAGCCGCCCCTATTTGTCCCGGTGCACCTTATAAACAAGCGCGCATACCAAAACATTACCTGTGCCCTCCCCAGTGCATTTAGTGGGAAGGACAGCATAACCACAAACACGTGGACAAGTGAATGTGGCCAGGGATGGTCCATCTCACTGACGCCTTCACACTGGGTTAATATTGTGGAAGCTGGGACTCAGTTGGACACTGGGATGCAACCCGTCCTCCAGACATAGAGGATTGCGGGTCCTGGGTCAATCAGGCTTCAACTCACAGTGCAGAAGGTAGACAGCAGCAGTGGTCGGCCTCCTACACAACGAGTAAATTATTCATGATCATGAGGCTATCCATCTCCTTAGCTTTTTGTTCCTTGAAATGCAAGCGCATGTATGTAGTAGCGGCTAGGCCTGAGGTGGTCAGCGTTTTGGCGCATATCCTACCTCCTCCGAGGATTGCTGGATGTTTTCCTGCTACTATCACAGTTCTATGACTCCCGTTAAAACAAAGCTTCAGGTGATGAATGATGGATGAGGTGGTGGCAAAGGAGAAAGAGCAGGAGGAACAGGGACCATTCATATCAATATCAGGCCAGTCAACCACACATGTTTTGTAGGATATGTTTCTGTACCAAAAGGAGCGGTTCGGCTACACAGTTATAGGGAATACATTGAGTGCAATGCCTACAAAAAATTTCGAGGCACTCCAATGCCCCTTGGCATGGAGGTCAGAGGGCCTTAACTAAACCGTTTTTTCCATTTATAGCAACTGGGTCTCCTGTACACTGTTGGCCTAAGCAGTGAATGGAAGGCTTTCCAAAAATTATGAGGAACTGCAATGCCCCTTGAAACAGACGTGGATTACACCGTACTAAAAACCTTCTACTCATTATTGGGGAGTGGGACTCCCTTAGTGTTCGCCTATGCATTGAAAAGCAAAAGCTGAATAAAATTAGGAGGAAATGCAATGCCCGTTGGAAGAGTCATGGAGGTTAGAGTTAATTAGAAACAGCATTTCAATGCCCCTTGGAAGAGACATGGAGGTCAGAGTGGTTTAACAAGACGGTTTTAATGCCCCTTGGAAGAGACATGGAGGTCAGAGTGGTTTAACAAGATGGTTTTACTGCCCCTTGGAAGAGACGTGGAGGTCAGAGTGGTTTAATAAGATGGTTTTAATGCCCCTTGGAAGAGACGTTGAGGTCAGAGTGGTTTAACAAGACGGTTTTAATGGCCCTCGGAAGAGATGTGGAGGTCAGAGTGGTTTAACAAGATGGTTTTAATGCCACTTGGAAGAGACGTGGAGGTCAGAGTGGTTTAACAAGACAGTTTTAATGCCCCTTGGAAGAGATGTGGAGGTCAGAGTGGTTTAACAAGATGGTTTTAATGCCACTTGGAAGAGACGTGGAGGTCAGAGTGGTTTAACAAGATGGTTTTAATGCCACTTGGAAGAGACGTGGAGGTCAGAGTGGTTTAATAAGACTGTTTTAATGCCCCTTGGAAGAGACGTGGAGGTCAGAGTGGTTTAACAAGATGGTTTTAATGCCCCTTGGAAGAGACGTGGAGGTCAGAGTGGTTTAACAAGATGGTTTTAATGCCCCTTGGAAGAGACGTGGAGGTCAGAGTGGTTTAACAATACGGTTTTAATGGCCCTCGGAAGAGACATGGAGGTCAGAGTGGTTTAACAAGATGGTTTTACTGCCCCTTGGAAGAGACGTGGAGGTCAGAGTGGTTTAATAAGATGGTTTTAATGCCCCTTGGAAGAGACGTTGAGGTCAGAGTGGTTTAACAAGACGGTTTTAATGGCCCTCGGAAGAGATGTGGAGGTCAGAGTGGTTTAACAAGATGGTTTTAATGCCACTTGGAAGAGATGTGGAGGTCAGAGTGGTTTAACAAGACAGTTTTAATGCCCCTTGGAAGAGATGTGGAGGTCAGAGTGGTTTAACAAGATGGTTTTAATGCCACTTGGAAGAGACGTGGAGGTCAGAGTGGTTTAACAAGATGGTTTTAATGCCACTTGGAAGAGACGTGGAGGTCAGAGTGGTTTAATAAGACGGTTTTAATGCCCCTTGGAAGAGACGTGGAGGTCAGAGTGGTTTAACAAGATGGTTTTAATGCCCCTTGGAAGAGACGTGGAGGTCAGAGTGGTTTAACAAGATGGTTTTAATGCCCCTTGGAAGAGACGTCGAGGTCAGAGTGGTTTAACAATACGGTTTTAATGGCCCTCGGAAGAGATGTGGAGGTCAGAGTGGTTTAACAAGATGGTTTTAATGCCACTTGGAAGAGACGTGGAGGTCAGAGTGGTTTAACAAGATGGTTTTAATGCCACTTGGAAGAGACGTGGAGGTCAGAGTGGTTTAATAAGACGGTTTTAATGCCCCTTGGAAGAGACGTGGAGGTCAGAGTGGTTTAACAAGATGGTTTTAATGCCCCTTGGAAGAGACGTGGAGGTCAGAGTGGTTTAACAAGATGGTTTTAATGCCCCTTGGAAGAGACGTCGAGGTCAGAGTGGTTTAACAATACGGTTTTAATGGCCCTCGGAAGAGATGTGGAGGTCAGAGTGGTTTAACAAGATGGTTTTAATGACACTTGGAAGAGACGTGGAGGTCAGAGTGGTTTAACAAGATGGTTTTAATGTCACTTGGAAGAGACGTGGAGGTCAGAGTGGTTTAACAAGACAGTTTTAATGGCCCTCGGAAGAGATGTGGAGGTCAGAGTGGTTTAACAAGACGGTTTTAATGCCCCTTGGAAGAGACGTGGAGGTCAGAGTGGTTTAACAAGACAGTTTTAATGCTCCTTGGAAGAGACATGGAGGTCAGAGTGGTTTAACAAGACTGTTTTACTGCCCCTTGGTAGAGACATGGAGGTCAGAGTGGTTTAACAAGATGGTTTTAATGCCCCTTGGAAGAGATGTGGAGGTCACAGTAGCTTAACAAGAAGGTTTTAATGCCCCTTGGAAGATACATGGAGGTCAGAGTGGTTTAACAAGACGGTTTTAATGCCCCTTGGAAGAGACGTGGAGGTCAGAGTGGTTTAACAAGATTGTTTTAATGCCCCTTGGAAGAGACGTGGAGGTCAGAGTAGTTTAACAAGACGGTTTTAATGCTCCTTGGAAGAGACATGGAGGTCAGAGTGGTTTAACAAGACGGTTTTAATGCCCCTTGGAAGAGATGTGGAGGTCACAGTAGCTTAACAAGATGGTTTTAATGCCCCTTGGAAGAGACATGGAGGTCAGAGTGGTTTAAGAAGACGGTTTTAATGCCCCTTGGAAGAGACGTGGAGGTCAGAGTGGTTTAACAAGATTGTTTTAATGCCCCTTGGAAGAGACGTGGAGGTCAGAGTAGTTTAACAAGATGGTTTTAATGCCCCTTGGGAAAGACGAGGAGGTCAGAGTGGTTTAACAAGACGGTTTTAATGCCCCTTGGAAGAGACGTGGAGGTCACAGTAGCTTAACAAGATGGTTGCCCCTTGGAAGAGACGTAGAGGTCACAGTAGCATAACAAGACGATTTTAATGCGCCTTACAAGAGCCATGCAGTACAGCATATTAAAAACATTATTCCCATTATTGGGGAGTGGGTCTCCCATAGTCTTTGCCTATGCCTTCCAAGCAAAAGCTGACAAAAATTAGGACATAGTAACTTGCAATGCTGGCAACACGGACCACGGTCACCCTGGTGGTATAGTGGTGGTGGAGGCTGAGGATAAGGAGAAGAGCAAAAAACAGCTGAAATGAGGAAGCGTATACCCATGTGTGGGTGTGAAGCGGTGCATGGGAATACACCTCCCGAAATAACACAGTGGATTTGACTTTATGTTACTCTGCTGTCATTTGGTGGTGATGAGAAGTCTGGCCCAATCCAGCCCTTGTTCATTTTGATAAGGGTCAGCTTGTCAGCATTGTCTGTTGACAGGCGAGTGCGCTTATCAGCTATAATTCCCCCAGCGGCACTAAAAACACGCTCCGATAACACGCTAGCGGCAGGGCAGGCCAGGACCTCCAAGTCGTACAGAGCGAGTTCATTCCAAGTGTCTAGCTTGGATACCTAATAATTAAAAGGCACAGAGGAATCACGGAGTACGCTGGTACGGTCGGCAAGGTACTCCCTCACCATCTTTTGAAACTTTCCACTCCTTGTGACAGTACCCCGCGCCTCAGGGCCTGCAAGGTGGGCGGGTCTCATAAAACTGTCCCAGAACGTTGACAGTGTTCCCCTGCCTCTGCTGGATTGGAGTTGCGTCTCTCTCGCCTTGGTTGGGCAACCAACTGTGACCTCTGCCGCTAGCGTGTTCAGATGGTAATTTTTTTTTAACAGTTCTGCAGCAAGGGCCTTCTGGTACTGCCCCATTTTGGAATAAGAGAGTGAAAGTTCTCCTTGTAGCGGGGGTCTAAAAGTGTCACCAACCAGTAATGACTGTCACCCAACATTTTGACAACGCGAGGGTCATGGTTAAGGCAGCGTAACATAAAGTCAGCCATGCGTGCCAGACTGGTAACAGGCAAGACTTTTGTGTCCTCACCAAGATGACGACTGACCATGCTCTCCTCCTCCTCCTCCCCCCTGTCCTCAGGCCACCCACGCTGAACCGACGGTATGACAGTTGTACAGGTACTACCGTCTACAGCGCATGATACCAGCTCATGTTCTTCCTCCTCCTCCTCTCCCTCATTGTCCCCCAATGCACGTTGGGATGAGATGAGGCTGGGCTGTGTGTAATCGCCCGCTATGGCTTCTTGATCCATCTCATCATACTCTGGCTGCAATGCCTCCTCTTTAATTCTCTGCAGAGAGCGTAGCAAAAGACAGACAAGTGGGATGCTGACGCTAATGATGGCATCATCGCCACTCACCATCTTGGTGGACTCCTCAAAGTTTGTCAGGATGGTACATACATCAGACATCCAGGTCCACTCCTGAGGTCTTATGTGTGGAGTCTGACCTGAATATCGACGGTCTTGTTGCAGCTGGTGCTCCACAACTGCTCTCTTCTGCTCACAAATCCTTTGCAACATGTGGAGGGTATAGCTCCACCATGTGGGGACATCACACACCAGTCGGTGTGACGGAAGCTGCAAATGCTTCTGCAACACAGCAAGGGCGGCGGAATCTGAAGCCGACTTTCGAAAATGAGCTGACAGGCGGCGTACTTTGACGAGCAGATCTGGCAACTCGGAGTACGATTTAAGAAACCGTTGAACCACGAGGTTAAGCACATGAGCCAGGCATGGTACGTGTGTGATCTCGCCTCGCCTCAGAGCCGCCACCAGGTTATGGCCATTGTCACACACGACCATGCCTGGATGTAGGTTCAGCGGTCTCAGCCACAGATCTGCCTGCTCTTTCACAGCTATCCACAACTCACAAGCAGTGTGAGGTTTATCACCTAAGCTTATGAGTTTCAGCACAGCCTGTTGCTGCTTGGCAGAGGCAGTACTGCAGTGCTTCCAGCTTGTATCTAATGTGGTGATATCTGAGATGGAGGCTGAACATGAGGAGGAGGAGGAGGATGATGCGCATGAGCTGTACACTGTGGGGGCAACTCTGACTGACATAGGGCCCGCAATCCTCGGTGTGGGGAGGATGTGTTCCGTCCCAAGGTCCGACTGGGTCCCAGCTTCCACTATGTTTACCCAATGTGTCATCAGGGAGATGTACCGTCCCTGGCCACAAGCACTTGTCCACGTGTCCGTTGTCAGGTGGACTCTCCCAGTAACTGCATTGTTGAGGGCGCGGCAGATGTTTTGGGACACGTGCTTGTGTAGTGCAGGGATGGCACACCGGGCAAAGTAGTGTCGGCTGGGCACCGAGTACCGAGGGATGGCCACCGCCATAAGGTTGCGGAAGGATTCTGTCTCCACCAGCCTAAAAGGCAGCATTTCCAATGCAAGCAGTCGTGAAATGTGCGAATTTAGGACTGTGGGGCGTTGGCTGCGAATTTGCGCTTTCGTTCAAAGGTCTGGGATATGGACAATTGAACGCTGAGGGACGTGGACGTGGACGTTGATGCTGTTTCTTGAGAAACTGCCATAACAAGTGAAGACTGAGAGGAGGGTGCATCTTTGCATGCAGTATGGACAGGGGATTGCCTTGCACGCACAACAGGGGGTTCCCTTACATGCACAACAGCAGAAGAAGCAGTGGTGACACCCGCTGACACTGGTCGTGGACCCTGGAATTCGCACCACAAAGTCGGGTGCTTTGCTGACATGTGCCTGATCATGCTGGTGGTGGTCAGGCTGGTAGTTTTGTCACCCCTGCTGATTCTGGCCTGGCAGTTGGTATAAATGGCCTTTTTGGGTTTATCAGCAGAGTCTTTAAAAAAATTCCGGACTCTGGAAGACCTACCGGTTATACTGGCAACGTCCCTCGTGTTGGTGTTACGGGGAACCGTTGCCCACCTTCTGTCTGATGCCACCACACTGCTTCTTCCTGCCTGTTGGGGTACTCTGCCTCCCTCCCCCTGTGTGCTGCTGGCCTCGCTCTGCGTGTCCTCCTGCCCCGTTGGGTCAGTTACTAGATCATCCACCACCTCCTCCTCTTCCACTTGCGCCCCACGATCCTCCTCCTCACTTCCTGGCAATTGTGCCTTCCTGTGACCGTGGCTGTTCAAATATTTGGCCATCGCTACATGGGATCTCCTCTACCACCACTTCAAGTGGAGCAGGCGAGGGGCACAAATATGGAAATGGACCAGTGAACAGCTCTTCAGAGTGTCCAACTGTGGGATCAGTTGCTGTCTGACGACACTCGGCATGGTGGGAGGAAGGACCATCAGGGTGTGGAGGAGTATGCAGTCGAGACTCACGGCTACTAACACTTGACCGTGTGGAAGACACACCGGAGGTGGTGGTGCCCAGGTGACTGGAAGTATTATCTGCTATCCAATTAATAACCTGTTCACACTGATCAGTTCGCAATAGTGGTGCTGTTGTGTGCTTCCCTAGTAATTCGATCAAGAACTGGGAGCGAGAAGATGTGGCTGTTGGTTGTGGCACATTTTCACCTTGGCCGCGGCCCCGTCCTCTGCACGCATCATCACCAGAACGTCCACTTCCACGTCCCTTGCCACGAGCCTTGCCCATTGTAAATGAAGTAAAATAGGTTACTCTCGCACTATCAATGGCAAAATGGTAATAAAAAGGAGATTTGAACCATGGAAGAGGAAATCCACTGTTCTAGCTATCTGGCCTACACCAGACTCTTTTAAACAGATATATTTGTGTCTGAACAGTAAGCGAGACCCTCAAAATGTTTTTTTTATTGAAAAAATGCAAAAAAGTGGATAATACAGAGATTTGAACCATGGAAGAGGAAAACCTCAGTTCTAGTTATCTGGCCTACACCAGACTCATTTAAACAGATATATTTGTGTCTGAACAGTCAGCGAGACACTCAAAATGTTTTTTTTTCATGCAAAAGAGGCAAAAAAGTGGATAATACAGAGATTTGAACCGTGGAACTGCAAAACCACAGTTATATTTATCTGGCCTACACCAGACTCTTTTAAACAGATAAATTTGTGTCTAAACAGTCAGCGAGACACTAAAAATGTTTTTTTTATGCAAAAAGGTGGATTACACCCATATTTGAACCGCGGAACTGCAAAACCACAGTTCTAGTTATCTGGCCTACACCAGACTCTTTTAAACAGATATATTTGTGTCTGAATAGTCAGCGAGACACTCAAAATGTTTTTTTATGCAAAAAAGTGAATAATACAGAGATTTTAAACAGATATATTTGTGTCTGAACACTTACAAGCACACTCAATGTTTTTTTTTGGGGGGGGGAAATACCAAAAGGTTAATAAGACGGGTATTTGTACAGTCTGACTGAGGAAAAAAAAAAAAAGAGGATTTAGATGAAAAAAAAAGGATTTATCCTGGCCCCTGAGACCTGGGGCTAAGTCTAGCAATTTGAGCAGTGGTAGCATACAGGACTTTAATGCAGTGTTTGTTGGTATAACCACTGTGTCTACTATACAGCCTGCCTGCCTGATATCTGGGATGGATATTAGTACTGAGAAGGACCGTTTGTTTGATTTGGCAGGCTTTAGAGACCCTACACTACCTATTTTGCACTATATATCTCTCCCTAGCTCAGCAGCACTGACCCTACACTGTGTGATCCTGGGTGACTGTGTCCAAGATGGCGGTGCCCGGTTTTAAATACTCGAGGTGACGCTGTGCGGCCAGCCAATCACTGTAATGCCCACAACCAACATGACTGCGGCATTAGAGTGACTGGCTGGAAATTCCTGCATGTTCATTGGCTCTGTAAAGAGCGCCAAACGTGCAGGGTGGAGACCCGAGCTCCCGCCCGAGTAACCCGGAAATGCTCGGTGCTCGCCGAACATCCCGAGTAGTGAAATGCTTAGGCAAGTACCAAGCAGTGTCGAGCATGCTCGCTCAACACTACTGATGAGTACTAATAGTAGAGGTGAATCCTAGATGAAAGTTATTTTTGTTGATGTCTGACAAAAACTCATTTAGTGAGATTTTATCGCCTGAACATATTAATAAGATAATTAAAACAAACCACAGAGAGGTCCACATAATCATGCAATTGATGTAACACCATAATAGGGGGACTTATGGACAACTAAGTAGAGGGGCATCACAAGAGAAACTACAAGAGGAAAGAAGTAGCGATATATAGCCCGCTGTAATGCACACGCCCGGGCTGAGTGGCGTGTGCGTGTATATGTAGTGATTCCACTGGACCGTGCCGGAGAGTGAATGCCTGGAGGGGCGTAACTAAGTATCCACCCGATCCGACCAGGGTGCACGACGGCAAACGACGCCAGTGCACCAAGGAGGAACCGAGCAGAGGGACCAGGTGCTACTCCAGGACAGACCCCGGACACGGCTGTTGACCCACACAGGGGAATACAGGAACAGGCAGGTTAGGCTGGCACACAGACTGCTGGGTATAGGCAGACACGGCTGGTATGCAGACTGGCGGATGCTGGTAAGCACGACTGGTATGCAGGTAGGGAGGTACTAGCAGGTACTACAGGTTGGAGCACCGAGTGGATAAGACCCAGTACAGACTGGGACTCAGGAACAGAACCGCAGACGCGGTGGACAAACAGCAGAGTGAGGCCGCCCAGAGCAGCGAGCAAGAGCAGAACAAGACGAGACTGGAGCCTGGAGCGGTGAGCGAGAGAAGAGCAGGACAAGGCCGCCTGGAGCGGTGAGCGAGAGAGGAGCAGGACGAGACTGCCGAAGCAGCGAGCAAAGGGTCGGAGCAGAGCGAGAATGCTGGAGCAGTGAGCAAAGGGTGAGAGCAGAGCGAGACTGCCGGAGCAGTGAGCAAAGGGTCAGAGCAGAGCGAGACTGCCGGAGCAGCGAGCAAAGGGTCAGAGCAGAGCGAGACGGCCGGAGCAGCGAGCAAAGGGTCAGAGCAGAGCGAGACTGCCGGAGCAGCGAGCAAAGGGTCAGAGCAGAGTGAGACTGCCGGAGCAGCGAGCAAAGGGTCAGAGCAGAGCGAGACTGCCGGAGCAGCGAGCAAAGGGTCAGAGCAGAGCGAGACTGCCGGAGCAGCGAGCAAAGGGTCCGAGCAGAGCGAGACTGCCGGAGCAGCGAGCAAAGGGTTAGAGCAGAGCGAGACTGCCGGAGCAGCGAGCAAAGGGTCAGAGCAGAGCGAGACTGCCGGGGCAGCGAGCAAGGCAGAGCAGGCAAGAACCGCCAGAGCGGTGAGCAAGGCAGAGCAGAGGGGACAGAGCTCTGTTCACACGGAACAGACTGGAAGGGAGAGGCAGAACCAGGTACACACAAGATACTTGCAATGAAGTAGCGAGTGGACTCTAAACTCACAAACGGGAGTACAGGGACAATGTGTAGGAGTTAGGTACGGGGTCAGATTCTGCAGGAAAAAGGAAGGTACGAAACAGGTAACAGGCTAGGAGAGTATTCAGACAAGAACAGACACAGCAGCAAGATACAGGAGCGGGCCTAGGTATGCGGCCCCTAGAAGGCAGAACGAACAGGCTAGGAGCGTGTTCAGACAGGAACAGGCAAGATACAGGAACGGGTCTAGGTATGCGGCCCCTAGAAGGCGGAAAGAACAGGCTAGGAGCGTGTTCACACTGGACTGGAAATACAGCCTCCAGGATAGGCAGAAGACAACAGACTAGAAGATAGTTCAGACAGGACACAGTTCAGACACGGGAACTGATACTGCAAGGCAGGAAACATAGACAGGACCTAGCACGTCAGTGACAGAAGCCAACTGACAGAACACAATGCTCAGGCAGGGTTTCTTGGGAGGAGCTGGGTTAAATACCAGGTGACAGACAGCAATAGGCTGAGGACGCATCAGGGGTGTGTCTGCAGCAGGTACAAGAAACAGGAAGTGATCAGGCGCCGCCCTTAAGCAGCAGAAACAGAGGCAAGCAGACAGCATGGAGGGAAGCCAGGCTAGCTGACTGGACTGGAGATCAAGTGCACGCTCTTGCACAGTGGGAGATGGACCACTATGCAAGGATGCCGCCAGGTATGTTACAGTACCCCCCCCACCCTTACGCCCCCTCTTCTTCAGGCCTGCCAGAATGTTCTGCAGGGAATTCGAGGGCCAATCCTTCACTTCAAGGAGATCACTTCCACTGTCCACAGGAAAAACTGGTCTCATCTGGGTAGCTAGGATGCTACCTCCTATCCAGCCATCCTCAGCAACAGACGAAACGGGTGGAGTACCAGGAACAGCACACAAGGAAGTCTCTCTCCACTTATTATCAGGTAGCACCCCAGAGGGTTCAGGAGACAACTGGAAGTCCTCTGCCGGGTTGGTAGGGTGCAGAGACTCGGGGGTAACCTCTGCTTCGGGGTACATCTTGTCAAGCTCACAGGATGAAATGGGCGAGGTATCAGGTAAAAGGTGTAGAAAAGTCACTGTCTCTTTGTTATCTGGTGGTACCCCGGAGGATTCAGGAAACAACTGGGGGTCCTCCGCCGAGTCGGAAGAGTGCAGAGACTCGGGGGTAACCTCTGCTTCGGAGTACACTAGGTCGGACTCGCTGGAAGAAGCGGGCGAGGTATCAGGTACCGAGTATAGGAGAGTCCCTGTCCACTCATTATCAGGTAGCACCACGAAGGGTTCAGGAGACAACTGGAGGTCCTCCGCCTGGTCGGAGGGGTGTAGAGACTCGGGGATAACCTCTGCTTTGGAGTACACTAGGTCGGACTCACTGGAAGAAGCGGCCGAGGTAACAGGTACCGAGTATAGGAGAGTCTCAGTCCATTCGCTATCAGGTAGCACCCCGAAGGGTTCAGGAGACAACTGGAGGTCCTCCGCCTGGTCGGAGGGGTGTAGAGACTCGGGGATAACTTCTGCTTCAGAGTACACTAGGTCGGACTCACTGGACAAAGCGGGCGAGGTATCAGGTACAGAGTATAGGGAAGACTCTGTCCATTCGCTACCAGGTAGCACCCCGAAGGGTTCTGGAGACAACTGGAGGTCCTCTGCCTGGTCGGAGGGATGTAGAGACTCAGGGTTAACTACCGCTTTGAGGTACCCATTGTCAGGCTCACAGGACGGAGCGGACGAAGTATCGGGTACCGGGTGTAGGGAAGTCTCTCTCCATTTGTCATCAGGTGGTATCCCGGAGGATTCAGGAGGCAACAGGGGGTCCTCCGCCAGGTAGTAGAGATGCACAGACTCAGAGATAATCACTGCTTCGGAGTACCCTTGGACAGGCTCACCGGTTAAAGTGGGTGAAGCATCAGATTCCGGGTGCAGGAAGTCCTCCTGTGTGGATTCTAGGTGGGCAGAAGTCTCTTCGGGCAGGAGAACTGGTGCGCTACCCACACACATTACCCGTCGGGGCTGCTCCGGGATACAGGGAAGTGAAGCTTCAGCAGGGAATTCAAGGATGGGGTCAGGAGGTCTTTGGGAGGACAGACCCTGGCGTGACGGCTTGCCTCTACGCCTAGCACGTCTGGACTGCCTCTTGAGGTTGGGAGAAGTATTCCGGAGAGCGTAGTCATCCTGTGTGGATTCTGGGTGGGCAGTAGTCTCTTCGGGCAGGAGGACTAGTGCGCTACCCACACACATTACCCAACGGGGCTGCTCCAGGTTATTGGGAAGTGAAGCTTCAGCAGGAGCCTCTGGATTAGGGTCATCGAAGACCATTAGAAAGGCCACCAGGAAGGCCATTATGTCCAGGACGATAGGATCCTGTGCGTCCCATAGGGGGGTGATCCATTTCAAGGCATCACCCTCTAGGTAAGACATCATGAATCCCACCTTAGCCCGATCGGTGGGAAAACAAAGAGCGTAGAACTTGAAGTGTAGCATGCATTGCTCCACAAATGCACGACTCAGTCTTGGATCCCCATAGTACCGTGGCGGATCCGCAGGAACGAGTGCTGATAGATCCATCTGGACGGATGCGTAATTCGCCTGAAACTCAGCTGGTAGCAAAAAAAAAAAATTTCGTATAGAAGCACGTATTCGCTGGAAAAAGTCTCAGAGAGCAAAGGCCGTGGGGCTCAACGGGAACCATGGCCTGAGCATGCTGTAATGCACACGCCCGGGCTGAGTGGCGTGTGCATGTATATGTAGTGATTCCACTGGACCGTGCCGGAGAGTGAATGCCTGGAGGGGTGTAACTAAGTATCCACCCGATCCGACCAGGGTGCACGACGGCATACGACGCCAGTGCACCAAGGAGGAACCGAGCAGAGGGACCAGGTGCTACTCCATTACAGACCCCGGACACGGCTGTTGACCCACACAGGGGAATACAGGAACAGGCAGGTTAGGCTGGCACACAGACTGCTGGGTATAGGCAGACACGGCTGGTATGCAGACTGGCGGATGCTGGTAAGCACGACTGGTATGCAGGTAGGGAGGTACTGGCAGGTACTACAGTTTGGAGCACCGAGTGGATAGGACCCAGTACAGACTGGGACTCAGGAACAGAACCGCAGACGCGGTGGACAAACAGCAGAGTGAGGCCGCCCAGAGCAGCGATCAAGAGCAGAACAAGACGAGACCACCTGGAGCGGTGAGCGAGAGAAGAGCAGGACAAGGCCGCTTGGAGTGGTGAGCGAGAGAGGAGCAGGACGAGACTGCCAAAGCAGCGAGCAAAGGGTGAGAGCAGAGCGAGACTGCCGGAGCAGCGAGCAAAGGGTCAGAGCAGAGCGAGACTGCCGGAGCAGCGAGCAAAGGGTCAGAGCAGAGCGAGACTGCCGGAGCAGCGAGCAAAGGGTCAGAGCAGAGCGAGACTGCCAGAGCAGCGAGCAAAGGGTCAGAGCAGAGCGAGACTGCCAGAGCAGCGAGCAAAGGGTCAGAGCAGAGCGAGACTGCCGGAGCAGCGAGCAAAGGATCAGAGCAGAGCGAGACTGCCGGAGCAGCGAGCAAAGGGTCAGAGCAGAGCGAGACTGCCGGAGCAGCGAGCAAAGGGTCAGAGCAGAGCGTGACTGCCGGAGCAGCGAGCAAAGGGTCAGAGCAGAGCGAGACTGCCGGAGCAGCGAGCAAAGGGTCATCGCAGAGCGAGACTGCCGGAGCAGCGAGCAAAGGGTCAGAGCAGAGCGAGATTGCCGGAGCAGCGAGCAAAGGGTCAGAGCAGAGCGAGACTGCCGGAGCAGCGAGCAAATGGTCAGAGCAAAGCGAGACTGCCGGGGCAGCGAGCAAGGCAGAGCAGGCAAGAACCGCCAGAGCGGTGAGCAAGGCAGAGCAGAGGGTACAGGGCTCTGTTCACACGGAACAGACTGGAAGGGAGAGGCAGAACCAGGTACACACAAGATACTTGCAATGAAGTAGTGAGTGGACTCTAAACTCACAAACGGGAGTACAGGGACAACAAGTAGGAGTTAGGTACGGGGTCAGATTCTGCAGGAAAAGGGAAAGTACGGACATAGAGAAAAACAGGTAACAGGCTAGGAGAGTATTCAGACAAGAACAGACACAGCAGCAAGATACAGGAGCGGGTCTAGGTATGCGGCCCCTAGAAGGCGGAAAGAACAGGCTAGGAGCGTGTTCACACTGGCCTGGAAATACAGCCTCCAGGATAGGCAGAAGACAACAGACTAGAAGATAGTTCAGACAGGACACAGTTCAGACACGGGAACTGATACCGCAAGGCAGGAAACATAGACAGTTCCTGGCACGTCAGTGACAGAAGCCAACTGACAGAACACAATGCTCAGGCAGGGTTTCTTGGGAGGAACTGGGTTAAATACCAGGTGACAGACAGCAATAGGCTGAGGATGCATCAGGGGTGTGTCTGCAGCAGGTACAAGAAACAGGAAGTGATTGGGCGCCGCCCTTAAGCAGCAGAAACAGAGGCAAGCAGACAGCATGGAGGGAAGCCAGGCTAGCAGACTGGACTGGAGATCAAGTGCGCGCTCTTGCACAGTGGGAGATGAACCACTATGCAAGGACGCCACCAGGTATGTTACACCCATGACCATTGTTTAAATATAAAAATATTTAAATCTTTATTAAGTATATCTCAGTTAAAAATCAATTACATAACATAAGGAGTATGAAACACAAATGACCATGTGCAGAAAAGAGGAAAAAAATGGACGTATCACACATCCAGTCCTTACTGGCCAAACAGTCTTAGATATAGCACAAGTATTAAGCTCCAATTCAATTATCATTCAAATTGCCCCATCCATCGAAGATGGCCTGTAAATCATGACGCCATGTATAAACAATGTATGTAGCTACCTTATATACAGGAGACCAGGAGCGTACCAGCGGCTGGATGGTGTGCGTCCACCACATCCAGCCGCTGGTATGCTTCTGGCCTCCTGTATATATTGCTGGGAGTAGTAGTGCTGCTAATATTTAAAAAAAAATATGAGTTAAAATAAAGAGCATACATTCTTTGGTGAACATAATTTGGTCCTTTGGAAGTTCTTTCTTTTTTGGTCAGAAAATAAGTGGCTGCATCGCAACCCTTATCATGTTGAATCATCGTATATAATGAGGTAATGTCTAGTGTTCCAAGGATGAAGTTGTCCTGCCACTTGATTTGATTCAGCAGTTGAAGAACATGCTTGCTGTCTGTTAAGTAAGCCGGGAGTAGGCGTTCCCAGTCGTGGAGATGGTTATCCACGTACCTAGAGAGATTAGAGGTAAGGCATTGTATGCCAGAAATGATAGGTCTCCCGGGGCGGGGTTATGGGGTTCTTATGAATTTTTGGCAGGTAATAAAATACTGCTAACCTTGGGATATTAATATATAAAGGATATTAATATATTCAAACTCCTGTTTGGTCAGGAATCCTGCTTTTAGCCCCCTAGTAGTAAGGATTTTCATCTCTTTCAGATATATGTGTGAAGGGTCTTCCCTTAGTATTTTATACGTGTTGCTGTCGCTTAAGAGCCTCGTTGCTTCCTTATGGTATTGCTCTATATTTAGTTCTACTATGCCTCCTCCTTTGTCTGCTGGACGTATGACAATGTTTTAATTTGTTTGTAACTGTTTGATAGCTTTCCATTCGTTCATGGTAAGGTTATATCTGAACTTGGCACATTTTTTGTCGCTGGTGCTGCTTATATCGTTTATGATATTGTTCTGAAAACATTCAAATGCCGCTGAGTACTCATTAAGTGGATGGAAATTGGATTTGTTTTTAAGGTTACTATGAAGTCAAAGAAATGGTAAGAAAACACCTTCTTGAAAAGTGCTTGTTATCAAAAGCGGAAACAGACAACACCACCATTGATGTCCCGGTTATTACTTCATATAGCTCCAACACCAACATACTGAGAAAAATAGTGAGGAAACACTGGCGTATGCTGAGTAAAGATAAAATCATAGGCGAGATGATTCCTCAAAATCCTTGCTTCATTTTCAAAAAAGCTCGGAATCTGGGCAATAGTATTGCACCATTTCTGACATGTTCAACTGAGGGCGTAATATACAGAATAAGATGTCCATGTCAGAAACTGTACATAGGACGTACTATACGTCCAATGAACACAAGAATTGTGGAACATATTCGGAACATTAAAATCAAATTCATGGACCACCCCCTATCGAAACACTTTGCAGACAAACACGGGGGTTCATGTATAAATACTCAGGTAACGTGCGTCCAAAAAGTAGATAAACACTGGTGACACGGCAACTATATTAAACAAATGTCCCATGTGGAAACCAGCTGGATATTCAAACTTGATACACTGAGACCTAAAGGACTAAATTCAGAAATTGAACTATATGTCTTTAATGATTGACAGCTGTGCCTCCACCTACATGTCTCCCCTGATTGATGCCAAATCTATCAAACCTATATAAAGGACCACATATTAACTGGGAACTATCCCTGAGGAAACTGCTGTAGCTTCTGAAACGCGTTGGATTTTTGGTCCACTTAGACCTCTGTATAGGTCCTGTCCACGTGAACATCACGTGCCTCTGATGTCACGCAGGTCCTCAAGTAAATATGCTTTCAAGCGCGCCTAACATCAGGAGAGCCAAGGAGTGAATCAAGTCTTCGGCAGGGACTGCACTCCTGCTCTCTCCCAAAGAGCTACCCAGCTTACCTTGAGACCCATAGGGTCCTTTTCAATCTAGACTGCCGTAGCCAAAGGACCTACAGCAAAGCGCTATCGCTGAGGATATGTCAAAGCATCACAACAGGCAACATCCAGCACACCACTGCTGCACCCCCCTCAACACAGAGGGCATATCTACAAAACCATGAGTGAATACCCACCATCATCGCCAAACTATTTTATTCTCTGAACTGGTAAACCGTGGCAAAAGGCCTCCTAATACGAGGAAACAGAGGCAGTGACCTGTCAGAGTAGTCCACTCTGACTCAATAACTCAAAACAAGGGGCATCACTCTGCTACAGCAATGGAAAATCAAGTGGGCCTACTAAATCACTTTTTCTTGAGAGGCAAAACTAGCCTCTCATTCTTCATCAGGCAGCTAATACCCCAAAGAAAGAGTTGGGTCCACTACCCATCATCTACTACATACTAGGGACACCTATCCCAGGTACACAACAACATTAGACAGCTTTCTAACGCCTCTCCTGTAGTCTCCTCTATACTCACATCTATTTATCCTCATTTCAGTACTTGAGGGGCAACGGACATAACCTCCACAATCAATAGCACTGGGACAAAGGAAAACCCTAAAGCTAAAAGCCAATGAATTACAGCTAACTTAACCGACATCAATCATCCCCACTATGACCAATACATCAGGTATAACACTATACCTTTAGTCTACCTTTAGTCTTCCTTAATTTACACTCATCTTAATCAGACCTCCTTTTTAACCTTTAACCTTTAATATATGTTCAACCTTAGCATGTGATCTTTTTATATACTCATCGACCTCGCAGATCCAGATCTCCCCTCCCAGGTCGTCCGGAACAGGTAATTGTACCAACGTAGAGTACACCATAAGAGCTTGTTACTCAAACCCCCCCTCTTATTTATTTAATACCTATACTCCTTATAAGTAGGTGCAAAATCATTCCACCACGTAACAATTATCTCCTAAACAGAGAAGCAAGTCTATCATCCATCCTACTATACATCAGATGAGGCATCTATTCATCCCTTTTTAAATTATTTTACTATTTTTACTAAAAGGACCCACTTTTACTAATCTGTTTTATTAATTTGTCGTAATAAAATGTCTTATATTTAATTTTCTTGCTTTTCATTCCCCCTTTTTTATATACGCCTTCATCCAGCGCAAGTTTATAATATATTATTTTAGACATACTTCCTGTCCAAGGGCGTACATAAAAATCATGGGATCCAATAGCAGAAGTTCTAATTGTTCCCCCCAACAAAAAAAAAATATTCGGCTGGGTCACAGAAGGGCATATCTCACAACTTTGCAGCCTTTACAAAGTAATTTTCCTCATACTGAATCCCTAGATTGCATAGTAAAATAGCAATATTTGCAGATGATACTAAACTTTGTAAAGTAGTTAATACAGATGAGGATAGGGCACAGCTACAGGAGGATTTAGATAAATTAGGGAGTTGGGCCAAAATATGGCAAATGGGGTTCAATGCCGATAAATGTAAGGTCATGCACATGGGAAAGAAAAACAGCAGTCACCCATACATATTAAATGGGAAACCGTTGGGGAAATCTGACATGGAGAAGGACCTGGGCGTCTTGGTTAATAGCAAATTAAATTGGAGTGCCCAGTGTCAGGCAGCAGCTGCGAAGGCAAATAGAGTCATGGCATGCATCAGAAGAGGAATAGGGGCATATGATGAGAACATTGTTCTTCCTCTGTATAAAGCGCTGGTAAGGCCGCACTTAGAATATTGTGCACAGTTCTGGGCTCCGGTGCTCAGGAAAGACATATTGTAGCTAGAGAGGGTACAAAGGAGGGCGACTAAGGTAATAAAGGGAATGGAGGGACTAGAATACCCAGAGAGGTTGTCAAAATTAGGCCTATTTACATTGGAAAAGAGAAGGCTTAGGGGAGACCTCATAAACATGTATAAATACATCAGGGGGCAGTACAGAGATCTCTCCCATGACCTGTTTATACCAAGGATGGTGACAAAGACGAGGGGGCATACTATGTGTCTGGAGGAAAGGAGGTTCCTGCACGAGCATAGAGGGGGATTCTATACGGTCAGAGCCGTGAGACTCTGGAACTCTCTGGGAGAGGAAGTGGTGATGTCCAACTCACTTAAAGAGTTCAAGAGAGGCCTGGACGCCTTTCTTGAGAACAATAAAATTACATCTTATGCTTAGTGATAGTTAATTAATCCAGGGATTTAATCTGACTGCCAGATTGGTGTCGGGAAGTGAATTTTTCCTCAATGATGTAAATTGGCCTATACCGCATGTTTTTTTTTTTTTTTTTTACTTCCCCTGGATCAACGCTGAGGAATAGCTGCAGTGCACAAGAAATAGGCTGAACTGGATGGACGCTTGTCTTTTTTCGGCCTTATAAACTATGTAGATTCCCCTTTCATTGCCCCCATCAAGTGGGATGCCAACAAAAGTGCCACAAAAACACTGTATGACACCCCCACAGTGAATTCCTCCACACGCACAGCATAATGACCCTACTATACCTCACCTCAACTCCCCCGACAAAGTATGGTAACCAAAACACAGCATGATCCCCCAACTGTGACCCCCACACAGCCCTCCATGTAGTATAATGGGCCTACATACAGTATAATGACCCCACACCTCACCACACTATACAATTGCCCCTACTAGCCCTCCAAACAGTATAATGACTCCCACACAATATGATGAACCCCACACAAACTTTCAACCTGTATAATTGTTGCATACAATATAATGGCCCCCCTATAACCCTCCATAAAGTATAAAGGCTCCCACATAGCCCTCCAAATATAATAATTGTCCCCACATAGCCCTCCAAATATTATAATGGCCCCCACATAGCCCTCCAAATATTATAGTGACCCCTAAATAGTCCTCCAAATATTATAATAGCCTCCATATAGCCCTACTTATAGTGTAATAGTACCTATAGTCCTCCATACAGTATAATGCTCTCCCCATAGTCCTCTATATAATATAATGCACCCTCCATAGTCCTCCATACAGTATAATGCACTCCCCATAGTCCTCCATATAGTATATGCACTCCCTATAGTCCTCCACATAGTATAACGCACCTCGTGGTCCTCCATATAGTATAATATACTGCATAGTCCTCTATATAGTATAATGCAATCCCCATAGTTCTCCATACAAAATAATGCACATTCCATAGTATTCAATACAGTATAATGCGCTCCTCATAGTCCTCCATACAGTAAAATGCACTCCCCATAGTCCACCATACAGTATAATGCACTTTCCATAGTCCTCCATACAGTATAATGCACCCCCATAGTCCTCCATATAGTAAAATGCACTCGTCATAGTCCTCAAAATAGTGTAATGCACCCCATAGTCCCCCATACAGTCTTATGGCCACCAAAATGTAGTCACTGATTTAAAAAAAAAAAAATAACAATACTCATCACTTCTCTTTGCTACCCCACTGCTCTGGTCTCTGCAGTGAGCGTTCTGAAGTGCCGCACAGCAGGCGCCATGTAGTGACATCATCGTGCTTGTGCGCTGAGACGTCAGACGGAGAGGAAGAATGATAGAGGAAACATCTGCTGATGTCCTCTCTTTCATCATTACTTCCAACTGTATTGGCATCTGCATCAGCACCGGCCCCTCCTGTCTCACAGGCCCCATAGCAGCCACATAACCTGCCGCCATAGGCGGTACGCCACTGTTCCTGTCCTTTCAAGAAGAATTTTTAGCAGGCTCCTTATCACCAGTGGAAGGATTACAGTGACGGGTAACACCTCTATACACAAATGGTAACACAGAATCCACCATTCACAATAGGTGATGTCAAAGTTGACCCTGCTCCCCTCCTTTCATTATGAAAACATTTTGAAAAGTCTCAAAGTTAAATTTGCACTTATACTTGCCTGCTGGTGATGGATAGTCATTTTCCAGTATGTATAGAGTATACTTTTTTTTTCTGATGTTTGCATCTATGCATTTCAAGGTCATACTGACCTCTCTCTCATGATAATAGCATGATGTTATTATCCATCAGCTGCAGCGCAGTCAAGTGTAAATTCAAGTTTTATGCTGATTCTTCCAAAAATTTCCACTAGCATGCTCGACACTGCTTGGTGCTCGCCCGAGCATCACGCTACTCGGGATGTTCGGCGAGCACCGAGCATTTCCAGGTTACTTGGGCGGGAGCTCGGGTCTCCGCCCTGCATGTTTGGTGCTCTTTACAGAGCCAATGAACATGCAGGGATTGCCAGCCAGTCACTATAATGCCGCAGCCATGTTGTTTGTGGGCATTACAGTGATTGGCTGGCCTCACAGCGTCACCTCGAGTATTTAAAACTGGGCGCTGCCATCTTGGACACAGTCGCTCCGGATCAGACAGTGTAGGACAGTATAGGGACAGCGCTGCTGATTTAGGGAGAGATATATCCTGCAAAATAGTTAGTGTAGGGTCTGTAAAGGCTGCCAGATCAAACAAACAGTCCTTCTCAGGACTAATATCCATCCCAGATATCAGGCAGGCAGGCAGACTGTATAGGAGACGCAGTGGTTATACCAGTAAACGCTGCATTACAGTCCTGTGTGCTCCTGTTGCTGAAATTGCAGGACTTAGCTCCAGGTCTCGGGGGCCAGGAAAAATCCTTTTTTTTCATCTAAATCCTCTTTTTTTTTCCTCCTTCACACTGTACAAATACCTGTCTTATTAACCTTTTGGTGTCCCCCCCCACCCCTCCCCAAAAAAAAGCGTGTCTCTGATTTTTCAGACACAAATATGTTATGCACACGCCCCAACTGACTGGCGTGTGTGTGTTTAGCGATCCCACTGGACCATGAACCGGAGAGTGCCTGGAGGGGCGTAACTAAGTATCTACCCGATCCGACCAAGGTCGCACGACGGCTAACGACGCCAGTGCACCAGGGAGGAACCGAGCAGAGGGACCAGGTGTGACTCCAGGTCAGAGCCCAGACACGGCTGTTGACCCACACCGGGGAATACAGGAACAGGCAGGTTAGAGCACAGGCTGGGTAGGGTCCAGTACAGACTAGGAGACGGGTTCAGTGCCGCAGATGCGGTAATCAAGCAGAGCAAGGCGAAACCGCAGGTGCGGTGTACAAGGCCGAGCAGAGCGAAACTGCAAGTGCGGTGGACAGGGCTGAACAGAGCGAAACCGCAAGTGCGGTGGACAGGGATGAGCAGAGTGAAACCGCAAGTGCGATGGACAGGGCAGAGCAGAGCGAAACCGCAGATGCGGTGGACAAGGCTGAGCAGAGCGAAACCGCAGGCGCGGTGGACAAGGCTGAGCAGAGCGAGACCGTATGTGCGGTGAGCAAAGCAGAGCGGGCAGAAACCGCCAGAGCGGTAAGTAAGGCAGAACAGAGATAAACCGCCAAAGTGGTGAACAAAGACAGGGCCCTGTTCACACGGAACAGACTGGAAGGGAAAGGCAGAACCAGATACACACAAGGTACTTGCAAGGAAGTAACGAGTGGACTCCAAACTCACAAACAGAAGTACAGTGATAACAAGTAGGAGTTAGGTGCAGGTTCAGACTCTGCAGAAAAAGAGAGGAAACGGACAAAGAGACAAAACAGGTAACAGGTTAGGAGACAGTTCAGACAGGAACTGTACTGCAACGAAATACAGGAACAAGCCTAGGTATAGCCAAGTGCTGGTTTAGACACTGCAGCAAAAAGAAGGAATCGGACATAAGGACAAAACAGGTAACAGGTTAGGAGACAGTTCAGACAGGAACTGTACTGCAACGAAATACAGGAATGAGCCTAGGTATAGCCAAGAGCTGGTTCAGACACTGCAGCAAAGTAAGGAAACGGACATAGAGACAAAACAAGTAACAGGTTAGGATACAGTTCAGACAGGAACTGTTACTGCAGCGAAATACAGGAACGAGCCTGGGTATACGGCCCCCAGAGGCAGAAACGAACAGGCTAGGAGTGTGTTCAGACAGGCCTGGGAATACAGCCTCCAGGAAGGCGGACAGGCAGGCAAGAAAACACAGATAACAGATCTAGGTATGTGGCCCCTAGAAGGTGGGACGAACAGGCTAGGAGCGTGTTCAGACAGGCCTGGAAATACAGCCTCCAGGAAGGCGGACAGGCAGGCAAGAAAACAGAACAGGACCTGGCACATTCAGAGTCAAAGAGCACACTGAATGTTAAAGTTGCTCAGGCATCAGCTTCCAAGTGAAGCTGGTTTAAATATCCAGTGACAGACAGAAATAGGCTGAGGACGCATTAGGGGTGTGCCCACAGCAGCTACAAGAATCAGGAAGTAACCGGGCCGGCGCCCTAAGCAGTCAGAACAGAGACAAACAGACAGCATGGAAAGAAGCCAGGCTAGCAGACTGGACTGATGATCAAGTTTGCGATCTTGCATAGTGAGAGATGGTGCACTATGCAAGCCCGAAACCAGGTATGTCACAGTACCCCCCCCTTACGCCCCCTCTTTTTCAAGCCTTCAAGAGTGTTCCACAGAGAATTGAGAGGCCAGTCCTTCTCTTCAAGAGGATTGCCTCTTCTGTCCACTAGAGGAAACGAAACTGGTCTCATCTTCTTGTTAACTAGGATGCTTCCTCCCATTAAACCATCCTCAGCAACGGATGAAGTGGGTGAAGTACCAGGTACAGGGTGAAAGAAAGTCTCTGTCCATTTGTTATCAGTTAGCACCCCAGAGGGTTCAGGAGACAACTGGAGGTCCTCCGCCTGGTTGGAGGGGTGCGGAGACTCGGGGGTAACCACTGCTTCGGGGTACACTTGGTCAAGCTCACTGGACGAAGTGAGCGAGGTATCAGGTACAGGGTGTAGGAAAGTCTCTGTCCATTTGTTATCTGGTAGCACCCCGGAGTATTCATGAGGCAACTGGAGGTCCTCCGCCTGGTTGGAGGGGTGCAGAGACTTGGGGGTATCTACCGCCTCGATGGACACAAGGCCAGATTTATTAAAGATGGAGGGTCCATGCTTTGGGACCATCCTCAAACTGGTTTCAGAGATGACATGTCTGTGAGGCGGGACGGTACCTGAAGCCAGATCATTGGTACAATCGTCGAGACTGTGTGGGGACATTGCCTCCGCTTCTCTTCCTTTGGAGACTTCAGCGCACAGCGAGTCAGCGACTAGCAGATCTGGTGAAGAAGAAGAAGACATTGCTGACTGTCCTGAAGACATGGGGACTGGACACCCCTTGTACCTTAACAGTCCCCCACAATACACCATGCATGGTCTCCAGACCTGAGCGGGCACTAGATCTCTCGGCTCTGGACGACTTGTGGGTAAACCAGTCAGCACCTGAAAGGAAAGCTTCTTCAAGTTTAATGCTCCAATCTGGAGCTTAATTTGTACAGACATCTTCTGACTGTTTCTGAGTAGGGCTCGTCCTTCTGCAGACAATGCCCAAACCGGCTTCTGGAGTTTTCGGACAGGAATCAGACACTGACTCTTCAAGGCACCAAGCCTGAAACTTCCGGTCAATCCAAGGCCTTCACTTGCCACGGAGACAGTCATGGTCATCCGTGGAGAGGAAACACCAATGCCCAGGGCAGCCTCTCCTACAGGCCCAATGTCTTGGGATTCTCCAACCTCCACTGGACAAAGACCGTCAGGGGGACCCAAACAACCACAGCGGGACTGCAATCTGATTTTGTGACTGAGTTCCGGCCTCTGCTTTGCCTGCCGAACATGGTCAACCTTCATGGATTCAGTGCAGGTAGCTGCTTCTGCAGGCTGGAGAACAAGAGGTCTTTGGGAGGACAGAACCTGGCGTGATGGTTTGCCTCTACGCCTTGCACGTCAGGACTGCCTCTTGAGGTTGGGAAGAGAAGTATTCTGCGCAGCGTAGTCATCCTGTGTGGATTCTGGGTGGGCAACAGTCTCTTCGGGCTGGAGAACTGGTGAGCTACCCACACACATTACCCATCGGGGCTGCTCCGGGACACTGGGAAGGGCAGCTTCAGCAGAGTCCCCAGGATTAGGGTCGTCGAAGACCATTAGAAAGGCCACCAGGAAGGCCTGCAGGTCAAGGACAATAGGATCCCATGCTTCCCATAGGGGGGTTACCCATTTCAAGGCATCACCCGCTAGGTAGGATAACATAAATGCCACTTTAGACCAATCGGTAGGAAAATAGAGAGGGTAGAACTTGAAATGCAGCATGCATTGCTCCACAAACGCACGGCTTTGTTTTGGATCCCCATAGTACCGTGGCGGATCCGCAGGCTAGAGTGCCGATAGCTCAATTTGGACTGGTGCGTAATTCGTCAGGGCCATAGCTAGAGAAAAAAAAAAATATATTT
This sequence comes from Phyllobates terribilis, assembly GCF_046119375.1. Taxonomy (NCBI): domain Eukaryota; kingdom Metazoa; phylum Chordata; class Amphibia; order Anura; family Dendrobatidae; genus Phyllobates; species Phyllobates terribilis. Next base: position 211,382,347 of record NW_027362771.1, read on the forward strand.
ATTTTTTAATGCACGTATTTGCTGGACACGGATTCAAAATGTCTCTGAGAGCGAAGGGCCGTGGGGCTCAATGGGAACCATGGCCTGAGCAAACTGTTATGCACACGCCCGAACTGACTGGCGTGTGCGTGTTTAGTGATCCCACTGGACCATGAACCAGAGAGTGCCTGGAGGGGCGTAACTAAGTATCTACCCGATCCCACCAAGGTCGCACGACGGCTAGTGACGCCAGTGCACCAGGGAGGAACCGAGCAGAGGGACCAGGTGCGACTCTAGGTCAGACCCCGGACACGGCTGTTGACCCACACCGGGGAATACAGGAACAGGCAGGTTAGAGCACAGGCTGGGTAGGGTCCAGTACAGACTAGGAGATTGGTTTAGTGCCGCAGATGCGGTAATCAAGCAGAGCAAAGCGAAACCGCAGGTGCGGTAGACAAGGCCGAGCAGAGCGAAACCGCAAGTGCGGTGGACAGGGCTGAGCAGAGCGAAACCGCAAGTGCGGTGGACAGGGCTGAGCAGAGCAAAACCGCAAGCGCGGTGGACAGGGCTGAGCAGAGCAAAACCACAAGTGCGGTGGACAGGGCTGAGCAGAGCGAAACCGCAGATGCGGTGGACAAGGCTGAGCAGAGCGAAACCGCAGATGCGGTAGACAAGGCTGAGCACAGAGAGACTGCAAGTGCGGTGAACAAAGCAGAGCACAGCGGGCAGAAACCGCCAGAGCGGTAAGTAAGGCAGAACAGAGATAAACCGCCAAAGCGGTGAGCAAAGACAGAGCAGAGGGGACAGGGCTCTGTTCACACGGAACAGACTGGAAGGGAAAGGCAGAACCAGATACACACAAGGTACTTGCAAGGAAGTAACGAGTGGACTCCAAACTCACAAACAGAAGTACAGCGACAACGAGTAGGAGTTAGGTGCAGGTTCAGACTCTGCAGAAAAAGAGAGAAAACGGACAAAGAGACAAAACAGGTAACAGGTTAGGAGACAGTTCAGACAGGAACTGTACTGCAACAAAATACAGGAACAAGCCTAGGTATAGCCAAGTGCTGGTTCAGACACTGCAGCAAAAAGAAGGAAACGGACATAGGGACAAAACAGGTAACAGGTTAGGAAACAGTTCAGCCAGGAACTGTACTGCAACGAAATACAGGAATGAGCCTAGGTATAGCCAAGAGCTGGTTCAGACACTGCAGCAAAGTAAGGAAACGGACATAGAGACAAAACAAGTAACAGGTTAGGATACAGTTCAGACAGGAACTGTTACTGCAGCGAAATACAGGAACGAGCCTGGGTATACGGCCCCCAGAGGCAGAAACGAACAGGCTAGGAGTGTGTTCAGACAGGCTTGGGAATACAGCCTCCAGGAAGGCGGACAGGCAGGCAAGAAAACACAGATAACAGATCTAGGTATGCAGCCCCTAGAAGGCGGGACGAACAGGCTAGGAGCGTGTTCAGACAGGCCTGGAAATACAGGCTCCAGGAAGGCGGACAGGCAGGCAAGAAAACAGAACAGGACCTGGCACATTCAGAGTCAAAGAGCACACTGAATGTTAAAGTTGCTCAGGCATCAGCTTCCAAGTGAAGCTGGTTTAAATATCCAGTGACAGACAGCAATAGACTGAGGACGCATTAGGGGTGTGCCCACAGCAGCTACAAGAATCAGGAAGTAACCGGGCCGCCACCCTAAGCAGTCAGAACAGAGACAAACAGACAGCATGGAAAGAAGCCAGGCTAGCAGACTGGAATGATGATCCAGTTTGCGATCTTGCATAGTGAGAGATGGTGCACTATGCAAGCCCGCCACCAGGCATGTCACAAAATATATCTGTTGAAAATAGTGTGGTGTAGGTCAGAGAAATAGAAGTGTGGTTTTGCAGTTCCATGGGCCATTTGTATCTAAAAAAAACAGTTTGAGTGTGTCGCTCACTGTTAAGCCGCAAATATATATATTTAAAAAAGTCTGGTATACATCAGTCAATTATAACTGTGGTTTTGCTGTTCCACGGTAAGAAATCTCTATTATCCTGTTTTTGCCATTTTTTGCCGTGAAAAAAAAAATAATAGTGTCTCCCTGATTTTTCAGACACAGATATATCTGTTGAAAATAGTCTGGTGTATGCCTGAGAGACAGAAGTGTGCTTTTGCTGTTCCACGGTAAAAAATCTCTATTATCCTGCTTTTGGCATTTTTTGCTGTAAAAAAAAAATAATAGTGTCTCCCTGATTTTTCAGACACAAATATATCTGTTGAAAATAGTCTGGTGTAGGCCCGAGAAATACCAGTGTGGTTTTGCAGTTCCACGGTTCAAACCTCTGTATTGTCCACTTTTGGGCCATTTGTATCTAAAAAAAGCAGTTTGAGTGTGTCGCTCACTGTTCAGCCGCAAATATATATATTTAAAAAAGTCTGGTATACACCAGTCCATTATAACTGTGGTTTTGCTGTTCCACTGTAAAAAATCTCTATTATCCTGTTTTTGGCATTTTTTGACGTAAAAAAAATAATAAAAGTGTCTCCCTGATTTTTCAGACACAAATATATCTGTTGAAAATAGTTTGGTGTAGGCCCGAGAAATACAAGTGTGGTTTTGCAGTTCCACGGGTCAAATCTCTGTATTATCCTGCTTTTGCCATTTTTTGCAGTAAAAAATAAATAATAGTGTCTCCTGATTGTTCAGACACAAATATATCTGTTGAAAATAGTCTGGTGTAGGCCCGAGAAATACAAGTGTGATTTTGCAGTTCCACGCCTCAAATCTCTGTATTATCCTGCTTTTCGCAATTTTTGACGTAAAAAATAAATAATAGTGTCTCCTGATTGTTCAGACACAAATATATCTGTTGAAAATAGTATGGTGTAGGCCTGAGAAATACAAGTGTGGTTTTGCAGTTCCATGGGTCAAATCTCTGTATTATCCTGCTTTTGGCATTTTTTGCCGTAAAAAAGAAATAATAGTGTCTCCTGATTGTTCAGACACAAATATATCTGTTGAAAATAGTCGGGTGTAGGCCCGAGAAATACAAGTGTGGTTTTGCAGTTTCACGGTTCAAACCTCTGTATTATCCACTTTTGGGCCATTTGTATCTAAAAAAAACAGTTTGAGTGTGTCGCTCACTGTTAAGCCGCAAATATATATATTTAAAAAAGTCTGGTATACACCAGTCCATTATAACTGTGGTTTTGCTGTTCCACTGTAAGAAATCTCTATTATCCTGTTTTTGGCATTTTTTGCTGTAAAAAAAAAATAATAGTGTCTCCCTGATTTTTCAGACACAAATATATCTGTTGAAAATAGTCTGGTGTAGGCCCGAGAAATACCAGTGTGGTTTTGCAGTTCCACGGTTCAAACCTCTGTATTATCCACTTTTGGGCCATTTGTATCTAAAAAAAGCAGTTTGAGTGTGTCGCTCACTGTTCAGCCGCAAATATATATATTTAAAAAAGTCTGGTATACACCAGTAAATTATAACTGTGGTTTTGCTGTTCCACGGTAAAAAATCTCTATTATCCTGTTTTTGGCATTTTTTTACATAAAAAAAATAATAAAAGTGTCTCCCTGATTTTTCAGACACAAATATATCTGTTGAAAATAGTTTGGTGTAGGCCCGAGAAATACAAGTGTGGTTTTGCAGTTCCACGGGTCAAATCTCTGTATTATCCTGCTTTTGCCATTTTTTGCCGTAAAAAATAAATAATAGTGTCTCCTGATTGTTCAGACACAAATGTATCTGTTGAAAATAGTCTGGTGTAGGTCCGAGAAATACAAATGTGGTTTTGCAGTTCCACGGGTCAAATCTCTGTATTATCCTGCTTTTGCCATTTTTTGCAGTAAAAATAAATAATAGTGTCTCCTGATTGTTCAGACACAAATATATCTGTTGAAAATAGTCTGGTGTAGGCCCGAGAAATACAAGTGTGATTTTGCAGTTCCACGCCTCAAATCTCTGTATTATCCTGCTTTTCGCAATTTTTGACGTAAAAAATAAATAATAGTGTCTCCTGATTGTTCAGACACAAATATATCTGTTGAAAATAGTATGGTGTAGGCCTGAGAAATACAAGTGTGGTTTTGCAGTTCCATGGGTCAAATCTCTGTATTATCCTGCTTTTGGCATTTTTTGCCATAAAAAAGAAATAATAGTGTCTCCTGATTGTTCAGACACAAATATATCTGTTGAAAATAGTCGGGTGTAGGCCCGAGAAATACAAGTGTGGTTTTGCAGTTCCACGGCTCAAACCTCTGTATTATCCACTTTTGGGCCATTTGTATCTAAAAAAAGCAGTTTGAGTGTGTCGCTCACTGTTCAGCCGCAAATATATATATTTAAAAAAGTCTGGTATACACCAGTAAATTATAACTGTGGTTTTGCTGTTCCACGGTAAAAAATCTCTATTATCCTGTTTTTGGCATTTTTTTACATAAAAAAAATAATAAAAGTGTCTCCCTGATTTTTCAGACACAAATATATCTGTTGAAAATAGTTTGGTGTAGGCCCGAGAAATACAAGTGTGGTTTTGCAGTTCCACGGGTCAAATCTCTGTATTATCCTGCTTTTGCCATTTTTTGCCGTAAAAAATAAATATTAGTGTCTCCTGATTGTTCAGACACAAATATATCTGTTGAAAATAGTCTGGTGTAGGCCCGAGAAATACAAATGTGGTTTTGCAGTTCCACGGGTCAAATCTCTGTATTATCCTGCTTTTGCCATTTTTTGCAGTAAAAATAAATAATAGTGTCTCCTGATTGTTCAGACACAAATATATCTGTTGAAAATAGTCTGGTGTAGGCCCGAGAAATACAAGTGTGATTTTGCAGTTCCACGCCTCAAATCTCTGTATTATCCTGCTTTTCGCAATTTTTGACGTAAAAAATAAATAATAGTGTCTCCTGATTGTTCAGACACAAATATATCTGTTGAAAATAGTATGGTGTAGGCCTGAGAAATACAAGTGTGGTTTTGCAGTTCCATGGGTCAAATCTCTGTATTATCCTGCTTTTGGCATTTTTTGCCGTAAAAAAGAAATAATAGTGTCTCCTGATTGTTCAGACACAAATATATCTGTTGAAAATAGTCGGGTGTAGGCCCGAGAAATACAAGTGTGGTTTTGCAGTTCCACGGTTCAAACCTCTGTATTATCCACTTTTGGGCCATTTGTATCTAAAAAAAGCAGTTTGAGTGTGTCGCTCACTGTTCAGCCGCAAATATATATATTTAAAAAAGTCTGGCATACACCAGTAAATTATAACTGTGGTTTTGCTGTTCCACGGTAAAAAATCTCTTTTATCCTGTTTTTGGCATTTTTTTACATAAAAAAAACAATAAAAGTGTCTCCCTGATTTTTCAGACACAAATATATCTGTTGAAAATAGTTTGGTGTAGGCCCGAGAAATACAAGTGTGGTTTTGCAGTTCCACGGGTCAAATCTCTGTATTATCCTGCTTTTGCCATTTTTTGCAGTAAAAATAAATAATAGTGTCTCCTGATTGTTCAGACACAAATATATCTGTTGAAAATAGTCTGGTGTAGGCCCGAGAAATACAAGTGTGATTTTGCAGTTCCACGCCTCAAATCTCTGTATTATCCTGCTTTTCGCAATTTTTGACGTAAAAAATAAATAATAGTGTCTCCTGATTTTTCAGACACAAATATATCTGTTGAAAATAGTTTGGTGTAGGCCCGAGAAATACAAGTGTGGTTTTGCAGTTCCACGGGTCAAATCTCTGTATTATCCTGCTTTTGCCATTTTTTGCCGTAAAAAATAAATAATAGTGTCTCCTGATTGTTCAGACACAAATGTATCTGTTGAAAATAGTCTGGTGTAGGTCCGAGAAATACAAATGTGGTTTTGCAGTTCCACGGGTCAAATCTCTGTATTATCCTGCTTTTGCCATTTTTTGCAGTAAAAATAAATAATAGTGTCTCCTGATTGTTCAGACACAAATATATCTGTTGAAAATAGTCTGGTGTAGGCCCGAGAAATACAAGTGTGATTTTGCAGTTCCACGCCTCAAATCTCTGTATTATCCTGCTTTTCGCAATTTTTGACGTAAAAAATAAATAATAGTGTCTCCTGATTGTTCAGACACAAATATATCTGTTGAAAATAGTATGGTGTAGGCCTGAGAAATACAAGTGTGGTTTTGCAGTTCCATGGGTCAAATCTCTGTATTATCCTGCTTTTGGCATTTTTTGCCATAAAAAAGAAATAATAGTGTCTCCTGATTGTTCAGACACAAATATATCTGTTGAAAATAGTCGGGTGTAGGCCCGAGAAATACAAGTGTGGTTTTGCAGTTCCACGGCTCAAACCTCTGTATTATCCACTTTTGGGCCATTTGTATCTAAAAAAAGCAGTTTGAGTGTGTCGCTCACTGTTCAGCCGCAAATATATATATTTAAAAAAGTCTGGTATACACCAGTAAATTATAACTGTGGTTTTGCTGTTCCACGGTAAAAAATCTCTATTATCCTGTTTTTGGCATTTTTTTACATAAAAAAAATAATAAAAGTGTCTCCCTGATTTTTCAGACACAAATATATCTGTTGAAAATAGTTTGGTGTAGGCCCAAGAAATACAAGTGTGGTTTTGCAGTTCCACGGGTCAAATCTCTGTATTATCCTGCTTTTGCCATTTTTTGCCGTAAAAAATAAATATTAGTGTCTCCTGATTGTTCAGACACAAATATATCTGTTGAAAATAGTCTGGTGTAGGCCCGAGAAATACAAATGTGGTTTTGCAGTTCCACGGGTCAAATCTCTGTATTATCCTGCTTTTGCCATTTTTTGCAGTAAAAATAAATAATAGTGTCTCCTGATTGTTCAGACACAAATATATCTGTTGAAAATAGTCTGGTGTAGGCCCGAGAAATACAAGTGTGATTTTGCAGTTCCACGCCTCAAATCTCTGTATTATCCTGCTTTTCGCAATTTTTGACGTAAAAAATAAATAATAGTGTCTCCTGATTGTTCAGACACAAATATATCTGTTGAAAATAGTATGGTGTAGGCCTGAGAAATACAAGTGTGGTTTTGCAGTTCCATGGGTCAAATCTCTGTATTATCCTGCTTTTGGCATTTTTTGCCGTAAAAAAGAAATAATAGTGTCTCCTGATTGTTCAGACACAAATATATCTGTTGAAAATAGTCGGGTGTAGGCCCGAGAAATACAAGTGTGGTTTTGCAGTTCCACGGTTCAAACCTCTGTATTATCCACTTTTGGGCCATTTGTATCTAAAAAAAACAGTTTGAGTGTGTCGCTCACTGTTCAGCCGCAAATAGATATATTTAAAAAAGTCTGGTATACACCAGTCAATTATAACTGTGGTTTTGCTGTTCCACGGTAAGAAATCTCTATCATTCAGCCTTTGGTATTTTTTACGTAATGAAAAACAGTAATAGATTCTCCCTGATTGTTCGGATTGTTTAAAAGAGCCGGGTGTAGGCCAAAGAAATAGAACTGTGGTTTTCCTCTTCTACGGTTCTAATCTACTTTTTATTACCCTTTTTCCATTGATAGTGCGAGTGTAAGCTATTTTACTTCCTTTACAATGGGCAAGGCGGGTGGCAAGGGACGTGGAAGTGGACATTCTGGTGATGGTGCGTGCAGAGGATGGGGCCGTAGCCAAGGTGAAAATGTGCCATAACCAACAGCCACATCTTCTCGCTCCCACTTCTTGACCGAATTGCTAGGGAAGCACAGAACAACACCAGTATTGCGAACTGATCAGTGTGAACAGGTTATTAATTGGATAGCAGATAATACTTCCAGTTACCTGGGCACCACCACCTCCGGCCTGTCTTCCACACGGTCGACTCTTAGTAGCCGTGAGTGTCGAGCGCATACTCCTCCTCACCCTGATGCTCCTTTCTTCCACCATGCCGAGTGTCGTCAGACAGCAACTGTTTCCACACTTGGACACTCTGAAGAGCTGTTCACTGGTCCATTTCCAGATTTGTGCCCCTCGCCTGTTGCGCTTGAAGTGGTGGAAGAGGAGATCCCATGTAGCGATGCCCAAATATTTGAACAGCCACGGCCACAGGAAGTCGACGCTGGCAATTTGTCACAAGAAGTGGACGATGACAAGACACAATTGCCAGGAAGTGAGGAGGAGTATCGTGGGGCGCAAGTGGAAGAGGAGGAGGTGGTGGATGATCTAGTAACTGACCCAACGTGGCAGGAGGACATGCAGAGTGAGGCCAGCAGCACACAGGGTGAGGGAGGCAGAGTACCCCAACAGGCAGGAAGAAGCAGTGTGGTGGCCACAGACAGAAGGCGGGCAACCGTTCCCCGTAACACCAACACGAGGGACGTTGCCAGTACAACCAGTAGGTCTTCCAGAGTCTGGAACATTTTTAAAGACTCTGCTGATAACCCCAAAAAGGCCATTTGTACCACCTGCCATGCCAGCATCAGCAGGGGTGACAAAACTACCAGCCTGACCACCACCAGCATGATCAGGCACATGGTAGCAAAGCACCCGACTTTGTAGGATGAACCCCAGGGTCCACGACCAGTGTCAGCGGGTGTCACCAATGCTTCTTCCGGTGTTGTGCGTGCAATAAAACCCCCTGTTGTGTGTGCAAGGCAATCCCCTGTCCACACTGCATGAAAAGATGCCCCCTCCTCTCAGTCTTCACTTGTTATGGCAGTTTCTCAAGAAACAGCATCAACGTCCACATCCACGTCCCACCGCAGCATTCAATTGTCCATATCCCAGACCTTTGAATGAAAGCGGAAATTTGCAGCTAACGCCCCACAGGCCACAGTCCTAAATTCGCACATTTCATGACTGCTTGCGTTGGAAATGCTGCCTTTAAGGCTGGTGGAGACGGAATCCTTCCGCAACCTTATGGCAGTGGCCATCCCTCGGTACTCGGTCCCCAGCCGACACTATTTTGCCCGGTGTGCCATCCCCGCACTACACAAGCACGTGTCCCAAAACATATGCCGTGCCCTCAACAACGCAGTTACTGGGAGAGTCCACCTGACAACGGACACGTGGACAAGTGCTTGTGGCCAGGGACGGTACATCTCCCTGACGACACACTGGGTAAACATAGTGGAAGCCGAGCCGGGACCCAGTCGGACCTTGGGACGGAACACATCCTCCCCACACCGAGGATTGCGGGCCCTATGTCAGTCAGAGTTGCCCCCACAGTGTACAGCTCCTGCGCATCATCCTCCTCCTCATGTTCAGCCTCCATATCAGATATCAACACATCAGTTACAAGCTGGAAGCACTGAAGTACTGCCTCCGCCAAGCGGCAACAGGCTGTGCTGAAACTCCTAAGCTTAGGTGAGAAACCTCACACTGCTTGTGAGTTGTGGATAGCTGTGAAAGAGCAGGCAGATCTGTGGCTGAGACCGCTGAACCTACATCCAGGCATGGTCATGTTCGACAATGGCCATAACCTGGTGGCGGCTCTGAGGCGAGGCGAGATCACACACGTACCATGCCTGGCTCATGGGCTTATCCTCGTGGTTCAGCGGTTTGTTAAATCGTACCCCGATTTGCCAGATCTGCTCGTCAAAGTACGCCGCCTGTCAGCTCATTTTCGCAAGTCGGCTACAGCTTCCGCCACCCTTGCTGTGTTGCAGCAGTGTTTCCAGCTTCCGTCACACTGACTGGTGTGTGATGTCCCCACACGTTGGAACTCTACCCTCCACATGTTGCAAAGGATTTGTGAGCAGAAGAGAGCAGTTGTGGAGTACCAGCTGCAACAAGGCCGTCGATATTCAGGTCAGACTCCACACATAAGACCTCAGGAGTGGACCTGGATGTCTGACATCTGTACCCTCTTGACAAATTTTGAGGAGTCCACCCAGATGGTGAGTGGCGATGACGCCATCTTTAGCATCAGCATTCCACTTGTCTGTCTTTTGCAGCGCTCTCTGCAGAGAATTAAAGAGGAGGCATTGCAGCCAGAGTATGATGAGATGGATGAAGAAGCCATAGCGGTCGATTACACACAGCCCAGCCTCATCTCATCCCAATGTGCATTGGGGGACAATGAGGGAGAGGAGGAGGAGGAGGAGGAGGAAGAACAGGAGCTGGTATCATGCGCTGTATACGGTAGTACCTGTACAACTGTCATACCGTCGGTTCAGCGTGGGTGGCCTGAGGACAGGGGTTGAGGAGCAGGAGAGCATGGTACTGGTTGGTGACACTTTTAGACCCCCGCTACAAAGAGAACTTTCACTCTCTTATTCCTGAGGTGGAGAGGTCTACAAAAATGGGGCAGTACAAGAAGGCCCTTGCTGCAGAACTGTTAAAAAAGTTCCCATCTGAACAAGCTAGCGGCAGAGGTCACAGTTCGTTGACCAACCAAGGCGTACAAGCAAGAGAGAAGCAACTCCATTCCAGCAGAGGCAGGGGAACACTGTCAATGTTCTGGGACAGTTTTCTGAGACCCGCCCACCTTGCAGGCCCTGAGGCGCGGGGTACTCTCACAAGAAGTGGAAAGTTTCAAACGATGGTGAGGGAGTACCTTGCCGACCACACTAGCATCCTCCGTGATTCCTCTGTGTCTTTTAAATATTGGGTATCCAAGCTGGACACTTGGAATGAACTCGCTCTGTACGTCTTGGAGGTCCTGGCCTGCCCTGCCGCTAGCGGGTTATCGGAGCGTGTTTTTAGTGCCGCTGGGGGAATTATAACTGATAAGCGCACTCGCCTGTCAACAGACAATGCTGACAAGCTAACCCTTATCAAAATGAACAAGGGTTGGATTGGGCCAGACTTCTCATCACCACCAAATGACAGCAGAATAACATAAAGTCAAATCCACTGTGTTTTTTCGGGAGGTGTATTCACATGCACCACTTCACACCCACACATGGGTATACGCTTCCTCATTTCGGCTGTTTTATGTTCTTCTCCTTATCCTCAGCCTCCACCACCACTATACCACCAGGGTGACCGTGGTCCGTGTTGCAATTATTGAAAGTTCCTCCGTCCTTAGTTTTGTCAGCTTTTGCTTGGAAGGCATAAGCAAATACTATGGGAGACCCACTCTCCAATCAATGGAATAATGTTTGTCATATGCTGTACTACATGGCTCTTGTAAGGGGCATTGCAAGTTCCTCCATCCTAATTTTTGGCAGCTTTTGCTTGGAAGGCATTAGCAAAGATAATGGGAGACCCACTCCCCAATAATGGGAATAATGTTTTTAAGATGCTGTACTGTATGGCTCTTGTAATGGGCATTAAAAGGGTCTTGTTAAGCTACTGCGATCTCCACCACTTTTCCGAGGGGCATTATTAGCGTCTTGTTAAGCCACTGTGACCTCCACCACTTTTCTGAGGGGCATTAAAAGCGTCTTGTTAAGCTACTGGGGCCCTCCATGTCTCTTCTGAGGGGCATTAAAAGAATCTTGATAAGCTACAGGGACCTACTCCACTTTTCCGAGGCTCATTAAAAGAGTCTTGTTAAGCTACTGGGACCTCCACGTCTCTTCTGAGGGGCATTAAAAGTGTCTTGTTAAGCTAATGAGACCTCTACGTCTCTTCTGAGGGGCATTAAAAGCGTCTTGTTAAGCTACTGGGACCTCGACGTCTCTTCTGAGGGGCATTAAAAGCATCTTCTTAAGCTACTGGGACCTCCACGTCTCTTCTGAGGGGCATTAAAAGCGTCTTGTTAAGCTACTGGGACCTCCACCTCTCTTCTGAGGGGCATTAAAAGCATCTTGTTAAGCTACTGGGACCTCCACCACTTTTCTGAGGGGCATTAAATGCGTCTTGTTAAGCTACTGGAACCTCCACGTCTCTTCTGAGGGGCATTAAAAGCGTCTTGTTAAGGTACGGGGACTTCCACCACTTCTTCGAGGGGCATTAAAAGTGTCTTGTTAAGCTACTGGGACCTCCATGTCTCTTCTGAGGGGCATCAAAAGCGTCTTGTTAAGCTACTGGGACCTCCACCACTTTTCCGAGGGGCATTAATAGCATCTTGTTAAGCTACTGGGACCTCCACGTCTCTTCTGAGGGGCATTAAAAGCATCTTGTTAAGCTGCTGGGACCTCCACCACTTCTCCGAGGGGCATTAAAAGCATCTTGTTAAGCAACTGGGAACTCCACGTCTCTTCTTAGGGGCATTAAAAGCATCTTGTTAAGCTACTGGGACCTCTACATCTCTTCTGAGGGGAATTAAAAGCATCTTATTAAGCTACTGGGACCTCCACGTCTCTTCTGAGGGGCATTAAAAGTGTCTTGTTAAGCTACTGGGACCTCCACGTCTCTTGTGAGGGGCATTAAGAGCATTTTGTTAAGCTACTGGGACCTCCACCACTTTTCTGAGGGGCATTAAAAGCATCTTGTTAAGCTACTGGGACCTCCACGTCTTTTCTGAGGGGCATTAAAAGCGTCTTGTTAAGGTACGGGGACCTCCAACACTTCTTCGAGGGGCATTAAAAGTGTCTTGTTAAGCTACTGGGACCTCCACGTCTCTTCTGAGGGGCATCAAAAGCGTTTTGCTAAGCTACTGGGACCTCCACGTCTCTTCTGAGGGGCATTAAAAGCGTCTTCTTAAGCTACTGGGACCTCCACCACTTCTCAGAGGGGCAAAAAAAGCATCTTGTTAAGCTACTGGGACCTCCACATCTCTTCTGAGGGGCATTAAAAGCATCTTGTTAAGCTACTGGGACCTCCACCACTTTTCCGAGGAGCATTAAAAGATTCTTGTTAAGCTACTGGGACCTCCACGTCTCTTCTGAGGGGCATTTAAAGCGTCTTGTTAAGCTACTGGAACCTCCACCACTTTTCCGAGGGGCATTAAAAGCGTCTTGTTAAGCTACTGGGACCTCCACGTCTCTTCTGAGGGGCATTAAAAGCGTCTTGTTAAGCTACTGGGACCTCAACGTCTCTTCTGAGGGGCATTAAAAGCGTCTTGTTAAGCTACTGGGACCTCCACCACTTCTCCGATGGGCATTAAAAGTGTCTTGTTAAGCTACTGGGACCTCCACGTCTCTTCTGAGGGGTATTAAAAGTGTCTTGTTAAGCTACTGGGACTTCCAACACTTTTCCGAGGGGCATTAAAAGTGTCTTGTTCAGCTACTGGGACCTCCACGTCTCTTCTGAGGGGCATTAGAAGCGTCTTGTTAAGGTACGGGGACCTCCACCACTTCTTCGAGGGGCATTAAAAGTGTCTTGTTAAGCTACTGGGACCTCCACGTCTCTTCTGAGGGGCATTAGAAGCGTCTTGTTAAGGTACTGGGACCTCCACCACTTCTTCGAGGGGCATTAAAAGTGTCTTGTTAAGCTACTTGGACCTCCAACACTTCTTCGAGGGGCATTAAAAGTGTCTTGTTAAGCTACTGGGATCTCCACGTCTCTTCTGAGTGGCATTAAAGCGTCTTGTTAAGCTACTGGGACCTCCATGTCTCTTCTGAGGGGCATCAAAAGAGTCTTGCTAAGCTACTGGGACCTCCACGTCTCTTCTGAGGGGCATTAAAAGCGTCTTGTTAAGCTACTGGGACCTCCACCACTTTTCCGAGGGGCATTAATAGCGTCTTGTTAAGCTACTGGGACCTCCACAACTTCTCCGAGGGGCATTAAAAGCATCTTGTTAAGCAACTGGGACCTCGACGTCTCTTCTGAGGGGCATTAAAAGCATCTTGTTAAGCTACTGGGACCTCTACGTCTCTTCTGAGGGGCATTAAAAGTGTCTTTTTAAGCTACTGGGACCTCCACGTCTCTTCTGAGGGGCATTAAAAGCATCTTGTTAAGCTACTGGGACCTCCACCACTTTTCTGAGGGGCATTAAAAGCGTCTTGTTACGCTACTGGGACCTCCACGTCTTTTCTGAGGGGCATTAAAAGCATCTTGTTAAGGTACGGGGACCTCCAACACTTCTTCGAGGGGCATTAAAAGTGTCTTGTTAAGCTACTGGGACCTCCACGTCTCTTCTGAGGGGCATTAAAAGCGTCTTGTTAAGCTTCTGGGACCTCCACCACTTTTCCGGGGGGCATTAATAGCGTCTTGATAAGCTACTGGGACCTCCACGTCTCTTCTGAGGGGCATTAAAAACATCTTGTTAAGCTACTGGGACCTCCACCACTTCTCAGAGGGGCATAAAAAGCATCTTGTTAAGCTACTGGGACCTCCACATCTCTTCTGAGGGGCATTAAAAGCATCTTGTTAAGCTACTGGGACCTCCACCACTTTTCCGAGGGGCATTAAAAGCGTCTTGTTAAGCTACTGGGACCTCCACGTCTCTTCTGAGAGGCATTAAAAGCGTCTTGTTAAGCTACTGGGACCTCAACGTCTCTTCTGAGGGGCATTAAAAGCGTCTTGTTAAGCTACTGGGACCTCCACCACTTCTCCGATGGGCATTAAAAGTGTCTTGTTAAGCTACTGGGACCTCCACGTCTCTTCTGAGGGGTATTAAAAGTGTATTGTTAAGCTACTGGGACTTCCAACACTTTTCCGAGGGGCATTAAAAGTGTCTTGTTCAGCTACTGGGACCTCCACGTCTCTCCTGAGGGGCATTAGAAGCGTCTTGTTATGGTGCGGGGACCTCCACCACTTCTTCGAGGGGCATTAAAAGTGTCTTGTTAAGCTACTGGGACCTCCACGTCTCTTCTGAGGGGCATTAGAAGCGTCTTGTTAAGGTACGGGGACCTCCACCACTTCTTCGAGGGGCATTAAAAGTGTCTTGTTAAGCTACTGGGACCTCCAACACTTCTTCGAGGGGCATTAAAAGTGTCTTGTTAAGCTACTGGGATCTCAACGTCTCTTCTGAGTGGCATTAAAGCGTCTTGTTAAGCTACTGGGACCTCCATGTCTCTTCTGAGGGGCATCAAAAGCGTCTTGCTAAGCTACTGGGACCTCCACGCCTCTTCTGAGGGGCATTAAAAGCGTCTTGCTAAGCTACTGGGACCTCCACCACTTTTCCGAGGGGCATTAATAGCGTCTTGTTAAGCTACTGGGACCTCCACCACTTCTCCGTGGGACATTAAAAGCATCTTGTTAAGCAACTGGGACCTCCACGTCTCTTCTGAGGGACATTAAAAGCATCTTGTTAAGCTACTGGGACCTCTACGTCTCTTCTGAGGGGCATTAAAAGCATCTTGTTAAGCTACTGGGACCTCCACCACTTTTCTGAGGGGCATTAAAAGCGTCTTGTTACTCTACTGGGACCTCCACGTCTTTTCTGAGTGCAGTAAAAGCTTCTTGTTAAGCTATTGGTACCTCCACGTCTCTTCTGAGGGGCATTAAAAGCGTCTTGTTAAGCTACTGGGACCTCCACGTCTCTTCTGAGTGCAGTAAAAGCTTCTTGTTAAGCTATTGGTACCTCCACGTCTCTTCTGAGGGGCATTAAAAGCGTCTTGTTAAGCTACTGGGACCTCCACGTCTCTTCTGAGGGGCATCAAAAGCGTCTTGTTAAGCTACTGGGACCTCCACGTCTCTTCTGAGGGGCATTAAAAGCATCTTGTTAAGCTACTGGGACCACCACCGCTTTTCGGAGGAGCATTAAAAGAATCTTGTTAAGCTACTGGGACCTCCACGTCTCTTCTGAGGGGCATTAAATGCGTCTTGTTAAGCTACTGGGACCTCCACCACTTTTCCGAGGGGCATTAAAAGCATCTTGTTAAGCTACTGGGACCTCCACGTCTCTTCTGAGGGGCATTATAAGGGTTTTGTTAAGCTACTGGGACCTCCACCACTTCTCCGAGGGGCATTAAAAGTGTCTTGTTAAGCTACTGGGACCTCCGCGTCTCTTCTGAGGGGCATTAAAAGCGTCTTGTTAAGCTACTGGGACCTCCACCACTTTTATGAGGGGCATTAAAAGCGTCTTGTTAAGCTACTGGGACCTCCATGTCTCTTCTGAGGGGCATTAAAAGCGTCTTGTTAAGCTACTGGGACCTCCACCACTCTTCCGAGGGGCATTAAAAGCGTCTTGTTAAGCTACTGGGACCTCGATGTCTCTTCTGAGGGGCATTAAAAGTGTCTTGTTAAGCTTCTGGGACCTCCACCAATTTTCCGAGGGACATTAAAAGCGTCTTGTTAAGCTACTGGGACCTCCACGTCTCTTCTGAGGGGTATTAAAAGCGTCTTGTTAAGCTACTAGGACCTCCACCACTTTTCCGAGGGACATTAAAAGCGTCTTGTTAAGCTCCTGGGACCTCCACGTCTCTTCTGAGGGGCATTAAAAGCATCTTGTTAAACCACCCTGAACTCCACAGCTCTTCCAAGGGGCATTGAAATGTTGTTTTTAAGTAATTCTACCCTCCACGACTCTTCGAACGGGCATTGCGTTTCCTCCTAATTTTTGGCAGCTTTTGCTTGGAAGGCATAAGCAAAGACTATGGGAGACCCACTCCCCAATAATGGGAATAATGTTTGTAATATGCTGTACTGCATGACTCTTGTAAGGGGCATTGCAAGTTCCTCCGTCCTAATTTATGGCAGCTTTTGCTTGGAAGGCATAAGCAAAGACTTATGGGAGACACACTCACCAATAATGGGAATAATGTTTGTAATATACTGTACTGTATGGCTCTTGTAAGGGGCATTAAAACCGTCTTGTTAAGCTACTGCGACCTCCACCACTCTTCAGAGGGGCATTAAAACCGTCTTGTTAAACTACTGTGACCTCCACGTCTCTTCCAAGGGGCATTCAAACCGTCTTGTTAAGCTACTGGGACCTCCACGTCTTTTCTGAGGGGCATTAAAACCATCTTGCTAAGCTACTGTGACCACCACGTCTCTTCAAAGGGGCATTAAATGCGTCTTCTTAAGCCACTCTGAACTCCACAGCTCTTCCAAGGGGCATTGAAATGTTATTTTTAATTACCTCTAACCTCCACGACTTTTAGTCAGCTTTTGCTTTTCAATGAAAAGGCGAAAACTAAGGGAGACCCACTCCCCAATAATGGGTAGAAGATTTTTAGTATGCTGTAATCCACATCTGTTTCAAGGGGCATTGCAGTTCCTCATAATTTTTGGAAAACCTTCCTTTCACTGCTTAGGCCAACAGTGTACAGGAGACCTAGTTGCTATAAATGGAAAAAATGGTTTAGTTAAAGCCCTCTGACCTCCATGTCATTTCCAAGGGGTATTGGAGAGCCTCAAAATTTTTGGTAGGCATTGCACTCACTGTATGCCCTATAACTGTGTAGCCGAACCGCTCATTTTGTTACAGAAACATATCCTACAAGACATATGTGGTTGAATGGCCTGATATTGATGTGAATAGTCCCTGTTCCTCCTGCTCTTTCTCCTTTGCCACTACCTCATCCATCATTTATCACCTGAAGCTTTGTTTTAACGGGAGTCATAGAACTGGGATTGTAGCAAGAAAACATCCAGCAATCCTCGGAGGAGGTAGGATATGCGCCAAAACGCTGACCACCTCAGGCTTAGCCGTTACTACATACATGTGCTTGCATTCCAAGAAAACAAAGCAGATGCTAACTTCTATCATCATCATCATGGTCCTCACCTTGGCACTCTCAACTCCCCTGATGGAGAAGCCAGGGCCCACCGGAGGAGTCTGGTTCTCTCGTGGACTCATCCAATGCTGCCCTAAAGCAGGCCGGGCTAAGAAAAGTGTTTGGGGGGATGTTCCAAAGAGAAATGGGGGTGGCTGGGGACCGTTTATGGACACCAGGCTGCCCCCAGGTGACTGGGGACCGTGTGTGGACACCCGGCCGCGGGGCAGCTGGGGACCGAGTATGGACACCCGGCCGCTGGGCGGCTGGGGACTGAGTATGGATACCAGGCCGCCAACGCAGCCATGACGTGGTGGCCAGATTCTGCCTCCACATGCCTAAAAGGCCCAATTTCAAGTGCAAGCAAGCAAGCAGTATGGTATTGCAGCCTGGGGGTGGGTGGGTGGCAGGCTGCATACTTGCACTTGCATTGCAAGGAATGGGAGAGGTACAATTGAACACTGCCCTGGGACAAAGACTTTAACGGGGATAGTTGCAAGTCTGCAACGACAGGTGCAGGGTGGGAGGCATCTTCGCATGTACCATGAACAGGGGTTTGGCATGCACACACTACAGCGGAATAGGCTGTCCTTTCCACTAAATGCACTGGGGAGGGCACAGGTAATGTTTTGGTATGCGCTCTTAATCTTATGTATAAGGCACACCGGGACATATAGGGGCGGCTGGGGACTGAGTATGGATACCTCGCTGCTGAAGCAGCCATGAGGTAGTGGCAAGCTTCGGCCTCCTCCAAACTAAAAGGCCCCATTTCAAGTGCAAGCTAGCAGTATGGCATTGCAGCCTACGGGTGGGTGCGTGGCAGGCTGCACACTTACGCTTGCATTCCAAGAAAACAAAGCAGATGCTAACTTCTATCATCATCATCATGGTCCTCACCTTGGCACTCTCAACTCCCCTGATGGAGAAGCCAGGGCCCACCGGAGGAGTCTGGTTCTCTGGTGGGCTCGTCCAATGCTGCCCTAAAGCAGGCCGGGCTAAGAAAAGTGTGTGGGGGGATGTTCCAAGGAGAAATAGGGGCGGCTGGGGACCGTTTATGGACATCCGGCTGCCCCCAGGCGGTTGGGGACCGTGTGTGGACACCCGGCCGCGGGGCGGCTGGGGACCGAGTAAGGACACCCGGCCGCCCCCTGGCGGCTGGGGACCGAGTGTGGACACCCGGCCGCCGGGCGGCTGGGGACTGAGTATGGATACCAGGCCACCAACGCAGCCATGACGTGGTGGCCAGATTCCGCCTCCACATGCCTAAAAGGCCCAATTTCAAGTGCAAGCAAGGAAGCAGTATGGTATTGCAGCCTGGGGTTGGGTGGGTGGGTGGCAGGCTGCATTCTTGCGCTTGCATTGCAATGAATTGGAGAGGTACAATTGAACACTGCCCTGGGACAAGGACTTGAACGGGGATAGTTGCAAGTCTGCAATGACAGGTGCAGGTTGGGAGGCATCTTCGCATGTACCATGAACAGGAGTTTGGCATGCACACACTACAGCGGAATAGGCTGTCCTTCCCACTAAATGCACTGGGGAGGGCACAGGTAATGTTTTGGTATGCGCGCTTAATCTTATGTATAAGGCACACCGGGACAAATAGGGGCGGCTGGGGACTGAGTATGGATACCTCACTGCCGAAGCAGCCATGAGGTAGTGGCCAGCTTCGGCCTCCTCCAAACTAAAAGGCCCCATTTCAAGTGCAAGCTAGCAGTATGGCATTGCAGCCTAGGGGTGGGTGGGTGGCAGGCTGCACACTTAAGCTTGCATTCCAAGAAAACAAAGCAGATGCTAACTTCTATCATCATCATCATGGTCCTCACCTTGGCACTCTCAACTCCCCTGATGGAGAAGCCAGGGCCCACCGGAGGAGTCTGGTTCTCTGGTGGGCTCGTCCAATGCTGCCCTAAAGCAGGCCAGGCTAAGAAAAGTGTGTGGGGGGATGTTCCAAGGAGAAATAGGGGCGGCTGGGGACCGTTTATGGACACCCGGCTGCCTCCACGTGGCTGGGGACCGTGTGTGGACACCTGGCCGTGGGGCGGCTGTGGACTGAGTGTGGACACCCGGCCGCCGGGCGGCTGGGGACTGAGTATGGATACCAGGCCGCCAACGCAGCCATGACGTGGTGGCCAGATTCCGCCCCCACATGCCTAAAAGGCCTAATTTCAAGTGCAAGCAAGCAGTATGGTATTGCAGCCTGGGGGTGGGTGGGTGGCAGGCTGCATACTTGTGCTTGCATTGCAAGGAATGGGGGAAGTACAATTGAACACTGCCCTGGGACTAGAACTTGCACGGGGATAGTTGCAAGTCTGCATCTTCTGATACGGCAAGGATGACTTCTGATGGGCCCACTTTTAGGCAGTGACCTGGGTGTCAGAGATGCTTCAAGGGGTCTTCCCCATGCTGTTCCCATGTCTTTTCAGCACTGTATGCATGTGTCACACAGCACATGGCCAGATAAGGTTGTAAAATGTTAAAATGACATTTCCCGGTGAATGCATTTTTCACGGTTCAAAGCAATACAAAAGTGCAAAAATGCATAAAAAATGCTACTTGTGAACATAGCCCAAGGTGTGGAGGAGTTTTTTTGGGGGGGGTTATTTATTTTACCTTATACACAAGTCTTTACCCTGGAAAGGAACTTCCTTAACATATTTCACAGGAATGCAGTTTCAGTTTCGTTTTTGAACGTTTTTTTGTGAGCCCTTAAATGTGGCTTAATACCTCTGACCACGTTGTTGACAGCAGTGACCTGGGGGTCAGAAATTCTTCCTGGGGCGATCCCCATGCTTTCCCCATGTCATTTGAGCTCTGTCACTATCGTTTTGGGCACTTGTTAGGCTTTTAAAAGACTGCCGGGGGTGCCGCCGCAAAAATGCTCGGGTCTCCCATAGACTAACTTATGGCTCGTTGCTCGGGTCGAGCACCTGAGTATCACGGCGAGCTCGGCCCAAGCTTCGAGCACCCGAGCATTTTAGTGCTCGCTCAACACTAATCAGCAGCAGAAGCTGGATTTACTTTCTGGCACATATGGATGTTGTGTTCTGAATACAACACATAAAAGTGAGCGGACTACCTTAGGGAAGAGGGTGGTATATATAGATGTATTATCCCCTCTCCTGGGCTCTGTTATCTACATACAGTGTGGTCCTATGAATGCGTTTTATCCCTATACTGTATACTCACTCCAGTTTTTTTTCTCCTTTTACAATGACTTTTGCACATGTCCATAAGATGCTTTAATACAAAGGATAAGGCTAGCGTCTGTTCATTGCTGCTAATGTTCATGTATATTTACTGAAACAACAGTTAATTAGAGTCTAAAAAAGCCTCAGTGACAAGTGTGAAAATTGCAAGATTTCCATTTTTTTAGTTCTAATAAAGACTGTGATATGAAAAAAACATTGCCAATTTAAAAAAAAAATTACACTTAGCACAAAAAACTTTAAAGACCTTTAAGTGCAAACTAGATATGACATTTTTTTCTACATGGTGAGCCAAATTGTCTCTTAAATTGTTTTTTTAGATGCATTAGTTCAGTAAGCAAAGTAAGAAAATCTGAATGAAAACATGCTACCAATAGGTCTTAAGGGAACCTGACAGCAGATAGATGCTAGCTCAACCCGCTGCCAATGACTGACAGGTCTCTCCCTATATGTGCACACAGTGAGAGACCCGTAACTCCAAGGGAGTGGGCAGGGAGTAGCCGCCGGTGTCCGGCCTTTTTAAATAGTCAGCCATTCAACTTAGTCCCCAGCCTTCTCTTAAAGTATGTTTTTGACTGAAACGTAGCAGCGTTTCAAAGTCAGGCATGTATAGGTGAAATTGTACAGCCAGTATCATGTATGTATCAGCTGTCAAGTTCCCTTTAAGACTAAAGATTTAATAGTAGTGATAAGCAAGCATGCTTGTTACTCGAGATTTACGAGCATGCTCGGGTGTTTTCCGAGTATCTTCAGCTTACTCGGTGTTATGTTTTAGTCACTCCGTGCTCATGATTTTCGACTGTTTGATAGCTTTAATACATGTGAGAAATTCCTAAGAAACAGGCATTCCTCACATGTATTAAAGCTGTCAAACAGTCGCGAATCATGAGCACAGAGTGACTAAAACATAACACCCGAGCACACTGAAGATACTCGGAAAACACCCGAGCATGCTTGTAAATCTCGAGTAACAAGAATGCTCGCTCATCACTACATGTGAGGAATGCCTGTTTCTTAGGCATTCCTCACATGTATTAAAGGTATCAAACAGTAGCAAATCATGAGCACAGAGTGACTAAAACATAACACCCGAGCATGCTGAAGATACTGGGCGAGCACCCGAGCATGCTCGCCGAAAGGGTTAGCAGAACATACTCGCTCATCACTACTTAATAGTACAGTACTGAGAAATAGATTATGCTTTGTTAGACATTAAGGTATGAAATTTTGGGCTGAAGACATGAAGACCTTGGAATCTAATTTACCATATCTTGTTATTTGTGCAAAATTTAAAAAGAGAACGCACTACTTCTAGATTTGGAAGTTTTTTATCTCATTAAATCTAATGGATATTTCTAGTGTTGTGTTCTCTGAGTGGATGGTGATTTGGATATGCTGTTGCCAGACACCTTGCGAAGTAGCCATGAAAACAAAGAATTAGGCATGTTAAAATTCACCAAAATTCACCATGTCTGATAATTTTTCCATAGGCATTTCTTGCTATGGAAGAATATGGGCATCTTTAAGTCTAGAATATTTTTATATTAAACATATTTTTAACTTGTCAAATGCTACAATTTATTTTGCCTGAACTCATCCAAGAGCACCTTCGTTTATCTTTAATTATGCTACATGTTTTCATGAACATTTAAGGAATGCATTCATTACTAATGCACATTATCCTGCCTAGATTGTTATTTACAAATTAGCAGTAACATTGGTTATTATGTGCCAATTCAGCACTTTTGCCAAGTGCACCACTCCTTCAAGAACGTTAATGGATTTTGCTTACCATTACAATAAAAATAATCTTCTTAGGCTCATTTAACAGACTATAACTTTCTCAAGATGCCTACATTTCAAAGATGCTCTATAGCTTCTTGCAGCTTCTTAAAGTGGAATAAAATGTCTACTTAAACAGATTCATTTCAGAAAAACACGTCTTACTGTTTAAATTTATGTTTACTGCATGATTTATAAATCTCATTTTTATAGCCAGATATTTCCCTAATATTATATGTTAACATATCATATCATTGAAAATTATAATACCCCCATATCTCAAATCACATAATAGATTGGTAAATACAGAAAATGTATTAACATTCCCTCTTCTCTCATTTATTTAACTTCTTGTATACGTATTTATATATTTTATCTGTATAAAAATACAGCAAAAATTAAAAAACACGTCACTTTAAAAGAAGACACTATTTCACTATTTGACTCGCTTTTTATTCTACATGTTTAGGTTTAGGATAGTCTATTAATGAAAGCATGAGGTTGCAATTATATTTTCTTTGACATATTTCATCACTGTTATACCATATCTGACTTGTACAACAATGTACGTGCCTAGGTTTAGGTCTTTGTCTGAATTTCACTATAGTGCAAATTGTACCCCTAAATGTGTCCATAGTCTTAAATTTAGGAAATTTAGCCTGCTAATAAAAATAATTGTTCTTATATAATAATAATAATAATAATCTTTTTATTTATATAGCGCCAACATATTCCGCAGAGCTTTACAATTCAGACAATTTACATTATTGGCACTGTCCCCATTGGGGCTCACAATCTACATTCCCTATCAGTATGTCTTTGGAGTGTGGGAGGAAACCGGAGTACCCGGAGGAAACCCACACAAACACAGGGAGAACATACAAAATCCTTGCAGATGTTGTTCTTGGTGGGATTTGAACCCAGGACCCCAGTGCTTATATTTTTACAACTGAATAAAAACAGAGTACAAAAGATCTTGACAGCTGGGAGGACCTTTGGGATTTATTAAACTATTGTACAGAAAATTTCATAAAATGATTTTGACATCACAAGATTTACTGGAAGTGGCAGCAAAAGGCAGCATAGCTCACCTGTTATCTAATTGCAAAACAATGCAAAGTATGGCAAGGTATTGCACTATGGGCAATATAGAATGCAGTATGCATTTGGCTACTGAGTTACACTAAAGAGGTTACCTATATGCTGTATATACTGTACGCAGTGAATGAGTGCTACCTGGCACTGCATCGCATGTATGTTCAGAGTCTGAGCAAATTTTTCCATTCACTTTGAAATTGTCTCTTCAGAGAGGAAGAGGACTAGAACTCTAGTGCCACTTATAGGAAGTATCAATCCTAAAGGTTTAGGTGTTTTTTTTCTGGTGTATGCCCATGAACCCTTTCTCATCCGAAAAAGGGTATACGGTTTATGGTTTCTTCTTTTCTTGTCCACCTCCTCCTCTAATCCAAAACTATCCCTCCTCTACCACCTATCCCTTCACTAAATGCAGTTAACAGTAGTATTAATGGGGAATAGAATAGTATAGATGTAGCCCTCTAAAGGAATTTCGTTTTTTGGTTTCTGTAGCCAGGACTATAAGGCAATAATCACTTCCTAAATGCTTATAGAACACTATCCCTACTCCAGCAGCTAGCCGTAAACTAATTGCAGCTAAGATCAGTGTTATTAGAGAATAGAATATATTGGAATTAGCCCTGAAAAGGAATTTTGTTTTAATGTAGCACCAACAAGGATTGTAAGGAAATAATCCCTGACTAGATTCCTCTAATATGCTATCCCTTCTCCAGCAGCTAACCCTACACTAATTGTAGCTAAGAGCGGCATTATAAAATAGAATCTATTAAAATTGGCCCTGAAAGGACTTTTGTTTGTACGTGGCAGTACCAAGTACTGTCAAGCAATGATGCCTGACTAGATGCCTCTAATACGCTATCCCTACTCCAGCAGGCTAACCCTACACTAATTGCAACTAAGAGCAATATTATTATAGAATAGAATCTATTTGAATTGGCCCTGAAAAAGACTGTTGGTTTAATGTAGCAGCACCAAGGACTGTAACAATATGAACCCTGCCTAAATGCCTACTACTATCCCTACTCCAGCAGCTAACCCTAGACTAATTTCAGCTAAGAGCGGTATTATAAAGTAGTATCTATTAAAATTGGCTCTGAAAGGACTTTTGTTTGTACGTGGCAGTACCAAGGACTGTAAGTCAATAATCCCTGACTAGATGCCTCTACTACGCTATCCCTGCTCCATCAGCTAAACCTACACTAATTGCAGCTAAGAGCGGTATTATTATAGAAAATAATCCATTTAAATTAGCCTTGAAAAGGAATGTTGGTTTAACGTAGCAGCACCAAGGACAGTAACGCAATGAACCCTGCCTAAATGCCTCTAATACACTATCCCTAATTCAGCTGCTAACCCTGGGCTAATTGCACCTAAGAGCAGTATTATTATAGAATATAATTTATTTAAATTAGCCCTGAAAAGGCCTGTTGGTTTAATATTGCACCAGAAAGTACTGTAACGCTATAACATTGTCCCTTCTCCAGCAGAAACTCTCCCTACACTATTTCCGGGTACAATGAGCTGAGCATAGCGTCACTGGGTCTTATATACAGTGCCTACAAGTAGTATTCAACCCCCTGCAGATTTAGCTGGTTTGATAAGATGCAAATAAGTTAGAGCCTTCAAACTGCAAACGAGAGTAGGATTTATGAACAGAAGCATAAATCTTACAAACCAAAAAGTTATGTTGCTCAGTTGAATTTTATTAAATTTTAAACATAAAAGTGTGGGTCAATTATTATACAACCCCTATGTTTAATATTTTGTGGAATAACCCTTGTTTGCAATTACAGCTAATAATCGTCTTTTATAAGACCTGATCAGGCCGGCACAGGTCTGTGGAGTTATCTTGGCCCACTCCTCCATGCAGATCTTCTCCAAGTTATCTAGGTTCTTTGGGTGTCTCATGTGGACTTTATTCTTGAGCTCCTTCCACAAGTTTTCAATTGGGTTAAGGTCAGGAGACTGACTAGGCCACTCCAACACCTTGACTTTTTCCCTCTTGAACCAGCCCTTGGTTTTCTTGGCTGTGTGCTTTGGGTCGTTGTCTTGTTGGAAGATGAAATTACGACCCATCTTAAGATCCTTGATGGAGGAGCGGAGGTTCTTGGCCAAAATCTCCAGGTAGGCCATGCTATCCATCTTCCCATGGATGCGGACCAGATGGCCAGGCCCCTTGGCTGAGAAACAGCCCCACAGCATGATGCTGCCACCACCATGCTTGACTGTAGGGATGGTATTCTTGGGGTCGTATGCAGTGCCATCCAGTCTCCAAACGTCACGTGTGTGGTTGGCACCAAAGATCTCGATCTTGGTCTCATCAGACCATAAAACCTTGAACCAGTCTGTCTCAGAGTCCTCCAAGTGATCATGAGCAAACTGTAGACGAGCCTTGACATGACGCTTTGAAAGTAAAGGTACCTTACGGGCTCGTCTGGAACGGAGACCATTGCGGTGGAGTACGTTACTTATGGTATTGACTGAAACCAATGTCCCCACTGCCATGAGATCTTCCCGGAGCTCTTTCCTTGTTGTCCTTGGGTTAGCCTTGACTCTTCGGACAAGCCTGGCCTCGGCATGGGAGGACACTTTCAAAGGCTGTCCAGGCCGTGGAAGGCTAACAGTAGTTCCATAAGCCTTCCACTTACGGACGATGCTCCCAACAGTGGAGACAGGTAGGCCCAACTCCTTGGAAAGGGTTTTGTACCCCTTGCCAGCCTTGTGACCCTCCATGATCTTGTCTCTGATGGCCTTGGAATGCTCCTTTGTCTTTCCCATGTTGACCATGTCTGAGTGCTGTTCACAAGTTTGGGGAGGGTCTTAAATAGTCAGAAAAGGCTGGCAAAAGAGATCTTTAATCCACACATGTGAAGCTCATTATTCTTGGTGCCTGAACTACTTCTTAATACTTTAGGGGGACCAAACAGAATTCTTGTGGTTTGAGGGGTTGAATAATAAATGACACTCTGAATTAATTTTTAACGTTTAAAAAAAAAAAAAAAAAACAATATTTGCTGCAGTGCATTTCCCACTTCCAGGCTGATCTACAGTACAAATGTCACAATGCCAAGTTAATTCCGCATGTGTCAACCAGCTAAATCTGCAGGGGGTTGAATACTACTTGTAGGCACTGTAGACCCGAAGACACTATGCGGCCGGCCAATCACAGTAATGCCAGTACCCAACATGGCTACAGCATTACCATGATTGGCAGGCAATCCCCATAAGTTTAGTGGCTGAAAATCAGCCGCGAAACTTGTGAAGGCCGGGAATTGAGCACAGCGCCTGAGTACCTGTATACTCGATCGAATATTGAGCATCTCGAGCACCAGGATGCTCGATTGAGTACTAGAAAGAGAATGTCATTTTATGTATTATTTGTGTATCTGTGTTCTCTAAGAAAGCAAATGTAACATCAACTGATCTTCAATGTGCTATCGAAGGAATAAAAGATTCCACACAATCTATAAACAGAGAGATGGTGAGGGAACACTTAGCTACAGTGGCATGTAAAAGTTTGAACACCCTTGGTCAAAATTACTGTTATTGTGAATAGTTAAGCAAGTTGAAGATGAAATTATCTCTAAAATGGCTAAAGTTAAAGATTACACATTTCCTTTGAATTTTAGGCAAAAAATACATACAGTGGGGAAAATAAGTATTTGATACACTGCCGATTTTGCAAGTCTTCTCACTAGAGATGAGCGTTGTTCGACTCGAACTGTTCGCCAATCTCAAATTCGAGCTGTTTTGGGCGGTGTTCGAGCCGTTCGGCGAACACGAACGATTTGAGAAAAATTCGGCTGTTCGAGGTTATGTTCGATAACTGTTCGTGCACCAAAATCATAACTGGATTTTTTCTCAGTAATGATGAAAATTAATGTTAATACGCAGTTTGAGTGTACAGCGGGGTGGGGGGAGGGGCAGGGGATGGATCTCTGCAGGAATAATGAAGATCTCCATTTTTTTTTCTCTTTCCCGCATTTACAGTGGGGAGGTGCAATCTGTCAGCCTATCAGCAGCGCACACACGGAGCGAAGTGCTTTTTTTCACACAAGCAAGGGCATGTGTCATTGGCAGTGTATGTCACATGTACTTGCCCTATAAGACCAAGCCATTTTCCCCGTCGCCACCATTTTCTCACTGCTGCAGCTGCGTGTTAGACGGCACCGCTGTTGCTGTGTGCGCTATACCTTGTTAATTTCAAGCCAATTTTCGCACAAATCTACAGATAGCTTGGGAGTAGGGAATAGTTGTGATTGCAGTCCTTTTAAGGACTAGGTTACAGCATTTCCTACGACTTTTATCAGGCAGGTCTGTGCTCTTAAATAGATAGATTGTGGGAGTAAAGACTAATTGTAATTGCAGTCCTTTTCAGGACTAGGTTACATCAGTTCCTATCAGTTTTTGCCAGGCAGGTCTGTGCCAGTGCTGTGCAAGTTTTTTTCACAGTATTTGGCTGAATCTAGCAAAGCTAATCCTTTTTGGCCTATTGCAGAGTGTGTTAGTCAGTGGAGTAGCCTATCTGTGTTGCAAGATATACCACCTGTGTATAGAATACCAATTTTTTTACTGCACCTAGTGAAGTAAAATCTTTTGGGCATAGCATCATTCTATTAGTCCATCTATACTGACCTCCATCAGGTTGCAAATTGAATATAATTTTTTTCTGCATCTAGCTCTGAAAAAATATTTGGGCTTCTAGCAGTGTGTGGGACTTGTTCTATTAGTCCATCTATACTGACCTCCATCAGGTTGCAAACTGAAAATAATTTTTTGTCTGCATCTAGCTCTGAAAAAATATTTGGCCTTCTAGCAGTGTGTGGGACTTTCTCTATTAGTCCATCTATACTGACCTCCATCAGGTTGCAAATTAAAAATAATTTTTTGTCTGCATCTAGCTCTGAAAAAATATTTGGCCTTCTAGCAGTGTGTGGGGCTTTCTCTATTAGTCCATCTATACTGACCTCCATCAGGTTGCAAACTGAATATATTTTTTTTCTGCATCTACCTCTGAAAAAATATTTGGGCTTCTAGCTGTGTGTAGGACTTGTTCTAATAGTCCATCTATACTGACCTCCATCAGGTTGCAAACTGAATACAATTTTTTTCTGCATCTACCTCTGAAAAAATATTTGGGCTTCTAGCTTTGTGTGGGACTTGTTCTATTAGTCCATCTATACTGACCTCCATCAGGTTGCAAATTGAATATAATTTTTTTCTGCATCTAACCCAGCCAATAGTTTTGGCCTAATACCACAGTTTGGCCACTCAGCTCTGCTCGGTTCCCATCCATTGTTTATTTGTGCAAACAACTCCAGAGTTGTGAATTAGCTAACCACCAAAATGAGTGGAAAAAGGCCTGCTGCTGGTGGAAAGGGGAATAGGCGTGTTGGGAAGGGGAAAAAAGGTTGTGTCCGTGGGGTAGGTGTTAAAGCAACAGTAACATCTGCAGAAGAAAGACCATCTTCCAGCCAAACTAAAATGTCTACTTCTTTTAGCGGACAATGTGATAAGATCCCTTTCTTACGGCCACGCCAATCGCTACAAATTCCAGATGAGGCACAAAAACAGCAGGTGCTTCAACGGATATCAAGTGCTCCTTTAAGTGGGCTCTCCTCCACATCAACTTCAACATCACAAATACTCCAATCCTCAAAGGTGTCACCCCAATCTCACTTGCTTCCTCACAGCTCCCAAATCTCCAGCTGCCCGTCTGAGTATGAGGTAGAACAGATGGTTGAGTCTGCAGAGCTGTTTACTCATACTATAGCCTGGGAATCAGAGGTCGACTCCAGCGCTTCTGTGAATCCAGACGAGGAAATGATCTGCACTGATGCCCAGAATCTTTATGAGTCGGATCCAGGACCAGACGCAGAAGGTTCTGACCATAATGTAGACCCTCATTCCCAAACTGTAACTCCTGTTGGTGGAGACAATGAGGAAGACGATGATAAGACTCAAATACCTGATTGGAGCGACAACTTTAGTTTTTTGTCAGGGCAGGAACAGGTTGGCTCTGAGGACGACGGGTGTGATAACGCACAGGGTGATGATGATGAGGTTGGAGATCCCACTTACTGTCAACCCACAGTCAGCCAAGAGATGAAGTCAGCAGAGGAGGTGGAGGAAGATGCTAGTGACGACGAGGTCAGGTTGCGCCTTCCTGGACAGAGACGTAGTACTGGAAGCACGTCAACAACTGCATCCTAAAACACAACTCTGCCTCTCACCACAAGTCGTGGTGGCTCTTCAGGTCGCATGGGTGCTAAGCCTTGCATAGCCTGGGCATTTTTTCAGATTGATAAAGATGACCCAACTCGTGTTATCTGTAACATTTGTCAGCAAAAGCTAAGTAGAGGCCAAAAAATACATAGTTTGAGTACTTCATGCATGAACCGGCACATGGACATGAAGCATAAGTTGCAGTGGGAAGCTCAGTGTGCTACAATGCGGCCTAGCCGGCCGGGCCAACCACCGTTTGCCATATCTTGTGCATCCGCGGCCTCTTCATCCTCTGTGACTGGGGGGACAGCAGTCACACCTGTTTTTGGGCGTAGACCTGCCACCTCTTTACCCGCAATCATAGCACCACATTTGGATCAAGGCAACCTAACATGTCCACCTGCATCTTCCTCACAGACCGGCAGTTTGCCGGGGACACCCTTATCAACCCCGTCTAAGCACAATAGCCAGCCCTCAGTCCCTCAGATGTGGACAAGTAAAAGACCATTTCCTCCTAGCCATGAGAAAGCTAAGAGGTTGAATTTCACCATCTGCAAGCTCTTGGCTACAGAAATGCTGCCTTTCCGCCTGGTGGACACAGAGGATTTTCGAGACCTTATGTCCGTCGCAGTGCCCCAGTACCAGATGCCCAGTCGGCACTACTTCTCAAAGAAAGGTGTGCCTGCGCTCCACCAGCATGTCGCACACAACATCACCGCTTCTTTGAGAAACTCTGTGTGTGACAGGGTGCATTTCACCACAGACACTTGGACGAGTAGGCATGGACAGGGGCGTTACATGTCGCTGACTGGGCACTGGGTAACTATGGTGACAGCAGGACAAGGGGCTGCTGTCCAAGTCTTGCCGTCCCCACGAGTTATGCGTCAATCCTCTTTATGTCAAAGTTCCTCCACTGCTTCTGCCTCCTCAACCTCCTCTCGGTCTTCCACCTGCACCCAAAGCCTGTCTGGTCATGCCACAAGCTTTCTAACTGCGCAGAAGGGATCCTGCACACCTCCTTACTATGCTGGCAGTAGGGCTCAACGTCATCAGGCGGTTTTTACTTTGAAATGTCTGGGAAATGTGAGTCACACAGCTGAGGAGTTGTGTTCAGCTCTGGAGAACCAATTTCATGAATGGTTGTCTCCACTGGACCTGAAACCAGGGAAGGCCGTATGCGACAATGCTGCAAACCTGGGTGCGGCCCTTCGCCGGGGCAATGTCACACACGTGCCTTGTATGGCTCACGTGTTGAACCTGGTTGTCCAGCAATTTTTAGCCCACTATCCCAGACTAGATGGCCTTCTGCAGAGGGCACGGTCGCTGTGTGCTCACTTCCGCCGTTCGCATCCCGCAGCTCAGCGACTTACATCTCTACAGAAGTCGTTGGGCCTGCCACTTCACCGGCTAAAATGCGATGTGCCTACCCGGTGGAATTCAACTCTGCACATGTTGCAGCGACTGTGGCAGCACCGACAAGCCCTGGTGCAATACGTTCTGACGTATAATGTACCAAAAAAAGAACCAGACTTTGATATAAATCATGCTAACTCCATTATTAAGCATTTTACTTAGAGAGACAGAGTAATTACACATGCAGCAATTCTTATGAAAAAGTATAAATCCATTTATTTTACATATATGCTGACAAACAATTAAAAACAATTATTTAGCAGACAGTGAGCCATAGTAAATAATGAACCGATCAATTGGGGTGGTTTGCAGGTTTACAAATATATATCCTGAGTGGTATTAACATCAGTTAAATCACATTGCAGTAAACAGTTTAACACCAGTCTTTTTAGTAATCAGAAGGGCTTTATCTTCCCCTCTCCACGGGAGGTAGCAAACAGAGCAGAGAAAACACAAGTCACAGTTTAACAGCACACCATTATGTGTATATATATCTCAGTCTATGCCTCAGGTGCAATCATAAATACAGGCTGCAGACTATCAATGCTCATGTGCCCAGTACACAGTTACCCTGTGCTGAAATCTCAGACCCCAGTTAGTGTCACCTCACTGAATCAAGCAAGAATATCTCATTTTGTGGTGTTAGCAGTGTTGAATCATGCTATTACCAGTCAGGAAGGCTGTTAGGACCCACTTACCACGTGACCCCTGGCCCCAATGCGCATTTCGCACTAGCTTCCTCAAGGGGGCGTGGCTACAGGCTCAGCCAATCACTCTTTTATGTCGGGCTAAGAGATCACGTGCTTCAATCTGTCCAATGCCGACTAGAAGACGGCGCATGCATTCAGCCCCTCCTACCCTCCCCCCACCGTCCCTCGCTCCTCAACCACGCATATCTGGACATCAGGATTAAGTCACCTGCGTCCAGCATGGATACTGACAGCCATGGACTGTGGAGAGGGAGGGGGCGCAAGGCACGCGCACCTAATCAGGAACAGGAGAGAGAGAGCACTGTAAACAAAGGTTAACCCTATAGAGTCTGTTTTGAGGCCGAGTGCCAGAGAATCAGATCTTAAAGGAGAACACACAAAGAATCTCTATAAAACATTCCTCAATCTGCTTATTACATTTTCAAATGTCAATGTGCAGACCGGCATGACATGAGTCTTGCAGAACCCAAAACCTTATAAATTAACCACTTTTTTAGTAAACTTCATTATTACATTACCTACTGGGCTTCTGCAAAACAATGTCTGCCAGTCTGCACTCACATAGTTCCTTCAAATAGGAGTCATGCAGACTTTATATGGGATTTCAGTTTCTTTAGTGCTCTGTCTTTCATATTCAACATGTGGAATCATCAGAATGAATTGACATTCGGCCTGAAAATAATAAGGGCAATTTGATTAGAGCCCGAATATACATAAAATGAGAGAATGTGCTCAGAGAAGACAAACAGGTTAAAAAATATTTTTTTTAAAATAAAATGGTTTTGTTAAAAACCAAGGCAATTTTCATAAATTTCAATTGACCAAAGGGTGCTGCTGATGTGGAGTATTTTAGTAGAACATGGGCCCTAGAGGAAACTATTATAAAAAGGGAGAAAAGCTAAAAGCTTCATTCAAACCCATGGGGGCTCTAGTTCCCAGAACGTAGATCCATTTACATTCCCGTTGTGCTAAGATTTTTCTAATATCGCCCCCTCTAATACCGAACTGGACATGTTCTATACCTCTTACTTTCAAACTTTTGGGATTACTCCCATGTTCCAGTTTGAAGTGTCGTGGGATAGTTTTTAATTCTTCAATGTTATCCTGTGTCTTGGAGGCTATTATATCAAGCACGTGTTCACGGGTTCTGATTTTAAGTTGGCGTGTTGTTAAGCCTATATAAATTTTGTTGCAGTTACAGGTGGCGTAGTATATCACTTGTGACGTATTGCAGGTTATCCTCTGTCTAATAAAAAATTCCCTACTACCATCAGATGTTGAGAAAGTCTTTGTTCTTACGATGTTGCAACAGGCCACGCAGGCGCCGCATGGGTAACAGCCATTACTCGGTGGTCCTAAGTTAAACAGACTGCATTTTGCCGGAGTATAGTGACTCTTTACCAGGATATCTCTCAAATTTTTACTCCTCCTGGAGGTCATCTGTGGATTTTTAGACAGCACTCCGGAAAAAGATGGTTCAGTCTGTAGAACTGGCCAATGTTTTTCCAGAACAGATCTCATGGTCTGCCATTCTGAGTTATACGTTGAAATAAATCTTATGGTGCCTCCCCTACCAGCGCCTACTTGGGTCGGCCGCAACAACGCATCACGTGACACCCCTTTTGCTCTATTATATCCGTGTTTTATTGTTCTTTTACTATACCCACGTTCTGAGAATCTCACCCTCAGATCCTCAGCCTGCCTCTCAAATCCCTCTTTAGTTGAGCAGATCCGCTTAATTCTCAGAAATTGACCAACTGGGATGGCTTTAACTGTTGAATATTGGTGACCTGACCCTGCATGCAGCAGGGAGTTGACCGCAGTCTCTTTTCTATAGACATCTGTTTGTATTTGTAATTTCTCATCCACTTCTATCAAAATGTCCAAGAATTCGATCTTCTCCCTGCTGCATTTATAGGTCAGTTTAATGTTGAATTCATTCATGTTGAGAGAGGTCATGAACTGCCGGAGCACATCCCCATCACCCTGCCAAATAAACAAAATGTCGTCTATATAACGAAGCCACATGGGGACAGATGACATCATCTGCGCGTCCTCGTCGCCAAAAATTGTTCTTTCCCAATAACCCATAAAAAGGTTTGCGTACGAGGGCGCGCAGGCCGCCCCCATTGCTGTGCCTCGCTTCTGCACATAGAACTGATCTTTAAAAACAAAAAAATTATGTGTGAGGATGTACTCCAGCAGCTCGACCACCAACTCGCATGTTCGACCATCCCAGTTGCTCATTCCGAGAAAAAAGCGGACCGCTTCTATTCCCTGCCCATGATCTATACAGGTGTAAAGAGCCTCTACATCTGAGGTTACGAGTATCATATCTGTTTCTAGGGTAATGTTATTAATCCGGGTGAGGACCTCAGTTGAGTCCCTCACATATGAGGGTAAGGTCTGAGCTAAAGGTTTTAAATAGTAATCTATGAAGATACAAATGGGTTGACAAAGACCCTCCAGGCCCGACACAATAGGGCGTCCTGGGGGCTCCAGAGGGTTCTTATGTACTTTTGGAATGAAGTATATTGTAGGGATTTTGGGAAATTTCACCAATAATCCCTCATATACTTTCTTCGGTATTATACCTTGTGAAAAGGCTTCATAGAGGATCATTTCCAGTTCCGCTGAGAAACTAGGGAGTGGGTTATTTTGAACTTTTAAATATGTATCCCTGTCTTTTAGTTGTTTATATGCTTCTCTTTCATACTTTTCTTTTGGCCACAGTACCACATTTCCCCCCTTGTCCGCCGGTTTGATCACAATGTCATCATATGATTTTAAATCGTCCAGAGCTTGACGTTCTGCTCTGGACAGGTTGTCTAATCGTTTTCTTGTGGTGATCTTTTGGAAATCATTGGTGACCAAGTTCACAAAGATCTCCACTGCCGGACAGGCGGACAAGGGGGGAAATGCTGCGGATCTAGGCATAATATTTTTAGGGAACTTACTTGGTCCTACCTCTGTTTGTTCTTCACTCAGCCTTTCTAAAGACATCAGGGCATCATCTTCTATTTGGTTGGGGGTCCTGTCTTCCAGATTGTTACTATCCATCCCTCGATTATGTACTTTGTGAAGAACCAATTTTCTCGCAAACAAATTTAGATCTTTTACAACTGAAAATAAATCAAAAGTATTAGTGGGTGAGAACGTCAGTCCCTTCTCCAACACCTGAATTTGTGCCGGGGAGAGAACATGGGTAGACAGGTTTATTACCTCCATCCTACTTTTATTTTTGTTGCTCGATTGGGAGGGGTTATTCTTTCCTTTTGGTACTTTTACTGCAGATCTTAGTACCCTCTGACCTGATGTTTCGCCTTCATCTTCTGTTTGGTCTTCCCCTGAGGTCTGTGATATTATAGAATTAGACCTGGGTTTTAGATCAGAGTATTTAGTTTTTTTGCCACCTCGAGATCTTCTTCGCCACCTATATATGTTATTCTGGCTGAGATCCCTGATGTCCCTCTGAAATTTGTTGGTCTTACTCTCATAGATTTCTGTCTCCCATTTTGTGAAACTAGTCTCCAATTCTTGATTTAGCTTGCTTAAGGCTTCCTTATCAAGAGTTTCCTGCAGATTTTTCTGTAGTTCCTCAATTTCCCCATCCATCTCTGTAATACACTCTGAGTTGAGCTGAGATAGTAAGCCTAAGAAGGTCAAGGAGCAAGATGTAGCTGCTTCCTCCCATTTTTGCCTAAAGCATTAATCTCGTATTTCAAAAGATGGGAACACCTGGACTCTGAGTCCTCTTGGAATTAGATTTTTCTCCCGGTATTTACCCAAAAACGCTCTATTCCACCAGATACGTGTCCGCTTCAGCAGCAACCCCTTTAATCTCTCAATCATTTCCTGTATGTCTTTATTGCCTTTATTTAAAACCAATGTCGGTTCATCACAGATGATTCCATTGACTTTAGATAGCCATGTCACTTCAGGTGCCTTATAATCCATATTAGGAATGCTGGTTGCTGTGAAAAACACAGAAAAAGTTATAATGTACCAAAAAAAGAACCAGACTTTGATATAAATCATGCTAACTCCATTATTAAGCA
The DNA here is from genome assembly GCF_046119375.1 of Phyllobates terribilis. NCBI lineage: Eukaryota > Metazoa > Chordata > Amphibia > Anura > Dendrobatidae > Phyllobates > Phyllobates terribilis. The sequence goes on from NW_027362771.1 coordinate 211,418,269, forward strand.
TTTTACTTAGAGAGACAGAGTAATTACACATGCAGCAATTTTTATGAAAAAGTATAAATCCATTTATTTTACATATATGCTGACAAACAATTAAAAACAATTATTTAGCAGACAGTGAGCCATAGTAAATAATGAACCGATCAATTGGGGTGGTTTGCAGGTTTACAAATATATATCCTGAGTGGTATTAACATCAGTTAAATCACATTGTAGTAAACAGTTTAACACCAGTCTTTTTAGTAATCAGAAGGGCTTTATCTTCCCCTCTCCACGGGAGGTAGCAAACAGAGCAGAGAAAACACAAGTCACAGTTTAACAGCACACCATTATGTGTATATATATCTCAGTCTATGCCTCAGGTGCAATCATAAATACAGGCTGCAGACTATCAATGCTCATGTGCCCAGTACACAGTTACCCTGTGCTGAAATCTCAGACCCCAGTTAGTGTCACCTCACTGAATCAAGCAAGAATATCTCATTTTGTGGTGTTAGCAGTGTTGAATCATGCTATTACCAGTCAGGAAGGCTGTTAGGACCCACTTACCACGTGACCCCTGGCCCCAATGCGCATTTCGCACTAGCTTCCTCAAGGGGGCGTGGCTACAGGCTCAGCCAATCACTCTTTTATGTCGGGCTAAGAGATCACGTGCTTCAATCTGTCCAATGCCGACTAGAAGACGGCGCATGCATTCAGCCCCTCCTACCCTCCCCCCACCGTCCCTCGCTCCTCAACCACGCATATCTGGACATCAGGATTAAGTCACCTGCGTCCAGCATGGATACTGACAGCCATGGACTGTGGAGAGGGAGGGGGCGCAAGGCACGCGCACCTAATCAGGAACAGGAGAGAGAGAGCACTGTAAACAAAGGTTAACCCTATAGAGTCTGTTTTGAGGCCGAGTGCCAGAGAATCAGATCTTAAAGGAGAACACACAAAGAATCTCTATAAAACATTCCTCAATCTGCTTATTACATTTTTAAATGTCAATGTGCAGACCGGCATGACATGAGTCTTGCAGAACCCAAAACCTTATAAATTAACCACTTTTTTAGTAAACTTCATTATTACATTACCTACTGGGCTTCTGCAAAACAATGTCTGCCAGTCTGCACTCACATAGTTCCTTCAAATAGGAGTCATGCAGACTTTATATGGGATTTCAGTTTCTTTAGTGCTCTGTCTTTCATATTCAACATGTGGAATCATCAGAATGAATTGACATTCGGCCTGAAAATAATAAGGGCAATTTGATTAGAGCCCGAACATACATAAAATGAGAGAATGTGCTCAGAGAAGACAAACAGGTTAAAAAATATTTTTTTTAAATGAAATGGTTTTGTGCAATACGTTCTGACGTATAGCCTGGGCCAACGAGATCCACAGGTGGGGCAAATCACGCTGGAGGAGTGGTCTCAGATCAGGGACCTATGCACCCTTCTGCACAGTTTTGAAATGGCGATGAAGATGTTTAGTGCTGACGATGCTATTATCAGCATGACTATTCCGGTGATTTACATGCTGGAGCACATGTTAAACAGAATTCGGAGTCAGGTGGTGGCACAAGAGGAGGTGGAGGAAGTAGAGGAGGAGGAGTTGTATGCAGAAGGGCTAACATCTGCAAGGTCCAGACGGTCGGCAGCACCAAGGCGGCAACCAAACTAGTGAGGAAGGTGCAGGAGCCCAGGAAGAAGTGGAGGACGAACTGATGGAAGACTGATCAGATGAGGGAGACCTTGATCACATTTCTGTTGTGCGAGGTTGGGGGGAGAGGACAGAGGAAGGAAGCATGATTGTTACCTCGCCACCAACACAACAGGGACTTGGTGCTCCTGGATGCGCAACACACATGAGTGCCTTCTTGCTGCACTACCTGCAACATGACCCTCGAATTGTGAGAATTAGAAATAATCCTGACTACTGGGTTGCCACACTGTTAGATCCCCGGTACAAAAGTAAATTTGCAGAAATTATTCCTGCCATAGAAAGGGATGCTTGCATGCAGGAGTATCAGCAGAGACTGTTGCAGAATCTTACATGTGCTTTTCCACAAAACACCACTGGTGCACGTAGTGAATCTCACAGTTCCAACTTGCCAACTGTGGGACCGTCAAGTGTTCAGCACTCAAACCGTAACAGAACCACAGTATCTGCTGGTAACATCAATTTTGCGGAATCATTTCACCACTTTTTTAGCCCATTCTTTGCAAGGCCACAGGAGACAAGAAGTCTGACACATAGTCAACGCCTAGAGACGATGGTACAGGAGTATCTCCAAGTAAACATTGAAGCCATGACTGTGTCACTGGACCCCTTGCTCTTTTTGGGCTTCCAATCTGGATAAATGGCCGGAGCTAGCCACTTACGCCATGGAGATCTTGTCATGCCCCGCAGCCAGCGTTCTGTCTGAACGTGTGTTCAGCGCTGCTGGTGGTGTGCTGACAGATAAGCGCACGCGGCTCTCCACTGATAATGTAGACAGACTCACGTTCATAAAGATGAACAAATCATGGATCCGAATCGACTTTTCCACCCCTGTGTCATCCTGGGGAGAGTAAAAGCTTGATGATTGGTTAAAATCACCCTACCAACCGTTTTAAGCTTTCAAATTACTAATCATGTTTATCTGTATCTTGGCTGGAAAATAATTTGGGCTTTGTAGCAGTGTGCAGCACTGATTCTATTAGGCCATCTATGATAAGCTCCACCAGATTTAAAATTACTAATCATGTTTATCTGTATCTTGACTGGAAAATAATTTGGGCTTTGTAGCAGTTTGCAGCACTGATCCTATTAGGCCCTCTATACTAAGCTCCACCAGATTTAAAATTAATAATAATTTTTAGCTGCATCTAACCCGGAAAATAATTTTGGGGCTCCGAGATGCGCAAGACACATAAGTGCCTTCTTGCTGCACTACCTGCAACATGACCCTCATATTGTCAGAATTCAAAGTAATCATGACTACTGGGTTGCCACACTCTTAGATCCCCCAAACTTTTCGATCAACCTTTTCATTTTAATAAAGACCAAAACAATGGTCATTTTTGAAATTATAAGCATTAGCGGGTTATTAGAAACTGAAATCAAACAGTTTTCAACTCAAAACTTTATTCTAGGTGATGTTACATTTTCACATAGGACCCCTTGTTCGAACGGAGCTTCTGATCCTAAAGGGGCCGACAATCTCTCTCCCCATGATTCCAGCCCAAAACATTACTCCACCTCCTCCTTGTTGGCGCTGTAGCCGTGTTTGCGTGGGGTGTCCATCAACCAGCCATCCTCCACTCCATCCATCTGGACCATCGAGCGCTGCACGGCACTCATCCGTGAACAAAACAGTTTTGAAATCAGTCTTCATGTAATGTTTGGCCCACTGGAGCCGTTTCTGCTTGTGTGAAGTGGATAGAGGAGGTCGACAGGATGGCGTATGCACAGCTGCAAACCTCTGAAGGACCCTGCATCTTGTTGTTCGGGGGACGTTGGAGGCACCAGCAGCTTCAAAAACTTGTCTGCTGCTATGACAAGGCTTTTTTGCCGCTGCTCTTTTAACCTGACGTAATTGCCTGTAGGAAAGAGTCCTCAATTTGCCCTTATCAGCACGCACACGTGTGTACTGTGAATCAGCTACATACTTCTTGATTGCCAAGACACTTCATCCTGATCATCGCACAATGTTGATTGTAGTCATGCCTTGACCTAAACACTCCACAATTTGTTGCTTCTCAGCAGCCGACACATCCTTTTTCTTTCCCATTTTGGCAGAAAATGTAGGCTGCTGAATAATGTGAGACAGCCTTCTTAAGTAGTCTTGCCTTTCATTGGACACACCTGCCAAACTAATTAGCACAGGTGTCTGCAATTGCTTACAGTGATATAAAGAGCCCTGACACACATCACCATCAATGAGTTTAACTGACAAACAAACAAATTCTTCCCTTATCACTCCTAAACACTTTTTGCATAATAATTTGGAACACAGTGTACATGTGCTTTTCCACAAAACACCAGTGGTTCACGTAGTGAATCTTACAGTTCTAACTTGCCAACCGTGGTCTGTATGGAGTTGTTCAATAAAGGGCCCAAAATTAAGATAACATAGATGGGAGAGGTCTCTATGAATAGGAATTCCTAAGTATTTGATACCCTGTGAGGGCCAGGCAAAGGGAAAGTTGGACTGGATGGAATCCTATATGGATTTGGGGAGGGAGACATCGAGGGCCTCAGACTTCGCTGCATTGATTTTAAAATTTGACCATGTAACAAAGTGATCTATTTCAGCCATAACAGCATGGATGGATATATGTGATTGAGTGATATATACTAGGACATCATCAGCAAATTGAGAGCACTTGTACTCGGTGCCTCCCACCTCAATCCACCTAATATTGGGGTTATGGCGAATTGATGAGAGCAGGTGCTCCGTCACTAGGATGTATAAGAGAGGGGACAGAGGACATCCCTGCCTTGTCCCATTGGTGACTGTGAAAGGTGATGAAAATGTTCTGATGCACCCCCTGGGCCTTGGGACACCCGGAGCCGGACCCTTTTTGGTGGATGCTGGTGGTTGTAGTCTTCGTGGCGGCGACCCGGTTCCGTGGCTCAGGGTGGTCAAACCAGTGGCGGAACTATTTATGAGGTTTTGATGTTTAAATGTCCGACTACGCCACCCGTGGATTGCGGTCAGAGTGAACCGTCGCTGCAGGGCAGACCGCTGAGGCTGGTGTTGTGGGTGCAGCAGAGCGCAGCATAACTCCCCACGGGAGGAGTATAGCCTCAGGGCAGTGTATGCGTAGGATGGGGGTGATGGTGCAGGGCAGCAGCAGTAATGACACAGAGTCAGTGATGCAGTCCAGGGCCTTTACTCACAGTTCTTATTATCCAGACCACGTCTGCAGGTAACGGCTGCCCACGTCGTACTGTGCTCACCAGGTGAGGGGCTCAGACAACTCCCAGATAACTTTGGAGCGCTTCACAGGACCCCCTTTGTGTGTCCTTTGTCTGGCCTTTCTTACCAACCCTTCTGTCCGGCTGCCTCGGGCCTCCTCTTGGTAAACTTGGCGCAAGTTTCGCTGACCCTATGTGGTGCCTTCCTAGCGGGTGTAGTGAGGGGCTGCGCCACATAAAATGTCACAGCCTCCGGTTTCTAGCTGGGGGTCGTTTCCTGCCTCCACTAGTTTCGGGGACCGGTCACCCCTTTGGCCTGACCCCTCCACGCAGGTGGATTTGGGTGTGCGGTGGCGACTCGCCCGTCCGCACCCCTGGGATCCCTTCATTCCTCGTTCCTGGAGCTTTCTCTGCTCCTCTTCCTTCCTTCTCCCTCTTCCAGGCCTGGGCCTCTGTTACTAGGCCCGCCTCCGGAGCAGAGCTCATGCAGAGCCCCTGCTCCCTGCCACTTCTGCTCAGACTTCTCTGCACTGAACTAAGATGGTGCCCACCTTTTATACTCCCTTCTCAATGCACCCAGGAACTGCTTCCTCCCTGCTCCTGCACTACAGGGTTCCCCTTCCTCAGTGTTCCCTCCCCCCACTCCAGCCAGTGACAGGGACTGTCGTGCCCATCTCAGAGGCATATTGGTCGCCCTGCCCCACGGCAATGTGGTGTAATGCATGCAGGTGTCGGGTCCTGATCCACACTCCATCCTTACCTGAGAGTGAGATATCACACCTCTGGGTGAGGTGCAATACCTCTGTAGCAACCGAGCCCTCAGGGTGCTACAGTTCCATTTATCTTCAGCCTAGGTGACGTATTGTGATACAGGGCCGTGATTTTGGCTATAAAAGGGTCCCCTAGACCCCTACCCCAAGCTTTTTAAGAGAATCATATATGGCGTGCCAGGAGACTCTATGGAATGCTTTCTCAGCATCCAACGAGAGTATCTAATTACAAATTTTTAACTGCATCTAGCCCAGGAAATACTTTGTGCCTAGTAGCAGTGTCTGCTAGTCAGCGGATTATCCCGGCTGTTAAGCAAGCTACACCACCTGTAGTTTGGACACTTAATTTTTTCAAAGGAAATGCTTCGGGACCACGGGATACTCAGTGAAGAGCATCAGGAGGCACCCCAAGGCATAGGGGCTGGGACTGGCAGTAGGATGCCTTGCGGTGGACAGCCGAGCTCGATCCTTATAAAAGCTTTTTAACTGCAGCAGCTTTAGTGGACGCTACTGGAGCTGGAATTATGCGGCTGCTGGCATGAGACTTGCCCTCCAATAGATCCTTGTAAATGGATTTAAAGTGTATTCATTCAAATTAGAGAGACAATTTGAATTAAAAAGCTTAGAGCTGCCTCCACCACAGGGGGGCTCGCTCGACCCACCAGCGGACAGGCACCAGTATTGGGAGAGGGGCGCTGGCCGTCAGGGTTCACCGCGGCTCTGGCACAAACCCGGCGACACGGAGGTGGCACGGGCAGGAGCGGACTGAACGTGTCGGCTTCTCACTTTTTGGATTTTAGAAGGGCATGACATGCCTATATCTGTGTCTCCCCCTCCTTTTACTCCTCCACCTCTTTTCTTTTCGCATGACTATATGTAGTTGTCACTTTTCCATGTGTTAGTTGTGTCTTCTGAGCAGTTTGTCAGCTTTTGGACACCTTTGAAGGTGTTTTCTATGTGTTTCTATGTGTTTTTGTTTGCCTGCCATTGGTTTTAACGGTGTTCGAAGGTGTTCGACGAACAGTTCGACGAACAGTTCGGCGAACACACGGGTGTTCGACGAACCGAACCGAACTCGAACACTACGGGGGTGGCTCAACACTACTTCTCACCTACAAAGAATGGAGAGTTCTGTAGTTTTTATCGTAGGTACATTTCAACTGTGAGAGACAGAATTTAAAACAAAAATCCAGAAAATCACATTGTATGATTTTTCATAATTAATTTGCATTTTATTGCATGAAATAAATATTTGATACAATAGAAAAACAGCACTTAATATTTGATAGAGAAACCTTTGTTTGCAATTACAGAGGACAGATGTTTACTGTAGTTCTTGACCAAGGTTGCACACAGTGCAGCAGGGATTTTGGCCGACTCCTCCATACAGATCTTCTCCAGATCTTTCAGGTTTAGGGGCTGTTGCTGAGCAACATTGAGTTTCAGCTCTCTCTAAAAAGTTTCTATTGGGTTCAGGTCTGGGGACTGGCTAGGCCACTCCAGGACCTTGAAATGCTTCTTATGGAGACACTCCTTAGTTGCCCTGGCTGTGTGTTTTGGGTTATTGTCATGCTGGAAGACCCAGCCACTACCCATCTTCAATGCTCTTACTGAGGGAAGGAGGATGTTGGCACAATCTTGCTATACATGAGCCCATCCATCCTCCCTTCAGCACATTGCAGTCGCCCTGTCCCATTTGCAGAAAAACACCCCCAAAGTATATTTCCCCCACAATGCTTCATGGTTAGGACATTGTTCTTGGGGTTGTACTCCTTCTTGTTCTTCCTCCAAACATGACGAGTGGAGTTGATACCAAAAAGTTCTATTTTTGTCTTATATGACCACATGACCATTTCCCATGCCTCCTCTGGATCATTCAGATGGTCATTGGTGAACTTCAAAAGAGCCATGTGCTGGCATGAGAAGGGGGACCTTGCGTGTCCTGCAGGATTTTAATCCATGACGGCGTAGTATGTTACTAATGGTAATGTTTAAGACCGTGTCCCAGTTCTCTTCAGGTCATAGCCAGGTTCTCCCATGTAGTTCTGGGCTAATTCCTGACCCTTCTCAGAATCATCCTTACACCACAAGGAGATATCTTGCATGGAGCCCCAGACTGAGGAAGATTGACAGTCATCTTGTGTTTCTTCCATTTTATAATAATTGTGCCAACAGCAGTTGCCATCTCGCCAGGCTGCTTGTCTATTGTGCTGTAGCCCATCCCAGCCTTGTGCAGGTCTACAATTTTTGTCCCTTGTGTCCATAGACAGTTCTTTGGTCTTGGCCATGGTGGAGAGGTTGGAGTGTGATTGATTGAGTGTGTGGACAGGTGTCTTTTATAAAGGTAACAAGATCAAACAGGTGCAATTAATACAAGTAATGAGTGCAGAGTAGGAGGACTTCTTAAAGAAAAACTAACAAGTCTGTGAGAGACAGAATTCTTGCTGGTTGGTAGATAATCAAATACTTATTTCATGCAATAAAATCCAATTTAAATATATAAAAATCATACAATGTGATTTTCTGGTTTTTATTTTTAGATTCTGTCTCTCATAGTTAAAGTGTACCTGCGATAAAAATTACAAACCTCTCCATTCCTTGTAGGTGGGAAAATACTTATTTTCCCCACTGTATATATTTTCATCTTTTACATTTTAAAAATTACAAAAAGGTAAATGAGCCGATGCAAAAGTTTGGGCACCCTGCATGGTTAGTACCTAGTAGCACCCCTTTTGCATGTATCACAACTTGTAAATGCTTTTTGTAGCCAGGCAAGAGTCTTTCAAATCTTGGTTGGAGGAGTTTGATCCATTCTTCCTTGGAAAATTCTTCCAGTTCCGTGAGATTCCTTGATCATCTTGCATGCACTGCTATTTTGATGTCCAACCACAGATTTTCAATGATGTTCAGATCAGGGGACTGTGAGGGCCATTGTAAAACCTTCAGCTTGCGCCTTTTGAGGTAGTCTACTGTGAATTTTAACATGTTTTTGAGATCGTTATCCTTTTGCAGAAGCCATCCTTTTTTCAACTTCAGTTTTTTTACAGATGGTGTTATGTTTGCATCAAGAATTTGTTGAAATTTAATTGCATCCATTCTTCCCTCTATCCGTGAAATGTTCCCCGTACCATTGGCTGCATCACAACCCCAAAGCATGATTGATCCACCTCCATGCTTAATGGTTGGCAAAATGTTCTTTCTCTGAAATTCTGTGCTCTTTTTCCTCTATACATGCCTTTGATCATTGCTGCCAAATAGTTCTATTTTAAACTCATCGGTCCTAAGGACTTGTTTCCAAAATTCATCAGGCTTGTTTAGATATTATTTTGCATACTTCTAACACTGAATTTTATGGTGATGACACAGGAGAGGTTTTCTTCTGATAACTCTTCCATGAAGGCCTTATTTGTGCAGGTGTCTCTGAACAGTAGAACAATGTACCACAACTCCAAAGTCTGCTAAATCTTTCTGAAGGTCTTTTGCACTCAATCGAGAGTTCTGATTTGCCTCTCTAGCAATCCTAAGAGCAGCTCTCGCTGAAATTTTGTTTAGTCTTCCAGATTTTATCTTGACTATTCCTGTTAACTGTCATTTCTTAGTTAGATTTCAAACTGAGGAAAGGGCAACTTGAAAATGCTTTGCTATCTTCTTATAGCCTTCTTTTGCTTTGTTGGCCTCCACCATTTTCATTTCAGAGGGCTAGACAGCTGCTTAGAAGAACCCATGGCTGATGTTTTTTGGCACAAGGTTGGAGGAGGCTGGGTTTTTATAATTCTGGGAAATTTGCCTCATCTGACCTTTCTTAACAATGATAGTGAATAAGCCATGACTGTAACAGGCTAATTAAGGTCTGAAACCTTGGTCACAGTTATCTGACTCCACAAATTTCCAAGGGTGCCCAAACTTTTGCAAAAACACGGCCCATTTTTCTTTATGTAATTTTTAAAATGTAAAAAATAAGATTTTTTTTGCCTAGAATCCATGGGAAATGTGTCATTTTTAACTTTATTCCTTTTAGAGATCATTTCATCTTTAACTTGCTTAACTGTTCACAATAACAGCAATTTTGACCAGGGGTGCCCAAACTTTTACATGCCACTGCAATTTAAATGAATTTCCTGGTCCAGATGAATTGCATCCTGAAATTCTGAAAGCGATAGCAAAGGATATTGCCGAACTTCTAGCCAGAATCTTCGAAAAATTCCTGGAGAACAGGAGAAATTCCAGAAGATAGGACAAGGACAAATGTTGTACATATCTTCAAAAAAGGAAAGTAGATGGAGCCAGGAAATTACAGGCCAGTAAAGTATCTCATACTATCCTTTATGAAAAAATTACCATGTATGGGATTGGCAAGGCTATGGCTAGGTGGATTCATAACTGGCTCAGTGATCTTATTCAGAGTAGTAATAAATGGTTGCACATCAAATTGGAAGAGTTTTTCAAGTGGGGTACTTTGTCCTGGCCCCAGTGTTGTTCAACATTTTTGTAAATGATCTAGATAAGGGAACTGAAGGTAAACTAATCAGATTTGCAGATGATGCAAAGCTAAGAGGGATAGCTAACACAAGAGAAGACAGAGAAAGGATTCAGAAAGATCTTGAACAGTGGGCAGTAACTAATAGAATGGTATTTAACAGGGAGAAATTCAATATTCTACATCTACATAATGGGAGGAATAGAACTAAGCAACAGAACATGTGAAACAAGACTTCAGTAATTATTAGATCACAGACTGCACATAAGTCAACAGTGTGATGCAGCAGCAAAAAAGACAAACACATTTCTGGGATGTATTAAGAGAAGCTTAGAGTCTAGATCCTGTGAACTAATTATCCCCCTCTAGTCCTCCTTGGTCAGACCTCATCTGGAATACTGTATCCAGTTCTGGGCACCACATTTTAAAAAAGACATAAAAAACTGGAGCAAGTTCAGAGGAGAAATAACCAGGATGGTGAGCGGACTGCAAACTATGTCCTATGAGGATAAAGGATCTGGGAAAGTTTAGCTTTCAAAGAAGAAGAAGAAGAGGAGACATAATAGCTGTCTACAAATATCTGCGGGGATGTCACAGTGTAGAGGGATCATTCTTATTCTCATTTGCACATATAAAGTCAAGAAGCAATGGAATGAAACTGAAAGGGAGAAGCTACAGATTAGATATTAGAAAAAAGTTTTTGACAGTGAGGGTGATCAATGAGTGGAATAGGCTGCCACAACAGGTGGTGAGTTCTCCTTCAATGGAAGTCTTCATACAGAGGCTGGACAGACATCTGTCTGAGATTGTCTAGTGAATCCTGTATTTAGCAGGGGGTTGGACATAATGACCCTGGAGGTCCCCTCCAACGATAACATTCTATGATTCTCTGTACATGTGCATATGTCTGTCACCTACTATAATTCTGCTAAATATATGGAACTTAAACATCACGCCGTGAAAGAGGTATGGTGCCCGAGTAGGGATCCAGGACAAGATAAAAACTCGTCACTCAGAGGTTATGTGATTTAATAGTGACAGTTTTAATGCGGTAATCCAATTACAATTATTTTTAACATTTCAGTCCAAAATTACAGATATTCAGCAGAATGTAATGGATTGCCGTGGAAGAAGCAGTTTCAGGAGACAAAGCGCAGAGCTGAGGCGACCATAGTCGCAAGCACATGCACACAGTGCTTCTACACATGCAACTACGCTCGCCTTGCCTCTGTGCTTTGTCTCCTGGAATTTCTTCTCCCACGGCAATCCATTACCTTCTGATGAAGGTCCAGAATTTTGGACTGAAACATTAAAAATAAGTGTAATTGGTTTACCACATTAAAACTGTCACTATTTCATCACATAACCTCTAAGCGCTGAGTTTTTCTCTTATAATTCTACTAAATACACAATGAGTTTACAGATCTATTTTCAAAGCCATTATAAGTGTAGCATTATTTGAGCCAGCAACTAAACAATTGTTCTTTTCTAGTTAGACATAATAAACTCTAAAATATGGACATTCTTTGAAGGTAACTGCCCCTGTGTGTGTTACTCTACCGAAGTCCTAGATAGTTTGTCTTCAAAGAAAATAGCAGAGACTGTGGATACATCTAACTTATTACAAAGACAGTCAACACCCTTTCTTCTATTTTTTACAGAGTTCCTTAGTATATTATTATGGTTCCTTAGTATTTATTTACTAAAATAAAGAAAAACTAAATTCAATAGAAGAAAAAATAGTCTAGATCCAAATAATAAAAAAAGGAAGTTTTGTATTTTTGCTGACTGGGCTGAAATAAATCACATAAAATTGGAAATCGCATGATTCAAGTTCAATGCCTTTATCCTAAATAACCAACACATTAGAGAAAAATAATAATTTTTCGTGTTCGACATGGCATTTCTTTCCCTTGTGTGTCTTTAAAATAATATCTTGACAGAGCGTTAAGATGAGATAACATTGTCCAGCCTATCTCCTTGCAGTCTCTTCTATTTATGAAGTAATTTCTGGTATTCTTGTTTTACAAAAGGTAATCAGAAATACACATTTTGAGTTCTGTTATATGAGCTCTATTTATTTCTTTATCATGGCACATTATTTTGTTATCAGTGGAATATCTGAGGACTCCTCCTATACTGAATAACATACATTAGTGATCTGGAGTTTCCAGCCACATCACCAGTGACTGCTCATTTCCTACAGGATATTATCCACCATTTCATTGCAAAACGAAACAATGCGAGGTGATCTCAATTTAAATGATTAGAAACTAGTGTCAGTAAATTTCAGATTTCTATATTGGCAGTTTTGGTCAGTATTATTTTGCCTTTCATTTGATGAATAACATATGGTGTAATTGTGTAATAAGAAATTAAAGGAAGAAGAAGAATTTCAGTTTTTTTGTGCAATTTTATACCAACTACAGTTAAGAGACAAAGCAACTGACTGAAAGCTAACAGTCTACATCTTTTTTATGTATATTTATATATATATTTTTTATTTTCTTTGTACTGTAATATATTTTTATTCATTTCTGCTCTGTTCCATATTTGTTACCTAATTTGAAAAACATAATTTGACAAACAAAACGAAACAAGAGCCCAAAAAACTATCAGGCAACCAAACAAGCAAAGAAAACAAACAAACAAACAAACACTTCTGTAAATGACTTGTCCACTGCATAACAATTAAACCTTTTTAACTAGTCACATGGCCCCCTATCTGCTTTTTTACAGTGGTCATTATTAGAGATGAGCGTTGTTCTACTCGAACTGTTCGCCAATCTCAAATTCGAGCTGTTTTGGGCGGTGTTCGAGCCGTTCGGCGAACACGAACAATTTGAGAAAAATTCGGCTGTTCGAGGTTATGTTCGATAACTGTTCGTGCACCAAAATCATAACTGGATTTTTTCTCAGTAATGATGAAAATTAATGTTAATACGCAGTTTGAGTGTACAGCGGGGTGGGGGGAGGGGCAGGGGATGGATCTCTGCAGGAACAATGAAGATCTCCATTTTTTTTTCTCTTTCCCGCATTTACAGTGGGGAGGTGCAATCTGTCAGCCTATCAGCAGCGCACACACGGAGCGAAGTGCTTTTTTTCACACAAGCAAGGGCATGTGTCATTGGCAGTGTATGTCACATGTCCTTGCCCTATAAGACCAAGCCATTTTCCCTGTCGCCACCATTTTCTCACTGCTGCAGCTGCGTGTTAGACGGCACCGCTGTTGCTGTGTGCGCTATACCTTGTTAATTTCAAGCCAATTTTCGCACAAATCTACAGATAGCTTGGGAGTAGGGAATAGTTGTGATTGCAGTCCTTTTAAGGACTAGGTTACAGCATTTCCTATGACTTTTATCAGGCAGGTCTGTGCTCTTAAATAGATAGATTGTGGGAGTAAAGACTAATTGTAATTGGAGTCCTTTTCAGGACTAGGTTACATCAGTTCCTATCAGTTTTTGCCAGGCAGGTCTGTGCCAGTGCTGTGCAAGTTTTTTTCACAGCATTTGGCTGAATCTAGCAAAGCTAATCCTTTTTGGAGTAGCCTATCTGTGTTGCAAGATATACCACCTGTGTATAGAATACCAATTTTTTTACTGCACCTAGTGAAGTAAAATCTTTTGGGCATAGCATCATTCTATTAGTCCATCTATACTGACCTCCATCAGGTTGCAAACTGAATATATTTTTTTCTGCATCTACCTCTGAAAAAATATTGGGCTTCTAGCTGTGTGTGGGACTTGTTCTATTAATCCATCTATACAGACCTCCATCAGGTTGCAAACTGAATATATTTTTTTCTGCATCTACCTCTGAAAAAATATTGGGCTTCTAGCTGTGTGTGGGACTTGTTGTATTAGTCCATCTATACTGACCTCCATCAGGTTGCAAACTGAATAGATTTTTTTCTGCATCTACCTCTGAAAAAATATTGGGCTTCTAGCTGTGTGTGGGACTTGTTCTATTAATCCATCTATACAGACCTCCATCAGGTTGCAAACTGAATATATTTTTTTCTGCATCTACCTCTGAAAAAATATTGGGCTTCTAGCTGTGTGTGGGACTTGTTGTATTAGTCCATCTATACTGACCTCCATCAGGTTGCAAACTGAATATATTTTTTTCTGCATCTACCTCTGAAAAAATATTGGGCTTCTAGCTGTGTGTGGGACTTGTTGTATTAGTCCATCTATACAGACCTCCATCAGGTTGCAAACTGAATATATTTTTTTCTGCATCTACCTCTGAAAAAATATTGGGCTTCTAGCTGTGTGTGGGACTTGTTGTATTAGTCCATCTATACTGACCTCCATCAGGTTGCAAACTGAATATATTTTTTTCTGCATCTACCTCTGAAAAAATATTGGGCTTCTAGCTGTGTGTGGGACTTGTTCTATTAATCCATCTATACAGACCTCCATCAGGTTGCAAACTGAATATATTTTTTTCTGCATCTACCTCTGAAAAAATATTGGGCTTCTAGCTGTGTGTGGGACTTGTTGTATTAGTCCATCTATACTGACCTCCATCAGGTTGCAAACTGAATAGATTTTTTTCTGCATCTACCTCTGAAAAAATATTGGGCTTCTAGCTGTGTGTGGGACTTGTTCTATTAATCCATCTATACAGACCTCCATCAGGTTGCAAACTGAATATATTTTTTTCTGCATCTACCTCTGAAAAAATATTGGGCTTCTAGCTGTGTGTGGGACTTGTTGTATTAGTCCATCTATACTGACCTCCATCAGGTTGCAAACTGAATATATTTTTTTCTGCATCTACCTCTGAAAAAATATTGGGCTTCTAGCTGTGTGTGGGACTTGTTGTATTAGTCCATCTATACAGACCTCCATCAGGTTGCAAACTGAATATATTTTTTTCTGCATCTACCTCTGAAAAAATATTGGGCTTCTAGCTGTGTGTGGGACTTGTTGTATTAGTCCATCTATACTGACCTCCATCAGGTTGCAAACTGAATATATTTTTTTCTGCATCTACCTCTGAAAAAATATTGGGCTTCTAGCTGTGTGTGGGACTTGTTCTATTAATCCATCTATACAGACCTCCATCAGGTTGCAAACTGAATATATTTTTTTCTGCATCTACCTCTGAAAAAATATTGGGCTTCTAGCTGTGTGGGGGACTTGTTGTATTAGTCCATCTATACTGACCTCCATCAGGTTGCAAACTGAATATATTTTTTTCTGCATCTACCTCTGAAAAATTATTGAGCTTCTAGCTGTGTGTGGGACTTGTTCTATTAATCCATCTATACAGACCTCCATCAGGTTGCAAACTGAATATATTTTTTTCTGCATCTACCTCTGAAAAAATATTGGGCTTCTAGCTGTGTGGGGGACTTGTTGTATTATTCCATCTATACTGACCTCCATCAGGTTGCAAACTGAATATATTTTTTTCTGCATCTACCTCTGAAAAAATATTGGGCTTCTAGCTGTGTGTGGGACTTGTTCTATTAATCCATCTATACAGACCTCCATCAGGTTGCAAACTGAATATATTTTTTTCTGCATCTACCTCTGAAAAAATATTGGGCTTCTAGCTGTGTGTGGGACTTGTTGTATTAGTCCATCTATACTGACCTTCATCAGGTTGCAAACTGAATATATTTTTTTCTGCATCTACCTCTGAAAAAATATTGGGCTTCTAGCTGTGTGTGGGACTTGTTCTATTAATCCATCTATACAGACCTCCATCAGGTTGCAAACTGAATATATTTTTTTCTGCATCTACCTCTGAAAAAATATTGGGCTTCTAGCTGTGTGTGGGACTTGTTGTATTAGTCCATCTATACTGACCTCCATCAGGTTGCAAACTGAATATATTTTTTTCTGCATCTACCTCTGAAAAAATATTTGGCCTTCTAGCAGTGTGTGGGACTTTCTCTATTAGTCCATGTATACTGACCTCCATCAGGTTGCAAATTAAAAATAATTTTTATCTGCATCTAGCTCTGAAAAAATATTTGGCCTTCTACCAGTGTGTGGGACTTTCTCTATTAGTCCATCTATACTGACCTCCATCAGGTTGCAAATTAAAAATAATTTTTATCTGCATCTAACTCTGAAAAAATATTTGGCCTTCTAGCAGTGTGTGGGACTTTCTCTATTAGTCCATCTATACTGACCTCCATCAGGTTGCAAATTGAATATAATTTTTTTCTGCATCTAACCCAGCCAATAGTTTTGGCCTAATACCACAGTTTGGCCACTCAGCTCTGCTCGATTACCATCCATTGTTTTTTTGTGCAAACAACTCCAGAGTTGTTAATTAGTTAACCACCAAAATGAGTGGAAAAAGGCCTGCTGCTGGTGGAAAGGGGAATAGGCGTGTTGGGAAGGGGAAAAAAGGTTGTGTCCGTGGGGTAGGTGTTAAAGCAACAGTAACATCTGCAGAAGAAAGACCATCTTCCAGCCAAACTAAAATGTCTACTTCTTTTAGCGGACAATGTGATAAGATCCCTTTCTTACGGCCACGCCAATCGCTACAAATTCCAGATGAGGCACAAAAACAGCAGGTGCTTCAACGGATATCAAGTGCTCCTTTAAGTGGGCTCTCCTAGACATCAACTTCAACATCACAAATACTCCAGTCCTCAAAGGTGTCACCCCAATCGCACTTGCTTCCTCACAGCTCCCAAATCTCCAGCTGCCCGTCTGAGTATGAGGTAGAACAGATGGTTGAGTCTGCAGAGCTGTTTTCTCATACTATAGCCTGGGAATCAGAGGTCGACTCCAGTGCTTCTGTGAATCCAGACGAGGAAATGATCTGCACTGATGCCCAGAATCTTTATGAGTCGGATCCAGGACCAGACGCAGAAGGTTCTGACCATAATGTAGACCCTCATTCCCAAACTGTAACTCCTGTTGGTGGAGACAATGAGGAAGACGATGATAAGACTCAAATACCTGATTGGAGCGACAACTTTAGTTTTTTGTCAGGGCAGGAACAGGTTGGCTCTGAGGACGACGGGTGTGATAACGCACAGGGTGATGATGATGAGGTTGGAGATCCCACTTACTGTCAACCCACCGTCAGCCAAGAGATGAGGTCAGCAGAGGAGGTGGAGAAAGATGCTAGTGACGATGAGGTCAGGTTGCGCCTTCCTGGACAGAGACGTAGTACTGGAAGCACGTCAACAACTGCATCCTCAAACACAACTCTGCCTCTCACCACAAGTCGTGGTGGCTCTTCAGGTCGCATGGGTGCTAAGCCTTGCATAGCCTGGGCATTTTTTCAGATCGATAAAGATGACCCAACTCGTGTTGTCTGTAACATTTGTCAGCAAAAGCTAAGTAGAGGCCAAAAAATACATAGTTTGAGTACTTCATGCATGAACCGGCACATGGACATGAAGCATAAGTTGCAGTGGGAAGCTCAGTGTGCTACAATGCAGCCTAGCCGGCCGGGCCAACCACCGTCTGCCATATCTTGTGCATCCGCGGCCTCTTCATCCTCTGTGACTGGGGGGACAGCAGTCACACCTTTTTTGGGGCGCAGACCTGCCACCTCTTTACCCGCAACAGCCAGCGTGATTGGCAGGTCATCATTTTCTTTGGAGGTGGTAACACCAGCTGGTGTTGAGCGCTGTCCGACATCGATAGCACCACCTTTGGATCAAGGCAACCTAACATGTCCGCCTGCATCTTCCTCACAGACCGGCAGTTTGCCGGGGACACCCTTATCAACCCCGTCTAAGCACAATAGCCAGCCCTCGGTCCCTCAGATGTGGACAAGTAAAAGACCATTTCCTCCTAGCCATGAGAAAGCTAAGAGGTTGAATTTCACCATCTGCAAGTTCTTGGCTACAGAAATGCTGCCTTTCCGCCTGGTGGACACAGAGGATTTTCGAGACCTTATGTCCGTCGCAGTGCCCCAGTACCAGATGCCCAGTCGGCACTACTTCTCAAAGAAAGGTGTGCCTGCGCTCCACCAGCATGTCGCACACAACATCACCGCTTCTTTGAGAAACTCTGTGTGTGACAGGGTGCATTTCACCACAGACACTTGGACGAGTAGGCATGGACAGGGGCGTTACATGTCGCTGACTGGGCACTGGGTAACTATGGTGACAGCAGGACAAGGGGCTGCTGTCCAAGTCTTGCCGTCCCCACGAGTTGTGCGTCAATCCTCTTTATGTCAAAGTTCCTCCACTGCTTCTGCCTCCTCAACCTCCTCTCGGTCTTCCACCTGCACCCAAAGCCTGTCTGGTCATGCCACAAGCTTTCTAACTGCGCAGAAGGGATCCTGCACACCTCCTTACTATGCTGGCAGTAGGGCACAACGTCATCAGGCGGTTTTTACATTGAAATGTCTGGGAAATGTGAGTCACACAGCTGAGGAGTTGTGGTCAGCTCTGGAGAACCAATTTCATGAATGGTTGTCTCCACTGGACCTGAAACCAAGGAAGGCCGTGTGCGACAATGCTGCAAACCTGGGTGCGGCCCTTCGCCGGGGCAATGTCACACACGTGCCTTGTATGGCTCACGTGTTGAACCTGGTTGTCCAGCAATTTTTAGCCCACTATCCCAGACTAGATGGCCTTCTGCAGAGGGCACGGTCGCTGTGTGCTCACTTTCGCCGTTCGCATCCCGCAGCTCAGCGACTTACATCTCTACAGAAGTCGTTGGGCCTGCCACTTCACCGGCTAAAATGCGATGTGCCTACCCGGTGGAATTCAACTCTGCACATGTTGCAGCGACTGTGGCAGCACCGACAAGCCCTGGTGCAATACCTTCTGACGTATAACCTGGGCCAACGAGATCCAGAGGTGGGGCAAATCACGCTGGAGGAGTGGTCTCAGATCAGGGACCTATGCACCCTTCTGCACAGTTTTGAAATGGCGACGAAGATGTTTAGTGCTGACGATGCCATTATCAGCATGACTATTCCGATGATTTACATGCTGGAGCACATGTTAAACAGAATTCAGAGTCAGGTGGTGGCACAAGAGGAGGTGGAGGAAGTAGAGGAGGAGGAGTTGTATGCGGAAGGGCTAACATCTGCAAGGTCCAGACGGTCGGCAGCACCAAGGCGGCAGGCATGTGAGGGTGGGGGAGATGGTTTTACCAAGGCGCATGGTAGCAGCCAAACTAGTGAGGAAGGTGCAGGAGCCCAGGAAGAAGTGGAGGACGAACTGATGGAAGACTCATCAGATGAGGGAGACCTTGATCACATTTCTGTTGTGCGAGGTTGGGGGGAGAGGACAGAGGAAGGAAGCATGATTGTTACCTCGCCACCAACACAACAGGGACTTGGTGCTCCTGGATGCGCAACACACATGAGTGCCTTCTTGCTGCACTACCTGCAACATGACCCTCGAATTGTGAGAATTAGAAATAATCCTGACTACTGGGTTGCCACACTGTTAGATCCCCGGTACAAAAGTAAATTTGCAGAAATTATTCCTGCCATAGAAAGGGATGCACGCATGCAGGAGTATCAGCAGAGACTGTTGCAGAATCTTACATGTGCTTTTCCACAAAATACCAGTGGTGCACGTAGTGAATCTCACAGTTCCAACTTGCCAACCGTGGGACCGTCAAGTGTTCAGCACTCAAACCGTAACAGAACCACAGTATCTGCTGGTAACATCAATTTTGCGGAATCATTTCACCACTTTTTTAGCCCATCCTTTGCAAGGCCACAGGAGACAAGAAGTCTGACACATAGTCAACGCCTAGAGACGATGGTACAGGAGTATCTCCAAGTAAACATTGAAGCCACGACTGTGTCACTGGACCCTTGCTCTTTTTGGGCTTCCAATCTGGATAAATGGCCGGAGCTAGCCACTTACGCCTTGGAGATCTTGTCATGCCCCGCAGCCAGCGTTCTGTCTGAACTTGTGTTCAGCGCTGCTGGTGGTGTGCTGACAGATAAGCGCACGCGGCTCTCCACTGATAATGTAGACAGACTCACGTTCATAAAGATGAACAAATCATGGATCCGAAACGACTTTTCTACCCCTGTGTCATCCTGGGGAGAGTAAAAGCTTGATGATTGGTTAAAATCACCCTACCAACCGTTTTAAGCTTTCAAATTACTAATCATGTTTATCTGTATCTTGGCTGGAAAATAATTTGGGCTTTGTAGCAGTGTGCAGCACTGATTCTATTAGGCCATCTATAATAAGCTCCACCAGATTTAAAATTACTAATCATGTTTATCTGTATCTTGACTGGAAAATAATTTGGGCTTTGTAGCAGTGTGCAGCACTGATCCTATTAAGCCATCTATACTAAAGCTTCACCAGATTTAAAATTAATAATAATTTTTAGCTGCATCTAGCCCGGAAAATAATTTTGGGGCTCCGAGATGCGCAAGACACATAAGTGCCTTCTTGCTGCACTACCTGCAGCATGACCCTCATATTGTCAGAATTCGAAGTAATCATGACTACTGGGTTGCCACACTCTTAGATCCCCCAAACTTTTCGATCAACCTTTTCATTTTAATAAAGACCAAAAAAATGGTCATTTTTGAAATTATAAGCATTAGCAGGTTGTTAGAAACTGAAATCAAACAGTTTTCAACTCAAAACTTTATTCTAGGTGATGTTACATTTTCACATAGGACCCCTTGTTCGAAAGGAGCTACTGAACTCTCTCGTCCATTGAATTTGTCAGGTTTTGGATGGTTTCTGCTTCAATTGTTTTGCATGAGGACAGAATACCCTCCCAGAGCTGTTGCTTAGATGTGAACTGCCTCCCGCCATCATAGACACTCCTTTTAATGATGCTCCAAAGGTTCTGAATGGGGTAGAGGTCAGGGGAGCATGGGGGTCACACCATAAGTTTGTCCCCTTTTATGCCCATATCAGCCAGAGATGCAGATGTTTTATGTGCAGCATGAGATGGTGCATTATCATGCAGAAAAATGATCTTGCTGTGAAATACACGGTTCTTCTTCTTGAACCATGGCAGGAAGTGCTGTTTGAGAAAATCCAAATACATTATGGAGTTCATCTTTAGCGCCTTCAGGGATCCTAAAGGGGCCGACAATCTCTCTCCCCATGATTCCAGCCCAAAACATTACTCCACCTCCTCCTTGTTGGCGCTGTAGCCGTGTTTGCGTGGGGTGTCCATCAACCAGCCATCCTCCACTCCATCCATCTGGACCATCGAGCGCTGCACGGCACTCATCCGTGAACAAAACAGTTTTGAAATCAGTCTTCATGTAATGTTTGGCCCACTGGAGCCGTTTCTGCTTGTGTGAAGTGGATAGAGGAGGTCGACAGGATGGCGTATGCACAGCTGCAAACCTCTGAAGGACCCTGCATCTTGTTGTTCGGGGGACGTTGGAGGCACAAGCAGCTTCAAAAACTTGTCTGCTGCTATGACAAGGCTTTTTTGCCGCTGCTCTTTCAACCTGACGTAATTGCCTGTAGGAAAGAGTCCTCAATTTGCCCTTATCAGCACGCACACGTGTGTACTGTGAATCAGCTACATACTTCTTGATTGCCAAGACACTTCATCCTGATCATCGCACAATGTTGATTGTAGTCATGCCTTGACCTAAACACTCCACAATTTGTTGCTTCTCAGCAGCCGACACATCCTTTTTCTTTCCCATTTTGGCAGAAAATGTAGGCTGCTTAATAATGTGAGACAGCCTTCTTAAGTAGTCTTGCCTTTCATTGGACACACCTGCCAAACTAATTAGCACAGGTGTCTGCAATTGCTTACAGTGATATAAAGAGCCCTGACACACATCACCATCAATGAGTTTAACTGACAAACAAACAAATTCTTCCCTTATCACTCCTAAACACTTTTTGCATAATAATTTGGAACACAGTGTACATGTGCTTTTCCACAAAACACCAGTGGTTCACGTAGTGAATCTTACAGTTCTAACTTGCCAACCGTGGTCTGTATGGAGTTGTTCAATAAAGGGCCCAAAATTAAGATAACATAGATGGGAGAGGTCTCTATGAATAGGAATTCCTAAGTATTTGATACCCTGTGAGGGCCAGGCAAAGGGAAAGTTGGACTGGATGGAATCCTATATGGATTTGGGGAGGGAGACATCGAGGGCCTCAGACTTCGCTGCATTGATTTTAAAATTTGACCATGTAACAAAGTGATCTATTTCAGCCATAACAGCATGGATGGATATATGTGATTGAGTGATATATACTAGGACATCATCAGCAAATAGAGAGCACTTGTACTCGGTGCCTCCCACCTCAATCCACCTAATATTGGGGTTATGGCGAATTGATGAGAGCAGGTGCTCCGTCACTAGGATGTATAAGAGAGGGGACAGAGAACATCCCTGCCTTGTCCCATTGGTGATTGTGAAAGGTGATGAAAATGTTCTGACGCGCCCCCTGGGCCTTGGGACACCCGGAGCCGGACCCTTTTTGGTGGATGCTGGTGGTTGTAGTCTCCGTGGCGGCAACCCGGTTCCGTGGCTCAGGGCGGTCAAACCAGTGGCGGAACTATTTATATGGTTTTGATGTTTAAATGTCCGACTACGCCACCCATGGATTGCGGTCAGAGTGAACCGCCGCTCCAGGGCAGACCGCTGAGGCTGGTGTTGTGGGTGCAGCAGAGCGTAGCATAACTCCCCACGGGAGGAGTATAGCCTCAGAGCAGTGTATGCGGAGGATGGGGGTGATGGTGCAGGGCAGCAGCAGTAATGACACGGAGTCAGTGATGCAGTCCAGGGCCTTTACTCACAGTTCTTATTATCCAGACCACGTCTGCAGGTAACGGCTGCCCACGTCGTACTGTGCTCACCAGGTGAGGGGCTCAGTCAACTCCCAGATAACTTTGGAGTACTTCACAGGACCCCCTTTGTGTGTCCTTTGTCTGGCCTTTCTTACCAACACTTCTGTCCGGCTGCCTCGGGCCTCCTCTTGGTAAACTTGGCGCCAGTTTCCCTGACCCTATGTGGTGCCTTCCTAGCGGGTGTAGCGAGGGGCTGCGCCACATAAAATGTCACAGCCTCCTGTTTCTAGCTGATGGTCGTTTCCTGCCTCCACTAGTTTCGGGGACCGGTCTCCCCCTTTGGCCTGACCCCTCCACGCAGGTGGATTCGGGCGTGCGGTGGCGACTCGCCCGTCCGCACCCCTGAGATCCCTTCGTTCCTCGTTCCTGGAGCCTTCTCCGCTCCTCTTCCTTCCTTCTCCCTCTTCCAGGCCTGGGCCTCTGTTACTAGGCCCGCCTCCGGAGCAGAGCTCATGCAGAGCCCCTGCTCCCTGCCACTTCTGCTCAGACTTCTCTGCACTGAACTAAGATGGTGCCCACCTTTTATACTCCCTTCTCAATGCACCCAGGAACTGCTTCCTCCCTGCTCCTGCACTACAGGGTTCCACTTCCTCAGTGTTCCCTCCCCCCACTCCAGCCAGGGACAGGGACTGTCGTGCCCATCTCAGGGGCATATTGGTCGCCCTGCGCCACGGCAATGTGGTGTAATGCATGCAGATGTCGGGTCCTGATCCACACTACATCCTTACCTGAGAGTGAGATATCACACCTCTGGGTGAGGTGCAATACGTCTGTAGCAACCGAGCCCTCAGGGTGCTACAGTTCCATTTATCTTCAGCCTAGGTGACGTATTGCGATACAGGGCCGTGATTTTGGCTATAAAAGGGTCCCCTAGACCCCTACCCCAAGCTTTTTAAGAGAATCATATATGGCGTGCCAGGAGACTCTATGGAATGCTTTCTCAGCATCCAACGAGAGTATCTAATTACAAATTTTTAACTGCATCTAGCCCAGGAAATACTTTGTGCCTAGTAGCAGGGTCTGCTAGTCAGCGGATTATCCCGGCTGTTAAGCAAGCTACACCACCTGTAGTTTGGACACTTAATTTTTTCAAAGGAAATGCTTCGGGACCACGGGATACTCAGTGAAGAGCATCAGGAGGCACCCCAAGGCATATGGGCTCGGACTGGCAGTAGGATGCCTTGCGGTGGACAGCCAAGCTCGATCCTTATAAAAGCTTTTTAACTGCAGCAGCTTTAGTGGACGCTACTGGAGCTGGAATTACGCGGCTGCTGGCATGAGACTTGCCCTCCAATAGATCCTTGTAAATGGATTTAAAGTGTATTTATTCAAATTAGAGAGACAATTTAAATTAAAAAGCTTAGAGCTGCCTCCACCACAGGGGGGCTCGCTCGACCCACCAGTGGACAGGCACCAGTATTGGGAGAGGGGGGCTGGCCGTCAGGGTTCACCGCGGCTCTGGCACAAACCCGGCGACACGGAGGTGGCACGGGCAGGAGCGGACTGAACGTGTCGGCTTCTCACTTTTTGGATTTTAGAAGGGCATGACATGCCTATATCTGTGTCTCCCCCTCCTTTTACTCCTCCACCTCTTTTCTTTTCGCATGACTATATGTACTTGTCACTTTTCCATGTGTTAGTTGTGTCTTCTGAGCAGTTTGTCAGCTTTTGGACACCTTTGAAGGTGTTTTCTATGTGTTTCTATGTGTTTTTGTTTGCCTGCCATTGGTTTTAACGGTGTTCGAAGGTGTTCGACGAACAGTTCGACGAACAGTTCGGCGAACACATGGGTGTTCGACGAACCGAACCGAACTCGAACACTACGGGGGTGGCTCAACACTAGTCATTATTTATCTTAATTTTATAGTATAGTCTTTTGACGGTGTTGCTATGGAATGATATTGTGCGCCAAAACCTCAATGCCTCAGCTATTAACTTACTAGGGACTAGAATGGTAAACAATTTCATACTTAAGATGTGGTGATAAACCTATCACTATTGTCATAGCTTTGCTAATATTAATTAGCAGGATCCAGTAAACTCCAGATCCCACTGTTCTTTCACTTGTGATTTTGAGAAAGACAGAGACTTGCGAAGAGAACTATCCTTTGAGTGTGCTTTGTCAGCTGCAAAATAAACTACTCACATTGTAATAAATTTACATTTTTTCAGTCTTTTCCCAATTCTACCCAGTGTTAGGGTACGTTAAGGGTTAAGGTCTAATATCTGTTGACAGTAAAAGCAGATCTACATAATATTTAGCTCTGCCCTTACATTTTTTTGTAAAAAACATAAATGTAGAAAAAGGAAAAATAAGTTATTGTTATTAATTAGAATTATACAGTAACATAAGATTATGCTATATATGTTTAATTTGATTCCTTCATATAATACATGTAATTGAAGAAGACTACATTTTTTTACACATTTTTTTACTTTCCTTTTTGTAAGATTTATGAAAAAAAACTAATATGCCACTAAAAGAAAGCCCTGTTTTTCCTGAAGAAAAAGAAACAAACAAATTCATGAGGATACATGGAAGGCATACATATAAAGGTGCATCTCACTAAATTAGAATATCATCAAAAAGTTAATTTATTTCAGTTCTTCAATGCAAAAAGTGAAACTCATATACTGTTACGCTCGCGCCCGGACTGACTGGCGTGAGCATGATTAGTGATCCCACTGTACCATGAACCGAGGAGTGCCTGGAGAGGCGTAACTAAGTATCAACCCGATCCGACCAAGGTTGCACGGCGGCTCAGTTGACTCCGTGAACCAGGGAGGAACCAAGCAGGTCAGACCCCGGTCACAGCTGTTGACCCACACCGGGGAATGCAGGAACAGGCAGGTTAAACTGGCATAATGACTGGTGGGTACTGGCTGGCACGGCTGGTATGCAGACAGGTGGGCACTGGCAGGCATGGCTGGCATGCAGACAGATGGGCACAGGCAGGCACAGCTGGCATACAGACAGGCGGGTACTGGCAAGTAGGAACGCAGGCAGGATAGAGACCAGCACAGACTGGGACACAGGAACAGAGCCACAGGTGCGGTAGACAAGCAGAGCAGAACAAAACCCGCAGATGCGGTGAACAAGCAAAGCAGAGCAAAGCAGCAGATGCGGTGAACTAGCAAAGCAGAGCAAAACCTGCAGATGCGGTGAACAAGCAAAGCAGAGCAAAACCGCAGATGCGGTGAACTAGCAAAGCAGAGCAAAACCCGCAGATGCGGTGAACAAGCAAAGCAGAGCAAAACCGCAGATGTGCTGAACAAGCAAAGCAGAGCAAAACTGCAGATGCGGTGAACAAGCAAAGCAGAGCAAAACCGCAGATGCGGTGAACAAGCAAAGCAGAGCAAAACCCACAGATGCGGTGAACAAGCAAAGCAGAGCAAAACCGCAGATGCGGTGAACAAGCAAAGCAGAGCAAAACCCGCAGATGCGGTGAACAAGCAAAGCAGAGCAAAACCCGCAGATGCGGTGAACAAGCAAAGCAGAGCAAAACCGCAGATGCGGTAGACAGGACAGGGCTCCGTTCACATGGAACAGACTGAGAACACAAGAAGATAGCTGGAACACAGGAGTTAGATACAGAGGCAGGGAAACAGAACGAGCAGAACCAGATACACACAAGGTACTTGCAATGAAGGAGCGAGTGGACACAAAACTCACAAACAGAAGTACAGTTGGAGTTAGGTGCAGGTTCAGATACTGCAGGAAAAAGGGAAGATACAGACATAGAGACAAACAAGTAACGGACTAGGACACTGTTCAGACAGGGCCTGAAACAGGAGCAAGATACAGGAACGAGCCTGGGAACTCAGCCCCCAGGGTGGCAGAAACAGACTAGAAGTCACAGGTACAGGTAGCTGCCCTGGGTACTCAGCCCCCAGGGTGACTAGAGTCAGGACAGGACCTGGCAACTCAGTTGCAAAAGACAAACTGAATGAAAGTGTTGCTCAGCCACCTCCTACTGGGTGGAGGGGGTTTAAGTATCCAGTGACTCACAGCAATAGGCTGGGGGCGCATTAGGACTGTGCACACAGTAGCTATAAGAAACAAGAAGAAAGCTGCGCCGATGCCCTAAGCAATCAGACAAGAGACATGGACACAGCAGGAACTGAAACAAAGAGTGCAGGACTGACAGGTAAGATTGCGGTCTTGCATGGTGGGAGATGATGCACCATGCAAGCACGCTGCCAGGAATGTTACATATACACTGCTCAAAAAAATAAAGGGAACACTTAAACAGAATATAACTCCAAGTAAACCAAACTTCTTTGAAATCAAACTGTCCACTTAGGAAACAACACTGATTGACAATCAATTTCACATTCTGTTGTGCAAATGGAATAGACAATAGATGGAAATTATTGGCAATTATAAAGACACACTCAATAAAGGAGTGGTTCTGCAGGTGGGAACCACAGACCACATCTCAGTACCAATGCTTTCTGGCTGATGTTTTGGTCACTTTTGAATGTTGGTTGTGCTTTCACACTCGTGGTAGCATGAGACGGACTCTACAACCCACAGAAGTTGCTCAGGTAGTGCAGCTCATCCAGGATGGCACATCAATGCGAGCTGTGGCAAGAAGGTTTGTTGTGTCTGTCAGCGCAGTGTCCAGAGGCTGGAGGCGCTACCAGGAGACAGGCCAGTACACCAGGAGATGTGGAGGGGGCCGTAGGAGGCCAACAACCCAGCAGCAGGACCGCTACCTCCGCCTTTGTGCAAGGAGGAACAGGAGGAGCACTGCCAGAGTCCTGCAAAATGACCTCCAGCAGGCCACAAATGTGCATGTGTCTGTACAAACGGTTAGAAACTGACTCCATGAGGGTGGTATGAGGGCCCGATGTCCACAGATGGGGGTTGTGCTCACAGCCCAACACCGTGCAGGACGCTTGGCATTTGCCACAGAGCACCAGGATTGGCAAAGTCGCCACTGGCGCCCTGTGCTCTTCACAGATGAAAGCAGGTTCACACTGAGCACATGTGACAGACATGACAGAGTCTGGAGACGCCATGGAGAGTGATCTGCTGCCTGCAACATCCTTCAGCTCCTGGGGTACTTTACCTAGCGGTGCCAACACACAAGGCAGGTAACTATCATACTGACGTGTTTACACTATGATTTGCAACTATTGCAATTACACAATCATGTATATGTATTAAGGTCAGAATAGAGACTTGGGCACATGTTTTTCTGAGTCATGGGGGTAATTATTAAGTATTTTTAGCATGACAATCTCTGCCTCACAAATATAGGCTGATTATAGTATAATATTTGCATGACTTACATCCTTCATGCACACCTGTGACTCATGATTTGTGGTAGGCATACACGGATTTGTGATCCGTTTCTGCCCCCTTTTCTCCCTGCTTATATGTGTTTTGCATTGCTCTATGTGTGAGCCTATATCCGGACCTCGTTCTAACTGTATGAGGAATTTTTCTCTTTTTCTGTTGTTCAAATGAACACAGTCTTTTTATCATGTTTGTATGACTAATGCTCAATAAAAATCATATTTTTTTCTAATATTGTAGCAGTTTGGATCTCTTTATGACTCTAAATTTGTGCTTTATAGGTATTATATTATATGAGTCTTGATCTATAATGAACTTTGCTGCCCTGATCTTCTTTTTTTGGTTCTATCCTTCAGCATGACCGGTTTGGCAGTGGGTCAGTAATGGTGTGGGGTGGCATTTCTTTGAAGGGCCGCACAGCCCTCCATGTGCTTGCCAGAGGTAGTCTGACTGCCATTAGGTACCGAGATGAGATCATCAGACCCCTTGTGAGTCCATATGCTGGTGCGGTTGGCCCTGGGTTCCTCCTAATGCAAGACAATGCCAGACCTCATGTGGCTGGAGTGTGTCAGCAGTTTTTGCAAGATGAAGGCATTGAAGCTATGGAGTGACCTGCCCGTTATCCAGACCTGAATCCGATTGAGCACATCTGGGACACCATGTCTCGCTCCATCCACCAACGTCACGTTGCACCACAGGCTGTCCAGGAGTTGGCGGATGCTTTAGTCCAGGTCTGGGAGGAGATCCCACAGGAGACCATTCGCAACCTCATCAGGAGCATGCCCAGGCATTGTAGGGGGGTCATACAGGCACATGGAGGCCAAAACAATGACTTGTTTTAAGGACATTACATCAGCCTGTAGTGTGTTTTTCGACTTTAATTTTGGGGGTGGCTCCAAATCCAGGCCTCCATTGGTTAATACATTTGATTTCCATTGATGATTTTTGTGTGATCTTGTTGTCAGCACATTCAACTTTGTACAGAACAAAGTATTCAATGAGAATATTTCATTCATTCAAATCTAGGATGTGTTATTTGAGTGTTCCCTTTATTTTTTTGAGCTGTGTATTATATAGAGTCATTCCAAACAGAGTGATCTATTTCAAGTGTTTATTTCTGTTAATGTTGATGATTATGGCTTACAGCCAATGTAAAAACAAAAGTCATTATCTCAGTAAATTTGAATAATTAACAAAAAACACCTGCAAAGGCTTCCTAAGCATTTAAAAAGGTCTCTTAGTCTGTTTCAGTAGGCTCCACAATCATGGGGAAGACTGCAGACTTGACAGATGTCCAGAAGGCAGTCATTGACACACTCCACAAGGTCCCAGAGTTCCAATTTTCATTTGGAAATCAAGGTCCCAGAGTCTGGAGGAAGAGTGGAGAGGCACACAATCCAAGCTGCTTGAGGTCTAGTGTGAAGTTTCCACAATCAGTGATGGTTTGGGGAGCCATGTCATCTGCTGGTGTAGGTCCACTGTGTTTTATCAAGACCAAAGTCAGCTCAGCCGTCTACCAGGAAATTTTAGAGCACTTCATGCTTCCCTCTGCCGACAAGCATTTTGGAGATGGAAATTTCATTCTCCAGCAGGACTTGGCACCTGTCCACACTGCCAAAAGTATCAATACCTGGTTTAAAAACAACAGTATCACTTTGTTTGGTTGGCCAGCAAACTTGCCTGACCTTAACCCCATAGAGAATCTATGGGGTATTGTCAAGAGGAAGATGAGAGACACCAGACCCAACAATGTAGACGAGCTGAAGGCTGCTATCAAAGCAACCTGGGCTTCCATAACACCTCAGCAGTGCCATAGGCTAATTGCCTACATGCCACGCTGCATTGATGCAAAAGGAGCCCCGACCAAGTATTGAGTGCATTTACTGAACATACATTTCAGTAGGCCAACATTTCAGATTTTAAAAACATTTTTCTAGCTGATGTTATAAAATATTCTAATTTACTGAGATAATGACTTTTGTGTTTTCATTGGCTGTAAGCCATAATCATCAACATTAACAGAAATAAACATTTGAAATAGATCAGTCTGTCTGTAATGACTCTATATAATATAGATAATATAGAACTGAAATAAATTAACTTTTTGATGATATTCTAATTTAGTGAGATGCACCTGCAATTCCTACAAAGATCAAACCTGTAAAAAAAAGTCATAGCAAAATGGCTAAATTTACTTTGGCAATTAACTCCTTTCTGCAAAACATGATGCATTCATGTCCTAAAAAGGGGCTCTCAGGTATGGAGGGGTCTCAGGAGCTGATTACCCTCTACACACGGCAGAGACGTGCTTTGTTAAATAGCTGGCATCGGGCTTTAACAGCAGCGGCTGGCACTGAGTTCCGGCTGTAGCTATTGATCATTTAAAGGAAACCTCTCAGCAGGTGTTTACTATGTATTCTGAGGACAGCAGGAGGTAAGGGCTGAGACATTAATTTCAGTGATGTGTCAATTATTGGGCTGTGTGCTGTTTTTTTAATACAATGAATGTTTTATCAGTAGGAGATTATCACTGCCAGACTACAGCTCACGTGTCATGTGGTCGAACTCCGCCCCATCAATGATTAGCAGATTACTGTCAAAATATATGTGCAGCATGGTGGCTCAGTGGTTAGCACTGCAGCCTTGCTGTGCTGGGGTCGTGGGTTCAAATCCCACCAAGGACAACATCTGCAAGGAGTTTGTATGGTCTCACCGTGTTTGCGTGGGTTTCCTCCAGGTTTTCCAGTTTCCTCCCACACTCCAAAGACATACTGATAGGGAATGTAGATTGTGAGTCCCAATGGGGACAGTACCCATAATGTCTATAAAGCATTGTGGAATTAATGGCGCTATACAAGTGAGTAAAATAAATAAATAAAATAAATAAAATGCAATGTACATAGCTGTGGTGTGAATAGAGTTAGCTTTCTGAGCTCTGCTAAATTTAAAAACTCTGATTGTATCTGGCTAGGCACTGTGCTACATGTGTGTGAATTGCGGCCTATTGCAAGCTTCATCTGTGTGCAGTTTTAGTGCTATGCAATCACCCCCTCCATGGAGTGGGAGGTTGAGAGTGGTTGTTCATCAGCATTCTGCACCTGTGTTACCTCCTTGTTACAAAAGGGGGCTTGCTGCATCCTGTCTGTCCATTTTCCTTGAACACCTTGGCTGGTAACTACCATTGCCTTTTTGCTATTTTCTAATTGAATGTTGGAATTTTAAAAGATTCCATTTATTGCTTTGGTTGTGCTGTTTGTCTGATTGTATCACAACTGCTGAACCCAATAAATTAACCAATAGCGATAAAAACACTTTAAAAATAGGCTGCTGGTCTGAAAAAACACTACTGATGAAGCCGTCTGTGACATGGTGATACACACGGGGTTCTCCCTGCATACCCCGACATTTCCCCCCCCCCCCCCCCTGTACTCTCCAGCACTTTTCATTTAGATGCCAGCAGGTATACTCCTACTTTTCCTGGACTACCATTTATCCTCTCAGTACCTTACCATCATAGCATATTATCCACTGTCTTTTTCCTCATCCTTATTGTTGCCCTATATCTCTGTTTTGGGTACTCCACAACCAATAGCTATTGAAGACTGTGTTTGCTTATTGGCTTACTTATTTTAGTTTGGACAATTGTTCTCATTACTATAGGATATAGGGCATAACAGTGTGATTTTCTATATATATCGTTGTGATACTTATAACCTGATTTTGCCTCTATTATGGATTTGCCTGGAGGTCATAGCATGTTGGGGGATGCTTTATCTACCACTGTCTGGTTTTTAAATGTTTTTAATGTAGTGTTTTGTATTTCAATAAACTTTTTACATACTATACTAGATTAGGTGTGAACATCTTTATGCAGTGCTCTTTTTTCTTGTTTTCATGTATACCTATTCTCTGCACGATGTAGCACCCTATTTTATTGGCATTCATTGGTGGTGCACCCTTGTTTCCTCCCTGTGTGAAAAGACACTTCTTGCTGCTGTAGTTTTTATTAAACAGTGCGTTTCAATGCCAAACTGGCATCTTTTTCAAGTTTAAAAGAGATTGGTTGTTTTTTTAACTTGAAAAATATGTCAGTTTGGTGTTGAAATACATTGTTTAATAAAAATCTGTTTCCTTAGCTACAGCAGCAAGTAGTGTCTTTTCAGCTGTGCAGCCTATTTTTAAAATGTTTTTATACTTGTTAGTGAATTTTATGTGGGGAATTACCCCCAGCCACAATGCAGCAGCGACTGATTTTTTTTGGTGGTTACTCCATGACCTCCTAGGTGAGTAATAACATTTTTGATCTTTTTCTTTTGTCGTCTAATGAGGTCACCCTATTGTGTGCTCTTTTTTCCCTCCATTACACCTACCCAGTAAACAAAGTGATATGACGCGCCCCCTGGGCCGTGGGGTACTTGGTGCCGGGCCGGTCATTGCTATGGGAGATGTCACAGTGGCGGTGTCCCGATCCGTGACCCAGGGCGGTCAATAAAAGGGGAATATTTACAGGGGATTTATAGTTTTTATATACAGTTCGTGACGCCACCTGTGGTATGCGGCTAAAGGGAGCCGCTGCTGCGGAGCAGGTCCTCTGGAGCTGGTGTGAATGCAACAGAGTTGGTTTAGCTCTCCACAGGTAGAGCTTAGCTCTAGGGCATTGTAGATGTTGCTGTTATGGTGTAGTGTAGAGGATGGCGCAGATAATGATCACAGAGAAAGTAAGGTGCAGTCCTCAGGGTTTACTCACAGTTTCTTAGACTTCCAGTTACCAGTACTAGAGTAACTTCCCACAGCGTTCTGTGCTCACTCAGGGAGGGGTTCAACAAACTCCCAGGTTTCTCTGGAGTACGTAACGGGACCCCCTTCTGTGTATTCCTTCTGGCCGTCTCCCTGAACCTCACACCTAGTGTCTCAGGCCAGTGGCCGCGGAACTTGTCGGGCGACGTCTTCTCTGTCCCCTGGGTCCTCTATGGCCACCTTTCTGGTGATTAGATGTGGCTTGTTGGCTACAGTACCTGAAATACTGCAGCCTCCGGTTTCCTAGTTGAGGCTTAAAGAACTCTGCTAGTTTAGGGACCCCTCTGTGTGACCGGACCCCTCCACCTCCTGGTAGATTTGGATGTACGGGTGGCCTCTAGCACTTCCCGTACCCTTGGGGTCCCTTCCATATTCCTGGAGCCTTTCCTGCTTGTCTCTCTCTCTTCAGTCCTGGGCCTCTCTGGCTAGGCCCTCCTTCTGAGCAGAGCTCCTACAGAGCTCCTGCTCCTCTCACTGTCCTCCTCTGACTGAACTGTTCTTTCAAGATGGCTTCTCTCTATATACTATCCCTAACAAGTGCTCCCCTGATTTACTTCCTCCACCCACACCCACTACATGGTTCCCCCTACTTTGGTTCCCCCCACTCCAGCCAGGGACAGGGCTCAGCAGGGAAGCGACGCATCTTGCCACTCCTGCTGGTCTGGAGTAGTGTAGTGTTGGATGCAGGTGTTAGGGTCCCGGACAGTACTCCTTCCTTACCTGAAAGTGAGATACAACACCTCTGGGTGAGATGCAGTACCTCTGTGGCGACTGAACCTACAGGGAAGCCACAGATACATCTCTGGAATCAGGATCTTTTTCTTACATAATGCTGCTCTCTGATGAGGTAGCAAAAACCTGGTGACCATTGCCTTTAAGTGCCACTGTCAGTCTCTGACAGTGACATTTAAATGGAGCATGCACCTGCGCTCACCCCGCCTCCCATCGTCCCTCTGCAACATGATTGCAGTGGAGATATGGGTTACTGACAGCTGGGGACCCGCTGAAGACCTCCGTTGCTATGATCTCCGACTTCCTGTGAAGCTCAGCCTATGGGATATATCCATAGGACACTGAGATATTCTCTATCCACTGAAATACTGTGAAATTTCAGTATATAGTGTAAGTGATCA
The DNA here is from genome assembly GCF_046119375.1 of Phyllobates terribilis. NCBI lineage: Eukaryota > Metazoa > Chordata > Amphibia > Anura > Dendrobatidae > Phyllobates > Phyllobates terribilis. Next base: position 211,452,396 of record NW_027362771.1, read on the forward strand.
GATGATTGCAGGCGCAAGTCCCTTAAAGAAACTAAAAAACTGTAAAAAGATAAGGAAAAAAAGTTTTTTTACATAGAAAAATATATAAAAATTCAAATCACCCCCCTTATCCTCTATTAAAAATAAAGAAAGGATATGTCATGTTGATAGAAAACTAAAAAAAGCAATGGCTATTGGATAAAGAGGAGGAAAAATTGACAGCGCAAAATTTACCTAGTCCTTAAGGGGTTGAGTTCAAAGAATCTGTCACCCCCTGGCACTTCTCTAACCTCTAATATGGGCATACAGGTGATAGAAATGTAAGTCTATTCATACTGGTATGCCTCATATTAGAGATCTTGTTGCTGTGAAATTTCTTTTTATTCATACAAGTTTCTGATGTGTTCCAGTTCCGGGGCCCTGAAGAAATCCCTGTCTCCTGTGGTAATTATAATGTTTCCCCCCTCCCCTGCATGTCACAGTGCCCTGTGATGTGCAGTTGCTGCAACCAAATCCAGGCACTGTGACGTGCAGGGGAGGGGGGAAACATTGCAATTCACACAGTAGACGAGGATTTCTTCCCAGTCCTAGGCCCACAAGCATCAGAAACTTTAATACAAGAGGACCCAGAAGCATAATTGTAGCTGACACCTCTACATAACAATGCGGATGTGTGTCACTGCTAAAGGAACCACTCCAAGAAGCATGAAAAAACGGAGAAAGCGGAGTTTTGAAGGTTCTGACAATAAATATAACAACTTAATTATTGGATTGATACCCCCCTTTTTTATGGCCATCTCTCTACTTTTGCAAATTCCCATTAGGCTTAACAGACTGTCTGGTTTGCCTGCGCCCTTGCTGCTATTTACATCATAGATCCTCATCTCCCTGCACACGCCATTGTTGTAATTTTGTACTTTTTAATGTATTGCATGTATTTAATAAAGTTGTTATATTTATTGTTAGAACCTTCAAAACTCCGCTTTCTCAGTTTTGTCAAGCATCAAAACTTGTAGGAATAAAAAGCCATTTCACAGCAACAAGACCTCTAATATGAGGCATGCAGGTATGTATAGATTTACATTTCTATCACTTGTATGCCCATATTAAAGGTCTGATAAGTGCCAGAGGGTGACAGATTCCCATTAATGAGAGCCCCAAACTTTCACATGTTAATAACTGTGCTAGAGCTTTGTAAAAGAGTAGGGGGGAAATTGTGCCTGCTTATGCTCCAGTGTAACAAAAAACTCTCTGCATCCGCTATACAGGTGCATCTCACTAAATTAAAATATCATCAAAAAGTTAATTTATTTCAGTTCTTCAATACAATAAGTGAAACTCATATATTATATAGCGTCATTACAAACAGAGTGATCTATTTCAAGTGTTTATTTCTGTTAATGTTGATGATTATGGCTTACAGCCAATAAAGCACAAAAGTCACACCACACACCATCATCATTACCATCATTGTGACCTTTAACACTTTCAGAGCAGGAATGAATGTGTCGCATGGATTTATGTCATTCTACATCAACTAAGGAATGTGCCCCTCAGACTTGTGAGGCCATCATAACACTGGACCTAGTCACAGGACAATAAAACCTTCACACTCCTTATCTATTAACTGCTAAAATATTTATAGCCAGAACTGTTTATCTCTTCCATAATAACTCTGCTTTCCATCACCTGTCTTACCTATTGCATTATTTTTGTGTTTTATTGTGTATAAATATGTGACTCTTCAGATTTTGTGGTATATTAGTCTGATGAAGAGACCTGCGTAGTCTCAAAAGCTTGCAATTTGTTACCATCTTTTCAATTAGCCATTAAAAGGTATCAACCACTGAGGACTCTCAAATCTAAATATTTTTCTATCTACTGGCTAACACAGTACAAGAATATATATTTTCCCTATATCAAACTGGAGGGAACAAAGAAAGTCTAGATTATATATAAAGTTAAGGTTTATTCAACTTAATTCTGCATTACAATTATATTAGAATTTTATGATATAATGTTCTGTCCTTTCCTAGAACATAAGATCATGGCCCTTCTAAGAGACTTCTGACAGTCCTATATTTCTCGCAGTTAAAAATTCTTACTCATCATAGTGAAATAGAACCTAAAATGTAGTTTAATAAACTTTAATGCATGCAAAATCATGCTAAACTATGCATAATGAACAAGGTTATTTTTCCCTGTGACAGTTTTTACATTTACAGCACTGTGAATTCACTTATTAGCTAAGCAGATTACTTACGAAACTAAAAAAAAAATGCTTCTAGTGGTGCTTATATTGCTGCAGAAATAACAGTACAAACTGTTTAATATAATGTATAAATGGTTTCTTAATCCTTTGGAATAAAGTTGCAGTATGTCCGGTTATTCTGGTCAATGTGCACAAAGCAACAAACTCAGGATTTTTATGTAGCAGAGTACATGTTGGGATGTGTGAGGTACTACCGTATATACAGTTGTAATCAAAATTATGGTATTTAAACCTTAATGAAAATTAGTTTTTTTAACACCTGCCTCCTTAAGAATCTGGTGGTAGCTAGTGATAATTTCCTCTTTCTGCCACATGCAGGTAATGTAGCCAGTGTTCTTTTAACTCTGTATTTGTGGACTATGCTTCTAAGGCCTCGGCCCCACTATCAGTATTTGGTCAGTATTCGGTCAGTATTTTTTCTCAGGAGTGGGAGCCAAAACCAGGAGTGGGTGATAAATGCAGAATTGGTGACTTGTTTCTATTATACCTTTTCTCTGATTGTTCCTCCCCTGGTTTTGGCTCCCACTCCTGAGAAAAAATACTGACCGAATACTGACCAAATAGTCGCCTAACAGTATCTCTGGGAGCATTCAATGGCTTTCTATCTTTTAGTATAATTTTCCTTGTTTGTGAAAGACAATGATCTCTACTCTTTTAGCTTTTTGGACTACTCTTGTCAACCTAAGAATATTAGTGAACTGAAGGCCATTGCCCATGAGAAAGTCTACAATTCCTTAGGAACACTTCTGGAAGCAGGTGTCTGGCTGTGCATCACATTTGCAGAAGATCATAGCAATCAAAGTTCTACTAAGTACTAAGGATGCTGTCATGAAGAAGTTGAATAATTCTGAGACTGCAGTAGCCAATAAAAGTGGCATTTTGTGTTGAATTTGGAGACACCACTTGTTATATTAGGTGAGTTGAGCATTTGAATTGTTCTTGTTTCATTGGTTTATTTATTGTTTGTGTATGATGGATATCTCAGACCATTAAAGGGAGTAACAGACACAACTTAAATCCAATATTCTTTTATTTATTTTAATGTAATAAAAACTAACATATTAGTTCTACAAAGGTCTCATTCTAAAACCAGATGCAAAATAAGAGCTGAAACGGTTGGTTTTCCTGTAGGCACAATTAGTTCATGCATTAGGAAGTAGAAGCAATAGTACATCAAACAACCCAACGCTTCTCAACAAAGCACTCTGCATAAAATCATTATATTAAAATGATAATTTTAACTATCCCTGGATTTATATTTGGAAACAAAATATTTTGGCTGAAACCAAGATGGGTCTTTTGTCCAAGCTCATGGTGGTAGCTCATATACGTAAGCTTTTGGAGAAATGTACTGTATATTAAATGACAACTACAGCCATTTACTGGCCTCAGCCGGGATGCTGAAGTGTTTTAGCACACTATCGTTAAGTCCATTAATGTCTGCAGTGGTTATATATTAAAGATGAGAAGTCACTTCTGTAGACCTGTAAAAAAACGAATGTGGAACAGTGGAGAGCTGGTGCTGGAAAGGCAGGAAATTGAAAAGGTATGTAATGCTTATTTTGGTATACTGCAGAATTACTTGCCTTTTCCATAATGTTGTTGGACAACCCTTTTAAGATAATTGCATGTGGATGGCATGCTAATGCAAATTCCGATATTCTGTGCAATCAGTTTTTTTACATTCACACATGATGTATATTAAATTGATGGTATATCACTCAAATATGCTTTGTTTCTATTCTTTAGAGATCCAATTACTGGACCATGCAGTCTATTTACTTTAAGCCTTTTTACACGACAAACAACAAAGTTGTCATAATTAATAAGTGAGTAAATTGCATTACGGAAAACAAAAATAAAATTTAGAAGATTACAGAGACGTTTGCCAATTCAAAAAGTGAATTGCCCAGGGCAGATTGCGTGGAAATCTTTGTATGCCTTATCACCTTCAGCTGATCCTGTTAAAATCTCTGCCTCAAGAACATTTCTATTCAATGATTGTACAACTAATCGTGTACCATTGCAGAGTCCTTGTTTTGTATTCAAATTTCTCAACAACATAATAATGCTGACCACCTTCTGGCTAAGGCAATGACTTGGCATGCCTGATGGGGTTAAGCTATTTAAAAATTCAGTAGGAAAATGTTCCCTTTCATCGTTGTCAACAACAGAGTCATCGCTCCAACCTCAGCTTTAAGCTCTTTATGTAGTAAGATTGCATAATCCCCAAATTTTAGCAAAGTTTATCAAAAGACAATATGCCAACATCACTCAGCATTCTACTTTTGGCAGAGTTGAAAATCACAAACTTAGCATAATATGTGGACATTTGTCATCGGGTCTTAAGTTGCTTTAACACCTTCACCCCTGGGCCATTTTCCAGTTTTTTGTTTTTTTCTCCCTTTCTTCCCAGAGCCATAAATTTTTATTATCTCTATGAAATAGCCGCATGAGGGCTTGTTTTTTTGTGGGACGAGTTGGACTTTGAAATGGCACCATTGATTTTACTAGATATTGTGCTGGAAAACGGGAAAAAAATTCTAAGTGCGGTTGAATTGCAAACAAAGTGCAAATTCCACAATTGTTTTTTTTTTTTTAATTACCACATTCACTGTATGGTTAAATTGACCTGGCAATATGATTCCCCAGGTCAGTATGAGTATGCAAATATCAAACATGTATAGTTTATTTTTTATATAAGTGGTGAAAAAAAATCTGAAATTTGTACGAAAAAAAGTTTTTGCTTTTGTCCCCATTTTCTGAGATAGTTTTCATTTTTTGGAATCTGGGGCCGGTGGAAGGTTTATTTTTTGTGTCCTGAGATGACATTTTTATAGAAACTATAATGGGTTAGATATGATGTTTTGATCGTCTCTTATAGCATTTTATTGCAATGTTGCATCGACCAAAAAACAGTAATTATGGCGTTTCGATTTTTTTTCACGTTACACTGTTTACCGATCGGATCAATTTATTTTATATTTAGATAGATTGGACATTTCTATACCAAATATATATATATTTATTGTTTTATTTTCAGTAGTGCAAAAGGGGGGTGGGTGATTTGAACTTTTTTTTCATATTTTGAAAAAGTTTTTTTTTTTTTACTTTTTACTTTATTTAATAGCCCCCTTTGGAGACTTGAAGCTGTGATCGTCCGATCACCTGTTGCTGTATATAACATTGCTATGTATAACAGAAATTACGATCTCCGGTGTTCACAGGTGGATCATAATGACAGACACACTCAGCTGTCATGACAACCCATCAGCTCCTCTCGATCACATTACGAGTGCACCGATGAGAGCATGCAATGACATGCGCCCTACCCGCGCATGTTAAATCCAGCTGTCAGACATTGACAGCGGGATTTAATAGGTTAACAGCTGTGGTTGGAGCAACGCTCCACTTACAGCTGTTAAAGGCACATGATGGCTGATTAAATCCGCTGTCATGTGAGGGGAATGATGCGTGCTCAGCGTTGGAGCCAGCATCAAAATCAGCGACATGATATATGAGCTAAATATACATAATACGTCATGAAGGGGTTAACGGTGCTGTCAGATGGCAAAATAATACGGATGACAATCGCATCACAGTGCATAGACTGGCCAGCGGCTAACTTGACCTGAGCGTGACAGCTGCATAGAAATACATGCTGTTGCGCTCAGGTCAAGAGAGCCGCCGACCAGTCCGAGCATTGTGGTGCAACTGTCATCTGTGTTATATGGCTGTCTGACTGCACCCTAAAGAGGACCTGTCACCTGCTTAAAATTTAGTTAATTTTTCTGGAGTGCAGTATGTGAAATCTCTGCTCGTAGTGAAGCTATGTGTTTCCTCACAGTTTTCTCTGGGGCCATGCATTTTCACTACTCCCTCCCAGATGCTGCCAATCACAGATCAGCAATGAATCTAACAGTCTTACATGCTGTCGAGCTGTAATTGGCAGCATCTGGGAAGAAGCAATGAAAGAACATGCCCCCGAGAAAATTCTGAGACTGCTAAAGTGCTGAGCTGTGATTGAAAACATCTGAGAGGGATGGGAGAAAGCACGCGCCCCAGAGGAAACTTGAAGGAAATCCTGGTTGCAGTATAAGCTAAGATTTCAAATATTATGCTCCAAAAGCAACAAATGCAAATATCTCTGCAATATACGCAAAATCTAAAAGAGTGCCAGAATTAGGGGGTTGAGGGATTTTTACAAAGTAGTTGAGTCATTTTTTTTGAGCAAATGACAGGTCTTTATTAAACTGATAATTTTGATTTTTAATCACAATAAAGTTGAATACATTATATGCATAACAGTACTTGTTATTTACGTCATGCATTTGTATGTATCACTTTTAAAATCAAAGAAATATTTTTTTCCTGGTTTTACTTATTTTTTCAGGTGGAAATCTAAAAAGAATGTATTACAAAAAGTTATATACCTAGCAGGTGTCATTAGGGCTTTTGTAATAGCCATAGCAATTTCCTGATTTAATTCATGATATCTACAACCCCTGGCAAAAATTATGGAATCACCAGGCTCGGAGGATGTTCATTCTGTTGCTTAATGTTGTTGAAAAAAAGCAGATCACAGACATGGCACAAAACTAAAGTCATTTCAAATGGCAACTTTAGGGCTTTAAGAAACACTAAAAGAAATCAAGATAAAAAATGTGGTACTCAGTAAGGGTATTTTTTTTCAGAGCAAGCAGAGGGAAAAAATTATGGAATCACTCAATTCTGAGGAAAAAATTATGGAATCATGAAAAACAAACACACAAAAGAACACTCCAATACACCACTAGTATTTTGTTGCACCACCTCTGGCTTTAATAACAGCTTGCAGTCTCTGAGGCATGGACTTAATGAGTGACAAACAGTACTCTTCATCAATCTGGCTCCAACTTTCTCTGATTGCTGTTGCCAGATCACCTTTGCAGGTTGGAGCCCTGTCATGGACCATTTTCTTCAACTTCCACCAAAGAACTGCAAAACTTTCTGGATATTCAATAAATTAATCTGCAGGTGAAGTGTTTTTAAAGTTTTGCAACTTGCTTTTTGTGGGTTGTCTTACCACATTATTCATACCAAAGGCTGAGGAAAAATTTTGAACTATGCATAGGTAGTAATGGAGACTGATCGATATGATACTGTATAGTATTTTAATTTATTATGACCACACATAAAGCAATGTATAGTGTTGAGCCACCCCCGTAGTGTTCGAGTTCGGTTCGGTTCGTCGAACACCCGTGTGTTCGCCGAACTGTTCGTCGAACTGTTCGTCGAACACCTTCGAACACCGTTAAAACCAATGGCAGGCAAACAAAAACACATAGAAACACATAGAAAACACCTTCAAAGGTGTCCAAAAGCTGACAAACTGCTCAGAAGACACAACTAACACATGGAAAAGTGACAAGTACATATAGTCATGCGAAAATAAAAGAGGTGGAGGAGTAAAAGGAGGGGGAGACACAGATATAGGCATGTCATGCCCTTCTAAAATCCAAAAAGTGAGAAGCCGACACGGCCAGTCCGCTCCTGCCCGTGCCACCTCCGTGTCGCCGGGTTTGTGCCAGAGCCGCGGTGAACCCTGATGGCCAGCCCCCCTCTCCCAATACTGGTGCCTGTCCGCTGGTGGGTCGAGCGAGCCCCCCTGTGGTGGAGGCAGCTCTAAGCTTTTTAATTTAAATTGTCTCTCTAATTTGAATGAATACACTTTAAATCCATTTACAAGGATCTATTGGAGGGCAAGTCTCATGCCAGCAGCCGTGTAATTCCAGCTCCAGTAGCGTCCACTAAAGCTGCTGCAGTTAAAAAGCTTTTATAAGGATCGAGCTCGGCTGTCCACCGCAAGGCATCCTACTGCCAGTTCCAGCCCCTATGCCTTGGGGTGCCTCCTGATGCTCTTCACTGAGTATCCCATGGCCCCGAAGCATTTCCTTTGAAAAAATTAAGTGTCTAAACTACAGGTGGTGTAGCTTGCTTAACAGCCGGGATAATCCGCTGACTAGCAGACACTGCTACTAGGCACAAAGTATTTCCTGGGCTAGATGCAGTTAAAAATTTGTAATTAGATACTCTCGTTGGATGCTGAGAAAGCATTCCATAGAGTCTCCTGGCACGCCATATATGATTCTCTTAAAAAGCATGGGGTAGGGGTCTAGGGGACCCTTTTATAGCCAAAATCTCGGCCCTGTATCGCAATACGTCACCTAGGCTGAAGATAAATGGAACTGTAGCACCCTGAGGGCTCGGTTGCTACAGACTAGTGTTGAGCCACCCCCGTAGTGTTCGAGTTCGGTTCGGTTCGTCGAACACCCGTGTGTTCGCCGAACTGTTCGTCGAACTGTTCGTCGAGCACCTTCGAACACCGTTAAAACCAATGGCAGGCAAACAAAAACACATAGAAACACATAGAAAACACCTTCAAAGGTGTCCAAAAGCTGACAAACTGCTCAGAAGACACAACTAACACATGGAAAAGTGACAAGTACATATAGTCATGCGAAAAGAAAAGAGGTGGAGGAGTAAAAGGAGGGGGAGACACAGATATAGGCATGTCATGCCCTTCTAAAATCCAAAAAGTGAGAAGCCGAGACGGCCAGTCCGCTCCTGCCCGTGCCACCTCCGTGTCGCCGGGTTTGTGCCAGAGCCGCGGTGAACCCTGACGGCCAGCCCCCCTCTCCCAATACTGGTGCCTGTCCGCTGGTGGGTCGAGAGAGCCCCCCTGTGGTGGAGGCAGCTCTAAGCTTTTTAATTTAAATTGTCCCTCTAATTTGAATGAATACACTTTAAATCCATTTACAAGGATCTATTGGAGGGCAAGTCTCATGCCAGCAGCCGCGTAATTCCAGCTCCAGTAGCGTCCACTAAAGCTGCTGCAGTTAAAAAGCTTTTATAAGGATCGAGCTCGGCTGTCCACCGCAAGGCATCCTAGTGCCAGTCCCAGCCCCTATGCCTTGGGGTGCCTCCTGATGCTCTTCACTAAGTATCCCGTGGTCCCGAAGCATTTCCTTTGAAAAAATTATGTGTCCAAACTACAGGTGGTGTAGCTTGCTTAACAGCCGGGATAATCCGCTGACTAGCAGACACTGCTACTAGGCACAAAGTATTTCCTGGGCTAGATGCAGTTAAAAATTTGTAAGTAGATACTCTCGTTGGATGCTGAGAAAGCATTCCATAGAGTCTCCTGGCACGCCATATATGATTCTCTTAAAAAGCTTGGGGTAGGGGTCTAGGGGACCCTTTTATAGCCAAAATCACGGCCCTGTATCACAATACGTCACCTAGGCTGAAGATAAATGGAACTGTAGCACCGAGGGCTCGGTTGCTACAGACGTATTGCACCTCACCCAGAGGTGTGATATCTCACTCTCAGATAAGGATGGAGTGTGGATCAGGACCCGACACCTGCATGCATTACACCACATTGCCGTGGGGCAGGGCGACCAATATGCCCCTGAGATGGGCACGACAGTCCCTGTCCCTGGCTGGAGTGGGGGGAGGGAACACTGAGGAAGGGGAACCCTGCAGTGCAGGAGCAGGGAGGAAGCAGTTCCTGGGTGCATTGAGAAGGGAGTATAAAAGGTGGGCACCATCTTAGTTCAGTGCAGAGAAGTCTGAGCAGAAGTGGCAGGGAGCAGGGGCTCTGCATGAGCTCTGCTCCGGAGGCGGGCCTAGTAACAGAGGCCCAGGCCTGCAAGAGGGAGAAGGAAGGAAGAGGAGCGGAGAAGGCTCCAGGAACGAGGAATGAAGGGATCCCAGGGGTGCGGACGGGCGAGTCGCCACCGCACGCCCGAATCCACCTGCGTGGAGGGGTCAGGCCAAAGGGGGAGACCGGTCCCCGAACTAGTGGAGGCAGGAAACGACCCTCAGCTAGAAACCGGAGGCTCTGACATTTTATGTGGCGCAGCCCCTCGCTACACCCGCTAGGAAGGCACCACATAGGGTCAGGGAAACTGGCGCCAAGTTTACCAAGAGGAGGCCCGAGGCAGCCGGACAGAAGTGTTGGTAAGAATGGCCAGACAAAGGACACACAAAGGGGGTCCTGTGAAGTGCTCCAAAGTTATCTGGGAGTTGTCTGAGCCCCTCACCTGGTGAGCACAGTACGACGTGGGCAGCCGTTACCTGCAGACGTGGTCTGGATAATAAGAACTGTGAGTAAAGGCCCTGGACTGCATCACTGACTCCGTGTCGTTACTGCTGCTGCCCTGCACCATCACCCCCATCCTCCGCATACACTGCCCTGAGGCTATACTCCTCCCGTGGGGAGTTATGCTACGCTCTGCTGCACCCACAACACCAGCCTTAGCGGTCTGCCCTGTAGCGGCGGTTCACTCTGACCGCAATCCACGGGTGGCGTAGTCGGACATTTAAACATCAAAACCACATAAATAGTTCCGCCACTGGTTTGACCGCCCTGAGCCATGGAACCGGATCGCCGCCACGAAGACTACAACCACCAGCATCCACCAAAAAGGGTCCGGCTCCGGGTGTCCCAAGGCCCAGGGGGTGCGTCAGAACATTTTCATCACCTTTCACAATCACCAATGGGACAAGGCAGGGATGTCCTCTGTCCCCTCTCTTATACATCCTAGTGACGGAGCACCTGCTCTCATCAATTCGCCATAACCCCAATATTAGGTGGATTGAGGTGGGAGGCACCGAGTACAAGTGCTCTCTATTTGCTGATGATGTCCTAGTATATATCACTCAATCACATATATCCATCCCTGCTGTTATGGCTGAAATAGATCACTTTGTTACATGGTAAAATTTTAAAATCAATGCAGCGAAGTCTGAGGCCCTCGATGTCTCCCTCCCTAAATCCATATAGGATTCCATCCAGTCCAACTTTCCCTTTGCCTGGCCCTCACAGGGTATCAAATACTTAGGAATTCCTATTCATAGAGACCTCTCCCATCTATGTTATCTTAATTTTGGGCCCTTTATTGAACAATTCCATACAGACCACGGTTGGCAAGTTAGAACTGTAAGATTCACTACGTGAACCACTGGTGTTTTGTGGAAAAGCACATGTACACCGCGTTCCAAATTATTATGCAAAAAGTGTTTAGGAGTGATAAGGGAAGAATTTGTTTGTTTGTCAGTTAAACTCATTGATGGTGATGTGTGTCAGGGCTCTTTATATCACTGTAAGCAATTGCAGACACCTGTGCTAATTAGTTTGGCAGGTGTGTCCAATGAAAGGCAAGACTACTTAAGAAGGCTCTCTCACATTATTAAGCAGCCTACATTTTCTGCCAAAATGGGAAAGAAAAAGGATGTGTCGGCTGCTGAGAAGCAACAAATTGTGGAGTGTTTAGGTCAAGGCATGACTACAATCAACATTGTGCGATGATCAGGATGAAGTGTCTTGGCAATCAAGAAGTATGTAGCTGATTCACAGTACACACGTGTGCGTGCTGATAAGGGCAAATTGAGGACTCTTTCCTACAGGCAATTACGTCAGGTTGAAAGAGCAGCGGCAAAAAAGCCTTGTCATAGCAGCAGACAAGTTTTTGAAGCTGCTTGTGCCTCCAACGTCCCCCGAACAACAAGATGCAGGGTCCTTCAGAGGTTTGCAGCTGTGCATATGCCATCCTGTCGACCTCCTCTATCCACTTCACACAAGCAGAAACGGCTCCAGTGGGCCAAACATTACATGAAGACTGATTTCAAAACTGTTTTGCTCATGGATGAGTGCCGTGCAGCGCTCGATGGTCCAGATGAATGGAGTGGAGGATGGCTGGTTGATGGACACCCCACGCAAACACGGCTACAGCGCCAACAAGGAGGAGGTGGAGTAATGTTTTGGGCTGGAATCATGGGGAGAGAGATTGTCGGCCCCTTTAGGATCCCTGAAGGCGCTAAAGATGAACTCCATAATGTATGTGGATTTTCTCAAACAGCACTTCCTGCCATGGTTCAAGAAGAAGAACCGTGTATTTCACAGCAAGATCATTTTTCTGCATGATAATGCACCATCTCATGCTGCACATAAAACATCTGCATCTCTGGCTGATATGGGCATAAAAGGGGACAAACTTATGGTGTGACCCCCATGCTCCCCTGACCTCTACCCCATTCAGAACCTTTGGAGCATCATTAAAAGGAGTGTCTATGATGGCGGGAGGCAGTTCACATCTAAGCAACAGCTCTGGGAGGGTATTCTGTCCTCATGCAAAACAATTGAAGCAGAAACCATCCAAAACCTGACAAATTCAATGGACGAGAGAGTTCAGAAGCTCCTTTCGAACAAGGGGTCCTATGTGAAAATGTAACATCACCTAGAATAAAGTTTTGAGTTGAAAACTGTTTGATTTCAGTTTCTAACAACCTGCTAATGCTTATAATTTCAAAAATGACCATTTTTTTGGTCTTTATTAAAATGAAAAGGTTGATCGAAAAGTTTGGGGGATCTAAGAGTGTGGCAACCCAGTAGTCATGATTACTTCGAATTCTGACAATATGAGGGTCATGCTGCAGGTAGTGCAGCAAGAAGGCACTTATGTGTCTTGCGCATCTCGGAGCCCCAAAATTATTTTCCGGGCTAGATGCAGCTAAAAATTATTTTTAATTTTAAATCTGGTGAAGCTTATTATAGATGGCCTAATAGGATCAGTGCTGCACACTGCTACAAAGCCCAAATTATTTTCCAGTCAAGATACAGATAAACATGATTAGTAATTTGAAAGCTTAAAACGGTTGGTAGGGTGATTTTAACCAATCATCAAGCTTTTACTCTCCCCAGGATGACACAGGGGTAGAAAAGTCGTTTCGGATCCATGATTTGTTCATCTTTATGAACGTGAGTCTGTCTACATTATCAGTGGAGAGCCGCGTGCGCTTATCTGTCAGCACACCACCAGCAGCGCTGAACACACGTTCAGACAGAACGCTGGCTGCGGGGCATGACAAGATCTCCAAGGCGTAAGTGGCTAGCTCCGGCCATTTATCCAGATTGGAAGCCCAAAAAGAGCAAGGGTCCAGTGACACAGTCGTGGCTTCAATGTTTACTTGGAGATACTCCTGTACCATCGTCTCTAGGCGTTGACTATGTGTCAGACTTCTTGTCTCCTGTGGCCTTGCAAAGGATGGGCTAAAAAAGTGGTGAAATGATTCCGCAAAATTGATGTTACCAGCAGATACTGTGGTTCTGTTACGGTTTGAGTGCTGAACACTTGACGGTCCCACGGTTGGCAAGTTGGAACTGTGAGATTCACTACGTGCACCACTGGTATTTTGTGGAAAAGCACATGTAAGATTCTGCAACAGTCTCTGCTGATACTCCTGCATGCGTGCATCCCTTTCTATGGCAGGAATAATTTCTGCAAATTTACTTTTGTACCGGGGATCTAACAGTGTGGCAACCCAGTAGTCAGGATTATTTCTAATTCTCACAATTCGAGGGTCATGTTGCAGGTAGTGCAGCAAGAAGGCACTCATGTGTGTTGCGCATCCAGGAGCACCAAGTCCCTGTTGTGTTGGTGGCGAGGTAACAATCATGCTTCCTTGCTCTGTCCTCTCCCCCCAACCTCGCACAACAGAAATGTGATCAAGGTCTCCCTCATCTGATGAGTCTTCCATCAGTTCGTCCTCCACTTCTTCCTGGGCTCCTGCACCTTCCTCACTAGTTTGGCTGCTACCATGCGCCCTGGTAAAATCATCTCCCCCACCCTCACATGCCTGCCGCCCTGGTGCTGCCGACCGTCTGGACCTTGCAGATGTTAGCCCTTCCGCATACAACTCCTCCTCCTCTACTTCCTCCACCTCCTCTTGTGCCACCACCTGACTCCGAATACTGTTTAACATGTGCTCCAGCATGTAAATCACCGGAATAGTCATGCTGATAATGGCATCGTCAGCACTAAACATCTTCGTCGCCATTTCAAAACTGTGCACAAGGGTGCATAGGTCCCTGATCTGAGACCACTCCTCCAGCGTGATTTGCCCCACTTCTGAATCTCGTTGGCCCAGGCTATACGTCAGAACGTATTGCACCAGGGCTTGTCGGTGCTGCCACAGTCGCTGCAACATGTGCAGAGTTGAATTCCACCGGGTAGGCACATCGCATTTTAGCCGGTGAAGTGGCAGGCCCAACGACTTCTGTAGAGATGTAAGTCGCTGAGCTGCGGGATGCGAACGGCGGAAGTGAGCACACAGCGACCGTGCCCTCTGCAGAAGGCCATCTAGTCTGGGATAGTGGGCTAAAAATTGCTGGACAACCAGGTTCAACACGTGAGCCATACAAGGCACGTGTGTGACATTGCCCCGGCGAAGGGCCGCACCCAGGTTTGCAGCATTGTCGCACACGGCCTTCCCTGGTTTCAGGTCCAGTGGAGACAACCATTCATGAAATTGGTTCTCCAGAGCTGACCACAACTCCTCAGCTGTGTGACTCACATTTCCCAGACATTTCAATGTAAAAACCGCCTGATGACGTTGAGCCCTACTGCCAGCATAGTAAGGAGGTGTGCAGGATCCCTTCTGCGCAGTTAGAAAGCTTGTGGCATGACCAGACAGGCTTTGGGTGCAGGTGGAAGACCGAGAGGAGGTTGAGGAGGCAGAAGCAGTGGAGGAAAAATGACATAAAGAGGATTGACGCACAACTCGTGGGGACGGCAAGACTTGGACAGCAGCCCCTTGTCCTGCTGTCACCATAGTTACCCAGTGCCCAGTCAGAGACATGTAACGCCCCTGTCCATGCCTACTCGTCCAAGTGTCTGTGGTGAAATGCACCCTGTCACACACAGAGTTTCTCAAAGAAGCGGTGATGTTGTGTGCGACATGCTGGTGGAGCGCAGGCACACCTTTCTTTGAGAAGTAGTGCCGACTGGGCATCTGGTACTGGGGCACTGCGACGGACATAAGGTCTCAAAAATCCTCTGTGTCCACCAGGCGGAAAGGCAGCATTTCTGTAGCCAAGAGCTTGCAGATGGTGAAATTCAACCTCTTAGCTTTCTCATGGCTAGGAGGAAATGGTCTTTTACTTGTCCACATCTGAGGGACCGAGGGCTGGCTATTGTGCTTAGACGGGGTTGATAAGGGTGTCCCCGGCAAACTGCCGGTCTGTGAGGAAGATGCAGGCGGACATGTTAGGTTGCCTTGATCCAAAGGTGGTGCTATCGATGTCGGACAGCGCTCAAGACCAGCTGGTGTTACCACCTCCAAAGAAAATGATGACCTGCCAATCACGCTGGCTGTTGCGGGTAAAGAGGTGGCAGGTCTGCGCCCCAAAACAGGTGTGACTGCTGTCCCCCCAGTCACAGAGGATGAAGAGGCCGCGGATGCACAAGATATGGCAGACGGTGGTTGGCCCGGCCGGCTAGACCGCATTGTAGCACACTGAGCTTCCCACTGCAACTTATGCTTCATGTCCATGTGCCGGTTCATGCATGAAGTACTCAAACTATGTATTTTTTGGCCTCTACTTAGCTTTTGCTGACAAATGTTACAGATAACACGAGTTGGGTCATCTTTATCGATCTGAAAAAATGCCCAGGCTATGCAAGGCTTAGCACCCATGCGACCTGAAGAGCCACCACGACTTGTGGTGAGAGGCAGAGTTGTGTTTGAGGATGCAGTTGTTGACGTGCTTCCAGTACTACGTCTCTGTCCAGGAAGGCGCAACCTGACCTCGTCGTCACTAGCATCTTCCTCCACCTCCTCTGCTGACCTCATCTCTTGGCTGACTGTGGGTTGACAGTAAGTGGGATCTCCGACCTCATCATCATCACCCTGTGCGTTATCACACCCGTCGTCCTCAGAGCCAACCTGTTCCTGCCCTGACAAAAAACTAAAGTTGTCGCTCCAATCAGGTATTTGAGTCTTATCATCGTCTTCCTCATTGTCTCCACCAACAGGAGTTACAGTTTGGGAATGAGGGTCTACATTATGGTCAGAACCTTCTGCGTCTGGTCCTGGATCCGACTCATAAAGATTCTGGGCATCAGTGCAGATCATTTCCTCGTCTGGATTCACAGAAGCGCTGGAGTCGACCTCTGATTCCCAGGCTATAGTATGAGTAAACAGCTCTGCAGACTCAACCATCTGTTCTACCTCATACTCAGACGGGCAGCTGGAGATTTGGGAGCTGTGAGGAAGCAAGTGCGATTTGGGTGATACCTTTGAGGACTGGAGTATTTGTGATGTTGAAGTTGATGTGGAGGAGAGCCCACTTAAAGGAGCACTTGAAATCCGTTGAAGCACCTGCTGTTTTTGTGCCTCATCTGGAATTTGTAGCGATTGGCGTGGCTGTAAGAAAGGGATCTTATCACATTGTCCGCTAAAAGAAGTAGACATTTTAGTTTGGCTGGAAGATGGTCTTTCTTCTGCAGATGTTACTGTTGCTTTAACACCTACCCCATGGACACAACCTTTTTTCCCCTTCCCAACACGCCTATTCCCCTTTCCACCAGCAGCAGGCCTTTTTCCACTCATTTTGGTGGTTAACTAATTCACAACTCTGGAGTTGTTTGCACAAAAAAACAATGGATGGTAGCCGAGCAGAGCTGAGTGGCCAAACTGTGGTATTAGGCCAAAACTATTGGCTGGGTTAGATGCAGAAAAAAATTATTTTGAATTTGCAACCTGATGGAGGTCAGTATAGATGGACTAATAGAGAAAGTCCGACACACTACTAGAAGGCCAAATATTTTTTCAGAGGTAGATGCAGAAAAAAATATATTCAGTTTGCAACCTGATGGAGGTCAGTATAGATGGATTAATAGAACAAGACCCACACACAGCTAGAAGCCCAATATTTTTTCAGAGGTAGATGCAGAAAAAAATATATTCAGTTTGCAACCTGATGGAGGTCAGTATAGATGGACTAATAGAACAAGGCCCACACACTGCTAGAAGCCCAAATATTTTTTCAGAGGTACTATAGATGCAGATAAAAATTAGTTTTAATTTGCAACCTGATGGAGGTCAGTATAGATGGACTAATAGAGAACGTCCGACACACTACTAGAAGGCCAAATATTTTTTCAGAGCTAGATGCAGAAAAAAATGATATTCAGTTTGCAACCTGATGGAGGTCAGTATAGATGGACTAATAGAGAAAGTCCGACACAGTACTAGAAGGCCAAATATTTTTTCAGAGGTAAATGCAGAAAAAAATATATTCAGTTTGCAACCTGATGGAGGTCAGTATAGATGGATTAATAGAACAAGACCCACACACAGCTAGAAGCCCAATATTTTTTCAGAGGTAGATGCAGAAAAAACTATATTCAGTTTGCAACCTGATGGAGGTCAGTATAGATGGACTAATAGAACAAGTCCCACACACTGCAAGAAGCCCAAATATTTTTTCAGAGGTACTGTAGATGCAGATAAAAATTAGTTTTAATTTGCAACCTGATGGAGGTCAGTATAGATGGACTAATAGAGAAAGTCCGACACACTACTAGAAGGCCAAATATTTTTTCAGAGGTAGATGCAGAAAAAAATATATTCAGTTTGCAACCTGATGGAGGTCAGTATAGATGGATTAATAGAACAAGACCCACACACAGCTAGAAACCCAATATTTTTTCAGAGGTAGATGCAGAAAAAAATATATTCAGTTTGCAACCTGATGGAGGTCAGTATAGATGGACTAATAGAACAAGTCCCACACACTGCTAGAAGCCCAAATATTTTTTCAGAGGTACTGTAGATGCAGATAAAAATTAGTTTTAATTTGCAACCTGATGGAGGTCAGTATAGATGGACTAATAGAATGATGCTATGCCCAAAAGATTTTACTTCACTAGGTGCAGTAAAAAAATTGGTATTCTATACACAGGTGGTATATCTTGCAACACAGATAGGCTACTCCACTGACTAACACACTCTGCAATAGGCCAAAAAGGATTAGCTTTGCTAGATTCAGCCAAATGCTGTGAAAAAAACTTGCACAGCACTGGCACAGACCTGCCTGGCAAAAACTGATAGGAACTCATGTAACCTAGTCCTGAAAAGGACTCCAATTACAATTAGTCTTTACTCCCACAACCGATCTATTTAAGAGCACAGACCTCCCTAATAAAAGTCGTAGGAAATGCTGTAACCTAGTCCTTAAAAGGACTGCAATCACAACTATTCCCTACTCCCAAGCTATCTGTATATTTGTGCGAAAATTGGCTTGAAATTAACAAGGTATAGCGCACACAGCAACAGCGGTGCCGTCTAACACGCAGCTGCAGCAGTGAGAAAATGGTGGCGACGGGGAAAATGGCTTGGTCTTATAGGGCAAGGACATGTGACATACACTGCCAATGACACATGCCCTTGCTTGTGTGAAAAAAAGCACTTCGCTCCGTGTGTGCGCTGCTGATAGGCTGACAGATTGCACCTCCCCACTGTAAATGCGGGAAAGAGAAAAAAAAATGGAGATCTTCATTGTTCCTGCAGAGATCCATCCCCTGCCCCTCCCCCCACCCCGCTGTACACTCAAACTGCGTATTAACATTAATTTTCATCATTACTGAGAAAAAATCCAGTTATGATTTTGGTGCACGAACAGTTATCGAACATAACCTCGAACAGCCGAATTTTTCTCAAATTGTTCGTGTTCGCCGAACGGCTCGAACACCGCCCAAAACAGCTCGAATTTGAGATTGGCGAACAGTTCGAGTAGAACAACGCTCATCTCTAGTTATCAGTAAAAAAAAAGTTCCCATTATAAAGGAGCGGGTCTCCTATAGTGGTAATGCCCATGCTGTGACTGCAAGGGCTGCCAAAATTTGGGAAAAAACCCACTAAGAATTTAAAGACACATAGAGCAGGGCCACAGTAATGACAAATTCCCATTAGAAAGGAGAGAGTCTGTTATACAGTTATATGGTATGCAGTGAGTCCAAAGGCTGACCAATTTTAGGAAAAACCCCACTAAGAATCTAAAGACACATAGAGCAGGGCCACAGTAACGACAAATTCCCATTAGAAAGGAGAGAGTCTGCTATACAGTTATAGGGTATGCAGTGAGTCCAACGGCTGACCAATTTTAGGAAAAACCCCACTAAGAATTTAAAGACACATAGAGCAGGGCCACAGTAATGACAAATTCCCAGTAGAAAGAGAGAGTCTGCTATACAGTTATAGGGTATGCAGTGAGTCCAATGGCTGACCAATTTTAGGAAAAACCCCACTAAGAATTTAAAGACACATAGAGCAGGGTCACAGTAACAAGTACGCATGTTCCCATTAGAAAGGAGAGGGTCTGCTATACAGTTATAGGGTATTCAGTGAGTCCAACAGCTGACCAATTTTAGGAAAAACCCCACTAAGAATTTAAAGACAGATAGAGCAGGGTCACAGTAACAAGTACGACATGTTCCCATTAGAAAGGAGAGGGTCTGCTATACAGTTATAGGGTATGCAGTGAGTCCAACGGCTGACCAAATTTAGGAAAAACCCCACTAAGAATTTAAAGACACATAGAGCAGAGCCACAGTAACGACAAATTACCATTAGAAAGGGGAGAGTCTGCTATACAGTTATAAGGTATGCAGAGAGTCAAAAGGCTGACCAATATCAGGAAAAACTCCACTAGGAATTTAAAGACACATAGAGCAGGGCCACAGTAACAACAAATTCCCATTATAAAGGATAGAGTCTGCCCTACAGTTATAGGTTATGCAGTGAGTCCAACGGCTGACCAATTTTAGGAAAATCCCCACTAAGAATTTAAAGACACATAGAGCAGGGCCACAGTAATGACAAATTCCCATTAGAAAGGAGGGAGTCTGCTATCTAGTTATAGGGTATGCAGTGAGTCCAAAGGCTGACCAATTTTAGGAAAAACCCCACTAAGAATTTAAGGACACATAGAGCAGGGCCACAGTAATGACAAATTCCCATTAGAAAGGAGAGAGTCTGCTATACAGTTATAGGGTATGCAGTGAGTCCAAAGGCTGACCAATTTTATGAAAAACCCCACTAAGAATTTAAAGACACACAGAGCAGGGCCACAGTAGCAAGTACGACATGTTCCCATTAGAAAGGAGAGGGTCTGCTATACAGTTATAGGGCATGCAGTGAGTCCAACGGCTGACCAAATTTAGGAAAAACCCCACTAAGAATTTAAAGACATATAGAGCAGGGCCACAGTAACATGTACAACATGTTCCCATTAGAAAGGAGAGGGTCTGCTATACAGTTATAGGGTATGCAGTGAATCGAACGGCTGACCAAATTTTGGAAAAACCCCACTAAGAAATTAAAGACACATAGAGCAGGGCCACAGTAACGATAAATTCCCATTAGAAAGGAGAGGGTCTGCTATACAGTTATAGGGTATGCAGTGAGTCCAAAGGCTGACCAATTTTATGAAAAACCCCACTAAGAATTTAAAGACACACAGAGCAGGGCCACAGTAACAAGTACGACATGTTCCCATTAGAAAGGAGAGGGTCTGCTATACAGTTATAGGGTATGCAGTGAGTCCAACGGCTGACCAAATTTAGGAAAAACCCCACTAAGAAATTAAAGACACATAGAGCAGGGCCACAGTAACAAGTACAACATGTTCCCATTAGAAAGGAAGAGAGTCTGCTATACAGTTATAGGGTATGCAGTGAGTCCAACGGCTGACCAAATTTAGGAAAAACCCCACTAAGAAATTAAAGACACATAGAGCAGGGCCACAGTAACAAGTACAACATGTTCCCATTAGAAAGGAAGAGAGTCTGCTATACAGTTATAGGGTATGCAGTGAGTCCAACGGCTGACCAAATTTAGGAAAAACCCCACTAACAATTTAAAGAGACATAGAGCAGGGCCACAGTAATGACAAATTCCCATTAGAAAGGAGAGAGTCTCCCATAGTGTTGGCCTATGCAGTGAATGTAAGGGATGCCAAAAATTTGGAGGCACTTCAATGCCCCTTGGAAGAGACATGGAGGTCAGAGGGCCTCCTCAAAACAATATCCCATTATAAGGAAGTGGGTCTCCCATAGTGTTGGCCTATGCAGTGAATGCAAGGGTTGCCAAAAATTTGGAGGCACTCCAATGTCCCTTGGAATAGACGTGGAAGAGGGCCTCATAAAAAAAATGTTCCCATTAGAAAGGAGCCGGCCTCCTATACTTGTAATTCCCATGCACTAAGTGTATGGGCTGACAAACATTTACCCCTGGGGGGTATACATGAACATACTGTATAAAACATTTTTTTTACGGGCATCATAAACACCCTTTAAAAAAATTATGTGGGTGTTGCATCACAGACCACAGTCACCCTGGTGATATGGTGGTGGAGGATGAGGAGAAGGAGGAGGACAAGAGCAAATAGCCAAAATCAGGAAGCGTATACCATGTGTAGGTGTGAAAAGGTGCATGGGAATACACCTCCCAAGAAAAGACACTGGATTTGAGTTTATGTTACGCTGCTATCATTCGGTGGTGTTGAGAAGTCTGGCCCAATCCAGCCCTTGTTCATTTTTATAAGAGTAAGCCTGTCAGCATTTTCAGTTGACAGGCGGATGCGCTTATCAGTTATAATTCCACCAGCGGCACTTAAAAGCCGCTCTAATAAAACGCTGGCGGCAGGGCAGGCCTTGACCACCAAAGTGTAGAGAGCCAGTTCATTCCACGTATCCAGCTTGGATACCCAATTATTATAAGGCACAGAGGAATCACGGAGGACGTTGGTACTGTCGGCAAGGTACTCCCTCAGCATCTTCCCAAACTTTGCACTCCTTGTGAGTACCTCAGGGCCTGTGCGATGGGAGGGTCTGAGAAAACTCTCCCAGAACTTTGACAGTGTTCCCCTGCTTCTGCTAGATTCAAGTTGTGTCTCTCTCGCCTGTACTCCTTGGTTGTCCAATGAAGTGTGCCCTCTGGCGCCAGCGTTTTCAGATGGGAAGTTTTTTAATAGTTCCGCAACAAGGGCCTTCTAGTACAGCCCCATTTTTGTAGACTTGTCCGCCTCAGGAATAAGAGATATAAAGTTCTCCTTGTAGCGTGGGTCTAGAAGTGTCACCCACCAGTAATGACTATCACCCAAAATTTTGAGAACACGAGGGTCATGGGAAAGGCAGCGTAACATAAACTCAGCCATGCGTGCTAGACTACTAACAGGCAAGACTTCCATGTCCTCACCAAGAGGATGACTGAACATGCTCTCCTCCTCCTCCTCCTCCTCTCTGTCCTCTGGCCATCCATGCTGAAGAGACGGTATGACAGCTGTGCAGGTAGTACAGTCTATAGTGCATGAAACTAGCTCCTGTCCTTCCTCCTCCTCTTCCTCATTGTCACCCAATCCACGTTGGTATGAGATGAGGCTTGGCTGTGTGTAATCACCCTGTATAGTTCCTTGCTCCATTTCATCGTGCTCCGCCTGCAATGCATCCTCTTTGATTGTGAGCAGAGAGCGTTTCAGATGTCAGAGAAGCGGGATGGTGACGCTAATTATGGCGTCATCGCCGCTCACCATCTTGGTGGAGTCCTCAACGTTTTGGAGGATGGTACATATGTCTGACATCCATGTCCACTCCTGAGGTCTTATGTGTGAGTCTGAACTGAATACCGATGGCCTTGTTGATGCTGGTACTCAACAACTGCCCTCTTCTGCTCGCAAATCCTTCCCAACACCTGCAGTGTAGAGTTCCACGTGTGTGGACATCACACACCAGTCTGTGAGCCGGAAGCTGCAAACGCTGCTGAAACACGGCAAGGGCGGCGGAAGCTGTAGCTGACTTTCTAAAATGGGCACACAGGCAGCGTACTTTAACAAGCAGATCCGGCAGCTCCGGGTAGGATTTGAGAAACCGCTGAACCACGAGTTTAAGCACATGGGCCAGGCATGGTACGTGTGTGAGCTCGCCTCACCTCAGAGCCGCCACCAGGTTCCGGCCATTGTCACACACGACCATGCCTGGCTGTACTTTCAGTGGTGTGAGCCACAGATCTGCCTGCTCTTTCAGAGCTGTCCACAACTCTTCAGCATTGTGCGGTTTGTCACCTAAGCATATTAGCTTCAGCACAGCCTGTTGCCGCTTGGCCGAGGCAGTGCTGCAGTGCTTCCAGCTTGTGACTGATGTGGTCATTTCGGAGATGGAGGCTGAAGAGTTGGAGGAGGCTGAGGAGGATGAGGTGCAGGAGCTGTAGACCATGGGGGCAACCTTGATTGACCTAGGGCCCGCAATCCTTGGCGTCGGGAGGACGTGTTCCGTCCCAAGGTCCGACTGGGTCCTGGCTTCCACTATGTTAATCCAGTGCGCCATCAGCGAGATGTACCGTCCCTGCCCACAAGCACTTGTCCACGTGTCCGTGGTTAGGTGGGCTTTCCCAGTAATTGCGTTATTGAGGGCACGGTTAATGTTTTGGGACACGTGTTAGTTGGGCCATCATTTATTTTTCAACAGGACAATGACCCCAAACACACCTCCAGGCTGTGTAAGGGCAATTTAATCAAGTAAGAGAGTGATGGGGTGCTACGCCAGATGACCTGGCCTCCACAGTCACCAGACCTGTACCCAATCGAGATGGTTTGGGGTGAGCTGGACCGCAGAGTGAAGGCAAAAGGGCCAACAAGTGCTAAGCATCTCTGGGAACTCCTTCAAGATTGTTAGAAGACCATTCCGGTGACTACCTCTTGAAGCTCATCAAGAGAATGCCAAGAGTGTGCAAAGCAGTCATCAAAGCAAAAGGCGGCTACTTTGAAGAACCTAGAATATAAGACATATTTTCAGTTGTTTCACACTTTTTTGTTAAGTACAGTTATATGAAAAAGTTTGGGCACCCCTATTAATCTTAAGCTTAATGTTTTCTTAAAATTGGTGTTTTTGCCACAGATATTTCAGTTTGATATATGTAATAACTGTTGGACACAGTAATGTTTCTGCCTTGAAATGAGGTTTATTGTACTAACAGAAAATGTGCAATCTGCATTCAAACAAAATTTGTCAGGTGCATAAGTATGGGCGCCCTTATCATTTTCTTGTTTTAAATACTCCTACCTACTTTTTATTGACTTACTAAAGCACTTTTTTTGGTTTTGTAACCTCATTGAGCTTTGAACTTCATAGCCAGGTGTATGCAATCATGAGAAAAGCTACTTAAAGTGGCCACTTGCAAGTTGTTCTCCTGTTTGAATCTCCTCTGAAGAGTGGCATCATGGGCTCCTCAAAACAACTGTCAAATGATCTGAAAACAAAGATTATTCAACATAGTTGTTCAGGGGAAGGATACAAAAAGCTGTCTCAGAGATTTAACCTGTCAGTTTCCACTGTGAGGAACATAGTAAGGAAATGGAAGAACACAGGGACAGTTCTTGTTAAGGCCAGAAGTGGCAGGCCAAGAAAAACATCAGAAAGGCAGAGAAGAAGAATGGTGAGATCAGTCAATGACAATCCTCAGACCACCTCCAGAGAGCTGCAGCATCAACTTGCTGCAGATGGTGTCACTGTGCATCGGTCAACTATACAACGCACTTTGCACAAGGAGAAACTGTATGGGAGAGTGATGCGAAAGAAGCCGTTTCTGCAAGCACGCCACAAACAGAGTCGGCTGAGGTATGCAAAAGCACATTTGGAGAAGCCAATTTCTTTTTGGAAGAAGGTCCTGTGGACTGATGAAACCAAGATTGAGTTGTTTGGTCATTTAAAAAGGCGTTATGCATGGCGGCAAAAAAACACAGCATTCCAAGAAAAACACTTGCTACCCACAGTAATATTTGGTGGAGGTTCCATCCTGCTTTGGGGCTGTGTGGCCAATGCCGGCACCGGGAATCTTGTTAAAGTTGAGGGACGCATGGATTCCACTCAGTATCAGCAGATTCTTGACAATAATGTTCAAGAATCAGTGATAAAGTTGAAGTTACGCAGGGGATGGATCTTTCAGCAAGACAATGATCCAAAACACCGCTCCAAATCTACTCAGGCATTCATGCAGAGGAACAATTACAATGTTCTGGAATGGCAATCCCAGTCCCCAGACCTGAATATCATTGAACATCTGTGGGATCACTTGAAGAGGGCTGTCCATGCTCGGCGACCATCAAACTTAACTGAACTGGAATTGTTTTGTAAAGAGGAATGGTCAAAAATACCTTCATCCAGGATCCAGGAACTCATTAAAAGCTACAGGAAGCGACTAGAGGCTGTTATTTTTGCAAAAGGAGGATCTACTAAATATTAATGTCACTTTTCTGGTGAGGTGCCCATACTTATGCACCTGTCAAATTTAGTTTGAATGCAGATTGCACATTTTCTGTTAGTACAATAAACCTCATTTCAAGGCAGAAACATTACTGTGTCCAACAGTTATTACATATATCAAACTGAAATAGATGTTGCAAAAACACCAATTTTTCAAAAACAATAAGCTTAAGATTAATAGGGGTGCCCAACCTTTTTCATATAACTGTATATAATTCCACATGTGTTAATTCATAGTTTTGATGCTTTCAGTGTGAATATACAATTTTCAAAGTCATGAAAATACAGAAAAATCTTTAAATTAAAAGGTGTGTCCAAACTTTTGGTCTGTACTGTAAATTAAATGGGAATGGTTGGTGATATCAACTTCCTGTTTGTGGCACATTAGTATATGGGAGGGGGAAAACTTTTCCAGATGGGTGGTGACCATGGCGGCCATTTTGAAGTCGGACATTTTGGAACCAACTTTATTTTTTTCAATGGGAAGAGGTTCATGTGCCAAATTAAACTTATTGAGTATTTCATAAGAAAAACAATGGTTTGCTTGGTTTTAATGTAACTTTATTCTTTCATGAGTTTTTTACAAGTTTAAGACCACTTATAAAATGTGTTCAAAGTGGTGCCCATGGTGTTGGATTGTCAATGCAACCCTCTTCTCCCACTCTTGACACACTGATAGCAACACTGCAGAAGAAATGCTAGCACAGGCTTCAAGTATCCATTGTTTCAGATGCTGCACATCTCGTATCTTGATGGTGTGGTGTGGTATATGGGGTACAAAGATAGTGGGGCCATTCTTCATCAATGGAAACCTCAATGCCACTGGATATCTGAAATTGCTACATGATGATGTGTTGCCCTCTTTATGCACTGAAGATGGCACGTTCCCTGAGTTTTTCCAACAAGATGGTGCACCACCACATTATGGGTGTCAGGTCCGAGCATTCCTACATGAACAGTTTCCTGGAAAGTGGATTGGTCTTCGTGGATTGGGCCAGTTGAATATCCACCAAGGTCTCCGGATCTGACCCACTTAGACTTTTATCTTTGGGGTCATCTGAAGGCAATTGTGTATGCTGTGAAGATACGAGATGTGCAGCATCTGAAACAACGGATACTGGAAGCCTGTGCTAGCATTTCTTTTGCGGTGTTGCTATCAGTGTGTCAAGAGTGGGAGAAGAGGGTTGCATTAACAATCCAACACAATGGGCAGCACTTTGAACACATTTTATAAGTGGTCATAAACTTGTAAAAACCTCATGAAAGAATAAAGTTACGTTAAAACCAAGCACACCATTGTTTTTCTTATGAAATTCTCAATAAGTTTGATGTGTCACATGACCCTCTTCACATTGAAAAAAATAAAGTTGAATCCAAAAGGTCCGACTTCAAAATGGCTGCCATGGTCACCACCCATCTGGAAAAGTTTTTCCACTCCCATATACTAATGTGCCACAAACAGGAAGTTGATATCACCAACCATTCCCATTTAATTTTGTTGTATCCATATAAATGGCCCACCGTGTAGTTTTCCCCAACATATGGGGTTTGTCCATACTCAGGAGCAATTGCACAACAGATTTAGGGAACCATTTTCTCCTATTACCCTTGTGAAAATAAAAAAATTGGGGAAAAAGTACATTTTTGTGAAAAGAAATTTGATTTGTTATTTTTAATGCTCTACGTTATAAACTTCTGTGAAGCACCTAGCGGTTCAAGGTGCTCACCACACTTCTACATAGATTTCTTGAAGGGCCTAGTTTCCAAAATCGGGTCACTTGTGGTGGATTTCCACTGTTTAGGCACATCAGGGGTTCTCCAAACGCAACATGGCGTCCGGTCTTGATTCCAGACAATTTTGCGTTCAAAAAGTCAAACGGTGCTCCTTCCCTTCCGAGCTCTGCAGTGCACTCAAACAGTGATTTTCTCCCTACATATGGGGTATCTGCATGTTCAGGATAAATTGCACAACAAATTTTGTGGACCATTTTCTCTCTTTCCCTTGCAAAAAAAAAAAATTGGGTCTGAAGTAAAAATTTTGTGAAAAAAAGTTAAATGTTCATTTTTTCCTTCCACGTTGCTTCAATTCCTATGAAGCACGTGAAGGGTTAATAAACTTCTTGAATGTGGTTTTGAGTACCTTGAAGGGTGCAGTTTTTAAAATGGTGTCACTTTTGGTTATTTTCTGTCATATAGACCTTTTAAAGTCACTTCAAATAAGATGTGGTCTATAAAAAAATAGTTTTGTAAATTTTGTTAGAAAAATAAGAAATCGCTGGTTAACTTTTAACCCTTATAACTTCCTAACAAAAAAAAAAAAATATTTTAAAAATTGTGCTGATGTAAAGTAGACATGTGGGAAATGTTATTTATTAACTATTTTGTGTGACATAACTCTCTGATTTAAGGGCATGAAAATTCAAAGTTTGAAAATTGCAAAATTTTCACCAAATTTCCGTTTCTTTCCTAGGTAAGCGCAAGTCATATAGAAGAAATTTTACCACTATCATGAAGTACAATATGTCACGAAGAAACATTCTCAGAATCAGTGGGAGTCGTTGAAGCGTTCCAGAGGTATTACCTCATAAAGTGACACTGGTCAGAATTGTAAAATTTGGCTTGGTCATTAAGTACATAATTGGCTCTGTCCTTAATTTGTTAATATTGCTGCCTCCTTTGTTTGGGTCCACTGACACTTCAAGCACCAATCACAAAGTCCTAATAGAAGATTACATTGGTTTTGTTTTTTTAATATAAGCTGGTTTAGGAGTGTATGTAATGAAACACACAAAAGTGCTGCTGAATCAAAAAAACAATTAGAATCTGGGTTAAACAAAATACTGGCCAAAAAAAGCTAATAACATAGCGGCACTTTAAACTGTTTATAAAATAGCGCCTTGTCATTTGCAGGAATTTCATTTAAATGTTTAATGCTTACAGTGGCAATCAAATCTTCAGCTCAACCTCGTTGTAATGAGTTAAATATATGCCTCTCTATGTTTCATTTTTGCCTGTGCCAGAAATGTGTGCTTGGTAACATAAATGTAATTGCATGTGAGACCGGAGGAAATGAGCACAACTGTAAAATCATTGCTTTCATTATTACATCAAAAAACACATCAACAGGCATTGTGCGGTGTAAATATTGTGGGTAAAAATATATATATTTTGACGGTTCGCTTGCAAACGTATAATGACAGAGTAGGGGTTAGTATTCTTTTGAGTCTTAGTGGTGACATTTTGCTTTTGTTTATCAATGAGCCAGAGCAGTGTGGGTATTCATGTGCATAGAATATGACTGCAGTAGATGGCGGCGACTGGCACAGCGGTCGTTCTAATTTCTCTGTGGGAACATTTGTGGAAACATACAGCTGTTTGCTAACTTTGCAAAACCAGCCTCTGTTTTCCAGGGCGAGTCAATTATATTCCAATCCAGCAAACGGTTGTAAATGTCTACAGTTTGCAGCAAAATGGGTTTCTTACTGGTAGTTAAAAATTCCAATATGGTCATAATGAACTCTGTGTGCAAATGATCTCATTAGGGGCATATGCATCGCTATCGTCTTGTTAGGGCAGCTTTAATATGGAGGCTGTGCAATAATATTGTTGTTTAAATTAAGCTAGAATATGCTAATGGGGGTTTAGGGGAAGTTTTAAATTCAACAGAACTACACCAAAAGTTGATGTGTATTTTTAACCACAAAATATTAGTACATTTGCATTATTTCCTCAGCCATATAAAGTTTTTAGTTCCATTTTATATAAATTGCTCCACTTTCCATCATATCTATCTTTAGAATATATTAATCAATATTTGATATACTGTATACTGCAGATACATATGTTTATTCTTATATGGTTACATGTAATTTCTTTATAATTCAATTTATTTTCCGCTGTACTTTTTTGAGGATGCATTTAGGTTTTGCTAAAACTTCCATCACAGCACCATTAATATGCATCACACTGACCTTTATTGGGTCTCTCAGATATAGGAAGGAATGGACCATACTTCTACGGCCCACTATTAGTATTCGGTCAGTATTTTTTCTCAGGAGTGGGAGCCAAAACCAGGAGTGGGTGATAAATGCAGAATTGGTGACTTGTTTCTATTATACCTTTTCTTTGATTGTTGCTCATCTGGTTTTGGCTCCCACTTCTGAGAAAAAATACTGACCAAATACTGACCAAATACTGATAGTGGGGCCGTGGCCTTAATCCCAGATACAGACGAGTGTATGAAACAAGTGAGTCAGAAAATAGCAGACGATTTTTCATCTTTATGATGACATATATTTCATCTGTATGTCACGCATATGTCTGTTTTTGATACATTAAAGGTTACAAAAACAATACAAGGACAAATACAACTTCCTAATGTATTAATTGCAATAATTGAGTTTAATGGACGATTCTAAACTGAAGAACAGACCAGAGTAGTGCACGCTGCAATCTTTCACATGTGGACCGATCATTTAATTTACCTCATTGACTTGCACTGGTCCGTGTATGGTTTGTCTTGCGCACAAACAGCTTGCAGACGGAAAATATGCTTGAGTTACACTGCAAAAAACAGGCACTTATACAGCTGTGTCGACGGAAAGTAGAAAAGTTATGGATCTTGGAAGAAGGGGAGGTAAAAACAAAAGCGCAAAAACATAAAATTGCTCAGCCGCCAATGGGTTAAGTAACTTGTTCCTATTATACCTTTTCTCTGATTGTTCCTCACCTGGTTTTGGCTCCCACTCCTGAGAAAAAATACTGACAGAATACTGACCAAATACTGAAACTGGGGCCGTGGCCTAAAGGTACCTTCACATACAGCTTTTTTAGAAAAATAGAAGATGAGTTTTTTCTGGAGTTATTGTGACCAGATGTTGATTGGAAGTCATTAGGAAATTATGAAACAAAGCACATGCACTGCGTTTTTTAGGTTCCAAGTTTTTTCTTTTTGTTATTTAATTTTTCCAATTTTTCAAAATCCTGGCATGCAGGCATTTTTTTTTCTCTCAATTTTTGGCATTTCTCATAGATCTCCAAAGTTTATTTTCGTTAAAATGCATATAATATTGTAACTTCATATAATAAATCACATGTCTTGAAAACTGGCAATCACATGTCTTGAAAAATGCAACTGAAAACTAGAAAAACATTGTAGAAAAGGTATGTATACTGGTAGTTAGGGTATTAATTCGCGCTGACAGTAGTGAGACAGATTCGGGAGAGAGGATAAAAATCCTTTATTGGATCATAGAAAAAAAAATAATTTTTAAAAATATTCTTAAAATATACCGTAAGATACAGAGAATGTATATGTGTGATAGAGAGCGTAATTAAATAAATAAATAAATAAATAGGTGGATAGAAGTTAGTAATTCAAGCTCGTGCTCCTAGGATTCTTTGGAGTACGATGATGGATTCGGTAGGCTAGGAGGTGCAACTGTGGAGACCTAGTAGGAGAAAGTGATAGGAGGTGTTAGGTCTGGTAGGATAGTAGTAGAATTGTAATTAGTTTTCTTTGGATTACCTGGTAGGATGAATTGGTGTATTTCTTAACGATAGATGGGTTGTTCTGTGGACGTCTTCCTACAGTAGTATCTAGGGTAGAGGATAGGCGGTTACGATGAGAGGAATAGCACTTGTTGAAAATTAGATTAAGTAGTGAGATACCTGCTGTTGGATTGGAAGTTAGCACGCTGCCTGGAGCTGGCTGTGCAGGTGTCCTGCTTGGACTGTTGTCCTTGTAGATTAGGTTCCTTTAGAGCTGTCTGTTGGGGGACAGTGTGAACGGTGTATTAATCAATTGGTTTAGACCTCAGGTATTTTGAGGTGAAGGTCACTGAGGGTCACCTTGTCGGTGGGTTGTCCTGGGGCACCTTGGCTTGTGCTGTAGGACTAGAGGTTAATCTTGCTTTTAGATGTCCATAATTGCCCTGTAGTATTGTAGTGGCGTAGGAGGCAGGGTCAGGAATGCGGCCAACGTCCTAAGGAGGTAAGTATAGTGGTGTGAGTAGAGATGCTGGCTGCGATAACTTTCAGATGATGATCCGACATTTGGAGCTACTCACCCTTTTGGTGGGCTTGTCCTGTTTTTGAATCAGATAGGGCTGTGAAGCCTAGTAGGTTCAGGGGGATAGTGCCGATTTTGAAGAGTGATTGCCATCCTGATAGGTGCAGCAGGGGGCTCTGGCTGCACTGAATAGGGCAGAGTCAGGATTACTGTCAAGTCCTAAGGAGGTACAGTTATATGAAAAAGTTTGGGCACCCCTATTAATCTTAAGCTTAATGTTTTATAAAAATTGGTGTTTGTGCAACAGCTATTTCAGTTTGATATATGTAATAACTGTTGGACACAGTAATGTTTCTGCCTTGAAATGAGGTTTATTGTACTAACAGAAAATGTGCAATCTGCATTCAAACAAAATTTGACAGGTGCATAAGTATGGGCACCTCACCAGAAAAGTGATATTAATATTTAGTAGATCCTCCTTTTGCAAAAATAACAGCCTCTAGTCGCTTCCTGTAGCTTTTAATGATTTCCTGGATCCTGGATGAAGGTATTTTTGACCATTCCTCTTTACAAAACAATTCCAGTTCAGTTAAGTTTGATGGTCGCCGAGCATGGACAGCCCTCTTCAAGTGATCCCACAGATGTTCAATGATATTCAGGTCTGGGGACTGGGATGGCCATTCCAGAACATTGTAACTGTTCCTCTGCATGAATGCCTGAGTAGATTTGGAGCAGTGTTTTGGATCATTGTCTTGCTGAAAGATCCATCCCCTGCGTAACTTCAACTTTGTCACTGATTCTTGAACATTATTGTCAAGAATCTGCTGATACTGAGCAGAATCCATGCGTCCCTCAACTTTAACAAGATTCCCGGTGCCGGCATTGGCCACACAGCCCCAAAGCATGATGGAACCTCCACCAAATTTTACTGTGGATAGCAAGTGTTTTTCTTGGAATGCTGTGTTTTTTTGCCGCCATGCATAACGCCTTTTTGTATGACCAAACAACTCAATCTTGGTTTCATCAGTCCACAGGGCCTTCTTCCAAAAAGAAATTGGCTTCTCCAAATGTGCTTTTGCATACCTCAGCTGACTCTGTTTGTGGCGTGCTTGGAGAAACGGCTTCTTTCGCATCACTCTCCCATACAGCTTCTCCTTGTGCAAAGTGCGTTATATAGTTGACCGATGCACAGTGACACTATCTGCAGCAAGTTGATGCTGCAGCTCTCTGGAGGTGGTCTGAGTATTGTCTTGACTGATCTCACCATTCTTCTTCTCTGCCTTTCTGATGTTTTTCTTGGCCTGCCACTTCTGGCCTTAACAAGAACTATCCCTGTGTTCTTCCATTTCCTTACTATGTTCCTCACAGTGGAAACTGACAGGTTAAATCTCTGAGACAGCTTTTTGTATCCTTCCCCTGAACAACTATGTTGAATAATCTTTGTTTTCAGATAATTTGACAGTTGTTTTGAGGAGCCCATGATGCCACTCTTCAGAGGAGATTCAAACAGGAGAACAACTTGCAAGTGGCCACTTTAAGTAGCTTTTCTCATGATTGCATACACCTGGCTATGAACTTCAAAGCTCAATGAGGTTACAAAACCAAAAAAAGTGCTTTAGTAAGTCAGTAAAAAGTAGGTAGGAGTATTTAAAACAAGAAAACAGATTGCACATTTTCTGTTAGTACAATAAACCTCATTTCAAGGCAGAAACATTACTGTGTCCAACAGTTATTACATATATCAAACTGAAATAGCTGTTGCAAAAACACCAATTTTTATAAAACATTAAGCTTAAGATTTGTAGGAGTGCCCAAACTTTTTCATAACTGTAAGTATTCTGGTGTGAGTGGGAGTACAAGCTGCGATATCTGTCAAGGGTAGTCCGGAGTTCAAGGTACTCACACTGTGCTGGACGTGCCCTATTTGAGTCTATTATGGCTGTGGAGTCTAGTGTTTAGGAGTGGTTGCCATCCTGGTGAGACAGGTGCAGCAGGAGGCTCTGGCTGCAAGGTCTAAGGACAGTAGTACAGTGTTAGATATTAAGTTTTACTTACAGTTAGGAGGTCTGCGTGTCCAGGCTAAGGGCCGAAGCCCAATTATACTCACAGTCCAGGGGTCGAGTGTGGGTGTGCAGAGATCCGGAGCGAGAGCGGAGTCCCGGACGGTGACTGCTGCAAGCTCGCGTACTTCCGGGTTGGGAGGGAGCGCGCTCCCTGCAGAAAGCGCGCAAGAGGAGCTGAGTGACGCGCGTCACGTGGTGCACGGAGTGCACGAGGTACGGAGGCCTGTGGGCGCCTCCTGTGCTAGGTTAAAGACAACATTGTAGAAAAATTCAATTAAAAAATAAACATCATTTTTTATAGATGCATTTCCTTTTTAAGGATTGTGTATGAAGGTGCTCTCTCTGCTGCTTGGTATACTGTATGAGAGTTTGTGTTCCTTGTGTACGCTAGTAAAATTATAGAATTTCCTGCATTTACTGTTTGATATATATTTATACATTCCCTTACGACCTTTTCAGCAGCACAATGGATGGGGTATTTCTCCACACTTTGAACTGATAGGACAGGTGGGATTTTTTTTATGAGAACCTGAACCTATTAAAGTCTCAAAATTACCATCTCAATTGTGTCTCTGTCTTACCAAATGGTAGGACTGGTGGTTGCAACCTACATACTTTTCCTAATTATGTGATTTATGCCATGTTTTATGTTTGTATGTCTTGTTCATGTCTCAAGGATTGCACGTGTTAAGCAACGCTGTCATGCATTTTTGCTTATCTGTCTTCTTTGTCTGTAAGTTGCTGGCTGCTGTTGCCTCTGTCCCCTATATATGACTAGTTGTTGGCACAATACACTCATTTTCACTATGTACAGACAAAGCCAACATTTCATTATTCATATAATAAAGGACCTAGTATATTGGCACATAGAAGAAAGGTAAATTTGTAAACGAGAGTAATGAAATATTTGCATGAGATAGAACAGTGGGCCCCAGAGTTAATGTTTATGTTGAGCCCTTGTACCCCAGTCCGACACTGTCAGTAAGGCCACGTTCACACCTTGAGCATTTGGTCAGTATGTCACATCAGTATTTTTAAGCCAAAGTCATGAGTGGGTGATAAATACAGAAGTGGTGACATGTTTCTATTATACTTTTCCTCTGATTGTTCCACTCCTGATTTTGGCTTACAAATACTGATATAAAATACTGATCAAATACTGAACATTGAGCTTTGCCTAATATAAAAACTTGTCTTCAGTGAATACAGAGTTTACAAAGTGGAAGGTCAGTCCAGGCAGAGAAAGACGCATATTACTCTGATAAGATATATTACAAAGTTTATTATTTTCATCTGTACTATTAATTTGTGAAAAAATAAAAATACAATGACTGTTACTCTTTAAGGGATGTGGACACCTTCAGGGCATTTCATTTGCATAAATGCTTGCATTTTTGGCAAAAAAGTAATAATTTTGCACCACTTGCATGGTCTATTGCTGACTGTCTAATGAATTAACTGAGAATCCATCACTGATCGGGTTCTGACAAGAGACTTTTTAACTCATATCTTTTTTCTTCTGAACATCTTTAGGTCTCCTTTACATGTCCTGATATTTCCAGTGCGTCATTCATGTGACATCCGTGTGTACGTGTGTGTCGTCCGTGTGACACATACTGGAATAGAATGCAGAATAGAAATGACTGATGTTTGGGTGATAAAGATGTGCAAAAATATAGATAGATATGGGGTAAATAGATGATAGATAGCTAATAGATAGTTAGATATGTGATAGATAGATAATAGATAGATATGAGATAGATAAATAATATATAGATACGAGATAGATAGATAATAGATAGATTTGGATAGATAGATAGATATATGGATAGATAGATAGATAGATAGATAGATAGATAGATAGATAGATAGATACAAGTGCTTCTCACTAAATTAGAATATCATCAAAAAGTTAATTTATTTCAGTTCTTCAATACAAAAAGTGAAACTCATATATTATATAGAGTCATTACAAACAGAGTGATCTATTTCAAGTGTTTATTTCTATTAATGTTGATGATTATGGCTTACAGCCAATGAAAACACAAAAGTCATTATCTCAGTAAATTAGAATACCTTATAACAACAGCTTGAAAAATGTTTTTAAAATCCGAAATGTTGGCCTACTGAAATGTATGTTTAGTAAATGCACTCAATACTTGGTCGGGACTCCTTTGCATCAATTACTGCGTCAATGCAGCAATGTGGCATGGGGGCGATCAGCCTTTGGCACTGCTGAGGTGTTATGGAAGCCCAGGTTGCTTTGATAGCAGCCTTCAGCTCGTCTGCATTGTTGGGTCTGGTGTCTCTCATCTTCCTCTTGACAATACCCTATAGATTCTCTATGGGGTTAAGGTTAGGCGAGTTTGCTGGCCAATCAAGCACAGTGATACTGTTGTTTTTGAACCAGGTATTGGTACTTTTGGCAGTGTGGACAGGTGCCAAGTTCTGCTGGAGAATGAAATTTCCATCTCCAAAAAGCTTGTCGGCAGAGGGAAGCATGAAGTGCTCTAAAATTTCCTGGTAGTCGACTGCGCTGACTTTGGTCTTGATAAAACACAGTGGACCTACACCAGCAGATGGTATGGCTCCCCAAACCATCACTGATCGTGGAAACTTCACACTAGACCTCAAGCAGCTTGGATTGTGTGCCTCTCCACTCTTCCTCCAGACTCTGGGACCTTGATTTCCAAATGAAATGCAAAATTTACTTTCATCTGAAAGAAACACCTTGGACCACTGAGCAACAGTGCAGGTCTTTTTCTCCTTGTCCCAGGTAAGACGCTTCTGGCGTTGTCTATTGGTCATGAGTGGCTTGACACAAGGAATCCGACAATTGTAGCCAATGTCCTGGATACGTCTGTGTGTGGTGGCTCTTGAAGCAATGACTCCAGCAGCAGTCCACTGTTTGTGAATCTCCCCCAAATTTTTGAATGGGCTTTTCATAACAATCCTTTCAAGTCTGCAGTTATCCTGGTTGCTTGTGCACCTTTTTCTACCACACTTTTACCTTCCACTCAACTTTCCATTAATATGCTTGGATACAGCACTCTGTGAACAGCCAGCTTCTTTAGCAATGACCTTTTGTGGCTTACCCTCCTTGTGGAGAGTGTCAAGACTGACTTCTTGACATCTGTCCAGTCAGCAGTCTTCCCCATGATTGTGGAGCCTACTGAAACAGACTAAGGGACCTTTTTAAAAGCTTAAGAAGCCTTTACAGGTGTTTTTTATTAATTATTCTAATTTATTGAGATAATGACTTTTGTGTTTTCATTGGCTGTAAGACATAATCATCACCATTAACAGAAATAATCGCTTGAAATAGATCACTCTGTTTCTAATGACTCTATATAATATATGAGTTTCACTTTTTGCATTGAAGAACTGAAATAAATTAACTTTTTGATGATATTCTAATTTAGTGGGAATCACTTGTAGATAGATAGATATATAGATAGATATGTGACAAATAGATATGTGTTAGATAATATATAGATATGGATAGATAGATATACAGAGAGATATGTGATAGAGAGATAATAGATATTGATAGATAAATATGTGATAGCTAATAGATAGATATGTGCTAGATAGGTATATGGATAGACAGATAAATCTGTGATAGATAGATATGTGATAGCTAATAGATATGTAATAGATAGATAATAGATATGGATAGATAGATATGTGATAGCTATGGATAATAGATATGGATAGATAGATATGTGATAATGTGATGTGATAGATAGATATGTGATAGATAGATATGTGATAGATAGATAGATAGATAGATATGAGATAGATGGTAGATAGATAGGTATGGGATAGCTAGCTAGGTAGATAGCTAGGTAGATAGCTAGCTAGCTAGATAGCTAGCTAGATAGATAGCTAGATAGATAGATAGATAGATAGATAGATAGATAGATAGATAGATAGATAGATAGATAGACGTATAAAAATGAAGGTACGGACATGTCCGCAGCCCCATAGATTATAATGGGGTGCGAGTGTAAGTGTGAAGGGGGCCTTAAGAGGATTTATGACCATAAAGTTTACATCAACTTTAATGTGGTCATGGATGAACTAAGAGGAACTCGTAAGAACAAAGATAAGAGTTTGTGATGTTATTTTAAAAGTGTTTTATAAAATTGTGATTATTGTGTCATTTTTTTTAGGCAAAGTAAAATTCTCATACACAGTAGTGCAGCCTGTGGCTCGATGTTACAGTTTATGCCTAACATACAACAGACCCTAGGTTTCAACCCCAGCATAGAAGAGCTCTAAGAAAAGTCAGAAAATTAATTTGTAAATGCATACACTTAGCACAGTTATAAACCCAAAGAGTTTCTCCCCTTGTGTCCTGTTTCCTCTGAGGAGAATCTACCCAGGAAGGTGAGAAAACATAGAAGCCTGCGTAGACTACACATGGACCATCCTAAGAACTCGAACAGATCGGCTTCCTGACCGGGCCCCATTTGCAGCTGCGGTGGTATGTTTTCCCGTAATTGTACTCACACACAGCCTTGCTGTCTATGCCCATGTTAATGATATGCGAATGATGAAAAAATGGAAAAATATTTCTAAACATCTTAGTTTATCCAGTATTGAGTATGAGTACCACGTGCAGAAATGCACACACTTACATGCTATGGCGTGCTATTATTGAGGTTATTAATGGTTGTTTGAGGAATCTTTTGCCATGCTGAATGCACTTGAAGTCCCAGGTATGCATGATGTTGGGGACAAGTCTGGAGATGCTGAAGGCCATGGTAGCACTTTTAGGCCATGCAGGCTACTCACAGTAGCAAGAACAACATGCTTTTGTCATGTTGAAAAATGGCTCCTAGGACACTTTCGTGTGCCCTCATGAAGACCTCTTCATGGCATTGCCCTTGTGGCCTCCAGACAAATCGATGGCTATCATTGTATCCAAAACAAAAGTGGAACTCATCAGTCTCCTTTGCTGTCTTGCTCTGCACCCTGATAGTTTTAAACCGGCAGCATGAGATCAACTGAACACCTATAACCATAGGCAGATTATAGTGAGGGGCCAAAGCCTCCAGGGGGGCCCATGCCCAGATTGCCCTCATCATAATATTTTTTGCGCTACCATCAGCAATGCTTATCGCCGGTAGGGAGCACTTTCCTGTTGCTCCACTGACGGCAAAACAGAGACACAGACTTACTACATGCCAGGAAGTCTTTTCTATGATGCCGCTGGTGTGATAATGTCATCACGCTGGCTGCGTCATACTGAATGAACGTGCTGACAATGCCTGGCAAGAAGAGGAATGATGCAGAGCAACAGGATCACCAGGAGGGGTAAGTTTTATTTTTTTCCAGTGAATGACCTGGGGTTGGGGGTGGGTGGGAGAGAGATTAAACAGTATGATAATGAATTGGGGGTGGGAGACTAAACAGTATGATAATGAATTGGGGGTGGGAGAGAGACTAAACAGTATGATAATGAATTGGGGGTGGGAAAGAGACTAAACAGTATGATAATGAATTGGGGGTGGGAGAAAGACTAAACAGCATGATAATGAATTTGGGGTTGGAGTGAGACTACACAGTATAATAATGAATTGGGGGTGGGAGAATGAGCAAATAGCATGATGATGAATTGGGAGTGAATGGGAGACTAAACAGTGTGATAATGAATTGGGAGTGAAAGGATGGTAGACAGTTTATTATAATGAATTGGGAGGGGTGGGGGAAAGAAAGCAGAGACTAGATTAATGAACTGGGTGTAGGAGAGAACACAGAGTATTATAATGAATTGGGGGTGGTAGGGTGGGGAGAGATTACAGAGTTTTATAATGAATTAAGGGTGATGGGGCAGGAGAGAGCACAGAGTGTTATAATAAATTGATGGTGGGGAGTGGGACAGAGAGCACAGAGTGTTATCATGAATTGAGAATGGGGGAACAGAGGAGGATTATCTATTTAGATTTTGGATGATGGGTTGCACATTCAAAGGTGTACCCCAAATTTGGGTACACCTTGATGCTGGTTTGATGGCTTTTACGCTTTTTTAAAATAAAAAACGGTGTTTACTAAGTACCCAATGTTATTTATATGCACTATTGCTTTTACTTACTTACAGCAGGGTATATGCCCATTTTGTTTCTATCTTAGGTTTAGTCTGTTTAATGGCCAGTGTGAACATGCTCCTATATTTTGCATGCATACCAACTTGTACTCCAGTTAATTTTTTTTCGGTTAAGTCTTTACACAGACAGACTGCAGTAAACGATGCACACTGCGCGATCTGTAATAGATTGTTCATTTTCTCTTGTTTAGAGAACGATGTACCACAGAGTACAATGATCTTTTGTGCTACGCAGAAGATCATTTTACCCAATGAACAACAGTTTTGCTCATTCATTGGGTGATCAGCAGCTTGTTTACACTGAAAGAATATGTGTAAAGAAGGCTTATTCAATGATAATTTTCTTTCTGTGTAAATGCAGCTACATTTTGCAGTGAAGTGATGGGAGTAATACCCTTGTTTGCAAAAAAAACATCTTAGGGCTCATGCACACGTCCGGTTATATCGAACAAAGGCTATCTGTGGTTTTCACGGATAGCACTTGTACCCATGATATTCTATGGGGACATATAGATGTCTGATTTTTTCCCCCGACTGAGTAGTCCAAGGAAAAGATCGGTGACATGTCCCATTTTTATCCACGTGTTGGATCAAAATTGCCAATGCAAGTTTATGGGTCCATGGAAAACATCGGACCAAACTTGGATAACATCAGAGTGCGGGCGAATTTACATAGACTCTCAGAATGGAGAAGGTGGAGAAACTTTTCTTTTCTCCATCTATGAGAAAAACTGATGGCACTCTGATCAAACTCTGATTAAAGTCTGATCAGAATAATCGGACTGTTTTTCTCAGATGGAGAGAAAACGGTTGTGTGCACTTACCCTTGTTATGTAAAGCACCGTCCCTTAGCATACAGGGTTTTATCTTATGTTCAGCACCATCTCTTATTCTATAGCATCCTCCCTTGTTGCGTTCAGCGCTGTCCCTTATTACATAGCATCCTAGTACATAGTACATAGTTATGTGTAGCGCTGTGCTTAAGGGAAAAAATTCTGTCAGTCTCCTTACATCTGCAGATATGCACCAGAGCACCTGTATGTTTATTATGTGACCTATCACATGACCTCTCCAAAATGTTATGTGACATGTCACATGATATATTAGGTGCAGGGGGGGCCCACGCACCCTAATCTGCCCGGGGGCCCTGACTACCCTTAATCCATCCCTGCCTGTAACTGAACGTCCGGCTCATAACCCAATATTGTACAAATGCCTTCTGATTTGTTTAGACTAGTGTTGAGCGAGTATGTTCTATTAACCCTTTCGCCGAGTATGCTCAGGCCGAGGTCAGAGTATTTACAGCTGCTCGGTGATAAGGTTAAATCGCTCCCATGTGCATGATTTGCAACTGTTTGACAGCTTTATTACATGTGAGGAATGTGTAAGAAATAGACATTCCTCACATGTAATAAAGCTGTCAAACAGTTGCAAATCATGCACACGGGAGCAATTTAACCTTATCACCAAGCAGCTGTAAATACTCGGAGCTCGGCTCGAGCATACTCAGACAGAACATACTCGCTCAACCCTAGTTTAGACACTAACTGACACCTCCGGCTTGGTATGTGATGCCTAATTTTACTTGCAGTCTAGAATGGATCCCTATGCTATTAAGAGACCTTCACGAGGGAACGTCACACTAGCCCTACTCCCAGGATTTTCGTTTGGGGTGGCATAATGTACAGTAGCCGGCCCCTTCTAGTCTTTATTCCAGGTACACTAACAGCACAGTGTTACATTGATTTAGTGTTGGAACCAGTGGTACGGAGATTTCTCTGAAGTGTCCACGAGCCATTTTCCAACATAACACCAGGCCACATGTTTCTCATGCTAGTGTGGCCTATCATTGCATACTGTGCCTCCAGACTTATCTCCCACCGAGGACATATGGGACGTCATTGGTCAGCAATTGCAAAGGGAGCTGCCATGAAAGGATCTTGCCCAAGTGCATTCGGCATGGCAGAACATTCCTCAACCATTACAAACCTCATTGATAGCTTGCCAAGGCGTGTAAGTGCATGTATTTATCCGTCTAGTGATCATACTTAATAATGAATATGAATGAGATGTTTTTAATTTTTTTTTTAATTTTTCCACCCTTTGCATATGATTAACATGTCTATCGATCCTGTTATTTTCATAATTCCATGACTTTTTTCTCTTGGTGCTGCAATTTCAATGTTGATGAGGTTGATGATGGTGCATACAGTGGGGAAAATAAGTATTTGATACACTGTTGATTTTGCCAGTTTTCCCACCTACAAAGAATGGAGAGGTCTGTAATTTTTATCATATGTACACTTCAACTGTGAGAGACAGAATCTAAAAATAAAAACCAGAAAATCACATTGTATGATTTTTAAATAATTAAATTGCATTTTATTGCATGAAATAAACATTTGATCACCTACCAACCAGCAAGAATTCTGGCTCTCACAAACCTATTAGTTTTTCTTTAAGAAGCCCTCCTACTCTGCACTCATTACCTGTATTAATTGCAGCTGTTTGAACTCGTTAGGTGTATAAAAGACACCTATCCACACACTTAATCAATCACACTACTAACTCTCCACCATGGCCAAGACCAAAGAGCTGTCTAAGGACACCAGGGACAAAATTGTAGACCATGTAAAATCTTGCCTTGTGGGGTAAGGATGATGCTGAGAAACATCAGTAATCAGCCCAGAACTACACGGGAGGACCTGGTCAATGACCTGAAGAGAGCTAGAACCACAGTCTCAAACATTACCGTTAGTAACACACTACGACGCCATGGATTAACAGAAGATGGGTCGTGGCTGGGTCTTCCAGCATAACAATGACCCAAAACACATAGCCAAGGGCAACTAAAGAGTGGCTCCATTAGAAGCATTTCAAGGTCCCGGAGTGGCCTAGCCAATCTCCAGACCTGAAACCAATAGAAAATCTTTGGAAACCTGAAGGATCTGGAGGAGATCTGTATGGAGGAGTGGGCCAAAATCCCTGCTGCAGTGTTTGCAAACTTGGTCAAGAACTACAGTAAATGACTGACCTCTGAAATTGCAAACAAAGGTTTCTGTACCAAATATTATGTTCTGATTTTCTATATTATCAAATACTTATTTCATGCAATAAAATGCAAATTAATTATGTAAAAATCATAAAATGTGATTTTTTTTAAATTTTTCTTTAAGATTCTGTCTCTCACAGTTGAAGTGTACCTATGATATAAATTACAGACCTCTCTATTCTTTGTAGGTGGGAAAACTTGCAAAATCGGCAGTGTATCAAATACTTATTTTCCCCACTGTATATAAATGTATATATATATATATATATATATATATATATATATATATATATATGTACATATATATATATATATGCTTACATATATATATATATATATATATACAGTCATGGTTGAAAACGTTGGCACCCTTGAAATTGTTCAAGAAAATTAAGTATTTCTCCATGAAAATT
Organism: Phyllobates terribilis; assembly: GCF_046119375.1. Classification (NCBI taxonomy): domain Eukaryota; kingdom Metazoa; phylum Chordata; class Amphibia; order Anura; family Dendrobatidae; genus Phyllobates; species Phyllobates terribilis. Next base: position 211,495,441 of record NW_027362771.1, read on the forward strand.
ATTGCATTCACACATGTTTTGTTATACATGTTTATTTCCTTTGTGTGTATTGGGACAACCAAAGAAAAAACTGTGAAAATAAGACAAATTGGACATAATTTCACCCAAACCCCCAAAAATTATTGCCACCCTTCCAAAATTGTGCTTAAACAACTTTGTTTCAAGCATGTGCTGTTCATTCTAACTCACCTGTAGCAAGTAACAGGTTGAGAAATATGAAAATCACACCTGAAATCAGATAAAAAGGGGACAAATCGACTCAATCTTTGCATTGTTTCTATGTGTGCCACACTTAGCAAGGAAAACAGAAAGAGAAGAAGAGAAATGTCTATGCCTTGTAAACCAAAATTGTTGAACAATATCAGCAATCTCAAGGTTACAAGTCCATCTCCAGAGATCTTGATGTTCCTTTGTCCACAGTGCGCAACATAATAAAGAAGTTTACAACTCATAGCACTGTAGCTAGTCTCCCTTGACATGGACAGCAGAGAAAAATTGATGAAAGATTACAACGCAGATTAATCCAGATGGTGGATAAGCAGCACCAATCAAGTTCCAAAGAAATTCAAGCTGTTCTGCAGGCTCAGGCTGCATCTGTGTCATAGTGAACTATCCATCAACATTTGAATGAAATGAAATGCTATGGCAGGAGACACAGGAGGACCCCACTGCTGACACAGAGACATAAAAAATCTAGACTGCAGTTTGCCAAAATGTACGTGAATAAGCCAAAATTCTTCTGGGAAAGCGTATTGTGGACAGATGAGACAAAGATAGAGCTTTTTGATAAAGCACATCATTCTAGTGTTTGCCGAAAACGGATTAAGGCCTGCAAAGAAAAAACACAGTACCTACAGTCAAATATGGTGGAGGTTCAAAGATGTTTGGGGTTGTTTTGCTGCCTCTGGCATTGGGTGCCTTTACTGTGTGCAAGGCATCATGAAATCTGAACATTACCAAAGGATTTTGGGTCGTAATTAGAGATGAGCGTTGTTCTACTCGAACTGTTCGCCAATCTCAAATTCGAGCTGTTTTAGGCGGTGTTCGAGCCGTTCGGCGAACACGAACAATTTGAGAAAAATTCGGCTGTTCGAGGTTATGTTCGATAACTGTTCGTGCACCAAAATCATAACTGGATTTTTTCTCAGTAATGATGAAAATTAATGTTAATACGCAGTTTGAGTGTACAGCAGGGTGGGGGGAGGGGCAGGGGATGGATCTCTGCAGGAACAATGAAGATCTCCATTTTTTTTTCTCTTTCCCGCATTTACAGTGGGGAGGTGCAATCTGTCAGCCTATCAGCAGCGCACACACGGAGCGAAGTGCTTTTTTTCACACAAGCAAGGGCATGTGTCATTGGCAGTGTATGTCACATGTCCTTGCCCTATAAGACCAAGCCATTTTCCCCGTCGCCACCATTTTCTCACTGCTGCAGCTGCGTGTTAGACGGCACCGCTGTTGCTGTGTGCGCTATACCTTGTTAATTTCAAGCCAATTTTCGCACAAATATACAGATAGCTTGGGAGTAGGGAATAGTTGTGATTGCAGTCCTTTTAAGGACTAGGTTACAGCATTTCCTACGACTTTTATCAGGCAGGTCTGTGCTCTTAAATAGATAGGTTGTGGGAGTAAAGACTAATTGTAATTGGAGTCCTTTTCAGGACTAGGTTACATCAGTTCCTATCAGTTTTTGCCAGGCAGGTCTGTGCCAGTGCTGTGCAAGTTTTTTTCACAGCATTTGGCTGAATCTAGCAAAGCTAACCCTTTTTGGCCTATTGCAGAGTGTGTTAGTCAGTGGAGTAGCCTATCTGTGTTGCAAGATATACCACCTGTGTATAGAATACCAATTTTTTTACTGCACCTAGTGAAGTAAAATCTTTTGGGCATAGCATTATTCTATTAGTCCATCTATACTGACCTCCATCAGGTTGCAAACTGAATCTAATTTTTTTCTGCATCTAGCTCTGAAAAAATATTTGGCCTTCTAGCAGTGTGTCGGACTTTCTCTATTAGTCCATCTATACTGACCTCCATCAGGTTGCAAATTCAAAATAATTTTTATCTGCATCTACAGTTCCTCTGAAAAAATATTTGGGCTTCTAGCTGTGTGTGGGACTTGTTGTATTAGTCCATCTATACTGACCTCCATCAGGTTGCAAACTGAATATATTTTTTTCTGCATCTACCTCTGAAAAAATATTGGGCTTCTAGCTGTGTGTGGGACTTGTTGTATTAGTCCATCTATACTGACCTCCATCAGGTTGCAAACTGAATATATTTTTTTCTGCATCTACCTCTGAAAAAATATTGGGCTTCTAGCTGTGTGTGGGACTTGTTGTATTTGTCCATCTATACTGACCTCCATCAGGTTGCAAACTGAATATAATTTTTTTCTGCATCTAGCTCTGAAAAAATATTTGGCCTTCTAGTAGTGTGTCGGACTTTCTCTATTAGTCCATCTATACTGACCTCCATCAGGTTGCAAATTAAAAATAATTTTTATCTGCATCTACAGTACCTCTGAAAAAATATTTGGCCTTCTAGCAGTGTGTCGGACTTTCTCTATTAGTCCATCTATACTGACCTCCATCAGGTTGCAAATTCAAAATAATTTTTATCTGCATCTACAGTACCTCTGAAAAAATATTTGGGCTTCTAGCTGTGTGTGGGACTTGTTGTATTAGTCCATCTATACAGACCTCCATCAGGTTGCAAACTGAATATATTTTTTTCTGCATCTACCTCTGAAAAAATATTGGGCTTCTAGCTGTGTGTGGGACTTGTTGTATTAGTCCATCTATACTGACCTACATCAGGTTGCAAACTGAATATATTTTTTTCTGCATCTACCTCTGAAAAAATATTGGGCTTCTAGCTGTGTGTGGGACTTGTTGTATTAGTCCATCTATACTGACCTCCATCAGGTTGCAAACTGAATATAATTTTTTTCTGCATCTAGCTCTGAAAAAATATTTGGCCTTCTAGTAGTGTGTCGGACTTTCTCTATTAGTCCATCTATACTGACCTCCATCAGGTTGCAAATTAAAAATAATTTTTATCTGCATCTACAGTACCTCTGAAAAAATATTTGGCCTTCTAGCAGTGTGTCGGACTTTCTCTATTAGTCCATCTATACTGACCTCCATCAGGTTGCAAATTCAAAATAATTTTTATCTGCATCTACAGTACCTCTGAAAAAATATTTGGGCTTCTAGCTGTGTGTGGGACTTGTTGTATTAGTCCATCTATACAGACCTCCATCAGGTTGCAAACTGAATATATTTTTTTCTGCATCTACCTCTGAAAAAATATTGGGCTTCTAGCTGTGTGTGGGTCTTGTTCTATTAATCCATCTATACAGACCTCCATCAGGTTGCAAACTGAATATAATTTTTTTCTGCATCTAGCTCTGAAAAAATATTTGGCCTTCTAGTAGTGTGTGGGACTTTCTCTGTTAGTCCATCTATACTGACCTCCATCAGGTTGCAAACTGAATATATTTTTTTCTGCATCTACCTCTGAAAAAATATTGGGCTTCTAGCTGTGTGTGGGTCTTGTTCTATTAATCCATCTATACTGACCTCCATCAGGTTGCAAACTGAATATAATTTTTTTCTGCATCTAGCTCTGAAAAAATATTTGGCCTTCTAGTAGTGTGTCGGACTTTCTCTATTAGTCCATCTATACTGACCTCCATCAGGTTGCAAATTAAAAATAATTTTTATCTGCATCTACAGTACCTCTGAAAAAATATTTGGGCTTCTAGCTGTGTGTGGGACTTGTTGTATTAGTCCATCTATACTGACCTCCATCAGGTTGCAAACTGAATATATTTTTTTCTGCATCTACCTCTGAAAAAATATTGGGCTTCTAGCTGTGTGTGGGACTTGTTGTATTAGTCCATCTATACTGACCTACATCAGGTTGCAAACTGAATATATTTTTTTCTGCATCTACCTCTGAAAAAATATTGGGCTTCTAGCTGTGTGTGGGACTTGTTGTATTAGTCCATCTATACTGACCTCCATCAGGTTGCAAACTGAATATAATTTTTTTCTGCATCTAGCTCTGAAAAAATATTTGGCCTTCTAGTAGTGTGTCGGACTTTCTCTATTAGTCCATCTATACTGACCTCCATCAGGTTGCAAATTAAAAATTATTTTTATCTGCATCTACAGTACCTCTGAAAAAATATTTGGCCTTCTAGCAGTGTGTCGGACTTTCTCTATTAGTCCATCTATACTGACCTCCATCAGGTTGCAAATTCAAAATAATTTTTATCTGCATCTACAGTACCTCTGAAAAAATATTTGGGCTTCTAGCTGTGTGTGGGACTTGTTGTATTAGTCCATCTATACAGACCTCCATCAGGTTGCAAACTGAATATATTTTTTTCTGCATCTACCTCTGAAAAAATATTGGGCTTCTAGCTGTGTGTGGGTCTTGTTCTATTAATCCATCTATACAGACCTCCATCAGGTTGCAAACTGAATATAATTTTTTTCTGCATCTAGCTCTGAAAAAATATTTGGCCTTCTAGTAGTGTGTGGGACTTTCTCTGTTAGTCCATCTATACTGACCTCCATCAGGTTGCAAACTGAATATATTTTTTTCTGCATCTACCTCTGAAAAAATATTGGGCTTCTAGCTGTGTGTGGGTCTTGTTCTATTAATCCATCTATACTGACCTCCATCAGGTTGCAAACTGAATATAATTTTTTTCTGCATCTAGCTCTGAAAAAATATTTGGCCTTCTAGTAGTGTGTCGGACTTTCTCTATTAGTCCATCTATACTGACCTCCATCAGGTTGCAAATTAAAAATAATTTTTATCTGCATCTACAGTACCTCTGAAAAAATATTTGGGCTTCTAGCTGTGTGTGGGACTTGTTGTATTAGTCCATCTATACTGACCTCCATCAGGTTGCAAACTGAATATATTTTTTTCTGCATCTACCTCTGAAAAAATATTGGGCTTCTAGCTGTGTGTGGGACTTGTTGTATTAGTCCATCTATACTGACCTACATCAGGTTGCAAACTGAATATATTTTTTTCTGCATCTACCTCTGAAAAAATATTGGGCTTCTAGCTGTGTGTGGGACTTGTTGTATTAGTCCATCTATACTGACCTCCATCAGGTTGCAAACTGAATATAATTTTTTTCTGCATCTAGCTCTGAAAAAATATTTGGCCTTCTAGTAGTGTGTCGGACTTTCTCTATTAGTCCATCTATACTGACCTCCATCAGGTTGCAAATTAAAAATTATTTTTATCTGCATCTACAGTACCTCTGAAAAAATATTTGGCCTTCTAGCAGTGTGTCGGACTTTCTCTATTAGTCCATCTATACTGACCTCCATCAGGTTGCAAATTCAAAATAATTTTTATCTGCATCTACAGTACCTCTGAAAAAATATTTGGGCTTCTAGCTGTGTGTGGGACTTGTTGTATTAGTCCATCTATACTGACCTCCATCAGGTTGCAAACTGAATATATTTTTTTCTGCATCTACCTCTGAAAAAATATTGGGCTTCTAGCTGTGTGTGGGACTTGTTGAATTAGTCCATCTATACTGACCTCCATCAGGTTGCAAACTGAATATATTTTTTTCTGCATCTACCTCTGAAAAAATATTGGGCTTCTAGCTGTGTGTGGGACTTGTTGTATTAGTCCATCTATACTGACCTCCATCAGGTTGCAAACTGAATATATTTTTTTCTGCATCTACCTCTGAAAAAATATTGGGCTTCTAGCTGTGTGTGGGTCTTGTTCTATTAATCCATCTATACAGACCTCCATCAGGTTGCAAACTGAATCTAATTTTTTTCTGCATCTAGCTCTGAAAAAATATTTGGACTTCTAGCAGTGTGTCGGACTTTCTCTATTAGTCCATCTATACTGACCTCCATCAGGTTGCAAATTAAAAATAATTTTTATCTGCATCTACAGTACCTCTGAAAAAATATTTGGGCTTCTAGCTGTGTGTGGGACTTGTTGTATTAGTCCATCTATACTGACCTCCATCAGGTTGCAAACTGAATATATTTTTTTCTGCATCTATCTCTGAAAAAATATTGAGCTTCTAGCTGTGTGTGGGACTTGTTGTATTAGTCCATCTATAGTGACCTCCATCAGGTTGCAAATTGAATATAATTTTTTTCTTCATCTAACCCAGCCAATAGTTTTGGCCTAATACCACAGTTTGGCCACTCAGCTCTGCTCGGTTACCATCCATTGTTTTTTTGTGCAAACAACTCCAGAGTTGTGAATTAGTTAACCACCAAAATGAGTGGAAAAAGGCCTGCTGCTGGTGGAAAGGGGAATAGGCGTGTTGGGAAGGGGAAAAAAGGTTGTGTCCGTGGGGTAGGTGTTAAAGCAACAGTAACATCTGCAGAAGAAAGACCATCTTCCAGCCAAACTAAAATGTCTACTTCTTTTAGCGGACAATGTGATAAGATCCCTTTCTTACGGCCACGCCAATCGCTACAAATTCCAGATGAGGCACAAAAACAGCAGGTGCTTCAACGGATATCAAGTGCTCCTTTAAGTGGGCTCTCCTCCACATCAACTTCAACATCACAAATACTCCAGTCCTCAAAGGTGTCACCCAAATCGCACTTGCTTCCTCACAGCTCCCAAATCTCCAGCTGCCCGTCTGAGTATGAGGTAGAACAGATGGTTGAGTCTGCAGAGCTGTTTACTCATACTATAGCCTGGGAATCAGAGGTCGACTCCAGCGCTTCTGTGAATCCAGACGAGGAAATGATCTGCACTGATGCCCAGAATCTTTATGAGTCGGATCCAGGACCAGACGCAGAAGGTTCTGACCATAATGTAGACCCTCATTCCCAAACTGTAACTCCTGTTGGTGGAGACAATGAGGAAGACGATGATAAGACTCAAATACCTGATTGGAGCGACAACTTTAGTTTTTTGTCAGGGCAGGAACAGGTTGGCTCTGAGGACGACGGGTGTGATAACACACAAGGTGATGATGATGAGGTTGGAGATCCCACTTACTGTCAACCCACAGTCAGCCAAGAGATGAGGTCAGCAGAGGAGGTGGAGGAAGATGCTAGTGACGACGAGGTCAGGTTGCGCCTTCCTGGACAGAGACGTAGTACTGGAAGCACGTCAACAACTGCATCCTCAAACACAACTCTGCCTCTCACCACAAGTCGTGGTGGCTCTTCAGGTCGCATGGGTGCTAAGCCTTGCATAGCCTGGGCATTTTTTCAGATCGATAAAGATGACCCAACTCGTGTTATCTGTAACATTTGTCAGCAAAAGCTAAGTAGAGGCCAAAAAATACATAGTTTGAGTACTTCATGCATGAACCGGCACATGGACATGAAGCATAAGTTGCAGTGGGAAGCCCAGTGTGCTACAATGCGGCCTAGCCGGCCGGGCCAACCACCGTCTGCCATATCTTGTGCATCCGCAGCCTCTTCATCCTCTGTGACTGGGGGGACAGCAGTCACACCTGTTTTGGGGCGCAGACCTGCTACCTCTTTACCCGCAACAGCCAGCGTGATTGGCAGGTCATCATTTTCTTTGGAGGTGGTAACACCAGCTGGTGTTGAGCGCTGTCCGACATCGATAGCACCACCTTTGGATCAAGGCAACCTAACATGTCCGCCTGCATCTTCCTCACAGACCGGCAGTTTGCCGGGGACACCCTTATCAACCCCGTCTAAGCACAATAGCCAGCCCTCGGTCCCTCAGATGTGGACAAGTAAAAGACCATTTCCTCCTAGCCATGAGAAAGCTAAGAGGTTGAATTTCACCATCTGCAAGCTCTTGGCTACAGAAATGCTGTCTTTCCGCCTGGTGGACACAGAGGATTTTCGAGACCTTATGTCCGTCGCAGTGCCCCAGTACCAGATGCCCAGTCGGCACTACTTCTCAAAGAAAGGTGTGCCTGCGCTCCACCAGCATGTCGCACACAACATCACCGCTTCTTTGAGAAACTCTGTGTGTGACAGGGTGCATTTCACCACAGACACTTGGACGAGTAGGCATGGACAGGGGCGTTACATGTCGCTGACTGGGCACTGGGTAACTATGGTGACAGCAGGACAAGGGGCTGCTGTCCAAGTCTTGCCGTCCCCACGAGTTGTGCGTCAATCCTCTTTATGTCAAAGTTCCTCCACTGCTTCTGCCTCCTCAACCTCCTCTCGGTCTTCCACCTGCACCCAAAGCCTGTCTGGTCATGCCACAAGCTTTCTAACTGCGCAGAAGGGATCCTGCACACCTCCTTACTATGCTGACAGTAGGGCTCAACGTCATCAGGCGGTTTTTACTTTGAAATGTCTGGGAAATGTGAGTCACACAGCTGAGGAGTTGTGGTCAGCTCTGGAGAACCAATTTCATGAATGGTTGTCTCCACTGGACCTGAAACCAGGGAAGGCCGTGTGCGACAATGCTGCAAACCTGGGTGCGGCCCTTCGCCGGGGCAATGTCACACACGTGCCTTGTATGGCTCACGTGTTGAACCTGGTTGTCCAGCAATTTTTAGCCCACTATCCCAGACTAGATGGCCTTCTGCAGAGGGCACGGTCGCTGTGTGCTCACTTCCGCCGTTCGCATCCCGCAGCTCAGCGACTTACATCTCTACAGAAGTTGTTGGGCCTGCCACTTCACCGGCTAAAATGCGATGTGCCTACCCGGTGGAATTCAACTCTGCACATGTTGCAGCGACTGTGGCAGCACCGACAAGCCCTGGTGCAATACTTTCTGACGTATAGCCTGGGCCAACGAGATTCAGAGGTGGGGCAAATCACGCTGAGGAGTGGTCTCAGATCAGGGACCTATGCACCCTTCTGCACAGTTTTGAAATGGCGACGAAGATGTTTAGTGCTGACGATGCCATTATCAGCATGACTATTCCGGTGATTTACATGCTGGAGCACATGTTAAACAGAATTCGGAGTCAGGTGGTGGCACAAGAGGAGGTGGAGGAAGTAAAGGAGGAGGAGTTGTATGCGGAAGGGCTAACATCTGCAAGGTCCAGACGGTCGGCAGCACCAAGGCGGCAGGCATGTGAGGGTGGGGGAGATGGTTTTACCAGGGCGCATGGTAGCAGTCAAACTAGTGAGGAAGGTGCAGGAGCCCAGGAAGAAGTGGAGGACGAACTGATGGAAGACTCATCAGATGAGGGAGACCTTGATCACATTTCTGTTGTGCGAGGTTGGGGGGAGAGGACAGAGGAAGGAAGCATGATTGTTACCTCGCCACCAACACAACAGGGACTTGATGCTCCTGGATGCGCAACACACATGAGTGCCTTCTTGCTGCACTACCTGCAACATGACCCTCGAATTGTGAGAATTAGAAATAATCCTGACTACTGGGTTGCCACACTGTTAGATCCCCGGTACAAAAGTAAATTTGCCGAAATTATTCCTGCCATAGAAAGGGATGCACGCATGCAGGAGTATCAGCAGAGACTGTTGCAGAATCTTACATGTGCTTTTCCACAAAATACCAGTGGTGCACGTAGTGAATCTCACAGTTCCAACTTGCCAACCGTGGGACCGTCAAGTGTTCAGCACTCAAACCGTAACAGAACCACAGTATCTGCTGGTAACATCAATTTTGCGGACTCATTTCACCATTTTTTTAGCCCATCCTTTGCAAGGCCACAGGAGACAAGAAGTCTGACACATAGTCAACGCCTAGAGACGATGGTACAGGAGTATCTCCAAGTAAACATTGAAGCCACGACTGTGTCACTGGACCCTTGCTCTTTTTGGGCTTCCAATCTGGATAAATGGCCGGAGCTAGCCACTTACGCCTTGGAGATCTTGTCATGCCCCGCAGCCAGCGTTCTGTCTGAACGTGTGTTCAGCGCTGCTGGTGGTGTGCTGACAGATAAGCGCACACGGCTCTCCACTGATAATGTAGACAGACTCACGTTCATAAAGATGAACAAATCATGGATCCGAAACGACTTTTCTACCCCTGTGTCATCCTGGGGAGAGTAAAAGCTTGATGATTGGTTAAAATCACCCTACCAACCGTTTTAAGCTTTCAAATTACTAATCATGTTTATCTGTATCTTGACTGGAAAATAATTTGGGCTTTGTAGCAGTGTGCAGCACTGATCCTATTAGGCCATCTATAATAAGCTCCACCAGATTTAAAATTAAAAATAATTTTTAGCTGCATCTAGCCCGGAAAATAATTTTGGGGCTCCGAGATGCGCAAGACACATAAGTGCCTTCTTGCTGCACTACCTGCAGCATGACCCTCATATTGTCAGAATTCGAAGTAATCATGACTACTGGGTTGCCACACTCTTAGATCCCCCAAACTTTTCGATCAACCTTTTCATTTTAATAAAGACCAAAAAAATGGTCATTTTTGAAATTATAAGCATTAGCAGGTTGTTAGAAACTGAAATCAAACAGTTTTCAACTCAAAACTTTATTCTAGGTGATGTTACATTTTCACATAGGACCCCTTGTTCGAAAGGAGCTTCTGAACTCTCTCGTCCATTGAATTTGTCAGGTTTTGGATGGTTTCTGCTTCAATTGTTTTGCATGAGGACAGAATACCCTCCCAGAGCTGTTGCTTAGATGTGAACTGCCTCCCGCCATCATAGACACTCCTTTTAATGATGCTCCAAAGGTTCTGAATGGGGTAGAGGTCAGGGGAGCATGGGGGTCACACCATAAGTTTGTCCCCTTTTATGCCCATATCAGCCAGAGATGCAGATGTTTTATGTGCAGCATGAGATGGTGCATTATCATGCAGAAAAATGATCTTGCTGTGAAATACACGGTTCTTCTTCTTGAACCATGGCAGGAAGTGCTGTTTGAGAAAATCCACATACATTATGGAGTTCATCTTTAGCGCCTTCAGGGATCCTAAAGGGGCCGACAATCTCTCTCCCCATGATTCCAGCCCAAAACATTACTCCACCTCCTCCTTGTTGGCGCTGTAGCCGTGTTTGCGTGGGGTGTCCATCAACCAGCCATCCTCCACTCCATCCATCTGGACCATCGAGCGCTGCACGGCACTCATCCGTGAACAAAACAGTTTTGAAATCAGTCTTCATGTAATGTTTGGCCCACTGGAGCCGTTTCTGCTTGTGTGAAGTGGATAGAGGAGGTCGACAGGATGGCGTATGCACAGCTGCAAACCTCTGAAGGACCCTGCATCTTGTTGTTCGGGGGACGTTGGAGGCACCAGCAGCTTCAAAAACTTGTCTGCTGCTATGACAAGGCTTTCTTGCCGCTGCTCTTTTAACCTGACGTAATTGCCTGTAGGAAAGAGTCCTCAATTTGCCCTTATCAGCACGCACACGTGTGTACTGTGAATCAGCTACATACTTCTTGATTGCCAAGACACTTCATCCTGATCATCGCACAATGTTGATTGTAGTCATGCCTTGACCTAAACACTCCACAATTTGTTGCTTCTCATCAGCCGACACATCCTTTTTCTTTCCCATTTTGGCAGAAAATGTAGGCTGCTTAATAATGTGAGAGAGCCTTCTTAAGTAGTCTTGCCTTTCATTGGACACACCTGCCAAACTAATTAGCACAGGTGTCTGCAATTGCTTACAGTGATATAAAGAGCCCTGACACACATCACCATCAATGAGTTTAACTGACAAACAAACAAATTCTTCCCTTATCACTCCTAAACACTTTTTGCATAATAATTTGGAACGCAGTGTACATGTGCTTTTCCACAAAACACCAGTGGTTCACGTAGTGAATCTTACAGTTCTAACTTGCCAACCGTGGTCTGTATGGAATTGTTCAATAAAGGGCCCAAAATTAAGATAACATAGATGTATTTGATACCCTGTGAGGGCCAGGCAAAGGGAAAGTTGGACTGGATGGAATCCTATATGGATTTGGGGAGGGAGACATCGAGGGCCTCAGACTTCGCTGCATTGATTTTAAAATTTACCATGTAACAAAGTGATCTATTTCAGCCATAACAGCAGGGATGGATATATGTGATTGAGTGATATATACTAGGACATCATCAGCAAATAGAGAGCACTTGTACTCGGTGCCTCACACCTCAATCCACCTAATATTGGGGTTATGGCGAATTGATGAGAGCAGGTGCTCCGTCACTAGGACGTATAAGAGAGGGGACAGAGGACATCCCTGCCTTGTCCCATTGGTGATTGTGAAAGGTGATGAAAATGTTCTGACGCACCCCCTGGGCCTTGGGACACCCGGAGCCGGACCCTTTTTGGTGGATGCTGGTGGTTGTAGTCTTCGTGGCGGCGACCCGGTTCCGTGGCTCAGGGCGGTCAAACCAGTGGCGGAACTATTTATGTGGTTTTGATGTTTAAATGTCCGACTACGCCACCCGTGGATTGCGGTCAGAGTGAACCGCCGCTACAGGGCAGACCGCTGAGGCTGGTGTTGTGGGTGCAGCAGAGCGTAGCATAACTCCCCACGGGAGGAGTATAGCCTCAGGGCAGTGTATGCGGAGGATGGGGGTGATGGTGCAGGGCAGCAGCAGTAACGACACGGAGTCAGTGATGCAGTCCAGGTCCTTTACTCACAGTTCTTATTATCCAGACCACGTCTGCAGGTAACGGCTGCCCACGTCGTACTGTGCTCACCAGGTGAGGGGCTCAGACAACTCCCAGATAACTTTGGAGCACTTCACAGGACCCCCTTTGTGTGTCCTTTGTCTGGCCATTCTTACCAACACTTCTGTCCGGCTGCCTCGGGCCTCCTCTTGGTAAACTTGGCGCCAGTTTCCCTGACCCTATGTGGTGCCTTCCTAGCGGGTGTAGCGAGGGGCTGCGCCACATAAAATGTCAGAGCCTCCGGTTTCTAGCTGAGGGTCGTTTCCTGCCTCCACTAGTTCGGGGACCGGTCTCCCCCTTTGGCCTGACCCCTCCACGCAGGTGGATTCGGGCGTGCGGTGGCGACTCGCCCGTCCGCACCCCTGGGATCCCTTCATTCCTCGTTGCTGGAGCCTTCTCCGCTCCTCTTCCTTCCTTCTCCCTCTTCCAGGCCTGGGCCTCTGTTACTAGGCCCGTCTCCGGAGCAGAGCTCATGCAGAGCCCCTGCTCCCTGCCACTTCTGCTCAGACTTCTCTGCACTGAACTAAGATGGTGCCCACCTTTTATACTCCCTTCTCAATGCACCCAGGAACTGCTTCCTCCCTGCTCCTGCACTACAGGGTTCCCCTTCCTCAGTGTTCCCTCCCCCCACTCCAGCCAGGGACAGGGACTGTCGTGCCCATCTCAGGGGCATATTGGTCGCCCTGCCCCACGGCAATGTGGTGTAATGCATGCAGGTTTCGGGTCCTGATCCACACTCCATCCTTACCTGAGAGTGAGATATCACACCTCTGGGTGAGGTGCAATACGTCTGTAGCAACCGAGCCCTCAGGGTGCTACAGTTCCATTTATCTTCAGCCTAGGTGACGTATTGCGATACAGGGCCGTGATTTTGGCTATAAAAGGGTCCCCTAGACCCCTACCCCAAGCTTTTTAAGAGAATCATATATGGCGTGCCAGGAGACTCTATGGAATGCTTTCTCAGCATCCAACGAGAGTATCTAATTACAAATTTTTAACTGCATCTAGCCCAGGAAATACTTTGTGCCTAGTAGCAGTGTCTGCTAGTCAGCGGATTATCCCGGCTGTTAAGCAAGCTACACCACCTGTAGTTTAGACACTTAATTTTTTCAAAGGAAATGCTTCGGGACCATGGGATACTTAGTGAAGAGCATCAGGAGGCACCCCAAGGCATAGGGGCTGGGACTGGCAGTAGGATGCCTTGCGGTGGACAGCCGAGCTCGATCCTTATAAAAGCTTTTTAACTGCAGCAGCTTTAGTGGACGCTACTGGAGCTGGAATTACCGCGGCTGCTGGCATGAGACTTGCCCTCCAATAGATCCTTGTAAATGGATTTAAAGTGTATTCATTCAAATTAGAGAGACAATTTAAATTAAAAAGCTTAGAGCTGCCTCCACCACAGGGGGGCTCGCTCGACCCACCAGCGGACAGGCACCAGTATTGGGAGAGGGGGGCTGGCCGTCAGGGTTCACCGCGGCTCTGGCACAAACCCGGCGACACGGAGGTGGCACGGGCAGGAGCGGACTGGCCGTGTCGGCTTCTCACTTTTTGGATTTTAGAAGGGCATGACATGCCTATATCTGTGTCTCCCCCTCCTTTTACTCCTCCACCTCTTTTATTTTCGCATGACTATATGTACTTGTCACTTTTCCATGTGTTAGTTATGTCTTCTGAGCAGTTTGTCAGCTTTTGGACACCTTTGAAGGTGTTTTCTATGTGTTTCTATGTGTTTTTGTTTGCCTGCCATTGGTTTTAACGGTTTTCGAAGGTGTTCGACGAACAGTTCGACGAACAGTTCGGCGAACACACGGGTGTTCGACGAACCGAACCGAACTCGAACACTACGGGGGTGGCTCAACACTAGTCGTAATGTAGTGCCCAATGTCAGTCATGGGTCTTCCAGCAGGACAATGACCCCAAACATACTTCAAAAAGCACCCAGCAATGGTTGGAAAAAAATAGCTGGCGAGTTCCGAAGTGGCCAGCAATAAGTCCGGATCTAAATCCCATTGAAAACCTGTGGAGAGATCTTAAAATTACTGTTGGAAAAAGGCACCCTTCAAATATGAGAGACCTGGAGTAGTTTGCAAAAGAAGAGTGGTCCAAATTTCCAGGTGAGAGGTGTAAGAAGCTTGTTGATGGTTATAGGAAGCGATTGATTGCAGTTATTTATTCCAAAGGGTGTGCAACCAAATATTAAGCTGAAGGTACCAACAATTTTGTCCGGCCCATTTTTGTATTTTTTTGTGTTGTTCCAATACACACAAAGGAAATAAATATGTGTATAGCAAAACATATGTAATTGCAATAATTTTCTGGGAGAAATATTTCATTTTCTGGAACAATTTAAAGGGTGCCAACACTTTTGCCATGACTGTATATATAGATCTACATCAATATATAAATTTCTTTAAAATACAAAGACAAAAAGATGAGAGGATTACAATGTACCTCAATTTGCTTAATATTTAAATGTTTTTTTTTAGACTCTGGGATGCACACAATAACCTGCACACAAATTAGCTGTGCTAGATAAAAAGATGTAATGACTGAATATGAGAACTCTTGTAACCATGGTAAGAAATGACATCTCCATTTGTATATAATAACCATGCAGGGAAATATATTTGTAGATGTAGTCCCCACCTGTGTTCTTTAAAAACCTATTCATTTTCAGCCATTCTCTGGAGACTGGTTGAGGCTTGGAAAAAAAAACCCACTCCTGGTGAAATTTTAGCCTCTCAATATGTTTTCTCCAACTTATTTATCATTTCAAGATAATTGGCTCATATCTTGTTGACATTTTGAAATATTCTGGGAATTGACCCACGATTGCAAACAATGAAGTAAAATGTGATTTAAATATATCTATTTTTAACTCTGCAAAGAAAAGATGTCGCGGAATATGATGTTACAGGGAGTTTTTTTGAGTGATATCTAAGCAGTCCATAAACCTTTCAGTTGTCTTGAAAGACATCCAAATATGTTCTTCTTAATGGATCCTTTGTAAAGATTAGTAATCCAAAAATACATAGATTGATTTTAAGTAGAAGAAAAGGACATGACACCAATTCAAAATATTAAGTCCTGAGTTTATGGGAAATCTATTATCTGAGGTCGTGAAACTGTGCAGTGTAATAAGAAAGAGTTAATAGTCCACATTTTATCAAGACCAGCTCTGTGGGGATGTACTGGATAACTTAATCTTTGTGAGGGCTTTACATGCAGTTGACCTGACAGAATCTGCTCTTTAGTTCTTCAGATACGTTGTAGATCTGTCACCATTAACATTTTGTAATGCTGTAGTAGATCACCTAAATGCTGCAAACCTTTCTCTCTTGGTACTCAGGTCATTTGTTCATTCTTTTGTGTCTTATTTAGTGGTCCTACATTAACATAACAGAATAATTACATATGTAGATGTATTTCAGTCATTTCAAAAGAAATGTTATAACTATTAGACAAGAAAAGAGTAAAATGTTAAAAGTTATTGTTTTAGTTTTTCTTTACTTTATGATTTCAAAGAAATGTATCACTGACACATTTGTTCTTTTTTTCCAATGTCTTGATCGTCTGATTGTAATTATTTTTAATTTTTTATGCATGTCTTTTGTCTCAGGTGCTCCTCTGCGCTGTGAGCAGAAATTCAAGCTTTAAAGGAAACCTGTCACTTGATTTATGCTGCCTAAACTACGAGCAGCATAAATTAGTGCCAGACTACTCAATTGCAGCGAGACATGTTTTTCTCTGAATAGTTCTGGTGTTTCAAAGAAAACATAGTTTGAAGAGCCGGCAAAGGCTCCAGTTAATTGACAGGTCTCTCCCTATGTACACTCAACTGAAGCAGAGCAGGGTAAAGGTGGCCGGGGCTGGTGCTGGACTAGTCAAGTCTCTCCCTATAGTACCCATTCATCTTTTACGCTTAAAGAAGTTGTCCACTACTTTTTTCAATTGCCCAAATGTATTTAGCCTGTGCCCATAAGTGTTTTTGTAATTACCTTTAGTTGTATGTATTGCCTATCGCTAGCCGCTCACAGGCATCACGTGACCCCCGGCGGCAGCCGGCTTTCTCTTCCGCTGATGTCACATCAAGTGGGGCGTGACTCAGTTCCCACGTGGATGCTGGGTTGTGGGCGTCACACCCAGCATCCACCGCGCGCTTTCCCAATGAATGAGGAGAGAGAAAGTGCGCAGTGGATGCTGGGTAACCCCACCCACAGCCCATCACTCACCGTGGAGCGCAGCACTGCGTCATACCCAGCTGCATCTGGAACTTGATGTGACATCATCGGATGTCAGAGCCGGCTGCCGCTGGGGGTCACGTGATGCCTGTGTGCGGCCAGCTATAGAGCCTGTAACATACCTGGCGGCGTCCTTGCATAGTGGTCCATCTCCCACTGTGCAAGAGCGCGCACTTGATCTCCTGTCCAGAATGTCTCTCTGGCTTCCCTCCATGCTGTCTGTTTGTCTGTTTCTGCTGCTTAAGGGCGGCGCCCGATCACTTCCTGCTTTTTGTACCTGCTGTGGGTCACACCTCTTGTGCGTCCTCAGCCTATTGCTGTCTGTCACCTGGTATATAGCTCAGCTGCGCCCATCTATTCCTGCCTGAGCATAGTGTTTCTTTCAGTGTGTGCTTGCACTCTGAAGGTGCCAGGTCCCGTTCTGTGTTCTCTTGTCTGCCTATCCTGGAGGCTGTATTTCCAGGCCTGTCTGATCACGCTCCTTGCCTGTTCGTCCTGCCTCTCTGGGGGCCGTATTCCCAGACCCGCTCCTGTATCCCGCTTCAGTGTCGGTCTCCTCCGTACACTCAGTTCCAGTCTGAACTCTCTTCTATCCTTTACCTGTTTTGCCTCTATGTCCGTTCCCTTCCTTTTTCTGCAGAGTCTGAACTCGTACCTAACTCCTGCTTGTTGTCTCTGTACTCCCGTTTGTGAGTTTGTGGTCCACTCGCTACTTCACTGCAAGTACCCTGTGGGTGTCTGGCTCTGCCTTTCCCTTCCTGTCTGTTCCGTGTGAACAGAGCCCTGTCCCCCCTACTCAGCCTAGCCTGCTCTGACTCCTTTGCTCACCGCTCCGGCGGTTCTAGCCTGCTCTGACTCCTTTGCTCACCGCTCCGGCGGTTCTAGTCTGCTCTGACTCCTTTGCTTACCGCTCCGGCGGTTATAGCCTGCTCTGACTCCTTGCTCACTGCTCCGGCAGTCCTGTCCTGCCCTGCTTCTGCCCACTGCTCCGGCAGTCCTGTCCTGCCCTGCTTCTGCCCGCTGCTCCGGCAGTCCTGTCCTGCCCTGCTTCTGCCCGCTGCTCCGGCAGTCCTGTCCTGCCCTGCTTCTGCCCGCTGCTCCGGCAGTCCTGTCCTGCCCTGCTTCTGCCCGCTGCTCCGGCAGTCCTGTCCTGCCCTGCTTCTGCCCGCTGCTCCGGCAGTCCTGTCCTGCCCTGCTTCTGCCCGCTGCTCCGGCAGTCCTGTCCTGCCCTGCTTCTGCCCGCTGCTCCGGCAGTCCTGTCCTGCCCTGCTTCTGCCCGCTGCTCCGGCAGTCCTGTCCTGCCCTGCTTGTGCTCGCTGCTCCTGCAGCCCCGTCCTGCTCTGTTCTTGCCCACCGCTTCGGGCGTTCCCTCTCTGCTGTGGTTGTCTACCGCATCTGCGGTTCTGTGACCCAGTCTGTACTGGGTCTTAACCTTTCTGTGCTCCAGCCCGTCCTTTCGGCCAGTACCTCCCTGCCTGCATACTCGCCTGTATCCACCCATCTGCATACCTGCCGTGTTTGCTTATATCCACCAGTCTGTGCCAGCCTAACCTGCCTGTTCCTGAGTCCCAGTGTGTACTGGGTCCTATCCCGCCTGTGTTCCTACCTGCTAGTGCCTCCCTGTCTGCACTCTAGCTGTGCTTGCCTGTACCCCTCTACCTGTATTGTTCCTGAGTCCCAGTGTGTACTGGGTCCTATCCCGCCTGTGTTCCTACCTGCTAGTGCCTCCCTGTCTGCACTCTAGCTGCGCTTGCCTTTACCCACCTGCCTACATCCCAGTCGTGCCTGCCTATACCCTCCAGTCTGTGCGCCAGCCTAACCAGCCTGATCCAGTAATCCCTGTGTGGGTCAACCCCCGTGTCCGGAGTTTGACCTGGAGTATCACCTGGTCCCTCTGCCCGGTTTCTCCCTGGTGCACTGGCGTCGTATGCCGTCGTGCCATCTTGGTCGGATCGGCCAGATACTTAGTCACGCCCCTCCAGGCACTCTCCGGTTCATGGTCCAGTGGAATCACTACAATCACACGCACACGCCGCTCAGCCCGGGCATGTGCATAACAGAGCCGCTCACAGGCAATACATACAACTAAAGGTAATTATAAAAACACTTATGGGCACAAACTAATACATTGGGGCAATTGAAAAAAGTACTAGACAACTCCTTTAAGGTTGTGTGCACACGTCATATTTTTGCCGCGTTTTTGCCACGCAAATTTTGTCACAAAACCTGAAGGGAATGTTGATGCCAGCAAAGTTAATAAGCATCCTTAAAGGGGTATTCCCATCTCCAAGATCCTATCCCAATATGTAGTAGGTGTAATAATAATAATATTAGCAAATATCTCCAATTAGAAATGTAGTATAGTATTTTTGATTCGCTATGTCTCTTTCCTCATGTACAGGCATTGGAGGACCTTAGGTATCCATGATTACGTCCACTGATAAAGTGACAATTAGTTAGCTAGCTGCTAGTGGTCTTAACCGTGGATACCTAAGGTCCTGTATTGCCTGCACATGAGGTAAGTGGCACAAAAATACTATACTACATTTCTAATTGGAGGTATTTGCTAATATTATTATTATTATACCTACTACATATTTGGATAGGATCTTGGAGATGGGAATACCCCTTTAAGTCTCATGCACACATTTCTTCTTTGTGACTTGCAGATTTTGTGTAGTTTCAAATCTGCAGCATGTTAATTCTTTCAGCAATTTTGCAGCGTTTTTCCACCCATTGACTTCAATGAAGTCAGTCAAAAATGCTATAAAAACACGAGTCTAAAAATGATTGTGTATTTGCTGCATTTTGAAGCATTTTTGCTTGCGTTTTTTGCATGCCTTTTTAGACAGCAGTGAATGCTATATAGATAATAGATAGCAATAGATAATAGATATAGATAGATAGATATAGACAGACAGACAGACAGACATATAGACAGACAGACACATAGACATATAATTGCACAACCCCCCATCATATAATAAAATTGCACCATGTGGAGCTTATTGGACCACTTTTTATGTTTAAATAAGTAAATAAATGAAAAAAAACCACTTGGGGTCCCCCCATTTTTTGTAACCAGCAAAGGTAAAGCAGACAGCTGAGGCTGATATTATCAGTCTGGGAAGGTACCTGGTTATTGGGCTCTTCCCAGCGTAAAAGTACCAGCCCGCAGCTGCCCCAGATGTGGCACATCACATTAGATGCACCAATTTTGGCGCTTGGAGCTGGCTCTTCCCGATTACCATGGTGCAGTGGTAATCAGGGTAATGGGGCTTGGGGTTGATGTCAGCTGTGTAGTGTGCAAAAAGTGAAAAAAGTTTTTAAACCAGCTCCCCTCATCGGTCCTAGCAACATAAATATAAACCATGAGTCAAAAAATGTATATTCTGCTGGCACAACAATTAAATAGAATGCATAAGAAGACTGAGAGGAGACATAATAGCTGTCTACAAATATCTCAAGGGCTGTCACATTGTAGAAGGATCATCTTTATTCTCATTTGCACAAGGAAAGACTAGAAGCAATGGGATGAAACTGAATGGGAGGAGACACAGATTGGATATTAGAAAAAACTTTTGGACAGTTAGGGTGATCAATGAGTGGCTGCCACGAGAGGTGGTGAGTTCCCCTTCAATGGACGACTTCAAACAGAGGCTGGACAGATATCTGTCTGAGATGATTTAGTGAATCCTGCTTTGAGCAGGGGGTTGGACCAGATGACCCAGGAGGTCCCCTCCAACTCTACCATTCTATGATTCTATGATTCTATGATTCATAAGGGCAGGGACACACGGCCGTATGACTCATGCGATGATCGCATCGCAATGAACGGACTGGCCGGCACCTCTCCTGACCTGAGCGTGACAGCATGATGGATTTCTATGCAGCTGTCAAGCTCAGGCCAGGAGAGGTGCCGGCCAGTACGAGGTTTAAGATGCGATCCTCGCACAAAAAGTACGGCAGTGTGTCTCTGCCCTTAGTCTGCTCATATGTGAAACAAGACCTCCTAAGGCAACCTGGATCATAAAAGATGCATCAATAGGGAAAGAAAAGCAATACCCATGTAAGGGGATGAAGACGGGGACACATATAACAGTGTTTAAAGCCAAGTATCTGTGGGTGAATACCACCACCTGCTGATGAAAGAGAAAGTGAAAGCAAAAGAACTGTATTAGTAGGAACTAATAGTGGGAACCTATATTCCCACAGGAAGGGGATTGAAGATGATGCCGGGTCAGGTGACACCTGTGTCACAGTTACTTATTATGAAAGGCCTGGCCGGGCTAAGAAGGAAGGAGTTGGTGCCAGAACCTGCACCAGGCAGGTCGTGTGACTGCAAGGTGGGCTTACAGCCACCATTGCCACAGAAGGGTCCAAGAGTGGTCAGATGCCGTAGAAGGCTTGGGCTGTGAGGAAGATCTAGGACCAACGCCAGTAGAAGAACCATGACCAGTGCCAGAAGAAGACTGTAAGCAGCGCCAGTTGAAGACCATAAAACAGTGTCAGTAGAAGACCATAAGTAGCGCCAAGTAGAAGACAATAAGCAGGGAGACGATTCGGCTGCAGCAGAGTACCGTTTCTGTGGGCTCTTACTTCCAGTGTAGACGTACTATACAGTGTGTAGTCTGGGGCTGTGCTTCAAGGAACGGAGATGGTAAGTGCAACGAGGACACTGTATACTCAGTGATTCACATATCTAGGACTTGAGGCCTAGCAGGAAATACTGGTGACCCCCGCTAGGGCCAATTTAAAAATCAGAGGAGCTTACAGAGACTACAATGGGGACAGGCCTACTACAGAGAGTGACGCCCATTAATCTGAGACATAAAGGCATTAATAGTTGTTTAACTGCTAGATAACAAGAACAGTGTATATAATAGAATGTTGCATAGATATTGTATTTAGTCGCATCGATGTGTTCTGATAGTTTCGTAAAATATTGTATTGACCTTGCTACTGTTAACCCTAATATAGTGCTTACTTGTATGTATATACTGATAGATAGATTTTCTTTCTATGTTAGTCATATAAATAGTGTTAATTAAGTACCACTGCCTCCTCATTGTCTGTGCTGTTGCATCCAAGTAACCTGTTCATACCCACAGATATTGCCACTAGAAATGTTGCTTCATTAGGGGCAAGGATTAGGGTTCCTGGCGTGCAGCTACTTGCGGAGGTGGTGCTGGTCTCTGAACGCTAGGTACCCTGACACCGCGCTCTGACAGTGTGCTTTCCTCTGTGTTGCCGGCTTGTTACTACTGATCTGAGCCGGCAACGCAGTGTGAGCTGTGATTATGCACATCACACAATGACAGAGCACAGGAACTGACACCGCTCCTGAAATGAGCGTCACTGATGACTCTTTCTTTCACTGATAGAGCAGAGGCTGATGAAATAACATGAGACCGCTGAGGTTACTGATTGGCTACAGCAACCACGAGCATGGACGGCAAATAATGCCAGCAGGACAACTGAGCACAAAATAGCAGAGACGATTGGAGCGGTGGCCCTGGTCTGGAGGACAATTTAAATGTGAGTTGGATATTTTATAATAAATTGCAATTAGAATTTTTTTTTTTTATCACGGTAAAAAATTCCCTTTCTCTACATAGACATTTCTTTTCCTTAACCAAATATTAATGTAATGCTTTTATCCCTTTTTTTTAATTTTATTTTCTATGTTCAATTACTTGTTTATTTTTTTTGTTCACATTCTCCTTTCAGCATTGAGGAATGTGAGCAGGAACACGTGTCAGTTGTATATCATCTGATTTATAGAAAAGTATGATTTGTCAAGAAAAGATTGCATTTCTCCCTGTGCTCTGGCAATGTATTCATGGGTAAATAATCCTGAGGTATTATTAATGATCTGAAAGAAAATAAATTCTGATATTGGAGTATAAGTAAAAATGCATATTGAGAGTATAAATCTTCCCTGCAACCGCACCTGTGATTTGTAGGTCTTTTCTGGTCTGAGAACAATTTCTTATGTTTGCGCTTTGATTTCATGAACATGTCACATTTGCATGCTTGATATGTAATTAATCACAGTCTGATTACTAAAATTATCTATCATTTAAAGAAACGGATTAGCATTAAATGACATGCTGTAATGTTAATACTAACTTCATTATTCAATGCATATTTTTTTGTTCAATAAGAACTTCATGAAACAGTATAATTCACCCTGTCAATTATATGAAATTACATTTCACTGAGTATATATGAGGTATTTATGAATAGTCTGATTTCATAAATAAAAAATACATATTTAATTGCCAATGACAGAAGCTACATCTGACACATCTGTAATATACATATTATCCATATAAACATGTCTATCTATACTAAATGGACAAAAATATTGAGACACTGACACTTTAGACCTAAAGGAGCTTTTATGACATCCCATTCTAAATCTATAGGCATCAAAGATTCCCATTTGGCGCTACATTGTGTGCAGAATTATTAGGCAAGTTGTATTTTAGAGGATTATTTTTATTATTGATCAACAACTATGTTCTCAATCAACCCAAAAGACTCATAAATATCCAAGCTTAATATTTTTGGAAGTTGGAGTGTTTTTTTTTAGATTTGGCTATCTTAGGAGGATATCTGTTTATGCAGGTAACTATTACTGTGCAGAATTATTAGGCAACTTAATAAAAAACAAATATAATCCCATCTCACTACTTTATTTTCACCAGGTAAACCAATATCAGTGCACAAAATTTAGAAATAAACATTTCTGATATGTAAAAACAAAAACCCCAAAAATTAGTGATCAATATAGCAACCTTTCTTTATGATGACACTCAACAGCCTTCCATTCATAGATTCTGTCAGTTGCTTGATCTGTTTTTGATCAACATTGCGTGCAGCAGTCACCACAGCCTCCCAGACACTGTTCCGAGAGGTGTACTGTTTTCCCTCCCTGTAGATCTCACATTTTATGATGGACCACAGGTTCTCTATGGGGTTCAGATCAGGTGAACAAGGCAGCCATGTCATTATTTTTTCTTCTTTTAGACCTTTACTGGCCGGCCACGCTGTGAAGTAGTTGGATGCATGTGATGGAGCATTGTCCTGCATGAAAATCATGTTTTTCTTGAACGATACCAACTTCTTACTTACCACTGCTTGAAGAAGTTGTCTTCCTGAAACTGGCAGTAGGTCTGGGAGTTGAGCTTCACTCCATCCTCAACCCTAAAAGGTCCCACAAGTTCATCTTTGATGATACCAGCCCATACCAGTACCCCACCTCCACCTTGCTGGCTTCTTAGTCGGAGTGGAGCTCTCTGCCCTTTATTGATCCAGGCTCTTAACGCGCCCCCTGGGCCGTGGGGATACCCGGAGCCGGGCCTTGTAAATGCTGGGGGTTGTAGTCACCATGGCGGCGACCCGGTCCGTGACCCAGGGCGGTCAAACCAGTGGCAGTCTATGTGTATAGGTTTATATAGTCCGACTACACCACCTGTGGATTGCGGTTGTGGAGAACTGCCGCTGCTTAGCAGTCCACTGAAGCTGGTGATATGTGCAGCAAGTGAAGTATAACTCCCCACAGGAAGAGTGTAGCTTCAGGGCAGCGCAGGTGAATGATGGTGGTTGTGCGGGGCGTCCCAGTGCAGTGAGTGCTGGCGCGGTAAGAAACACGGAGACAAGGTGATGCAGTCCCAGGGTCTTTACTCATGGTTATCAGTTTCCAAGTTACACTGCAGATCGTAACTTCCCACGTCGTGCTGTGCGTACTCAGTGAGGGGCTCAGTCCACTCTCAGGTATCTTCAGAGCACTTTTCAGACCCCTTTCTGTGTACCTTTCTCTGGCCTCTCTCCTTGTACCTCACACCTAGCGGCACCTCTGTCCAGTGTCCTCGGGCCTTGGCGGGCGACGTGTGTTCCGTCCCCTGGCCCTATGTGGCTACCTTCCTGATGGCCGGTGTGGGTGGCCTGCTGACTTAAAGTGCTGCAGCCTCCGGTTCCCAGTTGAGCCCTGTAATCTCTGCTGGTTGAGGGATCCGGTTCCCTTTCTTCTGGCCTGACCCCCCCCTACCTCCTGGCAGCGCCGGGTGTACAGGTGGCAGCTGCACGGCCCGTACCCCTGGGGGTTCCTTCGGTTCCTTTCCTGGAGCCTTCCTGCTCCCTCTTTCCTCTCCTTTCTCCTTCAGGCTCAGGCCTCTTGACTAGGCCTGCCTGTGGAGCAGAGCTCATACAGAGCCTCTGCTCCTTTCACTTCCACATCTTCTACTCACTAACCAAGATGGTTCCCTATTTTATATGCTCCTACTCCAGTGCTCCCAGGATCTATGTCCTCCACCCATCCACTACCTAGTTCCCCCTCTCTAAGTGGTTCTCCCCATTCCAGCCAGGGATCAGGGACAGTTGTGCTTCCCCACAGGAGCATTGTCGCCCAGTCCCCCGGAAATGTGGTGTAGTGGATGTAGTGTTAGGGTCCTGAGCCATACTCCTTCCTTACCTGAGAGTGAGATACCACACCTCTGGGTGAGATGCAATACCTCTGTGGCGACCGAACCCTCAGGGGTGCCACACTCTGGCCCATCAAGAGTCACTCTCATTTCATCAGTCCATAAAACCTTTGAAAAATCAGTCTTAAGATATTTCTTGACCCATTATTGACGTTTTATCTTATGTTTCTTGTTCAAAGGTGGTCGTTTTTCAGCCTTCCTTACCTTGGCCATGTCCCTGAGTATCGCACACCTTGTGCTTTTTGATACTCCAGTAACGTTGCAGCTCTGAAATATGGCAAAACTGGTGGCGAATGGCATCTTGGCAGCTTCACGCTTGATTTTCCTCAATTCATGGCTAGTTATTTTGCGCCTTTTTTGGCCAACACTCTTCTTGCGACCCTGTTGTCTATTTGCCATGAAACACTTGATTGTTCGGTGATCACGCTTCAAAAGTTTGGAAATTTCAAGACTGCTGCATCCCTCTGCAAGACATCTCACAATTTTGGACTTTTCAGAGCCCGTCACATCTCTCTTCTGACCCATTTTGCCAAAGGAAAGGAAGTTGCCTAATAATTAAGCACACCTTATATAGGATGTTGATGTCATTAGTTAACACCCCTCCTCATTACAGAGATGCACATCACCAGATTTACTTAATTGGTAGTTGGCTCTCAAGCCTATACAGCTTGGAGTAGGACAACATGTATAAAAAGTATCATGTGATCAAAATACTCATTTGCCTAATAATTCTGCACGCGGTGTAAAACTACCTCCACTTTTCTAGGAAAGCTTTCTACACGGTTTTGGAGTGTGCTTGTGGGAATTTTTAATTTCACACTAATTACACACGAAACTACCTTTATGGAACATTTGGGCAAAGTCAGGCTGAAACAGAAAAGGACCTTCCCCAAACTGTTCACAGAAAGTTTGGAAGTATACAATTGTCCAAAATCTCTTGGGATCAGTGGCGTACCACCAGTGATGGCAGGCCAAGCCACTGACATGGGGCCTGTGAGCTGAGGGGCCCGGAGTCAGCGCCCATGCTGCCCAACCACACAGAATAATGGGGGGTGTAAGCGTCTGCTGACATTCCCTCCTCCACCATCATTGCTTGCGCTAACGGCCGAAGGGGGGGTTTCGGCCGTCAGCGTGAGCAATGATGATGGAGGAGGGAGTGCCAGCTGACGATAACACCCCCATCATTCTGCCTCGGCGTCTGACATGTTAGAGCACGCCCATTGTTCTGAAATGTGCGGGGCTTCCCACTAAAGGCTCATCAGACCGCAGCATCGGGTGGAACGAAAAGTGGTGAGTATTGTATTTATTTTTTAAAATCAGTAACTGGTGGCCACAATAGCGTATAAAGGACCATAGGGGCACATTATATTCTATGGAGGACCATAGGGGGTGCATTATATTGTATAGAGGACCATGGAGGCGCATTATATTATATACAGGACCATAAGGGGCACATTACATTGTATACAGGACCATAGGGGCGCATTATATTGTATACAGGACCATGGGGGTGCATTATATTGTATACAGGACCATTGGGGGTGCATTATATTGTATACATGACCATGGGGGATGCAATATATTGTATAGAGAAACATGGGGGGTGCATTATATTGTATACCAGACCATGGGGGTGCATTATATTTTATAGAGGACCATGGGGGTGCATTATATTGTTTGGAGGACCATGGGGGTGTATTATATTGTATGGAAGATCATGGTGGGGAATTATATTGTATGGAGGACCATGGGGGTGAATTATATTGTATGGAGGACCACGGGGGTGCATTATATTATATACAGGAATTTTGGAGGGTGCATTATATTCTATGGAGGACCATGGGAGGTGCATTATACTGTATGGAGGACCATGGGGGGTTCATTTTACTGTATGAAAGACAATGGGGATGCATTTTACTATATGGAAGACCATGGGGGTGCATTATACTGTATGTAGGACCATGGGGGTGCATTATATTGTATGGAGGACCATGGGGGTGCATTATACTGTTTGTAGGCCCAGAATACTGCATGGGGGGCTGTGTAGGGGTCACAGTTGGGGGATTATACTGTGTTGGGGTCATCATACTTTGCCTTGGGAGTTGAGCTGCGGTACAGTAGGGTCATTATACTGTGCATGCGGAGGCTTATGTGGAGGAATTCACCATGGGGGTATCATACTGTGTTTGGGGGGTACTGTTGTTGGCATCATACTTTATGGGGGCAATGAAAGAGGAATCAATGACTTCAGCAGGAGAAAAATTACTATGCAAAGGCTGAAAAGTTGCGATATATGCTCTACTGTGACCCCAACAGTTTTTTTTTTTTTCTTGGGGGGAGGGGAAGGACACAATTAGAACTTCTGCTATGGGGCCCCATGATTTCTATGCACACCCCTGCTTGGGATGCTGAAGCATTAAGATTTCCCTTCACTCGCAGTAAAAGGCCTAGCAAACCCACCCAGTTGATGGTGGAATATTTAGAAGGGAAGAAGTTTCAAAAACTGACCTGTTGCTATGGTGGCATCCTATAATAGTGCCATGCTCAAATTCAGTGACCTCACAAATCTTTCTATCTAACACCTGTATTTCTATCTATCTAGGAAGAGAAAATGAAGTAGCACAAGCTAGTAAAAATATAAATGTAGTGCTAGTCTTCAGATTGCAACCCAACAAACTCTAATTAATAGAAAAAAAAGTGGACAGCATTCGATGCTTAGTTCCAAATTCAAAGTGAAATTTATTGGCTAATGTGAACAAGTGCAACACTTTGGCAAAGGCTCAGTTGAGCTAAAATGTTGCCACTTATCAACATGAGCAAATAAATATTCACTTTGCCTTAGAAACTCAGAATGTAATGCTGTCTGCTTTTGTGGATGTCTATCTATATACAAACATAAGAATACAGCAGCATTCTGTAAGCGCTAAGATGAAGGCAAACATTTATTATTAGTGATGAGCGACCACTAAAATGCTCGGGTACTCGTTACTCGGGTCGAGTAAATCGTTATACTCGGGTGCTCGACCAGAGTAACGAGTACAATGTAAGTCAATGGGAAACTCAAGAATTTTTCCGGCGGCCTGCAGGGGGCCTAATATTTGGTCAAATCAATGGAAACAGTGCTGAAATGACATGGGAACAGCATGGGGAAGACCCCCGGAATCACCTCTGAATCCGATGTCACTGCTGTGAACAATGTTGTCAGAGTATTAAGCCACTTTTACGGACTGACAATGAAACATACAAAAACGGAGCCAAAATGGATTTTCCTGGAAAAAATGTTAAGAAACAATCTTTCCAGGATAATGACTTGCATATAAGGCAAAATAAATAACAAAAAAACAAAAATGCTGCTTCACACCTTGGGCTATGTTCACTCGTAGTGTTTTTGTTACAATTTCGCATTGCTTTCAACAGTGAAAAATGCATTCACCAGTAAATGTAATTTTAACATTTTACTACCTTATCGGGCCATGTGGTGTGTGAGACATGATCAGACACATCGTGTTTCATTTATGAAGGAGGCACTCTGAAAGTCACAAAGCCTATTTTTACAAGGCCATGAGGCGGCCCTCGCTATTGTTAGAGAGCCATCAGCTGGCTATGCTTTGTTGTTCCCATTACACTGTGTGCAGAATTATTAGGCAAGTTGTATTTTAGAGGATTATTTTTATTATTGATCAACAACTATGTTCTCAATCAACCGAAAAGACTCATAAATATCCAAGCTTAATATTTTTGGAAGTTGGAGTGTTTTTTTTTTAGATTTGGCTATCTTAGGAGGATATCTGTTTGTGCAGGTAACTATTACTGTGCGGAATTATTAGGCAACTTAATAAAAAACAAATATAATCCCATCTTACTAGTTTATTTTCACCAGGGAAACCAATATCAGTGCACAAAATTTAGAAATAAACATTTCTGACATGCAAAAACAAAAACCCCAAAAATTAGTGATCAATATAGCAACCTTTCTTTATGATGACACTCAACAGCCTTCCATTCATAGATTCTGTCAGTTGCTTGATCTGTTTTCGATCAACATTGCGTGCAGCAGTCACCACAGCCTCCCAGACACTGTTCCGAGAGGTGTACTGTTTTCCCTCCCTGTAGATCTCACATTTTATGATGGACCACAGGTTCTCTATGGGGTTCAGATCAGGTGAACAAGGCAGCCATGTCATTATTTTTTCTTCTTTTAGACCTTTACTGGCCAGTCATGCTGTGAAGTAGTTGGATGCATGTGATGGAGCATTGTCCTGCATGAAAATCATGTTTTTCTCGAACGATACCGACTTCTTACTTACCACTGCTTGAAGAAGTTGTCTTCCAGAAACTGGCAGTAGGTCTAGGAGCTGAGCTTCACTCCATCCTCAACCCGAAAAGGTCCCACAAGTTCATCTTTGATGATACCAGCCCATACCCCAGTACTCCACCCCCACCTTGCTGGCGTCTGAGTCGGAGTGGAGCTCTCTGCCCTTTATTGATCCAGGCTCTGGCCCATCAAGAGTCACTCTCATTTCATCAGTCCATAAAACCTTTGAAAAATCAGTCTTAAGATATTTCTTGACCCATTCTTGACGTTTTATCTTATGTTTCTTGTTCAAAGGTGGTCGTTTTTCAGCCTTCCTTACCTTGGCCATGTCCCTGAGTATCGCACACCTTGTGCTTTTTGATACTCCAGTAACGTTGCAGCTCTGAAATATGGCAAAACTGGTGGCGAATGGCATCTTGGCAGCTTCACGCTTGATTTTCCTCAATTCAAGGACAGTTATTTTGCGCCTTTTTTGGCCAACACGCTTCTTGAGACCCTGTTGGCTATTTGCCATGAAACGCTTGATTATTCGGTGATCATGCTTCAAACATTTGGAAATTTCAAGACTGCTTCATCCCTCTGCAAGACATCTCACAATTTTGGACTTTTCAGAGCCCGTCAAATCTCTCTTCTGACCCATTTTGCCAAAGGAAAGGAAGTTGCCTAATAATTAAGCACACCTTATATAGGGTGTTGATGTCATTAGTCAACACCCCTCCTCATTACAGAGATGCACATCACCAGATTTACTTAATTGGTAGTTGGCTCTCAAGCCTATGCAGCTTGGAGTAGGACAACATGTATAAAAAGTATCATGTGATCAAAATGCTCATTTGCCTAATAATTCTGCACGCGGTGTATTAACGAGTGGGTCTCCTATACTATTATTGCGTATGCTGTGACTGCAACAGACACATCCTGTTTCATTTATGTAGGAGGCACTCTGAAAGTCACAAAGCCTATTTTTACAGGGCCATCAGGTGGCCCTTAGTATTGTTAGAGAGCCATCAGCCAGCTATGCTTTGTATAGCCATATATTGCTACTGCATTATAACATATCCATCTGAGGTGGTCAAATTTTCTTTTTCGGATATATTCTGCAAAGTTTGAAATTTGGATGTCCAGTAGGCGGCTCTCACAATTTGTAGAGTGCCAGCAGGCAGCCTCCACTATTTTTTAGAGGGCCAGCAGGCGTCTTGGGGACAGATGAAACTAAGATAGAGCTTTTTGCTTAAGCACATCATTTAATTGTTTGCTATAAATGGAATGAAGCCTACAAATAAACAAACAGTATTAACAGTCAAATATGTTGGAGGTTCAAAGATATTTAGGGGTTGTTTTCCTGCCTCTGGCACTGGATGCCTTCATTGTGTGCAAGGCATCATGAAATGTGAAGATTCCTAGAAAATTTTGGGTTGCAATGTAGTGCCCTGTGTCATAAAGCTGGATTTGCATCCTAAGTCATGGGTCTTCCAGCAGGACCATGACCCCAAACATACTTCAAGAAGCACCCAGAAATTGATGGAAACAATGCACTGGAGAGTTCTGAAGTGGTAATTCCAGCTCCAGTAGTGTCAAGTCTCCCACCACTATCTCTAACATACAGAAACTGCAGAGAAACTGCGAATAGACACATTAAATCATTATATTTTGTTAACTTTGATTAATTTCTGTCAAATTTGAAAAAATTATGCCAACTTAGAAATTTCTCACAGTTGACAGAAATTCATCAGTCAACTTTGATTAATTTCTGAGTGCAAATCACCGTAAAAATTATGAATCGGTCAATGCGTACATGGAGGAAATCAATCAAGTTATGCACTGTGGAAGATATGTATGTGACCAGAATATGAACACTAATTTCCAGCTGATGATACCTAGCACCTGTCCCTATTGTAAATGTAGCTAATAGCGGTATCAGTAGGGAATATAAATTTTTTTTTTTGCAGCTCGCAGTATAAGGCACTAATCCCTGGCTGTATCTGTGTAATAAACTAACCAGCCCCGAAGATATTTTTTTTGGTATGTGGCAGCACTAAACTGTGAATGAACACAAGCAACCCTGCCTGCTTTGATGAATTTCTAAGCACAGATCACTGTTAAAAATTATGAATCAGTCAATGAATTCATGGAGGAAACAATCAAGTTATGCACTGTGGAAGATATGTATGTGACCAGAATGAACACTCATTTAAAACTGATGATACCTAGCACCTGTCCCTATTGTAATTGCAGCTAACAGCAGTTTCAATCCCAAAATTGCCACTGCGCGTCTATTCTCACTGATCTATGTCCGGCCTCCCACTGGGTAAGATGACTTAAACAATATATAAGAGTTTTTCCATCTGGGAATCCCTTTCTCTGGCAGCCATTACCCTTCTATTTTGGAGTGTATCTATGGATATGTTTGATATGCAGCAATATATACACATATGACCTATATTATTAAATAGTCTTATTACCTGTTCTATTGTATGCATCATTCTGCCTTTTGAATTTTGGGATCATGGAGATTCTTATAACTTGCTGTCTTTTTCAGTGATTTTTTTGCTACCATCTATACACTGTCACTTTATATCGTACTTTCTATATGTACTTTTAAATGTTGTAATAAAATCTGAATTTTTTATGCCTACAAAAAACTCTTTGTTTCTCAAGTTTATCATATGTAATATGAGTTGGCATGTTTTGGCGCTCTGGGTTGGTCTCTCCTTTCCCCAGATGCGCCAACTTAGTTATAAATGGGTTAAATTGTTGATAAGAGAGGTAATATTGTAGAATAAAAAAAACAGCTCTGAAGAGTTTTTTTTGGTATGTGACAGCACCAAACTGTGGGGGAATGCAAGCAACCCTGCCTGCTTTGATGAATTTCTGAGTGCAGACTATATTAAAAACATGAATCTGTCAATGGCTCTTTTTAAAAAAGCAATCAAGTTATGGTCTGTTATAGAGATGTATGCGACCAGAATGAACACTTATTTCCAGCTAGCACCTGTCCCTATTCCAAATGCAGCCAACAGCGGTATTAATAGGGAATAGAATAAACTTTTTATTATTCTTTTTTTGTTTGGTTGTAGCAGCAAGGGATATAAGGCAATAATCACTGACCGGATCCGTGTAATACGCTATTTATACTGCGATAGCTCACCCATACACAAATTTCAGATAAGAGGGGTAATATTGTAGAATAAAAAATAGATTTTAAGAGGCTTCGATGAGTTTTTTTTTGGTACGTGGCAGCTCTAAAGTGTGGAGGAACACAAGCAACCCTGCCTGCTTTGATGAATTTCTGAGTACAGATCACCGGTAAAATTATGAATCAGTCAATGAGTGTATGGAAAAAAAACGATGTAGTTGTGGACTGTGGAAGAGATGTATGCGACCAGAATAAACACTCATTTCCTTCTGATGATGCCTAGCATTTGTCCCTATTCTAAATGCAGCTAACAGCAGTATCAATAGGGAATATAATTTTTTTTGTTTGCTTGCATCAGCAAGAATATAAGGCAATAATCCCTGTCTGGATGCATGCAATACGCTATCTATGGTGCGATAACTCACCCATATATGAATTGCAGATAAGAGAGGTAATATTGTAGAATATAGAATTGATTTGAATCGGCCTTCCCATTATTAAGGAGTGGGTCTCCTAGACTGTTATGGCGTATGCAGTAAGTTGAAGGGCTGTCAAAAATTGGGACACACTCCAATACCCCTTTGAAGAGATGAAGAGATGTAGTGGAGGGCATCAGTCAAATTTTTTTCCCATTATTAAGGAGTGGGTCTGCTAGACTGACTAAGGGCATGGGCTGAAAAATATTTACCCCTGGGGGGTATACATATATATTTTATAGAATGTTAGAGATAGGCCTCTAAAAACAGTTCCTACGGGCATCATAAACACCCTTAAAAAATATATGGGTGTTGCATGATGGTCACCCTGGTGATATGGTGGTGGAGGATGAGGAGAAGGAGAAGGCTGACATAAAATAGATGAAAACCTGAAGCATATACCCATGTCTGGGTGTGAAGGGGTGCATGGGAATAGACACCTGTCATGGTACATAGTTTTCCCTGTCCTGCATTTCTGTATAAAATGTCATGATGTGATGTAAATACCCATGCTCTTTCCCAGATCTTTGTTCCTCAACAATAATTTAACTTGGGCTTGTGTCAACACCGCTAGAAGACTCCCCATTGTTCTCTTAAGCAGGGGGAGAACTCACAGTACACATCTTTATAGACACATCGGAGCCATGCCATGGACTAAACCATCGACTAGGAGGGGGAAACCTCTCCTCCCCTACCCTTGGGCTGTTCCCGGTAGCCCAGGACAATGGACTTATGCGTGACCAGTGTTGTGTTGGGAGATCTCTGGAGGAAGAAGTGTGGGGGCTCTTAGCTGCGGCAAGACCTCACGCCCGTCGGTGATTGTGGACTTATTATGAACCTTAGGAATAACATGAATTTCTGATTTGGTATGCTGCCTGCCGTAATAAATCCCGTTGGATCGTTCTTAGTCCGGTGGTCTCTTCTTGCTCTGCCGCATACCCCGTCACAAACTGGTTGGCAGTGGTGGGATCAGAGCAGAAGGAATGGAGGACAACGGCCCATCAACTGCTGGAACCAGAGCCTCAGAGTACAAGAACTGGACTGTGGTGAGCTTACAAACAAAGGCCCGTGAACTGGGGGTCAGCTACAAGGGACTCTCAAAGGAGCAGCTAACTGAGGCTTTGGAAGGAGTTCACCTGCAAGAGGACGCTGAGGAAGCACCTCCACAGCCAATGGAGGAAAGGCGACAGGCAGTAATTTTTCCGCCGTTAATCAGACTTTCAGATAGGGCAAATGTCAGTGAGCGTTCCGATTTCAGTTTCAGAGCGATTCGACCAATGAGTCCGAGGTAAATACCCAAAAAAGTCAGTGGGCTGTGTGGTACGAGGAGGAGATGGCCATGATGGGAGAGGAGGTCTCCATAGACTATAAGATGGAGGTCATGCGAGGAGCTAAGGAGATGGCATTGCTGGAAAGGCAGATAGCTTTGGAAGCAGCTAGAAGTGCCAGACAGACTGTAACCCCAGCACCCACCATGAGGGAACTCCCCAGAGAGTCCCGCAAAGATTTCAAGCCGTTCCAGGAGGCTGCAGGTGACATTGAGGGCTTCTTCCAGGACTTTGAGCTTCAGTGTCGATTAATGGAAGTCCCAGAAAGGTAGCGAGTCCGACATCTGGTGGGGCTCTTAGAGGGTGGAGCTGCCGCAGCCTATAGAGCTATGGACCCTCGGGGGGACTGTGAGTATGCAGACATTAAACGGACTATTCTGGAACACTACGCTGTGACCCCAGACACTTATAGGACCCAGTTTCGTACTTTGGCTTGTGATGAGGAGGTGTCCTTCAAGATGTATGCCCACAGACTCAAACAAATATGTCTTCGTTGGCTGGAGGGAGAGGAGGCCTTAACTTGGGGGGCCTTCCTCCAGGTCATCTTGAAAGAGCACTTTTACTTCAAGTGTCCCACTGAGATCCGAGAATGGGTGCGCGAATGGAGACCAGCCACGGTGGAGGAAGCTGCAGCTCTAGCGGATGAGGCTCTCACCATCAAGCCTCAATGGAAAAAATTACTACTCAGTGAGAAAAGAACTACCAGCCCCCCGACAATGGCGGCCCCTGGTCCTTCGGCCTCCCATACTCACCATCCCAATAGACCATCCACTCATGGTGACCTTCGTGTGACTGTGCCTGCTCCGCCTTCGGGACTACGACGTGGAGGAAGAGTCCCAGAGCGCAGATGTTATAGATGTGGGCAGCCTAGGCATCTGCAATTCCAATGTCCAGGTGTTCGGAGGCAGGACAGCTACAGACCGCCTTTTCCGGTTCATTATCTACAGACACCCTCACCAGGAGAAGAGCTGGATTCAGTCCCTGATGACTTGCCAAGTGACTCCGATACCCTGGCTCCCATACCAGGAGTCTATGGGGTGCGAGCCCCAGCCACCTGTTCTTCTGACCGTCAGCGCAAACATCTACAGGAGGTCGTGCTGGATGGCCAAAAGGTTGTCGGCTTCCGTGTCACTGGGGCTTTTCTCACCATAGCCGATCCCCGCGTACTTCAGCCAGAAGCAATTCAAAAGGGACCAGGAATTGCCATTGAATAGGCTGGAGGCACCCAGAGACATATTTCAAGAGCGAGGGTGACCCTGGATTATGGCTTTGGGGCCAAACAATGCGTGGTCGGTGTGATGAGTGGCCTCCCCGCAGACGTTCTTTTAGGAAATGATGTGGGACATCTGCATTGCCACTTCGTCGGTGCGGTAACCAGTAGTCAAGCCAAGAGAGCAGCTGATGGGGACGCATACAACTCATCCATGGAAATGAGGCCACCAGAACCGCCGACACCGCCGGTGAGTGATTCTTTATGTGGGGACAATGTGAGTGATACCTGGGACAGAGTTCAGTTTCGACAAGAGGTCGATACTGACCCCACCCTAGCTAGTTTTAGAGCACGAGCTGAGACACGGCAGTTAGGGGAGAACAGGGAAAGGATTATCCGAGAAAATGGACTTTTGTATAGGGTTACTAATGCTGCCTCCCCAGATAAGCGCTGGACTTGTAACAAACAGATGATTGTTCCTCAGAAATACAGGATTCCCCTACTACACTTTGCTCATGATATCCCTACTGCTGGCCATCAAGGCAAAACCCGCACCGAGAGACGATTGACTCAAATCTTCTATTGGCCAGGGATTTCTCTGGCAGTGGCGCATTTCTGCCGAACTTGCGATATATGTCAGCGTAGAGGGTGACCCGGAGATCACCCAAAGGCCCCTCTGCAACCACTCCCTATCATAGAAGAGCCATTTCAAAGAGTAGCTGTCGATATCATTGGGCCTCTAGCTAAGCCAAGTAGATCAGGAAAGCAGTACATGCTCACTGTTGTGGACTACGCCACCCGATATCCGAAAGCTGTGACCTTGTCCAGTATTTCTGCAGCCAAGGTGGCCGAGGCCCTGGTTACCATTTTCACCAGAGTAGGATTTCCCAGTGAGATCTTGTCGGACCAAGGCTCCCAGTTCATGTCAGAACTAGTCCAGTGTCTGTGGCGCACCTGTGGAGTACGAGCGATTTGAACGACACCGTATCATCCACAAACAAATGGACTTTGTGAACTATTTAATGGCACTCTGAAGAATATGCTGAGGGCCTTCACGGACAGAGATTCAGACTGGGAGAAGTACCTACCCCATCTCTTGTTTGCCTATCGGGAAGTTCCTCAGGAGTCCACCGGGTTTTCCCCCTTTGAACTCCTCTATGGAAGAAAGGTCCGAGGACCCTTAACTCTGCTCAATGAATACTGGGCGGGGCAAGTTGAAGATACAGGAGCCCCTGTTGTCCCTTATGTCCTAAAGCTGCGAGAAACACTGGCTCAACTTGCTAGTTTCGCCAAGAGTCATGTGCATATGGCTCAAACCCGACAGAAGACCTGGTATGACCGTAAAGCACGCTATCGGGAGTTTGTAGAAGGACAACCGGTATTAATGATTATTCCCCATCCACAAAATAAACTGCAGACCACGTGGGAGGGTCAGTTCCGGGTTCTCAAGAAACTAAATGACACCAATTACCTTCTTGCTCTAGATGATCAGGGACTAAGACAAAAGACTGTCCATGTGAATATGATTAAGGAATACCACGACCGGAACCTTCCAATGATAGCAAGCTCTCGGCTAGCTTCAGAAGACGGTCCCGAGGAAGAGGACTCCCTACCGGATCTCGTGGAAGCCACGAGAGCCCCGTCCACTGTGGAACAGGTTCCTCTGGGAGATCACCTGGACCCCTTACAGAAAGACCAGATGCTGGGAGTGCTTCAACAGAGACAGGCTGCTTTCTCATCTCAACCAGGTCGAACCACCGTCACCCAACATCATGTAGACACTCAGGGTATCCGTCCCATACAACAGGCTCCTTACCGGGTACCTGAATCAGTTCAAAACACCATGCAGCACGAACTAGAGGAGATGTTACAGCTGGGGGTAATCCAGGCCTCTCATAGCCCTTGGGCCTCTCCTGTGGTGTTAGTACCAAAGAAGGATGGGAGTACTCGATTTTGTGTGGACTACAGATGACTTAATGACCATACTGTCAGTGATCCTTACCCAATGCCCCGTATTGACGAACTTCTAGACCGAATGGCTGGATCCCGATATGTCACTACCTTAGATCTCAGTAAGGGATACTGGCAAATTCCTCTGACGGAGGAAGGGAGAGGACAGTTCACTTTTATAACCCCCTTTGGTCTGTATGAATTTCTAAGCATGCCTTTTGGAATGAAAAATGCCCCGGCAACCTTCCAGAGAATGGTAGATCAGATCCTCCAGGGATGTGGGGACTTTGCTTGTGCCTACTTAGATGATATCGCCGTCTTCAGACAGACGTGGGAGGAACATCTGAATCAAGTAGCCGTTATTCTTGACCTGATTCTTGCAGCCGGCCTAACCATTCGACCCGATAAATGTCAATTGGGGATGGGTGAAGTCCAGTACCTAGGGCATAGAGTAGGGGGAGGAAAGCTCCGTCCAGAACCTGCAAAAATCCAGGCTATTAGAGACTGGCCTGTACCCCAAACTAAGAAACAAGTTATGGCTTTTTTGAGCACTGCTAGCTACTACCGAAAATTTGTTTCTCACTTTAGCACTGTGGCCAAGCCTCTTACCGACCTGACCAAGAAAACGATACCCAGGCTGGTAATCTGGACTCCAGCCTGTGAGGAGGCGTTTAACCGGCTGAAGGACGCCCTGATCTGTGACCCTGTTCTGGCTGCTCCGGACTACAAGAGGCGATTCATTGTGCAGACGGACGCCTCTGCTTATGGATTGGGAGCTGTATTCAGCCAGGTGAATGCAGCGGGGGACGAGCACCCCGTCGCCTACCTCAGCAGGAAACTGCTGGACCGAGAAGTGGCCTATGCAACTGTAGAAAAAGAATGTCTGGCTATAGTGTGGGCCCTCCGGAAACTAAAGCCGTATCTGTATGGACGAGAATTCACTGTGGTTACTGATCACAATCCCCTCACTTGGCTGAACAGAGCCACTGGGGACAATGGACGCTTACTACGATGGAGCCTGGCTCTGCAGCCCTATAACTTTACAGTACAGTATAGAAGAGGCAGCCAACACCAAAATGCAGATGGACTGTCCAGGCAGGAGGAGCCCTGAGTCCGGTCAGCCCTGCCTGTGTGTACTTAACAAGCGACCTGTAGAGGTCCCTCGTACGTACACAAAGTTGGAGGGGAAGGAATTGTCATGGTACATAGTTTTCCCTGTCCTGCATTTCTGTATAAAATGTCATGATGTGATGTAAATACCCATGCTCTTTCCCAGATCTTTGTTCCTCAACCATAATTTAACTTGGGCTTGTGTCAACACCGCTAGAAGACTCCCCATTGTTCTCTTAAGCAGGGGGAGAACTCACAGTACACATCTTTATAGACACATCGAAGCCATGCCATGGACTAAACCATCGACTAGGAGGGGGAAACCTCTCCTCCCCTACCCTTGGGCTGTTCCCGGTAGCCCAAGACAATGGACTTATGTATGACCAGTGTTGTGTTGGGGGATCTCTGGAGGAAGAAGTGTGGGGGCTCTTAGCTGCGGCAAGACCTCATGCCCGTCGGTAATTGTGGACTTATTATGAACCTTAGGAATAACATGGATTTCTGATTTGGTATGCTGCCTGCCTTAATAAATCCCGTTGGATCGTTCTTAGTCTGGTGGTCTCTTCTTGCTCTGCCGCATACCCCGTCACAACACCCCCCAAAAAAAACACTTGATTTGAGTTTATGTTCGGCTGCTATCATCCGGTGGTGTTGAGAAGTCTTGCCCAATTCAGCCCTTGTTCATTTTGATAAGAGTCAGACTGTCTGAATTTTCAGTTAACAGGCAGATGCGCCCATCAGATATAATGCTCCCGGCGGCACTAAAAA
The DNA here is from genome assembly GCF_046119375.1 of Phyllobates terribilis. NCBI lineage: Eukaryota > Metazoa > Chordata > Amphibia > Anura > Dendrobatidae > Phyllobates > Phyllobates terribilis. The sequence goes on from NW_027362771.1 coordinate 211,535,032, forward strand.
TGCGCTCTGACAAAACGCTAGTGGCAGGACAGGCTAGGACCTCCAAGGCGTAGAGAGCCAGTTCATGCCACTTGTCCAGCTTGGATACCCAATAATTGTGAGGCACAGAGGACCCACGGAGGATACTGGTACGGTTGCCAAGGTACTCCTTCAGCATCTTCCAATACTTTTCCCTCTTTGTCAGAGTATCCAACACATCAGGACCTGAGCGCTGAGAGGGTCTGAGAAAACTGTCCCAGACTTTTGACAATGTTGCCCTGCCTTTGCTGCATCTGGTTTGTGTCTCCCTTGCCTGTACTCCTTGGTTGTCCAAGAAACTGTGACCTCTGCTGCCAGCGTTGTCAGATGGGAATTTTTTTAATAATTCTTCAACAAGGGCCTTCTGTTACTGCAACATTTTATTAGACCTTTCTGCCATGGGAAGGAGAGCTAGAAAGTTCTTCTTGTAGCGTGGATCTAGAAGTGTGACCAACCAGTAATTACTGTTGCCCAAAATGCGTGCAACACAAGGGTCATGGTAAAGGCAGCGAAACATAAAGTCAGCAATGTATGCCAAACTGCCAACAGCCAAGACTTCCCTGTCCCCACCAGGAGGATGACTATCCATGCTCTCCTCCTCATCCTCCTCCTGGTCCTCCTCCTCTTCCTCCCTCTCCTTCACCTCTTTAGGCCATCCACGCTGAACAGATTGTAGGAATGTGGTGTGGGTAGTAGCCTCTGTAGCGCAGGAAACCTGCTCCTGTTCCACCTCCTACTCATTATCACCCAATCCACGTTGAGTTGAGATGAGGCTGGGCTGTTTAGCATCACCCTGTATAGTTCCTTGCTCCATCTCATCGTGCTAAGCCTGCAAAGCCTCCTCCTTAATTGTGAGCAGCGAGCATTTCAGTAGGCAGAGAAGTGGTATGGTGACACTAATTATGGCATCATCGCGCTCACCATCTTGGTCGAGTCCTCAAAGTTGTGGAGAAAGGCATAGATGTCAGACATCCATGACCACTCATCAGCTCTTATATGTGGAGGCTGAGCAGAATACCGACGGGCGTGTTGAAGCTGGTACTCAACAACTGCCCTCTGCTGCTCACAAATCCTTCCCAAACATATACAACTTTGAGTTCCAATGCGTGGTGACATCGCACACCAGTCGGTGAGCTGGAAGTTGCAAATGCTACTGAATCGCTGCCAGGGCGGCAGAAGCTGTAGCTGACTTTCTGAAATGGGCACACATGCAGCATGCTTTCACAAGCAGCTCAGGCAGATCAGGGTAGGTTTTGAGAAACCGCTGAACCACTAAGTTGAGCACATGGACCAGGCATGGTACGGGTGTGAGGTTGCCAAGCTTCAGTGCCACCACCAGATTCCGGCCATTGTCACACATCACCATGCCTGGGTAGGTTCAGCCATGAGAGCCACATATCTCCCTGCTCTGATACAGCTTTCAACAACTCTGCAGCGGCATGCAGTTTGTCACCTAAGCAGATTAGCTTTAGCAGAGCCTGTTGCCTCATGGTCAAGGCAGTGCTGCAGTGCTTCCAGCTTCTGACTGATGTGGTCATTTCGGACATTGAGGCTGAAGAGGAGGAAGAGGTGCAGGAGCTGCTGTAGAATGTGGGGGCAACCCTGACTGACCCAAGGCCCGCAATCTTCAGCGTCGGGAGGATGTGTTTCGTCTCAGGGTCCACCTGGGTCCAGGCTTCCATAATATTCACCCAGTGTGCCGTTATTAAAATGTACTGTCCCTGGCCACAAGCACTTGTCTACTTGTCCGTGGTTAGGTGGACCTTCCCAGTAACTGCGTTGTTGAGGGCAATGTTCTGTGACACGTGCTTGTGTAAGACAGGGACAGCACACCGGGAGAAATAGTAGCAGCTGGGGATCGAGTACCGAGGGACAGCCGCTGTCATAAGGTTGCAGAAAGCTTCCGTCTCCACAAGCCTAAAAGGCAACATTTCCAGTGGAAGCAGTCTAGAAATGTGGCAGTTTAGTATTGTGAATTTTGGGTGGGTGGCTGCATATTTGTGCTTGTATTCCAAGGACTGTGGTAGGGACAACAGAATGCTGCGCTGGGACAAGGACCTGGATGTGGTTGCTGATAGTGGTGGTTACAAGTGTGCAATGACAGGTGCAGGGTGGGAGGCATCTTCGCCTGCATCATGGACAGGGGATTGGCATACACACACAAGAGCAGAACAGGCAGTGGTGTCACCCACAGACACTGTTTCTGGACCCTGCCATTTGGCCCAACTAGTCGGGTGCTTTGCTGTTATGTGCCTGAGCATGCTGGTGGTGGTCAGGCTGGTAGTTTTACTGCCACTGCTGATGCTGGCATGGCAGATGTTGCAAATGGCCTTTTTTGGGTTAACTGGACAGTCTTTAAAAAAGTGCAAGACTCTGGAAGATCTAACAGTTGGAATGGCAACTTCCCTCATATTGGTGTTTTGGGGAACAGTTGCCCACTTTGTGTCTGTGGCCACCCCACTGCTTCGTCCTCCCCGTTGTGGTGCTACGGCTCCCCCCCCTCTGCGCTGTTGTCCTCGCTATGCATGTCACCTTCCCAGGTTGGGTCACTGACTTCATCGTCCACCACCTCGTCTTCCATGTACGCACCCTGGTCCTCCTCCTGACTTTCTGGCAATTGTGTGTCATCATCATCCACCTTTTGCCATATTATTTGCACTTTTCCACCATTGCCTTCATGTGACCGTGGCTGCTCAAATATTTGGTCATCACTATATGCGATCTCCTCATGCCCCACTTGACATGGACAGAGCGAGAGGCCAGAATCTATTAATGGAAATGTGAACAGCTCTTCGGAGTGTCCAAGTGTGGGATCACTTGTCTCTGGGCACTCGGCATGGTGAGGAACAGGGTGAAGAATATGTGGTCCAGACTCACGGCTATTGAGACTGGACCATATGGAAAACAGGTTGTTGGTGGTGGCAAACTGACCGGAAGCATTATCTGCTATCCAACCAATAACCTTTTCACACTAGTCTGGCTTCAAGAGTGGTGTTCCGCGGCGCCCTAGAAAATGGGACAGGAAGGTATGTTGGCATGATGTGGGTGCTTGTTGTGCTTCCTCATCAGGCACAGTTTCATCTTGCCCACAGCCTCGACCCCTGCGTGCACCATCAGCATCATGTCCACTTCCCTGTCCCTTACCACGTGCCTTGCCCATTTTAAATGGAGTATAATATTTTGCAGCTTGCAAGTGGTGACGAGCATGCTCGCTCATCACTATTTATTATATTAAATTTAAATAGCATTAATGCTATATAGAATAAACTTCTAAAATGAAGGTGCTTAGGCTCTCATGAATTGGCCAATTTATGCACTATCAGTCTACAAATTTAACGGGCACGTAAAATCCAGCACTAATTAAAGGGAACCTGTCATGTAAAATAATGCCTTTAAATATGCAGATATCCGTTTAATCTGCAGGTTAACAGTATTCTTACGCTGTACACAGGCAGGGGACGAAACTGACAGTCTGTGGGAAAGTGATAAGGATAATGACAATTGCTATGATGTCCAACTGTTGCAGCAAAGGGCGGAACGTGAGCTAACCGATTCCTCAGTCATGTTGCCAAGCATGGCAAGCTGCATGCTTTTTTGCTTGTGATATAACATGCATATAAGCACCAAACTAAAGTATACGTAATGAATAACCATGCGTTTAGATCCTTACAATAATAGCAAAACTCCCATTTTTTTCTGGCTTCTAAATGTAAGTTTACTACCAGTATAAGCTGTGTTGCTTACTCATCAAAGCTTTAAGCCAAGCAGATGCCTGCCGATTGTAAATCTGACCATGTGAGACCTTTCTCTGTTCCTTGCAAAATCAACGCTCTTACATCTGTGCCAATGCTACCAATACAACCAATAGCCAAGTCGTAAAGCTCAAATGTCCAATCAATTATGTTTATGGCACTTCATATGACATATTCAAACCATACTGAGGCTAACGATAGATAACCCCAGAAAGCATATCATATTCATATCTATCTAACTTTCTATCTATCTATAGATTCCAAGGAAAATAAACACAGAAAAAATGGGGCACGAGGAGGTCAGGGTGTTATAGTTGTATGCATAATAAAGAATAGTCCTATATTCAAAAAATACAATATATTCAATTAATGTACTGAATCATACATATATCTGTTAAATGGGATGGAAATTCATATTGATCAAAAATGCAAGTGCAGAATTATACTCATACTGAATGGAAAACTTTATAATTACCCAGAAGACTGTCCATTCACCCACTCCCCAATGTGGATTTTGCTCATTAGCTTCCTCAGGGGGATTATCCCCCTGAGGAAGCTAATGAGCAAAATCCACGTGGGGACATCGGTGATTGGAGAGTCTTCGGGGTAATTATTTATTCATTTCCTATATCTATTCATTGGATATGACTTTAAATTGTTTTGATACACTGCCTTATCCATACATGGGAGTATTTCATGCACTTGCACTTTTGCTTTTAATGTCAGACAGAGAACAATCTCAAGGTTACAAGTCCATCTCCAGAGATCTTGATGTTCCTTTGTCCACAGTGCGCAACATAGTCAAGAAGTTTACAAACCATAGCACTGTAGCTAATCTCCCTGGATGTGGACGGCAGAGAAAAATTGATGAAAGGTTGCAACGCAGGATAATCTGTATAATGGAGAAGCAGCCTCAATCAAGTTCCAAACAAATTCAAGCTGTCCTGCAGGCTCAGGGTGCATCAGTGTCAACACAAACTATCCGTCGACATTTGAATGAAATTAAACACTATGGCAGGAGACCCAAGGCGACCGCACTGCTGACACAGAGACATAAAAAAATTAGACTGCTGTTTGCCAAAACGTATGTGAATAAACCAAAATCCTTCTGGGAAAGAATCTTGTGGACAGATGAGACCAAGATAGAGCTTTGTAGTAAAGCACATCATTCTACTATTTGACGAAAATGGAATGAGGCCTACAAAGAAAAGAACACAGCATCTACAGTCAAATATGGTAGAGGTTCAAAGATGTTTTGGGGTTGTTTTTCTGCTTCTGGCATTGGGTGCCTTGTCTGTGTGCACAGCATCATGAAATCTGAAAATTACCAAAGGATTTTTGGACGCAATACAGTGCCCAGTGTCAGAAAACTGGGTTTGCATCCTAGGTCATGGATTTTCCAGCAGGACAATGACCTCAAACATACTTTAAGAAGCACCCAGAAATGGATGGAAACAAAGCACTGGAGAGTTCTGAAGTGGCCAGCAATGAGTCCGGATCTAACTCCCAAGACTGTATATTCATATTAAGGAAAAAGGGGGTGGCTTGTAAGCCAAAGAACACCATCCTAGCAATTAAGCACAGGGGTGTCAGAATCTTAATTTGTGGAGGGGCTTTGAGGCAGGAAATACTGGTGCACTTCCTAAAATAGATGGCATTATGAGGAAGGTACACTATTGTGGAGATATTACATAGTAACATAGTTTTAAGGTTGAAGGAAGACTAAGTCCATCTAGTTCAACTCATAGCCTAACATGTTGATCCAGAGGAAGGCAAAAAAAAACCCATGTGGCAAACACTAAGCTCCACATTGGGGAAAAAAATTCCTTCCCGAGTCCATACGACAATCAAACTAGTTCCCTGCATCAACACTCTATCAAGGAATCTAGTATATATAACCTGTAATATTATACTTTTCAAGAAAGGCATCCATGCCCTTCTTAAATTGTAATAGTGAATCACTCATTACAACATCATGCGGCAGAGAGTTCCATAGTCTCACTGCTCTTACAGTAAAGAATCCCCATCTGTGATTATGATTAAACCTTCTTTCCTCCAGACGTAGAAGATGCCCCCTTGTCCCCGTCTCTGGCCTCAGAGTAAAAAGATCAGTAGAAAGGTCTTTGTACTGTCCCCTCATATACTTGTACATAGTAATAAGATCACCCCTAAGCCTTCTTTTTTCCACAGTAAATAACCCCAAGTGTAATAACCTGTCTTGGTATTGCAGACCCCCCCAGTCCTCTAATAACCTTGGTCGCTCTTCTCTGCACCCTCTCTAGAACAGCTATGTCTTTCTTATACACCGGAGACCAAAACTGTACACAGTATTCTAAGTGTGGTCGCAATAATGACTTGTATAGAGGTAAAATTATGTTCTCCTCATGAGCATCTATGCCTCTTTTAATGCATCCCATTATTTTATTTGCCTTTGCAGCAGCTGCCTGACACTGGCCACTAAACGTGAGCTTGTCGTCCACCAATACACCCAGGTCTTTTTCAGTTACAGTTTTGCCCATTGTTTTACAATTAAGCATAAAATTATACATTTTATTTCCTCTGCCCAAGTGCATTACCTTACATTTATCCCCATTAAAGCTCATTTGCCATTTATCAGCCCAAGCTTCTAGTTTACATAGATCCTCCTGTAATATAAAATTGTCCTCCTCTGTATTGATTACCCTGCAGAGTTTAGTGTCATCTGCAAATATTGAAATATTACTCTGTATGCCCCCTACAAGGTCATTAATAAATATGTTAAAAAGAAGGGGGCCCAATACTGACCCCTGTGGTACCCCACTGTTAACCGAGACCCAGTCTGAGTGTTTTCCATTAATAACCACCCTTTGTTTCCTATCACTGAGCCAATTCTTAACCCACATACATATATTTTCCCCTATCCCCATTGTTATCATTTTATGTATCAACCTTTTGTGTGGAACCGTATCAAAAGCTTTTGAAAAATCCATATACACAACATCCACTGCATTTCCTTGGTCCAGTCCAGAACTTGCCTCCTCATAAGAACTGATCAGATTAGTTTGACAGGAACTGTCCATCGTAAACCCATGTTGATATTGGGTCATGAGGTTATTCTTCTTCAGAAACTCTAGTATAGCATCTCTTAGGAAACCCTCCAGGATTTTACCCACAGTAGAGGTTAAGCTTACTGGCCTATAATTTCCAAGTTCAGTTTTTGTCCCCTTTTTGAATATTGGCACCACATTTGCTATACGCCAGTCGTGTGGTACAGACTTATTATGGAATCTTTAAAGATTAAAAATAATGGTCTATCTATGGCGTTACTTAATTCCTGCAGTACTCATGGGTGTATCCAATCCGGGCCCGGGGATTTGTCAACTTTAGTGATTTTTAGACGCCGCCGAACTTCCTGCTGGGTGAAGCAAGTGACATTTAATGGAGAATTTTTGTTATCACTCATCATGTTTTTTGTCATGCAATTTTCTTGTGTAAATACGGTTGAAAAAAAATCATTTAGCATATTGGCTTTTTCCTCATCCTCATCCACCATTTCACCCAGACTATTTTTAAGGGGGTCAACACTATCATTTTTTAGTTTTTTACTATTTATGTAGTTAAAGAATATTTTGGGGTTATTTTTTCTTTCTCTGGCAATGATTCTCTCTGCCTCAATCTTTGCTGCCTTGATTTGTTTTTTACATAATTTATTTAATTTTCTATATTTATTTAATGCCTCATCACTACCTGCTTGCTTTAGTTCTCTAAATGCTTTATATTTGTGACTTATTGCGCCCCTTACAGCTCTATTTAGCCATAGTGATTTCCTCCTATTTCTAGCATGTTTATTCCCAAGGGGTATATATTGTGCACAGGTCCTATTCAGGATGTTAATAAATGTCTCCCATTTGCTTTGTGTAGCTTTATGTCTCAGGATATCGTCCCAGTTTATTGCACTAAGATCATCTCTCAACCGTTGGAAATTTGCCTTCCTGAAGTTTAGTGTCCTTGTAACCCCTCTACTACACATCTTATTAAAGGATACATGATTACCCAAGTGACCCCAACTCATATATTTGATATACGGTCTGGCCTATTGGTTAATATTAGGTCTAGCAGTGCCCCCCTTCTTGTTGGGTCCTGAACCAGTTGTGAAAGGTAATTGTCTCTCATAGTTGTCAAAAACCTATTACCTTTGCTTGAACTACATGTTTCTGTCAACCAATGTATTTCAGGGTAGTTGAAGTCTCCCATAATAATGACTTCTCCTAAAGTCGCTGCTTCATCTATTTGCTTTACGAGGATATTCTCTGCTACTTCCATTATTTTTGGAGACTTATAACAAACCCCTATCAGTAATTTATTATTTTTTCCCCCTCCCCTTATCTCCACCCACAGGGACTCTACATTTTCATTAGATTCACATATATCCTCCCGCAAGACGGGTTTTAAGGATGATTTTACATATAAACACACACCCCCCCTCGCTTGTTTGTACGGTCATTTCTGAACAGACTATAGCCCTGTTGTTATGCACACGCCCGGACTGACTGGCGTGTGCGGGTGTTGTGGTTCCACTGGACCATGGACCGGAGAGTGCCTGGAGGGGCGTGACTAAGTATCTGGCCGATCCGACCAAGGTGGCACGACGGCATACGACGCCAGTGCACCAGGGAGAAACCGGGCAGAGGGACCAGGTGCTACTCCAGGTCAAACTCCGGACACGGGGGTTGACCCACACTGGAATTACTGGAACAGGCAGGTTAGGCTGGCACAGACTGGTGGATGTAAGCAAACACGGCAGGTATGCAGAGGGGTGGATACAGGCGAGTATGCAGGCAGGGAGGTACTGGCCGAAAGGACGGGCTGGAGCACAGAAAGGTTAAGACCCAGTACAGACTGGGTCACAGAACTGCAGATGCGGTAGACAACCACAGCAGAGAGGGAACGCCCAAAGCGGTGGGCAAGAACAGAGCAGGACGGGGCTGCAGGAGCAGCGAGCACAAGCAGGGCAGGACAGGACTGCCGGAGCAGCGGGCAGAAGCAGGGCAGGACAGGACTGCCGGAGCAGCGGGCAGAAGCAGGGCAGGACTGCCGGAGCAGCGGGCAGAAGCAGGGCAGGACAGGACTGCCGGAGCAGCGGGCAGAAGCAGGGCAGGACAGGACTGCCAGAGCAGCGGGCAGAAGCAGGGCAGGACAGGACTGCCGGAGCAGCGGGCAGAAGCAGGGCAGGACAGGACTGCCGGAGCAGCGGGCAGAAGCAGGGCAGGACAGGACTGCCGGAGCAGCGGGCAGAAGCAGGGCAGGACAGGACTGCCGGAGCAGCGGGCAGAAGCAGGGCAGGACAGGACTGCCGGAGCAGCGGGCAGAAGCAGGGCAGGACAGGACTGCCGGAGCAGTGAGCAAAAGGGTAAGAGCGGAGCAAGGCTGCCGGAGCAGTGAGCAAGGAGTCAGAGCAGGACGGACAGGGCTCTGTTCACACGGAACAGACAGGAAGGGAAAGGCAGAGCCAGATACCCACAGGGTACTTGCAGTGAAGTAGCGAGGGGACCACAAACTCACAAACGGGAGTACAGAGACAACAAGCAGGAGTTAGGTACGAGTTCAGACTCTGCAGAAAAAGGAAAGGAACGGACATAGAGGCAAAACAGGTAAAGGATAGGAGAGAGTTCAGACTGGAACTGAGTGTACGGAAGAGACCGACACTGCAGCGGGATACAGGAGCGGGTCTGGGAATACGGCCCCCAGAGAGGCGGGACGAACAGGCAAGGAGCGTGTTCAGACAGGACAGACAAGATACAGGAACGGATCTAGGTAATCGGCCCCTAGAAGGCGGGAGGAACAGGCTAGGAGCGTGTTCAGACAGGCCTGGAAATACAGCCTCCAGGAAAGGCAGCAGGCAAGAGTACACAGACAGGACTCAGTTCAGACATGGGAACTGATACCGCAAGGCAGGAGACATAGACAGGACTCAGTTCAGACACGGGAACAGATACTGCAAGACAGGAGAAATAGACAGGACTCAGTTCAGACAGGAACAGATACCACAAGGCAGGGACACAAACAGGACTCTGTTCAGACGGGAACAGATACCGCAAGGCACAGACAGGCAGATCTAGGAATACGGCCCCTAGAAGGCGAAAGAACAGGCAAGAAGCGTGTTCACAAGAACAGACCACAGTTCAGACAAAGAACTGGAAAACAGGCAGGAAAACAGGATAGGACCTGGCATGTCAGAGACAAAAAGCCGACTGACAGGACACAATGCTCAGGCGCCATCTTGAGGAAGAAGGTGGTATAAATACCCAAAGATGGACAGCAATAGGCTGAAGGTGCAACAGGGGCGTGTCCACAGCAGGTACAAGAAACAGGAAGTTCAGCGGGCGTCGCCCTATGCAGCCAAAACAGACAAACAGACAGCAAGGAGGGAAGCCAGAGAGACATTCTGGACTGGAGATCAAGTGCGCGCTCTTGCACAGTGGGAGATGGACCACCATGCAAGGACGCCGCCAGGTATGTTACAGTACCCCCCCCCTTACGCCCCCTCTTCTTCAGGCCTGCCAGAATCTTCCGCAGGGAATTCGAGGACCAGTCGTTCACTTCAAGGAGATCACTTCCACTGTCCACAGGAAAAATTGATCTCATCTGGTTAGCTAGGATGCTACCTCCTATCCAGCCATCCTTAGCAACAGACGAAACGGGTGGAGTACCAGGAACAGCACACAAGGAAGTCTCTCTCCACATATTTTCAGGTGGCACCCCAGAGGGTACAGGAGACGACTGGAAGTCCTTCACCGGGTTGGAGGGGGACAGAGACTTGGGGGTAATCTCTGCTTCAAGGTACATCTTGTCAAGCTCACAGGAAGAAATAGACGGGTTATCAGGTACATAATGAGGAAAAGTCACTGTCTCTTTGTTATCTGGTGGTACCCCGGAGAATTCAGGAAACAACTGGAGGTCCTCCGCCGGGTCAGAAGAGTGCAGAGGCTCAGAGAAAACATCTGCTTCAGAGTACACTAGGTCGGACTCACTGGAGGAAGCAGGCGAGGTATCGGGTACCGAGTATAGGAAAGTCTCTGTCCATTCACCACCAGGTGGCACCCCGAAGGGTTCTGGAGACAACTGGAGGTCCTCCGCCTGGTCAGAGGGGTGTAGAGACTCAAGGGTAACCTCTGCTTCAGAGTACACAAGGTCGGACTCACTGGACGAAGCAAGCGAGGTATCAGATCCAGGATATAGGAAAGTCTCTGTCCATTCACCACCAGGTGGCACCCCGAAGGGTTCTGGAGACAACTGGAGGTCCTCCGCCTGGTCGGAGGGGTGTAGAGACTCGGGATTAACCTCTGCTACGGAGTACACTAGGTTGGACTCACTGGACGAAGCGAGCGAGGTATCAGGTACAGAGTAAAGGAGAGTCTCTGTCCTTTCGCTACCAGGTAGCACCCCGAAGGGTTCTGGAGACAACTGGAGGTCCTGCGCCTGGTCGGAGGGGTGTAGAGACTCGGGAGTAACCTCTGCTTCGGAGTACACTAGGTTGGACTTACTGGACGAAGCGAGCGAGGTATCAGGTACAGAGTATAGGAGAGTCTCTGTCCTTTCGCTACCAGGTAGCACCCCGAAGGGTTCTGGAGACAACTGGAGGTCCTCCGCCTGGTCGGAGGGGTGTAGAGACTCGGGGGTAACTACCACTTTGGGGTACCCATTGTCAGGCTCACAGGACGAAGCGGACAAAGTATCAAGTACCGAGTGTAGAGAAGTCTCTCTCCATTTGTCATCGAGTGGTATCCCGGAGGATTCAGGAGGCAACAGGGGGTCCTCCGCCAGGTAGTAGAGGTGCACAGACTCAGAGGTAACCACAGCTTTGGAGCATCCTTGGACATGCACACCGGTTAAAGTGGGTGAAGCATCTGATGCTGGGTGCAGGAAGTTCTCCTGTGTGGAGTCTGGATGGGCAGAAGTCTCTTCGGGCAGGAGAACCGGAGCACTACCCACGCACATTACCCGTTGGGGCTTCTCCGGGATACAGGGAGATGAAGCTTCAGTAGGGACTTCAAGGTTGGGGTCAGGAGGTCTCAGGGAGGACAGACCCTGGCGTGACGGCTTGCCTCTACGTCTAGCACGTCTGGACTGCCTCTTGAGGTTGGGAGAAGTATTCCGGAAAGCGTAGTCACCCTGTGAGGATTCTGGGTGGGCAGTAGTCTCATTGGGCTGGAGGACTATTGCGCTACCCACACACATTACCCATCGGGGCTGCTCCGGGATATTGGGAGGTGAAGCTTCAGCAGGAGCCTCCGGGTTAGGATCATCGAAGACCATTAGAAAGGCCACCAGGAAGGCCATTAGGTCCAGGAGGATCGGATCCCGTGTTTCATATAGGGGGTTGATCCATTCCAAGGCATCACCCGCCAGGTAAGACATAATGAATGCCACCTTAACCCGATCGGTGGGAAAACATAGAGGGTAGAACTTGAAGTGTAGCATGCATTGCTCCACAAATGCACGACTTTGTCTTGGATCCCCATAGTAACGTGGCGGATCCGCAGGAACGAGAGCAGATAGATCCATCTGGACGGGTGCGTAATTCGCCTGGAACTCAGCTGAGAAAAAAAAAAAATTTTTTATTTATTTATTTTTAATGCATGTATTCGCTGGAAAACTTCTCAGAGAGCGAAGGCCGTGGGGCTCAACGGGAACCATGGCCTGAGCATGCTGTTATGCACACGCCCGGACTGACTGGCGTGTGCGGGTGTTGTGGTTCCACTGGACCATGGACCGGAGAGTGCCTGGAGGGGCGTGACTAAGTATCTGGCCGATCCGACCAAGGTGGCACGACGGCATACGACGCCAGTGCACCAGGGAGAAACCGGGCAGAGGGACCAGGTGCTACTCCAGGTCAAACTCCGGACACGGGGGTTGACCCACACTGGAATTACTGGAACAGGCAGGTTAGGCTGGCACAGACTGGTGGATGTAAGCAAACACGGCAGGTATGCAGAGGGGTGGATACAGGCGAGTATGCAGGCAGGGAGGTACTGGCCGAAAGGACGGGCTGGAGCACAGAAAGGTTAAGACCCAGTACAGACTGGGTCACAGAACTGCAGATGCGGTAGACAACCACAGCAGAGAGGGAACGCCCAAAGCGGTGGGCAAGAACAGAGCAGGACGGGGCTGCAGGAGCAGCGAGCACAAGCAGGGCAGGACAGGACTGCCGGAGCAGCGGGCAGAAGCAGGGCAGGACAGGACTGCCGGAGCAGCGGGCAGAAGCAGGGCAGGACTGCCGGAGCAGCGGGCAGAAGCAGGGCAGGACAGGACTGCCGGAGCAGCGGGCAGAAGCAGGGCAGGACAGGACTGCCGGAGCAGCGGGCAGAAGCAGGGCAGGACAGGACTGCCGGAGCAGCGGGCAGAAGCAGGGCAGGACAGGACTGCCGGAGCAGCGGGCAGAAGCAGGGCAGGACAGGACTGCCGGAGCAGCGGGCAGAAGCAGGGCAGGACAGGACTGCCGGAGCAGCGGGCAGAAGCAGGGCAGGACAGGACTGCCGGAGCAGCGGGCAGAAGCAGGGCAGGACAGGACTGCCGGAGCAGTGAGCAAAAGGGTAAGAGCGGAGCAAGGCTGCCGGAGCAGTGAGCAAGGAGTCAGAGCAGGACGGACAGGGCTCTGTTCACACGGAACAGACAGGAAGGGAAAGGCAGAGCCAGATACCCACAGGGTACTTGCAGTGAAGTAGCGAGGGGACCACAAACTCACAAACGGGAGTACAGAGACAACAAGCAGGAGTTAGGTACGAGTTCAGACTCTGCAGAAAAAGGAAAGGAACGGACATAGAGGCAAAACAGGTAAAGGATAGGAGAGAGTTCAGACTGGAACTGAGTGTATGGAAGAGACCGACACTGCAGCGGGATACAGGAGCGGGTCTGGGAATACGGCCCCCAGAGAGGCGGGACGAACAGGCAAGGAGCGTGTTCAGACAGGACAGACAAGATACAGGAACGGATCTAGGTAATCGGCCCCTAGAAGGCGGGAGGAACAGGCTAGGAGCGTGTTCAGACAGGCCTGGAAATACAGCCTCCAGGAAAGGCAGCAGGCAAGAGTACACAGACAGGACTCAGTTCAGACATGGGAACTGATACCGCAAGGCAGGAGACATAGACAGGACTCAGTTCAGACACGGGAACAGATACTGCAAGACAGGAGAAATAGACAGGACTCAGTTCAGACAGGAACAGATACCACAAGGCAGGGACACAAACAGGACTCTGTTCAGACGGGAACAGATACCGCAAGGCACAGACAGGCAGATCTAGGAATACGGCCCCTAGAAGGCGAAAGAACAGGCAAGAAGCGTGTTCACAAGAACAGACCACAGTTCAGACAAAGAACTGGAAAACAGGCAGGAAAACAGGATAGGACCTGGCATGTCAGAGACAAAAAGCCGACTGACAGGACACAATGCTCAGGCGCCATCTTGAGGAAGAAGGTGGTATAAATACCCAAAGATGGACAGCAATAGGCTGAAGGTGCAACAGGGGCGTGTCCACAGCAGGTACAAGAAACAGGAAGTTCAGCGGGCGTCGCCCTATGCAGCCAAAACAGACAAACAGACAGCAAGGAGGGAAGCCAGAGAGACATTCTGGACTGGAGATCAAGTGCGCGCTCTTGCACAGTGGGAGATGGACCACCATGCAAGGACGCCGCCAGGTATGTTACACCTGTAAATTAACTGCCCAGTCATGGCTCTCATCCAGCCACGTCTCAGATATCCCTACCATGTCATAATTATTTTCCAACAAAATTAATTCTAATTCCTCTATTTTGTTGGTGAGGCTTCTGGCATTAGTGTACATGCATTTTATGTATCTCTCTGTACCTCTATTCCTTCTTACTTTATTGACTGTTCTTACCCCACCCCCAATTTCTTTATTTGTGCCCAGGTCACTATCTGCACTATCTTCCCCACCTATAAAATGAATACCCTCTCCCCCAATCCCTAGTTTAAACACTCCTCCAACCTTCTAGCCATTTTCTCCCCAGCACAGCTGCACCCTCCACATTGAGGTGCAGCCGGTCCCTAGCGTAGAGTCTGCAGCCAACTGAGAAGTCGGCCCAGTTCTCCAGGAACCCAAATCCCTCCTTCCTACACCAGTTCTTGAGCCACTTATTTATCTCCCTAATCTCCCGTTGCCTCTCTGGCTTGGCACGTGGTACCGGTAGTATTTCAGAGAATACCACCTTGGAGGTCCTTGCTTTCAGCTTGCAGCCTAATTCCCTGAAATCATCTTTAAGGACCAATATATCAACTATGGAGTTAAAGTTTGGGTGTAAATTGTTTTTTCCAAATTGACAAAGACCCCAAACATTATGACAAAATGGTTTAAGACCAACAAGGGGATAATAATGGAGTGGCTTCACAAACACTTGATCTGAATCTAGGGGCAAAACTGAAAAGTAGGTGCGAGCAAGGAGACCTACAAATTTGAGTCTGTTTTACCAATTCTGTCTGGAGGAATGTGACAAAATGGCATCAATTTATTGTGAAAAGCTATGCAGAAAGCTATTCAAAATGTTTTGCACCATTTTAGACAATTTTAAAGTACAGCTATCAAATACTAACCATGTGTATCTTAACTTCCCTGGGAATGTGATAAAAGAAATAAAATCTAAAATAAATAATTTTCTCTAGTACTAGTATTCTATAAAAAAATATACAGCCATCCTGACATGAATGTTTTTAAAGAGATCTATTTATTAATGTAATCAGTTTGTATTGTGAAATCTGGTGACAAATTATTGGATTTTGGATGTAATATAATAAAGTTACAGGAAAAAAAATCGTGTGTAGGGTCAGTATATACTAAATGTAAAAAAACATAATAATTTACTTAAATATGCACATTTACGTAGTTGTAGTGAAAAAAAGCCTAAAGGTGTATTATATCTGCGTATTTTATGATGTGTTTCAGTGGACATTATACGAAAGTCTTATCGAATAAAGCAAATTTATTTTTAAAAGTTCATCAGAGATTACACATTAGAATATATAAGTCAAATACAGCATGCCCTGCAGTTACATTTTACAATATGCAGATCAGTGCTAAAAGACACAAAGGACAAAATGTTAATAGAAAAATAAAAAATGCTAAGCAATTGAAAGGAGCAAATTGATACTATATGAATCAAATTTATGTCAATGTTTTGAGAATTCCCTGGACCCTGCAAATTTGAACAACTTGAGTTTCACTTCATAAACAGCAACAAAGAATTCAGGGACTATTTTGTGGTGAATCTGGATAGAGAAAAGACATTACACTTCTTTGCTTAGCAATATTGGAGAGGGACATGTGACTTCGGCAGCCAACAATATATGCCCTTCTGTCTGGACATTGTGGATGGTTTCTGCACCCTGATTGGCTGCCGGAATCGCCACACATTAAGTTAATAAAAAAATAAAAAAATTAAGAATAGCAGTTTGCCACTCTTCTGACCTCTCCCCATCCCCTCTGCTCATTAAGCAAGCCCCCCCCCCGCTCATCATACAGCACCACTATCCTAGCCAAAGTCCTAACAAAAGCATTAGTGGAAATACGATCATTTAATGAACTTTGGCCGAATTTTGCAGATTTTGAGGAAAATACTTGGGAATCCGAACATGAATCCAAATGTGCAATGTTTGTGCCGACTTTGAAATTGGCTAACTTTTCAAGTTTGCTCATCTCTAGTCATCGGCGCCCCACGATCACATGACAGGGGCGCTAATGGGTGGGACTTGTGACATGCTTCTGGCCGGCATGTGTTAAATGCCGCTGTCAGTGATTGACAGCGACATTTAACTGCTAACAGCAGCAGGTGGATCCTGGATGCACCCGCGGCTGTTAGAGGCACATGGCAGCAGATCAAAGGTCATGAAGGGGTTAAACCAGATTAAAAAATAACTACCTAATATTGTTTGGGACATCCCCTCATGCGCCAAAACAGATCTGACCAGCCAAGGTGTGGGCTCCACAAAGCCCCTTAAAGGGAATCTGTCATTAGGATAAACCCTTCTAAGCTGTCTATATGGCAATGTAGGTCATAGGAAGCTGAATAAAATGATACTTTTATTATCTGTGAGCCGATGTCCTATTCCAGAGTGATATCTATGTTTTTCTCAAATGCAAATGAGCTGCGCCAAGCTATTGGCCGAACACTGAGCTGCATGAGAATCTGCCTCCAGAGCTTATTTTACATGAAAGGGGACCGGGTCGCAGAAGACGAGTACCTCGCCCATGGCTGCCAACCCCACGTTACATAGCAACCCCACGTTACATAGCAACCATCATCTTAGCCCTGCAGCCAAGTGCGGTGTATCTGAGAGCATTCCTACTCTGTGTTTTTAACAAATGAAACCTATCAAAGTTAAATATATTCATAAAATGAGAATACATTGCTAGAGATGAGCGTTGTTCTACTCGAACTGTTCGCCAATCTCAAATTCGAGCTGTTTTGGGCGGTGTTCGAGCCGTTCGGCGAACACGAACAATTTGAGAAAAATTCGGCTGTTCGAGGTTATGTTCGATAACTGTTCGTGCACCAAAATCATAACTGGATTTTTTCTCAGTAATAATGAAAATTAATGTTAATACGCAGTTTGAGTGTACAGCGGGGTGGGGGAGGGGCAGGGGATGGATCTCTGCAGGAACAATGAAGATCTCCATTTTTTTTTTCTCTTTCCCGCATTTACAGTGGGGAGGTGCAATCTGTCAGCCTATCAGCAGCGCACACACGGAGCGAAGTGCTTTTTTTCACACAAGCAAGGGCATGTGTCATTGGCAGTGTATGTCACATGTCCTTGCCCTATAAGACCAAGCCATTTTCCCCGTCGCCACCATTTTCTCACTGCTGCAGCTGCGTGTTAGACGGCACCGCTGTTGCTGTGTGCGCTATACCTTGTTAATTTCAAGCCAATTTTCGCACAAATATACAGATAGCTTGGGAGTAGGGAATAGTTGTGATTGCAGTCCTTTTAAGGACTAGGTTACAGCATTTCCTACGACTTTTATCAGGGAGGTCTGTGCTCTTAAATAGATAGGTTGTGGGAGTAAAGATTAATTGTAATTGGAGTCCTTTTCAGGACTAGGTTACATGAGTTCCTATCAGTTTTTGCCAGGCAGGTCTGTGCCAGTGCTGTGCAAGTTTTTTTCACAGCATTTGGCTGAATCTAGCAAAGCTAATCCTTTTTGGCCTATTGCAGAGTGTGTTAGTCAGTGGAGTAGCCTATCTGTGTTGCAAGATATACCACCTGTGTATAGAATACCAATTTTTTTACTGCACCTAGTGAAGTAAAATCTTTTGGGCATAGCATCATTCTATTAGTCCATCTATACTGACCTCCATCAGGTTGCAAATTAAAACTAATTTTTATCTGCATCTACAGTACCTCTGAAAAAATATTTGGGCTTCTAGCAGTGTGTGGGACTTGTTCTATTAGTCCATCTATACTGACCTCCATCAGGTTGCAAACTGAATATATTTTTTTCTGCATCTACCTCTGAAAAAATATTGGGCTTCTAGCTGTGTGTGGGTCTTGTTCTATTAATCCATCTATACTGACCTCCATCAGGTTGCAAACTGAATATAATTTTTTTCTGCATCTAGCTCTGAAAAAATATTTGGCCTTCTAGTAGTGTGTGGGACTTGTTCTATTAGTCCATCTATACTGACCTCCATCAGGTTGCAAATTAAAACTAATTTTTATCTGCATCTACAGTACCTCTCAAAAAATATTTGGGCTTCTAGCTGTGTGTGGGACTTGTTGTATTAGTCCATCTATACTGACCTCCATCAGGTTGCAAACTGAATATATTTTTTTCTGCATCTACCTCTGAAAAAATATTTGGCCTTCTAGTAGTGTGTCGGACTTTCTCTATTAGTCCACCTATACTGACCTCCATCAGGTTGCAAATTAAAAATAATTTTTATCTGCATCTACAGTACCTCTGAAAAAATATTTGGGCTTCTAGCTGTGTGCGGGACTTGTTGTATTAGTCCATCTATACTGACCTCCATCAGGTTGCAAACTGAATATATTTTTTTCTGCATCTACCTCTGAAAAAATATTTGGCCTTCTAGTAGTGTGTCGGACTTTCTCTATTAGTCCATCTATACTGACCTCCATCAGGTTGCAAATTAAAACTAATTTTTATCTGCATCTACAGTACCTCTGAAAAAATATTTGGGCTTCTAGCAGTGTGTGGGACTTGTTCTATTAGTCCATCTATACTGACCTCCATCAGGTTGCAAACTGAATATATTTTTTTCTGCATCTACCTCTGAAAAAATATTTGGCCTTCTAGTAGTGTGTCGGACTTTCTCTATTAGTCCATCTATACTGACCTCCATCAGGTTGCAAATTAAAACTAATTTTTATCTGCATCTACAGTACCTCTGAAAAAATATTTGGGCTTCTAGTAGTGTGTCGGACTTTCTCTATTAGTCCATCTATACTGACCTCCATCAGGTTGCAAACTGAATATAATTTTTTTCTGCATCTAGCTCTGAAAAAATATTTGGCCTTCTAGTAGTGTGTCGGACTTTCTCTATTAGTCCATCTATACTGACCTCCATCAGGTTGCAAATTAAAACTAATTTTTATCTGCATCAACAGTACCTCTGAAAAAATATTTGGGCTTCTAGCAGTGTGTGGGACTTGTTCTATTAGTCCATCTATACTGACCTCCATCAGGTTGCAAACTGAATATATTTTTTTCTGCATCTACCTCTGAAAAAATATTGGGCTTCTAGCTGTGTGTGGGTCTTGTTCTATTAATCCATCTATACTGACCTCCATCAGGTTGCAAACTGAATATATTTTTTTCTGCATCTACCTCTGAAAAAATATTTGGCCTTCTAGTAGTGTGTCGGACTTTCTCTATTAGTCCATCTATACTGACCTCCATCAGGTTGCAAATTAAAACTAATATTTATCTGCATCTACAGTACCTCTGAAAAAATATTTGGGCTTCTAGCAGTGTGTGGGACTTGTTCTATTAGTCCATCTATACTGACCTCCATCAGGTTGCAAACTGAATATATTTTTTTCTGCATCTACCTCTGAAAAAATATTTGGCCTTCTAGTAGTGTGTCGGACTTTCTCTATTAGTCCATCTATACTGACCTCCATCAGGTTGCAAATTAAAACTAATTTTTATCTGCATCTACAGTACCTCTGAAAAAATATTTGGGCTTCTAGCAGTGTTTGGGACTTGTTCTATTAGTCCATCTATACTGACCTCCATCAGGTTGCAAACTGAATATAGTTTTTTCTGCATCTACCTCTGAAAAAATATTTGGGCTTCTAGCTGTGTGCGGGACTTGTTGTATTAGTCCATCTATACTGACCTCCATCAGGTTGCAAACTGAATATATTTTTTACTGCATCTACCTCTGAAAAAATATTTGGCCTTCTAGTAGTGTGTCGGACTTTCTCTATTAGTCCATCTATACTGACCTCCATCAGGTTGCAAATTCAAAATCATTTTTTTCTGCATCTAACCCAGCCAATAGTTTTGGCCTAATACCACAGTTTGGCCACTCAGCTCTGCTCGGTTACCATCCATTGTTTTTTTGTGCAAACAACTCCAGAGTTGTGAATTAGTTAACCACCAAAATGAGTGGAAAAAGGCCTGCTGCTGGTGGAAAGGGGAATAGGCGTGTTGGGAAGGGGAAAAAAGGTTGTGTCCGTGGGGTAGGTGTTAAAGCAACAGTAACATCTGCAGAAGAAAGACCATCTTCCAGCCAAACTAAAATGTCTACTTCTTTTAGCGGACAATGTGATAAGATCCCTTTCTTACGGCCACGCCAATCGCTACAAATTCCAGATGAGGCACAAAAACAGCAGGTGCTTCAACGGATATCAAGTGCTCCTTTAAGTGGGCTCTCCTCCACATCAACTTCAACATCACAAATACTCCAGTCCTCAAAGGTGTCACCCAAATCGCACTTGCTTCCTCACAGCTCCCAAATCTCCAGCTGCCCATCTGAGTATGAGGTAGAACAGATGGTTGAGTCTGCAGAGCTGTTTACTCATACTATAGCCTGGGAATCAGAGGTCGACTCCAGCGCTTCTGTGAATCCAGACGAGGAAATGATCTGCACTGATGCCCAGAATCTTTATGAGTCGGATCCAGGACCAGACGCAGAAGGTTCTGACCATAATGTAGACCCTCATTCCCAAACTGTAACTCCTGTTGGTGGAGACAATGAGGAAGACGATGATAAGACTCAAATACCTGATTGGAGCGACAACTTTAGTTTTTTGTCAGGGCAGGAACAGGTTGGCTCTGAGGACGACGGGTGTGATAACGCACAGGGTGATGATGATGAGGTCGGAGATCCCACTTACTGTCAACCCACAGTCAGCCAAGAGATGAGGTCAGCAGAGGAGGTGGAGGAAGATGCTAGTGACGACGAGGTCAGGTTGCGCCTTCCTGGACAGAGACGTAGTACTGGAAGCACGTCAACAACTGCATCCTCAAACACAACTCTGCCTCTCACCACAAGTCGTGGTGGCTCTTCAGGTCGCATGGGTGCTAAGCCTTGCATAGCCTGGGCATTTTTTCAGATCGATAAAGATGACCCAACTCGTGTTATCTGTAACATTTGTCAGCAAAAGCTAAGTAGAGGCCAAAAAATACATAGTTTGAGTACTTCATGCATGAACCGGCACATGGACATGAAGCATAAGTTGCAGTGGAAAGCTCAGTGTGCTACAATGCGGCCTAGCCGGCCGGGCCAACCACCGTCTGCCATATCTTGTGCATCCGCGGCCTCTTCATCCTCTGTGACTGGGGGGACAGCAGTCACACCTGTTTTGGGGCGCACACCTGCCACCTCTTTACCCGCAACAGCCAGCGTGATTGGCAGGTCATCATTTTCTTTGGAGGTGGTAACACCAGCTGGTGTTGAGTAGTGTTGAGCCACCCCCGTAGTGTTCGAGTTCGGTTCGGTTCGTCGAACACCCGTGTGTTCGCCGAACTGTTCGTCGAACTGTTCGTCGAACACCTTCGAACACCGTTAAAACCAATGGCAGGCAAACAAAAACACATAGAAACACATTGAAAACACCTTCAAAGGTGTCCAAAAGCTGACAAACTGCTCAGAAGACACAACTAACACATGGAAAAGTGACAAGTACATATAGTCATGCGAAAAGAAAAGAGGTGGAGGAGTAAAAGGAGGGGGAGACACAGATATAGGCATGTCATGCCCTTCTAAAATCCAAAAAGTGAGAAGCCGAGACGGCCAGTCCGCTCCTGCCCGTGCCACCTCCGTGTCGCCGGGTTTGTGCCAGAGCCGCGGTGAACCCTGACGGCCAGCCCCCCTCTCCCAATACTGGTGCCTGTCCGCTGGTGGGTCGAGAGAGCCCCCCTGTGGTGGAGGCAGCTCTAAGCTTTTTAATTTAAATTGTCCCTCTAATTTGAATGAATACACTTTAAATCCATTTACAAGGATCTATTGGAGGGCAAGTCTCATGCCAGCAGCCGCGTAATTCCAGCTCCAGTAGCGTCCACTAAAGCTGCTGCAGTTAAAAAGCTTTTATAAGGATCGAGCTCGGCTGTCCACCGCAAGGCATCCTAGTGCCAGTCCCAGCCCCTATGCCTTGGGGTGCCTCCTGATGCTCTTCACTAAGTATCCCGTGGTCCCGAAGCATTTCCTTTGAAAAAATTAAGTGTCCAAACTACAGGTGGTGTAGCTTGCTTAACAGCCGGGATAATCCGCTGACTAGCAGACACTGCTACTAGGCACAAAGTATTTCCTGGGCTAGATGCAGTTAAAAATTTGTAAGTAGATACTCTCGTTGGATGCTGAGAAAGCATTCCATAGAGTCTCCTGGCACGCCATATATGATTCTCTTAAAAAGCTTGGGGTAGGGGTCTAGGGGACCCTTTTATAGCCAAAATCACGGCCCTGTATCACAATACGTCACCTAGGCTGAAGATAAATGGAACTGTAGCACCGAGGGCTCGGTTGCTACAGACGTATTGCACCTCACCCAGAGGTGTGATATCTCACTCTCAGATAAGGATGGAGTGTGGATCAGGACCCGACACCTGCATGCATTACACCACATTGCCGTGGGGCAGGGCGACCAATATGCCCCTGAGATGGGCACGACAGTCCCTGTCCCTGGCTGGAGTGGGGGGTGGGAACACTGAGGAAGGGGAACCCTGCAGTGCAGGAGCAGGGAGGAAGCAGTTCCTGGGTGCATTGAGAAGGGAGTATAAAAGGTGGGCACCATCTTAGTTCAGTGCAGAGAAGTCTGAGCAGAAGTGGCAGGGAGCAGGGGCTCTGCATGAGCTCTGCTCCGGAGGCGGGCCTAGTAACAGAGGCCCAGGCCTGCAAGAGGGAGAAGGAAGGAAGAGGAGCGGAGAAGGCTCCAGGAACGAGGAATGAAGGGATCCCAGGGGTGCGGACGGGCGAGTCGCCACCGCACGCCCGAATCCACCTGCGTGGAGGGGTCAGGCCAAAGGGGGAGACCGGTCCCCGAACTAGTGGAGGCAGTAAACGACCCTCAGCTAGAAACCGGAGGCTCTGACATTTTATGTGGCGCAGCCCCTTGCTCCACCCGCTAGGAAGGCACCACATAGGGTCAGGGAAACTGGCGCCAAGTTTACCAAGAGGAGGCCCGAGGCAGCCGGACAGAAGTGTTGGTAAGAAAGGCCAGACAAAGGACACACAAAGGGGGTCCTGTGAAGCGCTCCAAAGTTATCTGGGAGTTGTCTGAGCCCCTCACCTGGTGAGCACAGTACGACGTGGGCAGCCGTTACCTGCAGACGTGGTCTGGATAATAAGAACTGTGAGTAAAGGCCCTGAACTGCATCACTGACTCCGTGTCGTTACTGCTGCTGCCCTGCACCATCACCCCCATCCTCCGCATACACTGCCCTGAGGCTATACTCCTCCCGTGGGGAGTTATGCTACGCTCTGCTGCACCCACAACACCAGCCTTAGCGGTCTGCCCTGTAGCGGCGGTTCACTCTGACCGCAATCCACAGGTGGCGTAGTCGGACATTTAAACATCAAAACCACATAAATAGTTCCGCCACTGGTTTGACCGCCCTGAGCCACGGAACCGGATCGCCGCCACGAAGACTACAACCACCAGCATCCACCAAAAAGGGTCCGGCTCCGGGTGTCCCAAGGCCCAGGGGGCGCGTCAGAACATTTTCATCACCTTTCACAATCACCAATGGGACAAGGCAGGGATGTTCTCTGTCCCCTCTCTTATACATCCTAGTGACGGAGCACCTGCTCTCATCAATTCGCCATAACCCCAATATTAGGTGGATTGAGGTGGGAGGCACCGAGTACAAGTGCTCTCTATTTGCTGATGATGTCCTAGTATATATCACTCAATCACATATATCCATCCATGCTGTTATGGCTGAAATAGATCACTTTGTTACATGGTCAAATTTTAAAATCAATGCAGCGAAGTCTGAGGCCCTCGATGTCTCCCTCCCCAAATCCATATAGGATTCCATCCAGTCCAACTTTCCCTTTGCCTGGCCCTCACAGGGTATCAAATACTTAGGAATTCCTATTCATAGAGACCTCTCCCATCTATGTTATCTTAATTTTGGGCCCTTTATTGAACAACTCCATACAGACCACGGTTGGCAAGTTAGAACTGTAAGATTCACTACGTGAACCACTGGTGTTTTGTGGAAAAGCACATGTACACTGTGTTCCAAATTATTATGCAAAAAGTGTTTAGGAGTGATAAGGGAAGAATTTGTTTGTTTGTCAGTTAAACTCATTGATGGTGATGTGTGTCAGGGCTCTTTATATCACTGTAAGCAATTGCAGACACCAGTGCTAATTAGTTTGTCAGGTGTGTCCAATGAAAGGCAAGACTACTTAAGAAGGCTCTCTCACATTATTCAGCAGCCTACATTTTCTGCCAAAATGGGAAAGAAAAAGGATGTGTCGGCTGCTGAGAAGCAACAAATTGTGGAGTGTTTAGGTCAAGGCATGACTACAATCAACATTGTGCGATGATCAGGATGAAGTGTCTTGGCAATCAAGAAGTATGTAGCTGATTCACAGTACACACGTGTGCATGCTGATAAGGGCAAATTGAGGACTCTTTCCTACAGGCAATTACGTCAGGTTGAAAGAGCAGCGGCAAAAAAGCCTTGTCATAGCAGCAGACAAGTTTTTGAAGCTGCTTGTGCCTCCAACGTCCCCCGAACAACAAGATGCAGGGTCCTTCAGAGGTTTGCAGCTGTGCATACGCCATCCTGTCGACCTCCTCTATCCACTTCACACAAGCAGAAACGGCTCCAGTGGGCCAAACATTACATGAAGACTGATTTCAAAACTGTTTTGTTCACGGATGAGTGCCGTGCAGCGCTCGATGGTCCAGATGGATGGAGTGGAGGATGGCTGGTTGATGGACACCCCACGCAAACACGGCTACAGCGCCAACAAGGAGGAGGTGGAGTAATGTTTTGGGCTGGAATCATGGGGAGAGAGATTGTCGGCCCCTTTAGGATCCCTGAAGGCGCTAAAGATGAACTCCATAATGTATGTGGATTTTCTCAAACAGCACTTCCTGCCATGGTTCAAGAAGAAGAACCATGTATTTCACAGCAAGATCATTTTTCTGCATGATAATGCACCATCTCATGCTGCACATAAAACATCTGCATCTCTGGCTGATATGGGCATAAAAGGGGACAAACTTATGGTGTGACCCCCATGCTCCCCTGACCTCTACCCCATTCAGAACCTTTGGAGCATCATTAAAAGGAGTGTCTATGATGGCGGGAGGCAGTTCACATCTAAGCAACAGCTCTGGGAGGGTATTCTGTCCTCATGCAAAACAATTGAAGCAGAAACCATCCAAAACCTGACAAATTCAATGGACGAGAGAGTTCAGAAGCTCCTTTCGAACAAGGGGTCCTATGTGAAAATGTAACATCACCTAGAATAAAGTTTTGAGTTGAAAACTGTTTGATTTCAGTTTCTAACAACCTGCTAATGCTTATAATTTCAAAAATGACCATTTTTTTGGTCTTTATTAAAATGAAAAGGTTGATCGAAAAGTTTGGGGGATCTAAGAGTGTGGCAACCCAGTAGTCATGATTACTTCGAATTCTGACAATATGAGGGTCATGCTGCAGGTAGTGCAGCAAGAAGGCACTTATGTGTCTTGCGCATCTCGGAGCCCCAAAATTATTTTCCGGGCTAGATGCAGCTAAAAATTATTTTTAATTTTAAATCTGGTGGAGCTTATTATAGATGGCCTAATAGGATCAGTGCTGCACACTGCTACAAAGCCCAAATTATTTTCCAGTCAAGATACAGATAAACATGATTAGTAATTTGAAAGCTTAAAACGGTTGGTAGGGTGATTTTAAACAATCATCAAGCTTTTACTCTCCCCAGGATGACACAGGGGTAGAAAAGTCGTTTCGGATCCATGATTTGTTCATCTTTATGAACGTGAGTCTGTCTACATTATCAGTGGAGAGCCGCGTGCGCTTATCTGTCAGCACACCACCAGCAGCGCTGAACACACGTTCAGACAGAACGCTGGCTGCGGGGCATGACAAGATCTCCAAGGCGTAAGTGGCTAGCTCCGGCCATTTATCCAGATTGGAAGCCCAAAAAGAGCAAGGGTCCAGTGACACAGTCGTGGCTTCAATGTTTACTTGGAGATACTCCTGTACCATCGTCTCTAGGCGTTGACTATGTGTCAGACTTCTTGTCTCCTGTGGCCTTGCAAAGGATGGGCTAAAAAAGTGGTGAAATGATTCCGCAAAATTGATGTTACCACCAGATACTGTGGTTCTGTTACGGTTTGAGTGCTGAACACTTGACGGTCCCACGGTTGGCAAGTTGGAACTGTGAGATTCACTACGTGCACCACTGGTATTTTGTGGAAAAGCACATGTAAGATTCTGCAACAGTCTCTGCTGATACTCCTGCATGCGTGCATCCCTTTCTATGGCAGGAATAATTTCTGCAAATTTACTTTTGTACCGGGGATCTAACAGTGTGGCAACCCAGTAGTCAGGATTATTTCTAATTCTCACAATTCGAGGGTCATGTTGCAGGTAGTGCAGCAAGAAGGCACTCATGTGTGTTGCGCATCCAGGAGCACCAAGTCCCTGTTGTGTTGGTGGCAAGGTAACAATCATGCTTCCTTCCTCTGTCCTCTCCCCCCAACCTCGCACAACAGAAATGTGATCAAGGTCTCCCTCATCTGATGAGTCTTCCATCAGTTCGTCCTCCACTTCTTCCTGGGCTCCTGCACCTTCCTCACTAGTTTGGCTGCTACCATGTGCCCTGGTAAAACCATCTCCCCCACCCTCACATGCCTGCCGCCTTGGTGCTGCCGACCGTCTGGACCTTGCAGATGTTAGCCCTTCCGCATACAACTCCTCCTCCTCTACTTCCTCCACCTCCTCTTGTGCCACCACCTGACTCCGAATTCTGTTTAACATGTGCTCCAGCATGTAAATCACCGGAATAGTCATGCTGATAATGGCATCGTCAGCACTAAACATCTTCGTCGCCATTTCAAAACTGTGCAGAAGGGTGCATAGGTCCCTGATCTGAGACCACTCCTCCAGCGTGATTTGCCCCACCTCTGAATCTCGTTGGCCCAGGCTATACGTCAGAACGTATTGCACCAGGGCTTGTCGGTGCTGCCACAGTCGCTGCAACATGTGCAGAGTTGAATTCCACCGGGTAGGCACATCGCATTTTAGCCGGTGAAGTGGCAGGCCCAACGACTTCTGTAGAGATGTAAGTCGCTGAGCTGCGGGATGCGAACGGCGGAAGTGAGCACACAGCGACCGTGCCCTCTGCAGAAGGCCATCTAGTCTGGGATAGTGGGCTAAAAATTGCTGGACAACCAGGTTCAACACGTGAGCCATACAAGGCACGTGTGTGACATTGCCCCGGCGAAGGGCCGCACCCAGGTTTGCAGCATTGTCGCACACGGCCTTCCCTGGTTTCAGGTCCAGTGGAGACAACCATTCATGAAATTGGTTCTCCAGAGCTGACCACAACTCCTCAGCTGTGTGACTCACATTTCCCAGACATTTCAATGTAAAAACCGCCTGATGACGTTGAGCCCTACTGCCAGCATAGTAAGGAGGTGTGCAGGATCCCTTCTGCGCAGTTAGAAAGCTTGTGGCATGACCAGACAGGCTTTGGGTGCAGGTGGAAGACCGAGAGGAGGTTGAGGAGGCAGAAGCAGTGGAGGAAAAATGACATAAAGAGGATTGACGCACAACTCGTGGGGACGGCAAGACTTGGACAGCAGCCCCTTGTCCTGCTGTCACCATAGTTACCCAGTGCCCAGTCAGCGACATGTAACGCCCCTGTCCATGCCTACTCATCCAAGTGTCTGTGGTGAAATGCACCCTGTCACACACAGAGTTTCTCAAAGAAGCGGTGATGTTGTGTGCGACATGCTGGTGGAGCGCAGGCACACCTTTCTTTGAGAAGTAGTGCCGACTGGGCATCTGGTACTGGGGCACTGCGACGGACATAAGGTCTCGAAAATCCTCTGTGTCCACCAGGCGGAAAGGCAGCATTTCTGTAGCCAAGAGCTTGCAGATGGTGAAATTCAACCTCTTAGCTTTCTCATGGCTAGGAGGAAATGGTCTTTTACTTGTCCACATCTGAGGGACCGAGGGCTGGCTATTGTGCTTAGACGGGGTTGATAAGGGTGTCCCCGGCAAACTGCCGGTCTGTGAGGAAGATGCAGGCGGACATGTTAGGTTGCCTTGATCCAAAGGTGGTGCTATCGATGTCGGACAGCGCTCAAGACCAGCTGGTGTTACCACCTCCAAAGAAAATGATGACCTGCCAATCACGCTGGCTGTTGCGGGTAAAGAGGTGGCAGGTCTGCGCCCCAAAACAGGTGTGACTGCTGTCCCCCCAGTCACAGAGGATGAAGAGGCCGCGGATGCACAAGATATGGCAGACGGTGGTTGGCCCGGCCGGCTAGACCGCATTGTAGCACACTGAGCTTCCCACTGCAACTTATGCTTCATGTCCATGTGCCGGTTCATGCATGAAGTACTCAAACTATGTATTTTTTGGCCTCTACTTAGCTTTTGCTGACAAATGTTACAGATAACACGAGTTGGGTCATCTTTATCGATCTGAAAAAATGCCCAGGCTATGCAAGGCTTAGCACCCATGCGACCTGAAGAGCCACCACGACTTGTGGTGAGAGGCAGAGTTGTGTTTGAGGATGCAGTTGTTGACGTGCTTCCAGTACTACGTCTCTGTCCAGGAAGGCGCAACCTGACCTCGTCGTCACTAGCATCTTCCTCCACCTCCTCTGCTGACCTCATCTCTTGGCTGACTGTGGGTTGACAGTAAGTGGGATCTCCGACCTCATCATCATCACCCTGTGCGTTATCACACCCGTCGTCCTCAGAGCCAACCTGTTCCTGCCCTGACAAAAAACTAAAGTTGTCGCTCCAATCAGGTATTTGAGTCTTATCATCGTCTTCCTCATTGTCTCCACCAACAGGAGTTACAGTTTGGGAATGAGGGTCTACATTATGGTCAGAACCTTCTGCGTCTGGTCCTGGATCCGACTCATAAAGATTCTGGGCATCAGTGCAGATCATTTCCTCGTCTGGATTCACAGAAGCGCTGGAGTCGACCTCTGATTCCCAGGCTATAGTATGAGTAAACAGCTCTGCAGACTCAACCATCTGTTCTACCTCATACTCAGACGGGCAGCTGGAGATTTGGGAGCTGTGAGGAAGCAAGTGCGATTTGGGTGACACCTTTGAGGACTGGAGTATTTGTGATGTTGAAGTTGATGTGGAGGAGAGCCCACTTAAAGGAGCACTTGATATCCGTTGAAGCACCTGCTGTTTTTGTGCCTCATCTGGAATTTGTAGCGATTGGCGTGGCCGTAAGAAAGGGATCTTATCACATTGTCCGCTAAAAGAAGTAGACATTTTAGTTTGGCTGGAAGATGGTCTTTCTTCTGCACCTACCCCACGGACACAACCTTTTTTCCCCTTCCCAACACGCCTATTCCCCTTTCCACCAGCAGCAGGCCTTTTTCCACTCATTTTGGTGGTTAACTAATTCACAACTCTGGAGTTGTTTGCACAAAAAAACAATGGATGGTAACCGAGCAGAGCTGAGTGGCCAAACTGTGGTATTAGGCCAAAACTATTGGCTGGGTTAGATGCAGAAAAAAATTATTTTTAATTTGCAACCTGATGGAGGTCAGTATAGATGGACTAATAGACCAAGTCCCACACACCGCTAGAAGCCCAAATATTTTTTCAGAGCTAGATGCAGAAAATTTTTTTATTCAATTTGCAACCTGATGGAGGTCAGTATAGATGGACTAATAGACCAAGTCCCACACACCGCTAGAAGCCCAAATATTTTTTCAGAGCTAGATGCAGAAAAAAATTATATTCAATTTGCAACCTGCTGGACGTCAGTATAGAAGGACTAATAGAACAAGTCCCACACACTGCTAGAAGCCCAAATATTTTTTCAGAGCTAAATGAAGAAAAAAATTATTTTTAATTTGCAACCTGATGGAGGTCAGTATAGATGGACTAATAGACCAAGTCCCACACACTGCTAGAAGCCCAAATATTTTTTCAGAGCTAGATGCAGAAAAAAATTATTTTTAATTTGCAACCTGATGGAGGTCAGTATAGATGGACTAATAGACCAAGTCCCACACACCGCTAGAAGCCCAAATATTTTTTCAGAGCTAGATGCAGAAAATTTTTTTATTCAATTTGCAACCTGATGGAGGTCAGTATAGATGGACTAATAGACCAAGTCCCACACACTGCTAGAAGCCCAAATATTTTTTCAGAGCTAGATGCAGAAAAAAATTATTTTTAATTTGCAACCTGATGGAGGTCAGTATAGATGGACTAATAGACCAAGTCCCACACACTGCTAGAAGCCCAAATATTTTTTCAGAGCTAGATGCACAAAAAATTTATTTTTAATTTGCAACCTGATGGAGGTCAGTATAGATGTACTAATAGAACAAGTCCCACACGCTGCTAGAAGCCCAAATATTTTTTCAGAGATAAATGAAGAAAAAAATTATTTTTAATTTGCAACCTGATGGAGGTCAGTATAGATGGACTAATAGACCAAGTCCCACACACTGCTAGAAGCCCAAATATTTTTTCAGAGCTAGATGCAGAAAAAAATTATTTTTAATTTGCAACCTGATGGAGGTCAGTATAGATGGACTAATAGACCAAGTCCCACACACCGCTAGAAGCCCAAATATTTTTTCAGAGCTAGATGCAGAAAAAAATTATATTCAATTTGCAACCTGCTGGAGGTCAGTATAGAAGGACTAATAGAACAAGTCCCACACACTGCTAGAAGCCCAAATATTTTTTCAGAGCTAAATGAAGAAAAAAATTATTTTTAATTTGCAACCTGATGGAGGTCAGTATAGATGGACTAATAGACCAAGTCCCACACACTGCTAGAAGCCCAAATATTTTTTCAGAGCTAGATGCAGAAAAAAATTATATTCAGTTTGCAACCTGATGGAGGTCAGTATAGATGGACTAATAGAATGATGCTATGCCCAAAAGATTTTACTTCACTAGGTGCAGTAAAAAAATTGGTATTCTATACACAGGTGGTATATCTTGCAACACAGATAGGCTACTCCACTGACTAACACACTCTGCAATAGGCCAAAAAGGATTAGCTTTGCTAGATTCAGCCAAATGCTGTGAAAAAAACTTGCACAGCACTGGCACAGACCTGCCTGGCAAAAACTGATAGGAACTGATGTAACCTAGTCCTGAAAAGGACTACAATTACAATTAGTCTTTACTCCCACAATCTATCTATTTAAGAGCACAGACCTGCCTGATAAAAGTCGTAGGAAATGCTGTAACCTAGTCCTTAAAAGGACTGCAATCACAACTATTCCCTACTCCCAAGCTATCTGTATATTTGTGCGAAAATTGGCTTGAAATTAACAAGGTATAGCGCACACAGCAACAGCGGTGCCGTCTAACACGCAGCTGCAGCAGTGAGAAAATGGTGGCGACGGGGAAAATGGCTTGGTCTTATAGGGCAAGGACATGTGACATACACTGCCAATCACACATGCCCTTGCTTGTGTGAAAAAAAGCACTTCGCTCCGTGTGTGCGCTGCTGATAGGCTGACAGATTGCACCTCCCCACTGCAAATGCGGGAAAGAGAAAAAAAAATGGAGATCTTCATTGTTCCTGCAGAGATCCATCCCCTGCCCCTCCCCCCGCCCCGCTGTACACTCAAACTGCGTATTAACATTAATTTTCATCATTACTGAGAAAAAATCCAGTTATGATTTCGGTGCACGAACAGTTATCGAACATAACCTCGAACAGCCGAATTTTTCTCAAATTGTTCGTGTTCGCCGACCGGCTCGAACACCGCCCAAAACAGCTCGAATTTGAGATTGGCGAACAGTTCGAGTAGAACAACGCTCATCTCTAGTGTTGAGCGCTGTCCGACATCGATAGCACCACCTTTGGATCAAGGCAACCTAACATGTCCGCCTGCATCTTCCTCACAGACCGGCAGTTTGCCGGGGACACCCTTATCAACCCCGTCTAAGCACAATAGCCAGCCCTCGGTCCCTCAGATGTGGACAAGTAAAAGACCATTTCCTCCTAGCCATGAGAAAGCTAAGAGGTTGAATTTCACCATCTGCAAGCTCTTGGCTACAGAAATGCTGCCTTTCCGCCTGGTGGACACAGAGGATTTTCGAGACCTTATGTCCATCGCAGTGCCCCAGTACCAGATGCCCAGTCGGCACTACTTCTCAAAGAAAGGTGTGCCTGCGCTCCACCAGCATGTCGCACACAACATCACCGCTTCTTTGAGAAACTCTGTGTGTGACAGGGTGCATTTCACCACAGACACTTGGACGAGTAGGCATGGACAGAGGCGTTACATGTCGCTGACTGGGCACTGGGTAACTATGGTGACAGCAGGACAAGGGGCTGCTGTCCAAGTCTTGCCGTCCCCACGAGTTGTGCGTCAATCCTCTTTATGTCAAAGTTCCTCCACTGCTTCTGCCTCCTCAACCTCCTCTCGGTCTTCCACCTGCACCCAAAGCCTGTCTGGTCATGCCACAAGCTTTCTAACTGCGCAGAAGGGATCCTGCACACCTCCTTACTATGCTGGCAGTAGGGCTCAACGTCATCAGGCGGTTTTTACATTGAAATGTCTGGGAAATGTGAGTCACACAGCTGAGGAGTTGTGGTCAGCTCTGGAGAACCAATTTCATGAATGGTTGCCTCCACTGGACCTGAAACCAGGGAAGACCGTGTGCGACAATGCTGCAAACCTGGGTGCGGCTCTTCGCCGGGGCAATGTCACACACGTGCCTTGTATGGCTCACGTGTTGAACCTGGTTGTCCAGCAATTTTTAGCCCACTATCCCAGACTAGATGGCCTTCTGCAGAGGGCACGGTCGCTGTGTGCTCACTTCCGCCGTTCGTATCCTGCAGCTCAGCGACTTACATCTCTACAGAAGTCGTTGGGCCTGCCACTTCACCGGCTAAATTGCGATGTGCCTACCCGGTGGAATTCAACTCTGCACATGTTGCAGCGACTGTGGCAGCACCGACAAGCCCTGGTGCAATACGTTCTGACGTATAGCCTGGGCCAACGAGATTCAGAGGTGGGGCAAATCACGCTGGAGGAGTGGTCTCAGATCAGGGACCTATGCACCCTTCTGCACAGTTTTGAAATGGCGACGAAGATGTTTAGTGCTGACGATGCCATTATCAGCATGACTATTCCGGTGATTTACATGCTGGAGCACATGTTAAACAGAATTCGGAGTCAGGTGGTGGCACAAGAGGAGGTGGAGGAAGTAGAGGAGGAGGAGTTGTATGCGGAAGGGCTAACATCTGCAAGGTCCAGAAGGTCGGCAGCACCAAGGCGGCAGGCATGTGAGGGTGGGGGAGATGGTTTTACCAGGGCGCATGGTAGCAGCCAAACTAGTGAGGAAGGTGCAGGAGCCCAGGAAGAAGTGGAGGACGAACTGATGGAAGACTCATCAGATGAGGGAGACCTTGATCACATTTCTGTTGTGCGAGGTTGGGGGGAGAGGACAGAGGAAGGAAGCATGATTGTTACCTTGCCACCAACACAACAGGGTCTTGGTGCTCCTGGATGCGCAACACACATGAGTGCCTTCTTGCTGCACTACCTGCAACATGACCCTCGAATTGTGAGAATTAGAAATAATCCTGACTACTGGGTTGCCACACTGTTAGATCCCCGGTACAAAAGTAAATTTGCAGAAATTATTCCTGCCATAGAAAGGGATGCACGCATGCAGGAGTATCAGCAGAGACTGTTGCAGAATCTTACATGTGCTTTTCCACAAAATACCAGTGGTGCACGTAGTAAATCTCACAGTTCCAACTTGCCACCCGTGGGACCGTCAAGTGTTCAGCACTCAAACCGTAACAGAACCACAGTATCTGCTGGTAACATCAATTTTGCGGAATCATTTCACCACTTTTTTAGCCCATCCTTTGCAAGGCCACAGGAGACAAGAAGTCTGACACATAGTCAATAGAGATGAGCGTTGTTCTACTCGAACTGTTCGCCAATCTCAAATTCGAGCTGTTTTGGGCGGTGTTCGAGCCGGTCGGCGAACACGAACAATTTGAGAAAAATTCGGCTGTTCGAGGTTATGTTCGATAACTGTTCGTGCACCAAAATCATAACTGGATTTTTTCTCAGTAATGATGAAAATTAATGTTAATACGCAGTTTGAGTGTACAGCGGGGCGGGGGGAGGGGCAGGGGATGGATCTCTGCAGGAACAATGAAGATCTCCATTTTTTTTTCTCTTTCCCGCATTTGCAGTGGGGAGGTGCAATCTGTCAGCCTATCAGCAGCGCACACACGGAGCGAAGTGCTTTTTTTCACACAAGCAAGGGCATGTGTGATTGGCAGTGTATGTCACATGTCCTTGCCCTATAAGACCAAGCCATTTTCCCCGTCGCCACCATTTTCTCACTGCTGCAGCTGCGTGTTAGACGGCACCGCTGTTGCTGTGTGCGCTATACCTTGTTAATTTCAAGCCAATTTTCGCACAAATATACAGATAGCTTGGGAGTAGGGAATAGTTGTGATTGCAGTCCTTTTAAGGACTAGGTTACAGCATTTCCTACGACTTTTATCAGGCAGGTCTGTGCTCTTAAATAGATAGATTGTGGGAGTAAAGACTAATTGTAAATGGAGTCCTTTTCAGGACTAGGCTACATCAGTTCCTATCAGTTTTTGCCAGGCAGGTCTGTGCCAGTGCTGTGCAAGTTTTTTTCACAGCATTTGGCTGAATCTAGCAAAGCTAATCCTTTTTGGCCTATTGCAGAGTGTGTTAGTCAGTGGAGTAGCCTATCTGTGTTGCAAGATATACCACCTGTGTATAGAATACCAATTTTTTTACTGCACCTAGTGAAGTAAAATCTTTTGGGCATAGCATCATTCTATTAGTCCATCTATACTGACCTCCATCAGGTTGCAAACTGAATATAATTTTTTTCTGCATCTAGCTCTGAAAAAATATTTGGGCTTCTAGCAGTGTGTGGGACTTGGTCTATTAGTCCATCTATACTGACCTCCATCAGGTTGCAAATTAAAAATAATTTTTTTCTTCATTTAGCTCTGAAAAAATATTTGGGCTTCTAGCAGTGTGTGGGACTTGTTCTATTAGTCCTTCTATACTGACCTCCAGCAGGTTGCAAATTGAATATAATTTTTTTCTGCATCTAGCTCTGAAAAAATATTTGGGCTTCTAGCGGTGTGTGGGACTTGGTCTATTAGTCCATCTATACTGACCTCCATCAGGTTGCAAATTAAAAATAATTTTTTTCTGCATCTAGCTCTGAAAAAATATTTGGGCTTCTAGCAGTGTGTGGGACTTGGTCTATTAGTCCATCTATACTGACCTCCATCAGGTTGCAAATTAAAAATATTTTTTTTCTTCATTTATCTCTGAAAAAATATTTGGGCTTCTAGCAGCGTGTGGGACTTGTTCTATTAGTCCATCTATACTGACCTCCATCAGGTTGCAAATTAAAAATAATTTTTTTCTGCATCTAGCTGTGAAAAAATATTTGGGCTTCTAGCGGTGTGTGGGACTTGTTCTATTAGTCCATCTATACTGACCTCCATCAGGTTGCAAATTAAAAATATTTTTTTTCTGCATCTAGCTCTGAAAAAATATTTGGGCTTCTAGCAGTGTGTGGGACTTGGTCTATTAGTCCATCTATACTGACCTCCATCAGGTTGCAAATTAAAAATAATTTTTTTCTTCATTTAGCTCTGAAAAAATATTTGGGCTTCTAGCAGTGTGTGGGACTTGTTCTATTAGTCCTTCTATACTGACCTCCAGCAGGTTGCAAATTGAATATAATTTTTTTCTGCATCTAGCTCTGAAAAAATATTTGGGCTTCTAGCGGTGTGTGGGACTTGGTCTATTAGTCCATCTATACTGACCTCCATCAGGTTGCAAATTAAAAATAATTTTTTTCTGCATCTAGCTCTGAAAAAATATTTGGGCTTCTAGCAGTGTGTGGGACTTGGTCTATTAGTCCATCTATACTGACCTCCATCAGGTTGCAAATTAAAAATAATTTTTTTCTTCATTTATCTCTGAAAAAATATTTGGGCTTCTAGCAGCGTGTGGGACTTGTTCTATTAGTCCATCTATACTGACCTCCATCAGGTTGCAAATTAAAAATAATTTTTTTCTGCATCTAGCTGTGAAAAAATATTTGGGCTTCTAGCGGTGTGTGGGACTTGTTCTATTAGTCTATCTATACTGACCTCCATCAGGTTGCAAATTAAAAATAATTTTTTTCTGCATCTAGCTCTGAAAAAATATTTGGCCTTCTAGCAGTGTGTGGGACTTGGTCTATTAGTCCATCTATACTGACCTCCATCAGGTTGCAAATTAAAAATAATTTTTTTCTGCATCTAGCTCTGAAAAAATATTTGGGCTTCTAGCAGTGTGTGGGACTTGGTCTATTAGTCCATCTATACTGACCTCCATCAGGTTGCAAATTGAATAAAAAAATTTTCAGCATCTAGCTCTGAAAAAATATTTGGGCTTCTAGCGGTGTGTGGGACTTGGTCTGTTAGTCCATCTATACTGACCTCCATCAGGTTGCAAATTAAAAATAATTTTTTTCTGCATCTAGCTCTGAAAAAATATTTGGGCTTCTAGCAGTGTGTGGGACTTGGTCTATTAGTCCATCTATACTGACCTCCATCAGGTTGCAAATTAAAAATAATTTTTTTCTTTATTTAGCTCTGAAAAAATATTTGGGCTTCTAGCAGTGTGTGGGACTTGTTCTATTAGTCCTTCTATACTGACATCCAGCAGGTTGCAAATTGAATATAATTTTTTTCTGCATCTAGCTCTGAAAAAATATTTGGGCTTCTAGCGGTGTGTGGGACTTGGTCTATTAGTCCATCTATACTGACCTCCATCAGGTTGCAAATTAAAAATAATTTTTTTCTGCATCTAGCTCTGAAAAAATATTTGGGCTTCTAGCAGTGTGTGGGACTTGGTCTATTAGTCCATCTATACTGACCTCCATCAGGTTGCAAATTAAAAATAATTTTTTTCTGCATCTAGCTCTGAAAAAATATTTGGGCTTCTAGCAGTGTGTGGGACTTGGTCTATTAGTCCATCTATACTGACCTCCATCAGGTTGCAAATTAAAAATAATTTTTTTCTTCATTTAGCTCTGAAAAAATATTTGGGCTTCTAGCAGTGTGTGGGACTTGTTCTATTAGTCCTTCTATACTGACCTCCAGCAGGTTGCAAATTGAATATAATTTTTTTCTGCATCTAGCTCTGAAAAAATATTTGGGCTTCTAGCGGTGTGTGGGACTTGGTCTATTAGTCCATCTATACTGACCTCCGTCAGGTTGCAAATTAAAAATAATTTTTTTCTGCATCTAGCTCTGAAAAAATATTTGGGCTTCTAGCAGTGTGTGGGACTTGGTCTATTAGTCCATCTATACTGACCTCCATCAGGTTGCAAATTGAATAAAAAAAATTTCTGCATCTAGCTCTGAAAAAATATTTGGGCTCCTAGCGGTGTGTGGGACTTGGTCTATTAGTCCATCTATACTGACCTCCATCAGGTTGCAAATTAAAAATAATTTTTTTCTGCATCTAACCCAGCCTATAGTTTTGGCCTAATACCACAGTTTGGCCACTCAGCTCTGCTCGGTTACCATCCATTGTTTTTTTGTGCAAACAACTCCAGAGTTGTGAATTAGTTAACCACCAAAATGAGTGGAAAAAGGCCTGCTGCTGGTGGAAAGGGGAATAGGCGTGTTGGGAAGGGGAAAAAAGGTTGTGTCCGTGGGGTAGGTGCAGAAGAATGACCATCTTCCAGCCAAACTAAAATGTCTACTTCTTTTAGCGGACAATGTGATAAGATCCCTTTCTTACGGCCACGCCAATCGCTACAAATTCCAGATGAGGCACAAAAACAGCAGGTGCTTCAACGGATATCAAGTGCTCCTTTAAGTGGGCTCTCCTCCACATCAACTTCAACATCACAAATACTCCAGTCCTCAAAGGTGTCACCCAAATCGCACTTGCTTCCTCACAGCTCCCAAATCTCCAGCTGCCCGTCTGAGTATGAGGTAGAACAGATGGTTGAGTCTGCAGAGCTGTTTACTCATACTATAGCCTGGGAATCAGAGGTCGACTCCAGCGCTTCTGTGAATCCAGACGAGGAAATGATCTGCACTGATGCCCAGAATCTTTATGAGTCGGATCCAGGACCAGACGCAGAAGGTTCTGACCATAATGTAGACCCTCATTCCCAAACTGTAACTCCTGTTGGTGGAGACAATGAGGAAGACGATGATAAGACTCAAATACCTGATTGGAGCGACAACTTTAGTTTTTTGTCAGGGCAGGAACAGGTTGGCTCTGAGGACGACGGGTGTGATAACGCACAGGGTGATGATGATGAGGTCGGAGATCCCACTTACTGTCAACCCACAGTCAGCCAAGAGATGAGGTCAGCAGAGGAGGTGGAGGAAGATGCTAGTGACGACGAGGTCAGGTTGCGCCTTCCTGGACAGAGACGTAGTACTGGAAGCACGTCAACAACTGCATCCTCAAACACAACTCTGCCTCTCACCACAAGTCGTGGTGGCTCTTCAGGTCGCATGGGTGCTAAGCCTTGCATAGCCTGGGCATTTTTTCAGATCGATAAAGATGACCCAACTCGTGTTATCTGTAACATTTGTCAGCAAAAGCTAAGTAGAGGCCAAAAAATACATAGTTTGAGTACTTCATGCATGAACCGGCACATGGACATGAAGCATAAGTTGCAGTGGGAAGCTCAGTGTGCTACAATGCGGTCTAGCCGGCCGGGCCAACCACCGTCTGCCATATCTTGTGCATCCGCGGCCTCTTCATCCTCTGTGACTGGGGGGACAGCAGTCACACCTGTTTTGGGGCGCAGACCTGCCACCACTTTACCCGCAACAGCCAGTGTGATTGGCAGGTCATCATTTTCTTTGGAGGTGGTAACACCAGCTGGTCTTGAGCGCTGTCCGACATCGATAGCACCACCTTTGGATCAAGGCAACCTAACATGTCCGCCTGCATCTTCCTCACAGACCGGCAGTTTGCCGGGGACACCCTTATCAACCCCGTCTAAGCACAATAGCCAGCCCTCGGTCCCTCAGATGTGGACAAGTAAAAGACCATTTCCTCCTAGCCATGAGAAAGCTAAGAGGTTGAATTTCACCATCTGCAAGCTCTTGGCTACAGAAATGCTGCCTTTCCGCCTGGTGGACACAGAGGATTTTCGAGACCTTATGTCCGTCGCAGTGCCCCAGTACCAGATGCCCAGTCGGCACTACTTCTCAAAGAAAGGTGTGCCTGCGCTCCACCAGCATGTCGCACACAACATCACCGCTTCTTTGAGAAACTCTGTGTGTGACAGGGTGCATTTCACCACAGACACTTGGACGAGTAGGCATGGACAGGGGCGTTACATGTCGCTGACTGGGCACTGGGTAACTATGGTGACAGCAGGACAAGGGGCTGCTGTCCAAGTCTTGCCGTCCCCACGAGTTGTGCGTCAATCCTCTTTATGTCATTTTTCCTCCACTGCTTCTGCCTCCTCAGCCTCCTCTCGGTCTTCCACCTGCACCCAAAGCCTGTCTGGTCATGCCACAAGCTTTCTAACTGCGCAGAAGGGATCCTGCACACCTCCTTACTATGCTGGCAGTAGGGCTCAACGTCATCAGGCGGTTTTTACATTGAAATGTCTGGGAAATGTGAGTCACACAGCTGAGGAGTTGTGGTCAGCTCTGGAGAACCAATTTCATGAATGGTTGTCTCCACTGGACCTGAAACCAGGGAAGGCCGTGTGCGACAATGCTGCAAACCTGGGTGCGGCCCTTCGCCGGGGCAATGTCACACACGTGCCTTGTATGGCTCACGTGTTGAACCTGGTTGTCCAGCAATTTTTAGCCCACTATCCCAGACTAGATGGCCTTCTGCAGAGGGCACGGTCGCTGTGTGCTCACTTCCGCCGTTCGCATCCCGCAGCTCAGCGACTTACATCTCTACAGAAGTCGTTGGGCCTGCCACTTCACCGGCTAAAATGCGATGTGCCTACCCGGTGGAATTCAACTCTGCACATGTTGCAGCGACTGTGGCAGCACCGACAAGCCCTGGTGCAATACGTTCTGACGTATAGCCTGGGCCAACGAGATTCAGAGGTGGGGCAAATCACGCTGGAGGAGTGGTCTCAGATCAGGGACCTATGCACCCTTCTGCACAGTTTTGAAATGGCGACGAAGATGTTTAGTGCTGACGATGCCATTATCAGCATGACTATTCCGGTGATTTACATGCTGGAGCACATGTTAAACAGAATTCGGAGTCAGGTGGTGGCACAAGAGGAGGTGGAGGAAGTAGAGGAGGAGGAGTTGTATGCGGAAGGGCTAACATCTGCAAGGTCCAGACGGTCGGCAGCACCAAGGCGGCAGGCATGTGAGGGTGGGGGAGATGGTTTTATCAGGGCGCATGGTAGCAGCCAAACTAGTGAGGAAGGTGCAGGAGCCCAGGAAGAAGTGGAGGACGAACTGATGGAAGACTCATCAGATGAGGGAGACCTTGATCACATTTCTGTTGTGCGAGGTTGGGGGGAGAGGACAGAGGAAGGAAGCATGATTGTTACCTCGCCACCAACACAACAGGGACTTGGTGCTCCTGGATGCGCAACACACATGAGTGCCTTCTTGCTGCACTACCTGCAACATGACCCTCGAATTGTGAGAATTAGAAATAATCCTGACTACTGGGTTGCCACACTGTTAGATCCCCGGTACAAAAGTAAATTTGCAGAAATTATTCCTGCCATAGAAAGGGATGCACGCATGCAGGAGTATCAGCAGAGACTGTTGCAGAATCTTACATGTGCTTTTCCACAAAATACCAGTGGTGCACGTAGTGAATCTCACAGTTCCAACTTGCCAACCGTGGGACCGTCAAGTGTTCAGCACTCAAACCGTAACAGAACCACAGTATCTGGTGGTAACATCAATTTTGCGGAATCATTTCACCACTTTTTTAGCCCATCCTTTGCAAGGCCACAGGAGACAAGAAGTCTGACACATAGTCAACGCCTAGAGACGATGGTACAGGAGTATCTCCAAGTAAACATTGAAGCCACGACTGTGTCACTGGACCCTTGCTCTTTTTGGGCTTCCAATCTGGATAAATGGCCGGAGCTAGCCACTTACGCCTTGGAGATCTTGTCATGCCCCGCAGCCAGCGTTCTGTCTGAACGTGTGTTCAGCGCTGCTGGTGGTGTGCTGACAGATAAGCGCACGCGGCTCTCCACTGATAATGTAGACAGACTCACGTTCATAAAGATGAACAAATCATGGATCCGAAACGACTTTTCTACCCCTGTGTCATCCTGGGGAGAGTAAAAGCTTGATGATTGTTTAAAATCACCCTACCAACCGTTTTAAGCTTTCAAATTACTAATCATGTTTATCTGTATCTTGACTGGAAAATAATTTGGGCTTTGTAGCAGTGTGCAGCACTGATCCTATTAGGCCATCTATAATAAGCTCCACCAGATTTAAAATTAAAAATAATTTTTAGCTGCATCTAGCCGGAAAATAATTTTGGGGCTCCGAGATGCGCAAGACACA
Source organism: Phyllobates terribilis (assembly GCF_046119375.1). Lineage (NCBI taxonomy): Eukaryota > Metazoa > Chordata > Amphibia > Anura > Dendrobatidae > Phyllobates > Phyllobates terribilis. Next base: position 211,577,041 of record NW_027362771.1, read on the forward strand.
TAAGTGCCTTCTTGCTGCACTACCTGCAGCATGACCCTCATATTGTCAGAATTCGAAGTAATCATGACTACTGGGTTGCCACACTCTTAGATCCCCCAAACTTTTCGATCAACCTTTTCATTTTAATAAAGACCAAAAAAATGGTCATTTTTGAAATTATAAGCATTAGCAGGTTGTTAGAAACTGAAATCAAACAGTTTTCAACTCAAAACTTTATTCTAGGTGATGTTACATTTTCACATAGGACCCCTTGTTCGAAAGGAGCTTCTGAACTCTCTCGTCCATTGAATTTGTCAGGTTTTGGATGGTTTCTGCTTCAATTGTTTTGCATGAGGACAGAATACCCTCCCAGAGCTGTTGCTTAGATGTGAACTGCCTCCCGCCATCATAGACACTCCTTTTAATGATGCTCCAAAGGTTCTGAATGGGGTAGAGGTCAGGGGAGCATGGGGGTCACACCATAAGTTTGTCCCCTTTTATGCCCATATCAGCCAGAGATGCAGATGTTTTATGTGCAGCATGAGATGGTGCATTATCATGCAGAAAAATGATCTTGCTGTGAAATACACGGTTCTTCTTCTTGAACCATGGCAGGAAGTGCTGTTTGAGAAAATCCACATACGTTATGGAGTTCATCTTTAGCGCCTTCAGGGATCCTAAAGGGGCCGACAATCTCTCTCCCCATGATTCCAGCCCAAAACATTACTCCACCTCCTCCTTGTTGGCGCTGTAGCCGTGTTTGCGTGGGGTGTCCATCAACCAGCCATCCTCCACTCCATCCATCTAGACCATCGAGCGCTGCACGGCACTCATCCGTGAACAAAACAGTTTTGAAATCAGTCTTCATGTAATGTTTGGCCCACTGGAGCCGTTTCTGCTTGTGTGAAGTGGATAGAGGAGGTCGACAGGATGGCGTATGCACAGCTGCAAACCTCTGAAGGACCCTGCATCTTGTTGTTCGGGGGACGTTGGAGGCACAAGCAGCTTCAAAAACTTGTCTGCTGCTATGACAAGGCTTTTTTGCCGCTGCTCTTTCAACCTGACGTAATTGCCTGTAGGAAAGAGTCCTCAATTTGCCCTTATCAGCACGCACACGTGTGTACTGTGAATCAGCTACATACTTCTTGATTGCCAAGACACTTCATCCTGATCATCGCACAATGTTGATTGTAGTCATGCCTTGACCTAAACACTCCACAATTTGTTGCTTCTCAGCAGCCGACACATCCTTTTTCTTTCCCATTTTGGCAGAAAATGTAGGCTGCTGAATAATGTGAGAGAGTCTTCTTAAGTAGTCTTGCCTTTCATTGGACACACCTGACAAACTAATTAGCACTGGTGTCTGCAATTGCTTACAGTGATATAAAGAGCCCTGACACACATCACCATCAATGAGTTTAACTGACAAACAAACAAATTCTTCCCTTATCACTCCTAAACACTTTTTGCATAATAATTTGGAACACAGTGTACATGTGCTTTTCCACAAAACACCAGTGGTTCACGTAGTGAATCTTACAGTTCTAACTTGCCAACCGTGGTCTGTATGGAGTTGTTCAATAAAGGGCCCAAAATTAAGATAACATAGATGGGAGAGGTCTCTATGAATAGGAATTCCTAAGTATTTGATACCCTGTGAGGGCCAGGCAAAGGGAAAGTTGGACTGGATGGAATCCTATATGGATTTGGGGAGGGAGACATCGAGGGCCTCAGACTTCGCTGCATTGATTTTAAAATTTGACCATGTAACAAAGTGATCTATTTCAGCCATAACAGCATGGATGGATATATGTGATTGAGTGATATATTCTAGGACATCATCAGCAAATAGAGAGCACTTGTACTCGGTGCCTCCCACCTCAATCCACCTAATATTGGGGTTATGGCGAATTGATGAGAGCAGGTGCTCCGTCACTAGGATGTATAAGAGAGGGGACAGAGAACATCCCTGCCTTGTCCCATTGGTGATTGTGAAAGGTGATGAAAATGTTCTGACGCGCCCCCTGGGCCTTGGGACACCCGGAGCCGGACCCTTTTTGGTGGATGCTGGTGGTTGTAGTCTTCGTGGCGGCGATCCGGTTCCGTGGCTCAGGGCGGTCAAACCAGTGGCGGAACTATTTATGTGGTTTTGATGTTTAAATGTCCGACTACGCCACCCGTGGATTGCGGTCAGAGTGAACCGCCGCTACAGGGCAGACCGCTAAGGCTGGTGTTGTGGGTGCAGCAGAGCGTAGCATAACTCCCCACGGGAGGAGTATAGCCTCAGGGCAGTGTATGCGGAGGATGGGGGTGATGGTGCAGGGCAGCAGCAGTAACGACACGGAGTCAGTGATGCAGTTCAGGGCCTTTACTCACAGTTCTTATTATCCAGACCACGTCTGCAGGTAACGGCTGCCCACGTCGTACTGTGCTCACCAGGTGAGGGGCTCAGACAACTCCCAGATAACTTTGGAGCGCTTCACAGGACCCCCTTTGTGTGTCCTTTGTCTGGCCTTTCTTACCAACACTTCTGTCCGGCTGCCTCGGGCCTCCTCTTGGTAAACTTGGCGCCAGTTTCCCTGACCCTATGTGGTGCCTTCCTAGCGGGTGGAGCAAGGGGCTGCGCCACATAAAATGTCAGAGCCTCCGGTTTCTAGCTGAGGGTCGTTTCCTGCCTCCACTAGTTCGGGGACCGGTCTCCCCCTTTGGCCTGACCCCTCCACGCAGGTGGATTCGGGCGTGCGGTGGCGACTCGCCCGTCCGCACCCCTGGGATCCCTTCATTCCTCGTTCCTGGAGCCTTCTCCGCTCCTCTTCCTTCCTTCTCCCTCTTGCAGGCCTGGGCCTCTGTTACTAGGCCCGCCTCCGGAGCAGAGCTCATGCAGAGCCCCTGCTCCCTGCCACTTCTGCTCAGACTTCTCTGCACTGAACTAAGATGGTGCCCACCTTTTATACTCCCTTCTCAATGCACCCAGGAACTGCTTCCTCCCTGCTCCTGCACTGCAGGGTTCCCCTTCCTCAGTGTTCCCTCCCCCCACTCCAGCCAGGGACAGGGACTGTCGTGCCCATCTCAGGGGCATATTGGTCGCCCTGCCCCACGGCAATGTGGTGTAATGCATGCAGGTGTCGGGTCCTGATCCACACTCCATCCTTATCTGAGAGTGAGATATCACACCTCTGGGTGAGGTGCAATACGTCTGTAGCAACCGAGCCCTCGGTGCTACAGTTCCATTTATCTTCAGCCTAGGTGACGTATTGTGATACAGGGCCGTGATTTTGGCTATAAAAGGGTCCCCTAGACCCCTACCCCAAGCTTTTTAAGAGAATCATATATGGCGTGCCAGGAGACTCTATGGAATGCTTTCTCAGCATCCAACGAGAGTATCTACTTACAAATTTTTAACTGCATCTAGCCCAGGAAATACTTTGTGCCTAGTAGCAGTGTCTGCTAGTCAGCGGATTATCCCGGCTGTTAAGCAAGCTACACCACCTGTAGTTTGGACACTTAATTTTTTCAAAGGAAATGCTTCGGGACCACGGGATACTTAGTGAAGAGCATCAGGAGGCACCCCAAGGCATAGGGGCTGGGACTGGCACTAGGATGCCTTGCGGTGGACAGCCGAGCTCGATCCTTATAAAAGCTTTTTAACTGCAGCAGCTTTAGTGGACGCTACTGGAGCTGGAATTACGCGGCTGCTGGCATGAGACTTGCCCTCCAATAGATCCTTGTAAATGGATTTAAAGTGTATTCATTCAAATTAGAGGGACAATTTAAATTAAAAAGCTTAGAGCTGCCTCCACCACAGGGGGGCTCTCTCGACCCACCAGCGGACAGGCACCAGTATTGGGAGAGGGGGGCTGGCCGTCAGGGTTCACCGCGGCTCTGGCACAAACCCGGCGACACGGAGGTGGCACGGGCAGGAGCGGACTGGCCGTCTCGGCTTCTCACTTTTTGGATTTTAGAAGGGCATGACATGCCTATATCTGTGTCTCCCCCTCCTTTTACTCCTCCACCTCTTTTCTTTTCGCATGACTATATGTACTTGTCACTTTTCCATGTGTTAGTTGTGTCTTCTGAGCAGTTTGTCAGCTTTTGGACATCTTTGAAGGTGTTTTCTATGTGTTTCTATGTGTTTTTGTTTGCCTGCCATTGGTTTTAACGGTGTTCGAAGGTGTTCGACGAACAGTTCGACGAACAGTTCGGCGAACACACGGGTGTTCGACGAACCGAACCGAACTCGAACACTACGGGGGTGGCTCAACACTAGAGATGAGCGTTGTTCTACTCGAACTGTTCGCCAATCTCAAATTCGAGCTGTTTTGGGCGGTGTTCGAGCCGGTCGGCGAACACGAACAATTTGAGAAAAATTCGACTGTTCGAGGTTATGTTCGATAACTGTTCGTGCACCAAAATCGTAACTGGATTTTTTCTCAGTAATGATGAAAATTAATGTTAATACGCAGTTTGAGTGTACAGCGGGGCGGGGGGAGGGGCAGGGGATGGATCTCTGCAGGAACAATGAAGATCTCCATTTTTTTTTCTCTTTCCCGCATTTGCAGTGGGGAGGTGCAATCTGTCAGCCTATCAGCAGCGCACACACGGAGCGAAGTGCTTTTTTTCACACAAGCAAGGGCATGTGTGATTGGCAGTGTATGTCACATGTCCTTGCCCTATAAGACCAAGCCATTTTCCCCGTCGCCACCATTTTCTCACTGCTGCAGCTGCGTGTTAGACGGCACCGCTGTTGCTGTGTGCGCTATACCTTGTTAATTTCAAGCCAATTTTCGCACAAATATACAGATAGCTTGGGAGTAGGGAATAGTTGTGATTGCAGTCCTTTTAAGGACTAGGTTACAGCATTTCCTACGACTTTTATCAGGCAGGTCTGTGCTCTTAAATAGATAGATTGTGGGAGTAAAGACTAATTGTAAATGGAGTCCTTTTCAGGACTAGGTTACATCAGTTCCTATCAGTTTTTGCCAGGCAGGTCTGTGCCAGTGCTGTGCAAGTTTTTTTCACAGCATTTGGCTGAATCTAGCAAAGCTAATCCTTTTTGGCCTATTGCAGAGTGTGTTAGTCAGTGGAGTAGCCTATCTGTGTTGCAAGATATACCACCTGTGTATAGAATACCAATTTTTTTACTGCACCTAGTGAAGTAAAATCTTTTGGGCATAGCATCATTCTATTAGTCCATCTATACTGACCTCCATCAGGATGCAAACTGAATATAATTTTTTTCTGCATCTAGCTCTGAAAAAATATTTGGGCTTCTAGCAGTGTGTGGGACTTGGTCTATTAGTCCATCTATACTGACCTCCATCAGGTTGCAAATTAAAAATAATTTTTTTCTGCATCTAGCTCTGAAAAAATATTTGGGCTTCTAGCAGTGTGTGGGACTTGGTCTATTAGTCCATCTATACTGACCTCCATCAGGTTGCAAATTAAAAATAATTTTTTTCTTCATTTATCTCTGAAAAAATATTTGGGCTTCTAGCAGCGTGTGGGACTTGTTCTATTAGTCCATCTATACTGACCTCCATCAGGTTGCAAATTAAAAATAATTTTTTTCTGCATCTAGCTCTGAAAAAATATTTGGGCTTCTAGCAGTGTGTGGGACTTGGTCTATTAGTCCATCTATACTGACCTCCATCAGGTTGCAAATTAAAAATAATTTTTTTCTGCATCTAGCTCTGAAAAAATATTTGGGCTTCTAGCAGTGTGTGGGACTTGGTCTATTAGTCCATCTATACTGACCTCCATCAGGTTGCAAATTGAATAAAAAAATTTTCTGCATCTAGCTCTGAAAAAATATTTGGGCTTCTAGCGGTGTGTGGGACTTGGTCTATTAGTCCATCTATACTGACCTCCATCAGGTTGCAAATTAAAAATAATTTTTTTCTGCATCTAGCTCTGAAAAAATATTTGGGCTTCTAGCAGTGTGTGGGACTTGGTCTATTAGTCCATCTATACTGACCTCCATCAGGTTGCAAATTAAAAATAATTTTTTTCTTCATTTAGCTCTGAAAAAATATTTGGGCTTCTAGCAGTGTGTGGGACTTGTTCTATTAGTCCTTCTATACTGACGTCCAGCAGGTTGCAAATTGAATATAATTTTTTTCTGCATCTAGCTCTGAAAAAATATTTGGGCTTCTAGCGGTGTGTGGGACTTGGTCTATTAGTCCATCTATACTGACCTCCATCAGGTTGCAAATTAAAAATAATTTTTTTCTGCATCTAGCTCTGAAAAAATATTTGGGCTTCTAGCAGTGTGTGGGACTTGGTCTATTAGTCCATCTATACTGACCTCCATCAGGTTGCAAATTAAAAATATTTTTTTTCTGCATCTAGCTCTGAAAAAATATTTGGGCTTCTAGCAGTGTGTGGGACTTGGTCTATTAGTCCATCTATACTGACCTCCATCAGGTTGCAAATTAAAAATAATTTTTTTCTTCATTTAGCTCTGAAAAAATATTTGGGCTTCTAGCAGTGTGTGGGACTTGTTCTATTAGTCCTTCTATACTGACCTCCAGCAGGTTGCAAATTGAATATAATTTTTTTCTGCATCTAGCTCTGAAAAAATATTTGGGCTTCTAGCGGTGTGTGGGACTTGGTCTATTAGTCCATCTATACTGACCTCCATCAGGTTGCAAATTAAAAATAATTTTTTTCTGCATCTAGCTCTGAAAAAATATTTGGGCTTCTAGCAGTGTGTGGGACTTGGTCTATTAGTCCATCTATACTGACCTCCATCAGGTTGCAAATTGAATAAAAAAATTTTCTGCATCTAGCTCTGAAAAAATATTTGGGCTTCTAGCGGTGTGTGGGACTTGGTCTATTAGTCCATCTATACTGACCTCCATCAGGTTGCAAATTAAAAATAATTTTTTTCTGCATCTAACCCAGCCAATAGTTTTGGCCTAATACCACAGTTTGGCCACTCAGCTCTGCTCGGTTACCATCCATTGTTTTTTTGTGCAAACAACTCCAGAGTTGTGAATTAGTTAACCACCAAAATGAGTGGAAAAAGGCCTGCTGCTGGTGGAAAGGGGAATAGGCGTGTTGGGAAGGGGAAAAAAGGTTGTGTCCGTGGGGTAGGTGCAGAAGAAAGACCATCTTCCAGCCAAACTAAAATGTCTACTTCTTTTAGCGGACAATGTGATAAGATCCCTTTCTTACGGCCACGCCAATCGCTACAAATTCCAGATGAGGCACAAAAACAGCAGGTGCTTCAACGGATATCAAGTGCTCCTTTAAGTGGGCTCTCCTCCACATCAACTTCAACATCACAAATACTCCAGTCCTCAAAGGTGTCACCCAAATCGCACTTGCTTCCTCACAGCTCCCAAATCTCCAGCTGCCCGTCTGAGTATGAGGTAGAACAGATGGTTGAGTCTGCAGAGCTGTTTACTCATACTATAGCCTGGGAATCAGAGGTCGACTCCAGCGCTTCTGTGAATCCAGACGAGGAAATGATCTGCACTGATGCCCAGAATCTTTATGAGTCGGATCCAGGACCAGACGCAGAAGGTTCTGACCATAATGTAGACCCTCATTCCCAAACTGTAACTCCTGTTGGTGGAGACAATGAGGAAGACGATGATAAGACTCAAATACCTGATTGGAGCGACAACTTTAGTTTTTTGTCAGGGCAGGAACAGGTTGGCTCTGAGGACGACGGGTGTGATAACGCACAGGGTGATGATGATGAGGTCGGAGATCCCACTTACTGTCAACCCACAGTCAGCCAAGAGATGAGGTCAGCAGAGGAGGTGGAGGAAGATGCTAGTGACGACGAGGTCAGGTTGCGCCTTCCTGGACAGAGACGTAGTACTGGAAGCACGTCAACAACTGCATCCTCAAACACAACTCTGCCTCTCACCATAAGTCGTGGTGGCTCTTCAGGTCGCATGGGTGCTAAGCCTTGCATAGCCTGGGCATTTTTTCAGATCGATAAAGATGACCCAACTCGTGTTATCTGTAACATTTGTCAGCAAAAGCTAAGTAGAGGCCAAAAAATACATAGTTTGAGTACTTCATGCATGAACCGGCACATGGACATGAAGCATAAGTTGCAGTGGGAAGCTCAGTGTGCTACAATGCGGTCTAGCCGGCCGGGCCAACCACCGTCTGCCATATCTTGTGCATCCGCGGCCTCTTCATCCTCTGTGACTGGGGGGACAGCAGTCACACCTGTTTTGGGGCGCAGACCTGCCACCTCTTTACCCGCAACAGCCAGTGTGATTGGCAGGTCATCATTTTCTTTGGAGGTGGTAACACCAGCTGGTCTTGAGCGCTGTCCGACATCGATAGCACCACCTTTGGATCAAGGCAACCTAACATGTCCGCCTGCATCTTCCTCACAGACCGGCAGTTTGCCGGGGACACCCTTATCAACCCCGTCTAAGCACAATAGCCAGCCCTCGGTCCCTCAGATGTGGACAAGTAAAAGACCATTTCCTCCTAGCCATGAGAAAGCTAAGAGGTTGAATTTCACCATCTGCAAGCTCTTGGCTACAGAAATGCTGCCTTTCCGCCTGGTGGACACAGAGGATTTTCGAGACCTTATGTCCGTCGCAGTGCCCCAGTACCAGATGCCCAGTCGGCACTACTTCTCAAAGAAAGGTGTGCCTGCGCTCCACCAGCATGTCGCACACAACATCACCGCTTCTTTGAGAAACTCTGTGTGTGACAGGGTGCATTTCACCACAGACACTTGGACGAGTAGGCATGGACAGGGGCGTTACATGTCGCTGACTGGGCACTGGGTAACTATGGTGACAGCAGGACAAGGGGCTGCTGTCCAAGTCTTGCCGTCCCCACGAGTTGTGCGTCAATCCTCTTTATGTCATTTTTCCTCCACTGCTTCTGCCTCCTCAACCTCCTCTCGGTCTTCCACCTGCACCCAAAGCCTGTCTGGTCATGCCACAAGCTTTCTAACTGCGCAGAAGGGATCCTGCACACCTCCTTACTATGCTGGCAGTAGGGCTCAACGTCATCAGGCGGTTTTTACATTGAAATGTCTGGGAAATGTGAGTCACACAGCTGAGGAGTTGTGGTCAGCTCTGGAGAACCAATTTCATGAATGGTTGTCTCCACTGGACCTGAAACCAGGGAAGGCCGTGTGCGACAATGCTGCAAACCTGGGTGCGGCCCTTCGCCGGGGCAATGTCACACACGTGCCTTGTATGGCTCACGTGTTGAACCTGGTTGTCCAGCAATTTTTAGCCCACTATCCCAGACTAGATGGCCTTCTGCAGAGGGCACGGTCGCTGTGTGCTCACTTCCGCCGTTCGCATCCCGCAGCTCAGCGACTTACATCTCTACAGAAGTTGTTGGGCCTGCCACTTCACCGGCTAAAATGCGATGTGCCTACCCGGTGGAATTCAACTCTGCACATGTTGCAGCGACTGTGGCAGCACCGACAAGCCCTGGTGCAATACGTTCTGACGTATAGCCTGGGCCAACGAGATTCAGAGGTGGGGCAAATCACGCTGGAGGAGTGGTCTCAGATCAGGGACCTATGCACCCTTCTGCACAGTTTTGAAATGGCGACGAAGATGTTTAGTGCTGACGATGCCATTATCAGCATGACTATTCCGGTGATTTACATGCTGGAGCACATGTTAAACAGAATTCGGAGTCAGGTGGTGGCACAAGAGGAGGTGGAGGAAGTAGAGGAGGAGGAGTTGTATGCGGAAGGGCTAACATCTACAAGGTCCAGACGGTCGGCAGCACCAAGGCGGCAGGCATGTGAGGGTGGGGGAGATGGTTTTACCAGGGCGCATGGTAGCAGCCAAACTAGTGAGGAAGGTGCAGGAGCCCAGGAAGAAGTGGAGGACGAACTGATGGAAGACTCATCAGATGAGGGAGACCTTGATCACATTTCTGTTGTGCGAGGTTGGGGGGAGAGGACAGAGGAAGGAAGCATGATTGTTACCTCGCCACCAACACAACAGGGACTTGGTGCTCCTGGATGCGCAACACACATGAGTGCCTTCTTGCTGCACTACCTGCAACATGACCCTCGAATTGTGAGAATTAGAAATAATCCTGACTACTGGGTTGCCACACTGTTAGATCCCCGGTACAAAAGTAAATTTGCAGAAATTATTCCTGCCATAGAAAGGGATGCACGCATGTAGGAGTAACAGCAGAGACTGTTGCAGAATCTTACATGTGCTTTTCCACAAAATACCAGTGGTGCACGTAGTGAATCTCACAGTTCCAACTTGCCAACCGTGGGACCGTCAAGTGTTCAGCACTCAAACCGTAACAGAACCACAGTATCTGGTGGTAACATCAATTTTGCGGAATCATTTCACCACTTTTTTAGCCCATCCTTTGCAAGGCCACAGGAGACAAGAAGTCTGACACATAGTCAACGCCTAGAGACGATGGTACAGGAGTATCTCCAAGTAAACATTGAAGCCACGACTGTGTCACTGGACCCTTGCTCTTTTTGGGCTTCCAATCTGGATAAATGGCCGGAGCTAGCCACTTACGCCTTGGAGATCTTGTCATGCCCCGCAGCCAGCGTTCTGTCTGAACGTGTGTTCAGCGCTGCTGGTGGTGTGCTGACAGATAAGCGCACGCGGCTCTCCACTGATAATGTAGACAGACTCACGTTCATAAAGATGAACAAATCATGGATCCGAAACGACTTTTCTACCCCTGTGTCATCCTGGGGAGAGTAAAAGCTTGATGATTGTTTAAAATCACCCTACCAACTGTTTTAAGCTTTCAAATTACTAATCATGTTTATCTGTATCTTGACTGGAAAATAATTTGGGCTTTGTAGCAGTGTGCAGCACTGATCCTATTAGGCCATCTATAGTAAGCTCCACCAGATTTAAAATTAAAAATAATTTTTAGCTGCATCTAGCCCGGAAAATAATTTTGGGGCTCCGAGATGCGCAAGACACATAAGTGCCTTCTTGCTGCACTACCTGCAGCATGACCCTCATATTGTCAGAATTCGAAGTAATCATGACTACTGGGTTGCCACACTCTTAGATCCCCCAAACTTTTCGATCAACCTTTTCATTTTAATAAAGACCAAAAAAATGGTCATTTTTGAAATTATAAGCATTAGCAGGTTGTTAGAAACTGAAATCAAACAGTTTTCAACTCAAAACTTTATTCTAGGTGATGTTACATTTTCACATAGGACCCCTTGTTCGAAAGGAGCTTCTGAACTCTCTCGTCCATTGAATTTGTCAGGTTTTGGATGGTTTCTGCTTCAATTGTTTTGCATGAGGACAGAATACCCTCCCAGAGCTGTTGCTTAGATGTGAACTGCCTCCCGCCATCATAGACACTCCTTTTAATGATGCTCCAAAGGTTCTGAATGGGGTAGAGGTCAGGGGAGCATGGGGGTCACACCATAAGTTTGTCCCCTTTTATGCCCATATCAGCCAGAGATGCAGATGTTTTATGTGCAGCATGAGATGGTGCATTATCATGCAGAAAAATGATCTTGCTGTGAAATACACGGTTCTTCTTCTTGAACCATGGCAGGAAGTGCTGTTTGAGAAAATCCACATACATTATGGAGTTCATCTTTAGCACCTTCAGGGATCCTAAAGGGGCCGACAATCTCTCTCCCCATGATTCCAGCCCAAAACATTACTCCACCTCCTCCTTGTTGGCGCTGTAGCCGTGTTTGCGTGGGGTGTCCATCAACCAGCCATCCTCCACTCCATCCATCTGGACCATCGAGCGCTGCACGGCACTCATCCGTGAACAAAACAGTTTTGAAATCAGTCTTCATGTAATGTTTGGCCCACTGGAGCCGTTTCTGCTTGTGTGAAGTGGATAGAGGAGGTCGACAGGATGGCGTATGCACAGCTGCAAACCTCTGAAGGACCCTGCATCTTGTTGTTCGGGGGACGTTGGAGGCACAAGCAGCTTCAAAAACTTGTCTGCTGCTATGACAAGGCTTTTTTGCCGCTGCTCTTTCAACCTGACGTAATTGCCTGTAGGAAAGAGTCCTCAATTTGCCCTTATCAGCACGCACACGTGTGTACTGTGAATCAGCTACATACTTCTTGATTGCCAAGACACTTCATCCTGATCATCGCACAATGTTGATTGTAGTCATGCCTTGACCTAAACACTCCACAATTTGTTGCTTCTCAGCAGCCGACACATCCTTTTTCTTTCCCATTTTGGCAGAAAATGTAGGCTGCTGAATAATGTGAGAGAGCCTTCTTAAGTAGTCTTGCCTTTCATTGGACACACCTGACAAACTAATTAGCACTGGTGTCTGCAATTGCTTACAGTGATATAAAGAGCCCTGACACACATCACCATCAATGAGTTTAACTGACAAACAAACAAATTCTTCCCTTATCACTCCTAAACAGTTTTTGCATAATAATTTGGAACACAGTGTACATGTGCTTTTCCACAAAACACCAGTGGTTCACGTAGTGAATCTTACAGTTCTAACTTGCCAACCGTGGTCTGTATGGAGTTGTTCAATAAAGGGCCCAAAATTAAGATAACATAGATGGGAGAGGTCTCTATGAATAGAAATTCCTAAGTATTTGATACCCTGTGAGGGCCAGGCAAAGGGAAAGTTGGACTGGATGGAATCCTATATGGATTTGGGGAGGGAGACATCGAGGGCCTCAGACTTCGCTGCATTGATTTTAAAATTTGACCATGTAACAAAGTGATCTATTTCAGCCATAACAGCATGGATGGATATATGTGATTGAGTGATATATACTAGGACATCATCAGCAAATAGAGAGCACTTGTACTCGGTGCCTCCCACCTCAATCCACCTACTATTGGGGTTATGGCGAATTGATGAGAGCAGGTGCTCCGTCACTAGGATGTATAAGAGAGGGGACAGAGAACATCCCTGCCTTGTCCCATTGGTGATTGTGAAAGGTGATGAAAATGTTCTGACGCGCCCCCTGGGCCTTGGGACACCCGGAGCCGGACCCTTTTTGGTGGATGCTGGTGGTTGTAGTCTTCGTGGCGGCGGTCCGGTTCCGTGGCTAAGGGCGGTCAAACCAGTGGCGGAACTATTTATGTGGTTTTGATGTTTAAATGTCCGACTACGCCACCCGTGGATTGCGGTCAGAGTGAACCGCCGCTACAGGGCAGACCGCTAAGGCTGGTGTTGTGGGTGCAGCAGAGCATAGCATAACTCCCCACGGGAGGAGTATAGCCTCAGGGCAGTGTATGCGGAGGATGGGGGTGATGGTGCAGGGCAGCAGCAGTAACGACACGGAGTCAGTGATGCAGTTCAGGGCCTTTACTCACAGTTCTTATTATCCAGACCACGTCTGCAGGTAACGGCTGCCCACGTCGTACTGTGCTCACCAGGTGAGGGGCTCAGACAACTCCCAGATAACTTTGGAGCGCTTCACAGGACCCCCTTTGTGTGTCCTTTGTCTGGCCTTTCTTACCAACACTTCTGTCCGGCTGCCTCGGGCCTCCTCTTGGTAAACTTGGCGCCAGTTTCCCTGACCCTATGTGGTGCCTTCCTAGCGGGTGGAGCAAGGGGCTGCGCCACATAAAATGTCAGAGCCTCCGGTTTCTAGCTGAGGGTCGTTTCCTGCCTCCACTAGTTCGGGGACCGGTCTCCCCCTTTGGCCTGACCCCTCCACGCAGGTGGATTCGGGCGTGCGGTGGCGACTCGCCCGTCCGCACGCCTGGGATCCCTTCATTCCTCGTTCCTGGAGCCTTCTCCGCTCCTCTTCCTTCCTTCTCCCTCTTGCAGGCCTGGGCCTCTGTTACTAGGCCCGCCTCCGGAGCAGAGCTCATGCAGAGCCCCTGCTCCCTGCCACTTCTGCTCAGACTTCTCTGCACTGAACTAAGATGGTGCCCACCTTTTATACTCCCTTCTCAATGCACCCAGGAACTGCTTCCTCCCTGCTCCTGCACTGCAGGGTTCCCCTTCCTCAGTGTTCCCTCACCCCACTCCAGCCAGGGACAGGGACTGTCGTGCCCATCTCAGGGGCATATTGGTCGCCCTGCCCCACGGCAATGTGGTGTAATGCATGCAGGTGTCGGGTCCTGATCCACACTCCATCCTTATCTGAGAGTGAGATATCACACCTCTGGGTGAGGTGCAATACGTCTGTAGCAACCGAGCCCTCGGTGCTACAGTTCCATTTATCTTCAGCCTAGGTGACGTATTGTGATACAGGGCCGTGATTTTGGCTATAAAAGGGTCCCCTAGACCCCTACCCCAAGCTTTTTAAGAGAATCATATATGGCGTGCCAGGAGACTCTATGGAATGCTTTCTCAGCATCCAACGAGAGTATCTACTTACAAATTTTTAACTGCATCTAGCCCAGGAAATACTTTGTGCCTAGTAGCAGTGTCTGCTAGTCAGCGGATTATCCCGGCTGTTAAGCAAGCTACACCACCTGTAGTTTGGACACTTAATTTTTTCAAAGGAAATGCTTCGGGACCACGGGATACTTAGTGAAGAGCATCAGGAGGCACCCCAAGGCATAGGGGCTGGGACTGGCACTAGGATGCCTTGCGGTGGACAGCCGAGCTCGATCCTTATAAAAGCTTTTTAACTGCAGCAGCTTTAGTGGACGCTACTGGAGCTGGAATTACGCGGCTGCTGGCATGAGACTTGCCCTCCAATAGATCCTTGTAAATGGATTTAAAGTGTATTCATTCAAATTAGAGGGACAATTTAAATTAAAAAGCTTAGAGCTGCCTCCACCACAGGGGGGCTCTCTCGACCCACCAGCGGACAGGCACCAGTATTGGGAGAGGGGGGCTGGCCGTCAGGGTTCACCGCGGCTCTGGCACAAACCCGGCGACACGGAGGTGGCACGGGCAGGAGCGGACTGGCCGTCTCGGCTTCTCACTTTTTGGATTTTAGAAGGGCATGACATGCCTATATCTGTGTCTCCCCCTCCTTTTACTCCTCCACCTCTTTTCTTTTCGCATGACTATATGTACTTGTCACTTTTCCATGTGTTAGTTGTGTCTTCTGAGCAGTTTGTCAGCTTTTGGACACCTTTGAAGGTGTTTTCTATGTGTTTCTATGTGTTTTTGTTTGCCTGCCATTGGTTTTAACGGTGTTTGAAGGTGTTCGACGAACAGTTCGGCGAACACACGGGTGTTCGACGAACCGAACTCGAACACTACGGGGGTGGCTCAACACTAATAGTCAACGCCTATAGACGATGGTACAGGAGTATCTCCAAGTAAACATTGAAGCCACGACTGTGTCACTGGACCCTTGCTCTTTTTGGGCTTCCAATCTGGATAAATGGCCGGAGCTAGCCACTTACGCCTTGGAGATCTTGTCATGCCCCGCAGCCAGCGTTCTGTCTGAACGTGTGTTCAGCGCTGCTGGTGGTGTGCTGACAGATAAGCGCACGCGGCTCTCCACTGATAATGTAGACAGACTCACGTTCATAAAGGTGAACAAATCATGGATCCGAAACGACTTTTCTACCCCTGTGTCATCCTGGGGAGAGTAAAAGCTTGATGATTGGTTAAAATCACCCTACCAAACGTTTTAAGCTTTCAAATTACTAATCATGTTTATCTGTATCTTGACTGGAAAATAATTTGGGCTTTGTAGCAGTGTGCAGCACTGATCCTATTAGGCCATCTATAGTAAGCTCCACCAGATTTAAAATTAAAAATAATTTTTAGCTGCATCTAGCCCGGAAAATAATTTTGGGGCTCCGAGATGCGCAAGACACATAAGTGCCTTCTTGCTGCACTACCTGCAGCATGACCCTCATATTGTCAGAATTCGAAGTAATCATGACTACTGGGTTGCCACACTCTTAGATCCCCCAAACTTTTCGATCAACCTTTTCATTTTAATAAAGACCAAAAAAATGGTCATTTTTGAAATTATAAGCATTAGCAGGTTGTTAGAAACTGAAATCAAACAGTTTTCAACTCAAAACTTTATTCTAGGTGATGTTACATTTTCACATAGGACCCCTTGTTCGAAAGGAGCTTCTGAACTCTCTCGTCCATTGAATTTGTCAGGTTTTGGATGGTTTCTGCTTCAATTGTTTTGCATGAGGACAGAATACCCTCCCAGAGCTGTTGCTTAGATGTGAACTGCCTCCCGCCATCATAGACACTCCTTTTAATGATGCTCCAAAGGTTCTGAATGGGGTAGAGGTCAGGGGAGCATGGGGGTCACACCATAAGTTTGTCCCCTTTTATGCCCATATCAGCCAGAGATGCAGATGTTTTATGTGCAGCATGAGATGGTGCATTATCATGCAGAAAAATGATCTTGCTGTGAAATACACGGTTCTTCTTCTTGAACCATGGCAGGAAGTGCTGTTTGAGAAAATCCACATACATTATGGAGTTCATCTTTAGCACCTTCAGGGATCCTAAAGGGGCCGACAATCTCTCTCCCCATGATTCCAGCCCAAAACATTACTCCACCTCCTCCTTGTTGGCGCTGTAGCCGTGTTTGCGTGGGGTGTCCATCAACCAGCCATCCTCCACTCCATCCATCTGGACCATCGAGCGCTGCACGGCACTCATCCGTGAACAAAACAGTTTTGAAATCAGTCTTCATGTAATGTTTGGCCCACTGGAGCCGTTTCTGCTTGTGTGAAGTGGATAGAGGAGGTCGACAGGATGGCGTATGCACAGCTGCAAACCTCTGAAGGACCCTGCATCTTGTTGTTCGGGGGACGTTGGAGGCACAAGCAGCTTCAAAAACTTGTCTGCTGCTATGACAAGGCTTTTTTGCCGCTGCTCTTTCAACCTGACGTAATTGCCTGTAGGAAAGAGTCCTCAATTTGCCCTTATCAGCACGCACACGTGTGTACTGTGAATCAGCTACATACTTCTTGATTGCCAAGACACTTCATCCTGATCATCGCACAATGTTGATTGTAGTCATGCCTTGACCTAAACACTCCACAATTTGTTGCTTCTCAGCAGCCGACACATCCTTTTTCTTTCCCATTTTGGCAGAAAATGTAGGCTGCTGAATAATGTGAGAGAGCCTTCTTAAGTAGTCCTGCCTTTCATTGGACACACCTGACAAACTAATTAGCACTGGTGTCTGCAATTGCTTACAGTGATATAAAGAGCCCTGACACACATCACCATCAATGAGTTTAACTGACAAACAAACAAATTCTTCCCTTATCACTCCTAAACACTTTTTGCATAATAATTTGGAACACAGTGTACATGTGCTTTTCCACAAAACACCAGTGGTTCACGTAGTGAATCTTACAGTTCTAACTTGCCAACCGTGGTCTGTATGGAGTTGTTCAATAAAGGGCCCAAAATTAAGATAACATAGATGGGAGAGGTCTCTATGAATAGAAATTCCTAAGTATTTGATACCCTGTGAGGGCCAGGCAAAGGGAAAGTTGGACTGGATGGAATCCTATATGGATTTGGGGAGGGAGACATCGAGGGCCTCAGACTTCGCTGCATTGATTTTAAAATTTGACCATGTAACAAAGTGATCTATTTCAGCCATAACAGCATGGATGGATATATGTGATTGAGTGATATATACTAGGACATCATCAGCAAATAGAGAGCACTTGTACTCGGTGCCTCCCACCTCAATCCACCTACTATTGGGGTTATGGCGAATTGATGAGAGCAGGTGCTCCGTCACTAGGATGTATAAGAGAGGGGACAGAGAACATCCCTGCCTTGTCCCATTGGTGATTGTGAAAGGTGATGAAAATGTTCTGACGCGCCCCCTGGGCCTTGGGACACCCGGAGCCGGACCCTTTTTGGTGGATGCTGGTGGTTGTAGTCTTCGTGGCGGCGGTCCGGTTCCGTGGCTAAGGGCGGTCAAACCAGTGGCGGAACTATTTATGTGGTTTTGATGTTTAAATGTCCGACTACGCCACCCGTGGATTGCGGTCAGAGTGAACCGCCGCTACAGGGCAGACCGCTAAGGCTGGTGTTGTGGGTGCAGCAGAGCGTAGCATAACTCCCCACGGGAGGAGTATAGCCTCAGGGCAGTGTATGCGGAGGATGGGGGTGATGGTGCAGGGCAGCAGCAGTAACGACACGGAGTCAGTGATGCAGTTCAGGGCCTTTACTCACAGTTCTTATTATCCAGACCACGTCTGCAGGTAACGGCTGCCCACGTCGTACTGTGCTCACCAGGTGAGGGGCTCAGACAACTCCCAGATAACTTTGGAGCGCTTCACAGGACCCCCTTTGTGTGTCCTTTGTCTGGCCTTTCTTACCAACACTTCTGTCCGGCTGCCTCGGGCCTCCTCTTGGTAAACTTGGCGCCAGTTTCCCTGACCCTATGTGGTGCCTTCCTAGCGGGTGGAGCAAGGGGCTGCGCCACATAAAATGTCAGAGCCTCCGGTTTCTAGCTGAGGGTCGTTTCCTGCCTCCACTAGTTCGGGGACCGGTCTCCCCCTTTGGCCTGACCCCTCCACGCAGGTGGATTCGGGCGTGCGGTGGCGACTCGCCCGTCCGCACGCCTGGGATCCCTTCATTCCTCGTTCCTGGAGCCTTCTCCGCTCCTCTTCCTTCCTTCTCCCTCTTGCAGGCCTGGGCCTCTGTTACTAGGCCCGCCTCCGGAGCAGAGCTCATGCAGAGCCCCTGCTCCCTGCCACTTCTGCTCAGACTTCTCTGCACTGAACTAAGATGGTGCCCACCTTTTATACTCCCTTCTCAATGCACCCAGGAACTGCATCCTCCCTGCTCCTGCACTGCAGGGTTCCCCTTCCTCAGTGTTCCCTCACCCCACTCCAGCCAGGGACAGGGACTGTCGTGCCCATCTCAGGGGCATATTGGTCGCCCTGCCCCACGGCAATGTGGTGTAATGCATGCAGGTGTCGGGTCCTGATCCACACTCCATCCTTATCTGAGAGTGAGATATCACACCTCTGGGTGAGGTGCAATACGTCTGTAGCAACCGAGCCCTCGGTGCTACAGTTCCATTTATCTTCAGCCTAGGTGACGTATTGTGATACAGGGCCGTGATTTTGGCTATAAAAGGGTCCCCTAGACCCCTACCCCAAGCTTTTTAAGAGAATCATATATGGCGTGCCAGGAGACTCTATGGAATGCTTTCTCAGCATCCAACGAGAGTATCTACTTACAAATTTTTAACTGCATCTAGCCCAGGAAATACTTTGTGCCTAGTAGCAGTGTCTGCTAGTCAGCGGATTATCCCGGCTGTTAAGCAAGCTACACCACCTGTAGTTTGGACACTTAATTTTTTCAAAGGAAATGCTTCGGGACCACGGGATACTTAGTGAAGAGCATCAGGAGGCACCCCAAGGCATAGGGGCTGGGACTGGCACTAGGATGCCTTGCGGTGGACAGCCGAGCTCGATCCTTATAAAAGCTTTTTAACTGCAGCAGCTTTAGTGGACGCTACTGGAGCTGGAATTACGCGGCTGCTGGCATGAGACTTGCCCTCCAATAGATCCTTGTAAATGGATTTAAAGTGTATTCATTCAAATTAGAGGGACAATTTAAATTAAAAAGCTTAGAGCTGCCTCCACCACAGGGGGGCTCTCTCGACCCACCAGCGGACAGGCACCAGTATTGGGAGAGGGGGGCTGGCCGTCAGGGTTCACCGCGGCTCTGGCACAAACCCGGCGACACGGAGGTGGCACGGGCAGGAGCGGACTGGCCGTCTCGGCTTCTCACTTTTTGGATTTTAGAAGGGCATGACATGCCTATATCTGTGTCTCCCCCTCCTTTTACTCCTCCACCTCTTTTCTTTTCGCATGACTATATGTACTTGTCACTTTTCCATGTGTTAGTTGTGTCTTCTGAGCAGTTTGTCAGCTTTTGGACACCTTTGAAGGTGTTTTCTATGTGTTTCTATGTGTTTTTGTTTGCCTGCCATTGGTTTTAACGGTGTTTGAAGGTGTTCGACGAACAGTTCGGCGAACACACGGGTGTTCGACGAACCGAACCGAACTCGAACACTACGGGGGTGGCTCAACACTAATAGTCAACGCCTATAGACGATGGTACAGGAGTATCTCCAAGTAAACATTGAAGCCACGACTGTGTCACTGGACCCTTGCTCTTTTTGGGCTTCCAATCTGGATAAATGGCCGGAGCTAGCCACTTACGCCTTGGAGATCTTGTCATGCCCCGCAGCCAGCGTTCTGTCTGAACGTGTGTTCAGCGCTGCTGGTGGTGTGCTGACAGATAAGCGCACGCGGCTCTCCACTGATAATGTAGACAGACTCACGTTCATAAAGGTGAACAAATCATGGATCCGAAACGACTTTTCTACCCCTGTGTCATCCTGGGGAGAGTAAAAGCTTGATGATTGGTTAAAATCACCCTACCAAACGTTTTAAGCTTTCAAATTACTAATCATGTTTATCTGTATCTTGACTGGAAAATAATTTGGGCTTTGTAGCAGTGTGCAGCACTGATCCTATTAGGCCATCTATAATAAGCTCCACCAGATTTAAAATTAAAAATAATTTTTAGCTGCATCTAGCCCGGAAAATAATTTTGGGGCTCCGAGATGCGCAAGACACATAAGTGCCTTCTTGCTGCACTACCTGCAGCATGACCCTCATATTGTCAGAATTCGAAGTAATCATGACTACTGGGTTGCCACACTCTTAGATCCCCCAAACTTTTCGATCAACCTTTTCATTTTAATAAAGACCAAAAAAATGGTCATTTTTGAAATTATAAGCATTAGCAGGTTGTTAGAAACTGAAATCAAACAGTTTTCAACTCAAAACTTTATTCTAGGTGATGTTACATTTTCACATAGGACCCCTTGTTCGAAAGGAGCTTCTGAACTCTCTCGTCCATTGAATTTGTCAGGTTTTGGATGGTTTCTGCTTCAATTGTTTTGCATGAGGACAGAATACCCTCCCAGAGCTGTTGCTTAGATGTGAACTGCCTCCCGCCATCATAGACACTCCTTTTAATGATGCTCCAAAGGTTCTGAATGGGGTAGAGGTCAGGGGAGCATGGGGGTCACACCATAAGTTTGTCCCCTTTTATGCCCATATCAGCCAGAGATGCAGATGTTTTATGTGCAGCATGAGATGGTGCATTATCATGCAGAAAAATGATCTTGCTGTGAAATACACGGTTCTTCTTCTTGAACCATGGCAGGAAGTGCTGTTTGAGAAAATCCACATACATTATGGAGTTCATCTTTAGCGCCTTCAGGGATCCTAAAGGGGCCGACAATCTCTCTCCCCATGATTCCAGCCCAAAACATTACTCCACCTCCTCCTTGTTGGCGCTGTAGCCGTGTTTGCGTGGGGTGTCCATCAACCAGCCATCCTCCACTCCATCCATCTGGACCATCGAGCGCTGCACGGCACTCATCCGTGAACAAAACAGTTTTGAAATCAGTCTTCATGTAATGTTTGGCCCACTGGAGCCGTTTCTGCTTGTGTGAAGTGGATAGAGGAGGTCGACAGGATGGCGTATGCACAGCTGCAAACCTCTGAAGGACCCTGCATCTTGTTGTTCGGGGGACGTTGGAGGCACAAGCAGCTTCAAAAACTTGTCTGCTGCTATGACAAGGCTTTTTTGCCGCTGCTCTTTCAACCTGACGTAATTGCCTGTAGGAAAGAGTCCTCAATTTGCCCTTATCAGCACGCACACGTGTGTACTGTGAATCAGCTACATACTTCTTGATTGCCAAGACACTTCATCCTGATCATCGCACAATGTTGATTGTAGTCATGCCTTGACCTAAACACTCCACAATTTGTTGCTTCTCAGCAGCCGACACATCCTTTTTCTTTCCCATTTTGGCAGAAAATGTAGGCTGCTTAATAATGTGAGAGAGCCTTCTTAAGTAGTCTTGCCTTTCATTGGACACACCTGCCAAACTAATTAGCACAGGTGTCTGCAATTGCTTACAGTGATATAAAGAGCCCTGACACACATCACCATCAATGAGTTTAACTGACAAACAAACAAATTCTTCCCTTATCACTCCTAAACACTTTTTGCATAATAATTTGGAACGCGGTGTACATGTGCTTTTCCACAAAACACCAGCGGTTCACGTAGTGAATCTTACAGTTCTAACTTGCCAACCGTGGTCTGTATGGAATTGTTCAATAAAGGGCCCAAAATTAAGATAACATAGATGGGAGAGGTCTCTATGAATAGGAATTCCTAAGTATTTGATACCCTGTGAGGGCCAGGCAAAGGGAAAGTTGGACTGGATGGAATCCTATATGGATTTGGGGAGGGAGACATCGAGGGCCTCAGACTTCGCTGCATTGATTTTAAAATTTTACCATGTAACAAAGTGATCTATTTCAGCCATAACAGCATGGATGGATATATGTGATTGAGTGATATATACTAGGACATCATCAGCAAATAGAGAGCACTTGTACTCGGTGCCTCCCACCTCAATCCACCTAATATTGGGGTTATGGCGAATTGATGAGAGCAGGTGCTCCGTCACTAGGATGTATAAGAGAGGGGACAGAGGACATCACTGCCTTGTCCCATTGGTGATTGTGAAAGGTGATGAAAATGTTCTGACGCACCCCCTGGGCCTTGGGACACCCGGAGCCGGACCCTTTTTGGTGGATGCTGGTGGTTGTAGTCTTCGTGGCGGCGACCCGGTTCCGTGGCTCAGGGAGGTCAAACCAGTGGCGGAACTATTTATGTGGTTTTGATGTTTAAATGTCCGACTACGCCACCCGTGGATTGCGGTCAGAGTGAACCGCCGCTACAGGGCAGACCACTGAGGCTGGTGTTGTGGGTGCAGCAGAGCGTAGCATAACTCCCCACGGGAGGAGTATAGCCTCAGGGCAGTGTATGCGGAGGATGGGGGTGATGGTGCAGGGCAGCAGCAGTAACGACACGGAGTCAGTGATGCAGTCCAGGGCCTTTACTCACAGTTCTTATTATCCAGACCACGTCTGCAGGTAACGGCTGCCCACGTCGTACTGTGCTCACCAGGTGAGGGGCTCAGACAACTCCCAGATAACTTTGGAGCACTTCACAGGACCCCCTTTGTGTGTCCTTTGTCTGGCCTTTCTTACCAACACTTCTGTCCGGCTGCCTCGGGCCTCCTCTTGGTAAACTTGGCGCCAGTTTCCCTGACCCTATGTGGTGCCTTCCTAGCGGGTGTAGCGAGGGGCTGCGCCACATAAAATGTCAGAGCCTCCGGTTTCTAGCTGAGGGTCGTTTCCTGCCTCCACTAGTTCGGGGACCGGTCTCCCCCTTTGGCCTGACCCCTCCACGCAGGTGGATTCGGGCGTGCGGTGGCGACTCGCCCGTCCGCACCCCTGGGATCCCTTCATTCCTCGTTCCTGGAGCCTTCTCCGCTCCTCTTCCTTCCTTCTCCCTCTTCCAGGCCTGGGCCTCTGTTACTAGGCCCGCCTCCGGAGCAGAGCTCATGCAGAGCCCCTGCTCCCTGCCACTTCTGCTCAGACTTCTCTGCACTGAACTAAGATGGTGCCCACCTTTTATACTCCCTTCTCAATGCACCCAGGAACTGCTTCCTCCCTGCTCCTGCACTACAGGGTTCCCCTTCCTCAGTGTTCCCTCCCCCCACTCCAGCCAGGGACAGGGACTGTCGTGCCCATCTCAGGGGCATATTGGTCGCCCTGCCCCACGGCAATGTGGTGTAATGCATGCAGGTGTCGGGTCCTGATCCACACTCCATCCTTACCTGAGAGTGAGATATCACACCTCTGGGTGAGGTGCAATACGTCTGTAGCAACCGAGCCCTCAGGGTGCTACAGTTCCATTTATCTTCAGCCTAGGTGACGTATTGCGATACAGGGCCGTGATTTTGGCTATAAAAGGGTCCCCTAGACCCCTACCCCAAGCTTTTTAAGAGAATCATATATGGCGTGCCAGGAGACTCTATGGAATGCTTTCTCAGCATCCAACGAGAGTATCTAATTACAAATTTTTAACTGCATCTAGCCCAGGAAATACTTTGTGCCTAGTAGCAGTGTCTGCTAGTCAGCGGATTATCCCGGCTGTTAAGCAAGCTACACCACCTGTAGTTTAGACACTTAATTTTTTCAAAGGAAATGCTTCGGGACCATGGGATACTCAGTGAAGAGCATCAGGAGGCACCCCAAGGCATAGGGGCTGGGACTGGCAGTAGGATGCCTTGCGGTGGACAGCCGAGCTCGATCCTTATAAAAGCTTTTTAACTGCAGCAGCTTTAGTGGACGCTACTGGAGCTGGAATTTCGCGGCTGCTGGCATGAGACTTGCCCTCCAATAGATCCTTGTAAATGGATTTAAAATGTATTCATTCAAATTAGAGAGACAATTTAAATTAAAAAGCTTAGAGCTGCCTCCACCACAGGGGGGCTCGCTCGACCCACCAGCGGACAGGCACCAGTATTGGGAGAGGGGGGCTGGCCATCAGGGTTCACCGCGGCTCTGGCACAAACCCGGCGACACGGAGGTGGCACGGGCAGGAGCGGACTGGCCGTGTCGGCTTCTCACTTTTTGGATTTTAGAAGGGCATGACATGCCTATATCTGTGTCTCCCCCTCCTTTTACTCCTCCACCTCTTTTATTTTCGCATGACTATATGTACTTGTCACTTTTCCATGTGATAGTTGTGTCTTCTGAGCAGTTTGTCAGCTTTTGGACACCTTTGAAGGTGTTTTCTATGTGTTTCTATGTGTTTTTGTTTGCCTGCCATTGGTTTTAACGGTGTTCGAAGGTGTTCGACGAACAGTTCGACGAACAGTTCGGCGAACACACGGGTGTTCGACGAACCGAACCGAACTCAAACACTACGGGGGTGGCTCAACACTACTGATAACCTCCTCTATGTCTCTTCAAAGGGGTATTGGGTTGCGTCCAAATTTTTGGCAGCCCTTGCAGTCACTGGATACTAGTGTTGAGCCACCCCCGTAGTGTTCGAGTTCGGTTCGGTTCGTCGAACACACGTGTGTTCGCCGAACTGTTCGTCGAACTGTTCGTCGAACACCTTCGAACACCGTTAAAACCAATGGCAGGCAAACAAAAACACATAGAAACACATAGAAAACACCTTCAAAGGTGTCCAAAAGCTGACAAACTGCTCAGAAGACATAACTAACACATGGAAAAGTGACAAGTACATATAGTCATGCGAAAATAAAAGAGGTGGAGGAGTAAAAGGAGGGGGAGACAAAGATATAGGCATGTCATGCCCTTCTAAAATCCAAAAAGTGAGAAGCCGACACGGCCTGTCCGCTCCTGCCCGTGCCAACTCCGTGTCGCCGGGTTTGTGCCAGAGCCGCGGTGAACCCTGACGGCCAGCCCCCCTCTCCCAATACTGGTGCCTGTCCGCTGGTGGGTCGAGCGAGCCCCCCTGTGGTGGAGGCTGCTCTAAGCTTTTTAATTTAAATTGTCTCTCTAATTTGAATGAATACACTTTAAATCCATTTACAAGGATCTATTGGAGGGCAAGTCTCATGCCAGCAGCCGCGGTAATTCCAGCTCCAGTAGCGTCCACTAAAGCTGCTGCAGTTAAAAAGCTTTTATAAGGATCGAGCTCGGCTGTCCACCGCAAGGCATCCTACTGCCAGTCCCAGCCCCTATGCCTTGGGGTGCCTCCTGATGCTCTTCACTAAGTATCCCATGGTCCCGAAGCATTTCCTTTGAAAAAATTAAGTGTCTAAACTACAGGTGGTGCAGCTTGCTTAACAGCCGGGATAATCCGCTCACTAGCAGACACTGCTACTAGGCACAAAGTATTTCCTGGGCTAGATGCAGTTAAAAATTTGTAATTAGATACTCTCGTTGGATGCTGAGAAAGCATTCCATAGAGTCTCCTGGCACGCCATATATGATTCTCTTAAAAAGCTTGGGGTAGGGGTCTAGGGGACCCTTTTATAGCCAAAATCACGGCCCTGTATCGCAATACGTCACCTAGGCTGAAGATAAATGGAACTGTAGCACCCTGAGGGCTCGGTTGCTACAGACGTATTGCACCTCACCCAGAGGTGTGATATCTCACTCTCAGGTAAGGATGGAGTGTGGATCAGGACCTGACACCTGCATGCATTACACCACATTGCCGTGGGGCAGGGCGACCAATATGCCCCTGAGATGGGCACGACAGTCCCTGTCCCTGGCTGGAGTGGGGGGAGGGAACACTGAGGAAGGGGAACCCTGTAGTGCAGGAGCAGGGAGGAAGCAGTTCCTGGG
This sequence comes from Phyllobates terribilis, assembly GCF_046119375.1. NCBI lineage: Eukaryota > Metazoa > Chordata > Amphibia > Anura > Dendrobatidae > Phyllobates > Phyllobates terribilis. Next base: position 211,603,129 of record NW_027362771.1, read on the forward strand.
TGCATTGAGAAGGGAGTATAAAAGGTGGGCACCATCTTAGTTCAGTGCAGAGAAGTCTGAGCAGAAGTGGCAGGGAGCAGGGGCTCTGCATGAGCTCTGCTCCGGAGGCGGGCCTAGTAACAGAGGCCCAGGCCTGGAAGAGGGAGAAGGAAGGAAGAGGAGCGGAGAAGGCTCCAGGAACGAGGAATGAAGGGATCCCAGGGGTGCGGACGGGCGAGTCGCCACCGCACGCCCGAATCCACCTGCGTGGAGGGGTCAGGCCAAAGGGGGAGACCGGTCCCCGAACTAGTGGAGGCAGGAAACGACCCTCAGCTAGAAACCGGAGGCTCTGACATTTTATGTGGCGCAGCCCCTCGCTACACCCGCTAGGAAGGCACCACATAGGGTCAGGGAAACTGGCGCCAAGTTTACCAAGAGGAGGCCCGAGGCAGCCGGACAGAAGTGTTGGTAAGAAAGGCCAGACAAAGGACACACAAAGGGGGTCCTGTGAAGTGCTCCAAAGTTATCTGGGAGTTGTCTGAGCCCCTCACCTGGTGAGCACAGTACGACGTGGGCAACCGTTACCTGCAGACGTGGTCTGGATAATAAGAACTGTGAGTAAAGGCCCTGAACTGCATCACTGACTCCGTGTCGTTACTGCTGCTGCCCTGCACCATCACCCCCATCCTCCGCATACACTGCCCTGAGGCTATACTCCTCTCTGCTGCACCCACAACACCAGCCTCAGTGGTCTGCCCTGTAGCGGCGGTTCACTCTGACCGCAATCCACAGGTGGCGTAGTCGGACATTTAAACATGAAAACCACATAAATAGTTCCGCCACTGGTTTGACCGCCCTGAGCCACGGAACTGGGTCGCCGCCACGAAGACTACAACCACCAGCATCCACCAAAAAGGGTCCGGCTCCGGGTGTCCCAAGGCCCAGGGGGTGCGTCAGAACATTTTCATCACCTTTCACAATCACCAATGGGACAAGGCAGTGATGTCCTCTGTCCCCTCTCTTATACATCCTAGTGACGGAGCACCTGCTCTCATCAATTCGCCATAACCCCAATATTAGGTGGATTGAGGTGGGAGGCACCGAGTACAAGTGCTCTCTATTTGCTGATGATGTCCTAGTATATATCACTCAATCACATATATCCATCCATGCTGTTATGGCTGAAATAGATCACTTTGTTACATGGTAAAATTTTAAAATCAATGCAGCGAAGTCTGAGGCCCTCGATGTCTCCCTCCCCAAATCCATATAGGATTCCATCCAGTCCAACTTTCCCTTTGCCTGGCCCTCACAGGGTATCAAATACTTAGGAATTCCTATTCATAGAGACCTCTCCCATCTATGTTATCTTAATTTTGGGCCCTTTATTGAACAACTCCATACAGACCACGGTTGGCAAGTTAGAACTGTAAGATTCCCTACGTGAACCACTGGTGTTTTGTGGAAAAGCACATGTACACTGCGTTCCAAATTATTATACAAAAAGTGTTTAGGAGTGATAAGGGAAGAATTTGTTTGTTTGTCAGTTAAACTCATTGATGGTGATGTGTGTCAGGGCTCTTTATATCACTGTAAGCAATTGCAGACACCTGTGCTAATTAGTTTGGCAGGTGTGTCCAATGAAAGGCAAGACTACTTAAGAAGGCTCTCTCACATTATTAAGCAGCCTACATTTTCTGCCAAAATGGGAAAGAAAAAGGATGTGTCGGCTGCTGAGAAGCAACAAATTGTGGAGTGTTTAGGTCAAGGCATGACTACAATCAACATTGTGCGATGATCAGGATGAAGTGTCTTGGCAATCAAGAAGTATGTAGCTGATTCACAGTACACACGTGTGCGTGCTGATAAGGGCAAATTGAGGACTCTTTCCTACAGGCAATTACGTCAGGTTGAAAGAGCAGCGGCAAAAAAGCCTTGTCATAGCAGCAGACAAGTTTTTGAAGCTGCTTGTGCCTCCAACGTCCCCCGAACAACAAGATGCAGGGTCCTTCAGAGGTTTGCAGCTGTGCATGCGCCATCCTGTCGACCTCCTCTATCCACTTCACACAAACAGAAACGGCTCCAGTGGGCCAAACATTACATGAAGACTGATTTCAAAACTGTTTTGTTCACGGATGAGTGCCGTGCAGCGCTCGATGGTCCAGATGGATGGAGTGGAGGATGGCTGGTTGATGGACACCCCACGCAAACACGGCTACAGCGCCAACAAGGAGGAGGTGGAGTAATGTTTTGGGCTGGAATCATGGGGAGAGAGATTGTCGGCCCCTTTAGGATCCCTGAAGGCGCTAAAGATGAACTCCATAATGTATGTGGATTTTCTCAAACAGCACTTCCTGCCATGGTTCAAGAAGAAGAACCGTGTATTTCACAGCAAGATCATTTTTCTGCATGATAATGCACCATCTCATGCTGCACATAAAACATCTGCATCTCTGGATGATATGGGCATAAAAGGGGACAAACTTATGGTGTGACCCCCATGCTCCCCTGACCTCTACCCCATTCAGAACCTTTGGAGCATCATTAAAAGGAGTGTCTATGATGGCGGGAGGCAGTTCACATCTAAGCAACAGCTCTGGGAGGGTATTCTGTCCTCATGCAAAACAATTGAAGCAGAAACCATCCAAAACCTGACAAATTCAATGGACGAGAGAGTTCAGAAGCTCCTTTCGAACAAGGGGTCCTATGTGAAAATGTAACATCACCTAGAATAAAGTTTTGAGTTGAAAACTGTTTGATTTCAGTTTCTAACAACCTGCTAATGCTTATAATTTCAAAAATGACCATTTTTTTGGTCTTTATTAAAATGAAAAGGTTGATCGAAAAGTTTGGGGGATCTAAGAGTGTGGCAACCCAGTAGTCATGATTACTTCGAATTCTGACAATATGAGGGTCATGCTGCAGGTAGTGCAGCAAGAAGGCACTTATGTGCCTTGCGCATCTCGGAGCCCCAAAATTATTTTCCGGGCTAGATGCAGCTAAAAATTATTTTTAATTTTAAATCTGGTGAAGCTTTAGTATAGATGGCCTAATAGGATCAGTGCTGCACACTGCTACAAAGCCCAAATTATTTTCCAGTCAAGATACAGATAAACATGATTAGTAATTTGAAAGCTTAAAACGGTTGGTAGGGTGATTTTAAACAATCATCAAGCTTTTACTCTCCCCAGGATGACACAGGGGTAGAAAAGTCGTTTCGGATCCATGATTTGTTCATCTTTATGAACGTGAGTCTGTCTACATTATCAGTGGAGAGCCGCGTGCGCTTATCTGTCAGCACACCACCAGCAGCGCTGAACACACGTTCAGACAGAACGCTGGCTGCGGGGCATGACAAGATCTCCAAGGCGTAAGTGGCTAGCTCCGGCCATTTATCCAGATTGGAAGCCCAAAAAGAGCAAGGGTCCAGTGACACAGTCGTGGCTTCAATGTTTACTTGGAGATACTCCTGTACCATCGTCTCTAGGCGTTGACTATGTGTCAGACTTCTTGTCTCCTGTGGCCTTGCAAAGGATGGGCTAAAAAAGTGGTGAAATAATTCCGCAAAATTGATGTTACCAGCAGATACTGTGGTTCTGTTACGGTTTGAGTGCTGAACACTTGACGGTCCCACGGTTGGCAAGTTGGAACTGTGAGATTCACTACGTGCACCACTGGTATTTTGTGGAAAAGCACATGTAAGATTCTGCAACAGTCTCTGCTGATACTCCTGCATGCGTGCATCCCTTTCTATGGCAGGAATAATTTCTGCAAATTTACTTTTGTACCGGGGATCTAACAGTGTGGCAACCCAGTAGTCAGGATTATTTCTAATTCTCACAATTCGAGGGTCATGTTGCAGGTAGTGCAGCAAGAAGGCACTCATGTGTGTTGCGCATCCAGGAGCACCAAGTCCCTGTTGTGTTGGTGGCGAGGTAACAATCATGCTTCCTTCCTCTGTCCTCTCCCCCCAACCTCGCACAACAGAAATGTGATCAAGGTCTCCCTCATCTGATGAGTCTTCCATCAGTTCGTCCTCCACTTCTTCCTGGGCTCCTGCACCTTCCTCACTAGTTTGGCTGCTACCATGCGCCCTGGTAAAACCATCTCCCCCACCCTCACATGCCTGCCGCCTTGGTGCTGCCGACCGTCTGGACCTTGCAGATGTTAGCCCTTCTGCATACAACTCCTCCTCCTCTACTTCCTCCACCTCCTCTTGTGCCACCACCTGACTCCGAATTCTGTTTAACATGTGCTCCAGCATGTAAATCACCGGAATAGTCATGCTGATAATGGCATCGTCAGCACTAAACATCTTCGTCGCCATTTCAAAACTGTGCAGAAGGGTGCATAGGTCCCTGATCTGAGACCACTCCTCCAGCGTGATTTGCCCCACCTCTGAATCTCGTTGGCCCAGGCTATACGTCAGAACGTATTGCACCAGGGCTTGTCGGTGCTGCCACAGTCGCTGCAACATGTGCAGAGTTGAATTCCACCGGGTAGGCACATCGCATTTTAGCCGGTGAAGTGGCAGGCCCAACGACTTCTGTAGAGATGTAAGTCGCTGAGCTGCGGGATGCGAACGGCGGAAGTGAGCACACAGCGACCGTGCCCTCTGCAGAAGGCCATCTAGTCTGGGATAGTGGGCTAAAAATTGCTGGACAACCAGGTTCAACACGTGAGCCTTACAAGGCACGTGTGTGACATTGCCCCGGCGAAGGGCCGCACCCAGGTTTGCAGCATTGTCGCACACGGCCTTCCCTGGTTTCAGGTCCAGTGGAGACAACCATTCATGAAATTGGTTCTCCAGAGCTGACCACAACTCCTCAGCTGTGTGACTCACATTTCCCAGACATTTCAATGTAAAAACCGCCTGATGACGTTGAGCCCTACTGCCAGCATAGTAACGAGGTGTGCAGGATCCCTTCTGCGCAGTTAGAAAGCTTGTGGCATGACCAGACAGGCTTTGGGTGCAGGTGGAAGACCGAGAGGAGGTTGAGGAGGCAGAAGCAGTGGAGGAACTTTGACATAAAGAGGATTGACGCACAACTCGTGGGGACGGCAAGACTTGGACAGCAGCCCCTTGTCCTGCTGTCACCATAGTTACCCAGTGCCCAGTCAGCGACATGTAACGCCCCTGTCCATGCCTACTCGTCCAAGTGTCTGTGGTGAAATGCACCCTGTCACACACAGAGTTTCTCAAAGAAGCGGTGATGTTGTGTGCGACATGCTGGTGGAGCGCAGGCACACCTTTCTTTGAGAAGTAGTGCCGACTGGGCATCTGGTACTGGGGCACTGCGACGGACATAAGGTCTCGAAAATCCTCTGTGTCCACCAGGCGGAAAGGCAGCATTTCTGTAGCCAAGAGCTTGCAGATGGTGAAATTCAACCTCTTAGCTTTCTCATGGCTAGGAGGAAATGGTCTTTTACTTGTCCACATCTGAGGGACCGAGGGCTGGCTATTGTGCTTAGACGGGGTTGATAAGGGTGTCCCCGGCAAACTGCCGGCCTGTGAGGAAGATGCAGGCGGACATGTTAGGTTGCCTTGATCCAAAGGTGGTGCTATCGATGTCGGACAGCGCTCAACACCAGCTGGTGTTACCACCTCCAAAGAAAATGATGACCTGCCAATCACGCTGGCTGTTGCGGGTAAAGAGGTGGCAGGTCTGCGCCCCAAAACAGGTGTGACTGCTGTCCCCCCAGTCACAGAGGATGAAGAGGCCGCGGATGCACAAGATATGGCAGACGGTGATTGGCCCGGCCGGCTAGGCCGCATTGTAGCACACTGAGCTTCCCACTGCAACTTATGCTTCATGTCCATGTGCCGGTTCATGCATGAAGTACTCAAACTATGTATTTTTTGGCCTCTACTTAGCTTTTGCTGACAAATGTTACAGATAACACGAGTTGGGTCATCTTTATCGATCTGAAAAAATGCCCAGGCTATGCAAGGCTTAGCACCCATGCGACCTGAAGAGCCACCACGACTTGTGGTGAGAGGCAGAGTTGTGTTTGAGGATGCAGTTGTTGACGTGCTTCCAGTACTACGTCTCTGTCCAGGAAGGCGCAATCTGACCTCGTCGTCACTAGCATCTTCCTCCACCTCCTCTGCTGACCTCATCTCTTGGCTGACTGTGGGTTGACAGTAAGTGGGATCTCCGACCTCATCATCATCACCCTGTGCGTTATCACACCCGTCGTCCTCAGAGCCAACCTGTTCCTGCCCTGACAAAAAACTAAAGTTGTCGCTCCAATCAGGTATTTGAGTCTTATCATCGTCTTCCTCATTGTCTCCACCAACAGGAGTTACAGTTTGGGAATGAGGGTCTACATTATGGTCAGAACCTTCTGCGTCTGGTCCTGGATCCGACTCATAAAGATTCTGGGCATCAGTGCAGATCATTTCCTCGTCTGGATTCACAGAAGCGCTGGAGTCGACCTCTGATTCCCAGGCTATAGTATGAGTAAACAGCTCTGCAGACTCAACCATCTGTTCTACCTCATACTCAGACGGGCAGCTGGAGATTTGGGAGCTGTGAGGAAGCAAGTGCGATTTGGGTGACACCTTTGAGGACTGGAGTATTTGTGATGTTGAAGTTGATGTGGAGGAGAGCCCACTTAAAGGAGCACTTGATATCCGTTGAAGCACCTGCTGTTTTTGTGCCTCATCTGGAATTTGTAGCGATTGGCGTGGCCGTAAGAAAGGGATCTTATCACATTGTCCGCTAAAAGAAGTAGACATTTTAGTTTGGCTGGAAGATGGTCTTTCTTCTGCAGATGTTACTGTTGCTTTAACACCTACCCCACGGACACAACCTTTTTTCCCCTTCCCAACACGCCTATTCCCCTTTCCACCAGCAGCAGGCCTTTTTCCACTCATTTTAGTGGTTAACTAATTCACAACTCTGGAGTTGTTTGCACAAAAAAACAATGGATGGTAACCGGGCAGAGCTGAGTGGCCAAACTGTGGTATTAGGCCAAAACTATTGGCTGGGTTAGATGCAGAAAAAAATTATTTTGAATTTGCAACCTGATGGAGGTCAGTATAGATGGACTAATACAAATAGTCCCACACACTGCTAGAAGCCCAAATATTTTTTCAGAGGTACTGTAGATGCAGATAAAAATTATTTTTAATTTGCAACCTGATGGAGGTCAGTATAGATGGACTAATAGACCAAGTCCCACACACTGCTAGAAGCCCAAATATTTTTTCAGAGCTAGATGCAGAAAAAAATTATTTTTAATTTGCAACCTGATAGAGGTCAGTATAGATGGACTAATAGACCAAGTCCCACACACCGCTAGAAGCCCAACTATTTTTTCAGAGCTAGATGCAGAAAAAAATTATATTCAATTTGCAACCTGCTGGAGGTCAGTATAGAAGGACTAATAGAACAAGTCCCACACACTGCTAGAAGCCCAAATATTTTTTCAGAGCTAAATGAAGAAAAAAATTATTTTTAATTTGCAACCTGATGGAGGTCAGTATAGATGGACTAATAGACCAAGTCCCACACACTGCTAGAAGCCCAAATATTTTTTCAGAGCTAGATGCAGAAAAAAATTATTTTTAATTTGCAACCTGATGGAGGTCAGTATAGATGGACTAATAGACCAAGTCCCACACACCGCTAGAAGCCCAAATATTTTTTCAGAGCTAGAGGCAGAAAAAAATTATTTTTAATTTGCAACCTGATGGAGGTCAGTATAGATGGACTAATAGACCAAGTCCCACACACTGCTAGAAGCCCAACTATTTTTTCAGAGCTAGATGCAGAAAAAAATTATTTTTAATTTGCAACCTGATGGAGGTCAGTATAGATGGTCTAATAGACCAAGTCCCACACACCGCTAGAAGCCCAAATATTTTTTCAGAGCTAGATGCAGAAAAAAATTATTTTTAATTTGCAACCTGATGGAGGTCAGTATAGATGGACTAATAGACCAAGTCCCACACACTGCTAGAAGCCCAAATATTTTTTCAGAGCTAGATGCAGAAAAAAATTATTTTTAATTTGCAACCTGATGGAGGTCAGTATAGATGGACTAATAGACCAAGTCCCACACACTGCTAGAAGCCCAAATATTTTTTCAGAGCTAGATGCAGAAAAAAATTATTTTTAATTTGCAACCTGATGGAGGTCAGTATAGATGGACTAATAGACCAAGTCCCACACACTGCTAGAAGCCCAAATATTTTTTCAGAGCTAGATGCAGAAAAAAATTATTTTTAATTTGCAACCTGATGGAGGTCAGTATAGATGGACTAATAGACCAAGCCCCACACACCGCTAGAAGCCCAACTATTTTTTCAGAGCTAGATGCAGAAAAAAATTATATTCAATTTGCAACCTGCTGGAGGTCAGTATAGAAGGACTAATAGAACAAGTCCCACACACTGCTAGAAGCCCAAATATTTTTTCAGAGCTAAATGAAGAAAAAAATTATTTTTAATTTGCAACCTGATGGAGGTCAGTATAGATGGACTAATAGACCAAGTCCCACACACTGCTAGAAGCCCAAATATTTTTTCAGAGCTAGATGCAGAAAAAAATTATCTTTAATTTGCAACCTGATGGAGGTCAGTATAGATGGACTAATAGACCAAGTCCCACACACTGCTAGAAGCCCAAATATTTTTTCAGAGCTAGATGCAGAAAAAAATTATTTTTAATTTGCAACCTGATGGAGGTTAGTATAGATGGACTAATAGACCAAGTCCCACACACCGCTAGAAGCCCAACTATTTTTTCAGAGCTAGATGCAGAAAAAAATTATATTCAATTTGCAACCTGCTGGAGGTCAGTATAGAAGGACTAATAGAACAAGTCCCACACACTGCTAGAAGCCCAAATATTTTTTCAGAGCTAAATGAAGAAAAAAATTATTTTTAATTTGCAACCTGATGGAGGTCAGTATAGATGGACTAATAGACCAAGTCCCACACACTGCTAGAAGCCCAAATATTTTTTCAGAGCTAGATGCAGAAAAAAATTATATTCAGTTTGCAACCTGATGGAGGTCAGTATAGATGGACTAATAGAATGATGCTATGCCCAAAAGATTTTACTTCACTAGGTGCAGTAAAAAATTGGTATTCTATACACAGGTGTTATATCTTGCAACACAGATAGGCTACTCCACTGACTAACACACTCTGCAATAGGCCAAAAAGGATTAGCTTTGCTAGATTCAGCCAAATGCTGTGAAAAAAACTTGCACAGCACTGGCACAGACCTGCCTGGCAAAAACTGATAGGAACTCATGTAACCTAGTCCTGAAAAGGACTCCAATTACAATTAGTCTTTACTCCCACAACCTATCTATTTAAGAGCACAGACCTCCCTGATAAAAGTCGTAGGAAATGCTGTAACCTAGTCCTTAAAAGGACTGCAATCACAACTATGCCCTACTCCCAAGCTATCTGTATATTTGTGCGAAAATTGGCTTGAAATTAACAAGGTATAGCGCACACAGCAACAGCGGTGCCGTCTAACACGCAGCTGCAGCAGTGAGAAAATGGTGGCGACGGGGAAAATGGCTTGGTCTTATAGGGCAAGGACATGTGACATACACTGCCAATGACACATGCCCTTGCTTGTGTGAAAAAAAGCACTTCGCTCCGTGTGTGCGCTGCTGATAGGCTGACAGATTGCACCTCCCCACTGCAAATGCGGGAAAGAGAAAAAAAAATGGAGATCTTCATTGTTCCTGCAGAGATCCATCCCCTGCCCCTCCCCCCACCCCGCTGTACACTCAAACTGCGTATTAACATTAATTTTCATCATTACTGAGAAAAAATCCAGTTAGGATTTTGGTGCACGAACAGTTATCGAACATAACCTCGAACAGCCGAATTTTTCTCAAATTGTTCGTGTTCGCCGAACGGCTCGAACACCGCCCAAAACAGCTCGAATTTGAGATTGGCGAACAGTTCGAGTAGAACAACGCTCATCTCTACTGGATACACAATAACAGTATAGGAGACCCACTTGTTAATAATGGGAACAACAAAGCATAGCCGGCTAATGGCTCTCTAACAATAGCGAGGGCTGACTGCTGGTCTATTAAGAATAGTAAGTGCCATCTGATGGCCCTATAAAAATAGGCTTTATGACTTTCAGAGTCCCTCCATCATAAATAAAACAGGATTTGTCTGATGATGTGTCACACACCACATTGCCAAATAAGGTTGTAAAATGTTAAAATGACATTTTCCGGTGAATGCATTTGTCTTAAAAAATAACGTAAAAAAAACCAAAACAATAGGATCTTTCTTTAGTATAAAAAACAACGTCACAAATTTAACCTCAATGTAATCACATTGTTCAGCTCCGGCACCTCCTCCTCCATCTCCGAAATGACCACATCAGTCACAAGCTGATTGCAGCACTGCCTTGGCCAAGTGGCAACAGGCTGTGCTGAAGATAACATGCTTAATGCTTAATTGACAAACCGCCCAGCGCTGCAGAGTTGTTGAAAGCTGTAACACAGCAGCCTGATCTGTGGTTCTCACCGCTGAACATACAGCCAGGCATGGTCGTGTGTGACAATGGGTGGAACCTAGTGACGGAGAAATGACACCCAGAGTAGATACGGTTTTCCTCTATGCCAGTCTTTTCACTGAGCTAAATACAACTCTCATCAAAAAAAGCTGTGGACTGGCTCCGTACCGTCCACACCTGTCCACGTGTTTGTGGTTAGGCGGTCCTTCCCAGTTAGTGCACTGGGGAGGGCATGGGTAATGTGGTGGGACCCGTGCTTGTGGAAGGCAGAGACGACACCGGGATAAACAGTGGCGGCTGCGGACCGAGTATGGACACCCGGCCGCCGCCGGCATGAGGTTATGAAAAGCTTCCGCCTCCACGAGCCTAAAAGGCCACATTTCAAGTGAAAGCAGCTTTAGAGGACTTCCTGGGAGAAATGACAGCTGGGTAGATATGGTTTCCCAAGTCATTTCAACAAGCTAAAGAATATGGCTGTGGTGAAATACAACTCAGCAAAAAAAGCTGTGGACTGGCTCCTTACCGTCCCTGGCCACATTCACCTATCCATGTGTTTGTGGTTAGGCCTTCCTTCCCAGTAAGTGCACTGGGGAGGGCACGGGTAATGTTGTGGGATCTGTGCTTGTGGAAGGCGGAAACTACACCGGGAGAAACAGTGGTGGCTGGGGACCGAGTATGGACACATGAGGTTATGAAAAGCTTCCGCCTCCACGAGCCTAAAAGGCCACATTTCAAGTGCAAGCAGCTGTCAAAAAATTGGCAGAATAGTATTGCAGCCTGTGGGTGGGTGGGTGGCTGGCTGCATACTTGCACTTGCATTCCAAAGAATGGGGTAGGGACAACTGAACGCTGCACTGGGACAAGGACATGGACGGTGATTGATGCAAGTCTCCAACGATAGGTGCATGGCGGGAGGCATCTTCCCATGCGCCAAGGATCACTTATGATGGGCACACTTTTAGGCAGTGACCTGGGAGTCAGAAATGCTTCCAGAGGTCTTCCCCATGCTGTTCCCATGTCTTTTCAACACTGTATGCATGTGTCTGATGATGTGTCACATACCACATGGCCAGATAAGGTTGTAAAATGTTAAAATGACATTTCCCAGTGAATGCATTTGTCTTTGTTGAAAGCAATGCAAAAGTGCAAAAACGCATCAAAAACGCTACGTGTGAGCATAGCCCAAGGTGTGGAGGAGTATTTTTGGTTTTGGTTATTTATTTTGCCTTATATACAAGTCATTATCCTGGAAAGGATGTTCCTTAATATATTTCCCAGGAAAATCCATTTTGGTTTTGTTTTTGTATGTTTTAGTGTGCGTCCGTAAAAGTGGCATAATACTCTGACCACGTTGTTGACAGCAGTGACCTGCTGTTCCCATGTCATTTGAGCACTGTTCCCATAGATTTGGGCAATTTTTAGGTCCTCTGCAGACCGCCGGGGGGAGCTGCCTGAAAAATGCTCGAGTTTCCCATAGACTTAGATTGGGCTCGTTGCTCGGGTCGAGCACTCGAGTATTCCAATTTGCTCGACCCGAGCAACGAATACCCGAGCAATTTAGTGCTCGCTCATCACTAGTCCTTATCTTTATTTTTTCGCGGTTCACCATTTGGTATAAGTGATAAGGCGTATTTAGTCTTTGGATTGGTTACAGCTATACCAGATTTACATGGGGTTTTTTTTAGGTTTTGATGCTATTACACAGTAAAAATGCTTTTCTTTATCAAAAGTAGTTATTTTCGTCGCCATATTCTGAGAGCTGTAACTTTTTTATTTTTTGGTGAACAGAGCTGTATGAAGGCTTATTCTTTGCAGGACGAGTTGCAGATTTTTTTTGTACCATTTTGGTGCACATAGTCATTTTTGATCGCTTTTTATTCCCATTTTTCAGACACAGAAAGAAAAAAAACAGCAATTCAGTTATTTTTTTATTTTTTGTGCTATTCAACGTGCAGTAAAAGTGATAACACTGATTTGTCTGTCGGGTTGGTAATATTGCAGCGATACCAGATTTATATTTTTTTTATGATTTGCTATTTTTACAGACTAAAAACATTATTTTACAAAAATAATTTGATTTTGCATCATCACATTCTGAGAGCTGTAACTTTTTTATTTTTTTTGCCAAATTAGCTATATTGTGGCTTGTTTTTGCGGGACAGTTTGGCGTTTTTATTTATAATTTTTTTTTTACATATGACTTTTTGATCACTTTTTATTCACTTTTTTGTGAGTCAGTACGATGAAAAAGCGTCATTTTTGTAGTGTTTTTTATTTTTTTACGGTATTCGCCAAATGGAATAAATAATGTGACAGTTTTATAGAGCTGGTCGTTCTGGATGTGGTGATACTAATTATGTGTATGCTTTTTTGCTTATTTTTGTTTTATCACAAATGCTGCATTTTGAGCGACGAACCGGATCGTAGTGATTTGTGTACACTTTCTTTTGTGTTTTTTTTTTTACTTTTTTTACATATTTATTACACTTTATCTACTTTTTCATTAAGTTCCACTGTGGGACATGTATAATTTTCACTTTAATCGCTGGTCTCATACACTGCAGTACTCCTGTACTACAGTGCATGAGAACCGTCAGTGAGTCTCTGACTCAGCCTGACTCTGTCTGCGAGATGCAGCTAATTGCTGGATCTCACAGATCACCGTACTCTGGGATCATCACATGATCTCAGGGTACCATGGTAATCATCGGGAACCGCGATTCTCATCGCGGGGGTCCGGTGGTTCCTAAGAGGGTCTTGCGACCCCCTTGCAACCACTTAAATAGCGCTGTCATGATTGACAGCGGTATTTAACGGGTTAATTGGCCTTGATTGGCATTGAAACCAGCCGGGGCAGATACTGCAGGGTGTCAGCTGTCATATACAGCTGACACCGGTGGGAATCACCACCACCGGGCGGAGCTATTCACTTATGCCTCGGCGCCATGAAAGAGCGGCGCTGAGGCATAAGTACCCTTAAGGACAGCCATGAAAATGTTTTTCAGCAGTCGTTACGGGGTTAATTAACATATTGCTTTTTACTTTGGAAACAAACATAAAGAGGAGCTCTCATCAGAAAATGACCTATTGTTTAAAACAGATTTTCATCTTTAAGGGAACCTGTCATGAGAATAAATGTTAATAACCTGCAGATATGGGTTTAATCTGCAGGTTAACAGAGTTACTAACCTGCCTGGTGCCTGCACTTAGCCGAACGCAGCTGGGAGAGCAGTGTCAGTCAGGACCGAGGTGCGGTTACAGCCGCTGCTCTTTATACTCAGAGCCGTGACTGAACTCGCATCGGCTCCGCCCCTATGACTGGAAGCCGAACGCTGCCAGGAGAAATAAAGTTAATTTTCTACCGGCTACATTCTGCTAAGTACAGGCCCTGGACAGATTAATAGCAAAATTAACCTGCAGATTAACCCCATATCTGCAGATTAATTTTTCCTGGTGACAGGTTCCCTTTAAATGTATCTTTTTTTTTATAAATTTGGTAATGTTTTTTTTTACTTATTATAATCTGTATTAAAAACAAAAAATGGAAATCTTATAATTTTCACACACAGAGGTTTGCAGGGGAAAACAAAACCTAATGGTCACACAATCCCCCCTAGAGAGACCATGAGGGACGCATAAGGGAATCACATCCCAAATGAATCCCTGTGTTGGACTCACATGTAAGAAGTGACACACTGTGGAAGCTTTTGGCAGCGGATTAATCCCTGTACTGTCCAGCCATTTAACAGTGAATATATATTTATTCAGGAACAAAGATAATACAGCTTACAACTGGCATTTCTTATAGCTTAGGATCTTAGCATTTTGTCTGTCAGCTTGCAAAGTGGAAGTAAAACTGTGATTCACTGACATACACAGAGTGACCAGGCACTTTCTGCTTTGTTTGTCTTTTTTTTTAACAGTGTTTTAACACTATTGCCGGAGACAGAATCTCATGCACTGTTAAACAGTAGAAAATAGTAGTTGATGCAATATATACAATAATAAGTATTATTCCAACACCCCCCCCCTCAACAACTACATATCCCGTAGTCCCATAGTGACTCTGAAATCTTCAAACTTGGCTCTAGGAAGTGGCTTTGTCATAACATCAGCTATCATCTGGTCAGTCTTGCAATAAACAAACTCAATTATACCACGTTCTATCAAACCACACAGGTGATGACGTTTAATGTCAATGTGTTAGGTTATTGCATTGATCATCTCACTACATGCTAATTTGTCTTCATAAAAACTGTTAATTGTGTTGATGGCTTACCAAGATACCCTAACAATTGGTTTAACCAAATGACCTCTTTACTTGTATGGGTTGCAGACACATACTCTTCTTCTGTAGATGACAAGGCTACAGACACATGTTTTTTGCTAGACCAAGAAACTGAACTTTCTCCAGCTTGAACAAATAGCCGCTTGTCGATTTACGATCACTTAAGTCACCAGCCCAGTCTGCATCCACATAGCCTGAGAATTTTAGATCTCCTGTTGCAGATATCTTTAAATGTATGTCTTGAGTTTCTTTCAAATATTAAAGGGCGGTATTTCAGTCCTTTTGGCGCAGTTTTTCCACATATCTGCAGAGTTCCAATTGTTGCTGCGATATCCGGTGGAGTCATAGTTGTTATATATACGTAGAAGTGCCCTCACTGCCTGTTTGTATTTCTCATTGTTAAGTAACAAATCATCTTCTCCTTCCAACTTTAAGTAGGATGTTGATTGGGGTTGATGTACCTTGGCTTCTGACATTCCAAACTGATTCAGAATTGAGTTGATTTTTGCACTTTAGTTTAGAAGAACGCTTCCATTTCCTTCTCTTTGGATCTGGATTCCTAGATAATATATCTCATTTCCAAGGTCTTTAGTTCCAAAATACTGATTCAGAATTTTAGTCATCTTTCCAATTTCTATTTCTTCTTGATGAACCATAATCACATCGTCCACATATAAGAGAATATACATCCACTTTCCGTCTGTACATTTTGTGTATAAACATGGATCTGCTTGATCTCTTTTAAATCCTTCTTCCAATAAGACTTTGTTTATTTTGGTGCTCCATGCTCTTGTTGATTGCTTAAGACTATAGAGAGATTTTTGTAGTTTGCAAACGAGATTCTCTTCAACCTCTTTGATATAACCCTCACATTGAGTCATGTACAAGTCCTCTACAATGTCACCATTTTAAAGGGCAATTTTGATGTCCAAGTGTCTCACAAACATCTTTTGTACAGCAGCTATATTCATTAGAGTCCAGAAGGTGGTCTTCTTAGCAACTGAAGAAAATGTGGCCTCATAATCTTCACCATATTTCTGAGAATATCCTTTTGTGACTAATCTTGCTTTAAATCTGTGAACCTTGCATTCAGAGTCATACTTGGTCTTAAAAACTCATTTACATTTGATAGCTTTCTTGCCTTGTTTTAGTTCGGTGAGTTTCCAAGTTTGAAGTTGATGAAGAGACTTAATTTCCTCATTAGCAGCATTAATCCACTTCAGTTTTTCATGGGCAGGTATTTGTTGCATCACATCTCTTCAATCATTATATCTCTGCTTATCGTAAACTTGTTCGTTTCGGAGTGCAAGATTCTATATCCTTTCTGGGTTTCACTGTAGCCCACCAAGATACCTTCTTTTGCATGAGATTCCCACTTGGTACATTTTTCTTTGGGAATATGTACAAATACTTTACTTCCAAATACAGGTGCATCTCACTAAATTAGAATATCATCAAAAAGTTAATTTATTTCAGCTCTTCAATACAAAAAGTGAAACTCTTATATTATACAGAGTCATTACAAACAGAGTGATCTATTTCAAGTGTTTATTTCAGTTAATGTTGATGATTATGGCTTACAGCCAATGAAAACACAAAAGTCATTATCTCAGTAAATTAGAATAATTAACAAAAAACACCTGCAAAGGCTTCCAATGCATTAAAAAAGTTCCCTTAGTCTGTTTCAGTAGGCTCCCCAATCTTAGGGAAGACTGCTGACTTAACAGGTATTCAGAAGGCAGTCATTGACACACTCCGCAAGGAGGGTAAGCCACAAAAGGTCATTACTAAAGAAGCTGTATCCAAGCATTTATTTATGGAAAGTTGAGTGGAAGGAAAGAGTGTGGTAGAAAAAGGTGCACAAGCAACTGGGATAACCGCTGCCTTGAAAGGATTGTTAAGAAAAGGCCATTCAAAAATTTGGGGAGATTCACAAAGAGTGGACTGCTGCTGGAGTCATTGCTTCAAGAGCCACCACACACAGACGTATCCAGGACATGGGCTACAAGTGTCGCATTCCTTGTGTCAAGCCACTCATGACTAATAGGCAACGCCAGAAGCATCTTACCTGGGCCAAGGAGAAAAGGACTTGGACTGTTGCTCAGTGGTCCAACGTGTTTTTTTCAGATGAAAGTAAATTTTGCATTTCATTTGGAAATCAAGGTCCCAGAGTCTGGAGGAAGAGTGGAGAGGCACACAATCTAAGCTGCTTGAGGTCTAGTGTGAAGTTTCCACAGTCAGTGATGGTTTGGGGAGCCATACCATCTGCTGGTGTAGGTCCACTGTGTTTTATCAAGACCAAAGTCAGCGCAGTCGACTACCAGGAAATTTTAGAGCACTTCATTCTTCCCTCTGCCGACAAGCTTTTTGGAGATGGAAATTTCATTCTCCAGCAGGACTTGGCACCTGTTCACACTGCCAAAAGTACCAATACCTGGTTCAAAAACAACAGTATCACTGTGCTTGATTGGCCAGCAAACTCACCTAACCTTAACCCCATAGAGAATATATGGGGTATTGTCAAGACGAAGATGAGAGACACTAGACCCAACAATGCAGACGAGCTGAAGGCTGCTATCAAAGCAACCTGGGCTTGCATAACAACTCAGCAGTGCCACAGGCTGATCGCTTCCATGCCCCGCTGCATTGATGCAGTAATCGATGCAAACGGAGCCCCGACCAAGTATTGAGTGCATTTACTGAACATACATTTCAGTAGGGAAACATTTCGGATTTTAAAAACTTTTTTCAAGCTGGTGTTATAAAGTATTCTAATTTACTGAGATTGTGGAGCCTACTGAAACAGACTAAGGGAACTTTTTAAACGCATTGGAAGCCTTTGCAGGTGTTTCTTGTTAATTATTCTAATTTACTGAGATAATGACTTTTGTGTTTTCATTGGCTATAAGCCATAATCATCAACATTAACAGAAATAACCACTTGAAATATATCACTCTGTTTGTAATGATTCTATATAATATATGAGTTTCACTTTTTGTATTGAAGAACTGAAATAAATTAACTTTTTGATGATATTCTAATTTAGTGCGAAGCACCTGTATGTGTTGTAGTTAAGGCTTCTTGCTGTTCTATTGATCAAATTGAGTTTTCTCAGTAGCTTTACCTGGTAGTCTGTTTTGAAGATAGCAAGCTGTCATGATTGCTTTGCCCCAATATGTTGTTGGCAAATCTGCGTCAAAAGCATACTTCTTCCACTTTCACAAAGTGTCCAGTTCCTTCTTTCCGCTATATCATTTTGTTCAGGTTTGTATGGTTCATTGGTCTGAAACACGATTCCATTTTTACTTCAAATGTTTTCTGTTTCATTACCTGTATATTCAGTTCCATTATCTGTATGCAGAATTTTTGGCATTCTCCCCAATTTGTTATATACTTCAGCAAGATATATTTCAAGTTTCTCTGGAACTTCATTTTTGCTGTGAAACAGATAAACAACGGTATATCTTGAATAATCATCAATAAATGTAAGAAAATATCTCTTCTTTCCAGTAGTTTGAGTACTCATATCATCACAAACACCTATGTGTATTAAGTCAAGAAGCTGTTCTGATTTTGTAGTACTATTTTTAGGAAAGGATTTTCTTGACATTTTCCCTTTAAGACAGCTTGAACATTTCAGTGTCTGATTACACAGATTAACTATAACACCAACGGCAAGTTGTTTTTGAACTAATTTTCTTATTGCTTCTGGGTCTCTATGTGCAAGACAACTGTGCCATACATGGATACAATTATTGTGCTGTTCATGTTTGCATTTTAGCTGGTACAACTCATCTTTGATTTTCCTTCTGTTAGTGTGTGACCTTCTTTTGAGATGATACAGCTGTAATTTTTGATCAAATAATTTTTATTGAAAAGCTACAAATACAAATTTTTCAAATAACATAAATGACAAAGTAATTTCATAGTATAAAACATGAGCAAAGTATCTCAACTTCAATTACCTAACCCACCCTAAATCCAAATTCCAATATTCCAGAGAGAACCATTTTCAGAGCAGTGCTAGAATAATGGAGTATAACATTTGTAGAAAGAGGAAGAAGATAAAAAGTGACTAACAAAGGGATAGCATCGTTAATATTCTATCTCTAATTAGAAGATTTGTGGGCAACCCTGGAGTATCCTGCCATGGACTCCATATCTTTTCGAATTTGCGAATAGAGTTATGTTTATGATAGACTCCTCTTCCAACCAGATTATATTATTTATCCTTCGGTGCAGCTCTCCCATAGATGGAGGATGTGTGTCTAACCAGTGAAATGTAAAAAGTTTACGTGCCTGAAATAAGATATGAGAGATACCTATGAATAGGGGCACTCCTTCCTAAAATATTCCCAATATACATATACGGGGATCTGTTAACAATCTCACACCATACACCCTTTCTATCAAAGGTATGACCTCATTCAAAAATGGGCTTATCTGTCTACACTCACATATCATATGCATCAAATGTGCCTCATCAATCCCACACCTAGGGCATTTTGCATCATGGCGATATCCTATCTTGTGTAAAAAGCTTGGAGTTTTGTATACTCGGTGAATTAAATATAGTTGAGAGAGCCTTTGTGCTTCACAGGGAGATAATTTCGGAACAGTTTCTAGAACCTCTCTCCATTGCTCCATCGTTATAGGGCCTACATCCCCCTCCCATTTAGCTTTAACTGTCAGAGGGCGATTATTCAGTCGGGATGACAATAGGCATATGGTAGAAATTAAATCCTTTGGATGACCTGTAGAAGCAATGGTCTCTATTAGGGGATGATGTTGTACGCTATCCATCAAACCCGATTGAGCTGAAAGAGCATATTGGATTTGTAGGTATTGGTAAAAAGTGTTACGCGAGAAATTGAATTCCTCTTGGAGCCGTTGAAAACTTTTAAGGACAGAGTTTGTAAATAATTATTTTATCGAGCAGATCCCTTTTTGCTCCCAATCAGAAAAGTCCTTTAACTTTGATACTTCACCCAAATTGGGATTATGCTATAGCGGTGTATATTTGGTGAATCTCTTAATACCTATAAGTTTCTTTCCTCTGTCCCACACTTTATATACTAACGCCAGTGTGGGAGTAAGAGGATTCCGTCCGGGAGAAATCCCAGACTCCAGAAGACACAGAGGTGAAGCCCATTTCATATTCTGTAAAAGAAGAGCTCATGTCATCTCTACTTCCCAATCCATGGAAGTGTTGTTATTGGGATGCAATAAAATACAGCCATAGATCAGGAATGGCTAGTCCACCCTCATCCTTTTTACGTTGGAGAGTTTGTAGTTTTATTCGAGCATGCTGTTTAAGCCATATTAATTCTCTGTACCTGGTTTGTACTTTACAAAATATGGGGAGAGGAAGCCAACAGGGAGCGTTATGTAGCACATATAACAATTGTGGCATAAGGATCATCTTGATAAGATTTCCTCTACATATAGCTGATAGGGGGAGTTTGGACCATGCATTCACCTTAGTTCTAAATTTATCTAACAAAGGGTCTACGTTTAATGTTACATATTCGTTAGGCTTGGTACTGACAGTTATTACCAAATATTTAAACTTGTCTACAATTTGTAACTGAGACTGTTCCACTATTGGAGAATGAGGTTGAGGATCTACTGGCATCAGGATAGATTTATCTCAATTAATTGATAAACCTGACAACCATCTGAAGTCTGTTATGATTGACTTTATTGGACTAATTGAGGATATTATGTTATCTATAAAAAACAGCATATTATCTGCATAGAGACTCACTCGCTCCTCTATTTCTCCACATTTAAACTTAGTAAAATCTCTTGACTCTCTTAAGAGACACGTCAAGGTGTCAATGGCCAGGGCAAAGAGAAAGGGCAACAATGGACATCCCTGTCTAGTGCCTCTCTGTAATTTAAAAGTCTCGGAGAGTTGTCCATTCACTCGAATTTTAGCAACTGGGGCATCGTATAACAGCTGGGTTAAAGCAATGTAGTAAGGACCAAAGCCCATCTTTTTCAAAACTGCCCACAGATAATTCCATTCCACACTGTCAAATGCTTTGGCAATGTCCAAGGACATAACCGCCCCTGTGCCTTCTCCCTTTGAGCTCATTTGGAGGTTGAGGAATAGACGACTCAGATTTATAGCTGTAGATGCATTTGGCATAAATCCAGATTGCTCCTCAAGTACTACTTCTCTGATAACTTTAATCAATCTATTTGCTAAAACCTTAGCTAGTAGTTTAATATCCACTGGGAGGAGAGAGATTGGCCTATATGAATCAGGTTTTGACATATTTTTCCCGGGCTTTAGTATTAAAACTATTACGGCTTCATTCACAGAATCTGGTAGGGAGCCCCTTTCTAGTGCCTCCTTAAAGACATCTAAGAGCTTTGGCAACAGAACCTCTTTATTTAGTTTATAAAATTCTTCTGGGAGACCATCAGCACCAGCTGTTTTCGCATTTTGCAAGGTATGTAATGCATCATCTAGTTCATCCAAGTCCAAGGGTTGATCCAAAGCCTCCCTTGTAGCTCCAGACAACCTAGGAAGAGCAATTCCATCTAGGTAAGAGGCAATATCTCTCTCCAAAGCATTAGTCTTAGATGTGTATAGTAAGAATGGAGAAGTTTAATAACCTCATCAGTGTCCATAACCATCCTCCCATCTGTTGTGACCAGTCTATTTAGATAGGCTATTCTCTTCTGTGCTTTAACAATGGATGCCAGTAGGTGGCCTGCACTCTCACCCTCTGGCTATGTGCCCACGATGCGGAAATGCTCTGGATTTTTTCCTGAGCGTTTCTGCATCTCCCTGGAGGAAAAAAACGCATGCGGATTGTACATGCATTTTTCCTGCCAGGGACAAGCGGAAGTGAAGCGTTCTTCACATGTATTTACGCATGCGGGTTGGCAAGCGCTTTCCAAGCGATTTTAGCATAATTTGGAAAGTGCTTGACAACTTGGTCACACTATATAAATCCATGCAAACAGCATGGATTTATATAGTGTGACCGAAAGAATGGTAAAAAATAAAAAATAAATATTATACTTACCTTCTGATGGCCCCCGGTGTCTTTATTCGATGCGTCTCGGCTTGTCGGCAGCTCGTCGTACACTAAAGAACCTGCCGATGTCAGCGGTCGCGTGACCCGTCACATGACTAAATGACGTCATGGCAGGTCCTTGAGTCCACCGTGATCTGCCGGCAAGCCAAGACAAGGACTCCGGGGGCCTTCAGAAGGTAAGTATAATATTTATTTTTTATTTTATTCTTTTGTTTTACAGGTTCTATGGTACCCGGGTCCGGAGGAGAGTCTCCTCTTCTCCCGACCCGGGTACCATCCGCACATTGAAACGCATGGATTCCGCATGTACAGATGCGGTGATGCGGATTCCATGCGTTCCAATGCAAGTCAATGGTGGTGAAAACGCAGCGCTTCCGCAAAATAATTGGTAGTGCTGCGTATTTTTCCTCAATGATAATACGCAGCGGAAATTTCCGCAGCATGTGCTCAGCACATGCTGATTATCAATGGGGAACATGGCAGACTTTCTACCAAGCATTTTTTAAGCGTTTCTGCAGTGGAATTGCCACTGCGGAAACGTTTGAAAAATGCATAGTGGGCACACAGCCTCTATAAAGTATGCTGGCTTATACAAACAGTTGTTTCTGAAAAGCTAATGATAGCAAATGATCAGTCAATATTTTCTGTTCATTTTCCCATTCCATTCCACTTGTCATGGACATATCTGCGACACATAAAGTGCCTCCTTTTCGCAAACATTCTGTTGCAATTTTTGGGTTAACTCCTTTGATTTGGATTTTATCTTATTGATCTCCCCTATGCATATTCCCCGTACATATTCTTTCATAGCATCCCATATAAATCTTGTAGATGACGACTGATCATAAAAACAAAAATATTATAAGATTGTAGACCTAAGAGTAGGACCAATTAGTTGCAGCCATAAAGGCGCCATGTATATCCGCCCGGAGACCTCACAACACCCACCTGCAGTTGTACCTGTATAGACGAGTGCTCAGAGACACTCCTTGGCAGATACCTCGCCGATTCAAAATAGGTTATGATTGATTCAGAGCCAATAGCTAGGTCTATTCTTGACAGAGAATGATGGGAGGTGGAGTAACAGGAATATTGTCTGACATCGGAGTGCCGTATTCTCCATAGGTCCACCATGCCTACCTCCTCTAGTAGATAATATAGAGATGTATATTGTGCATTTTGAGAAATATTTCCCGTGTTTAATTTATCCCAGAAAGGGTGGAGGTAGGTGTTAAAATCCCCTACTATAAGAAACGGTATCTCTGGAAGGGTATTTAAAAATGAAATAATCCTTTTAAGGATTTCCGCTGAGCAAGGGAGTAGAATATACAAAGCTACTATATTAACGTTAATATTGTTTATGGTACAAGCAAGACATATAAATATTCCATCGCTATCTATTTTAGAGGAGGAACAGATAAATGGAATTGATCTATGCATTAAAATGCTTAGTCCCCGTGCATGAGTAGAAAAAACTGAATAGTACTCTGGACCCACCCACAACCTCCTTAGAAATCAGAGTCTCTCTCAGGTCATATGAGTTTCGGAAAGACAAATAATACCAGGCTGAAATTGTTGGATCCAAGAGAACACAGCACATCTCTTGACTGCTTCCCCCCAACCTCTGACATTCCAGGCTATCACATTAATTATATGCGCCATATTAAGTAGCACGTAATTTTAGAGCAGGATAAATCATATCGAAAAAATATAGAATAATCCCTAAAACATAATTTGCCCCCTTTGAATTGCTTATCTCTTATATTTCCTTGCATATCATAGCAAACCTCTCTAGAAGACTTCCCTTCATAAAACCAGAAACTATTCAAACCAGAATATTGACACATTCCTCTTAACTAAAGAGAATTAAGGCTAGTTACTAACCTGACTGCCCTTAAAAGAAGAAGAATAGTTTGTATGTACAGTCATGGCCAAAAGTATTGAGAATGAGACAAATAGAAATTTTTCCAAAGTTTACTGCTTCATGTTTTGTAATGGCAATTTGCATATACTCCTGAATGTCAAAGAGTGATCAGCTTAACAGCAATTACTGTACTTGCAAAGTCAATATTTGCCCAGAAAATGAACTTTAACCCCCAAAACACATTTCAACATCATTGCAGTCCTGCCTTAAAAGGAGCAGCTAACATCGTTTTAGTGATTGATCCATTAACACAGGTGTGGGTGTTGATGAGGACAGGGCTGGCGATCAATCAGTCATGATTAAGTAAGAATGACATCACTGGACACTTTAAAAGGACGCTGGGTCTTGGTATCATTGTTTCTCTTCAGTTAACCATGGTTATCTCTAAAGAAACACGTGCAGCCATCATTGCACTCCACAAAAATGGCCTAACAGGGAAGAGTATTGCAGCTTCAAAGATTGCACCTCAGTCAACAATCTATCGCATCATCAAGAACTTCAAGGAGAGAGCTTCCATTGTTGTCAAAAAGGCTCCAGGGCGCCCAAGAAAGACCAGCAAGCGCCAGGACCGTATCTTAAAACTGTTTCAGCTGCGGGATCGGACTACCAGCAGTGCCGAGCTTGCTCAGGAATGGCAGCAGGCTGGTGTGAGTGCTTCTGCACGCACTGTGAGGCGGAGACTCTTTGAGCAAGGGCTGGTTTCAAGGAGGGCAGCAAAGAAGCCACTTCTCTCCAGAAAAAACATCAGGGACCGATTGATATTCTGCAAAAGGTACAGGGAGTGGACTGCTGAGGACTGGGGAAAAGTCATTTTCTCTGATGAATCCCCTTTTCGATTGTTTGGGACATCTGGAAAACAGCTTATTCGGAGAAGAAGAGGTGAGCGCTACCACCAGTCTTGTCTCATGCCAACTGTAAAGCATCCTGAAACCATTCATGTGTGGGGTTGTTTCTCAGCCAAGGGAATCGGCTCACTCACAGTCTTGCCTAAAAACACAGCCTTGAATAAAGAATGGTACCAGAATGTCCTCCAAGAGCAACTTCTCCCAACCGTCAAAGAGCAGTTTGGCGCCCAACAATGCCTTTTCCAGCATGATGGAGCACCTTGCCATAAAGCAAAGGTGATAACTAAATGGCTCATGGAACAAAACATAGAGATTTTGGGTCCATGGCCTGGAAACTCCCCAGATCTTAATCCCATTGAGAACTTGTGGTCAATCATCAAGAGATTGGTGGACAAACAAAAACCAACAAATTCTGGCAACATGCAAGCATTGATTATGCAAGAATGGACTGCTATCAGTCAGGATTTGGTCCAAAAGTTGATTGAGAGCATGCCAGGGAGAGTTACAGAGGTCTTGAAGAAGAAGGGGCAACACTGCAAATATTGACTTGCTGCATTAACTCATTCTAGCTCTCAATATAACCTATTGGTACTCATAATATGATTGCAATTATATTTCTGTATGTGATATAAACATCAGACAAACACTAATAAAAACCAGAGGCCAGCAGATCATGTGAAAATATAATTTTGGTGTCATTCTCAAAACTTTTGGCCACGACTGTACAGTAACGCAGGTACTTAAATAATCATAACTCAACATTTCCAGCTCATAGTGGAATAAAGGAGCAGATTCGGCTATTAGCAAAACAAGCATAGTATAGGCATTTTTTTCTTAATGGTATATGAAAAGTGCTTGGAGAAAACTGCCTCGAGGAGAAGGCTCTCATCCAGCTCCATTTCGTAGAGATCTCTCATTAGCATCCAACCATGATAAAGTATCTGGAGGAGAGTCAAACATATGAACTTCACCCAGGACAACCACCCTGAGCCGAGCAGGGTAGATCATAGAATAGGAAATTTGCTTTTCACTGAGCCTCCTTTTTATATCCCAGAACTTGGCCCTCTTCTTCTGAACTTCTTTTGAAAACTCAGGATAAATAGATATTTTCCTTCCATCAATGATAAGTGAAGAGTGGTCCTTGGCCTTTCGCAGGATAAGGTCTCTATCTTTAAAATTTAGTAATTTGATGAGTACAGGTCTCAATGGAACCCCCGGTGGCAAAGGACCTTTAGGAACTCTGTGAGCTCTATCAATTGCAAAAAATTGAGAGTGTCTTTGCTGAACATTGTAGTCAGCCAGGATTCAAAAAATTCAACTGAATTATGACCCTCAACTTTTTCAGGAACCCCCACTAAATGTATGTTATTTTGCCAATGCCTTTTCTCTAGGTCATCAACCTTGTTGAGAAGGGCATTGAAATTATGAAGACCTCTCCTGAGAGCTTTATGTATAGTAATCATTTTGTCCTCAACAGAACTCACTCTTTCTTCCAACTCATTGACCCTGCTGTTTATTTTCTGCATGTCTTGTCTAATGACATTACTGTCCTCTCTAAGCCCTCCCATGTGTTTGTTGAGAGTTTCTAATGAGAGGCTGCAGGATTTTACAGCAGAGAAAACATCTTGTAGTGTAGACTCTTGCCCAGAATCATTGACTTCTCCATAGGTGTTGTTAGTGCTCTGAATTTCCTGCACTTCTCTGTTTAACTGTTGCTGTGAGAGTGGCCATATTGCCACATTGCCTCCCCTTCACAGCCTCTGTATCTCTCCCTCAGTGAGCATACCTGATCCAGTTGTAAATCACCTGAAGGGTCAGGATCTAAGGCCAGTCTGGCAAATCTCCCCTGTTTTGCTACAGCAGCCTCAGCATCTCTCACTCTGGTTGGTGTGGGGGGGAGGAGGTGCCATGTTGGAAGGCCCACTATCTGGACTCTGCTCCTTCTCATGCTTGCCTCTAGCCATGCCTGAGTGCACTTTAAATCATCTCTATGTATTCCAAGGACTTTCGCCCAGCCTTTGGTGTGAAGGAATCAATATTTCACTGCAGTGGAAATGACAGAATACAGAGAAGGAGCAAAGCACAGGGCTTCCACTTCACATGGCCATCAGGACACATCCCCACAGCTGTCATCTTTAAATGTAACTTCATTTTGTTGTCTTGTAAGTTTCTGCACAGATAACAGATTGTTTTCAAGACTAGGGACATAGAGCATGTCCTTTACTGCGATCTTTCTGCTTTGTGTTGGACAGACTTGACAATTAATGTAAGCATCTCCTATTCCCTCTGAATTCATATACTGACCATTAGTCACGATCACTTTCTCTGACTTACTTTGGTCAAGATTAGAGAAGAAGCTTCTGTCATTAATCATATGACTAGTTGCCCCAGTGTCTATACCCCATGCATGTTTTGATGTACTTGCATTAACAGTAAACACAGCTTTAGTACTTTAAGTGTCATATTCTTCAGTAATGACCCTTTTAACCCTTTGGTGTTTATTTTGCTTTTTCAGCTGACTCATTCTAGTTTTCTAGTTTTCCAGACTCTGCAGTCAGCCTTCAGGTGCCCTGATTTCTTGCAGACAAAACACTCATGTGTTTCCTTCAAATTACTTTGTTTTTTTTGGGTAGATCTTGGGTTTTTAAAGCAGATTCCCCACTGCTAGTCCATATTCTGTCTTTCGCTTATTCTCATCTACAAGTTTTCTCTGATATACTCCAATGTAAGCTCATAATCTGGGCACACTACGAGTGTGTTATAGCTTTCTGGTAGACTTAGTAGTATAGTGCAGCAACATGGAAATCTTTTTGATCTTCCCAATGCCCCTCAGAACCTTCACAATTTCTAGAGTATTTCTTATGTAATCCTGCATATCTTGGCCCTTATTTAGCTTAGATGGATACAGCTTTCTCAATAAACATAGTTTATTGCTGAGCTTTATCTTTTCATGCACTTTCTGAAGCTGTTTCCACATTTCTTTTGCAGTTTCACATTTACATACATGCACAATCTGATCATCATCTATACGGAGGGAGATAGTGCTTTGTGCTTTTTGATCCTTCTCTATCCAGTGTTCTGGTAGTGGGTCAGGTCCAGACTCCTGTGTGTATTTCCATGTACCTTCTCTTATCAGCAGCATCTTTACCTTGAATTTCCAGGATTGGTAGATCTGGTTAGTTAGATCTGGCACTGTGAACTTGAAAGAGTTGCTGCTGGTGGCCATCTTTGCTTTTTCTTCTTAGTACACTGTTGTTCTCTCTGTCTCTTTGGGTTTCTGAGTCTTTGGGTGTCAGGGCCTATAACCTGTTTGCAGCAGACTAATCTCTGTACTCTCCAGACATTCAACAGTGAATATATATTTATTCAGGAACAAAGATAACACAGCTTACAACTGGTATTTCTTACAGCTTAGGACTTAGCATCTTCTCTGTTAGCTTGCATAGTGAAAGCAAAACTGTGCTCCAGCTACACACACAGAGTGAACAGGAACTTTCTGGTTTGTTTGTTTTTGTTATTTTAACAATGCTTTACTGGCAATATAACACTATTGCTGAAGACAGAAACTCATGCACTATTAAATAGTAGTAAATAGTAGTTGATGCAATATATACAATAATAAGCATTATTCCAACAGAAGCAATTCCAGTTCATGCTTGGATACTCAAATGAAGCATCATCAAAGGAGGGGGCAGATGCTGCGGTAACTGCCACAGCCTCTGCCTCCTCCCTGAAACAAAGGGTCATCAGTGATGCCTGTTTCAGGGGCTGTGCTCATCCCCGCTCTGTCCCTCCCTGTGAGCTGTGCACTGTGAGATCTGCACAGTGACAGTGTCCACTCTGTTGCCTTCTCAGATCAATAATAATCAGGGGGAAACAGAGCGGTGTCAGAATACCTGACATGCAGGAGTCTAGCGCCGCCCCCACTAGTGACATTACTGGTCTCCTGCATGCCGGGTATTCTGACACCTCCCTGTTGCCGGCTGATTTTTACTGATCTGAGATGACAACAGAGTGGATGCTATCACTATGCAGATTGCACAATGCACAGCTCACAGGGAGGAACACAGCAGGGATGAGCAGAGCCCCTGTAATAATCGTCACTGATGACGCTTCATTTCAGGGAGGAGGCAGAGGTTGTGGTAGTGACCGCATTGTCTGCCCACTGCTCTGATGACACTTCATTTGTGTATCCAAGCATGCACTGGGATTCTCAAATGAAGTGTCATTCCACAGGTAATAGGAACAAAACTAGAAAAGTAGTTACCGTAGATAGTGTAGTTAAGGAAGGATGGGGAATTTTTAATACAAGTCTGTTAGAAACTAGCTTAAATTATGGAACTAAATAAATAGGGATTTATAATTACATTTTGTTTGACGTAGTGTACCACCACTTTAAACTTCACTACAGCAACAACATTGCGCTACTGTGAATACACTATTGTTGCAACTTTGCTGCTTGCTAATGGCCACTTGATGTTCCGATTAAACAATTATCACTGACGGACTATGCATTGTGAAATTCCTCCAACATTACGAAGGTGTCAGCACCAATATATTGCTCTAATGTAAATGAATAGACAGGCTAGTACTCTAGTCCACATCCAGGTATAATGTCTTCCAGAATAAATCTCTTCATATGAGAAGCAAATCAATAAAACAAACAGAAAATGATTCTTTGATGACATTACTAACTGCCATTTTGTTAAATAAATTTAGACTACTCACTGATTACTAGACATACAATCTGAGGATATATAGTGTTAGCTCTCAGAAGATGTCAAATCTATACGTGAGCAATCAACCGGCTGAAAATTAACTTTTAGTACCATAGCCTGCAAATTCTATATTTTCAGTTAGATATGACAGTTGCTCTAGTATGCTTGCACATCTCCATTTGAATCTCAGCACAATTCCATGACAGAAGATCATGAGTGTAGTATCGGCGTCTCTGCCCCCTGACAGGCAGAGACGCCGTCCCTCTTACCGCCTCGTGCCCCCTGCCCGGCATCTTCCAGTGCTCCTGCTTCTGCTACTGCCGACGTGCGCAGCTGCTCGGGCACTGTGCTTAGGGCGCGCACGCGATCTCTCCCTCTTAGAGGTGCCGCGTGCACCGTCCTAAGGAGTCCCCGGCCAATGGCCGGAGGACCTCTCATATAAAAGGCACCTCCTCCAAAATAGAGGTGCCCGTGCAAGGTTGTAGCTTTGTGTGTTAAACTCTGCTTCAGCCCTCAGGTCCCGCTGCTAGCCTGACTATCAGTCCAGTCCGCCAGCCTGACTACCAGTCCAGTCCGCCCACATGACTACCTGTTCAGTCCGCCAGCCTGACTACCAGTCCAGTCCGCCAGCCTGACTACCAGTCCAGTCCTCCAGCCTGACTACCAGTTCTGTCCGCCAGCCTGACTACCAGTCCTGTCGGCCAGCTTGTCTACTCTTCAGCCCGACAGTCTGTCTACAGTCCAGTCCGCCAGTCTGTCTATGGGCCCTGCCCGCCTGCTTGCCTGGAAGCACCTGCCTGTTACCTGCCGTGCCTACCAGCCAGCCTACCTGGAGGCTCCTGCTTGTTACCTGCCGTGCCTACCAGTCAGCCTACCTGGAGGCTCCTGCTTGTTACCTGCCGTGTCTGCCAGTCCGTCTACCCGGATCACCCGTCAGCCTGCCTGCCGTGCTCATCTGCTGTACCGGTCAGTCCCTGCCTTCTGACCCATGGGAGTCACCTGCTCTCATACAAGGTCGGTCCCCAGAGTAGCACCTGGTCCCTCTGCTCGGTTCTTCCCTGGTCACGGAGTCGATTGAGCCGCCGTACGACCTTGGTCAGTCCGAGTTGATACCTAGTTACGCCCCTCTGGTCCCTCCTTGCACCGCAGCACAGAGGTTCCACCACCCGGATGCGTAACAATGAGAAGACTGGAGTATGTTTATGATCTTCATTTTATGGTATACTTAGACATGTCAGCTCTCTTCATTTTGCAGGAAGTCAGCCTCCCACACCCAGTCACCTTGTGAGATATAAACTGCTTTTGAATTCTACAGAATTGTATCTGTTTAGTGTCATCCTAATGGTGGCCTTATGAGTGTTAATATTAGCTAATGTAAGACATACATTTCGTTTCTTAGAGGACATTGCAAACTATTATACACCTTGCTCTTAGAGTGATCATTGTTGGTCTACCACTCCTGCAGAAGGTAATAAAGATCATGAATTAATTCCATAAGTACGCAATCTGACTTTTGTGAGGCAGTGACCGGGATCCTATACGAGGGACGTTATATATCCCCCAGAATGTGTACAGAGACGTATTAAATCCATTGGAGTGCATTGCAGTCACAAACTCACCTGCGGCTGCAATGCAGGAATGAAGGTGAGCAATGACCTGGTCAGACTACCTGGCTAAGGCAGATTAAGTAAAACCCAGCAGGGCCTTCATTTCTTGAAGGAGGTCACAGGAGGCAGTGGGGCGGCCTCCTCCCTCCAACCCAGGTTTTCCAGTGGCTCTTGCCACAGGTCCTTTAAAACCCCTGCACTAAGGATTAGTGTGGTTCTATGTTGGAACCTGCTAGGAGCATAGCAGGAAAGCTCAGCAGGATTGAGTGTGGCTGAACCCCCGCCTGGGAAGGCTCGGCACCTGTCAGGCTCTGAGCGGCCCGGCGCGGCCGTTGCTCCCGGCAACCGTTGTTTATGGACTCTTGTTAACCCGGCTGCGAACCAGAGGACTTTTTGTTTACCCGTGAGTTGCCGAATAATAGCTGATTATGTAGGACTTGCTTGGTTCACTGCCTCAGTTACTGCATGGTGTGAACAGCGCCGCCTTACAGCTTGGTAGCGAATGCGCGCATTGTGACTGAGGCATACCCCACCGGCAGCTGCATGACCACAATCCGGCCTGCCACCTTTCAGTTCCACCCCGTGGACAAAATGGACGAGCTATTAAAGCAGCTGGCACTCGCCCAGCAGCAGCTGCTACAGTCTCAGCGGCAACAGCAGGAGCAGCACCTGAGTCTCCAGCGGCAACAGCAGGAGCAGCAGCATAATCAGCAGCAACAGCTATTGTACCAGCAGCAGCAAAAAACAAACGAACTGATTGCTGACCTCCGGGAGACACCAACAGCATCAGCCCCGGAATGTCGAGAGGCCCGGGACAAGGTTTGCTCAGCGTTGAGGAAGATGGGACCGGAGGACGACGTGGAAGCCTTTCTGACCATTTAAGAGCGCACAGCTGAGCGGGAAAACCTACCGACTGGCCAGTGGGCAGAAGTGGTGGCTCCGTTTCTGGTCGGCGAAGCCCAAAAAGCCTACTTTGACCTCAGTCGAGAGGACGCCCAGGACTACAAGAGGCTTAAAGGTGAGATCCTTGCCCGGCTGGGGGTCAATACATATGTGAGGTGTTAGTGAAGCGCTAGAACAACTAGACAGTGGATTAGGTTATAACACACAAACCTTTTATTGTTTAGTACGCTCTCTAACGCCACGACGCGTTTCGATAGCAGACGCTATCTTCCTGAGGAAGATAGCGTCTGCTATCGAAACGTGTCGTGGCGTTAGAGAGCATACTAAACAATAAAAGGTTTGTGTGTTATAACCTAATCCACTGTCTAGTTGTTCTAGCGCTTCACTAACACCACAGAATTCCTTCTTTATTGATTGCTAATCTCCCTTGTGGAGAGCGGTGGAAGCTGCTCTGTTTACAACTAGCCTACTACAGGACCTGCCGTGATGTCATTGTGGAATGCCCACTTCGGTCACACGGTCCTGGTCATGTGACCGCTGAAGCAGACAGAAGCTCCCTACAACAGTTCCTGCTAAGTTGTGATCATCTTACAGACTCCCACTAGAGATGAGCGTTGTTCTACTCGAACTGTTCGCCAATCTCAAATTCGAGCTGTTTTGGGCGGTGTTCGAGCCGGTCGGCGAACACGAACAATTTGAGAAAAATTCGGCTGTTCGAGGTTATGTTCGATAACTGTTCGTGCACCAAAATCATAACTGGATTTTTTCTCAGTAATGATGAAAATTAATGTTAATACGCAGTTTGAGTGTACAGCGGGGCGGGGGGAGGGGCAGGGGATGGATCTCTGCAGGAACAATGAAGATCTCCATTTTTTTTTCTCTTTCCCGCATTTGCAGTGGGGAGGTGCAATCTGTCAGCCTATCAGCAGCGCACACACGGAGCGAAGTGCTTTTTTTCACACAAGCAAGGGCATGTGTGATTGGCAGTGTATGTCACATGTCCTTGCCCTATAAGACCAAGCCATTTTCCCCGTCGCCACCATTTTCTCACTGCTGCAGCTGCGTGTTAGACGGCACCGCTGTTGCTGTGTGCGCTATACCTTGTTAATTTCAAGCCAATTTTCGCACAAATATACAGATAGCTTGGGAGTAGGGAATAGTTGTGATTGCA
This sequence comes from Phyllobates terribilis, assembly GCF_046119375.1. Classification (NCBI taxonomy): domain Eukaryota; kingdom Metazoa; phylum Chordata; class Amphibia; order Anura; family Dendrobatidae; genus Phyllobates; species Phyllobates terribilis. The sequence goes on from NW_027362771.1 coordinate 211,636,128, forward strand.
GTCCTTTTAAGGACTAGGTTACAGCATTTCCTACGACTTTTATCAGGCAGGTCTGTGCTCTTAAATAGATAGATTGTGGGAGTAAAGACTAATTGTAATTGGAGTCCTTTTCAGGACTAGGTTACATCAGTTCCTATCAGTTTTTGCCAGGCAGGTCTGTGCCAGTGCTGTGCAAGTTTTTTTCACAGCATTTGGCTGAATCTAGCAAAGCTAATCCTTTTTGGCCTATTGCAGAGTGTGTTAGTCAGTGGAGTAGCCTATCTGTGTTGCAAGATATACCACCTGTGTATAGAATACCAATTTTTTTACTGCACCTAGTGAAGTAAAATCTTTTGGGCATAGCATCATTCTATTAGTCCATCTATACTGACCTCCATCAGGTTGCAAACTGAATATAATTTTTTTCTGCATCTAGCTCTGAAAAAATATTTGGGCTTCTAGCAGTGTGTGGGACTTGGTCTATTAGTCCATCTATACTGACCTCCATCAGGTTGCAAATTAAAAATAATTTTTTTCTTCATTTAGCTCTGAAAAAATATTTGGGCTTCTAGCAGTGTGTGGGACTTGTTCTATTAGTCCTTCTATACTGACCTCCAGCAGGTTGCAAATTGAATATAATTTTTTTCTGCATCTAGCTCTGAAAAAATATTTGGGCTTCTAGCGGTGTGTGGGACTTGGTCTATTAGTCCATCTATACTGACCTCCATCAGGTTGCAAATTAAAAATAATTTTTTTCTGCATCTAGCTCTGAAAAAATATTTGGGCTTCTAGCAGTGTGTGGGACTTGGTCTATTAGTCCATCTATACTGACCTCCATCAGGTTGCAAATTAAAAATAATTTTTTTCTTCATTTATCTCTGAAAAAATATTTGGGCTTCTAGCAGCGTGTGGGACTTGTTCTATTAGTCCATCTATACTGACCTCCATCAGGTTGCAAATTAAAAATAATTTTTTTCTGCATCTAGCTCTGAAAAAATATTTGGGCTTCTAGCAGTGTGTGGGACTTGGTCTATTAGTCCATCTATACTGACCTCCATCAGGTTGCAAATTAAAAATAATTTTTTTCTGCATCTAGCTCTGAAAAAATATTTGGGCTTCTAGCAGTGTGTGGGACTTGGTCTATTAGTCCATCTATACTGACCTCCATCAGGTTGCAAATTGAATAAAAAAATTTTCTGCATCTAGCTCTGAAAAAATATTTGGGCTTCTAGCGGTGTGTGGGACTTGGTCTATTAGTCCATCTGTACTGACCTCCATCAGGTTGCAAATTAAAAATAATTTTTTTCTGCATCTAGCTCTGAAAAAATATTTGGGCTTCTAGCAGTGTGTGGGACTTGGTCTATTAGTCCATCTATACTGACCTCCATCAGGTTGCAAATTAAAAATAATTTTTTTCTTCATTTAGCTCTGAAAAAATATTTGGGCTTCTAGCAGTGTGTGGGACTTGTTCTATTAGTCCTTCTATACTGACGTCCAGCAGGTTGCAAATTGAATATAATTTTTTTCTGCATCTAGCTCTGAAAAAATATTTGGGCTTCTAGCGGTGTGTGGGACTTGGTCTATTAGTCCATCTATACTGACCTCCATCAGGTTGCAAATTAAAAATAATTTTTTTCTGCATCTAGCTCTGAAAAAATATTTGGGCTTCTAGCAGTGTGTGGGACTTGGTCTATTAGTCTATCTATACTGACCTCCATCAGGTTGCAAATTAAAAATAATTTTTTTCTTCATTTAGCTCTGAAAAAATATTTGGGCTTCTAGCAGTGTGTGGGACTTGTTCTATTAGTCCTTCTATACTGACCTCCAGCAGGTTGCAAATTGAATATAATTTTTTTCTGCATCTAGCTCTGAAAAAATATTTGGGCTTCTAGCGGTGTGTGGGACTTGGTCTATTAGTCCATCTATACTGACCTCCATCAGGTTGCAAATTAAAAATAATTTTTTTCTGCATCTAGCTCTGAAAAAATATTTGGGCTTCTAGCGGTGTGTGGGACTTGGTCTATTAGTCCATCTATACTGACCTCCATCAGGTTGCAAATTAAAAATAATTTTTTTCTGCATCTAGCTCTGAAAAAATATTTGGGCTTCTAGCAGTGTGTGGGACTTGGTCTATTAGTCCATCTATACTGACCTCCATCAGGTTGCAAATTGAATAAAAAAAATTTCTGCATCTAGCTCTGAAAAAATATTTGGGCTTCTAGCGGTGTGTAAGACTTGGTCTATTAGTCCATCTATACTGACCTCCATCAGGTTGCAAATTAAAAATAATTTTTTTCTCCATCTAACCCAGCCAATAGTTTTGGCCTAATACCACAGTTTGGCCACTCAGCTCTGCTCGGTTACCATCCATTGTTTTTTTGTGCAAACAACTCCAGAGTTGTGAATTAGTTAACCACCAAAATGAGTGGAAAAAGGCCTGCTGCTGGTGGAAAGGGGAATAGGCGTGTTGGGAAGGGGAAAAAAGGTTGTGTCCGTGGGGTAGGTGCAGAAGAAAGACCATCTTCCAGCCAAACTAAAATGTCTACTTCTTTTAGCGGACAATGTGATAAGATCCCTTTCTTACGGCCACGCCAATCGCTACAAATTCCAGATGAGGCACAAAAACAGCAGGTGCTTCAACGGATATCAAGTGCTCCTTTAAGTGGGCTCTCCTCCACATCAACTTCAACATCACAAATACTCCAGTCCTCAAAGGTGTCACCCAAATCGCACTTGCTTCCTCACAGCTCCCAAATCTCCAGCTGCCCGTCTGAGTATGAGGTAGAACAGATGGTTGAGTCTGCAGAGCTGTTTACTCATACTATAGCCTGGGAATCAGAGGTCGACTCCAGCGCTTCTGTGAATCCAGACGAGGAAATGATCTGCACTGATGCCCAGAATCTTTATGAGTCGGATCCAGGACCAGACGCAGAAGGTTCTGACCATAATGTAGACCCTCATTCCCAAACTGTAACTCCTGTTGGTGGAGACAATGAGGAAGACGATGATAAGACTCAAATACCTGATTGGAGCGACAACTTTAGTTTTTTGTCAGGGCAGGAACAGGTTGGCTCTGAGGACGATGGGTGTGATAACGCACAGGGTGATGATGATGAGGTCGGAGATCCCACTTACTGTCAACCCACAGTCAGCCAAGAGATGAGGTCAGCAGAGGAGGTGGAGGAAGATGCTAGTGACGACGAGGTCAGGTTGCGCCTTCCTGGACAGAGACGTAGTACTGGAAGCACGTCAACAACTGCATCCTCAAACACAACTCTGCCTCTCACCACAAGTCGTGGTGGCTCTTCAGGTCGCATGGGTGCTAAGCCTTGCATAGCCTGGGCATTTTTTCAGATCGATAAAGATGACCCAACTCGTGTTATCTGTAACATTTGTCAGCAAAAGCTAAGTAGAGGCCAAAAAATACATAGTTTGAGTACTTCATGCATGAACCGGCACATGGACATGAAGCATAAGTTGCAGTGGGAAGCTCAGTGTGCTACAATGCGGTCTAGCCGGCCGGGCCAACCACCGTCTGCCATATCTTGTGCATCCGCGGCCTCTTCATCCTCTGTGACTGGGGGGACAGCAGTCACACCTGTTTTGGGGCGCAGACCTGCCACCTCTTTACCCGCAACAGCCAGCGTGATTGGCAGGTCATCATTTTCTTTGGAGGTGGTAACACCAGCTGGTCTTGAGCGCTGTCCGACATCGATAGCACCACCTTTGGATCAAGGCAACCTAACATGTCCGCCTGCATCTTCCTCACAGACCGGCAGTTTGCCGGGGACACCCTTATCAACCCCGTCTAAGCACAATAGCCAGCCCTCGGTCCCTCAGATGTGGACAAGTAAAAGACCATTTCCTCCTAGCCATGAGAAAGCTAAGAGGTTGAATTTCACCATCTGCAAGCTCTTGGCTACAGAAATGCTGCCTTTCCGCCTGGTGGACACAGAGGATTTTCGAGACCTTATGTCCGTCGCAGTGCCCCAGTACCAGATGCCCAGTCGGCACTACTTCTCAAAGAAAGGTGTGCCTGCGCTCCACCAGCATGTCGCACACAACATCACCGCTTCTTTGAGAAACTCTGTGTGTGACAGGGTGCATTTCACCACAGACACTTGGACGAGTAGGCATGGACAGGGGCGTTACATGTCGCTGACTGGGCACTGGGTAACTATGGTGACAGCAGGACAAGGGGCTGCTGTCCAAGTCTTGCCGTCCCCACGAGTTGTGCGTCAATCCTCTTTATGTCATTTTTCCTCCACTGCTTCTGCCTCCTCAACCTCCTTTCGGTCTTCCACCTGCACCCAAAGCCTGACTGGTCATGCCACAAGCTTTCTAACTGCGCAGAAGGGATCCTGCACACCTCCTTACTATGCTGGCAGTAGGGCTCAACGTCATCAGGCGGTTTTTACATTGAAATGTCTGGGAAATGTGAGTCACACAGCTGAGGAGTTGTGGTCAGCTCTGGAGAACCAATTTCATGAATGGTTGTCTCCACTGGACCTGAAACCAGGGAAGGCCGTGTGCGACAATGCTGCAAACCTGGGTGCGGCCCTTCGCCGGGTCAATGTCACACACGTGCCTTGTATGGCTCACGTGTTGAACCTGGTTGTCCAGCAATTTTTAGCCCACTATCCCAGACTAGATGGCCTTCTGCAGAGGGCACGGTCGCTGTGTGCTCACTTCCGCTGTTCGCATCCCGCAGCTCAGCGACTTACATCTCTACAGAAGTCGTTGGGCCTGCCACTTCACCGGCTAAAATGCGATGTGCCTACCCGGTGGAATTCAACTCTGCACATGTTGCAGCGACTGTGGCAGCACCGACAAGCCCTGGTGCAATACGTTCTGACGTATAGCCTGGGCCAACGAGATTCAGAGGTGGGGCAAATCACGCTGGAGGAGTGGTCTCAGATCAGGGACCTATGCATCCTTCTGCACAGTTTTGAAATGTCGACGAAGATGTTTAGTGCTGACGATGCCATTATCAGCATGACTATTCCGGTGATTTACATGCTGGAGCACATGTTAAACAGAATTCGGAGTCAGGTGGTGGCACAAGAGGAGGTGGAGGAAGTAGAGGAGGAGGAGTTGTATGCGGAAGGGCTAACATCTGCAAGGTCCAGACGGTCGGCAGCACCAGGGCGGCAGGCATGTGAGGGTGGGGGAGATGATTTTACCAGGGCGCATGGTAGCAGCCAAACTAGTGAGGAAGGTGCAGGAGCCCAGGAAGAAGTGGAGGACGAACTGATGGAAGACTCATCAGATGAGGGAGACCTTGATCACATTTCTGTTGTGCGAGGTTGGGGGGAGAGGACAGAGGAAGGAAGCATGATTGTTACCTCGCCACCAACACAACAGGGACTTGGTGCTCCTGGATGCGCAACACACATGAGTGCCTTCTTGCTGCACTACCTGCAACATGACCCTCGAATTGTGAGAATTAGAAATAATCCTGACTACTGGGTTGCCACACTGTTAGATCCCCGGTACAAAAGTAAATTTGCAGAAATTATTCCTGCCATAGAAAGGGATGCACGCATGCAGGAGTATCAGCAGAGACTGTTGCAGAATCTTACATGTGCTTTTCCACAAAATACCAGTGGTGCACGTAGTGAATCTCACAGTTCCAACTTGCCAACCGTGGGACCGTCAAGTGTTCAGCACTCAAACCGTAACAGAACCACAGTATCTGCTGGTAACATCAATTTTGCGGAATCATTTCACCACTTTTTTAGCCCATCCTTTGCAAGGCCACAGGAGACAAGAAGTCTGACACATAGTCAACGCCTAGAGACGATGGTACAGGAGTATCTCCAAGTAAACATTGAAGCCACGACTGTGTCACTGGACCCTTGCTCTTTTTGGGCTTCCAATCTGGATAAATGGCCGGAGCTAGCCACTTACGCCTTGGAGATCTTGTCATGCCCCGCAGCCAGCGTTCTGTCTGAACGTGTGTTCAGCGCTGCTGGTGGTGTGCTGACAGATAAGCGCACGCGGCTCTCCACTGATAATGTAGACAGACTCACGTTCATAAAGATGAACAAATCATGGATCCGAAACGACTTTTCTACCCCTGTGTCATCCTGGGGAGAGTAAAAGCTTGATGATTGGTTAAAATCACCCTACCAACCGTTTTAAGCTTTCAAATTACTAATCATGTTTCTCTGTATCTTGACTGGAAAATAATTTGGGCTTTGTAGCAGTGTGCAGCACTGATCCTATTAGGCCATCTATAATAAGCTTCACCAGATTTAAAATTAAAAATAATTTTTAGCTGCATCTAGCCCGGAAAATAATTTTGGGGCTCCGAGATGCGCAAGACACATAAGTGCCTTCTTGCTGCACTACCTGCAGCATGACCCTCATATTGTCAGAATTCGAAGTAATCATGACTACTGGGTTGCCACACTCTTAGATCCCCCAAACTTTTCGATCAACCTTTTCATTTTAATAAAGACCAAAAAAATGGTCATTTTTGAAATTATAAGCATTAGCAGGTTGTTAGAAACTGAAATCAAACAGTTTTCAACTCAAAACTTTATTCTAGGTGATGTTACATTTTCACATAGGACCCCTTGTTCGAAAGGAGCTTCTGAACTCTCTCGTCCATTGAATTTGTCAGGTTTTGGATGGTTTCTGCTTCAATTGTTTTGCATGAGGACAGAATACCCTCCCAGAGCTGTTGCTTAGATGTGAACTGCCTCCCGCCATCATAGACACTCCTTTTAATGATGCTCCAAAGGTTCTGAATGGGGTAGAGGTCAGGGGAGCATGGGGGTCACACCATAAGTTTGTCCCCTTTTATGCCCATATCAGCCAGAGATGCAGATGTTTTATGTGCAGCATGAGATGGTGCATTATCATGCAGAAAAATGATCTTGCTGTGAAATACACGGTTCTTCTTCTTGAACCATGGCAGGAAGTGCTGTTTGAGAAAATCCACATACATTATGGAGTTCATCTTTAGCGCCTTCAGGGATCCTAAAGGGGCCGACAATCTCTCTCCCCATGATTCCAGCCCAAAACATTACTCCACCTCCTCCTTGTTGGCGCTGTAGCCGTGTTTGCGTGGGGTGTCCTTCAACCAGCCATCCTCCACTCCATTCATCTGGACCATCGAGCGCTGCACGGCACTCATCCGTGAACAAAACAGTTTTGAAATCAGTCTTCATGTAATGTTTGGCCCACTGGAGCCGTTTCTGCTTGTGTGAAGTGGATAGAGGAGGTCGACAGGATGGCGTATGCACAGCTGCAAACCTCTGAAGGACCCTGCATCTTGTTGTTCGGGGGACGTTGGAGGCACAAGCAGCTTCAAAAACTTGTCTGCTGCTATGACAAGGCTTTTTTGCCGCTGCTCTTTCAACCTGACGTAATTGCCTGTAGGAAAGAGTCCTCAATTTGCCCTTATCAGCACGCACACATGTGTACTGTGAATCAGCTACATACTTCTTGATTGCCAAGACACTTCATCCTGATCATCGCACAATGTTGATTGTAGTCATGCCTTGACCTAAACACTCCACAATTTGTTGCTTCTCAGCAGCCGACACATCCTTTTTCTTTCCCATTTTGGCAGAAAATGTAGGCTGCTTAATAATGTGAGAGAGCCTTCTTAAGTAGTCTTGCCTTTCATTGGACACACCTGCCAAACTAATTAGCACAGGTGTCTGCAATTGCTTACAGTGATATAAAGAGCCCTGACACACATCACCATCAATGAGTTTAACTGACAAACAAACAAATTCTTCCCTTATCACTCCTAAACACTTTTTGCATAATAATTTGGAACGCGGTGTACATGTGCTTTTCCACAAAACACCAGTGGTTCACGTAGTGAATCTTACAGTTCTAACTTGCCAACCGTGGTCTGTATGGAATTGTTCAATAAAGGGCCCAAAATTAAGATAACATAGATGGGAGAGGTCTCTATGAATAGGAATTCCTAAGTATTTGATACCCTGTGAGGGCCAGGCAAAGGGAAAGTTGGACTGGATGGAATCCTATATGGATTTAGGGAGGGAGACATCGAGGGCCTCAGACTTCGCTGCATTGATTTTAAAATTTTACCATGTAACAAAGTGATCTATTTCAGCCATAACAGCAGGGATGGATATATGTGATTAAGTGATATATACTAGGACATCATCAGCAAATAGAGAGCACTTGTACTCGGTGCCTCCCACCTCAATCCACCTAATATTGGGGTTATGGCGAATTGATGAGAGCAGGTGCTCCGTCACTAGGATGTATAAGAGAGGGGACAGAGGACATCCCTGCCTTGTCCCATTGGTGATTGTGAAAGGTGATGAAAATGTTCTGACGCACCCCCTGGGCCTTGGGACACCCGGAGCCGGACCCTTTTTGGTGGATGCTGGTGGTTGTAGTCTTCGTGGCGGCGATCCGGTTCCGTGGCTCAGGGCGGTCAAACCAGTGGCGGAACTATTTATGTGGTTTTGATGTTTAAATGTCCGACTACGCCACCCGTGGATTGCGGTCAGAGTGAACCGCCGCTACAGGGCAGACCGCTAAGGCTGGTGTTGTGGGTGCAGCAGAGCGTAGCATAACTCCCCACGGGAGGAGTATAGCCTCAGGGCAGTGTATGCGGAGGATGGGGGTGATGGTGCAGGGCAGCAGCAGTAACGACACGGAGTCAGTGATGCAGTTCAGGGCCTTTACTCACAGTTCTTATTATCCAGACCACGTCTGCAGGTAACGGCTGCCCACGTCGTACTGTGCTCACCAGGTGAGGGGCTCAGACAACTCCCAGATAACTTTGGAGCGCTTCACAGGACCCCCTTTGTGTGTCCTTTGTCTGGCCTTTCTTACCAACACTTCTGTCCGGCTGCCTCGGGCCTCCTCTTGGTAAACTTGGCGCCAGTTTCCCTGACCCTATGTGGTGCCTTCCTAGCGGGTGGAGCAAGGGGCTGCGCCACATAAAATGTCAGAGCCTCCGGTTTCTAGCTGAGGGTCGTTTCCTGCCTCCACTAGTTCGGGGACCGGTCTCCCCCTTTGGCCTGACCCCTCCACGCAGGTGGATTCGGGCGTGCGGTGGCGACTCGCCCGTCCGCACCCCTGGGATCCCTTCATTCCTCGTTCCTGGAGCCTTCTCCGCTCCTCTTCCTTCCTTCTCCCTCTTGCAGGCCTGGGCCTCTGTTACTAGGCCCGCCTCCGGAGCAGAGCTCATGCAGAGCCCCTGCTCCCTGCCACTTCTGCTCAGACTTCTCTGCACTGAACTAAGATGGTGCCCACCTTTTATACTCCCTTCTCAATGCACCCAGGAACTGCTTCCTCCCTGCTCCTGCACTGCAGGGTTCCCCTTCCTCAGTGTTCCCTCCCCCCACTCCAGCCAGGGACAGGGACTGTCGTGCCCATCTCAGGGGCATATTGGTCGCCCTGCCCCACGGCAATGTGGTGTAATGCATGCAGGTGTCGGGTCCTGATCCACACTCCATCCTTATCTGAGAGTGAGATATCACACCTCTGGGTGAGGTGCAATACGTCTGTAGCAACCGAGCCCTCGGTGCTACAGTTCCATTTATCTTCAGCCTAGGTGACGTATTGTGATACAGGGCCGTGATTTTGGCTATAAAAGGGTCCCCTAGACCCCTACCCCAAGCTTTTTAAGAGAATCATATATGGCGTGCCAGGAGACTCTATGGAATGCTTTCTCAGCATCCAACGAGAGTATCTACTTACAAATTTTTAACTGCATCTAGCCCAGGAAATACTTTGTGCCTAGTAGCAGTGTCTGCTAGTCAGCGGATTATCCCGGCTGTTAAGCAAGCTACACCACCTGTAGTTTGGACACTTAATTTTTTCAAAGGAAATGCTTCGGGACCACGGGATACTTAGTGAAGAGCATCAGGAGGCACCCCAAGGCATAGGGGCTGGGACTGGCACTAGGATGCCTTGCGGTGGACAGCCGAGCTCGATCCTTATAAAAGCTTTTTAACTGCAGCAGCTTTAGTGGACGCTACTGGAGCTGGAATTACGCGGCTGCTGGCATGAGACTTGCCCTCCAATAGATCCTTGTAAATGGATTTAAAGTGTATTCATTCAAATTAGAGGGACAATTTAAATTAAAAAGCTTAGAGCTGCCTCCACCACAGGGGGGCTCTCTCGACCCACCAGCGGACAGGCACCAGTATTGGGAGAGGGGGGCTGGCCGTCAGGGTTCACCGCGGCTCTGGCACAAACCCGGCGACACGGAGGTGGCACGGGCAGGAGCGGACTGGCCGTCTCGGCTTCTCACTTTTTGGATTTTAGAAGGGCATGACATGCCTATATCTGTGTCTCCCCCTCCTTTTACTCCTCCACCTCTTTTCTTTTCGCATGACTATATGTACTTGTCACTTTTCCATGTGTTAGTTGTGTCTTCTGAGCAGTTTGTCAGCTTTTGGACACCTTTGAAGGTGTTTTCTATGTGTTTCTATGTGTTTTTGTTTGCCTGCCATTGGTTTTAACGGTGTTCGAAGGTGTTCGACGAACAGTTCGACGAACAGTTCGGCGAACACACGGGTGTTCGACGAACCGAACCGAACTCGAACACTACGGGGGTGGCTCAACACTAACTCCCACCTGGAAGCGTTTTCCCTTGTTGTGCGGGGCTCCTTTGCACAACAGGACCAGGTGAGTGGTCACAACATCTCCCCCTTCATTTCCCCCCCCCCAAACCTCAGGCTCTTCACCATTGGCGCTCCTACTGTTTTTGTTTTCCAATACATATGTGAGGGCCCAGCGTGTGTTTTCGTGGGCCTATGTGGAGACCCGACCCATGCAGTCTCAGGCTTATGACCTCCTGCAGGTGGTAAAGAGGTGGCTCCAGCCTGAGACTTTGTCTCCAGCCCAGATGGTGGAAAGGGTGGTGGTTGACCGGCTGGTGAGGACTCTGCCAGCCGCTATCCAACGTTGGGTGGGGCAAGGAGACCCCGGCACACTTGACCAGGTGGTCAGCCTGATCGAGCGCTACTTTGCCACTCAGGACTTTATCTGGGACTCTGCCCCCTCACGGCTGTCACGCCGATCCCTGCTAACCCAGGAGTCGGGAAAGGGGTCGCGTCCCTCTGCTGGGGACAGTCAGCACCGTACCCGTGCTGAAGGGGAACCTTGGAGTGAGAGTGGCAGGAGACTGATTCCCTCCGAAACTGTCATAAGACGTAACAGTACCTCCACCCTTAGGTGCTGGCGGTGTCAGGGGCCGGGACATGTGGTTTCTAATTGTCCCCTGACTACGGAACCCATGGACTGCGGATATAGCCGCCGGGTCTCAATGTATGCCCAGACAGTCTGCACGGCGAGCGCCGACTCCAGGACAGTGAACTACAACTATGCCAGGTACTGGTTAATGGGTACCCCACGGAGGCCCTCCTGGACTCAGGGAGCCTCGTGACTCTGGTACATGGGTTGCTGGTGGCAGGAGACAACCCCAGTGGACGGCCAGTCGGGGTTGTGTGTATCCATGGGGACCACCGAGAGTACCCAACTGGGGAGGTAGTTTTGTCCACGCCATGTGGAGATATAAAACATGTGGTGGGGGTGGTAAAAACAATCATCTTTAGCACCGACTGGCATGCGCACCTATCACAGGTACAAGCGGTGCTGAATTCTCTCAGAGCCGCGGGGTTAACGGCAAACCCAAAAAAATGTGCGATAGGGCTAGAGGAAGCCCGATATTTGGGGTATGTGATAGGCCGAGGAGCTATCAAGCCCCAAATCAATAAAATTGAGGCCATAAAAAACTGGCCTAAACCATCAAGTACAAAACAGGTGAGGAAGTTCCTTGGCATCCTTGGGTATTACCGCCGGTTTATACCTAATTTTGCTGGGCGAACGGCAGCCCTGACCGATCTCTTGAAAGGAAAAAAATCGGTAATGGTTCAGTGGAACCCTCAGGCAGAAGAAGCTTTTCAGTCCATGAAGTTGGCCCTGTGTGGACAGCCGGTCCTCATCAGCCCCAACTTCAAGGAAACCTTCATTGTACAGACAGATGCCTCGGAGGTAGGCCGAGGGGCGGTATTGTCACAAAAAGTGAATGGTGAAGAACACCCGGTCACCTACTTGAGTAGAAAATTTTTCCCGGCAGAGAAAAACAAAAGGCGTGGTAGAGAAGGAGTGTTTGGCTATTAAGTGGGCCTTGGAATCGCTACGTTATTATTTACTCGGGCATCAGTTCCGCTTGGTGACGGACCACTCACCCTTGGTATGGATGAGGAATGACACGGAGAAGAATGCGCGAGTCACCAGGTGGTTCCTGTCACTCCAAAATTTCAGTTTCACTGTAGAAAATCGCCCTGGGAAGTTGCAAGCAAACGCGGATGCCCTGTCCCGGGTACCCTGTAGGGTGGCAAATGTACAACCCCACAAGTTTGAACAGAGGGGGGGGGATATGTGAGGCAGTGACCGGGATCGTATACGAGGGACGTTATATATCCCCCAGAATGTGTACAGAGACCTATTAAATCCATTGGAGTGCATTGCAGTCACAAACTCAACTGCGGCTGCAATGCAGGAATGAAGGTGAGCAATGACCTGGTCAAACTACCTCCTCCCTGCAACCCGGGTTTTCCAGTGGCTCTTGCCACAGGTCCTTTAAAACCCCTGCACTAAGAATTAGTGTGGTTCTATGTTGGAACCTGCTAGGAGCATAGCAGGAAAGCTTAGCAGGATTGAGTGTGGCTGAACCTCCGCCTGGGAAGGCTCTGCACCTGTCAGGCTCTGAGCGGCCCGGCGCGGCCGTTGCCCCCGGCAACCGTTGTTTATGGACTCCTGTCAACCCGGCTGCGAACTGGAGGACTTTCTGTTTACCTGTGAGTTGCTGAATGAAAGCTGTTTCTGTTGTACTTGCTTGGGTCACTGCCTCAGTTACTGCACGGTGTGAACAGCGCCGCCTTACACTTTGGATTGGTAGAGTCCAAACACTTTAGAGATGGTTTTGTAACGTTTTCAAGCCTGATAAGCATCAATAACTCATCTTCTGAGGCCCTTAGAAATCTCCTCTGTTCGTGTCCTGATATACTTCCACAAACATATGTTCTGAAGATAAGACTTTGACAGGTCCCTGTTCTTTAAGTAAAACAGGTCACCCACTCACACCTCATTGGCATTCCATTGATTGAAAACTCCAAACTCTTATTTCACCTTCAAATTATCTACTAATCCTAAAGTTTCACATACTTTTGCCACCCACAGAAATGTGATATTGCATCACTTTCTCATTTAAAAATGACAAAGTCTATTATTTTTAAGTAATTTTATTCTATTTGGTTCTCTTTGTCAAATTTTCACCCAAGTCCTAAAAATAGATATAGTTTTTGGTCAAATTTATGTAGAAGTATAGAAAATCTTGAAGGGTTCTCAAAAGTTCAAGAACCACTGTAGCCATTACCCTGTTTTATTTATTTTACTCACTTATATGGCACCATTAATTCCACAGCGCTTCACAGACAATATCGGCACTGTCCCCATTGGGGCTTACAATCTAAATTCCCTATCAGTATGTCTTTGGATTGTGGGTGGAAACTGGAGGAAACAAGGGGGGAACATACAAACTCCTTGCAAATGTTGTCCTTGGTGGGATTGGAACCCAGGACCCCAGCACTGCAAGGCTGCAGTGCTAACCACTGAGCCACCGTGCTCAGTTAAAATTTTATTAATAAAAATAATATGAATAAAGTTCAGTGCAGTACTCTTACAGTGCAGCGAAGAACATGCATAGTCCAGAGTTTTGCTTGCAGCTTTATGGCTGGTATTAGCCCAATAGACCTTGCACTACACATCAAGGGCATTTAAAGATTGACAGACCTTTTACAATACATGGAGGGCAAGAGGAGAATAACAGACTCTGCACTAAGCATGAAAGGCTGGTAGAGAGTGACAGACCCTGCACAGGGGTGTATCTAAGGGGAGAAGGAGGGGCATTTGCCCCAGTTGCAGCTGTTACGGGAGCCACGGTAGGGCCGCCTGATGCTCACTGGGAGTGAAGGGGGATGGGTGCAGGCACAGTATGGGGAGTCTGGAAGGGGGGATGGGAGGAGACACAGTATTGGAAGCGAGAGGGGGGGATGGATGCATACACAGTATGGGGAGCGAAAGGAGGATGGGTGCACACACACTATTGTGAGTGAGAGGGGGGAATGGGTGCAGACACAGTATTGGGAGTGAGAAAGGGGGGAATGGGTGCAAACACAGTATTGGGAGCGAGGGGGATGGGTGCAGACACCGTATAGGGTGCAAGGGTGGATGGGTGCAGACACTGTATTTTTGAGCAAGGGAAGGGGGAATGGGTGCAGACACAGTATTGGGAGCGAGGGAGGGGGATGGGTGTGGACACAGTGTGAGGAGCATTGTGGTATGGCTGTGGACATAGTATGAGGAGCAATATATAGATAGGATGTACTTCACTCTGTATAACAATACGGTGCCAGGTTAGGATACTACTCCATATAATCAGTGAAGAAAGAACTGCATGAATGTCATGCAAGGTGTGGGAAAGACTAAGTGCAACACGAAGGGAAGAGGGGGAGGAAGCCCAAACACTAGGGAAAGGGGGAGTGGAGCCCCTTAGGCAGATCTTATAACACCCTGTCTACCCTATAATCCCTGTATTGGTTCCACACCAATCGCCGAGCAGGAGCCTAAACCCTGTATATCCCTAGAGCTTGGCCCTAGATAGAGAGGGGGATGGGTGAGCAGTGGTCAGGCCCCACTACAAACTAAAGACAACAAGGTAGACAAACAAACGGGATTAACTTAACTCCTCAGACACCAGAGTAGTAACGCCAACTGTCCTCCAAGGGAACCAGAGAAGAAGCCAACCAACAGCAAGTGCTCCAAGCATGCACAAAAGAACATAGAAGTATGACCGGCAATTGCCTGGAGCAAACTGAGAATTTTTAACTCTCATGCAAGGGTGTGTCAATCAGCAGCACAAGGGAGGTCACTGCTGGGTCTTAAAGGAAGAAGGATTAAGAAGGTGCCTGCAATGCAAGTAGTGAATGACAGACCCCGCACAACATTCCGAGGACATGTAGAGAATGTCAGACTCCTCACTATACACAGAGGGCATGCAGATAGTGGCAGACACCGCACGACACATGGTGGGCAGTTAAAGAGTGATAGACCGCATACTATACATGGAGGACAGGTAGAAAGTGAGGAACCTCACAATACACATTGAGGGCAGGAAGAAACTCTGCACTACACTTCAGGTAGAGAATGACAGACTCCACACTACACTTGGAGGGCAGGTAAAGAGTGAAAAACCCTGCACTATACATGGAGGACAAGTCAAGAATAACAGACCCAGCAGTACACATGGATGGTAGGTAGAAAGTGACAGATTTCACATTACACATGAAAGGCAGGTAAGGAGTTACACTCCCCACCGTACAAATGTATGGCAGATACAGAGTGACAGACGCAGCATTACACGTCCAGGGCAGGAAGAGAACTACAGACCCCACACTACACATGGAGGACAGATAGAGTGTGACAGACTCCACACTATACTCCGAGGGTAGGTAGAGAATGTTGGAGCCCTTACTATGCACAAAGGGCACGTAGAGAGCAAGAGGCACCGCACAGCACATGGTAGGCAGATAGAGGGTTACTGACCGCATACCACAAATGGAGGACAAGTAGAAAGTGAGAGACCTTATGTAGGGTGGTAGAAGAAGTTGTCGAGTCAAGAAAAGTTAATTTTAACAGTAATGAATATGAATGTTTTTATGGTTGCATGTTTTTATAAAGTTTTGCATTGTATCATTATGGCCAGTTTGTGTCTCGGTTTTCCTGGAGATTCTACCTCATGACCGTCCCCGGGGAATGGGGAGGGCTGTCCACTAGATGAACCATTAAAAGGCATAGGGATATAGTTTGCATAACTCAGGGTAGTATAGAGTTAACAGCATGGAATTAGCCCAAAAGTTGGGAGGGGTTAGATCAGATAAGAAGGGAAGCACTTCCTGCTTTATGTCAGTGGAGGAGAGCTCAGTCAAATTCAGAGTCAAGTGCTAGTGAAGTTCAGTCAGAGGAAGTGCTAAACAATGACAGTGTTTGACAGGTTCCAAGGCAGTGATGCAGCAGCGGCGAAGGGGTCCTGTCAGTGCCAAGTCTCCAGACAGTATAAGGACACATCAGAAGTTCTGTGTAGATCCCGGGGCGGTCTCAGGCCTAGGGCCTAGAAGAGGCATTAGGTGCCATGTCTCTGTCTTCCCTGTGAAGAAGATGCCAGTCGCGTCTCAGTGAGAGGGAAAGATGATGGGTCTAAGAGAAGCTGTTATGCTGGATAGAAGGTCCCTTGTACCAACTGGAGCTGTTGAGGTGGGGGCAGGTCGGACAAGATGGAAGCAAGGACTGATAGTACACTGGACAAAGGGAACATCATCTGGAGGGGATTTTATCTCACTCTATGTGCCGCAACCTCAAGTCAAATTGCATAGTAAAGCTGAACCTGTTGAGACGGACCTAAGATCTCCCATCAAGTGTGAAGCTGTATTCGGTCCCATGGACGGGGAGGTAAAAAGGACTCCCGTGCAACAAGTGAGTACGGAAAAAATTCCACAGCACATCACACACAAGTCAGATTCATGTTTATAAGATGAGTTTTCAGGGCAAAAAGAACTCAGTCCTGCCCACAGCAACCATCCCTGTGCCCCCCTTCACTCATGAGGCACTTTGAGGGCAGGTAGAGAGTGACAGATGCTGCACTATACATGGAGGACAAGTAGAAAATAACAGACTCAGCACTACACATGGATGGCAGGTAGAGAGTGACAGACCTCCTACTACACATGGAGGGCAGATAGACAAAGACAGACTCCGCACTACATTTCGAGGGGAGGTGGAGAATGACAAACCTTCCTTTACACATGTAGGGTAGAAAGAGACTGACAAATTCTGCACTAAACTTCAAGGTCAGGTAGCGAATAACAAACTTCGCACTACATATCAGATAAGATGATAACTCAGCTCCAGTTTGTATAGGGTGGAACCTTTCTGCCACAGAAAATTGTTGGCAGATTGCAGGGCATAATGGCAACACATACATGGAGGGCTCCAGTCTTGTTTTTCTCCCTCAGAAGCAGAAGCCTTTGTTGTGCATGATGTGGTCATGGTGAGGAGGTGTGGTATACAATTTATAACCCACATGCTAATAATTCTATTAATTAGTACTACAATTTTGCATATATTTCTTTAAGACTCAGGTCCATTCATTGTTTCTTTAGTTTTAGAACTGCAATTTCCAAAATGTATTGCTTAAAGTGAACAGAACATGCTGTCATTTTCAGTTCCACAACAGAACAGAAAAGGGATAGCTGTATTGACCATAGGGTATGAGTCTGACTGGCTAAAAAAAAGAGAGTAGTAAAATCACATGATTTTTATTAGAGTGTAATCACTGTTTTGACTGTTAAGTGATAGATGCCTGAGAGTGTGTTGAATAATATCTTTTACATAAGCCACACCCTACAAAAAATTAATCTCATTTTTGCCATGACCTGCTGCTCACATATCACCCTGTGAAGAGCGCTCCTAAATTCGACATCTTCACATAATATGGTTAACTTAGGTTAACTGACCCCAACTCTGGCTCCACTTGATATTATATCTCATTTACTGATATTAATGATCACTTCATTTCAGAATTGAAAACTTAAAAAGTAAGTTCAGTAAGGTGTAAAACTGCAACTGACCCAGAAATTCACAAACCCGCAGTAGATCTCGATCACAACTTTCACTCCCTTTCAACTCGTTCCAATAGTACTTGATAAGTGTACGAGTGAACTACTTACAAGCAGAGCTTTAGATATTATTCTTTAAAGTCTAGATCTTGATTTCTCACACATTGTCTTGCGAGCTCTATGAAGCTTTCATGGCCTCTTAGAGTTTGCAAAATGTGACCATCTTCATCCATGAAGTTCAGCATGATAGTTTTTGAAAGGACAACCTAGTATTCTTAGGTATAGTCTGAAATACATATTTCATCTGTTGAAATTGTTCCAGAAAATGAAGTATTCCTTTCAGAAAATTATTTCAATTACACATGTTTTGTTATACACATATTTATTTGATTTGTGTGTATTGGAATAACGCAAAAAAATGGAGGGAAAAAAAAAGGCAAATTGGACATCATTTAACACACAACCCCAAAAATGGGCTGCACAAAACTGTTGGCACCCTCAACTTAATATTTAGTTGCACACCCTTTGGAATAAATAACTGCAATCAATTTCTTGCTATAACCATCAACAAACTTCTTAAACTTCTAGAATTTGGAACCACTCTTCTTTAGCAAACTGCTTCAGGTCTCTCATAACAGAAGGGTGCCTTCTCGCAACAGCAATTTTAAAATCTCTCCACAGGTGTTCAATGGGATTTAGATCCGGACTCATTGATGGCCACTTCAGAACTCTCCAGAACTTTGTTTCCATTCTTGAAGTATGTTTGGGGTCGTGGTCCTGCTGGAAGAACCATAACTTTGGACGCAAACCCAGCTTTCTGAAACTGGGCACTACATTGCGACCTAAAATCCATTGGTAATCTTCAAATTTCACTATGCCTTGCACATAATCAAGGCACCAAGTGCCAGAGGCAGTAAAATAACCTCAAAACATCTTTGAACCACCAACATATTTGACTGTAGGTACTGTGTTCTTTTCTTTGTAGGCTTCATTCCATTTTCAGTCAACAGTAGAATGATGTCCTTTACTAAAAAACTCTATTTTGGTCTCATCTTCCACAAGACGCTTTTCCAGGAGGATTTTGGCTTACTCGCATACATTTTGGCAAATTGCAATCTAGCTTTTTTATGTCTCTGTGTCAGCAGTGGAGTCCTCCTGGATCTCCAGCCATAGCGTTTCATTTCATTCAAATGTCGATTGGTAGTTTGCGATGACACTGATGCACCCTGAGCCTGCAGAACATCTTGAATTTCTTTGGAACTTGATTGGGGCTGCTTATCCACCATCCAGACTATCCTTCGTTGCAACCTTTCATCATTTTTTCTCTGCCATCAACGTCCAGGGAGATTAGCTACTTTGACATGGGTTGCAAACTTCTTAATTATGTTGCGCACCGCGGACAAAGAGACATCAATGTCTCTGGAGATGGACTTGTAACTTTGAGATTGTTGATATTTTTCAACAATTTTGTTGTTCAATTACTCAGACAGTTCTCTTTTCCTCTTTCTGTTTTCCATGCTTAGTGTCACACGCACAGACACAAACTGCAAAGATTGACTTAACTTTTCCCTTTTTTATCTGGTTTAAGGTTTGATTTTCATATTGCTCACACATTTTACTTGCCACAGGAGAGTTTGAATCAGCATCACATGCTTGAAACAAAGTTGTTTACCCACAATTCTGGAAAAGTGTCAACAATTTTGTCCGACCCATTTTTGTTTTTTGTGTGAAATGATGTCCAATTTGCCTCTTTTTCTCTGTCTTTTTGTGTTGTTCCAATACACACAAAGAAAATGAACATGTGTATAAAAAAACATGTGTAATTGCAATAATTTTCTGGGAGAAAATCTTCATTTTCTGGAATAATTTCAAGGGTGCCAACACTTTCGGCCATGACTGTATATTTAATGACAAATCATTATACTGTATTTACCTTTATATTGCAACACCCATTCCCTCAATGGCAACTGAAAGGGTATCCATGCTTTCAAGTAATCTTACAGAATACTCTGTCATGTGGGTGTCTATGAGGAATAATACTATTTCTGATCATTATATGACTTGCATTATGCATTTTTACCAGGTTTCTCTTTTGCAGTCTCTATCTGTTAATTTGCAATTGACTATGAGTTGGTGAGCGAAGTCTAGTTGTGGGATTGTCGTCCATACACATCATAGCCCACGAGAATTCATTTCATCTCCTCATGCCATTCAAATCAGAAGCAGCAGAAGCATGGAGGACAATGTACAGCAGTACTGAGTTATGTAGATGTAAATCAAGCTCTGATAAAAAGTAAAAGACTTGCTCAAAAGCTTATCATGATATTTTTATTTTTTGGTGCCTCTCTCTGCCTGTTTCTTTACTCTGTTCTTCTATCCTCCTCTGCTCTCTGTAGAGTGTGATGGGCTATGTAATACGACACTACAGTAAACTGGCAGTCCCTCTTATCTGAGGAAGACAAAGTGCAGCTAATTTTCACAATGGATGGTGAGTTAGGCTGTAAGGCCACCATGCGGATTTAATGCATTTCCGCGGCTGCATTTCCGCTGCGAAAACGCACTAAAAATGTTTGTTAAGTTGTCTGCCATGTTTCCCAATGATAATCCGCATGTGCTGTGCACATGCTGCGGAAATTTCCGCTGCGGATTATCATTGTGGAAAAATCCGCAGCACAACCATTTCTTTTACGTAATCGCGGCGAAATTGCCACCATTGACTTGCATTGAACCGCATAACATCCGCATGTATACATGTATGTGACTCGCCCCCTGGGCCGTGGGGCACCCGGAACCGGGCTTCAGTGCAATGTTGGGGGTAGTGGTGGCAACCGGATCCCGTGGCTCAGGGTGGTCAGACCAAATGCTGTGGCAGTCTATTTGTATAGTTATGAATGTCCGACTACGCCACCCGTGGATTGCGGTCAGGGGCAGACCGCTGACGCTGGCGT
The DNA here is from genome assembly GCF_046119375.1 of Phyllobates terribilis. NCBI lineage: Eukaryota > Metazoa > Chordata > Amphibia > Anura > Dendrobatidae > Phyllobates > Phyllobates terribilis. The sequence continues at coordinate 211,656,742 of NW_027362771.1, forward strand.
CGTGGGTGCAGCAGAAAATAGTATAACTCCCCACGGGAGGAGTGTAGCCTCAGGGCAGTGAGTGTAGATGGTGGGGGTTGTGCTGCAGGGCGTCCCAGTACCGTCAGTGCTGGAGCGGTAAGAAACACAGAGTCAACGTGTTGCAGTCCAGAGTCTTTTACTCACAGTTGTTATCTGAGTCACTTCTGCCGGCAATGACTGCCCAAGCCGTGCTGCGTCCACCAGGTGCGGGGCTCGGTCAACCCCCAGGCAATTCAAGAGTATACCCAGAACTCCCTTCTATCCTTTCTCTGGCCGTGCCCCACCAGTGACCAAAATTCTGTCCAGCTGCCTCGGGCCTTCTCTGGGAGAACTTGGAGCCAGCCTCCCTGACCCTATGTGATGCCTTCCTAGTAGGTTTAGCGGGGGGTCGCACCAATAGATGATCACGACCTTCGGTTCTTGGCTGAGGGATGATTTACCTCCACCAATTTGGGATCCGGTACCCTTCTCTTGCCTGACCCGTCACCCAATATCACGCTGGTCCTTAGGGTCCCTTCTGCCTTCGTGTCTCTGAGCCTTTCTACTCCTTGTTTCCTTCTCTTTCTGTTCCGTTCCTTCTCCTCTTCTCCACTCTGGCCCCGGCCTCTTCTCTAGGCCTGCCTCTTGGAGCAGCACTCAGCCTGAGCTGCTGCTCCCAGTCAGCTCTCCTCTCAACTTCTCCTTCTTGTTCTCAACCCTGAACTAAGATGGTGCCCGCCTTATATACCTCCTGAGCTCAGGTGACCAGCACCCAATGAGCTCCTACCTATGCTCAGAACCCAACCCCTATCTGTTCCTACACCACTGGGTTCTCTCCCCCGTCCCCACTCCAGCCAGGGACATGGTCAGTTGTGCCTGCAATAAATGGGAGCACCTGCGAACTGTCCCCCGGAAATGAGGAGTGTGTGTATGCAGCTAACTGAGCCCTGGTCCATACTCCATCCTTACCTGAGAGTGGAATATCACACCTCTAGTTGAGGTGCAATACCCCTGTAGCAACCGAACCCTCGGGGCGCTACATATGCATGCAGATGTTGTGCAGTTCAATGCAAGGATGATACCCGGGTCTGGAGAAGAGGAGACTCTCATCCAACCCGGGTACCATTAGTAAAAAAATAATTAAAACGTACAAATTAAAAAAAAACATTATACTTACCTCTCCGGTGGTCCCCTGTCTCCTCTCCGGTGGCATCTTCTGTCCTCGGCGTTTCGCGGTGTTCTCAAAGGACCTGCGGTGACATCACTTAGACATGTGATGGTCATGCGACCGCTGACATCGAAAATGACAGAAGATGCCACCGGAGAGGAGACCGGGGGCCAGCGGAGAGGTAAGTATAATGTTTTTTTTTAATTTTTACGTTATAATTTTTTTTTTTACTATTCATGCTGTATTTAAAGCAGCATAAGTTGGTCACACAATATACAGTACAGACCAAAAGTTTGGACACACCTTCTCATTTAAAGATTTTTCTGTATTTTCATGACTATGAAAATTGTACATTCACACTGAAGGCATCAAAACTATGAATTAACACATGTGGAATTATATACATAACAAAAAAGTGTGAAACAACTGAAAATATGTCTTATATTCTAGGTTCTTCAATGTAGCCACCTTTTGCTTTGATGACTGCTTTGCACACTCTTGGCATTCTCTTGATGAGCTTCAAGAGGTAGTCACCGGAAATGGTCTTCCAACAAACTTGAAGGAGTTCCCAGAGATGCTTAGCACTTGTTGGCCCTTTTGCCTTCACTCTGCGGTCCAGCTCACCCCAAACCATCTCAATTGGGTTCAGGTCTGGTAACTGTGGAGGCCAGGTCATCTGGCGTAGCACCCCATCACTCTCCTTCTTTGTCAAATAGCCCGTACACAGCCTGGAGGTGTGTTTGGGGTCATTGTCCTGTTGAAAAATAAATGATGGTCCAACTAAACGCAAACCAGATGGAATAGCATGCCGCTGCAAGATGCTGTGGTAGCCATGCTGGTTCAGTATGCCTTCAATTTTGAATAAATCTCCAACAGTGTCACCAGCAAAGCACCAACCCACCTCCTCCTCCATGCTTCACGGTGGGAACCAGGCATGTAGAGTCCATCCATTCACCTTTTCTGCATCGCACAAAGACACGGTGGTTGGAACCAAAAATCTCAAATTTGGACTCATCAGACCAAAGCACAGATTTCCACTGATATAATTAGAGATGAGCGTTGTTCTACTCGAACTGTTCGCCAATCTCAAATTCGAGCTGTTTTGGGCGGTGTTCGAGCCGGTCGGCGAACACGAACAATTTGAGAAAAATTCGGCTGTTCGAGGTTATGTTCGATAACTGTTCGTGCACCAAAATCATAACTGGATTTTTTCTCAGTAATGATGAAAATTAATGTTAATACGCAGTTTGAGTGTACAGCGGGGCGGGGGGAGGGGCAGGGGATGGATCTCTGCAGGAACAATGAAGATCTCCATTTTTTTTTCTCTTTCCCGCATTTGCAGTGGGGAGGTGCAATCTGTCAGCCTATCAGCAGCGCACACACGGAGCGAAGTGCTTTTTTTCACACAAGCAAGGGCATGTGTGATTGGCAGTGTATGTCACATGTCCTTGCCCTATAAGACCAAGCCATTTTCCCCGTCGCCACCATTTTCTCACTGCTGCAGCTGCGTGTTAGACGGCACCGCTGTTGCTGTGTGCGCTATACCTTGTTAATTTCAAGCCAATTTTCGCACAAATATACAGATAGCTTGGGAGTAGGGAATAGTTGTGATTGCAGTCCTTTTAAGGACTAGGTTACAGCATTTCCTACGACTTTTATCAGGCAGGTCTGTGCTCTTAAATAGATAGATTGTGGGAGTAAAGACTAATTGTAATTGGAGTCCTTTTCAGGACTAGGTTACATCAGTTCCTATCAGTTTTTGCCAGGCAGGTCTGTGCCAGTGCTGTGCAAGTTTTTTTCACAGCATTTGGCTGAATCTAGCAAAGCTAATCCTTTTTGGCCTATTGCAGAGTGTGTTAGTCAGTGGAGTAGCCTATCTGTGTTGCAAGATATACCACCTGTGTATAGAATACCAATTTTTTTACTGCACCTAGTGAAGTAAAATCTTTTGGGCATAGCATCATTCTATTAGTCCATCTATACTGACCTCCATCAGGTTGCAAATTAAAAATAATTTTTTTCTTCATTTATCTCTGAAAAAATATTTGGGCTTCTAGCAGCGTGTGGGACTTGTTCTATTAGTCCATCTATACTGACCTCCATCAGGTTGCAAATTAAAAATAATTTTTTTCTGCATCTAGCTCTGAAAAAATATTTGGGCTTCTAGCAGTGTGTGGGACTTGGTCTATTAGTCCATCTATACTGACCTCCATCAGGTTGCAAATTAAAAATAATTTTTTTCTTCATTTATCTCTGAAAAAATATTTGGGCTTCTAGCAGCGTGTGGGACTTGTTCTATTAGTCCATCTATACTGACCTCCATCAGGTTGCAAATTAAAAATAATTTTTTTCTGCATCTAGCTCTGAAAAAATATTTGGGCTTCTAGCAGTGTGTGGGACTTGGTCTATTAGTCCATCTATACTGACCTCCATCAGGTTGCAAATTAAAAATAATTTTTTTCTGCATCTAGCTCTGAAAAAATATTTGGGCTTCTAGCAGTGTGTGGGACTTGGTCTATTAGTCCATCTATACTGACCTCCATCAGGTTGCAAATTGAATAAAAAAAATGTCTGCATCTAGCTCTGAAAAAATATTTGGGCTTCTAGCAGTGTGTGGGACTTGGTCTATTAGTCCATCTATACTGACCTCCATCAGGTTGCAAATTGAATAAAAAAAATTTCTGCATCTAGCTCTGAAAAAATATTTGGGCTTCTAGCGGTGTGTGGGACTTGGTCTATTAGTCCATCTATACTGACCTCCATCAGGTTGCAAATTAAAAATAATTTTTTTCTGCATCTAGCTCTGAAAAAATATTTGGGCTTCTAGCAGTGTGTGGGACTTGGTCTATTAGTCCATCTATACTGACCTCCATCAGGTTGCAAATTAAAAATAATTTTTTTCTGCATCTAGCTCTGAAAAAATATTTGGGCTTCTAGCAGTGTGTGGGACTTGCTCTATTAGTCCATCTATACTGACCTCCATCAGGTTTCAAATTAAAAATAATTTTTTTCTTCATTTATCTCTGAAAAAATATTTGGGCTTCTAGCAGCGTGTGGGACTTGTTCTATTAGTCCATCTATACTGACCTCCATCAGGTTGCAAATTAAAAATAATTTTTTTCTGCATCTAGCTCTGAAAAAATATTTGGGCTTCTAGCAGTGCGTGGGACTTGGTCTATTAGTCCATCTATACTGACCTCCATCAGGTTGCAAATTAAAAATAATTTTTTTCTGCATCTAGCTCTGAAAAAATATTTGGGCTTCTAGCAGTGTGTGGGACTTGGTCTATTAGTCCATCTATACTGACCTCCATCAGGTTGCAAATTGAATAAAAAAAATTTCTGCATCTAGCTCTGAAAAAATATTTGGGCTTCTAGCAGTGTGTGGGACTTGGTCTATTAGTCCATCTATACTGACCTCCATCAGGTTGCAAATTAAAAATAATTTTTTTCTGCATCTAGCCCAGCCAATAGTTTTGGCCTAATACCACAGTTTGGCCACTCAGCTCTGCTCGGTTACCATCCATTGTTTTTTTGTGCAAACAACTCCAGAGTTGTGAATTAGTTAACCACCAAAATGAGTGGAAAAAGGCCTGCTGCTGGTGGAAAGGGGAATAGGCGTGTTGGGAAGGGGAAAAAAGGTTGTGTCCGTGGGGTAGGTGCAGAAGAAAGACCATCTTCCAGCCAAACTAAAATGTCTACTTCTTTTAGCGGACAATGTGATAAGATCCCTTTCTTACGGCCACGCCAATCGCTACAAATTCCAGATGAGGCACAAAAACAGCAGGTGCTTCAACGGATATCAAGTGCTCCTTTAAGTGGGCTCTCCTCCACATCAACTTCAACATCACAAATACTCCAGTCCTCAAAGGTGTCACCCAAATCGCACTTGCTTCCTCACAGCTCCCAAATCTCCAGCTGCCCGTCTGAGTATGAGGTAGAACAGATGGTTGAGTCTGCAGAGCTGTTTACTCATACTATAGCCTGGGAATCAGAGGTCGACTCCAGCGCTTCTGTGAATCCAGACGAGGAAATGATCTGCACTGATGCCCAGAATCTTTATGAGTCGGATCCAGGACCAGACGCAGAAGGTTCTGACCATAATGTAGACCCTCATTCCCAAACTGTAACTCCTGTTGGTGGAGACAATGAGGAAGACGATGATAAGACTCAAATACCTGATTGGAGCGACAACTTTAGTTTTTTGTCAGGGCAGGAACAGGTTGGCTCTGAGGACGACGGGTGTGATAACGCACAGGGTGATGATGATGAGGTCGGAGATCCCACTTACTGTCAACCCACAGTCAGCCAAGAGATGAGGTCAGCAGAGGAGGTGGAGGAAGATGCTAGTGACGACGAGGTCAGGTTGCGCCTTCCTGGACAGAGACGTAGTACTGGAAGCACGTCAGCAACTGCATCCTCAAACACAACTCTGCCTCTCACCACAAGTCGTGGTGGCTCTTCAGGTCGCATGGGTGCTAAGCCTTGCATAGCCTGGGCATTTTTTCAGATCGATAAAGATGACCCAACTCGTGTTATCTGTAACATTTGTCAGCAAAAGCTAAGTAGAGGCCAAAAAATACATAGTTTGAGTACTTCATGCATGAACCGGCACATGGACATGAAGCATAAGTTGCAGTGGGAAGCTCAGTGTGCTACAATGCGGCCTAGCCGGCCGGGCCAATCACCGTCTGCCATATCTTGTGCATCCGCGGCCTCTTCATCCTCTGTGACTGGGGGGACAGCAGTCACACCTGTTTTGGGGCGCAGACCTGCCACCTCTTTACCCGCAACAGCCAGCGTGATTGGCAGGTCATCATTTTCTTTGGAGGTGGTAACACCAGCTGGTCTTGAGCGCTGTCCGACATAGATAGCACCACCTTTGGATCAAGGCAACCTAACATGTCCGCCTGCATCTTCCTCACAGACCGGCAGTTTGCCGGGGACACCCTTATCAACCCCGTCTAAGCACAATAGCCAGCCCTCGGTCCCTCAGATGTGGACAAGTAAAAGACCATTTCCTCCTAGCCATGAGAAAGCTAAGAGGTTGAATTTCACCATCTGCAAGCTCTTGGCTACAGAAATGCTGCCTTTCCGCCTGGTGGACACAGAGGATTTTCGAGACCTTATGTCCGTCGCAGTGCCCCAGTACCAGATGCCCAGTCGGCACTACTTCTCAAAGAAAGGTGTGCCTGCGCTCCACCAGCATGTCGCACACAACATCACCGCTTCTTTGAGAAACTCTGTGTGTGACAGGGTGCATTTCACCACAGACACTTGGACGAGTAGGCATGGACAGGGGCGTTACATGTCGCTGACTGGGCACTGGGTAACTATGGTGACAGCAGGACAAGGGGCTGCTGTCCAAGTCTTGCCGTCCCCACGAGTTGTGCGTCAATCCTCTTTATGTCAAAGTTCCTCCACTGCTTCTGCCTCCTCAACCTCCTCTCGGTCTTCCACCTGCACCCAAAGCCTGTCTGGTCATGCCACAAGCTTTCTAACTGCGCAGAAGGGATCCTGCACACCTCCTTACTATGCTGGCAGTAGGGCTCAACGTCATCAGGCGGTTTTTACATTGAAATGTCTGGGAAATGTGAGTCACACAGCTGAGGAGTTGTGGTCAGCTCTGGAGAACCAATTTCATGAATGGTTGTCTCCACTGGACCTGAAACCAGGGAAGGCCGTGTGCGACAATGCTGCAAACCTGGGTGCGGCCCTTCGCCGGGGCAATGTCACACACGTGCCTTGTATGGCTCACGTGTTGAACCTGGTTGTCCAGCAATTTTTAGCCCACTATCCCAGACTAGATGGCCTTCTGCAGAGGGCACGGTCGCTGTGTGCTCACTTCCGCCGTTCGCATCCCGCAGCTCAGCGACTTACATCTCTACAGAAGTCGTTGGGCCTGCCACTTCACCGGCTAAAATGCGATGTGCCTACCCGGTGGAATTCAACTCTGCACATGTTGCAGCGACTGTGGCAGCACCGACAAGCCCTGGTGCAATACGTTCTGACGTATAGCCTGGGCCAACGAGATTCAGAGGTGGGGCAAATCACGCTGGAGGAGTGGTCTCAGATCAGGAACCTATGCACCCTTCTGCACAGTTTTGAAATGTCGACGAAGATGTTTAGTGCTGACGATGCCATTATCAGCATGACTATTCCGGTGATTTACATGCTGGAGCACATGTTAAACAGAATTCGGAGTCAGGTGGTGGCACAAGAGGAGGTGGAGGAAGTAGAGGAGGAGGAGTTGTATGCGGAAGGGCTAACATCTGCAAGGTCCAGACGGTCGGCAGCACCAAGGCGGCAGGCATGTGAGGGTGGGGGAGATGGTTTTACCAGGGCGTATGGTAGCAGCCAAACTAGTGAGGAAGGTGCAGGAGCCCAGGAAGAAGTGGAGGACGAACTGATGGAAGACTCATCAGATGAGGGAGACCTTGATCACATTTCTGTTGTGCGAGGTTGGGGGGAGAGGACAGAGGAAGGAAGCATGATTGTTACCTCGCCACCAACACAACAGGGACTTGGTGCTCCTGGATGCGCAACACACATGAGTGCCTTCTTGCTGCACTACCTGCAACATGACCCTCGAATTGTGAGAATTAGAAATAATCCTGACTACTGGGTTGCCACACTGTTAGATCCCCGGTACAAAAGTAAATTTGCAGAAATTATTCCTGCCATAGAAAGGGATGCACGCATGCAGGAGTATCAGCAGAGACTGTTGCAGAATCTTACATGTGCTTTTCCACAAAATACCAGTGGTGCACGTAGTGAATCTCACAGTTCCAACTTGCCAACCGTGGGACCGTCAAGTGTTCAGCACTCAAACCGTAACAGAACCACAGTATCTGCTGGTAACATCAATTTTGCGGAATCATTTCACCACTTTTTTAGCCCATCCTTTGCAAGGCCACAGGAGACAAGAAGTCTGACACATAGTCAACGCCTAGAGACGATGGTACAGGAGTATCTCCAAGTAAACATTGAAGCCACGACTGTGTCACTGGACCCTTGCTCTTTTTGGGCTTCCAATCTGGATAAATGGCCGGAGCTAGCCACTTACGCCTTGGAGATCTTGTCATGCCCCGCAGCCAGCGTTCTGTCTGAACGTGTGTTCAGCGCTGCTGGTGGTGTGCTGACAGATAAGCGCACGCGGCTCTCCACTGATAATGTAGACAGACTCACGTTCATAAAGATGAACAAATCATGGATCCGAAACGACTTTTCTACCCCTGTGTCATCCTGGGGAGAGTAAAAGCTTGATGATTGGTTAAAATCACCCTACCAACCGTTTTAAGCTTTCAAATTACTAATCATGTTTATCTGTATCTTGACTGGAAAATAATTTGGGCTTTGTAGCAGTGTGCAGCACTGATCCTATTAGGCCATCTATAATAAGCTTCACCAGATTTAAAATTAAAAATAATTTTTAGCTGCATCTAGCCCGGAAAATAATTTTGGGGCTCCGAGATGCGCAAGACACATAAGTGCCTTCTTGCTGCACTACCTGCAGCATGACCCTCATATTGTCAGAATTCGAAGTAATCATGACTACTGGGTTGCCACACTCTTAGATCCCCCAAACTTTTCGATCAACCTTTTCATTTTAATAAAGACCAAAAAAATGGTCATTTTTGAAATTATAAGCATTAGCAGGTTGTTAGAAACTGAAATCAAACAGTTTTCAACTCAAAACTTTATTCTAGGTGATGTTACATTTTCACATAGGACCCCTTGTTCGAAAGGAGCTTCTGAACTCTCTCGTCCATTGAATTTGTCAGGTTTTGGATGGTTTCTGCTTCAATTGTTTTGCATGAGGACAGAATACCCTCCCAGAGCTGTTGCTTAGATGTGAACTGCCTCCCGCCATCATAGACACTCCTTTTAATGATGCTCCAAAGGTTCTGAATGGGGTAGAGGTCAGGGGAGCATGGGGGTCACACCATAAGTTTGTCCCCTTTTATGCCCATATCAGCCAGAGATGCAGATGTTTTATGTGCAGCATGAGATGGTGCATTATCATGCAGAAAAATGATCTTGCTGTGAAATACACGGTTCTTCTTCTTGAACCATGGCAGGAAGTGCTGTTTGAGAAAATCCACATACATTATGGAGTTCATCTTTAGCGCCTTCAGGGATCCTAAAGGGGCCGACAATCTCTCTCCCCATGATTCCAGCCCAAAACATTACTCCACCTCCTCCTTGTTGGCGCTGTAGCCGTGTTTGCGTGGGGTGTCCATCAACCAGCCATCCTCCACTCCATTCATCTGGACCATCGAGCGCTGCACGGCACTCATCCGTGAACAAAACAGTTTTGAAATCAGTCTTCATGTAATGTTTGGCCCACTGGAGCCGTTTCTGCTTGTGTGAAGTGGATAGAGGAGGTCGACAGGATGGCATATGCACAGCTGCAAACCTCTGAAGGACCCTGCATCTTGTTGTTCGGGGGACGTTGGAGGCACAAGCAGCTTCAAAAACTTGTCTGCTGCTATGACAAGGCTTTTTTGCCGCTGCGGTTTCAACCTGACGTAATTGCCTGTAGGAAAGAGTCCTCAATTTGCCCTTATCAGCACGCACACGTGTGTACTGTGAATCAGCTACAAACTTCTTGATTGCCAAGACACTTCATCCTGATCATCGCACAATGTTGATTGTAGTCATGCCTTGACCTAAACACTCCACAATTTGTTGCTTCTCAGCAGCCGACACATCCTTTTTCTTTCCCATTTTGGCAGAAAATGTAGGCTGCTTAATAATGTGAGAGAGCCTTCTTAAGTAGTCTTGCCTTTCATTGGACACACCTGCCAAACTAATTAGCACAGGTGTCTGCAATTGCTTACAGTGATATAAAGAGCCCTGACACACATCACCATCAATGAGTTTAACTGACAAACAAACAAATTCTTCCCTTATCACTCCTAAACACTTTTTGCATAATAATTTGGAACGCGGTGTACATGTGCTTTTCCACAAAACACCAGTGGTTCACGTAGTGAATCTTACAGTTCTAACTTGCCAACCGTGGTCTGTATGGAATTGTTCAATAAAGGGCTAAAAATTAAGATAACATAGATGGGAGAGGTCTCTATGAATAGGAATTCCTAAGTATTTGATACCCTGTGAGGGCCAGGCAAAGGGAAAGTTGGACTGGATGGAATCCTATATGGATTTAGGGAGGGAGACATCGAGGGCCTCAGACTTCGCTGCATTGATTTTAAAATTTTACCATGTAACAAAGTGATCTATTTCAGCCATAACAGCAGGGATGGATATATGTGATTGAGTGATATATACTAGGACATCATCAGCAAATAGAGAGCACTTGTACTCGGTGCCTCCCACCTCAATCCACCTAATATTAGGGTTATGGCGAATTGATGAGAGCAGGTGCTCCGTCACTAGGATGTATAAGAGAGGGGACAGAGGACATCCCTGCCTTGTCCCATTGGTGATTGTGAAAGGTGATGAAAATGTTCTGACGCACCCCCTGGGCCTTGGGACACCCGGAGCCGGACCCTTTTTGGTGGATGCTGGTGGTTGTAGTCTTCGTGGCGGCGATCCGGTTCCGTGGCTCAGGGCGGTCAAACCAGTGGCGGAACTATTTATGTGGTTTTGATGTTTAAATGTCCGACTACGCCACCCGTGGATTGCGGTCAGAGTGAACCGCCGCTACAGGGCAGACCGCTAAGGCTGGTGTTGTGGGTGCAGCAGAGCGTAGCATAACTCCCCACGGGAGGAGTATAGCCTCAGGGCAGTGTATGCGGAGGATGGGGGTGATGGTGCAGGGCAGCAGCAGTAACGACACGGAGTCAGTGATGCAGTTCAGGGCCTTTACTCACAGTTCTTATTATCCAGACCACGTCTGCAGGTAACGGCTGCCCACGTCGTACTGTGCTCACCAGGTGAGGGGCTCAGACAACTCCCAGATAACTTTGGAGCGCTTCACAGGACCCCCTTTGTGTGTCCTTTGTCTGGCCTTTCTTACCAACACTTCTGTCCGGCTGCCTCGGGCCTCCTCTTGGTAAACTTGGCGCCAGTTTCCCTGACCCTATGTGGTGCCTTCCTAGCGGGTGGAGCAAGGGGCTGCGCCACATAAAATGTCAGAGCCTCCGGTTTCTAGCTGAGGGTCGTTTCCTGCCTCCACTAGTTCGGGGACCGGTCTCCCCCTTTGGCCTGACCCCTCCACGCAGGTGGATTCGGGCGTGCGGTGGCGACTCGCCCGTCCGCACCCCTGGGATCCCTTCATTCCTCGTTCCTGGAGCCTTCTCCGCTCCTCTTCCTTCCTTCTCCCTCTTGCAGGCCTGGGCCTCTGTTACTAGGCCCGCCTCCGGAGCAGAGCTCATGCAGAGCCCCTGCTCCCTGCCACTTCTGCTCAGACTTCTCTGCACTGAACTAAGATGGTGCCCACCTTTTATACTCCCTTCTCAATGCACCCAGGAACTGCTTCCTCCCTGCTCCTGCACTGCAGGGTTCCCCTTCCTCAGTGTTCCCTCCCCCCACTCCAGCCAGGGACAGGGACTGTCGTGCCCATCTCAGGGGCATATTGGTCGCCCTGCCCCACGGCAATGTGGTGTAATGCATGCAGGTGTCGGGTCCTGATCCACACTCCATCCTTATCTGAGAGTGAGATATCACACCTCTGGGTGAGGTGCAATACGTCTGTAGCAACCGAGCCCTCGGTGCTACAGTTCCATTTATCTTCAGCCTAGGTGACGTATTGTGATACAGGGCCGTGATTTTGGCTATAAAAGGGTCCCCTAGACCCCTACCCCAAGCTTTTTAAGAGAATCATATATGGCGTGCCAGGAGACTCTATGGAATGCTTTCTCAGCATCCAACGAGAGTATCTACTTACAAATTTTTAACTGCATCTAGCCCAGGAAATACTTTGTGCCTAGTAGCAGTGTCTGCTAGTCAGCGGATTATCCCGGCTGTTAAGCAAGCTACACCACCTGTAGTTTGGACACTTAATTTTTTCAAAGGAAATGCTTCGGGACCACGGGATACTCAGTGAAGAGCATCAGGAGGCACCCCAAGGCATAGGGGCTGGGACTGGCAGTAGGATGCCTTGCGGTGGACAGCCGAGCTCGATCCTTATAAAAGCTTTTTAACTGCAGCAGCTTTAGTGGACGCTACTGGAGCTGGAATTACGCGGCTGCTGGCATGAGACTTGCCCTCCAATAGATCCTTGTAAATGGATTTAAAGTGTATTCATTCAAATTAGAGGGACAATTTAAATTAAAAAGCTTAGAGCTGCCTCCACCACAGGGGGGCTCTCTCGACCCACCAGCGGACAGGCACCAGTATTGGGAGAGGGGGGCTGGCCGTCAGGGTTCACCGCGGCTCTGGCACAAACCCGGCGACACGGAGGTGGCACGGGCAGGAGCGGACTGGCCGTCTCGGCTTCTCACTTTTTGGATTTTAGAAGGGCATGACATGCCTATATCTGTGTCTCCCCCTCCTTTTACTCCTCCACCTCTTTTCTTTTCGCATGACTATATGTACTTGTCACTTTTCCATGTGTTAGTTGTGTCTTCTGAGCAGTTTGTCAGCTTTTGGACACCTTTGAAGGTGTTTTCTATGTGTTTCTATGTGTTTTTGTTTGCCTGCCATTGGTTTTAACGGTGTTCGAAGGTGTTCGACGAACAGTTCGACGAACAGTTCGGCGAACACACGGGTGTTCGACGAACCGAACCGAACTCGAACACTACGGGGGTGGCTCAACACTAGATATAATGTCCATTCCTTGTGTTCTTTAGCCCAAAAAAAGTCCCTTCTGCTTGTTGCCTGTCCTTAGCAGTGATTTCCTAGCAGCTATTTTACCATGAAGGCCTGCTGCACAAAGTCTCCTCTTAACAGTTGTTGAAGAAATGTGTCTGCTGCTAGAACTCTGTGTTGCATTGACCTGGTCTCTAATCTGAGCTGCTGTTAACCTGCGATTTCTGAGGCTGGTGACTCGGATAAACTTATCCTCAGAAGCAGAGGTGACTCTTGGTCTTCCTTTCCTGGGGCGGTCCTCATGTGAGCCAGTTTCTTTGTAGCACTTGATGGTTTTTGCAACTGCACTTGGAGACACTTTCAAAGTTTTCCCAATTTTTCGGACTGACTGACCTTCATTTCTTAAAGTAATGATAACCACTCGTTTTTCTTTACTTAGCTGCTTTTTTCTTGCCATAATACAAATTCTAGCAGTCTATTCAGTAGGACTATCAGCTGTGTATCCAGCAGACTTCTGCACAACACAACTGATGGTCCCAACCCCATTTATAAGGCAAGAAATCCCACTTATTAAACCTGACAGGGCACACCTGTGAAGTGAAAACCATTTCCAGTGACTACCTCGTGAAGCTCATCAAGAGAATGCCAAGAGTGTGCAAAGCAGTCATCAAAGCAAAAGGTGGCTACTTTGAAGAACCTAGAATATAAGACATATTTTCAGTTGTTTCACACTTTTTTGTTAAGTATATAATACCATATGTGTTAATTCATAGTTTTGATGCCTTCAGTGTGAATGTACAATTTTCATAGTCATGAAAATACAGAAAAATCTTTAACTGAGAAGGTGTGTCCAAACTTTTGGTCTGTACTGTAAATCCATGCCAGTTGCCTGGATTTATATTGTGTGACCAACTTGTCAAGCACTTTTCCAAGTGATGCTCAAAATCGCTTGGAAAAGCGCTTGAAAAAATGCATGCGGAAATGCATGCAAAAACGCTTCTCCCAGGCAGAAAAAAAACATGTAAAATCCGCATGCGTTTTTTCTGCCAGATATTCTGCTCGTCACTGCATGTGCTGAAGTCCTCAGGCCTTTCATGCTAGGCCAGGACTTCCGGCTCTGATGAGACCTGACAGCAAGCAAAAGGTCACGGTATCATGATCACATGCATAGAACCATCCCACGTGATCCCATGGCAATCTGAAGATGCATCACGGACTGGACAGGTGACCGAAAAGAGCGGAGATGGAGACGTGATCGGTAAAGTGAGTATAACGATTTATTTTATTTTTTTATCATATCGATGGCTTGTTATGGTTTGAAAAAACATTTTTGCTGAATCCAAGTGGAAGCTAAAATGTGTTCGCTCATCTCTAATTACAAAGTTTCTTTTATTCATTTGTACTATTAATTTATTCAAAGTTTGTTGAACATTCATTTTACATTTAAGTGTCCAGTCCTTCTGTTGTGGTCTTCTGGAAGCTTAAAGTGTCAGTTATTACTTGGTTCACACTGGTAATGCTCCCTTTAATTTAAAATAAGACCTGGAGGCAGATTCTTAGGGAGATCAGTGTTCGGCCCATAGTCCTGGACAACTCATTTACATATAAAAAAAAGTTGATTTCTCTTAAATAAGACATTGGATCGCAGATATCAAAAGTATCATTTTGTTCAACTTCCTATGAACTGCAAAACCATATACAGTGGGTACAGATTCTAAATTCTAAAAAGTTCATTTTTTTCTCATTAAAGTACACTCTGCACCCCATTCTGACTGAAAAAAACAGAAATGTAGAAATTTTTGCAAATTTATTAAAAAAGAAAAACTGAAATGTCACATGGTCATAAGTATTCACACCCTTTGCTCAGTATTGAGTAGAAGCACCCTTTTGAGCTAGTACAGCCAAAAGTCTTTTTGAAAATGATGCAACAAGTTTTTCACACCTGGATTTGGGGATCCTCTGCCATTCTTCCTTGCAGATCCTCTCCAGTTCCGTCAGGTTGGATGGTGAACATTGGTGGTCAGTAGTGTTGAGCGAGCACTAAAATGCTCGGGTGCTCGAAGCTCGGGCCGAGCTCACCGTGCTACTCGGGTGCTCGACCCGAGCAACGAGCCCAATGTTAGTCTATGGGAGACCCGAGCATTTTTTCGACGGCACCCCCGGCAGTCTGGGGCGTGCCCACACACGGTCCCCAGCCGCCTGGGGGCGGCTGGTGTTATGTTCTGCTACCAGAGCTAAGGAAAGAGAGGAGATCTGTCCCTACGATAGAACTCAGCTGAATCCCTACGATGTAACAGGGGACCTGATCCTGCGATCAGACCTGCTAAAGTCCTAAGCTAGTCTGTACGGAGACCTATAGATGTGGGGAAGGAATCCCTACAAGTACTAAGGACTGGGAGGAAAATGGGCACCTCCTAACAGAAATAGTAGCAGACAGACGAACAAACAAAATATATAGAACATAGAGGTCCGTAGACCAAGCAAACTAACAGAGTTAGATACAGAACACAGGCTAGCTAGAAAGTAGTTATACAATGAAGTCCAGCAAAGCCAGAAGGGCGGAGCAGGATTAAATAGGCCAACAAGGTCATGTGACCAGCAAAGGAAAAAACCTAAGAGCAAGGTTCTAACAGTACCCCCCCTTCTAAGAGGATCCTCCGGATCCCCTAGGACCAGGCTTATCAGGAAATCTCCTGTGAAACGCTCTGATAAGTCTGGACGCGGAAATATCATCTGACCTCACCCAAGAGTTATCCTCGGGTCCGAAACCTTTCCAGGCCACAAGATACTGCAAACTACCTCTATACCGTCTAGAGTTAAGGATGCGAGAAATTTCATATTCCCCATCCTCCACCACCGGAGGAACAGAGGCAGAGGCATCACCATCCGACACAACAGCTTTTTTTAACAGAGAGACATGAAATACCGGATTAATTCTCCAGGAGGTAGGAACCTCCAACCTAACAGCAGATTGGTTGACAACCTGAAGCACCTTAAAGGGCCCTACAAACTTGGGACCCAATTTCTTAGAAGGAATCCTCAACCACAGATTCCTAGAGGACAACCAAACCATGTCACCAACAGCGAACAAAACCTCCTGTCGTTTCCTATCAAAGTAGTCTTTAGATTTTCTGTTGGCCTCCTGAAGATTACCACGCACATCCGTCCAAACTCTCTCCAAATCACCGGAAAAATTCTCCTCCTCAGGCAGGGCAGATCCCAACTTGGAGAACGACCCAAACGACGGATGTCTCCCAGAACAACAAAAAAAAGGCGAACAACCAGCAGAAGAAGATGTATGATTGTTCAGAGCAAATTCAGCAAGTGGCAGAAACTCAGACCACCCCTCTTGATTGTCTGCCACAAAACAACGCAAGAACTGCTCAACATCCTGGTTTTTCCTTTCTGTCTGGCCATTAGATTCAGGATGATATCCGGACGAGAACGATAAATGAACTCCCAACCTGTCACAAAAGGCACGCCAAAAACGAGCCACGAACTGAGGACCCCTATCAGAAACAATGTCAGTAGGAACGCCATGAAGTCTGACAATTTCCTTGACAAAGGCCTTAGCGAGAGTTTTAGCGCAGGGCAGTTTGACGAAGGGAACCAACACATCTTGCTAAAACGGTCCACGACCACCCAGATGACAGTAAAACCCTCAGAGGGGGGAAGGTCAGTTATAAAGTCCATAGCCAAATGTGTCCAAGGAGCACTGGGAACCTCCAAAGGACAAAGCAACCCCGCAGCAGGAGTATGTGAGGACTTAGATCTAGCACATATAGTACATTGACGCACCCACTTAATGACTTCCTTCTGCCATCCAGGCCACCAAAAACTGCGACCCACCAGTCTCTTGGTCTCAGAGATTCCGGGATGACCTGCCAACCTAGATTCGTGACACTCAACAAACAAATCTCTCCTAAAGGTCCCAGGCACAAACAACCTCCCATGAGGAGTGTTAGATGGGGCATTCTCCTGTGCTTTAAGAATCTCATCTTCCAAAATGGAGTCCAAAGCAGCTATCACAACACCTTCTTGTAAAATGTTCTCCTCTTTCTCAGCACCGACTATGGGAGAAAAACTGCGAGACAAGGCATCCGCCTTAACATTCTTAGTACCAGGGATGTAAGTAACGGAGAAATTAAACCGCGAGAAAAACAGTGCCCACCTAGCCTGACGGGCATTCAGGCGCTTGGCAGCATCAAGATATATCAGATTTTTATGATCCGTAAGAACCTGAACGGGAAATTCCGCACCTTCCAAGAAGTGGCGCCAGTGTTCAAATGCGAGTTTAATAGCCAATAATTCCCGATTACCAATATCGTAATTCAGTTCAGTCTCCGAAAATTTTTTTGAAAAAAAGGCACAGGGATGTAATCCATCCCCGTTATCCTGAGACAATACTGCGCCAACCCCCACAGAGGAAGCATCAACCTCAACCAAAAACGGCTTAGTCACATCAGGCTGCATAAGGATGGGAGCAGAGGTGAACCTCTCCTTGAGATACACAAAAGCTTCAATAGCCTCAGAAGACCACTGAACCGCATCAGCACCTTTCCTGGTGAGATCGGTCAGAGGTTTGACAATACTAGAAAATTTTTTTATGAATTTTCTGTAATAATTGGCGAAACCTAAAAACCTCTGTATCGATTTCAAACCAATAGGCCTAGGCCATTCCTGTACAGCTTGAACTTTAACCGGGTCCATCTCAAAACCTTCGCTGGAGATAATGTAACCCAAAAAACTAATTCTCTGTACAGCGAACTCACATTTCTCCAGCTTAGCAAAAAGCGAATTGTCCATTAACAACTGTAATACCTCGCGTACGCTCCGCCAATGAGACTCCAGATCCGGCGAATAAATCAAAATGTCATCCAAATACACAACCACATTTTTGCCGATCAAAGGTCTAAGGATGTCATTAATAAGATTCTGAAAAAATGCAGGAGCATTGGTAAGACCAAAAGGCATCACCAGATTCTCAAAATGACCCACAGGAGTGTTAAAAGCAGTCTTCCATTCGTCACCCTCCTTCATGCGCAACAGATTGTATGCCCCCTTAAGGTCAATTTTAGAGAACCACTTGGCCCCCATTAACTGGTTAAATAAATCAGGAATCAATGGCAGTGGGTAAGGATTGCGTACAGTAATTTTGTTAATCTCACGAAAATCCAGACAAGGACGTAAACCGCCGTCCTTTTTTTTTACAAAAAAAAATCCAACCGCCACAGGAGACTTAGAAGGCCTAATGTGACCGGCGGCCAAACTTGTCTGTATGTATTCCTCCAAAGCCTTCCTTTCAGGAATAGTAAGGTTAAATAAACGACTTTTAGGAAGAGTCGCTCCAGGGACAAATTCAATAGAACAATCATAGTCTCTATGGGGAGGCAAAACCTGCGATTCCTTCTCAGAAAAAACTCTCCAAAAATCCTGAATAGGAACAGGCAATTCTCCCCTATCCAAAGCTGCAATACGCCCGTTACAACACTTGTCATAACATTTATGGCTCCAGGATTTAATTTCACTGGTAGACCAATCCAGTACATGATTGTGAAATTTTAACCAGGGCAATCCCAATATTACTGGAGAAGGCAAGTTATTCAACACTACCAAATCCAATTTCTCATGGTGAACACCATTAATAGTGAGAGGAAATTCACAGACCTTGAGAGTAATATTCTTCAAAGGGGAACCATCCACAGAAACCACAGCAATGGGGGATGATAAAGGTTCGGGTTTTAAATTGAGTCTTTCCAAGAATCCCCCATCAATTACATTCAGAGTAGACCCACAATCGACAAACACCCGAAATTCCATTAATTTTTCCTGAGAAATCGTGGAAGCAGCTAAAAATACACCCTTGGAATTTAAACAGGCAATACGGGCATGACTGACCATTTTTTTTCTTTCTTCATACGAAGCTCACAGCCTTTAATCAAATGACCAGATTTTCCGCAATAGAAACACAAGCCTTCAAAAAGTCTACGGTCTTTTTCTTGAGAGCGAGGTGCCACCGATCCAATCTCCATCGGTTCACCACTGTTAGTACACACATTCTTATAACCAGAAACTGACATAGCAGAGGATTTGCTCTCATTAACCCTTGCACGCAGTCTTCTATCCACCCGTATAGCTAATTGCATAGCCTGTTGCAAATCTTCAGGTGTAGGATAAGCAATTAGCAGGTCTTTAACCCTTTCATTGAGCCCAGCAAGAAATAGACTTTTCAGAGCAGAATCGTTCCACCCTGTTTGAGTAGACCATCGACGGAATGAGTACAATATTTTTCCACATTACCTGATCCCTGTCTCAAACGTCTTAACTCAGTCTTAACTCAGTCTCAGCTGATGCGACACGGTCAGGATCATCATATAATAGCCCCAAAGCAGAAAAAAAACTATCCACTGATCTGAAGCATGTATCACTAGGTTGCAAAGAAAAGGCCCACTCCTGAGGCTCTTTGCGCAAAAGTGACATTATGAACCCTATGCGCTGGGATTCATCCCCAGTGGACTTGGGTCTCAAACGAAAATACAATAAGCAAGCATTTTTAAATGAAAAAAATTCTCGGTGTTGACCAAAAAATAAATCCGGCAAACATACCTTAGGCTCCAAGAAATGTGCTCCAGGACAGTTACTCACGTGCTGACGGAGCTCGGCCACCTCCAGAGAGAGTCCCTGCAGGCGATGAGCCAAATCCTGAACCGACACCATGATGGAACAGAAAAATCTTTCCTTAGAGAATTTGCAGGCTGGATGTACTGTTATGTTCTGCTAAAGTCCTAAGCTAGTCTGTACGGAGACCTATAGATGTGGGGAAGGAATCCCTACAAGTACTAAGGACTGGGAGGAAAATGGACACCTCCTAACAGAAATAGTAGCAGACAGACGAACAAACAAAATATATAGAACATAGAGGTCCGTAGACCAAGCAAACTAACAGAGTTAGATACAGAGCACAGGCTAGCTAGAAAGTAGTTATACAATGAAGTCCAGCAAAGCCAGAAGGGCGGAGCAGGATTAAATAGGCCAACAAGGTCATGTGACCAGCAAAGGAAAAAACCTAAGAGCAAGGTTCTAACAGCTGGGTGTCCATAAACGGTCCCAAGCCGCCCCTATTTGAAGGACAGCCTAACCACAAACACGTGAACAAGTGTATGTGGCCAGGGATGGTCCATCTGACTGACGCCTTCACACTGGGTTAATATTGTTGAAGCCGGGACACAGTTGGACACTGGGATGCAACACGTCCTCCAGACATAGAGGATTGCGGGTCCTGGGTCAATCAGGTTCAACACAAAGTTCAAAAGGTAGACAGCAGCAGTGGTCAGCCTCCTACACAACGAGTAAATTATTCATGATCATGAGGCCATCCATCTCCTTAGCTTTCTGTTCCTTGGAATGCAAGCGCATGTATGTAGTAGCGGCTAGGCCTGAGGTGGTCAGTGTTTTTGCGCATATCCTACCTCCTCGGAGGATTGCTGGATGTTTTCCTGCTACTATCCCAGTTCTATGACTCCCGTTAAAACAAAGCTTCAGGTGATGATTGATGGATGAGGTGGTGGCAAAGGAGAAAGAGCAGGAGGAACAGGGACCATTCACATCAAATATCAGGCCAGTCAACCACACATGTCTTGTAGGATATGTTTCTGTACCAAAAGGAGCGGTTCGGCTACACAGTTATAGGGCATACAGTGAGTGCAATGCCCCTTGGAAGTGACATGGAGGTCAGAGGGCCTTAACTAAACCGTTTTTTCCATTTATAGCAACTGGGTCTCCTGTACACTGTTGGCCTAAGCAGTGAATGAACTGCTTTCCAAAAATTATGAGGAAATGAAATGCCCCTTGAAACAGATGTGGATTACAGCGTACTAAAAACCTTCTACCCATTATTGGGGAGTGGGTCTCCCTTAGTGTTCGCCTATGCATTGAAAAGCAAAAGCTGACTAAAATTAGGAGGAAATGCAATGCCCGATGGAAGAGTCGTGAAGGTTAGAGTTAATTAAAAACAACACTTCAATGCCCCTTGGAAGAGCTGTGGAGTTCAGAGTGGTTTAACAAGATGCTTTTAATGCCCATTGGAAGAGACATGGAGGTCTGAGTGGTTAACAAGACTGTTTTAATGCCCCTTGGAAGAGACGTGGAGGTCACAGTAGCTTAACAAGATGGCTTTAATGCCACTTGGAAGAGTGGTGGACTTCACAGTAGCTTAACAAGACAGTTTTAATGCACCTCAGAGGAGACATGGAGGTCAGAGTGGTTTAACAAGACGTTTTCAATGCCCTTTGGAATAGTGGTGGAGGTCACAGGAGCTTAACAAGACAGTTTTAATGCCCCTTGGAAGAGACGTGGAGGTCACAGTAGCTTAACAAGATGGTTTTAATGCCCCTTGGAAGAGTGGTGGAGGTCAAAGTAGCTTAACAAGACAGTTTTAATGCCCCGTGGAAGAGACGTGGAGGTCAGAGTGGTTTAACAAGACGGTTTTAATGCCCATTGGAAGAGTGGTGGAGGTCAAAGTAGCTTAACAAAATGGTTTTAATGCCCCTTGGAAGAGTGGTGGAGGTCACAGTAGCTTAACAAGACGGTTCTAATGCCCCTTGGAAGAGTGGTGGAGGTGACAGTAGCTTAACAAGACAGTTTTAATACCCCTTGGAAGAGACGGGGAGGTCACAGTAGCTTAACAAGACGGTTTTAATGCCCCTTGGAAGAGTGGTGGTGGTCACAGTAGCTTAACAAAACGGTTTTAATGCCCCTTGGAAGAGTGGTGGAGGTCTCAGTAGCTTAAAAAGACGGTTTTAATGCCCCTTACAAG
The DNA here is from genome assembly GCF_046119375.1 of Phyllobates terribilis. Lineage (NCBI taxonomy): Eukaryota > Metazoa > Chordata > Amphibia > Anura > Dendrobatidae > Phyllobates > Phyllobates terribilis. The sequence continues at coordinate 211,678,445 of NW_027362771.1, forward strand.
AGCCATGCAGTACAGCATATTAAAAACATTATTCCTATTATTGGGGAGTAGGTCTCCCATAGTCTTTGCATATGCCTTCAAAGCAAAAGCTGCCAAAAATTAGGACGGAGGAACTTGCAATGCTAGCAACACGGACCATGGTCACCCTGGTGGTATAGTGGTGGTGGAGGCTGAGGATAAGGAGAAGAGCAAAAAACAGCCGAAATGAGGAAGCGTATACCCATGTGTGGGTGTGAAGCGGTGCATGGGAATACACCTCCCGAAATAACACAGTGGATTTGACTTTATGTTACTCTGCTGTCATTTGGTGGTGATGAGAAGTCTGGCCCAATCCAGCCCTTGTTCATTTTGATAAGGGTCAGCTTGTCAGCATTGTCAGTTGACAGGCGAGTGCGCTTATCAGTTATAATTCCCCCAGCGGCACAAAAAACATGCTCCGATAACACGCTAGCAGCAGTGCAGGTCAGGACCTCCAAGGCTTACAGAGCGAGTTCATTCCAAGTGTCCAGCTTGGATACCCAATAATTAAAAGGCACAGAGGAATCACGGAGAACGCTGGTACGGTCGGCAAGGTACTACCTCACCATCTTTTGAAACTTTCCACTCCTTGTGAGAATACCCCGCGCCTCAGGGCCTGTAAGCTGGACGGGTCTCAGAAAACTGTACCAGAATGTTGACAGTGTTCCCCTGCCTGTGCTGGATTGGAGTTGCCTCTCTCTCGCCTGTACGCCTTGGTTGGTCAATGAACTGTGACCTCTGCCGCTAGCATGTTCAGATGGGAATTTTTTTAACAGTTCTGCAGCAAGGACCTTCTGGTACTGCCACATTTTTGTAGACCTCTCTACCTCAGGAATAAGAGAGTGAAAATTCTCCTTGTAGCGGGGGTCTAAAAGTGTCATCAACCAGTAATGACTGTCACCCAACATTTTGACAACGCGAGGGTCACGGTTAAGGCAGCGTAACATAAAGTCAACCATGCGTGCCAGACTGGTAACGGGCAAGACTTCCGTGTCCTCACCAAGATGACGACTGACCATGTTCTCCTCCTCCTCCCCCCTGTCCTCAGGCCACCCACGCTGAACCGACGGTATGACAGATGTACAGGTGCTACCGTCTACAGCGCATGATACCAGCTCCTGTTCTTTCTCCTCCTCCTCTCCCTCATTGTCCCCCAATGCACGATGGGAAGAGATGAGGCTGGGCTGTGTGTAATCGACCGCTATGGCTTCTTGATCGATCTCATCATACTCTGGCTGCAATGCCTCCTCTTTAATTCTCTACAGAGAGCATTGCAAAAGACAGACAAGTGGGATGCTGACGCTAATGATGGCGTCATCGCCACTCACCATCTTGGTGGACTCCTCAAAGTTTGTCAGGATGGTACATATGTCAGACATCCAGGTCCACTCCTGAGGTCTTATGTGTGGAGTCTAACCTGAATTTCGACGGCCTTGCTGCAGCTGGTACTCTACAACTGCTCTCTTCTGCTCACAAATCCTTTTTAACATGTGGAGGGTAGAGTTCCAACGTGTGGGGACATCACACACCAGTCGGTGTGCCCGAAGATGCAAATGCTGCTGCAACAGATCAAGGGCGGCAGAAGCTGTAGCCAACTTCCGAAAATGAGCTGACAGGCGGCGTAATTTGACGAGCAGATCTGGCAACTCAGGGTATGATTTAAGAAACCGCTGAACCGCTAGGTTAAGCACATGAGCCAGGCATGGTACATGTGTGATCTCGCCTCACCTCAGAGCCGCCACCAGGTTACGGCCATTGTCACACACGACCATGCCTGGATGTACATTCAGCGGTCTCAGCCACAGATCTGCCTGCTCTTTCACAGCTGTCCAAAACTCACAAGCAGTGTGAGGTTTATCACCTAAGCTTATGAGTTTCAGCACAGCCTGTTGCCGCTTGGCTGAGGCAGTACTGCAGTGCTTCCAGCTTGTAACCGATGTGGTGATATCTGAGATGGAGGCTGAACATGAGGAGGAGGAGGAGGATGATGTGCAGGAGCTGTACACTGTTGGGGCAACTCTGACTGACTTAGGACCCGCAATCCTCGGTGTGGGGAGGATGTGTTCTGTCCCAAGGTCCGACTGGGTCCCGGCTTCCACTATGTTTACCCAGTGTGCCGTCAGGGAGATGTACCGTCCCTGGCCACAAGCACTTGTCCACGTGTCCGTTGTCAGGTGGACTCTCCCAGTAACTGCGTTGTTGAGGGCACAGCAGATGTTTTGGGACACGTTCTTGTGTAGTGCGGGGATGGCACACCGGGCAAAATAGTGTCGGCTGGGGACCGAGTACCGAGGGACAGCCATCGCCATAAGGTTGCGGAAGGATTCCTTCTCCACCAGCATTTCCAACGCAAGCAGTCGTGAAATGTGCGAATTTAGGACTGTGGCCTGTGGGGCATTGGCTGCAAATTTCCGCTTTCGTTCAAAGCTCTGGGATATGGACAATTGAACGCTGCGGTGGGACGTGGATGTTGATGCTGTTTCTTGAGAAACTGCCATAACAAGTGAAGACTGAGAGGAGGGGGCACCTTTGCATGCAGTATGGACAGAGGATTGCCTTGCAAACACAACAGGGGGTTCTATTACACGCACAACAGCGGAAGAAGCAGTGGTGACACCCGCTGGCACTGGTCGTGGACCCTGCGGATCGCCCTACAAAGTCGGGTGCTTTGCTGCCATGTGCCTGATCAAGCTGGTGGTGGTCAGGCTGCTAGTTTTGTCACCCCTGCTGATGCTGGCATGGCACATCGTACAAATGGCCTTTTTGGGGTTACAAGCAGAGTCTTTAAAAAAATTCCAGACTCTGGAAGACCTACCCGTTGTACTGGCAACGGCCCTCGTGTTGGTGTTACGGGGAACTGTTGCCCGCCTTCTGTGTGCGGCCACCACACTGCTTCTTCCTGTCTGTTGGGGTACTCTGCCTCCCTCCCCCTGTGTGCTGCTGGCCTCGCTCTGCGTGTCCTCCTGCCACGTTGGGTCAGTTACTAGATCATCCACCACCTCCTCTTCTTCCACTTGCGCACCACGATCCTCCTCCTCACTTCGTGGCAATTGTGTCTCGTCATCGTCCACCTCTTGTGACAAATTGCCAGCCTCGACTTCCTCTGGCCATGGCTGTTAAAATATTTGGGCATCGCTACATGGGATCTCCTCTTCCACCACTTCAAGCGGAGCAGGCGAGGGGCACAAATATAGAAATGGACCAGTGAACAGCTCTTCAGAGTGTCCAAGTGTGGGATCAGTTGCTGTCTGACGACACTCGGCATGGTGGGAGGAAGGAGCTTCAGGGTGAGGAGGAGTATGTGGTCGACACTCACGGCTACTAAAACTTGACCATGTGGAAGACAGACCGGAGGTGGTGGTGCCCAGGTAACTGGAAGTATTATCTGCTATCCAATTAATAACCTGTTCACACTGATCAGTTCGCAATACTGGTGTTGTAGTGTGCTTCAATAGTAATTTGGTCAAGAAGTGGGAGTGAGAAGATGTGGCTGTTGGTTGTGCCACATTTTCACCTTGGCCACGGCCTCGTCCTCTAAACGCACCATCACCAGAACGTCCAGTTCCACGTCCCTTGCCACGCACCTTGCCCATTGTAAATGAAGTAAAATAGCTTACACTCGCACTATCAATGGAAAATGGGTAATAGAAAGTAGATTAGAACCGTGGAAGAGGAAAACCACAGTTCTAGTTATCTGGCCTACACCAGACTCTTTTAAACAGATATATTTGTGTCTGAACAGTCAGGGAGACACTATTACTGTTTTTTTTTATGGAAAAAATGTCAAAAGCAGGATAATACAGAGATTTGAACCGTGGAACTGCAAAACCACAGTTATAGTTATCTGGCCTACACCAGACTCTATTAAACAGATATATTTGTTTCTCAACAGTCAGGGAGACACTATTACTGGGTTTTTTTATGGAAAAAATGCCAAAAGCAGGATAATACAGAGATTTGAACTGTGGAACTGAAAAACCACAGTTCTAGTTATCTGGCCTACACTAGACTCTTTTAAACAGATATATTTGTGTCTGAACAATCAGGGAGACACTATTACTGTTTTTTTTCCGGAAAAAATGCCAAAAGAAGGATAATACAGAGATTTGAACCGTGGAACTGCAAAACCACAGTTCTAGTTATTTGGCCTACCCCAGACTCTTGTAAACAAATATATCTGTGTCTAAACAGTCAGGGAGACAATATTACTGTTTTTTTTTAACGAAAAAATGTAAAAAGCAGGATAATACAGAGTTTTGAACCGTGGAACTGCAACACCACAGTTCTAGTTATCTGGCCTACATCAGACTATTTTAAACAGATATATTTGTGTCTGAACAGTCACGGAGACACTATTACTGTTTTTTTAACGGAAAAATGTCAAAAGCAGGATAATACAGAGATTTGAACCGTAGAACTACAAAACCACAGTTCTAGTTATCTGGCCTACATCAGACTCTTTTAAACAGATATATTTGTGTCTGAACAGTCAGGGAGACACTATTATTGTTCTTTTTATGGAAAAAATGCCAAAATCAGGATAATACAGAGATTTGAACCGTGGTACTGCAAAACCAAAGTTCTAGTTATCTGGCCTACACCAGACTCTTTTAAACAGATATATTTGTGTCTGAACAGTCAGGGAGACACTATTACTGGTTTTTTTTACGGAAAAAATGCCCAAATCAGGATAATACAGAGATTTGAACCGTGGAACTGCAATACCACAGTTCTAGTTATCTGGCCTACACCAGACTCTTTTAAACAGATATATTTGTGTCTGAACAGTCAGGGAGACACTATTACTGATTTTTTTTACGGAAAAATGCCAAAAGCAGGATAATACAGAGATTTGAACCGTGGAACTGCAAAACCACAGTTCTAGTTATCTGGCTTACACCAGACTCTTTTAAACAGATTTGTGTCTGAACAGTCAGGGAGTCACTATTACTGTTTTTGTTTACGGAAAAAATGCCAAAAGCAGGATAATACAGAGATTTGAACCGTTGAACTGCAAAACCACAGTCATAGTTATGTGGCCTACACCAGACTCTTTTAAAAAGATATATTTGTGTCTGAACAGTCAGGGATACATTATTACTGTTTTTTTTCTGGAAAAAAATGCCTAAAGCAGGATAATACAGAGATTTGAACCGTGGAACTGCAAAACCACAGTTCTAGATATCTGGCCTACAACAGACTCTTTTAAACAGATATATTTGTGTCTGAACAGTCAGGGAGACACTATTACTGTTTTTTTTATGGAAAAAATGCCAAAAGCAGGATAATACAGAGATTTGAACTTTGGAACTGCAAAACCACAGTTCTAGTTACCTGGCCTACACCAGACTATTTTAAACAGATATATTTGTGTCTGAACAGTCAGGGAAACACTATTACTGTTTCTTTATACGGAAAAAATGCCAAAAGCAGGAAAATACAGAGATTTGAACTGTGGAACTGCAAAACCACAGTTCTAGTTATCTGGCCTACACCAGACTATTTTAAACAGATATATTTGTGTCTGAACAGTCAGGGAGACACTATTATTGTTTTTTTTACGGAAAAAATGCCAAAAGCAGAATAATACAGAGATTTGAACCGTGGAACTGCAAAACCACTGTTCTAGTTATCTGGCCTACACCAGACTCTTTTAAACAGATATATTTGTGTCTGAACAGTCAGGGAGACATTATTACTGTTTTTTTTACGGAAAAAATGTCAAAAGCAGGATAATACAGAGATTTGAACCGTGGAACTACAAAATCACAGTTCTATTTATCTGGCCTACACCAGAGTCTTTTAAACAGATATATTTGTGTCTGAATAGTCAGGGAGACACTATTACTGTTTTTTTTCCTGGAAAAATTGCCAAAAGCAGGATAAAACAGAGATTTGAACCGTGAAACTTCAAAACCACAGTTCTAGTTATCTGGCCTACACTAGACTCTTTTAAACAGATATATTTGTGTCTGAACAGTCAGGGAGACACTATTACTGTTTTTTTTACGGAAAAAATGCCAAAAGCAGGATAATACAGAGATTTGAACTGTAGAACTGCAAAACCACAGTTCTAGTTATCTGGCCTACATCAGACTCTTTTAAACAGATATATTTGTGTCTGAACAGTCAGGGAGACACTATTACTGTTCTTTTTATGGAAAAAATGCCAAAAGCAGGATAATACAGAGATTTGAACCGTGGTACTGCAAAACCAAAGTTCTAGTTATCTGGCTTACACCAGACTCTTTTAAACAGATTTGTGTCTGAACAGTCAGGGAGTCACTATTACTGTTTATTTTTACGGAAAAAATGCCAAAGGCAGGATAATACAGAGATTTGAACCGTTGAACTACAAAACCAGAGTTATAGTTATGTGGCCTACACCAGACTCTTTTAAACAGATATATTTCTGTCTCAACAGTCAGGGAGACACTATTACTGTTTTTTTTCCCGAAAAAAATGCCAAAAGCAGGATAAAACAGAGATTTGAACTGTGAAACTGCAAAACCACAGTTCTAGTTATCTGGCCTACACTAGACTCTTTTAAACAGATATATTTGTGTCTGAACAGTCAGGGAGACACTATTACTGTTTTTTTTATGGAAAAAATGCCAAAAGCAGGATAATACAGAGATTTGAACTGTAGAACTGCAAAACCACAGTTCTAGTTATCTGGCCTACATCAGACTCTTTTAAACAGATATATTTGTGTCTGAACAGTCAGGGAGACACTATTACTTTTTTTTTTTTGCGGAAAAAATGCCCAAATCAGGATAATACAGAGATTTAAACCGTGGAACTGCAAAAACACATTTCTAGTTATCTGGCCTACACCAGACTCTTTTAAACAGATATATTTGTGTCTGAACAGTCAGGGAGACGCTATTACTGATTTTTTTTTACGGAAAAATGCCAAAAGCAGGATAATACAGAGATTTGAACCGTGGAACTGCAAAACCACAGTTCTATTTATCTGGCTTACACCAGACTCTTTTAAACAGATTTGTGTATGAACAGTCAGGGAGTCACTATTACTGTTTTTTTTTACGGAAAAAATGCCAAAAGCAGGATAATACAGAGATTTGAGCCGTTGAACTACAAAACCAGAGTTATAGTTATGTGGCCTACACCAGACTCTTTTAAACAGATATATTTGTGTCTCAACAGTCAGGGAGACATTATTACTGGGTTTTTTTTCGGAAAAAATGCCAAAAGCAGGATAATACAGAGATTTGAACCGTGGAACTGCAAAACCACAGTTCTAGATATCTGGCCTACACCAGACTCATTTAAACAGATCTATTTGTGTCTGAACAGTCAGGGAGACACTATGACTGTGTTTTTTATGGAAAAAATGCCAAAAGCAGGATAATACAGAGATTTGAACTGTGGAACTGCAAAACCACAGTTCTAGTTACCTGGCCTACACCAGACTATTTTAAACAGATATATTTGTGTCTGAACAGTCAGGGAAACCCTATTACAGTTTTTTTATACGGAAAAAATGCCAAAAGCAGGAAAATACAGAGATTTGAACTTTGGAGCTGCAAAACCACAGTTCTAGTTATCTGGCCTACACCAGACTATTTTAAACAGATACATTTGTGTCTGAACAGTCAGGGAGACACTATTACTGTTTATTTGACGGAAAAAAATGGCAAAAGCAGAATAATACAGAGATTTGAACTGTGGAACTGCAAAACCACAGTTCTAGTTATCTGGCCTACACCAGACTCTATTAAACAGATATATTTGTGTCTCAACAGTCAGGGAGACACTATTTCTGGGGTTTTTTGCGGAAAAAATGCCAAAAGCAGGATAATACAGAGATTTGAACCGTGGAACTGCAAAACCACAGTTCTAGTTATCTGGCCTACACCAGACTAATTTAAACAGATATATTTGGGTCTGAACAGTCAGGGAGACATTATTACTGTTTTTTAATGGAAAAAAATGTCAAAAGCAGGATAATACAGAGATTTGAACCGTGGAACTACAAAATCACAGTTCTATTTATCTGGCCTACACCAGCGACTTTTAAACAGATATATTTGTTTCTGAATAGTCAGGGAGACATTATTACTGTTTTTTTTTCCGGAAAAATTGCCAAAAGCAGGATAAAACAGAGATTTGAACCGTGGAACTGCAAAACCACAGTTCTAGTTATCTGGCCTACACTAGACTCTTTTAAACAGATATATTTGTGTCTGAACAGTCAGGGAGACACTATTACTGTTTTTTTTACGGAAAAAATGCCAAAAGCAGGATAATATAGAGATTTGAACCGTGGAACTGCAAAACCACAGTTATAGTTATCTGGCCTACACCAGACTCTATTAAACAGATATATTTGTGTCTGAACAGTCAGGGAGACACTATGACTGTGTTTTTTATGGAAAAAATGCCAAAAGCAGGATAATACAGAGATTTGAACTGTGGAACTGCAAAACCACAGTTCTAGTTACCTGGCCTACACCAGACTATTTTAAACAGATATATTTGTGTCTGAACAGTCAGGGAAACACTATTACTGTTTTTTTATACGGAAAAAATGCCAAAAGCAGGAAAATACAGAGATTTGAACTTTGGAGCTGCAAAACCACAGTTCTAGTTATCTGGCCTACACCAGACTATTTTAAACAGATATATTTGTGTCTGAACAGTCAGGGAGACACTATTACTGTTTTTTTGACGGAAAAAAATGGCAAAAGCAGAATAATACAGAGATTTGAACTGTGGAAGTGCAAAACCACAGTTCTAGTTATCTGGCCTACACCAGACTCTATTAAACAGATATATTTGTGTCTCAACAGTCAGGGAGACACTATTTCTGGTGGTTTTTATGGAAAAAATGCCAAAAGCAGGATAATACAGAGATTTGAACCGTGGAACTGCAAAACCACAGTTCTAGTTATCTTGCCTACACCAGACTAATTTAAACAGATATATTTGTGTCTGAACAGTCAGGGAGACATTATTACTGTTTTTTAATGGAAAAAATGTCAAAAGCAGGATAATACAGAGATTTGAACCGTGGAGCTACAAAATCACAGTTCTATTTATCTGGCCTACACCAGAGTCTTTTAAACAGATATATTTGTGTCTGAATAGTCACGGAGACACTATTACTGTTTTTTTTCTGGAAAAATTGCCAAAAGCAGGATAAAACAGATATTTGAACCGTGGAACTGCAAAACCACAGTTCTAGTTATTTGGCCTACACCAGACTCTTTTAAACAGATATATTTGTGTCTGAACAGTCAGGGAGACACTATTACTGTTTTTTTTATGGAAAAAATGCCAAAAGCAGGATAATACAGAGATTTGAACCGTGGAACTGCAAAACCACAGTTCTAGTTATCTGGCCTACACCAGACTCTTTTAAACAGATATATTTGTGTCTGAACAGTCAGGGAGACACTATTACTGTTTTTTTTTATGGAAAAAATGCCAAAAGCAGGATAATACAGAGATTTGAACCGTGGAACTGAAAAACCACAGTTCTAGTTATCTGGCCTACACTAGACTATTTTAAACAGATATATTTGTGTCTGAACAGTCAGGGAGACACTATTACTGTTTTTTTTTCCGGAAAAAATGGCAAAAGCAGAATAATACAGAGATTTGAACCGTGGAACTGCAAAACCACAGTTCTAGTTATCTGGCCTACCCCAGACTCTTTTAAACAAATATATTTGTGTCTGAACAGTCAGGGAGACACTATTATTGTTTTTTTTTAACGGAAAAATGGCAAAAACAGGATAATACAGATATTTGTACCGTGGAACTGAAAAACCACAGTTCTAGTTATCTGGCCTACACCAGACTCTTTTAAACAGATATATTTGTGTCTGAACAGTCAGGGAGACACTATTACTGTTTTTTTTACGGAAAAAATGCCAAAAGCAGGATAATATAGAGATTTGAACCGTGGAACTGCAAAACCACAGTTATAGTTATCTGGCCTACACCAGACTCTATTAAACAGATATATTTGTGTCTGAACAGTCAGGGAGACACTATGACTGTGTTTTTTATGGAAAAAATGCCAAAAGCAGGATAATACAGAGATTTGAACTGTGGAACTGCAAAACCACAGTTCTAGTTACCTGGCCTACACCAGACTATTTTAAACAGATATATTTGTGTCTGAACAGTCAGGGAAACACTATTACTGTTTTTTTATACGGAAAAAATGCCAAAAGCAGGAAAATACAGAGATTTGAACTTTGGAGCTGCAAAACCACAGTTCTAGTTATCTGGCCTACACCAGACTATTTTAAACAGATATATTTGTGTCTGAACAGTCAGGGAGACACTATTACTGTTTTTTTGACGGAAAAAAATGGCAAAAGCAGAATAATACAGAGATTTGAACTGTGGAACTGCAAAACCACAGTTCTAGTTATCTGGCCTACACCAGACTCTATTAAACAGATATATTTGTGTCTCAACAGTCAGGGAGACACTATTTCTGGGGGTTTTTATGGAAAAAATGCCAAAAGCAGGATAATACAGAGATTTGAACCGTGGAACTGCAAAACCACAGTTCTAGTTATCTGGCCTACACCAGACTAATTTAAACAGATATATTTGTGTCTGAACAGTCAGGGAGACATTATTACTGTTTTTTAACGGAAAAAATGTCAAAAGCAGGATAATACAGAGATTTGAACCGTGGAGCTACAAAATCACAGTTCTATTTATCTGGCCTACACCAGAGTCTTTTAAACAGATATATTTGTGTCTGAATAGTCACGGAGACACTATTACTGTTTTTTTTCTGGAAAAATTGCCAAAAGCAGGATAAAACAGATATTTGAACCGTGGAACTGCAAAACCACAGTTCTAGTTATTTGGCCTACACCAGACTCTTTTAAACAGATATATTTGTGTCTGAACAGTCAGGGAGACACTATTACTGTTTTTTTTATGGAAAAAATGCCAAAAGCAGGATAATACAGAGATTTGAACCGTGGAACTGCAAAACCACAGTTCTAGTTATCTGGCCTACACCAGACTCTTTTAAACAGATATATTTGTGTCTGAACAGTCAGGGAGACACTATTAGTGTTTTTTTTTATGGAAAAAATGCCAAAAGCAGGATAATACAGAGATTTGAACCGTGGAACTGAAAAACCACAGTTCTAGTTATCTGGCCTACACTAGACTATTTTAAACAGATATATTTGTGTCTGAACAGTCAGGGAGACACTATTACTGTTTTTTTTTCCGGAAAAAATGGCAAAAGCAGAATAATACAGAGATTTGAACCGTGGAACTGCAAAACCACAGTTCTAGTTATCTGGCCTACCCCAGACTCTTTTAAACAAATATATTTGTGTCTGAACAGTCAGGGAGACACTATTATTGTTTTTTTTTAACGGAAAAATGGCAAAAACAGGATAATACAGATATTTGTACCGTGGAACTGAAAAACCACAGTTCTAGTTATCTGGCCTACACCAGACTCTTTTAAACAGATATATTTGTGTCTGAACAGTCAGGGAGACACTATTACTGGTTTTTTTTCCGGAAAAAATGCCAAAAGCAGGATAATTCAGAGATTTGAACCGTGGAACTGCAAAACCACAGTTCTAGTTATCTGGCCTACCCCAGACTCTTTTAAACAAATATATTTGTGTCTGAACAGTCAGGGAGACACTATTACTGTTTTTTTTGAACGAAAAAATGGGAAAAGCAGGATAATACAGAGATTTGAACCGTGGAACTGCAAAACCACAGTTCTAGTTATCTGGCCTACACTAGACTCTTTTAAACAGATATATTTGTGTCTGAACAGTCAGGGAGACACTATTACTGGGTTTTTTTTCCGGAGAAAATGTCAAAAGCAGGATAATACAGAGATTTGAACCGTGGAACTGCAAAAACACAGTTCTAGTTATCTGGCCTACCCCAGACTCTTTTAAACAAATATATTTGTGTCTGAACAGTCAGGGAGACACTATTACTGTTTTTTTTTTATGAAAAAATGCTAAAAGCAGGATAATACAGAGATTTGAACCGTGGTACTGCAAAACCAAAGTTCTAGTTATCTGGCCTACACCACACTCTTTTAAACAGATATATTTGTGTCTGTACAGTCAGGGAGACACTATTACTGTTTTTTTTACGGAAAAAATGCCCAAATCAGGAATACAGAGATTTGAACTGTGGAACTGCAAAACCACAGTTCTAGTTATCTGGCCTACACCAGACTCTTTTAAACAGATATATTTGTGTCTGAACAGTCAGGGAGACAATATTACTGATTTTTTTTACGGAAAAATGCCAAAAGCAGGATAATACAGAGATTTGAACCGTGGAACAGCAAACCACAGTTCTAGTTATCTGGCGTACACCAGACTCTTTTAAACTGATTTGTGTCTGAACAGTCAGGGAGTCACTATTACTGTTTTTTTTATGGAAAAAATGCCAAAATCAGGATAATACAGAGATTTGAACTGTGGAACTGCAAAAGCACAGTTCTAGTTATCTGGCCTACACCAGACTCTTTTAAACAGATATATTTGTGTCTGAACAGTCAGGGAGACACTATTACTGTTTTTTTTCCGGAAAAAATGGCAAAAGCAGGATAATACAGATATTTGTACCGTGGAACTGAAAAACCACAGTTCTAGTTATCTGGCCTACACCAGACTCTTTTAAACAGATATATTTGTGTCTGAACAGTCAGGGAGACACTATTACTGTTTTTTTTACGGAAAAAATGCCAAAAGCAGGATAATATAGAGATTTGAACCGTGGAACTGCAAAACCACAGTTATAGTTATCTGGCCTACACCAGACTCTATTAAACAGATATATTTGTGTCTGAACAGTCAGGGAGACACTATGACTGTGTTTTTTATGGAAAAAATGCCAAAAGCAGGATAATACAGAGATTTGAACTGTGGAACTGCAAAACCACAGTTCTAGTTACCTGGCCTACACCAGACTATTTTAAACATATATATTTGTGTCTGAACAGTCAGGGAAACACTATTACTGTTTTTTTATACGGAAAAAATGCCAAAAGCAGGAAAATACAGAGATTTGAACTTTGGAGCTGCAAAACCACAGTTCTAGTTATCTGGCCTACACCAGACTATTTTAAACAGATATATTTGTGTCTGAACAGTCAGGGAGACACTATTACTGTTTTTTTGACGGAAAAAAATGGCAAAAGCAGAATAATACAGAGATTTGAACTGTGGAACTGCAAAACCACAGTTCTAGTTATCTGGCCTACACCAGACTCTATTAAACAGATATATTTGTGTCTCAACAGTCAGGGAGACACTATTTCTGGGGGTTTTTATGGAAAAAATGCCAAAAGCAGGATAATACAGAGATTTGAACCGTGGAACTGCAAAACCACAGTTCTAGTTATCTGGCCTACACCAGACTAATTTAAACAGATATATTTGTGTCTGAACAGTCAGGGAGACATTATTACTGTTTTTTAACGGGAAAAAATGTCAAAAGCAGGATAATACAGAGATTTGAACCGTGGAGCTACAAAATCACAGTTCTATTTATCTGGCCTACACCAGAGTCTTTTAAACAGATATATTTGTGTCTGAATAGTCACGGAGACACTATTACTGTTTTTTTTCTGGAAAAATTGCCAAAAGCAGGATAAAACAGATATTTGAACCGTGGAACTGCAAAACCACAGTTCTAGTTATTTGGCCTACACCAGACTCTTTTAAACAGATATATTTGTGTCTGAACAGTCAGGGAGACACTATTACTGTTTTTTTTATGGAAAAAATGCCAAAAGCAGGATAATACAGAGATTTGAACCGTGGAACTGCAAAACCACAGTTCTAGTTATCTGGCCTACACCAGACTCTTTTAAACAGATATATTTGTGTCTGAACAGTCAGGGAGACACTATTAGTGTTTTTTTTTATGGAAAAAATGCCAAAAGCAGGATAATACAGAGATTTGAACCGTGGAACTGAAAAACCACAGTTCTAGTTATCTGGCCTACACTAGACTATTTTAAACAGATATATTTGTGTCTGAACAGTCAGGGAGACACTATTACTGTTTTTTTTTCCGGAAAAAATGGCAAAAGCAGAATAATACAGAGATTTGAACCGTGGAACTGCAAAACCACAGTTCTAGTTATCTGGCCTACCCCAGACTCTTTTAAACAAATATATTTGTGTCTGAACAGTCAGGGAGACACTATTATTGTTTTTTTTTAACGGAAAAATGGCAAAAACAGGATAATACAGATATTTGTACCGTGGAACTGAAAAACCACAGTTCTAGTTATCTGGCCTACACCAGACTCTTTTAAACAGATATATTTGTGTCTGAACAGTCAGGGAGACACTATTACTGTTTTTTTTTCCGGAAAAAATGCCAAAAGCAGGATAATTCAGAGATTTGAACCGTGGAACTGCAAAACCACAGTTCTAGTTATCTGGCCTACCCCAGACTCTTTTAAACAAATATATTTGTGTCTGAACAGTCAGGGAGACACTATTACTGTTTTTTTTGAACGAAAAAATGGGAAAAGCAGGATAATACAGAGATTTGAACCGTGGAACTGCAAAACCACAGTTCTAGTTATCTGGCCTACACTAGACTCTTTTAAACAGATATATTTGTGTCTGAACAGTCAGGGAGACACTATTACTGGGTTTTTTTTCCGGAGAAAATGTCAAAAGCAGGATAATACAGAGATTTGAACCGTGGAACTGCAAAAACACAGTTCTAGTTATCTGGCCTACCCCAGACTCTTTTAAACAAATATATTTGTGTCTGAACAGTCAGGGAGACACTATTACTGTTTTTTTTTATGAAAAAATGCTAAAAGCAGGATAATACAGAGATTTGAACCGTGGTACTGCAAAACCAAAGTTCTAGTTATCTGGCCTACACCACACTCTTTTAAACAGATATATTTGTGTCTGTACAGTCAGGGAGACACTATTACTGTTTTTTTTACGGAAAAAATGCCCAAATCAGGATAATACAGAGATTTGAACTGTGGAACTGCAAAACCACAGTTCTAGTTATCTGGCCTACACCAGACTCTTTTAAACAGATATATTTGTGTCTGAACAGTCAGGGAGACAATATTACTGATTTTTTTTACGGAAAAATGCCAAAAGCAGGATAATACAGAGATTTGAACCGTGGAACAGCAAACCACAGTTCTAGTTATCTGGCGTACACCAGACTCTTTTAAACTGATTTGTGTCTGAACAGTCAGGGAGTCACTATTACTGTTTTTTTTATGGAAAAAATGCCAAAATCAGGATAATACAGAGATTTGAACTGTGAAACTGCAAAAGCACAGTTCTAGTTATCTGGCCTACACCAGACTCTTTTAAACAGATATATTTGTGTCTGAACAGTCAGGGAGACACTATTACTGTTTTTTTTCCGGAAAAAATGGCAAAAGCAGGATAATACAGATATTTGTACCGTGGAACTGAAAAACCACAGTTCTAGTTATCTGGCCTACACCAGACTCTTTTAAACAGATATATTTGTGTCTGAACAGTCAGGGAGACACTATTACTGTTTTTTTTACGGAAAAAATGCCAAAAGCAGGATAATATAGAGATTTGAACCGTGGAACTGCAAAACCACAGTTATAGTTATCTGGCCTACACCAGACTCTATTAAACAGATATATTTGTGTCTGAACAGTCAGGGAGACACTATGACTGTGTTTTTTATGGAAAAAATGCCAAAAGCAGGATAATACAGAGATTTGAACTGTGGAACTGCAAAACCACAGTTCTAGTTACCTGGCCTACACCAGACTATTTTAAACAGATATATTTGTGTCTGAACAGTCAGGGAAACACTATTACTGTTTTTTTATACGGAAAAAATGCCAAAAGCAGGAAAATACAGAGATTTGAACTTTGGAGCTGCAAAACCACAGTTCTAGTTATCTGGCCTACACCAGACTATTTTAAACAGATATATTTGTGTCTGAACAGTCAGGGAGACACTATTACTGTTTTTTTGACGGAAAAAAATGGCAAAAGCAGAATAATACAGAGATTTGAACTGTGGAACTGCAAAACCACAGTTCTAGTTATCTGGCCTACACCAGACTCTATTAAACAGATATATTTGTGTCTCAACAGTCAGGGAGACACTATTTCTGGGGGTTTTTATGGAAAAAATGCCAAAAGCAGGATAATACAGAGATTTGAACCGTGGAACTGCAAAACCACAGTTCTAGTTATCTGGCCTACACCAGACTAATTTAAACAGATATATTTGTGTCTGAACAGTCAGGGAGACATTATTACTGTTTTTTAACGGGAAAAAATGTCAAAAGCAGGATAATACAGAGATTTGAACCGTGGAGCTACAAAATCACAGTTCTATTTATCTGGCCTACACCAGAGTCTTTTAAACAGATATATTTGTGTCTGAATAGTCACGGAGACACTATTACTGTTTTTTTTCTGGAAAAATTGCCAAAAGCAGGATAAAACAGATATTTGAACCGTGGAACTGCAAAACCACAGTTCTAGTTATTTGGCCTACACCAGACTCTTTTAAACAGATATATTTGTGTCTGAACAGTCAGGGAGACACTATTACTGTTTTTTTTATGGAAAAAATGCCAAAAGCAGGATAATACAGAGATTTGAACCGTGGAACTGCAAAACCACAGTTCTAGTTATCTGGCCTACACCAGACTCTTTTAAACAGATATATTTGTGTCTGAACAGTCAGGGAGACACTATTAGTGTTTTTTTTTATGGAAAAAATGCCAAAAGCAGGATAATACAGAGATTTGAACCGTGGAACTGAAAAACCACAGTTCTAGTTATCTGGCCTACACTAGACTATTTTAAACAGATATATTTGTGTCTGAACAGTCAGGGAGACACTATTACTGTTTTTTTTTCCGGAAAAAATGGCAAAAGCAGAATAATACAGAGATTTGAACCGTGGAACTGCAAAACCACAGTTCTAGTTATCTGGCCTACCCCAGACTCTTTTAAACAAATATATTTGTGTCTGAACAGTCAGGGAGACACTATTATTGTTTTTTTTTAACGGAAAAATGGCAAAAACAGGATAATACAGATATTTGTACCGTGGAACTGAAAAACCACAGTTCTAGTTATCTGGCCTACACCAGACTCTTTTAAACAGATATATTTGTGTCTGAACAGTCAGGGAGACACTATTACTGGTTTTTTTTCCGGAAAAAATGCCAAAAGCAGGATAATTCAGAGATTTGAACCGTGGAACTGCAAAACCACAGTTCTAGTTATCTGGCCTACCCCAGACTCTTTTAAACAAATATATTTGTGTCTGAACAGTCAGGGAGACACTATTACTGTTTTTTTTGAACGAAAAAATGGGAAAAGCAGGATAATACAGAGATTTGAACCGTGGAACTGCAAAACCACAGTTCTAGTTATCTGGCCTACACTAGACTCTTTTAAACAGATATATTTGTGTCTGAACAGTCAGGGAGACACTATTACTGGGTTTTTTTTCCGGAGAAAATGTCAAAAGCAGGATAATACAGAGATTTGAACCGTGGAACTGCAAAAACACAGTTCTAGTTATCTGGCCTACCCCAGACTCTTTTAAACAAATATATTTGTGTCTGAACAGTCAGGGAGACACTATTACTGTTTTTTTTTATGAAAAAATGCTAAAAGCAGGATAATACAGAGATTTGAACCGTGGTACTGCAAAACCAAAGTTCTAGTTATCTGGCCTACACCACACTCTTTTAAACAGATATATTTGTGTCTGTACAGTCAGGGAGACACTATTACTGTTTTTTTTACGGAAAAAATGCCCAAATCAGGATAATACAGAGATTTGAACTGTGGAACTGCAAAACCACAGTTCTAGTTATCTGGCCTACACCAGACTCTTTTAAACAGATATATTTGTGTCTGAACAGTCAGGGAGACAATATTACTGATTTTTTTTACGGAAAAATGCCAAAAGCAGGATAATACAGAGATTTGAACCGTGGAACAGCAAACCACAGTTCTAGTTATCTGGCGTACACCAGACTCTTTTAAACTGATTTGTGTCTGAACAGTCAGGGAGTCACTATTACTGTTTTTTTTATGGAAAAAATGCCAAAAGCAGGATAATTCAGAGATTTGAACCGTGGAACTGCAAAACCACAGTTCTAGTTATCTGGCCTACCCCAGACTCTTTTAAACAAATATATTTGTGTCTGAACAGTCAGGGAGACACTATTACTGTTTTTTTTGAACGAAAAAATGGGAAAAGCAGGATAATACAGAGATTTGAACCGTGGAACTGCAAAACCACAGTTCTAGTTATCTGGCCTACACTAGACTCTTTTAAACAGATATATTTGTGTCTGAACAGTCAGGGAGACACTATTACTGGGTTTTTTTTCCGGAGAAAATGTCAAAAGCAGGATAATACAGAGATTTGAACCGTGGAACTGCAAAAACACAGTTCTAGTTATCTGGCCTACCCCAGACTCTTTTAAACAAATATATTTGTGTCTGAACAGTCAGGGAGACACTATTACTGTTTTTTTTTATGAAAAAATGCTAAAAGCAGGATAATACAGAGATTTGAACCGTGGTACTGCAAAACCAAAGTTCTAGTTATCTGGCCTACACCACACTCTTTTAAACAGATATATTTGTGTCTGAACAGTCAGGGAGACACTATTACTGTTTTTTTTACGGAAAAAATGCCCAAATCAGGATAATACAGAGATTTGAACTGTGGAACTGCAAAACCACAGTTCTAGTTATCTGGCCTACACCAGACTCTTTTAAACAGATATATTTGTGTCTGAACAGTCAGGGAGACAATATTACTGATTTTTTTTACGGAAAAATGCCAAAAGCAGGATAATACAGAGATTTGAACCGTGGAACAGCAAACCACAGTTCTAGTTATCTGGCGTACACCAGACTCTTTTAAACTGATTTGTGTCTGAACAGTCAGGGAGTCACTATTACTGTTTTTTTTATGGAAAAAATGCCAAAATCAGGATAATACAGAGATTTGAACTGTGGAACTGCAAAAGCACAGTTCTAGTTATCTGGCCTACACCAGACTCTTTTAAACAGATATATTTGTGACTGAACAGTCACGGAGACACTATTACTGTTTTTTTATGGAAAAAATGTCAAAAGCAGGATAATACAGACATTTGAACCGTGTAACTACAAAACCACAGTACTAGTTATCTGGCCTACACCAGAGTCTTTTAAACAGATATATTAGTGTGTGAATAGTCAGGGAGACACTATTACTGTTTTTTTTTCCAGAAAAATTGCCAAAAGCAGGATAAAACAGAGTTTTGAGCCGTGGAACTGCAAAACCACAGTTCTAGTTATCTGGCCTACAACAGACTCTTTTAAACAGATATATTTGTGTCTGAACAGTCAGAGAGACACTATTACTGTTTTTTTTTATGGAGAAAATGTCAAAAGCAGGATAATACAGAGATTTGAACCTTGGAACTGCAAAACCACAGTTCTAGCTATCTGGCCTACACCAGACTCTTCTAAACAGATATATTTGTGTCTGAACAGTCAGGGAGATACTATTACTGTTTTTTTTTTCCGGAGAAAATGCCAAAAGCAGGATAATACAGAGATTTGAACCGTGGAACTGCAAAACCACAGTTACAGTTGTCTGGCCTACCCCAGACACTTTTAAACAAATATATTTGTGTCTGAACAGTCAGGGAGACACTATTACTGTTTTTTTTAACGGAAAAATGTCAAAAGCAGGATAATACAGAGATTTGAACCCTAGAACTGCAAAACCACAGTTCTAGTTATCTGGCCTACATCAGACTCTTTTAAACAGATATATTTGTGTCTGAACAGTCAGGGAGACACTATTACTGTTCTGTTTATGGAAAAAATGCCAAAAGCAGGATAATACAGAGATTTGAACTGTGGTACTGCAAAACCAAAGTTCTAGTTATCTGGCCTACACCAGACTCTTTTAAACAGATATATTTGTGTCTAAACAGTCAGGGAGACACTATTACTGTTCTTTTTATGGGAAAAATGCTAAAAGCAGGATAATACAGAGATTTGAGCCGTGGAACTGCAAAACCACAGTTCTAGTAATCTGGCTTACACCAGACTCTTTTAAACAGATTTGTGTCTGAACAGTCAGGGAGTCACTATTACTGTTTTTTTTTTACGGAAAAAATGCCAAAAGCAGGATAATACAGAGATTTGAACTGTGGAACTGCAAAAGCACAGTTCTAGTTATCTGGCCTACACCAGACTCTTTTAAACAGATATATTTGTGTCTGATCAGTCAGGGAGACACTATTACTGTTTTTTTTACGGAAAAAATGTCAAAAGCAGGATAATGCAGAGTTTTGAACCGTGGAACTACTAAATCACAGTACTAGTTATCTGGCCTACACCAGAGTCTTTTAAACAGATATATTTGTGTCTGAATAGTCAGGGAGACACTATTACTCGTTTTTTTTTCTGGAAAAATTGCCAAAAGCAGGATAATACAGAGATTTGAACTGTGGAACTGCAAAACCACAGTTCTAGTTATCTGGCCTACACCAGACTCTTTTAAACAGATATATTTGTATCTGAACAGTCAGGGAGACACTATTACTGTTTTTTTTATGGAAAAAATGCCAAAAGGAGGATAATACAGAGATTTGAACCATGGAACTGAAAAACCACAGTTCTAGTTATCTGGCCTACACTACAATCTTTTAAACAGATATATTTGTGTCTGAACAGTCAGGGAGACACTATTACTGTTTTTTTTTCCGGAAAAAAGCCAAAAGCAGGATAATACAGAGATTTGAACCGTGAAACTGCAAAACCACAGTTCTAGTTATCTGGCCTACCCCAGACTCTTTTAAACAAATATATTTGTGTCTGAACAGTCAGGGAGACACTATTACTGTTTTTTTTTATGGAAAAAATGCTAAAAGCAGGATAATACAGAGATTTGAACCGTTGTACTGCAAAACCAAAGTTCTAGTTATCTGGCCTACACCAGACTCTTTTAAACAGATATATTTGTGTCTGAACAGTCAGGGAGACACTTACTGTTTTTTTTACAGAAAAAATGCCAAAATCAGGATAATACAGAGATTTGAACCGTGGAACTGCAAAACCACAGTTCTAGTTATCTGGCCTACACCAGACGCTTTTAAACAGATATATTTTTGTCTGAACAGGCAGGGAGACAATATTACTGATTTTTTTTACGGAAAAATGCCAAAAGCAGGATAATACAGAGATTTGAACCGTGGAACTGCAAACCACAGTTCTAGTTATCTGGCTTACACCAGACTCTTTTAAACTGATTTGTGTCTGAACAGTCAGGGAGTCACTATTACTGTTTTTTTTTTATGGAAAAAATGCCAAAAGCAGGATAATACAGAGATTTGAACTGTGGAACTGCAAAAGCACAGTTCTAGTTATCTGGCCTACACCAGACTCTTTTAAACAGATATATTTGTGTCTGAACAGTCAGGGAGACACTATTACTGTTTTTTTTATGGAAAAAATGTCAAAAGCAGGATAATACAGAGATTTGAACCGTGGAACTACAAAATCACAGTACTAGTTATCTGGCCTACACCAGAGTCTTTTAAACAGATATATTAGTGTGTGAATAGTCAGGGAGACACTATTACTGTTTTTTTTTCTGGAAAAATTGCCAAAAGCAGGATAAAACAGAGTTTTGAGCCGTGGAACTGCAAAACCACAGTTCTAGTTATCTGGCCTACACCAGACTCTTTTAAACAAATATATTTGTGTCTGAACAGTCAGGGAGACACTATTACTGTTTTTTTTACGGAAAAAATGCCAAAAGCAGGATAATATAGAGATTTGAACCGTGGAAATGCAAAACCACAGTTCTAGTTATCTGGCCTACACCAGACTCTATTAAACAGATATATTTGTGTCTCAACAGTCAGGGAGACACTATTACTCGGTTTTTTTATGGAAAAAATGCCAAAAGCAGGATAATACAGAGATTTGAACTGTGGAACTACAAAATCACAGTTCTAGTTATCTGACCTACACCAGACTCTTTTAAACAGATATATTTGTGTCTGAACAGTCAGGGAGACACTATTACTGTTTTTTTTTTACGGAGAAAATGCCAAAAGCAGGATGATACAGAGATTTGAACCGTGGAACTGCAAAACCACAGTTATAGTTGTCTGGCCTACCCCAGACTCTTTTAAACAAATATATTTGTGTCTGAACAGTCAGGGAGACACTATTACTGTTTTTTGTAACGGAAAAATGTCAAAAGCAGGATAATACAAAGATTTGAACCCTAGAACTGCAAAACCACAGTTCTAGTTATCTGGCCTACATCAGACTCTTTTAAACAGATATATTTGTGTCTGAACAGTCAGGGAGACACTCTTCCTCTTCTGTTTATGGAAAAAATGCCAAAAGCAGGATAATACAGAGATTTGAACTGTGGTACTGCAAAACCAAAGTTCTAGTTATCTGGCCTACACCAGACTCTTTTAAACAGATATATTTGTGTCTAAACAGTCAGGGAGACACTATTACTGTTCTTTTTATGGGAAAAATGCTAAAAGCAGGATAATACAGAGATTTGAGCCGTGGAACTGCAAAACCACAGTTCTAGTAATGTGGCTTACACCAGACTCTTTTAAACAGATTTGTGTCTGAACAGTCAGAGAGTCACTATTACTGTTTTTTTTTTACGGAAAAAATGCCAAAAGCAGGATAATACAGAGATTTGAACTGTGGAACTGCAAAAGCACAGTTCTAGTTATCTGGCCTACACCAGACTTTTTTAAACAGATATATTTGTGTCTGAACAGTCAGGGAGACACTATTACTGTTTTTTTTTATGGAAAAAATGCTAAAAGCAGGATAATACAGAGATTTGAACCGTGGTACTGCAAAACCAAAGTTCTAGTTATCTGGCCTACACCAGACTCTTTTAAACAGATATATTTGTGTCTGAACAGTCAGGGAGACACTTACTGTTTTTTTTACAGAAAAAATGCCAAAATCAGGATAATACAGAGATTTGAACCGTGGAACTGCAAAACCACAGTTCTAGTTATCTGGCCTACACCAGACGCTTTTAAACAGATATATTTTTGTCTGAACAGGCAGGGAGACAATATTACTGATTTTTTTTACGGAAAAATGCCAAAAGCAGGATAATACAGAGATTTGAACCGTGGAACTGCAAACCACAGTTCTAGTTATCTGGCTTACACCAGACTCTTTTAAACTGATTTGTGTCTGAACAGTCAGGGAGTCACTATTACTGTTTTCTTTTTATGGAAAAAATGCCAAAAGCAGGATAATACAGAGATTTGAACTGTGGAACTGCAAAAGCACAGTTCTAGTTATCTGGCCTACACCAGACTCTTTTAAACAGATATATTTGTGTCTGAACAGTCAGGGAGACACTATTACTGTTTTTTTTATGGAAAAAATGTCAAAAGCAGGATAATACAGAGATTTGAACCGTGGAACTACAAAATCACAGTACTAGTTATCTGGCCTACACCAGAGTCTTTTAAACAGATATATTAGTGTGTGAATAGTCAGGGAGACACTATTACTGTTTTTTTTTCTGGAAAAATTGCCAAAAGCAGGATAAAACAGAGTTTTGAGCCGTGGAACTGCAAAACCACAGTTCTAGTTATCTGGCCTACACCAGACTCTTTTAAACAAATATATTTGTGTCTGAACAGTCAGGGAGACACTATTACTGTTTTTTTTACGGAAAAAATGCCAAAAGCAGGATAATATAGAGATTTGAACCGTGGAAATGCAAAACCACAGTTATAGTTATCTGGCCTACACCAGACTCTATTAAACAGATATATTTGTGTCTCAACAGTCAGGGAGACACTATTACTCGGTTTTTTTATGGAAAAAATGCCAAAAGCAGGATAATACAGAGATTTGAACTGTGGAACTACAAAATCACAGTTCTAGTTATCTGACCTACACCAGACTCTTTTAAACAGATATATTTGTGTCTGAACAGTCAGGGAGACACTATTACTGTTTTTTTTTTACGGAGAAAATGCCAAAAGCAGGATAATACAGAGATTTGAAC
Source organism: Phyllobates terribilis (assembly GCF_046119375.1). Lineage (NCBI taxonomy): Eukaryota > Metazoa > Chordata > Amphibia > Anura > Dendrobatidae > Phyllobates > Phyllobates terribilis. The sequence continues at coordinate 211,702,562 of NW_027362771.1, forward strand.
CGTGGAACTGCAAAACCACAGTTATAGTTGTCTGGCCTACCCCAGACTCTTTTAAACAAATATATTTGTGTCTGAACAGTCAGGGAGACACTATTACTGTTTTTTGTAACGGAAAAATGTCAAAAGCAGGATAATACAAAGATTTGAACCCTAGAACTGCAAAACCACAGTTCTAGTTATCTGGCCTACATCAGACTCTTTTAAACAGATATATTTGTGTCTGAACAGTCAGGGAGACACTCTTCCTCTTCTGTTTATGGAAAAAATGCCAAAAGCAGGATAATACAGAGATTTGAACTGTGGTACTGCAAAACCAAAGTTCTAGTTATCTGGCCTACACCAGACTCTTTTAAACAGATATATTTGTGTCTAAACAGTCAGGGAGACACTATTACTGTTCTTTTTATGGGAAAAATGCTAAAAGCAGGATAATACAGAGATTTGAGCCGTGGAACTGCAAAACCACAGTTCTAGTAATGTGGCTTACACCAGACTCTTTTAAACAGATTTGTGTCTGAACAGTCAGAGAGTCACTATTACTGTTTTTTTTTTACGGAAAAAATGCCAAAAGCAGGATAATACAGAGATTTGAACTGTGGAACTGCAAAAGCACAGTTCTAGTTATCTGGCCTACACCAGACTTTTTTAAACAGATATATTTGTGTCTGAACAATCAGGGAGACACTATTACTGTTTTTTTTACGGAAAAAATGTCAAAAGCAGGATAATGCAGAGTTTTGAACCGTGGAACTACAAAATCACAGTTCTAGTTATCTGGCCTACACCAGAGTCTTTTAAACAGATATATTAGTGTCTGAATAGTCAGGGAGACACTATTACTCGGTTTTTTTTTCTGGAAAAATTGCCAAAAGCAGGATAAAACAGAGATTTGAGCAGTGGAACAGCAAAACCACAGTTCTAGTTATCTGGCCTACACCAAACTCTTTTAAACAGATATATTTGTGTCTGAACAGTCAGGGAGACACTGTTACTGTTTTTTTTTCTGGAAAAAATGCCAAAAGCAGGATAATACAGAGATTTGAACCATGGAACTACAAAATCACAGTACTAGTTATCTGGCCTACACCAGAGTCTTTCAAACAGATATATTAGTGTGTGAATAGTCAGGGAGACACTATTACTGTTTTTTTTTCTGGAAAAATTGCCAAAAGCAGGATAAAACAGAGTTTTGAGCCGTGGAACTGCAAAACCACAGTTATAGTTATCTGGCCTACCCCAGACTCTTTTAAACAAATATATTTGTGTCTGAACAGTCAGGGAGACACTATTACTGTTTTTTTTAACGGAAAAATGTCAAAAGCAGGATAATACAAAGATTTGAACCCTAGAACTGCAAAACCACAGTTCTAGTTATCTGGCCTACATCAGACTCTTTTAAACAGATATATTTGTGTCTGAACAGTCAGGGAGACACTATTACTGTTCTGTTTATGTAAAAAATGCCAAAAGCAGGATAATACAGAGATTTAAACTGTGGTACTGCAAAACCAAAGTTCTAGTTATCTGGCCTACACCAGACTCTTTTAAACAGATATATTTGTGTCTAAACAGTCAGGGAGACACTATTACTGTTCTTTTTATGGGAAAAATGCTAAAAGCAGGATAATACAGAGATTTGAGCCGTGGAACTGCAAAACCACAGTTCTAGTAATGTGGCTTACACCAGACTCTTTTAAACAAATTTGTGTCTGAACAGTCAGACAGTCACTATTACTGTTTTTTTTTTACGGAAAAAATGCCAAAAGCAGGATAATACAGAGATTTGAACTGTGGAACTGCAAAAGCACAGTTCTAGTTATCTGGCCTACACCAGACTTTTTTAAACAGATATATTTGTGTCTGAACAGTCAGGGAGACACTATTACTGTTTTTTTTACGGAAAAAATGTCAAAAGCAGGATAATGCAGAGTTTTGAACCGTGGAACCACAAAATCACAGTTCTAGTTATCTGGCCTACACCAGAGTCTTTTAAACAGATATATTAGTGTCTGAATAGTCAGGGAGACACTATTACTGTTTTTTTTTTTCCGGAGAAAATGCCAAAAGCAGGATAATACAGAGATTTGAACCGTGGAACTGCAAAACCACAGTTATAGTTGGCTGGCCTACCCCAGACTCTTTTAAACAAATATATTTGTGTCTGAACAGTCAGGGAGACACTATTACTGTTTTTTTTAATGGAAAAATGTCAAAGGCAGGATAATACAAAGATTTGAACATTAGAACTGCAAAACCACAGTTCTAGTTATCTGGCCTACATCAGACTCTTTTAAACAGATATATTTGTGTCTAAACAGTCAGGGAGACACTATTACTGTTCTTTTTATGGAAAAAATGCTAAAAGCAGGATAATACAGAGATTTGAGCCGTGGAACTGCAAAACCACAGTTCTAGTAATGTGGCTTACACCAGACTCTTTTAAACAAATTTGTGTCTGAACAGTCAGAGAGTCACTATTACTGTTTTTTTTTACGGAAAAAATGCCAAAAGCAGGATAATACAGAGATTTGAACTGTGGAACTGCAAAAGCACAGTTCTAGTTATCTGGCCTACACCAGACTTTTTTAAACAGAAATATTTTTTTCTGAACAGTCAGGGAGACACTATTACTGTTTTTTTTATGGAAAAAATGTCAAAAGCAGGATAATGCAGAGTTTTGAACCGTGGAACCACAAAATCACAGTTCTAGTTATCTGGCCTACACCAGAGTCTTTTAAACAGATATATTTGAGTCTGAACAGTCAGGGAGACACTATTACTGTTTTTTTTTACGGAAAAAATGCCAAAACCAGGATAATACAGAGATTTGAACCATGGAACTGAAAAACCACAGTTCTAGTTATCTGGCCTACACAACACTCTTTTGAACAGATATATTTGTGTTTGAACACTCAGGGAGACATTAATATTGTTTTTTTTAACGGAAAAATGGCAAAAGCAGGATAATACAGAGATTTGAACCGTGCAACTGAAAAACCACAGTTCTAGTTATCTGGCCTACACCAGACTCTTTTAAACAGATATATTTGTGTCTGAACAGTCAGGGAGACACTATTACTGTTTTTTTTTACGGAAAAAATGCCAAAAGCAGGATAATACAGAGATTTGAACCGTGGAACTGCAAAACCACAGTTCTAGTTATCTGGCCTACCCCAGACTCTTTTAAACAAATATATTTGTGTCTGAACAGTCAGGGAGACACTACTACTCTTTTTTTTCTGGAAAAATTGCCAAAAGCAGGATAAAGCAGAGATTTGAGCCGTGGTACGGCAAAACCACAGTTCTAGTTATCTGGCCTACACCAGACTCTTTTAAACAGATATATTTGTGTCTGAACAGTCAGGGAGACACTATTACTGTTTTTTTTTTCGGAAAAAATGCCAAAAGCAGGATAATACAGAGATTTGAACCGTGGAACTGCAAAACCACAGTTCTAGTTATCTGGCCGACCCCAGACTCTTTTAAACAAATAAATTTGTGTCTGAACAGTCAGGGAGACACTATTACTGTTTTTTTTTCTGGAAAAATTTCCAAAAGCAGGATAAAACAGAGATTTGAGCCGTGGAACTGCAAAACCACAGTTCTAGTTATCTGGCCTACACTACACTCTTTTAAACAGATATATTTGTGTCTGAACAGTCAGGCAGACACTATTACTGTTTTTTCTTACGGAAAAAATGCCAAAATCAGGATAATACAGAGATTTGAACCGTGGAACTGCAAAACCACAGTTCTAGTTATCTGGCCCACACCAGACTCTTTTAAACAGATATATTGTGTCTGAACAGTCAAGGAGACAATATTACTGATTTTTTTTACGGAAAAATGCCAAAAGCAGGATAATACAGAGATTTGAACCATGGAACCGCAAACCACAGTTCTAGTTATCTGGCTTACACCAGACTCTTTTAAACTGATTTGTGTCTGAACAGTCAGGGAGTCACTATTCCTGTTTTTTTTTATGGAAAAAATGTCAAAAGCAGGATAATACAGAGATTTGAACCGTGGAACTACAAAATCACAGTACTAGTTATCTGGCCTACACCAGAGTCTTTTAAACAGATATATTAGTGTGTGAATAGTCAGGGAGACACTATTACTGTTTTTTTTTCTGGAAAAATTGCCAAAAGCAGGATAAAACAGAGTTTTGAGCCGTGGAACTGCAAAACCACAGGTCTAGTTATCTGGCCTACACCAGACTCTTTTAAACAGATATATTTGTGTCTGAACAGTCAGAGAGACACTATTACTGTTTTTTTTTCCGGAGAAAATGCCAAAAGCAGGATAATACAGAGATTTGAACCGTGGAACTGCAAAACCACAGTTATAGTTATCTGGCCTACCCCAGACTCTTTTAAACAAATATATTTGTGTTTGAACAGTCAGGGAGACACTATTACTGTTTTTTTATACGGAAAAAATGGCAAAAGCAGGATAATACAGAGATTTGAACTGTGGAACTGCAAAACCACAGTTCTAGTTATCTGGCCTACACTAGACCCTTTTAAACAGATATATTTGTGTCTGAACAGTCAGGAAGACACTATAACAGTTTTCTTTAACAGAAAAATGTCAAAAGCAGGATAGTACAGAGATTTGAACCGTAGAACTGCAAAACCACAGTTCTAGTTATCTGGCCTACATCAGACTATTTTAAACAGATATATTTGTGTCTGAACAGTCAGGGAGACACTATTACTGTTCTTTTTATGGAAAAAATGCCAAAAGCAGGATAATACAGAGATTTGAACCGTGGTACTGCAAAACCAAAGTTCTAGTTATCTGGCCTACGCCAGACTCTTTTCAACAGATATATTTGTGTCTGAACAGTCAGGGAGACACTATTACTGTTTTTTTTAACGGAAAAAATGCCCAAATCAGGATAATACAGAGATTTGAACCGTGGAACTGCAAAACCACAGTTCTAGTTATCTGGCCTACACCAGACTCTTTTAAACAGATATATTTGTGTCTGAACAGTCAGGGAGACACTATTACTGATTTTTTTTTACGGAAAAATGCCAAAAGCAGGATAATACAGAGATTTGAACCGTGGAACTGCAAAACCACAGTTCTAGTTATCTGGCCTACACCAGACTCTTTTAAACAGATATATTTGTGTCTGAACAGTCAGGGAGACACTATTACAGTTTTTTTTTTACGGAAAAAATGCCAAAAGCAGGATAATACAGAGATTTGAACCGTGGAACTGAATAACCACAGTTCTAGTTATCTGGCCTACACCAGACTCTTTTAAACAGATATATTTGTGTCTGAACAGTCAGGGAGACACTATTACTGTTTTTTTTTATGGAAAAAATGCCAAAAGCAGGGTATTACAGAGATTTGAACCGTGGAACTGAAAAACCACAGTTCTAGTTATCTGGCCTACACTAGACTCTTTTAAACAGATATATTTGTGTCTGAACAGTCAGGGAGACACTATTACTGTTTTTTTTATGGAAAAAATGCCAAAAGCAGGATAATACAGAGATTTGAACCGTGGAACTGCAAAACCACAGTTTTAGTTATGTGGCCTACACCAGACTATTTTAAACAGATATATTTGTGTCTGAGTAGTCAGGGAGACACTATTACTGTTTTTTTTTTCTGAAAAATTGCCAAAAGCAGGATAAAACAGAGATTTGAGCCATGGAACTGCAAAACCACAGTTCTAGTTATCTGGCCTACACTAGACTCTTTTAAACAGATATATTTGTGTCTGAACAGTCAGAGAGACACTATTACTGTTTTTTTTTCCGGAGAAAATGCAAAAAGCAGGATAATACAGAGATTTGAACCGTGGAACTGCAAAACCACAGTTATAGTTATCTGGCCTACCCCAGACTCTTTTAAACAAATATATTTGTGTTTGAACAGTCAGGGAGACACTATTACTGTTTTTTTATACGGAAAAAATGGCAAAAGCAGGATAATACAGAGATTTGAACTGTGGAACTGCAAAACCACAGTTCTAGTTATCTGGCCTACACTAGACCCTTTTAAACAGATATATTTGTGTCTGAACAGTCAGGAAGACACTATTACAGTTTTTTTTAACAGAAAAATGTCAAAAGCAGGATAGTACAGAGATTTGAACCGTAGAACTGCAAAACCACAGTTCTAGTTATCTGGCCTACATCAGACTATTTTAAACAGATATATTTGTGTCTGAACAGTCAGGGAGACACTATTACTGTTCTTTTTATGGAAAAAATGCCAAAAGCAGGATAATACAGAGATTTGAACCGTGGTACTGCAAAACCAAAGTTCTAGTTATCTGGCCTACGCCAGACTCTTTTAAACAGATATATTTGTGTCTGAACAGTCAGGGAGACACTATTACTGTTTTTTTTAACGGAAAAAATGCCCAAATCAGGATAATACAGAGATTTGAACCGTGGAACTGCAAAACCACAGTTCTAGTTATCTGGCCTACACCAGACTCTTTTAAACAGATATATTTGTGTCTGAACAGTCAGGGAGACACTATTACTGATTTTTTTTACGGAAAAATGCCAAAGCAGGATAATACAGAGATTTGAACCGTGGAACTGCAAAACCACAGTTCTAGTTATCTGGCCTACACCAGACTCTTTTAAACAGATATATTTGTGTCTGAACAGTCAGGGAGACACTATTACAGTTTTTTTTTTACGGAAAAAATGCCAAAAGCAGGATAATACAGAGATTTGAACCGTGGAACTGAATAACCACAGTTCTAGTTATCTGGCCTACACCAGACTCTTTTAAACAGATATATTTGTGTCTGAACAGTCAGGGAGACACTATTACTGTTTTTTTTTATGGAAAAAATGCCAAAAGCAGGGTATTACAGAGATTTGAACCGTGGAACTGAAAAACCACAGTTCTAGTTATCTGGCCTACACTAGACTCTTTTAAACAGATATATTTGTGTCTGAACAGTCAGGGAGACACTATTACTGTTTTTTTTATGGAAAAAATGCCAAAAGCAGGATAATACAGAGATTTGAACCGTGGAACTGCAACACCACAGTTTTAGTTATGTGGCCTACACCAGACTATTTTAAACAGATATATTTGTGTCTGAGTAGTCAGGGAGACACTATTACTGTTTTTTTTTTCTGAAAAATTGCCAAAAGCAGGATAAAACAGAGATTTGAGCCATGGAACTGCAAAACCACAGTTCTAGTTATCTGGCCTACACTAGACTCTTTTAAACAGATATATTTGTGTCTGAACAGTCAGGGAGACACTATTATTGTTTTTTTTTAACGGAAAAATGGCAAAAGCAGGATAATACAGAGATTTGAACCGTGGAACTGCAAAACCACAGTTCTAGTTATCTGGCCTACACCAGACTATTTTAAACAGATATATTTGTGTCTGAATAGTCAGTGAGACACTATTACTGTTTTTTTTTTCTGGAAAAATTGCCAAAAGCAGGATAAAACAGAGATTTGAGCTGTGGAACTGCAAAACCATAGTTCTAGTTATCTGGCCTACACCAGACTCTTTTAAACAGATATATTTGTGTCTGAACAGTCAGGGAGACACTATTACTGCTTTTTTTTACGGAAAAAATGGCAAAAGCAGGATAATACAGAGATTTGAACCATGGAACTGCAAAGCCACAGTTCTAGTTATCTGGCCTACACCAGACTCTTTTAAACAGATATATTTGTGTCTGAACAGTCAGGGAGACACTATTACTGGGTTTTTTTCTGGAGAAAATGCCAAAAGCAGGTTAATACAGAGATTTGAACCGTGGAACTGCAAAACCACAGTTCTAGTTATCTGGCCTACCCCAGACTCTTTTAAACAAATATACTTGTGTCTGAACAGTCAGGGAGACACTATTACTGTTTTTTTTATGGAAAAAATGCCAAAAGCAGGATAATACAGAGATTTGAACAGTGGAACTGCAAAACCACAGTTCTAGTTATCTGGCCTACACCAGACTATTTTAAACAGATATATTTGTGTCTGAACAGTCAGGGAGACACTATTATTGTTTTTTTTTAACGGAAAAATGGCAAAAGCAGGATAATACAGAGATTTGAACCGTGGAACTGAAAAACCACAGTTCTAGTTATCTGGCCTACACCAGACTCTTTTAAACAGATATATTTGTGTCTTAACAGTCAGGGAGACACTATTACTGTTTTTTTTAACGGAGAAATGTCAAAAGCAGGATAATACAGAGATTTGAATCGTAGAACTGCAAAACCACAGTTCTAGTTATCTGGCCTACATCAGACTCTTTTAAACAGATATATTTGTGTCTGAACAGTCAGGGAGACACTATTACTGTTCTTTTTATGGAAAAAAATGCCAAAGCAGGATAATACAGAGATTTGAACCGTGGTACTGCGAAACCAAAGTTCTAGTTATCTGGCCTACACCAGACTCTTTTAAACAGATATATTTGTGTCTGAACAGTCAGGGAGACACTATTACTGTTTTTTTTTACGGAAAAAATGCCCAAATCAGGATAATACAGAGGTTTGAACCGTGAAACCGCAAAACCACAGTACTAGTTATCTGGCCTACCCCAGACTCTTTTAAACAGATATATTTGTGTCTGAAAAGTCAGGGAGACACTATTTCTGTTTTTTTTACGGAAAAAATGTCAAAAGCAGGATAATACAGAGATTTGAACCGTGGAACTACAAAATCTCAGTTCTAGTTATATGGCCTACACCAGAGTCTTTTAAATAGATAAATTAGTGTGTGAATAGTCAGGGAGACACTAATACTGTTTTTTTTTCCGGAAAAATTGCCAAAAGCAGGATAAAACAGAGATTTGAGCCGTGGAACTGCAAAACCACAGTTCTAGTTATCTGACCTACACCAGACTCTTTTAAACAGATATATTTGTGTCTGAACATTCAGGGAGACACTATTACTGTTTTTTTTTTTACGGAAAAAATGCCAAAAGCAGGATAATACAGAGATTTGAACCGTGGAACTTCAAAACCACAGTTCTAATTATCTGGCCTACACCAGACTCTTTTAAACAGATATATTTGTGTCTGAACAGTCAGGGAGACACTATTACTGTTATTTTTTTCTGGAGAAAATGCCAAAAGCAGGATAATACAGAGATTTGAACCGTGGAACTGCAAAACCACAGTTCTAGTTATATGGCCTACCCCAGACTCTTTTAAACAAATATATTTGTGTCTGAACAGTCAGGAAGACACTATTACTGTTTTTTTTATGGAAAAAATGCCAAAAGCAGGATAATACTGAGATTTGAACCGTGGAACTGCAAAACCACAGTTCTAGTTATCTGGCCTACACCAGACTATTTTAAACAGATATATTTGTGTCTGAACAGTCAGAGAGACACTATTATTGTTTTTTTTTAATGGAAAAATGGCAAAAGCAGGATAATACAGAGATTTGAACCGTGGAACTGCAAAACCACAGTTCTAGTTATCTGGCTTACACCAGTCTCTTTTAAACAGATTTGTGTCTGAACAGTCAGGGAGTTACTATTACTGTTTTTTTTTACGGAAAAAATGCCAAAAGCAGGATAATACAGAGATTTGTACTGTGGAACTGCAAAAGCACAGTTCTAGTTATCTGGTCTACACCAGACTCTTTTAAACAGATATATTTGTGTCTGAACAGTCAGGGAGACACTATTTCTGTTTTTTTTGCGGAAAAAATGTCAAAAGCAGGATAATACAGAGATTTGAACCGTGGAACTACAAAATCTCAGTTCTAGTTATCTGGCCTACACCAGAGTCTTTTAAACAGATATATTAGTGTGTGAATAGTCAGGGAGACACTATTACTCGTTTTTTTTCCAGAAAAATTGCCAAAGGCAGGATAAAACAGAGATTTGAACCATGGAACTGCAAAACCACAGTTCTAGTTATCTGGCCTACACCAGACTCTTTTAAACAGATATATTTGTGTCTGAACAGTCAGGGAGACACTATTACAGTTTTTTTTTACGGAAAAAATGTCAAAACAGGATAATATAGAGATTTGAAACGTGGAACTGAAAAACCACAGTTCTAGTTATCTGGCCTACACCAGACTCTTTTAAACAGATATATTTGTGTCTGAACAGTCAGGGAGACACTATTACTGTTTTTTTTTATGGAAAAAATGCCAAAAGCAGAATAATACAGAGATTTGAACCGTGGAACTGAAAAACCACAGTTCTAGTTATCTGGCATACACTAGACTCTTTTAAACAGATATATTTGTGTCTGAACAGTCAGGGAGACACTATTACTGTTATTTTTTTCCAGAGAAAATGCCATAAGCAGGATAATACAGAGATTTGAACCGTGGAACTGCAAAACCACAGTTCTAGTTATTTGGCCTACACTAGACTATTTTAAACAGATATATTTGTGTCTGAACAGTCAGGGAGACACTATTATTGTTTTTTTTTAACGGAAAAATGGCAAAAGCAGGATAATACAGAGATTTGAACCGTGGAACTGAAAAACCACAGTTCTAGTTATCTGGCCTACACCAGACTCTTTTAAACAGATGTATTTGTGTCTGAACAGTCAGGGAGACACTATTACTGTTTTTTTAACGGAAAAATGTCAAAAGCAGGATAATGCAGAGATTTGAACCGTAGAACTTCAAAACCACAATTCTAGTTATCTCGCCTACATTAGACCCTTTAAAACAGATATATTTGTGTCTGAACAGTCAGGGAGACACTATTACTGTTCTTTTTATGGAAAAAAATGCCAAAAGCAGGATAATACAGAGATTTGAACCGTGGTACTGCAAAACCACAATTCTAGTTATGTGGCCTACACCAGACTATTTTAAACAGATATATTTGTGTCTGAATAGTCAGGGAGACACTATTACTGTTTTTTTTCCCGGAAAAATTGCCAAAGGGAGGATAAAACAGAGATTTGAACCGTGGAACTGAAAAACCACAGTTCTAGTTATCTGGCCTACACCAGACTCTTTTAAACAGATATATTTGTGTCTGAACAGTCAGGGAGACACTATTACTGTTTTTTTTTTACGGAAAAATGCCAAAAGCAGGATAATACAGAGATTTGAACCATGGAACTGCAAATCCACAGTTCTAGTTATCTGGCCTACACCAGACTCTTTTAAACAGATATATTTGTGTCTGAACAGTCAGGGAGACACTATTACAGTTTTTTTTTTACGGAAAAAATGCTAAAAGCAGGATAATACAGAAATTTGAACCGTGGAACTGAAAAACCACAGTTCTAGTTATCTGGCCTACACCAGACTCTTTTAAACAGATATATTTGTGTCTGAACAGTCAGGGAGACACTATTACTGTTTTTTTTCATGGAAAAAATGCCAAAAGCAGGATAATACAGAGATTTGAACCGTGGTACTGCAAAACCAAAGGTCTAGTTATCTGGCCTACACCAGACTCTTTTAAACAGATATATTTGTGTCTGAACAGTCAGGGAGACACTATTACTGTTTTTTTTTACGGAAAAAATGCCAAAATCAAGATAATACAGAGATTTGAACTGTGGAACTGCAAAACCACAGTTCTAGTTATCTAGCCTATACCAGACTCTTTTAAACAGATATATTTGAGTCTGAACAGTCAGGGAGACACTATTATTGTTTTTTTTTAACGGATGAACGGCAAAACAGGATAATACAGAGATTTGAACCGTGGAACTGCAAAACCACAGTTCTAGTTATCTGGCCTACACCAGACTATTTTAAACAGATATATTTGTGTCTGAATAGTCAGTGAGACACTATTACTGTTTTTTTTTCCGGAAAAATTGCCAAAGGCAGGATAAAACAAAGATTTGAGCCGTGGAACTGCAAAACCACAGTTCTAGTTATCTGGCCTACACTAGACTCTTTTAAACAGATATATTTGTGTCTGAACAGTCAGGGAAACACTATTACTGTTTTTTTTTTTTACGGAAAAAATGCCAAAAGCAGGATAATACAGAGATTTGAACCGTGGAACTGCAAAACCACAATTCTAGTTATCTGGCCTACACCAGACTATTTTAAACAGATATATTTGTGTCTGAATAGTCAGGGAGACACTATTACTGTTTTTTTTCCCGGAAAAATTGCCAAAGGCAGGATAAAACAGAGATTTGAACCGTGGAACTGAAAAACCACAGTTCTAGTTATCTGGCCTACACCAGACTCTTTTAAACAGATATATTTGTGTCTGAACAGTCAGGGAGACACTATTACAGTTTTTTTTTTACGGAAAAAATGCTAAAAGCAGGATAATACAGAGATTTGAGCCGTGGAACTGCAAAACCACAGTTCTAGTTATCTGGCCTACACTAGACTCTTTTGAACAGATATATTTGTGTCTGAACAGTCAGGGAGACACTATTACTGTTTTTTTTTTTACGGAAAAAATGCCAAAAGCAGGATAATACAGAGATTTGAACCGTGGAACTGCAAAACCACAATTCTAGTTATCTGGCCTACACCAGACTATTTTAAACAGATATATTTGTGTCTGAATAGTCAGGGAGACAATATTACTGTTTTTTTTCCCGGAAAAACTGCCAAAGGCAGGATAAAACAGAGATTTGAACCGTGGAACTGAAAAACCACAGTTCTAGTTATCTGGCCTACACCAGACTCTTTTAAACAGATATATTTGTGTCTGAACAGTCAGGGAGAAACTATTACTGTTTTTTTTTTACGGAAAAAATGCCAAAAGCAGGATAATACAGAGATTTGAACCGTGGAACTGAAAAACCACAGTTCTAGTTATCTGGAATACACAAGACTCTTTTAAACAGATATATTTGTGTCTGAACAGTCAGGGAGACACTATTACTGTTTTTTTTCATGGAAAAAATGCCAAAAGCAGGATAATACAGAGATTTGAACCGTGGTACTGCAAAACCAAAGGTCTAGTTATCCTGCCTACACCAGACTCTTTTAAACAGATATATTTGTGTCTGAACAGTCAGGGAGACACTATTACTGTTTTTTTTTACGGAAAAAATGCCAAAATCAAGATAATACAGAGATTTGAACTGTGGAACTGCAAAACCACAGTTCTAGTTATCTAGCCTACACCAGACTCTTTTAAACAGATATATTTGTGTCTGAACAGTCAGGGAGACACTATTATTGTTTTTTTTTAACGGATGAACGGCAAAAGCAGGATAATACAGAGATTTGAACCGTGGAATTGCAAAACCACAGTTCTAGTTATCTGGCCTACACCAGACTATTTTAAACAGATATATTTGTGTCTGAATAGTCAGGGAGACACTATTACTGTTTTTTTTTCCGGAAAAATTGCCAAAGGCAGGATAAAACAGAGATTTGAGCCGTGGAACTGCAAAACCACAGTTCTAGTTATCTGGCCTACACTAGACTCTTTTAAACAGATATATTTGTGTCTGAACAGTCAGGGAGACACTATTACTGTTTTTTCTTTTTACGGAAAAAATGCCAAAAGCAGGATAATACAGAGATTTGAACCGTGGAACTGCAAAACCACAATTCTAGTTATCTGGCCTACACCAGACTATTTTAAACAGATATATTTGTGTCTGAACAGTCAGGGAGACACTATTACAGTTTTTTTTTTACGGAAAAAATGCTAAAAGCAGGATAATACAGAGATTTGAGCCGTGGAACTGCAAAACCACAGTTCTAGTTATCTGGTCTACACTAGACTCTTTTGAACAGATATATTTGTGTCTGAACAGTCAGGGAGACACTATTACTGTTTTTTTTTTTACGGAAAAAATGCCAAAAGCAGGATAATACAGAGATTTGAACCGTGGAACTGCAAAACCACAATTCTAGTTATCTGGCCTACACCAGACTATTTTAAACAGATATATTTGTGTCTGAATAGTCAGGGAGACAATATTACTGTTTTTTTTCCCGGAAAAACTGCCAAAGGCAGGATAAAACAGAGATTTGAACCGTGGAACTGAAAAACCACATTTCTAGTTATCAGGCCTACACCAGACTCTTTTAAACAGATATATTTGTGTCTGAACAGTCAGGGAGACACTATTACTGTTTTTTTTTTACGGAAAAAATGCCAAAAGCAGGATAATACAGAGATTTGAACCGTGGAACTGAAAAACCACAGTTCTAGTTATCTGGCCTACACCAGACTCTTTTAAACAGATATATTTGTGTCTGAACAGTGAGGGAGACACTATTACTGTTTTTTTTCATGGAAAAAATGCCAAAAGCAGGATAATACAGAGATTTGAACCGTGGTACTGCAAAACCAAAGGTCTAGTTATCCTGCCTACACCAGACTCTTTTATACAGATATATTTGTGTCTGAACAGTCAGGGAGACACTATTACTGTTTTTTTTTACGGAAAAAATGCCAAAATCAAGATAATACAGAGATTTGAACTGTGGAACTGCAAAACCACAGTTCTAGTTATCTAGCCTACACCAGACTCTTTTAAACAGATATATTTGTGTCTGAACAGTCAGGCAGACACTATTATTGTTTTTTTTTAACGGATGAACGGCAAAAGCAGGATAATACAGAGATTTGAACCGTGGAACTGCAAAACCACAGTTCTAGTTATCTGGCCTACACCAGACTATTTTAAACAGATATATTTGTGTCTGAATAGTCAGGGAGACACTATTACTGTTTTTTTTTCCGGAAAAATTGCCAAAGGCAGGATAAAACAGAGATTTGAGCCGTGGAACTGCAAAACCACAGTTCTAGTTATCTGGCCTACACTAGACTCTTTTAAACAGATATATTTGTGTCTGAACAGTCAGGGAGACACTATTACTGTTTTTTCTTTTTACGGAAAAAATGCCAAAAGCAGGATAATACAGAGATTTGAACCGTGGAACTGCAAAACCACAATTCTAGTTATCTGGCCTACACCAGACTATTTTAAACAGATATATTTGTGTCTGAATAGTCAGGGAGACACTATTACTGTTTTTTTTCCCGGAAAAATTGCCAAAGGCAGGATAAAACAGAGATTTGAACCGTGGAACTGAAAAACCACAGTTCTAGTTATCTGGCCTACACCAGACTCTTTTAAACAGATATATTTGTGTCTGAACAGTCAGGGAGACACTATTACTGTTATATTTTTACGGAAAAAATGCCAAAAGCAGGATAATACAGAGATTTGACGCATGGAACTGCAAAACCACAGTTCTAGTTATCTGGCCTACACCAGACTCTTTTAAACAGATATATTTGTGTCTGAACAGTCAGGGAGACACTATTACAGTTTTTTTTTTACGGAAAAAATGCTAAAAGCAGGATAATACAGAGATTTGAACCGTGGAACTGAAAAACCACACTTCTACTTATCTGGCCTACACCAGACTCTTTTAAACAGATATATTTGTGTCTGAACAGTCAGGGAGACACTATTACTGTTTTTTTTTATGGAAAAAATGCCAAAAGCAGGATAATACAGAGATTTGAACCGTGGAACTGAAAAACCACAGTTCTAGTTATCTGGCCTACACTAGACTCTTTTAAACAGATATATTTGTGTCTGAACAGTCAGGGAGACACTATTACTGTTATTTTTTTCCGGAGAAAATGCCAAAAGCAGGATAATACAGAGATTTGAGCCGTGGTACGGCAAAACCACAGTTCTAGTTATCTGGCCTACACCAGACTCTTTTAAACAGATATATTTGTGTCTGAACAGTCAGGGAGACACTATTACTGTTCTTTTATGGAAAAAATGCCAAAAGCAGGATAATACAGAGATTTGAACTGTGGAACTGCAAAAGCACAGTTCTAGTTATCTGGCCTATACCAGACTCTTTTAAACAGATATATTTGTGTCTGAACAGTCAGGGAGACACTTTTACTGTTTTTTTTTATGGAAAAAATGCCAAAAGCAGGGTAATACAGAGATTTGAACCGTGGAACTGAAAAACCACAGTTCTAGTTATCTGGCCTACACTAGACTCTTTTAAACAGATATATTTGTGTCTGAACAGTCAGGGAGACACTATTACTGTTTTTTTTATGGAAAAAATGCCAAAAGCAGGATAAAACAGAGATTTGAGCCATGGAACTGCAAAACCACAGTTCTAGTTATCTGACCTACACTAGACTCTTTTAAACAGATATGTTTGTGTCTGAACAGTCAGGGAGACACTATTATTGTTTTTTTTTAATGGAAAAATGGCAAAAGCAGGATAATACAGAGATTTGAACCGTGGAACTGCAAAACCACAGTTCTAGTTATCTGGCCTACACCAGACTATTTTAAACAGATATATTTGTGTCTGAACAGTCAGGGAGACACTATTACTGTTATTTTTTTCCGGAGAAAATGCCAAAAGCATGATAATACAGAGATTTGAGCCGTGGTACGGAAAAACCACAGTTCTAGTTATCTGGCCTACACCAGACTCTTTTAAACAGTTATATTTGTGTCTGAACAGTCAGGGAGACACTATTACTGTTTTTTTTTTCGGAAAAAATGCCAAAAGCAGGATAATACAGAGATTTGAACCGTGGAACTGCAAAACCACAGTTCTAGTTATCTAGCCGACCCCAGACTCTTTTAAACAAATAAATTTGTGTCTGAACAGTCAGGGAGACACTATCACTGTTTATTTTTCTGGAAAAATTTCCAAAAGCAGGATAAAACAGAGATTTGAGCCGTGGAACTGCAAAACCACAGTTCTAGTTATCTGGCCTACACTACACTCTTTTAAACAGATATATTTGTGTCTGAACAGTCAGGCAGACACTATTACTGTTTTTTCTTTTGGAAAAAATGCCAAAATCAGGATAATACAGAGATTTGAACTGTGGAACTGCAAAACCACAGTTCTAGTTATCTGGCCCACACCAGACTCTTTTAAACAGATATATTGTGTCTGAACAGTCAGGGAGACAATATTACTGATTTTTTTTACGGAAAAATGCCAAAAGCAGGATAATACAGAGATTTGAACCATGGAACTGCAAACCACAGTTCTAGTTATCTGGCTTACACCAGACTCTTTTAAACTGATTTGTGTCTGAACAGTCAGGGAGTCACTATTACTGTTTTTTTTTATGGAAAAAATGTCAAAAGCAGGATAATACAGAGATTTGAACCGTGGAACTACAAAATCACAGTACTAGTTATCTGGCCTACACCAGAGTCTTTTAAACAGATATATTAGTGTGTGAATAGTCAGGGAGACACTATTACTGTTTTTTTTTCCGGAAAAATTGCCAAAAGCAGGATAAAACAGAGTTTTGAGCCGTGGAACTGCAAAACCACAGTTCTAGTTATCTGGCCTACACCAGACTCTTTTAAACAGATATATTTGTGTCTGAACAGTCAGAGAGACACTATTACTGTTTTTTTTTCCGGAGAAAATGCCAAAAGCAGGATAATACAGAGATTTCAACCGTGGAACTGCAAAACCACAGTTATAGTTATCTGGCCTACCCCAGACTCTTTTAAACAAATATATTTGTGTCTGAACAGTCAGGGAGACACTATTACTGTTTTTTAATACGGAAAAAATGGCAAAAGCAGGATAATACAGAGATTTGAACTGTGGAACTGCAAAACCACAGTTCTAGTTATCTGGCCTACACCAGACTCTTTTAAACAGATATATTTGTGTCTTAACAGTCAGGAAGACACTATTACAGTTTTTTTTAACAGAAAAATGTCAAAAGCAGGATAATACAGAGATTTGAACCGTAGAACTGCAAAACCACAGTTCTAGTTATCTGGCTTACACCAGACTCTTTTAAACAGATTTGTGTCTGAACAGTCAAGGAGTTACTATTACTGTTTTTTTTTTACGGAAAAAATGCCAAAAGCAGGATAATACAGAGATTTGAACGGTGGAACTGCAAAAGCACAGTTCTAGTTATCTGGCCTACACCAGACTCTTTTAAACAGATATATTTGTGTCTGAACAGTCAGGGAGACACTATTACTGTTTTTTTTTCCGGAAAAATTGCCAAAAGCAGGATAAAACAGAGATTTGAGCCGTGGAACTGCAAAAACACAGTTCTAGTTATCTGGCCTACACCAGACTCTTTTAAACAGATATATTTGTGTCTGAACAGTCAGGGAGACACTATTACTGTTTTTTTTTTACGGAAAAAATGCCAAAAGCAGGATAATACAGAGATTTGAACCGTGGAACTGCAAAACCACAGTTCTAGTTATCTGGCCTACACCAGACTCTTTTAAACAGATATATTTGTGTCTGAACAGTCAGGGAGACACTATTACTGTTTTTTTTCATGGAAAAAATACCAAAAGCAGGATAATACAGAGATTTGAACCGTGGTACTGCAAAACCAAAGGTCTAGTTATCCTGCCTACACCAGACTCTTTTAAACAGATATATTTGTGTCTGAACAGTCAGGGAGACACTATTACTGTTTTTTTTTACGGAAAAAATGCCAAAATCAAGATAATACAGAGATTTGAACTGTGGAACTGCAAAACCACAGTTCTAGTTATCTAGCCTACACCAGACTCTTTTAAACAGATATATTTGTGTCTGAACAGTCAGGGAGACACTATTATTGTTTTTTTTTAACGGATGAACGGCAAAAGCAGGATAATACAGAGATTTGAACCGTGGAACTGCAAAACCACAGTTCTAGTTATCTGGCCTACACCAGACTCTTTTAAACAGATATATTTGTGTCTGAACAGTCAGAGAGACACTATTACTGTTTTTTTTTCCGGAGAAAATGCCAAAAGCAGGATAATACAGAGATTTCAACCGTGGAACTGCAAAACCACAGTTATAGTTATCTGGCCTACCCCAGACTCTTTTAAACAAATATATTTGTGTCTGAACAGTCAGGGAGACACTATTACTGTTTTTTTATACGGAAAAAATGGCAAAAGCAGGATAATACAGAGATTTGAACTGTGGAACTGCAAAACCACAGTTCTAGATATCTGGCCTACACTAGACTCTTTTAAACAGATATATTTGTGTCTGAACAGTCAGGGAGACACTATTACTGTTTTTTCTTTTTACGGAAAAAATGCCAAAAGCAGGATAATACAGAGATTTGAACCGTGGAACTGCAAAACCACAATTCTAGTTATCTGGCCTACACCAGACTATTTTAAACAGATATATTTGTGTCTGAATAGTCAGGGAGACACTATTACTGTTTTTTTTCCCGGAAAAATTGCCAAAGGCAGGATAAAACAGAGATTTGAACCGTGGAACTGAAAAACCACAGTTCTAGTTATCTGGCCTACACCAGACTCTTTTAAACAGATATATTTGTGTCTGAACAGTCAGGGAGACACTATTACTGTTATATTTTTACGGAAAAAATGCCAAAAGCAGGATAATACAGAGATTTGACGCATGGAACTGCAAAACCACAGTTCTAGTTATCTGGCCTACACCAGACTCTTTTAAACAGATATATTTGTGTCTGAACAGTCAGGGAGACACTATTACAGTTTTTTTTTTACGGAAAAAATGCTAAAAGCAGGATAATACAGAGATTTGAACCGTGGAACTGAAAAAGCACACTTCTACTTATCTGGCCTACACCAGACTCTTTTAAACAGATATATTTGTGTCTGAACAGTCAGGGAGACACTATTACTGTTTTTTTTTATGGAAAAAATGCCAAAAGCAGGATAATACAGAGATTTGAACCGTGGAACTGAAAAACCACAGTTCTAGTTATCTGGCCTACACTAGACTCTTTTAAACAGATATATTTGTGTCTGAACAGTCAGGGAGACACTATTACTCTTATTTTTTTCCGGAGAAAATGCCAAAAGCAGGATAATACAGAGATTTGAGCCGTGGTACGGCAAAACCACAGTTCTAGTTATCTGGCCTACACCAGACTCTTTTAAACAGATATATTTGTGTCTGAACAGTCAGGGAGACACTATTACTGTTTTTTTTTCGGAAAAAATGCCAAAAGCAGGATAATACAGAGATTTGAACCGTGGAACTGCAAAACCACAGTTCTAGTTATCTGGCCGACCCCAGACTCTTTTAAACAAATAAATTTGTGTCTGAACAGTCAGGGAGACACTATTACTGTTTTTTTTTCTGGAAAAATTTCCAAAAGCAGGATAAAACAGAGATTTGAGCCGTGGAACTGCAAAACCACAGTTCTAGTTATCTGGCCTACACTACACTCTTTTAAACAGATATATTTGTGTCTGAACAGTCAGGCAGACACTATTTCTGGTTTTTCTTACGGAAAAAATGCCAAAATCAGGATAATACAGAGATTTAAACCGTGGAACTGCAAAACCACAGTTCTAGTTATCTGGCCTATACCAGACTCTTTTAAACAGATATATTTGTGTCTGAACAGTCAGGGAGTCACTATTACTGTTTTTTTTTATGGAAAAAATGTCAAAAGCAGGATAATACAGAGATTTGAACCGTGGAACTACAAAATCACAGTACTAGTTATCTGGCATACACCAGAGTCTTTTAAACAGATATATTAGTGTGTGAATAGTCAGGGAGACACTATTACTGTTTTTTATCCGGAAAAATTGCCAAAAGCAAGATAAAACAGAGTTTTGAGCCGTGGAACTGCAAAACCACAGTTCTAGTTATCTGGCCTACACCAGACTCTTTTAAACAGATATATTTGTGTCTGAACAGTCAGAGAGACACTATTACTGTTTTTTTTTCCGGAGAAAATGCCAAAAGCAGGATAATACAGAGATTTGAACCGTGGAACTGCAAAACCACAGTTATAGTTATCTGGCCTACCCCAGACTCTTTTAAACAAATATATTTGTGTCTGAACAGTCAGGGAGACACTATTACTGTTTTTTTATACGGAAAAAATGGCAAAAGCAGGATAATACAGAGATTTGAACTGTGGAACTGCAAAACCACAGTTCTAGTTATCTGGCCTACACTAGACTCTTTTAAACAGATATATTTGTGTCTGAACAGTCAGGAAGACACTATTACAGTTTTTTTTAACAGAAAAATGTCAAAAGCAGGATAATACAGAGATTTGAACCGTAGAACTGCAAAACCACAGTTCTAGTTATCTGGCCTACATCAGACTATTTTAAACAGATATATTTGTGTCTGAACAGTCAGGGAGACACTATTACTGTTCTTTTAGGGAAAAAATGCCAAAAGCAGGATAATACAGAGATTTGAACTGTGGAACTGCAAAAGCACAGTTCTAGTTATCTGGCCTATACCAGACTCTTTTAAACAGATATATTTGTGTCTGAACAGTCAGGGAGACACTATTACTGTTTTTTTTTATGGAAAAAATGCCAAAAGCAGGGTAATACAGAGATTTGAACCGTGGAACTGAAAAACCACAGTTCTAGTTATCTGGCCTACACTAGACTCTTTTAAACAGATATATTTGTGTCTGAACAGTCAGGGAGACACTATTACTGTTTTTTTTATGGAAAAAATGCCAAAAGCAGGATAAAACAGAGATTTGAGCCATGGAACTGCAAAACCACAGTTCTAGTTATCTGACCTACACTAGACTCTTTTAAACAGATATATTTATGTCTGAACAGTCAGGGAGACACTACTATTGTTTTTTTTTAACGGAAAAATGGCAAAAGCAGGATAATACAGAGATTTGAACTGTGGAACTGCAAAAGCACAGTTCTAGTTATCTGGCCTATACCAGACTCTTTTAAACAGATATATTTGTGTCTGAACAGTCAGGGAGACACTATTACTGTTATTTTTTTCCGGAGAAAATGCCAAAAGCATGATAATACAGAGATTTGAGCCGTGGTACGGAAAAACCACAGTTCTAGTTATCTGGCCTACACCAGACTCTTTTAAACAGTTATATTTGTGTCTGAACAGTCAGGGAGACACTATTACTGTTTTTTTTTTCGGAAAAAATGCCAAAAGTAGGATAATACAGAGATTTGAACCGTGGAACTGCAAAACCACAGTTCTAGTTATCTGGCCGACCCCAGACTCTTTTAAACAAATAAATTTGTGTCTGAACAGTCAGGGAGACACTATCACTGTTTATTTTTCTGGAAAAATTTCCAAAAGCAGGATAAAACAGAGATTTGAGCCGTGGAACTGCAAAACCACAGTTCTAGTTATCTGGCCTACACTACACTCTTTTAAACAGATATATTTGTGTCTGAACAGTCAGGCAGACACTATTACTGGTTTTTCTTACGGAAAAAATGCCAAAATCAGGATAATACAGAGATTTGAACTGTGGAACTGCAAAACCTCAGTTCTAGTTATCTGGCCCACACCAGACTCTTTTAAACAGATATATTGTGTCTGAACAGTCAGGGAGACAATATTACTGATTTTTTTTACGGAAAAATGCCAAAAGCAGGATAATACAGAGATTTGAACCATGGAACTGCAAACCACAGTTCTAGTTATCTGGCTTACACCAGACTCTTTTAAACTGATTTGTGTCTGAACAGTCAGGGAGTCACTATTACTGTTTTTTTTTATGGAAAAAATGTCAAAAGCAGGATAATACAGAGATTTGAACCGTAGAACTACAAAATCACAGTACTAGTTATCTGGCCTACACCAGAGTCTTTTAAACAGATATATTAGTGTGTGAATAGTCAGGGAGACACTATTACTGTTTTTTTTCCGGAAAAATTGCCAAAAGCAGGATAAAACAGAGTTTTGAGCCGTGGAACTGCAAAACCACAGTTCTAGTTATCTGGCCTACACCAGACTCTTTTAAACAGATATATTTGTGTCTGAACAGTCAGAGAGACACTATTACTGTTTTTTTTTCCGGAGAAAATGCCAAAAGCAGGATAATACAGAGATTTCAACCGTGGAACTGCAAAACCACAGTTATAGTTATCTGGCCTACCCCAGACTCTTTTAAACAAATATATTTGTGTCTGAACAGTCAGGGAGACACTATTACTGTTTTTTAATACGGAAAAAATGGCAAAAGCAGGATAATACAGAGATTTGAACTGTGGAACTGCAAAACCACAGTTCTAGTTATCTGGCCTACACCAGACTCTTTTAAACAGATATATTTGTGTCTGAACAGTCAGGAAGAAACTATTACAGTTTTTTTTAACAGAAAAATGTCAAAAGCAGGATAATACAGAGATTTGAACCGTAGAACTGCAAAACCACAGTTCTAGTTATCTGGCCTACATCAGACTATTTTAAACAGATATATTTGTGTCTGAACAGTCAGGGAGACACTATTACTGTTCTTTTTATGGAAAAAATGCCAAAAGCAGGATAATACAGAGATTTGAACCGTGGTACTTCAAAACCAAAGTTCTAGTTATCTGGCCTACGCCAGACTCTTTTAAACAGATATATTTGTGTCTGAACAGTCAGGGAGACACTATTACTGTTTTTTTTATGGAAAAAATGCCAAAAGCAGGATAATACACAGATTTGAACCGTGGAACTGCAAAACCACAGTTTTACTTATCTGGCCTACACCAGACTATTTTAAACAGATATATTTGTGTCTGAGTAGTCAGGGAGACACTATTACTGATTTTTTTTACGGAAAAATGACAAAAGCAGGATAAAACAGAGATTTGAGCCATGGAACTGCAAAACCACAGTTCTAGTTATCTGGCCTACACTAGACTCTTTTAAACAGATATATTTGTGTCTGAACAGTCAGGGAGACACTATTATTGTTTTTTTTTAACGGAAAAATGGCAAAAGCAGGATAATACAGAGATTTGAACCGTGGAACTGCAAAACCACAGTTCTAGTTATCTGGCCTACACCAGACTATTTTAAACAGATTTATTTGTGTCTGAATAGTCAGTGAGACACTATTACTGTTTTTTTTTCCGGAAAAATTGCCAAAAGCAGGATAAAACAGAGATTTGAGCCGTGGAACTGCAAAACCACAGTTCTAGTTATCTGGCCTACACCAGACTCTTTTAAACAGATATATTTGTGTCTGAACATTCAGGGAGACACTATTACTGTTTTTTTTTTTTTACGGAAAAAATGCCAAAAGCAGGATAATACAGAGATTTGAACCGTGGAACTTCAAAACCACAGTTCTAGTTATCTGGCCTACACCAGACTCTTTTAAACAGATATATTTGTGTCTGAACAGTCAGGGAGACAACTATTACAGTTTTTTTTTACGGAAAAAATGCCAAAAGCAGGATAATACAGAGATTTGAACCGTGGAACTGCAAAACCACAGTTCTAGTTATCTGGCCTACACCAGACTATTTTAAACAGATATATTTGTGTCTGAACAGTCAGGGAGACACTATTATTGTTTTTTTTTAAACGGAAAAATGGCAAAAGCAGGATAAGACAGAGATTTGAACCGTGGAACTGAAAAACCACAGTTCTAGTTATCTGGCCTACACCAGACTCTTTTAAACAGATATATTTGTGTCTGAACAGTCAGGGAGACACTATTACTGTTTTTTTTAACGGAGAAATGTCAAAAGCAGGATAATACAGAGATTTGAACCGTAGAACTGCAAAACCACAGTTCTAGTTATCTGGCCTACATCAGACTCTTTTAAACAGATATATTTGTGTCTGAACAGTCAGGGAGACACTATTACTGTTCTTTTTATGGAAAAAAATGCCAAAGCAGGAAAATACAGAGATTTGAACCGTGGTACTGCGAAACCAAAGTTCTAGTTATCTGGCCTACACCAGACTCTTTTAAACAGATATATTTGTGTCTGAAAAGTCAGGGAGACACTATTCCTGATTTGTTTTACGGAAAAAATGCCAAAAGCAGGATAATACAGAGATTTGAACCGTGGAACTGCAAAACCACAGTTCTAGTTATCTGGCTTACACCAGTCTCTTTTAAACAGATTTGTGTCTGAACAGTCAGGGAGTTACTAATACTGTTTTTTTTTACGGAAAAAATGCCAAAAGCAGGATAATACAGAGAATTGAACTGTGGAACTGCAAAAGCACAGTTCTAGTTATCTGGCCTACACCAGACTCTTTTAAACATATATATTTGTGTCTGAACAGTCAGGGAGACACTATTTCTGTTTTTTTTACGGAAAAAATGTCAAAAGCAGGATAATACAGAGATTTGAACCGTGGAACTACAAAATCTCAGTTCTAGTTATCTGGCCTACACCAGAGTCTTTTAAACAGATATATTAGTGTGTGAATAGTCAGGGAGACACTATTACTGGTTTTTTTTACGGAAAAAATGCCAAAAGCAGGATAATACAGAGATTTGAACCGTGGAACTTCAAAACCACAGTTCTAGTTATCTGGCCTACACCAGACTCTTTTAAACAGATATATTTGTGTCTGAACAGTCAGGGAGACAACTATTACAGTTTTTTTTTACGGAAAATATGCCAAAAGCAGGATAATACAGAGATTTGAACCGTGGAACTGCAAAACCACAGTTCTAGTTATC
Source organism: Phyllobates terribilis (assembly GCF_046119375.1). NCBI lineage: Eukaryota > Metazoa > Chordata > Amphibia > Anura > Dendrobatidae > Phyllobates > Phyllobates terribilis. Next base: position 211,727,901 of record NW_027362771.1, read on the forward strand.
TGGCCTACACCAAACTATTTTAAACAGATATATTTGTGTCTGAACAGTCAGGGAGACACTATTATTGTTTTTTTTTAAACGGAAAAATGGCAAAAGCAGGATAAGACAGAGATTTGAACCGTGGAACTGAAAAACCACAGTTCTAGTTACCTGGCCTACACCAGACTCTTTTAAACAGATATATTTGTGTCTGAACAGTCAGGGAGACACTATTACTGTTTTTTTTAACGGAGAAATGTCAAAAGCAGGATAATACAGAGATTTGAACCGTGGAACTGCAAAACCACAGTTCTAGTTATCTGGCCTACATCAGACTCTTTTAAACAGATATATTTGTGTCTGAACAGTCAGGGAGACACTATTACTGTTCTTTTTATGGAAAAAAATGCCAAAGCATGATAATACAGAGATTTGAACCGTGGTACTGCGAAACCAAAGTTCTAGTTATCTGGCCTACACCAGACTCTTTTAAACAGATATATTTGTGTCTGAACAGTCAGGGAGACACTATTACTGTTTTTTTTTATGGAAAAAATGCCCAAATCAGGATAATACAGAGGTTTGAACCGTGGAACTGCAAAACCACAGTTCTAGTTATCTGGCCTACCCCAGACTCTTTTAAACAGATATATTTGTGTCTGAAAAGTCAGGGAGACACTATTCCTGATTTGTTTTACGGAAAAAATGCCAAAAGCAGGATAATACAGAGATTTGAACCGTGGAACTGCAAAACCACAGTTCTAGTTATCTGGCTTACACCAGTCTCTTTTAAACAGATTTGTGTCTGAACAGTCAGGGAGTTACTAATACTGTTTTTTTTTACGGAAAAAATGCCAAAAGCAGGATAATACAGAGATTTGAACTGTGGAACTGCAAAAGCACAGTTCTAGTTATCTGGCCTACACCAGACTCTTTTAAACAGATATATTTGTGTCTGAACAGTCAGGGAGACACTATTTCTGTTTTTTTTACGGAAAAAATGTCAAAAGCAGGATAATACAGAGATTTGAACCGTGGAACTACAAAATCTCAGTTCTAGTTATCTGGCCTACACCAGAGTCTTTTAAACAGATATATTAGTGTGTGAATAGTCAGGGAGACACTATTACTGGTTTTTTTTCCGGAAAAATTGCCAAAAGCAGGATAAAACAGAGATTTGAGCCGTGGAACTGCAAAACCACAGTTCTAGTTATCTGGCCTACACCAGACTCTTTTAAACAGATATATTTGTGTCTGAACATTCAGGGAGACACTATTACTGTTTTTTTTTTTTACGGAAAAAATGCCAAAAGCAGGATAATACAGAGATTTGAACCGTGGAACTTCAAAACCACAGTTCTAGTTATCTGGCCTACACCAGACTCTTTTAAACAGATATATTTGTGTCTCAACAGTCAGGGAGACAACTATTACAGTTTTTTTTTACGGAAAAAATGCCAAAAGCAGGATAATACAGAGATTTGAACCGTGGAACTGAAAAACCACAGTTCTAGTTATCTGGCCTACACCAGACTCTTTTAAACAGATATATTTGTGTCTGAACAGTCAGGGAGTCACTATTACTGTTTTTTTATGGAAACAATGCCAAAAGCAGGATAATACAGAGATTTGAACCGTGGAACTGAAAAACCACAGTTCTAGCTATCTGGCCTACACCAGACTCTTTTAAACGGATATATTTGTGTCTGAACAGTCAGGGAGACACTATTACTGTTATTTTTTTCTGGAGAAAATGCAAAAAGCAGGATAATACAGAGATTTGAACCGTGGAACTGCAAAACCACAGTTCTAGTTATATGGCCTACCCCAGACTCTTTTAAACAAATATATTTGTGTCTGAACAGTCAGGAAGACACTATTACTGTTTTTTTTATGGAAAAAATGCCAAAAGCATGATAATACTGAGATTTGAACCGTGGAACTGCAAAACCACAGTTCTAGTTATCTGGCCTACACCAGACTATTTTAAACAGATATATTTGTGTCTGAACAGTCAGAGAGACACTATTATTGTTTTTTTTTATGGAAAAATGGCAAAAGCAGGATAATACAGAGATTTGAACCATGGAACTGCAAAACCACAGTTCTAGTTATCTGGCTTACACCAGTCTCTTTTAAACAGATTTGTGTCTGAACAGTCAGGGAGTTACTATTACTGTTTTTTTTTACGGAAAAAATGCCAAAAGCAGGATAATACAGAGATTTGTACTGTGCAACTGCAAAAGCACAGTTCTAGTTATCTGGTCTACACCAGACTCTTTTAAACAGATATATTTGTGTCTGAACAGTCAGGGAGACACTATTTCTGTTTTTTTTACGGAAAAAATGTCAAAAGCAGGATAATACAGAGATTTGAACCGTGGAACTACAAAATCTCAGTTCTAGTTATCTGGCCTACACCAGAGTCTTTTAAACAGATATATTAGTGTGTGAATAGTCTGGGAGACACTATTACTCGTTTTTTTACCAGAAAAATTGCCAAAGGCAGGATAAAACAGAGATTTGAACCGTGGAACTGCAAAACCACAGTTCAAGTTATCTGGCCTACACCAGACTCTTTTAAACAGATATATTTGTGTCTGAACAGTCAGGGAGACACTATTGCAGTTTTTTTTTACGGAAAAAATGTCAAAAGCAGGATAATATAGAGATTTGAAACGTGGAACTGAAAAACCACAGTTCTAGTTATCTGGCCTACACCAGACTCTTTTAAACAGATATATTTGTGTCTGAACAGTCAGGGAGACACTATTACTGTTTTTTTTTATGGAAAAAATGCCAAAAGCAGAATAATACAGAGATTTGAACCGTGGAACTGAAAAACCACAATTCTAGTTATCTGGCATACACTAGACTCTTTTAAACAGATATATTTGTGTCTGAACAGTCAGGGAGACACTATTACTGTTTTTTTTTACGGAAAAAATGCCAAAATCAAGATAATACAGAGATTTGAACTGTGGAACTGCAAAACCACAGTTCTAGTTATCTTGCCTATACCAGACTCTTTTAAACAGATATATTTGTGTCTGAACAGTCAGGGAGACACTATTATTGTTTTTTTTTAACGGATGAACGGCAAAAGCAGGATAATACAGAGATTTGAAACGTAGAACTGCAAAACCACAGTTCTAGTTATCTGGCCTACACCAGACTATTTTAAACAGATATATTTGTGTCTGAACAGTCAGGGAGACACTATTACTGTTTTTTTAACGGAAAAATGTCAAAAGCAGGATAATGCAGAGATTTGAACCGTAGAACTTCAAAACCACAATTCTAGTTATCTCGCCTACATTAGACTCTTTAAAACAGATATATTTGTGTCTGAACAGTCAGGGAGACACTATTACTGTTCTTTTTATGGAAAAAAATGCCAAAAGCAGGATAATACAGAGATTTGAACCGTGGTACTGCAAAACCACAATTCTAGTTATCTGGCCTACACCAGACTATTTTAAACAGATATATTTGTGTCTGAATAGTCAGGGAGACACTATTACTGTTTTTTTTCCCGGAAAAATTGCCAAAGGGAGGATAAAACAGAGATTTGAACCGTGGAACTGAAATACCACAGTTCTAGTTATCTGGCCTACACCAGACTCTTTTAAACAGATATATTTGTGTCTGAACAGTCAGGGAGACACTATTACTGTTTTTTTTTTACGGAAAAAATGCCAAAAGCAGGATAATACAGAGATTTGAACCATGGAACTGCAAATCCACAGTTCTAGTTATCTGGCCTACACCAGACTCTTTTAAACAGATATATTTGTGTCTGAACAGTCAGGGAGACACTATTTCTGTTTTTTTTACGGAAAAAATGTCAAAAGCAGGATAATACAGAGATTTGAACCGTGGAACTACAAAATCTCAGTTTTAGTTATCTGGCCTACACCAGAGTCTTTTAAACAGATATATTACTGTGTGAATAGTCTGGGAGACACTATTACTCGTTTTTTTTCCAGAAAAATTGCCAAAGGCAGGATAAAACAGAGATTTGAACCGTGGAACTGCAAAACCACAGTTCTAGTTATCTGGCCTACACCAGGCTCTTTTAAACAGATATATTTGTGTCTGAACAGTCAGGGAGACACTATTACAGTTTTTTTTTACGGAAAAAATGTCAAAAGCAGGATAATATAGAGATTTGAACCATGGTACTGCAAAACCACAGTTCTAGTTATCTAGCCTATACCAGACTCTTTTAAACAGATATATTTGTGTCTGAACAGTCAGGGAGACACTATTATTGTATTTTTTTTAACGGATGAACGGCAAAAGCAGGATAATACAGAGATTTGAACCGTGGAACTGCAAAACCACAGTTCTAGTTATCTGGCCTACACCAGACTATTTTAAACAGATATATTTGTGTCTGAACAGTCAGGGAGACACTATTACTGTTTTTTTTTTTACGGAAAAAATGCCAAAAGCAGAATAATACAGAGATTTGAACCGAGGAACTGAAAAACCACAGTTCTAGTTATCTGGCATACACTAGACTCTTTTAAACAGATATATTTGTGTCTGAACAGTCAGGGAGACACTATTACTGTTATTTTTTTCCAGAGAAAATGCCATAAGCAGGATAATACAGAGATTTGAACCGTGGAACTGCAAAACCACAGTTCTAGTTATTTGGCCTACACTAGACTATTTTAAACAGATATATTTGTGTCTGAACAGTCAGGGAGACACTATTATTGTTTTTTTTTAACGGAAAAATGGCAAAAGCAGGATAATACAGAGATTTGAACCGTGGAACTGAAAAACCACAGTTCTAGTTATCTGGCCTACACCAGACTCTTTTAAACAGATATATTTGTGTCTGAACAGTCAGGGAGACACTATTACTGTTTTTTTAACGGAAAAATGTCAAAAGCAGGATAATGCAGAGATTTGAACCGTAGAACTTCAAAACCACAATTCTAGTTATCTCGCCTACATTAGACTCTTTAAAACAGATATATTTGTGTCTGAACAGTCAGGGAGACACTATTACTGTTCTTTTTATGGAAAAAAATGCCAAAAGCAGGATAATACAGAGATTTGAACCGTGGTACTGCAAAACCACAATTCTAGTTATCTGGCCTACACCAGACTACTTTAAACAGATATATTTGTGTCTGAATAGTCAGGGAGACACTATTACTGTTTTTTTTTCCGGAAAAATTGCCAAAGGGAGGATAAAACAGAGATTTGAGCCATGGAACTGCAAAACCACAGTTCTAGTTATCTGACCTACACTAGACTCTTTTAAACAGATATATTTGTGTCTGAACAGTCAGGGAGACACTATTATTGTTTTTTTTTAACGGAAAAATGGCAAAAGCAGGATAATACAGAGATTTGAACTGTGGAACTGCAAAAGCACAGTTCTAGTTATCTGGCCTATACCAGACTCTTTTAAACAGATATATTTGTGTCTGAACAGTCAGGGAGACACTATTACTGTTATTTTTTTCCGGAGAAAATGCCAAAAGCATGATAATACAGAGATTTGAGCCGTGGTACGGAAAAACCACAGTTCTAGTTATCTGGCCTACACCAGACTCTTTTAAACAGTTATATTTGTGTCTGAACAGTCAGGGAGACACTATTACTGTTTTTTTTTTCGGAAAAAATGCCAAAAGCAGGATAATACAGAGATTTGAACCGTGGAACTGCAAAACCACAGTTCTAGTTATCTGGCCGACCCCAGACTCTTTTAAACAAATAAATTTGTGTCTGAACAGTCAGGGAGACACTATCACTGTTTATTTTTCTGGAAAAATTTCCAAAAGCAGGATAAAACAGAGATTTGAGCCGTGGAACTGCAAAACCACAGTTCTAGTTATCTGGCCTACACTACACTCTTTTAAACAGATATATTTGTGTCTGAACAGTCAGGCAGACACTATTACTGGTTTTTCTTACGGAAAAAATGCCAAAATCAGGATAATACAGAGATTTGAACTGTGGAACTGCAAAACCACAGTTCTAGTTATCTGGCCCACACCAGACTCTTTTAAACAGATATATTGTGTCTGAACAGTCAGGGAGACAATATTACTGATTTTTTTTACGGAAAAATGCCAAAAGCAGGATAATACAGAGATTTGAACCATGGAACTGCAAACCACAGTTCTAGTTATCTGGCTTACACCAGACTCTTTTAAACTGATTTGTGTCTGAACAGTCAGGGAGTCACTATTACTGTTTTTTTTTATGGAAAAAATGTCAAAAGCAGGATAATACAGAGATTTGAACCGTAGAACTACAAAATCACAGTACTAGTTATCTGGCCTACACCAGAGTCTTTTAAACAGATATATTAGTGTGTGAATAGTCAGGGAGACACTATTACTGTTTTTTAATATGGAAAAAATGGCAAAAGCAGGATAATACAGAGATTTGAACTGTGGAACTGCAAAACCACAGTTCTAGTTATCTGGCCTACACCAGACTCTTTTAAACAGATATATTTGTGTCTGAACAGTCAGGAAGAAACTATTACAGTTTTTTTTAACAGAAAAATGTCAAAAGCAGGATAATACAGAGATTTGAACCGTAGAACTGCAAAACCACAGTTCTAGTTATCTGGCCTACATCAGACTATTTTAAACAGATATATTTGTGTCTGAACAGTCAGGGAGACACTATTACTGTTCTTTTTATGGAAAAAATGCCAAAAGCAGGATAATACAGAGATTTGAACCGTGGTACTTCAAAACCAAAGTTCTAGTTATCTGGCCTACGCCAGACTCTTTTAAACAGATATATTTGTGTCTGAACAGTCAGGGAGACACTATTACTGTTTTTTTTATGGAAAAAATGCCAAAAGCAGGATAATACACAGATTTGAACCGTGGAACTGCAAAACCACAGTTTTACTTATCTGGCCTACACCAGACTATTTTAAACAGATATATTTGTGTCTGAGTAGTCAGGGAGACACTATTACTGATTTTTTTTACGGAAAAATGACAAAAGCAGGATAAAACAGAGATTTGAGCCATGGAACTGCAAAACCACAGTTCTAGTTATCTGGCCTACACTAGACTCTTTTAAACAGATATATTTGTGTCTGAACAGTCAGGGAGACACTATTATTGTTTTTTTTTAACGGAAAAATGGCAAAAGCAGGATAATACAGAGATTTGAACCGTGGAACTGCAAAACCACAGTTCTAGTTATCTGGCCTACACCAGACTATTTTAAACAGATTTATTTGTGTCTGAATAGTCAGTGAGACACTATTACTGTTTTTTTTTCCGGAAAAATTGCCAAAAGCAGGATAAAACAGAGATTTGAGCCGTGGAACTGCAAAACCACAGTTCTAGTTATCTGGCCTACACCAGACTCTTTTAAACAGATATATTTGTGTCTGAACATTCAGGGAGACACTATTACTGTTTTTTTTTTTTTACGGAAAAAATGCCAAAAGCAGGATAATACAGAGATTTGAACCGTGGAACTTCAAAACCACAGTTCTAGTTATCTGGCCTACACCAGACTCTTTTAAACAGATATATTTGTGTCTGAACAGTCAGGGAGACAACTATTACAGTTTTTTTTTACGGAAAAAATGCCAAAAGCAGGATAATACAGAGATTTGAACCGTGGAACTGCAAAACCACAGTTCTAGTTATCTGGCCTACACCAGACTATTTTAAACAGATATATTTGTGTCTGAACAGTCAGGGAGACACTATTATTGTTTTTTTTTAAACGGAAAAATGGCAAAAGCAGGATAAGACAGAGATTTGAACCGTGGAACTGAAAAACCACAGTTCTAGTTATCTGGCCTACACCAGACTCTTTTAAACAGATATATTTGTGTCTGAACAGTCAGGGAGACACTATTACTGTTTTTTTTAACGGAGAAATGTCAAAAGCAGGATAATACAGAGATTTGAACCGTAGAACTGCAAAACCACAGTTCTAGTTATCTGGCCTACATCAGACTCTTTTAAACAGATATATTTGTGTCTGAACATTCAGGGAGACACTATTACTGTTTTTTTTTTTTTACGGAAAAAATGCCAAAAGCAGGATAATACAGAGATTTGAACCGTGGAACTTCAAAACCACAGTTCTAGTTATCTGGCCTACACCAGACTCTTTTAAACAGATATATTTGTGTCTGAACAGTCAGGGAGACAACTATTACAGTTTTTTTTTACGGAAAAAATGCCAAAAGCAGGATAATACAGAGATTTGAACCGTGGAACTGCAAAACCACAGTTCTAGTTATCTGGCCTACACCAGACTATTTTAAACAGATATATTTGTGTCTGAACAGTCAGGGAGACACTATTATTGTTTTTTTTTAAACGGAAAAATGGCAAAAGCAGGATAAGACAGAGATTTGAACCGTGGAACTGCAAAACCACAGTTCTAGTTATCTGACCTACACTAGACTCTTTTAAACAGATATATTTGTGTCTGAACAGTCAGGGAGACACTATTATTGTTTTTTTTTAACGGAAAAATGGCAAAAGCAGGATAATACAGAGATTTGAACTGTGGAACTGCAAAAGCACAGTTCTAGTTATCTGGCCTATACCAGACTCTTTTAAACAGATATATTTGTGTCTGAACAGTCAGGGAGACACTATTACTGTTATTTTTTTCCGGAGAAAATGCCAAAAGCATGATAATACAGAGATTTGAGCCGTGGTACGGAAAAACCACAGTTCTAGTTATCTGGCCTACACCAGACTCTTTTAAACAGTTATATTTGTGTCTGAACAGTCAGGGAGACACTATTACTGTTTTTTTTTTCGGAAAAAATGCCAAAAGCAGGATAATACAGAGATTTGAACCGTGGAACTGCAAAACCACAGTTCTAGTTATCTGGCCGACCCCAGACTTTTTTAAACAAATAAATTTGTGTCTGAACAGTCAGGGAGACACTATCACTGTTTATTTTTCTGGAAAAATTTCCAAAAGCAGGATAAAACAGAGATTTGAGCCGTGGAACTGCAAAACCACAGTTCTAGTTATCTGGCCTACACTACACTCTTTTAAACAGATATATTTGTGTCTGAACAGTCAGGCAGACACTATTACTGGTTTTTCTTACGGAAAAAATGCCAAAATCAGGATAATACAGAGATTTGAACTGTGGAACTGCAAAACCACAGTTCTAGTTATCTGGCCCACACCAGACTCTTTTAAACAGATATATTGTGTCTGAACAGTCAGGGAGACAATATTACTGATTTTTTTTACGGAAAAATGCCAAAAGCAGGATAATACAGAGATTTGAACCATGGAACTGCAAACCACAGTTCTAGTTATCTGGCTTACACCAGACTCTTTTAAACTGATTTGTGTCTGAACAGTCAGGGAGTCACTATTACTGTTTTTTTTTATGGAAAAAATGTCAAAAGCAGGATAATACAGAGATTTGAACCGTAGAACTACAAAATCACAGTACTAGTTATCTGGCCTACACCAGAGTCTTTTAAACAGATATATTAGTGTGTGAATAGTCAGGGAGACACTATTACTGTTTTTTAATATGGAAAAAATGGCAAAAGCAGGATAATACAGAGATTTGAACTGTGGAACTGCAAAACCACAGTTCTAGTTATCTGGCCTACACCAGACTCTTTTAAACAGATATATTTGTGTCTGAACAGTCAGGAAGAAACTATTACAGTTTTTTTTAACAGAAAAATGTCAAAAGCAGGATAATACAGAGATTTGAACCGTAGAACTGCAAAACCACAGTTCTAGTTATCTGGCCTACATCAGACTATTTTAAACAGATATATTTGTGTCTGAACAGTCAGGGAGACACTATTACTGTTCTTTTTATGGAAAAAATGCCAAAAGCAGGATAATACAGAGATTTGAACCGTGGTACTTCAAAACCAAAGTTCTAGTTATCTGGCCTACGCCAGACTCTTTTAAACAGATATATTTGTGTCTGAACAGTCAGGGAGACACTATTACTGTTTTTTTTATGGAAAAAATGCCAAAAGCAGGATAATACACAGATTTGAACCGTGGAACTGCAAAACCACAGTTTTACTTATCTGGCCTACACCAGACTATTTTAAACAGATATATTTGTGTCTGAGTAGTCAGGGAGACACTATTACTGATTTTTTTTACGGAAAAATGACAAAAGCAGGATAAAACAGAGATTTGAGCCATGGAACTGCAAAACCACAGTTCTAGTTATCTGGCCTACACTAGACTCTTTTAAACAGATATATTTGTGTCTGAACAGTCAGGGAGACACTATTATTGTTTTTTTTTAACGGAAAAATGGCAAAAGCAGGATAATACAGAGATTTGAACCGTGGAACTGCAAAACCACAGTTCTAGTTATCTGGCCTACACCAGACTATTTTAAACAGATTTATTTGTGTCTGAATAGTCAGTGAGACACTATTACTGTTTTTTTTTCCGGAAAAATTGCCAAAAGCAGGATAAAACAGAGATTTGAGCCGTGGAACTGCAAAACCACAGTTCTAGTTATCTGGCCTACACCAGACTCTTTTAAACAGATATATTTGTGTCTGAACATTCAGGGAGACACTATTACTGTTTTTTTTTTTTTACGGAAAAAATGCCAAAAGCAGGATAATACAGAGATTTGAACCGTGGAACTTCAAAACCACAGTTCTAGTTATCTGGCCTACACCAGACTCTTTTAAACAGATATATTTGTGTCTGAACAGTCAGGGAGACAACTATTACAGTTTTTTTTTACGGAAAAAATGCCAAAAGCAGGATAATACAGAGATTTGAACCGTGGAACTGCAAAACCACAGTTCTAGTTATCTGGCCTACACCAGACTATTTTAAACAGATATATTTGTGTCTGAACAGTCAGGGAGACACTATTATTGTTTTTTTTTAAACGGAAAAATGGCAAAAGCAGGATAAGACAGAGATTTGAACCGTGGAACTGAAAAACCACAGTTCTAGTTATCTGGCCTACACCAGACTCTTTTAAACAGATATATTTGTGTCTGAACAGTCAGGGAGACACTATTACTGTTTTTTTTAACGGAGAAATGTCAAAAGCAGGATAATACAGAGATTTGAACCGTAGAACTGCAAAACCACAGTTCTAGTTATCTGGCCTACATCAGACTCTTTTAAACAGATATATTTGTGTCTGAACATTCAGGGAGACACTATTACTGTTTTTTTTTTTTTACGGAAAAAATGCCAAAAGCAGGATAATACAGAGATTTGAACCGTGGAACTTCAAAACCACAGTTCTAGTTATCTGGCCTACACCAGACTCTTTTAAACAGATATATTTGTGTCTGAACAGTCAGGGAGACAACTATTACAGTTTTTTTTTACGGAAAAAATGCCAAAAGCAGGATAATACAGAGATTTGAACCGTGGAACTGCAAAACCACAGTTCTAGTTATCTGGCCTACACCAGACTATTTTAAACAGATATATTTGTGTCTGAACAGTCAGGGAGACACTATTATTGTTTTTTTTTAAACGGAAAAATGGCAAAAGCAGGATAAGACAGAGATTTGAACCGTGGAACTGAAAAAACACAGTTCTAGTTATCTGGCCTACAGCAGACTCTTTTAAACAGATATATTTGTGTCTGAACAGTCAGGGAGACACTATTACTGTTTTTTTTAACGGAGAAATGTCAAAAGCAGGATAATACAGAGATTTGAACCGTAGAACTGCAAAACCACAGTTCTAGTTATCTGGCCTACATCAGACTCTTTTAAACAGATATATTTGTGTCTGAACAGTCAGGGAGACACTATTACTGTTCTTTTTATGGAAAAAAATGCCAAAGCAGGATAATACAGAGATTTGAACCGTGGTACTGCGAAACCAAAGTTCTAGTTATCTGGCCTACACCAGACTCTTTTAAACAGATATATTTGTGTCTGAAAAGTCAGGGAGACACTATTCCTGATTTGTTTTACGGAAAAAATGCCAAAAGCAGGATAATACAGAGATTTGAACCGTGGAACTGCAAAACCACAGTTCTAGTTATCTGGCTTACACCAGTCTCTTTTAAACAGATTTGTGTCTGAACAGTCAGGGAGTTACTAATACTGTTTTTTTTTACGGAAAAAATGCCAAAAGCAGGATAATACAGAGAATTGAACTGTGGAACTGCAAAAGCACAGTTCTAGTTATCTGGCCTACACCAGACTCTTTTAAACATATATATTTGTGTCTGAACAGTCAGGGAGACACTATTTCTGTTTTTTTTACGGAAAAAATGTCAAAAGCAGGATAATACAGAGATTTGAACCGTGGAACTACAAAATCTCAGTTCTAGTTATCTGGCCTACACCAGAGTCTTTTAAACAGATATATTAGTGTGTGAATAGTCAGGGAGACACTATTACTGGTTTTTTTTCCGGAAAAATTGCCAAAAGCAGGATAAAACAGAGATTTGAGCCGTGGAACCGCAAAACCACAGTTCTAGTTATTTGGCCTACACCAGACTCTTTTAAACAGATATATTTGTGTCTGAACATTCAGGGAGACACTATTACTGTTTTTTTTTTTTACGGAAAAAATGCCAAAAGCAGGATAATACAGAGATTTGAACCGTGGAACTTCAAAACCACAGTTCTAGTTATCTGGCCTACACCAGACTCTTTTAAACAGATATATTTGTGTCTGAACAGTCAGGGAGACAACTATTACAGTTTTTTTTTACGGAAAATATGCCAAAAGCAGGATAATACAGAGATTTGAACCGTGGAACTGCAAAACCACAGTTCTAGTTATCTGGCCTACACCAGACTATTTTAAACAGATATATTTGTGTCTGAACAGTCAGGGAGACACTATTATTGTTTTTTTTTAAACGGAAAAATGGCAAAAGCAGGATAAGACAGAGATTTGAACCGTGGAACTGAAAAACCACAGTTCTAGTTACCTGGCCTACACCAGACTCTTTTAAACAGATATATTTGTGTCTGAACAGTCAGGGAGACACTATTACTGTTTTTTTTAACGGAGAAATGTCAAAAGCAGGATAATACAGAGATTTGAACCGTGGAACTGCAAAACCACAGTTCTAGTTATCTGGCCTACATCAGACTCTTTTAAACAGATATATTTGTGTCTGAACAGTCAGGGAGACACTATTACTGTTCTTTTTATGGAAAAAAATGCCAAAGCATGATAATACAGAGATTTGAACCGTGGTACTGCGAAACCAAAGTTCTAGTTATCTGGCCTACACCAGACTCTTTTAAACAGATATATTTGTGTCTGAACAGTCAGGGAGACACTATTACTGTTTTTTTTTATGGAAAAAATGCCCAAATCAGGATAATACAGAGGTTTGAACCGTGGAACTGCAAAACCACAGTTCTAGTTATCTGGCCTACCCCAGACTCTTTTAAACAGATATATTTGTGTCTGAAAAGTCAGGGAGACACTATTCCTGATTTGTTTTACGGAAAAAATGCCAAAAGCAGGATAATACAGAGATTTGAACCGTGGAACTGCAAAACCACAGTTCTAGTTATCTAGCTTACACCAGTCTCTTTTAAACAGATTTGTGTCTGAACAGTCAGGGAGTTACTAATACTGTTTTTTTTTACGGAAAAAATGCCAAAAGCAGGATAATACAGAGATTTGAACTGTGGAACTGCAAAAGCACAGTTCTAGTTATCTGGCCTACACCAGACTCTTTTAAACAGATATATTTGTGTCTGAACAGTCAGGGAGACACTATTTCTGTTTTTTTTACGGAAAAAATGTCAAAAGCAGGATAATACAGAGATTTGAACCGTGGAACTACAAAATCTCAGTTCTAGTTATCTGGCCTACACCAGAGTCTTTAAACAGATATATTAGTGTGTGAATAGTCAGGGAGACACTATTACTGGTTTTTTTTCCGGAAAAATTGCCAAAAGCAGGATAAAACAGAGATTTGAGCCGTGGAACTGCAAAACCACAGTTCTAGTTATCTGGCCTACACCAGACTCTTTTAAACAGATATATTTGTGTCTGAACATTCAGGGAGACACTATTACTGTTTTTTTATGGAAAAAATGCCAAAAGCAGGATAATACAGAGATTTGAACCGTGGAACTGAAAAACCACAGTTCTAGCTATCTGGCCTACACCAGACTCTTTTAAACGGATATATTTGTGTCTGAACAGTCAGGGAGACACTATTACTGTTATTTTTTTCTGGAGAAAATGCAAAAAGCAGGATAATACAGAGATTTGAGCCGTGGAACTGCAAAACCACAGTTCTAGTTATCTGGCCTACACCAGACTCTTTTAAACGGATATATTTGTGTCTGAACATTCAGAGAGACACTATTATTGTTTTTTTTTACGGAAAAATGGCAAAAGCAGGATAATACAGAGATTTGAACCATGGAACTGCAAAACCACAGTTCTAGTTATCTGGCTTACACCAGTCTCTTTTAAACAGATTTGTGTCTGAACAGTCAGGGAGTTACTATTACTGTTTTTTTTTACGGAAAAAATGCCAAAAGCAGGATAATACAGAGATTTGTACTGTGCAACTGCAAAAGCACAGTTCTAGTTATCTGGTCTACACCAGACTCTTTTAAACAGATATATTTGTGTCTGAACAGTCAGGGAGACACTATTTCTGTTTTTTTTACGGAAAAAATGTCAAAAGCAGGATAATACAGAGATTTGAACCGTGGAAGTACAAAATCTCAGTTCTAGTTATCTGGCCTACACCAGAGTCTTTTAAACAGATATATTAGTGTGTGAATAGTCTGGGAGACACTATTACTCGTTTTTTTACCAGAAAAATTGCCAAAGGCAGGATAAAACAGAGATTTGAACCGTGGAACTGCAAAACCACAGTTCAAGTTATCTGGCCTACACCAGACTCTTTTAAACAGATATATTTGTGTCTGAACAGTCAGGGAGACACTATTGCAGTTTTTTTTTACGGAAAAAATGTCAAAAGCAGGATAATATAGAGATTTGAAACGTGGAACTGAAAAACCACAGTTCTAGTTATCTGGCCTACACCAGACTCTTTTAAACAGATATATTTGTGTCTGAACAGTCAGGGAGACACTATTACTGTTTTTTTTTATGGAAAAAATGCCAAAAGCAGAATAATACAGAGATTTGAACCGTGGAACTGAAAAACCACAGTTCTAGTTATCTGGCATACACTAGACTCTTTTAAACAGATATATTTGTGTCTGAACAGTCAGGGAGACACTATTACTGTTTTTTTTTACGGAAAAAATGCCAAAATCAAGATAATACAGAGATTTGAACTGTGGAACTGCAAAACCACAGTTCTAGTTATCTGGCCTACACCAGACTCTTTTAAACAGATATATTTGTGTCTGAACAGTCAGGGAGACACTATTAATGTTTTTTTTTAACGGATGAACGGCAAAAGCAGGATAATACAGAGATTTGAAACGTAGAATTGCAAAACCACAGTTCTAGTTATCTGGCCTACACCAGACTATTTTAAACAGATATATTTGTGTCTGAACAGTCAGGGAGACACTATTACTGTTTTTTTAACGGAAAAATGTCAAAAGCAGGATAATGCAGAGATTTGAACCGTAGAACTTCAAAACCACAATTCTAGTTATCTCGCCTACATTAGACTCTTTAAAACAGATATATTTGTGTCTGAACAGTCAGGGAGACACTATTACTGTTCTTTTTATGGAAAAAAATGCCAAAAGCAGGATAATACAGAGATTTGAACCGTGGTACTGCAAAACCACAATTCTAGTTATCTGGCCTAAACCAGACTATTTTAAACAGATATATTTGTGTCTGAATAGTCAGGGAGACACTATTACTGTTTTTTTTCCCGGAAAAATTGCCAAAGGGAGGATAAAACAGAGATTTGAACCGTGGAACTGAAATACCACAGTTCTAGTTATCTGGCCTACACCAGACTCTTTTAAACAGATATATTTGTGTCTGAACAGTCAGGGAGACACTATTACTGTTTTTTTTTTACGGAAAAAATGCCAAAAGCAGGATAATACAGAGATTTGAACTGTGGAACTGCAAATCCACAGTTCTAGTTATCTGGCTTACACGAGACTCTTTTAAACAGATATATTTGTGTCTGAACAGTCAGGGAGACACTATTTCTGTTTTTTTTACGGAAAAAATGTCAAAAGCAGGATAATACAGAGATTTGAACCGTGGAACTACAAAATCTCAGTTTTAGTTATCTGGCCTACACCAGAGTCTTTTAAACAGATATATTAGTGTGTGAATAGTCTGGGAGACACTATTACTCGTTTTTTTTCCAGAAAAATTGCCAAAGGCAGGATAAAACAGAGATTTGAACCGTGGAACTGCAAAACCACAGTTCTAGTTATCTGGCCTACACCAGACTCTTTTAAACAGATATATTTGTGTCTGAACAGTCAGGGAGACACTATTACAGTTTTTTTTTACGGAAAAAATGTCAAAAGCAGGATAATATAGAGATTTGAACCATGGTACTGCAAAACCACAGTTCTAGTTATCTAGCCTATACCAGACTCTTTTAAACAGATATATTTGTGTCTGAACAGTCAGGGAGACACTATTACTGTTTTTTTTTCCGGAAAAATTGCCAAAGGGAGGATAAAACAGAGATTTGAACCGTGGAACTGAAATACCACAGTTCTAGTTATCTGGCCTACACCAGACTCTTTTAAACAGATATATTTGTGTCTGAACAGTCAGGGAGACACTATTACTGTTTTTTTTTTACGAAAAAAATGCCAAAAGCAGGATAATACAGAGATTTGAACCATGGAACTGCAAATCCACAGTTCTAGTTATCTGGCCTACACCAGACTCTTTTAAACAGATATATTTGTGTCTGAACAGTCAGGGAGACACTATTACAGTTTTTTTTTTACGGAAAAAATGCTAAAAGCAGGATAATACAGAAATTTGAACCGTGGAACTGAAAAACCACAGTTCTAGTTATCTGGCCTACACCAGACTCTTTTAAACAGATATATTTGTGTCTGAACAGTCAGGGAGACACTATTACTGTTTTTTTTCATGGAAAAAATGCCAAAAGCAGGATAATACAGAGATTTGAACCGTGGTACTGCAAAACCAAAGGTCTAGTTATCTGGCCTACACCAGACTCTTTTAAACAGATATATTTGTGTCTGAACAGTCAGGGAGACACTATTACTGTTTTTTTTTACGGAAAAAATGCCAAAATCAAGATAATACAGAGATTTGAACTGTGGAACTGCAAAACCACAGTTCTAGTTATCTAGCATATACCAGACTCTTTTAAACAGATATATTTGTGTCTGAACAGTCAGGGAGACACTATTATTGTTTTTTTTTAACGGATGAACGGCAAAAGCAGGATAATACAGAGATTTGAACCGTGGAACTGCAAAACCACAGTTCTAGTTATCTGGCCTACACCAGACTATTTTAAACAGATATATTTGTGTCTGAATAGTCAGGGAAACACTATTACTGTTTTTTTTTCCGGAAAAATTGCCAAAGGCAGGATAAAACAAAGATTTGAGCCGTGGAACTGCAAAACCACAGTTCTAGTTATCTGGCCTACACTAGATTCTTTTAAACAGATATATTTGTGTCTGAACAGTCAGGGAGACACTATTACTGTTCTTTTTATGGAAAAAAATGCCAAAAGCAGGATAATACAGAGATTTGAACCGTGGTACTGCAAAACCACAATTCTAGTTATCTGGCCTACACCAGACTATTTTAAACAGATATATTTGTGTTTGAATAGTCAGGGAGACACTATTACTGTTTTTTTTCCCGGAAAAATTGCCAAAGGGAGGATAAAACAGAGATTTGAACCGTGGAACTGAAATACCACAGTTCTAGTTATCTGGCCTACACCAGACTCTTTTAAACAGATATATTTGTGTCTGAACAGTCAGGGAGACACTATTACTGTTTTTTTTTACGGAAAAAATGCCAAAAGCAGGATAATACAGAGATTTGAACCATGGAACTGCAAATCCACAGTTCTAGTTATCTGGCCTACACCAGACTCTTTTAAACAGATATATTTGTGTCTGAACAGTCAGGGAGACACTATTTCTGTTTTTTTTCCGGAAAAAATGTCAAAAGCAGGATAATACAGAGATTTGAACCGTGGAACTACAAAATCTCAGTTTTAGTTATCTGGCCTACACCAGAGTCTTTTAAACAGATATATTAGTGTGTGAATAGTCTGGGAGACACTATTACTCGTTTTTTTTCCAGAAAAATTGCCAAAGGCAGGATAAAACAGAGATTTGAACCATGGAACTGCAAAACCACAGTTCTAGTTATCTGGCCTACACCAGACTCTTTTAAACAGATATATTTGTGTCTGAACAGTCAGGGAGACACTATTACAGTTTTTTTTTACGGAAAAAATGTCAAAAGCAGGATAATATAGAGATTTGAACCGTGGTACTGCAAAACCACAGTTCTAGTTATCTAGCCTATACCAGACTCTTTTAAACAGATATACTTGTGTCTGAACAGTCAGGGAGACACTATTATTGTTTTTTTTTAACGGATGAACGGCAAAAGCAGGATAATACAGAGATTTGAACCGTGGAACTGCAAAACCACAGTTCTAGTTATCTGGCCTACACCAGGCTATTTTAAACAGATATATTTGTGTCTGAACAGTCAGGGAGACACTATTACTGTTTTTTTTTTTACGGAAAAAATGCCAAAAGCAGAATAATACAGAGATTTGAACCGTGGAACTGAAAAACCACAGTTCTAGTTATCTGGCATACACTAGACTCTTTTAAACAGATATATTTGTGTCTGAACAGTCAGGGAGACACTATTACTGTTATTTTTTTCCAGAGAAAATGCCATAAGCAGGATAATACAGAGATTTGAACCGTGGAACTGCAAAACCACAGTTCTAGTTATTTGGCCTACACTAGACTATTTTAAACAGATATATTTGTGTCTGAACAGTCAGGGAGACACTATTATTGTTTTTTTTTAACGGAAAAATGGCAAAAGCAGGATAATACAGAGATTTGAACCGTGGAACTGAAAAACCACAGTTCTAGTTATCTGGCCTACACCAGACTCTTTTAAACAGATATATTTGTGTCTGAACAGTCAGGGAGACACTATTACTGTTTTTTTATCGGAAAAATGTCAAAAGCAAGATAATGCAGAGATTTGAACCGTAGAACTTCAAAACCACAATTCTAGTTATCTCGCCTACATTAGACTCTTTAAAACAGATATATTTGTGTCTGAACAGTCAGGGAGACACTATTACTGTTCTTTTTATGGAAAAAAATGCCAAAAGCAGGATAATACAGAGATTTGAACCGTGGTACTGCAAAACCACAATTCTAGTTATCTGGCCTACACCAGACTATTTTAAACAGATATATTTGTGTCTGAATAGTCAGGGAGACACTATTACTGTTTTTTTTCCCGGAAAAATTGCCAAAGGGAGGATAAAACAGAGATTTGAACCGTGGAACTGAAATACCACAGTTCTAGTTATCTGGCCTACACCAGACTCTTTTAAACAGATATATTTGTGTCTGAACAGTCAGGGAGACACTATTACTGTTTTTTTTTTACGGAAAAAATGCCAAAAGCAGGATAATACAGAGATTTGAACCATGGAACTGCAAATCCACAGTTCTAGTTATCTGGCATACACCAGACTCTTTTAAACAGATATATTTGTGTCTGAACAGTCAGGGAGACACTATTACAGTTTTTTTTTTACGGAAAAAATGCTAAAAGCAGGATAATACAGAAATTTGAACCGTGGAACTGAAAAACCACAGTTCTAGTTATCTGGCCTACACCAGACTCTTTTAAACAGATATATTTGTGTCTGAACAGTCAGGGAGACACTATTACTGTTTTTTTTCATGGAAAAAATGCCAAAAGCAGGATAATACAGAGATTTGAACCGTGGTACTGCAAAACCAAAGGTCTAGTTATCTGGCCTACACCAGACTCTTTTAAACAGATATATTTGTGTCTGAACAGTCAGGGAGACACTATTACTGTTTTTTTTTACGGAAAAAATGCCAAAATCAAGATAATACAGAGATTTGAACTGTGGAACTGCAAAACCACAGTTCTAGTTATCTAGCCTATACCAGACTCTTTTAAACAGATATATTTGTGTCTGAACAGTCAGGGAGACACTATTATTGTTTTTTTTTTAACGGATGAACGGCAAAAGCAGGATAATACAGAGATTTGAACCGTGGAACTGCAAAACCACAGTTCTAGTTATCTGGCCTACACCAGACTATTTTAAACAGATATATTTGTGTCTGAATAGTCAGGGAAACACTATTACTGTTTTTTTTTCCGGAAAAATTGCCAAAGGCAGGATAAAACAAAGATTTGAGCCGTGGAACTGCAAAACCACAGTTCTAGTTATCTGGCCTACACTAGACTCTTTTAAACAGATATATTTGTGTCTGAACAGTCAGGGAGACACTATTACTGTTTTTTTTTTTACGGAAAAAATGCCAAAAGCAGGATAATACAGAGATTTGAACCGTGGAACTGCAAAACCACAATTCTAGTTATCTGGCCTACACCAGACTATTTTAAACAGATATATTTGTGTCTGAATAGTCAGGGAGACACTATTACTGTTTTTTTTCCCGGAAAAATTGCCAAAGGCAGGATAAAACAGAGATTTGAACCGTGGAACTGAAAAACCACAGTTCTAGTTATCTGGCCTACACCAGACTCTTTTAAACAGATATATTTGTGTCTGAACAGTCAGGGAGACACTATTACTGTTTTTTTTTTACGGAAAAAATGCCAAAAGCAGGATAATACAGAGATTTGAACCATGGAACTGCAAAACCACAGTTCTAGTTATCTGGCCTACACCAGACTCTTTTAAACAGATATATTTGTGTCTGAACAGTCAGGGAGACACTATTACAGTTTTTTTTTTACGGAAAAAATGCTAAAAGCAGGATAATACAGAGATTTGAGCCGTGGAACTGCAAAACCACAGTTCTAGTTATCTCGCCTACACTAGACTCTTTTAAACAGATATATTTGTGTCTGAACAGTCAGGGAGACACTTATACTGTTTTTTTTTTTATGGAAAAAATGCCAAAAGCAGGATAATACAGGGATTTGAACCGTGGAACTGCAAAACCACAATTCTAGTTATCTGGCCTACACCAGACTATTTTAAACAGATATATTTGTGTCTGAATAGTCAGGGAGACAATATTACTGTTTTTTTTCCCGGAAAAATTGCCAAAGGCAGGATAAAACAGAGATTTGAACCGTGGAACTGAAAAACCACAGTTCTAGTTATCTGGCCTACACCAGACTCTTTTAAACAGATATATTTGTGTCTGAACAGTCAGGGAGACACTATTACTGTTTTTTTTTACGGAAAAAATGCCAAAATCAAGATAATACAGAGATTTGAACTGTGGAACTGCAAAACCAAAGTTCTAGCTATCTAGCCTACACCAGACTCTTTTAAACAGATATATTTGTGTCTGAACAGTCAGGGAGACACTATTATTGTTTTTTTTTAACGGATGAACGGCAAAAGCAGGATAACACAGAGATTTGAACCGTGGAACTGAAAAACCACAGTTCTAGTTATCTGGCCTACACCAGACTATTTTAAACAGATATATTTGTGTCTGAATAGTCAGGGAGACACTATTACTGTTTTTTTTTCCGGAAAAATTGCCAAAGGCAGGATAAAACAGAGATTTGAGCCGTGGAACTGCAAAACCACAGTTCTAGTTATCTGGCCTACACTAGACTCTTTTAAACAGATATATTTGTGTCTGAACAGTCAGGGAGACACTATTACTGTTTTTTTTTTTTACGGAAAAAATGCCAAAAGCAGGATAATACAGAGATTTGAACCGTGGAACTGCAAAACCACAATTCTAGTTATCTGGCCTACACCAGACTATTTTAAACAGATATATTTGTGTCTGAATAGTCAGGGAGACACTATTACTGTTTTTTTTCCCGGAAAAATTGCCAAAGGCAGGATAAAACAGAGATTTGAACCGTGGAACTGAAAAACCACAGTTCTAGTTATCTGGCCTACACCAGACTCTTTTAAACAGATATATTTGTGTCTGAACAGTCAGGGAGACACTATTACTGTTTTATTTTTACGGAAAAAATGCCAAAAGCAGGATAATACAGAGATTTGACCCATGGAACTGCAAAACCACAGTTCTAGTTATCTGGCCTACACCAGACTCTTTTAAACAGATATATTTGTGTCTGAACAGTCAGGGAGACACTATTACAGTTTTTTTTTTACGGAAAAAATGCTAAAAGCAGGATAATGCAGAGATTTGAACCGTGGAACTGAAAAACCACAGTTCTACTTATCTGGCCTACACCAGACTCTTTTAAACAGATATATTTGTGTCTGAACAGTCAGGGAGACACTATTACTGTTTTTTTTTATGGAAAAAATGCCAAAAGCAGGATAATACAGAGATTTGAACCGTGGAACTGAAAAACCACAGTTCTAGTTATCTGGCCTACACTAGACTATTTTAAACAGATATATTTGTGTCTAAACAGTCAGGGAGACACTATTATTGTTTTTTTTTTACGGTAAAATGGCAAAAGCAGGATAAAACAGAGATTTGAACCGTGGAACTGAAAAACCACAGTTCTAGTTATCTGGCCTACACCAGACTCTTTTAAACAGATATATTTGTGTCTGAACAGTCAGGGAGACACTATTACTGTTTTTTTTTAACGGAAAAATGTCAAAAGCAGGATAATGCAGAGATTTGAACCGTAGAACTGCAAAACCACAGTTCTAGTTATCTGGCCTACATCAGACTCTTTAAAACAGATATATTTGTGTCTGAACAGTCAGGGAGACACTATTACTGTTCTTTTCATGGAAAAAAATGCCAAAAGCAGGATAATACAGAGATTTGAACCGTGGTACTGCATAACCAAAGGTCTAATTATCTGGCCTACACCAGACTCTTTTAAACAGATATATTTGTGTCTGAACAGTCAGGGAGACACTATTACTGTTTTTTTTTTACGGAAAAAATGCCAAAATCAAGATAATACAGAGATTTGAACTGTGGAACTCAAAACCACAGTTCTAGTTATCTAGCTTACACCAGACTCTTTTAAACAGATATATTTGTGTCTGAACAGTCAGGGAGACACTATTACTGTTTTTTTTTACGGAAAAATGCTAAAAGCAGGATAATACAGAGTTTTGAACCGTGGAACTGCAAAACCACAGTTCTAGTAATCGGGCTTACACCAGACTCTTTTAAACAGATTTGTGTCTGAACAGTCAGGGAGTCACTATTACTGTTTTTTTTACGGAAAAAATGCCAAAAGCAGGATAATACAGAGATTTGAACTGTAGAACTTCAAAAGCACAGTTCTAGTTATCTGGCCTACACCAGACTCTTTTTAAACAGATATATTTGTGTCTGAACAGTCAGGGAGACACTATTACTGTTTTTCTTACGGAAAAAATGTCAAAAGCAGGATAATACCGTGTTTTGAACCGTGGAACTACAAAATCACAGTTCTAGTTATCTGGGCTACACCAGAGTCTTTTAAACAGATAATTTAGTGTCTGAATAGTCAGGGAGACACTATTACTGTTTTTTTTTCTGGAAAAATTGCCAAAAGCAGGATAAAACAGAGATTTGAGCTGTGGAACTGCAAAACCACAGTTCTAGTTATCTGGACTACACCAAACTCTTTTAAACAGATATATTTGTGTCTGAACAGTCAGGGAGACACTATTACTGTTTTTTTTTACGGAAAAAATGCCAAAAGCAGGATAATACAGAGATTTGAACCGTGGAACTGCAAAACCACAGTTCTAGTTATCTGGCCTACACCAGACTCTTTTAAACAGATATATTTGTGTCTGAACAGTCAGGAAGACACTATTACTGTTTTTTTTTACGGAAAAAATGCCAAAAGCAGGATAATACAGAGATTTGAACCGTGGAACTGCAAAACCACAGTTCTAGTTATCTGGCCTACACCAGACTCTTTTAAACAGATATATTTGTGTCTGAACAGTCAGGTAGACACTATTACTGTTTTTTTTTCCGGAAAAAATGCCAAAAGCAGGATAATACAGAGATTTGAACCATGGAACTGCAAAACCACAGTTCTAGTTATCTGGCCTACCCCAGACTCTTTTAAACAAATATATTTGTGTCTGAACAGTCAGCAAGACACTATTGCTGTTTTTTTTATGGAAAAATTGCCAAAAGCAGGATAATACAGAGACTTGAACCATGGAACTGCAAAACCACAGTTCTAGTTACCTGGCCTACACCAGACTATTTTAAACAGATATATTTGTGTCTGAACAGTCAGGGAGACACTATTGTTGTTGTTTTTTAATGGAAAAATGGCAAAAGCAGGATAATACAGAGATTTGAACTGTGGAACTGAAAAACCACAGTTCTAGTTATCTTGCCTACACCAGACTCTTTTAAACAGATATATTTGTGTCTGAACAGTCAGGGAGACACTATTACTGTTTTTTTTATGGAAAAAATGCCAAAAGCAGGATAATACAGAGATTTGAACCCTGGTACTGCAAAACCACAATTCTAGTTATCTGGCCTACACCAGACTATTTTAAACAGATATATTTGTGTCTGAATAGTCAGGGAGACACTATTACTGTTTTTTTTCCCGGAAAAAATTGCCAAAGGGAGGATAAAACAGAGATTTGAACCGTGGAACTGAAAAACCACAGTTCTAGTTATCTGGCCTACACCAGACTCTTTTAAACAGATATATTTGTGTCTGAACAGTCAGGGAGACACTATTACTGTTTTTTTTTTTACGGAAAAAATGCCAAAAGCAGGATAATACAGAGACTTGAACCATGGAACTGCAAATCCACAGTTCTAGTTATCTGGCCTACACCAGACTCTTTTAAACAGATATATTTGTGTCTGAACAGTCAGGGAGACACTATTACAGTATTTTTTTTTACGGAAAAAATGCTAAAAGCAGGATAATACAGAAATTTGAACCGTGGACCTGAAAAACCACAGTTCTAGTTATCTGGCCTACACCAGACTCTTTTAAACAGATATATTTTGTGTCTGAACAGTTAGGGAGACACTATTACTGTTTTTTTTCATGGAAAAAATGTCAAAAGCAGGATAATACAGAGATTTGAACCGTGGTACTGCAAAACCAAAGGTCTAGTTATCTGGCCTACACCAGACTCTTTTAAACAGATATATTTGTGTCTGAACAGTCAGGGAGACACTATTACTGTTTTTTTTTACGGAAAAAATGCCAAAATCAAGATAATACAGAGATTTGAACTGTGGAACTGCAAAACCACAGTTCTAGTTATATAGCCTATACCAGACTCTTTTAAACAGATATATTTGTGTCTGAACAGTCAGGGAGACACTATTATTGTTTTTTTTAACGGATGAACGGCAAAAGCAGGATAATACAGAGATTTGAACCGTGGAACTGCAAAACCACAGTTCTAGTTATCTAGCCTACACCAGACTCTTTTAAACATATATTTGTGTCTGAACAGTCAGGGAGACACTATTATTGTTTTTTTTTTAACGGATGAACGGCAAAAGCAGGATAATACAGAGATTTGAACCGTGGAACTGCAAAACCACAGTTCTAGTTATCTGGCCTACACTAGACTCTTTTAAACAGATATATTTGTGTCTGAACAGTCAGGGAGACACTATTACCGTTTTTTTTTTTTACGGAAAAAATGCCAAAAGCAGGATAATACAGAGATTTGAACCATGGAACTGCAAAACCACAATTCTAGTTATCTGGCCTACACCAGACTATTTTAAACAGATATATTTGTGTCTGAATAGTCAGGGAGACACTATTACTGTTTTTTTTCACGGAAAAATTGCCAAAGGCAGGATAAAACAGAGATTTGAACCGGGGAACTGAAAAGCCACAGTTCTAGTTATCTGGCCTACACCAGACTCTTTTAAACAGATATATTTGTGTCTGAACAGTCAGGGAGACACTATTACTGTTTTATTTTTACGGAAAAAATGCCAAAAGGAGGATAATACAGAGATTTGACCCATGGAACTGCAGAACCACAGTTCTAGTTATCTGGCCTACACCAGACTCTTTTAAACAGATATATTTGTGTCTGAACAGTCAGGGAGACACTATTACTGTTCTTTTTATGGAAAAAAATGCCAAAAGCAGGATAATACAGAGATTTGAACCGTGGTACTGCAAAACCAAAGGTCTAGTTATCTGGCCTACACCAGACTCTTTTAAACAGATATATTTGTGTCTGAACAGTCAGGGAGACACTATTACTGTTTTTTTTTACGGAAAAAATGCCAAAATCAAGATAATACAGAGATTTGAACTGTGGAACTGCAAAACCACAGTTCTAGTTATCTAGCTTACACCAGACTCTTTTAAACAGATATATTTGTGTCTGAACAGTCAGGGAGACACTATTACTGTTTTTTTTTACGGAAAAATGCTAAAAGCAGGATAATACAGAGTTTTGAACCGTGGAACTGCAAAACCACAGTTCTAGTAATCGGGCTTACACCAGACTCTTTTAAACAGATTTGTGTCTGAACAGTCAGGGAGTCACTATTACTGTTTTTTTTTACGGAAAAAATGCCAAAAGCAGGATAATACAGAGATTTGAACTGTGGAACTGCAAAAGCACAGTTCTAGTTATCTGGCCTACACCAGACTCTTTTTAAACAGATATATTTGTGTCTGAACAGTCAGGGAGACACTATTACTGTTTTTCTTACGGAAAAAATGTCAAAAGCAGGATAATACCGAGTTTTGAACCGTGGAACTACAAAATCACAGTTCTAGTTATCTGGGCTACACCAGAGTCTTTTAAACAGATAATTTAGTGTCTGAATAGTCAGGGAGACACTATTACTGTTTTTTTTTCTGGAAAAATTGCCAAAAGCAGGATAAAACAGAGATTTGAGCTGTGGAACTGCAAAACCACAGTTCTAGTTATATAGCCTATACCAGACTCTTTTAAACAGATATATTTGTGTCTGAACAGTCAGGGAGACACTATTATTGTTTTTTTTTAACGGATGAACGGCAAAAGCAGGATAATACAGAGATTTGAACCGTGGAACTGCAAAACCACAGTTCTAGTTATCTGGCCTACACCAGACTATTTTAAACAGATATATTTGTGTCTGAATAGTCAGGGAGACACTATTACTGTTTTTTTATCCGGAAAAATTGCCAAAGGCAGGATAAAACAAGGATTTGAGCCGTGGAACTGCAAAACCACAGTTCTAGTTATCTGGCCTACACTAGACTCTTTTAAACAGATATATTTGTGTCTGAACAGTCAGGGAGACACTATTACTGTTTTTTTTTTACGGAAAAAATGCCAAAAGCAGGATAATACAGAGATTTGAACCGTGGAACTGCAAAACCACAATTCTAGTTATCTGGCCTACACCAGACTATTTTAAACAGATATATTTGTGTCTGAATAGTCAGGGAGACACTATTACTGTTTTTTTTCCCGGAAAAATTGCCAAAGGCAGGATAAAACAGAGATTTGAACCATGGAACTGAAAAAACACAGTTCTAGTTATCTGGCCTACACCAGACTCTTTTAAACAGATATATTTGTGTCTGAACAATCAGGGAGACACAATTACTGTTTTTTTTTTACGGAAAAAATGCCAAAAGCAGGATAATACAGAGATTTGAACTGTGGAACTGAAAAACCACAGTTCTAGTTATCTGGCCTACACCAGACTCTTTTAAACAGATATATTTGTGTCTGAACAGTCAGGGAGACACTATTACTGTTTTTTTCCATGGAAAAAATGCCAAAAGCAGGATAATACAGAGATTTGAACCGTGGTACTGCAAAACCAAAGGTCTAGTTATCCTGCCTACACCAGACTCTTTTAAACAGATATATTTGTGTCTGAACAGTCAGGGAGACACTATTACTGTTTTTTTTTACGGAAAAAATGCCAAAATCAAGATAATACAGAGATTTGAACTGTGGAACTGCAAAACCACAGTTCTAGTTATCTAGCCTACACCAGACTCTTTTAAACAGATATATTTGTGTCTGAACAGTCAGGGAGACACTATTATTGTTTTTTTTTTAACGGATGAACGGCAAAAGCAGGATAATACAGAGATTTGAACCGTGGAACTGCAAAACCACAGTTCTAGTTATCTGGCCTACACCAGACTATTTTAAACAGATATATTTGTGTCTGAATAGTCAGGGAGACACTATTAATGTTTTTTTTTCCGGAAAAATTGCCAAAGGCAGGATAAAACAGAGATTTGAGCCGTGGAACTGCAAAACCACAGTTCTAGTTATCTGGCCTACACTAGACTCTTTTAAACAGATATATTTGTGTCTGAACAGTCAGGGAGACACTATTACCGTTTTTTTTTTTTACGGAAAAAATGCCAAAAGCAGGATAATACAGAGATTTGAACCGTGGAACTGCAAAACCACAATTCTAGTTATCTGGCCTACACCAGACTATTTTAAACAGATATATTTGTGTCTGAATAGTCAGGGAGACACTATTACTGTTTTTTTTCCCGGAAAAATTGCCAAAGGCAGGATAAAACAGAGATTTGAACCGGGGAACTGAAAAGCCACAGTTCTAGTTATCTGGCCTACACCAGACTCTTTTAAACAGATATATTTGTGTCTGAACAGTCAGGGAGACACTATTACTGTTTTATTTTTACGGAAAAAATGCCAAAAGGAGGATAATACAGAGATTTGACCCATGGAACTGCAAAACCACTGTTCTAGTTATCTGGCCTACACCAGACTCTTTTAAACAGATATATTTGTGTCTGAACAGTCAGGGAGACACTATTACTGTTTTTTTTTATGGAAAAAATGCCAAAAGCAGGATAATACAGAGATTTGAACCGTGGAACTGAAAAACCACAGTTCTAGTTATCTGGCCTACACTAGACTATTTTAAACAGATATATTTGTGTCTGAACAGTCAGGGAGACACTATTATTGTTTTTTTTGACGGAAAAATGGCAAAAGCAGGATAAAACAGAGATTTGAACCGTGGAACTGAAAAACCACAGTTCTAGTTATCTGGCCTACACCAGACTCTTTTAAACAGATATATTTGTGTCTGAACAGTCAGGGAGACACTATTACTGTTTTTTTTAACGGAAAAATGTCAAAAGCAGGATAATGCAGAGATTTGAACCGTAGAACTGCAAAACCACAGTTCTAGTTATCTGGCCTACATCAGACTCTTTAAAACAGATATATTTGTGTCTGAACAGTCAGGGAGACACTATTACTGTTCTTTTTATGGAAAAAAATGCCAAAAGCAGGATAATACAGAGATTTGAACCGTGGTACTGCAAAACCAAAGGTCTAGTTATCTGGCCTACACCAGACTCTTTTAAACAGATATATTTGTGTCTGAACAGTCAGGGAGACACTATTACTGTTTTTTTTTACGGAAAAAATGCCAAAATCAAGATAATACAGAGATTTGAACTGTGGAACTGCAAAACCACAGTTCTAGTTATCTAGCTTACACCAGACTCTTTTAAACAGATATATTTGTGTCTGAACAGTCAGGGAGACACTATTACTGTTTTTTTTTACGGAAAAATGCTAAAAGCAGGATAATACAGAGTTTTGAACCGTGGAACTGCAAAACCACAGTTCTAGTAATCGGGCTTACACCAGACTCTTTTAAACAGATTTGTGTCTGAACAGTCAGGGAGTCACTATTACTGTTTTTTTTTACGGAAAAAATGCCAAAAGCAGGATAATACAGAGATTTGAACTGTGGAACTGCAAAAGCACAGTTCTAGTTATCTGGCCTACACCAGACTCTTTTTAAACAGATATATTTGTGTCTGAACAGTCAGGGAGACACTATTACTGTTTTTCTTACGGAAAAAATGTCAAAAGCAGGATAATACCGAGTTTTGAACCGTGGAACTACAAAATCACAGTTCTAGTTATCTGGGCTACACCAGAGTCTTTTAAACAGATAATTTAGTGTCTGAATAGTCAGGGAGACACTATTACTGTTTTTTTTTCTGGAAAAATTGCCAAAAGCAGGATAAAACAGAGATTTGAGCTGTGGAACTGCAAAACCACAGTTCTAGTTATCTGGCCTACACCAAACTCTTTTAAACAGATATATTTGTGTCTGAACAGTCAGGGAGACACTATTACTGTTTTTTTTTACGGAAAAAATGCCAAAAGCAGGATAATACAGAGATTTGAACCGTGGAACTGCAAAACCACAGTTCTAGTTATCTGGCCTACCCCAGACTCTTTTAAACAAATATATTTGTGTCTGAACAGTCAGCGAGACACTATTGCTGTTTTTTTTATGGAAAAAATGCCAAAAGCAGGATAATACAGAGACTTGAACCATGGAACTGCAAAACCACAGTTCTAGTTATCTGGCCTACACCAGACTATTTTAAACAGATATATTTGTGTCTGAACAGTCAGGGAGACACTATTATTGTTTTTTTTTAATGGAAAAATGGCAAAAGCAGGATAATACAGAGATTTGAACCGTGGAACTGAAAAACCACAGTTCTAGTTATCTTGCCTACACCAGACTCTTTTAAACAGATATATTTGTGTCTGAACAGTCAGGGAGACACTATTACTGTTTTTTTTATGGAAAAAATGCCAAAAGCAGGATAATACAGAGATTTGAACCGTGGCACTGCAAAACCACAGTTCTAGTTATCTGGCCGACCCCAGACTCTTTTAAACAAATATATTTGTGTCTGAACAGTCAGGGAGACACTATTACTGTTTTCTTTAACGGAAAAATGGCAAAAGCAGGATAATACAGAGATTTGAACCATGGAACTGCAAAAAAACAGTTCTAGTTATCTGGCCTACACCAGTCTATTTTAAACATATATATTTGTGTCTGAACAGTCAGGGAGACACTATTACTGTTTTTTTTAACGAAAAAATGTCAAAAGCAGGATAATACAGATATTTGAACCGTAGAACTGCAAAACCACAGGTCTAGTTATCTTGCCTACATCAGACTCTTTTAAACAGATATATTTGTGTCTGAACAGTCAGGAAGACACTATTACTGTTCTTTTTATGGAAAAAATGCCAAAAGCAGGATAATACAGAGATTTGAACCGTGGTACTGCAAAACCAAAGGTCTAGTTATCTGGCCTACACCAGACTCTTTTAAACAGATATATTTGTGTCTGAATAGTCAGGGAGACACTATTACTGTTTTTTTTATGGAAAAAATGCCAAAAGCAGGATAATACAGAGATTTGAACCGTGCAACTGCAAAACCAAAGTTCTAGCTATCTGGCCTACACCAGACTTTTTTAAACAGATATATTGGTGTCTGTCACAGTCACAGACACACTCATTTTTTTTGGGGGGGGGGGAATACCAAAAGTTTAATAAGATGCGTATTGGTACAGTCTGACTGAGGAAAAAAAAATACAGGATTTAGATGAAAAAAAAAGGATTTTTCCTGTCCCCAGAGACCGGGGTATAAGTATAGCAATTTGACCAGCAGGAGCACACAGGACTGTAATGCAACGTTTGTTGGTATAACCTCTGCATCTCCTATACAGCCTGCCTGCCTGCCTGATATCTGCAATGGATATTAGTCCTGAGAAGGACTGTTTGTTTGATTTGGCAGGCTTTAGACACCCTACATTAACTTTTTCGGAGTATAAATCTCTCCCTAGCTCAGCAGCACTGACCCTACACTGGCTGATCCGGAGCGACTGTTTCCAAGATGGCGGCGCCCGGTTTTAAATACTCGAGGTGACAGTGTGCGGCCAGCCAATCACTGTAATGCCCACAAACAACATGGCTGCGGCATTACAGTGACTGTCTGGCAATCCCTGCATGTTCATTGGCTCTGTAAAGAGTGCCAAATGTTCATGGCGGAGACCCGAGCTCCCGCCCGAGTAACCCGGAAATGCTCGGTGCTCGCCGAACATCCCGAGTAGTGAGATGCTCGGGCGAGTACCGAGCAGTGTCGAGCATGCTCTCTCAACACTAGTGGTCAGCCATTTTCAGGTCTCTCCAGAGATGCTCAATTGGGTTTAGGTCAGAGCTCTGGCTGGGCCAGTCAAGAATGGTCACAGAGTTGTTCTGAAGCCACTCCTTTGTTATTTTATCTGTGTGCTTAGGGCCATTGTCTTGTTGGAAGGTGAACCGTCGGCCAAGTCTGAGGTCCAGAGCACTCTGGAAGAGGTTTTCATCCAGGATATCTCTGTACTTGGCTGCAATCATGTTTCCTTCAATTGCAATGAATCGTCCTGTCCCTGCAGCTGAAAAACACCCCCATAGCGTGATGCGCCACCATCATGTTTCACTGTTGGGATTGTATTGGGCAGGTGATGAGCAGTGCCTGTTTTTCTCCACACATACCGCTTAGAATTCTCACCAAAAAGTTGTATCTTCTTCTCATCAAACCAGAGAATCTTATTTCTCATAGTCTGGGAGTCCTTCATGTGTTTTTTAGCAAACTCTATGCGGGCTTTCATATGTCTTGCACTGAGGAGAGGCTTCCGGCGGGCCACTCTGCCATAAAGGCCCGACTGGTGGAGGTCTGCAGTGATAGTTGACTTTGTAGAACTTTCTCCCATCTCCCTACTGCATCTTTACCTCTCTCACCAAGGCTCTTCTCCCACAATTGCTCAGTTTGGCTGGACGGCCAGGTCTAGGAAGACTTCTGGTGGTCCCAAACTTCTACAATTTAAGGATTATGGAGGCCACTGTGCTCTTAGGAATCTTGAGTAATGCAGAAATTCTTGTATAACCTTGGCCAGATCTGTGCCTTACCACAATTCTGTCTGAGCTTCTTGGGCAGTTCCTTTGAGCTCATGATTCTCATTTGGTCTGACATGCACTGTGAGCTGTGAGGTCTTATATAGACAAGTGTGTGCCTTTCCAAATCAAGTCCTATCAGTTTAATTAAACATAGCTGGACTCCAATGAAGGAGTAGAACCATTTCAAGGAGGCTCACAAGGAAATGGACAGCATGTGACTTAAATATGAGTGTCTGAGCAAAGGGTCTGAATACTTATGACCGTGTGATATTTCAGTTTTTCTTTTTTAATAAATTTGCAAAAATTTCTTCATTTCTGTTTTTTTTTTTCAGTCAAGATGGGGTGCAGAGTGTACTTTAATGAGAAAAAAATGAACTTTTTAGAATTTACTAAATGGCTGCAATGAAAAAAGAGTGAAAAATTTAAAGGGGTCTGAATACTTTCCGTAGCCACTGTAGACGGCTAAGGATGGCTACTCCTACTGATGGATTCACTTTAAATGTCCGCATGGCATTACAAAAACTCAATGCCAAAGTCAAAACCATACTACTAGCAGCAGTACTATATGTGATATACTATATGACATGGGCTTCTAACATCTAAAGTTTAGTGTCTCTCCATAAAACCTGCTTGCAAGTTAGGAAAGAACTGCTTTAGAGAACTTAAACACTTCAATAATAAATATATAAAATAGTTAAAAATTGTTATAATAGGCAATCATGTATAAATACCTCATGAGAGACAAAAAAGGGTAAATTGAAAATAAATGACAAATCCAAACCTTTTGGATTGTTAGGGGGTTCCACCTAATATAGAATAGCTCCCTTGTCAAATTTTACCAAAGTCTTGCAACATGAATATAAATTCTATGTGACATTACTTTGTAATGCATAAAGTTATTCACAAATTCACATAATTTTCAATTTAAATTCTGACATTTTAATTGTATAATAGAAGGAAATTCACATAGTAAGTGTAGAATGTGAAAGGGTGAAATTGAAAAAGCTAATAATGCCATAGTTACAGGATCTAGGACTGCATTATATGTGAATATGTGAATATAAAGTGTCAGTGTCCTTTATGGGAAGAAATCCAAGTTTGTAGGCAGGGATAGTGTATAGATATACAGAGCTGTTTAAGCTAACTTGCCTTACTATCTGCAAGCGCCGCTATAAGGAATGATACATAAGAATATCCTTAATCTGGACTATGATTGAAAATTGATATCTACATACAGTAAATTACCTATTTTTGGCATCCCAGATAAAACAAGTACAGCCTCAGGCTCTTTAATCCTCCAAATGCTGCAACCAATAGCAATCGCAGCATTTAGAAGGTTGTTAGAACAAGGGGGCTCCCTCTTTAACCCTGTCGATGATTCTTTGGTAACAAGAGTCTGCCAATTACAGTGGCCATAAGAAGGGTCTCATAGTCATTCTGCCAGTGTAAAACTGACAAGGTTAATATATTGCAGTACATTTGTATTGCAAAGCACTATATTAGTGATCAGACAAATAAAAATAGACGTTCCTTAGAGGGACTAAGTAAGAAAAAAAGTTTAAAAGAATTGTAAGAATATATAAAAAAAAATTAGATCCAGAACAACTCAATCTATAAAACTGTGCTTTTTCATCCAAATGACTAATGTAAACAAAAATGGTATATCTGATAACGTCATCTCGTCCTGCAAAAAATAAGCTCCTATTCAGCTCTTTCAACAGAAAAGTAAAAAAGCTAAAATTGTAAGAATATAGCCATGCAAAAAAAAAATTTCTATAAAATTTTGTTTAGTCTGCCAATGAAATTCCTGAATTGTTGTTTTTTGTTCTATATGCCTGCCAAAAATTAGAATAGAAAGAAATCAAAAAATGTTATGTACCCTATTATGGTACCAAAAAAACTCCAAATTATACAGCAAAAAACAAGTCCTCATATAAGTCTCTTGAGAGCAAAAATTATAGCTCTCAAAATATCGTAATCCAAAACAAATCGGAAGTGGAAGGAGGAGTATTTTAATGTATAAAAGTAGTTAAACATAAAAAAATATAAATTTGGTATTGCTGTAATCGTACCAACCTGAAGAATAAACTTATATTACCATGTAAAAAAAAAAAAATGTAATCAATTCTTGAACTGCTGTTAGTTTGTTCATTCTGCTTCTCATAGATTGCAATATGGCTCGGTTTGTCCTGGTTGTCGTAAAAATCTTTGAAGGAGAGGATCTAGACAAAACCCCCAATTAAACGTTCCATACAATGAGGTAGCTGGAGTCACTTTGAAATTCGTTCGGTCTTTGATTTGGTAATCCATCTTTTTAAGTGTGCACAAAATCACAGTCGGACACAATTTTGTGCATCTCGGAAAAGATGGATGTAATGGGGCCCAGTGCAATAGCCATGGTCGAGTACTACGATTTCTGTGCCTTGGCACGCTACAGAAAACTGGAGCTCCTGGGTTTGTGTGGTGATGTTGCAGTGGACACTGTCATGTTCAGCCCTGCCACAGTCTTTGTGGTGCCGGGCCCCTTTATCCTCAAGATGAGGAAACCAGCCATTTGGTTAAAAACAAAGTAAATTTTGCAAACCAACCAATCGACATACAGAGGCACATGCTTAATGGTCACTGGCAACGGCACATTACTTGTGATGAACGCTGATGAAAATTCACAGTTTAAATAGAGGACCTTCATAATACTAGTGGATTGCCACCCAGGTCGACGTATTTCGCTGTGGTACTGCACTTGGACTAATCTTTCCCTGGGAACAGACATAAGGAGATTCTCCCAATGTCTTTCTCCTATTTATGCCTAAATTCGCTGACACTGTCTCACTGACCACAGCTCTCAGGTCTGTCCAGCACTAGGACCGTTCCCACTAAGTCTTCTAAAGATGTTCCTATCTTCTCTCACTGTAGGTCCCCTGAATTGCCTGTGTGAGGAGAAAACGCTGCCGCCACTGAAGTGCTGTTGGTGAGTCTTGCTTCCTTTGCCACTGGTTCCCACACACCAATAATGATTTTGTTCTTCCCTGAGGGTGTCCTTTCTGTCTCTCTCTCAACCTAAACTAACTTCTTTTTTCCTGTCACTAACCTACAATCCCCAATCTTCCTCCTCAATATTGGCCGGCCCAGCTCTACAGCTAACTCTGTTTTCTCAACTGCAGCCACAGAATGATAACTTTTGAATACATTACAGTAAAATATATGTATACATACATATAAACCACAGGAATGTCAGAGGAGTGGAACTCCATCCTCACCACCCTCACAAGGACATCGCCGATTAGAGGCCAGATGTAGTCCATAATAACGTTGCCTGCCTCATTATAGTGAATGGATGGGGTTTCAGCTGAATTACAAATTTTGCAGATTTAGATGGAAACACTGATGTAAGTGCTCAGCCTAGAGCACAGAATAAATGTAAAGCGAGCCTTAAAAGTGATCCAGAGTGCTATGCACTTCAAAATGCTACCAATAAAAGCATCAACGCAACCAAAAAACAAACAAACGAACAAGTAACCACTGAAACTCATTATCTATCAACAAAAATATAGGAAGTTTCTATGTTACTAGCAGCACAAAGACTCTGGAAAAACAGCATGACTGCTTTCCCAAAAGAAATCCAGCAAAATCCGTGCTCCAAAATCCAAATGCCCCCGCCCTTCTGAGCCCCACAATGAGTCTAAACCTCATCTAGCATTCACATGTGTGGCATTACTGCAATGGGAGAAGCCCACTAAATATACGTGGGGGTGTGTCTCTCTAGATCTACAAGCTTGGCTCAATGGACTCTAAGCTGGCATATTAGTAGTTTTCACTCTGTAACATCAATGCATGCTTGTTTATGGAGATTCCCATGAAGTCAAAATTGTCACTACGCCAGTAGCTAAATTCCCAGAGGGGTGTATTTTCCAAAGTCGAGTCGTTAGAGGGTGATTTCTGCTCTTTTAGCACCTCATGTGCTTTGCAAATGTAGTCTTTAACCTATTCAGAAGAAATTGTCTAACAAATTATGGGGCAATCTTCACCTATTTTGCTTTGTGAAAATGTAAAATCTGAGGATAAAACAATATTTTATTGGTAAAAATGTAACTATTTTTTGTTTCCTGCACAATAGAATAAAATTCAGTGAAACGCCTGTGGTATCGATATATTCGCTGCACCCCTAGATGAGATTATTGAGTAGTGTAGTTTGCAAAATGGCATCACTTATGTGGGGGTTCTGCTGTTCTAGCACCTCACAGGTTCTGCTAATGTGACATGGCACTCTATTCTAGCAAAATCTGCACTGCAATATGGCAATTCTTCTCTTCTGGGCTTTGCTGTGCCTCAAAAGTAGTTTCCAATCACATATGGGGTATTGGCATACTCTTTTCCTATTCTCCATTTGGAAAATGAAAATATATTATTAATATTATTATTATTATTATTATTTATATAGCACCATTGATTCCATGGTGCTGTACATAAGAAGGGGTTATATGCAAAATACAGATATCACTTACAGTAAATGAACTAACAATTATAGACTGGTACAGGGGGAAGAGGGCCGTGCCCTTGAGGGCTTACATTATACATTCTGCATAAATTTTCATTTCCACAGACAAATGCTATAAAATTCCATTAATCACCTCTAGGTTTAAAATGCTCACTACACCACTTGAATTTTTCAAGGGGTGCAGTTTCCAAAATGGGGTCAGTAATGGGGATTTCTGCTGTTTTGGCATCTCAGGCTCTTTGTTAATATGACACGGCGTCTGCAATGTAGTTTAACAAAAATTGTACTCCAAAAGTCAAATGGTCCTCATCTTCTCAGCCATGCTATTTGCCTTAAAAGTAATTTCTGATCACATATGGGGCATCAGCTTAGTCAGGAGACATCCTATTTTTCAGTGCATTCATGCAAATGGACGTACCGGTACGTCCTGGTGATCATATTATACCAATAAATACATATATTTATGTAAAAACAAAAAACAACCAAAAAAGTACACATATTTGGTATTGCCACGTCTGGAACGACCTGACCTATAGAAAAGTCACACTAGTTAACGCCTTCAATGAACAGCGCAAAAAAGAGTGGCAAAATACTATGCTTTTTCAACACACCGCCAAAATAAAAGTGGAATAAAACACGCGATCAAAAAAACGAATGTAAATAAAAATGGTACTGCTGAAAATGCCATCTTGTCCTGCAAAAAAACAAGCTGCCATACAGCTCAATCAGCAGAGAAATAAAACAGCTATAGCTCTCAGATGCAAAATAATTCTGTTTTCTACAAAAAAATTAATTGTGTTAAAGCGGCATAAAAAATAATATAATAATCGTACTGAACTGATCACTTTTATCACAAAGTGAACGACATTAAAAAAAAGCCTGAATTTCTGGGTTTTGTTCATTCTGCCAATAAATGGAACCAATAAAAAGTCAACTCGTTCTGCAAAAAACAAACCCTCACATGACTCTGACGCCAGAAATCTAGAAAAATTCTAGCTCTCAAAATATTGTGATGCAAAAACTTTTGGCTCACGTTTATCCTGTGCTCTACGCTAAGCACTTAATCTCTGAAATATGTGATACAGATGGAACCCCCGGTGGAAGATTCCCTATAATGAAGCAGATGGAGTCACTGTGGACGCTGACTCGCCTATGATCCCGTGATGTCAGTCTTTTTAAGAGTGCATGAAAGAATGGTAGGAAAAGAAGGACATCGTTGAACAGAGGCCAGACGGAGTACAGAGTAACTCTGCTGCCTCATTATAGTGAATGGATCCCTTGAGGGTTTCATCTGAATCACATCATTCGGAGATTTAGATGGATACCTCAATGTAAGTGCTCTGCACAGAACACAGGATGAATTTGATCCAAAATGTTATGTAAAATGTTCCCAATAAAAGCTTCAGCTCAATACACAAAAAAAGCAAGTCCCCAATCAGGTTCGTCATCTGTCAATGGAAATATTGTTGTATCCTGAGGAAGAAGTTTGAGAACTTTCGAAAAGCATACATAATAAAAACCGCATATTCCTTCATCCTGTGTGTCCTGGTTTCATCAGTGGAATTTCACCAGCAGCGCAGAAAACCACCTATATATCCTATTTGAATATCGTCTTGGTTTTTAACCCATGGTTTGCAGCACCTGGTTCATTTTTGCTCAGAAAGTGTTGTGTGGTCACAATCTCACTAGGTGAGCAAGGTTTCTATATCTACTACATGTGTACCATTAAATAAAACCGTATTCCGCTGTTTTGCTTCCCAGTCTCCTCCTGCCAGAATTCAATTGGCGCTCATTTACTACTGAGTCCTGCTGTGTGCCCAAACAGTAGTTTTCCACCACATATGGAGTTATCCTTGTGAAAATGAAAAATTTGGGGCTAAAGCAACATTTTTGAGGGATAAAAGATTTTTTTCATTTTCACGGCTCAACATTATGAAATTCTGTGAAGCAAATGCGGGTTCAAGATGCTCACCACACCTCTAGATAAGTTCCTTGAGGGGCATAGTTTCCAAAATTTGGATTACAAAAAATTTGGATTACACTGTTTAAGCACATTGGTGCTCTGCGGCATGGCATCCGCTATCTATTCCAGCGAATTTTGTACTTCAAAAGTCAAATGGTGCTCCTTCCCTACCAAGCTCTTCCATATGCCCAAACCGTAGTTTTCCACCACATATGGGGTATTGGTGTATTCAAGTGAAAGTGCACAACAAATTGTATGGTCCATTTTCTCCTTTTACCCTTGTGAAAATGAAAAAATTGGTGCTAAAGCAACATTTTTGTGGGAAAAATCAACATTTTAATTTATTCCTTCCACATTGCTTTAATTCCTGTGACACACCTAATAGGGTTAAAAATAACTTCTTGAATGTGGTTTTAAGCACGTTGAGGGGTGCAGTTTTAAAAATTTTGTAATTTGGGGTATTTTCTGCCACATAGGCCTTCAAAGTCACTTCAAATGTGATATGATTCCTAAAAAATTGATTTTGCAAATTCTGTTGTGAAAATGAAAAATTGCTGATTAACTTTAAAGCCTTCTAACTTCTCAACAAAAAAATAGTGTTTGAAAAATGACACTGATGTAAAGTAGACGCGTGTTAAATGTTATTTATTATACAGTTATATGA
This sequence comes from Phyllobates terribilis, assembly GCF_046119375.1. Classification (NCBI taxonomy): domain Eukaryota; kingdom Metazoa; phylum Chordata; class Amphibia; order Anura; family Dendrobatidae; genus Phyllobates; species Phyllobates terribilis. The sequence continues at coordinate 211,767,835 of NW_027362771.1, forward strand.
AAAAGTTTGGGCACCCCTATTAATCTAAAGCTTAATGTTTTATAAAAATTGGTGCTTTTGCAACAGCTATTTCAGTTTGATATATGTAATAACTGTTGGACACAGTAATGTTTCTGCCTTGAAATGAGGTTTATTGTACTAACAGAAAATGTGCAATCTGCATTCAAACAAAATTTGACAGTGCATAAGTATGGGCACCCTTATCATTTTCTTGTTTTAAATACTCCTACCTACTTTTTACTGACTTACTAAAGCACTTTTTTTGGTTTTGTAACCTCATTGAGCTTTGAACTTCATAGCCAGGTGTATGCAATCATGAGAAAAGCTACTTAAAGTGGCCACTTGCAAGTTGTTCTCCTGTTTGAATCTCCTCTGAAGAGTGGCATCATGGGCTCCTCAAAACAACTGTGAAATGATCTGAAAACAAAGATTATTCAACATAGTTGTTCAGGGGAAGGATACTAAAAGCTGTCTCAGAGATTTAACCTGTCAGTTTCCACTGTGAGGAACATAGTAAGGAAATGGAAGAACACAGGGACAGTTCTTGATAAGGCCAGAAGTGGCAGGCCAAGAAAAACATCAGAAAGGCAGAGAAGAAGAATGGTGAGATCAGTCAAGGACAATCCTCAGACCACCTACAGAGAGCTGCAGCATCAACTTGCTGCAGATGGTGTCACTGTGCATCGGTCAACAATACAACGCACTTTGCACAAGGAGAAGCTGTATGGGAGAGTGATGCGAAAGAGGCCGTTTCTGCAAGCACGCCACAAACAGAGTCGGCTGAGGTATGCAAAAGCACATTTGGAGAAGCCAATTTCTTTTTGGAAGAAGGTCCTGTGGACTGATGAAACCAAGATTGAGTTGTTTGGTCATACAAAAAGGCGTCATGCATGGCGGCAAAAAAACACAGAATTCCAAGATAAACACTTGCTACCCACAGTAAAATTTGGTGGAGGTTCCATCATGCTTTGGGGCTGTGTGGCCAATGCCGGCACCGGGAATCTTGTTAAAGTTGAGGGACGCATGGATTCCATTCAGTATCAGCAGATTCTTGACAATAATGTTCAAGAATCAGTGACAAAGTTGAAGTTACGCAGGGGATGGATCTTTCAGCAAGACAATGATCCTAAACACCGCTCCAAATCTACTCAGGCATTCATGCAGAGGAACAATTACAATGTTCTGGAATGGCCATCCCAGTTCCCAGACCTGAATATCATTGAACATCTGAGGGATCATTTGAAGAGGGCTGTCCATGCTCGGCGACAATCAAACTTAACTGAACTGGAATTGTTTTGTAAAGAGGAATGGTCAAAAATACCTTCATCCAGGATCCAGGAAATCATTAAAAGCTACAGGAAGCGACTAGAGGCTGTTATTTTTGCAAAAGGAGGATCTACTAAATATTAATGTCACTTTTCTGGTGAGGTGCCCATACTTATGCACCTGTCAAATTTTGTTTGAATGCAGATTGCACATTTTCTGTTAGTACAATAAACCTCATTTCAAGGCAGAAACATTACTGTGTCCAACAGTTATTACATATATCAAACTGAAATAGCTGTTGCAAAAACACCAATTTTTATAAAACATTAAGCTTAAGATTAATAGGGGTGCCCAAACTTTTTCATATAACTGTATGTCTTGTGTGGCATAACTATTTGGTTTAAGAGCCTAAAAATTCAAAGTTTGAAAATTGCATTTTTTTCACATTTTTTGTCAAATTTTTTATATTTTCATAAATAAACACAAATATTATCAACAACAATTTACCATTATTGTGAAGTGCAACATGTCACAAAAAAACAAACACAGAATCACTGGGATATGTTGAAGCGTTTCACACTGGTCAGAATTGTAAAATTTGGCCTGGTCAGGAAGGTGAAAACAGGCTCAGCGCTGATATTTTAGATATTTTTATAAATAGAAGCAAATGGTATCCATTTAAATTTACCATTAACATAAAGTACAATGTGTGATGAAAAAAACATTCTAAGGCCACATTCACATGTTCAGTATTTGGTCAGTATTTTACATCAGTATTTGTAAGCCAAAATAAGAAGTGGAACAATCACAGGAAAAGTATAATAGAAACAAGTGCACCACTTCTGCATTTTTCACCCTCTAGTTTACCATACTGATGTAAAATACAGACCAAATACTGAACGTGTGAACTTGGCCTTAAAGTCAATGGTATAAGTGAAAGCATTCCAAGGTTCTTACCACATAAAGTCACACATGTCAGAATTGAAAAATTTGCCTTGGTAACGAAGGTGAAAACAGCCTTCGTCAGGAAGCGGTTTAACTGAGAACTTCCTCCAATTGGTGCTGGAAATCAATTTTGTAACAGTTTTTCTTTCAGTTCTGTGCCCCACCATTCCAAAGTTATGTCCCAAACCTCCCATCTACATTTCTGCACCTATTAACTAAATTAAATTACTTGTGTTTTTTTACATGTGTTTTTATTGCATTTTTCACACTGCGGTTTTTGGCTCCTTTTGGCATGGCATGTCATGTCTGTTTACATGTTTTAAATAAAGCTGCTTTGTTTTTGATATTTCCTGGTAAATTGATATAGTCTTGTGTGGATTACATGCATTTTTAGTGCACTAAACAAACTAAAGATGCATATGCATTTTTTACCTGCAGATTTTCTTTTCTTATGCAATTGTATGAGGAAAATCTGCTCATAAAACTTGGCATACCAGCAAGAGAGACTGACATGTTGGGGATTTCAAACGCACCGCAAGTCAATTAATGCTGCGAAAAAAAGAAGCACAGTGGGCATGAGATTTCTATAAGTCCCACCTAGCTAGCTGGAACCGTAAGACACTGTGTTTTTTACTCCACAAAAATAGAGAGTTTCAAAAACTCACTATAAACTCATTGTGGGAACATAACCTAAAAGCCAAATGGTGTAAAAATTTTAATGAAACACAATTGCAAAAATGATTTTTAGCCTGAAATACATATATTTAAATTTAAAACCTTACCCCCAAACGCTGTTTGCTCGTTAATGACCAGGCCAATTTTTAAAATTCTGACCACTGTCACTTTATGAGGTAATAACTCTGGAATGCTTCAACGGATCCCACTGATTCTGAGATTGTTTTTTTATTACATATCTACTATATAATCGGCTTATCCCGTCTGTCTGTCTGTCCAGGAAATCCCGCGTCGCTGATTGGTCCGGCCGCGGCCAATCAGCGATGTGGGATTTCAGAACAAGATGGCGGCCATCAGCGGCTCATCTGCTGCACGGAGGTCAGCGGCGATGCAGCCGGGAGATGACCGGCGTTAGCCGGTCATCTCCCGGCTGCTTGCAGCAGAAGTACCCCAACCGGCGGCCTAGGCAGCACCGCTCCCCCGTCCTCCCTTCACACTTGCCGTCGGGAGATCAGCGGCCCTAGCCGCTGATCTCCCGACGGTAACCGCATGGAGGTCAGTGGCGATGTCCTGATTGGGCACGGCCGGCGGCCACCAGCAATCAGCAACGAGCGCAGTCCAGCCGCGAATTGGCGCCAGATTTGAAACACGCTTCGCTGATTGGTCGCGGCCAGGTGGGTGCGACCAATCAGCGATATTGGCGCGAAATTTAAAACACCGCTTCTCTGATTGGTCGCAGCCAGCCGGCCGTGACCAATCAGTGACTGGTGCAGCCCGGCCACGAATTGGCGCCGGATTTGAAACACACAGGCCACCGTCGGGAGATCAGTGGCGACGCAGCCGGGAGATGACCGGTGCTACCAGGTCATCTCCCGGCAGCTCACAGCAGAAGTACCACGACCGGCGGCCTCGCTCCCCGGTCCTCCCTTCACACTTGCCGTCGGGAGATCAGCAGCCCTAGCCGCTGATCTCCCGACGGTAGCCGCATGGAGGTCAGCGGCGATGCAGCCGGGAGATGACCGGCGCTAGCCGGTCATTCCCAGCTGCTCGCAGCAGAAGTACCCGCACAGGCAGCGCTGCTCCCCGGTCCTCACCAACACAGTTCGCTGATTGGTCGCGGCCAGTGGCCACGACCAATCAGCGATTTTGGCGCCAAATTTAAACACGCTCGACGGCCAATTGGCGCCGGATTTACACTGTATTCCAAATTATTATGCAAATAATATTTTCTCAGATTTTCCCAAATTACATATATGAATTGCAGTCATTGTAATTTTCCAGTCAAATAACTATTAGAGTACAATTGAAAGGTTTTTGTACAAAATGCCTATGATAACAGTATATTTTAAAAAAAATAAAAAACTCAAACTGTACTCAAAATGCATGTTCCAAATTATTATGCACAGCAGAGTTTTCAACATTTTCATTTTAATAAAGAACAAAAAAATTGTAATTTTTTAAATTATAAGCATTAGCAGATTATTACAAACTGAAATCAAACAGTTTTCAACTCAAAACTTTATTCTAGGTGATGTTACATTTGCACATAGGACCGCTTGTTCGAAAGGAGCTTCTGAACTCAGCTCACCTCATGTATGTCACTGACAGCGTGGGAAAATTCTCCTGCACTCAGCGCTTCAGCGTGAGAATTCTCCCACGCTGTCAGTGACGTACATGAGGTGAGCTGAGTTCATTGGACATGAACTCACCTCATGCACGTCACTGACAGTGTGGGAAAATTCTCACGCTGAAGCGCTGAGTGCAGGAGAATTTTCCAACGCTGTCAGTGACATACATGAGGTGAGCTGAGTTCATTGGACATGAGCTCACCTCATGCACGTCACTGACAGCGTGGGAAAATTCTCACGCTGAAGCGCTGAATGCAGGAGAATTTTCCCACGCTGTCAGTGACGTGCATGAGGTGAGCTGAGTTCATTGGACATGAACTCACCTCATGCACGTCACTGACAGCGTGGGAAAATTCTCACGCTGAAGCGCTGAGTGCAGGAGAATTTTCCCACGCTGTCAGTGACGTGCATGAGGTGAGCCGAGTTCATTTGACATGACCTCGGCTCATCTGGATGCCATCACAGCCTGACACTGAGGAGCGCAAGCAAGCCTGCGCTTCTCAGTGTCTGCGGGATGACAGGCTGGATGGCAGCGTTCTGCTACGATCCAGCCTGTCATCTCGATGTAGCATTGCTGGAGCTGTCTTGGGAACCATGGAAAGGTAAGGATGATGTTGCTTTATTATTTTTCTTTTATTGCAGGAGATCATTGGCTTCAGCTGGAATGGGCGTGATGGTAAGTATGGTTTAATTTAGAACAATAAAGAATTGTGTGTTTATTTCAATTAAAGGACTTTATTCTGGGTGTTTGTGTTTTTTTTTAACTTTGACTATGGGGTTAATAATGGGGGTGTCTTATAGACGCCTCTCCATTACTAACCTGGGCTTGATGTCAGCTGGCATTATAAGCTGACATCAACCCCAGCCCTATTACCCCACTGCCACAGCTACAGGGCAGTGGGAAGAGCGAGGCTAAGTGCCAGAATTGGCGCATCCTATGGATGCGCCATTTCTGGGGCGGCTGATGGCTGGTGTTTCTAGCCTGGGAGGGGGCCAATATTCATGGCACCCTTCCTGGGCTATTAATATCAGCCCCCAGCTGTCTGCCTAGCCTTTGCAAGCTATTAAAATAGGGGGGACCCCACGTCATTTTTGGGGGGGGGGTCCCCATTTTAATAGCTAGTAAAGGCTAGGTATTCAGCTGGGGGCTGATATTAGTAGCCTTGGAAGCTCCGTAGGTATTACCCCCTTCCCAGGCTTCAAACAACTGCCCCAGCCGTCTGCTTAACCTCCACTAGAGGCTAAAATTACAGGGAACCCCACGCCAATTTTTTTTTTAATAAATCCTTTATTTTAACACTAAATGACAAGTACAGTAAGCAACACTGTCACTGTACTTCTTATATATGTGACTGACATGTTTCTATCTATCCAATCTATGTGTGATGCTCTATCTTTCTGTTCTAAATTGTCGGGTACCGCTGCTGAATTGCCGGCCGGCTTTTTTAAAGAGACGGTGCACGAAAACACTATTATTTTTTTAAATAAATCCTTTACACTAAATGACAAGTACAGTAAGCAACACTATCACTGTACTTCTTATATACAGTTATATGAAAAAGTTTTGGCACCCCTATTAATCTTAAGCTTAATGTTTTATAAAAATTGGTGTTTTTGCAACAGCTATTTCAGTTTGATATATGTAATAACTGTTGGACACAGTAATGTTTCTGCCTTGAAATGAGGTTTATTGTACTAACAGAAAATGTGCAATCTGCATTCAAACAAAATTTGACAGGTGCATAAGTATGGGCACCCTTATCATTTTCTTGTTTTAAATACTCCTACCTACTTTTTACTGACTTACTAAAGCACTTTTTTTGGTTTTGTAACCTCACTGAGCTTTGAACTTCATAGCCAGGTGTATGCAATCATGAGAAAAGCTACTTAAAGTGGCCACTTGCAAGTTGTTCTCCTGTTTGAATCTCCTCTGAAGAGTGGCATCATGGGCTCCTCAAAACAACTGTCAAATGATCTGAAAACAAAGATTATTCAACATAGTTGTTCAGGAGAAGGATACAAAAAGCTGTCTCAGAGATTTAACCTGTCAGTTTCCACTGTGAGGAACATAGTAAGGAAATGGAAGAACACAGGGACAGTTCTTGTTAAGGCCAGAAGTGGCAGGCCAAGAAAAACATCAGAAAGGCAGAGAAGAAGAATGGTGAGATCAGTCAAGGACAATCCTCAGACCACCTCCAGAGAGCTGCAGCATTAACTTGCTGCAGAGGGTGTTACTGTGCATCGGTCAACTATACAACGCACTTTGCGCAAGGAGAAGCTGTATGGGAGAGTGATCTGAAAGAAGCCGTTTCTGCAAGCATGCCACAAACAGAGTCGGCTGAAGTATGCAAAAGCACATTTGGAGAAGCCAATTTCTTTTTGGAAGAAGGTCCTGTGGACTGATGAAACCAAGATTGAGTTGTTTGGTAATACAAAAAGGCGTTATGCATGGCGGCAAAAAAACACAGCATTCCAAGAAAAACATTTGCTACCCACAGTAAAATTTGGTGGAGGTTCCATCATGCTTTGGGGCTGTGTGGCCAATGCCGGCACTGGGAATCTTGTTAAAGTTGAGGGACGCATGGATTCCACTCAGTATCAGCAGATTCTTGACAATAATGTTCAAGAATCAGTGACAAAGTTGAAGTTACGCAGGGGATGGATCTTTCAGCAAGACAATGATCCTAAACACCGCTCCAAATCTACTCAGGCATTCATGCAGAGGAACAATTACAATGTTCTGGAATGGCCATCCCAGTCCCCAGACCTGAATATCATTGAACATCTGTAGGATCATTTGAAGAGGGCTGTCCATGCTCCACGACCATCAAGCTTAACTGAACTGGAATTGATTTGTAAAGAGGAATGGTCAAAAATACCTTCATCCAGGATCCAGGGAATCATTAAAAGCCACAGGAAACGACTAGAGGCTGTTATTTTTGCAAAAGGAGGATCTACTAAATATTAATGTCACTTTTCTGGTGAGGTGCCCATACTTATGCACCTGTCAAATTTTGTTTGAATGCAGATTGCACATTTTCTGTTAGTACAATAAACCTCATTTCAAGGCAGAAACATTACTGTGTCCAACAGTTATTACATATATCAAGCTGAAATAGCTGTTGCAAAAACACCAATTTTTATAAAACATTAAGCTTAAGATTAATAGGGGTGCCCAAACTTTTTCATATAACTGTATGTGACTGACATGTTTCTATCTATCTAATCTATGTGTGATGCTCTATCTTTCTGTTCTAAATTGTCGGGTACCGCTGCTGAATTGCCGGCCGGCTTTTTTAAAGAGACGGTGCACGAAAACACTATTATTTTTTTAAATAAATCCTTTACACTAAATGACAAGTACAGTAAGCAACACTGTCCCTGTACTTCTTATATATGTGGCTGACATGTTTCTATCTATCTAATCTATGTGTGAAGCTCTATTCTTTCTGTTCTAAATTGTCGGGTACCGGTGTATGCCGCTGATGAATTGCCGGCTTTTCATGTTTCGCTGTGAGCACTGTTCCCATCGATTTGGGCAACCACCTCACCCAATACATTCTACATCATTGTTAGTTGTTTTCCTTCATGTAGAATTAACCTACAAGGAAAGAAAGGGTTTATTTTCATTCCGATATTTGTGTCCCATTGACTTGCATTGGTTTCCGGTATCGGAATCGGCGATATCCGATACTTTTTGAGTATCGACCCGATCCAATCCGATCCGATATTTCCTCATATCGGAAGGTATCGCTCAACACTACTGACAAATTCAATGGACGAGAGAGCTCAGAAGCTCCTTTCGAACAAGGGGTCCTATGTGCAAATGTAACATCACCTAGAATAAAGTTTTGAGTTGAAAACTGTTTGATTTCAGTTTGCAATGACCTGCTAATGCTTATAATTTCAAAAATGACAATTTTTTGTTCTTTATTAAAATAAAAAGGTTGAAAACTCTGCTGTGCATAATAATTTGGAACATGCATTTTGAGTGCAGTTTGAGTTTTTTATTATTTTAAAAATATACTGTTATCATAGGCAGTTTGTACAAAAACCTTTCAATTGTACTCTAATAGCTATTTGACTGGAAAATTACAATGACTGCAATTCATATAGGTAATTTGGGAAAATCTGAGAAAATATTATTTGCATAATAATTTGGATCACAGTGTAAAATAAGTACGCCACCGTCGGGAGATAGCAGGGCTGACTCCGCCCATGGAGCCATACATACCAGGATATGGAAATTTAACAGTAGCTGCTGTATTTCCCACCCTAGGTTTATACTCAAGTCAATACATTTTCCCAGATTTTTGTTGTAAAATTAGGGTTCTCGGCTAATACTCGGGTCACCGCGCACAGGCAGCATGTGACCCCCGGCTGCTGCTGGCTCTTGCTTCCGCTTATGTCACGACTATTTGCGGCTGCAGCCAAGGAGTCTACTGTTTTGCGTTCCACGGTGAGTGATGGGCTGTGGGCGGGGTTATCCCCCATCCCGTCACACCCGGCATCCACCGCACGCGCATTCATTGACAGAGCGCGCGGTGGATGCTGGGTGTGACATGATGGGGGATAACCTCGCCCACAACCGCAAATAGTCGTGATGTAAGCGGAAGCAAGAGCCGGCTGCAGCCGGGGGAATTACGTGCTGGCTGTGCGTGGTCAGCGATGTTGTCACAAGCAGTATTGACAACATGACGTAATTACAAAATTCATTAGGGGCCCCGGGGGGATACATTGGGGGGTTAATTTAAATCAGTGCACAACCCATTTAAACACTGCTTCGCTGATTAGTAGCGCCCGGGCGGTCGCATACATATTCTAGAATACCCGATGCGTTAGAATCGGGCCACCATCTAGTTGTACTTCATAACAGTGGTCAAATTTATTCGATATGACTTGCGTTTATTTGTGAAAAAATTGGAAATTTGGCAAACATTTTGCAATTTTCAAACTTTGAATTTTCATGCCGTTAAATCAGAGAGATATGTCACACAAAATAGTTAATAAATAACATTTCCCACATGTCTACTTTACATCAGCACAATTTTGCAACCAAATTTTTTTTTGTTAGGAAAATATAAAGGTTAAAGGGTTAAAAGTTGTCCAGCGATTTCTCATTTTTACAACAGAATTTACAAAAAAAAAAATTTAGGGACCACATCACATTTGAAGTCACTTTGAGGGGTCTATATGACAGAAAATACCCAAAAGTGACACCATTCTAAAAACTGCACCCCTAAAGGTGCTCAAAACCACAGAAGTTTATTAACCCTTCAGGTGCTTCACACCAATTTTTGGAATGTGGAAGGAATAAATAAACATTTAACTTTTTTTCACAAAAATTTTACTGCAGACCCAAATTTTTTCATTTTTGCAAAGGGTAACAGGAAAACATGGACCCCAAAATTTGTTGTGAAATTTCTCCTGAGCACGTGAATACCCCATATGTGGGGAAAAACTACTGTTTGGCGCATGGCATGGCTCGGAAGGGAAGGAGTGCCATTTGACTTTTTGAATGTAAAATTTGCTTGAATAATTAGGGGACACCATGTCGCGTTTGGGGAGCCCTCGATGTGCTTAAACAGTGGAAACCACCCAGAAGTGACACCATTTTGGAAACTACACCCCTCAGGGAACTTATCTAGATGTGTGGTGAGCACCTTGAACACCTAGGTGCTTCACAGAGGTTTATAACATTGAGCTGTAAAAATAAAATTTTCCCATTTTTCCCACAAAAATGCTTTTCAGACCCCAATTTTGCATTTTCATAAGAGTAACAGGAGAAATTGCACCATACTATTTGTTGTGCAATTTCTCCTGAGTAAGCCGATACCCCACATGTGGGGAAAAATCACTGTATGGGTGCATGGCAGGGCTTGGAAGGGAAGGAGCACTATTTAACTTTTTGAATGTAAAATTTGCTTGAATAATTAGCGGATGCCTTGTCGCGTTTGAGGTGCCCCTGACATGCGTAAACAGTGGAAACCCCCCACACGTGACACCATTTTGGAAACTAGACACCTCAAAGAACTTATCTAGATGTGTGGTGAGCACCTTGAACAACCAGGTGCTTCACAGACGTTTATAATGTAGAGCCGTGGAAATAAAAAAATCTAACTTTTTCCACAAAAAAGATCTTTTAGCCCCAATTTTTTTATTTTCACAAGGGTAAGATGAGAAAATGGACCCCACAAATTGTTGTGCAATTTCTCCTGAGTATACCGATTAGAGATGAGCGCTGTTCTACTCGAACTGTTCGCCAAACTCAAATTCGAGCTGTTTTGGGCGGTGTTCGAGCCGTTCGGCGAACACGAACAATTTGAGAAAAATTCGGCTGTTCGAGGTTATGTTCGATAACTGTTCGTGCACCAAAATCATAACTGGATTTTTTCTCAGTAATGATGAAAATTAATGTTAATACGCAGTTTGAGTGTACAGCGGGGTGGGGGGAGGGGCAGGGGATGGGTCTCTGCAGGAACAATGAAGATCTCCATTTTTTTTTCTCTTTCCCGCATTTACAGTGGGGAGGTGCAATCTGTCAGCCTATCAGCAGCGCACACACGGAGCGAAGTGCTTTTTTTCACACAAGCAAGGGCATGTGTCATTGGCAGTGTATGTCACATGTCCTTGCCCTATAAGACCAAGCCATTTTCCCCGTCGCCACCATTTTCTCACTGCTGCAGCTGCGTGTTAGACGGCACCGCTGTTGCTGTGTGCGCTATACCTTGTTAATTTCAAGCCAATTTTCGCACAAATCTACAGATAGCTTGGGAGTAGGGAATAGTTGTGATTGCAGTCCTTTTAAGGACTAGGTTACAGCATTTCCTACGACTTTTATCAGGCAGGTCTGTGCTCTTAAATAGATAGATTGTGGGAGTAAAGACTAATTGTAATTGGAGTCCTTTTCAGGACTAGGTTACATCAGTTCCTATCAGTTTTTGCCAGGCAGGTCTGTGCCAGTGCTGTGCAAGTTTTTTTCACAGCATTTGGCTGAATCTAGCAAAGCTAATCCTTTTTGGCCTATTGCAGAGTGTGTTAGTCAGTGGAGTAGCCTATCTGTGTTGCAAGATATACCACCTGTGTATAGAATACCAATTTTTTTACTGCACCTAGTGAAGTAAAATCTTTTGGGCATAGCATCATTCTATTAGTCCATCTATACTGACCTCCATCAGGTTGCAAATTGAATATAATTTTTTTCTGCATCTAGCTCTGAAAAAATATTGGGCTTCTAGCTGTGTGTGGGACTTGTTGTATTAGTCCATCTATACTGACCTCCATCAGGTTGCAAACTGCATAGATTTTTTTCTTCATCTACCTCTGAAAAAATATTGGGCTTCTAGCTGTGTGTGGGACTTGTTCTATTAATCCATCTATACAGACCTCCATCAGGTTGCAAACTGAATATATTTTTTTCTGCATCTACCTCTGAAAAAATATTGGGCTTCTAGCTGTGTGTGGGACTTGTTGTATTAGTCCATCTATACTGACCTCCATCAGGTTGCAAACTGAATATATTTTTTTCTGCATCTACCTCTGAAAAAATATTGGGCTTCTAGCTGTGTGTGGGACTTGTTGTATTAGTCCATCTATACAGACCTCCATCAGGTTGCAAACTGAATATATTTTTTTCTGCATCTACCTCTGAAAAAATATTGGGCTTCTAGCTGTGTGTGGGACTTGTTGTATTAATCCATCTATACAGACCTCCATCAGGTTGCAAACTGAATATATTTTTTTCTGCATCTACCTCTGAAAAAATATTGGGCTTCTAGCTGTGTGTGGGACTTGTTGTATTAGTCCATCTATACTGACCTCCATCAGGTTGCAAACTGAATATATTTTTTTCTGCATCTACCTCTGAAAAAATATTGGGCTTCTAGATGTGTGTGGGACTTGTTCTATTAATCCATCTATACAGACCTCCATCAGGTTGCAAACTGAATATATTTTTTTCTGCATCTACCTCTGAAAAAATATTGGGCTTCTAGCTGTGTGTGGGACTTGTTGTATTAGTCCATCTATACTGACCTCCATCAGGTTGCAAACTGAATATATTTTTTTCTGCATCTACCTCTGAAAAAATATTGGGCTTCTAGATGTGTGTGGGACTTGTTCTATTAATCCATCTATACAGACCTCCATCAGGTTGCAAACTGAATATATTTTTTTCTGCATCTACCTCTGAAAAAATATTGGGCTTCTAGCTGTGTGTGGGACTTGTTGTATTAGTCCATCTATACTGACCTCCATCAGGTTGCAAACTGAATATATTTTTTTCTGCATCTACCTCTGAAAAAATATTGGGCTTCTAGCTGTGTGTGGGACTTGTTCTATTAATCCATCTATACAGACCTCCATCAGGTTGCAAACTGAATATATTTTTTTCTGCATCTACCTCTGAAAAAATATTGGGCTTCTAGCTGTGTGTGGGACTTGTTGTATTAGTCCATCTATACTGACCTCCATCAGGTTGCAAACTGAATATATTTTTTTCTGCATCTACCTCTGAAAAAATATTGGGCTTCTAGCTGTGTGTGGGACTTGTTGTATTAGTCCATCTATACAGACCTCCATCAGGTTGCAAACTGAATATATTTTTTTCTGCATCTACCTCTGAAAAAATATTGGGCTTCTAGCTGTGTGTGGGACTTGTTGTATTAGTCCATCTATACTGACCTCCATCAGGTTGCAAACTGAATATATTTTTTTCTGCATCTACCTCTGAAAAAATATTGGGCTTCTAGCTGTGTGTGGGACTTGTTCTATTAATCCATCTATACAGACCTCCATCAGGTTGCAAACTGAATATATTTTTTTCTGCATCTACCTCTGAAAAAATATTGGGCTTCTAGCTGTGTGTGGGACTTGTTGTATTAGTCCATCTATACTGACCTCCATCAGGTTGCAAACTGAATATATTTTTTTCTGCATCTACCTCTGAAAAAATATTGGGCTTCTAGCTGTGTGTGGGACTTGTTCTATTAATCCATCTATACAGACCTCCATCAGGTTGCAAACTGAATATATTTTTTTCTGCATCTACCTCTGAAAAAATATTGGGCTTCTAGCTGTGTGTGGGACTTGTTGTATTAGTCCATCTATACTGACCTCCATCAGGTTGCAAACTGAATATATTTTTTTCTGCATCTACCTCTGAAAAAATATTGGGCTTCTAGATGTGTGTGGGACTTGTTCTATTAATCCATCTATACAGACCTCCATCAGGTTGCAAACTGAATATATTTTTTTCTGCATCTACCTCTGAAAAAATATTGGGCTTCTAGCTGTGTGTGGGACTTGTTGTATTAGTCCATCTATACTGACCTCCATCAGGTTGCAAACTGAATATATTTTTTTCTGCATCTACCTCTGAAAAAATATTGGGCTTCTAGCTGTGTGTGGGACTTGTTCTATTAATCCATGTATACAGACCTCCATCAGGTTGCAAACTGAATATATTTTTTTCTGCATCTACCTCTGAAAAAATATTTGGCCTTCTAGCAGTGTGTGGGACTTTCTCTATTAGTCCATCTATACTGACCTCCATCAGGTTGCAAATTAAAAATAATTTTTATCTGCATCTAGCTCTAAAAAAATATTTGGCCTTCTAGCAGTGTGTGGGACTTTCTCTATTAGTCCATGTATACTGACCTCCATCAGGTTGCAAATTGAATATAATTTTTTTCTGCATCTAACCCAGCCAATAGTTTTGGCCTAATACCACAGTTTGGCCACTCAGCTCTGCTCGGTTCCCATCCATTGTATTTTTGTGCAAACAACTCCAGAGTTGTTAATTAGTTAACCACCAAAATGAGTGGAAAAAGGCCTGCTGCTGGTGGAAAGGTGAATAGGCGTGTTGGGAAGGGGAAAAAAGGTTGTGTCCGTGGGGTAGGTGTTAAAGCAACAGTAACATCTGCAGAAGAAAGACCATCTTCCAGCCAAACTAAAATGTCTACTTCTTTTAGCGGACAATGTGATAAGATCCCTTTCTTACGGCCACGCCAATCGCTACAAATTCCAGATGAGGCACAAAAACACCAGGTGCTTCAACGGATATCAAGTGCTCCTTTAAGTGGGCTCTCCTCCACATCAACTTCAACATCACAAATACTCCAGTCCTCAAAGGTGTCACCCCAATCGCACTTGCTTCCTCACAGCTCCCAAATCTCCAGCTGCCCGTCTGAGTATGAGGTAGAACAGATGGTTGAGTCTGCAGAGCTGTTTACTCATACTATAGCCTGGGAATCAGAGGTCGACTCCAGCGCTTCTGTGAATCCAGACGAGGAAATGATCTGCACTGATGCCCAGAATCTTTATGAGTCGGATCCAGGACCAGACGCAGAAGGTTCTGACCATAATGTAGACCCTCATTCCCAAACTGTAACTCCTGTTGGTGGAGGCAATGAAGAAGACGATGATAAGACTCAAATACCTGATTGGAGCGACAACTTTAGTTTTTTGTCAGGGCAGGAACAGGTTGGCTCTGAGGACGACGGGTGTGATAACGCACAGGGCGATGATGATGAGGTTGGAGATCCCACTTACTGTCAACCCACAGTCAGCCAAGAGATGAAGTCAGCAGAGGAGGTGGAGGAAGATGCTAGTGACGACGAGGTCAGGTTGCGCCTTCCTGGACAGAGACGTAGTACTGGAAGCACGTCAACAACTGCATCCTCAAACACAACTCTGCCTCTCACCACAAGTCGTGGTGGCTCTTCAGGTCGCATGGGTGCTAAGCCTTGCATAGCCTGGGCATTTTTTCAGATCGATAAAGATGACCCAACTCGTGTTATCTGTAACATTTGTCAGCAAAAGCTAAGTAGAGGCCAAAAAATACATAGTTTGAGTACTTCATGCATGAACCGGCACATGGACATGAAGCATAAGTTGCAGTGGGAAGCTCAGTGTGCTACAATGCGGCCTAGCCGGCCGGGCCAACCACCGTCTGCCATATCTTGTGCATCCGCGGCCTCTTCATCCTCTGTGACTGGGGGGACAGCAGTCACACCTGTTTTGGGGCGCAGACCTGCCACCTCTTTACCCGCAACAGCCAGCGTGATTGGCAGGTCATCATTTTCTTTGGAGGTGGTAACACCAGCTGGTGTTGAGCGCTGTCCAACATCGATAGCACCACCTTTGGATCAAGGCAACCTAACATGTCCGCCTGCATCTTCCTCACAGACCAGCAGTTTGCCGGGGACACCCTTATCAACCCCGTCTAAGCACAATAGCCAGCCCTCGGTCCCTCAGATGTGGACAAGTAAAAGACCATTTCCTCCTAGCCATGAGAAAGCTAAGAGGTTGAATTTCACCATCTGCAAGTTCTTGGCTACAGAAATGCTGCCTTTCCGCCTGGTGGACACAGAGGATTTACGAGACCTTATGTCCGTCGCAGTGCCCCAGTACCAGATGCCCAGTCGGCACTACTTCTCAAAGAAAGGTGTGCCTGCGCTCCACCAGCATGTCGCACACAACATCACCGCTTCTTTGAGAAACTCTGTGTGTGACAGGGTGCATTTCACCACAGACACTTGGACGAGTAGGCATGGACAGGGGCGTTACATGTCGCTGACTGGGCACTGGGTAACTATGGTGACAGCAGGACAAGGGGCTGCTGTCCAAGTCTTGCCGTCCCCACGAGTTGTGCGTCAATCCTCTTTATGTCAAAGTTCCTCCACTGCTTCTGCCTCCTCAACCTCCTCTCGGTCTTCCACCTGCCCCCAAAGCCTGTCTGGTCATGCCACAAGCTTTCTAACTGCGCAGAAGGGATCCTGCACACCTCCTTACTATGCTGGCAGTAGGGCTCAACGTCATCAGGCGGTTTTTACATTGAAATGTCTGGGAAATGTGAGTCACACAGCTGAGGAGTTGTGGTCAGCTCTGGAGAACCAATTTCATGAATGGTTGTCTCCACTGGACCTGAAACCAGGGAAGGCCGTGTGCGACAATGCTGCAAACCTGGGTGCGGCCCTTCGCCGGGGCAATGTCACACACGTGCCTTGTATGGCTCACCTGTTGAACCTGGTTGTCCAGCAATTTTTAGCCCACTATCCCAGACTAGATGGCCTTCTGCAGAGGGCACGGTCGCTGTGTGCTCACTTTCGCCGTTCGCATCCCGCAGCTCAGCGACTTACATCTCTACAGAAGTCGTTGGGCCTGCCACTTCACTAAAATGCGATGTGCCTACCCGGTGGAATTCAACTCTGCACATGTTGCAGCGACTGTGGCAGCACCGACAAGCCCTGGTGCAATACGTTCTGACGTATAGCCTGGGCCAACGAGATCCAGAGGTGGGGCAAATCACGCTGGAGGAGTGGTCTCAGATCAGGGACCTATGCACCCTTCTGCACAGTTTTGAAATGGCGACGAAGATGTTTAGTGCTGACGATGCCATTATCAGCATGACTATTCCGGTGATTTACATGCTGGAGCACATGTTAAACAGAATTCGGAGTCAGGTGGTGGCACAAGAGGAGGTGGAGGAAGTAGAGGAGGAGTAGTTGTATGCGGAATGGCTAACATCTGCAAGGTCCAGACGGTCGGCAGCACCAAGGCGGCAGGCATGTGAGGGTGGGGGAGATGGTTTTACCAGGGCGCATGGTAGCAGCCAAACTAGTGAGGAAGGTGCAGGAGCCCAGGAAGAAGTGGAGGACGAACTGATGGAAGACTCATCAGATGAGGGAGACCTTGATCACATTTCTGTTGTGCGAGGTTGGGGGGAGAGGACAGAGGAAGGAAGCATGATTGTTACCTCGCCACCAACACAACAGGGACTTGGTGCTCCTGGATGCGCAACACACATGAGTGCCTTCTTGCTGCACTACCTGCAACATGACCCTCGAATTGTGAGAATTAGAAATAATCCTGACTACTGGGTTGCCACACTGTTAGATCCCCGGTACAAAAGTAAATTTGCAGAAATTATTCCTGCCATAGAAAGGGATGCACGCATGCAGGAGTATCAGCAGAGACTGTTGCAGAATCTTACATGTGCTTTTCCACAAAATACCAGTGGTGCACGTAGTGAATCTCACAGTTCCAACTTGCCAACCGTGGGACCGTCAAGTGTTCAGCACTCAAACCGTAACAGAACCACAGTATCTGCTGGTAACATCAATTTTGCGGAATCATTTCACCACTTTTTTAGCCCATCCTTTGCAAGGCCACAGGAGACAAGAAGTCTGACACATAGTCAACGCCTAGAGACGATGGTACAGGAGTATCTCCAAGTAAACATTGAAGCCACGACTCTGTCACTGGACCCTTGCTCTTTTTGGGCTTCCAATCTGGATAAATGGCCGGAGCTAGCCACTTACGCCTTGGAGATCTTGTCATGCCCCGCAGCCAGCGTTCTGTCTGAACGTGTGTTCAGCGCTGCTGGTGGTGTGCTGACAGATAAGCGCATGCGGCTCTCCACTGATAATGTAGACAGACTCACGTTCATAAAGATGAACAAATCATGAATCCGAAACGACTTTTCTACCCCTGTGTCATCCTGGGGAGAGTAAAAGCTTGATGATTGGTTAAAATCACCCTACCAACCATTTTAAGCTTTCAAATTACTAATCATGTTTATCTGTATCTTGGCTGGAAAATAATTTGGGCTTTGTAGCAGTGTGCAGCACTGATTCTATTAGGCCATCTATAATAAGCTCCACCAGATTTAAAATTACTAATCATGTTTATCTGTATCTTGACTGGAAAATAATTTGGGCTTTGTAGCAGTGTGCAGCACTGATCCTATTAGGCCATCTATACTAAAGCTTCACCAGATTTAAAATTAATAATAATTTTTAGCTGAATCTAGCCCGGAAAATAATTTTGGGGCTCCGAGATGCGCAAGACACATAAGTGCCTTCTTGCTGCACTACCTGCAGCATGACCCTCATATTGTCAGAATTCGAAGTAATCATGACTACTGGGTTGCCACACTCTTAGATCCCCCAAACTTTTCGATCAACCTTTTCATTTTAATAAAGACCAAAAAAATGGTCATTTTTGAAATTATAAGCATTAGCAGGTTGTTAGAAACTGAAATCAAACAGTGTTCAACTCAAAACTTTATTCTAGGTGATGTTACATTTTCACATAGGACCCCTTGTTCGAAAGGAGCTTCTGAACTCTCTCGTCCATTGAATTTGTCAGGTTTTGGATGGTTTCTGCTTCAATTGTTTTGCATGAGGACAGAATACCCTCCCAGAGCTGTTGCTTAGATGTGAACTGCCTCCCGTCATCATAGACACTCCTTTTAATGATGCTCCAAAGGTTCTGAATGGGGTAGAGGTCAGGGGAGCATGGGGGTCACACCATAAGTTTGTCCCCTTTTATGCCCATATCAGCCAGAGATGCAGATGTTTTATGTGCAGCATGAGATGGTGCATTATCATGCAGAAAAATGATCTTGCTGTGAAATACACGGTTCTTCTTCTTGAACCATGGCAGGAAGTGCTGTTTGAGAAAATCCACATACATTATGGAGTTCATCTTTAGCGCCTTCAGGGATCCTAAAGGGGCCGACAATCTCTCTCCCCATGATTCCAGCCCAAAACATTACTCCACCTCCTCCTTGTTGGCGCTGTAGCCGTGTTTGCGTGGGGTGTCCATCAACCAGCCATCCTCCACTCCATCCATCTGGACCATCGAGCGCTGCACGGCACTCATCCGTGAACAAAACAGTTTTGAAATCAGTCTTCATGTAATGTTTGGCCCACTGGAGCCGTTTCTGCTTGTGTGAAGTGGATAGAGCAGGTCGGCAGGATGGCGTATGCACAGCTGCAAACCTCTGAAGGACCCTGCATCTTGTTGTTCGGGGGACGTTGGAGGCACAAGCAGCTTCAAAAACTTGTCTGCTGCTATGACAAGGCTTTTTTGCCGCTGCTCTTTCAACCTGACGTAATTGCCTGTAGGAAAGAGTCCTCAATTTGCCCTTATCAGCACGCACACGTGTGTACTGTGAATCAGCTACATACTTCTTGATTGCCAAGACACTTCATCCTGATCATCGCACAATGTTGATTGTAGTCATGCCTTGACCTAAACACTCCACAATTTGTTGCTTCTCAGCAGCCGACACATCCTTTTTCTTTCCCATTTTGGCAGAAAATGTAGGCTGCTTAATAATGTGAGACAGCCTTCTTAAGTAGTCTTGCCTTTCATTGGACACACCTGCCAAACTAATTAGCACAGGTGTCTGCAATTGCTTACAGTGATATAAAGAGCCCTGACACACATCACCATCAATGAGTTTAACTGACAAACAAACAAATTCTTCCCTTATCACTCCTAAACACTTTTTGCATAATAATTTGGAACACAGTGTACATGTGCTTTTCCACAAAACACCAGTGGTTCACGTAGTGAATCTTACAGTTCTAACTTGCCAACCGTGGTCTGTATGGAGTTGTTCAATAAAGGGCCCAAAATTAAGATAACATAGATGGGAGAGGTCTCTATGAATAGGAATTCCTAAGTATTTGATACCCTGTGAGGGCCAGGCAAAGGGAAAGTTGGACTGGATGGAATCCTATATGGATTTGGGGAGGGAGACATCGAGGGCCTCAGACTTCGCTGCATTGATTTTAAAATTTGACCATGTAACAAAGTGATCTATTTCAGCCATAACAGCATGGATGGATATATGTGATTGAGTGATATATACTAGGACATCATCAGCAAATAGAGAGCACTTGTACTCGGTGCCTCCCACCTCAATCCACCTAATATTGGGGTTATGGCGAATTGATGAGAGCAGGTGCTCCGTCACTAGGATGTATAAGAGAGGGGACAGAGAACATCCCTGCCTTGTCCCATTGGTGATTGTGAAAGGTGATGAAAATGTTCTGACGCGCCCCCTGGGCCTTGGGACACCCGGAGCCGGACCCTTTTTGGTGGATGCTGGTGGCTGTAGTCTCCGTGGCGGCAACCCGGTTCTGTGGCTCAGGGCGGTCAAACCAGTGGCGGAACTATTTATGTGGTTTTGATGTTTAAATGTCCGACTACGCCACCCGTGGATTGCGGTCAGAGTGAACCGCCGCTCCAGGGCAGACCGCTGAGGCTGGTGTTGTGGGTGCAGCAGAGCGTAGCATAACTCCCCACGGGAGGAGTATAGCCTCAGGGCAGTGTATGCGGAGGATGGGGGTGATGGTGCAGGGCAGCAGCAGTAATGACACGGAGTCAGTGATGCAGTCCAGGGCCTTTACTCACAGTTCTTATTATCCAGACCACGTCTGCAGGTAACGGCTGCCCACGTCGTACTGTGCTCACCAGGTGAGGGGCTCAGACAACTCCCAGATAACTTTGGAGTGCTTCACAGGACCCCCTTTGTGTGTCCTTTGTCTGGCCTTTCTTACCAACCCTTCTGTCCGGCTGCCTCGGGCCTCCTCTTGGTAAACTTGGCGCCAGTTTCCCTGACCCTATGTGGTGCCTTCCTAGCGGGTGTAGCGAGGGGCTGCGCCACATAAAATGTCACAGCCTCCTGTTTCTAGCTGAGGGTCGTTTCCTGCCTCCACTAGTTTCGGGGACCGGTCTCCCCCTTTGGCCTGACCCCTCCACGCAGGTGGATTCGGGCGTGCGGTGGCGACTCGCCCGTCCGCACCCCTGAGATCCCTTCGTTCCTCGTTCCTGGAGCCTTCTCCGCTCCTCTTCCTTCCTTCTCCCTCTTCCAGGCCTGGGCCTCTGTTACTAGGCCCGCCTCCGGAGCAGAGCTCATGCAGAGCCCCTGCTCCCTGCCACTTCTGCTCAGACTTCTCTGCACTGAACTAAGATGGTGCCCACCTTTTATACTCCCTTCTCAATGCACCCAGGAACTGCTTCCTCCCTGCTCCTGCACTACAGGGTTCCCCTTCCTCAGTGTTCCCTCCCCCCACTCCAGCCAGGGACAGGGACTGTCGTGCCCATCTCAGGGGCATATTGGTCGCCCTGCCCCATGGCAATGTGGTGTAATGCATGCAGGTGTCGGGTCCTGATCCACACTACATCCTTACCTGAGAGTGAGATATCACACCTCTGGGTGAGGTGCAATACCTCTGTAGCAACCGAGCCCTCAGGGTGCTACAGTTCCATTTATCTTCAGCCTAGGTGACGTATTGCGATACAGGGCCGTGATTTTGGCTATAAAAGGGTCCCCTAGACCCCTACCCCAAGCTTTTTAAGAGAATCATATATGGCGTGCCAGGAGAATCTATGGAATGCTTTCTCAGCATCCAACGAGAGTATCTAATTACAAATTTTTAACTGCATCTAGCCCAGGAAATACTTTGTGCCTAGTAGCAGGGTCTGCTAGTCAGCGGATTATCCCGGCTGTTAAGCAAGCTACACCACCTGTAGTTTGGACACTTAATTTTTTCAAAGGAAATGCTTCGGGACCACGGGATACTCAGTGAAAAGCATCAGGAGGCACCCCAAGGCATAGGGGCTCGGACTGGCAGTAGGATGCCTTGCGGTGGACAGCCGAGCTCGATCCTTATAAAACTTTTTAACTGCAGCAGCTTTAGTGGACGCTACTGGAGCTGGAATTACGCGGCTGCTGGCATGACACTTGCCCTCCAATAGATCCTTGTAAATGGATTTAAAGTGTATTTATTCAAATTAGAGAGACAATTTAAATTAAAAAGCTTAGAGCTGCCTCCACCACAGGGGGGCTCGCTCGACCCACCAGCGGACAGGCACCAGTATTGGGAGAGGGGAGCTGGCCGTCAGGGTTCACCGCGGCTCTGGCACAAACCCGGCGACACGGAGGTGGCACGGGCAGGAGCGGACTGAGCGTGTCGGCTTCTCACTTTTTGGATTTTAGAAGGGCATGACATGCCTATATCTGTGTCTCCCCCTCCTTTTACTCCTCCACCTCTTTTCTTTTCGCATGACTATATGTACTTGTCACTTTTCCATGTGTTAGTTGTGTCTTCTCAGCAGTTTGTCAGCTTTTGGACACCTTTGAAGGTGTTTTCTATGTGTTTCTATGTGTTTTTGTTTGCCTGCCATTGGTTTTAACGGTGTTCGAAGGTGTTTGACGAACAGTTCGACGAACAGTTCGGCGAATACACGGGTGTTCGACGAACCGAACCGAACTCGAACACTACGGGGGTGGCTCAACACTAATACCAATACCCCATACGTGGGAAAAAACACTGCTTGGACACACGGCAAGGTTCAGAAGGGAAGGAGCTCTGGGTGACTTTTTGAGCACAAAATGGGCTGGAATCGAGAGCGGACGTCAAGTCACGTTTGGAGAGCCCCTGATTTGCCTAAACAGTGGAAACCTTCCACAAGTGACCCCAGTTTGGAAACTACACCCCTCAAGGATTTTATCAAGGTGTATAGTGAACATTTTGAATCCAGAAGTACGACACACAATTTGATAACATTAGGTATCATATTGAATATGTTGACATTAGTCTTGAGTGCAAGTGCTTACTACTTGAGTTTGCATCGGGTACTCAGGTATGCACCAAGTATCGCAGGTGCTCGAGTGACATGCTTGAGTCCCCATCCCACATGTTTGACGTTTCCTCTTGACAAAACTGGTGTAACTGATCCAGATTTATAGGTTGCCTTGCTCGCACCTGCCTTTTCAGCTTTGCCATAAATTTTCAATAGGATTCAGATCAGGGCTTTGTGATGGCCACTCCAAAATATGGACTTTGTTATCTTTAAGCCACTTTGTTACTATTTTGTCAGTATGCTTTAGGTCAATGTCCATTTGGAAGACCCATTTCCGCCCAAGCTTTAACCCTAGAACGCATACCTGGGGCCTCGCAGGCCCGCCCTGTTAATTGTTTTCTATTTTCTGCAAGATTTCTTTAGTTAGAATTTTGAAACTCTAGGTATTCCTCAGGTATATAGTTGTTTGTCATTTCCAGTTGGTCATTTATTTATTATTTGCACATGGGCCTAAAAGGCCCCAGGTATGTGAAAGTGTAGATTTTTATGGTCATGCGTTCTAGGGTTAACTTAATGGCTTGTTTCTTGAGATGTTGCTTCAGTATTGCCACATAATCTTCTTTTCTCATGATGCCATCTATTTTGTGAAGTGCACCAGTCCTTCCTGAAGCAAAACAACCCCACAACATGATGATGCAACCCCCATGTTTCACAGTTGGGAAGGTATTCTTAGGCTTCCAAGCTTCTCCCTTTTTCCTCTTAACGTAATGATGGTCATTTTGCCCAAAAAGTTCAATCTTAGTTTCATCAAACCACAGGAGATGTCTTCAAAAATTAAAGTGTTTGTTCCTGTGTGCATTTGCAAACATTAATCTGGCTTTTTTATGTTTCATTTGGAGTAATGGCTTCTTCCTGGCAGAGTAGCCTTTCAACCCATGTTGATACAGTACTCATTTCACTGTGGATATTGACACAATCTTACCAGCTTCCACCATCATCTTCACAAGGTCTTTGCTTTTGTCCTTGGGTTGATATGCACATGTCGGACCAAAGCAAGTTCACCTCTGGGACACAGAACCTGTCTCCTTCATGAGCGGTATGATGGCTGGACATTCCCATCTTGTTTGTACTTGCGTATAATTGTTTATACAGATGAACGAGGCATCCTTCAGGTATCTAGAAATTGTACCCAAGGATGAGACAGACTTGCGCAAGTCCACAATTCTCTTCCTGATATCTTGGCTGATATTTTTAGACTTTTCCATGATACTACACAAAGAAGTGGTGTGTTTCAGGTGCGCATTAAAATACATCCACAGGTGTGTCTCTAATTAACTCAGAAGCTTCCAAACACATGACATTATCATATGGCAGTCCAGAATTGTTTAAAGGCATAGTAATCTTAGTGTATAAACTGGGAAATGTTTATTCTGATTTCATGTCATATATTGAGAAAAACATGCATATGTGGCTTTTTATATAGTGTATGTAAACTTTTGGTTTCAACTGTATGCATGTGTTTCTCATGCATACATTTCTTGAGGATTCATAGAAGTAATCTGGACCAGTATAAGTAATTTGATCTCCTTCATTACTTCTTCCAATGTGAATTCACTAGAGAGTGCTATTGCTTGGTCAGGGAGGAGCTTGGGTAACACAATTTGCGTCAAACAGGTTTTAATTTGTGAGAAATGTTACCCCTTAGATACTGGTCTGACGCCTCTCACCCAGCCAAGCCAGAACTCACACTTTGCACTGACGAGGGGCAGTACCCCGAAATACAGTGTCTGAAAATTGAGTTTCTAGTTCTGGCTTATATCCTAAGTCATGTGATAAAGCTCGTTAAAGGGTCACTATTGACTTTTAGGATTGCTACTTCCTGTAGGTGGCACTAGCGTTCTGGTCCTCTTCCTCTCTGAAGAGACAATTTGCACTCTTCTTACTAGTAATTTATTGACTAGTGACATAGTTACATCAGTTGAAAAAATAATTAGGTCCATCAAGTTCATCTAGATGTTAGTCTATTCTTAAATAGATTTTTATGTTGGTATAGAAAAAAAAAGTGAAGTCCCTGAAAGCGGGATGTTGCACTGTTCAAGAGAAAGAGCACAGAAGGGAGAGAATAGAGAAGAGAGAAAGAAGAGAAGACAGAGAGAAAGATCCATAGCGAAATTTTTTGTAAGGAGGAAGCCAGTCTACCTCAATGGTAGTATATTATTAATAGAATGATGGAATGAAAAAGCATCAAAATAATTTTGGTGAGTGCCTTGTCTGTTCTTGGACTATATTATATATCCTATGAAATTCTGTTCTGTCTACTTATACAAATACTGAGCACCACCTTATTGAAATAGATCAAATTGATATTTGCTGGAGGTATGGTACGGACCTGAATCTCTATGTGAGGACGTAAGTCTAAACTACTATGTTGCAATATTGCAAAATTTTTCGTTTTCCATTGCAAATGTAACCCAGAATGTCAATTATGAGCTACTTCAGCTTTCACACTGCATGACAAAAATTACCATATTGAGTACAATCAGATTGAGGAGCTATGGTCAAAGTGCAATCTGTTAGCTGTGTGTGTGTATAATGAGACAGGACTGGGAGACAGCTATTATTTATAACTAATAAAAGTTGTTCAGCCCAGGAGGAGAAGGGTGCAGACGAACTGGCATATCAATAAGCAGGCTGAAATTGTTACTTTCATAATATAATTCCTGCTTTCATGATTCTCAACAGTATATTAGGCCTCAAAATGCATAAGTTTAAACCGTATCTGACTGTGTGTATGCAAAAGTGAGGCAATAATGCAAAAACACTGGAAATGAAAGGTATCAAAGAAAAAAGAATATAAAAAGTATTTAATAGAAGGAGTTATGGGCTGGAGTAAAACAAAAAAGTTACCTTGGCACACACTCTATATAAGCTCATATAGATATATGTACATTTTGCACATTGCAGCTGTGTTTACTCTCTCTTTGTTCCTTGCTACAGATGTATATTTATACACCAAATTTATTATGTTTTGAACACTTTTTTCACCTTGATTGCAAAAGGGTGTATCCTTACTGAAAAGAGGCATGGATTATCAGAAAAGGGGAGTGGTCTACTGTATGCACCAAAAAACGTGCCAAAATTTTTGCGTAAATTTCTGGCACCAAGTCAGCCAATTAATAGCTGGTATAAATTTAGGCAAGACAGTCTTAAATAGAATATGTCAGCAGGATTTCACTCCAAAACTTCTTAGCCTTTAGCTAGCCAATCTGTTCCTCTGCTACCGAGAAACCTGCATTTGAATCAAAATGCTTTCGGCATTTAGAAGTTCTTCCCAAGCCTCTGCTTTCTCAAGCTTGATTCCCACCCGGCGCTACTTTCTCCAGCTTGACTAATAGCTCCTTTGCTATGTGACTTCACACAGGAGAGCTGTAAGTTAAGCAGCAAAAGGCAGCACTGGGTAGGTTATAAATAATGATTTTTATTAGAAAGAATAATTTTCTCCTTCAAACTTTGCTTTCGTCAAAGAATGCTCCCTTTGCAGTAATTACAGCATTGCAGACCTTGGGTATTCTAGCTGTTAATTTGCTAAGGTAATCTTGAGAAATTTCACCCCATG
This sequence comes from Phyllobates terribilis, assembly GCF_046119375.1. Lineage (NCBI taxonomy): Eukaryota > Metazoa > Chordata > Amphibia > Anura > Dendrobatidae > Phyllobates > Phyllobates terribilis. The sequence continues at coordinate 211,794,349 of NW_027362771.1, forward strand.
CTTCCTGAAGCCTCTCCCACAAGTTGAATTGGCTTGATGGGCACTTTTTGCGTACCATACGGTCAAGCTGCTTCCACAACAGCTCAAAGGGGTTGAGATCTGGTGACTGCGCTGGCCACTCCATTACAGATAGAATACCAGCTGCCTGCTTCTTCCCTAAATAGTTCATGCATAATTTGTAGGTGTGCTTTGAGTCATTGTCCTGTTGTAGGATGAAATTGGCTCCAATCAAGCGCTGTCCACAGGGTATGGCATGGCGTTGCAAAATGGAGTGATAGCCTTCCTTATTCAAAATCCCATTTACCTTGTACAAATCTCCCACTTTACCAGCACCAAAGCAACCCCAGACCATCACATTACCTCCACCATGCTTGACAGATGGTGTCAGGCACTCTTCCAGCATCTTTTCAGTTGTTCTGCATCTCACAAATGTTCTTCTGTGTGATCCAAACACCTCCAACTTTGATTCGTCCATAAAACTTTTTCCAATCTTCCTCTGTCCAATGTCTGTGACCATATTAATCTTTTCCTTTTATTAGCCAGTCTCAGATATGGCTTTTTCTTTGCCACTTTCCCTTGAAGCCAGCATCCCAGAGTCGCCTCTTCACTGTAGACGTTGACACTGGCGTTTTGCGTGTACTATTTAATGAAGCTGCCAGTTGAGGAGCTGTGAGGCATCGATGTCACGGTCTCCATACTTTCCTTGTCTACTAGGTTACTATTGTGTGGAGGCTGTCAGACTGTTTTGGGTTTGCTGGGTTGTTTCTGCAATCATCTGTGTTCACTTTCCTTGATTAGTCTTCTACTTAAGCATGCTAGCTCCTTCACCCAGTGTCAATTGTACACTTGGTATTACCTGTGTAGGACTGATCTCTCTGTGCTCTGTGCCTGACCCAGCCTGACTATTTTCCCTTACCTGGATTTTGACCATTTGCTTGTTATCTGACTACTCTTTTGTCTGCTCCCTTTGTACTGCGCCATCTTCCTGGACTTGACTTTGGATTGTTTGACCTCCCTATTTTTATCTAGTAAGTAGCTCTAATATTATATTTCTTTCAGTAATATTAGTCTTTTCTCTCCTGAGACTGTTATTTCTGTAGTGACTCGCATCACAATCGATATCTCAAACTAGAGACATGTCTTGTTGCTCAGTTGTGCAATTGGGCCTCCCACTTCTCTTTCTACTCCGGTTAGAGCCTGTTTGTGCTCTCCTCTGAAGGGAGTAGTGCACACTGTTGTAAGAAATCTTCAGTTTCTTGGCAATTTCTCGCATGGAATAGCCTTCATTTCTAAAAAGAAGAATAGACTGTCGAGTTTCACATGAAAGTTCTCTTTTTCTGGCCATTTTGAGAGTTTCATAGAACAAACAAATGTAATGCTCCAGATTCTCAACTAGCTCAAAGGAAGGTCAATTTTATAGCTTCTCAAATCAGCCAAACCGTTTTCAGCAGGGCATACTTACTTGTGCAAGGGTTTTCTAGGGTTTTCTAAACATCCATTAGCCTTCTTACACAGTTAGCAAACACAATGTACCATTAAAACACTGGAGTGGTGGTTGTTGGAAATGGGCCTCTATACACCTATGTAAATATTGCAATAAAAACAAGACGTTTGCAGCTAGAATAGTCATTTACCATATTAACAATGTCTAGAGTGTATTTCTGATTCGTTTAATGTTAGCTTCATTGAAAAAAAATGTGCTTTTCTTTCAAAAATAATGAAATTTTTAAATGACCCCAAACTTTTGAACGGTAATGTAAATAGTTTGGGAGGTGTGAAATCCTGCTGACAGATTCGCTTTAAAATGCACCAGATTCATCAAACAGCATGAACCACTTTGATAAATTTGACATATTTTAAGACTGCTTAGGCTGCGTGCACACGATGCGTTTTTCATGTGTTTCCGCTGCAGAATTTCCGCAGCGGAAACGCATCAAAAACGCATGGTAATCCGCACCCATGGTCCCCAATGGCATTCCACAATGTCAATGCACATGCTGCTGATTTTACCGCAGCGTTTCTGCAGCGCTCATAAATCCGCAGCATGTTCATTAATTTTATGGAAGCGCAGCGGAAGCGCCGCCATTGACTTGCATTGAGACACATAATATCCGCATCTGTACATTTGTACAAGCAGATATCATGCGTCACAATGTGCGGATGGTACCCAGTTCTGGAGGAGAGGAGACTCTCATCCAGACCTGGGTACCATTGTACCTGTAAAAAAAAGAATAAAATAATAAATAAAGTTTATATTCACCTGTCTGGCGGCCCCTGCAGCGCTTCTCCTTCCAGGACCTGAGATGACGTCGCGAGACCGCAGGCTGTCTCGCGATAGCCCGGCAACCCGGAAGAAGCCAGGACGAGCGCGACAGCTTTATTTTTATAGCTTTATTTTTTTTATTTTTACGGTCACAATGTATAAATCCATGCTGTTTGCATGGATTTATACAGTGTGACCTAGTTGTCAAGCACTTTCTAAGTGATGCTATCGCCTGGAAAGTGCTTGTCAGTCCGCATGCGGAAAGACATGCGTTAACGCATGTGGATACGCATGTGAATCCGCATGTATTCTGCAGGAAAAACGCATGTGTTTTTTCTGTCAGGGAGATGCAAAAATGCTGCAGAAATTTTCTGCTTCATTTCTCCATCGTGGGCACATAGCCTTACTCTAAGTTTGCTCTATTTAAGAATTAGACATAGAGTTAAGCAAGCAAGATTCAAAGGCCCCTGGTCTAGCGGCCACATAGGTAGTCCATTGTTGCCGGACCAGAACACTCAATCTCCTACTACCTGCAGCATCCACAGTGCCTGTTCTAATTAGAAGGCCCTTGAAAAATCATGCATACATCACGCTGCAACATAATAATGTTGTGGCACCAACGAGGCAGAAGAGGCACTGGGAATGCCACAAGTAGTAGGAGGTTCACCGTGCTCTGGTCCTGTGGTCACGGACTATCGATGTGACTACTGGACCAGGGTCCAGCAAATCATCTTACTCAACTCTTATTCAACAGTATTGATAAACTTGCTCTACTGTCTTAAAACTGTGATAGTTGGCATGCGCCAAATTACCGGAATCCCACAATGTCAGTCCGCTATTTCATCTTTCTTCTCTGCTAGATTCCTAAAACGTAATATGGATAAAACTGAATTCATCATCTTTCATCATCTCACTCAACTCCCCCCAACTGACCTATCTATCAAAGTCAATGGCTGTCCACTCTCCCCAGTCCCTCAAGCTCGCTGCCTCGGGGTAACAATTGACTCTGATCTCTCCTTCAAATCTCATATACAAGCCCTTTCCACTTCATGCAGACTCCAACTCATAAATATTTCCCGGATCCGCACATTCCTCAACCATGAATCTGCAAATACCCTAGTGCACGTACTCATCATCTCTCGCCTCGAGTACTGAAACCCCTTGCTCTGTGGTCTCCCTTCTACCACTCTCGCACCCCTGCATTCTATCCTAAACTCCGCTGCCCGACTAATCCACCTGTTCCCCCGATATTCCCCGGCCTCTCCTCTCTGCCAATCCCTGCACTGGCTCCCAATTACCCAGAGACTCAAGTTCAAGACCCTAACCTTGGCATGCAAAGCCATCCACAACCTGTCTCCTTCATACATTTGTGATCTAATCTCCCGGTACCTACCTGCATGCAACCTCCGATCATCACAGGATCTCCTTCTCTACTCCCCTCTAATCTCCTTTTCCCACAATCGCATACAAGATTTCTGGATCTGGAACTCTCTACCCCAACATATCCCACTCTCACGTACCGTGGAAACCTTTAAAAAGAACCTGAAGACCCATCTCTTCCGACAAACTTACAACCTGCAGTAACCCTTGCTGTACGACCAGCTATGCCCTCACCTACTGTATCCTCACCCCCCCTTCTAGATTATGAGCCCTCGCGGGCAGGATCCTCTCTCCTCCTGTACCAGTCGGTGACTTGTTTTTGTTCAAACTATTGTACTTGTTTGCTACATATATCCCTTTTTCACATGTAAAGCGCCATGTAATTAATGATGCTATAATAATAAATAATTAATATAAACTGTAGAGCACTGGCTCCAAGCAACTTACTTTTTTATAATTTTTAAACTGCACTATAATATAATGAAGGATATTTTTCTGGATTGATTGGTGATGAGCTGCAGTTAAAACAGCAAGTGTAGGAAGCACACCAAAAAGATATGGCAAAAAACAGTGGTTTATTAGCCCATAATGGCAACGTTTCGGCTCTAAGATGTGAACCTTTCTCAAGCAGTGAATGAATGCAGTTGCCAAATATTTAAAGGCAAAGTGATTAGTAAAGTGATTTTACAATATTATAAAAACATACAAGAATTACATGTGACATTGAATATGCATATACAATACAAATTCCTCATAGGTGAAGTTGATACAACATCAAAGTGCTACAGTACTAAATAGCTCAATTAGGTTACAGATTAATAGGTGAGAAATCACAATAATTAGATAAAGCCCTGAAGACTCACCCTATAGTGTAAGGGAATATAAGTATTATAAAAACGCCATGTTCGGCGTCCTAATTAGTTTACTGCGCATGTCAAAGAAATCAAGGAAGTTGATGAAAGGCTTCCGCACATGAGCAATAGCAGTTGATGTTAGCAGCGACATCTTAGTAAATAACTAAGAGCATATCGCGCATGTACGCACTCGCTCAGTGTTAGAAACAGGATGTGTAGCATGTACAGAGCGCACAAGGAGGAAATACATTGCAGCATAGCATATAGAGGCTAAAAACACCATCTTAACAAAGGGCAATTGTGATGGCAAAACAAGTATCACCCTATAAAGGCAAGAAACATCCAAAGATTCAAATAAGGTACAAAAACGACCCCAAATTAACCAGGGAACCCCCAATTAGCTGGGCTTGGTACATCTGAGATATAAGTATATACAAGGAGAGTTATTTCTAATTAAAGACAGAGCACTCAACTTGTAATCCAAAAAGGTTACATAATACTTAGAAGAGGAGCATAAAGGGAACTGTTCCAAAGTCAAGAGTAGAAAAGTTAGTACGCATCCTAAATGAATATATTGCTAAATGAAATGTTTATAAAAGAGCCAATAAATCTTCAAGAAATAGTGATCCTTGTAGAGGACAAGTCATCATGTATATAGATGAGGTCCAGATTAAAATATGTATTTTCTAAAAATAAACAAAAAAGAATTAATGATCACTAAAAAAATACACTGTGGTACTAAGAAGAAGTAATAAAGAGACAAGGAAGTTACACCTTATCAAATGATACAATTCATTTTATACTCTGCATTGAGGCCATGTGTTCTTAGGGTATATCATTTGGAAATCCACATCAATTCTCTCTTTTTCAACATCTTAATTCTATCACCACCTCTTCTAATGGGGGTATATGATCAATAAGACAAAACCTCAACTGTCTTTCTGAATGTTTATATTCAGTAAAATGTTTTGAAACCGGCAGATCAAGACATTTTTACGGATTGTATAGCGATGACGGTTAATCCTAATTTTGAAGTCCCAGGTAGTTTCACCTACATACCATAATCTGCATGGGCATTCTAACTAGTACTGTAGCTGACATATTCCAAAACACAAGTGAGGAAGTGATTTATAAACAAAAATGTATTGGGTAATTGGATGTTGAAACTCACTACCTTTAAATCATATTATTACTATTAATACAGCCTAAACTAGGAAAACATCTTTTACATGGTTGGCCAGTACGGGTAGATTGAGAATGTTGAGTATGTGTCTGAAAGGGGCTAAAATCTTAATGAACCAGTCTATCCCGTAAATTTTTAGACCTTCCGTATGGCATAAGAGGAGGGATTTAAAATTCATTAACAGGTAAATATATATATAAGGTATATATATATACAGTACAGACCAAAAATTTGGACACACCTTCTCATTTTAAGATTTTTCTGTATTTTCATGACTTTGAAAATTGTACATTCACACTGAAGCACTGAAGGCATCAAAACTATGAATTAACACATGTGGAATTATATACTTAACAAAAAAGTGTGAAACAACTGAAAATATGTCTTATATTCTAGGTTCTTCAAAGTAGCCACCTTTTGCTTTGATGACTGCTTTGCACACTCTTGGCATTTTCTTGATGAGCTTCAAGAGGTAGTCACCGGAAATGGTTTTCACTTCACAGGTGTGCCCTGTCAGGTTTAATAAGTGAAATTTCTTGCCTTATAAATGGGGTTGGGACCATCAGCTGTGTTGTGCAGAAGTCTGGTGGATACACAGCTGATAGTCCTACTGAATAGACTGTTAGAATTTGTATTATAGCAAGAAAAAAGCAGCTAAGTAAAGAAAAATGAGTGGCCATCATTACTTGAAGAAATGAAGGTCAGTCAGTCTGAAAAATTGGGCAAACTTTGAAAGTGTCCCCAAGTGCAATTGCAAAAACCATCAAGCGCTACAAAGAAACTGGCTCACATGAGGACCGCCCCAGGAAAGGAAGACCAAGAGTCACCTCTGCTTCTGAGGATAAGTTTATCCGAGTCACCAGCCTCAGAAATCGCAGGTTAACAGCAGCTCAGATTAGAGACCAGGTCAATGCCACACAGAGTTCTAGCAGCAGACACATCTCTTCAACAACTGTTAAGAGGAGACTTTGTGCAGCAGGCCTTCATGGTAAAATAGCTGTTAGGAAACCACTGCTAAGAACAGGCAACAAGCAGAAGAGACTTGTTTGGGCTAAAGAACACAAGGAATGGACATTAGACCAGTGGAAATCTGTGCTTTGGTCTGATGAGTCCAAATTTGAGATCTTTGGTTCCAACCACCGTGTCTTTGTGCGACGCAGAAAAGGTAAACAGATGGACTCTACATGCCTGGTTCCCACCGTGAAGCATGGAGGAGGAGGTTTGATGGTGTGGGGGTGCTTTACTGGTGACACTGTTGGGGATTTATTCAAAATTGAAGGCATACTGAACCAGAATGGCTACCACAGCATCTTGCAGCGGCATGCTATTCCATCCGGTTTGCGTTTAGTTGGACCGTCATTTATTTTTCAACAGGACAATGACCCCAAACACACCTCCAGACTGTGTAAGGGTTATTTGACCAAGAAGGAGAGTGATGGGGTGCTACGCCAGATGACCTGGCCTCCACAGTCACCAGACCTGAACAAAATCGAGATGGTTTGGGGTGAGCTGGACCGCAGAGTGAAGGCAAAAGGGCCAACAACTGCTAAGCATCTCTGGGAACTCCTTCAAGATTGTTGGAAGACCATTTCCGGTGACTACCTCTTGAAGCTCATCAAGAGAATGCCAAGAGTGTGCAAAGCAGTCATCAAAGCAAAGGGTGGCTACTTTGAAGAACCTAGAATATAAGACATATTTTCAGTTGTTTCACACTTTTTTGTTAAGTATATAATTCCACATGTGTTAATTCATAGTTTTGATGCCTTCATTTGAATGTACAATTTTCAAAGTCATGAAAATACAGAAAAATCTTTAAATGAGAAGGTGTGTCCAAACTTTTGGTCTGTACTGTATATACATACAGTATATACATACATACAGAAAAAGAGAGCGAGAGAGTGTACATTACAATTACATGCCTAGATTTAACAATTTAATGATTCAAAAATAGTAAATCATTGAAGGAAGATGAGTGTTGACCACCTTTATTTCTTGTCCTGCTACTTCATAAATTGGAAGATTTCAGACGCCTAAACACTTTTCTACCCAGTTATTGTAGATATATAATGTAGGCCACTCTAAACTAACATAATCTATTAGTAGAAAGTAACAGACTGTTCTGCTTGGGATTAGAGCCACAAAGGTCAATACTCTGTATCGTTCTAAAGTAGAGTCTTGCCCAACACTGCTTTGTTGCCCTGTCTGCTTGTACATTACTGATTACACAAAACTTAACATCTGAAAAGCTGTGGAGTTAGTACATCAAGCCCCAGAGAGCAGAATTACTTCCCTGGAGCATTTCTCATTGTGTTTGTTTATATGATTTCTGAGCTCTATATGGCTTTCTGTATTGAAAACTCTCACTATAATGTTTTCTGCTAATATTTGGCCATGCGACACAGAGATGAATGGCCACTTCATCAAATTACATCTGCACTTCACATGAGCCTATTAGGTTTTTTTCTTGTTTTTACAAAAGAGATATTTTGCAGCTCATGTCTGGATTTCACAAAGATCCTATTGATTTTTCTATTCAATTTGTAACGTATTTTCTCTTCAGTTTCTATATTGTGTTGTACATGTGTAACTATAGCCATGCCTGCTAGCAATATCTCTGCTCGTGTGCTTGCCAACTTTGTATGATGCTGACGCATCATTCAGCACCATTTAGAGTTAGTATTAGAAAGTCAGCTTAAATACTGCATGTCAATTAGAAAGTCATCTTACTTACCTTTACAGAGAATTGGTCTAACAACATCCTTTCACATGATCAATAATATTGCTTTTTTTTAGAAAATCAATGTGTCTTACAATTTTACAAGGAAAGGACTTAAGCAGTATTTTCTTATCAGCTGTAAATGGCAAGTGATAAATGGCAATGTTATTATTCTGGTACCTATTACACCACTCCTATAGTAATAACTGAATGACTTAAAAGACACATTCTAAAGACAATCCATGGGAGGCACTTAGACATGATGGATGAAGCCACCCCGCTCAGGTACCACCTCTGTTAGAAGAAGTGGAGAACTACTGCGAAGAGAAACTCTCACTCTAGAAACTCCATTCAAGCATGTGTTACATTTAGAGTTGAGCCACCCCCATAGTGTTCGGGTTCGGTTGGGTTCGTCTAACACCGGTGTGTTCACCGAACTGTTCGTCGAACTGTTCGTCGAACACCGTTAAAACCAATGGCAGGCAAACAAAAACACATAGAAACACATAGAAAACACATTCAAAGGTGTCCAAAAGTTGACAAACTGCTCAGAAGACACAACTAACACATGGAAAAGTGACAAGTAAATATAGTCATGCGAAAAGAAAAGAGGTGGAGGAGTAAAAGGAGGGGGAGACACAGATATAGGCATGTCATGCCCTTCTAAAATCAAGAAAGGCTGGAGTTAAAATCTAAAATCAGCCTACCAACACCCAGACGTCGTGACAAGAAAATTAAAAAAAGAAATATCTTTAGGTAGAATGGCGGTTCCATTCAGAACACTTTCCTTACAAGACGCAGTGGTATCACCGTTGTGAGTTGTGCCAAAAACGGAACCCAATACATTCGGACTAATCCACTATTTGTCATATCCAAGGGGCAGGTCAGTAAACGACAACATCGACGCGGAACCAAGTACAGTAGTATATACTGTACATCCTTTGACAAGGCAATCAGGAGGATCAAGAAGTTGGGAAGGGTCACCCTAATGGCCAAAACAGACATTAATGCGGCGTTCCGGTTACTTACTACCTGTGGCTCCAAATAGTGTCCACCTATTGGGCTGCTTCTGGGAAGGAGCATACTATACAGATCGCTGTTTGCCCATGGGGTGGTCCAGATCCTGCTCACTATTTGAGGCGTTAAGTTGCTTCCTCGAATGGGTTGTAATGGACGTTTCTAAGGGGGCACATATTATCCATTACCTCGACAACTTCTTATGCCTGGGCCCAAAAGATTCACCACAGTGTGAATACACGCGGTAGTCCACCTGTGAGAAGGAGAGAGCTGGAGGGAGAGTGGACACCACAGAGCCGAGGGGTTTGATGCAGAAAGGAAGAAGGAAAGAGGGTGAGGGAGGTAAGGGAGTACAGTGGAAGGCCGACCTGAGCTCCCCCACGTTCCTGCTGGGCGGGGAACAGCCCTGGGAAGAAAAGCCGCTTGCGCATCCCATTGAGGTTACGGGCGCGAGCGGGCAGAGGGACTACGCTGGAGTGCAAAGCCGACACGGCCAGTCCGTTCCTGCTCATGCGACCTCCGTGTCGCCGGGTTTGTGCCAGAGCCGCGGTGGACCCTGACAGCCAGCCCCCCTCTCCCAATACTGGTGCCTGACCGCTGGTGGGTCGAGCCCCCCCGCGGTGGGGGGGGAGTAACATCTGCTGAAGAAAGACCATCTTCCAGCCAAACAAAGATGTCTATTTCTTTTCGTGGACAATGTGATACGATCCCTTTCTTACGGACACGCCCATCGCTACAAATTCCAGATGAGGCACAAAAACAGCAGGTGCTTCAACGGATATCAAGTGCTCCTTCAAGTGGGCTCTCCTCTACCTCAACTTCAACATCACAAATACTCCAGTCCTCAGAGGTGTCACCCCAATCGCACTTGCTTCCTCACAGCTCCCAAGTCTCCAGCTGCCCATCTGAAAATGGGGTAACACAGATGGTTGAGTCTGCACAGCTGTTTACTCATACTATAGCCTGGGAAACGGAGGTCTGCTCCAGACCTTCTGTTAATCCAGACGAGGAAATGATCTGCACTGATGCCCAGAATCTTTATGAGTCGGATCCAGGACCAGATGAAGAAGGTTCTGAGCATAATGCAGACCCTCGTTCCCAAACTGTAACTTGTGTTGGTGGAGACAATGATGAAGACGATGATGAGACTCAAATACCTGATTGGAGCGACAACTTGACTTTTTGGTCAGGGCAGGAAGAGGTTGGCTCTGAGGACGACGGGTGTGAGAACACAGAGGGTGATGATGACGAGGTTGGAGATCCCACTTACTGTCAACCCACAGTCAGCCAGTCGATGAGGTCAGCAGAGGAGGTGGAGGAGGATGCTATTGATGACGAGGTTAGGTTGCGCCTTCCTGGACAGAGATGGAGTACTGGAAGCACGTCAACAACTGCATCCTCAACCACAACTCTGCCTCTGACCACAAGTCGTGGTGGCTCTTCAGGTCGCATGGGCTCTAAGCATTGCATAGCCTGGGCATTTTTTCAGATCGATAAGGATGACCCAACTCGTGTTATCTGTAATATTTGTCACCAAAAGCTAAGTAGAGGCCAAAAAATCCATAGTTTGAGTACTTCATGCATGAACCGTCACATGGATATGAAGCATAAGTTGCAGTGGGAAGCTGACTGTGCTACAATGCGGCCTAGCGGGCCGGGCCAACCACCGTCTGCCCCATCTTGTGCATCTGCGGCCTCTTCACCCTCTGTGACTGTGGGGACAGCAGTCACACATGTTTTTGGACGCAGACCTGCCACCTCTTTACCCGCAACAGCCAGTGTGATTGGCAGGTCATCATTTCATTTGGAAGTGGAAACACCAGCTGGTGATGAGCGCTCTCCGACATCGAGAGCACCACCTTTGGATCAAGGCAACCTGCATCTTCCTCACAGACCGGAAGTTTGCCGGGGACACCCTACTCAACCCCGTCTAAGCATAACAGCCAGCCCTCGGTCCCTCAGATGTGGACAAGTAAAAGACCATTTCCTCCTAGCCATGACAAAGCTAAGAGGTTGAATTTCACCATCTGCAAGCTGTTGGCTACAGAAATGCTGCCTTTCTGCCTGGTGGACACAGAGGATTTTCGAGACCTTATGTCCGTCGCAGTGCCCCAGTACCAGATGCCCAGTCGGCACTACTTCTCAAAGAAAGGTGTGCCTGCTCTACACCAGCATGTCGCACACAACATCACCGCTTCTTTGAGAAACTCTGTGTGTGACAGGGTGCATTTCACCACAGACACTTGGACGAGTAGGCATGGACAGGGGCGTTACATGTCGCTGACTGGGCACTGGGTAACTATGGTGACAGCAGGACAAGGGGCTGCTGTCCAAGTCTTGCCGTCCCCACGAGTTGTGCGTCAATCCTCTTTATCTAGAAGTTCCTCCACTGCTTCTGCCTCCTCAGCCTCCTCTCGGTCCTCCACCTGCACCCAAAGCCTGTCTGGTAATGCCACCCGCTTTCTAACTGCGCAGAAGGAATCCTGCACACCTCCTTACTATGCTGGCAGCAGGGCTCAACGGCATCAGGCAGTGTTTACTTTTAAATGTCTGGGAAATGTGAGTCACACAGCTGAGGAGTTGTGGTCAGCTCTGGAGACCCAGTTTCATGAATGGTTGTCTCCACTGGACCTGCAACCAGGGAAAGCCGTGTGCGACAATGCTGCAAACCTCGGTGCGGCCATTCGCCGGGGCAATGTCACACACTTGCCTTGTATGGCTCACGTGTTGAACCTGGTTGTCCAGCAATTTTTAGCCCACTATCCCTGACTAGATGACCTTCTGCAGAGGGCACGGTTGCTGTGTGCTCACTTCAGCCGTTCGCATCCCGCAGCTCAAGGACTTACATCTCTACAGAACTCATTGGGCCTGCCAGTTCACCGGCTGAAATGCGATGTGCTGACATGGTGGAATTCAATTCTGCACATGTTGCAGCGACTGTGGCAGCACAGACAAGCCCTGGTGCAATACGTTCTGACGTATAGCCTGGGCCAACGAGATCCAGAGGTGGGGCAAATCACGCTGCAGGAGTGGTGTCAGATCAGCGACCTATGCACCCTTCTGCACAGTTTTGAAATGGCGACGAAGATGTTTAGTGCTGACGATGCCATTATCAGCATGACTATTCCGGCGATTTACATGCTGGAGCACACGTTAAACAGAATTCGGAGTCAGGTAGTGGGACAACAGGAGGTGGAGGAAGTAGAGGAGGAGTCGTATGCGGAAGGGATAACATCTTCAAGGTCCAGATGGTCGGCAGCACCAAGGCGGCAGGCATGGGAGGGTGGGGGAGAGGGATTAACCAGGGCGCATGGTAGCAGCCAAATTGTTGAGGAAGGTGCAGGAGCTGAGGAAGAAGTGGAGGACGAACTGCCGATGGGCATGGAAGACTCATCAGATGAGGGAGACCTTGATCACATTTCTGTTGTGCGAGGTTGGGGGGAGAGGGCAGAGGAAGGAAGCATGATTCTTACCTCGCTACCAACACAACAAGGACTTGGTCCTCCTGGATGCGCAAGACACATGAGTGCCTTCTTGCTGCACTACCTGCAACATGACCCTCGGATTGTCAGAATTTGAAGTAATCCCGACTACTGGGTTGCCACACTCTTAGATCCCCGGTACAAAAGTAAATTTGCCGAAATAATTCCTGCCATAGAAAGGGATTCACGCATGCAGGAGTATCAGCAGAGGCTGTTGCAGAAGCTTACATGTGCTTTTCCACAAAACACCAGTGGTGCACGTAGTGAATCTCACAGTTCTAACTTGCCAACCGTGGGACTTTCGAGTCTTCATCACTCAAACCGTAACAGTAACACAGTATCTGCTGGTAACAGCAATTTTGTGGAATCGTTTCACCACTTTTTTAGACCATCCTTTGCAAGGCCACAGGAGACAAGAAGTCTGACACATAGTCAATGCCTAGAGAGGATGGTATAGGAGTATCTCCAAGTGAACATCGAAGCCATGACTGTGTCACTGGACCCTTGCTCATTTTGGGCTTCCAATCTGGAAAAATGTCCGGAGCTCGCCACTCACGCCTTGGAGATCTTGTCATGCCCTGCAGCCAGAGTTCTCTCTGAACGTGTGTTCAGCGCTGCTGGTGGTGTGCTGACAGATAAGCGCACGCGGCTGTCAACTGAGAATGTAGACAGACTCACGTTCATAAAGATGAACAAATCATGGATCCGCAAGGACTTTTCTACCCCTGTGTCATCCTGGGGAGACTAAAAGCTTGAGGATTTGGTAAAATCACCTCACCAACCGTTTTAAGCAACTCTGGGGCAATTGATGCCACTTAAGTGGTGTCTGTGCCAAAATTTTTGGAAAAAATGGAGACTCTTTTTGGAGTCCCCTTGCTGTGTTTTACGTGACGTTGGCATCGTCAATTTCAGGTGGGTTGGGTCACCCCCCCCCCCTTTTAACTGTAAGAAACTACATACACTATGGCTTGGGGTAACACAGATGGTTGAGTCTGAAGAGCTGTTTACTCAGAGGTCTGCTCCAAAGCTTCAGTGTCTGCTAGTCAGCGTAGTAGCCCAGCTCTGAAGCAAGCTACACCGCCTGTGTATCTAAGAAGAATTTTTAACTGCATCTAGCCTAGGCAATACTTTGGGCGTAGTAGCCCAGCTGTGAAGCAAGCTGCACCGCCTGTGTACCTAATAAGAATTTTTAACTGCATTTAGCCCAGGCAATACTTTGGGCGTAGTAGCCCAGCTGTGAAGCAAGCTGCACCGCCTGTGTATCTAATAAGAATTTTTAACTGCATCTAGCCTAGGCAGACTGTGGGGACACCCAACCAAACCCAGACGCTCAGCCCCCCTACCGCCCCCCTTTCCTTGACAATACAATAATGTAACTCTTACAACTGGATGGGTGAGGATCGGTCACAGCTTTATTAACTCTTTATACTCATTCCATTAGAAAGGCATTTTATTTCTAAAATAAGTCAGCTTGTTGCAGCATGCCCTGTGTCTCCACACCGGCAAGTTGGCCAACAAGTGTAATTCTCCAACATGTCCTTTCTATTTCCAGGCCACGGAGGATCCTGCGCACTCGTATGCAGGACTCTGCCCCCATCCATCACTCTTAACGCTTGTTCCACTCCGTCCTGGAGTCCTGACAGGAATATGTCCAGTCCAATAGCCATTAAGTGAACACCGTCGGGCCGTATGAGGTCTGCTTTATCTTCTTCCAGTTGTCGGTGTCGTATCACTACACCACCTCTGTCTCTTCTAAAGTTTGCCATCCGAATATTTATTACCCGCTTTGTCCGTTCAATGGCCGTGATGTCTCGCGCACCTTGCCATACTGCTATCGGCACAATCTCTGACCATACTATAGTTAGTTTTGTGAAAAATTCTCTGAAGCGCTCAGTGTCTAGTTTCATTATTGCCATTAGTTATGCGCTCTTGTGATGACCTAGGTCGTTTCCCCCGGCCTGTATAACTAAGATGACCGGACCTCTTGCCTTTCTCCCTACCTTGATTACCTCCATTAGTACCTGTGGCCATTGCAGGCCTCTAATACCTCTCCAGTTGAAATATGTGTTATGAAACTCTAATTTCCTCCCACCTTGGAGGACTTTCGCCCTTTTTTCTGCCCAATATACACTGTGTGCAGAATTATTAGGCAAATGAGTATTTTGATCATATGATACTTTTTATACATGTTGTCCTACTCCAAGCTGCATAGGCTTGAGAGCCAAATACCAATTAAGTAAATCTGGTGATGTGCATCTCTGTAATGAGGAGGGGTGTTGACTAATGACATCAACACCCTATATAAGGTGTGCTTAATTATTAGGCAACTTCCTTTCCTTTGGCAAAATGGGTCAGAAGAGAGATTTGACGGGCTCTGAAAAGTCCAAAATAGTGAGATATCTTGCAGAGGGATGCAGCAGTCTTGAAATTTCCAAACTTTTGAAGCGTGATCACCGCACAATCAAGCGTTTCATGGCAAATAGCCAACAGGGTAGCAAGAAGCGTGTTGGCCAAAAAAATGCGCAAAATAAGTGCCCATGAATTGAGGAAAATCAAGCGTGAAGTTGCCAAGATGCCAATCGCCACCAGTTTTGCCATATTTCAGAGCTGCAATGTTACTGGAGTATCAAAAAGCACAAGGTGTGCGATACTCAGGGACATGGCCAAGGTAAGGAAGGCTGAAAAACGACCACCTTTGAACAAGAAACATAAGATAAAAAGTCAAGAATGGGCCAAGAAATATCTTAAGACTGATTTTTCAAAGGTTTTGTGGACTGATGTTATGAGAGTGACTTGATGGGCCAGAGGCTGGATCAGTAAAGGGCAGAGAGCTCCACTCCAACTCAGACGCCAGCAAGGTGGAGGTGGGGTACTGGTATGGGCTGGTATAATCAAAGATGAACTTGTTGGACCTTTTCGGGTTGAGGATGGAGTGAAGCTCAACTCCCAGACTTACTGCCAGTTTCTGGAAGACAACTTCTTCAAGCAGTGGTACAGGAAGAAGTCGGTATCGTTCAAGAAAAACATGATTTTCATGCAGGACAATGCTCCATCACATGCATCCAACTACTCCACAGCGGGGCTGGCCAGAAAAGGTCTAAAAGAAGAAAAAATAATGACATGGCCCCCTTGTTCACCTGATCTGAACCCCATAGAGAACCTGTGGTCCATCATAAAATGTGAGATCTACAGGGAGGGAAAACAGTACACCTCTCGGAACAGTGTCTGGGAGGCTGTGGTGGCTGCTGCACGCAATGCTGATCGAAAACAGATCAAGCAACTGACAGAATCTATGGATGGAAGGCTGTTGAGTGTCATCATAAAGAAAGGTGGCTATATTGATCGCTAATTTTGGGGGGTTTTGTTTTTGCATGTCAGAAATGTTTATTTCTAAATTTTGTGCACTGATATTGGTTTACCTGGTGAAAATAAACTAGTGAGATGGGATTATATTTGTTTTTTATTAGGTTGCCTAATAATTCTGCACAGTAATAGTTACCTGCACAAACAGATATCCTCCTAAGATAGCCAAATCTAAAAAAAAAAACACTCCAACTTCCAAAAATATTAAGCTTGGATATTTATGAGTCTTTTGGGTTGATTGAGAACATAGTTGTTGATCAATAATAAAAATAATCCTCTAAAATACAACTTGCCTAATAATTCTGCACACAGTGTATATACGAGTGGCCTATCACCCACACTGTTGGCTTAGCGTCACCTGTAAAAGAAACAAACCATGTTAGGATAACAAGTCTGGTCTCATGTATCTCGCCAAACACGTGGATTGCCATCTCCCTATCCTCTGAACTTCCGTTTCTGACAGTCCTGCTCTTGCTGCTTCCGTGGCCACGCCTATGCGGAATGAGTGTGTCCCGTAATCTTTGGGGTGGTTACCTGCCGATGTTAGGCATTTATTAAATATAGCTTGGAACTGATATCTTGATAATGGCGTTCCATGAATGTGTGATAGGAAGAAATTACTTTGTGATCTGATGGTTATATATGTTTTATACTATTGTTACCCGACTCAGTGTACCGTTTGTGGGTTGTAGAAGTACACAAAGTGCCCCTGCCCGCTGGAACTGTTTTCGATTTGCGTATGCGTAGACGTATTGCATTATTGGCTATGACTACGTCCTGGTGTAATTAGCCTCCACTGGTGGTAATTTTGGATTGAGGGACTAATTCGCTTATGCATAGCGCCCCGAAGAAGCAAATGCAGTAGACAGTAGTGTTGCTTCAAATTGTGAGTGTCATGCTAATGGTGTTAGGGATATGATATGAGAAATCAGTTTTAGTGACACGGGGCGGGACATCTACACTTCTGACTTGGCTGACCCCTTTTCCACCCTTTTATGGATTGTCTGATGATGAATCTCTTCGTCACATCTCCCCAATTCAGTAGTTGGAAGTGAAATGCTACTCCGGTCAGACACCGCTGCGCTGACACCCCTGATATGCCCCTCATCATTAGCTGGTGGAGAAATTCTATGGTGACTTGTAATCTGGCTTGTTCACATTGGTCAACCCGTCTGCCTGCTACTAGTCATGTCCACTCTTCCCATGCCTTACCGTATGCGTGCCATGTCGACGGGGCAACTGATGCTCTGATTAATGGCATCAACTATTTGCCACTAGATCCCATAGGGAGGGTGGGCAACTGTTGCCCGATGGGTGAGCGTTGGGGAGAAGCTCTGTGAAAATCTGCCAATTGAATTGTGATAAAGCGTTAGCAGCAGCGTTAGACCCCTCAGCATCGTGGCTAGCGCGGACCCATACATTGTGTTTTAGGCACAGGAATGCTAGCCGGCGTAGTAGGCCTAGCACTGGGAGAGACGATGATGCCATCTTTTTAATGCAGTGCGCTAGGCTGGTGTTTTTTGTTATGAAGCGTATATTTTTGTTAGCCAGGCGCGCGCCCCATATTTCTATTGCTACCACTATTGGGAAGAGTTCCAGGAGTGTCTGTTTTTTTGTCAGCACTAGTTCTGCCCAATACGGAGGCCATAAGCTTGTGCACCATTGGATATTTAGTATTGCTGCATATCCGTACAGATGGGCTACTCCAATGAGTAACAGACACTGCTACAGGCCCAAAAGGTTTTACTTGGCTAGATGCAGTAAAAATATTGTTATTAAATACAAAGGTGGTGTAGCTTGGTACAGATGGGCTACTACAATGAGTAACAGACACTGCTACTATGCCCAAAAGGTTTTACTTGGCTAGATGCAGTAAAAAATTGTTATTAAATACAAAGGTGGTGTAACTTGGTACAGATGGGCTACTACAATGAGTAACAGACACTGCTACAGGCCCAAAAGTATTTACTGGGCTAGATGCAGTAAAAAATTGTTATTAAATACAAAGGTGATGTAGCTTGGTACAGATGGGCTACTACAATGAGTAACAGACACTGCTACAGGCCCAAAAGTATTTACTGGGCTAGATGCAGTGAAAAATTGTTATTAAATACAAAGGTGGTGTAGCTTGGTACAGATGGGCTACTCCAATGAGTAACAGACACTGCTACTATGTCCAAAAGGTTTTACTTGGCTAGATGCAGTAAAAAATATTTATTAAATACAAAGGTGGTGTAGCTTGGTACAGATGGGCTACTCCAATGAGTAACAGACACTGCTACTATGCCCAAAAGGTTTTACTTGGCTAGGTGCAGTAAAAAATTGGTATTAGATACACAGGTGATGTAGCTTGCAACACAGATAGGCTACTCCACTGACTAACACACACTGCTAGAGGCCCAAAAGGATTGGCTTAGCTAGATTTAGCCAAATGCTGTGAAAAACACTTGCACAGCACTGGCACAGACCTGCCTGGCAAAAAGTGCTAGGAACTGCTGTAACCTAGCCCTCAAAAGGGCTGCAATTACAACTAGTCCCTACTCCCTAAACCTATCTGTTTATTTAAGAGCAAATTTGCTTGCAATTCACACAGTTACAAAGCATAGCGCCCACATCAGCAGCGGTGCCGTCTAACACTCAGCTGCAGCAGTGAGAAAATGGTGGCGACGGGGAAAATGGCTGGGTCTTATAGAGCAAGGACATGTGACATACACAGCCAATGACACATGCCCTTGCTTGTGTGAAAAAAAAGCACTTCGCTGCGTATGTGTGCTGCTGATAGGCTGACAGACTGCACCTCCCCACTGTAAATGCGGGAAAGAAAAAAAATGGAGATCGGCATTATTTCTGCAGAGATCCATCCCCAGCCCCCCCCTCCCCCGCCCACTCTACACTGAAACGGTCTATTAACATTGATTAACAGTATTACTGTGAAAAAATCCAGTTACGATTTTGGTGCACGAACAGTTATCGAACATAACCTCGAACAGCTGGATTTTTTGCAAATCGTTCTGGTTAGTCGAACGGCTCGAACACCGCCCAAAACAGCTCGAAATTTGAGATTGGCGAACAGTTCGAGTCGAACACCGCTCATCTCTAGTTACATTGCATTTAGTTTACTGGTTACCATATAATATACAATAATTTTCAACAACTAAACCAAAGTAATTTGCTCACAATTAAACCACTGTTTCACTATTCTAGTATTATAGAATTATAACATGAAATCGGTATCTTGTTATAATCTTTTTTTATACAAATTCCACCAGCACTGTACAGTGCAGAAGATACATACAGAGGAGAATATAGAGAATACACATGCAAACTAAATCACACATTGCACAGTAACAAGTAATTAACACTTCAAAAAAGTCAAGTCTTACCATCTTTATAAGATATGGTCCAGCTATTTGTTTTATACAAAATTGGCTAGTTCACACAAAAATGATTGAGACTGTCATTCGGTCAGTATCTGTGTATGAACAGATATGAAGTACATTAAGGTGCCAGGAATATATTTAAAACTATTAAATTAAGAGGCTCTAATGAAAAATCTATCATGGCAGGGTTAAAGCAAAGCAACGAGATTAATGATGGCAATAGATCTGCTTAAAATTATGAGATTTTATGCCATGCTTAGTTGGAATTATTCTGATTGTCCAAAGTAGCGCATTCCAGGGAAAAGGTGTAGCATAAGAAAAATCCTGGAGTTGTGAGTGAGAACTTACGTGACGGAGGAGATACATGTTGTGGCATTGTGGAGACTTTTGCTGGTAAGAGTTAGCTTAAAGGGCTTGTCCACTACTTAGACAACCCCTTCTCAATCACTATATTCCCCTGTATAAAATAATAACAGCCTTTATTCACCTCTGCTGTGGATACCATTATTTCGATGTGTGTGTCTGGTCATCCTGGCCACACGATGGAGGCATCATTAACCAAGACAACAGGCATGCTGCTTAGGAGTTATCATAATACCACACACTGAAATAGAAATATGAAACACGAGTTTTGGCAGGATAAAAGCTGACTGAAACATAAAAAGGTTGAAAATTATGTTTCAGATGAAGAGGACATAATGGTAGAGATAGCAATAGTGTCATCAGCCAGTGCACAGAGAAAAGGGAAAGAAACAAATGCTAAACCCTAAAGAAACCTAAACATAAGGAGAAAAGAAGAAGTAGATCCAGGAAATTACATAGTCTGAACTGTCAGAGAGGCACAAAGAAAATGAAGAGTTTCTTAGAGGTCAAGGCCAATGAAGAGAAGAAGAAGAACAAGAACATGACAGACTGAACTGTCAGGAAAGTAAGAAGAAAATCAAGAGTCATTAGGGGTCAAGGGCGAAAGGATAAAACACACTGAGTGAGAGTTGGTGGTTTACAATATCAAACTCTGCAAAGGAATCAATAGAGAGTACTTACCATCAAATTTTGCCATCAGCAGATCACGTGAGTCTTTAGTAACGGTAGTTTCTGTACAGTGTATAGTGAAAACCAGATTTTAAGGGGTTGAGAAATGAACAAAGAGCTAGCTCATCAGAAGGCTGTAGACCAAGTATTCCCAAAGTAATTTCAGTCATGTGATTATAATAACATGTTTAAAAGAGGAAAGCTACCAGAGAAGAGAGAGAATGAATATTTTACTTAGGAGTTTAGTGAAAACTGAGTGACAGAAACTTGACGAGGTGTGAAAGAATAGGCTTCTTAGCTGGGAAAAGAAACTGGAAGCAGAGGGAACCAATGCTCCTTGAGGGCTAAGGGATATTATTATGCTATAAATTAATGATAGATATTAGATGTAAATATTATATTTTTATCAAATATCTTTGGCACAAAGGTTTGTGCTTGTTAGGACTGAGGAAAAATGTGAAAACTATCAAAAAGTAATTTGGGTCTCTAGATAGTATGAAGATACAGTGGGTTGTGAAGGTATTGGCTTTTTACCTATTTTGTTACATTACAACCTTTGTTTAAAGGGAACCTGTCATGTTCTAACTACTATCTACATTGCACCCATTGCTTTGTTAGTGATGCAATGTGCATCACTAACAATAATTTTCATTAAAATTGGTGGTAATATAATGATTTTATAACATTTGTAAGGTGGCTAATGGTTGCATAGTCGATGGGAGTTATGTATCACAGAGATGGCTGTAACCCGGAGTGTTTTCTCTAGTGCACATAAGCACTAAAAGGACGAATTGGCGCACCTGGGAACCGGGTTATGAGTAGCTGTGAAGAGTTGGGCGGATCTAGCTACCCACATACCTTACCTCCGGGTGTGGTTAACAGCCTATTTAATGGAGGCTGTTGTTTGGCACATGGTCTGTGTGTCTGGAGGGAGAAGGCCTCCTGTGTATGTTTGTCTCCAGACCAAGCCAGGATACTGGACGCTGCACCAGCCTGTGTGACCACAGCGCTGGCCATACAGAGACTTTGCTAAAAGGACTGATTTCTTTGTGTTTTTGCCTGCACTAAAGGCTGTTTGTTTGCATTTTGATTTTGACTGGTTTATGAAGCCAATAAATCGTGATGGACATTTAAAGGAACATGCCTCCTGTTTGCCTCTTATCGCACATGAGTGAGTACAAAAGTTGATAGTATTGGGGCGCATGCACAGTTTTAAATGTCCGGCCACAGGTCCGCGCGTGCGCAGAGAGGCTGTGTAGTTTGAAGCATCACTGCGCATGCGCTATGTCCCGCTGGTCCCCGTGCATGTGCTTTGAGGCTGTGTGGTTATCAACTACAAAGCCTCACTCTGCCTACGCAGGGACCAGCAGGTCATAGTGCATGCCCAGTGAAGCTGTGACCTACACAGCTTCACTGTGCACACGCAGACCCGCGGTCAGACATTTAAAACTGCGCATGCGCCCCAATACTATCAGCGCTTGCCGAGAGCAATATTCAAATACATGGGCTGTCCCAGCAGTGACTGAATGTGGCGCCCACCCCTGACTGAATAGCAGGATCACACCTATGACTGAAAACGAGCAGGTAGGACAAAGTATATAAAATGTTATAAAATCATTATATTACCACCAATTTTAATGAAAAAAGCTTGTTAGTGATGCACATTGCATCACTAACAAAGCAATGGGGGCAGTGTAGAT
This sequence comes from Phyllobates terribilis, assembly GCF_046119375.1. Classification (NCBI taxonomy): domain Eukaryota; kingdom Metazoa; phylum Chordata; class Amphibia; order Anura; family Dendrobatidae; genus Phyllobates; species Phyllobates terribilis. The sequence goes on from NW_027362771.1 coordinate 211,816,719, forward strand.
AGTAGCTAGGGCATGACAGGTTCTCTTTAAATATTTTTGTAAACCGAATTGTGTGTTATGCATCAGCACTAAATACTCCAAGTTGGGGAAGTGAAGTGAGAAAAATATAGGCATAAATTAAATTTTTGGGATCTAATAACTAAAAATTGTCATGTGCATATGTATTCACCCCTATTGCTATGAAGCCCCTAAAAATTTCTGGTGCAAGCAATTACCTTCATAAGTAACATGCTTAGTGTAAGGGAGTCCACCTAAGTGTCACACGGTCTGTCAGTATATACACACCTTTTCTGAAATGCCACAGAGGCTGCAGCATGATTAAGCAAGAGGCACCACTATCCAAACACCATGAAGACCAAGGAGATCTCCAAACAAGTCAGGGACAAAATTGTTGAGAAGTCCAAGTTAGGGTTGGGTTATAAAAAAATATCCCAAGGATTTGAGCATAAGTTTAACTGGAGAAAATCTGCTAAGATATGTGATTTTTTTTCCATAGATGTTCATCGTATCTAAAGCATAGCCAAAGAGAGCAAGTTTTAACCATGTTTCAAGGTAGACACTGTCTGTGTCGCTGTCAGAGTGTAAGGGCGATGTTTCACTCAAAGTACTTTTAAAGAGAATCTGTCAGTTAAGTCGCCTATAAGGGCATGCAGGTCATAGGATGCTGAATACAATGATATCTGCGATCCGATGTCTTATTCCAGAGAAATCCATGTTTTTCTTATATGTAAATGAGCTGTTCAGGACTATGGTCAGGACACAGATCTGCCTGAGAATCTGCCTCCAGAGATTATTTTATATTAGAGGGGACATTACCAGTGTGAGACATGTAACTAACACAGAACAGTATAGCTGAACTTTGTCTCCTTACAAATACATGTTCTACAGCTCTCACAGCTCTGCTGTATTGTAACACTGTCTGCCTGTGAGATGAAAGCTGAAGCTGAGAGGAACCTGCAGATGTGTCCATTATAATCACACACAGCTCTGCAGTGAGATCAGGAGAGCAGAGAGCGGCCATTACACATCATTCTGGTAACTCCTCCTTTCATTGAGTCTCATGAAGATCAGTTTTGAGCAGGTCATTTACTTCTAAGGAAAACATTGGGTCGCAGATATCAAGATGTCACTTTATCAGTCATCATTTTATTTTTCAGCTTCCTATGACCTGAGTGCCCATATAGACAGTTTAGGAGAGTTTATCCTACTGTCAGATTCCCTTTAAGTGATTCATGATCATGTTTGGTAGCCAGATTATAAAATAGGAGAGGGAAGAGATTAAGAAAAATAAAAACTATGAAGTGTTTAAAGTTGCTAAGTGTTAAAGGAGCACTCTGGTGATTTTTTTATTCTATGGGATGCTAACTGTCATGTACGTACAGTGGCATGTAAAAGTTTTGGCACCCCTGGTCAAAATTACTGTTATTGTGAACAGTTAAGCAAATTAAAGATAATATGATCTCTAAAAGGCCTAAAGTTAAAGATGACATAAATATATATATATATATATATATATATATATATATATATATATATATATATATATTGTTTTGCCTAAAATACAAAGGAAATATTTACATCTTTTACATTTTAAAAATTCTAAAAAGGAAAATGGGTTGATGCAAAAGTTTGGGCACCCTGCGTGGTTAGTACCTAGTAGCACCCCCTTTTGAAAGTATCACAGCTTGTAAACGCTTTTTGGAGACAGCCAAGAGTCTTTCAGTTCTTGTTTGAGGGATTTTCATTATTATTATTATTTATTATTATAGCGCCATTTGTTCCATGGCGCTTTACATGTGAAAAAGGGGGTATACATACATAAACAATTACAATGATCTTTAACAAAACGTGATGGCGACTGGTACAGGAGGAGCGAGGACCCTGCCCGCGAGGGCTACAGTCTACAAGGGATGGGTGAGGATACATCCATTCTTCCTTGCAAAATGTTTCCAGTTCTGTGAGATTTCTGGGTTGTTTAGCATGCACTGCTATTTTAAGGTCTAGACAAAGATTTTCAATGATGTTCAAATCAGGGGACTGTGGGTGCCATTGTAAAACCTTCAGCTTGCGCCTTTTGAAGTAGCCTATTGTGGATTTTGACGTATGTTTAGGATCATTATCCATTTGTAGAAGCCATCCTCTTTTCAACTTCATATTTTTTACAGATGGTGTCATGTTTGCATCAAGAATTTGTTGAAATTTCATTGAATCAATTCTTCCCTCTACCTGTGAAATGTTCCCCGTGCCATTGGCTGCAACACAACCCCAAAGCATGATTGATCCACCCCCAAGCTTAATGGTTGGCGAGATGTTCTTTTCCTGAAATTCTGTGCTCTTTTTTCTGACACATAACTTTGATTTTGTGGCCAAAGTGTTCTATTTTAACCTCATTGGTCCACAGGACATGTTTCCAAAATGCATGAGGGTTGTTTAAATGTTGTTTTGCATACTTCTGATGCTGAATTGTATGGTGAGGATGCAGGAGAGTATTTCTTCTGGTGACTCTTCCGTGAAGGCCATATTTATGCTGGTGTCTGAACAGTAGAAAAATGTTCCACAACTCCAGAGTCGGCTAAATACACTGCTCAAAATAATAAAGGGAACACTCAAATAACACATCCTAGATCTGAATGAATGAAATATTCTCATTGAATACTTTGTTCTGTACAAAGTTGAATGTGCTGACAACAAAATCACACAAAAATAGTCAATGGAAATCAAATTTATTAACCCTAGAACGCATACCTGGGGCCTCGCAGGCCCGCCCTGTTAATTGTTTTCTATTTTCTGCAAGATTACTTTAGTTAGAATTTTGAAACTCTAGGTATTCCTCAGGTATATAGTTGTTTGTCATTTTTGTTTGAGTTATTCCATGTTATTTGCACATGGGCCTAAAAGGCCCTAGGTATGTGAAAAAGTAGATTTTTATGGTTCTAGGGTTAACCAATGGAGGCCTGGATTTGGAGTCACCCCCAAAATTAAAGTGGAAAAACACACTACAGGCTGATCCAACTTTGATGTAATGTTCTTAAAACAAGTCAAAATGAGGCTCAGTATTGTGTGTGGCCTCCACGTGCCTGTATGACCTCCCTACAACGCCTGGGCATGCTCCTGATGGGGTTGCGGATGGTCTCCTGTGGGATCTCCTCCCAGACCTGGACTAAAGCATCCGACAACTCCTGGACAGTATGTGGTGCAACGTGACGTTGGAGGATGGAGCGAGACATGATGTCCCAGATGTGCTCAATCGGGTTCAGGTCTTGGGAACGGGCAGGCCAGTCCATAGCTTCAATGCCTTCATTTTGCAGGAACTGCTGACACACTCCAGCTACATGAGGTCTGGCATTGTCCTGCATTAGGAGGAACCCAGAGCCAACCACACCAGCATATGGTCTCACAAAGGGTCTGAGGATCTCATCTCGGTACCTAATGGCAGTCAGGCTACCTCTGGCGAGCACATGGAGGGCTGTGCGGCCCTCCAAAGAAATGCCACCCCACACCATTACGGACCCACTGCCAAATTGGTCATGCTGAAGGATGTTGCAGGCAGCAGATCGCTCTCCACGGCGTCTCTAGACTTTGTCACGTCTGTCACATGTGCTCAGTGTGAACCTGCTTTCATCAGTGAAGAGCACAGGGAGCCAGTGGGGACTTTGCCAATCCTGGTGTTCTGTGGCAAATGCCAAGCGTCCTGCACGGTGTTGGGCTGTGAGCACAACCCCCACCTGTGGACGTCAGGCCCTCATACCACCCTCATGGAGTCGGTTTCTAACTGTTTGTGCAGACACATGCACATTTGTGGCCTGCTGGAGGTCATTTTGCAGGGCTCTGGCAGTGCTACTCCTGTTCCTCCTTGCACAAAGGCGGAGGTAGAGGTCCTGCTGCTGGGTTGTTGCCCTCCTACGGCCCCCTCCATGTCTCCTGGTGTACTGCCCTGTCTCCTGGTAGTGCCTCCAGCCTCTGGACACTATGCTGTCAGACACAGCAAACCTTCTCGCCACAGCTCGCATTGATGTGCCATCCTGGATGAGCTGCACTCCCTGAGCAACTTCTGTGGGTTGTAGAGTACGTCTCATGCTACCACGAGTGTGAAAGCACAACCAACAGTCAAAAGTGACCAAAACATCAGCCAGAAAGCATTGGTACTGAGATGTGGTCTGTGGTCCCCATCTGCAGAACCACTCCTTTATTGAGGGTGTCTTGATAATTGCCAATAATTTCCATCTATTGTCTATTCCATTTGCACAACAGCATGTGAAATCGATTGTCAATCAGTGTTGTTTCCTAAGTGGACAGTTTGATTTCACAGAAGTTTGATTTACTTGGAGTTATATTCTGTTATTAAAGTGTTCCCTTTATTTTTTTGAGCAGTGTATTTCTGAAGGTCTTTTGAAGTCAAGCGGGGGTTGTGACTTGCCTCTCTAGCAATCCTATGAACAGCTCTCACTGAAATTTTGCTTGGTCTTCCAGACCTTATCTTGACCTCCACTGTTACTGTTAACTTCCATTTCTTAATTATATTTCTAACTGAGGAAAGGGCAACTTGAAAACGCTTTGCTATCTTCTTATAGCCTTCTCCTGCTTTTTGGGCCTCCACCATTTTCATTTTCAGAGTGCTAGGCAGCTGCTTAAAAGAACCAATGGCTGCTGTTTTTTTGGCACAAGGTTAGAGGGGGCTGGGTTTTTATAAAGCTGGGAAATTTGCATCACCTCGCTATTCCTAACAATGACAGTGAACAAGCCATAACCCTAACAGGATAATTAAGGTCTGAAACCTTGGTCAAAGTTATCTGAGCACACAAATCGCCAAGAGTGCCCAAACTTTTGCATTGGCCCATTTTCTTTTTTGTAATTTTTAAAATGTAAAAAATGACTATATATTTTTTTGCCTAAAATACAAAGGAAACATATTATCTTTAACTTCAGGCCATTTAGAGGTCATTTCATCTTCAACTTGCTTAACTGTTCACAACAACAGTGATTTTTTATCAGAGTGCCCAAACTTTTACATGCCGCTGTACTGTAAGTGTAATTAGTGTAGTAACATAGTCACAGGCTGCCATCTTCTGCTAGAATCAGCCCTGGTTCGGTCGGTAACCACTGTGTGATTCGTCAAGTCACAGATGCGGTAACGTAGTGTCAGAGCATAGCAGAGCAAATCTGATACCGGGAGAAGATGGTGGCGTGTATGTTACTACACTAATTACACTCACATAAATGATAGCTAGGACACAATGTAGGTTTCTAATTGTGTTTAGAGAAAGGAGAGGTAGTAAATGCTCTTCTTCATGTATAGTAGAATTATATCATTGTGAAAAGGATACTTCTTTAATAATATTTTGGCAATCTGTGAATCAAAAATGTTTAAAAAGCTGTCATGTAGAGCATACCAAGTTTTTATGCTGCAGCATTTTAACCATATTTAGCTTAGCTTAGCATGCATGTATATACAGTATGTAATGGCTAGTAAAATGACACTTCAGTGTAATAAATGTCTACTGTCATGATGATATATTGTGCTCCCAACAGTGTTCAGCTTTGTGTTTGAGTTTTCGTATTCTTCCTTTTGTCCTGAACAATCTGTTCAAAAAGTGCATAATAAGCAACTTTCTATTCTCTCTACCATCACAGTGTTGAATTAGGTTGCTTACTCAGCCACCATGTAACATGGAAGAACATTATTCTATAAATTAAGGGGTAAATGGAAAAACTGATTACCATACACACCTACAAACATATATATTTATCTAAACTCCTTAACAACCGCCAATAAACCTTTTAATGGCAGTCATGAAGGGACCTTCTTATTCAGTGCTACTTATTTATGACACTGAGGAATAAGTATATTTATAGCACCCCCAACAGGGCTAAAATGCAGAGGACAATGGTTATATATATCAGCTGATACCATGGTGCATCGGTCCCGATTGGTTTTTAGAAATTATCATCGCCATTTAACCCCTTAAATGCAGTTTACAATCATGACAGCGGCATCTAGATTGTTAAATGAAGGGCTCCCTCTTTAACCCCATCAGCACCCGGCAATTACGATACTTGCTATCACAACTTGAGGTCAAGTAATGGAGTCGGTGGCCTGTAAGGCGCTGCCTCTAGCAGTGTCTAGCAGGCTGTGTCAGTGAAAAACTGACAGGTCTCTTGCATTGCAGTACATGAACACTACAGTGCATGAAACCAACTATCAAAGTAAAAAAATTCAAGTTCAGCAATGGAACTAAGTAAAAAAAACTGTTACATCTGTTACATTTGTAAATAGAGTAAAGAAAGAAACAAACAAACCTCTGTCAGCCAAAAAATTAGCATTTTTATTATGTAAAAGTAGAAAACATAAATAATATCTAAATATAATATAATAATAATATATAAATTTGGTATCGCTGTAATAGTACTGACCAGACAAATAAATTTGTCTTATCACTTCTGCACTGTGAATAGCGCAAAAAAAAAAGAAAAAGAATTCTTGAATCGCTGTTTATTTTTTCATTCTCCCTCTGTCAAGGGGGTGTCAGGAGTGACAGACAGTCGCCCTGCAATTGATTGCAGGAGATCTTTTCGTTTAGCATTACAGACACCTTCTTAGAGGCTATCTCTCTAGGACCCAGCAGCTACCTTCCTCTTGCTAATTAACACCCTGGCCTGGGTGTATAAATACCTGCTAGGATGTGCTGGCGATACTCACATTACCCCTTGTGAAGGCTCGGAGCAAGTGCATTACTTCATCCTCTCTGGAGCTATGAGGACGGGTGTTCATCTCTCTGAAGTCTACTAAAAGCTAAGCTATCTTCCCTTGTTTGTTCCCTCTTGTTGTCTTTAGTTGTCAGTGGGGATTGACTAGCGCTCATCCCCCTCCCTTCCCTAGCCAGGGCCAAACGCTAAGGAAAGACAGGGCGAGGTTTGCGTGTGGCGAGTGGTGAAGAACCAATATAGGGACATTATTGGAGACAGGGTGATATTAGATCAGCCTAGGAGGTCTCCACTCCCTTTTTCTAGAGTCTGGGCTCCCTTTCCCTCTTCCCTTTGTGTTGCAACTAAGTCATTCCCACACCTTGTGTGACAGCCTCCCAAAAATTAGAATAAAGCTCGGTTCAAATGTATCCTTTGCTCTACGCTGAACACTTATGTTGGGGGTTTCTGTGTAAATCTCAACAAATGTAATTCAGGAGAAACCTCAGATGGCACCTCTTCCTCTAATGAGGCAAGTAGAGTCACTTTGGAATCCGTTTGACATCTGTTCTGGTGGTGTCCTGTCATTTTAGGCATCACTTTAACACACACAACTGTGGTCTATCACACTTTTCTGTCCCAAGATGACAGACACCAGCAGAACAGATGCCAGACAGAGTCCAAACTGACTTTATCTGCCTTATTATAGTGAGTGTTTTTGTTGGGTGTTTTGGCTGAATCGTGTTTTTTTGGAGATTTACATGGAATCCCAGATGAATGTGAACCTAGCCTTATACTGAAAGTGATCACAAAATTTTAAGTATCCCAAAATACTGCAATAAAAATTTCAACTTATTCTAGACCCCACTCAGGTCCATTATCTGTCACAAGGAAGTATATGGGGTTTCCACATCAAAGATAGCTCAAACACTGTGGAAAAGTGACATGTCTCTTTATTTGAGGCACCTCTATATACCTCTAGGTTTAAAATACTCACTATAGTATTAAATGAATTTCTTGAGCAGTGAAGTTTCCAAAATAGGGTCATATGTAGCATCTGGAACCTTAAAGACACTAATGGCGCCAACAATCTATTCAACCAAAATAGTCAATCTATTCAGCAAAATAGTGTTCTTTCCCTTCCGAGCCCTGCTGTGTGCTCAACAGTAGTGTATAACCAAATATGGAGTATTAGCTTATTCAGTAAGAATTGTATAACAATTGTGGTGTCAATGTTCTCCTATTACCCTTTGTGAGAATTAAACATTTAAGGCTAAACAAACAATTTAGCAGAAAAACCTACATTTTTCATTTTCACCGCCCAATCTTATCAATTTCTGTGATGCACTTGTGGGTTAAAAAATGCTCAGCCTACTCCTAGATTGTAGTTAAGTTTCCCAAATGGGGTTACTTGTGGGAGTTTCTGCTTCTTTTGGCACTGTTAGGAATCGTGGTTCTGTGCTCCCACCTGGGAATGGGTCAGGTCTGGTGCTACGCTACTCTGGTCGCGGGCGCCGCCATTGTCCTGACCCTGGAGGCGGAGCTACTACGCGTGCATGTAGATGCTCCATAAGATTGGGACAATCGCGTTCTGGTGTTGTAGGATGTGTGAGGACGCGGGACGATATGTCTCTCACTGATTTCTCTGGTTGACAGGCTATGCAGGAAGCTGCTGTGTCTGGCAGTATGTGATGAGAGGTTGTCCATTCTGCTGTTCAAAATAGCACGGAGAGGCTGTCTGGGAATGAATGGGATGTATTCAACAGCTGAGCATTAGGTGAGCTATTTAATCCTGCTCCCTGCTCAGTCCTTTTCTGTTTATTGTAGTTCATATGTGCAGTGGTGGTGAGTGGTGCTAGCATTAGTGTTGCTATCTTTTCAGGGGTTTTCTCATTTTGTGTGGGAAGAATTACATGAGAGTTAACTCTTAACATCCCAGACATCTCTCTCCAACCCATTGATTTTTATATAGCAGTTAGCTACTCACTTCCCTCCCTCTCCCTACTGTCTTTCTCATCTGCTGAAGAGATAGTAATAACTCAGCAGGACAGCAACTTTCACAGCACTTCCCTTAATATCCTAAAGCCCCTGTCTCACATAGCGAGATCGCTAGCGAGATCGCTGCTGAGTCACGGTTTTGGTGACGCAACAGCGACCTCACCAGCGATGTCGCTATGTGTGACACTTTGCAGCGATCAGGCCCCTGCTGTGAGGTCGCTGATCGCTGCAAAATGTCCTGGACCATTTTTTGGTCTTTGCCCTCCCGCTGGTCAGCACACATCGCTGTGTGTGACCAGCGGGATCAGCGATCAGGCTGGTAACCATGATAAACAGCGGGTTACTAGGGGCACACGCACACTTAGTAAACCGCTGTTTATCATGGTTACCACCCTGCTACGGCGAGCGGTAACCTCCCGCTCACCGTAGCAGAGTGGTAACCATGATAAACAGCGGGTTACTAGGTGCGCGTGTGCCCCTAGTAACCCGCTGTTTATCATGGTTACCAGCCTGCTCCAGCTTCAGCAGGCTGGTAACCAGGAGCAGGACATCGTGGAAAGATTCTTTCCACGATGTCCCTGCTCCCCTGATCGTTGGTGAGCCTGCCTGTTTGACAGCTCATCAGCAACCACATAGCGACGCAGCAACGATCCCTGACAGGTCGTATCGTTGTCGGGATCGCTGTAGCATCGCTAAGTGTGACGGGGCCTTAAGACCTGTGTATTTGTTCAAATGCCCTGTTATCTTAATGTGTAAATACAGGGAAATTGGTGTAAACTTCAGGACTAGCCACAGATAGCTGAATGTGTTATAGTAGAACTTGTGCTGGGGTTTACAGTTCTAATAATACTACAGTTCTATTCACTAGTGCTGTAACTCATGGAGGAAATCCCGCTTTCCTAAAAACCAGGATGTAATGAAACTGTAAGGAGATTGCATTGTTCTGAACTGCTCAAGAAATAACACAAGAATAACCCTTTGATTTCTGTGTAGCAAGTAGAGGGTTAACACATTTCATAACAGAATATTTTGAGAGGTGGAGTATTTAAAATTGTATCACTTCTGGGGGCTTACAATGTATTGGTCCCTCAAAATTACTTCAAAACAAAATAAGTTAGTAAAAAATAGGATTTGTAAACTTCCTTAAAAAAAATGAAAAATTGTTGCTAAAATATAATCCTTCTAACAACCTAGAAAACTAAAAGGATGTGTGTAGTACGATGGTGACATAAAGTAGTGATATGGGAAATGCTGTTAACTATTATGTGTGGTATATATGGTTCAAAAATATAAGCATTCAAAGTTAGGACATTTCTAATTTTTCTAAATTTTCATCAAATTTCTGATATTTTCATAAAAAACACAAAATATATCAACCTAAACTTACCGCTAACATAAAGTACAATTTGTCACATAAAAAAACTCAGAATCCCAGGGATATGTTGAACCATTCCAAAGTTAGTCAAAATTAGCTCTGTCATTAAGGAGTTAATCAACACAATCATACATTTCAGAAAAAAAAGAAAAGGCTTATGCCTCATAGGGGTACAGTCAGATATTGGCTGCACTGTACACCAGAATGTGGAGACAAAGAACCTACAGAATAATTAATTATTTTACCTAGTCACAGTCCAAGAGACTAGAATGGTCCTGCTAATCATATACTGTATACACGCAAATATAAACTTTCATGAATGCTGAAGATTATTAGATTATATGGTCATTAGATTGAATTGTAGAACATGTCTAAACCTCAGCTAAGTAATCTTCTGAATTCTTTCCTCACGTCAATTAGTGAAGCTTCAATGGTTTCATGTGTATTGGCAGATTTATTTTATTTCTCCTTAAGTTCATTATCCTCTCATAATGAATAGAAAAACAATGATGGCCACATTATGCAAGGAAATTGTTGTTTTTCAAATTTCCTCATCTCAAGGGATTAACTATATTAAATTACATTTGAAAATGACCCGTCTTTCCGCATGCTGCACTCCTCCTAATAACTATAAGGAGAGAAAATACTGATTATTTATAGGCCTTTGACTCCCTAATGAATAATTTTTGCAAGAGTTATTCAGTGTTTACAAACCAGAGGCAGCTTATAACAAAAAAACTCTGCAGTTAGGGTATACAAGGATAATGTCTGCAAAGGCGCTGGTGTTTGTAACTGGAGTCTTACGGGCCCAAGGGCAAGATTTCAACCTGGGACTCCCAACAACCATCAGGTTTTTGTTTGGTTTGTGGGCCCCTATGAGTCTACTTAAATCTATTAGGAAATATGCCCCCCCCCTCAAAAAAACAAAAAAACAAAGAAAAAAAGCTCAAATTTATAAACAACACGGTTGTTACGTGTGTGTGTCAGATGTGACAGACAGTTGGTTGCAGAAGATCTCTTCGTTTGGCATTACAGACACCTTCTTAGCTGTTTCACCCTAGGAACCAGCGGCTACCTCCCACCTGCTAATTGACACCCTGGTGAGGGTGTTTAAATAGTTTCACTTTGCAGAAGGGAGAGGTCGGTGATACTCACATGTTTCCTTGTGAATGCATGGAGGTCTCAGACTGCTATCTTCCTCTGTTGAGCTATGAGAATGCTTGGAGTTATCTCTCTGAAGTCGACTAAAGCTAAGCTACTTTCCCCCGTGTCTGTCTCCCTTGTTGTCTTTAGTTGTCAGTGGAGATCGACTAGTGCTCATCCCCCCTTCCCTATCTAGGGCCAAGCGCTAGGGAAATACAGGGTTTAGGTTCCCGTGCGGCGATTGGTGAGGAACCAATACAGGGACGATAGTGGAGACAGGGTGATATCAGATCAGCATAGGAGGTCTCCACTCCCCCCTTTGCCTAGAGTCTGGGCTCCTTTTCCCCCTTCCCTTTGTTTTGCACTTAGTCATTCACACACCTTGCATGACATTATCACCGGCCGTGCACATTAAGAGGAAAAAAACTGATACTTGGGTTTAATTGTGTGGGTTTTTTTTTTGGGTGTGGTTTTTTTTCCTTTCTCCTTGGTATGGGTTCAATTGCAGAACTCGCAGAGCGGCTGCGCAGTCTGTCTCTGGAGGTGAATGACCTCCGCTATGAGCTTCAGCAACAGCATCAGTGGCTACAGGTCACTAATGTGGGGGCCTCTGCAGGTAGGCCTGTCCAGCCTGAGCCCAAGGTTGCCCTCCCGGACAGGTTTTCAGGAGGTAGGGACAAGTTTTTTGTATTTAAGGATGCCTGCAAGCTGTATTTTAAACTTCATCCTTACTCCTCCAGAAGTGAGGAGAAACGAGTAAGAATTGTGATCTCTTTACTGCAGGGAGATCCTCAATCCTGGACTCGGTTTGTCTCCAGTCTGTAGAGGGGTTTTTCGGGTCTCTGGCCCTCATCTATGATGACCCTGATCGAGTTGCCTTGGCTGAATCTAGGCTACGTAACCTTCAGCACGGGAATCGATCAGTGGAGAATTCGGTAGATGGACAATGGATTCTAAATGGAATGACTCAGTCCTTAGAAGACAATTTAGTGAGGGTCTTTTGGAAAGGTTAAAAGATCCCTTGGCAGTATATGAAACCTCTAAGCCCTGGGAAGCTGCTATGTCGTTGGCCATACGTCTTGATAGACGCCTTTGGGATAGACAGGTGAGACCACCTTCTCTGGGACCTTCTTAGTGGGGTTATGTACCTCTGCCGGGGGAGTGGTCTGGAGGTGAACCAATACTGGGGGAGGTAGAGGTACCCATGCAGTTAGGGGGTGCCTTTACATCACACATTTCCCCGGAGATTCGCAAGAAAAAAGGCGTATGTTTTTGTTTGTGGGAAAAGGGACATTTTATTGAGACCTGTCCTTCAGATCCTAAACAAAAGAAGACTCGATTAACTCTTGGTAGTCTGGAGTTGGATAAGTAAGGGGTGCATTTGTCGCCAACATGCAGTTCCCGGTTTGTCCTGACAGCAGAGGTGGTGCTAAAGAGCAAAACCGAGAAAATTTCTGTGTTTGTTGACAGTAGAGCCGTAGTCAGCATGGCTGATGCTGAGTTTGTCAAAACTCATGGTTTTGCTTGCTGTACTTTAGCTAAGCCTATTTCCATCTTTGCATTCGACTCGGTGCCACTTGCACAGAAAGCATTTGCTCAGATGGTACATAATGTAAAACTGAGGTTAGGGTCAGTTAATTGTGAAATAATCCCTTGCTATGTCCTGGACAGTCTTCCCACCCCAATTATTTTGGGTCTTCCCTGGCTGGTGAAACATAAACCGTTGGTAGATTGGCAAATCGGGTAGATTATTGAATGGGGAGATTACTGCTATGAGAACTGTTCAGATATTTCTCTTGCTACAGTCTCTATGGAAATATTACCTGCGTTTCTGTCTGGTTTTGAGGACTTTTTTCTGAGAGGGGGTGTCAGGATTTACCTCCTCATCGTGCATATGACTGTCCTATTAACCTGACCCCCGAAGCTAAATTACCAAAGTCCAGACTGTATAATCTTTCTGGCCCTGAGAGACAAGACATGACAGATTTCATTGCGGAAAGTCTGGAGAAGGGACACATTAGGCCTTCATCTTCGCATGTGGTGGCAGGGTTCTTCTTTGTGAAGGAAAAAGATCTTGGTCTACATCCCTGTTTAGATTTCCGGGAATTAAATCAAATTACCATCGGAGATCCATACCCCCTTCCTCTGATTTCTGATTTGTTCAGCCAGGTTGTAGGAGCTAAGGTATTCTCCAAGTTGGATTTAAGGGGAGCCTACAATCCGGTTAGAATCAGAGAAGGGGACGAATGGAAAACAGCGTTCACTACCCCTTAAGGGCATTTTGAGAGTCTGGTTATACTTTTTGGTTTGACCAATGCACCTGCAGTATTCCAGTATTTCGTAAATTATATTTTCCATCATTTGGTGGGGAGGTTTGTGGTGGTCTATCTGGACGATATTTTGATTTATTCACCTTATTTTGAGACACATTGGGGGCATGTTAAACAGGTGCTCCAGTTATTTAGGGATAACAAACTTTATGCCAAACTAGAAAAATGTGTTTTTGCCGTTCAGTAGATGCAGTTTTTGGGGTACTTGTTATCATCTTCGGGTTTTCGGATGGATCCGGGGAACATCCGTGCAGTCCTAGATTGGGACCGTCCCGAGAACCTGAAGGCTCTACGTTTTCGGGGCTTTACTAATTTTTAACGGAAATTCATCCAAAATGACTCAGTAATTGTGAAGGCCCTTACTGACATGACTAAGAAGGGGTCTGATTTTTCCAAATTGTCTGATGCCTCCCTCCAGGCTTTTTCTTCCTTAAAGGATTATTTTGCCACTGCACCTATACTCAGTCAACCTGATGTTTCCCAACCCTTTATTGTGGAAGTTGATGCGTTGGATGTGGGGGTTGGGACTGTGTTGTCTCAGGGTCCGTCCCCTGGTAAATGGTGTCCATGCGCCTTCTTTTCAAAAAAATTGTCTTTGGCTGAGAGAAATTATGACATGGGTAATAGGGAACTTTTGGTGATTAAATTGTCGTTCGAAGAATGGCGACATTGGTTGGGGTGGGCTGTCCATCCTATTACTGTTATTACTGACCATAAGAACCTGTCATATCTCCAGTCAGCTAAACGTCTCAACCCTAGGCAAGCCAGATGGTTCCTGTGTTTTACTAGGTTCAATTTTGTTGTCACTTTTCGTCCAGGGGTCAAGAATGTCAAGGCTGATGCTTTGTCCCGGAGCTTCCCGGGTGGCGGTGACCATGAGAACCCTGCCCCGATATTACAGAAGGGGGTAGTCATTTTGGCACTATATCCTGAGGTGCTGGAGGCTCAGTAGGACGCCCCTGTCTTCTGCCCTTCAGGAAGGTTATTTGTACCATCTAATCTGCACTGCAAAGTAATTAAGGAATATCATAACTCTGTGCTTGCTGGTCATCCAGGTGGTTAGGCAACCGCGAACCTCCTCTCTCGTCGTTTTTGGTGGCCGGGATAGCATTGGGATGTGATTGAACACGTATCTGCTTGTAGTATTTGCGCGTTCTAAGGTTTCAAATACCCGTCCATCTGGTACTCTTCTTCCACTAGCTATCCCTAGTAGGCCATGGACGCACTTGTCCATGGATTTAATTATTGACCTACCGGTTTCTGCAGGCAAAACGGTGATTTTGGTGGTTGTAGATAGGTTCAATAAAATGATTCACTTTGTCGCATTACCTGCACTTCCAAATGCCAAGACACTTGCTCAAGTGTTCATAAATGAGATTGTGAAGCTTCACGGGGTTCCCTCCGATGTGGTGTCAGATCGAGGGACCCAGTTTGTTTCCAAGTTATGAAAGGCATTCTGTTCTGGACTGGGGGTGCAGCTGTTCTTTTCTTCTGCGTTCCATCCTCAGTCAAATGGACAGACCGAGGGCGTCAGTCAGAATTTGGAGACCTACCTCAGGTGCTTTGTCTCCAAAAATCAGGAGGATTGGGCATCCTACTTACTGCTGGCCGAATTTGCCAATAATAATCATCATTAGGAATCCACTGGCGGGTCACCATTCTTTGATGCATATGGTTACCATCCACAGTTTGGTACCTTTAGTGGGGGAGGAGCTTCGGGAGTTCCTGAGAAGGAATGTTTTGCTTTGTCGCTCTCCTCGGTGTGGCAGGGGGTTCTGGTAATTTAAAGATCATGGGAGACAGGTAGAAATGTATGGCTGACAGAAAACACTTGCCAGGTCTGGACGTGAATGTGAATGACTTTGTGTGGTTGTCTACCAGGAATATAAAGGGTTTAGGTTCGCGTGCGGCAATTGGTGAGGAACCAATACAGGGACGATAGTGGAAACAGGGTGATATCAGATCAGCCAAGTAGGTCTCCACTCCCCCCTTTCCCTAGAGTCTGGGCTCCCTTTCCCCCTTCCCATTGTTTTGCACTTAAACTTTCACACACCTTGTGGACAACAGTCTAATAATTAACAGATAATACCACTATACAACTAAATATACCACCAGACTGGTACTGAATATGGGTTACTATACTAGAATCAATACTACCGACAATACTGCTATAGAAGGAACAAATATTACCACCACACAATGGCCTCATATTACTACCACATAGCAACCACATAATACCACCATACTGATCTTTAAAAATAACTGGAATTTCTGTGTGATCAAAGCCATTCATTTCTCCTGTTCTTTTCCAACCAGTCCAGAACACGCTGACAACTTTTTCCTTTTACGTCATGTCTCTTGTAAATAGTGCCCTACACATAATAATTCCATCTGAATTCATATACTGACCATTAGCCAAGATCACTTTCTCTGACTTACTTTGGTCAAGGTTAGAGAAGAAGCTTCTGTCATTACTCATGACTAGTTGCCCCAGGGTCTATATATCATGCATGCTTTGATGTACTTGCATGAATAGTAAACGCAGCTTCAGTACTTAAAGTGTCATTTTCTTAAGTAATGACACTTTTAACCCTTTGATGATTAATTTGAATTTTCAGCTGATTCATTCTAGCTTTCCAGACTCTGCAGTCAGCCTTTAGGTGTCCTGATTTCTTGCAGATAAAACAATCACCTGTTTCCATCAAATTAATTTTATTTTTGAGCAGATCTTGAGTTTTTAAAGCGAATTCTGCTTTGAATACCCCACTGCTGCTTACACTTTCTATCTTTTGCTTAACCCTCCGTCACATACAATAGGCCTGACAGGCACATCTCTTTTATTTTCATTTCTCCTTCCTCACCAGATTGTGCGGAAATCCCCTCCCTCCAGGTAATCTCCTGTCTCTAGCAGCTCTGTGAAACCTCATACCACAGTTGGATTGCAGAGCTTCAGGAGGACAGATATAACTGCGCTAATCTCTCAGGCTCATTGTATGTGAACACGTCACACTCAATAAGGTTGGTATTTTATGTTTTTATTCATCACAATTGTTTATTTAGCTTGTTTTATGAATGTATAGCACAAAGTGTGAGGATATTTCATAGAAATAAGGCAGATTAAAAAAGAAAGTGTGCTGCTCAGGCATATACAGTAGTTCCCTAACACATATTCCTTCTCTTGCTTCAGATTATCTGCTGAAATGGAGAGGAAAATGTACAATTTATCAAAAAACCTTGATGTTGTGGAAGTAACAAACATGCTGTTAGATGATGCAGACCCCACACTGAATGAGGATTTAGGAGAGGAAAGTGAGATTGATTCTCATGATGAGGTGGAAGTATGTGAAGTGGATTCTGAAACAGAGCAAGATGGTGACAGTGATGAGGATGAAGGTGTAGAATCTTATTATATGGTAAAAGATTAAAAAAAAACAATGGAACAAGAAGCCACTCCAGAAAAAAACGTAGGGAACCTCAAAACATTATTACTCACCTTCCTGCAGTTATAGGAACTGCAAGTAATGCAAAAGCTGCAGTTGAATGCTGGAATAGTTTATTCACAGATGACATTCTGGACTCTATTGTCACATATACCAACCAATATATAGACACTATAAAGGACAAGTTCATCTGCAACAGAACCATCAAGGCCACAGATGAAATAGAACTGCGTGCTTTTTTTGGATTATTATACCTTGCAAGAGCTTATAGGACAATTAGACAAAGTTTGGAGGAACTTTGGAGTAAAGATGGGGATGGAGTTGAAAAATTTGGCCTTGTTATGTCCATAAACAGATTCAAGCTTCTAATTCGTTGCCTTCGGTTTGACGACAGAACTACCCGAACCGAACCTAAAACACATGACCGACTTGCTCCAATTCGTGATATATTCCAAAAATTTGTTGAAAACTGTAAAAAAAGCTATTGCCTTGGGGAGAATCTCACTATTGACGAAATGCTCCCTGGTTTTCGTGGTAAATGTGCGTTTCGTCAATATATTCCATCAAAGCCTAACAAATATGGAATAAAAATGTATGCCCTTGTTGATGCCAGTAAGACCTACACTTACAACCTGGAAGTTTATGCAGGAAAACAACCAGAAGGTCCTTACTGTGTCAGCAACAAACCCAGTGATGTTGTAAAAAGACTGGCTGAGCCCTTATTTGGATCGGGTCGCAATATAACAGCTGACAATTGGTTTTCAAATTGTGATCTGATTGATTATCTGAAAATGCAGAAGCTTTCATATGTCGGAACTGTAAGAAAAAATTAAAAAGAATTGCCTACACAGTTTGTAAGTGTGAAAGGGAGACAACAGTACAGCAGTATGTTTGCATTCCATAATGGAAAGGTTTTGGTTTCCTATGTACCACAAGCAAAAAAAATTGTACTTCTTCTATCAACACTTCATGATGATGATGCCATCGATCCTGGGACTGAGGCACAAAAAAAACGGAGATAATTACATTTTATAATGCAACCAAAGGGGGTGTTGATACAGCTGATCAGATGTGCTCAACTTTCAACGTCAGCAGAAACACCAAACGCTGGCCAATGGTCATATTTTTTGCTATGTTGAATTTGGGTGGTATAAATTCACAAGTCATTTACCTTGAAAACAAGCTTGAACCACTCCGTAGATGATTCTATCTGAAAAAATTGGCCCATGAACTAGTGCTTGGAGAGCTACGCAGAAGTATGAAAACAATCGGTATCCCCTCTCGCCTTCAAGTTCAGCTCAAAAGATTCCGCCCAGAAGATGATATTGAAAATTCACCACCTGCACCACCTCCCAAAAGAAGGAGATGCACCACCTGAACCACGGAAAGCAGAATCAGAAGGCTTTCTAACTATGAATGTCACAAATGTCATAATGCAATCTGCCTGACACATGCAAAAATGATGTGTAATTCTTGCTCTTTGCTCTGCAAGGGTAATTTTTCTGGGGAAACTTCAGGATCTAATTCTGATTGAATATGTGTTTAATAGTACTTAAGGTACCTAAAAATTAAGTTTGTTTCCATAAATTTTCTTTGTAGAGTTTTTTGACAGAGTCGAACTGGGGACTATTTGGCGGGAGTTTTCAAATGTTTGTATTTTAGAGTTATTAGTTTTATGTTAAGTAAATGGTTTTTTTGCACCTGATTATGTGTAGTCTCTTTTATTACATCCCTATGAAAGTCACTGATCACTTTTAGAGCACTGAAATTGCAAACATTAGATATTATAGGTATTTTTCTAGCCTGCGCCTGACAGTCACATTGTATGCGAACTCGTTAGAACCGATATTGTATGTGACGGAGGGTTAAACTCATCTACAAGCTTTCGTCTGACATACTCCAATGTATGCTCATAATCTCTGTGTGCATATAGCGTAGTTACAAGTGTGTCATAGCTTTCTGGTAGACCGCTTAATAGTAGTGCAGCAACATGGAAATCCTTTAGATCTTCCCCAATGCCCTGCATGTACTCCACAATTTCCAGAGTATTTCTTATATAATCCTGCATACCTTCGCCCTTATTTAGCTTAGACTGATAAATCTTTCTCATTTTCTCATTAAATAGAGCTTATTGTTAAGATTTATCCTTTCGTGCACTTTCTGCAGCTGTTCCCATGTTTCTTTTTCAGTTTCACGTTTACATACATACACAATCTGATCATCATCTATACGTAGGGAGATAGTGCTTTGTGCTTTTTGATCCTTCTCTAACCAGTCTTCCGGTAGTGGGTCAGGTCCATAGACTCATGTGTGTATTTCCATGTACCTTCTCTTATCAGCAGCATCTTTACCTTGAATTTTAAAGATTGGTAGTTCTGGTTAGTCAGATTTGGCACTGTGAGCTTCACAGAGTTGCTGCTGGTGGTCATCTTTGCTTCTTCTTTGCCTTAGTACACTTTTGTTCTCTCTCCTCTGAGCTGTTCTCTGGGTCTTTGGGTTTCTTGATCCCTGGGTGTCTCAGCCCATTACCTGTTGGCTGCGGATTAATCTCTGTACTGTCCATCCGTTCAATAGTGAATATATGATTGTTCAGGAACAAAGATAAAACAGCTTACAACTGGTATTTCTTATAGCTTAGGATTTTAGCATCTTGTCGGTCAGATTGCAAAGTGAAAGTAAAAAAATGTGCTCCAGCTACTGACACACTGAACAGGAACTTACTGGTTCTTTTTTTAACAGTGCTTTACTGGCAATATAACACTATTGCTGGAGACAGAAACTCATTTACTATTAAACAGTAGTAAATAGAAGTTGTTGCAATATATACAATAATAAGCATTATTCCAAAAGTTCCCCTTTGTGAATAATTATGTTCCCCTTTGTGCCCTAAACAATATATATAGGTATCCCCTTTTGCCCTCATACAATAAAAATGCCCTAATGCAATAACAATAATTCCCCCTTTTCCCAATACAATAATAATAATAAAGCCCTCTTTGCCCCATATAATAATAATGCCCTCTTTTCCACATCAAACTAATGATGTGCCCCTTTTGTATGCTCCAATTTTCAATAAAAAAAAAATCATACTCTCCCCACTTCACTCCAAGGACGATTGGTGAGCTTCTCCTCCTTCCTGCAGCCTGTAGCCAGCCACGGGCGGCGCAATGATGTGATGTCATAGCACTGCCTTATTTCCACCATGCACATCCAATTGCTGATAGGCCACAGGCATTAATCAAATGCTGTGCCTGTCTTGAATCCGAGGGTGACCTCTTTCCCTTTAAGCCCGGGTCGCAATCAAATTCCCTACAATTGTGATCATTATGTCCCAAGATGGTAGTGTATTTAGATTTGAGAAAACCAGGCTTTCCCTTGCTTGGATGTCTACAGAAAAGATATAGAATTATGTGACCTTGGCCTGGGTAGTATGAGGTCACATATGTTACAGTATCTAAGCAGCTGCCCATTATTATGAAGTAACAGAATGTTGTGATCTTGGCCTGGATATATAAAAAAAACACAAATATATCAGTATCACAAAAGCTGATGATGTGTCAAGGGTTTACCCCGACAGAGAGGAGCCAGAAGACCGCAGCATCTGATTCCTCCCACTCCTGCACTCACTAGAAACCTTTCACCTTCACATTAAATGGTGCAGGTTTCTTTCATCAGTGCAGGGGTTAATCTGCTCAGTTGTGAGCTCCTGGAAGCTTACCTGCATGAAGGCTCTCAGCTGTCCAGAGTTAGTCACTCCCCGCTCCTATATATTCTGGGCTTTGGCTTGAAGTCATTGCCAGAGTTAACTTATGCTGCATGGTGCTAGGAGTGTGGTGGAGAATTGTTTGCTTGAGAAGGTATTTGGAGGATTTTAGCTAAGACTGTTGTGTGGTTTAGGTTGTGTGTAATCCTCTTCTTCTCCTATTTTGTTTTTTCCCCATCCTAAACTCCCCAGTGTTAACCTCTGTTGTTTGTGTGCATATATTTGTATGATTTGTATTTTCCTTTAGCCCTATTTGTATTACCTTGTTAGTCTGATTGGTGTACTGCCATACACTACTACTCCCCTCTTCCCTGGGTGGGGGAAGGGAACAGACTGAGGGCGATTGAAGAGCTCAGACAAGTACGTGGCCCCGGCGGGCGTCTTCACCTTCAGAAGTAATCTGGGGAGCAGGTCCAGCTAGGGCGCCCCTAGTGTAAGGGACAGGGAACGAGCCCCTAGCCCCGGGATACCCAACAACAGTCGTGACATGATGATTTTATGTTGCAGGACTAAGTGACCTTTCACTGGGTAGCATGAAATCACTTGTGAACAGCTGATGATGACTGTGATGTCAGTGTTTTGATAGTATGTAACATCATTGTGATGTCATAGTGTTATGTGACTTTTATTCGCATGTTATGACAACAAATGTAAATGTTTGATGCTGTTTATGATGTGATAAAAACATGTGACCTTTGTCTGAACATTCTGACATCTCATATGTAAAAGTATGCAACAGCTGCTAATTTTGTTATCATAAAATACCATGCTCTGTTGCCACAATTCATGCACATATATTCCAGTTGAAGATGAGCAGATTGCTTTCCACGACCCCAGCACACGATCCAGATCAGTGCTCTCTGGCCATGGACAGGAGCTGCACAAAATTACTGAGCCTCTGGGTTCCCTGGTGCAGCATTTCATTTTCTGGCCTGGCGTCGCATCATCCATGCGGCATGCGGCACAGAGGTCATAACATGGCAAATCATAATCCGAGCCTAGGTTCCCAGAGGGTAAGGAAATTCACACAGCTCCTGTACACGACCAGAGAGTACTGGCCTGAACCGTGGACCAGCATTGCACAAAGCACAAATCAACAAACAGTTGACCAAGAAAGTATTCACAAGATGTGCTTTGCTATAATCTAAAATCAGTCTACAGTAGTTCACATAGCTTCATGCGTCCTGAAAAATATTCTGCAGTCAAAAGCAGTGACATTAATTTAAGGGATTAATTCATTTTGAAATTGGTCTCTCAATTTATCCTGGTTTAACAGTCACCTTCAGATCTAGTGAGTAAAGCAAATTTAAAATGAATATTTCAGACAACTGGAAAGAGATAATGACATGCAAAACTAGTAGCTGCCGATCATGACTAATGACATGCTGCACAATTCTTGATATTTCTTAAATGTGAACATATATAATATGACAAGTTAATTTTCTATAAAGGCACTTAAATGCCATGTTATGCCATTGATTAATGACTAGATTTCCATGATTCCCTTTTTTTTGCAACAGTTCTTACCTTTTAGAACAGATGTAACTCATGTCAGTGCTATTCGAACAGCCAAAGATAGGCAAATGTAGTCACTGCATTAATATAGATCTGAAACAATGAGTTGTCTGGCAGATGATAGTGACGCGCCCCCTGGGACATATTCCTTTTTGAGGGGAATACCCGGCACCGGATCAGATGGGGGGGGTTGTAGTCTCCGAGCGGCTGTGACCCGGTCCCGTGCCCAGGGCGTCAAGCTCAGTGTGATGTGGCAGTTCTACAGATGTTACTAAAGTTCTTTTGTGTCGACTACGCCACCCGTTGTGTTGCGGTCACTGTGGCCGCCGCTGCAGCAGGGTCCGCTGAGGCTGATGGTGGGTGCGCAGCTTGGTGGAATAACCCCCAACGGGAGGGGTATAGCCTCAGGGAGGACAGGTGCAGAGGATGGGGGTTGTGGTGGTGTAGTGCAGACGGCAGTGAAGACAGAGTCGGGTTGTGCAGTTAAGGGTGTTTACTTACTGCAGATGTTGTACTGGTCACTCCAGCTGCTAGTGACCACCCGAGCCGTGCTGCGTCCACCAGGTCCTGGATCCAGCCAACCCCCAAACAAGTCCGGAGCGTGGCCCTGAGCTCTCCCTCTGTCCTTTCTTCAGCCGTCCCCACCAGTGATCCACCTAGGTCCAGCTCCCTCGGGCCTTCTGTTGGGACACCCTTGGCCCTAGGTTCCCTGACCCTTCATGTGGTGTGCCTTCGGGGTGGATGTGATGGGTGACCGTGGCAGACGCTGCCCACGGTCTCCAGTCTCTGGCTGGGGTGTGCTTTCTGCCCCCACCAGTTTGGGTTCCGGTACCCTTTTGCTGACTCCTCACCCGGTGCTCTAATTTGGGTTCTTGGGTCCCTTCAGTCTTCCCCCTCTGGGTCTTTCTCTGCTCCACTCTCTCTCTCTCCAGGGCTGCTGTTTCCTTCTCTCTGCTGATTTGTTCTCTGAATCAGACAGGCTCCTCTCCAACTGACTTGTTCTCTACAACTGACCCTGATTCTAGTTGGTGCCCACCTTATATACACCCTCTATGTGTGAGCTCAGGTGACCAGCACCCAATGAGCTCCTATCTTTACCCAGGCTGCTCCCCCTATCTGCCCCTACACTACATGGGATGTACCACCCCCCTCCCACTCCAGCCAGGAACAGACTCGGTCGTACCTGCACATTTCTAAGTGGGAGTACCGTCGGTCTGTTCCTCGGAAATGGGATGTATGTAGTGCATGCAGCCTACCGAGCTCAGATCCACACTCCTTCCTTACCCGGGAGTGGAATATCACACCTCTGGATTGAGGTGCAATACCCCTGTAGCAGCCGAATCCTCAGGGTGCTACATTCCCCCCTGGTAAATCACAGCACGTCCTCGGGCTGTAAAGACATAAAACACCAAAACATACAAAATTTTTCATATAAACATAATAAAACATATAAAACATTATATATATAAAACTTTTCATATAAACATTCTCGTCGTCTCTGGTTTCAGGTTCCTCCTCCGGACACTGTGCAACGTGTGTCCGGGAAAAGTGCGACAGTCTCTTAGAAAAACTGGTTTTCTATAAAACCGGTAGGGGGCGCTTTAGGACGCGCAACTATTTACAGGGGAAATTGGCCGCTCTCAGTCCTCAGCCAGGTAGAGGGAAGGGAATGGCTGCTCACAGTCCTCAGCCTGTAGGATGAAGGGGTTAACGGGTAAACAGTTCACTGGTCCCAACGGGGACTATTTTAGCAGCAACGGTTCACTGTGCCCCGACGGGCAACTATATACAGTCTCTACTCCCGTCCTCAACGACGGCTCCCTCCTGCTTTCTCTTGGCGATACGGTGTTGCTTCAGACCCGTCCGGGTCCTCTGGCTCCTCCTCCCCGTACCGCAACTCCTCCTCCGTCAAGCGGTGTACGTGGAGGGCGTAAGGTCCTTTGGCACACTTGTGCCGGGTGAAAGTGACCTCGTCTCCTACGTAGAGGTCACGGCCTTTGTGACCTTCCGGCAGGTGGGACTCGACGTCTCTGCGGGTCACAAAAACGTCACCGCGGTTGTTACGGTCCCGAATAAAGCCCCACCCATGCTGCGGGTTGAACTTTATCACCGTCCCGATGGTGCGGGGACAGTGCGCTGCACGGGGGTTCCTCCTAGTCTGGCTCTTCTGCTCCGCGCTCCGGATTTGGGCCTGTTGTTCTCTGACCCGCCTCTCCTCCCGTTCTCGGGCAAACTCTGCTAGCTGCTGACGACAGCACTCAGTACGCTCAGCGGCGACTGCCCGAGTTTCTCCGGTGAACCCCATCAAATCTTCTCCCGTGGGGTCCCACTCGAATTGGGCTTCTTCTAAAGGAGGCGAGACCCGAGTCACGGGCTTCGGAGCCGGGATCAGGGGCTCACACAAGGGCCCTAGTCTTTGTTGCCGCTCCAGCTCATGGTATCCTTCGGGCCAGATGAAGGGCCGCCCGTCCGGCCATGTGAGCTGGCTGAACAAGTCCTCCCCCAGGTGTGACACCCTTGGTTTTACGGGCGCGGGCGCGGTGGTGGTGGCGCCCGGGTTGCCCAGGCCTTGCGGCCAGGCCTGGGGCACCTGGAAGGTGAAGGGCACCGTTAATACGGCGGCGCCCTGGGCTACCTGGCCTTGCGGCCAGGCCGGAGGCTCCGCGGAGGTAGGGGGCGCTGTTGGTGATGCGGCGCCCGGGGGTACTAGGCCTTGCGACCAGGCTGGTGGTATTTCCTGCTTTGTCACGCTCCGGGTCGAGGCGCGTGACGTCACAGGGGTCGCTGCGGCGGCTTCCGGTCGGGGCCTAGTCCATAGCGGTGACATGGCGGCTACGGGCACAGCAGGGGGACTTTCGGGCTCTGCGACGGGGAGCTGGGGCAGGTAAGCGGTGTCACGGCTTGGGGTATAGGCGTCCCCTTTACCTGCCTCCATGCGTTCGGCTCCCTTCTCGGCGCCGTCTCCGGCCTTGGGTCCTCCCGCGCCATCCTCAGAGGCGGTCTGCTTCCTCTTCCAGGGTAGCGTGCTCCGTTGACTGGTCTCAGCTTGCTGGGTCATCTCCCGGCTCCACTCCGCCAATATCTCGCGCTGTACCCGGGCCATCCTCCTTGCGAGGCCCTCCAAGGCAGTTTGTGCACACTCCCGGTCTCGGGGGAGCTGCGCTAAGATCTCCGCTAGACCTAGCGGGGTTGTGGACTCTAGCAGGCTCCTGACCATCGGGTCGGTGCTGCTCTGCTCTTCTTCCGGCAGGCTCCTGGCCAGCGGGCCGGTGCTGCTCTGCCCTCCCTCCTCGGTCTCCAGCAGGCTCCTGGCCAGCGGGCCGGTGCTGTTCTGCTTTCTCTCCATCTCCGGGTAAGCTCCTCCGCTACCCCTCGTTAGACCTCTTGCCTCCGGGTGCGCTCGCTCCAGACTGCTCCAAGCGACACCCATCTTTTCTCTTCTCTTTCGTCTCCTCCCACCTCGAGGGCGGTCCCAGGGCAACTCGGTGACTGTCAGCTCCAGGGGTAGTTCTTTCACGCTGACAGACACCTCCAGCATCACAGTCTCTGTTGGTGGGGGCGGTTTCCACTTTTGGCGCCATTTTCTGTCCTGGCCCACGATGGGAGGTGGCCTCTTGCCCTCCTTTGGCACGCCCATAATGGCGTCCGCTGCTCTTCCAAGGCGGGAAATCTGCGGTTTTGGCGGGAAGCGTCGCCCAGTGGCGGGAAACTCTGCAGATGGCGGGAACAAGTTGGAAATGGCGGACAATCGGCGGGAAACGACTGGTGATGGAGTCCGATGGCGTGGACCCTCCGGAACCGGCGGGAGACTTCTTTCTGAGGTAAACTTGCACTTTTCTTCAGGCACGCAGTACCCGGGTGTTGCGGGCACGTAATCCTGCCGACTACGCCAAAGTTGACGCGCCCCCTGGGACATATTCCTTTTTGAGGGGAATACCCGGCACCGGATCAGATGGGGGGGGTTGTAGTCTCCGAGCGGCTGTGACCCGGTCCCGTGCCCAGGGCGTCAAGCTCAGTGTGATGTGGCAGTTCTACAGATGTTACTAAAGTTCTTTTGTGTCGACTACGCCACCCGTTGTGTTGCGGTCACTGTGGCCGCCGCTGCAGCAGGGTCCGCTGAGGCTGATGGTGGGTGCGCAGCTTGGTGGAATAACCCCCAACGGGAGGGGTATAGCCTCAGGGAGGACAGGTGCAGAGGATGGGGGTTGTGGTGGTGTAGTGCAGACGGCAGTGAAGACAGAGTCGGGTTGTGCAGTTAAGGGTGTTTACTTACTGCAGATGTTGTACTGGTCACTCCAGCTGCTAGTGACCACCCGAGCCGTGCTGCGTCCACCAGGTCCTGGATCCAGCCAACCCCCAAACAAGTCCGGAGCGTGGCCCTGAGCTCTCCCTCTGTCCTTTCTTCAGCCGTCCCCACCAGTGATCCACCTAGGTCCAGCTCCCTCGGGCCTTCTGTTGGGACACCCTTGGCCCTAGGTTCCCTGACCCTTCATGTGGTGTGCCTTCGGGGTGGATGTGATGGGTGACCGTGGCAGACGCTGCCCTCGGTCTCCAGTCTCTGGCTGGGGTGTGCTTTCTGCCCCCACCAGTTTGGGTTCCGGTACCCTTTTGCTGACTCCTCACCCGGTGCTCTAATTTGGGTTCTTGGGTCCCTTCAGTCTTCCCCCTCTGGGTCTTTCTCTGCTCCACTCTCTCTCTCTCCAGGGCTGCTGTTTCCTTCTCTCTGCTGATTTGTTCTCTGAATCAGACAGGCTCCTCTCCAACTGACTTGTTCTCTACAACTGACCCTGATTCTAGTTGGTGCCCACCTTATATACACCCTCTATGTGTGAGCTCAGGTGACCAGCACCCAATGAGCTCCTATCTTTACCCAGGCTGCTCCCCCTATCTGCCCCTACACTACATGGGATGTACCACCCCCCTCCCACTCCAGCCAGGAACAGACTCGGTCGTACCTGCACATTTCTAAGTGGGAGTACCGTCGGTCTGTTCCTCGGAAATGGGATGTATGTAGTGCATGCAGCCTACCGAGCTCAGATCCACACTCCTTCCTTACCCGGGAGTGGAATATCACACCTCTGGATTGAGGTGCAATACCCCTGTAGCAGCCGAATCCTCAGGGTGCTACAATAGCTTGACACAGAAATAGCTGAGTTTTAAAGGAGTTATCCAGGACAATTATTTTTTTTACTACAGACCTAAGAACTAAAAGGCAGATAGTTGATAACTACCTGTTTGTTGTGCCCGGTGCTGATATTTGCTAGCACAGAGCGTTCAAAGACCACTCGTGACAGCAATTCAGAGACTTCCATTGACGTCACGTTGAGAGAGCAGTAACTTCTCTTCCACTATTCTCTGCTGATGGGGCATGACCGCTGATGTCATGTTGATTGACAGCTGGATCCTCGCTGCCTAACTGTGGGAAGCTGACCGTCAATCAGACACCCCTTTAAACCCTCATTTTTGGCCTGGTTAAAATAAAATCACCTATACTCACCTCCAGTGGCGGCACCGTTCCAGCAGTGTCAAAACTTGCAATCCCGGGGCTCACATGAGGTTGTTATGTCATGTGAGTCCTGTGCCCAATCAGCGCTGTCATCACTGTCCCCGCTTTCGGATAAATCGAACATCAAGAGGAAGTCATAGAACAGCCGCAGCCCTGACTTCCTCTTGATGTTCAATATGTCTGAAGGCGAGAACAGTGGTGATTGGGCACAGGGCTCATAGAAAGTAACAACCTCACGTGAGCGCCAGGAAGGTGACTGCTGACATCACTGGAACGACGTCGGTATGGGAAGTGAGTATAGGTGTTTTTATTTTAATGAGGCCAAACACGAGGAATGAGAAAGTATTGTCCTAGCAGTGGGCTAATTAGGATGCCGAATATGGTGGTTTTGTTATATAGATGTTCCTGTGACCTATAGCGTGAGTCATTTGAGCTATACTTAATTATTGTAATTTTTTTTCACCTGGTTTTTACCTGCATAATAAAGCACTATTGCACTCATTCTGTACATTGTGATACTACAATACCTTACAGGCATTTTTAATGTATATACACCTGGTCATATATCTGTGTATTGTATAATCACCTTGTATATGTCTTTTTATGAATTTTTTATAACATTGTATAATCACCTTCCTAATCACTTTGCCTTTAAATATATGGCATTTGTATCCTATCACTGCTTGAGAAAGGTTCATACCTCAGAACCGAAATGTTGCCACTACCGATGTGGGTTAATAAACCGGTTGTTTTTGCCTCCATTCATTACCTTTTTTTGCCTATGTAATAGACACTGCAGAATTGCTGTGGAATCCTATAGGACTGCTCTACTCATTAGACACTACAGTTAACCCTGTTA
This sequence comes from Phyllobates terribilis, assembly GCF_046119375.1. NCBI lineage: Eukaryota > Metazoa > Chordata > Amphibia > Anura > Dendrobatidae > Phyllobates > Phyllobates terribilis. The sequence continues at coordinate 211,845,329 of NW_027362771.1, forward strand.
CTCCTGACTAACAGGAACTGCAACCTTCAAAACATGTAAAACATGCAGTAAAATAAAATTTAAACACAATAAAATAGGGGTCTTTAGAGGGGGTGCTACGCCGCCTTCTCCACCTTTACACACACACACGCATTGACTTGCATGGCCAAGTGAGATCCGAATATCAGATCAAAAATGTGACATGCATAGCCCCATAGAATAACTTTGGTCCGGGTGCGATCCAGTGTTTTGTCAGATCGCACTCAGAGCAAAAATACAGCCATGTACACGAGCCCTTAGTTTGGACTGTTAATGCTAGGGTTTTCCGTATTCCTATTGGATTATGCACATTCAAACTGAAAGCTGCAAAACCACGAAGGAACACATGTGGAAACAAGGAGTAAAGAAACAGGTGTAAAACAAACTAAAATGTGTGATAAACCTCAGAATCCTCAAAGTCCCCTCCTTTTACTGTTATGACAGCTTTAGACATCCTTGGCATTCTCTGGCAACTGTACTGTGCCTTGCGTGCTCACTCAGGCAGGAGCTATGCGCTCCTGACTCCTGACTTGGGCACTTCTCTGCCAACTTTTGAATGATCTGTGGAGGTCTCATGACTCAGACCCCCATCAATCTTCATGATATTAAAGTGACTGAAAAAATCTAAAAAAATGTGCTCAATGTTTACTTATTCTTTGGGCTCCTGCACATGACTGTATTTTCGGTCAGAGTGCTATCTGTCAAAAAACTCAGACTAATGTTATTCAAAGGATGAACAATTTTTTTTAACTGACCAAATCGGCATGTGAAAAAAATTGCAGACTGCACGATTTTCCTCTGTAAATCGGATGAGACTGACCCATTCAAGTCTATGGGTGCAAGAAAAAATTGGATGCTATATGGAGCCACAGTATAGCATCCTATTTCTATAGACACATTGCAATTCTGTAGCATAAGGAACTGTAATTGGCCTTGTAAATTATTAATTAATTATTATTAATTTTTAAAAAAATGGATTGTACATAGTGATGAGTGGACCTGTGGAAATTTGGGTTCTTGTACGCGACTCGAACTTTATTCCAAAATTCGGTTTGGGTACCAGAATTGTATCCAAACTTGAACCAGAACCCGATTGAAAACAATTGGGGCCCAAACTTTGGAACTGGAAAAAATGTTCTCTCTATCTTTCATCCCTCTCTGCTCTCTCTCCTCGCTCTCTCTCTCTCCTCGCTCTTTCTCTCTCCTCGCTCTCTCTCCCCACTCTCTCTCTCTCCCTCTCTCTCTCTCCCCGCTCTCTCCCCGCTCTCTCCTCGCTCTCTTTCTCTCCTCGCTCTCTCTCCTCGCGCTCTCTCCGGACATTGCAACGAACTTCTGGGAGAAGTCCATGTTCGGCGTTTAACATCGGACACTAAGTGTCCGGTACGAACCAGGTTCGCTCATCTCTAATTGTACACAAACTGTACACGGATGACAAGTGAGAAAAAAGTTGTCTCACTTTTCTGTATGAATCTCTGAACAAATTTTAGTATGGTCATGTGAATCAAGCCTTTAAGAGATACAAAAGCAAGAATCTGTTACTTAACAGATTTTCACTCTGACTTCTTTGGGTCAATTCTGAAATCAATTTAAAAAAAATCCTAACCATTGCTATGGTTGTGTGTTGAAGGTATATTTAGCAGAATGAGGTCACTGTAAAAGAGCCGGGTTTTATAACAGACAATACCTGAAATTTCCTCTACATTTTCACATGCTAGGAATGCTGCAGTATTCAAAAAGATAGACTTTAAACAAATGTAAGAATCATCAATTTGCTTTATCACTAAGAGGATTAGAAAAAATAAAGTTATTTGATTCACTGAATCTTCAGGTTGGGATAAGTTACCAATAAAAACCACTGGGATTTACATAGAATTACAGTACAGACCAAAAGTTTGGACACACCTTCTCATTTAACCACTTCGCGCCAGAGCCTGTTTTTGCCTTCGTGACCGGGCCAATTTTTTCAATTCTGACCACTGTCACTTTATGAGGTAATTACTCTGGAACGCTTCAACGGATCCCCCTGATTCTGAGATTGTTTTTTTGTGACATATTGTACTTCATGATAGTGGTAAAATTTCTTTGATATCACTTGCGTTTGATTGTGAAAAAAACGGAAATTTGAAGAAAATTTTGAAAATTTTGCAATTTTCAAACTTTGAATTTTCATGCCCTTTAATCAGAGAGATATATCACACAAAATAGTTAATAAATAACATTGCCCACATGTCTACTTCACATCAGCACACTTTTGGAACCAAAATTTTTTTTTTGTTAGGAAGCTATAAGGGTTAAAAGTTGACCAGCGATTTCTCATTTTTACAACAAAATTTACAAAAACATTTTTTTTAGGGACCACATCTTATTTGAAGTGACTTTGAGGAGCCTTTATGACAGAAAATACCCAAAAGTGATACCATTCTAAAAACTGCACCCCTCAAGGTGCTCAAAACCACATTCAAGAAGTTTATTAACCCTTCAGGTGCTTCACAGGAATTTTTGGAATGTGGAAGAAAACAATGAACATTTAACTTTTTTTCACAAAACTGCTACTTTAACCTCAAATTTTTAATTTTCACAAGGGCAGCCAGAAAAAATGGACCCCAAAATGTGTTGTGTAATTTCTCCTGAGCACGCTGATACCCCATATGTGGTGCAAAGCCACTGTTTGGGTGCACGGCATGGCTTGGAAGGTAAGGAGCGCCATTTGACTTTTGGAATGGAAATTTGACTGGAATGGATAGCGGACGCCATGTTGCATTTGGAGAGCCCCTGAGGTGCCTAAACAGAGGAAACCCACAACAAGTGACCGAATTTTACAATCTACTCCTCTGTATAAATTAATCTAGTGGTGGGAAAATAAGTAGATAGGTAAATGGTCACTAAACCCATAGATGAATTCCCACAGAGGTGTCATTTCTATAATGGGGTCACTTCAGGGGGGATTATGCTGTTCTGGCACTTTTCAGAGTACCAGAGCTAAAGAATCCCCCCTGAAGTGACCCCATTTTGGAAATGAAACCCCTCTGGGAATTCATCTATGGGTTTAGTGACCATTTTAACTCAATGGATGATTTCCAGAAACAAGCACGCAATGGAAGGTTTAGATTCTGGAGAACCCCCCCTGGAAATTAAGTGAGCTCTACTCGAATGTGTCATTCACTAAATGAACCAAATGTTTGAATGACAAATTGGGATACATTTTTACAGTTTAAAAACGTGGTTCTGTGTGGAAGATTTTAAAGCAGTCAGTGACGCATAAGGCTGGCAATGATGGGCATTGTGGGCAATAGTAGCGGGTATCACGCCTCATTCCTCTCTTAGTACATACACGACATCTTTTCTGGGGGTTCCTTCTTGTTTCCGTTGCTGGAATAAGTGCAATAAAATGTCGCTCAGTGAGTCTTTTCACATCCTCCGATTCTAATGGATGAGCGGGGCTAACACTTTGAAAGACAAGATTTTCAATTACCTTTTCTTGATAATCAAGAAAAGGATCTGAATTTCCTGCTTTTTTGTACAACACAAAAGAATTGTATGTGGCCACCTGAAACAAATAAATAACCAACTTTTTATACCAGGTATAGGACTTTCTTGATACCTGGTATGGCTGTAGAACCTGGTCTGCAAGGTCCACACCCCCCATGTGTTTGTTGTAGTCAATGACTGACACAGGTTTTTGCTTCGGAGTGGTGGATCCTAGTTCTACAGTGGCCCTTGTGGCATCTGTGTGGATCGAGCTGAGGACAAAAATATCCCTCTTATCCCTATATTTCAGGGCAAGCAGCTCTCCGTTGCGTACAGCCCCTGACTGCCCCTTTTGAAACTTTTGGTTGACCAATGGTTGTGGAAACCCCTGACGGTTTTTACGGATGGTCCCACAAGCCCCGATGTTGTGTTCAACCAGACTTTTAAATAGGGGTATGCTGGTGTAATAATTTTCCACATATAGATTGTAGCCTTTTTGAAAAAATGGACTTATCAGCTCCCAAACAATTTTTCCAGATGTCCCCAGATAAGTAGGGCATCCTGGTGGGTTTAGTTGGCTATCTTTCCCCTCATATATGCGAAAAGCGGATGTGTATCCAGTTGAACTTTCGCACATTTTATAGAGCTTTATTCCAAACCTTGCCCTTTTAGATGGGATAAATTGCTTGAGGTGCAGTCTTCCTTTGAATTTTACAAGGGACTCGTCTATAGAAATATTTTGTGTTGGGGTGTAGAGGCTTAAGAATTTTTCTGACAAATTTTCAATGATGGGTCTAATTTTATATAACCTGTCATGTTCTGGGGCATTTCTGGGCAGGCATTGACTATTGTCGTTAAAATGCCAAAACCGCATGAGCATTTCATAACGGGTCCTAGGCAGAATGACTGAAAACATAGGGGTGGCTTGAACAAGGTGGTTGGACCAGTAGGATCGAATGCTCGGTTTTTTAACAAGCCCCATGGCAAATGTAAGTCCTAAAAATTTTTTTATTTCCGGGACATTAGTTGGTGTCCATAAATTTGCCCTAGCATAGTAAGATCGGGGATTCTGGCTTATGAATTGGGACGCGTATAAATTTGTTTGCACGACAATATGCTCTAGCAAGCTGTCTGTAAAAAACAAATTAAAAAAATGAATTGGTCCAAAATCTTCCACCTCCACATTTATACCAGGAATGGCGTTGAAATCAGGGCTGAATGGAGCAGCCAAATCTGAAGCCTCCCATCTGGGAAATGCTAGATCATGTGGCAACGCCCCTTGTACACTGGCGTGCGCCAATTCACTAGTAGCAGGGACAGCGCTTGTACTGGGCAGTGTTCCCTGATTTGGAGACGTTTCTCCAGTAGCGCTATTTGCCCCTATTGCTGTACTGGTCCTTGGGCTTGAGGATGGAACAGAATCACTGCTCATTTCTGGGCTCTCAGTGTCGCCGCTACTAAAGCCTTCAAAATCCATATCTCCATCTGAGATTGCGCTGTCATCAGTGTCAGAACACAGCAGGGCATACACCTCCTCTGCGGTATAAGTCTGACGGGCCATTTTATTTTTATATTTTTTGACTGGACTGAACGGACCGGACTGAAAGGACGGGACCGGACTGGACTGACCGGACTGATCTGACAGGACTGACTGACTGATGTGACAGGACTGACTGACTGATCTGACAGGACTGACTTACTGACAGATCTGACAGGACTGACTGACTGACAGATCTGACTGACTGACAGATCTGACAGGACTGACTGACTGACAGATCTGACAGGACTGACAGATCTGACCGATCTGACAGGACTGACAGATCTGACAGGACTGACTGACTGACAGATCTGACAGGACTGACTGACTGACAGATCTGACAGGACTGACTGACTGACAGATCTGACAGGACTGACTGACTGACAGATCTGACAGGACTGACTGACAGATCTGACAGGACTGACTGACTGACAGATCTGACAGGAATGACAGGACTGACTGACAGATCTGACAGGACTGACTGACAGATCTGACAGGACTGACTGACTGACAGATCTGACAGGACTGACAGATCTGACTGACAGATCTGACAGGACTGACAGATCTGACTGGACTGATCTGACAGGACTGACTGACTGACAGATCTGACTGGACTGATCTGACAGGACTGACTGATCTGACAGACTCACTAACCCTAACTCTTACTTTCTTTTTTATTTATTTTTTTTTTTACTTTCACAGTGGCAAGGCTGACAGCTCTTGTCACACTGTTTCTCCTCTGCTCTCTCACTGAGATCGGAGGAGAAACTGCATTTATCAGGCAGATCGCCCGGGAAAGTTTGTTGCTAAAACAAACTTCCCTGGTGATCTCTCTGATTGGCTGGTGTGACGCTGACATCATCGAGACCTGAGCCAATCAGGTCTCGATGATGTCAGAGGTCACAGCACCGGGATCCCCGCTGCTGACAGGTATGTGGGGGGTCCCGATCGCCGACCACCGGCTGTCCCTATCTTTTAAATGCCGCGATCGCTATGGATCGCGGCATCTAGAAGATAGGAACAGGTTAACATCATGGGGACCTGATCCAATCAGGTCCCCATGATGCCACATGCCAGAGCTATCGCTCTGAACCGGTACCGCAGCACTAGCAGGACCCTGGGGGTCCTGAGCGCTGCGGGACCACCCACCGTTTTTAAACGTCGGCGCTGCACAGAGCCCAGGCAGCGCCGACGTTTATGTACAGTGGGCGGTCCTGAACCGGTTAAAGATTTTTCTGTATTTTCATGACTTTGAAAATTGTACATTCACACTGAAGGCATCAAAACTATGAATTAACACATGTGGAATTATATACTTAACAAAAAAGTGTGAAACAACTGAAAATATGTCTTATATTCTAGGTTCTTCAAAGTAGCCACCTTTTGCTTTGATGACTGCTTTGCACACTCTTGGCATTCTCTTGATGAGCTTCAAGAGGTAGTCAACGGAAATGGTTTTCACTTCACAGGTGTGCCCTGTCAGGTTTAATAAGTGGGATTTCTTGCCTTATAAATGGGGTTGGGACCATCAGTTGTGTTGTGCAGAAGTCTGGTGGATACACAGCTGATAGTCCTACTGAATAGACTGTTAGAATTTGTATTATGGCAAGAAAAAACTTTGAAAGTGTCCCCAAGTGCAGTTGCAAAAACCATCAAGCGCTACAAAGAAACTGGATCACATGAGGACCGCCCCAGGAAAGGAAGACCAAGAGTCACCTCTGCTTCTGAGGATAAGTTTATCCGAGTCACCAGCCTCAGAAATAGCAGGTTAACAGCAGCTCAGATTAGAGACCAGGTCAATGCCACACAGAGTTCTAGTAGCAGACACATCTCTCCAACAACTGTTAAGAGGAGACTTTGTGCAGCAGGCCTTCATGGTAAAATAGCTGCTAGGAAACCACTGCTAAGGACAGGCAACAAGCAGAAGAGAGTTGTTTGGGCTAAAGAACACAAGGAATGGACATTAGACCAGTGGAAATCTGTGCTTTGGTCTGATGAGTCCAAATTTGAGATCTTTGGTTCCAACCACCATGTCTTTGTGCGACGCAGAAAAGGTGAACGGATGAACTCTACATGCCTGGTTCCCACCGTGAAGCATGGAGGAGGAGGTGTGATGGTGTGGGGGTGCTTTGCTGGTGACACTGTTGGGGATTTATTCAAAATTGAAGGCATACTGAACCAGCATGGCTACCACAGCATCTTGCAGCGGCATGCTATTCCATCCGGTTTGCGTTTAGTTGGACTATCATTTATTTTTCAACAGGACAATGACCCCAAACACACCTCCACGCTGTGTAGGGGTTGTTTGACCAAGAAGGAGAGTGATGGGGTGCTACGCCAGATGACCTGGCCTCCACAGTCACCAGACCTGAACCCAATCGAGATGGTTTGGGGTGAGCTGGACCGCAGAGTGAAGGGAAAAGGGCTAACAAGTGCTAAGCATCTCTGGGTACTCCTTCAAGATTGTTGGAAGACCATTTCCGGTGACTACCTCTTGAAGCTCATCAAGAGAATGCCAAGAGTGTGCAAAGCAGTCATCAAAGCAAAAGGTGTAGCGTCGGCGTCCCTGCCTCCTGCTAGGCAGGGACGCTGTTCCCCTCACCTCTCTGCTCCGTGCCCGGCGGCTTCCTCCCGCTCTGCCTGCAGCGCCCGCTCTCCCCCGGTCACTGTGCTTAGGGCGCGTGCGCGCGCGCTCCCCCTCTCTTAAAGGGGCCGCGCGCGTCACCCTAAGGAGTCCCCGGCCAATAGCCGGAGGATCCCTCCATATATAAGGCACCTCCTCCAAAATGGAGGTGCCCGAGCAATGTTGTTGCACTGTTCACTACTCTGCTTCAGCCCTCAGGTCCCGTTGCCAGTTACCTGCCAGTTACCTGCCAGTTACCTGCCAGTCTCCTGACAGTTTGCTGCCTGATTCCTGCCTGTCATCCGCTTTCCTGCTTGCTAGCCTGAGGTCCAACGGTCTGCCTTCCGACACCTGTCAGTCTGTCTATGGACCAGCTTGCCCGCTCACCTGGGAGCGTTCACCTGCTACCTGCCTGTTAGCCTACCTGGAGGCTCCGCCGTCACGTGCTGTGACCACCTGCCAGTCCAGAGACTCTTGCCCACTCACCTGGGAGCGCTCATCTGCTACCTGCCTGTTAGCCTACCTAGAGGCTCCGCCGTCACGTGCTGTGACCACCTGCCAGTCCAGAGACTCTTGCCCGCTCACCTGGGAGCGCTCATCTGCTACCTGCCTGTTAGCCTACCTAGAGGCTCCGCCGTCACGTGCTGTGACCACCTGCCAGTCCAGAGACTCTTGCCCGCTCACCTGGGAGCGCTCATCTGCTACCTGCCTGTTAGCCTACCTGGAGGCTCCGCCGTCACATGCTGTGACCACCTGCTTATCCTGAGACTCTCGCCTGCTCACCTGGGAGCACTCATCTGCCATCTGCCTGCTAGCCTACCTGGAGGCTCAGCCGTCACAGGTCGTACCTGCCCGTTTACCCAGAGACTGCCCCGGTCACTTGCCGTGACCTCCTGCCCGTTTACCCAGAGACTGCCCCGGTCACTTGCCGTGACTTCCTGCCCGTTTACCCAGAGACTGCCCCGGTCATTTGCCGTGACCTCCTGCCCATTTACCCCGAGACTGTCCCGGTCACTTGCTGTGACCTTCTGCCCTTTTACCCAGAGACTGTCCCGGTCACCTGCTGTGACCGCCTGCCTGTCTTCCCTGGTCGCCACCCGCTTCCTTACAAGGACTGCCCCCTTGTATAAGTAGCTCAGAGGTTCCACCTCCCAGACCCGTTACAGTTTGCTCGGGCCATGGAACCCGGTGGCACCCAAGCTCCCTCGCTCTCGGACCTTTGTCATGAACTATCCCGACAGAGGTCCCAACAGGAGTCCATCCTGGGTCACCTGCGGAATGTCAATACTCGCCTGGACACTTTGCCCCACCAGCAACCACCGCTAGTGTCATGACTCGCAGCCCGGCTGCTCCGCTGCCCACCAATACCATAGTATCCTGCTCTGGAATCCGGCTTTCTGCACCTCCTCGCTTCGGAGGCGACTCCGCTCAAGCTCGGGGCTTCATTAACCAGTGCACCCTGCACTTTGAACACCAGTCTCACCAGTTTAATTCCGACCGGGCCAAAGTAGCCTTCATCATGTCCCATCTCACGGGAGAGGCACTGGCTTGGCTAAATCCTCTCTGGGAGAGAGGAGACCCTCTGGTGTCCGACCTGCCAGCCTTTCTCACGGCTTTCCGGAAGGTCTTCGACGAACCCGGACGGAAGACCTCTTCCGTCCGTCTTCTGGGAGGTTCTGTCCGGCCGTATTAAAGATGAACTCGCCGGTCGGGACATTCCTACCACTCTCGACGACTTGATTACACTTGCCACCCGGATTGACATCCGGTTCCAGGAGCGCGCTAGGGAGGTCACCTGTGAGAGGAGGATTCCTCGTCTAGTCCCTACCTTCCAGAGACCCGTCACTCCCCCTGTTACTCCCCAGGCACACTCACCTGAGCCTATGCAGGTCGACCAGACCAAGATGGTCAAGACCCGTCAAGACTTACGTCGTGCCGAGGGGAGCTGTTTCTACTGTGGCAGTAAGGAGCACCGGATCCCTTCCTGCCCTGAGAGGTCGGGAAACGCCTGTGTCTAGGATCGCTCAGAGAGGTCGCCCTAGACAAAAGTAAACCCTCTCCATCCCTGATGCTGTCTGTTTCTATCCTCTGCGGAGAGAACCGCTATTTTGAACTGGCTCAACTTGACTCTGGAGCTGCTGGAAATCTCATCTCTCAATCCCTGGTAGAAAAATACCACATTCCCACCAAACCTCTGGCCATACCTATATCTGTCGCCGCCGTGGATGGGGGCCTCTTACCACATCCTATCCAACTCATCACCGAATCTCTGACTCTACAGGTGGGAATGCTGCATTCCGAGAGCTTCTCCTTTCATGTTCTGCCTGGACTCTCTCACGCACTATTGCTTGGCCTGCCTTGGCTCCAGAGACATGCACCCGTGCTTGACTGGCAGACCGGAGAGGTCCTTCGCTGGGGACAGGACTGCCATAAGACTTGTCTAGTTCCCATTCATCCTGCCCGTCCTTCTCCTACCCCAGCCAATCTGCCCGGTCTTCCGGTTCCCTATTGGTCTTATGCGGATGTCTTCAATAAAAAAGAGGCAGAGACTTTTCCTCCTCATAGACCATACGACTGCCCAATCGACCTGATGCCCGGCTCTACTCCTCCCCGTGGGCGAATCTACCCTTTGTCCGCTGCTGAAACCCGGTCCATGTCTGAATATATTGAGGAGAACCTGGCCCGGGGATTTATCCAGAAATCTACCTCCCCGGCGGGAGCAGGCTTCTTCTTTGTCAAAAAGAAGGACGGCTCACTCCGTCCATGTATAGACTATAGAGGCCTAAACCAGATTACTGTGAAGAATAAATACCCCCTTCCGCTTATTCCTGAATTATTTGATCGTCTGAGGGGGGCTAGAATCTTCACCAAACTGGATCTCCGTGGGGCATATAACCTGGTCCGTATCCGTCAGGGGGATGAGTGGAAGACGGCATTCAATACCCGGGCGGCCACTATGAGTACCTTGTGATGCCCTTCGGTCTCTGTAACGCTCCTGCCGTCTTTCAAGAGTTGGTCAATGACATCTTCCGTGATCTTCTCTACTCCTGCGTGGTGGTGTACCTGGACGATATCTTGGTCTTCTCTCCGGATCTTCCTACTCACCGGAGGGACGTTCGTCAGGTCCTGCTCAGGCTCAGGCAGAACCACCTCTACGCTAAATATGAGAAGTGCATCTTTGAGCAGACCTCTCTTCCATTTCTGGGCTACATAATCTCTCAGACTGGTCTTCAAATGGATCCTGAGAAACTGTCTGCCATCCAGAAGTGGCCCCGACCAGAGGGGTTGAAGGCTATTCAGCGGTTCCTGGGCTTCGCCAACTATTACCGCCTGTTCATACCGCACTTCTCTTCCCGGACCGCCCCTATCTCTGCTCTCACCCGTAAAGGTACGAACCCCAGAGAATGGCCGCCCGAAGCAGAGGAGGCATTTCTTTCCTTAAAACAGGCCTTCCTCTCCGCCTCGGTGCTGCATCGTCCGGACGGCAACAAACAATTCTTCCTAGAAGTTGACGCATCCTCCTCCGGAGCTGGGGCGGTACTTACCCAAAAATCTTCTTCCGGAAGAAAGGTAACCTGCGGCTTTTTCTCCAAACTTTTCTCCTCTTCTGAGCGCAATTATTCTATAGGAGACCGAGAATTGTTGGCCATTAAGATGGCACTGGAGGAGTGGCGTTACCTGCTCGAGGGGGCTCTCCACCCGGTAATAATTTACACTGACCACAAGAACTTGGCATATCTCCAGAGCGCCCAGAGACTTAACCCGCGCCAAGCCCGGTGGTCTTTGTTTTTTGCCCGCTTTGATTTCATTCTTCATTTTCGTCCGGCTGACAAAAACATCAAAGCTGACGCCCTGTCCCGATCCTTTCTGGTGTCTGATCTTGAGGAGGAGCCTAAACACATCATCGATCCCGCCAGAGTAATGCAGGTAGCCCCCGTGGGCCTAAATCGTCTCCCTCCCGGTAAGACGTTCGTAACGGAGTCCGATCGGGAGAAGATTCTACACTGGGGTCACTCGTCTAAGCTAGCTGGGCACGCCGGTCAGAAAAAGACCCTCCAGCTTATTACCCGGCACTACTGGTGGCCTACCCTGCACAAGGATGTAATTGACTTTGTTTCTGCCTGTGTGTCCTGGGCCCGCAACAAAGTTCCGAGACACCTGCCTGACGGCCGCCTTCTTCCTCTGCCTGTGCCTGCTGCCCCGTGGCAACATATAGCTATGGACTTCATAACAGATCTCCCCGTCTCTGCCGGTTGTACGGTCATTTGGGTGGTCGCTGACCGCTTTTCCAAAATGGCTCATTTTATTCCCCTGCCAGGCCTCCCGTCTGCTCCCGAGCTAGCTAAAGACTTTATCCGCCACATCTTCCGTCTCCATGGTCTGCCTCTCCACATCGTGTCGGATCGTGGGGTTCAGTTCACCTCACGCTTCTGGAGAGCCACATGTAAACTGCTCGACGTCACCCTGGACTTCTCCTCCGCTTACCACCCACAGTCCAATGGTCAAGTGGAGCGGATCAATCAGAATTTGACCAGTTACCTCCGGCACTTCGTTAATGCCCACCATTCAGACTGGGTGGATCTCCTACCATGGGCCGAGTTCTCTTACAACAATCACGAGAGCGAATCTTCTTCTAAATCCCCGTTTTTTGTAGTCTTCGGTGAGCATCCTCGGATCCCTTTTCCTGTCTCCACCTCTGTGGACAACCCGGCCACGGAATCTCTCGTTAGCAAATTTTCCTCCATTTGGGAGAGCACCCGATCTGCACTCCTTCAGCCATCCGAGCGGATGAAGAGACACGCCGACAAAAAACGCCTGGATTCCCCACAATTTCGTCCCAGAGATAAAGTCTGGCTCTCATCCAAATATGTCCGGCTCAAGATTCCTTCCTATAAGTTAGGGCCTCGGTTCATCGGCCCACTGGAGGTTATCAAACAGATCAACCCGGTGGCCTATAAATTGAAACTCCCGGCCAACTTACGGATCCCTAACTCCTTCCATGTATCTCTTCTCAAACCCGTGGTACTTAACTCCTTTTCCAAGTCTACAGGTACGCCTCCTGCTCCGGTTTCTGCTGAAGATGAGTTTGAGGTAGAGAACATTCTGGCCACCAAAAGGGTAAGAGGAAAGTCCTTTTTTCTAGTGGATTGGAAGGGGTTTGGTCCTGAGGAGAGAACATGGGAGCCCCGGGAGAACATCCATGCCCCTCTCATGCTTGCTAAATTTCTGTCTGGCCTAAAAAAGGGGGGGCCTAAAGGGGGGGGTACTGTAGCGTCGGCGTCCCTGCCTCCTGCTAGGCAGGGACGCTGTTCCCCTCACCTCTCTGCTCCGTGCCCGGCGGCTTCCTCCCGCTCTGCCTGCAGCGCCCGCTCTCCACCAGTCACTGTGCTTAGGGCGCGCGTGTGCGCGCTCCCCCTCTCTTAAAGGGGCCGCGCGCGTCGCCCTAAGGAGTCCCCGGCCAATGGCCGGAGGATCCCTCCATATATAAGGCACCTCCTCCAAAATGGAGGTGCCCGAGCAATGTTGTTGCACTGTTCACTACTCTGCTTCAGCCCTCAGGTCCCGTTGCCAGTTACCTGCCAGTTACCTGCCAGTTACCTGCCAGTTACCTGCCAGTCTCCTGCCAGTTTGCTGCCTGATTCCTGCCTGTCATCCGCTTTCCTGCTTGCTAGCCTGAGGTCCGACGGTCTGCCTTCCGACAACTGTCAGTCTGTCTATGGACCAGCTTGCCCGCTCACCTGGGAGCGCTCACCTGCTACCTGCCTGATAGCCTACCTGGAGGCTCCGCCGTCACGTGCTGTGACCACCTGCCAGTCCAGAGACTCTTGCCCGCTCACCTGGGAGCGCTGATCTGCTACCTGCCTGTTAGCCTACCTAGAGGCTCCGCCGTCACGTGCTGTGACCACCTGCCAGTCCAGAGACTCTTGCCCGCTCACCTGGGAGCGCTCATCTGCTACCTGCCTGTTAGCCTACCTAGAGGCTCCGCCGTCACGTGCTGTGACCACCTGCCAGTCCAGAGACTCTTGCCCGCTCAACTGGGAGCGCTCATCTGCTACCTGCCTGTTAGCCTACCTAGAGGCTCCGCCGTCACGTGCTGTGACCACCTGCCAGTCCAGAGACTCTTGCCCGCTCACCTGGGAGCGCTCATCTGCTACCTGCCTGTTAGCCTACCTGGAGGCTCCGCCGTCACATGCTGTGACCACCTACTTATCCTGAGACTCTCGCCTGCTCACCTGGGAGCACTCATCTGCCATCTGCCTGCTAGCCTACCTGGAGGCTCAGCCGTCACAGGTCGTACCTGCCCGTTTACCCAGAGACTGCCCCGGTCACTTGCCGTGACCTCCTGCCCACTTACCCAGAGACTGCCCCGGTCACTTGCCGTGACCTCCTGCCCGTTTACCCAGAGACTGCCCCGGTCACTTGCCGTGACCTCCTGCCCGTTTACCCAGAGACTGTCCCGGTCACTTGCTGTGACCTTCTGCCCGTTTACCCAGAGACTGTCCCGGTCACCTGCTGTGACCGCCTGCCTGTCTTCCCTGGTCGCCACCCGCTTCCTTACAAGGACTGCCCCCTTGTATAAGTAGCTCAGAGGTTCCACCTCCCAGACCCGTTACAAAAGGTGGCTACTTTGTAGAACCTAGAATATAAGACATATTTTCAGTTGTTTCACACTTTTTTGTTAAGTATATAATTCCACATGTGTTAATTCATAGTTTTGATGCCTTCAGTGTGAATGTACAATTTTCAAAGTCATGAAAATACAGAAAAATCTTTAAATGCGAAGGTGTGTCCAAACTTTTGGTCTGTACTGTACATTCATCTCCCAGCCTGTAGTTCCCATGGAGGCCACTTGCACGTGCTATGCTAAGTGACTTATCGGTAAGAGGATATAACCTGAAAGCATGGCCCAGACTGTTCGACACAGCATTGACTTTGTGTTGTCTCGCTTCACGTAGCATATTGTGTTGACAGATGAACTTCTCAAAAAAAAAACAAGGGACATAATGACATTTGTGATAAGCTCTCAACACTAAGAGTTGTCATACTTATTCTTTACTAGCATCTGCGGAGCTAGTAGAATTACCTGTACTAGAAGTCATACAATGATCAGGATATAATATAGCAAGGTACACTTTCAAGACCTTTGTCATAGACATGTAAGAAGACACAATCATAAGTATCATCTGGGTCATATATCTCCCGCAGATCTGTAGAACAAAGGGGCACAAGTGCTTCACTAAGTGTCTTGCCCTACTGTGGCTGCTCTTATTTTCGCAGAATTTTGCTCAGTGAAAATGGTTAATGGCAAGCAATATATTGGCTCATGAAAGTCAAAGAGCACAGCATACAGTATAGTGCTTGCGACCATAATTCTCCCATGAATGACAATTTCTAATGTGTCTATATTATAGTTGAGCAAAAAGATTCACAGAAGATACACAGAAACCTAATCCAATGGCTACACCAGTAGTCTATAGCTGCTGGACCAGAGCCTTACGAGTAGAGATGAGCGTTGTTCTACTCGAACTGTTCGCCAATCTCAAATTCAAGCTGTTTTGGGCGGTGTTCGAGCCGTTCGGCGAACACGAACAATTTGAGAAAAATTCGGCTGTTCGAGGTTATGTTCGATAACTGTTCGTGCACCAAAATCATAACTGGATTTTTTCTCAGTAATGATGAAAATTAATGTTAATACGCAGTTTGAGTGTACAGCGGGGTGGGGGGAGGGGCAGGGGATGGATCTCTGCAGGAACAATGAAGATCTCCATTTTTTTTTCTCTTTCCCGCATTTGCAGTGGGGAGGTGCAATCTGTCAGCCTATCAGCAGCGCACACACGGAGCGAAGTGCTTTTTTTCACACAAGCAAGGGCATGTGTCATTGGCAGTGTATGTCACATGTCCTTGCCCTATAAGACCAAGCCATTTTCCCCGTCGCCACCATTTTCTCACTGCTGCAGCTGCGTGTTAGACGGCACCGCTGTTGCTGTGTGCGCTATACCTTGTTAATTTCAAGCCAATTTTCGCACAAATATACAGATAGCTTGGGAGTTGGGAATAGTTGTGATTGCAGTCCTTTTAAGGACTAGGTTACAGCATTTCCTACGACTTTTATCAGGCAGGTCTGTGCTCTTAAATAGATAGATTGTGGGAGTAAAGACTAATTGTAATTGGAGTCCTTTTCAGGACTAGGTTACATCAGTTCCTATCAGTTTTTGCCAGGCAGGTCTGTGCCAGTGCTGTGCAAGTTTTTTTCACAGCATTTGGCTGAATCTAGCAAAGCTAATCCTTTTTGGCCTATTGCAGAGTGTGTTAGTCAGTGGAGTAGCCTATCTGTGTTGCAAGATATACCACCTGCGTATAGAATACCAATTTTTTTACTGCACCTAGTGAAGTAAAATCTTTTGGGCATAGCATCATTCTATTAGTCCATCTATACTGACCTCCATCAGGTTGCAAATTGAATATAATTTTTTTCTGCATCTAGCTCTGAAAAAATATTGGGCTTCTAGCTGTGTGTGGGACTTGTTCTATTAATCCATCTATACAGACCTCCATCAGGTTGCAAACTGAATAGATTTTTTTCTGCATCTACCTCTGAAAAAATATTGGGCTTCTAGCTGTGTGTGGGACTTGTTCTATTAATCCATCTATACAGACCTCCATCAGGTTGCAAACTGAATATATTTTTTTCTGCATCTACCTCTGAAAAAATATTGGGCTTCTAGCTGTGTGTGGGACTTGTTGTATTAGTCCATCTATACTGACCTCCATCAGGTTGCAAACTGAATATATTTTTTTCTTCATCTACCTCTGAAAAAATATTGGGCTTCTAGCTGTGTGTGGGACTTGTTCTATTAATCCATCTATACAGACCTCCATCAGGTTGCAAACTGAATATATTTTTTTCTGCATCTAGCTCTGAAAAAATATTGGGCTTCTAGCTGTGTGTGGGACTTGTTCTATTAATCCATCTATACAGACCTCCATCAGGTTGCAAACTGAATATATTTTTTTCTGCATCTACCTCTGAAAAAATATTGGGCTTCTAGCTGTGTGTGGGACTTGTTCTATTAATCCATCTATACAGACCTCCATCAGGTTGCAAACTGAATATATTTTTTTCTGCATCTAGCTCTGAAAAAATATTGGGCTTCTAGCTGTGTGTGGGACTTGTTCTATTAATCCATCTATACAGACCTCCATCAGGTTGCAAACTGAATATATATTTTTTCTGCATCTACCTCTGAAAAAATATTGGGCTTCTAGCTGTGTGTGGGACTTGTTGTATTAGTCTATCTATACTGACCTCCATCAGGTTGCAAACTGAATATATTTTTTTCTGCATCTACCTCTGAAAAAATATTGGGCTTCTAGCTGTGTGTGGGACTTGTTGTATTAGTCCATCTATACTGACCTCCATCGGGTTGCAAACTGAATATATTTTTTTCTGCATCTACCTCTGAAAAAATATTGGGCTTCTAGCTATGTGTGGGACTTGTTCTATTAATCCATCTATACTGACCTCCATCAGGTTGCAAATTGAATATAATTTTTTTCTGCATCTAACCCAGCCAATAGTTTTGGCCTAATACCACAGTTTGGCCACTCAGCTCTGCTCGGTTCCCATCCATTGTTTTTTTGTGCAAACAACTCCAGAGTTGTGAATTAGTTAACCACCAAAATGAGTGGAAAAAGGCCTGCTGCTGGTGGAAAGGGGAATAGGCGTGTTGGGAAGTAGAAAAAAGGTTGTGTCCGTGGGGTAGGTGTTAAAGCAACAGTAACATCTGCAGAAGAAAGACCATCTTCCAGCCAAACTAAAATGTCTACTTCTTTTAGCGGACAATGTGATAAGATCCCTTTCTTACGGCCACGCCAATCGCTACAAATTCCAGATGAGGCACAAAAACAGCAGGTGCTTCAATGGATATCAAGTGCTCCTTTAAGTGGGCTCTCCTCCACATCAACTTCAACATCACAAATACTCCAGTCCTCAAAGGTGTCACCCCAATCGCACTTGCTACCTCACAGCTCCCAAATCTCCAGCTGCCCGTCTGAGTATGAGGTAGAACAGATGGTTGAGTCTGCAAAGCTGTTTACTCATACTATAGCCTGGGAATCAGAGGTCGACTCCAGCGCTTCTGTGAATCCAGACGAGGAAATGATCTGCACTGATGCCCAGAATCTTTATGAGTCGGATCCAGGACCAGACGCAGAAGGTTCTGACCATAATGTAGACCCTCATTCCCAAACTGTAACTCCTGTTGGTGGAGACAATGAGGAAGACGATGATAAGACTCAAATACCTGATTGGAGCGACAACTTTAGTTTTTTGTGAGGGCAGGAACAGGTTGGCTCTGAGGACGACGGGTGTGATAACGCACAGGGTGATGATGATGAGGTTGGAGATCCCACTTACTGTCAACCCACAGTCAGCCAAGAGATGAGGTCAGCAGAGGAGGTGGAGGAAGATGCTAGTGACGACGAGGTCAGGTTGCGCCTTCCTGGACAGAGACGTAGTACTGGAAGCATGTCAACAACTGCATCCTCAAACACAACTCTGCCTCTCACCACAAGTCGTGGTGGCTCTTCAGGTCGCATGGGTGCTAAGCCTTGCATAGCCTGGGCATTTTTTCAGATCGATAAAGATGACCCAACTCGTGTTATCTGTAACATTTGTCAGCAAAAGCTAAGTAGAGGCCAAAAAATACATAGTTTGAGTACTTCATGCATGAACCGACACATGGACATGAAGCATAAGTTGCAGTGGGAAGCTCAGTGTGCTACAATGCGGCCTAGCCGGCCGGGCCAACCACCGTCTGCCATATCTTGTGCATCCGCGGCCTCTTCATCCTCTGTGACTGGGGGGACAGCAGTCACACCTGTTTTGGGGCGCAGACCTGCCACCTCTTTACCCGCAACAGCCAGCGTGATTGGCAGGTCATCATTTTCTTTGGAGGTGGTAACACCAGCTGGTGTTGAGCGCTGCCCGACATCGATAGCACCACCTTTGGATCAAGGCAACCTAACATGTCCGCCTGCATCTTCCTCACAGACCGGCAGTTTGCCGGGGACACCCTTATCAACCCCGTCTAAGCACAATAGCCAGCCCTCGGTCCCTCAGATGTGGACAAGTAAAAGACCATTTCCTCCTAGCCATGAGAAAGCTAAGAGGTTGAATTTCACCATCTGCAAGCTCTTGGCTACAGAAATACTGCCTTTCCGCCTGGTGGACACAGAGGATTTTCGAGACCTTATGTCCGTCGCAGTGCCCCAGTACCAGATGCCCAGTCGGCACTACTTCTCAAAGAAAGGTGTGCCTGCGCTCCACCAGCATGTCGCACACAACATCACCGCTTCTTTGAGAAACTCTGTGTGTGACAGGGTGCATTTCACCACAGACACTTGGACGAGTAGGCATGGACAGGGGCGTTACATGTCGCTGACTGGGCACTGGGTAACTATGGTGACAGCAGGACAAGGGGCTGCTGTCCAAGTCTTGCCGTCCCCACGAGTTGTGCGTCAATCCTCTTTATGTCAAAGTTCCTCCACTGCTTCTGCCTCCTCAACCTCCTCTCGGTCTTCCACCTGCACCCAAAGCCTGTCTGGTCATGCCACAAGCTTTCTAACTGCGCAGAAGGGATCCTGCACACCTCCTTACTATGCTGGCAGTAGGGCTCAACGTCATCAGGCGGTTTTTACATTGAAATGTCTGGGAAATGTGAGTCACACAGCTGAGGAGTTGTGGTCAGCTCTGGAGAACCAATTTCATGAATGGTTGTCTCCACTGGACCTGAAACCAGGGAAGGCCGTGTGCGACAATGCTGCAAACCTGGGTGCGACCCTTTGCCGGGGCAATGTCACACACGTGCCTTGTATGGCTCACGTGTTGAACCTGGTTGTCCAGCAATTTTTAGCCCACTATCCCAGACTAGATGGACTTCTGCAGAGGGCACGGTCGCTGTGTGCTCACTTCCGCCGTTCGCATCCCGCAGCTCAGCGATTTACATCTCTACAGAAGTCGTTGGGCCTGCCACTTCACCGGCTAAAATGCGATGTGCCTACCCGGTGGAATTCAACTCTGCACATGTTGCAGCGACTGTGGCAGCACCGACAAGCCCTGGTGCAATACGTTCTGATGTATAGCCTGGGCCAACGAGATTCAGAGGTGGGGCAAATCACGCTGGAGGAGTGGTCTCAGATCAGGGACCTATGCACCCTTCTGCACAGTTTTGAAATGGCGACGAAGATGTTTAGTGCTGACGATGCCATTATCAGCATGACTATTCCGGTGATTTACATGCTGGAGCACATGTTAAACAGAATTCGGAGTCAGGTGGTGGCACAAGAGGAGGTGGAGGAAGTAGAGGAGGAGGAGTTGTATGCGGAAGGGCTAACATCTGCAAGGTCCAGACGGTCGGCAGCACCAAGGCGGCAGGCATGTGAGGGTGGGGGAGATGGTTTTACCAGGGCGCATGGTAGCAGCCAAACTAGTGAGGAAGGTGCAGGAGCCCAGGAAGAAGTGTAGGGCGAACTGATGGAAGACTCATCAGATGAGGGAGACCTTGATCACATTTCTGTTGTGCGAGGTTGGGGGTAGAGGACAGAGGAAGGAAGCATGATTGTTACCTCGCCACCAACACAACAGGGACTTGGTGCTCCTGGATGCGCAACACACATGAATGCCTTCTTGCTGCACTACCTGCAACATGACCCTCGAATTGTGAGAATTAGAAATAATCCTGACTACTGGGTTGCCACACTGTTAGATCCCCGGTACAAAAGTAAATTTGCAGAAATTATTCCTGCCATAGAAAGGGATGGACGCATTCAGGAGTATCAGCAGAGACTGTTGCAGAAGCTTACATGTGCTTTTCCACAAAATACCAGTGGTGCACGTAGTGAATCTCACAGTTCCAACTTGCCAACTGTGGGACCGTCAAGTGTTCAGCACTCAAACCGTAACAGAACCACAGTATCTGCTGGTAACATCAATTTTGCGGAATCATTTTGTAACGGGTCTGGGAGGCGGAACCTCTGAGCTACTATACAAGGGGGCAGTCCTTGTAAGGGAGCGGGTGGCAGTCTCTGGATGAACGGACAGGGAGATACGGCAAGTGATCAGGGCAGTCTCTGGGTAAAGGGTAGGTACGACCTGTGATGGCAGAGCCTCCGGGTAGGCTAGCAGGCAGATGGTAGATGTGTGCTCCCAGGTGAGCAAGCAAGAGTCTCTGGAATAACAGGTGGTCACGGCACGTGACGGCGGAACCTCCGGGCTGGCAAGCAGGCAGGTAACGGAGAAGCGCTCCCAGGTGAGCGGGCAAGAGTCTCTGAAGTAGCTGATGGTCACAGCACGTGACAACGGAGCCTCCGGGCTGGCAAGCAGGCAGGTAACGGAGAAGCGCTCCCAGGTGAGCGGACAAGTGTCTGAAGTAGCTGATGGTCACAGCACGTGACAACGGAGCCTCCGGGCTAGCAAGCAGGCAGGTAACGGAGAAGCGCTCCCAGGTGAGCGGGCAAGCTGGTCCATAGACAGACTGACCGGAGTTGTAAGGCAGACCGTCGGACCTCAGGAAAGTAGGCAGGTAGCTGATGTGCGCTCCCAGGTGAGCGGGCAGGCTGGTCCTTTAGACAGACTGACAGGAGTAGTAAGGCAGACCGTCGGACCTCAGACTGGCAGACAGGTAACAAGTATTCAGGCAGAAATCAGGCAGGTAACTGGCAGGAAACTGGCAGGTAACTGACAGGAAACTGGCAACGGGACCTGAGGGCTGAAGCACAGGTGAGACACAGGTGCAAACAACATTGCTCGGGCACCTCCATTTTGGAGGAGGTGCCTTATATATGATGAAGTCCTCCGGCCATTGGCCGGGGACTCCTTAGGACGGCGCGCGCGGCCCCTTTAAGAGGAGGGGAGCGCGCGCGCGCGCGCCCTAAGCACAGGGGCCGGGAAGGAGCGCGCGCTGAGAGCAGAGCGGGAGGAGGACGCCGGGAAGGAGGGCGCGCTGACAGCAGAGCGGGGAGAGGACGCCGGGCACGGAGCAGAGCGGTGAGGGGAGCAGCATCCCTGCCTAGCAGAGGGCAGGGACGCCAGCGCTACAGTACCCCCCCCTTTAGGCCCCCCCTTTTTTAGGCCAGACAGAAATTTAGCTAGGATGAGAGGGGCATGGATGTTCTCCCGGGGCTCCCACGTTCTCTCCTCAGGACCAAACCCCTTCCAATCTACCAGAAAAAAGGTCTTTCCTCTTACCCTTTTGGTGGCAAGAATGTTCTCTACCTCAAACTCGTCCACAGCAGAAACCGGAGCAGGAGGCGTACCTGTAGACTTGGAAAAAGAGTTAAGTACCACAGGTTTGAGGAGAGATACATGGAAGGAGTTAGGGATCCGTAAGTTGGCCGGGAGTTTCAATTTATAGGCCACCGGGTTGATCTGACTGATGACCTCCAGTGGGCCGATGAACCGAGGCCCTAACTTATAGGAAGGGATCTTGAGCCGGACATATTTGGACGAGAGCCAGACTTTATCCCCAGGACGGAATTGAGGAGGGTCCAGACGTTTTTTGTCAGCGTGTCTTTTCATACGCTCGGAAGACTGAAGGAGTGCGGATCGGATACTCTCCCAAATGGAGGAAAATTTGCTAACGAGAGATTCCGCAGCCGGGTTGTCCACCGAGGTGGAGACAGGAAAAGGAATCCGAGGATGCTGACCAAAGACTACAAAAAACGGGGATTTGGAGGAGGATTCGCTCTCGTGATTATTGTAAGAGAACTCGGCCCATGGTAGGAGATCCACCCAGTCAGAATGGTGGGCATTAACGAAGTGCCGGAGGTAACTGGTCAGGTTCTGATTGATCCGCTCCACTTGACCATTGGACTGTGGGTGGTAAGCGGAAGAGAAGTCCAGGGAGACGTCTAGTAGTTTACAAGTGGCTCTCCAGAAGCGTGAGGTGAACTGTACCCCACGATCCGACACGATGTGGAGGGGCAGGCCATGAAAACGGAAGATGTGACGAATAAAGTCTCTAGCTAGCTCGGGTGCAGACGGGAGGTCTGGCAGGGGAACGAAATGAGCCATCTTGGAGAAGCGGTCAGCGACCACCCAAATGACCGTACAACCGGCAGAGAGTGGGAGGTCAGTTATGAAGTCCATTGCAATATGCTGCCAGGGGGCAGCAGGTACTGGGAGCGGAAGGAGGCGACCGGCTGGCAGATGTCTCGGAACCTTGTTGCGGGCGCAGGACACACAGGCAGAAACAAAGTCTATTACATCCTTGTGCAGGGTAGGCCACCAGTAGTGCCGGGAAATAAGCTGGAGGGTCTTCTTCTGACCAGCGTGGCCAGCCAGTTTAGACGAGTGACCCCAGTGAAGGATCTTCTCCCGATCAGGTACTGATACGAACGTCTTTCCGGGAGGAAGACGATTTAGACTCACGGGAGCCACCTGCATTACTCTGGCGGGATCGATGATGTGTTTCGGATCTTCCTCGAGATCAGATACCAGAAAGGATCGAGACAAGGCGTCCGCCTTGACGTTTTTGTCAGCCGGGCGAAAATGAAGGACAAAATCAAAACGAGCAAAAAACAAGGACCACCGGGCTTGGCGCGGGTTAAGTCTCTGGGCATGCTGGAGATAAGCCAAGTTCTTGTGGTCAGTGTAAATTATTACCGGGTGAAGAGCCCCCTCAAGCAGGTAACGCCACTCCTCCAATGCCAGTTTGATGGCCAATAACTCTCGATCTCCTATGGAATAATTGCGCTCTGAGGAGGAGAAGAGTTTAGAGAAGAAGCCGCAAGTTACCATCCTCCCGGAAGAAGATTTTTGAGTAAGTACCGCTCCAGCTCCAGAGGAGGAGGCGTCCACTTCCAGGAAGAACTGCTTATTGCCGTCCGGGCGATGCAGCACCGGGGCGGAAGAGAAGGCCTGTTTTAAGGAAAGAAAGGCTTCTTCTGCTTCGGGCGGCCACTCTTTGGGATTAGTACCCTTACGGGTGAGCGCGGAAATTGGGGCAGTCCGGGAAGAGAAGTGTGCTATGAAGAGGCGGTAGTAGTTGGCGAAGCCCAGGAACCGCTGAATGGCCTTCAGCCCCTCCGGTCGAGGCCATTTCTCAATGGCAGACAGTTTCTCTGGATCCATTCGTAGGCCGGTCTGAGAAATAATGTAGCCCAAAAACGGAAGCGAGGTCTGCTCAAAGAGGCACTTCTCGTATTTAGCGAAGAGGTGATTCTGCCTGAGCCTGAGCAGGACCTGACGAACGTCCCTCCGGTGAGTCTGGAGATCCGGAGAGAAGACCAAGATGTCGTCCAGGTACACCACTACGCAGGAGTAGAGAAGGTCCCGGAAGATGTCATTGACAAACTCTTGAAAAACGGCAGGAGCGTTACAGAGACCAAAGGGCATTACCAGGTATTCATAGTGGCCGTCCCGGGTGTTGAATGCCGTCTTCCATTCATCCCCTTGACGGATACGAACCAGGTTGTACGCCCCACGGAGGTCTAGTTTGGTGAAGATTCTAGCCCCCCTCAGACGATCAAATAATTCTGGAATGAGCGGAAGGGGGTACTTATTCTTCACCGTGATCTGGTTTAGGCCTCTATAGTCTATACAGGGACGGAGAGAGCCGTCCTTCTTTTTAACGAAAAAGAAGCCTGCTCCCGCCGGGGAGGTAGATTTCCGGATGAATCCCCTGGCCAGATTCTCCTCAATATATTCGGACATCGACCGGGTCTCAGCAGCGGATAAAGGATAAATACGCCCACGGGGAGGAGTAGTACCGGGTAACAGGTCGATGGGACAGTCGTATGGTCTATGAGGGGGTAATGTCTCTGCCTCCTTTTTATTAAAGACATCAGCATAAGGCCAATAAGGAATTGGAAGTCCAGGTAGATTAGCTGGGGTAGGAGAGGGACGGACGGGATGGACGGGAACCAGGCAGGTCTTATGACAGTCTTGTCCCCAGCGAAGGACTTCTCCGGTTTGCCAGTCAAGCACGGGTGCATGTCTCTGGAGCCAAGGCAGACCTAGCAAGAGGGCGTGAGAGAGTCCAGGCAGAACATGAAAGGAGATACTCTCAGAATGCAGCATTCCCACCTGCAGAGTAATGGATTCGGTGATGAGTTGGATGGGGCGTGGTAAGAGCCCCCCATCCACGGCAGCCACAGACAAGGGTACAGCCAGAGGTTTGGTGGGGATGCGGTATTTCTCTACCAGGGACTGTGAAATAAGATTCCCGGCTGCTCCAGAGTCCAGTTGGGCTAGTTCGAAATAACGGTTCTCCCCGTAGACGATTGAAACTGACAACAGCAGGGATGGAGAGGATTTATTCTTGTCTAGGTGGACCTCTCTGAGCGAACCTAGACACAGGCGTTTCCCGACCTTTCCGGGCAGGCACGGATCTGGTGCTCCTTACTGCCACAGTAGAAGCAGGTCCCCTCGGCACGGCGTAAGTCCTGACGGGTCTTGACCATCTTGGTCTGGTCGACCTGCATAGGCTCAGGAGGGTGTACCTGGTTAGAGACAGAAGGAGTGACGGGTTTCTGAAAAGTAGGAGCTAGACGTGGTAACCTCCTCTCACGGGTAACCTCTCTGGCACGCTCCTGGAACCGTAGGTCAATCCGGGTGGCAAGAGTTATTAAGTCATCGAGAGTGGTAGGTGTGTCCCGACCGGCAAGTTCATCTTTAATACGGCCGGACAGACCCTCCCAGAAGACGGAAACCAGAGCGTCGTTATCCCAGGTCAGCTCCGAGGCAAGGGTACGGAACCGTATGGCATATTGGCCCACGGTGAGACTCCCCTGACGGAGGCGTAGCAACGATGATGCAGATGAGGTCTTCCGTCCGGGTTCGTCGAAGACTTTCCGGAAAGCCGTGAGAAAAGCAGGCAAGTTGGACACCAGGGGGTCTCCTCTCTCCCATAGAGGATTTAGCCAGGCCAGGGCCTCCCCGGTGAGATGGGACATGATGAAGGCAATTTTGGCCCGGTCGGAGTTAAACTGGTAGGACAAAAGTTCAAAATGCAGGGTGCACTGATTTAAGAAGCCCCGAGCCTGGACGGAGTCGCCTCCGAAGCGAGGAGGTGCAGAAAGCCGGGGTCCGGGGTAGGATACCATGGTATTAGTGAGCAGCGGAGCAGCCGGATTGCAAGATATGGCACTGGCGGAGGTTGTTGGTGGATCAGACAGAGTGTTCAGGTGAGTATTAACATTCCGCAGGTGACCCAGGATGGCCTCCTGTTGGGACCTCTGACGGGACATTTCAAGACAGAGGTCCGAGAGCGAGGGAGCTTGGGTGCCACCGGGTTCCATGGCCCGAGCAAACTGTAACGGGTCTGGGAGGCGGAACCTCTGAGCTACTATACAAGGGGGCAGTCCTTGTAAGGGAGCGGGTGGCAGTCTCTGGATGAACGGACAGGGAGATACGGCAAGTGATCAGGGCAGTCTCTGGGTAAAGGGTAGGTACGACCTGTGATGGCAGAGCCTCCGGGTAGGCTAGCAGGCAGATGGTAGATGTGTGCTCCCAGGTGAGCAAGCAAGAGTCTCTGGAATAACAGGTGGTCACGGCACGTGACGGCGGAACCTCCGGGCTGGCAAGCAGGCAGGTAACGGAGAAGCGCTCCCAGGTGAGCGGGCAAGAGTCTCTGAAGTAGCTGATGGTCACAGCACGTGACAACGGAGCCTCCGGGCTGGCAAGCAGGCAGGTAACGGAGAAGCGCTCCCAGGTGAGCGGACAAGAGTCTGAAGTAGCTGATGGTCACAGCACGTGACAACGGAGCCTCCGGGCTAGCAAGCAGGCAGGTAACGGAGAAGCGCTCCCAGGTGAGCGGGCAAGCTGGTCCATAGACAGACTGACCGGAGTTGTAAGGCAGACCGTCGGACCTCAGGAAAGTAGGCAGGTAGCTGATGTGCGCTCCCAGGTGAGCGGGCAGGCTGGTCCTTTAGACAGACTGACAGGAGTAGTAAGGCAGACCGTCGGACCTCAGACTGGCAGACAGGTAACAAGTATTCAGGCAGGAATCAGGCAGGTAACTGGCAGGAAACTGGCAGGTAACTGACAGGAAACTGGCAACGGGACCTGAGGGCTGAAGCACAGGTGAGACACAGGTGCAAACAACATTGCTCGGGCACCTCCATTTTGGAGGAGGTGCCTTATATATGATGAAGTCCTCCGGCCATTGGCCGGGGACTCCTTAGGACGGCGCGCGCGGCCCCTTTAAGAGGAGGGGAGCGCGCGCGCGCGCGCCCTAAGCACAGAAGCCGGGAAGGAGCGCGCGCTGAGAGCAGAGCGGGAGGAGGACGCCGGGAAGGAGCGCGCGCTGACAGCAGAGCGGGGAGAGGACGCCGGGCACGGAGCAGAGCGGTGAGGGGAGCAGCGTCCCTGCCTAGCAGAGGGCAGGGACGCCAGCGCTACACATTTCATCACTTTTTTAGCCCATCCTTTGCAAGGCCACAGGAGACAAGAAGTCTGACACATAGTCAACGCCTACAGACGATGGTACAGGAGTATCTCCAAGTAAACATTGAAGCCACGACTGTGTCACTGGACCCTTGCTCTTTTTGGGCTTCCAATCTGGATAAATGGCCGGAGCTAGCCACTTACGCCTTGGAGATCTTGTCATGCCCCGCAGCCAGCGTTCTGTCTGAACGTGTGTTCAGCGCTGCTGGTGGTGTGCTGACAGATAAGCGCACGCGGCTCTCCACTGATAATGTAGACAGACTCACGTTCATAAAGATGAACAAATCATGGATCCGAAACGACTTTTCTACCCCTGTGTCATCCTGGGGAGAGTAAAAGCTTGATGATTGGTTAAAATCACCCTACCAACCGTTTTACGCTTTCAAATTACTAATCATGTTTATCTGTATCTTGACTGGAAAATAATTTGGGCTTTGTAGCAGTGTGCAGCACTGATCCTATTAGGCCATCTATACTAAAGCTTCACCAGATTTAAAATTAATAATAATTTTTAGCTGCATCTAGCCCGGAAAATAATTTTGGGGCTCCGAGATGCGCAAGACACATAAGTGCCTTCTTGCTGCACTACCTGCAGCATGACCCTCATATTGTCAGAATTCGAAGTAATCATGACTACTGGGTTGCCACACTCTTAGATCCCCCAAACTTTTCGATCAACCTTTTCATTTTAATAAAGACCAAAAAAATGGTCATTTTTGAAATTATAAGCATTAGCAGGTTGTTAGAAACTGAAATCAAACAGTTTTCAACTCAAAACTTTATTCTAGGTGATGTTACATTTTCACATAGGACCCCTTGTTCGAAAGGAGCTTCTGAACTCTCTCGTCCATTGAATTTGTCAGGTTTTGGATGGTTTCTGCTTCAATTGTTTTGCATGAGGACAGAATACCCTCCCAGAGCTGTTGCTTAGATGTGAACTGCCTCCCGCCATCATAGACACTCCTTTTAATGATGCTCCAAAGGTTCTGAATGGGGTACAGGTCAGGGGAGCATGGGGGTCACACCATAAGTTTGTCCCCTTTTATGCCCATATCAGCCAGAGATGCAGATGTTTTATGTGCAGCATGAGATGGTGCATTATCATGCAGAAAAATGATCTTGCTGTGAAATACACGGTTCTTCTTCTTGAACCATGGCAGGAAGTGCTGTTTGAGAAAATCCACATACATTATGGAGTTCATCTTTAGCGCCTTCAGGGATCCTAAAGGGGCCGACAATCTCTCTCCCCATGATTCCAGCCCAAAACATTACTCCACCTCCTCCTTGTTGGCGCTGTAGCCGTGTTTGCGTGGGGTGTCCATCAACCAGCCATCCTCCACTCCATCCATCTGGACCATCGAGCGCTGCACGGCACTCATCCGTGAACAAAACAGTTTTGAAATCAGTCTTCATGTAATGTTTGGCCCACTGGAGCCATTTCTGCTTGTGTGAAGTGGATAGAGGAGGTCGACAGGATGGCGTATGCACAGCTGCAAACCTCTGAAGGACCCTGCATCTTGTTGTTCGGGGGACGTTGGAGGCACAAGCAGCTTCAAAAACTTGTCTGCTGCTATGACAAGGCTTTTTTGCCGCTGCTCTTTCAACCTGACGTAATTGCCTGTAGGAAAGAGTCCTCAATTTGCCCTTATCAGCACGCACACGTGTGTACTGTGAATCAGCTACATACTTCTTGATTGCCAAGACACTTCATCCTGATCATCGCACAATGTTGATTGTAGTCATGCCTTGACCTAAACACTCCACAATTTGTTGCTTCTCAGCAGCCGACACATCCTTTTTCTTTCCCATTTTGGCAGAAAATGTAGGCTGCTTAATAATGTGAGACAGCCTTCTTAAGTAGTCTTGCCTTTCATTGGACACACCTGCCAAACTAATTAGCACAGGTGTCTGCAATTGCTTACAGTGATATAAAGAGCCCTGACACACATCACCATCAATGAGTTTAACTGACAAACAAACAAATTCTTCCCTTATCACTCCTAAACACTTTTTGCATAATAATTTGGAACGCAGTGTACATGTGCTTTTCCACAAAACACCAGTGGTTCACGTAGTGAATCTTACAGTTCTAACTTGCCAACCGTGGTCTGTATGGAGTTGTTCAATAAAGGGCCCAAAATTAAGATAACATAGATGGGAGAGGTCTCTATGAATAGGAATTCCTAAGTATTTGATACCCTGTGAGGGCCAGGCAAAGGGAAAGTTGGACTGGATGGAATCCTATATGGATTTGGGGAGGGAGACATCGAGGGCCTCAGACTTCGCTGCATTGATTTTAAAATTTGACCATGTAACAAAGTGATCTATTTCAGCCATAACAGCATGGATGGATATATGTGATTGAGTGATATATGCTAGGACATCATCAGCAAATAGAGAGCACTTGTACTCGGTGCCTCCCACCTCAATCCACCTAATATTGGGGTTATGGCGAATTGATGAGAGCAGGTGCTCCGTCACTAGGATGTATAAGAGAGGGGACAGAGGACATCCCTGCCTTGTCCCATTGGTGATTGTGAAAGGTGATGAAAATGTTCTGATGCACCCCCTGGGCCTTGGGACACCCGGAGCCGGACCCTTTTTGGTGGATGCTGGTGGTTGTAGTCTTCGTGGCGGCGACCCGGTTCCGTGGCTCAGGGTGGTCAAACCAGTGGCGGAACTATTTATGTGGTTTTGATGTTTAAATGTCCGACTACGCCACCCGTGGATTGCGGTCAGAGTGAACCGCCGCTGCAGGGCAGACCGCTGAGGCTGGTGTTGTGGGTGCAGCAGAGCGTAGCATAACTCCCCACGGGAGGAGTATAGCCTCAGGGCAGTGTATGCGGAGGATGGGGGTGATGGTGCAGGGCAGCAGCAGTAACGACACGGAGTCAGTGATGCAGTCCAGGGCCTTTACTCACAGTTCTTATTATCCAGACCACGTCTGCAGGTAACGGCTGCCCACGTCGTACTGTGCTCACCAGGTGAGGGGCTCAGACAACTCCCAGATAACTTTGGAGCGCTTCACAGGACCCCCTTTGTGTGTCCTTTGTCTGGCATTTCTTACCAACCCTTCTGTCCGGCTGCCTCGGGCCTCCTCTTGGTAAACTTGGCGCCAGTTTCCCTGACCCTATGTGGTGCCTTCCTAGCGGGTGTAGCGAGGGGCTGCGCCACATAAAATGTCACAGCCTCCGGTTTCTAGCTGAGGGTCGTTTCCTGCCTCCACTAGTTTCGGGGACCGGTCTCCCCCTTTGGCCTGACCCCTCCACGCAGGTGGATTCGGGCGTGCGGTGGCGACTCGCCCGTCCGCACCCCTGGGATCCCTTCATTCCTCGTTCCTGGAGCCTTCTCCGCTCCTCTTCCTTCCTTCTCCCTCTTCCAGGCCTGGGCCTCTGTTACTAGGCCCGCCTCCGGAGCAGAGCTCATGCAGAGCCCCTGCTCCCTGCCACTTCTGCTCAGACTTCTCTGCACTGAACTAAGATGGTGCCCACCTTTTATACTCCCTTCTCAATGCACCCAGGAACTGCTTCCTCCCTGCTCCTGCACTACAGGGTTCCCCTTCCTCTGTGTTCCCTCCCCCCACTCCAGCCAGGGACAGGGACTGTCGTGCCCATCTCAGAGGCATATTGGTCGCCCTGCCCCACGGCAATGTGGTGTAATGCATGCAGGTGTCGGGTCCTGATCCACACTCCATCCTTACCTGAGAGTGAGATATCACACCTCTGGGTGAGGTGCAATACCTCTGTAGCAACCGAGCCCTCAGGGTGCTACAGTTCCATTTATCTTCAGCCTAGGTGACGTATTGTGATACAGGGCCGTGATTTTGGCTATAAAAGGGTCCCCTAGACCCCTACCCCAAGCTTTTTAAGAGAATCATATATGGCGTGCCAGGAGACTCTATGGAATGCTTTCTCAGCATCCAACGAGAGTATCTAATTACAAATTTTTAACTGCATCTAGCCCAGGAAATACTTTGTGCCTAGTAGCAGTGTCTGCTAGTCAGCGGATTATCCCGGCTGTTAAGCAAGCTACACCACCTGTAGTTTAGACACTTAATTTTTTCAAAGGAAATGCTTCGGGACCATGGGATACTCAGTGAAGAGCATCAGGAGGCACCCCAAGGCATAGGGGCTGGGACTGGCAGTAGGATGCCTTGCGGTGGACAGCCGAGCTCGATCCTTATAAAAGCTTTTTAACTGCAGCAGCTTTAGTGGACGCTACTGGAGCTGGAATTACCGGCTGCTGGCATGAGACTTGCCCTCCAATAGATCCTTGTAAATGGATTTAAAGTGTATTCATTCAAATTAGAGAGACAATTTAAATTAAAAAGCTTAGAGCTGCCTCCACCACAGGGGGGCTCGCTCGACCCACCAGCAGACAGGCACCAGTATTGGGAGACGGGGGCTGGCCATCAGGGTTCACCGCGGCTCTGGCACAAACCCGGCGACACGGAGGTGGCACGGGCAGGAGCGGACTGGCCGTGTCGGCTTCTCACTTTTTGGATTTTAGAAGGGCATGACATGCCTATATCTGTGTCTCCCCCTCCTTTTACTCCTCCACCTCTTTTATTTTCGCATGACTATAAGTACTTGTCACTTTTCCATGTGTTAGTTATGTCTTCTGAGCAGTTTGTCAGCTTTTGGACACCTTTGAAGGTGTTTTCTATGTGTTTCTATGTGTTTTTGTTTGCCTGCCATTGGTTTTAATGGTGTTCGAAGGTGTTCGACGAACAGTTCGACGAACAGTTCGGCGAACACACGGGTGTTCGACGAACCGAACCGAACTCGAACACTACGGGGGTGGCTCAACACTGCTTACGAGCCTCCTACTTCCCGTTATTAACTTTAGATGTGTTCCTAATCTCAATGTCTATATATAATAAAATATAGACGAGCGTCACATCGGTAGCCTGTAGCTGTCTTACCAGAGCTCTACAAACCTCATACTATGCTTGAATATCTTTAGATGTGTTCCAAATCTAAATGTCTATATATAATAATATATACACTAGAGTTGAGCAAAAAGATTGACAGAACCCTGGCCCAGCAACCGTGATGGTAGCACTTGGACAAAATCCCTGCAAACCTCCTACTACCTGCCAGCATGCCTGACATTTCTTCCAGTTAGTAGGCCCCATGACATCATTACCATACGGAGCAATGACATGCATGTCAATGCGCTGCGTCTACTAGTTTGTGGGAGGTTTGCGGTGCTCTGATCCGGCTGCTACCTATGTGGTCACTAGACCATGGTCCTGCAAATCTTTTTTAGTCAACTCTAGTTTATCTATAATATTATATATAGACATTTAGATTAGGAACACATCTAAAGATAATTAGAATTTTGACTAGACAATGACAATAACATAGTATTCACTAATACTAATTCGATGGAGTCAAAAATTCATCATAAATTATGCCGGAAATGTACGCTAGCCTATTAATGAATTTGCCACATCTTACTCTAGTGCACCAGCATAATGCCAGTCCCAATGAACTGTGACTTATTTTTCTTATATTCTGATTATAATATTGCTATTTTATCGTGAAAAAAAGAACATTCTACAGCATGTAATAATACAACCAAGCAGCCATATAAAAGACACCAAAAATCTGTTACAAATCATGGATAAAATCACATGGCATGAACATTATAACTGGGCCACATGTGATATGATATCATTATACTCATGTGTCCCGCATGATGCAGCACTCACAGCATTGTCATACCACATGCATAAGTATAATTCGTTTTCAGATGATCTAATTATGTATATTCTGTCTATAACCTCATTTCTGTTAACCAATAATTATTTTTCTTTTGATAATAGTTATTATTTACAGGTTTTGGGCTGTCCAATGGGGGCGAAATATTCCCCCTCCCTTGCGAATCCCTACATGGCATGGTGGGAGGAGACAATATTATATTCATCGTCCAATCCACTGCACAATAACATTTTTTCACTTTTTCTTCTAATTATTCTTCTTATGATGTTTCTTCATTTTCAAAATATTTGAATGAGAACAACATAAATCTGAAATTTATAGTAAACTGCCACAAGAATATAACACCTTTTTTGGATGTCACTCTGACAGGTGATGTGCATACTGACAGAATTGATACAAAACTTTGCAGAAAACCAGTGAGCAGTAATTCCATCCTGCACGCAACTAGTTGTCATCCGCCGAATGTAGTAAAGAACTTACTAGTTGTAAAATTTATAAGAGTGCAGCATGCGTGCTCTTAGGACACTAGTTTTAAAAGAGAATGTGCAGTGCTGAATGACAGACTTCTCTCCCGTGGGTATAGTAAACCACTGTTAACCGGAGCTTAGGCTGTCGCCAGCTCAAAAGACAGACACAATCTCCTGCATGGTAAAAAAAAAATGGGAAATAAAAAAGAGGCAAAGAGATATTCTCCTAATGGTATTATTATTTATTATTTTAGCGCTATTTATTCCATGGCGCTTTACATGTGAAAAAGGGGGTATACATAGCAAAAACAATTACAATAAGCTTGAACAAAAATGCGACAGTGACTGGTACAGGAGGAGAGAGGACCCTTCCCACGAAGGCTCACAATCTACAAGGGATGGGTGAGGATACAATAGGTGAGGACAGAGCTGGTCACGCAGTGGTATGGTGGAGCGAGGGTTACTGCAGGTTGTACACTTGTCGGAAGAGGTGGGCCTTCAGGTTCCTTTTGAAGGTTTCCACAGCAGGCGAGAGTCTGATGTGTTGGGGTAGAGAGTTCCAGAGTAGGGGGGATGCATGGGAGAAATCTTGTATGCAATAGTGGGAAGAGGAGATAAGAGGGGAGTAGAGAAGGAGATCTTGTAAGGATCGGAGGTTGTCATACATCTATGACCTAGTCCCAGGAGACTAGGTCATAGATGTATGGAGAAGACAGGTTGTGGATGGGTTTGTATGCCATGGTTAGGGTTTTGAACTGGAGTCTCTGGGTAATGAGGAGCCAGTGAAGGGATTGACAGAGAGGATAGGCCGGGGAATAGCGGGGAGACTGGTGAATTAGTCGGGCAGCAGAGTTTAGGATAGATTGGAGGGGTGCGAGAGTGTTAGAAGGGAGGCCACAGAGCAGGAGGTTGCAGTTGTCAAGGCTGGAGATGATGAGGGCATGCACTAGTGTTTTTGAAGATTTGTGGTTGAGTAATGTGCAGATCTGGGGGATATTTTTGAGTTGGAGTCGACAGGAAGTGGAAAGGGCTTGAATATGTGGTTTGAAGGAGAGATTAGAATCCAGGGTCACCCCGAGGCAGCGAGCTTGCAGGACTGGGGAGAGAGGACAGCCATTGACTTTGATAGATATGTCAGATGGGGGATTGAATGAAATAGGGGAAAGATGATGAATTCGGTTTTATCCATGTTAAGTTTTAGAAAGCTAGCAGACAAGAAAGATGAAATAGCGGACAGACATTGTGGGATTCTGGTTAGTAAGAAGGTGATATCAGGTCCAGAGAGGTAGATCAGTGTGTCATCAGCATAGAGGTGATACTGAAAGCTGTGAGACTCTATGAGCTGTCCCAGGCCGAAGGTGAAAATGGAGAAGAGTAGGGGTCCTAGGACTGAACCTTGGGGTACATCGACAGATAGAGGGCGAGATGAGGAGGTGGAGTGTGAGCTGGAGACACTGAATGTCCTATCTGTTAGGTATGAGGAGATCCAAGATAGGGCCAAGTCTGTGGTGCCGCGAGATGAGAAAGTCTGTAGTGGGAAGGAATGGTCCACTGTGTCGAAGACAGATGACAGATCCAGGAGGAGGAGGGTAGAGTAGTGCTGCTTGGATTTGGCAGTTAGTAGGTCGTGGGAGACTTTAGTCAGGCAGTTTCAGTGGAACGACATGGTCGGAAGCCAGATTGTAAGTGGTCAAAGAGGGAGCAGAAGGAGAGATGGGAGGACAGTTCAAAATGGACGTGTTGTTCCAGTAGTTTTGAGGCATAGGGGAGAAGAGATATGGGGCGATAGTTAGTCAGAGTGGATGAGTCAATGGTATTACATTTACCACCATACATAGCTCTAATTACTAGGATATCCTAAATATTATAAAAAAAAATCTCCCATTACTATACCAAGATGAAGTCCTGTCTAAAATTCTATCTTCTGGGGTTAATTTCTCAGCTCGCAGAGCTGTTACCCTTGGCAACCTCTTATCACCTAGCATATTTCACAGTCATAGGAAGAAAAATACCAGCACATGGCTGTCATGTAAAGGTAACTATAAATGTGGACAGAATAGATGCGGTTTGTGCCAATATATGAATAAGACTTCTGTGTTCTCATCTTCAGATCACAAATGCACATATGACATTGCAACCTTTATAAACTGCAATTCAACGCATGTAATATACTCAGCCACTTGTTCCTTGTGCGACATGCAATACATCGGCTGCACTTCTTGAAAGTTGAAAGTTAGAATTGCTGAGCACATTAATGATGCGATACCAGACCCTTTAACCCTTTCACCCCGAAGCCTGTTTTCACCTTCCTGACAAGGCCAATTTTTCCAATCTGACCACTGTCACTTTATGAGGTAATAGCTCTGGAATGCTTCAATGGATCACACTGATTCTGAGACTGTTTTTTCGTGACATATTGTACTTCATGATAGTGGTAAAAATTATTTTATATGACTTACGTTTATTTGTGAAAAAATCGGAAAATTTGGCGAAAATTTAGAAAATTTAGCAATTTTCAAAATTTTCATCTTTATGCCCTTAAATCAGAGAGTCACATCACAAAACATAGTTAATAAATAACATTTCCCACATGTCTACTTTACATCACCACAATTTTGGAACCAAAATTTTTTTTTGTTAGGAAGTTATTAGGGTTAAAAGTTGACCAGCGATTTCTCATTTTTCCAACAAAATTTAGAAAACCATTTTTTTAGGGACCACATCACATTTGAAGTGACTTTGAGGGGTCTTTATGGCAGAAAATACCCAAAAGTGACACCATTCTAAAAACTGCACCCCTCAAGGTGCTCAAAACCACATTCAAGAAGTTTATTAACCCTTCAGGTGCTTCACAGGAATTTTTGGAATGTGGAAGAAAAAAATGAACTTTTAACTTCTCACAAAAATGTTACTTTAGACCCCAATTTTTTTAATTTCATAAGGGTAATAGGAAAAAAATGGACCCCAAAATTTGTTGTGCAATTTCTCCTGAGTAAGTCGATACCCCATATATGGGAGAAAACCACTGTTTGGGCACATGGCAGAGTTCGGAATAGAAGGAGCGCCATTTGACTTTTTGAATGTAAAATTAGCTTGAATAATTTGCATTTGGAGAGCCCCTGATGTGCCTAAACAGTGGAAACCCCCCACAAGTGACACCATTTTGGAAACTAGACCCCTCAGGGAACTTATCTAAATGTGTGATGAGCACCTTGAACCCCCAGGTGCTTCACAGATGTTTATAACATTGAGCCGTAAAAATAAAATTTTCACATTGTTTCTACAAAAATGTTTTTCAGCCCCTAATTTTTAATTTTCATAAGGGTAACAGGAGAAATTGCACCATACCATTTGTTGTGCAATTTCTCCTGAGAAAACCAATGCCCCATTTGTGGGAGAAAACCACTGTTTGGGTGCACGGCAGGGTTCGGAAGGGAAGGAGTGCCATTTGACTTTTTGAATGTAAAATTTGCTGGAATAATTAGTGGATGCCATGTCGCGTTTGGAGAGCCCCTGATGTGCCTAAACAGTGGAAACCCCCCACAAATGACACCATTTTGGAAACTAGACCCCTTTGGAAACTTATCTAGATGTGTGGTGAGCACCTTGAACCCCCAGGTGCTTCACAGAAGTTTACAACATTGAACAGTGAAAATAAAAAAATTTAAAAAATTTCCCGCAAGAATGTTTTTAGCACAAAATTTTGCATTTTCACAAGGATAACAGGAGAAAATGGACCCCAAAATTTGTTGTGCAATTTCTCTTGAGTATGCAGATACCCCATATGAGGTCAAAAACTACTTTTGAGGCATAGCACAAAGCTCAGAAGGGAAGAAGCGCCATATTGGAGTTCAGATATTGCTGGACTGGTTTGAGGGTGCCATGTCACATTGGTAGAGCCCCTGAGGTGCCAGAGCAGCTGAACCCCCCCATAAGTGACCCAATTTTACAAACTACACCTTTCAATGAATTCATCTAGGGGTGCAGTGATCATATTGACACCACAGGTGGGTCACGTAATTTTATATCATTGGGTAGTGAAGAAAAAATAATTACATTTTTAACACGGAAATTTTGTTTCAGCCCCAGATTTTACATTTTCACACTGGGAAATGGGTAAAAATGGCACCAAAATTTGTCCCATAATTTCTGCTGAATTTAGAAATACCTTATATGTGGCTGTACAGTACTGTTTAGCCTCACAGCGAGACTCAGGAGGAACGGAGCGCGCCCCTACATGCAGAATCCCCCCTCAAGTGACCCCATTTTGTAAATTATACCCCTTTGTAAATTTATCTACAGGTGTAGTGACGATTTTGAATCCATGGGTGATTTCCACAAACAAGCAGCAGTGGATGTTGCTAAGTGAAGATTGCAAATTGCCATTGTGACCAGTATGTTGTAGTGACCAGTACATTGTGGTTACAACTTACCAGTACATTATGCCCAGCTCGTGCTTCTGGAGACATGCACCCGTAAATTAGGAAGGCTCTCATCGCTACAGAAATGCCAAACATGTTGATGCTAACTGCAGTTTAGACACACACTGGAGCTCAGAAGGGAGGTGGGTATTTGGATTTGTGAGCTCAGAATTCGTTGGATTTATTTTGGAGGATGAGAAGCCATTTTGTTTTTCCAGAGCCTTTGTGCTACCAGTAATGTGAAAGCCCCTATATTATTGTTAACAGATGACGGACCTGAGTGTGGGGCTTGCTTTTTCTGTGAATGGAGTTGAAGCTTTTATTGGAAACATTTTACATAACATTTTGGATCACGTTTATCCTGCGCTCTACACTGAGCACTTATATCGGGGTTTCCATCTAAATCTCCAAGTGACGTGATTCAGATGAAATCCCCAAGCGATCCATTCACTATAATGAGGCTGCAGATTTACTCTGGACTCCATCTGGCCTCTGTTCAGCGGTGTCCTTCTTTTCAGAAGTGCAAAAAACTGTGGCCGACGGCGCTTTTATGCACGCCTAATAAAAAGACGGACACCGTGGGATCACAGGCCAGACCGCGTCCACAGTGCCTCCATTTGCCTCATTACAAGGAATCTTCCGCCATGGGTTCCGTCTGAATCACGTATTTCAGAGATTTACACGGAAACCCCGGTGTAAGCCCTCAGCGCAGATCGCAGGATAAATGTGAACCGAGCCTTACCGCGATCTTTGGGAGGCAGAATGAACAAATAAGCAGCAGGAAAAGAATTAGTTTTATTTATTTTTTACGCAGTTTCTCGTGCGGTATAAGTGATTATATGACTTTATTCTTCGGGTCGGTGCGATTACAGCGATACCAGATTTATATCGGGTTTTTATGATTGGCAGCTGTCACACACTAAAAGACGCTTTTTATTGTAAAATCAAGTTTTTGCATCACCATATTTTGAGAGCTATAATTTTTCCATATTTTGTCCGACAGAGTCATGTGAGGGCTTGTTTTTTGCGGGACGAGTTGACGTTTTTATTGGTACCATTTTCGGGCATGTGACTTTTTTTGATCGCTTTCTATTCTGTATTTTGGGAGGCAGAATGAACAAAAACCATCAATTCAGGAATTGTTTTTTGGGGATTTTTTTATGCCGTTCCGCGTGTGGTAAAATTGATAAGGCAGCTT
Organism: Phyllobates terribilis; assembly: GCF_046119375.1. NCBI lineage: Eukaryota > Metazoa > Chordata > Amphibia > Anura > Dendrobatidae > Phyllobates > Phyllobates terribilis. The sequence goes on from NW_027362771.1 coordinate 211,884,234, forward strand.
CATTCTTTGGGTCAGTACGATTACAGAGATACCACATTTTTTATTTTTCTGCTGACGGAGCTGTGTGGTAGCTTGTTTTTTGTGGGACAAGATGACGTTTTCAGCGGTACCATTTTTATTTAGAGGCATCTTTTTGATCACGTTTTATTCCACTTTTTGTTCAGCGGTAGGATGATAAAGCATTGTTTTTTGCCTTGTTTTTTTTTTTTTTTTTTACGGTGTTCACTGAAGGGATTATCCAGTGTGACACTTTTATAGGTCGGGTCGTTACGGACGTGGCAATACCAAATATGTGTACTTTTTTTTTTTTTTTTTACACAGATAAATATATTTATTGGATTAATATATTTTCTCTTTTCTTTCTTTATTTTGTGATTTTTTATAAAATGTGTTTACTTTTTTACATTGTCCCAGGATGGGACTTCATTTTCAAACTTTCAGATCGCTGATCTGATGTTCTGCAATGCATCTGCACTGCAGAGCATCAGAGCAGCATCTGACAGGCAGGAAGCAGCTCTCTGAGCAGGCGCTGAGAGGCCACCTTCCTGCAGGACCCTGAAGGACCCCGTGGCCATCTTGGGACCAGAGGTAACTATGGAGACCATCAACACAATGCGATCCCATCATGTTGTGCTGATGAGATCACAGAGGGAGCCCACTCCCTCTGCGATGTCCTGCGATGTCGCTGTCACTACTGACAGTGGCATCAGAGGGGTTAAACGCCCTTGATCGATGCTAGCACCAATCGTGGGCGGTGCTGCGGGGTGTCAGCTCTCACACAGAGCTGACACCCGCATGTGATCGCGACGGCGCTCAGCGTGAACCCGTCCGATCACTGCGCCGTACATGTACTGCTCTTTGCAGGAACGCAACTCCCGCAGAGCTGTACATGTTCGGCGCATGTCGGGAAGGGGTTAAAAGTAAAAAAAATCTATGTCTGGTTTATCTAAACATTTCCATGACATTCACCAAGGAAATTGTTCCACTCTATCAATCAAAGGCTTAGAGAAAGTTAACCATCTAACAAGAGGCGGGGATTGTTTGCAACTTCTCTTTAAGGGAGAAGCCTTTTGGTTTTTTCACCTAGCCACCAGATTCCCCAGTGGGTTAAATAATAAAAATGATTTACTGTATCTTTATTGAAATGTTTATTATTATAAAAAATATACATTGTCTATTCTGTCCCCATGGCTGTGCTGTAATATAGGGCGCTGTTGACATAGGCGGATTATAATGAGGGCAATCTGGGCTACCGCCCGGGGCCCCGGGGCTCCGGGGGGTCCTTGGCCAGATTGCCCTCAATATAATATGTGCGGCGCCGTGGCACATACCGGCAGTCAGAGGCGGGGGGGCCCCCAGACCGCTCCCCCAGCAGCGGCGCACGCCCGCTACTTCTTCTTCGGCCGGGCCAGCACTGCACCTGTTAACTTCCCTGTGTGCTGGCCCGGCCACGTCACTGCTAGGAGACACGGCCCTGTGCGCGGCCGTGTCTGCTAGTGTGACGTCACGCAGTGCACGCTGCACCGGAGAGGAGCTGGACGACGGGAGCCGGGGGATGGTGAGTGTGAGTGTGTGTGAGTGTGTGTGTGTGTGAGAGTATGTGTGAGTGTGTGTGTGTGAGTGAGTGATTGAGTGAGTGAGTGTGTGTGTGCAGGCAGATATCATTGTGTGATGTCTGTTTATATGTATTTTTGTGTTTCAAATATGTTTGTGTGTGTGTGTGTGCGTGACTGCGTGCGGCCTCCCGCTGTGTATAGATGGTGCCGCTCAGCCTCCCGCTGTGTATAGATGGCGCCGTGCGGCCTCCTGCTGTGTATAGATGGTGCCGTGCGGCCTCCTGCTGTGTATAGATGGCTACGTGTGGCCTCATGCTGTGTATAGATGGCTACGTGCGGCCTTCTGTGTATAGATGGCACTGTGCGGCCTCCTGCTGTGTATAGATGGCACTGTGCGGCCTCCCGCTGGGTATAGATGGCTACGTGCGGCCTCCCGCTGTGTATAGATGGCTACGTGCGGCCTCCTGCTGTGTATCGATGGCTACGTGCGGCCTCCTGCTGTGTATAGAAGACTACGTGTGGCCTCCTGCTGTGTATTGATGGCACCGTACGGCCTCCCGCTGTGTATAGATGGCTACGTGCGGCCTCCCGCTGTGTATAGATGGCTACGTGCGGCCTCCCGCTGTGCATAGATGGCTACGTGCAGCCCCCTGCTGTGTATAGATGGCTACGTGCGACCTCCTGCTGTGTATAGATGGCTACGTGCGGCCTCCTGCTGTGTATAGATGGCTACGTGTGCTCAACATTAAGCCATGCAATTAATGTAAGGCTATGTGCCCACGATGCAGAAATGCTCCGGATTTTTTTTGAGCATTTCTGCTCTCCCTGGCTGAAAAAACGCATGCGGATTGTACATGCGTTTTTCCTGCCAGGGACAAGCGGATGTGAAGCGTTTCCGCATGCTGGTTGTCAAGCGCTTTCCAAGCGATTTTAGCATCACTTGGAAAAGTACTTGACAACTTGGTCACACTATATAAATCCATGCAACCGGCATGGATTTATATAGTGTGACTGTAAAAGAATGGTGAAAAATAAAAAATAAATATATACTTACCTTCTGATGGCCCCCGTAGTCTTTATTTGTTGCGTCTCGGCTTGCCGGCAGCTCGCGGTACACTGAAGGACCTGCCGATGTCAGCGGTCGCGTTACCCGTCACATGACTAAATGACATTACCACAGGTCCTTTAGTCTACCGCATAGGATAAAGACACCGGGGGCCATCAGAAGGTAAGTATAATATTTATTTTTTATTTTATTCTTTTTTACAGGTACTATGGTACCCGGGTCTGGAGGAGAGTCTCATCTTCTCCAGACCCGGGCACCATCCGCACATTGAAACGCATGGAATACGCATGTACAGATGCAGTGATGCGGATTCCATGCGTTCCAATGCAAGTCAATGGCTGCAAAAACGCCGCGCTTCCACAGAATAATTGGTAGTGCTGCGGATTTTTCCGCAATGATAATCCGCAGCGGAAATTTCCGCAGCATGTGCACAGCACATGCGGATTATCATTGGGGAACATGGCAGACCTTCTACCAAGCGTTTTTTAAGCGTTTCTACAGCGGAATTGCTGCTGCGGAAACGCTTAAAAAACGCATAGTGGGCACACAGCCTAAAAAAAATTATTATAATTAATATATTAATATTGTGCCAAATTAATTTCACGTGAAGTATCACATGATCTATCACAGGGGATCATGTGACATGTGATACATCAGGCGTGTGTGTGTGGGGGGGCACGCCTTCTAAACTGCCCGGGGCCCTTGCTACTCTTAATCCACCCCTGGCTGTTGAGATGCTGTCTCTTCACCTTACTTACATGGAAGCGATGGTCGCAGAAAACTTTAACTCGGCTACAAGTAGGCACGTTATGAAGAATTCAGAAGAGGCTTTGTTTTCTTTAAGAATTCTTGTTATAATGCATACAGGAGCAGGTAAAAAGAACTTTTTCCTGAGGCAGGCTGAAAGCACATGAGCTTGTAATGGTTGTTAACATGAAGAATGAGGGGAAGGCAGAAAGAAGGGAGGGGTTTGCTACATTACAGTCACATGAGAGGGAAACAGGGAGAGAGAAGGGACAAACTTCAAGGAAAGTGAACATTACAGCTATACAAAGAACAGTGATTTATAACAACTGTAGGAAGTCCATTATTGTCCATGAAATTCCCAATCATGGGACATAACATTGTCTTTTGCTATTTTGAGAAACTTAGATCAGGTTTATCCATAGAAGAGAATTGAAAACACAATGTGTTGGTTTTTTTGTATATTTCCCCTGTAAAATGGCTTTGATACAGTATTACATATGAGAGAAATGAGGAATGCTGGTATAAAGATATAACAGTAGATTTATTTACTTATCATCAATATAATCATCTTGAAAGTAAAAATCCTCTTCTCATATGATGTATATTTTTTGAGATTGAGCTGTTCGTGTTACACATATAGGCATACATTTTCTTACAGGATATTATTTATCTTTGTGAAATATATATTTTTTGAGTTATTAATTCATCTTTCATCTTGTGTACTATTTTCTTTTCCCTGTTGTGTTTTTTATTTCTTCCTCCATCCCCACACTCTTTCTCCCCCTCCCCTCCCTTTCTTTTCTCTTCTCCTGAGTACACATAGGGTTAATAATTAAGCACATCTGTGATTTGTCTATTCCACATTTACTTTCTATGCTATATATTTCCATAGCTCCTGCATGTTTGTTGTCATGATTAACAGCTAGTGTAGCTCGAAACGCGCGAACCGATCTGCTCACATGTTTTTTAAATTTTACTTTTTCATGTTTTAATCTACATGTTTTAATGAATTTTGTGGTTGCTGGATTTTCTAAAAAAATTTTCGCGACTCACTTGCTCAGGAAACCAACCTGAAGCCTCCGTGCACCGCACCCTTATTCCAGGCATTTCTCAACCTGGTGAACTGATGTTTGCTTCATTGTGTTTTTCTACATTGCTATTTTATATCTACATTGTACCAAGTGTATTTAGTGCTCTGACGTTTTAGAGATTTGACCGTGAGCCTAATAAAACTCACCTCATTTACAGATTTCCTGCTGTGGCAGGAAATTCAATATTTTGGCTCACATCATATAAATCAGTCCATGTTAGGAGACAAAGAGTACCATAAGACCACATGCACACGCTCAGTATTCGGTCAGTATTTTACCTCCGTATTTGTAATCCAAAACCAGGAGAGGAATAATCAGAGGAAAAGTATAATAGAAACACATCACCACTTCTGGATTTATCACCTACTCCTGGTTTTGGCTTACAAATACAAAATATGCACCAAATACTCAACATGTGCACGTGGCCTAAGACAATATAATAGCTACTAAACTGTCATCTCTAAGGCTAGTTGGAGTGTTATACTCATCTCTCCGAACGTATTTTTGCTGTGACAGGAAACTGAAGGGTCATAATTTTTGTTAGATCACATTCTGATAGAGGGCTGTTCGGCCACGTAGGGATACAATTCTCTTCATGGTAAGGCAGAGCACTGACTGTAAGTGAGAAGTCCACTAAATTTTAGGTTGCTATTAGGTCCTCCGGTGGTCCCCAAAGAAATGGAAGTGCTGGGCTCTTGTCCAGTTTTCCCCAAAAAGTCCTTGGTTCTCAATATACATATATCCTATAGTGCTCACCATTGATTAGGTAGAGACTCAGTCATATGTATCCCATGTATTGTAGCGAGCAGCAATTAACATAAACTTCATAAACTTATAATTGTTTAGCACAATTATAGTTATTAGACAAAGCGTTACTGTAATATCAACACATACTTGTAAAAGATTACATGGAGCCTGTATTTAGGTTTTGATGTTTAATCCATCTCTAGCAGTAATCTAATTAAAATGTCTATCATTTTACTCATAGATCTAATGAGCAACCATGTATTTTCATAAAAAAAAATTCTCTACTACCCACACCTAATCTTCTGCTTTCAATTCTATAATCCTAGCTGTGGTCGCTGTCATCAGTAATCCTTTAACTGCATTAAAGTGCTAATCCGACACACTGAGCCATTAATGAGATAACGTGGCCAGCAGTTGTGAAGCCTTTTCTTTCATTAATATGATATGAAATTCCCTAATGAGAAGTTTCCATACAGTCTCGCTATTAAATCAATTTAAAACCCAAATTCTGAAAAGAAAACCCTTTATTCTGAAATACCTTGCATGCTTGTTACTTGCTAAGGTGTCACGCATATAGTTTAATCTTCAAAACAGTTTGATGCTGAGTATTTTCTTACGTTTGTTTTATCCCTACTAAGCTTTGGTATTTCTAACATTTGACCAAAATATATAGAGAGTTTCCTATTATATGAAACATATAATACTTCTTGCTACTTTTGTAGCGCATAACAGGCTATTTTCATATAGCAGCAAAGAAAGAGAAAATTCACTAGCACTATCCACAGGCAGCAATCACATTCAGGAAAACGCCTCATTTAAGGTTTGGGACGGGTGGCTGAGTTAAGAATTGTCAGTGGTGCTCAGTGAAACAAAGCAAAACCATAGAATAATCCGATTTCAGAGAATATACTTCAAGGCACTCACCAAATGTCCATACATACTTTATTCATGGATAGCAGGTACATGGCAGTATAGTACCCCAAAGTTACTTACATCCATTTCGCATGTGAATATGCTTTCTCAAGGTCTCAGAGACCCTGAGAAAGTGTATTCATATGCAAAGCAGCCATTTACTTGTGGCTGTGTTAGGAACTCTTAGCGATACTCATCGATACAAAACAGAGCCATACAATAATCCAATTTCAGCGAATATAAACCAGCACATTCACCAAATGTCCATTCAATTTCCTTTTTTCATAGATAGCAGGTACTCTGAAGTACTGTATCTTAAAGCAACTTCATGAGCCTTGAGAAAGTGTGTTCAAATGTGAAACGGCAGTAGGTTTGTCACGATTTTGTTGTCAGATTACCCGGGGCCAGAGGCTCCTTCCTGTCCCTAACACTAGGGGCGCCTTAGCTATCCCTGCTCCCCAGATTACTTCTGATGGTGAAGATTCTGGGGCCATGTACCTTGCTGAACTCCTGACTCAGCCCTATATCTGTCCCCCTCCCCCACCCAGGGAAGTGGGGAGGAATAGTGTATGTGTAGCACCCTGAGGATTCGGCTGCTACAGGGGTATTGCACCTCAACCCAGAGGTGTGATATTCCACTCCCGGGTAAGGATGGAGTGTGGAACTGAGCTCAGTAGGCTGCATGCACTACACACATCCCATTTCCGAGGAACAGACCGATGGTACTCCCACTAGAGAAATGTGCAGGTACGACAGTGTCTGTTCCTGGCTGGAGTGGGAGGGGGGTGGAACATCCCAGTAGTGTAGGGGCAGATAGGGGGAGCAGTCTGGGTAGTGCTAGGAGCTCATTGGGTGCTGGTCACCTGAGCTCACACATAGAGGGAGTATATAAGGTGGGCACCATCTTAGATCAGGGTCAGTCAGTGAGACATCAGTCTTTGTAGAGGAAGAGAGCAGAGGAGAAGCGCAGCTCCAAGGCCAAGAGAGAGAGAGAGGAGAAAGAAAGACCCAGAGGGGGAGAAAGAAGGAACTCCAAGAGCCCAAATTAGACCAGAGGGTGAAGAGTTGGCAACAGGGTACCGGATCCCAAGCTGGCAGAGGCTACAGCACACCTTAGCCAGGAACCGGAGGTCATGGGCAGGATCTGCCACGATCACCCACTAAATCCACCCGGAAGGCAGACCACGAATAGGGTCAGGGAACCCAGAAACAAGGGTTTACCACCAAGAGGCCCGAGGGAGCCGGACATAGGTGGATCCCTGGTGGGGAAGGCCAGAGAAGAGGACAGGACAGAAAGGGAGCTCAGGACCACGCTCCAGAATCACCTGGGGGTTGGCCGAGTCCAGGACCTGGTGGACGCAGCACGGCTCGGGTGGTCACTCAAGGCCGGAGTGACCAGAACAACTGCAGTAAGTAAACAAACCCTGAACTGCACAGCCCGATTCTGAGTCTCATTTCCATCCACGCTGCACCACCACAACCCCCATCCTCTGCAACTGACCCCCTGAGGATATAACCCTCCCGTTGGGGGTTATACTACCTGAGCTGCACATACATCACCAGCCTCAGCGGACCCTGCTGCAGCGGCGGCCGTACTGACCGCAATTCAACGGGTGGCGTAGTCGACACAAAAGAACATCTAGTAACATCATAAGGACTGCCACACACTGAGCTTGACACCCTGGGCACGGACCGGGTCACAGCCACTCGGAGACTACAACCCCCATCTGATCCGGCTCCGGGTATCCCCAACAACACTGGCCCAGGGGGCGCGTCAACTTTGGCGTAGTCGGCAGGATTACGTGCCCGCAACAACCGGATACTGCGTGCCTGAAGAAAAGTACATCGTTACCTTAAAAAGAAGTCTCCTGCCGGTTCCGGAGGGTCCCCGCCATCGGGCCCCATCACAGGTCGTTTCCCGCCGGTTGTCCGCCATTTGCAGCTTTTTCCCGCCATCCATGGAGTTTCCCGCCACTGGGAGACGATTCCCGCCATTTCCAAGGATTTCCCGCCTTGGGGGAGCGGACGCCATTATGGGCGTGCCAGAGGGTGGCAAGAGGCCACCTCCCATCGTGGGCCAGGTCGAAGAATGGCGCCAAAAGCGGAAACCGCGCCCACCAACAGAGACTGTGATGCTGGAAGTGTCCATCAGCGTAAGAGAACTGCCCCTGGAACTGAAGTTGCCCCGGGACCACCCTCGATGTGGGCGGAGACAGAAGAAGAGAACAAAGATGGGTGTCGCCTGGAGCAGTCTGGAGAGAGCGCACCCGGAGACAAGACGTCTGGAGGGAGAGTCAGGCAGCACCGACCCAGTGGTCAGGAGCCTGTTGCCGGTCGCCACTCCAGAAGGCCTGCTGGAGATCCTAACACAGCTCCCCCGAGACCGGGAGTGTGCACAGACCGCGCTGGAGGGCCTCGCACGGAGGATGGCCCGGGTACAGCGAGAGACGCTGGCGGAGTGGAGCCGAGAGATGGCCCAGCAGACCGAAATCCGTCAGCGGAGCACGCCACCCGAGACGAGGAGACAGACCGCCTCTGAGGATGGCGCAGGAGGAATGAAGGCAGGAGACGGCGCCGAGAAGGGAGCCGAACGAATGGAGGCAGGTAAAGGGGACGTCACTACCCCGAGCCGGGAAACCGCGTGCCTGCCCCAGCTCCCCGTCGCAGAGCCCGAAGTACCCCCTGCCGTGCCCGTCGCTGCAACGTCACCGCCGCCGACTAGGCCTCAAACAGAAGCCGCGACCCCTGTGACGTCACACGCCTCGACCCCGAGCGTGGCCAAGCAGGAAGTACCATCGGCCTGGTCGCAAGGCCTAGTACCCCCGGGCGCCGCAATTCCAACAGCGCCCCCTACCTCCGCGGAGCCCCCGGCCTGGTCGCAGGGCCAAGTAACACAGGGCGCCGCCGTTCTTACGGTGCCCTTTACTTTCAAGGTGCCCCAGGCCTGGTCGCAAGGCCTGGTTAACCCGGGCGCCGCTACCACCACGGCGCCCATAACACCTAAAGTATCGCACCTGGGTGAGGACCTGTTCGCCCAGCATACGTGCCCGGATGGGCAGCCCTTCGTATGGCCCCAGGAATACATCCAGCTGGAGCTGCAAAAAGCAAGGGCCATGTGCGAACCCCTGATCCCGGCTCCAAAGCCCATGAAGAGGATCTCGCCCCCGCTAGAAGAGACCCAGTTTGAGTGGGATCCCACCGGAGAAGACCTCATGGGGTTCACTCAGGAGACTCGGGCAGCCGCAGCGGAGCGTGCAGAATGCTGCCGCCAGCAGCTCGAGGTCTTTGAGAGGGAGCGGAGAGAGAGGCGGGTCCGGGAACAACAAGCCCAAATAAGGAGCGCGGAGCAGAAGAGCCGGACCAGGAGAAACCCCCGTGCAGCGCATGGTCCCCGTACCATCGGGACTGTGATAAAGTTCAATCTGCAGCATGGGTGGGGTTTCATCAGGGATCACCGCACCCCAGGCGACGTCTTCGTGACCAGGAGAGACGTTGAGTCCCACCTACCGGAGGGACGCAGAGGTCGTGACCTGTATTTAGGGGACGAGGTCACCTTCACCCGGCACAAGTGTGCCAAAGGACCCTACGCCCTCCATGTGCATCGCCTGACGGAGGAGGAGCTGCGGTGTGAGGAGGAGCAAGAGGACCCGGACGGGTCTGAAACTGAAACCAACCAACAAGAAAGAGCAGGAGGACGCCGTCGTTGAAGTACGGTAGAGAGAGACTGTATAAAGTTGCCCGTCGGGGTACAGTGAACTGTTACTGCTGCTAGTTAAAATATGTTCCCCGTTGGGACAAAGTGTGAACTGTTAACCCCGTGTGTCCCTATTCCAAGCTGGCCGAGGACTGAGAGCGGCCATATTCCCTTGTAAATAGTTGCGCTTCCTAAAGCGCCCCCTACCGGTTTTATAGGAAACCGTGTTTCTTCAAGAGACTGTCGCACCTTACCCGGTCACTAGTTGCACCGTGGCCGGAGAAACAAAAATGTTATTTATATGAAAAGTTTATTGCTGATAATATATGATGTTTTCTATGTTTATGTTTTATAAAAAAAAATGTATGTTTGTGGATGTTTGTATCTTACAGCCCGAGGACGTGCTGTGATTTACCAGGGGGGAATGTAGCACCCTGAGGATTCGGCTGCTACAGGGGTATTGCACCTCAACCCAGAGGTGTGATATTCCACTCCCGGGTAAGGATGGAGTGTGGAACTGAGCTCAGTAGGCTGCATGCACTACACACATCCCATTTCCGAGGAACAGACCGATGGTACTCCCACTAGAGAAATGTGCAGGTACGACAGTGTCTGTTCCTGGCTGGAGTGGGAGGGGGGTGGAACATCCCAGTAGTGTAGGGGCAGATAGGGGGAGCAGTCTGGGTAGTGCTAGGAGCTCATTGGGTGCTGGTCACCTGAGCTCACACATAGAGGGAGTATATAAGGTGGGCACCATCTTAGATCAGGGTCAGTCAGTGAGACATCAGTCTTTGTAGAGGAAGAGAGCAGAGGAGAAGCGCAGCTCCAAGGCCAAGAGAGAGAGAGAGGAGAAAGAAAGACCCAGAGGGGGAGAAAGAAGGAACTCCAAGAGCCCAAATTAGACCAGAGGGTGAAGAGTTGGCAACAGGGTACCGGATCCCAAGCTGGCAGAGGCTACAGCACACCTTAGCCAGGAACTGGAGGTCGTGGGCAGGATCTGCCACGATCACCCACTAAATCCACCCGGAAGGCAGACCACGAATAGGGTCAGGGAACCCAGAAACAAGGGTTTACCACCAAGAGGCCCGAGGGAGCCGGACATAGGTGGATCCCTGGTGGGGAAGGCCAGAGAAGAGGACAGGACAGAAAGGGAGCTCAGGACCACGCTCCAGAATCACCTGGGGGTTGGCCGAGTCCAGGACCTGGTGGACGCAGCACGGCTCGGGTGGTCACTCAAGGCCGGAGTGACCAGAACAACTGCAGTAAGTAAACAAACCCTGAACTGCACAGCCCGATTCTGAGTCTCATTTCCATCCACGCTGCACCACCACAACCCCCATCCTCTGCAACTGACCCCCTGAGGCTATACCCCTCCCGTTGGGGGTTATACTACCTGAGCTGCACATACATCACCAGCCTCAGCGGACCCTGCTGCAGCGGCGGCCGTACTGACCGCAATTCAACGGGTGGCGTAGTCGACACAAAAGAACATCTAGTAACATCATAAGGACTGCCACACACTGAGCTTGACACCCTGGGCATGGACCGGGTCACAGCCACTCGGAGACTACAACCCCCATCTGATCCGGCTCCGGGTATCCCCAACAACACTGGCCCAGGGGGCGCGTCAACTTTGGCGTAGTCGGCAGGATTACGTGCCCGCAACAACCGGGTACTGCGTGCCTGAAGAAAAGTACATCGTTACCTTAAAAAGAAATCTCCTGCCGGTTCCGGAGGGTCCCCGCCATCGGGCCCCATCACAGGTCGTTTCCCGCCGGTTGTCCGCCATTTGCAGCTTTTTCCCGCCATCCATGGAGTTTCCCGCCACTGGGAGACGATTCCCGCCATTTCCAAGGATTTCCCGCCTTGGGGGAGCGGACGCCATTATGGGCGTGCCAGAGGGTGGCAAGAGGCCACCTCCCATCGTGGGCCAGGTCGAAGAATGGCGCCAAAAGCGGAAACCGCGCCCACCAACAGAGACTGTGATGCTGGAAGTGTCCATCAGCGTAAGAGAACTGCCCCTGGAACTGAAGTTGCCCCGGGACCACCCTCGATGTGGGCGGAGACAGAAGAAGAGAACAAAGATGGGTGTCGCCTGAAGCAGTCTGGAGAGAGCGCACCCGGAGACAAGACGTCTGGAGGGAGAGTCAGGCAGCACCGACCCAGTGGTCAGGAGCCTGTTGCCGGTCGCCACTCCAGAAGGCCTGCTGGAGATCCTAACACAGCTCCCCCGAGACCGGGAGTGTGCACAGACCGCGCTGGAGGGCCTCGCACGGAGGATGGCCCGGGTACAGCGAGAGACGTTGGCGGAGTGGAGCCGAGAGATGGCCCAGCAGACCGAAATCCGTCAGCGGAGCACGCCACCCGAGACGAGGAGACAGACCGCCTCTGAGGATGGCGCAGGAGGAATGAAGGCAGGAGACGGCGCCGAGAAGGGAGCCGAACGAATGGAGGCAGGTAAAGGGGACGTCACTACCCCGAGCCGGGAAACCGCGTGCCTGCCCCAGCTCCCCGTCGCAGAGCCCGAAGTACCCCCTGCCGTGCCCGTCGCTGCAACGTCACCGCCGCCGACTAGGCCTCAAACGGAAGCCGCGACCCCTGTGACGTCACACGCCTCGACCCCGAGCGTGGCCAAGCAGGAAGTACCATCGGCCTGGTCGCAAGGCCTAGTACCCCCGGGCGCCGCAATTCCAACAGCGCCCCCTACCTCCGCGGAGCCCCCGGCCTGGTCGCAGGGCCAAGTAACACAGGGCGCCGCCGTTCTTACGGTGCCCTTTACTTTCAAGGTGCCCCAGGCCTGGTCGCAAGGCCTGGTTAACCCGGGCGCCGCTACCACCACGGCGCCCATAACACCAAAAGTATCGCACCTGGGTGAGGACCTGTTCGCCCAGCATACGTGCCCGGATGGGCAGCCCTTCGTATGGCCCCAGGAATACATCCAGCTGGAGCTGCAAAAAGCAAGGGCCATGTGCGAACCCCTGATCCCGGCTCCAAAGCCCATGAAGAGGATCTCGCCCCCGCTAGAAGAGACCCAGTTTGAGTGGGATCCCACCGGAGAAGACCTCATGGGGTTCACTCAGGAGACTCGGGCAGCCGCAGTGGAGCGTGCAGAGTGCTGCCGCCAGCAGCTCGAGGTCTTTGAGAGGGAGCGGAGAGAGAGGCGGGTCCGGGAACAACAAGCCCAAATAAGGAGCGCGGAGCAGAAGAGCCGGACCAGGAGAAACCCCCGTGCAGCGCATGGTCCCCGTACCATCGGGACTGTGATAAAGTTCAATCTGCAGCATGGGTGGGGTTTCATCAGGGATCACCGCACCCCAGGCGACGTCTTCGTGACCAGGAGAGACGTTGAGTCCCACCTACCGGAGGGACGCAGAGGTCGTGACCTGTATTTAGGGGACGAGGTCACCTTCACCCGGCACAAGTGTGCCAAAGGACCCTACGCCCTCCATGTGCAGCGCCTGACGGAGGAGGAGCTGCGGTGTGAGGAGGAGCAAGAGGACCCGGACGGGTCTGAAACTGAAACCAACCAACAAGAAAGAGCAGGAGGACGCCGTCGTTGAAGTACGGTAGAGAGAGACTGTATAAAGTTGCCCGTCGGGGTACAGTGAACTGTTACTGCTGCTAGTTAAAATATGTTCCCCGTTGGGACAAAGTGTGAACTGTTAACCCCGTGTGTCCCTATTCCAAGCTGGCCGAGGACTGAGAGCGGCCATATTCCCTTGTAAATAGTTGCGCTTCCTAAAGCGCCCCCTACCGGTTTTATAGGAAACCGTGTTTCTTCAAGAGACTGTCGCACCTTACCCGGTCACTAGTTGCACCGTGGCCGGAGAAACAAAAATGTTATTTATATGAAAAGTTTATTGCTGATAATATATGATGTTTTCTATGTTTATGTTTTATAAAAAAAAATGTATGTTTGTGGATTTTTGTATCTTACAGCCCGAGGACGTGCTGTGATTTACCAGGGGAGAATGTAGCACCCTGAGGATTCGGCTGCTACAGGGGTATTGCACCTCAACCCAGAGGTGTGATATTCCACTCCCGGGTAAGGATGGAGTGTGGAACTGAGCTCAGTAGGCTGCATGCACTACACACATCCCATTTCCGAGGAACAGACCGATGGTACTCCCACTAGAGAAATGTGCAGGTACGACAGTGTCTGTTCCTGGCTGGAGTGGGAGGGGGGTGGAACATCCCAGTAGTGTAGGGGCAGATAGGGGGAGCAGTCTGGGTAGTGCTAGGAGCTCATTGGGTGCTGGTCACCTGAGCTCACACATAGAGGGAGTATATAAGGTGGGCACCATCTTAGATCAGGGTCAGTCAGTGAGACATCAGTCTTTGTAGAGGAAGAGAGCAGAGGAGAAGCGCAGCTCCAAGGCCAAGAGAGAGAGAGAGGAGAAAGAAAGACCCAGAGGGGGAGAAAGAAGGAACTCCAAGAGCCCAAATTAGACCAGAGGGTGAAGAGTTGGCAACAGGGTACCGGATCCCAAGCTGGCAGAGGCTACAGCACACCTTAGCCAGGAACCGGAGGTCGTGGGCAGGATCTGCCACGATCACCCACTAAATCCACCCGGAAGGCAGACCACGAATAGGGTCAGGGAACCCAGAAACAAGGGTTTACCACCAAGAGGCCCGAGGGAGCCGGACATAGGTGGATCCCTGGTGGGGAAGGCCAGAGAAGAGGACAGGACAGAAAGGGAGCTCAGGACCACGCTCCAGAATCACCTGGGGGTTGGCCGAGTCCAGGACCTGGTGGACGCAGCACGGCTCGGGTGGTCACTCAAGGCCGGAGTGACCAGAACAACTGCAGTAAGTAAACAAACCCTGAACTGCACAGCCCGATTCTGAGTCTCATTTCCATCCACGCTGCACCACCACAACCCCCATCCTCTGCAACTGACCCCCTGAGGCTATACCCCTCCCGTTGGGGGTTATACTACCTGAGCTGCACATACATCACCAGCCTCAGCGGACCCTGCTGCAGCGGCGGCCGTACTGACCGCAATTCAACGGGTGGCGTAGTCGACACAAAAGAACATCTAGTAACATCATAAGGACTGCCACACACTGAGCTTGACACCCTGGGCACGGACCGGGTCACAGCCACTCGGAGACTACAACCCCCATCTGATCCGGCTCCGGGTATCCCCAACAACACTGGCCCAGGGGGCGCGTCATATGTATATACACAAACCAGACAAACAAGGAAGGATGTAGAGGGATAAATGAAATTACCAATCATACAAATATGCACTCACAGACAGCAGAGAGGAACACCGGGGAGAAAAGGAAGGACAACCAAATAGGAGAGAATGAGGATTGCAAACAGCCAAAACACCTAGCAACAGTCAAAGACAAACACTCCAAATGCCTCTACCAACAACCGACTTCTCACCAGGCAGTACAATACTGAACACTGGCAATCCAGATTGCCAGAGGGGAGTATATATAGGAGAGGGGAGTGGCCAATACTGAATAGCTGAGATCATCTAAGCTGGGAAGCTTCAGAGACTCCAAGCTGAACAGATTAAACCCTGCACTGCTAACAGAAACCTGCACCATTTAATATGAAGCAGAAGTGCTTCTGATCAGTGCAGGTGTACGTGAAATCAGGTGCTGCCGTCTTCTGGCTCCTCTTTGTCACGGTAAACCCGTGACAAGGTTGCTTTAGAATACTCTACTACAGAGTAACTGATATCCATAAATAAATTAACCTGAATGGATATTTGGTGATTGCTGTGGGTTATATTCTCCAAACTGGATTATTCTATGTTCACATTTCTGTTCTGACATTCCGTTTGTTCTCTTAGGTAGAGACAAACAGAACTAATGCCCAAAATAGATCTGTTGAATAACTGATGGAAATTGAAGTAGAAAGACCCTTCTATTGCTTCTTAGGCCCTGTAAACATCATAATGCCTATGAAGCAACAAAGGAGCCCAGGAGATGCCATGTCGAGGACGCTGGCCACAGAAGTGAAGTCCAGCTGCAACAAAAAACTGGATCTGAGGTCGGAAATAAGTACGCAAATCTTTTTTCACATCTATAGTAGCAATGTGTTCTTATATTTTGGCATGTCTATATTACAACATTGATCGATTACTGGATAATAAAATTCATACTGTTATCATACGATTCTGCAACATGCAGTGAAGCTGAGTTGTCAGTTAGCCCCTTCCCACGTGAGCCAATTTTAATTTTTGTGCTTTTTATCCCTCTCCTCCTTTCAAGAAGTATAATATTTTTATTTTTTCAGTGACAAAGCCATATGAGGACATGTTTTTTACAGGAAGAGTTGTAGTTTTCATTTCACAATATAATCTACCGAAAGTAAGGAAAAACTCAAAGTGGTGTGATATGGTAAAAAAAAAAGAAATTGTGCCATTTTTTTAAAGCATTAAATGAATCGTAAAAAAAAAACAGGTAAAATGTCTGCAAATCAATACAATTATTTATAACACATATATTGTTTTTATATATACTGTATATTTTACTCATTTTAAACCATTCTGGAAAAATGCAGAGTCTCATCTTGAATGGAGTGCAGGTGTGCATGCTTGACTCACTCCATTCATTGTCTACAAGACTGTCAGAAAAAGACAAGCACAGTGCTTGTCAAAGATTGAAAGTTGCAACGAAGAAAAGAGAGTGATCGGTGCTAGCTGTGTAACACCACCAGTGCCCCACCTTTATGGAGTGCCATCTCCATACACCCACGCCCGATGTGATATCAGGAAAGAATTAATGGGGATTTAACATATTTGTGATGTTCGCCATATAGACGTGTGACTGATGTCACGCTGTGTCACATGGGACATGCGAATGTTTGATGACGTCTTGACTGAAGTTAGTAGGGACATAATCCCCTTCACCCTTTTTTCCCCATTCCTCCCAGGGTCAAGAAATGTTTTGTGCATGATGTCAATAGGATGTCTGAGTATCACCAGTATCAGGCAAGGATTTACACTGTGCCTTTATAGTTATTCTGCACTGGGGTTGGTAAGATACTGGTCCTCGTGTGTAAGGGACTCTGACATGTTAACTATAAGGTGTGGATGATAAGTTTGTGAAAAGCTTTGCAGGAGACTGCTGCATAAGAAAGGTGACCATAGGAGGGGTTGCGACCAGCACTGAGTGGTTGTTGTGACCAGCACTGAGGCTGTGCTGCTGAGTGCAAGCAGACTGTCACTACAGAGAGGAAAGGAGGTGTTGCTGAGGAAATGGCCGGCAGACTGTCTCAAGGCTGAACAATGTATAGCATTCAGTTAATGCTAAAGCGTTACCTCATTTTAGACTGTTAAAACAATTATCTTTGTTGACTCCAGTCACATTGTTGTACAGTCAATTTGGTTAACTCCTTGATAGTACAGTTCTTCAATTGACAGCTGATTACAATGATATACTGTCACCAAACCTGAATGATAAACCACTTTACCACCAATGTCCAGAAACTACATCCTATTTTAGATTTAAAGGAACATTGCATCCTTCACCTTTTTTAAAAAGGGGTTTTGCCCTCACATAATATCAAAAATGGACCAATTCGCTCACACCCAGATAAATTATTATCTATTGCAAAAAGATTTTCATAGACGTTTGCATTACTGTCAGACCACTGTGAGTGCCTAGTTGATTTATATTTTGTTATATTTTTATCTGCCAAATACATCTACAAACCTGTCCAAAGCCCACAAAACAAATAGACCCAAAGACCATAGCAGTTCCTTCCAAATGTTACATAATCTTTTATTACATTATTTTTTCTGTTTGTACTTAATCAGATTATGGCAATATTGCGAATCTTATTGTCCTATGACATGTAATTTGCTGAATTAATGTATTCACACAAAATCTCACAGAAGCTTCTGTTTTTCCTCTTAGCCAATGCTAAGTGTCCACATTGTAACGAACAACTAATATATTAGCAACATCATTTCTGGTAATGTATTATAAAGATCACTGACATGAATAACAACATTACTGTAATAAATATCACCTAATCACATTAGCATTTCTATTACATTAGCAAATTTGTAATGAAAGCTTCAGTGGGAAGGAGTCGACTGGCACAAAGCACAACCCTGTAATACAAATTCAATTAGTGTCTGCATTTGGATACACCTGTCTACATCAAATCTTCTAAGTGTAAACTAAACTAATGGCTAATGTTGATGGAACATCTTTTGCTGAATGTTATGGTGCAATCTACTATATTTTTTTTACTAGTGGTTTATTATTAATGGAATGCATTATTAAATATTATAACCCAACAAGAACAGGAAGTTGGAGCCATGTCAAATCAACAAATTTATACCTTTATTTGTGCGCAAAATATATCCACAGAATTTTTAAAAAAAAACACGTAAAGGGGAAAAAATACAAAGAATACTACACTCACTAGGAGTACCACCACCGCCTTTGCCAAGAGGAAATAATGTATTATAATGGTCTATAATAGTATAGATCTGTATTCAGAAAGGACATAATCCTAAAATGAATGGCCATTATCAGACCCAAAAATCACTTTCAAAAATGCCACAATACTATGAGTAATCCTGCAAATATCAAATAGTAGGCAAAAATAAAATATAATTAATCATTCATGAGTGACCTATAGTATACATATGCTGGCTAAACACCTTATGCTGTGCATAAGGAAAATGCTTTGCATAGTGCAATTCATGAATAATAGTGTCACAGAGTGAAAAATATATACATGTGTAAAAAATATTTTTTCTATAAAATAGTTTTTATTGTGTAAAAGCACCAAAACATAAAAAACTATATTAATGTAGTATAGCTGTAAACATACTGATCCGAAGAATAAAGCTGCCTTATCAACTTTACCACACGCGGAAAAGCATAAAAAAAAAACAATCGGAATAGAAAGCAGTCAAAAAAGGTCACGTGCTCGAAAATGGTACCAATAAAAACGTCAACTTGTCCAGCAAAAAACGAGCCCTTACATGACTCTGTCATCTGAAATATGGAAAAAATTATAGCTCTCAAAATATGGCGATGAAAAATCTAATCTTTGCAAAAAAAAGCGTATTTTAGTGTGTGACAGCAGCCAAACAGAAAAACGTGATATAAATCTGTTATCACTGTAATCGCAACGACCCGAAGAATAAAGTCGTCAAATCACTTATATCGCACGAGGAACGGCGTAAAAAATAAATAAAACCAATTCTTCACCTGCTGCTGATTTGTGCATTCTGCTTCCCAAAGATCGCAGTAAGGCTCGGTTCGCATTTATCCTGCGCTGAGCGCTTTCACCGGGGTTTCCAGATAAATCTCTGAAATACGTGATTCAGATGGAACCCCCGGCAGAAGATTCCCTGTAATAAGGCAGATGGAGGCAACATGGACGCCATCTGGCCTGAGATCCCACTGTGTCCATCTTTTTATTAGGCGTGCATAAAAGTGCCATCGGCCACAATTTTGTGAACCTCTGAAAAAAAGGATACAGCTAAACAGAGGCCAGACAAAGTCTAGAGTAACTCTGCTGCCTCATTATAGTGAATGGATCCCTCGGGATAGGGTTAGGTTAAGATTAGGGTTGTGTTAGGGTTAGGATTAGGGTTAGGATTAGGGATAGGGTTGTGTTAGGGTTAGTATTAGGGTTAGGGTTGTGTTAGGGTTAGGGGTAGGATTGTGTTAGGGTTAGGATTAGGGTTACAGTTAGGGTTAGGGTTGTGATTGGGTTGGGATTAGAGTTATGGTTAAGGTTGTATTAGGGTTGGGGTTAGGTTTTCGTTAGGGTTAGGGTTGTGTTAGGGTTGTGTTAGGGTTAGGGGTAGGGTTGTGTTAGGGTTAGGATTAGGGTTACAGTTAGGGTTAGGCTTGTGATTGGGTTAGGATTAGAGTTACGTTTAGGGTTGTATTAGGGTTGCGGTTAGGTTTGCGTTAGAGTTAGGGTTGTGTTAGGGTTGTGTTGGGGTTAGGATTTCTTCAAAAGTAAAGAAAAAAAAATGATAACGATATGGTGACTAGTGTTGAGCGCAAGTGCTCACTACTTGAGTTTGCATCGGGTGCTAGAGTATGCACCTAGTAGCGCGGGTGCTAGAGTATGCACCTAGTATCGCGGGTGCTCGAGTGACATGCGAGTCTTCACCCCATATGTTTCACTGCTATTATACAGCCAATAAAAACACGCAAGGATTGCCTGCCATACACGAGCAATCCCCGCATATTTTTGGGGGGGTGTCTAACAACCGTGAAACATGCGGGGCGGGGACTTCAGCATGTCACTCGAGCACCCGCGATACTTGGTGCATACCCGAATACCTGATGCAAACTCAAGTAGCGAGCACTTGCCCTCAAGACTAATGACAACTTATTCAATATGATGACCTAATGTTATCAAATTTTGTGTCGTACCTCTGGGTTCAAAAGGTTCACCATACCCCTTGATAAAATCCTTGAGGGGTGTAGTTTCCAAAATGGGGTCACTTGTGGGGGGTTTCCACTGTTTAGGCACATCAGGGGCTCCCCAAACGTGACATGTTGTCCATTCATGCAGCAATTGGGTTTCCATTGTTTAGGCACATCAGGGGCTCCCCAAACGTGACATGTTGTCCATTCATGCAGCAATTGATTTGGTGCAATTACTCCTGTTACTCTTATGAAAACGCAAAATTAGGGGCTGAAAAAAACATTTTTGTGGGAAAAATGAGAAAATTTTATTTTTACTGCTCAATGTTATAAACTTCTGTGAAGCATCTGGGGGTTCAGGTTGCTCACCACATATCTAGATACATTCCTTGAGGGGTGTAGTGTCCAAAATGGTGTCAGTTGTGGGGGGTTTCCACTGTTTAGGCACATCAGGGTCTCACCAAACGCGACATGGCATCCACTAATTATTCAAGCAAATTTTACATTCAAAAAGTCAAATGGTGCTCCTTCCCTTCTGAGCCCCTGCCGTGCACCAAAACAGTGGTTTTCCCCCACATAAGGGGTATCGGCATGCTCAAGGAAAATTGCACAACAAATTTTGGGGTCCATTTTTCCTTGTACCCTTGTGAAAATAAAAAAAATCGGGTCTAAAGTAACATTTTTGTGAAGAAAAGTTAAATGTTCATTGTTTTCTTCCACATTCCAAAAATTCTTATGAAGCAGCTGAAGGGTTAATAAACTTCTTGAATGTGGTTTTGAGCACCTTGAGCGGTGCAGTTTTTAGAATGGTGTCACTTTTCGGTATTTTATGTCATATAGACCCCTTAAAGTCACTTCAAATGTGATGTGGTCCCTAAAAAAAATGGTTTTGTAAATTCTGTTGGAAAAATTAGAAACAAAAATTATTTTGGTTCCAAGATTGTGCTGATGTAAAGTAGCCATGTGGGAAATGTTATTTATTAACTATTTTGTGGGACATATCTCTCTGATTTAAGGGCATGAAAATTCAAAGTTTGAAAATTGCAAACTTTTCAACATTTTCACCAAATTTGCGTTTATTTGTGAAAAAATCGGACGTCATATCAAATAGATTTTATCACAATCATGAAGTACAATATGTCACCTATATGAGCTGTATAAGAGACTGGATAAAGAGACTGACGACATGCAGTTGTATATTAAAGGGGCTGTCCACCTTTGGGTACATTTTATTTAATACTATGTATGTATTTGGTGCTAAAATCATATATTGCATTTGTGGCTCATTAAAAATTTTGCACGGTTTTCCTTTTCTAGGTTCTTTGTTTCCCTGCAAATTGTTCTTTAATGAGGTTTGTGGTTATAAACCAGCCGATAGAAGCTCAGAAAAAGATAAATAAAAGAGTTACAAACTCCTTGTTTTAGTTAAAGGTAATCTGTCAGCAGGTTTATGCTATTTAATCTGAGAGCAGCTTAATATAGGGCACAAGAAACTGATTACAGGGATATGTGATTAACTAGGCTGTGTGTTGTTGATAAAATCAGTGTTTATCAGCAGGAGATCATCACTAGAGAACCACAGCTCACCTGCCAGGCAGTCAGGCTAATCTGTGTAACCCCTCCCCCACCACTGATTGGCAGCTTGTTGAGAATTCACAGGAAGGGGTGTCAGCGGGGTTATACACAGCCCAGATGCCTTAGCTCTGCTACATCTGTAAGACAAAACAGGGATTTTATCAAAACTGCACCAAGCAGCCCAGCGAGTGATAAATCACTGGAATCAGGCTTTCTTGCCCTATATTATGCTGCTCTCAGATTAAACCTAAAAGGAAAGACTACACATACCATAAATAATTCAAATACATAACTTTATTATTAACATATAAAAGCATTTAAGATATGTACACAGAGACAGTCTTATGAATATCAATAAAGAAATGAGTGGGAACGTTTACATTAATCCAATGATTCAAAAGTATGTCTAAAAAATGGCTCCAAGATGTAACAATTGATATAGTGTTACAGGGCAAGTTAAAATAGATATATGATAGCAGAATGGGGGAAAATGGCTTCCCTAAATATGGGAAACGTTCCTTATGTATAAATTCCATTCTGCAATATCACAGTGTCACCACTAATTGAGGTAGATATATAGAGAAAAAAGTGCTTAGTGCATAAAAGTGCATAAAATAGTAGTTCATAAAAAGTTATTTGGATTGATAATGACAACTATATATAACACTTTATGCAAATATCCAATCAAGTGCAATAATAAGTATGTAAAAAGTGACTGTAAAGTGCAAAAGAAGTGCTCTATATAATACACTGCATACTACGGTATAGATGACTATGTCTCCCTCATAAGCATGTAATGGATGAGCCCTTCATGATGAGTTCACATAAGAGATCACACGGGGACAAAAGATAAGAAACAGTAAACATAATAAGTCTGTATCAAACAAACAATATCACCTCAGATGTTTGCACCCAATGTACGTTTCATCATAACTTCACCAGGAGATAAATAATATTTTATGATTTGTATCCTGTATTTTTCATCAGTTTCCCCTCTACTCTCTTATTTTCAGTTTTCTCTGAATTAGTGGAAAGAGACTAGTTTCTATAATGTCTCCCATACTCTGCACACCCAGAAACAGAAGTATTCCTGCTGTTCAGAAATAACAGCAGCATGAAGGAGATTATACAGCAGTACTAAGCTGTGTGTCTGTGAATCCAACTCTAGGATAAGCTAAATCACCCACTAACTGCAGCATCATCTACCTGTCTTGTCTGCCTCTACTTTCTTCCTCCTAATTCCTATTCAAACTCTCCTCTCTATAGAGTATAATAGGAGATGTATCTTCACACCTCACTGTGATGGCAAAGATGGATCTGAATTATACTTCAAAGTGGATGTTGACTTCAGGGGGCAGTTGGGACGTGAAGATGTGGCTCATAAGTGGAGAATGTGCATCTATTGCACACATTGCACTTACACCAACATGTGTTCCTGCTCATTTT
Source organism: Phyllobates terribilis (assembly GCF_046119375.1). Lineage (NCBI taxonomy): Eukaryota > Metazoa > Chordata > Amphibia > Anura > Dendrobatidae > Phyllobates > Phyllobates terribilis. The sequence goes on from NW_027362771.1 coordinate 211,907,442, forward strand.
TTTGGTTTTGCTTTAGTTTTTGTACTTTGTATATACAGGAGCGTGGCTCCATCTTTTTGGGTTGTGCATTATGTCTATATAGCTTTCCACGAACAGGGGTTTAAACAGTCAGATCTGGGTCCTGCTCTGCTTCTGTCTATTTTGAGGTCAGCTGGCACATAGCGAGGTGGACTACAAGAGATAGGACCATCCTGATTGGGTATACCTTGTTGCGGTAGAATGGCTTTTATTCTTTTTTGATCAAAATAGTGTCAACTAAGTACCCTATGCTATTTACATGTGCTACTACTATTTATTTAGTCACAGCAAGGCATTTGCTCATTTTGTTTTTAGCCTAGGTTCTGTCAGTTAATGACCACAGTGTGAATGTGCACCTACACATTGCACTTATGTGTTATGGCTCATTTCTTTGGTTTTTCATAAATGGAGAAGGAAGCATACTTCTGTGATAAGATACGTTACATTTCTTATATTTACCTGTGCTATTGACGCGCCCCTGGGCCTACTTGGTGTAGCGTTGCGCACGCGGGGACTACCCGGAGCCGGGCCTGTTGGGGGTAGTAGTCTCGTGGCGGTGACCCGGTCCGTGCCCAGGGAGTCAAACTGTGTGGCTGAGTATTAGCAGTAGATGTTGGATGACTACGCCACCCGTTGAATGCAGCTATGGAGCTGCCGCTGCAGGGCAGACCGCTGAGGCCGGTGGTACGATTGTGCAGCGTAGATGGTATAACCCCCAACGGGAGGGGTATGGCCTCAGGGCAGCCGACGTGGATGATGGGGGTAGCAGGAACCACTCAGAGACGATGCGGTGTAGTTCAGGGTCTTTACTGGTGACAAAGATAGACCCTCCCGGAGTACTGGCTAGCCATTGGGGCCTGGTCAGTCCTTGAGCAGATGGGATCTCCCCTGGCCAGGCGGAGTTGTAGGCCTCCCCAACTAATTGTACTCTTCTGGCTACCTTGCTAGAGGCGGGTAAAAGTAGCCCATGTCCCTGAGTGTACCGTGTGGTTCTCACCCGTATGGCCGGTGACTCGGGGCCTTCAAGTGGCTTCCGCTCCACGACGGCGGTGCTGGTCCCACGCGTGTGACTGTGCCTTCGGGTTTCTTGGCCAGAGGACCTGAAATCCCCTGCCGGTCGGTTTCTGCTGCTGGGTAAGGATTGGTCCCCACAGCCTCGGACTCCGGATCCGGTGATAATTCTTCAATCAGGGCGAGCTCTACAGCTGCCAGCCCCTGATTCCTTGTAGCACTGCTCCCACTGAGCTCCTGATCTTTCTTTCCTATAGCTGCTCCTCTTCTTAACTCCCTAACCCTGCCTCAGCCCCAGTTTTATATAGGGGAAGTTCTTCCCCTCCCAGGACTGGGCAGGAGGTGTGGCATGCATAGGATTCCTGACCAAGAGACCTCCCACCTGCTCTCAGACATAATAGTGCTATTACTGTGGAAACCAGACCCCTGGGGTGCCACACTATTAATTTATGCAAAGCTTGTTGAAATGACAGTGACAGTCATATAGACGTGTATGATAGTGATCCAGGACCCTTCCCTCTAGCTCAGAACAGAAAGATTCCAACAAGCAGCATCACTTAGTTTGGGACAATTTGTCTCTTCATCTCAGCATTTCAGAAAGGTATCAGAGTACATATGGGGAAGGAGGACAAGTAGGGCACTTTCCTTGGCCACAGAAATAACCCCTTCTCACTCCATGACATAATGGTACATCATGGAGAGGGTGAGGGTGTATGGAGCGGGCTCAGAAGCTGTACCTGTCGTACAGCTGCACCTGTATCTAACAGTAATGCTCTATTACCAATCTATGGTTATTAGTGTTGAGCGAGCACTAAAATGCTCGGGTGCTCGAAGCTCGGGCCGAGCTCACTGTGATACTCGGGTGCTCGACCCGAGCAACGAGCCCAATGTTAATCTATGGGAGACCCGAACATTTTTGCGGCGGCTCCCCCGGCAGTCTGTAGAAAGCCTAAAAAGTGCCCAAAACGATAGTGACAGTGCTCAAATGACAGCATGGGGATCGCCCCTGGAAGCATTTCTGACCCCCAGGTCACTGCTGTCAACAACGTGGTCAGAGGTATTAAGCCACTTTTACAGGCTCACAATAAAACATTCAAAAATGAAAGTGAAAGTGCTTTCCTGTGAAATATGTTAACCCCTTAACGACCATGGGTCTTTCTGTTTTTGTGTTTTCCTTTTTTGCTCCCCTTCTTCCCAGAGCCAGAACTTTTTTAATTTTCGTTCAATATGGCCATGTGAGGGCTTATTTTTTGCGGGACGAGTTGTACTTTTAAACACCATCACTGGTTTTACCATATCGTGTGCTGGAAAATGGGAAAAAAATTCCAAGTGCAGTGAAACTGCAAAAAAAATGCAATTCCACAGTTGTTTTTTGGGTCCTTTTTTTACCACGTTCACAGATTGCTAAAACTGACCTGCTATTATTACTCTCCAGGTCATTACGAGTTTGTAGACACCAAACATGTATAGGTTCTTTTTTATTTAAGTGGTGAAAAAAAATCCAAAGCTTGCTAAAAAAACAAAAAAAAATTACGCCATTTTCCGAGACCCTTAGCTTCTCCATTTTTTGGGATCTGGGGCCAGGTGAGGGCTTATTTTTTGCGTGCCGGGCTGACGTTTTTATTGATACCATTTTGGGGTAGATCCGATGTTTTTATCGCCCGTTATTGCATTTTATTGCAAAGTTGTAGCTACCAAAAAAACTTAATTCTGGCGTTTAAAATGTTTTTCTCGTTACGCCGTTTACTGATTGTATTAATTCTTCTTTTATATTGATAGATCGGGCGATTCTGAACGCGGCGATACCAAATATGTGTATGTGGGTTTTTTTTTATATATATATATATTTTATTTTGAATGGGGCGAAAGGGGGGTGACTTAAACTTTTATATATTTTTAATTTTTTTTTTTTTTTTAAAAACTTTTTTTTTACACTTTCTGCTTGCTTCTATAGTCTCCAGAGGAGACTAGAAGCAGCAGGTGTCTGATTGCTTCTACTGCATACAAGCGATGAGCAGATCGCTTGTATGCAGGAGAAATGCTCACTTGCTATGAGCGCTGACCACTAGGTGGCGCTCATAGCAATTGAGATATGACAACCACAGGCGTCTGCTGCAGACCCTGAGTTGTCATGCCCACCCATTGGTGACCCGCGATCACGTGACGGGGTCACTGATGGGCGGGGCTTAGGACTCCCGGAAGCGCGAGTTAAATGCCACTGTCAGAGATTTAACATGTTAACAGCTGTGGGTGGATTGCAATTCCAATAATCAGCTGACATGTGCTCGCTTCAGTGCGGGCTCACCGCCGGAGCCCCCGCTGAACCGGCCTTCCCGACCTGGTGCGTACTATTACTGACCAGGTCGGAAAGGGGTTAAGGAACATCCTTTCCAGGGTAAAGACTTGTGTATAAGGTAAAATAAATAACCAAAAACAAAAATACTCCTCCACACCTTGGGCTATGTTCACAAGTAGCATTTTTTATGCGTTTTTGCACGTTTGTATTGCTTTCAACCGTGACAAATGCATTCACCAGGAAATGTCATTTTAACATTTTACAACATTATCTGGCCATGTGCTGTGTGACACATGCATACAGTGCTAAAAAGACATGGGAACAGCATGGGGAAGACCCATGGAAGCATCTCTGACACCCAGGTCACTGCCTAAAAGTGTGCCCATCAGAAGTGATCCTTGCCGCATCAGAAGATGCAGATTTGCAACTATCCCCGTGCAAGTCCTTGTCCCAGGGCAGTGTTCAATTGTACCTCCCCCATAACTTGCAATACAAGCGCAAGTATGCAGCCTGCCACCCACCCACCCCCAGGCTGCAATACCATACTGCTAGCTTGCTTGCACTTGAAATTGGGCCTTTTAGGTATGTGGAGGTGGAATCTGGCCACCACGTCATGGCTGCGTCGGTAGCCTGGTATTCATACTCAGTCCCCAGCCGCCCGGCGGCCGGGTGTCCACGCTTGGTCCCCAGCCGCGTGGGGGTGGCCGGGTGTCCATAAACGGTCCCCAGCCGCCCCTATTTGTCCCGGTGCGCCTTATACACAAGCGCGCATACCAAAACATTACCTGTGCCCTCCCCAGTGCATTTAGTGGGAAGGACAGCCTAACCACAAACACGTGGACAAGTGAATGTGGCCAGGAATGGTCCATCTCACTGACGCCTTCACACTGGGTTAATATTGTGGAAGCCGGGACACAGTTGGACACTGGGATGCAACACGTCCTCCAGACATAGAGGATTGAGGATTGTGGGTCCTGGGTCAATCAGGCTTCAACACAAAGTTCAGAAGGTAGACAGCAGCAGTGGTCGGCCTCCTACGCAACGAGTAAATTATTCATGATCATGAGGCCATCCACCTCCTTAGCTTTCTGTTCCTTGGAATGCAAGCGCATGTATGTAGTAGCAGCTAGGCCTCAGGTGGTCAGCGTTTTGGCGCATATCCTACCTCCTCCGAGGATTGCTGGATGTTTTCCTGCTACTATCCCAGTTCTATGACTCCCGTTAAAACAAAGCTTCAGGTGATGAATGATGGATGAGGTGGTGGCAAAGGAGAAAGAGCAGGAGGAACAGGGACCATTCACATCAATATCAGGCCAGCCAACCACACATGTCTTGTAGGATATGTTTCTGTACCAAAAGGAGCGGTTCAGCTACACAGTTATAAGGCATACAGTGAATGCAATGCCTACCAAAAATTTCGAGGCACTCCAATGCCCCTTGGAAGTGACATGAAGGTCAAAAGGCCTTAACTAAACCGTTTTTTCCATTTATAGCAACTGGGTCTCCGGTACACTGTTGGCCTAAGCAGGGAATGGAAGGCTTTCCAAAAATTATTAGGCACTGCAATGCCCCTTGAAACAGACGTGTATTACAGCGTATTAAAAACCTTCTACCCATTATTGGGGAGTGGGTCTCCCTTAGTGTTCGCCTATGCATTGAAAAGCAAAAGCTGACAAAAATTAGGAGGAAATGCAATGCCCGTTGCAAGAGTCGTGGAGGTTAGAGGTAATTAAAAACAACATGTCAATGCCCCTTGGAAGAGCTGTGGAGTTCAGAGTGGTTTAACAAGACGGTTTTAATGCCCCTTAGAAGAGACGTGGAGTTCAGAGTGGTTTAACAAGACAGTTTTAATGCCCCTTGGAAGAGATGTGGAGGTCACAGTAGCTTAACAAGATGGTTTTAATGCCCCTTGGAAGAGACGTGGAGTTCAGAGTGGTTTAACAAGACAGTTTTAATGCCCCTTGGAAGAGTGGTGGAGGTTACAGTGGAATAAAAAGACAATATCAATGCCCCGTGGAAGAGATGTGGAGGTCACAGTAGCTTAACAAGACGGTTTTAATGCCCCTTGGAAGAGTGGTGGAGGTCGCAGTGGAATAAAAAGACAATATTAACGACCCTTGGAAGAGACGTGGAGGTCACAGTAGCTTAACAAGACGATTTTAATGCTCCTTACAAGAGCCATGCAGTACAGCATATTAAAACATTATTCCCATTATTGGGGAGTGGGTCTCCCATAGTCTTTGCCTATTTCTGACCCCCAGGTCACTGCTGTCAACAACGTGGTCAGAGGTATTAAGCCACTTTTGCGGGCTCACAATAAAACGTTCAAAAACGAAACTGAAACGGTTTTCCTGTGAAATATGTTAAGGAATTTCCTTTCCAGGGTAAAAACTTGTGTATAAGGTAAAATAAATAACCAAAAACAAAAATACTCCTCCACACCTTGGGCTATGTTCACAAGTAGCATTTTTCATGCGTTTTTGCACTTTTGTATTGCTTTCAACCGTGACAAATGCGTTCACCGGGAAATGTCATTTTAACATTTTACAACCTTATCTGGCCATGTGCTGTGTGACACATGCATACAGTGCTGAAAAGACAAGGGATCAGCATGGGGAAGACCCCTGGAAGCATCTCTGACACCCAGGTCACTGTCTAAAAGTGTGCCCATCAGAAGTGATCCTTGCCGCATCAGAAGATGCAGACTTGCAACTATCCCCGTGCAAGTCCTTGTCCCAGGGCAGTGTTCAATTGTACCTCCCCATTCCTTGCAATGCAAGCGAAAATATGCAGCCAACCACCCACCCACCCGCAGGCTGCAATACCATACTGCTAGCTTTCACTTGAAATGGGGCCTTTTAGTTTGGAGGAGGCCGAAGCTGGCCACTACCTCATGGCAGCTTCGGCAGCGAGGTATCCATACTCTGTCCCCAGCCGCCCGGCGGCCGGGTGTCCACGCTCGGTCCCCAGCCGCCAGGTGGCGGCCAGGTGTCCATACTCGGTCCCCAGCTGCCCTGATTTCTCCTGTCACCTTCCCCCACACTTTTCTTAGCCTGGCCTGCTTTAGGGCAGCATTGGACGAGCCCACCAGAGAACCAGACTCCTCCGGTGGGCCCTGGCTTCTCCATCAGGGGAGTTGAGAGTGCCTAGGTGAGGAGCATGATGATGATGACAGAAGTTAGCATCTGCTTTGTTTTCTTGGAATGCAAGCGCATGTATGTAGTAGCGGCTAGGCCTGAGGTGGTCCGCGTTTTTGCGCATATCCTACCTCCTCCGAGGATTGCTGGATGTTTTCCTGCTACTATCCCAGTTCTATGACTCCCGTTAAAACAAAGCTTCAGGTGATAAATGATGGATGAGGTGGTGGCAAAGGAGAAAGAGCAGGAGGAACAGGGACCATTCACATCAATATCAGGCCAGTCAACCAGATATGTCTTGTAGGATATGTTTCTGTAACAAAAGGAGCGGTTCGGCTACACAGTTATAGGGCATACAGTGAGTGCAATGCCTACCAAAAATTTCGAGCCACTCCAATGCCCCTTGGAAATGACATGGAGGTCAGAGGGCGTTAACTAAACCTTTTTTTCGATTTATAGCAACTGGGTCTCCCGTGCACTGTTGGCCTAAGCAGTGAATGGAAGGCTTTCCAAAAATTATGAGGAACTGCAATGCCCCTTACAAGAGCCATGTGTGGCACCCCAGGGGTCTGGTCACCACAGTAATAGAGATATTACGTCGGAGAGCAAGTGGGAGGTTTCCTGGTCAGGATCCCTTAAACATGCAACATCCTCCTGCCCCAGTCCTGGGAGGGGAGAATTCTGCCCTTATAAACTGGATCTGGGGCGGGGTAGAGTGAGTCAGAGAACAGTCAGAGTCAGAGTGAGAGCAAGGGAAAGTAACAGCAAGGAGCTCTGTAGGAGCTAGGAGCTAAAGACCAGGGGCTGGAAGCTGAGCAGAGCTCGCCCTGGCAGAAGACAATAAGAACCGGACACAGGAGTCCGAAGCTGTGAGGACTTATATATCCAGCAGCAGAAAGCAGCCGGCAGGGGATTTCAGGTCCTCTGGCCATAGAAGCCCGGAGGCTCAGTCACAAGCAAGGGACCAGCACCGCCGTCATGGAGCGGAGGCTAACAGAAGGCCCCAAGTCACCAGCCATACGGGTGAGCACTACACGGTACACTCACGGACGTGGGCTACTTCTACCCGCTTACAGCAAGGTAGCCAGGAAGAATGCAGACAGACGGGGAGGCCTACAACTCCACCTGGCCAGGGGAACTCCTGCTTGCTCACAGACTGACCAGGCCTCTTATGCTAGCCAGTACTCCCGGGAGGGTCTACCTTATAATCATCAGTAAAGACCCTGAACTGCACTGCAAAGACTCTGAGTCGTTCCTGCTGCGCTCGTGCACCATCACCCCCATCATCCACACTCACTGCCCTGAGGCTATACTCCTCCCGAGGGGAGTTATCCCATTCTATGCTGCGCACACAACACCAGCCTCAGCGGTCTGCCTCGCAGCGGTGGTACTCCCTGACCGCAATCCACGGGTGGCGCAGTCGGACAATTAACCTCAAAACCTAAGAAAGACTGCCACTGGTTTGACCAGCCTGAGCCACGGGACTGGGTCACCGCCACGGAGACTACAGACCCCAGAGACCCGGCACCGGGTATCCCACACACGTGTACACACGGCCCAGGGGGCGCGTCACATACAGTACAGCATATTACAAACATAAGTCCCATTATTGGGGAGTGGGTGTCCCATAGTATTTGCTTATGCCTTTCAAGCAAAAGCTGCCAAAAATTAGGATGGAGCAACTTGCAATGCCCCTTACAAGAGCCATGCAGTACAGCATATTACAAACATAAGTCCCATTATTGGGGAGTGGGTCTCCCATAGTATTTTCTTATGCTTTCCCAGCAAAAGCTGCCAAAAATTAGGACGGAGGAACTTGCAATGCTGGCACCCTGGTGGTGGAGGCTGAGGATAAGAAGAAGAAGATTAAACAGCCGAAACGAGGAAGCGTATACCCATGTGTGGGTGTGAAGCGGTGCATGTGAATACACGTCCCGAAATAACACAGTGGATTTGACTTTATGTTACTCTGCTGTCATTTGGTGGTGATGAGAAGTCTGGCCAAATACAGCCCTTGTTCATTTTGATAAGGGTCAGCTTGTCAGCATTGTCAGTTGACAGGCGAATGCGCTTATCATAATTCCCCCAGCGGCACTAAAAACACGCTCCGATAACACGCTAGCGGCAGGGCAGGCCAGGACCTCCAAGGCGTACAGAGCGAGTTCATTCCAAGTGTCCAGCTTGGATACCCAATAATTAAAAGGCACAGAGGAATCACGGAGGACGCTGGTACGATCGGCAAGGTACTCCCTCACCATCTTTTGAAACTTTCCACTCCTTGTGAGAGTACCCCGCGCCTCAGGGCCTGTAAGCTGGGCGGGTGTCAGAAAACTGTCCCAGAACGTTGACAGTGTTCCCCTGCCTCTGCTGGATTGGAGTTGCATCTCTCTCGCCTGTACGCCTTGGTTGGGCAACGAACTGTGACCTCTGCCGCTAGCGTGTTCAGATGGGAATTTTTTTAAGAGTTCTGCAGCAAGGGCCTTCTGGTATTGCCCCATTTTTGTAGACCTCTCCACCTCAGGAATAAGAGAGTGAAAGTTCTCCTTGTAGCGGGGGTCTACAAGTGTCACCAACCAGTAATGACTGTCACCCAACATTTTGACAACGCGAGGGTCACGGTTAAGGCAGCGTAACATAAAGTCAGCCATGCGTGCCAGACTGGTAACGGGCAAGATTTCCGTGTCCTCACCAAGATGACGACTGACCATGCTCTCCTCCTCCTCCTCCTCCTCCTCTTCCTCCTCCCCCCTGTCCTGAGGCCACCCACGCTGAACCGACGGTATGACACTTGTACAGGTACTACCGTCTACAACGCATGATAGCAGCTCCTGTTCTTCCTCCTCCTCCTCCTCCTCCTCTCCCTCATTGTCCCCCAATGCACGTTGGGATGAGATGAGGCTGGGCTGTGTGTCATCGCCCGCTACGGCTTCTTGATCCATCTCATCATACTCTGGCTGCAATGCCTCCTCTTTAATTCTCTGCAGAGAGCGTTGCAAAAGACAGACAAGTGGGATGCTGACACTAATGATGGCGTCATCGCCACTCACCATCTTGGTGGCCTCCTCAAAGTTTGTTAGGATGGTACATATGTCAGACATCCAGGTCCACTCCTGAGGTCTTATGTGTGGAGTCTGACCTGAATATTGACGGCCTTGTTGCAGCTGGTACTCCACAACTGCTCTCTTCTGCTCACAAATCCTTTGCAACATGTGGAGGGTAGAGTTCCAATGTGTGGGGACATCACACACCAGTCGGTGTGCCGGAAGCTGCAAACGCTGCTGCAACACAGCAAGGGCGGCGGAAGCTGTAGCCGACTTGCGAAAATGAGCTGACAGGTGGCGTACTTTGACGAGCAGATCTGGCAACTCGGGGTACGATTTAAGAAACCTTTGAACCACGAGGTTAAGCACATGAGCCAGGCATGGTACGTGTGTGATCTCACCTCGCCTCAGAGCCGCCACCAGGTTACGGCCATTGTCACACACGACCATCCCGGGATGTAGGTTCAGCGGTCTCAGCCACAGATCTGCCTGCTCTTTCACAGCTGTCCACAACTCACAAGCAGTGTGAGGTTTATCACCTAAGCTTATGAGTTTCAGCACAGCCTGTTGCCGCTTGGCGGAGGCAGTACTGCAATGCTTCCAGCTTGTAACTGATGTGGTGATATCTGAGATGGAGGCTGAACATGAGGAGGAGGAGGAGGAGGATGCGCAGGAGCTGTACACTGTGGGGGCAACTCTGACTGACATAGGGCCCGCAATCCTCGGTGTGTGGAGGATGTGTTCCGTCCCAAGGTCCGACTGGGTCCCAGCTTCCACTATGTTTACCCAGTGCGCCGTCAGAGAGATGTACCGTCCCTGGCCACAAGCACTTGTCCACGTGTCCGTTGTCAGGTGGACTCTCCCAGTAACTGCGTTGTTGAGGGCACGGCAGATGCTTTGGGACACGTGCTTGTGTAGTGCGGGGATGGCACACCGGGCAAAGTAGTGTCGGCTGGGGACCGAGTACCGAGGGACGGCCACCGCCATAAGATTGAGGAAGGATTCCGTCTCCACCAGCCTAAAAGGCAGCATTTCCAATGCAAGCAGTCGTGAAATGTGCGAATTTAGGACTGTGGCCTGTGGGGCGTTAGCTGCGAATTTCCGCTTTCGTTCAAAGGTCTGGGATATGGACAATTGAACGCTGCGGTGGGACGTGGACGTGGACGTTGATGCTGTTTCTTGAGAAACTGCCATAACAAGTGAAGACTGAGAGGAGGGGGCATCTTTACATGCAGTATGGACAGGGGATTGCCTTGCACACACAACAGGGGGTTCTATTGCACGCACAACAGTGGAAGAAGCAGTGGTGACACCCGCTGACACTGGTCGTGGACCCTGGGTTTCGCCCCACAAAGTCGGGTGCTTTGCTGCCATGTGCCTGTGACTCGTCCCCTGTGCCGTGGGGCACTCGGATCCGGGCAATAAGGAACGATGGGGGTAGTAGTGGCAACCCGGTTCCGTGGCTCAGGGTGGTCAGGCCAGTGGTAGTCCGTTATGTGCTATTGATTATGTCCGACTACGCCACCCGTGGATTTGCGGTCATTAGGTACCGCCGCTGCAAGGCAGACCGCTGGGGCTGATGAGGTGTGCAGCTGGGATGGTGTGACTCCCCTCGGGAAGAGTGCGGCCCCAGGGCAGTGTAGTGGATGGTGGGAGTGATGGTGGTGAGAGTCCCAGTACCGGTAGTGCTGGAGGCGCGAAGGAGCACACAGACAATAGGTTGCGGTCCAGGGTCTTTACTGAAACAGGTAAACTGACCCATAAACAGTCCCAGCTAGGAGGGGACCTGGATGTCTGAGAGCAACGGGGAAATTGGCCCTGGTCAGGGTGAGGGTGTAGGCCTACCGTGCTTCCTGCGCTCCTTCTGGCTATCTCCTCGTTATAGGGTAACAGCCCACGTTTCCAAGCTTTCCGTGTATTCTCGCCTGTATGGCCTGCGACGTGGGTTCCTTTCTGCTCCCAGCCTTGTACGGCTTTACTGGTCCCTTCGGTTGTGGCAGGGCCTCCAGGCTTCTTAGGCCAAGGAATATACAGTCCCGTGCGGACTGGTTCTCTGCTGGGGGATGTGGAATCCTTCCAGCCTCAGACACCAAAGTCTGGCAAGTTAAGTCCGTTATCTGCCAAGACAGGCTCTCTTCGCCTCTTGTCTCTGGCTTGTGGCTCTCCTCCTGCCACACTTCCTCTTAGGTGCAATACGACTGTTTGTCCCTGCTCTGCTCTGGGACAAGTCTCAGTGCTGAGACAGGCCATCAAGTTCTCCCTAACCCTGCCCCCAGTACCAGCTTTTATAGGGGCAGCCAGCTCCCCCTACTGGCCTGAGACAGGAGGCATTGCATGCTAATGTTCCCCTGACTAGAGAACCTCCCCCTTGCTCTCAGACACAGCTTTAATACATTTTGTGGCATCCAGGCCAGGGTGACACATTCCCCCCTAGTGAAATTTAGTACTCCGGGACTAAACAATACACAAAGACAATATGCATAACTATAAAACATTAATAGACAAACGACGCACAGATTGAGTTCTTAAGGTCACAGTGTGGCCTGTGACCAGGTGTCCATATCACCAGCACAACGGGGAGCCTTAACCAGGTGGGGGTCTGTCCTACCCCAAGTCCCACAGTCTTAGTTCATTCCTGGGTTAGGCTCCGAACGCAGTCCACGCAAGGTCCTGGTTATAAAAAGTCCATAACCTTTGAGTCCTTACGGTAGCTGCAAGAAACTGAAACACAGAATTACCAAACATGCATGTAACTTTGGCAAACATTTCAACATTTGACAACAGGGTTATTTACAATTTTAGCGCGCTCTATATTTTCCAGCGAGCGGGTATCTGCCCCTTTGTGCTCCTGGTTGACCTCCTTAACCCACTGTCTGGTGGTGGACCAACCTGGCTTTCCCCACTAGCGTTAGGGGTACAGCTACCAGCTGGGTGTACAGGTAAGGCAGGCAGCTGTCTGCGGGTCCTTTGGCTTACCGCAGGCATGGCAGGCTCACTGTCAGCAGAGGGTTTACTCTCCTGGGCTGCTGGTACAGGCTGTTCTGCCTCTGGAACTGCTTGCTCCTCTTCACCTTCCGGCTCTGGTGTTGGTTGTTGCTGTGCCGGTTGCAGGAAATGCAGGACGGGTACCACTATGGCATCATTTATGCGAGTCCAGGACTAAGGGAACTCTCCGAGAACGGTGCTGATCATTTCTTCCTTGTCCTCTGCGGGTTCAAGGTCACTCTGATCCTCTTCTGCACTACGGAGTTGCTCGGGGCATCTTTTGATGTGGTCTCTGGACACGGTGCTAGTGGTTTCTCCTCCGTCCTTGGTGATCACGCACACCTTCGGGTTGTCGTGATCAGACTGCAGTACGGTGTAGGGTTCCCTTTCCCACTGGTCGTCCAACTTATGTAGCCTTCTCTTCCGCTTCAGGACTTGCTCACCAGGTTCTAGGGGACCAGCAGGGGCGTGTTGATTGAAGAGTTTTTCTTGCCTCTCTCTCACCTGGGCCAGGCTCTTCTCCACACTCTCCTGTACCTTCTTGTACTGCAGTTGCCTTTCCGTATCCCAGTCCGCATCCGGGGAGGTGTCCTCAGGTATTAGGACTCCCATCTCCAGGTCTACGGGCAGCTTACCGGGTCTGGCTCGCATCAGGTAAGCCGGTGTGCAGTTGGTAGCATTCACCGGGATATTGTTGTATAGGTCTATCAGGTCCGGCAGTTTTTCTGGCCACAGGCTGCGTTCCTCCAGGGGCAACGTCTTCAGGAGATCAATGACTATATTGTTCATCTTCTCACACATCCCGTTGGTTTGTGGGTGGTAAGGCGTTGTCCGAATCTTCTTACAGCCATAGAGGTTGCAGAATTCCTGGAAGATATCAGCCTCGAACGCTGGACCCTGGTCTGTCAGGACCTGTTCCGGATACCCGTGTGGACGGCAGAAGTATTGCTGGAAGGCTCTGGCCGCTGTTTGGGCTGTCAAGTCCTTTACCGGGACCACCACTAGAAAACGGGAATAGTGGTCCACGATTGTCATGGCATAGATGTATCCAGACCGGCTTGGAGCCAATTTGACGTGGTCCAGAGCTACCAGCTCAAGAGGCTGCGTGGTGACGATGGGCCTCAAGGGTGTCTTCTGGCTGGTGCAGTCCTTCCTCCTTAGGTGACAAGGGCCACAGTCTCCGCACCATTTTTCTACAGCTCCTCTCATGCCGACCCAAAAGAATCTTCCTCTTAGCAGGAACTCCAGTTTCTTCCAACCGAAGTGTCCCGCTCTGTCATGGTAAGCCCCCAGGACCATGGCTGCATCCCGTCTTGGGACCACGACTTGCCAGGTCAGCTCGTGCGTCCGGTGGTTGACAATCCTTCTGCACAACTTGCCTTCGTAGAGGAACAGCTTGCTCTTCTCCTTCCATAGCTGCTTGGCTTCCTCTGGGGCATCTGGATCTAAGTGGGCGTCTTCCCCGGTCAGCAGATCTTTCACCAGGCGGACTGCAGGGTCACTATCTTGGGTCTCAGCCCAGCTGTGGTGAGGTAGGGGATTAATCATCACAGTTGTTAGATCCTCCTCCTTCACGCGGTGAGAGTATTGAGCGGCTCCATACCAGTGAAACGCGGGGAGTTCTACCTCCTCCAGCTCTTCTGGGTCTTCGTCACCTTCAGGTAAGTGAGGCATCCTCAATAGGGCGTCAGCATTGGCATTGGTTTTGCCGGCCCGGTACTTGATCACAAAGTCATAGTTGGAGAGACGGGCACCCAGTCTTGCATTGTCCAGGTGTGTCAACGGGTTGTTGTCCGTGTACACGGTGAACTTTGCGGAGGCCAGGTAATGCTTGAAGCGTTCTGTCACGGCCCACACCACCGCCAAGAATGCTAGCTTGAAGGAGCTGTAATTCTCCGGGTTCCTCTCGGTGGGTCTCAGCTTCCGACTGGCGTACGCGATCACCCTTTCTCTGCCCTGTTGGTTTTGGGACAGTACGGCTCCCAGTCCCACATTACTGGCATCTGTGTGGAGAATGAAAGGCTGGCCATAATCAGGGTAGGCCAGGATCTCGTCCCCTGTGAGGGCCATCTTTAGCTGGCGGAAGGACTCCTCTTCCGGTTTATCCCACTTGAAGGGCGGCTTTTGGCTCCTGGACTTAGACGGTCCGATCAGGAGGTCCTGCATAGGAGCTGCCATCTTAGTGAACCCGGGGATGAACCTTCGGTAGTAGCCTACCAACCCGAGAAACTGTCTCACCTCTTTGATGTTCGAGGGGCTTGGCCAGCTCTTGATTGCCGTGACCTTGTCAGGGTCGGGGGCCACTCCTTCCGCGCTTACCACGTGCCCTAGGTACTGGACCTTTGGTTTCAGCAGGTGACACTTCGATGGTTTCACCTTCAGGCCGTAGCCTGCCAGGGCTTCGAACACCTCGGCCAGGTGCTTTAGATGGTCCTCGTAGGTTTTCGAATAGACGATCACGTCGTCCAGGTAAAGGAGGACCGTCTCGAAGTTTCGGTGCCCTAGACAGCATTCCATCAGCCGCTGGAAGGTCCCTGGTGCGTTGCAGAGCCCGAAAGGCATACAGTTGAACTCACTCAGTCCCATCGGGGTGGTGAAGGCGGTCTTCTCCTTGTCAGCCTCTGCCACAGGAACCTGCCAGTACCCGCTAGTAAGGTCCAAAGTAGAAAAGAAGTTAGCTGATTTTAGTGCGGCTAAAGACTTCTCTATTCTAGGCAGCGGATATGCGTCTTTGTGAGTGATACGGTTGATTTGTCTATAGTCGACGCACATTCTCATGGTGCCGTCTTTCTTTTTGACCAGAACCAAGGGGGCTGCCCAGGGGCTACAGCTGTCTCTAATGACCCCAGCTTCTTTCATCTCTCTTAGCATGCCCTTTGCGTTCTGATAATGTGCAGGGGGTACAGGCCTGTGTCTCTCTTTTATTGGTGGGTGGCTCCCTGTGGGGATGTGGTGTTCTATCCCCTTTACTCTGCCGAAGTCTAGCGGGTGCTTACTAAAGACTCTCTCGTACTCCTGTACCACCCGGTAGACTCCTTGTTTTTGGTGCAGGGGAGTGGAGTCAGCACCCACATGGAGTTTCTGGCACCAGTCCTCCTTTTGTTTCTGGGAGCCATTACCCTCCGCCTGTGGAGATGGAGGCAAGGGTTCCACGGCCCTGATAGCTTGGTGTTCGACAACAAACAGTCTGGCGAGTGTAGCGTACCTGGGTAAGTGTACTTCCTTCTCCCCAATGTTGAGGATGCGGACGGGCACCCTCCCATGATGGACATCAACCACCCCCCGGGCTGTCAAAATGGTGGGCCTGCTGTCTGAGTACACGGGTTCTACCATGGCTTGGTAGTCTCTACCTCTCAACCCGATTGCAGTCCGACACCAGATCATCATTTCACTTTTGGGAGGCATGGAAATGGGGAATGGGTCACTCAGTCTTACGCTACCGATCTCACCACCAGACAGTTCTACCTGCTGCCGTCTCATCAGGGCTTTTATCTCCTTGTTGAGGACTCTCTGTTGGCTGGAACTAGCATTCACCGCCACCTGTTGTAAGATTACAATTACCTCTGAAAGACAATTTTCAATTACGTTAGTACCCACAGTTATTTTAGGGTGACTTTTACGACGGTCAATGTCCACAATAATCACTCCCTGTGCCGGCAGTTCAACTTTACCAATTTTAATGGTCATCTCCTTGAACCCCATTTGCGGCACGGGTAAGCCATTACTGGCGATGATGCTCAAGTTACTGTCTGGATACCGTGTGATATCAGCATCAGTCCAATACTGCTTAAAAAGTACATAAGGGATAGTGGTTACTTGTGACCCAGTATCCAGCAAGGCGCTCATGGGCATACCGTCCAGCACCACGGGTAAAACCGGGCGCCCCCCAACGTACTTATCACGCCAATTATAAGGGCCTGGTGATCTTATGCCTGGGGGTTGGCCCTCTGCCCCAGGTTGGACCCGTTTAAATTACAGTACCTGGAAATGTGTCCGGGCTGGTTGCATCGACGGCAAATGGGCTGTCCATCCTCTGCGTAGCGGTCTGTGGGCCTCCCTCGGAACGACGGGATCCTCCTCTGTCGACGCCACGGGACATCCTCCGGACTTGAAGCCAGCTCGATGGGTCTTGACGGGTCCACTTGCAATGCCTGGACGGTCCTGGTCAACGCCACGACGCTCCTGGTCAGCTCCTGGACTTGGTGGTGCAGGTCTTTCGATGGGGCTTGGTTCAGGGCCTGTGCATCAGCCCCCACGGGGTCCAGAGAGGAGAGCGCCGCCTCCAGGTGGTAGGTGAGAGCAGGGCACCTGGGGTTTATAGCGCCACTGGTTGCAGATTCACGGAGCACCCTTATGGCCCTGTCCTTAAATTGGGCAAAGGTCAGATCAGGGTTCTGAAAGAACATGAGGCGCAGTTGGGCCCTGTGGGCGCTAGACAGCAGTCCTTCTATGAATTGTTCTGTTAGTAACTTATCCGTTTCCTGCACACTGCCAGGGTCAGTTTGTTGAATAACCCTCAGGGCTTCCTGCAGATTTAGGGCATAGTCTCTGATGCTGTCCTGTGCCCGCTGCTTACATCCATAGAACCTCATTTTAATCTCAGCGGAGGTACGTGTGTCAAAGGTACCACGCAGCCGGGCCAGAATACCCTTCACAGTCCTTTTCTCCTCAGTGGGCCATGACTTTACCTCCCTCTGGGCTGCGCCAGTTAACTGCCCTGTCAATATGCTGACCTTCTGTTCCTCTGTCAGGGGGTAAACCTGGAACAAACTGTACAGCCTTTCCTTAAAGTCAGTTAGGGCATGGGGCTCCCCTGAGTACTTGGGCAGCCAGGCCGCTCCAGGGATGTAGGGAAGGGAAAAGGGCATTACCGCTGTTGCAGCTGCGTTGGTGGTAGTGGGCGCCTCTGTGTCCGACATCTTCCTCCCCCCTAGTTAAGCGTGGCCTAACTTCCGACGATCCTCTTCTGTAGGCCGCGGCTCCACTGCTGCTGCTCTGGACGAGGACCTTGCGTCGCGTCCTGATGACGTCAGCGTCGCTCTCTCTCCCTTCCAGGACCTTGCGCAGCGTCGGTGCGTGGGGCGGAGCTTCGGATCTCACGCGGTTTGGACGTCCATGCCCCTCTTCTTCCCGCGCGGTGTCCTGAAGATGGTGTCCGATGGCGGGAAGCAGCTGCGGATGGCGGGAAGACGGCGGGAAACGGTCCAAGATGGCGTCTGATGGCGGGAATCGGCTCCGGATGGCGTGAAACGGCTCCGGACGGCGGGAAACTTCGCCACAGGTAAGTTACAAAAGTCTTTTTCAGGCACGCAGTACCCGGTGGTTGCGGGCACGAAATCCTGCCGACTACACCAAAGCTGACTCGCCCCCTGGGCCGTGGGGCACTCGGATCCGGGCAATAGGGAACGATGGGGGTAGTAGTGGCAACCCGGTTCCGTGGCTCAGGGTGGTCAGGCCAGTGGTAGTCCGTTATGTGCTATTGATTATGTCCGACTACGCCACCCGTGGATTTGCGGTCATTAGGTACCGCCGCTGCAAGGCAGACCGCTGGGGCTGATGAGGTGTGCAGCTGGGATGGTGTGACTCCCCACGGGAAGAGTGCGGCCCCAGGGCAGTGTAGTGGATGGTGGGAGTGATGGTGGTGAGAGTCCCAGTACCGGTAGTGCTGGAGGCGCGAAGGAGCACACAGACAATAGGTTGCGGTCCAGGGTCTTTACTGAAACAGGTAAACTGACCCATAAACAGTCCCAGCTAGGAGGGGACCTGGATGTCTGAGAGCAACGGGGAAATTGGCCCTGGTCAGGGTGAGGGTGTAGGCCTACCGTGCTTCCTGCGCTCCTTCTGGCTATCTCCTCGTTATAGGGTAACAGCCCACGTTTCTAAGCTTTCCGTGTATTCTCGCCTGTATGGCCTGCGACGTGGGTTCCTTTCTGCTCCCAGCCTTGTACGGCTTTACTGGTCCCTTCGGTTGTGGCAGGGCCTCCAGGCTTCTTAGGCCAAGGAATATACAGTCCCTTGCGGACTGGTTCTCTGCTGGGGGATGTGGAATCCTTCCAGCCTCAGACACCAAAGTCTGGCAAGTTAAGCCCGTTATCTGCCAAGACAGGCTCTCTTCGCCTCTTGTCTCTGGCTTGTGGCTCTCCTCCTGCCACACTTCCTCTTAGGTGCAATACGACTGTCTGTCCCTGCTCTGCTCTGGGACAAGTCTCAGTGCTGAGACAGGCCATCAAGTTCTCCCTAACCCTGCCCCCAGTACCAGCTTTTATAGGGGCAGCCAGCTCCCCCCTACTGGCCTGAGACAGGAGGCATTGAATGCTAATGTTCCCCTGACTAGAGAACCTCCCCCTTGCTCTCAGACACAGCTTTAATAAATTTTGTGGCATCCAGGCCAGGGTGACACACCTGATCATGCTGGTGGTGGTCAGGCTGGTAGTTTTGTCACCCCTGCTGATGCTGGCATGGCAGGTGGAACATATGGCCTTTTTGGGGTTATCAGCAGAGTCTTTAAAAAAATTCCAGACTCTGGAAGACCTACCGCTTGTACTGGCAACGTCCCTCGTGTTGGTGTTACGGGGAACGGTTGCCTGCCTTCTGTCTGCGGCCACCACACTGCTTCTTCCTGCCTGTTGGGGTACTCTGCCTCCCTCCCCCTGTGTGCTGCTGGCCTCACTCTGCATGTCCTCCTTCCACGTTGGGTCAGTTACTAGATCATCCACCACCTCCTCCTCTTCCACTTGCGCACCACGATCCTCCTCCTCACTTCCTGGCAATTGTGTCTCGTCATCGTCCACCTCTTGTGACAGATTGCCAAAGTCGACTTCCTGTGGCCGTGGCTGTTCAAATATTTGGGCATCGCAACATGGGATCTCCTCTTCCACCACTTCAAGCGTATCAGGCGAGGGGCCCAAATATGGAAATGGACCAGTGAACAGCTCTTCAGAGTGTCCAAGTGTGGGATCACTTGCTGTCTGACGACACTCGGCATGGTGGGAGGAAGGAGCATCAGGGTGAGGAGGAGTATGCGGTCGAGACTCACGGCTACTAAGAGTTGACCGTGTGGAAGACAGACCGGAGGTGGAAGTATTGTCTGCTATCCAATTAATAACCTGTTCACACTGATCAGTTCTCAATACTGGTGTTGTTCTGTGCTTCCCTAGTAATTCGGTCAAGAAGTGGGAGCGAGAAGATGTGGCTGTTGGTTGTGGCACATTTTCACCTTGGCCACGGCCCCGTCCTCTGCACGAACCATCACCAGAACGTCCACTTCCACGTCCCTTGCCACGCGCCTTGCCCATTGTAAATGAAGTAAAATAGCTTACACTTGCACTATCAATGGAAAAAGGGTAATAAAGAGTAGATTAGAAACGTGGAAGAGGAAAACCACAGTTATTGTTTACTGGGGTATACCACACTTTTTTAAATAGAGATATTTGCGGCTGAACAGTGAGCGACACACTCAAACTGCTTTTTTTTTAGATACCAAAGGCCCAAAACTGGATAGTACAGCGATTTGACCCGTGGAACTGCGAAACCACACTGGGATGTCGGGCCTACACAAGACTATTTTCAACAGATATATTTTTGTGTCACAACAGTCAGGAGACACTACTGTTTTTCTTTACGGAAAAAACTACCAAAACCTGAATAATAGAGATTTTTTACCATGGAACAGCAAAACCACAGTTATAATTTACTGGTGTATACCAGGTTTTTTAAAATATATATATATTTGCGGCTGAACAGTGAGCGACACACTCAAACTGGTTTTTTTAGATACAAATGGCCCAAAAGTGGATAATACAGAGGTTTGTACCGTGGAACTGCAAAACCACACGTGTATTTCTCGGGCCTACACCAGACTATTTTCAACAGATGTATTTGTATCTGAAAAATCAGGGAGACACTATTTTTTTTTTTTTACAGCAAAAAATGCCAAAAGCAGGATAATAGAGATTTTTTACCGTGGAACAGCAAAAGCACACTTCTGTCTCTCTGGCCTACACCAGACTATTTTCAACAGATATATTTGTGTCTGAAAAATCAGGGAGACACTATTATTATTTTTATACAGCAAAAAATGCCAAAAACAGGATAATAGAGATGTTTTACCGTGGAACATCAAAACCACAGTAATAATTTACAGGTGTATACCAGGCTTTTTAAAATATATATATATTTGCGGCTGAACAGTGAGCGACACACTCAAACTGTTTTTTTTAGATACAAATGGCCCAAAAGTGGATAATACAGAGGTTTGTACCGTGGAACTGCAAAACCACACTTGTATTTCTCGGGCCTACACCAGACTATTTTCAACAGATATATTTGTGTCTGAAAAATCAGGGAGACACTATTTTTTTTTTTTTACAGCAAAAAATGCAAAAAGCAGGATAATAGAGATTTTTTACCGTGGAACAGCAAAAGCACACTTCTGTCTCTCTGGCCTACACCAGACTATTTTCAACAGATATATTGGTGTCTGAAAAATCAGGGAGACACTATTATTATTTTTATACAGCAAAAAATGCCAAAAACAGGATAATAGAGATGTTTTACCGTGGAACATCAAAACCACAGTAATAATTTACTGGTGTATACCAGGCTTTTTAAAATATATATATATTTGCGGCTGAACATTGAGTGACACACTCAAACTGTTTTTTTTAGATACAAATTGCCCATAGAACTGCAAAACCACACTTCTATTTCTCTGGCCTACACCAGACTATTTTCAACAGATATATTTGTGTCTGAAAAATCAGAGGCACACTTTTTTTTGGGGGGGGGGGTGGGGGCACCAAAAGGTTAATAAGATGGGTATTTGTACATTGTGAAGGAGGAAAAAAAAAAGAGGATTTAGATTAAAAAAAAGGATTTTTCCTGGCCCCCGGGACCTGGAGCTAAGTCCAGCAATTTGAGCAACAGGAGCAGCACACAGGACTGTAATGCAGCGTTTGCTGGTATAACCACTGCGTCTCCTATACAGCCTGCCTGCCTGCCTGCCTGATATACCTGGGATGGATATTAGTCCTGAGAAGGACTGTTTGTTTGATCTGGCAGCCTTTACAGACCCTACACTAACTATTTTGCAGGATATATCTCTCCCTAAATCAGCAGCGCTGTCCCTACACTGTCTGATCCGGAGCGACTGTGTCCAAGATGGCGGCGCCCGGTTTTAAATACTCGAGGTGACGCTGTGCGGCCAGCCAATCACTGTAATGCCCACAAACAACATGGCTGCGGCATTACAGTGACTGGCTGGCAATCCCTGCATGTTCATTGGCTCTGTAAAGAGCGCCAAACATGCAGGGCGGAGACCCGAGCTCCCGCCCGAGTAACCCAGAAATGCTCGGTGCTCGCCGAACATCCCGAGTAGCGTGATGCTCGGGCGAGTACCGAGCAGTGTCGAGCATGTTCGCTCAACACTAATGGTTATCCTTTTTATTTAAGAAAATAATGGGCAGCCATAGATTGAGGTTTTTACTGAATAAAACCTTTCATTTAAGCATGTGTAGCACCCTGAGGATTCGGCTGCTACAGGGGTATTGCACCTCAACCCAGAGGTGTGATATTCCACTCCCGGGTAAGGATGGAGTGTAGAACTGAGCTCAGATAGACTGCATGCACTACATACATCCCATTTCAGAGGAGCAGGCCGACGGTACTCCCACTTAGAAATGTGCAGGTACAACCGAGCCTGTTCCTGGCTGGAGTGGGAGGGGGGTGGTACATCCCATGTAGTGTAGGGGCAGATAGGGGGAGCAGTCTGGGTAGTAATAGGAGCTCATTGGGTGCTGGTCACCTGAGCTCACACATAGAGGGATATATAAGGAGGGCACCAACTTAGATCAGGGTCAGACGCTGAGAACAAGTCAGTTGGAGAGGAGAGAGAAGGAAACAGCAGCCCTGGAGAGAGAGAGAGTGGAGCAGAGAAAGACCCAGAGGGGGAAGACTGAAGGGACCCAAGAACCCAAATTAGAGCACCGGGTGAGGAGTCAGCAAGAGGGTACCGGAACCCAAGCTGGTGGGGGCAAAGACATTCCCCAGCCAGAGACCGGAGACCGTGGGCAGTGTCTGTCACGGTCACCCACCACATTCACCCCGAAGGCACACCACATGAAGGGTCAGGGAACCCAGGGCCAAGGGTGTCCCAAAAGAAGGCCCGAGGGAGCTGGACCTAGGTGAATCACTGGTGGGGACGGCTGAAGAAAGGACAGAGGGAGAGCTCAGGGCCACGCTCCGGACTTGTTTGGGGGTTGGCTGGATCCAGGACCTGGTGGACGCAGCACGGCTCGGGTGGTCACTAGCAGCTGGAGTGACCAGTACAACATCAGCAGTAAGTAAACACCCTTAACTGCACAACCCGAGTCTGTCTTCATTGCCGGCTGCATCGCACCACGACAACCCCCATCCTCTGCGCCTGTCCCCTCTGAGGCTATACCCCTCCCGTTGGGGGTTATCCCACCAAGCTGCACATCCACCATCAGCCTCAGCGGACCCTGCTGCAGCGGCGGCCACAGTGACCGCATCACAACGGGTGGCGTAGTCGACACAAAAGAACTCTTAATAACATCTGTAGGACTGCCACATAACACTGAGCTTGACGCCCTGGGCACGGGACCGGGTCACAGCCGCTCGGAGACTACAACCCCCCATCTGATCCGGTGCCGGGTATTCCCCTCAAAAAGGAATATGTCCCAGGGGGCGCGTCAACTTTGGCGTAGTCGGCAGGATTACGTGCCCGCAACACCCGGGTACTGCGTGCCTGAAGAAAAGTGCAAGTTTACCTCAGAAAGAAGTCTCCCGCCGGTTCCGGAGGGTCCACGCCATCGGACTCCATCACCAGTCGTTTCCCGCCGATTGTCCGCCATTTCCAGCTTGTTCCCGCCATCTGCAGAGTTTCCCGCCACTGGGAAGCGATTCCCGCCAAAACCGCAGATTTCCCGCCTTGGAAGAGCAGCGGACGCCATTATGGGCGTGCCAAAGGAGGGCAAGAGGCCACCTCCCATCGTGGGCCAGGACAGAAAATGGCGCCAAAAGTGGAAACCGCCCCCACCAACAGAGACTGTGATGCTGGAGGTGTCTGTCAGCGTGAAAGAACTCCCCCTGGAGCTGACAGTCACCGAGTTGCCCCGGGACCGCCCTCGAAGTGGGAGGAGACGAAAGAGAAGAGAAAAGATGGGTGTCGCTTGGAGGAGTCTGGAGCGAGCGCACCCGGAGGCAAGAGGTCTAACAAGGAGTAGCGGAGAAGCTCACCCGGAGATGGAAAGAAAGCAGAACAGCACCGGCCCGCTGGCCAGGAGTCTGCTAGAGACCGAGGAAGGAGGGCAGAGCAGCACCGGCCCGATGGTCAGGAGCCTGCTAGAGTCCACAACCCCGCTAGGTCTAGCGGAGATCCTAGCGCAGCTCCCCCGAGACCGGGAGTGTGCACAAACTGCCCTGGAGGGCCTCGCAAGGAGGATGGCCCGGGTACAGCGCGAGATACTGGCGGAGTGGGGCCGGGAGATGACCCAGCAAGCAGAGACCAGTCAACGGAGCACGCTACCCTGGAAGAGGAAGCAGACCGCCTCTGAGGATGGCGCGGGAGGACCCAAGGCCGGAGACGGCGCCAAAAAGGGAGCCGAACGCATGGAGGCAGGTAAAGGGGACGCCTATACCCCAAGCCGTGACACCGCTCACCTGCCCCAGCTCCCCGTCGCAGAGCCCGAAAGTCCCCCTGCTGTGCCCGTAGCCGCCACGTCACCGCTATGGACTAGGCCCCGACCGGAAGCCGCCGCCGCGACCCCTGTGACGTCACGCGCCTCGACCCGGAGCGTGACAAAGCAGGAAATACCACCAGCCTGGTCGCAAGGCCTAGTACCCCCGGGCGCCGCATCACCAACAGCGCCCCCTACCTCCGCGGAGCCTCCGGCCTGGCCGCAAGGCCAGGTAGCCCAGGGCGCCGCCGTCCTAACGGTGCCCTTCACCTTCCAGGTGCCCCAGGCCTGGCCGCAAGGCCTGGGCAAACCGGGCGCCACCACCACCGCGCCCGCGCCCGCAATACCAAGGGTGCCACACCTGGGGGAGGACCTCTTCAGCCAGCTCACATGGCCGGACGGGCGACCCTTCATCTGGCCCGAAGGATACCATGAGCTGGAGCGGCAACAAAGACTAGGGCCCTTGTGTGAGCCCCTGATCCCGGCTCCGAAGCCCGTGACTCGGGTCTCGCCTCCTTTAGAAGAAGCCCAATTCATGTGGGACCCCACGGGAGAAGATTTGATGGGGTTCACCGGAGAAACTCGGGCAGCCGCAGCTGAACGTACAGAGTGTTGCCGTCAACAGCTGGCAGAGTTTAAGAGAGAACGGGAGGAGAGGCGGGTCAGAGAACAACAGGCCCAAATCCGGAGCGCGGAGCAGAAGAGCCGGACTAGGAGGAACCCCCGTGCAGCGCATTGTCCCCGCACCATCGGGACAGTGATAAAGTTCAACCCGCAGCATGGGTGGGGCTTTATTCGGGACCATAACAACCGCGGTGACGTTTTTGTGACTCGCAGAGACGTCGAGTCCCACCTGCCGGAAGGTCACAAAGGCCGTGACCTCTACGTCGGAGACGAAGTCACTTTCACCCGGCACAAGTGTGCCAAAGGACCTTACGCCCTCCACGTACACCGCTTGACGGAGGAGGAGTTGCGGTACGGAGAGGAGGAGCCAGAGGACCCGGACGGGTCTGAAGCAACACCATATCAAGAGAGAGCAGGAGGGAGCCGTCGTTGAGGACGGGAGTAGAGACTGTATATAGTTGCCTGTCGGGGCACAGTGAACCGTTGCTGCTAAAATAGTCCCCGTTGGGACCAGTGAACTGTTTACCCGTTAACCCCTTCATCCTACAGGCTGAGGACTGTGAGCAGCCATTCCCTTCCCTCTACCTGGCCGAGGACTGAGAGCGGCCAACCTCCCCTGTATATAGTTGCGCTTCCTAAAGCGCCCCCTACCGGTTTTATAGGAAAACCAGTTTTCCAGTTTTTCTAAGAGACTGTCGCACTTTTTCCCGGACACACGTTGCACAGTGTCCGGAGGAGGAACCTGAAACAAGAGACGACGAGAATGTTATATGAAAAGTTTTATATATATAATGTTTTATATGTTTTATTATGTTTATATGAAAATTTTGTATGTTTTGGTGTTTTATGTCTTTACAGCCCGAGGACGTGCTGTGATTTACCAGGGGGGAATGTAGCACCCTGAGGATTCGGCTGCTACAGGGGTATTGCACCTCAACCCAGAGGTGTGATATTCCACTCCCGGGTAAGGATGGAGTGTGGAACTGAGCTCAGATAGACTGCATGCACTACATACATCCCATTTCAGAGGAGCAGGCCGACGGTACTCCCACTTAGAAATGTGCAGGTACAACCGAGCCTGTTCCTGGCTGGAGTGGGAGGGGGGTGGTACATCCCATGTAGTGTAGGGGCAGATAGGGGGAGCAGTCTGGGTAGTAATAGGAGCTCATTGGGTGCTGGTCACCTGAGCTCACACATAGAGGGATATATAAGGAGGGCACCAACTTAGATCAGGGTCAGACGCTGAGAACAAGTCAGTTGGAGAGGAGAGAGAAGGAAACAGCAGCCCTGGAGAGAGAGAGAGTGGAGCAGAGAAAGACCCAGAGGGGGAAGACTGAAGGGACCCAAGAACCCAAATTAGAGCACCGGGTGAGGAGTCAGCAAGAGGGTACCGGAACCCAAGCTGGTGGGGGCAAAGACATTCCCCAGCCAGAGACCGGAGACCGTGGGCAGTGTCTGTCACGGTCACCCACCACATTCACCCCGAAGGCACACCACATGAAGGGTCAGGGAACCCAGGGCCAAGGGTGTCCCAAAAGAAGGCCCGAGGGAGCTGGACCTAGGTGAATCACTGGTGGGGACGGCTGAAGAAAGGACAGAGGGAGAGCTCAGGGCCACGCTCCGGACTTGTTTGGGGGTTGGCTGGATCCAGGACCTGGTGGACGCAGCACGGCTCGGGTGGTCACTAGCAGCTGGAGTGACCAGTACAACATCAGCAGTAAGTAAACACCCTTAACTGCACAACCCGAGTCTGTCTTCATTGCCGGCTGCATCGCACCACGACAACCCCCATCCTCTGCGCCTGTCCCCTCTGAGGCTATACCCCTCCCGTTGGGGGTTATCCCACCAAGCTGCACATCCACCATCAGCCTCAGCGGACCCTGCTGCAGCGGCGGCCACAGTGACCGCATCACAACGGGTGGCGTAGTCGACACAAAAGAACTCTTAATAACATCTGTAGGACTGCCACATAACACTGAGCTTGACGCCCTGGGCACGGGACCGGGTCACAGCCGCTCGGAGACTACAACCCCCCATCTGATCCGGTGCCGGGTATTCCCCTCAAAAAGGAATATGTCCCAGGGGGCGCGTCACATGCCTATTAGTGTCCCTAATGACCCCCTAAAGGACTTAACTTTCTCGCAAAGCAAAAATTGGGTTAAAAAAAGCTTTGCTTCATCATTTCCTAAGCAATTACTGAATGCTAATTACTTTAATGATGTTACCACTTGGTAACCACTTAGTAAAGGGTGTAGCAGCGCTGGTTTAGTCCAAAGTGTGAGATCTTGTGATCTAGATGCTAGATCTTACGGTTTCAACACGAGAAGGGCAGTAGAGGATTGCGAAATGCCAAGGTCCCACAATCCGGAAGTTCAGACCCCAATTTTTCTAAAAAGTCAGGTTATTTAGGTGGTTATCAGGGACACATCTAGGCATTTACCATATTTTTCGGACTATAAGATGCACTTTTCTACTACAAATTTTTGGAAGAAAGTGAGGGGTGCATCTTATAGTCCAGCTGTGGATGCTGGAGGGTCTGGGGGGAGGGGCACAGATGGAGATGTTGTTTGAGACCAAAAATGCAGAGAACTGATTACAGCATTGAACTGTACGATACAATGAAGTATAGCCTATTTAAATTGTATAGCTTGTGAGTGGGAAAGGTTGTGATAGGTTGAATATATAATAGATTGGACATATATGCTCCGTACCCCTAGGAATCTAGATTGAATCTAAATACCTAAGACTATGCTTGGGCCTGGAATGGTCCAAGGGCAACTGTATGGTTGAAATACGTGCCGACAGATATATAAGGTTCAACATCTCCCTTTGTCCTTGTGTGTTTCTATTTTGCACAAGCTCTGGGCACTTTATCTATATATTTTTATGATATATTAATTAAAAGTTATGTTTTAAGATTTATTTTCTGCGCTGTGGCATTATTTTAATATACACTGTTAATGCGTAGATATTGCAGTATGTAGTACAAACGATCACAGGTTGAAGTTCCCTAGGGGGAATAAATAATAAAATTAAAAGTATTAAAAAGAAGTTTGAAAAAATATTTTAAAAATAAAACACATAAAAAAGACCCCTACATACTTTTCCCAACTAAAAAGAAATTAAGATAAAAAATAAGAATATTTAGTATTGCAGCATTTGCAATTCTCTAATCTAACAACGTGAAAAACTATTTA
Source organism: Phyllobates terribilis (assembly GCF_046119375.1). NCBI lineage: Eukaryota > Metazoa > Chordata > Amphibia > Anura > Dendrobatidae > Phyllobates > Phyllobates terribilis. The sequence goes on from NW_027362771.1 coordinate 211,935,447, forward strand.
ACCCTTACCCTTAATATAAATAATGAAAAGAAAAATCAAAATACTAAAATTGCCTTTTTCTGGTCATCACACTCCCCCATACAGAGTGATCGATCCATTGTATGTTCCTCAAAAAGGTAACAGTAAAAGCTGCAACTCGGCACACAAAAAACATGCCCTAATACAGTTCTACTGACAGAAAAAATTTAAGAACATTATGGGTCTCAGAAAATGGCGGCACAAAACGATTTTTCTTTTCCAAGTTCAAATTTTTTTGAAGATACTAATTAATATAATAAAAAAATAATGAAGAAAATAATATAATTTTGGTACGGCCGTAATCCTAATGACCAGAAGATTCATGTTGTCACGGCATTTTTACCGCATAATGAATGCTATAAAAACGAAATCCAAAATACAATGGTTATATTTTTTACTATTTCATGTCACTTTGATTTTATTTTTACGTTTTCAGTACGCTGTATGGTAAAATAAATGGATGGTGTCATTCAAAACTCATCCCACAAAAAACACGATCTCATGTGGCAGGTTCAACAGAAAAATAAAAAAGTCATAGCTCTTGGAAGAAGAGGAAGATAATACTGTTATCAGATTATGTGGCAAAAACCTGGTAACAGATTCCGTTTAAGGTTTTAAAATTCTTTACTCTGAAGCAAAAAGAACTATTTTTAACATCTAGAGAACATTGTTGCAAACAAATAGCTAATGTGTCCTTGCAAATTAGTTTTGTACATTATTCCATTCAACTCCACCTGGAAAGGTTATTTAGTTCTTGCCCTCTAATATAGATTTTTTGTTAGTCTTATTTAAAGTAATGAAAGATAGTTTTACTGTATGCAGTAATTAAGAAAAGCAAATGCGAAAAGAAGAAAATTACACTTTCCTGTCACCTTATTCTCACCTACACATTAACTCTGAATAGAGAAGAAATAAAATAAGTTATAGTTAATATGCCATATGGTCTCCTGTAATTTGCAGAAATCCTGAAAAAGAATCTGTTGTAAAGAGCAAATCTTAACTCAACTTGGCACCATTTACTGAGCTGATGCATCGATCTTATGGGCAGCCACTAAGATGCTGTCATGAGGCAGGCACAGCTATCTACATTGGGAAATAGCTGTAATACACAGGTAGTTTCTGCTGCAATGTCCATAATCAGAGACATATTTTGATTAAATATAAATTTATTGTCACGCACTCATCAAAAAAACTAACGATGTACTGGGCCACAGTCTAATACACAGATTATTTTACAACATTCGTACTGTGGTAGATTGACTAACTTGGCAGCTTCCAGTAGTAGACACAGGAACGTTTTCGTCTGCAGGTTTATTTAAAACGGCATAAAGTACTGCAGGTTCAGTGAAATAAACATGGCCTTGCTGACATAACGGCAAACCAGAAGATAAACTATAGCACAGTCCATAGCATGCGGGATTCGCCAGCTAAGTTGCAGCACACTTCAGCTCTTTCTGGGCTGAAGTTCCACACAGTCTGGAGACTTCCTTCTCCAAACACACAACAACAGAGAAAAAAACTCACTGCTGGAGATTTACCTTCTCCAGCCACACCCTTGAGGTGGAGATATGGTGAGTAGGCGTCCCACCCATCTCAGACCTACTCACAAAGAACCAGACCCAAAATGGCTGATTAACCTCTTCAACACTTAACATGCTGAAGAAAACTTCTAGGTTCAGTTCACTGAAGCTAACAGCCGCAGTGAAACATATCTCCCCTCACATACATCGTCAGTGACCCTGTCACAGTACATAGCAAAAGAATATAACGTACCACGTAAGTACACCTGCACTATACCTTAAACTCCTAGGCTACACAAAACACACAAGTTGAAAGAAAACCCATGTCAAACAATAAAGTATGACGAACTGTGATAGGGAAATGGTAAAGGGAAGGAGGGGATAGGAAGGCGAAATTCACAGGCCCAAAGATTTATTGAAAGATAACACACATGGAGGGGAGAGGGAGAGGAAAAGGAGTTTAATCCGACTCTTGCATGACTCCTCGTACATGATGGTCCATATCACTCCATCCATCTTGGAACCCCAGACAAAGAAAAACACTCTTCTGGTATTGGCCATGCACACGCTGACATGGGGGGGTCAGGCCTGTGCCATGTACTGTAGCATGCGCAGTACTTTGTTAACCTACACAGTGAATGGCGTAAGAAAATGAATAATAAAAAACAATGACAGCATTTCTCTCCTTGCTTATCCCTCTTCCAATCCACTCCTCCCAAGAAATGCAGATTAAAGAAACGTATGCACCCCAAAAATGGTACTTGTAAAAAATATACTTTGTCCTTCGTTTCCCTCAGCAACCCCCCCCCCCCCCTCCTCCATCTCACTGTGCTGTAAAGAATGCTGTGTTCATTAATGTGCCTTAGCATTAGAACTGTGCTGTCCTGTACTACTGGGAAGATTGTGAACTGCTGTGCTGCCAAGGAAACAGTTTGCCACTGGAGCTTGTTGCTCATAAGACTTAACTTGCACTGGCTGTGTGGCTTCTTATTAAATGCTACTGTTCTACCGTTTATGAGGACTCTTGTCAGGTGTGTCTGGTCAGAAAGTCTAACAACCTACATGTCTGTGCCTGAGGGTCAATACCCCTGTGTGCCTGAGAGAAGCTGCAGCATATGGTCTATGGTCTCCCTAAGTAATGGTTCCCTCAGGATTCCAAAGGATTCATGTAACCTGTCTCGCCCCTATCTGAACCTAGCGGCATGGGTGTAACAATTGTGTTACAATGCCACATGGTCGCCTTATTTAAAATGTGGGTAAAGAAAATAAACGTATTAATTACCCGGACTCACTGTCTTTCAGTCATATGGACGGTGCACAAAGCAGCCAGAGACACCATTCACAGCACTGCTCCCTACACTGTGAGCGGCAGCTGTTAGTACACCCCAGCTCTTTAATTGATAAGTTTTCATGAAATCACGTCCACTTTGTTATGTGTTAAATACAGCAGATTTTCTGCACAAAAAAAAGTACAGCAGAAAAAAAATTCAACATTTATGCTATGGGGGAACATAGGCTCAAAGCACTTCAAATAGAAGCCATTTTTTTGTCTATACCTGATCAATAAAGTAGAAGGTATTTGGGAATCCTGGCTAATCAGCTCACATAATATCAGCTGTCAGTTAGAACACGTTGTGTTTGCCTAGTTTTACATATGTACAATATACAATAATCAGAAATATTTCAATTTTTGGGATTATTAGATTGTTTTAATTTTTCCACTTTTAAGCACATACATTCGGGATAAAAATAAAAATTGCTTAAAGTTTGAGTGGATTGATTCCCTTGCATGTGTGTGTTGTAAGAACATACATTGTAAAAAGGGGAATAACAGCGCCACCTGCAGCTGATTTAGGGTGAGACAGTACAATATGATTGTTCATTCTACATATTAAACACGTACTGCAAAACCTGAGAAACTCACAAATATGAAATAAGACAGGAAACAGTAATGTGTCAGATACGCAGACAGCTTGAAGCTAAAACACCATCACTTAGGTTCAGGAGTTCAGCTTCTATGTGCTGTCAAATCTGATGAATTTTATTACAGGGTACATGGGTACATTTGCTGAGGGTTTAGTACATTTCTTAAAGAAAAAAATGAGAAAACAAATGGAAAACATACCGTATATATGTCCAGTTCAAATGGTTGAACTAAAATTTCCGGCTTAGTCCATCCTATTGAAAAGGCTGAGCAGTTCACACTGCCATCATAGGCTTCATTCAGAAAATCAGCACCCCCATTAAATGTTCAACCAGATTTAAAATGGCTTTGTAGCTTTAAAGTGTAGCTATCATTATGTAAGCGTTTTTATATATTATACGCTTTGCATAGTGTTGATGATAGGTTTCATTGTTTTAAAGGTTGAAAAAACAAATTTAGCTTGTCACCATATTCCGGAACCCGAAACTTTTCATTTTTGGGGATCTGGGGCCGGGTGAGGGCTTGATTTTTTTTGCACCCTGAGCTGACGATTTTATTGATACCATTTTGGGGTAGATAAGATGTTTTGATCGCCTCTTATTGTATTTTATTACAATGTTGCAGAGGCCAAAAGAATGTAATCCTGGCATTTCGATTTTTTTTTCTTGTTGCATCTTTTACTGATCGGATTAATTTTTTTATATTTTGTTATATCTGACTTTTACGAACACAGCAATACAAAATATGTGTATTTTTAATGGCTTTATTTTTAATGGGGCAAAAGGGTGGTGATTTGAACTTCTAATAATTATTTTTTCATATTCTTAAACATTCTTCTTTCACTTTTTACTGTATTTGTTCATCTGCTCGCTTGTACTATACATAGCAGAGAATCAGCACTGCTATGCATAGTGAAAATCATGGTCTCCTATGAGCGCCAGCTAAACACTAGCTTTCACAGGAAAACCATCATGCCGAGCAAGGAGATCATCAACAGACCCCTGGCTGTCATGGCAACCCATCAGCGCCCTGCGATCACATCACGGGCGCGTCTGATTGTAGTGCCGGCGTCCCTGTGTGTCTCCGCTCCCCTTCCCCGGCAGGGTCGCTGACTCACTCACCTCCCCGGCCACCCATTCTCATCTCCTGTCTTTGCTCCTGCTCTCCAGGGCCAGCGCACGCCAAGCAGGTCTCCTGGCAGTGCGCTCCCTGTCTCTTAAAGAGACAGAGCACACTCTCCTAATGTGTCCCCAGACATTAGCTGAGAGACACTACTTGACCTGTTGGGAGGTGCCTAAGCAACATTTATGTTAGTTTGTTACTTGCCTGCCTGTTGTTAGGTCCCTTTGTCCGCTTTGTTGGATCTTGATCCAGTGTTGTCTAAAACTGTATCCTGCTTTTTTTTACTTTTTGCCATCTTTCTTTATTTCCATTGATGACCATGCCTACGTATTCTCAGTATTATGGTGAATTTTTCATTTAGGAGTCTTTCTTGTACATTTTTACTGCATGTCATGGTTTTTGTTCTAACCTCTTGATCCTTCTCTGCACATGTGATCCATGCAGTTTTGGTTTTCACCACTATGATACTTTTCACCATAGGTACTTTGGTAGTCATGTTTTTTGTCTCATTTACATATTGTGTGACCCTTGTTTTGCTATTCTTATATGACTGTGGGTTAGTTGGTGGGTTGTACCATGTTTATATAGCTCATGTTGGGATCATTGTTATTGATAAGCATATGACCCTTTGCTTCACTGTATTCTATGATTGGCAGGTTTGTGTCACACATTTGTAAGGTTTTTATGGCTTTGTACTGTTTTTGTGCAAATAAACTTTGATATTACTTAGGTGTGCTCACCACTATTGTATTTCTTTTCTTGATTGTCATGTTCCCTTTTGATACATGATGTAGCACCCAGCTGTTCATTCTAGGCTTTGCACCCTTCCTTCCCCTTTATTCATATGAAGGGAGCATGGAATCACTTGCTCCCCTGACAGCGAACATTAACAGGTTGGCAGTCAGAGGCAGGTTAGGCTGTTAGAGGCAGATGATGGTTGAATTATTCAGCCATCATCTGCAGGAAAAGATGCGGGCTCATCTTGCGAGATGGTATCAAAGTCAGGGACCTAATATATGACATAATAATGACGTAACTCTACGTCATACATATTAAACTCTGGTTCGTGGGCCAAATCTGGTCCACAGGGTGTTTATATTTGGCCCTTGACACCAGAACCGCCAACCCTATGTGGGGGCCATTATTCTGTATAGAGGACTATGTGGGGCCATTAGTATGTATTGAGGACTATGTGGGGCCATTATTCTGTATGGGGGGTCTATGTGAGTCCATTATTCTGTATGGAGGACTATATGGTGCACATAATACTGTATGGAGGACTATGTGGGGCCCATTATTCTGTATGCAGGATTATGTGGGGCCATTATTTGGTATGGAGGACTATGTGGGGCTCATTATTCTGTATGGAGGACTATTTGGGGCCTATTATACTGTATACTGGTTGGCCCACAACTTTCTCCAAGTTTTTCATTTTGGTCTTCTGTGTGTTTGAGTTGACATCCCTGCTGCACGTCATATGTTGGGAAGGGGTTAATAACCTGCCTTGGTACTCAGTCCACCCATTTCCTTGATAACCTTGGTTACTCTTTTCTGAAGCTGCTTTAGTTCAGCTATGTCCTTCTTATACACTGGAGCCTGAAATTTACACATTATTCTAAATGTGGCTGCACTAGCGACTTCTATAGAGGCAAAACTATTATCTTGTCATGAGCATATATGCCTCTTTTAATGCATCCCATTATTTTATTAGGTTTGGCTTGCCTGACACTGGTCACTAAGGTTGAGTTTGCCATGCACCAAAATCTTTTTCAGTGACAATTGTACCCAGTGTTTTACAATTTAGTACATAAGAATACATTTTATTTCCTCTTGCCCAAGTGTATAACCTTACATTTATGTACATTACAATTGCCATTTCTCAGCCCAAGCCTCCAACTTATATAAATCCCTCTGTAACATTAAATTAACCTCCTTTGTGTTGATTACCCTGCAGAGTTTAGTATCATCTGCAAATATTGAAATTCTAGTCTGTAGGGGCATACAATGTCATTAATAAATATGTTAAAAAGAAGAGGGCCCAATTATGACCCCTAATGGAACCCCAGTGTTAGCTGTGACCCACTCCAAGTGTATTCCATTGATAACCACCCTTTTTTTTCTATGTCTCAGCCAATTGTTAACCCAGTTACACATATTTTCCCCTAGTCCCATTACTCTCATTTTATATACCAACCTTTTGTGTGGCACCATATCAAACACCTTTGAAAAGTAAATATTGACAACATCCACTGCATGTCCCTGGTCCAGCCTGGAACTTGCCTCCTCATAGAAGCTGATCAGATTAGTTTGACAGGACCGATCCCTCATAAATCCTTGTTGATACTGGGTCATAAGCCTATTCTTATTGAGACACTCCAGAATAGTATCTCTTAGGAAGCCTTCTAGGATTTAACCCACAGTAGAGGTTAAACTTTTGTCCTTTTTAAATATTGGCACCACATTTGTTATGTGCCGGTCGCGTGGTCCAGACCCTGTTATGTGGAACCTGTGAATATTAAAAGTAATAGTCTGTCTATCATGGTACTTCATTGCTGCAGTACTCTGCGGTGTATGCCATCTGCCATCCAGGCCCGGTGATTTGTCTACCTTAGAGGTGGGGCCGTATTTCCTGCAGGTGACATTTAATGGAGAATTACTAGTATCCATGATCATGACATCTGCCATGGGATTCTCTTGTGTAAATACTGTAGAGAAAAATGTGTTCTGGAGATTGGCCTTCCCTTGATCCCCTTCCACCATTTCACCAAGACTATTTTTGAGGGGGCCAATACTATCAGTTTTGAGTTTCTTACTGTTTATGTACACTACCATTCAAAAGTTTGGGGTCACCCAGACAATTTTGTGTTTTACATGAAAACTCATTCTTTTATTTATCAAATGAGTTGCAAAATGAATAGAAAATATAGTCCAGACAATGACAAGGTTAGCAATAATGATTTTTATTTGAAAGAATAATTTTCTCCTTCAAACTTTGCTTTCGTCAAAGAATGCTCCCTTTGCAGCAATTACAGCATTGCAGACCTTTGGTATTCTAGCTGTTAATTTGCTGAGGTAATCTTGAGAAATTTATCCCCATGCTTCCTGAAGCCCCTCCCACAAGTTGGATTGGCTTGATGGGCACTTTTTGCATACCATATGGTGAAGCTGCTCCCACAACAGCTCAATGGGGTTGAGATCTGGTGACTGCGCTGGCCACTCCATTACAGATAGAATACCAGCTGCCTGCTTCTTCCCTAAATAGTTCATGCATAATTTGGAGGTGTGCTTTGCGTCATTGTCCTGTTGTAGGATGAAATTGGCTCCAATCAAGCGCTGTCCACAGGGTATGGCATGGCTTTGCAAAATGGAGTGATAGCCTTCCTTATTCAAAATCCCAATTACCTTGTACAAATCTCCCACTTTACCAGCACCAAAGCAACCCCAGACAATCACATTACCTCCACCATGCTTGACAGATGGCGTCAGGCACTCTTCCAGCATCTTCTCAGTTGTTCTGCGTATCACAAATGTTCTTCTGTGTGATCCAAACACCTCAAACCTTGATTTGTCTGTCCATAAAACTTTTTTCCTATTTTCCTCTGTCCAATGTCTGTGTTCTTTTGCCCATATTAATCTTTTCCTTTTATTAGCCAGTCTCAGATATGGCTTTTTCTTTGCCACTTTGCCCTGAAGGCCAGCATCCCGGAGTCGCCTCTTCACTGTAGACGCTGACACTGGCGTTTTGCGTGTACTATTAAATGAAGTTGCCAATTGAGGAGCTGTAAGACATCGATCTCTCAAACTAGAGACTCCAATGAACTTGTCTTGTTGCTCAGTTGTGCAGCGGGTCCTCCCACTTCTCTTTCTACTCTGGTTAGAGCCTGTTTGTGCTCTCCTCTGAAGGGAGTAGTACACACCGTTGTAGGAAATCTTCAGTGTCTTGGCAATTTCTCGCATGGAGTAGCCTTCATTTCTAAGAACAAGAATAGACTGTCAAGTTTCACATGAAAGTTCTCTTTTTCTGGCCATTTTGAGAGTTTCATAGAGCAAACAAATGTAATGCTCCAGATTCTCAACTAGCTCAAAGGAAGGTCAATTTTATAGTTTCTCAAATCAGCCAAACCATTTTCAGCTGGGCTAACATACTTGTGCAAGGGTTTTCTAGGGTTTTCTAAACATCCATTAGCCTTCTTACACAGAAAACAAAAACACAATGTACCATTAAAACACTGGAGTGGTGGTTGTGGGAAATGGGCCTCTATACACCTATGTAGGTATTGCAATAAAAACAAGACGTTTGCAGCTAGAATAGTCATTTACCACATTAACAATGTATGGAGTGCATTTCTGATTAATTTAAAGTTAGCTTCATAGAAAAAAAATGTGCTTTTCTTTCAAAAATAATGAAATTTCTAAATGACCCCAAACTTTTGAACGGTTTTGTAGGTGGGGTTCTGAGCCTCCACCCCCACCAATTAATCAAAACAACGGTCTGAAGTGCACGCCTCCCTTTAAAGTGAACATGTCACCTTGAAAAAACGTTTTTTATCTACAAATATATAGTGCCTTGAAAGAGCATTTATACCCCATGAACTTTTCCACATTGTTTCAGGTTATACCCACAAACTTAAATGTATTGTGGTAGATCTGCTCACTTGGTTGTACATAGAGGTAGATACAGGAACACTGTTTCTTTAAATCTTCTGTGGTTATTAAGGGAACTGCACAAACCACGGCACCATTAGCAAAACAAACACGGCCTTCCCGGCTTAACAGAAAAAACATAACATACGGCACAGTCCTTGTTGCTGTGGATTACAGCCCCCTTCAGGAACAAAGAACCCAGTGCTTGTGTCTCCAGACCCACCCCACACCAAATGCTCTAAAAGGCTGGGAATTTATCCTCTGACCTCCTCCCTCTCTACATGTGTTTAATCACCCTAGCACTAAAGATGGCTGATTAGCCCCTTATTCCTTCATGTGCTGGAACCTTTATCCTATGTTTAATTACTGGAGCTAACAATCTCAGTGCTACATATCTCCCCATCCAGTACTTTGCCAGTGAGTTTGTCACATATTCCCCCTCTCTGCCCAAAGCCGTAGGTTTTGGCACCTTCAATCACCAAACATGGAAGTCTAAACTGGGCATCAGCCTTACTGTGCAACTTCCCAGGCCTGTATACCACATGAAAAATGAAGACCTATTTTGACTCTTGGAACTTTGCTTCGAGGGGCCATTTGGTCATTGATGTATTCGTGCCCTTAAGAAGGTTGGTAAGGGGTGCAGCTATCATGGCGAAATTTGGGATACACAGCTGATAGCATCCCACCATTCTCAGAAATGCCTGAAGCTGATCCTTGGATAGCAGTTTCGGCAAATTTTGGACTGCCTCCACCTTATTCACTTGCGGCTTTACTTTGCTTCCTCCAGCAATGTAGACCAGGTATTTTCCCTTGTTTTTCCTGATGGCACACTTCTTTGAGTTTATGGTAAACCCCCCATTCCTCAGCGCATCCAGCACAGCCTGGACCTTTGGTGGATGACTTTCCCAATCTGTGGCATACTTTTTGTGAGGGGCTAAGATCCGGTCTATGGCTGTCCGGAATGTAGCAGGGTCTCTTTGCATGAAGCAACCATCAGGTGTAAAAGAGGCCATCTTCTTGGCACTTTAAGAGAGGAGGATTTGCGAGTAACCTTTCGTTAGGTCCAGGGAGGTGATGTATTTGGCTGACCCTAGCTTCGATGAGTTCATTGTCGCAAGGTATCGGATACACGTCAAATTTAGCCCCTTCCTTCGAAAACACCTTGCAGTGAGCTTTGGGGATTTTATAAGGCTTTTGGTTCACTTGTACATGTGGTTCCATCAGGATTCCATGTTCACCAACCTGCGTATGTCCTGGTAACTCTGAAAACAGGTCCTGGTTCCACTGAAGCAGTTCTCAACACTGTTGTTTCTGGGCCAGTGACAGTGTTTCTGCCACGGTGACACCCTTAATGTCACCTTCTGGTCTGTCCAGCCCACATGGAGTTTCAACTTGGTTTCTCTGTTGCCCTGTCTTAACAGATAGTGGCACGACAGGATTTTGGAAGGGAGAGGTGGTAGTGGTTAACTGTCAGGTGGAACAGGACTTGCAATACTTTAGGATTTCACGGTGACATCTGGACCAATAATACCTCCACATGACCCATTGTTGAGTTTTGTCCACCCCCAGATGACCACCCAAGACATGTGAATGGGCCCTATCCAACACCCTTTGTCTCTAGGGTCCTGGTACCAATAATGCCTCCACTATCTTCTCCCTTACCTCATTAACCCAGTACAATTAGCCCAGAATCAACATGAAATAGGGAAACCTGGTGTCAGCTCCCGACTCCTTTGTTATGCCATTTATAACTGTTACCTTATTGAATGCCTCTTTTATAGTTAGGTCACTATGTTGCGTGAACCAAAAATTTTCTCTAGTCATCGCTATCTCAGAAATGTCTGCCTCAGGGGATACTATCTTCTCTTCTTCACCCAATACACAGAAGGGAAACTTGTCAGACTCTGGGGTTGGTGCAACTTTTTTCGAGCCAACCTGTTTCTTACCTGAGCAATTGAGGTCCCGCCCCTCCCCCACAAATCCCAAAAAATACAAAGTCCCGACCTATGATAATTGGGTGCAATAAATCCTGGACCATGCCGGCCTCATGGGACTCAGTACCTCGGGCCATCTCAATGATTACTCTGGCCACCAGATAGTCTTTAGCATCTGTGTGAATGCAGCAGATGCCCACCTTCTTCTCAGGGATCAATTGGAGAGGGAGTGTGGCCCTCACGACTGTCACAAAACTCCCTGAGTCTAGTAGTCCACGGATTTTTTACACTTTTACAGGACAAGCTTGGGGCCCCTTGCCGGGTGGACAGTCCACACTGCAAGCTGTATATGTATAGAAGGAACAACAGCGTCCCATGCTACAGTCCATTTGCTCAGTGGTCAGGGGACAATGGGCTGCTATATGACCTAGGCCTTGACATCTCCAGCAAATTACATCCTCCGATGAGGGCCTTGGCATGACCTTTGCTGCCCTCTTGGACTTTGGACGCCCCACCCCCTTTTTAACATCCGCCCCAGTATGGAATGGGTTGCTTCCCCACGGACCCGTCGACCCCCTGATACCTTTCGACAAGTCCAACCAAGTCATCGGCGTTCCGGGGATCTCCCAAGTCTGCATCGGGTTCGGAAGGGAGTGCACGAACCAGTCAATTACAACTCGCTCCACCATCTGCACTGGTGTAGAGGACTCCGTCTGTAACCACTTTTGGACTAGGTGCAGCAAATCAAACATTTGGGAGCTAGGGGGTTTGTCACAGTGATATGCCCAGCAGTGGACCCGTTGTGCCCTGACAGACATTGTCACCCCCAAGAGTGCCAAAATTTCTGTTTTCAGTTTTTCATATTCTTTAGCATCCTGTAAGGCCAAATCATAGTAGGCCTTTTGTGGTTCCCCCATTAAGTGTGGCACCAGGACTTCCACCCACTTCTCTGGCGGGAGTTTCTTTCTATCGGCAACCCTTTCAAAAATGGTTAAAAAGGCCTCTATGTCATCACCCGGGGTCATCTTCTGCAAGGCTCTCCTCACCGCCTTCTGGACAGAGAAATCATCAGCTGACATTGGGGTTGGAGCTGCCGCTGTGCTACGAATCGCCTCTGTGAGCACATCAATCTGCTGCTGCTGTTATCGGCTCTGTTGCTGGTACTGTTGCTGCTGCTGATACTGTTGTTGCTGCTGCTGTTGCTTCTGCTGCAGCTGTTGCGTCAGCAGCTTACATGTCTCCTGTTGTGCCAGCTGTTGCTGTTGATGCTGCTGCTGTTCCCAAAGCTGCTGCAACTGTTGCTGGTGCTGCTGGAGCTGCAGCTGCTGCTCCCGTTGCTGCTGCAGTGTTGCAGGTGCTGCTGATCCTGGCTTTGGAACAGGTGCTTGATCAGCTCCTCCATTTTGTCTGACTGCCGTTCCATCCTTACAGCCGCCTTCACCCAGGACATCCAGCCTGTCCACAGCCATCACGCTTACTTCCTGGGGATCTTTACCGCACTACTAGCACCAACTGTGGTAGATCGCCTCACTTGTTGCACATAGAGTTAGACACAGGAACACTGTCTCTTTAAATCTTTTGTGGTTTATTAAGGGGACTGCATAAACAACAGCAACATTAACAAAACAAACACGGCCTTCCCAGCCTAACAGGAAAAACAAAATAAAACATACAGCACAGTCCTTGTTGCTACCGGCAACCGCCCGCTTCAGGAAAAAACAATCCAAGGTTTAGTTTTTCTTCACATGACAAAACAGCTCCAAAGCTTGTGTCTCCAGACCCACCCCACACCAAATGCTCTAAAAGGCTGGGAATTTATCCTCTGACCTCCTCCCTCTCTACATGTGTTTAATCACCCTAGCACTAAAGATGGCTCATTAACGCCTTATTCCTTTGTGTGCTGGAACCTTGTGACATACATTTGTATACAGCACCCCAGAGTCAATACTTTGTGGGTCCCCAGTTTTGCCCATTATCTCTAGCTCAGTGAGATTGGATGGAGAGCATCTGTGAATAGAAATTTTCAAGTCTTGCCACAGACTCTTAATGGGATTAGGTCTGTACTGTGACTGGCCTATTCAAACACATGAACATGCTTTGATCTAAAGCATTCCATTGTAGTTCAGGCAGTATATTTAGGGCTGTTTGCTGGAAGGTGAGCCTACAAGCCAGTCTCAAGTCTTTCGCGGCCTCTAACAGGTTTTCCTCCAGGATTGACCTGTTTTTAGCTCCTTCCATCTTCACATCATTGACGCCCCCTGACGAAGGCAGATGCCGAAACATGTGTCGGGACGTCCGTGGCACCATACCAGCAGGAGGAGATATCCACAGGTCAGTGCACATGCGGTTAAATTATATATGACCTGAATATGTGGATATATATGAATTTATGAATATACGTGAGCTAATATTTTTGAATCTGCTGTGTACTTCTGTGGCTTGTAAATAAATATATACACTAACTTGATCTATCTGAAAGAGCCTGGTGGAGATTATATAGGGACACACTTCTTGATATCTATATATTTCTTGATTTTTATCTTATTGTTTTATATATATATATATACATATACATATATATATATATATATATATGTATATATGTAACATCCCTGGCGGCGTGCTTGCATGGCTTACCACCTCCCACCATGCTAGACCGCAATCTTACCTATCAGGCCAGGCTGCACACTTTGCTCCAGTACCTGCTGTTTGTATGTCTCTTGTCTGCTGGCTTAGGGCGGCGGCGCTGTTACTTCCTGATTCTTAAAGCTACAGTGTGCGCAGTCCTAATGCGTCCCCAGCCTATTGCTGTGAGTCACTGGATATTTAAACCCCCTCCACCCAGTAGGGGGTGCCTGAGCAACACTTTCATTCAGTTTGTTCTGTGCAACTGAGTTGCCAGGGCCTGTCCTGTATCTTGCCTGTTTCTGCACCTGGGGGCTGTATACCCAGGCCTGCTACCTGTATTTGTGACTTCTAGTCTGTCTCCGCCACCCTGGAGGCTGAATTCCCAGGCTCGTTCCTGTATCTAATTCCTGGTTCAGTTTCTATCTGAACTGTGTCCTAGCCTGTTACCTGTTTGTCTCTATGTCCGAACCTTCCCTTTTCCTGCAGTGTCTGAAACCAGCACCTAACTTCAACTCGTTTTCCCTGAACTTCTGTTTGTGAGTATTGTGTACACTCGCTACATTGTAAGTACCTTGTGTGTATCTGGTTCTGCTTGTTCACCGCACCTGCGGTTTTGCTCTGCTCTGCTTGTCTACCGCATCTGCGGGTTTTGCTCTGCTCTGCTTGTCTACCGCATCTGCGGGTTTTGCTCGGCTCTGCTTGTCTACCGCATCTGCGGGTTTTGCTCTGCTCTGCTTGTCTACCGCATCTGCGGGTTTTGCTCTGCTCTGCTTGTCTACCGCATCTGCGGGTTTTGCTCTGCTCTGCTTGTCTACCGCATCTGCGGGTTTTGCTCTGCTCTGCTTGTCTACCGCATCTGCGGGTTTTGCTCTGCTCTGCTTGTCTACCGCATCTGCGGGTTTTGCTCTGCTTTGCTTGTCTACTGCATCTGCGGGTTTTGCTCTGCTATGCTTGTCTACCGCATCTGCGGGTTGTGCTCTGCTCTGCTTGTCTACCGCATCTGCGGGTTTTGCTCTGCTCTGCTTGTCTACCGCATCTGCGGGTTTTGCTCTGCTCTGCTTGTCTACCGCATCTGCGGGTTTTGCTCTGCTCTGCTTGTCTACCGCATCTGCGGGTTTTGCTCTGCTCTGCTTGTCTACCACATCTGCGGGTTTTGCTCTGCTCTGCTTGTCTACCGCATCTTCGGGTTTTGCTCTGCTCTGCTTGTCTACCGCATCAGCGGGTTTTGCTCTGCTCTGCTTTTCATCCGCACCTGCGGGTTTTGCTCTGCTCTGCTTGTCTACCGCACCTGCGGGTTTTGCTCTGCTCTGCTTGTCTACCGCACCTGCGGGTTTTGCTCTGCTCTGCTTGTCTACCGCACCTGCGGGTTTTGCTCTGCTCTGCTTGTCTACCACAACAGCGGGTTTTGCTCTGCTCTGCTTGTCTACCGCATCTGCGGGTTTTGCTCTGCTCTGCTTGTCTACCACATCTGCGGGTTTTGCTCTGCTCTGCTTGTCTACCGCACCTGCAGTTCCGTTCCTGTGTCCCAGTCTGGACTGGTCCCTATCCTGCCTGCGTTCCTACCTGCCAGTATCCGCCTGTCTGTATGCTATCCGTGCCTGCCAGTGCCCACCTGTCTGCATGCCAGCCATGCCTGCCAGTGCCCACCTGTCTGCATACCAGCCGTGCCTGCCAATACCCACCTGTCGGCATGCCAGCCATGCCTGCCAGTATCCACCTGTCTGTATGCCAGCCTAACCTGCCTGTTCCTGCATTCCCCGGTGTGGGTCAACAGCTGTGACCGGGGTCTGACCTGGAGTAGCACCTGGTCCATCTGCTCGGTTCCTCCCTGGTTCACGGAGTCGACTGAGCCGCCATGTGACCTTGGTCTGACCGGTTTGATACTTAGTTACGCCCCTCCAGGCACTCCTCGGTTCATGGTCCAGAGGCATCACTAATCATACTCACGCCAGTCAGTCCGGGCGTGTGCGGAATATATATATATATATATATATATATATATATACATATATATATATATATATATATATATATATATATATATATATATATATATAGTACAGATCAAAAGTTTGGACACACCTTCTTATTTAAAGATTTTTCTGTATTTTCATGGCTATGAAAATTGTACATTCACACTGAAGGCATCAAAACTATGAATTAACACATGTGGAATTATATACTTAACAAAAAAGTGTGAAACAACTGAAAATATGTCTTATATTCTAGGTTCTTCAAAGTAGCCACCTTTTGCTTTAATGACTGCTTTGCACACTCTTGGCATTCTCTTAATCTTAAGCTTAATGTTTTATAAAAATTGGTGTTTTTGCAACAGCTATTTCAGTTTGATATATGTAATAACTGTTGGACACAGTAATGTTTCTGCCTTGAAATGAGGTTTATTGTACTAACAGAAAATGTGCAATCTGCATTCAAACAAAATTTGACAGGTTTTAGAACCACAAGTCTCAGAAACATATTCAGTGGACAGACCTCTACAAAAAATTGCAGATGGGTTTCACTGAAACAACCACTTCAAACGCATAGAATAGAAAAAAGGGAAATGAAGTCTTAACGGTTGGTACAAAAATATAACAACTTTATTGATACAAAAAATACACATTTAAAAGTCTGCAAGTGCAAGGCATGTGTGTACAAAAGAATGGCAATACCGAAAAGCAGCAGGGACACATAGAGGTAGAGAATCGATTAATCAATCCTGTGTTTATCAGAATGCATGGGACTCAATAGGGATAGATGGAGGGGAGCAGTAGTATATCACAAGAGATAAATATATAAACAATATTGTAAAGCTTAGTGCTCTATCTCCTGCATGATATAGTGCAATCATATAGGCAGTAATGCTCGTCTCCTAGAGCCCACAGCTCAATGATATAGCTGTGCCTTATCATAATCGATCCCCCTAAGTACCCCATGAACATCCATGTATATCAACAAAATCATTACCTCAAAGTATAAAAATGTGCCCCACCAGGTGGTAGGAAGGACTAGTGCCTCTCCCTCCGGAAGCACGTTTCGCAGGTAACACGTCCAGCTTTCTCAAGGGAAGGTTGGAATTAGTGTTGAGCCACCCCCGTAGTGTTCGAGTTCGGTTCGGTTCGTCGAACACCCGTGTGTTCGTCGAACACCTTCGAACACCGTTAAAACCAATGGCAGGCAAACAAAAACACATAGAAACACATAGAAAACACCTTCAAAGGTGTCCAAAAGCTGACAAACTGCTCAGAAGACATAACTAACACATGGAAAAGTGACAAGTACATATAGTCATGCGAAAATAAAAGAGGTGGAGGAGTAAAAGGAGGGGGAGACACAGATATAGGCATGTCATGCCCTTCTAAAATCCAAAAAGTGAGAAGCCGACACGGCCAGTCCGCTCCTGCCCGTGCCACCTCCGTGTCGCCGGGTTTGTGCCAGAGCCGCGGTGAACCCTGACGGCCAGCCCCCCTCTCCCAATACTGGTGCCTGTCCGCTGGTGGGTCGAGCGAGCCCCCCTGTGGTGGAGGCAGCTCTAAGCTTTTTAATTTAAATTGTCTCTCTAATTTGACTGAATACACTTTAAATCCATTTACAAGGATCTATTGGAGGGCAAGTCTCATGCCAGCAGCCGTGGTAATTCCAGCTCCAGTAGCGTCCACTAAAGCTGCTGCAGTTAAAAAGCTTTTATAAGGATCGAGCTCGGCTGTCCACCGCAAGGCATCCTACTGCCAGTCCCAGCCCCTATGCCTTGGGGTGCCTCCTGATGCTCTTCACTAAGTATCCCATGGTCCCGAAGCATTTCCTTTGAAAAAATTAAGTGTCTAAACTACAGGTGGTGTAGCTTGCTTAACAGCCGGGATAATCCGCTGACTAGCAGACACTGCTACTAGGCACAAAGTATTTCCTGGGCTAGATGCAGTTAAAAATTTGTAATTAGATACTCTCGTTGGATGGCTGAGAAAGCATTCCATAGAGTCTCCTGGCACGCCATATATGATTCTCTTAAAAAGCTTGGGGTAGGGGTCTAGGGGACCCTTTTATAGCCAAAATCACGGCCCTGTATCGCAATACGTCACCTAGGCTGAAGATAAATGGAACTGTAGCACCCTGAGGGCTCGGTTGCTACAGACGTATTGCACCTCACCCAGAGGTGTGATATCTCACTCTCAGGTAAGGATGGAGTGTGGATCAGGACCCGACACCTGCATGCATTACACCACATTGCCGTGGGGCAGGGCGACCAATATGCCCCTGAGATGGGCACGACAGTCCCTGTCCCTGGCTGGAGTGGGGGGAGGGAACACTGAGGAAGGGGAACCCTGTAGTGCAGGAGCAGGGAGGAAGCAGTTCCTGGGTGCATTGAGAAGGGAGTATAAAAGGTGGGCACCATCTTAGTTCAGTGCAGAGAAGTCTGAGCAGAAGTGGCAGGGAGCAGGGGCTCTGCATGAGCTCTGCTCCGGAGGCGGGCCTAGTAACAGAGGCCCAGGCCTGGAAGAGGGAGAAGGAAGGAAGAGGAGCGGAGAAGGCTCCAGGAACGAGGAATGAAGGGATCCCAGGGGTGCGGACGGGCGAGTCGCCACCGCACGCCCGAATCCACCTGCGTGGAGGGGTCAGGCCAAAGGGGGAGACCGGTCCCCGAACTAGTGGAGGCAGGAAACGACCCTCAGCTAGAAACCGGAGGCTCTGACATTTTATGTGGCGCAGCCCCTCGCTACACCCGCTAGGAAGGCACCACATAGGGTCAGGGAAACTGGCGCCAAGTTTACCAAGAGGAGGCCCGAGGCAGCCGGACAGAAGTGTTGGTAAGAAAGGCCAGACAAAGGACACACAAAGGGGGTCCTGTGAAGTGCCCCAAAGTTATCTGGGAGTTGTCTGAGCCCCTCACCTGGTGAGCACAGTACGACGTGGGCAGCCGTTACCTGCAGACGTGGTCTGGATAATAAGAACTGTGAGTAAAGGCCCTGGACTGCATCACTGACTCCGTGTCGTTACTGCTGCTGCCCTGCACCATCACCCCCATCCTCCGCATACACTGCCCTGAGGCTATACTCCTCCCGTGTGGAGTTATGCTACGCTCTGCTGCACCCACAACACCAGCCTCAGCGGTCTGCCCTGTAGCGGCGGTTCACTCTGACCGCAATCCACGGGTGGCGTAGTCGGACATTTAAACATCAAAACCACATAAATAGTTCCGCCACTGGTTTGACCGCCCTGAGCCACGGAACCGGGTCGCCGCCACGAAGACTACAACCACCAGCATCCACCAAAAAGGGTCCGGCTCCGGGTGTCCCAAGGCCCAGGGGGTGCGTCAGAACATTTTCATCACCTTTCACAATCACCAATGGGACAAGGCAGGGATGTCCTCTGTCCCCTCTCTTATACATCCTAGTGACGGAGCACCTGCTCTCATCAATTCGCCATAACCCCAATATTAGGTGGATTGAGGTGGGAGGCACCGAGTACAAGTGCTCTCTATTTGCTGATGATGTCCTAGTATATATCACTCAATCACATATATCCATCCCTGCTGTTATGGCTGAAATAGATCACTTTGTTACATGGTAAAATTTTAAAATCAATGCAGCGAAGTCTGAGGCCCTCGATGTCTCCCTCCCCAAATCCATATAGGATTCCATCCAGTCCAACTTTCCCTTTGCCTGGCCCTCACAGGGTATCAAATACTTAGGAATTCCTATTCATAGAGACCTCTCCCATCTATGTTATCTTAATTTTGGGCCCTTTATTGAACAATTCCATACAGACCACGGTTGGCAAGTTAGAACTGTAAGATTCACTACGTGAACCACTGGTGTTTTGTGGAAAAGCACATGTACACTGCGTTCCAAATTATTATGCAAAAAGTGTTTAGGAGTGATAAGGGAAGAATTTGTTTGTTTGTCAGTTAAACTCATTGATGGTGATGTGTGTCAGGGCTCTTTATATCACTGTAAGCAATTGCAGACACCTGTGCTAATTAGTTTGGCAGGTGTGTCCAATGAAAGGCAAGACTACTTAAGAAGGCTCTCTCACATTATTAAGCAGCCTACATTTTCTGCCAAAATGGGAAAGAAAAAGGATGTGTCGGCTGCTGAGAAGCAACAAATTGTGGAGTGTTTAGGTCAAGGCATGACTACAATCAACATTGTGCGATGATCAGGATGAAGTGTCTTGGCAATCAAGAAGTATGTAGCTGATTCACAGTACACACGTGTGCGTGCTGATAAGGGCAAATTGAGGACTCTTTCCTACAGGCAATTACGTCAGGTTGAAAGAGCAGCGGCAAAAAAGCCTTGTCATAGCAGCAGACAAGTTTTTGAAGCTGCTTGTGCCTCCAACGTCCCCCGAACAACAAGATGCAGGGTCCTTCAGAGGTTTGCAGCTGTGCATACGCCATCCTGTCGACCTCCTCTATCCACTTCACACAAGCAGAAACGGCTCCAGTGGGCCAAACATTACATGAAGACTGATTTCAAAACTGTTTTGTTCACGGATGAGTGCCGTGCAGCGCTCGATGGTCCAGATGGATGGAGTGGAGGATGGCTGGTTGATGGACACCCCACGCAAACACGGCTACAGCGCCAACAAGGAGGAGGTGGAGTAATGTTTTGGGCTGGAATCATGGGGAGAGAGATTGTCGGCCCCTTTAGGATCCCTGAAGGCGCTAAAGATGAACTCCATAATGTATGTGGATTTTCTCAAACAGCACTTCCTGCCATGGTTCAAGAAGAAGAACCGTGTATTTCACAGCAAGATCATTTTTCTGCATGATAATGCACCATCTCATGCTGCACATAAAACATCTGCATCTCTGGCTGATATGGGCATAAAAGGGGACAAACTTATGGTGTGACCCCCATGCTCCCCTGACCTCTACCCCATTCAGAACCTTTGGAGCATCATTAAAAGGAGTGTCTTTGATGGCGGGAGGCAGTTCACATCTAAGCAACAGCTCTGGGAGGGTATTCTGTCCTCATGCAAAACAATTGAAGCAGAAACCATCCAAAACCTGACAAATTCAATGGACGAGAGAGTTCAGAAGCTCCTTTCGAACAAGGGGTCCTATGTGAAAATGTAACATCACCTAGAATAAAGTTTTGAGTTGAAAACTGTTTGATTTCAGTTTCTAACAACCTTCTAATGCTTATAATTTCAAAAATGACCATTTTTTGGTCTTTATTAAAATGAAAAGGTTGATCGAAAAGTTTGGGGGATCTAAGAGTGTGGCAACCCAGTAGTCATGATTACTTCGAATTCTGACAATATGAGGGTCATGCTGCAGGTAGTGCAGCAAGAAGGCACTTATGTGTCTTGCGCATCTCGGAGCCCCAAAATTATTTTCCAGGCTAGATGCAGCTAAAAATTATTTTTAATTTTAAATCTGGAGGAGCTTATTATAGATGGCCTAATAGGATCAGTGCTGCACACTGCTACAAAGCCCAAATTATTTTCCAGTCAAGATACAGATAAACATGATTAGTAATTTGAAAGCTTAAAACGGTTGGTAGGGTGATTTTAACCAATCATCAAGCTTTTACTCTCCCCAGGATGACACTGGGGTAGAAAAGTCATTTCGGATCCATGATTTGTTCATCTTTATGAACGTGAGTCTGTCTACATTATCAGTGGAGAGCCGCGTGCGCTTATCTGTCAGCACACCAACAGCAGCGCTGAACACACGTTCAGACAGAACGCTGGCTGCGGGGCATGACAAGATCTCCAAGGCGTAAGTGGCTAGCTCCGGCCATTTATCCAGATTGGAAGCCCAAAAAGAGCAAGGGTCCAGTGACACAGTCGTGGCTTCAATATTTACTTGGAGATACTCCTGTACCATCGTCTCTAGGCGTTGACTATGTGTCAGACTTCTTGTCTCCTGTGGCCTTGCAAAGGATGGGCTAAAAAAGTGGTGAAATGATTCCGCAAAATTGATGTTACCAGCAGATACTGTGGTTCTGTTACGGTTTGAGTGCTGAACACTTGACGGTCCCACGGTTGGCAAGTTGGAACTGTGAGATTCACTACGTGCACCACTGGTGTTTTGTGGAAAAGCACATGTAAGATTCTGCAACAGTCTCTGCTGATACTCCTGCATGCGTGCATCCCTTTCTATGGCAGGAATAATTTCGGCAAATTTACTTTTGTACCGGGGATCTAACAGTGTGGCAACCCAGTAGTCAGGATTATTTCTAATTCTCACAATTCGAGGGTCATGTTGCAGGTAGTGCAGCAAGAAGGCACTCATGTGTGTTGCGCATCCAGGAGCACCAAGTCCCTGTTGTGTTGGTGGCGAGGTAACAATCATGCTTCCTTCCTCTGTCCTCTCCCCCCAACCTCGCACAACAGAAATGTGATCAAGGTCTCCCTCATCTGATGAGTCTTCCATCAGTTCGTCCTCCACTTCTTCCTGGGCTCCTGCACCTTCCTCACTAGTTTGGCTGCTACCATGCGCCCTGGTAAAACCATCTCCCCCACCCTCACATGCCTGCCGCCTTGGTGCTGCCGACCGTCTGGACCTTGCAGATGTTAGCCCTTCCGCATACAACTCCTCCTCTACTTCCTCCACCTCCTCTTGTGCCACCACCTGACTCCGAATTCTGTTTAACATGTGCTCCAGCATGTAAATCACCGGAATAGTCATGCTGATAATGGCATCGTCAGCACTAAACATCTTCGTCGCCATTTCAAAACTGTGCAGAAGGGTGCATAGGTCCCTGATCTGAGACCACTCCTCCAGCGTGATTTGCCCCACCTCTGGATCTCGTTGGCCCAGGCTATACGTCAGAACGTATTGCACCAGGGCTTGTCGGTGCTGCCACAGTCGCTGCAACATGTGCAGAGTTGAATTCCACCGAGTAGGCACATCGCATTTTAGCCGGTGAAGTGGCAGGCCCAACGACTTCTGTAGAGCTGTAAGTCGCTGAGCTGCGGGATGTGAACGGCGAAAGTGAGCACACAGCGACCGTGCCCTCTGCAGAAGGCCATCTAGTCTGGGATAGTGGGCTAAAAATTGCTGGACAACCAGGTTCAACACGTGAGCCATACAAGACACGTGTGTGACATTGCCCCGGCGAAGGGCCGCACCCAGGTTTGCAGCATTGTCGCACACGGCCTTCCCTGGTTTCAGGTCCAGTGGAGACAGCCATTCATGAAATTGGTTCTCCAGAGCTGACCACAACTCCTCAGCTGTGTGACTCACATTTCCCAGACATTTCAAAGTAAAAACCGCCTGATGACGTTGAGCCCTACTGCCAGCATAGTAAGGAGGTGTGCAGGATCCCTTCTGCGCAGTTAGAAAGCTTGTGGCATGACCAGACAGGCTTTGGGTGCAGGTGGAAGACCGAGAGGAGGTTGAGGAGGCAGAAGCAGTGGAGGAACTTTGACATAAAGAGGATTGACGCACAACTCGTGGGGACGGCAAGACTTGGACAGCAGCCCCTTGTCCTGCTGTCACCATAGTTACCCAGTGCCCAGTCAGAGACATGTAACGCCCCTGTCTATGCCTACTCGTCCAAGTGTCTGTGGTGAAATGCACCCTGTCACACACAGAGTTTCTCAAAGAAGCGGTGATGTTGTGTGCGACATGCTGGTGGAGCGCAGGCACACCTTTCTTTGAGAAGTAGTGCCGACTGGGCATCTGGTACTGGGGCACTGCGACGGACATAAGGTCTCGAAAATCCTCTGTGTCCACCAGGCGGAAAGGCAGCATTTCTGTAGCCAAGAGCTTGCAGATGGTGAAATTCAACCTCTTAGCTTTCTCATGGCTAGGAGGAAATGGTCTTTTACTTGTCCACATCTGAGGGACCGAGGGCTGGCTATTGTGCTTAGACGGGGTTGATAAGGGTGTCCCCGGCAAACTGCCGGTCTGTGAGGAAGATGCAGGCGGACATGTTAGGTTGCCTTGATCCAAAGGTGGTGCTATCGATGTCGGACAGCGCTCAACACCAGCTGGTGTAACCACCTCCAAAGAAAATGATGACCTGCCAATCACGCTGGCTGTTGCGGGTAAAGAGGTGGCAGGTCTGCGCCCCAAAACAGGTGTGACTGCTGTCCCCCCAGTCACAGAGGATGAAGAGGCCGCGGATGCACAAGATATGGCAGACGGTGGTTGGCCCGGCCGGCTAGGCCGCATTGTAGCACACTGAGCTTCCCACTGCAACTTATGCTTCATGTCCATGTGCCGGTTCATGCATGAAGTACTCAAACTATGTATTTTTTGGCCTCTACTTAGCTTTTGCTGACAAATGTTACAGATAACATGAGTTGGGTCATCTTTATCGATCTGAAAAAATGCCCAGGCTATGCAAGGCTTAGCACCCATGCGACCTGAAGAGCCACCACGACTTGTGGTGAGAGGCAGAGTTGTGTTTGAGGATGCAGTTGTTGACGTGCTTCCAGTACTACGTCTCTGTCCAGGAAGGCGCAACCTGACCTCGTCGTCACTAGCATCTTCCTCCTCCTCCTCTGCTGACCTCATCTCTTGGCTGACTGTGGGTTGACAGTAAGTGGGATCTCCAACCTCATCATCATCACCCTGTGCGTTATCACACCCGTCGTCCTCAGAGCCAACCTGTTCCTGCCCTGACAAAAAACTAAAGTTGTCGCTCCAATCAGGTATTTGAGTCTTATCATCGTCTTCCTCATTGTCTCCACCAACAGGAGTTACAGTTTGGGAATGACGGTCTACATTATGGTCAGAACCTTCTGCGTCTGGTCCTGGATCCGACTCATAAAGATTCTGGGCATCAGTGCAGATCATTTCCTCGTCTGGATTCACAGAAGCGCTGGAGTCGACCTCTGATTCCCAGGCTATAGTATGAGTAAACAGCTCTGCAGACTCAACCATCTGTTCTACCTCATAGTCAGACGGGCAGCTGGAGATTTGGGAGCTGTGAGGAAGCAAGTGCGATTTGGGTGACACCTTTGAGGACTGGAGTATTTGTGATGTTGAAGTTGATGTGGAGGAGAGCCCACTTAAAGGAGCACTTGATATCCGTTGAAGCACCTGCTGTTTTTGTGCCTCATCTGGAATTTGTAGCGATTGGCGTGGCCGTAAGAAAGGGATCTTATCACATTGTCCGCTAAAAGAAGTAGACATTTTAGTTTGGCTGGAAGATGGTCTTTCTTCTGCAGATGTTACTGTTGCTTTAACACCTACCCCACGGACACAACCTTTTTTCCCCTTCCCAACACGCCTATTCCCCTTTCCACCAGCAGCAGGCCTTTTTCCACTCATTTTGGTGGTTAACTAATTCACAACTCTGGAGTTGTTTGCACAAAAAAACAATGGATGGTAACCGAGCAGAGCTGAGTGGCCAAACTGTGGTATTAGGCCAAAACTATTGGCTGGGTTAGATGCAGAAAAAAATTATATTCAATTTGCAACCTGATGGAGGTCAGTATAGATGGACTAATACAACAAGTCCCACACACAACTAGAAGCCCAATATTTTTTCAGAGGTAGATGCAGAAAAAAATATATTCAGTTTGCAACCTGATGGAGGTCAGTATAGATGGACTAATACAACAAGTCCCACACACAGCTAGAAGCCCAAATATTTTTTCAGAGGTACTGTAGATGCAGATAAAAATTATTTTTAATTTGCAACCTGATGGAGGTCAGTATAGATGGACTAATAGAGAAAGTCCGACACACTACTAGAAGGCCAAATATTTTTTCAGAGCTAGATGCAGAAAAAAATTATATTCAGTTTGCAACCTGATGGAGGTCAGTATAGATGGATTAATAGAACAAGACCCACACACAGCTAGAAGCCCAATATTTTTTCAGAGGTAGATGCAGAAAAAAATATATTCAGTTTGCAACCTGATGGAGGTCAGTATAGATGGACTAACAGAGAAAGTCCCACACACTACTAGAAGGCCAAATATTTTTTCAGAGCTAGATGCAGAAAAAAATTATATTCAGTTTGCAACCTGATGGAGGTCTGTATAGATGGATTAATAGAACAAGACCCACACACAGCTAGAAGCCCAATATTTTTTCAGAGGTAGATGCAGAAAAAAATATATTCAGTTTGCAACCTGATGGAGGTCAGTATAGATGGACTAATACAACAAGTCCCACACACAGCTAGAAGCCCAATATTTTTTCAGAGGTAGATGCAGAAAAAAATATATTCAGTTTGCAACCTGATGGAGGTCAGTATAGGTGGACTAATAGAACAAGTCCCACACACTGCTAGAAGGCCAAATATTTTTTCAGAGCTAGATGCAGAAAAAAATTAGATTCAGTCTGCAACCTGATGGAGGTCAGTATAGATGGACTAATAGAATGATGCTATGCCCAAAAGATTTTACTTCACTAGGTGCAGTAAAAAAATTGGTATTCTATACACAGGTGGTATATCTTGCAACACAGATAGGCTACTCCACTGACTAACACACTCTGCAATAGGCCAAAAAGGATTAGCTTTGCTAGATTCAGCCAAATGCTGTGAAAAAAACTTGCACAGCACTGGCACAGACCTGCCTGGCAAAAACTGATAGGAACTGATGTAACCTAGTCCTGAAAAGGACTCCAATTACAATTAGTCTTTACTCCCACAACCTATCTATTTAAGAGCACAGACCTGCCTGATAAAAGTCGTAGGAAATGCTGTAACCTAGTCCTTAAAAGGACTGCAATCACAACTATTCCCTACTCCCAAGCTATCTGTATATTTGTGCGAAAATTGGCTTGAAATTAACAAGGTATAGCGCACACAGCAACAGCGGTGCCGTCTAACACGCAGCTGCAGCAGTGAGAAAATGGTGGCGACGGGGAAAATGGCTTGGTCTTATAGGGCAAGGACATGTGACATACACTGCCAATGACACATGCCCTTGCTTGTGTGAAAAAAAGCACTTCGCTCCGTGTGTGCGCTGCTGAT
Source organism: Phyllobates terribilis (assembly GCF_046119375.1). Lineage (NCBI taxonomy): Eukaryota > Metazoa > Chordata > Amphibia > Anura > Dendrobatidae > Phyllobates > Phyllobates terribilis. The sequence goes on from NW_027362771.1 coordinate 211,962,124, forward strand.
AGGCTGACAGATTGCACCTCCCCACTGTAAATGCGGGAAAGAGAAAAAAAAATGGAGATCTTCATTGTTCCTGCAGAGATCCATCCCCTGCCCCTACCCCCACCCCGCTGTACACTCAAACTGCGTATTAACATTAATTTTCATCATTACTGAGAAAAAATCCAGTTATGATTTTGGTGCACGAACAGTTATCGAACATAACCTCGAACAGCCGAATTTTTCTCAAATTGTTCGTGTTCGCCGAACGGCTCGAACACCGCCCAAAACAGCTCGAATTTGAGATTGGCGAACAGTTCGAGTAGAACAACGCTCATCTCTAGTTGGAATGTGCTGCAAGGACCTGAGAAATACCCGTGTGATCGGTCATGTGAGAAGTCACATGGTCCGAACTCGTCCAATGATCCTGTGTGGGCGGCGCATACGCGCATCACAGGTCAGGTCCTACACCGCAGCCCGGCAATCAAGAGAGATTCCAGATCGCGGGACAGGAGCGCCAATGCGACGGGCGCACGCACACAACAGGATCACAGGAGGGTAAATAGACCAGAGCAAATGTATATCCAACATGAAACTATAATTGAATAAATACTATATAGAAGAGACACCAGATTATGAAATTATAAGCCAGTTACTAAATGTAATATACTTGGGTTATTAATATCATTTAATAAGGTCTCCATATCCTAACATCACAAGGGTGTCATCATCTTGGAAAACAGAATATCCCATCACAGTAGGTTGATTTATCCAAACAGAAAAGGATGGTAGTCTAGAAAAATCTTTTCACACTGGTCTATCCTGGGATAGTTCAGATCTAAATATATGAAAAATATGAAAAACAAACAATAAAAGAAGTTAGTTTTGCCGACAACACAAAAATTGAATAAAACCACGATAGTGCTGCACCAGTCTGATAACTGGCCATAAGTTAAAAATAACACAAAAGGGGAAATAAAAATGGGGAGAAATGCTTAGCAATAAGAGTAAATTAATGGTAACCATAAAATAAAAGAACACGCACAGGTAGTAACCATATAACTCACAAAAATGAAGCAAAACTTAGGGATTCATTGAGTCCGTTAGGGGCCATTGTGTCCAGTATTGTGATCCATCTTGCTTCCCGTTGGGCTAATCTCTGCTTTATGTTCCCAACCCTGGCTCCGAGATGGACCACTTCAATACCCCTGACCAATAAAGATCTGGCATCGCAGTAATGAAACTGCCGGAAATGTGGAAGTGTCTTAAGTTCTGAAGGGTCCGTCGCTTGTCTGGCTGCTGTAATGTCCCTAACGTGCTCCCGGACCCTGACCCTGAGCTCCCTCGAGGTAAGTCCAATATAAATGAGGGAACACTTGCAGGTAGCATAATATATTACATTGGATGTTCCACAGGAGATCCACTGGCGAATCTTAAATTGGCGATCTCCTGAAGCAGAGTCCAAGGTACTGGAGCATAGGACATTAGAGCAAGCCAGACAATGACCACATGGAAAACATCCTATAGTTGGTTGGGAGGAGGCTAAAAACGTACCATTGCTCTGAACATAATGGCTCCGGACAATCATATCTCGTAGGTTTCTGGCTCTCTTGGGGGTCAATGACGGGTATGGGCCCAGGGATGAAGCAATGGACGGTTCTGTCCTAAGTATTGGCCAGTGTTTCTTTAAGATCATACGCATGTTATCCCACTGGGAATTATACGTACATATGAAACGTATTACATCCTGGCTTGACTTAGATTGTCTGTTATAATTGTACAAAAGGTCAGTACGAGGTGTTACTTTTGCCCTATTATATCCTTTTTTAATGGACCGCCGACTATAGCCACATTGTTCGAACCTAGTTCGAAGATCTGTAGCTTGGGCTTCAAAACTATGAGGTGACGAACAAATCCGCTTGATCCTCAGGTACTGTGCCACCGGGACAGCCCTCAACGTGGCTGGGTCATGAGCTGAGGAAGCATGAATTAATGAATTAACCGCCGTAGGTTTTTGATGGACATCGGTCTGTATGGCAAATTGTGAATCAACCCTCAGACCCACGTCCAGAAAATCCATTTTAGTCGCATGAAATTTGTAGGTTAGGCGGATATTCATGCTATTCTCATTCAATCCTTCCATAAATTTCTCGAGCTGCTGCGCTGTACCCTTCCAGAGGAACAGGACATCATCAATATGCCTGTACCAGCACAGCGCATGCTTAGTGGCCCACGCGCCATCGTCGCCAAAAAGGGATCTCTCCCAGGCCCCCAGGAAGAGATTGGCATACGAGGGCGCGCAGGCCACGCCCATGGCCACGCCGCGCTGTTGGAGGTAAAACGTATCCCTAAAAATAAAGAAGTTATGGGTCAATATAAAACGCAGCAGCTCGAGAATAAAGTCACAAAGAGGGCCGTCCAAGTCGGAAGCATCCAGGAAAAGCCGGACAGCCTCAAGCCCATCCATATGGGAAATAGATGTATACAGGGACTCCACGTCTGCTGTAACTAAAAAGGTATCCGGTTCCACAAAGACACCGTCAACCCGGGTGAGGACATCCGTCGTGTCCCTGAGATATGAAGGTAATGTCTCTATGAGGGGCTTCAGATAGAAGTCCACAAATTTGTAGAGTGGTTCGCAGAGACCTCCTATCCCGGACACGATCGGACGCCCCGGTGGGCTGACGGCGTCCTTGTGGATCTTTGGCAGCATGTAAAATGTAGAAATTTGCGGAAAGCGAACAGTAAGACCATCCAAAACCCTCTTAGGGATGGTTCCTGCCTCAAAAGCCCTGGACAAGATGCGTTGTAAATCGGTCGAGTAGGAGGCCAAAGGACAATGTGATAATTTAAAATAGGTATTACGATCTCGTAACTGACGCAGTGCCTCCTTCTCATATTGGGCACATGGCCATATCATGACGTTTCCCCCCTTGTCTGCTTGCTTGAACACCACATCCTTGTAGGATTGGAGTTTATTAAGAGCAGTCCGCTGAATATAAGTTAGATTGTCATTCTTACAGACTGTCGGTAAATTCTTGAAATCCTCAGAAACTAGTCTGGTAAAGATTTCTACAGCAGGACTAATAGACAAGGGGGGAAAACGTGTACATTTTGGTTGGACACTTGGAGGAAACCCACCTTTTGTTGGGGGGCACTGTTCAGCCAGGAGGTCTTCCAAAGTCTGTAAGGCCTCCATCTCAGCCGAAGTCACAGAAGCAGGTGCGGTGGTGTTCTTAAAGTGCAATTTCTTTAATATTAGCTTCCGAGAAAATAAATTTAGGTCTTTGAGAGCTGTAAAGAAATCAAATCCATTAGATGGTGAAAATGTGAGACCCTTTTGAAGTACCTCTAATTCCTGTACTGAAAAAACATGCCTTGAGAAATTGATTACCTGTAAACCACCTTGGCTATCACTGCTTGATGCTCAACAGCCCGGTGTTTGTTTTTTGGCACCCTGCCGAGTTGTTACTTTACCCATAGGTTTCTTCGTCTCCTGGAGTCCATAATTCGCATTATGAGACGTTGAAGTACCGCTTTCACCTGAGGTGTTAGATCTCAAAGACGAAGATCTTGATCTAGATGGTGTGTTCCTTTTGGACCACGACCGAGATCTAGTATGAGGATTTCTCCACCTATACACCTGATTCAATTTTGAATCATTCAAATCCCGTTGGAATTTTTTTATTTTAATTTTTTGTTGCTCTTCCCTTTCCCTTGAGAAAGCTGGACGTGTTCCCTGCGAAACGTGCGTCGGGAGCGAGAGGCACTAGTCCTTCCTACCACCTGGTGGGGCATATTTTTATACTTTGAGGTAATGATTTTGTTGATATACATGGATGTTCAAGGGGTACTTAGGGGGATCGATTATGATAAGGCACAGCTAAATCATTGAGCTGTGGGCTCTAGGAGACGAGCATTACTGCCTATATGATTGCACTATATCATGCAGGAGATAGAGCACTAAGCTTTACAATATTGTTTATATATTTATCTCTTGTGATATACTACTGCTCCCCTCCATCTATCCCTATTGAGTCCCATGCATTCTGATAAACGCAGGATTGATTGATCGATTCTCTACCTCTATGTGTCCCTGCTGCTTTTCGGTATTGCCATTCTTTTGTACACACATCCCTTGCACTTGCAGACTTTTAAATGTGTATTTTTTGTATCAATAAAGTTGTTATATTTTTGTACCAACCGTTAAGACTTCATTTCCCTTTTTTCTAAAATTTGACAGGTGCATATCATTTTCTTGTTTAAAATACTCCTACCTACTTTTTACTGACTTACTAAAGCACTTTTTTTGGTTTTGTAACCTCATTGAGCTTTGAACTTCATAGCCAGGTGTATGCAATCATGAGAAAAGCTACTTAAAGTGGCCACTTGCAAGTTGTTCTCCTGTTTGAATCTCCTCTGAAGAGTGGCATCATGGGCTCCTCAAAACAACTGTCAAATGATCTGAAAACAAAGATTATTCAACCTAGTTGTTCAGGGGAAGGATATAAAAAGCTGTCTCAGAGATTTAACCTGTCAGTTTCCACTGTGAGGAACATAGTAAGGAAATGGAAGAACACAGGGACAGTTCTTGTTAAGGCCAGAAGTGGCAGGCCAAGAAAAACATCAGAAAGGCAGAGAAGAAGAATGGTGAGATCAGTCAAGGACAATCCTCAGACCACCTCCAGAGAGCTGCAGCATCAACTTGCTGCAGATGGTGTCACTGTGCATCGGTCAACAATACAACGCACTTTGCACAAGGAGAAGCTGTATGGGAGAGTGATGCGAAAGAGGCCGTTTCTGCAAGCACGCCACAAACAGAGTCGGCTGAGGTATGCAAAAGCACATTTGGAGAAGCCAATTTCTTTTTGGAAGAAGGTCCTGTGGACTGATGAAACCAAGATTGAGTTGTTTGGTCATACAAAAAGGCGTTATGCATGGCGGCAAAAAAACACAGCATTCCAAGAAAAACACTTGCTACCCACAGTAAAATTTGGTGGAGGTTCCATCATGCTTTGGGGCTGTGTGGCCAATGCCGGCACCGGGAATCTTGTTAAAGTTGAGGGACGCATGGATTCCACTCAGTATCAGCAGATTCTTGACAATAATGTTCAAGAATCAGTGACAAAGTTGAAGTTATGCAGGGGATGGATCTTTCAGAAAGACAATGATCCAAAACACCGCTCCAAATCTACTCAGGCATTCATGCAGAGGAACAATTACAATGTTCTGGAATGGCCATCCCAGTCCCCAGACCTGAATATCATTGAACATCTGTAGGATCATTTGAAGAGGGCTGTCCATGCTCGGCGACCATCAAACTTAACTGAACTGGAATTATTTTGTAAAGAGGAATGGTCAAAAATACCTTCATCCAGGATCCAGGAAATCATTAAAAGCTACAGGAAGCGACTAGAGGCAGTTATTTTTGCAAAAGGAGGATCTACTAAATATTAATGTCACTTTTCTGGTGAGGTGCCCATACTTATGCACCTGTCAAATTTGGTTTGAATGCAGATTGCACATTTTCTGTTAGTACAATAAACCTCATTTCAAGGCAGAAACATTACTGTGTCCAACAGTTATTACATATATCAAACTGAAATAGCTGTTGCAAAAACAACAATTTTTATAAAAAATTAAGCTTAAGATTAATTGGGGTGCCCAAACTTTTTCATATAACTGTATATTCTTTGCACCATGCACTTTGCCATAATAGCTAGCTACATGTAAAATCTGTACCATTGGCTCATATAATTTATTTCTATACTTATATTATATATTTATGTACAAATATTTAACACACTTTTTTCCACAGGAAATTAATCAATTTAGCCCAAAAACTTCTACTTTCGTCTCATCTGACAAGGGCACCTTTTTCCACATTTTAGCTCTGTCCCCTACATGGCTTTTTGAAAGTTGAAAATGGGACTTCTTATGGTTTGCTTTCAAAAATGGCTTTCTTCTTGCCCCTCTTCCATTAATGCCAGATTTGTGGAGTATATGACTAATATTTGTCCTGTGGACAGATTCTCCCACTTGAGCTGTGGATCTCTGCAGCTCCTGTGGAGTGACCATGGGCCCCTGGGCTGGTTTTCAAATTAGTGACATCTAAGGATGTCAGTTTAGGTGGACAGCCATGTCTTGGTAGGTTTGTTGTTGTACCATACTCCTTCCTTTTTTGGATGATAAATTGAACAGTGCTCCATGAGATGTTCAGAGCTTGAACTATTTTTTATAACCTAACCCCGTTTTACTCTTCTCCACAACTTTATCCCTGACCTGTCTGATGTGTCCCTTGGTTTTCATCATGCTATTTGATCCCCAATGTTCTCAAACAAACCTCTGTGGCCTTCACAGAACAGATGTAGATATACTGAAAATATATCACACACTGGTAGACTTAATTTACTAATTGTGTGACTTTTGGAGGCAATTGGTCACTTGGCATTTTATTTAGGGGTGTCAGACTACAGGGGGCTGAATACAAATGCATGTCACAATTTTCATATTTATATTTTTAAAATAATTAGAAAACCATGTATCAATTCCTTTAAATTTCACAAATTCTTGCTACTTTATGTTGATATATCACATAAAATCCCAGTAAAATACATTTAAGTTTGTGGGTGTAACGTGAAAAAATGTGGAAAAGTTCATGATTAGTGTTGAGCGAGTATGTTCTGTCCGAGTATGCTCGGGCCGAGCTCCGAGTATTTATAGCTGCTCGGTGATAAGGTTAAATCGCTCCCGTGCGCATGATTTGCAACTGTTTGACAGTTTTATTACATGTGAGGAATGTGTAAGAAATATACATTCCTCACATGTAATAAAACTGTCAAACAGTCGCAAATCATGCACACGGGAGCGATTCAACCATATCACAGAGCAGCTATAAATACTCGGAGCTCGGCCTGAGCATACTCGGCGAAAGGGTAATAGAACATACTCGCTCAACACTATTCATGATTATTGTTGAGCCACCCCCGTAGTGTTCGAGTTCGGTTCGGTTCGTCGAACACCAATATGTTCGCCGAACTGTTCGTCGAACTGTTCGTCGAACACCTTCGAACACCGTTAAAACCAATGGCAGGCAAACAAAAACACATAGAAACACATAGAAAACACATAGAAAACACTTCAAAGGTGTCCAAAAGCTGACAAACTGCTCAGAAGACACAACTAACACATGGAAAAGTGACAAGTACATATAGTCATGCGAAAAGAAAAGAGGTGGAGGAGTAAAAGGAGGGGGAATCACAGATATAGGCATGTCATGCCCTTCTAAAACCAAAAAAGTGCGAAGCCGACACGGCCAGTCTGTTCCTGCCCGTGCGACCTCCGTGTCGCCGGGTTTGTGCCAAAGCCGCGGTGGACCCTGACGGCCAGCCCCCCCTCTCCCAATACTGGTGCCTGTCCGCTGGTGGGTCGAGCGAGCCCCCCTGCGGTGGAGGCAGGTCTAAGCTTTTTAATTTAAATTGTCTCTCTAATTTGAATGAGTACACTTTAAATCCTTTTACAAGGATCTATTGAAGGCCAAGTCTCATGCCAGCAGCCGTGGTAATTCCAGCTATAGTAGCATCCACTAAAGCTGCTGCAGTTAAAAAGCTTTTATAAGGATCAAGCTTGGCGGTCCACCGCAAGGCGTCCTACCGCCAGTCCCAGCCCCTGTGCCTTGGGGTGCCTCCCTGATGCTCTTCACTGAGTGTCCCGGGGGCCCGAACCATTTCCTTTGAAAAAATTAAGTGTCCAAACTACAGGTGGTGTAGCTTGCTTAACAGCTGGGATAATCCGCTGACTAGCAGACACTGCTACTAAGCACAAAGTATTTCCTGGGCTAGATGCAGTTAAAAATTTGTAATTAGATACTCTCGTTGGATGCTGAGAAAGCATTCCATAGAGTCTCCTGGCACGCCATATATTATTCTCTTAAAAAGCTTTGGGTAGGGGTCTAGGGGACCCTTTTATAGGCAAAAGCACGGCCCTGTATCGCAATACGTCACCTAGGCTGAAGATAGATGGAACATTTTCATCACCTTTCATAATCACCAATGGGACAAGGCAGGGATGTCCTCTGTCCCCTCTCTTATACATCCTAGTGACGGAGCACCTGCTCTCATCAATTCGCCATAACCCCAATATTAGGTGGATTGAGGTGGGAGGCACCGAGTACAAGTGCTCTGAATTTGCTGATGATGTCCTAGTATATATCACTCAATCACATATATCCATCCCTGCTGTTATGGCTGAAATAGATCACTTTGTTACATGGTCAAATTTTTAAATCAATGCAGCGAAGTCTAGGCCCTCAATGTCTCCCTCCCCAAATCCATACAGGATTCCATCCAGTCCAACTTTCCCTTTGCCTGGCTCTCACAGGGTATCAAATACTTAGGAATTCATATTCATAGAGACCTCTCCCGTCTATGTTATCTTAATTTTGGGCCCTTTATTGAACAACTCCATACAGACCACGGTTGGCAAGTTAGAAATGTAAGATTCACTACGTGAACCACTGGTGTTTTGTGGAAAAGCACATGTACACTGTGTTCCAAATTATTATGCAAAAAGTGTTTAGGAGTGATAAGGTAAGAATTTTTTTGTTTGTCAGTTAAACTCATTGATGGTGATGTGTGTCAGGGCTCTTTATATCACTGTAAGCAATTGCAGACACCTGTGCTAATTAGTTTGGCAGGTGTGTCCAATGAAAGGCAAGACTACTTAAGAAGGCTGTCCCACATTATTAAGCAGCCTACATTTTCTGCCAAAATGGGAAAGAAAAAGGATGTGTCGGCTGCTGAGAAGCAACAAATTGTGGAGTGTTTAGGTCAAGGCATGACTACAATCAACATTGCCAAGACACTTCATCCTGATCATCGCACAATCAAGAAGTATGTAGCTGATTCACAGTACACACGTGTGCGTGCTGATAAGGGAAAATTGAAGACTCTTTCCTACAGGCAATTACATCAGGTTAAAAGAGCAGCGGAAAAAAGCCTTGTCATAGCAGCACACAAGTTTTTGAAGCTGCTGGTGCCTCCAACGTCCCCCGAACAACAAGATGCAGGGTCCTTCAGAGGTTTGCAGCTGTGCGTAAGCCATCCTGTCGACCTCCTCTATCCACTGTACACAAGCAGAAACGGCTCCAGTGGGCCAAACAATACATGAAGACTGACTTCAAAACTGTTTTGTTCACCGATGAGTGCCGTGCAGCGCTCGATGGTCCAGATGGATGGAGTGGAGGATGGCTGGTTGATGGACACCCCATGCAAACACGGCTACAGCGCCAACAAGGAGGAGGTGGAGTAATGTTTTGGGCTGGAATCATGGGGAGAGAGATTGTCGGCCCCTTTAGGATCCCTGAAGGGGTAAAGATGAACTCCATAATGTATGTGGAGTTTCTCAAACAGCACTTCCTGCCATGGTTCAAGAAGAAGAACCGTGTATTCCGCAGCAAGATCATTTTCATGCATGATAATGCACCGTCTCATGCTGCACATAACACATCTGCATCTCTGGCTGATATGGACATAAAAGGGGACAAACTTATGGTGTGACTCCCATGCTCCCCTGACCTCGACCCCATTGAGAACCTCTGGAGCATCATCAAAAGGAGTGTCTATGATGGTGGGTGGCAGTTCACATCTAAGCAACAGCTCTGGGAGGGTATTCTGTCCTCATGCAAAACAATTGAAGCAGAAACCATCCAAAACCTGACAAATTCAATGGACGAGAGAGTTCAGAAGCTCCTTTCAAACAAGGGGTCCTATGTGCAAATGTAACATCACCTAGAATAAAGTTTTGAGTTGAAAACTGTTTGATTTCAGTTTCTAATAACCTGCTAATGCTTATAATTTCAAAAATGACCATTTTTTTGTTCTTTATTAAAATGAAAAGGTTGATCGAAGAGTGTGGGGGATCTAAGAGTGTGGCAGCCCAGTAGTCAGCATTATTTCGAATTCTGACAATCTGAGGGTCATGTTGCAGGTAGTGCAGCAAGAAGGCACATATGTGTCTTGTGCATCTAGGAGCCCCAAAATTATTTTCCGGGCTAGATGCAGCTAAAAATTATTATTAATTTGAAAGCTGGTGGAGCTTAGTATAGATGGCCTAATAGAATCAGCACTGCAAACTGCTACAACGCCCAAATTATTTTCCTGCCAAGATACAGATAAACATGATTAGTAATTTTAAAACTGGTAGAGTTTAGTATAGATGGCCTAATAGAATCAGGACTGCAAACTGCTACAAGGCCCCAATTATTTTCCAGCCAAGATACAGATAAACATGATTAGTAATTTTAAATCTGGTGGAGTTTAGTATAGATGGCCTAATAGAATGAGAACTGCAAACTGCTACAAGGCCCAAATTATTTTCCAGCCAAGATACAGATAAACATGATTAGTAATTTTAAATCTGATGGAGTTTAGTATAGATGGCCTAATAGAATCAGTACTGCAAACTGCTACAAGGTCCAAATTATTTTCCAGCCAAGATACAGATAAACATGATTAGTAATTTTAAATCTGGTGGAGTTTAGTATAGATGGCCTAATAGAATCAGTACTGTAAACTGCTACAAGGCCCAAATTATTTTCCAGCCAAGATACAGATAAACATGATTAGTAATTTTAAATCTGGTGGAGTTTAGTATAGATGGCCTAATAGAATCAGTACTGCACACTGCTACAAGGCCCAAATTATTTTCCAGTCAAGATACAGATAAACATGATTAGTAATTTTAAATCTGGTGGAGTTTAGTATAGATGGCCTAATAGAATCAGTACTGCACACTGCTACAAGGCCCAAATTATTTTCCAGCCAAGATACAGACAAACATGATTAGTAATTTGAAAGCTTAAAACGGTTGTTGAGTCTGTCTACATTATCAGTGGAGAGCCGCGTGCGCTTATCTGTCAGCACACCACCAGCAGCGCTGAACACACGTTCAGACAGAACGCTGGCTGCGTGGCATGACAAGATCTCCAAAGCGTAAGTGGCGAGCTCCGGCCATTTATCCAGATTGGAAGCCCAAAAAGAGTAAGGGTCCAGTGACACAGTCATGGCTTCAATGTTTACTTGGAGATACTCCTGTACCATCGTCTCTAGGCGTTGACTATGTGTCAGACTTCTTGTCTCCTGTGGCCTTGCAAAGGATGGGCTAAAAAAGTGGTGAAATGATTCCGCAAAATTGATGTTACCAGCAGATATTGTGTTTCTGTTACGTTTTGAGTGCTGAACACTCGACGGTCCCACGGTTGGCAGGTTGGAACTGTGAGATTCACTACGTGCACCACTGGTGTTTTGTGGAAAAGCACATGTAAGATTCTGCAACAGTCTCTGCTGATACTCCTGCATGCATGCATCCCTTTCTATGGCTGGAATAATTTCTGCAAATTTACTTTTGTACCGGGGATCTAACAGTGTGGCAACCCAGTAATCAGGATTATTTCTAATTCTCACAATTCGAGGGTCATGTTGCAGGTAGTGCAGCAAGAAGGCACTCATGTGTGTTGCGCATCCAGGAGCACCAAGTCCCTGTTGTGTTGGTGGCGAGGTAACAATCATGCTTCCTTCCTCTACCGTCTCCCCCCAACCTCGCACAACAGAAATGTGATCAAGGTCTCCCTCATCTGATGAGTCTTCCATCAGTTCGTCCTCCACTTCTTCCTGGGCTCCGGCACCTTCCTCACTAGTTTGGCTGCTACCATGCGCCCTGGTAAAACCATCTCCCCCACCCTCACATGCCTGCCACCTTGGTGCTGCCGACAGTCTGGACCTTGCACATGTTAGCCCTTCCGCATACAACTCCTCCTCCTCTACTTCCTCCACCTCCTCTTGTGCCACCACCTGACTCCGAATTCTGTTTAACATGTGCTCCAGCATGTAAATCACCGGAATTGTCATGCTGATAATGGCATCGTCAGTACTAAACATCTTCGTCGCCATTTCAAAACTGTGCAGAAGGGTGCATAGGTCCCTGATCTGAGACCACTCCTCCAGCGTGATTTGCCCCAACTCTGGATCTCGGTGGCCCAGGCTATACGTCAGAACATATTGCACCAGGGCTTGTCGGTGCTGCCACAGTCGCTGCAACATGTGCAGAGTTGAATTCCACCGGGTAGGCACATCGCATTTTAGCCGGTGAAGTGGCAGGCCCAACGACTTCTGTAGAGATGTAAGTCTCGGAGCGGCGGGATGCGAACGGCGGAAGTGAGCACACTGTGACTGTGCCCTCTGCAGAAGGCCATCTAGTCCGGGATAGAGGGCTAAAAATTGCTGGACAACTAGGTTCAACACGTGAGCCATACAAGGCACATGTGTGACATTGCCCCGGCGAAGGGCCGCACCCAGGTTTGCAGCATTGTCGCACACGGCCTTCCCTGGTTTCAGGTCCAGTGGAGACAACCATTCATGAAACTGGTTCTCCAGAGCTGACCACAACTCCTCAGCTGTGTGACTCACATTTCCCAGACATTTCAAAGTAAATCCGCCTGATGATGTTGAGCCCTGCTGCCAGCATAGTAAGGAGGTGTGCAGGATCCCTTCTGCGCAGTTAGAAAGCTTGTGGCATGACCAGACAGGCTTTGGGTGCAGGTGGAGGACCGAGAGGAGGTTGAGGAGGCAGAAGCAGTGGAGGAACTGCGAGATAAAGAGGATTGACGCACAACTCGTGGGGACGGCAAGACTTGGACAGCAGCCCCTTGTCCTGCTGTCACCATAGTTACCCAGTGCCCAGTCAGCGACATGTAACGCCCCTGTCCATGCCTATTCGTCCAAGTGCCTGTGGTGAAATGCACATTGTCACACAAAGAGTTTCAAAAAAGAAGCGGTGATGTTGTGTGCGACATGCTGGTGGAGCGCAGGCACACCTTTCTTTGAGAAGTAGTGCCGACTGGGCATCTGGTACTGGGGCACTGCGACGGACATAAGGTCTCGAAAATCCTCTGTGTCCACCAGGCAAAAAGGCAGCATTTCTGTAGCCAAGAGCTTGGAGATGGTGAAATTCAACCTCTTAGCTTTCTCATGGCTAGGAGGAAATGGTCTTTTACTTGTCCACATCTGAGGGACCGAGGGCTGGCTGTTGTGCTTAGACGGGGTTGAGAAGGGTGTCCCCGACAAATTGCCGGTCTGTGAGGAAGATGCAGGTGGACATGTTAGGATGCCTTGATCTAAAGGTGGTGCTATCGATGTCGGACAGCGCTGAACACCAGCAGGTGTTTCCACCTCCAAAGAAAATGATGACCTGCCAATCACCCTGGCTGTTGCGGGTAAAGAGGTGGCAGGTCTGCATCCCTAAACAGGTGTGACTGCTGTCCCCCCAGTCACAGAGAATGAAGAGGCTGCGGATGCACAAGATGTGGTAGACGGTGGTTGGCCCGGCCGGCTAGGCCGCATTGTAGCACAGTGAGCTTCCCACTGCAACTTATGCTTCATATCCATGTGCCGGTTCATGCATGAAGTACAAACTATGTATTTTATGGCCTCTACTTAGCTTTTGCTGACAAATGTTACAGATAACACGAGTTGGGTCATCCTTATTGATCTGAAAAAATGCCCAGGCTATGCAAGGCTTAGCACCCATGCGACCTGAAGAGCCACCACGACTTGTGGTCAGAGGCAGAGTTGTGTTTGAGGATGCAGTTGTTGACGTGCTTCCAGTACTACGTCTCTGTCCAGGAAGGCGCAACCTGACCTCGTCGTCACTAGCATCCTCCTCCACCTCCTTTGCTGACCTCATCGACTGGCTGACTGTGGATTGACAGTAAGTGGGATCTCCAACCTCGTCATCATCACCCTGTGTGTTATCACACCCGTCGTCCTCAGAGCCAACCTCTTCCTGCCCTGACAAAAAACTCAAGTTGTCGCTCCAATCAGGTATTTGAATCTCATCATCGTCTTCCTCATTGTCTCCACCAACAGGAGTTACAGTTTGGGAACGAGGGTCTACATTATGGTCAGAACCTTCTGCGTCTGGTCCTGGATCCGACTCATAAAGAATCTGGGCATCAGTGCAAATCATTTCCTCGTCTGGATTCACAGAAGCTCTGGAGCCGACCTCTGATTCCCAGGCTATAGTATGAGTAAACAGCTCTGCAGACTCAACCATCTGTTCTACCCCATACTCAGACGGGCAGCTGGAGACTTGGGAGCTGTGAGGAAGCAAGTGCGATTGGGGTGACACCTCTGAGGACTGGAGTATTTGTGATGTTGAAGTTGAGGTGGAGGAGAGCCCACTTAAAGGAGCACTTGATATCCGTTGAAGCACCTGCTGTTTTTGTGCCTCATCTGGAATTTGTAGCGATTGGCGTGACCTTAAGAAAGGGATTGTAACGGGTCTGGGAGGCGGAACCTCTGGGCTACTATACAAGGGAGCGGTCCTTGTAAGGGAGCGGGTGGCGACCAGGCAGGCAGTCACAGCAGGGGACCGGGACAGTCTCTGGGTGTACGGGCAGGAGGTCACGGCAAGTGATCAGGGCAGTCTCTGGAAGAACGGGCTGGAGGTCACGGCAAGTGACCGGGGCAGTCTCTGGAAGAACGGGCTGGAGGTCACGGCAAGTGACCGGGGCAGTCTCTAGGTAAAGGGTAGGTACGACCTGTGATGGCTGAACCTCCAGGTAGGCTAGCAAGGCAGATGGAGGATGTGTGCTCCCAGGTGAGCAAGCGAGAGTCTCTGGAATAGCAGGTGGTCACAGCACGTGACGGCGGAGCCTCCAGGTAGGCAAGCAGGCAGGTAGCGGAGAAGCGCTCCCAGGTGAGCGGGCAAGAGTCTCTGGAATAGCTGGTGGTCCCAGCACGTGACAGCGGAACCCCCGGGCAGGCAAGCAGGCAGGTAGCGGAGAAGCGCTCCCAGGTGAGCGGGCAAGAGTCTGGAATAGCTGGTGGTCACAGCACGTGACAGCGGAGCCTCCGGGCAGGCAAGCAGGCAGGTAGCGGAGAAGCGCTCCCAGGTGAGCGGGCAAGCTGGTCCATAGACAGACTGACCGGAGTTGTAAGGCAGACCGTCGGACCTCAGGCAAGCAGGCAGGTAGCTGATGTGCGCTCCCAGGTGAGCGGGCAAGTTGGTCCTTAGACAGACTGACCGGAGTTGTAAGGCAGACCGTCGGACCTCAGGCAGGCAGGCAGGTAACAGGAAATCAGGCAGGATTAGGACAGCAAGCTGGCAGGAATCTGGCAGGTAACTGGCAGGTAACTGGCAACGGGACCTGAGGGCTGAAGCAGAGTAGAACGGTGCAACAACATTGCTCGGGCACCTCCATTTTGGAGGAGGTGCCTTATATATGGTAAAGTCCTCCGGCCGGGGACTCCTTAGGACGGCGCGCGCGGCCCCTTTAAGAGGGAGGGAGGGCGCGCGCGCGCGCCCTAAGCACAGTGGCCGGGAAGGAGCGCGCGCTGCCAGCAGAGCGGGAGAGGGACGCCGGGCACGGAGCAGAGCGGTGAGGGGAACAGCGTCCCTGCCTAGCAGAGGGCAGGGACCCCGGCACTACAGTACCCCCCCCTTTAGGCCCCCCCTTTTTTAGGCCAGATAGAAATTTAGCTAGGATGAGAGGGGCATGGATGTTCTCCCGGGGCTCCCACGTTCTCTCCTCAGGACCAAACCCCTTCCAATCTACCAGAAAAAAGGTCTTTCCTCTTACCCTTTTGGTGGCAAGAATGTTCTCTACCTCAAACTCGTCCTCAGCAGAAACCGGAGCAGGAGACGTACCTGTAGACTTGGAAAAAGAGTTAAGTACCACAGGTTTGAGGAGAGATACATGGAAGGAGTTAGGGATCCGTAAGTTGGCCGGGAGTTTCAATTTATAGGCCACCGGGTTGATCTGACTGATGACCTCCAGAGGACCGATGAACCGAGGCCCTAACTTATAAGAAGGTATCTTGAGTCGAACATATTTAGATGAGAGCCAGACTTTATCTCCTGGACGAAATTGTGGAGGATCCAGGCGTTTTTTGTCAGCGTGTCTTTTCATACGCTCGGATGACAGAAGGAGTGCGGACCGGGTACTCTCCCATATGGAGGAAAATTTGCTAACGAGAGATTCCGCAGCCGGGTTGTCCACAGAGGTGGAGACAGGAAAAGGAATCCGAGGATGCTGACCAAAGACTACAAAAACGGGGATTTGGAGGAGGATTCGCTCTCGTGATTATTATAAGAGAGCTCGGCCCATGGTAGGAGATCCACCCAGTCAGAATGGTGGGCATTAACGAAGTGCCGGAGGTAACTGGTCAGGTTCTGATTGATCCGCTCCACTTGACCATTGGACTGTGGGTGGTAAGCGGAAGAGAAGTCCAGGGTGAAGTCTAGTAGTTTACAAGTGGCTCTCCAGAAACGTGAGGTGAACTGTACCCCACGATCCGACACGATGTGGAGGGGCAGGCCATGAAGACGGAAGATGTGGCGGATAAAGTCTTTAGCCAGCTCGGGTGCAGACGGAAGGCCTGGCAGGGGAATAAAGTGAGCCATCTTGGAAAAGCGGTCAGCGACCACCCAAATGACCGTACAACCGGCAGAGACGGGGAGATCAGTTATAAAGTCCATTGCTATATGCTGCCAGGGGGCAGCAGGTACAGGAAGCGGAAGGAGGCGTCCGGCTGGCAGATGTCTCGGGACTTTGTTGCGGGCGCAGGACACACAGGCAGAAACAAAGTCTATTATGTCCTTGTGCAGGGTAGGCCACCAATAGTGCCGGGCAATAAGCTGGAGGGTCTTTTTCTGACCGGCGTGGCCAGCTAGTTTAGACGAATGGCCCCAGTGTAGGATCTTCTCCCGATCAGGTACTGAAACAAACGTCTTACCGGGAGGGAGACGATTTAGACTCACGGGAGCCACCTGCATTACTCTGGCGGGATCGATGATATGTTTAGGTTCTTCCTCGAGATCGGACACCAGAAAGGATCGGGACAAGGCGTCTGCTTTGACGTTTTTGTCAGCCGGGCGAAAATGAAGAACAAAATCAAAGCGAGCAAAAAACAAGGACCACCGGGCTTGGCGCGGGTTAAGTCTCTGGGCATGCTGGAGGTAAGCCAAGTTCTTGTGGTCAGTGTAAATTATTACCGGATGAAGAGCCCCCTCGAGTAGGTAACGCCACTCCTCCAACGCCAGCTTGATGGCCAATAACTCTCGGTCTCCTATGGAATAGTTGCGCTCAGAAGAGGAGAAGAGTTTGGAGAAGAAGCCACAAGTTACCATTCTCCCGGAAGATGATTTTTGAGTAAGTACCGCTCCGGCTCCAGAGGAGGAGGCGTCAACTTCCAGGAAGAACTGCTTGTTGCCGTCCGGGCGATGCAGCACCGGGGCGGAAGAGAAGGCCTGTTTTAGGGAAAGAAAGGCCTCCTCTGCTTCGGGCGGCCACTCTTTGGGATTAGTACCCTTACAGGTGAGCGCGGAAATTGGGGCAGTCCGGGAAGAGAAGTGCGGGATGAAGAGGCGGTAATAGTTGGCGAAGCCCAGGAACCGTTGAATAGCCTTCAACCCCTCTGGTCAGGGCCATTTCTCGATGGCAGACAGTTTCTCAGGATCCATTTGTAGGCCGGTCTGAGAGATAATGTAGCCCAGAAACGGAAGCGAGGTCTGCTCAAAGAGGCACTTCTCATATTTAGCGTAGAGATGGTTCTGCCTGAGCCTGAGCAGGACCTGACGAACATCCCTCCGGTGAGTCTGGAGATCCGGAGAGAAGACCAAGATGTCGTCCAGGTACACCACTACGCAGGAGTAGAGAAGGTCCCGGAAGATGTCATTGACCAACTCTTGAAAGACGGCAGGAGCGTTACAGAGGCCAAAGGGCATTACCAGATATTCATAGTGGCCGTCCCGGGTGTTGAATGCCTTCTTCCATTCATCCCCCTGACGGATACGAACCGGGTTGTACGCCCCACGGAGGTCCAGTTTGGTGAAGATTCTAGCCCCCCTCAGACGATCAAATAACTCCGGAATGAGCGGAAGGGGGTACTTATTCTTCACCGTGATCTGGTTAAGGCCTCTATAGTCTATACAGGGACGGAGAGAGCCGTCCTTCTTTTTGACGAAAAAGAAGCCTGCTCCCGCCGGGGAGGTAGATTTCCGGATGAATCCCCTGGCCAGATTCTCCTCAATATATTCGGACATCGACCGGGTCTCAGCAGCGGATAATGGATAAATACGCCCACGGGGAGGAGAAGTACCAGGTAACAGGTCGATAGGGCAGTCGTATGGTCTATGAGGGGGTAGTGTCTCTGCCTCCTTTTTATTAAAGACATCAGCATAAGACCAATAAGGAATCGGAAGTCCAGGTAGATTAGCTGGGGTAGGAGAAGGACGGACGGGATGAACGGGAACCAGACAGGTCTTATGGCAGCCCTGTCCCCAGCGAAGGACTTCTCCGGTCTGCCAGTCAAGAACGGGTGCATGTTTCTGGAGCCAAGGTAGGCCTAGCAAGAGGGCGTGAGAGAGTCCAGGCAGAACATGGAAGGAGATACTTTCAGAATGCAGCATTCCCACCTGCAGAGTAATGGATTCGGTGATGAGTTGGATGGGGCGTGGTAAGAGCCCCCCACCCACGGCAGCAACAGACAAGGGTACAGCCAGAGGTTTGGTGGGGATGCGGTATTTCTCTACCAGGGACTGTGAAATAAGATTCCCGGCTGCTCCAGAGTCCAGTTGGGCTAGTTCGAAATAACGGTTCTCCCCGTAGACGATTGAAACTGACAACAGCAGGGATGGAGAGGATTTATTCTTGTCTAGGTGGACCTCTCTGAGCGAACCTAGACACAGGCGTTTCCCGACCTCTCCGGGCAGGCACGGATCCGGTGCTCCTTACTGCCACAGTAGAAGCAGGTCCCCTCGGCACGGCGTAAGTCCTGACGGGTCTTGACCATCTTGGTCTGGTCGACCTGCATAGGCTCAGGAGGGTGTACCTGGTTAGAGACAGAAGGAGTGACGGGTTTCTGAAAAGTAGGAGCTAGACGTGGTAACCTCCTCTCACGGGTGACCTCTCTGGCACGCTCCTGGAACCGTAGGTCAATCCGGGTGGCAAGAGTTATTAAGTCATCGAGAGTGGTAGGAATGTCCCGACCGGCAAGTTCATCTTTAATACGGCCGGACAGACCCTCCCAGAAGACGGAAACCAGAGCGTCGTTATCCCAGGCCAGCTCCGAGGCAAGGGTACGGAACCGTATGGCATATTGGCCCACGGTGAGACTTTCCTGACGGAGGCGTAGCAACGATGATGCGGATGAGGTCTTCCGTCCGGGTTCGTCGAAGACTTTCCGGAAAGCCATGAGAAAAGCAGGCAAGTTGGACACCAGGGGGTCTCCTCTCTCCCACAGAGGATTTAGCCAGGCCAGGGCCTCCCCGGTGAGATGGGACATGATGAATGCAATTTTGGCTCGGTCGGAGTTAAACTGGTGGGACAATAGTTCAAAGTGCAGGGTGGACTGATTTATGAAGCCCCGAGCCTGGGCTGAGTCGCCTCCGAAGCGAGGAGGTGCAGAAAGCCGAGGTCCGGGGTAGGATATCATGGTGTTAGTGGACAGCGGAGCTGCCGGATTGCGAGACATGGCACTGGCGGAGGTTGTTGGTGGAACAGTCAGAGTGTCCAGGCGAGTATTGACATTCCGCAGGTGACCCAGGATGGACTCCTGTTGGGACCTTTGACGGGACAGTTCATGACACAGGTCCGAGAGCGAGGGAGCTTGGGTGCCACCGGGTTCGATGGCCCGAGCAAACTGTAACGGGTCTGGGAGGCGGAACCTCTGGGCTACTATACAAGGGAGCGGTCCTTGTAAGGGAGCGGGTGGCGACCAGGCAGGCAGTCACAGCAGGTGACCGGGACAGTCTCTGGGTGTACGGGCAGGAGGTCACGGCAAGTGATCAGGGCAGTCTCTGGAAGAACGGGCTGGAGGTCACGGCAAGTGACCGGGGCAGTCTCTGGAAGAACGGGCTGGAGGTCACGGCAAGTGACCGGGGCAGTCTCTAGGTAAAGGGTAGGTACGACCTGTGATGGCTGAACCTCCAGGTAGGCTAGCAAGGCAGATGGAGGATGTGTGCTCCCAGGTGAGCAAGCGAGAGTCTCTGGAATAGCAGGTGGTCACAGCACGTGACGGCGGAGCCTCCAGGTAGGCAAGCAGGCAGGTAGCGGAGAAGCGCTCCCAGGTGAGCGGGCAAGAGTCTCTGGAATAGCTGGTGGTCCCAGCACGTGACAGCGGAACCCCCGGGCAGGCAAGCAGGCAGGTAGCGGAGAAGCGCTCCCAGGTGAGCGGGCAAGAGTCTGGAATAGCTGGTGGTCACAGCACATGACAGCGGAGCCTCCGGGCAGGCAAGCAGGCAGGTAGCGGAGAAGCGCTCCCAGGTGAGCGGGCAAGCTGGTCCATAGACAGACTGACCGGAGTTGTAAGGCAGACCGTCGGACCTCAGGCAAGCAGGCAGGTAGCTGATGTGCGCTCCCAGGTGAGCGGGCAAGTTGGTCCTTAGACAGACTGACCAGAGTTGTAAGGCAGACCGTCGGACCTCAGGCAGGCAGGCAGGTAACAGGAAATCAGGCAGGATTAGGACAGCAAGCTGGCAGGAATCTGGCAGGTAACTGGCAGGTAACTGGCAACGGGACCTGAGGGCTGAAGCAGAGTAGAACGGTGCAACAACATTGCTCGGGCACCTCCATTTTGGAGGAGGTGCCTTATATATGGTAAAGTCCTCTGGCCATTGGCCGAGGACTCCTTAGGACGGCGCGCGCGGCCCCTTTAAGAGGGAGGGAGGGCGCGCGCGCGCGCCCTAAGCACAGTGGCCGGGAAGGAGCGCGCGCTGCCAGCAGAGCGGGAGAGGGACGCCGGGCACGGAGCAGAGCGGTGAGGGGAACAGCGTCCCTGCCTAGCAGAGGGCAGGGACGCCGGCACTACAGGGATCTTATCACATTGTCCGCTAAAAGAAGTAGACATCTTAGTTTGGCTGGAAGATGGTCTTTGTTCTGCAGATGTTACTGTTGCTTTAACACCTACCCCACAGACACAACCTTTTTTTCCCTTCCCAACACGCCTATTCCCCTTTCCACCAGCAGCAGGCCTTTTTCCACTCATTTTGGTGGTTAACTAATTGACAACTCTGGAGTTGTTTGCACAAAAAACAATGGATGGGAACCGAGCAGAGCTGAGTGGCCAAACTGTGGTATTAGCCCAAAAGTATTGGCTGGGTTAGATGCAGTAAAACAATTTTATTACATACACAGGTGGTGGAGGTTAGTATAGATGGACTAATAGAACAAGTCCCACACACTGCTACAAGCCCAAATATTTTTTCAGAGCTAGATGCAGATAAAAATTATTTTGAATTTGCAACCTGGTGGAGTTTAATATAGATGGACTAATTGTTATGATAGGCTACAAGCACTAAGGAAAGACAGGAGATCTGTCCCTACAATAGAACTAAGCTAGATCCCTACGATGTAACGGATGTAGCGATCAGACCCGCTAAAGTCCTCAGCTAGTCTGAACGAAGACCTATAGATGTGAGGGAGGGATCCCTACAAGAACTAGGGACTGGGAAAAAGATGGACACCTCCTAGCAGAAATTGTAGCAGTAAAAAGACAAACACACAGCATAGAACATAAACGTCAAAAGACCTAGCTAAACTGACTGAGAAAGGTTACAAAGCACCTGGCTAGCTTAAGAGTAGAAATTACAATGAAGTCCAGCATGGCCAGAAGGGCGGAGCAGGATTAAATAGGCAAAAAGGTCATGTGACCAGCAAAATAGAAAAAAACTAACAGGAGAGTTCTAACAGTATCCCCTCTTCTAAGAGGATCCTCCGGATCCCCTAGGCCCAGGCTTATCAGGAAACCTCTTGTGAAACGCTCTGACAAGTCTGGAGGCAGAAACATCATCCTCCTTCATGCGCAACAAATTGTATGCCCCCCCGGAGATCAATTTTAGAGAACCAATTGGCCCCCACTAACTGGTTAAACAAATCAGGAATCAATGGCAGTGGGTAGGGATTACGTACAGTAATTTTATTAATCTCGCGAAAGTCCAGACAAGGACGTAAACCGCCGTCCTTTTTTTTAACAAAAAAAAATCCAACAGCCACAGGTGACTTAGAGGGTCTGATATGACCGGTGGCCAAGCTCGTCTGTATGTATTCCTCCAAAGCCTTTCTCTCAGGAATAGTAAGATTAAATAAACGACTTTTAGGAAGAGTCGCTCCAGGGACAAATTCAATGGTACAATCATAGTCTCTATGGGGAGGCAAAATTTGCGACTCCTCCTCAGAAAAAAATTTCCAAAAATCCTGAATAGGTACAGGTAATTCCCCTTTATCCACAGCAGAAATGCGCCCGTTACAACACTTGTCATAACACTTAGGGCTCCAGGACTTAATTTCATTAGTAGAC
The DNA here is from genome assembly GCF_046119375.1 of Phyllobates terribilis. Lineage (NCBI taxonomy): Eukaryota > Metazoa > Chordata > Amphibia > Anura > Dendrobatidae > Phyllobates > Phyllobates terribilis. The sequence goes on from NW_027362771.1 coordinate 211,984,455, forward strand.
CCATCCAGTACAGGATTGTGCAATTTTAACCAGGGTAACCCCAAAATTACTGGAGAACGCAAATTATTTAATACTACCAAATCCAAATTTTCTCGGTGAATACCATTAATAGTGAGGGGAAATTCATAAACCTTGTGAGTAACACATTTCAAGGGAGAGCCATCGACAGAAACCACGGCAATAGGGGATGACAAAGGTTTGGGTTTTAATTTAAGTTTTTCCAAGAATCCCCCATCAATTACATTCAGAGTAGAACCACAATCCCCAAATACCCGAAATTCAATAAATTTTTCCTGAGCTGCAGTAGTAGCAGAAAGAAATACCCCCTTAGTGTTTAAACAGGCTATACGGGCGTAACTGACCTTTTTTTTTTTTTTTTCATACGAAGCACACAGTTCTTAATGAAATGGTCAGATTTTCCGCAATGAAAGCACAAACCTTCAGAAAACCTGCGGTCTTTTTCCTGAGAGCGGGGTGACATCGCCCCAATCTCCATCGGCTCTCCAATGTCAGTACAGACCCTCTCAAGACTAGGAGCTGACATGGCAAAGGATTTACTCTCATTAACCATTGCACGTAGTCTCCTGTCCACCCGTATAGCTAATTGCATTGCCTCCTGCAAGTTTCCAGGTGTAGGATAAGCAATAAGCAGATCCTTAACCCTTTCACCTAGCCCAGCAAGAAACAAACTTTTCAGAGCTGAATCGTTCCACCCCACCTGAGCAGACCACCGACGGAAGTGAGTACAATAATTTGCCACATTACCTGATCCCTGTCTCAAAAGTCTCAATTCCGTCTCAGCTGATGAGACACGATCAGGATCATCATACAACAACCCCAAAGCAGAAAAAAAACTATCCACTGATCTAAAGCATGGATCACTAGGTTGGAGAGAAAAGGCCCATCCCTGAGGTTCTTTGCGCAAAAGTGACATTATGAACCCTATGCGCTGTGATTCATCACCAGAGGATCTGGGTCTCAAACGAAAGTACAATAAACAAGCATTTTTAAAGGAAAAAAAATCTTGTTGTTCACCAAAAAATAAATCAGGCAATCGTACCTTTGGCTCCACAAAATGCGCTCCAGAACAGCTACTCACGTGTTGTTGCAGCTCGGCCACCTCCAGAGAGAGTCCCTGCAGGCGTTGAGCCAAATCCTGAACCGACACCATGATGGAAACTGGAGGTCTTTCTTTAGAGATATTTTTGGGCTGGACTTACTGTTATGATAGGCTACAAGCACTAAGGAAAGACAGGAGATCTGTCCCTACAATAGAACTAAGCTAGATCCCTACGATGTAATGGGGAACCTGATCCTGCGAACAGACCCGCTAAAGTCCTCAACTAGTCTGAACGAAGACCTATAGATGTGAGGGAGGGATCCCTACAAGAACTAGGGATTGGGAGAAAGATGGACACCTCCTAGCAGAAATTGTAGCAGTAAAAAGACAAACACACAACATAGAACATAAAGGTCAAAAGACCTAGCTAAACTGACTGAGAAAGGTTACAAAGCACCTGGCTAGCTTAAGAGTAGAAATTACAATGAAGTCCAGCATGGCCAGAAGGGTGGAGCAGGATTAAATAGGCAAAAAGGTCATGTGACCAGCAAAATAGAAAAAAACTAACAGGAGAGTTCTAACACTAATAGAACAAGTCCCACACACTGATACAAGCCCAAATATTTTTTCAGAGCTAGATGCAGATAAAAATTATTTTGAATTTGCAACCTGGTGGAGGTTAGTATAGATGGACTAATAGAACAAGTCCCACACACTGCTACAAGCCCAAATATTTTTTCAGAGCTAGATGCAGATAAAAATTATTTTGAATTTACAACCTGGTGGAGGTTAGTATAGATGGACTAATAGAACAAGTCCCACACACTGCTACAAGCCCAAATATTTTTTCAGAGCTAGATGCAGATAAAAATTATTTTGAATTTGCAACCTGGTGGAGGTTAGTATAGATGGACTAATAGAACAAGTCCCACACACTGCTACAAGCCCAAATATTTTTTCAGAGCTAGATGCAGATAAAAATTATTTTGAATTTGCAACCTGGTGGAAGTTAGTATAGATGGACTAATAGAACAAGTCCCACACACTACTACAAGCCCAAATATTTTTTCAGAGCTAGATGCAGATAAAAATTATTTTGAATTTGCAAACTGGTGGAGGTTAGTATAGATGGACTAATAGAATGATGCTATGCCCAAAAGGTTTTACTTGGCTAGGTGCAGTAAAAAAAATTGTATTCTATACACAGGTGGTATAGCTTGCAACACAGATAGGCTACTCCACTGACTAACACACACTGCAGGAGGCCAAAAAGGATTAGCTTTGCTAGATTTAGCCAAATGCTGTGAAAAAAAACTTGCACAGCACTGGCACAGACCTGCCTGGCAAAAAGTGATAGGAACTGATGTAACCTAGCCCTCAAAAGGACTGCAATTACAATTAGTCCCTACTCCCAACCTATCTATTTAAGAGCACAGACCTGCCTGATAAAAGTCGTAGGAAATTATGTAACCTAGTCCTCAAAAGGACTGCAATCACAACTATTCCCTACTCCCAAGCTATCTGTAGATTTGTGCGAAAATTGGCTTGAAATTAACACTCAAAGTATAGCGCACACAGCAACAGCGGTGCCGTCTAACACACAGCTGCAGCAGTGAGAAAATGGTGGCTACGTGGAAAATGGCTGGGTCTTATAGGGCAAGGACATGTGACATACACTGCCAATGACACATGCCCTTGCTTGTGTGAAAAAAAGCAGTTCGCTCCGTGTGTGCGCTGCTGATAGGCTGACAGATTGCACCTCCCACCTCCCCACTGTAAATGCGGGAAAGAGAAAAAAAAATGGAGATCTTCATTATTTATGCAGAGATCCATCCCCTGCCCCTCCCCCCGCCCCGCTGTACACTCAAACTGCATATTAACATTAATTTTCAGCATTACTGAGAAAAAATCCAGTTATGATTTTGGTGCATGAACAGTTATCGAACATAACCTCGAACAGCCGGATTTTTTTCAAATCGTTCGGGTTCGTCAAACAGCTCGAACACCGCCCAAAACAGCTCAAATTTGAGATTGGCGAACAGTTCGAGTCGAACACCGCTCATCTCTATTCATGATATAAATACTTTTTCAAGGCACTGTAGTTGTAAGATTCAGGTTTAAATCATGCCTGCCAGGCTTGTACTGGAAGAGTGACTACTAGGAGAAAATTAGGAGAAAGTTATATTCTCCCTGCAGCCACTCACTTTCAGTTTTCAGGGTGGTACAGGGAGAGGTTAAAGTCACCACTCACTTCACAGCAAGTGCCTTTTGATCACTCCCAGACACTTGATAGCCTGCTGTACAGCGTATGTGTGTGTCCATAGCAGGATTTCAGTCAATGTGGCGAGAGTGATTGCAGTAGGCTCACAGTATAGTGAGCGATGACTGTAACAGCCCCCTGCACCGCCCCGAAGACTGGAAGAGAACAAGTCTTTAGCGTAACGTGGTAACCAAAATTCTAATTAGAAATAGTAGCAAAGGGTTAAAATTATTGTTTTATTAATTCACACTAAAAACAAAGAAATTCACATCCAAAGTGCAATGTGCATACAAGAAACAGCACGGATGCCGTCTATAGCCGCAGCCGAATTATTAACAAAAGAAGCAGCTCCTGGAAGGTACTCTTTTCTACCAAGAGACTAGTTACTTGAAGCCACTGTCCTAACTTTCTGGTGCATTAGTCAGAGTACTATATCAAAGGTTTTCTTTGAGCACCATGATAGGTTGCGTTTGTGGCCAAATTCTTAGTCCCCTGCTATGATAGGAGTCATCTTTTCCTTATATTAAACACCCGAGGAATTAAATTGTATATCACAGCCAGTGTTACTCATATAGTTGGTTAGCCGAGGTGAAACACTTAACAACAAGGTATAACTTAGTCTCTTAACATTCACAGAGTCATCTTATTACTCTAATCCAACATGAGGAGACTCTATTTAAAGACCACATTTAGTATGTTAAGTTTATCAGTATAGATACATATAGATATAGCTTGTCTTTGAAGCATTGATATTACTTGACATTTATATTTCCAGCATTATGAGTGCAATGTCATATCATTCAAAAAGTAGACAAGGTGTATACTACAGGGTACTGAGGCTGCCTCTTTCCTTTGCTTTAGGCAGCATCATTATCCCTACATGTGTAAATTTTTGGCATAATTATTGGAACTTAGCCACCAATATTTCAAAGTGAGGAATGAACTTATCTATTAGAAGTTTCCTTCATTGGTGTCAGTGCTGGTTCCATCATGCTAAGACTCTCGACGCGTTTCCTTTATTCATCAGGGGAGTTAAAGCCTTATGCCTTTCCAGTTAGAGGCTTTATCTGAAGCTGTCATTACCTGTGCACTTTACTTTTATACTGTTCGTCTCACCTCACATGTGTGGCGCCCATCCGATCCATGTATGCTTCTGGAATCCCGCTTACCGCTCATGCGGGCATCCGGTCGCTGCAACGCACACTGGAGCACAGAGTTGTACACTGCACATGTACGGACCGACAGAACACGCGGGTCACTTCCGGTCCCACGTGATGTGTATCCGGCCAATGGAACGCAAGCTCCAAGGTGGAACGCAAAAGCATTCAAGTCATTCCTAATCGCCGGACACTGCAAAATCAAGATAAAGCGCACAGTTACCATGCCGGCATATGCTTCGAAGAGATATTTAACAGGTTTCAACCTCCATATTGGGATTTGTCCACTCAATCTCTGGTGTTGTACCATATAGAGCAAAACGCTATCAACATAAACAACACCAAAAATCCTTTAACATATTTGGGAGGACATGATTCTTCCCCCAACCCATTCTTATCCACATAAGTATGTGAAGTCTCCTAGTCATGGCATTATATGTCTATGATTCATATGGATCAAAAAGCTAGGGATAGTTAAAATCACGATATGCATAAAAAATACATAATTATTTCACACAAAGATTTTTTGTATGTGTGGATAGCCCCTGATGACAGTACGTGGGGGCCCTGAACTCGTATGCCCGACACTTCATATTGGGAGTTAGTGTTAAAGGAGGGAAAACACAGTGAGGGACATATACAGGAGAACATATAGGGATCTACTCATTCCCTAGGTTATTATCAAACTCTCTTTGTTCCCTACTTGTTTCGTGGTTGGCACCCTAGGGGGAACTGCACAGTGGCGCCTCCATTCAACAACGGCTGTCCCTCTAGTGACTAGTCCCTAAACTATCCGCTGCTCTTCAAAGGAAAGAGATGAAAGACAGTTGTTCGTTTAGACCGGTTGGCTGCACAGTTTGCAGCCAAAATATCTATTTGGATTCTTTTTGTAAAATCACCCGGTCCCAGTCTCCTCCCCTGGGGGAGGGGGAATCTTATCAATGCCCACAAAACTCATTTTGTCCGTATTGCCCTCATGAAAGTTGTTTAAATGACTGGCAATCAGAGTGTCCTTCTTGTTGATGGTATCTCGGATTTGCTCCCTGATTCTCTTGCAGAATTCCCTTCTCGTCTTTCCCACATATTGCAACCCTCATTCACATGTTGCTTTGTACACTATTCCCATACTGCGGCAGTTTATGAAGTGTCGTATTACATATTCTTTATGAGTGTTATTACTAATGAAAGATTTTTCTTGTTTCACCGACTGACACGCCGTACATCCTTCTCATCTGTAACATCCTTAAATTCGTGTTTATAACCACGATGTATTTGTGGGCTGTTTGTAATGGATGTGGACCAATCTATCTTTAAGGGATCTGCCTTTTTGAAAAGTGATTTGTGGGGTATTGGTTATGCTCTCACTGATGCCTGCATCCATCAGTAGGATCGGCCAGTGACGTTTTAGAATTTCCCTTACATCATCTGCTCGCTTCGAAAACCTCGTAAAAAACCGGGATATGTTCTCCTGTTTTGTTTCTTCAACTGGCCTCAAAAGTTCTCTCCCATCTCTTGACAGGGACTCCTTATATGCCTCTGTCAGGATCCTTTTGGGATAGCCCCTCTCCATAAACTGCTGTTTTAGATCATTCACCTGCTCTTTAAATTTACTGATATCTGAGCAATTTCTCCGTATCCTCAAGTATTGTCCTTTTGGGATACACCTCGAGTGGGACAGGGTGACCACTATGTCAACAACATAGACCTGAGATTTACGTATGAGGTTAACCAGGTCAGGCTTTCATTCCTGGATGTCTGCATCCAAAAGAGGGACAATGGAGAACTCACCACGAGTACTTAAAGAAAACCAACCGCGACAAATTCTGTCTTGAGGTGGGTCAGTGATGTCCTGACTACAGCATGTGACCACTTCACCCAATCACTGGGTGCATGGGTGATGCCAATGTAGACAGTGTGAGACAGCTAAGCCCACTGATTGGCTGCAGTGATCACATGCTGTAGTCATGACTTTACCAGTTGCTGCTGTATCAACTGTGAAGCCGCACTGGAACAGCAGGGGAAAAGCAATAATGATTTTCATATGTTTACACAGATCAAGCCTTTACACTAAAAAAATTAAAGGGAACCTGACAGCTGATACATCCTGCTGAATCACTGGCTGCATGATTTCAGCCATGTGTTTAACTCTGAAACCCTACAGCAGTTCAGAGAAAAACATACTTTAAAAGCTTCTCCACACCTACTGCCCTGGATTGACAGGTCTCTGCCTATGTGCCCATGTAGGTAGAGACCTGTCATTCCTGGTCAACAGACATGGAGAAGCTGCCAGGGACCCCCCTATTCGACTAGTTTAGACTGTAGCTCAATCCCGGCGGCTTTTAAAGTATGTTTTTCTCTGTTGTTCTCTATGTTTTTTTGTCTGATCCATGCTGCCTGTGGATTGGGCAGCATGTATCAGCTGTCAGTTACACTTTAAAGGGGATCCTTTAAGAGGAATATACTGTTATACTTCTCAACAATGGACAACTCACCAGAACAAAAAGTATTGCAAGTCCAAGCGGTCCTTCATGCTTTGGTTGTTACTGTTTTGTAACAGAACCTGAAATTTCATCCTGGTTTCTGTTTAGAGCCTCGTTTGGCAGCATTAGCAGATTTCACATGAAGATTACTATTAAATATAGTGACATCAAATGGTGAAATCCACAACACAACCATACCACTTGTAAGTCAGTAGAATCCATCAGGTGCCCATGGAATCTGTGTGCAATGGACTATGACTATGTGTCGTGGTTTTTTCATTGCCTCAGTTGGTAGTTTTGGGACATTTAACAGGAAGAATAGCACTGCATGACCTGAGAAAGATGGAGAATGAAGCAGAATCAGACCTATTATAAGCCAGTAGGGTCTGCTATGGGACAAATCTGGCAGTGAGTTATAAACATGGGAACCACAATGCTAGTGTGAACAGAGACTGATTACAGATCAGTGTTTTACATTTCCACAATAATAGTCTGCTATTAATCTATTTTGTAACTCCATATCGGGGATGTACATACCATTGGTGCATCTGTGCTACCGCACAGGTGTCCATACGGTAGGCGGGCCACTTCCGCCTCCAAAGCAAAAAGCCACTTCTGTCATACACACATAAAAGGGTGCAATATTGGACTACAAAGGGCACATATAATATTATTGCATCTGTCCTGGCTTGATATGGCCCCAATTTACATGAAGGCAAACTGAGATTTTTACCTGTGAACTTGAAAAAAGAACCCTTATTGGATGATACTTTGGTACAGACTGTGCCTATTTAACTGCAATATGGACCTGTAACAACTACGTTAATATTGTTGTGTGCATGACTTTCAATGGGGTAGTCGAAAAACTTGAAAGAATGTTGCAGGGTCATTAAACACAGTGGAAAAGTACAGTACCAATATTAGATCCTAAATGTGTATAATTGCCTTGTTTTGTCACAATGTTGCTCGCTAGGGACTTTTTCTCTCTGCAGCAAAAAGGGGCTTGGCTTTAGCTGAAGTCCATGTGTGCAGCAGACTACAGATCGCATCATGAATTACTGACATCTATTCTGTCACGATTCCACCCCTTAGTGCGTCTGGAATGCAGTTAATAATGGCTCAGCCGTCCAATCTGGTACAGGGGAGTGCCGAAGCTGTCAGTACCTTGATTGACAGCTCAGTGTCCAGTCTGGTGCAGGGGCGTGCTGAGCTGTCGATGTTTTGAATGACAGCTCGGCCGTCCAATCTGAGACTGGGAGGTGCTGGCTGTCTCCAGATGTTCATTGTCCCAGGTGATTGCCCGGCTACTCAATTGGGCTGTTAGTCTCAGACCTTTGCCAGACGTACAGTACATTTAGCTTTTATGTGGTTTGTCTCTGTGCCTTGTGTTCTGTTTTTTGATCTTTTGTTGCCTGACCTTGGACCTCGTTCTGACCATCCATCTGTTTAACCCTTTTGTTCTGATCCACTGTCTTCCTGGTATTTTGGCCTCGAACCGTTACCTGACTACACCTTTGTCTCTTACTTCTGTTTAAGAAGTACCCTCCTGGCTTTTGATCTTGGACTTTTTGACTATCCCAACTCATGGCTTGTCAGTGAGAAGTGACTCAGCGTCACATATTCCATGCTATTTTCCTCCTCCAGTTTTTCTTTCTGATGTTGCGAGCTGAGGCAGCTTTGCCTTTGCGGCTATGGCAGAGCATAGTGACAGTTCTCTATTGGATTGAGCTTGTAAGCACAGTGCTCCTTGCCAAGGACCATAGATAACTTAGGCAACAAGTAGCAAGTAGTGATGGGCGAGCACAAAAATGCTCGGGTGCTCGTTGTTTGGGTCGAGCACATTGGAATACTCGGGTGCTCGACCCGAGCAACAAGCCCAATGTAAGTCTATGGGAAACACGAGCATTTTTCAGGCGGCTCCCCCTGGCGGTCTGCAGAGGGCCAAAAAATTGCCCAAATCGATGGGAACAGTGCTCAAATGACATGGGAACAGCATGGGGAAGTCCCCTGGAAGCATTTCTGACTCCCAGGTCACTGCTGTCAACAATGTTGTCAGAGGTATTACGCCACTTTTACAGACTCACAATAAAACATACAAAAACAAAAACAAAATGGATTTTCCTGGGAAATATGTTAAGGAAAATCCTTTCCAGGGTAATGACTTGTATATAAGGCAAAATAAATAACCAAAAACAAAAATACTCCTCCACACCATGGGCTATGTTCACACATAGCGTTTTTGATGTGTTTTTACACTTTTGCATTGCTTTCAACCGTGACAAATGCATTCACCGGGGAAATGTCATTTTAACATTTTACAACCTTATCTGGCCATGTGGTGTGTGAGACATGATCAGACACATCCTGTTTCATTTATGAAGGAGGAACTCTGAAAGTCACAAAGCCTATTTTTATAGGGCCATAAGGTGGCCTTTACTATTCTTAAAGGGCCAGCAGTCGGCCCTCACTATTCTTAGAGAGCCATCAGCCGGCTATGCTTTGTTGTTCCCATTACTAAAGAGTGGGTCTCCTATACTGTTATTGCATATGCAGTGAGTGGCAGGGCTGCCCAAAATTTGGACGCACCCCAATACCCCTTCGAAGAGACTTAGAGGAGGGCCTCATGAAAAAATGTTCCCATTATTAGGAAGTGGGTCTCCCATAGTGTTGGCCTATGCAGTGAATGCAAGGGTTGCCAAAAATTTGGAGGCACTCCAATGCCCCTTGGAAGAGACATGTGTTATGTTCTGCTACCAGAGCTAAGGAAAGAGAGGAGATCTGTCCCTACGATAGAACTCAGCTGAATCCCTACGATGTAACAGGGAACCTGATCCTGCGATCAGACCTGCTAAAGTCCTAAGCTAGTCTGTACGGAGACCTATAGATGTGGGGAAGGAATCCCTACAAGTACTAAGGACTGGGAGGAAAATGGGACACCTCCTAACAGAAATAGTAGCAGACAGACGAACAAACAAAATATATAGAACATAGAGGTCCGTAGACCAAGCAAACTAACAGAGTTAGATACAGAGCACAGGCTAGCTAGAATGTAGTTATACAATGAAGTCCAGCAAAGCCAGAAGGGCGGAGCAGGATTAAATAGGCCAACAAGGTCATGTGACCAGCAAAGGAAAAAAAAACTAAGAGCAAGGTTCTAACAGTACCCCCCCTTCTAAGAGGATCCTCTGGATCCCCTAGGACCAGGCTTATCAGGAAACCTCCTGTGAAACGCTCTGATAAGTCTGGAGGCGGAAACATCATCCGACCTCACCCAAGAGTTATCCTCGGGTCCGAAACCTTTCCAGGCCACAAGATACTGCAAACTACCTCTATACCGTCTAGAGTTAAGGATGCGAGAAATTTCATATTCCCCGTCCTCCACCACCGGAGGAACAGAGGCAGAGGCGTCACAATCCGATACAACCGCTTTTTTCAACAGAGAGACATGAAATACCGGATTAATTCTCCAGGAGGTAGGAACCTCCAACCTAACAGCAGATTGGTTGACAACCTGAAGCACCTTAAAGGGCCCTACAAACTTGGGACCCAATTTCTTAGAAGGAATCCTCAACCGCAGATTCCTAGAGGACAACCAAACCATGTCACCAACAGCGAACAAAACCTCCTGTCGTTTCCTATCAAAGTAGTCTTTAGATTTTCTGTTGGCCTCCTGAAGATTACCACGCACATCCGTCCAAACTCTCTCTAAATCACCGGAAAAATTCTCCTCCTCAGGCACGGCAGATCCCAACTTGGAGAACGACCCAAACGACGGATGTCTCCCAGAACAACAAAAAAAAGGCGAACAACCAGCAGAAGAAGATGTATGGTTGTTAAGAGCAAATTCAGCAAGTGGCAGAAACTCAGACCACCCCTCTTGATTGTCTGCCACAAAACAACGCAAGAACTGCTCAACATCCTGGTTTTTCCTTTCTGTCTGGCCATTAGATTCAGGATGATATCCGGACGAGAACGACAAATGAACTCCCAACCTGTCACAAAAGGCACGCCAAAAACGAGCCACGAACTGAGGACCCCTATCAGAAACAATGTCAGTAGGAACGCCATGAAGTCTGACAATTTCCTTGACAAAGGCCTTAGCGAGAGTTTTAGCGCAGGGCAGTTTGACGAAGGGAACCAAGTGACACATCTTGCTAAAACGGTCCACGACCACCCAGATGACAGTAAAACCCTCAGAGGGGGGAAGGCCAGTTATAAAGTCCATAGCCAAATGTGTCCAAGGAGCACTGGGAACCTCCAAAGGACAAAGCAACCTCGCAGCAGGAGTATGTGAGGACTTAGATCTAGCACATATAGTACATTGACGCACCCACTTAATGACTTCCTTCTGCCATCCAGGCCACCAAAAACTGCGACCCACCAGTCTCTTGGTCTCAGAGATTCCGGGATGACCTGCCAACCGAGATTCGTGACACTCAACAAACAAATCTCTCCTAAAGGTCCCAGGCACAAACAACCTCGGATGAGGAGTGTTAGATGGGGCATTCTCCTGTGCTTTAAGAATCTCATCTTCCAAAATGGAGTCCAAAGCAGCTATCACAACACCTTCTTGTAAAATGTTCTCCTCTTTCTCAGCACCGACTATGGGAGAAAAACTGCGAGACAAGGCATCTGCCTTAACATTCTTAGTACCAAGGATGTAAGTAACGGAGAAATTAAACCGCGAGAAAAACAGTGCCCACCTAGCCTGACGGGCATTCAGGCGCTTGGCAGCATCAAGATATATCAGATTTTTATGATCCGTAAGAACCTGAACGGGAAATTCCGCACCTTCCAAGAAGTGGCGCCAGTGTTCAAATGCGAGTTTAATAGCCAATAATTCCCGATTACCAATATCGTAATTCAGTTCAGTCTCCGAAAATTTTTTTGAAAAAAAGGCACAGGGATGTAATCCATCCCCGTTATCCTGAGACAATACTGCGCCAACCCCCACAGAGGAAGCATCAACCTCAACCAAAAACGGCTTAGTCACATCAGGCTGCATAAGGATGGGAGCAGAGGTGAACCTCTCCTTGAGATACACAAAAGCTTCAATGGCCTCAGAAGACCACTGAACCGCATCAGCACCTTTCCTGGTGAGATCGGTCAGAGGTTTGACAATACTAGAAAATTTTTTTATGAATTTTCTGTAATAATTGGCGAAACCTAAAAACCTCTGTATCGATTTCAAACCAATAGGCCTAGGCCATTCCTGTACAGCTTGAATTTTAACCGGGTCCATCTCAAAACCTTCGCTGGAGATAATGTAACCCAAAAAACTAATTCTCTGTACAGCGAACTCACATTTCTCCAGCTTAGCAAAAAGCGAATTGTCCAATAATAACTGTAATACCTCACGTACGCTCCGCCAATGAGACTCCAGATCCGGCGAATAAATCAAAATGTCATCCAAATACACAACCACATTTTTGCCGATCAAAGGTCTAAGGATGTCATTAATAAGATTCTGAAAAAATGCAGGAGCATTAGTAAGACCAAAAGGCATAACCAGATTCTCAAAATGACCCACAGGAGTGTTAAAAGCAGCCTTCCATTCGTCACCCTCCTTCATGCGCAACAGATTGTATGCCCCCTTAAGGTCAATTTTAGAGAACCACTTGGCCCCCATTAACTGGTTAAACAGATCAGGAATCAATGGCAGTGGGTAAGGATTGCGTACAGTAATTTTGTTAATCTCACGAAAATCCAGACAAGGACGTAAACCGCCGTCCTCTTTTTTTACAAAAAAAAATCCAACCGCCACAGGAGACTTAGAGGGCCTAATGTGACCGGCGGCCAAACTTGTCTGTATGTATTCCTCCAAAGCCTTCCTCTCAGGAATAGTAAGGTTAAATAAACGACTTTTAGGAAGAGTCGCTCCAGGGACAAATTCAATAGAACAATCATAGTCTCTATGGGGAGGCAAAACCTGCGATTCCTTCTCAGAAAAAACTCTCCAAAAATCCTGAATAGGAACAGGCAATTCTCCCCTATCCACAGCTGCAATACGCCCGTTACAACACTTGTCATAACACTTATGGCTCCAGGATTTAATTTCACTGGTAGACCAATCCAGTACAGGATTGTGAAATTTATCCAGGGCAATCCCAATATTACTGGAGAAGGCAAGTTATTCAAAACTACCAAATCCAATTTCTCATGGTGAACACCATTAATAGTGAGAGTAAATTCACAGACCTTGAGAGTAATATTCTTCAAAGGGGAACCATCCACAGAAACCACAGCAATGGGGGATGATAAAGGTTCGGGTTTTAAATTGAGTCTTTCCAAGAATCCCCCATCAATTACATTCAGAGTAGACCCACAATCAACAAACACCCGAAATTCCATAAATTTTTCCTGAGCAATCGTGGAAGCAGCTAAAAATACACCCTTGGAATTTAAACAGGCAATACGGGCATGACTGACCATTTTTTTTTCTTTCTTCATACGAAGCTCACAGCCTTTAATCAAATGACCAGATTTTCCGCAATAGAAACACAAGCCTTCAGAAAATCGACGGTCTTTTTCTTGAGAGCGAGGTGCCACCGATCCAATCTCCATCGGTTCACCACTGTTAGTACACACATTCTCATAACCAGAAACTGACATAGCAGAGGATTTGCTCTCATTAACCCTTGCACGCAGTCTCCTATCCACCCGTATAGCTAATTGCATAGCCTGTTGCAAATCTTCAGGTGTAGGATAAGCAATTAGCAGGTCTTTAACCCTTTCATTGAGCCCAGCAAGAAATAGACTTTTCAGAGCAGAATCGTTCCACCCTGTTTGAGTAGACCATCGACGGAAATGAGTACAATATTTTTCCACATTACCTGATCCCTGTTTCAAACGTCTCAACTCAGTCTCAGCTGATGCGACACGGTCAGGATCATCATATAATAGCCCCAAAGCAGAAAAAAAACTATCCACTGATCTAAAGCATGTATCACTAGGTTGCAAAGAAAAGGCCCACTCCTGAGGCTCTTTGCGCAAAAGTGACATTATGAACCCTATGCGCTGGGATTCATCCCCAGAGGACTGGGGTCTCAAACGAAAATACAATAAGCAAGCATTTTTAAATGAAAAAAATTCTCGGTGTTCACCAAAAAATAAATCCGGCAAACATACCTTAGGCTCCAAGAAATGTGCTCCAGGACAGTTACTCACGTGCTGACGGAGCTCGGCCACCTCCAGAGAGAGTCCCTGCAGGCGATGAGCCAAATCCTGAACCGACACCATGATGGAACAGAAAAATCTTTCCTTAGAGAATTTGCAGGCTGGACTTACTGTTATGTTCTGCTACCAGAGCTAAGGAAAGAGAGGAGATCTGTCTCTACGATAGAACTCAGCTGAATCCCTACGATGTAACAGGGAACCTGATCCTGCGATCAGACCTGCTAAAGTCCTAAGCTAGTCTGTACGGAGACCTATAGATGTGGGGAAGGAATCCCTACAAGTACTAAGGACTGGGAGGAAAATGGGACACCTCCTAACAGAAATAGTAGCAGACAGACGAACAAAAAAAATATATAGAACATAGAGGTCCGTAGACCAAGCAAACTAACAGAGTTAGATACACAGCACAGGCTAGCTAGAATGTAGTTATACAATGAAGTCCAGCAAAGCCAGAAGGGCGGAGCAGGATTAAATAGGCCAACAAGGTCATGTGACCAGCAAAGGAAAAAAAAACTAAGAGCAAGGTTCTAACAACATGGAGGTCAGAGGGCCTCCTGAAAACAATGTTCCCATTATTAGGAAGTAGGTATCCCATTGTGTTTGCCTATGCAGTGAATGCAAGGGTTGCCAAAAATTTGGAGGAACTCCAATGCTCCTTGGAAGCGACGTGGAGGTCAGAGGGCCTCCTGAAAACAATGTTCCCATTATTAGGGAGTGGGTCTCCCATAGTGTTGGCTTATGCAGTGAATGCAAGGGCTGCCAAAAATTGGGAAGCACTCCAATACCCCTTGGAAAAGACGTGGAGGAGGGGATGATAAAAAAATGGTCCCATTAGAAAGAAGCGGGTCTCCTATACTTGTAATGCCCATGCACTAAGTGTATGGGCTGATAAACATTTACCCCTGGGGGGTATACATGAACATACTGTATAAAAAAAAGTTTTTTACGGGCATCATAAAGACCATTTAAAAAAATTATGTGGGTGTTGCATCATGGACCACGGTCACCCTGGTGATATGGTGGTGGAGGATGAGGATGAGGAGAAGAAGGAGGACAAGAGCAAATAGCCAAAATCAGGAAGCGTATACCCATGTGTGGGTGTGAAAAGGTCCATGGGAATACACCTCCCAAAAAAAGACACTGGATTTGAGTTTATGTTACGCTGCTATCATTCGGTGGTGTTGAGAAGTCTGGCCCAATCCAGCACTTGTTCATTTTTATAAGAGTCAGCCTGTCAGCATTTTCAGTTGACAGGCGGATGCGCTTATCAGTTATAATTCCACCAGTGGCACTAAAAACCGGCTCTGATAAAACGCTTGTGGCAGGGCAGGCCAGGACCTCCAAGGCGTAGATAGCCAGTTCATTCCACATGTCCAGCTTGGATACCCAATGATTATAAGGCACAGAGGAATCACGGAGGACGTTGGTACGGTCGGCAAGGTACTCCCTCAGCATCTTCCCAAACTTTGCACTCCTTGTGAGAGTACCTCGTGCCTCAGGGCCTGTGCGATGGTAGGGGCTGAGAAAACTCTCCCAGAACTTTGACAGTGTTCCCCAGCCTCTGTTGGATTGGAGTTGTGTCTCTCTCGCCTGTACTCCTTGGTTGTCCAACGAACTGTGACCCCTGCCGCCAGCGTTTTCAGATGGGAATTTTTTTAATAGTTCCGCAACAAGGGCCTTTTGGTACTGCCCCATTTTTGTAGACCTGTCAGCCTCAGCAATAAGAGATATAAAGTTCTCCTTGTAATGTGGGTCTAGAAGTATCACCAACCAGTAATCACTGTCACCCAAAATTTGAGGGTCACGGGAAAGGCAGCGCAACAAACTCAGCCATGCGTGCCAGACTGCTAACAGGCAAGACTTCCATGTCCTCACCAAGAGGATGATTGACCATGCTCTCCTCCTCTTCCTCCTCTTTGCTGTCCTCAGGCCATCCACGCTGAACAGACGGTATGACAGTTGTGCAGGTAGTACCGTCTATAGCACATGAAACTAGCTCCTGTTCTTCCTCCTCGTTGTCACCCAATCCACGTTGGGATGAGATGAGGCTGGGCCGTGTGTAATCACCCTGTATGATTTCTTGCTCCATCATCGTGCTCCACCTACAATGCATCCTCTTTGATTGTGAGCAGAGAGCGTTTCAGAAGACAGAGTAGCGGGATGGTGACGCTAATTATGGCGTCATTGCCGCTCACCATCTTGGTGGAGTCATCCAAGTTTTGGAGGATGGTACATATGTCTCACATCCATTTTCACTCCTGAGGTCTTATGTGTGGAGTCTGACCTGAATACCGACGGCCTTGTTGATGCTGGTAGTCAACAACTGCCCTCTTCTGCTCACAAATCCTTCACAACATCTGCAGTGTGGAGTTCCAACTCGTGGGCACATCACACACCAGTCGGTAAGCCGGAAGCTGCAAACGCTGCTGAAGCACGGCAAGGATGGCGGAAGCTGTAGCTGACTTTCTAAAATGGGCACACAGATGACGTACTTTGACAAGCAGATCCGGGAGCTCCGGGTAGGTTTTGAGAAACCACTGAATCACGAGGCACATGGACCAGGCATGGTACATGTGTGAGCTCACCTCGCCTCAGAGCTGCCACCAGGTTCTGGCCATTGTCACACATGACCATACCTGGCTGTAGGTTCAGCAGTGTCAACCACAGATCTGCCTGCTCTTTCAGAGCTGTCCACAACTCTTCAGCATTGTGCGGTTTGTCACCTAAGCATATTAGCTTCAGGACAGCCTGTTGCCGCTTGTCTGAGGCAGTGCTGCAGTGCTTCCAGCTTTTACTGATGTGGTCATTTTAGAGATGGAGGCTGAAGAGGAGGAGGAGGCTGAGGAGGATGAGGTGCAGGAGCTGTAAACTGTGGGGGCAACCCTGATTGACCTAGGGCCCGCAATCCTCGGCATCGGGAGGATGCGCTCCGTCCCAAGGTCCGCCTGGTCTCTGGCTTCCACAATGTTAACCCAGTGTGCCATCAGCGAGATGTACCATCCCTGCCCACAAGCACTTGACCACGTGTCCGTGGTTAGGTGGACTTTCCCATTAACCGCATTGTTGAGAGCACGGCTAATGTTGTGGGACACGTGCTTGTGTAATGCGGTGACGGCACACCAGGAAAAATAGTGGCGGCTGGGGACTGAGTACCAAGGGACGGCCACCACCATCGGGTTGCGGAAAGCTTCCATCTCCACGAGCTTAAAAGGCAATATTTCGAGCACAAGCAGTCGTGAAATGTGGGAATTTAGTAGTATGGCCTGTGGGACGTTGGCTGCGTATTTGTGCTTGCGTTCCAAGGACTGGGGTATGGACAACAGAACGCTGAGCTGGGACAAGGAGGTGCTTGGTGATGGTGCTAGTTGAAAGTGTGCAATGACAGGTGCAGGGAAGGAGGCATCTTCGCATGCACTATGGACAGGGGATTGGCTTGCACGCACAACAGCGGAAGTAGCAGTGGTGTCACCCGCAGACACTGTTCCTAGACCCTGGGGTTCGGCCCATAAAGTTGGGTGCTTTGCTGCCATGTGCCTGATCATGCTGGTGGTGGTCAGGCTGGTAGTTTTGCTACCCCTGCTGATGCTAGCAGGTGGTGCAAATGGCCTTTTTGGGGTTATCGGCAGAGTCTTTAAAAAAACAACCAGACTCGGGAAGACCTAACAGTTGTACTGGCAACTTCTGTCGTGTTGGTGTTACGGGGAACGGTGCCCACCTTCTGTCTGTGGCCACCACACTGCTTCTTCCTGCCTGTTGGGGTGCTCTGCCTCCCTCCCCCCTTTGTGCTGCTGTCCCCGCTCTGCATGTCCTCCTGTCAGGTTGGGTCAGTTACTATACCATCCACCACCTCGTCTTCCACTTCCACACCCTGGTCCTCCTCCTGACTTTCTGGCAATTGTGTCTCATGATCGTCCACCTCTTGTGACTCTTTCCCACCGTCGCTTTCGTATGACCATGGATGCTGAAATATTTGGGCATCGCTACATGCGATCTCCTCTTGCCCCGCTTCAAGTGGACCAGGCGAGAGGCCCGAATCTATAAATGGAAAAGTGAACAGCTCTTTGAAGTGTACAAGTGTGGGATCAGTGGTCTCCAGGCACTCGGCATGGTGGGAGGAAGGAGGATTAGAGTGAGGAATATGTGGTCCAGACTCACCACTATGAGACTTGAACATGTGGAAGACAGGGTGGTGGTGGTGGCAAAGTGACTGGAAGCATTATCCGCTTTCCTACCAACAACCTTTTGACAGTGCTCTGGGTTCAATAGTGATGTGCTGCGGTCCCCTAGTAATTGGGATAGGAAGGTCGGGCGAGAAGATGTGGGTGTTTGTTGTGGCACAATTTCAGCTTGCCCCCGGCCTCGGCCTCTGCATGCACCATCACCATCATGTCCAGATCCCCGTCCCTTGCCACACACCTTGCCCATTTTAAATGGAGGACAATATCTTCTACGCTCACTACAAATGGCTGAAATTGGAGCGAACTTATATGTGATCCGTGTGACGGACAAACCACTGTTTTAAATAGCTGGCCTGTAGGTAACTATTTTTAACAGTAAACTGCTGTCAATAACTTCGCTGACACACTGAAACAAAATTTTAATGGAGGCCAGAAATGGCAGAATTTTCAGCGCAATTATGTTACGGATCCGGGTGGTGGAACCTCTGTGCCGTTGTGCAAGGAGGGACTCAGAGGGGCGTAACTAAGTATCAACTCAGACTGACCCTGGTCGTACGGCGGCTAACGATTATATGACCAGGGAGGGACCGAGCAGAGGGACCAGGTGCTACTCTGGGGACGACCTTGTAAGAGAGCAGGTGGCTCCCACGGGTCAGAAGACTGGGACTGACCGGTATAGCGGGTGGGCACAGCAAGCAGGCAGAAGTCTCTGCGTTAGCTGACAGGTGGTCACGGCACGTGACGGCGGGGCAGGCTGAAGTCTCTAGGTTAGCAGACTGGTGGTCACGGCAAGTGACGGCAGGAGCCTCCCGGTAGGCTATCAGGTGGTCACGGCAAGTGACGGCAAAGCAGGCTGAAGTCTCTTGGTTAACAGGCAGGTGGTCACGGCAAGTGACGGCAGAGCCTCCAGATAGGCTAGCAGGTGGTCATGGCAAGTGACGGCCAAGCAAGCTGAAGTCTCTAGGTTAACAGGCAGGTGGTCACGGCAAGTGACGGCACAGCCTCCAGATAGGCTAGCAGGTAACAGGCAGGTAACAGGCGAGTGCTCCCAGGTGAGCAGGCTAGCAGGCACGGCAGGTAGCAGTCAGGTAACTGGCAGGTGCTTCCTGGTAAGCAGGTGGGCTTGCCCATAGACAGACTGGTGGGTTGAACGGAAGACAGACTGTCGGGCTGGAGAGTAGTCAGGCTGGCGGACTGGAACAGTAGTCAGGCTGGCAACTGGACCTGAGGGCTGAAGCAGAGGTAAGAATACTTGTGCAACAACTATTGCTCGGGCACCTCCATTTTGGAGGAGGTGCCTTATATATGGGAGCTATTGGCTGGGGACTCCTTAGGACGACGCGCGCAGCCCCATTAAGAGAGAGGGAGCGCGCGCTCCCTAAGCACAGTGCCCGGGAAGCTGCGCGCACCGGCAGCAGCAGGAAGAGGAGCGCGGAAGGACGCCGCGCGGGGAGCAGGGAGGTGAGAGGGACGGCATCTCTGCCTGGCAGGGGGCAGAGACGCCGATGCTACAGTACCCCCCCCTTTACGCACCCTCTTTTTTAGGCCAGACAAAAAATTTTCTAGGAGAAGCGGGGCATGGATGTTCTCCCTGGGTTCCCAAGTTCTCTCCTCTGGGCCAAACCCCTTCCAATCCACCAGAAAAAAGGTTTTCCCCCTAACCATTTTGGTGGCCAGAATATTCTCTACCTCAAAAATGTCCTCAGCGGAAACCGGAGCAGGGGAGGAACCTGGATTGTAGGAAAAAGAATTAAAGACAACAGGTTTGAGGAGAGATACGTGGAAGGAGTTGGGAATCCGTAAAGTGGCTTGAAGTTTTATCTTGTAGGCCACTGGATTGATCTGTTTAAGGACTTCAAAAGGACCGATGAACCGAGGGCCCAACTTGTAGGAAGGTATTTTGAGCCAAACGTGTTTGGAGGAGAGCCAAACCTTGTCTCCCGGACGGAATTGAGGCGGATCCAGACGTCTCTTGTCAGCATGTCTCTTCATCCGCTCGGAGGACCGAAGAAGTGCGGACCTAGCACTCTCCCAAATGGTGGAAAACGCGCTGGCCAGAGACTCCGCGGCAGGGTTGTCCACAGAAGCGGAGACGGGAAACGGAATCCGGGGATGTTGACCATTGACTATAAAGAACGGAGACTTGGAAGATGATTCGCTCTCATGGTTATTGTAGGAGAACTCGGCCCATGCAAGATATCCACCCAATCAGTATGGTGAGCGTTAACAAAGTGCCAGAGGTAGCAGATAAGGATCTGGTTGATCAGCTCCACTTGACCGTTGGACTGTGGATGGTAAGCGGAGGAGAAATACAGGGTGACATCCAGCAGCTTACATGTAGCTCTCCAGAAACGTGAGGTGAACTGAACCCCTCGATCTGACACGATGTGGAGGGGTAGGCCATGGAGACGGAAGATGTGAAGGAAGAAGTCCTTAGCTAGCTCTGATGCAGATGGGAGACCAGGCAAAGGGATGAAGTGCGTCATTTTAGAAAAGCGGTCAGCGACCACCCAAATGACTGTACAACCGGCAGAGACAGGGAGATCTGTAATAAAGTCCATAGCAATGTGTTGCCATGGGGCATCAGGTATGGGTAGAGGCAAGAGATGAACGGCAGGTAGATGTCTGGGTACCTTGTTGTGGGCACAGGAAAAACAGGCTGATACGAAGTCTACCACATCCTTGCGCAGGGTAGGCCACCAGTAATGCCGGGTGATAAGCAGGAAGGTCTTCTTTTGGCCAGCATGGCTGGCTAGTTTATATGAATGACCCCAGCGAAGAACCTTCTCACGATCTGGTACTGCTACAAACGTCTTACCGGGTGGAAGACGAGTTAGATTCAAGGGAGCCACCTTCATCACCTTGGAGGGGTCGATGATGTGCATAGGCTCCTCCTCTTGATCGGGACAAGGCATCGGCTTTGACATTCTTGTCCTCCGGGCGGAAATGCAGGACGAAGTCGAAGCGGGCAAAGAACAAAGACCACCGGGCCTGACGCGGATTGAGTCTTTGGGCATTTTGGAGATATGCCAGATTTTTGTGATCCGAATAGATGATCACCGGGTATAGAGCCCCTTCCAGCAGGTAGCGCCATTCCTCCAGTGCCAATTTAACGGCTAACAATTCTCGGTCTCCAATGGAGTAGTTGCGCTCAGATGCGGAGAAGAGTTTGGAGAATAAACCGCAGGTTACCCTTCTCCCGGATGAAGACTTTTGGGTGAGCACCGCTCCGGCTCCGGAGGAGGAAGCATCAACCTCCAGGTAGAATTGTTTGTTGCAGTCCGGACGGTGCAGTACCGGGGCAGAGGAGAAGGCTTGCTTTAAGGAGAGGAAGGCCTCAGCTTCGGGCGACCATACCTCAGGATTTTCTCCCTTACGGGTGAGCGCAGATATGGGAGC
The DNA here is from genome assembly GCF_046119375.1 of Phyllobates terribilis. Taxonomy (NCBI): domain Eukaryota; kingdom Metazoa; phylum Chordata; class Amphibia; order Anura; family Dendrobatidae; genus Phyllobates; species Phyllobates terribilis. Next base: position 212,006,165 of record NW_027362771.1, read on the forward strand.
AGTCCGGGAAGAGAAGTGCGGAATGAAGAGACGATAGTAGTTGGCGAAGCCCAGAAATCGCTGAATCACCTTCAACCCGTCCGGACGGGGCCACTTTAGGACCGCAGAGAGCTTCTCAGGATCCATTCGTAAGCCTGTCTGGGAGATAACGTAGCCTAGGAATGGAAGAGAGGTCTGCTCGAAGAGGCACTTCTCGTATTTAGCGTAGAGGTGGTTCTGCCTGAGCATAAGCAGGACCTGACGAACATCCCTCCGGTGTGTGGGAAGATCCGGAGAGAAGACCAAGATATCGTCCAGGTATACCACCACACAGGAGTAAAGAAGATCACGGAAGATGTCTTTGACCAATTCTTGGAAGACAGTGGGAGCATTGCAGAGACCGAAAGGCATCACACGGTATTCATAGTGACCGTCCCAGGTATTGAATGCCGTCTTCCACTCGTCTCCTTGACAGATTCGAACCAGGTAATACGCTCCACGTAGATCCAGCTTGGAAAAGATCCTGGCGCCCTTAAGGCGATCAAACAACTCGGAGATGAGCGGTAGGGGATATTTGTTTTTTACCGTGATCAGATTGAGTCCTCTATAATCAATACAGGGGCGTAGCGAGCCATCCTTCTTCTTGACAAAGAAGAATCCGGCTCCAGCCTGGGAGGTAGACTTCCGGATGAATCCCCTAGCCAGATTCTCCTCAATGTGCTCAGGCATGGCCCGGGTTTCGGCCGCCAACAACGGGTAAATACGCCCACGGGGTGGAGTGGCGCCAGGTACCAGATCGATCGGGCAATCATATGGCCTATGAGGTGGCAATGTCTCTGCTTCCTTTTTACCAAAGACATCCGCGTAAGACCAGTAAGGAGCCGGTAGACCGGGTAAATTAGCTGGAGTACTTCGGATTGCCAGTTCAGCACGGGTTCATGTGTCTGAAGCCAGGGTAGACCTAGCAATAGGGAGTGGGAGAGTCCGGGTAGCACATGGAAGGAGATTTTCTCAGAGTGCAGCATTCCCACCTGCAGGGTTATGGGTTCAGTGACGAGCAGGATGGTCACTGGAAGGAGTCTTCCGTCCACGGAGGCGACGGACAATGGTTCAGCCAGAGGTTTGGTGGGAATCCGGTATCTCTCTACCAGGGACTGGGAAATGAGGTTTCCAGCAGCTCCAGAATCCAGGTGAGCAATTTCAAAGTGACGGTTTTCACCCCAGGAGATAGACACGGACAAAGTCAGGGTTGGAGAGGGCTTACTTTTGCCTAGGACGACCTCTCCGAGCGGTCCTAGACACTGGCGTTTCCCGGCTTCTCCGGGCAGAAACGGATGAAGTGCTCCTTACTGCCACAATAGAAACAGCTTCCCTCGGCTCGGCGTGACTCTTGGCGAGATTTGACCATCTTGGTCTGGTCGATATGCATAGGTTCGGGCGAGTGCGCCCGGGGAGTGACTGGTTGAGAGGCAGGTCTCTGGAAAGTAGGAGCAAGGCGGGAAAACTTTCTATCCCGAGTAGTCTTTTTGGTACGTTCTTGGAACCGGATGTCGATCCGGGTAGCTAGTGACACCAGGTCATCCAGGGTGGTAGGAATGTCCCGACCGGCTAACTCGTCCTTAATCCCACCGGAAAGACCCTCCCAGAAAATAGACACCAGAGCCTCGTTGTCCCAGGCAAGCTCAGAAGCGAGGGTACGGAACCGTATGGCATATAGGCCCACGGTGAGACTCTCTTGGCGGAGACGTAGCAGAGAGGAGGCAGAAGAGGTTTTCCGTCCCGGTTCATCGAAGACTTTCCGGAAAGCAGCAAGGAAAGACGACAGGTTGGACACCAGGGGATCCCCTCTCTCCCACAGGGGATTTAGCCATGCCAGTGCCTCCCCAGTGAGAAGGGACATGACGAAGGCCACCTTGGACCGATCGGAGATGAACTGGTATGCCAAGAGTTCAAAGTGCACGGTGCACTGGTTTATGAAACCCCGGGCTAAAGCGGGGTCACCAGCAAAACGTGGAGGTGCCAGGAGCTGAGGTCCATAGCTGGGTGCCATAATGGGACTGGATTGTGGTGCCGCAGGAACAGACACCACTGGACCGGAGATAGACACAGACGAGTCAGACAATGCGGCTAGGCGAGAGTTAACAGACCGTAGATAGGACAGGACCGATTCCTGTTGAGCTCTCTGACGTAAGACTTCCTGGTGCAGATCGGAGATCTGGGGGCCACCGGGTTCCATGGCCCGAGCAAACTGTTACGGATCCGGGTGGTGGAACCTCTGTGCCGTTGTGCAAGGAGGGACCCAGAGGGGCCAAGTATCAACTCAGACCAACCCTGGTCGTACGGCGGCTAACGACTCCATGACCAGGGAGGGACCGAGCAGAGAGACCAGGTGTTACTCTGGGGATGACCTTGTAAGAGAGCAGGTGGCTCCCACGGGTCAGAAGACTGGGACTGACCGGTATAGCGGGTGGGCACAGCAAGCAGGCAGAAGTCTCTGGGTTAGCTGACAGGTGGTCACGGCATGTGACGGCGGGGCAGGCTGAAGTCTCTAGGTTAGCAGACTGGTGGTCATGGCAAGTGACAGCAGGAGCCTCCCGGTAGGCTATCAGGTGGTCACGGCAAGTGACGGCCAAGCAGGCTGAAGTCTCTTGGTTAACAGGCAGGTGGTCACGGCAAGTGACGGCAGAGCCTCCAGATAGTCTAGCAGATGGTCACAGCAAGTGACGGCCAAGCAGGCTGAAGTCTCTTGGTTAACAGGCAGGTGGTCACGGCAAGTGACGGCAGAGCCTCCAGATAGGCTAGCAGGTAACAGGCAGGTAACAGGCGAGTGCTCCCAGGTGAGCAGGCTAGCAGGCACGGCAGGTAACTGGCAGGTGCTTCCTGGTAAGCAGGCGGGCTTGCCCATAGACAGACTGGCGGGTTGAATGGAAGACACACTGTCGGGCTGGAGAGTAGTCAGGCTGGCAGACTGGAACAGTAGTCAGGCAGGCAACTGGACCTGAGGGCTGAAGCAGAGGTAAGAATACTTGCGCAACAACTATTGCTCGGGCACCTATTGGCCAGGGACTCCTTAGGACGGCACGCGCGGCCCCTTTGAGAGAGAGGGAGCGCGCGCCCTAAGCACAGTGCCCGGGTAGCTGCGCGCACCGGCAGCAGCAGGAAGAGGAGCGCGGGAGGAGCCGCGCGGGGAGCGGGGAGGTGAGAGGGACGGCGTCTCTGCCTGGCAGGGGGCAGAGACGCCGATGCTACAAATTATATGTGATCCGTGCGACGGACAAACCACAGTTTTAAATAGCTGGCCTGTAGGTAACTATTTTTAACAGCGACCTCGTGTCAATAACTTTGCTGACACACTGCAACAAAATTTCAATGGAGGCCAGAAATGGCAGAATTTTCAGCGCAATTATATGTAATCCGTGTGACGGACAAACCACAGTTTTACATAGCTGGATTTTTAGCGCTGTAATATGGAAAGGACCTGGCTGTATTCTGCAGTGCCAACAAGCAAATGGCGCAGAAAAATTGTGTTCTCTGGATTGCTTTTTAAGCAAATAATCAGGATTAAGATAAAAAAAAATATATTCCTGGCCTCTGATACCTGGGGCTATTTCTACAAATATCTGTAAAAGCACCAGCAGACCGAACTTTAATGGACCCTCATGCTATATGCTCTGCAGTTTGCTATATACCCTGCCTGTCTGCCTAGCACTGATATCTCTGCAGCTGGATTAGTCCTCAGAAGGACTGTTAGTTGAGATGGATATGTAGAGAATATTGTGGAATACCTACACTAACTAATAAACAACCAAATCTCTCCCTAGCTCAGCAGCATCTCTCCCTACACTGCCTGTTTCCGGGGTAGACTGTGACGAGTACGGCAGCGCCAGGTCTGATATAGACCTGATGACTCTGTGCGGCCAGCCAATCACTATAATGCCACAACTAACATGGCTGCGGCATTACAGTGTGTGGCAGACAATCCCTGCATGTTGATTGACGCTCTAAAGAGCACCAAACATGCAGGGAGGGGACCTGATCATCCGCCCGAGCATCTCGGAAGTACTCGGCGAGCTCCGAGCATCTCGAGTACTGAGATGCTCGGGCGAGTACCGAGTATTTGCGAGAATGCTCGCTCATCACTAGTAGTAAGTAGAGATGAGCGTTGTTCTACTCGAACTGTTCGCCAATCTCAAATTCGAGCTGTTTTGGGCGGTGTTCGAGCCGTTCGGCGAACACGAACAATTTGAGAAAAATTCGGCTGTTCGAGGTTATGTTCGATAACTGTTCGTGCACCAAAATCATAACTGGATTTTTTCTCAGTAATGATGAAAATTAATGTTAATACGCAGTTTGAGTGTACAGCGGGGTGGGGGGAGGGGCAGGGGATGGATCTCTGCAGGAACAATGAAGATCTCCATTTTTTTTTCTCTTTCCCGCATTTGCAGTGGGGAGGTGCAATCTGTCAGCCTATCAGCAGCGCACACACGGAGCGAAGTGCTTTTTTTCACACAAGCAAGGGCATGTGTCATTGGCAGTGTATGTCACATGTCCTTGCCCTATAAGACCAAGCCATTTTCCCCGTCGCCACCATTTTCTCACTGCTGCAGCTGCGTGTTAGACGGCACCGCTGTTGCTGTGTGCGCTATACCTTGTTAATTTCAAGCCAATTTTCGCACAAATATACAGATAGCTTGGGAGTAGGGAATAGTTGTGATTGCAGTCCTTTTAAGGACTAGGTTACAGCATTTCCTACGACTTTTATCAGGGAGGTCTGTGCTCTTAAATAGATAGGTTGTGGGAGTAAAGACTAATTGTAATTGGAGTCCTTTTCAGGACTAGGTTACATCAGTTCCTATCAGTTTTTGCCAGGCAGGTCTGTGCCAGTGCTGTGCAAGTTTTTTTCACAGCATTTGGCTGAATCTAGCAAAGCTAATCCTTTTTGGCCTATTGCAGAGTGTGTTAGTCAGTGGAGTAGCCTATCTGTGTTGCAAGATATACCACCTGTGTATAGAATACCAATTTTTTTACTGCACCTAGTGAAGTAAAATCTTTTGGGCATAGCATCATTCTATTAGTCCATCTATACTGACCTCCATCAGGTTGCAAATTAAAACTAATTTTTATCTGCATCTACAGTACCTCTGAAAAAATATTTGGGCTTCTACCTGTGTGTGGGACTTGTTGTATTAGTCCATCTATACTGACCTCCATCAGGTTGCAAACTGAATATATTTTTTTCCTGCATCTACCTCTGAAAAAATATTGGGCTTCTAGCTGTGTGTGGGTCTTGCTCTATTAATCCATCTATACTGACCTCCATCAGGTTGCAAACTGAATATAATTTTTTTCTGCATCTAGCTCTGAAAAAATATTTGGCCTTCTAGTAGTGTGTCGGACTTTCTCTATTAGTCCATCTATACTGACCTCCATCAGGTTGCAAACTGAATATAATTTTTTTCTGCATCTAGCTCTGAAAAAATATTTGGCCTTCTAGTAGTGTGTCGGACTTTCTCTATTAGTCCATCTATACTGACCTCCATCAGGTTGCAAATTAAAACTAATTTTTATCTGCATCTACAGTACCTCTGAAAAAATATTTGGGCTTCTAGCTGTGTGTGGGACTTGTTGTATTAGTCCATCTATACTGACCTCCATCAGGTTGCAAACTGAATATATTTTTTCTGCATCTACCTCTGAAAAAATATTGGGCTTCTAGCTGTGTGTGGGACTTGTTGTATTAGTCCATCTATACTGACCTCCATCAGGTTGCAAACTGAATATATTTTTTTCTGCATCTACCTCTGAAAAAATATTGGGCTTCTAGCTGTGTGTGGGTCTTGTTCTATTAATCCATCTATACTGACCTCCATCAGGTTGCAAACTGAATATAATTTTTTTCTGCATCTAGCTCTGAAAAAATATTTGGCCTTCTAGTAGTGTGTCGGACTTTCTCTATTAGGCTGTGTGCCCACGTAGCATTTTTCAAGCGTATATGCTGCGGAATTTCCGCAGCGTAAACGCTTGAAAAACGCATGTATATCCGCACCCCATGGTCCCCAATGGGATTCCGCAAGTTCCATGCACATGCTGCGGATTTTTCCGCAGCGTTTATGCCGCGTTCAAAAATCCGCAGCATGTCAATTAATTTTGCGTTTCCGCAAGCGGAATTGCCTTTGTCCAATGCATAAAAAACGCAAGGCAATTCCGCATGTGGAAAACGCGTGATAAACGCGCGAAAAATGCACGATAAACGCGTGCGGAATTCCGCATGCGTTTTTCCGGGAGAGGACTTGCATTTATGCAGCAGAAATTTTCTGCTTCATAAATGCAACGTGGGCACATAGCCTTAGTCCATCTATACTGACCTCCATCAGGTTGCAAACTGAATATATTTTTTTCTGCATCTACCTCTGAAAAAATATTTGGCCTTCTAGTAGTGTGTCGGACTTTCTCTATTAGTCCATCTATACTGACCTCCATCAGGTTGCAAATTAAAACAAATTTTTATCTGCATCTACAGTACCTCTGAAAAAATATTTGGGCTTCTAGCTGTGTGTGGGACTTGTTGTATTAGTCCATCTATACTGACCTCCATCAGGTTGCAAACTGAATATATTTTTTTCCTGCATCTACCTCTGAAAAAATATTGGGCTTCTAGCTGTGTGTGGGTCTTGTTCTATTAATCCATCTATACTGACCTCCATCAGGTTGCAAATTCAAAATAATTTTTTTCTGCATCTAACCCAGCCAATAGTTTTGGCCTAATACCACAGTTTGCCAACTCAGCTCTGCTCGGTTACCATCCATTGTTTTTTTGTGCAAACAACTCCAGAGTTGTGAATTAGTTAACCACCAAAATGAGTGGAAAAAGGCCTGCTGCTGGTGGAAAGGGGAATAGGCGTGTTGGGAAGGGGAAAAAAGGTTGTGTCCGTGGGGTAGGTGTTAAAGCAACAGTAACATCTGCAGAAGAAAGACCATCTTCCAGCCAAACTAAAATGTCTACTTCTTTTAGCGGACAATGTGATAAGATCCCTTTCTTACGGCCACGCCAATCGCTACAAATTCCAGATGAGGCACAAAAACAGCAGGTGCTTCAACGGATATCAAGTGCTCCTTTAAGTGGGCTCTCCTCCACATCAACTTCAACATCACAAATACTCCAGTCCTCAAAGGTGTCACCCAAATCGCACTTGCTTCCTCACAGCTCCCAAATCTCCAGCTGCCCATCTGAGTATGAGGTAGAACAGATGGTTGAGTCTGCAGAGCTGTTTACTCATACTATAGCCTGGGAATCAGAGGTCGACTCCAGCGCTTCTGTGAATCCAGACGAGGAAATGATCTGCACTGATGCCCAGAATCTTTATGAGTCGGATCCAGGACCAGACGCAGAAGGTTCTGACCATAATGTAGACCCTCATTCCCAAACTGTAACTCCTGTTGGTGGAGACAATGAGGAAGACGATGATAAGACTCAAATACCTGATTGGAGCGACAACTTTAGTTTTTTGTCAGGGCAGGAACAGGTTGGCTCTGAGGACGACGGGTGTGATAACGCACAGGGTGATGATGATGAGGTCGGAGATCCCACTTACTGTCAACCCACAGTCAGCCAAGAGATGAGGTCAGCAGAGGAGGTGGAGGAAGATGCTAGTGACGACGAGGTCAGGTTGCGCCTTCCTGGACAGAGACGTAGTACTGGAAGCACGTCAACAACTGCATCCTCAAACACAACTCTGCCTCTCACCACAAGTCGTGGTGGCTCTTCAGGTCGCATAGGTGCTAAGCCTTGCATAGCCTGGGCATTTTTTCAGATCGATAAAGATGACCCAACTCGTGTTATCTGTAACATTTGTCAGCAAAAGCTAAGTAGAGGCCAAAAAATACATAGTTTGAGTACTTCATGCATGAACCGGCACATGGACATGAAGCATAAGTTGCAGTGGGAAGCTCAGTGTGCTACAATGCGGCCTAGCCGGCCGGGCCAACCACCGTCTGCCATATCTTGTGCATCCGCGGCCTCTTCATCCTCTGTGACTGGGGGGACAGCAGTCACACCTGTTTTGGGGCGCAGACCTGCCACCTCTTTACCCGCAACAGCCAGCGTGATTGGCAGGTCATCATTTTCTTTGGAGGTAGTAACACCAGCTGGTGTTGAGCGCTGTCCGACATCGATAGCACCACCTTTGGATCAAGGCAACCTAACATGTCCGCCTGCATCTTCCTCACAGACCGGCAGTTTGCCGGGGACACCCTTATCAACCCCGTCTAAGCACAATAGCCAGCCCTCGGTCCCTCAGATGTGGACAAGTAAAAGACCATTTCCTCCTAGCCATGAGAAAGCTAAGAGGTTGAATTTCACCATCTGCAAGCTCTTGGCTACAGAAATGCTGCCTTTCCGCCTGGTGGACACAGAGGATTTTCGAGACCTTATGTCCGTCGCAGTGCCCCAGTACCAGATGCCCAGTCGGCACTACTTCTCAAAGAAAGGTGTGCCTGCGCTCCACCAGCATGTCGCACACAACATCACCGCTTCTTTGAGAAACTCTGTGTGTGACAGGGTGCATTTCACCACAGACACTTGGACGAGTAGGCATGGACAGGGGCGTTACATGTCGCTGACTGGGCACTGGGTAACTATGGTGACAGCAGGACAAGGGGCTGCTGTCCAAGTCTTGCCGTCCCCACGAGTTGTGCGTCAATCCTCTTTATGTCAAAGTTCCTCCACTGCTTCTGCCTCCTCAACCTCCTCTCGGTCTTCCACCTGCACCCAAAGCCTGTCTGGTCATGCCACAAGCTTTATAACTGCGCAGAAGGGATCCTGCACACCTCCTTACTATGCTGGCAGTAGGGCTCAACATCATCAGGCGGTTTTTACATTGAAATGTCTGGGAAATGTGAGTCACACAGCTGAGGAGTTGTGGTCAGCTCTGGAGAACCAATTTCATGAATGGTTGTCTCCACTGGACCTGAAACCAGGGAAGGCCGTGTGCGACAATGCTGCAAACCTGGGTGCGGCCCTTCGCCGGGGCAATGTCACACACGTGCCTTGTATGGCTCACGTGTTGAACCTGGTTGTCCAGCAATTTTTAGCCCACTATCCCAGACTAGATGGCCTTCTGCAGAGGGCACGGTCGCTGTGTGCTCACTTCCGCCGTTCGCATCCCGCAGCTCAGCGACTTACATCTCTACAGAAGTCGTTGGGCCTGTCACTTCACCGGCTAAAATGCGATGTGCCTACCCGGTGGAATTCAACTCTGCACATGTTGCAGCGACTGTGGCAGCACCGACAAGCCCTGGTGCAATACGTTCTGACGTATAACCTGGGCCAACGAGATTCAGAGGTGGGGCAAATCACGCTGGAGGAGTGGTCTCAGATCAGGGACCTATGCACCCTTCTGCACAGTTTTGAAATGGCGACGAAGATGTTTAGTGCTGACGATGCCATTATCAGCATGACTATTCCGGTGATTTACATGCTGGAGCACATGTTAAACAGAATTCGGAGTCAGGTGGTGGCACAAGAGGAGGTGGAGGAAGTAGAGGAGGAGGAGTTGTATGCGGAAGGGCTAACATCTGCAAGGTCCAGACGGTCGGCAGCACCAAGGCGGCAGGCATGTGAGGGTGGGGGAGATGGTTTTACCAGGGCGCATGGTAGCAGTCAAACTAGTGAGGAAGGTGCAGGAGCCCAGGAAGAAGTGGAGGACGAACTGATGGAAGACTCATCAGATGAGGGAGACCTTGATCACATTTCTGTTGTGCGAGGTTGGGGGAGAGGACAGAGGAAGGAAGCATGATTGTTACCTCGCCACCAACACAACAGGGACTTGGTGCTCCTGGATGCGCAACACACATGAGTGCCTTCTTGCTGCACTACCTGCAACATGACCCTCGAATTGTGAGAATTAGAAATAATCCTGACTACTGGGTTGCCACACTGTTAGATCCCCGGTACAAAAGTAAATTTGCAGAAATTATTCCTGCCATAGAAAGGGATGCACGCATGCAGGAGTATCAGCAGAGACTGTTGCAGAATCTTACATGTGCTTTTCCACAAAATACCAGTGGTGCACGTAGTGAATCTCACAGTTCCAACTTGCCAACCGTGGGACCGTCAAGTGTTCAGCACTCAAACCGTAACAGAACCACAGTATCTGCTGGTAACATCAATTTTGCGGAATCATTTCACCACTTTTTTAGCCCATCCTTTGCAAGGCCACAGGAGACAAGAAGTCTGACACATAGTCAACGCCTAGAGACGATGGTACAGGAGTATCTCCAAGTAAACATTGAAGCCACGACTGTGTCACTGGACCCTTGCTCTTTTTGGGCTTCCAATCTGGATAAATGGCCGTAGCTAGCCACTTACGCCTTGGAGATCTTGTCATGCCCCGCAGCCAGCGTTCTGTCTGAACGTGTGTTCAGCGCTGCTGGTGGTGTGCTGACAGATAAGCGCACGCGGCTCTCCACTGATAATGTAGACAGACTCACGTTCATAAAGATGAACAAATCATGGATCCGAAACGACTTTTCTACCCCTGTGTCATCCTGGGGAGAGTAAAAGCTTGATGATTGGTTAAAATCACCCTACCAACCGTTTTAAGCTTTCAAATTACTAATCATGTTTATCTGTATCTTGACTGGAAAATAATTTGGGCTTTGTAGCAGTGTGCAGCACTGATCCTATTAGGCCATCTATACTAAAGCTTCACCAGATTTAAAATTAAAAATAATTTTTAGCTGCATCTAGCCCGGAAAATAATTTTGGGGCTCCGAGATGCGCAAGGCACATAAGTGCCTTCTTGCTGCACTACCTGCAGCATGACCCTCATATTGTCAGAATTCGAAGTAATCATGACTACTGGGTTGCCACACTCTTAGATCCCCCAAACTTTTCGATCAACCTTTTCATTTTAATAAAGACCAAAAAAATGGTCATTTTTGAAATTATAAGCATTAGCAGGTTGTTAGAAACTGAAATCAAACAGTTTTCAACTCAAAACTTTATTCTAGGTGATGTTACATTTTCACATAGGACCCCTTGTTCGAAAGGAGCTTCTGAACTCTCTCGTCCATTGAATTTGTCAGGTTTTGGATGGTTTCTGCTTCAATTGTTTTGCATGAGGACAGAATACCCTCCCAGAGCTGTTGCTTAGATGTGAACTGCCTCCCGCCATCATAGACACTCCTTTTAATGATGCTCCAAAGGTTCTGAATGGGGTAGAGGTCAGGGGAGCATGGGGGTCACACCATAAGTTTGTCCCCTTTTATGCCCATATCAGCCAGAGATGCAGATGTTTTATGTGCAGCATGAGATGGTGCATTATCATGCAGAAAAATGATCTTGCTGTGAAATACACGGTTCTTCTTCTTGAACCATGGCAGGAAGTGCTGTTTGAGAAAATCCACATACATTATGGAGTTCATCTTTAGCGCCTTCAGGGATCCTAAAGGGGCCGACAATCTCTCTCCCCATGATTCCAGCCCAAAACATTACTCCACCTCCTCCTTGTTGGCGCTGTAGCCGTGTTTGCGTGGGGTGTCCATCAACCAGCCATCCTCCACTCCATCCATCTGGACCATCGAGCGCTGCACGGCACTCATCCGTGAACAAAACAGTTTTGAAATCAGTCTTCATGTAATGTTTGGCCCACTGGAGCCGTTTCTGCTTGTGTGAAGTGGATAGAGGAGGTCGACAGGATGGCGCATGCACAGCTGCAAACCTCTGAAGGACCCTGCATCTTGTTGTTCGGGGGACGTTGGAGGCACAAGCAGCTTCAAAAACTTGTCTGCTGCTATGACAAGGCTTTTTTGCCGCTGCTCTTTCAACCTGACGTAATTGCCTGTAGGAAAGAGTCCTCAATTTGCCCTTATCAGCACGCACACGTGTGTACTGTGAATCAGCTACATACTTCTTGATTGCCAAGACACTTCATCCTGATCATCGCACAATGTTGATTGTAGTCATGCCTTGACCTAAACACTCCACAATTTGTTGCTTCTCAGCAGCCGACACATCCTTTTTCTTTCCCATTTTGGCAGAAAATGTAGGCTGCTTAATAATGTGAGAGAGCCTTCTTAAGTAGTCTTGCCTTTCATTGGACACACCTGCCAAACTAATTAGCACAGGTGTCTGCAATTGCTTACAGTGATATAAAGAGCCCTGACACACATCACCATCAATGAGTTTAACTGACAAACAAACAAATTCTTCCTTTATCACTCCTAAACACTTTTTGCATAATAATTTGGAACGCAGTGTACATGTGCTTTTCCACAAAACACCAGTGGTTCACGTAGTGAATCTTACAGTTCTAACTTGCCAACCGTGGTCTGTATGGAGTTGTTCAATAAATGGCCCAAAATTAAGATAACATAGATGGGAGAGGTCTCTATGAATAGGAATTCCTAAGTATTTGATACCCTGTGAGGGCCAGGCAAAGGGAAAGTTGGACTGGATGGAATCCTATATGGATTTGGGGAGGGAGACATCGAGGGCCTCAGACTTCGCTGCATTGATTTTAAAATTTTACCATGTAACAAAGTGATCTATTTCAGCCATAACAGCATGGATGGATATATGTGATTGAGTGATATATACTAGGACATCATCAGCAAATAGAGAGCACTTGTACTCGGTGCCTCCCACCTCAATCCACCTAATATTGGGGTTATGGCGAATTGATGAGAGCAGGTGCTCCGTCACTAGGATGTATAAGAGAGGGGACAGAGGACATCACTGCCTTGTCCCATTGGTGATTGTGAAAGGTGATGAAAATGTTCTGACGCACCCCCTGGGCCTTGGGACACCCGGAGCCGGACCCTTTTTGGTGGATGCTGGTGGTTGTAGTCTTCGTGGCGGCAATCCGGTTCCGTGGCTCAGGGCGGTCAAACCAGTGGCGGAACTATTTATGTGGTTTTGATGTTTAAATGTCCGACTACGCCACCCGTGGATTGCGGTCAGAGTGAACCGCCGCTACAGGGCAGACCGCTGAGGCTGGTGTTGTGGGTGCAGCAGAGCGTAGCATAACTCCCCACGGGAGGAGTATAGCCTCAGGGCAGTGTATGCGGAGGATGGGGGTGATGGTGCAGGGCAGCAGCAGTAACGACACGGAGTCAGTGATGCAGTTCAGGGCCTTTACTCACAGTTCTTATTATCCAGACCACGTCTGCAGGTAACGGCTGCCCACGTCGTACTGTGCTCACCAGGTGAGGGGCTCAGACAACTCCCAGATAACTTTGGAGCACTTCACCGGACCCCCTTTGTGTGTCCTTTGTCTGGCCTTTCTTACCAACACTTCTGTCCGGCTGCCTCGGGCCTCCTCTTGGTAAACTTGGCGCCAGTTTCCCTGACCCTATGTGGTGCCTTCCTAGCGGGTGTAGCGAGGGGCTGCGCCACATAAAATGTCAGAGCCTCCGGTTTCTAGCTGAGGGTCGTTTCCTGCCTCCACTAGTTCCTGGACCGGTCTCCCCCTTTGGCCTGACCCCTCCACGCAGGTGGATTCGGGCGTGCGGTGGCGACTCGCCCGTCCGCACCCCTGGGATCCCTTCATTCCTCGTTCCTGGAGCCTTCTCCGCTCCTCTTCCTTCCTTCTCCCTCTTCCAGGCCTGGGCCTCTGTTACTAGGCCCGCCTCCGGAGCAGAGCTCATGCAGAGCCCCTGCTCCCTGCCACTTCTGCTCAGACTTCTCTGCACTGAACTAAGATGGTGCCCACCTTTTATACTCCCTTCTCAATGCACCCAGGAACTGCTTCCTCCCTGCTCCTGCACTACAGGGTTCCCCTTCCTCAGTGTTCCCTCCCCCCACTCCAGCCAGGGACAGGGACTGTCGTGCCCATCTCAGGGGCATATTGGTCACCCTGCCCCACGGCAATGTGGTGTAATGCATGCAGGTGTCGGGTCCTGATCCACACTCCATCCTTACCTGAGAGTGAGATATCACACCTCTGGGTGAGGTGCAATACGTCTGTAGCAACCGAGCCCTCAGGGTGCTACAGTTCCATTTATCTTCAGCCTAGGTGACGTATTGCGATACAGGGCCGTGATTTTGGCTATAAAAGGGTCCCCTAGACCCCTACCCCAAGCTTTTTAAGAGAATCATATATGGCGTGCCAGGAGACTCTATGGAATGCTTTCTCAGCATCCAACGAGAGTATCTAATTACAAATTTTTAACTGCATCTAGCCCAGGAAATACTTTGTGCCTAGTAGCAGTGTCTGCTAGTCAGCGGATTATCCCGGCTGTTAAGCAAGCTGCACCACCTGTAGTTTAGACACTTAATTTTTTCAAAGGAAATGCTTCGGGACCATGGGATACTTAGTGAAGAGCATCAGGAGGCACCCCAAGGCATAGGGGCTGGGACTGGCAGTAGGATGCCTTGCGGTGGACAGCCGAGCTCGATCCTTATAAAAGCTTTTTAACTGCAGCAGCTTTAGTGGACGCTACTGGAGCTGGAATTACCGCGGCTGCTGGCATGAGACTTGCCCTCCAATAGATCCTTGTAAATGGATTTAAAGTGTATTCATTCAAATTAGAGAGACAATTTAAATTAAAAAGCTTAGAGCTGCCTCCACCACAGGGGGGCTCGCTCGACCCACCAGCGGACAGGCACCAGTATTGGGAGAGGGGGGCTGGCCGTCAGGGTTCACCGCGGCTCTGGCACAAACCCGGCGACACGGAGGTGGCACGGGCAGGAGCGGACTGGCCGTGTCGGCTTCTCACTTTTTGGATTTTAGAAGGGCATGACATGCCTATATCTGTGTCTCCCCCTCCTTTTACTCCTCCACCTCTTTTATTTTCGCATGACTATATGTACTTGTCACTTTTCCATGTGTTAGTTATGTCTTCTGAGCAGTTTGTCAGCTTTTGGACACCTTTGAAGGTGTTTTCTATGTGTTTCTATGTGTTTTTGTTTGCCTGCCATTGGTTTTAACGGTGTTCGAAGGTGTTCGACGAACAGTTCGACGAACAGTTCGGCGAACACACGGGTGTTCGACGAACCGAACCGAACTCGAACACTACGGGGGTGGCTCAACACTAGTAGTAAGCAACAAAACTAAAAATCCCTCCATTCTTGAGAACAGAGGATTTTAACTGCCTTCCCAACATGTGCTGTACATGTACATCGAATGTCAGGTATGGGTGTATTGAGCAGGCCCAGGAGCTGAGCCCGCCCTATATACTGCAATATGTCTGTATACCCTCTCATCTCTGCTGTTAATCACTTAAATGCTGCATTGATCTCTGATAGCAGCATTTAAGGTGCACTGTCCATTCTGAACGCTATTTGCCCCATCCTTCTCTATGCTATCATAGGCCCCAAAGGGGCTGCCAGGGGTCTGCCTATAAAAGTACCATATTGAAAATATAGTTGAAAGTACCATATTGAAATACAGTTATATACCAAGTCTTCTAAGGAGATAAAAAAAAATGAAAAATGAAGACAAAAAATAAACATATTTGGTATGGCCATGTCTATAAAAGTCCAGTCAATCAACTATTAAATTATTTAACCCAGACAGTAAAAATCAAAATGCCAGAACTGCTGCTTTTTGGTCGTTCTAAAAAAAATACAATAAAAAGTGATCAAAACATCACATGTACTCCAAAATGGTATCAATAACAACTACAGTTTTCCATGCAAAAAAAACAGTCCCCATACAGCTAAATTAATGAAAAAAAAATTGAAGTATCACAAAATGGCGACACCATTTTTTTTTTTCCTACAGACTTCAGTTTCTTTTTTTTCACCAATAACTGAAAATAACTGCAAGCCTGGTATCAGTGTAACTCTAAAGACCTGGAGAATCAAGCTCTGATCACATTGTGATTATGGGGTACCATTGGTTGCCATTTTGGTACTCCTGTGAATGGTGTCATTCAAAACTACAACTTGTCTCACAAAAACAAGCTCTCATAAAGCCATGTTTATGCAAAAATAAAAAAGGTATGGCTCTTGGAAGAAGTAGAGGAATTAACCAAAGAGCAAAAATGAATAATCGACTGATCCTTAAAGGGGTATTATCATGTTCTTAAAGGGAGTCTGTCACCTCCAAAATGCATTTTAAATGGGCTATACCGTGTTGTAAGGGACTTAGTCCCATGTTACTTTGTACCTGTTACTGGTACAACGCCTGATAAAGTAACTTTTAATTCTTATGTAAATGAGGAGGCTTCGGGTGCACTCTTGGCGTGGCCAAGAGTTGGGTGCTCCATTATGCCTACTTACTTGCATATTGGGGACCTTCCCACCACTCCCAGAGCGAGCACTGTCTGAATGCTGCCGGCGTGTGTGCGCGCAGACAGTGGCCCCGTACGTTCTCCTCCATGTCTCCATTATCCGGATGCTGCTGGCTACACTAATACACCCAGAAGGGCAGCGAGTGGCATCAAAAGAAATTAAAGTTTCCTTAAAGATATAGTCTACTTTTCACAAAGCATTCCTAAAACTTGGGGGGTAGTTACCATACATCTATAAATTTCTCAAGCAGGAGTTTGGGCATATGTGAAGTTAATGCAAATAATTTCATGGTCAAACTCTAAATTGTGGCCCAGTAGATCCATTCCAGCATCAGACAAAGAAGCCCAACTCACGAATACAGTCTGAATTGCTAAAAGTTGCAATTGTGTACTGCAACTACCATTCCCCAGGTATCATGCTGAGCCTTTCAGTGCAGTAGCAAATAATCAGCCAACATTTAATTTTTCAGATAACGTCTCATACTGGATATTATATACTTTCTTATTTACAAGTCTCAGAAGGCAAAGACAAAAGCTGCACAAACCCAAAAGAAATACGTCTGTACGTTGTTGTCCATCAACGCACAAATTCTAGAGAAGCATCTTATTGATTTTTAGTGAATATTGTGTGAGGTGAAAAGAAAAATGCAACAAGGAGTAGGAAATATTGATTTAAGAGCATCGATTTAGAACTGCAGGCTACCTAGTGATTACTTACGTTGAGAACGGCTCTCACAGGTGACTCACCAACATTTCTCTATCGACTTCCAAAGACACGAAAGATACCTCAATTTCATCCAAGGTGCAAAAAGCACATTACGGAGGACAGGTCATTATTTATTAGGATGACTGCTGCAGGTAAGGGAACTTTTGGAGCAAATATCTCCTCGTAATTTGGCTTTGCTGTCTATAGTGTATTATTGTAAATGACTATAGAGGGCAATAACTTAGTTTTCTTTGTGTATTTATGACTGAAAAGACTTATTTTACCGTGCATTGTCTACAAGACCAGAAAAGGCGGCAAACAGATGTACATATACATCTACAGTATATGTACCTTAATTCCTTGTCCTGTGTTCCTCTTCATTGGCTAATCATTTAAATGGTTTTTATTAATATAATTAATGTAATGCATAAAACCAAATTCAACCAATGAGAATAAAGCTCATGTAAATTATGGCTGTAAATCAAAATCCCAAAGTTGTACAGAGCTGTAATACAAGTACATCACCTATAGACCTCTATAGCGCTCTGCTGTATCTATGTATACTTTGATTTTATTCTGAGGCATACGGAGGTTACGAATAATCAGAACATGCTCTAACAGATGCCGTATTCCAACCTTATTCTCCAGTAGAAACTTTGTTTTTTTTGTCAGAATATCCTTATAATATTGTGCTTCTAAAGGCGGCGGGGACAATGGGCCCCATTCATTATTGAATTTTCACTTTTTTTGTCTAGTTTTCCATTCCGGGCAGGGTTTGGGGTTTCTAGATGTTTTCGACTGATTTGCAACTTTTCAAATTTTTTGCGCAATTTGTGATACTTTTTTTTTAAATGTGTCTTTTTTTCTGCTAAAAAGTCTAAAAAAGGTTAAACAAAGATGATTTTTTACTTTACGCAAAATGTATAAACTACAAGCTCCATACTGAAGAACTAGGCGCAAGAAACAGCAACCAATACCAAAAGACAAAAAAAGAAAAGGAAGTTTAAAGTGTTTAGTGCGTTTTATTTTTGTTTGCATCATATTCATCTTTCCATTTATGCCTTTATTGACGTCTACTTTACATATGTTTTTCTGGGGGGGGTTTAGTTCGCCATTGTGGATGGGCCTTTTGATTTCTAGATGATTTTGAATCAATCATCATTTGGGACTTTTCTAAAAGTCGCAAAATTTGTTGCAGATTATGGCCGCTAATGGACATGTAATGGCACCATTATGTTAAGTTCCCACAATGAGTTTTTGCTTAATTTTTGACACTGTATTTTAGCTGCTCAGCATCTTACAGTTAAACCAAAGAAATTAGCTGGAACACATGTTTGTATAAGTGCAATGAGTAGGTGTACATTCACACTGTGGCCATTTAACATACAGAACCTAGAATAAAAACAAATAAAAACAAAATCAGCAAATACCCTGCAGTAAGTAAATGCATAAATAGTTCATGTACATAATATAGGGTGCTTAGTTGACAGTATTTTGATCAAAAGATCGTAAAAGCCATCCCGCTGCGATTTAGGTGTACCCAATTTAGGTGTACCCAATCAGGATTGGCCCTAGCTCTTGTAGTTCAACTCTTCATGTGTTAGCTGACCTCAAAATAGACGGGGGCAGAGTAGAACCCAGACCTAACTATTTTGCACCTGCCCATGGAAAACTATGTAGACTAGATGCCCAGCCCAAAAAGGAAGAGCCATGTCCCCGTATGTACAAAAAAATAAAGCTAAAATAAAGAGATGAGCAAGAAAACAAGTTGGTGTGTGGCTCCCTCTTTTTTGGGCTGTGCATCTTGTCTATATAGCTTTCATGGGCAGGTGCAAAACAGTCAAGTCTAGGTCCTGTTCTGTCCCTGTCTATTTTCAGGTCTGTTGACACATATCAAGATGAACTACAAGAGTTAGTGACCATCCTGATTGGGTACATTTTGATACTCTCTCTTTGGGTACTCTCTGTTGATCAAAATGGTGTCAACTATGTACCTTATATTATTTGAATGTACTATAATATTACTATTTATTTACTTAGTTTAGGGTATTTTCACATTTTACTTTTATCTTAGATCCTGTCTGTTAAATGGCCACAGTATGCGTGTGCACCTACACATTGCATGTGTTCTGGCTCATTTCTTTGGTTTTGCTTAAGGTTTTGTACTTTGAACATAGAGAGAGGAGCATGGCCCTCGCTTTTTGGGCTGTGCATTTTGTTCATTCTCTTATGAGTATGCAGAGTTTAATGTGCGGATTTCCGCTATAGAATTGCATTAAATGCAAAAAATTCATAGGTAAAAAACGTATATGCATTTTTAGTATCTTTCCACTGTGGAAATGCACTAAAATTGCATGTGATCCACATATAACTGTAACAGTAAAGTGTTGTCAACACCAAATATTGGGAAACATCAGAAACTTGGCAGCGTTATACAACACAAAAACACAATGAGAAAACGCAAGTAATCTAAACTACTATATTTTTCGGATTATAGGACGCACCTTTTTTCCTCCAAATTTGGGAGGAAAATAGGGTTGCGTCTTATAATCTGAAGATATCTTACCGGGGGGGTTGCCGTGGAACAGGGTCATAGGAGGTAGGATCACTGCTTCAGGAGGCCGACGGCAGCTGGAGTGGGGTGATGCTGCGGGCTCTGGACTCTCATAATAAGTCGGCACCAGTGAGTGGAGTCGCTTTTCCCTATGATTTCTCTGCAGTGGACTTCAGGAAAATGGCCACTGGAGGTGGGGCATACGCAAATTGACATCTTGGGAGACGAGATCTTGTCTAGTTCAAAAAATGCTGCTCTGAGCGAGGCCGTAACTTCTAGTTGGACGCGCCTTCTAGTCAGACTCGCCCACTGGCCGTCTGCATCACTAGATGGGGTGTTGTATGGAGCAAGGCGGCGCCAACTGGCTAGGGGTATATATAACTTATACATAAATCCGTTACTGGGTCTGAAACAGGTGAATCCCCGCAGCGCACAGGGCATGCGCTGGGGGGATTCATAAGTCTGCAGTCTGTAAATCTCTGAAATACATGTTTCAGACAGAACCCCAGGCAGAAGATGCCCTATAAAGAGGCAGATGGAGGTGTCAAGGTAAAATATATATATTATGGAAAATCAATTAGTTTCTTTTAATAGATTACCTAATCAGTGTGAATTAATATAGAGATTAGAGATGAGCGTTGTTCTACTCGAACTGTTCGCCAATCTCAAATTCGAGCTGTTTTGGACGGTGTTCGAGCCGTTCGGCGAACATGAACGATTTGAGAAAAATTCGGCTGTTCGAGGCTATGTTCGATAACTGTTCGTGCACCAAAATCAAAACTGGATTTTTTCTCAGTAATGATGAAAATTAATGTTAATACGCAGTTTGAGTGTACAGCGGGGTGGGGGGAGGGGCAGGGGATGGATCTCTGCAGGAATAATGAAGATCTCCATTTTTTTTTCTCTTTCCCGCATTTACAGCGGGGAGGTGCAATCTGTCAGCCTATCAGCAGCGCACACACGGAGCGAAGTGCTTTTTTCACACAAGCAAGGGCATGTGTCATTGGCAGTGTATGTCACATGTCCTTGCCCTATAAGACCAAGCCATTTTCCCCGTCGCCACCATTTTCTCACTGCTGCAGCTGCGTGTTAGACGGCACCGCTGTTGCTGTGTGCGCTATACCTTGTTAATTTCAAGCCAATTTTCGCACAAATCTACAGATAGCTTGGGAGTAGGGAATAGTTGTGATTGCAGTCCTTTTAAGGACTAGGTTACAGCATTTCCTACGACTTTTATCAGGCAGGTCTGTGCTCTTAAATAGATAGATTGTGGGAGTAAAGACTAATTGTAATTGCAGTCCTTTTCAGGACTAGGTTACATCAGTTCCTATCAGTTTTTGCCAGGCAGGTCTGTGCCAGTGCTGTGCAAGTTTTTTTCACAGCATTTGGCTGAATCTAGCAAAGCTAATCCTTTTTGGCCTATTGCAGAGTGTGTTAGTCAGTGGAGTATCCTATCTGTGTTGCAAGATATACCACCTGTGTATAGAATACCAATTTTTTTACTGCACCTAGTGAAGTAAAATCTTTTGGGCATAGCATCATTCTATTAGTCCATCTATACTGACCTCCATCAGGTTGCAAATTGAATATAATTTTTTTCTGCATCTAGCTCTCAAAAAATATTTGGGCTTCTAGCAGTGTGTGGGACTTGTTCTATTAGTCCATCTATACTGACCTCCATCAGGTTGCAAATTAAAAATAATTTTTATCTGCATCTACCTCTGAAAAAATATTTGGGCTTCTAGCTGTGTGTGGGACTTGTTCTATTAGTCCATCTATACTGACCTCCATCAGGTTGCAAACTGAATATAATTTTTTTCTGCATCTAGCTCTGAAAAAATATTTGGCCTTCTAGCAGTGTGTGGGACTTTCTCTATTAGTCCATCTATACTGACCTCCATCAGGTTGCAAATTAAAAATAATTTTTATCTGCATCCAGCTCTGAAAAAATATTTGGCCTTCTAGCAGTGTGTGGGACTTTCTCTATTAGTCCATCTATACTGACCTCCATCAGGTTGCAAATTAAAAATAATATTT
The DNA here is from genome assembly GCF_046119375.1 of Phyllobates terribilis. Taxonomy (NCBI): domain Eukaryota; kingdom Metazoa; phylum Chordata; class Amphibia; order Anura; family Dendrobatidae; genus Phyllobates; species Phyllobates terribilis. The sequence goes on from NW_027362771.1 coordinate 212,027,677, forward strand.
GTCTGCATCTAGCTCTGAAAAAATATTTGGCCTTCTAGCAGTGTGTGGGACTTTCTCTATTAGTCCATCTATACTGACCTCCATCAGGTTGCAAACTGAATATATTTTTTTTCTGCATCAACCTCTGAAAAAATATTGGGCTTCTAGCTGTGTGTGGGACTTGTTCTATTAATCCATCTATACAGACCTCCATCAGGTTGCAAACTGAATATAATTTTTTTCTGCATATACCTCTGAAAAAATATTTGGGCTTCTAGCTGTGTGTGGGACTTGTTCTATGAGTCCATTTATACTGACCTCCATCAGGTTGGAAACAGAATATAATTTTTTTCTGCATCTAGCTCTGAAAAAATATTTGGGCTTCTAGCTGTGTGTGGGACTTTCTCTATTAGTCCATCTATACTGACCTCCATCAGGTTGCAAATTAAAAATAATTTTTTGTCTGCATCTAGCTCTGAAAAAATATTTGGCCTTCTAGCAGTGTGTGGGACTTTCTCTATTAGTCCATCTATACTGACCTCCATCAGGTTGCAAACTGAATATATTTTTTTTCTGCATCTACCTCTGAAAAAATATTTGGGCTTCTAGCTGTGTGTGGGACTTTCTCTATTAGTCCATCTATACTGACCTCCATCAGGTTGCAAATTGAATATAATTTTTTTCTGCATCTAACCCAGCCAATAGTTTTGGCCTAATACCACAGTTTGGCCACTCAGCTCTGCTCGGTTCCCATCCATTGTTTTTTTGTGCAAACAACTCCAGAGTTGTGAATTAGTTAACCACCAAAATGAGTGGAAAAAGGCCTGCTGCTGGTGGAAAGGGGAATAGGCGTGTTGGGAAGGGGAAAAAAGGTTGTGTCCGTGGGGTAGGTGTTAAAGCAACAGTAACATCTGCAGAAGAAAGACCATCTTCCAGCCAAACTAAAATGTCTACTTCTTTTAGCGGACAATGTGATAAGATCCCTTTCTTACGGCCATGCCAATCGCTACAAATTCCAGATGAGGCACAAAAACAGCAGGTGCTTCAACGGATATCAAGTGCTCCTTTAAGTGGGCTCTCCTCCACATCAACTTCAACATCACAAATACTCCAGTCCTCAAAGGTGTCACCCCAATCGCACTTGCTTCCTCACAGCTCCCAAATCTCCAGCTGCCCGTCTGAGTATGAGGTAGAACAGATGGTTGAGTCTGCAGAGCTGTTTACTCATACTATAGCCTGGGAATCAGAGGTCGACTCCAGCGCTTCTGTGAATCCAGACGAGGAAATGATCTGCACTGATGCCTAGAATCTTTATGAATCGGATCCAGGACCAGACGCAGAAGGTTCTGACCATAATGTAGACCCTCATTCCCAAACTGTAACTCCTGTTGGTGGAGACAATGAGGAAGACGATGATGAGACTCAAATACCTGATTGGAGCGACAACTTTAGTTTTTTGTCAGGGCAGGAACAGGTTGGCTCTGAGGACGACGGGTGTGATAACGCACAGGGTGATGATGATGAGGTCGGAGATCCCACTTACTGTCAACCCACAGTCAGCCAAGAGATGAGGTCAGCAGAGGAGGTGGAGGAAGATGCTAGTGACGACGAGGTCAGGTTGCGCCTTCCTGGACAGAGACGTAGTACTGGAAGCACGTCAACAACTGCATCCTCAAACACAACTCTGCCTCTCACCACAAGTCGTGGTGGCTCTTCAGGTCGCATGGGTGCTAAGCCTTGCATAGCCTGGGCATTTTTTCAGATCGATAAAGATGACCCAACTCGTGTTATCTGTAACATTTGTCAGCAAAAGCTAAGTAGAGGCCAAAAAATACATAGTTTGAGTACTTCATGCATGAACCGGCACATGGACATGAAGCATAAGTTGCAGTGGGAAGCTCAGTGTGCTACAATGCGGCCTAGCCGGCCGGGCCAACCACCGTCTGCCATATCTTGTGCATTCGCGGCCTCTTCATCCTCTGTGACTGGGGGGACAGCAGTCACACCTGTTTTGGGGCGCAGACCTGCCACCTCTTTACCCGCAACAGCCAGCGTGATTGGCAGGTCATCATTTTCTTTGGAGGTGGTAACACCAGCTGGTGTTGAGCGCTGTCCGACATCGATAGCACCACCTTTGGATCAAGGCAACCTAACATGTCCGCCTGCATCTTCCTCACAGACCGGCAGTTTGCCGGGGACACCCTTATCAACCCCGTCTAAGCACAATAGCCAGCCCTCGGTCCCTCAGATGTGGACAAGTAAAAGACCATTTCCTCCTAGCCATGAGAAAGCTAAGAGGTTGAATTTCACCATCTGCAAGCTCTTGGCTACAGAAATGCTGCCTTTCCGCCTGGTGGACACAGAGGATTTTCGAGACCTTATGTCCGTCGCAGTGCCCCAGTACCAGATGCCCAGTCGGCACTACTTCTCAAAGAAAGGTGTGCCTGCGCTCCACCAGCATGTCGCACACAACATCACCGCTTCTTTGAGAAACTCTGTGTGCGACAGGGTGCATTTCACCACAGACACTTGGACGAGTAGGCATGGACAGGGGCGTTACATGTCGCTGACTGGGCACTGGGTAACTATGGTGACAGCAGGACAAGGGGCTGCTGTCCAAGTCTTGCCATCCCCACGAGTTGTGTGTCAATCCTCTTTATGTCAAAGTTCCTCCACTGCTTCTGCCTCCTCAACCTCCTCTCGGTCTTCCACCTGCACCCAAAGCCTGTCTGGTCATGCCACAAGCTTTATAACTGCGCAGAAGGGATCCTGCACACCTCCTTACTATGCTGGCAGTAGAGCTTAACGTCATCAGGCGGTTTTTACTTTGAAATGTCTGGGAAATGTGAGTCACACAGCTGAGGAGTTGTGGTCAGCTCTGGAGAACCAATTTCATGAATGGTTGTCTCCACTGGACCTGAAACCAGGGAAGGCCGTGTGCGACAATGCTGCAAACCTGGGTGCGGCCCTTCACCGGGGCAATGTCACACACGTGCCTTGTATGGCTCACGTGTTGAACCTGGTTGTCCAGCAATTTTTAGCCCACTATCCCAGACTAGATGGCCTTCTGCAGAGGGCACGGTCGCTGTGTGCTCACTTCCGCCGTTCGCATCCCGCAGCTCAGCGACTTACATCTCTACAGAAGTCGTTGGGCCTGCCACTTCACCGGCTAAAATGCGATGTGCCTACCCGGTGGAATTCAACTCTGCACATGTTGCAGCGACTGTGACAGCACCGACAAGCCCTGGTGCAATACGTTCTGACGTATAGCCTGGGCCAACGAGATCCGGAGGTGGGGCAAATCAAGCTGGAGGAGTGGTCTCAGATCAGGGACCTATGCACCCTTCTGCACAGTTTTGAAATGGCGACGAAGATGTTTAGTGCTGACGATGCCATTATCAGCATGACTATTCCGGTGATTTACATGCTGGAGCACATGTTAAACAGAATTCGGAGTCAGGTGGTGGCACAAGAGGAGGTGGAGGAAGTAGAGGAGGAGGAGTTGTATGCGGAAGGGCTAACATCTGCAAGGTCCAGACGGTCGGCAGCACCAAGGCGGCAGGCATGTGAGGGTGGGGGAGATGGTTTTACCAGGGCGCATGGTAGCAGCCAAACTAGTGAGGAAGGTGCAGGAGCCCAGGAAGAAGTGGAGGACGAACTGATGGAAGACTCATCAGATGAGGGAGACCTTGATCACATTTCTGTTGTGCGAGGTTGGGGGGAGAGGACAGAGGAAGGAAGCATGATTGTTATCTCGCCACCAACACAACAGGGACTTGGTGCTCCTGGATGCACAACACACATGAGTGCCTTCTTGCTGCACTACCTGCAACATGACCCTCGAATTGTGAGAATTAGAAATAATCCTGACTACTGGGTTGCCACACTGTTAGATTCCCGGTACAAAAGTAAATTTGCAGAAATTATTCCTGCCATAGAAAGGGATGCACGCATGCAGGAGTATCAGCAGAGACTGTTGCAGAATCTTACATGTGCTTTTCCACAAAACACCAGTGGTGCACGTAGTGAGTCTCACAGTTCGAACTTGCCAACCGTGGGACCGTCAAGTGTTCAGCACTCAAACCGTAACAGAACCACAGTATCTGCTGGTAACATCAATTTTGCGGAATCATTTCACCACTTTTTTAGCCCATCCTTTGCAAGGCCACAGGAGACAAGAAGTCTGACACATAGTCAACGCCTAGAGACGATGGTACAGGAGTATCTCCAAGTAAACATTGAAGCCATGACTGTGTCACTGGACCCTTGCTCTTTTTGGGCTTCCAATCTGGATAAATGGCCGGAGCTAGCCACTTACGCCTTGGAGATCTTGTCATGCCCCGCAGCCATCGTTCTGTCTGAACGTGTGTTCAGCGCTGCTGATGGTGTGCTGACAGATAAGCGCACACGGCTCTCCACTGATAATGTAGACAGACTCACGTTCATAAAGATGAACAAATCATGGATCCGAAACGACTTTTCTACCCCTGTGTCATCCTGGGGAGAGTAAAAGCTTGATGATTGGTTAAAATCACCCTACCAACCGTTTTAAGCTTTCAAATTACTAATCATGTTTATCTGTATCTTGACTGGAAAATAATTTGGGCTTTGTAGCAGTGTGCAGCACTGATCCTATTAGCCCATCTATACTAACCTCCACCAGATTTAAAATTAATAATAATTTGTAGCTGCATCTAGCCCGGAAAATAATTTTGGGGCTCCGAGATGCGCAAGACACATAAGTGCCTTCTTGCTGCACTACCTGAAACATGACCCTCATATTGTCAGAATTCGAAGTAATCATGACTACTGGGTTGCCACACTCTTAGATCCCCCAAACTTTTCGATCAACCTTTTCATTTTAATAAAGACCAAAAAAATGGTCATTTTTGAAATTATAAGCATTAGCAGGTTATTAGAAACTGAAATCAAACAGTTTTCAACTCAAAACTTTATTCTAGGTGATGTTACATTTTCACATAGGACCCCTTGTTCGAAAGGAGCTTCTGAACTCTCTCGTCCATTGAATTTGTCAGGTTTTGGATGGTTTCTGCTTCAATTGTTTTGCATGAGGACAGAATACCCTCCCAGAGCTGTTGCTTAGATGTGAACTGCCTCCCGCCATCATAGACACTCCTTTTGATGATGCTCCAGAGGTTCTGAATGGGGTAGAGGTCAGGGGAGCATGGGGGTCACACCATAAGTTTGTCCCCTTTTATGCCCATATCAGCCAGAGATGCAGATGTTTTATGTGCAGCATGAGATGGTGCATTATCATGCAAAAAAATGATCTTGCTGTGAAATACATGGTTCTTCTTCTTGAACCATGGCAGGAAGTGCTGTTTGAGAAAATCCACATACATTATGGAGTTCATCTTTAGCGCCTTCAGGGATCCTAAAGGGGCCGACAATCTCTCTCCCCATGATTCCAGCCCAAAACATTACTCCACCTCCTCTCAGTATCAGCAGATTCTTGACAATAATGTTCAAGAATCAGTGACAAAGTTGAAGTTACGCAGGGGATGGATCTTTCAGCAAGAAAATGATCCAAAACACCGCTCCAAATCTACTCAGGCATTCATACAGAGGAACAATTACAATGTTCTGGAATGGCCATCCCAGTCCCCAGACCTGAATATCATTGAACATCTGTGGGATCATTTGAAGAGGGCTGTCCATGCTCGGCAACCATCAAACTTAACTGAACTGGAATTGTTTTGTAAAGAGGAATGGTCATCCAGGATCCAGGAAATCATTAAAAGCTACAGGAAGCGACTAGAGGCTGTTATTTTTCCAAAAGGAGGATCTACTAAATATTAATGTCACTTTTCTGGTGAGGTGCCCATACTTATGCACCTGACAAATTTTGTTTGAATGCAGATTGCACATTTTCTGTTAGTACAATAAACCTCATTGCAAGGCAGAAACATTACTGTGTCCAACAGTTATTACATATATCAAACTGAAATAGCTGTTGCAAAAACACCAATTTTTATAAAACATTAAGCTTAAGATTAATAGGGGTGCCCAAACTTTTTCATATAACTTTACTTCTTGATTGCCAAGACACTTCATCCTGATCATCGCACAATGTTGATTGTAGTCATGCCTTGACCTAAACACTCCACAATTTGTTGCTTCTCAGCAGCCGACACATCCTTTTTCTTTCCCATTTTGGCAGAAAATGTAGGCTGCTTAATAATGTGAGACAGCCTTCTTAAGTAGTCTTGCCTTTCATTGGACACACCTGCCAAACTAATTAGCACAGGTGTCTGCAATTGCTTACAGTGATATAAAGAGCCCTGACACACATCACCATCAATGAGTTTAACTGACAAACAAATTCTTCCCTTACCACTCCTAAACACTTTTTGCATAATAATTTGGAACACAGTGTACATGTGCTTTTCCACAAAACACCAGTGGTTCACGTAGTGAATCTTACAGTTCTAACTTGCCAACCGTGGTCTGTATGGAGTTGTTCAATAAAGGGACCAAAATTAAGATAACATAGATGGGAGAGGTCTCTATGAATAGGAATTCCTAAGTATTTGATACCCTGTGAGGGCCAGGCAAAGGGAAAGTTGGACTGGATGGAATCCTATATGGATTTGGGGAGGGAGACATCGAGGGCCTCAGACTTCGCTGCATTGATTTTAAAATTTGACCATGTAACAAAGTGATCTATTTCAGCCATAACAGCATGGATATATGTGATTGAGTAATATATACTAGTACATCATCAGCAAATAGAGAGCACTTGTACTCGGTGCCTCCCACCTCAATCTACCTAATATTGGGGTTATGGCGAATTGATGAGAGCAGGTGCTCCGTCACTAGGATGTATAAAAGAGGGGACAGAGGACATCCCTGCCTTGTCCCATTGGTGATTGTGAAAGGTGATGAAAATGTTCTGATGCACCCCCTGGGCCTTGGGACACCCGGAGCCGGACCCTTTTTGGTGGATGATGGTGGTTGTAGTCTTCGTGGCGGCGACCCGGTTCCGTGGCTCAGGGTGGTCAAACCAGTGGCGGAACTATTTATGTGGTTTTGATGTTTAAATGTCCGACTACGCCACCCGTGGATTGCGGTCAGAGTGAACCGCCGCTGCAGGGCAGACCGCTGAGGCTGGTGTTGTGGGTGCAGCAGAGCGTAGCATAACTCCCCACGGGAGGAGTATAGCCTCAGGGCAGTGTATGCGGAGGATGGGGGTGATGGTGCAGGGCAGCAGCAGTAACGACACGGAGTCAGTGATGCAGTCCAGGGCCTTTACTCACAGTTCTTATTATCCAGACCACGTCTGCAGGTAACGGCTGCCCACGTCGTACTGTGCTCACCAGGTGAGGGGCTCAGACAACTCCCAGATAACTTTGGAGCGCTTCACAGGACCCCCTTTGTGTGTCCTTTGTCTGGCCTTTCTTACCAACCCTTCTGTCCGGCTGCCTCGGGCCTCCTCTTGGTAAACTTGGCGCCAGTTTCCCTGACCCTATGTGCTGCCCTCCTAGCGGGTGTAGCGAGGGGCTGCGCCACACAAATATGTCACAGCCTCCGGTTTCTAGCTGAGGGTCGTTTCCTGCCTCCACTAGTTTCGGGGACCGGTCTCCCCCTTTGGCCTGACCCCTCCATGCAGGTGGATTCGGGCGTGCGGTGGCGACTCGCCCGTCCGCACCCCTGGGATCCCTTCGTTCCTCATTCCTGGAGCCTTCTCCGCTCCTCTTCCTTCCTTCTCCCTCTTCCAGGCCTGGGCCTCTGTTACTAGGCCCGCCTCCGGAGCAGAGCTCATGCAGAGCCCCTGCTCCCTGCCACTTCTGCTCAGACTTCTCTGCACTGAACTAAGATGGTGTCCACCTTTTATACTCCCTTCTCAATGCACCCAGGAACTGCTTCCTCCCTGCTCCTGCACTACAGGGTTCCCCTTCCTCAGTGTGCCCTCCCCCCACTCCAGCCAGGGACAGGGACTGTCGTGCCCATCTCAGGGGCATATTGGTCGCCCTGCCCCACGGCAATGTGGTGTAATGCATGCAGGTGTCGGGTCCTGATCCACACTCCATCCTTACCTGAGAGTGAGATATCACACCTCTGGGTGAGGTGCAATACCTCTGTAGCAACCGAGCCCTCAGGGTGCTACAGTTCCATTTATCTTCAGCCTAGGTGACGTATTGCGATACAGGGCCGTGATTTTAGCTATAAAAGGGTCCCCTAGACCCCTACCCCAAGCTTTTTAAGAGAATCATATATGGCGTGCCAGGAGACTCTATGGAATGCTTTCTCAGCATCCAACGAGAGTATCTAATTACAAATTTTTAACTGCATCTAGCCCAGGAAATACTTTGTGCCTAGTAGCAGTGTCTGCTAGTCAGCGGATTATCCCGGCTGTTAAGCAAGCTACACCACCTGTAGTTTGGACACTTAATTTTTTCAAAGGAAATGCTTCGGGACCACGGGATACTCAGTGAAGAGCATCAGGAGGCACCCCAAGGCATAGGGGCTGGGACTGGCAGTAGGATGCCTTGCGGTGGACAGCCGAGCTCGATCCTTATAAAAGCTTTTTAACTGCAGCAGCTTTAGTGGACGCTACTGGAGCTGGAATTACGCGGCTGCTGGCATGAGACTTGCCCTCCAATAGATCCTTGTAAATGGATTTAAAGTGTATTCATTCAAATTAGAGAGACAATTTAAATTAAAAAGCTTAGAGCTGCCTCCACCACAGGGGGGCTCGCTCAACCCACCAGCGGACAGGCACCAGTATTGGGAGAGGGGGGCTGGCCGTCAGGGTTCACCGCGGCTCTGGCACAAACCCGGCGACACGGAGGTGGCACGGGCAGGAGCGGACTGAACGTGTCGGCTTCTCACTTTTTGGATTTTAGAAGGGCATGACATGCCTATATCTGTGTCTCCCCCTCCTTTTACTCCTCCACCTCTTTTCTTTTCTCATGACTATATGTACTTGTCACTTTTCCATGTGTTAGTTGTGTCTTCTGAGCAGTTTGTCAGCTTTTGGACACCTTTGAAGGTGTTTTCTATGTGTTTCTATGTGTTTTTGTTTGCCTGCCATTGGTTTTAACGGTGTTCGAAGGTGTTCGACGAACAGTTCGACGAACAGTTCGGCGAACACACGGGTGTTCGACGAACCGAACTCGAACACTACGGGGGTGGCTCAACACTAAAAGAGATGATGAAATAATCTATGCGTATGTATGTATGCAAATATGTATATGCACATAGATTATGTTAATAGTTAATGAATATATAACTAATAATTTCTATTCTTATTGTAGACACGAACAACTAAATGATTTCCTGAGAATGACGTATGCATATGCATGGCTGATAACAGAGAGATTCATGTCAAGTTGGCAAAGATGGCGCTGAGAGACGAACTCACCCCTCCCATCAGAATTCCTAAGGCGTTACTGAGGCCAAAAGATACATGGATGAGCAAATTGCAGTGTGCCGATTTGTCAGAAAGAGCAATGAATTTTACTAATCCCACCTAGAAGTAGAATACTATATAACCCCATGTCTACATAATAAAGTATGCCATTTTGCGTGGTTCAGTCTCTGAGTGAAGTTTTTCAACCAGATAAGCAGATTTGGTTAATTAGCTTCTCTGCATGCACTCGGACATCTTTAATTTGGAGGAGAGCAGTTACCTGGTGTATCTTAAATTGGTGAAACCTCCACAAATGGTGCTGTGACTCGGATCACACTCGAGGGGACTCTAGGTCTTGGGGTGCCCATCACCGGACCACCTACGGATGAGTCGAGACTGCTCAAAGCGAGAGCTTGATCAACTGTCATCACTGAATATGGTAAGTCTACAGATTTAATGAATCCGTAGTGCTTATTCGTATTTTGAGCGGTCTCTGGTGAGTTTGTGGTGTCTAGATTGGCCCTTAGGGACAGCCCCGTGCGGTCCCCGCTGTGTGATTCCAAGAACTCTGGTGAGTAGTCACTCCTGGCTAACTGCTGCTCTGTGGTTTCTGAGGCGTTCTGTCCCATTAGAACTATCTTTGTACACAGGGGCGTACAAGTATACACTTGAGAATTTAGGAAAATGTCTTTGTTTATAATGCGGGCACGCGGGGAGTGACATTGTTGCTGATAAGTCGTGTATTAAGACATCATTAGGACATGGGCACGCAAGGGCCAACCAATCCTCTATTAAGTCGTGTATTAAGTCGTGGGACACGCGGGGAGTGAAGTTACTGATAAGTCGTGTATTAAGACGTTATTAGGACGCGGGCACGTGGGCTTAACCAATCCTCTATTAAGACGTGGGATACGCGGGGAGCCAACTGCATCGTTAAGCCGTATATTAGGATGTCACTAGGACGCGGGTGCGCGGGGTGTTCAGTGCTTCATTAAGTCGTAAAAGAATTAATTCAGTGCTTGTTAGGGAGTGTAGGGAGTTGTTACAATTCTACTTGTGTATCAGCTGCCTGGTCTGATCATAAGCCTAAGGGGATGGGTCACCTGGAGCCAAAATCATGGAAAATCTAAAGACATTGTTTGTGTCGCAGGGGTCACTCGATCAGGAGTGACAGGAACCCAAAGATATAGTTACTAGAAGAGAAAGAAGGAAATATGGAGAGAAAACCAAAAAAGTAATGTCATTGTGTGGGTTGTACCCGGGGTGGGGGGGGTAGATTACAGTACGAGATGTTGAATGCAGCAATTTGTGAAAACAGGGGAAAACTGGAAGATAGTGGGTTGTTGCAAAGTGCATACATGTGGAAAAAGGTTGCGCTGAGTTTATCGAAAGAAGGGAAAAAGTATGTGCAGAAACTTAAACAGTTAACTAAAATATGCGAGCTAGCAGATAAGGGCCAGTTACAGCCGCTAGAATGGCAAGAAATTATGCAGAAGAAAAAGGGCAAGCTAGAAGATGAAGGATTGTTACAAACAGCTTTGGCTTGGTATAGAACAGCAGAGAATTTGTCAAAAGAAGGGTGGGTGGAGGAAGAAAATACAGACCATAAGGGAAAGGTGCCATGTTATGTGTATTACAAAGATACTGCTCTCCAGCCACCACCTGATAATGGCGGACGGGGGGGATGGACCTGTACAAATTGCAGTCAGCAGAATTCTGATAATAGAGATAGCTGTCTTCCATGCGGGGCACCACGTCCCAGACCTCCCACTGTTCCTCCTCTCCCCACCATGCCTCCGCCACTGCCTTATAATGGTAGCGCAATGAATTGTTGGGTGTGTTCTAATTGTGACCAGCAGATTATTGTGCTGCATGTCACGCACCCCGTCCAAGAGGCCCACCCCTCACTACTACCCAAGCCACTCCTAGTGCCCCATCCTCATTCGTTATACCTATATCCGCCCAAAGTTCCAACCCTTCCTGCAGCGGCCATGTTACTACACCCATTGCATCACCTCTGGCCTCTGACCAGATGTCAGTGGGTGTGCTCCTTCCCAGTGGCACGCACCCTTCCTGTAGTGTGCTTCCTTCCGGTGGAGGCCATCTTGGTGCACCCAGAATGCGGGCCGCAATACACACTACACCCGGAACGTGTATGATGAAGATCATCATGATCAGTGTGTGACACAATTTAGAGCTACAATCAACAATATTCTGAACTATGCTCGAACAAGGAACCTTACTTCAATTGCTCTTCCTGCTATAAGTTCTGGAATGCATGGATTTCCTATGCAAGCCTGTGCCCAAGCAATAGTCCAAGCTATACGGGAGTATGGAGGACTAACTACGTTGGAGGAGATAAGACTAATCAGCAATGACTATCATAAATATCAAATTCTCACCCGAGCTGTGGAAAGTGCCACAACTAGATCAGACCCACTCAGCCGCCAGATGACCTGAGAAGATAACCCTAATGAACTATTTAGTGGACAAACAAGCCCACCTCCTGTTGCTGTGTTGTCGGTATCTCCCTCAACATCTTCTCTGTCAGAATCTCCAGCGCCAGATCACCATAATAGATACGTGGCATTCACACCTTCGCAAGTTTATCGAGTGATTAGTCAACTACCTGACCCAGACAGACATCCTATGGCGTTCTAGAGAAGCATCAGACAAATTCAACAAACTTATTCAGCCACTTGGAAAGATCTTCATGAAATCACTAGCATTAAAGCGGTTGATGCCTTTTGGCCAATAATTCAAGTAGCTCTGAATGATGACAGCCAAGTGACAGACAAGGAGACTTACCAATCAGGAGGAGCCTTTTGTCAACAACTTCAGCAGTGGGCCAAGGAGCGCCTCACAGACTCATCTACCTGTGTATCGGACTGTACTCAAGAATCAGGGGAGAATTTTGAAAAATTTTACACCAGAATCTATACTCTGTTCAAGGATCAAGGGTTCGATGAAGGTCAGAGGATCCAACAGAATCTGCTAGTCACTTAATTTGTTAGGGGACTCAGAGAGGAAATCTCAGTGAAGCTTACAGACTCCAGGCCAGAATACGTGGACATGTCCTCACAGAAGGTACTCCTTATTGCTAAAGCTATAGAGAAATAATTGAATGCTGTACCAAAGCCTGCTCCAGAGCCTGCTCCAGCACCTGTTCAAGAGATTTACCCTATGAATCGCTTACTTCTGATGATTTCCTTTCATGTGTGGGAGTGGATGGAAAACCACACTTATCCCGACTAACATTTCCATTGCCTATTGGGAAAGAACAGAAGCTGCTGGCCAGATTTCTCATTTCAGACACCTGCCCGCTTAATTTGTTGGGAGAAGATCTACTCCAGAAGTTAAATGCTCAGATATCATATGATGAGAATGGAATGCATCTAGATGTCTCTACTCCGTTATCATTAGAGGAACAAACAAAGGTACATGCCCTCCCATTGTGTGTCATCCAATTTGCAATAACCGCCATACCACAGCATTACCTTGACTGCATACCACCTGAACTCTGGTCTCGAGGTCCTGATGATATAGGCCGGCTGCCTGTCCCGCCAGTCCAAGTTCTCCTGAAAGAAGGTGCACGGATTCCGAGACTCCCACAGTACCCACTGAAAGCAGCCCAAGAGGCGTCATTAGATGCCCAGATCCAAGAATTACTCAAGGAAGGAGCATTAATTCCCTGTGTTTCTCCTGCTAATACTCCATTGTTTCCAGTGAAGAAGAAAACTGCAAGAGGAGAACCGGATAAATTTAGGATGGTGCAAGATCTGAGAGCTGTGAATGCAGTTACAATCCTGGAGACCCCAGTGGTGCCAAATCCACATACATTACTCAGTGAAATTCCCCCTGAGGCAACGCATTTTACAGTAATCGACTTTGCAAACGCCTTCTTCAGTGTGTCTCTGCATCCAGACTGTCAGTATCTTTTTGCTTTTACAGAGAGAGGAGTACAGTACACCTGGACCATTATGCCTCAAGGAGCTCAGAACACCCCTTATCACTTCACACTGGCCTTAACTACCTGTCTCCAACCCTGCAAGAGTGAGAACACTGAAGTCACATTGATACAATATATCGATGATCTACTCCTCTGTTGTCCCTATGACCAAACTTGCCACAGGTTCAGCTATTCTTTGCTCCGATTTCTGGCCACCATCGGATGCAAAGTTACTCTGCGAAAGCTACAATGGTGTTGTACCAAAGTTATGTTTTTGGGTCATTGCTTATCCCAAGGTACCAAGCAATTCACTGAAGAGCGGAAAACTGCCATCCGTGACATCCCGTACCTGAGAACTGTCAAACAGCTCCAAGCTTTCCTGGGAATGGTCACATACTGTAAGCAGTGGATCCCTAACGCGTCAGCTCTAATGCAACCTCTATATGATCGGGTCCACTCTTCTGAGCTTGATCTGCATTTTGACCAAGAAGCTGAAGATGCAATGGACCAGTTGAAAGAACTCATCATTTCAGCCTCTGCACTGGGGATTCCCAACTATGAATTTCCATTCTTTCTATTTGTCTCTGAAGCATGTGGCCATGCCTCAGGAGTTCTGGCACAAAAACATGGAGGCCACATGAGACCCATCTGATATTATTCCAGTAAATTGGATCCAGTGGCGCAAACAGCTCCAACATGCCTCAAAGCAGTGCTGGCAGCTACAGAACTCCACCATCCTACAACTATACTGGTCCCTCATGATTTGAAAGCTATCCTTGCACAAACCCAGCACAACCATCTATATACGCAACCTCATGTCAGAATCCAATGTGAGCTCCTTTTACCAGAAATTATAGCTCTTCGGTAATGTACTGTCTTGAACTCCTCCACTCTGCTTCCCCTGTCAAGGGGGGACTGCTCTGAAGACTAAAGGGGGTCCTCAGAAGACCATGAATACCCTGATTCGAGTGACCATGATTGACTTGAGGTCATGAAGGCAGAAACCTCTCACCTACCTACTGTCTCTGAGCAGCCACTGCCTGAAGTGGATCTGATACTGCATACTGATGGGTTCAGATATGCAGATGAATATGGAACTTACCATACAAGATGTTTGTTTCTGCTGGACTACTGGCATCTTATATGTCAGCTCAAGAGGCCGAACTGTATGCTCTGACCGAAGCCTGCAAGTGCGCAGAGAGTCGAGTGGCCAATATCTACATGGACTCAAAGTACGGATTCGGAATTGCCCACAACTTTGACCTGATATGGGCCCTGAGGGGATACAAGACAGCCAGTAGAGCTCCAATCCACAATGCAGCGGCGGTGAGAAGTCTGCTAGAAGCTCTGAAGTTACCTAGGTAAGTGGCTGTGATCAAAATTAAGGCTCATGGAAAACTGAACTCGGAGGAAGCCAAGGGGAATCATCTGGCTGACATTACAGCAAAAGCAGCAGCTATGGAACCAATAATTCCAGAGGAAGCAGAGGTGTCGGGGGGTACGGAGGTGTTTGTGCTCACCAGAAGTCAGACATAACGAGGGGATGAGGATGAAACAGGAATGAGAAATTTGGGGTTGGAAGAAGAAGAGGAGGAAGATGAAGAGGAGCTAAGACTGGAAGAGAATCCGGCACACAGGACTTTAGTGGACCGGCAGAATGCGGTAACAGAAGAGGAAAAACAAGGATGGATCAGACAGGGAGGAACGTTTTGTAATGACGGAATCTGAAGAGTGGGAAGAATGCCAAGAGCACTGTATCCTGCTGTGGTTCAGTGGGCTCATGGAAAGGTACATAGAGGGAAGAATCAGATGATTTCAGCTATCAATAAACTCTATATTGCACTCGTGATCTCAGCTCTTGCTACAAACTATATTAGGAGCTGTGAGATTTGTAACACTTGTAATCCCGGAAGAACAGAACATGTGCCATAGAAGAAACTGGAAAAGTCACAGTATCCTTTCCAGAGAATCCAAATTGATCATATGTAATTACCTAAGAGTGGAAGATATGAATATGTTCTGGTGGTGGTGGATATGTTTTCCGGCTGGACAGAAGCATACCCAGTAGCCAACATGACCGCTAGAACTACAGTGAAAAGGCATCTGGCAGAACTTATCTGCAGATTCGGGATTCCAGAAGTGATTGAAAGTGATCAAGGACCTGCCTTCATTGCAGAAGTTACCAAATCAATCTGGGAGATGATTGGGGCAGATTTGGGCCTGCATACTCCTTATGATCCTCAAAGTAGCGGCAAAGTTGAAAGGATGAATGGCACTTTGAAAAACAAAATTCTTAAAGCCTGTAAAGAATTGTCACTTCCATGGCCGGAGGTGATGCCTATTGCCCTATACTCAGTCCGAAATATCCCGAGACAACCCACAGGGCTCACACCATATGAGATCTTGTTTGGGGGGCCACCTAGAATGAGTCGACATTCCCCACAGCAGCTTAGTTCAGGGAATGATAAGCTTGTGAATATTGTTGTCGGACTTGCTAAAGAGTTAAAAATAACATATGCCGCAGTGTATTCTTCTATTCCAGACTCAGATCTTGAACCAGGTACTCACAGCATCCAGCCTGGAGATTTTGTCTGGATAAAGAATCACGTGCGAGGCACACTGGATGTCAGATTTGGAGGCCCCTACCAAGTGCTGCTTACATCACCTACGGCTGTGAAGGTCGAAGGCCAAACATCATGGGTCCACGCATCCCATTGCAAGAAGGCGGTCTCAGACCCACAACCCTGATGGAACCCTGATGTTCCTTTTTCTGATGTCAGTAGCTGGGGGGAAACCTTTGTTATGATAACACGTGCATTCCAAGCAATTATTACTAAAGAGAATGATATTCCAGTTTTCTGGTACATACAGGGCCAAAAGAGAAGTTAACCCCAAAGGCAGTTTTGACCCACATATATATATTGATGTTCTCAGAGTGCTTAGGGGGGATGCCAGACAAATTCAAGGCCCGAGACCAAGTGAAGGTGGGATTTGAGTCCATAATAACCATAACAACCATCAACAAGAACGTAGATTGGATAAATTACATATATTATAACCAACAAAGATTTGTCAGTTACACCAAAGATGTCCTACAAGGGATAGCTGACCAACTAGCACCCACATCTACCATGGCCTACCAAAACAGAATAGCTCTGGATATGTTACTTGCAGAAAAAGGAGGGGTATGCAAAATGATAGGTGAGCATTGTTGTACTTATATCCCAGACAATACCGGCCCCACAGTGAAAGTTACAAAGGCTATCAAAAAATTTACAGATTTAAGTGAAGAACTGGAAAGGAATTCAGGTGTGACTGATCCCTGGGACAAATATTTTTCTTGGATGGGAGATTGGAAGAGTTGGTTAATCCAAGGGGGAATTATTTTACTAAGTGTGGTAATTCTAATTAGTGTATTGCTGATCTGTGTGATTCCCTGTGTCAAGAGGTTAATTGCCAAAACTGTAGATGCAGCAGTACCTGTCAGCGTCTTGTCCGAAGAATCTAATGAAGAGGCCTATGAACAAACAGTTCCCCTTAGAACAAAGGTGTTGTACCAGAGAGATTACCGGAAGTAAATGAGTTTGCAAAGTTAATATCCATATTTCTATGTTAGGGGTGTCCCTCAATTACTCAGTCACTAGATCTTTTAGGGTCTCCATTCCTTTCCTGTAGGTCTTCGTTTGAGTTAGATTTAGGAACGTCGGTGGGTCCGTCTAAAAGGGACGGGGTGCCCGTCACATCGTAGGGTTCCAGAATAGTCTTAACATAGGGTCAGTTACTTTTCCCCCTCTGATTTTTAGCATATGGATATTAAAAGCAAATAATTGAATTTAGGTGGTCTGTCAAGGTAATATAGATATATATATTATAGAAAATCAATTAGTTTCTTTTAATAGATTACCTAATCAGTGTGAATTAATATAGAGATGATGGAATAATCTATGTGTATGTATGTATGCAAATGTGTATATGCACATGGATTATGTTAATAGTCAATGAATATATAACTAATTGTTTCTATTCTTATTTTAGACACGAACAACTAAATGATTTCCTGAGAATGACGTATGCATGTGAATGGCTGATAACAGAGAGATTCATGTCGAGTTGGCAAAGATGGCGCTGAGAGATGAACTCACCCCTCCCATCAGGATTCCTAAGTAGAGATGAGCGTTGTTCTACTCGAACTGTTCGCCAATCTCAAATTCGAGCTGTTTTGGGCGGTGTTCGAGCCGTTCGGCGAACACGAACGATTTGAGAAAAATTCGGCTGTTCGAGGTTATGTTCGATAACTGTTCGTGCACCAAAATCATAACTGGATTTTTTCTCAGTAATGATGAAAATTAATGTTAATATGCAGTTTGAGTGTACAGCGGGGTGGGGGGAGGGGCAGGGGATGGATCTCTGCAGGAATAATGAAGATCTCCATTTTTTTTTCTCTTTCCCGCATTTACAGTGGGGAGGTGCAATCTGTCAGCCTATCAGCAGCGCACACACGGAGCGAAGTGCTTTTTTCACACAAGCAAGGGCATGTGTCATTGGCAGTGTATGTCACATGTCCTTGCCCTATAAGACCAAGCCATTTTCCCCGTCGCCACCATTTTCTCACTGCTGCAGCTGCGTGTTAGACGGCACCGCTGTTGCTGTGTGCGCTATACCTTGTTAATTTCAAGCCAATTTTCGCACAAATCTACAGATAGCTTGGGAGTAGGGAATAGTTGTGATTGCAGTCCTTTTAAGGACTAGGTTACAGCATTTCCTCGCACTTTTATCAGGCAGGTCTGTGCTCTTAAATAGATAGATTGTGGGAGTAAAGACTAATTGTAATTGCAGTCCTTTTCAGGACTAGGTTACATCAGTTCCTATCAGTTTTTGCCAGGCAGGTCTGTGCCAGTGCTGTGCAAGTTTTTTTCACAGCATTTGGCTGAATCTAGCAAAGCTAATCCTTTTTGGCCTATTGCAGAGTGTGTTAGTCAGTGGAGTAGCCTATCTGTGTTGCAAGATATACCACCTGTGTATAGAATACCAATTTTTTTACTGCACCTAGTAAAGTAAAATCTTTTGGGCATAGCATCATTCTATTAGTCCATCTATACTGACCTCCATCAGGTTGCAAATTGAATATAATTTTTTTCTGCATCTAGCTCTGAAAAAATATTTGGGCTTCTAGCAGTGTGTGGGACTTGTTCTATTAGTCCATCTATACTGACCTCCATCAGGTTGCAAACTAAATATAATTTTTTTCTGCATCTAGCTCTGAAAAAATATTTGGCCTTCTAGCAGTGTGTGGGACTTGTTCTATTAATCCATCTATACAGACCTCCATCAGGTTGCAAACTGAATATAATTTTTTTCTGCATCTACCTCTGAAAAAATATTTGGGCTTCTAGCTGTGTGTGGGACTTGTTCTATTAGTCCATCTATACTGACCTCCATCAGGTTGCAAATTAAAAGTAATTTTTATCTGCATCCACCTCTGAAAAAATATTTGGGCTTCTAGCAGTGTGTGGGACTTGTTCTATTAGTCCATCTATACTGACCTCCATCAGGTTGCAAACTGAATATAATTTTTTTCTGCATCTAGCTCTGAAAAAATATTTGGCCTTCTAGCAGTGTGTGGGACTTTCTCTATTAGTCCATCTATACTGACCTCCATCAGGTTGCAAATTAAAAATAATTTTTATCTGCATCCAGCTCTGAAAAAATATTTGGCCTTCTAGCAGTGTGTGGGACTTTCTCTATTAGTCCATCTATACTGACCTCCATCAGGTTGCAAATTAAAAATAATTTTTTGTCTGCATCTAGCTCTGAAAAAATATTTGGCCTTCTAGCAGTGTGTGGGACTTTCTCTATTAGTCCATCTATACTGACCTCCATCAGGTTGTAAACTGAATATATTTTTTTTCTGCATCTACCTCTGAAAAAATATTGGGCTTCTAGCTGTGTGTGGGACTTGTTCTATTAATCCATCTATACAGACCTCCATCAGGTTGCAAACTGAATATAATTTTTTTCTGCATCTAGCTCTGAAAAAATATTTGGGTTTCTAGCTGTGTGTGGGACTTTCTCTATTAGTCCATCTATACTGACCTCCATCAGGTTGCAAATTAAAAATAATTTTTTGTCTGCATCTAGCTCTGAAAAAATATTTGGCCTTCTAGCAGTGTGTGGGACTTTCTCTATTAGTCCATCTATACTGACCTCCATCAGCTTGCAAACTGAATATATTTTTTTTCTGCATCTACCTCTGAAAAAATATTGGGCTTCTAGCTGTGTGTGGGACTTGTTCTATTAATCCATCTATACAGACCTCCATCAGGTTGCAAATTGAATATAATTTTTTTCTGCATCTACCTCTGAAAAAATATTTGGGCTTCTAGCTGTATGTGGGACTTGTTCTATTAGTCCATCTATACTGACCTCCATCAGGTTGCAAACTGAAAATAATTTTTTGTCTGCATCTAGCTCTGAAAAAATATTTGGCCTTCTAGCAGTGTGTGGGACTTCCTCTATTAGTCCATCTATACTGACCTCCATCAGGTTGCAAATTAAAAATAATTTTTATCTGCATCTACCTCTGAAAAAATATTTGGCCTTCTAGCAGTGTGTGGGACTTTCTCTATTAGTCCATCTATACTGACCTCCATCAGGTTGCAAATTAAAAATAATTTTTATCTGCATCCAGCTCTGAAAAAATATTTGGCCTTCTAGCAGTGTGTGGGACTTTCTCTATTAGTCCATCTATACTGACCTCCATCAGGTTGCAAATTAAAAATAATTTTTTGTCTGCATCTAGCTCTGAAAAAATATTTGGCCTTCTAGCAGTGTGTGGGACTTTCTCTATTAGTCCATCTATACTGACCTCCATCAGGTTGCAAACTGAATATATTTTTTTTCTGCATCTACCTCTGAAAAAATATTGGGCTTCTAGCTGTGTGTGGGACTTGTTCTATTAATCCATCTATACAGACCTCCATCAGGTTGCAAACTGAATATAATTTTTTTCTGCATCTACCTCTGAAAAAATATTTGGGCTTCTAGCTGTGTGTGGGACTTGTTCTATTAGTCCATCTATACTGACCTCCATCAGGTTGCAAACTGAAAATAATTTTTTGTCTGCATCTAGCTCTGAAAAAAATATTTGGCCTTCTAGCAGGGTGTGGGACTTTCTCTATTAGTCCATCTATACTGACCTCCATCAGGTTGCAAATTAAAAATAATTTTTATCTGCATCTACCTCTGAAAAAATATTTGGGCTTCTAGCTGTGTGTGGGAGTTGTTCTATTAGTCCATCTATACTGACCTCCATCAGGTTGCAAACTGAATATAATTTTTTTCTTCATCTACCTCTGAAAAAATATTTGGCCTTCTAGCAGTGTGTGGGACTTTCTCTATTAGTCCATCTATACTGACCTCCATCAGGTTGCAAACTGAATATATTTTTTTTCTGCATCTACCTCTGAAAAAATATTTGGGCTTCTAGCTATGTGTGGGACTTTCTCTATTAGTCCATCTATACTGACCTCCATCAGGTTGCAAATTGAATATAATTTTTTTCTGCATCTAACCCAGCGAATATTTTTTTTCCTAATACCACAGTTTGGCCACTCAGCTCTGCTCGGTTCCCATCCATTGTTTTTTTGTGCAAACAACTCTAGAGTTGTGAATTAGTTAACCACCAAAATGAGTGGAAAAAGGCCTGCTGCTGGTGGAAAGGGGAATAGGCGTGTTGGGAAGGGGAAAAAAGGTTGTGTCCATGGGGTAGGTGTTAAAGCAACAGTAACATCTGCAGAAGAAAGACCATCTTCCAGCCAAACTAAAATGTCTACTTCTTTTAGCGGACAATGTGATAAGATCCCTTTCTTACGGCCACGCCAATCGCTACAAATTCCAGATGAGGCACAAAAACAGCAGGTGCTTCAACGGATATCAAGTGCTCCTTTAAGTGGGCTCTCCTCCACATCAACTTCAACATCACAAATACTCCAGTCCTCAAAGGTGTCACCCCAATCGCACTTGCTTCCTCACAGCTCCCAAATCTCCAGCTGCCCGTCTGAGTATGAGGTAGAACAGATGGTTGAGTCTGCAGAGCTGTTTACTCATACTATAGCCTGGGAATCAGAGGTCGACTCCAGCGCTTCTGTGAATCCAGACGAGGAAATGATCTGCACTGATGCCCAGAATCTTTATGAATCGGATCCAGGATCAGACGCAGAAGGTTCTGACCATAATGTAGACCCTCATTCCCAAACTGTAACTCCTGTTGGTGGAGACAATAAGGAAGATGATGATGAGACTCAAATACCTGATAGGAGCGACAACTTTAGTTTTTTGTCAGGGCAGGAACAGGTTGGCTCTGAGGACGACGGGTGTGATAATGCACAGGGTGATGATGATGAGGTTGGAGATCCCACTTACTGTCAACCCACAGTCAGCCAAGAGATGAGGTCAGCAGAGGAGGTGGAGGAAGATGCTAGTGACGACGAGGTCAGGTTGCGCCTTCCTGGACAGAGACGTAGTACTGGAAGCACGTCAACAATTGCATCCTCAAACACAACTCTGCCTCTCACCACAAGTCGTGGTGGCTCTTCAGGTCGCATGGGTGCTAAACCTTGCATAGCCTGGGCATTTTTTCAGATCGATAAAGATGACCCAACTTGTGTTATCTGTAACATTTGTCAGCAAAAGCTAAGTAGAGGCCAAAAAATACATAGTTTGAGTACTTCATGCATGAACCGACACATGGACATGAAGCATAAGTTGCAGTGGGAAGCTCAGTGTGCTACAATGCGGCCTAGCCGGCCGGGCCAACCGCCGTCTGTCATATCTTGTGCATCCGCGGCCTCTTCATCCTCTGTGACTGGGGGGACAACAGTCACACCTGTTTTGGGGCGCAGACCTACCACCTCTTTACCCGCAACAGCCAGCGTGATTGGCAGGTCATCATTTTCTTTGGAGGTGGTAACACCAGCTGGTGTTGAGCGCTGTCCGACATCGATAGCACCACCTTTGGATCAAGGCAACCTAACATGTCCGCCTGCATCTTCCTCACAGACCGGCAGTTTGCCGGGGACACCCTTATCAACCCCGTCTAAGCACAATTGCCAGCCCTCGGTCCCTCAGATGTGGACAAGTAAAAGACCATTTCCTCCTAGCCATGAGAAAGCTAAGAGGTTGAATTTCACCATCTGCAAGCTCTTGGCTACAGAAATGCTGCCTTTCCGCCTGGTGGACACAGAGGATTTTCGAGACCTTATGTCCGTCGCAGTGCCCCAGTACCAGATGCCCAGTCGGCACTACTTCTCAAAGAAAGGTGTGCCTGCGCTCCACCAGCATGTCGCACACAACATCACCGCTTCTTTGAGAAACTCTGTGTGTGACAGGGTGCATTTCACCACAGACATTTGGACGAGTAGGCATGGACAGGGGCGTTACATGTCGCTGACTGGGCACTGGGTAACTATGGTGACAGCAGGACAAGGGGCTGCTGTCCAAGTCTTGCCGTCCCCACGAGTTGTGCGTCAATCCTCTTTATGTCAAAGTTCCTCCACTGCTTCTGCCTCCTCAACCTCCTCTCGGTCTTCCACCTGCACCCAAAGCCTGTCTGGTCATGCCACAAGCAATTTTTAGCCCACTATCCCAGACTAGATGGCCTTCTGCAGAGGGCACGGTCGCTGTGTGCTCACTTCCGCCGTTCGCATCCCGCAGCTCAGCGACTTACATCTCTACAGAAGTCGTTGGGCCTGCCACTTCACCGGCTAAAATGCGATGTGCCTACCCGGTGGAATTCAACTCTGCGCATGTGGCAGCACCGACAAGCCCTGGTGTAATACGTTCTGACGTATAGCCTGGGCCAACGAGATCCGGAGGTGGGGCAAATCACGCTGGAGGAGTGGTCTCAGATCAGGGACCTATGCACCCTTCTGCACAGTTTTGAAATGGCGACGAAGATGTTTAGTGCTGACGATGCCATTATCAGCATGACTATTCCGGTGATTTACATGCTGGAGCACATGTTAAACAGAATTCGGAGTCAGGTGGTGGCACAAGAGGAGGTGGAGGAAGTAGAGGAGGAGGAGTTGTATGCGGAAGGGCTAACATCTGCAAGGTCCAGATGGTCGGCAGCACCAAGGCGGCAGGCATGTGAGGGTGGGGGAGATGGTTTTACCAGGGCGCATGGTAGCAGCCAAACTAGTGAGGAAGGTGCAGGAGCCCAGGAAGAAGTGGAGGACGAACTGATGGAAGACTCATCAGATGAGGGAGACCTTGATCACATTTCTGTTGTGCGAGGTTGGGGGGAGAGGACAGAGGAAGGAAGCATGATTGTTACCTCGCCACCAACACAACAGGGACTTGGTGATCCTGGATGCGCAACACACATGAGTGCCTTCTTGCTGCACTACCTGCAACATGACCCTCGAATTGTGAGAATTAGAAATAATCCTGACTACTGGGTTGCCACACTGTTAGATCCCCGGTACAAAAGTAAATTTGCAGAAATTATTCCTGCCATAGAAAGGGATGCACGCATGCAGGAGTATCAGCAGAGACTGTTGCAGAATCTTACATGTGCTTTTCCACAAAACACCAGTGGTGCACGTAGTGAATCTCACAGTTCCAACTTGCCAACCGTGGGACCGTCAAGTGTTCAGCACTCAAACCGTAACAGAACCACAGTATCTGCTGGTAACATCAATTTTGCGGAATCATTTCACCACTTTTTTAGCCCATCCTTTGCAAGGCCACAGGAGACAAGAAGTCTGACACATAGTCAACGCCTAGAGACGATGGTACAGGAGTATCTCCAAGTAAACATTGAAGCCATGACTGTGTCACTGGACCCTTGTTCTTTTTGGGCTTCCAATCTGGATAAATGGCCGGAGCTAGCCATTTACGCCTTGGAGATCTTGTCATGCCCCGCAGCCAGCGTTCTGTCTGAACGTGTGTTCAGCGCTGCTGGTGGTGTGCTGACAGATAAGCGCACGCGGCTCTCCACTGATAATGTAGACAGACTCACGTTCATAAAGATGAACAAATCATGGATCCGAAACGACTTTTCTACCCCTGTGTCATCCTGGGGAGAGTAAAAGCTTGATGATTGGTTAAAATCACCGTACCAACCGTTTTAAGCTTTCAAATTACTAATCATGTTTATCTGTATCTTGACTGGAAAATAATTTGGGCTTTGTAGCAGTGTGCAGCACTGATCCTATTAGCCCATCTATCCTAAGCTCCACCAGATTTAAAATTAATAATAATTTGTAGCTGCATCTAGCCCGGAAAATAATTTTGGGGCTCCGAGATGCGCAAGACACATAAGTGCCTTCTTGCTGCACTACCTGCAACATGACCCTCATATTGTCAGAATTCGAAGTAATCATGACTACTGGGTTGCCACACTCTTAGATCCCCCAAACTTTTCGATCAACCTTTTCATTTTAATAAAG
Organism: Phyllobates terribilis; assembly: GCF_046119375.1. Classification (NCBI taxonomy): domain Eukaryota; kingdom Metazoa; phylum Chordata; class Amphibia; order Anura; family Dendrobatidae; genus Phyllobates; species Phyllobates terribilis. Next base: position 212,052,428 of record NW_027362771.1, read on the forward strand.
ACCAAAAAAATGGTCATTTTTGAAATTATAAGCATTAGCAGGTTATTAGAAACTGAAATCAAACAGTTTTCAACTTAAAACTTTATTCTAGGTGATGTTACATTTTCACATAGGACCCCTTGTTCGAAAGGAGCTTCTGAACTCTCTCGTCCATTGAATTTGTCAGGTTTTGGATGGTTTCTGCTTCAATTGTTTTGCATGAGGACAGAATACCCTCCCAGAGCTGTTGCTTAGATGTGAACTGCCTCCCGCCATCATAGACACTCCTTTTGATGATGCTCCAGAGGTTCTGAATGGGGTAGAGGTCAGGGGAGCATGGGGGTCACACCATAAGTTTGTCCCCTTTTATGCCCATATCAGCCAGAGATGCAGATGTTTTATGTGCAGCATGAGAAGGTGCATTATCATGCAAAAAAATGATCTTGCTGTGAAATACATGGTTCTTCTTCTTGAACCATGGCAGGAAGTGCTGTTTGAGAAAATCCACATACATTATGGAGTTCATCTTTAGCGCCTTCAGGGATCCTAAAGGGGCCGACAATCTCTCTCCCCATGATTCCAGCCCAAAACATTACTCCACCTCCTCCTTGTTGGCGCTGTAGCCGTGTTTGCGTGGGGTGTCCATCAACCAGCCATCCTCCACTCCATCCATCTGGACCATCGAGCGCTGCACGGCACTCATCCGTGAACAAAACAGTTTTGAAATCAGTCTTCATGTAATGTTTGGCCCACTGGAGCCGTTTCTGCTTGTGTGAAGTGGATAGAGGAGGTCGACAGGATGGCATATGCACAGCTGCAAACCTCTGAAGGACCCTGCATCTTGTTGTTCGGGGGACGTTGGAGGCACCAGCAGCTTCAAAAACTTGTCTGCTGCTATGACAAGGCTTTTTTGCCGCTGCTCTTTTAACCTGACGTAATTGACTGTAGGAAAGAGTCCTCAATTTGCCCTTATCAGCACGCACACGTGTGTACTGTGAATCAGCTACATACTTCTTGATTGCCAAGACACTTCATCCTGATCATCGCACAATGTTGATTGTAGTCATGCCTTGACCTAAACACTCCACAATTTGTTGCTTCTCAGCAGCCGACACATCCTTTTTCTTTCCCATTTTGGCAGAAAATGTAGGCTGCTTAATAATGTGAGACAGCCTTCTTAAGTAGTCTTGCCTTTCATTGGACACACCTGCCAAACTAATTAGCACAGGTGTCTGCAATTGCTTACAGTGATATAAAGAGCCCTGACACACATCACCATCAATGAGTTTAACTGACAAACAAACAAATTCTTCCCTTATCACTCCTAAACACTTTTTGCATAATAATTTGGAACACAGTGTACATGTGCTTTTCCACAAAACACCAGTGGTTCACGTAATGAATCTTACAGTTCTAACTTGCCAACCGTGGTCTGTATGGAGTTGTTCAATAAAGGGCCCAAAATTAAGATAACATAGATGGGAGAGGTCTCTATGAATAGGAATTCCTAAGTATTTGATACCCTGTGAGGGCCAGGCAAAGGGAAAGTTGGACTGGATGGAATCCTATATGGATTTGGGGAGGGAGACATCGAGGGCCTCAGACTTCGCTGCATTGATTTTAAAATTTGACCATGTAACAAAGTGATCTATTTCAGCCATAACAGCATGGATGGATATATGTGATTGAGTGATATATACTAGTACATCATCAGCAAATAGAGAGCACTTGTACTCGGTTCCTCCCACCTCAATCCACATAATATTGGGGTTATGGCGAATTGATGAGAGCAGGTGCTCCGTCACTAGGATGTATAAGAGAGGGGACAGAGGACATCCCTGCCTTGTCCCATTGGTGATTGTGAAAGGTGATGAAAATGTTCTGATGCACCCCTTGGGCCTTGGGACACCCGGAGCCGGACCCTTTTTGGTGGATGCTGGTGGTTGTAGTCTTCGTGGCGGCGACCCGATTCCGTGGCTCAGGGTGGTCAAACCAGTGGCGGAACTATTTATGTGGTTTTGATGTTTAAATGTCCGACTACGCCACCCGTGGATTGCGGTCAGAGTGAACTGCCGCTGCAGGGCAGACCGCTGAGGCTGGTGTTGTGGGTGCAGCAGAGCGTAGCATAACTCCCCACGGGAGGAGTATAGCCTCAGGGCAGTGTATGCGGAGGATGGGGGTGATGGTGCAGGGCAGCAACAGTAACGACACGGAGTCAGTGATGCAGTCCAGGGCCTTTACTCACAGTTCTTATTATCCAGACCACGTCTGCAGGTAACGGCTGCCCACGTCGTACTGTGCTCACCAGGTGAGGGGCTCAGACAACTCCCAGATAACTTTGGAGCGCTTCACAGGACCCCCTTTGTGTGTCCTTTGTCTGGCCTTTCTTACCAACCCTTCTGTCCGGCTGCCTCGGGCCTCCTCTTGGTAAACTTGGCGCCAGTTTCCCTGACCCTATGTGCTGCCCTCCTAGCGGGTGTAGCGAGGGGCTGCGCCACATAAAATGTCACAGCCTCCGGTTTCTAGCTGAGGGTCGTTTCCTGCCTCCACTAGTTTCGGGGACCGGTCTCCCCCTTTGGCCTGACCCCTCCATGCAGGTGGATTCGGGCGTGCGGTGGCGACTCGCCCGTCCGCACCCCTGGGATCCCTTCGTTCCTCGTTCCTGGAGCCTTCTCCGCTCCTCTTCCTTCCTTCTCCCTCTTCCAGGCCTGGGCCTCTGTTACTAGGCCCGCCTCCGGAGCAGAGCTCATGCAGAGCCCCTGCTCCCTGCCACTTCTGCTCAGACTTCTCTGCACTGAACTAAGATGGTGCCCACCTTTTATACTCCCTTCTCAATGCACCCAGGAACTGCTTCCTCCCTGCTCCTGCACTACAGGGTTCCCCTTCCTCAGTGTTCCCTCCCCCCACTCCAGCCAGGGACAGGGACTGTCGTGCCCATCTCAGAGGCATATTGGTCGCCCTGCCCCACGGCAATGTGGTGTAATGCATGCAGGTGTCGGGTCCTAATCCACACTCCATCCTTACCTGAGAGTGAGATATCACACCTCTGGGTGAGGTGCAATACCTCTGTAGCAACCGAGCCCTCAGGGTGCTACAGTTCCATTTATCTTCAGCCTAGGTGACGTATTGCGATACAGGGCCGTGATTTTGGCTATAAAAGGGTCCCCTAGACCCCTACCCCAAGCTTTTTAAGAGAATCATATATGGCATGCCAGGAGACTCTATGGAATGCTTTCTCAGCATCCAACGAGAGTATCTAATTACAAATTTTTAACTGCATCTAGCCCAGGAAATACTTTGTGCCTAGTAGCAGTGTCTGCTAGTCAGCGGATTATCCCGGCTGTTAAGCAAGCTACACCACCTGTAGTTTGGACACTTAATTTTTTCAAAGGAAATGCTTCGGGACCACGGGATACTCAGTGAAGAGCATCAGGAGGCACCCCAAGGCATAGGGGCTGGGACTGGCAGTAGGATGCCTTGCGGTGGACAGCCGAGCTCGATCCTTATAAAAGCTTTTTAACTGCAGCAGCTTTAGTGGACGCTACTGGAGCTGGAATTACGCGGCTGCTGGCATGAGACTTGCCCTCCAATAGATCCTTGTAAATGGATTTAAAGTGTATTCATTCAAATTAGAGAGACAATTTAAATTAAAAAGCTTAGAGCTGCCTCCACCACAGGGGGGCTCGCTCAACCCACCAGCGGACAGGCACCAGTATTGGGAGAGGGGGCTGGCCGTCAGGGTTCACCGCGGCTCTGGCACAAACCCGGCGACACGGAGGTGGCACGGGCAGGAGCGGACTGAACGTGTCGGCTTCTTACTTTTTGGATTTTAGAAGGGCATGACATGCCTATATCTGTGTCTCCCCCTCCTTTTACTCCTCCACCTCTTTTCTTTTCTCATGACTATATGTACTTGTCACTTTTCCATGTGTTAGTTGTGTCTTCAGAGCAGTTTGTCAGCTTTTGGACACCTTTGAAGGTGTTTTCTATGTGTTTCTATGTGTTTCTATGTGTTTTTGTTTGCCTGCCATTGGTTTTAACGGTGTTCGAAGGTGTTCGACGAGCAGTTCGACGAACAGTTCGGCGAACACACGGGTGTTCGACGAACCGAACCGAACTCGAACACTACGGGGGTGGCTCAACACTATTCCTAAGGCGTTACTGAGGCCAAAAGATACAGTTGTATGAAAAAGTTTGGGCACCCCTATTAATCTTAAGCTTAATGTTTTATAAAAATTGGTGTTTTTGCAACAGCTATTTCAGTTTGATATATGTAATAACTGTTAGACACAGTAACGTTTCTGCCTTGAAATGAGGTTTATTGTACTAACAGAAAATGTGCAATCTGCATTCAATCAAAATTTGACAGGTGCATAAGTATGGGCACCTCACCAGAAAAGTGACATTAATATTTAGTAGATCCTTCTTTTGCAAAAATAACAGCCTCTAGTCGCTTCCTGTAGCTTTTAATGATTTCCTGGATCCTGGATGAAGGCATTTTTGACCATTCCTCTTTACAAAACAATTCCAGTTCAGTTAAGTTTGATGGTCGCCGAGCATGGGCAGCCCTCTTCAAATGATCCCACAGATGTTCAATGATATTCAGGTCTGGGGACTGGGATGGCCATTCCAGAACATTGTAATTGTTCCTCTGCATGAATGCCTGAGTAGATTTGGAGCGGTGTTTTGGATCATTGTCTTGCTGAAAGATCCATCCCCTGCATAACTTCAACTTTGTCACTGATTCTTGAACATTATTGTCAGGAATCTGTTGATGCTCAGTGGAACCCATGCGTCCCTCAACTTTAACAAGATTCCCGGTGCCGACATTGGCCACACAGCCCCAAAGCATGATGGAACCTCCACCAAATTTTACTGTGGGTAGCAAGAGTTTTTCTTGGAATGCTGTGTTTTTTTGCCGCCATGCATAACGCCTTTTTGTATGACCAAACAACTCAATCTTGGTTTCATCAGTCCACAGGACCTACTTCCAAAAAGAAATTGGCTTCTCCAAATGTGCTTTTGCATACATCAGCCGACTCTATTTGTGGCGTGCTTGCAGAAACGGCTTCTTTCGCATCACTCTCCCATACAGCTTCTCCTTGTGCAAAGTGCGTTGTATAGTTGACCGATGCACAGTGACACCATCTGCAGCAAGTTGATGCTGCAGCTCTCTGGAGGTGGTCTGAGGATTGTCCTTGACTGATCTCACCATTTTTCTTCTCTGCCTTTCTGATGTTTTTCTTGGCCTGCCACTTCTGGCCTTAACAAGAACTGTCCCTGTGTTCTTCCATTTCCTTACTATGTTCCTCACAGTGGAAACTGACAGGTTAAAATCTCTGAGACAGCTTTTTGTATCCTTCCCCTGAACAACTATGTTGAATAATCTTTGTTTTCAGATCATTTGACAGTTGTTTTGAGGAGCCCATGATGCCACTCTTCAGAGGAGATTCAAACAGGAGAACAACTTGCAAGTGGCCACTTTAAGTAGCTTTTCTCATGATTGCATACACCTGGCTATGAAGTTCAAAGCTCAATGAGGTTACAAAACCAAAAAAGTGCTTTAGTAAGTCAGTAAAAAGTAGGTAGGCGTATTTAAAACAAGAAAATGATAAGGGTGCCCATACTTATGCACCTGTCAAATTTTGTTTGAATGCAGATTGCACATTTTCTGTCAGTACAATAAACCTCATTTCAAGGCAGAAACATTACTGTTTCCAACAGTTATTACATATATCAAACTGAAATAGCTGTGGCAAAAACACCAATTTTTATAAAACATTAAGCTTAAGATTAATAGGGGTGCCCAAACTTTTTCATATAACTGTACATGGATGAGCAAATTGCAGTGTGCCGATTTGTCAGAAAGAGCAATGAATTTTACTAATCCCACCTAGAAGTAGAATACTATATAGCCCCATGTCTACGTAATAAAGTATGCCATTTTGCGTGGTTCAGTCTCTGAGTGAAGTTTTTCAACCAGATTAGCAGATTTGGTTAATTAGCTTCTCTTCATGCACTTGGACATCTTTAATTTGGATGAGAGTAGTTACCTAATGTATCTTAAATTGGTGAAACCTCCACAGAGGCACTGTGGACGCTGTCTGACATGTGAATCGGCGGTGCCTGTTTTTTTTATTAGGCGTGCATAAAAGTGTCGTCGGCCACAGTTTGTGCACCTGTGAAAAGAAGGACCGCTGAACAGAGGTCAGACAGAGTCCAAAGTAACTCTGCTGCCTCATTCTAGTAAATGGATCCCTCAGGGTTTTCATCTGGATCATGTCCTTAGGAGATTTAGATGGAAACCTCGATATAAGTGCTCAGTGTAGAGAGCCGGATAAATGTGATCCCCAGCGTTATCTAAAATGTTCCCAATAAAAGCTTCAACTCAATCCACAAAAAAAGCAAATCCTCACTCAGGTCTGTCATCTGTTAACGGAAATATAGGGGGCTTCTACATTACTTGTAGTACAAAGGCTCTTGAAAAGTACTATGGTTCCTCACCCCCCAAAAGAAATCCAGAGAATTCTGCACTCCCAAATCCAAATGCCCCCTACCTTCTGAGCCCTCCAATGTGTCTAAACCACATTTAGCGTCCAGATGTTTGGCATTTCTGTAGCGATGAGAGCCTGCTTAATTTACGGGTGCATGTCTCCAAAAGCACAAGCTGGGCATAACGTACTGGGCACTACAATGTACGGCAACTACAATAGTGGATTTGCAATTTTCACTCAGCAACATTATTATTATTATTATTATTATTTATATAGCACCATTGATTCCATGGTACCATACATGAGAAACATCCAGTGCTGCTTGTTTCTGGAAAACACCCATGAAGTCAAAATCATCACTACATTTGTAGATAAATTCCCAAAGGGGTCTAATTTCCAAAATGGGGTCACTTGAGAGATGTATTCTGCTCTTCTAGAACTTAGGGGCTCTGTATATGGAGTCTGCAAACTATTCTAGGAAAATCTGCGCTCCAGGAGGCAAATAGCGCTCATTCCCTCCTGAGTCTTGGGTGTGGCTAAGCAGTACTGTACAACCACATATGGGGTATTTCCACATTCAGCAGAAATTGTGGGTCAAATTTTGGTGCCATGTTCACCCATTTTCTCTTATTAAAATGTAAAATCTGGGGCTAAAACAAAATTTTTGTGGTAAAAATTTAACTATTTTTTCTTCACTGCTCAATGGTATAAAATTCTGTGACACACCCATGGTGTCAATATGATCACTGCACCCTTAGATGAATTCATCGAGAGGTGTAGTTTGCAAACTAGGGTCACTTATGGAGGGTTCTACTGCTCTGGTACCTCAGGGGCTCTCCCAGTTGGTCACGGCACACGCAAACCATAACAGTAAAATCTGCACGAAATTATGGCGCTCCTTCCATTCTGAGATTTGCACTGTGCCTCAAAAGTAGTTCCCGATTACATGTAGGATACTGGCGTACTCATGAGAAATTGGACAAAAAAACTGAGAGGTCAATTTTTTCCTATTCGCCCTTAAAAAATTTTAAATTTGGGGCTAAAACAACAATGTACAGTAATTATTCTTTCCTCACAGCCCAATGGTATAAATTTCTGTGAGGCACATGTGGTGTCAGCATGCTCATTGCACCCCTAGATGAATTCATTGAGAGGTGTAGTTTGTAAAATGACATCACTTTATGGGTGGTTTTTGCTCTCCTGGCACCTCAAGGGCTCTGTCAAAGTAACATAGCACCCGCAAACCAATGTGGCGCTTCTTTTTTTTTTTTAGCTTTGCACTGTGCCTAAAAAGTCGTTTTCGACCACATATGGGGTATTGGTGTACTCAGGATAATGTGCGCAACAAATTGTATGGTGCAATTTCTCCTGTTATCCTTGTGAAAATAAAAAAATTGGGACTAAAAGAACATTTTTGTGGGAAAAATTAGATTTTTTTATTTTCACAGCTCAACATTATAAACTTCTGTGAAGCACCTGGGTGTTCAAAGTGCTCACCACACATCTAGATACATTCCTTGAGAGGTCTAGTTTCAAAAATGGCATCATAGGTAGTGGGTTTCCGCTGTTTAGGCACATCAAGGGCTCTCCAAACACGACATGGCATCCGCTAATGATTCCAGCAAATTTTGAGTTCAAAAAGTCAAACGGTACTCAATTCCTTCAGAGCCCTGTCGTACTCCCAAACAGTAGTTTCCCCCCACCCCAATATGGGGTATCGGCATACTTAGGAGAAATTGCACAACAAATTTTGGGGTTGATTTTCTCCTGTTACCCTTGTGAAAATAAAACTGGATCTACAATAAAGTTGTGAAAAAAAGTTAAATGTTCATTTTTCCTTCCACATTTCACTAATTCCTGTGAAGCACCTGAAGGGTTAAAAAAACTTCTTGAATGTGGTTTTGAGCACCTTGAGGGGTGAAGTTTTTAGAATTGTGTCAATTTTGGATATTTTCTGTCATATAGGCCACTCAAAGTCACTTAAAATGTGATGTGGTCCCTAAAAAAAGGTTTTGTAAATTTTGATAGAAAAATTTGAAAATGCTAGTCAACTTTTAATCTTTCTAACTTCCAAAAAAAAATTTTTGTTTCACAAAGTGTGCTGATGTAAAGTAGACATGTGGGAAATGTTGAAAACGGAATCAGAGCTAACCACGCTTTGTGAGTTGGAAAGCCATGGGAGGAAAACCGGTTGGTGCCATGACTCCAGCTGGTGTGGCTCAGCAACAATGGAAAAGTGAAAAGAGCAACACTTCCACAGGTAAAATAAAGCACTATTTTATTTCTTTATACCATTAAACCCGACATACAAAGATAAAAACTGACACGTTTCCGGCATCCTAGATGCGACAGTTTTTTATCTTTGCATGCTGGGTTTTATGGTATAAAGAAATAAAATAGTGCTTTTATTTTACCTGTGGAAGTGCCGCTCTTTTCATTTTTCCATGTGGGAAATGTTATTTATTAACTATATTGTGTGACATAACTCTCTGGTTTAATGTGCACCTGTCAGCAGGATTATGCTCAGTAAACCACATACACTGTCAGGTGGGCGACATTACCCTGATTAAAATTATACCTTGGTTGATGAAACCCGTCTAGTGGTTCTTTTTTAACCTTTATTTTCATTTCTGAGATAATGATATTCTCGTGCTTCGGGGTGGGCCTTTGGGGAGGGGCTTTATCTGGTGCTCTACTTATGTATTCCACTGTATGGCTTCTGACAAGTCACTGTGCATTCAGTGATCTACCTCATATTTTAAATACTGTCTGTGTAATTGTGGTACAAATCACAAAATTTGCCTGCAGCAAAATCGCCCCACCTCCCGCGCATGCGCAGTAGCATTTCTTGTTTGCCGAGAGATGCTATAGTGCAAGCGCAGCTGGTGGTGCAATACTGCTGCAGGCAAATTTATTTTTCCTCTAGCAAAATGGTGCCACTAGCTGTGCTTGCGCAGTAGCATTTATCGGCAAACAAGAGATGCTATTGCGCATGCGCGGGGCCATTTTGCTACAGGCAAATTTCTAGATTTGTACCACAATTACACATACAGTATTTAAAATAGGAGGCAGGTCACTGAAGGCACAGTGACCTGTCAGAAGGTATACAGTGGAATATATAAGCAGAGCACCAGATAAAGCCCCTCCCCAAAGGCCCACCCCAAAGCACGAGAATCTCATTATCTCAGAAATGAAAATAAAGATTAAAAAAGAACCACAGGATGGATTTAATCAACAAAGGTATCATATTAATGGCACCCACCTGACAGTGTATGTGGTTTACGGAGCACAATCCTGTTGACAGGTGCACTTTAAGAGCATAAAAATTAAAAGTTTGAAAATTTGCTAAATTTTCACCAAATTTCTAATTTTTTCCCAAACAAACAAATAATCAGAGTCATATTGAATACATTTTACCAGTATCATGAAGTACAATATGTCACTAAAAAACATTCTCAAAATCAGTGAGTTCCAGAGTTATTAGCATATAAAGTGACAGTGGTCAGAATTGTATAATTTGGCCTGATCATGAAGTTGGACACAGTCTTGGAAGGTCAAGGGTTTAAAAAAACTAGTATCAACCAATGCCTCATTAGTATATCTGTAATTAATTTGTGATTACAGTTATATGTAGGGATGAAATTTGTTTTATACTTGATTTCACCCGATTCTTTGGTTGCATTCAGTCTTTTTGTATTAGATTACTAGCCCTTGCTTAAGCTCTCTCTATAATAAGTTTTGGACATTTCTTTGCTATGAATCTTTCTTTTAATAAGCTGCTTTGTTGTTTAAAGTCCTCATGATCTGAGCAATTCCTTCTTATACGTTTAAACTGGCTGTGCTGAAAGTTATTCTTCTATTTCTTATAATGGCTACTGAAATAATCAAGGTAGCTATTATTTTCCATTTTGACCCCTTCCAGCCACATAGCCATATGAGTGCTTGTTTTTTGGAGGACAAGTTGTACTTTTGAATGGCACCATTCATTTTGTCATGTGATGCACTGGAAAGAGTTAAAAAAAAATCCAAGTGCGTCAAAATTTAAAAAAAAAAGTGCAATTCCACAATTTTTTTGGGGTTGGGGGTTATTTACCATGTTGACTATACAGTAAAACTGACTTGGCAATATGATTCTCCAACTCAGTACAATTACGCAGAAACCAAATGTGCATATTTTTGGAGTGTTTCTAAGTGGTGAAAAAAAAATTTGGAAATTTGTAAAAAAATATTTTTTGCTTGTGTCGCCTTTTTCCGAGACCCGTAACACTTTGAATTTTCTGGATATGGGACGGTATGAAGGCTTATTTTTTGCACATTCAGCTGATGATTTTATTGATACCATTTTGAGGTAGATACAATGTTTTGATCTTATTGCATTTTTATAGTAAGCTTATCACAGTGGCCAAAAAGCCATAATCCTGGCATTTCAATTTTTTTTCTTAATTATGCCGTTTACCGATCGGGTCAATTCATTTTATATTTTAATAGATCGGACTTTTACGGACTTAGTGATACCAAATATGTGTATTTTTTTTATTTTTAATAGGGGAAAAAGGGGGTGATTTAAACTTGTATTTTTTTATATTGTTAAAAACGTGATTTATATACTGCAGCCCCAAAGTTCTCCTGTGATGTCTATACCGCAGTCCCGTGTCTCCTGTGATGTCTATACCGCAGTCCCGTGTCTGCTGTGATGTCTACACCGCAGTCCCGTGTCTCCTGTGATGTCTACACCGCAGTCCCGTGTCTCCTGTGATGTCTATACCGCAGTCCCGTGTCTCCTGCGATGTCTATACCGCAGTCTCGTGTCTCCTGCGATGTCTATACCGCAGTCCCGTGTCTCCTGCGATGTCTATACCGCAGTCCCGTGTCTCCTGCGATGTCTATACCGCAGTCCCGTGTCTCCTGCGATGTCTACACTGCAGTCCCGTGTCTCCTGTGATGTCTACACCGCAGTCCCGTGTCTCCTGCGATGTCTATACCGCAGTCCCGTGTCTGCTGTGATGTCTACACCGCAGTCCCGTGTCTCCTGTGATGTCTACACCGCAGTCCCGTGTCTCCTGTGATGTCTACACCGCAGTCCCGTGTCTCCTGTGATGTCTACACCGCAGTCCCGTGTCTCCTGTGATGTCTATACCGCAGTCCCGTGTCTCCTGTGATGTCTATACCGCAGTCCCGTGTCTCCTGTGATGTCTATACCGCAGTCCCGTGTCTCCTGTGATGTCTATACCGCAGTCCCGTGTCTCCTGCGATGTCTATACCGCAGTCCCGTGTCTCCTGTGATGTCTATACCGCAGTCCCGTGTCTGCTGTGATGTCTACACCGCAGTCCCGTGTCTCCTGTGATGTCTATACCGCAGTCCCGTGTCTCCTGTGATGTCTATACCGCAGTCCCGTGTCTCCTGTGATGTCTATACCACAGTCCCGTGTCTCCTGTGATGTCTATACCGCAGTCCCGTGTCTCCTGTGATGTCTATACCGCAGTCCTGTGTCTCCTGTGATGTTTATGCTACACAGTGTACACAGAAAGCTGCCAATCAGTGGTGTGAGCGGGGTTATTCAGAGCTCCACATTCAGAGAACTGGTAGATCTGCAGCAGATAAAACAGAGATTTTATTAATACTGTAGCTAGCAGCCCAGTAAGTGATACATCACTGAAATCAGGGTCTCTATCCCTATATCATACTGTTCTCAGATATGGTAGCAAAATCTTTGTGACAGATTCCCTTTAAAGAAGCACTTCCAGTACGATTTTTCATTTATATCTGTGCAAAAAACACAGTATATTAGGGCTTATTCAGACGAATGAATTAAACGTTTATGTGCTGTCCGTATGCATGGATAGCATACAGACAGCACACTGATCAATGCAAATCAATTTGGTAGTTAACATAACTGTTTCTACAAAGAACCAATGGTCCATGTTTAACAGAATTGAAACATGTACTAATTTGATCCGTATTTCGGATCAGGTTTGCTCATTAAAAGTCAATGGGTGTGTAGAAATTGGATCACATACATGCTATATCCATATGTCATGTGTTTTATTGGGATCTATAACAAACAGCCTGTTTTTTCAAAGTGAAAGTTCTGACATTTTAGAGTACACAACACCGCTCAGCAGTTGTAAGCTTTGTTTAGCAGCAATGCCCCTTCATGAATGTTAAGAGGCTCATTGTTTTTGTGCAGGAGAGGCCTGAACTTTGGGATAGTAAACTGGAGGTCTACAGTGACAAAAACAAAAATGAAGGCGATACAGGTGCATCTTACAAAATTAGAATATCATCAAAACATTCATTTATTTCAGTTCTTCAATACAAAAAGTGAAACTCATTATATAGAGTCATTACAAACAGAGTGATCTATTTCAAGTGTTTATTTCTGTTAATGTTGATGATTATGGCTTACAGCCAATGAACACACAGAAGTCATTATCTCAGTAAATTAGAATACTTCATAACAGCTTGAAAAATGTTTTTAAAATCCGAAATGTTGGCCTACTGAAATGTATGTTCAGTAAATGCACTCAATACTTGGTCGAGGCTCCTTTTGCATCAATTACTGCATCAATGCGGCGTGGCATGGAGGTGATCAGCCTGTGGCACTGCTGAGGTGTTATGGAAGCCCAGGTTGCTTTGATTGTTGGGTCTGGTGTCTCTCATCTTCCTCTTCACAATACCTCATAGATTCTCTATGGGGTTAAGGTCAGGCGAATTTGCTGGCCAATCAAGCACAGTGATGCTGTTGTTTTTAAACCAGGTATTGGTACTTTTGGCAGTGTGGACAGGTGCCAAGTCCTGCTGGAGAATGAAATTTCCATCTCCAAAAAGCTTGTCGGCAGAGGGAAGCATGAAGTGCTCTAAAATTTCCTGGTAGACGTCTGCGCTGACTTTGGTCTTGATAAAAGACAGTGGACCTACACCAGCAGATGACATGGCCCCCAAACCATCACTGATTATGGAAACTTCACACTAGACCTCAAGCAGCTTGGATTGTGTGCCTCTCCACTCTTCCTCCAGACTCTGGGACCTTGTGGAGTGTGTCAATGATTGCCTTCTGGACATCTGTCAAGTCAGCAGTCTTCCCCATGATTGTGGAGCCTACTGAAACAGACTAAGGAACCTTTTTAAATGCTTAGGAAGATTTTTCAGGTGTCTTTTGTTAATTATTTTAATTTACTGAGATAATGACTTTTGTGTTTTCATTGGCTGTAAGCCATAATCATCAACATTAACAGAAATAAACACTTGAAATAGATCACTCTGTTTATAATGACTCTATATAATATATGAGTTTCACTTTTTGTATTGAAGAACTGAAATAAATTAACTTTTTGATGATATTCTAATTTTGTGAGATGCACCAGTATGTAAGATGCCATTGCTCATCCCTCAGTATGAGGTCTCGCCTTGTGAAAAGCTAGTGATATCACAGTATAATCAGTTGTGTGAACTGTGTGTCCCCCAATTATATGCAGTTTATTAACCCCATGTTTAATCTCTGCTATCCCCACTAATTGTTATATATTTTTCGTATTTAAGATGGTGATGTAAGTAAGAGGTGGTGGAGCAGCTGTGAGTGGAGAGGGGTGAATATTCATGCTCTTTAATAGCGGACACACGCGATCGCCCGGCAGCAGGAGCCGCGGTGACTACACTGTGTGCCAGCTATTAAGGAGAATGAAGTCACTGCTCCCCACGCACACTGTCCCGGCGTGGGAGCAGTGACTATTCCTGCAGCTGATCCCACCTTGTGAGTGCCCATGGCAGTGAGATCATTCCTGGCAGCAGAGCAGGACGCAGTGCTGGAGCACAGGGAAGAAATGTGAGTAGAAGTGTTTCTTTTTTTTCATGTGCAGTGTAATGGGGATTAGGGGTGCCATGCATACCAGGAAGGGGATTGCTATGCCATGCATACCAGGATAAGGATGAGGGTTGCCATGCATACCAGAATAAGGATGAGGGGTGCCTTGCATACCAGGATAAGGATGAGGGGTGCCATGTATACCAGGATAGGGATGAGGGGTGCCATGCATACCAGGATAAGGATGAGGGGTGCCATGCATACTAGGATAGGGATGATACGTGCCATGCATACCAGGATAAGGATGAGGGGTGCCAAGCATACCAGGATTGGGTATGAGGGGGGCCATACATACCAGCATAAGGATGAGGGATGCCATGCATATTAGGATGGAGGGGTGCCATGCATACCAGGATGAGGGGTGCCAGGCATACCAGGATGAGGGGTATCATGCATACGAGGATGGAGATCAGGGGTGCCATGCATACCAGGATGGGGATGAGGGGAACCATGCATACCAGGATGGGCATGGGGGCCACGTATAATAGGAAGGGGGTGGCATATATACCAGGATGGGGGATATTAACAGAATTGGAGGACATTGCCCCTATACTAGTGTCATCAGCAGACCCCCTCCCCCTTAACAGTGCATCGTGACCACTTTTTTTTACTCATCGTGGGAAGGTAGCCCAATGAGTCTTATTACGACATACATAAAAGATATGGACTGCTGTGGGTTTTTTTTTTTTACCTAGGAGAAAAGGAAACTTGCTTGATTGAAGTTAAAAAATTTAGATCATATCTCCGGGGACATTATATATTTTTTTTTTTTACTTAAATACATGTATTTTGGGCAATGAATAAGTTTTGCAATTGGATTTCAAATTTTATACTCTTTTACTTTTAAAGGCTATTTCCACCACTCCACCTGATGCTTAATGATGTAAGGCTTGTTCTGCCATGGAAACCCATGGCAGGAAGCTCCTAGTACACAACTTCTGTGCTTAATGCCAGAGGAGACTTGTAACTCAGTAATTCAGTAATGCATTATATGCCACAGCATTCAGCGACTCCAGTCTGTAACTTTATGGGGTCTGCCACTTCATGGCTGATTTCCTATGGTTCCAGGTTTACCTATCCCAGTTGCTTGTGGAATATTTCGGAGCAAAGAAATTTGACAAACTAGCTTGTTGAAACAGTGTAATCCTATTACAAATCCATGCTCACATTCAGTGAGTTCTTTATAGTTACATAGACATAGTTACATAGTTTATAAGGCCGAAAAAAGACAAGCGTCCATCCAGTTCAGCCTATTTCTTGTGCACTGCAGCTATTCCGCAGCGTTGATCCAGGGGAACGCAAAAAAAAACCAAAACAAAACAAAAAAAAAAAACATGCGGTATAGGCCAATTGACATCATTGAGGAAAAAATTCACTTCCCGACACCAATCTGGATTAATTAACTATCACTAAGCATAAGATGTAATTTTATTGTTCTCAAGAAAGGCGTCCAGGCCTCTCTTGAACTCATTAAGTGAGTTGGACATCACCACTTCCTCTCCCAGAGAGTTCCAGAGTCTCACGGCTCTGACCGTAAAGAATCCCCTTCTATGCTGGTGCAGGAACCTCCTTTCCTCCAGACGCATAGTGTGCCCCCTCGTCTTTGTCACCATCCTTGGTATAAACAGGTCATGGGAGAGATCTCTGTACTGCCCCCTGATGTATTTATACATGTTTATGAGGTCTCCCCTAAGCCTTCTCTTTTCCAACGTAAATAGGCCTAATTTTGACAACCTCTCTGGGTATTCTAGTCCCTCCATTCCCTTTATTACCTTAGTCGCCCTCCTTTGTACCCTCTCTAGCTCCAATATGTCTTTCCTGAGCACCGGAGCCCAGAACTGTGCACAATATTCTAAGTGCGGCCTTACCAGCGCTTTATACAGAGGAAGAACAATGTTCTCATCATATGCCCCTATTCCTCTTCTGATGCATGCCATGACTCTATTTGCCTTCGCAGCTGCTGCCTGACACTGGGCACTCCAATTTAATTTGCTATTAACCAAGACGCCCAGGTCCTTCTCCATGTCAGATTTCCCCAACGGTTTCCCATTTAATATGTATGGGTGACTGCTGTTTTTCTTTCCCATGTGCATGACCTTACATTTATCGGCATTGAACCCCATTTGCCATTTTTTGGCCCAACTCTCCAATTTATCTAAATCCTCCTGTAGCTGTGCCCTATCCTCATCTCATTATAAACAAGGTATTCTTTCAATAATGCTAAGAAAAGCAGAATGCATGGCGATGGGCTGGAGTTTATACACCTGTGGCACAGTGGGACTTAATTAAAAATCTGAATTCAATGATTAAAGGGAGTCTGTCAGCACAGAAGGACTGTTCAAACCAAGTACAGGGCTCAATGCATTATATCAGGGCCAAACATTTAAGTGCACCTTCTTCCCAGCTTGTGCCTCCACCCTCCCCCTTTATTGATTGACAGCTCTGGCTTCATAGAGCCACTAAGGGTGGAGATAAATGGAAAACAAGTAGGTGGGAAGGTGCCCTTAAATGTTTGTCCATGCCAAGGGTGCACCAAGCGGAGGGACTTGGTTTGATCAGTCATTCTGTGCTGCCAGATCCCCTTTAAGAGGTTTATCCCAATACTTCTAAAGTTGTAGAGTACATGTATTTAAAGGGAATCTGTCATCAGGTTTTTGTTACCCCATCTCAGAGCACATGATATAGGGACAGAGACCCTGATTCCAGCAGTGTCACTTACAGGGCTGCTTACTGTAGTTTTGATTAAATCACCATTTTATCTGCTGCAGCTCTACCAGTTCTCTGAATGCTGAGCTATGTAAAACCCCTCCCACACCACTGATTGGCAGCTTTCTGTGTACACTGTGCATAGACAGAAAGCTGCCAATCAGTGTTGGGGGCGGGGTTATACACTGCTCATGAATATGAAGGACTACATGCCAGCAGGTTTACTAGTCCTCTAGTGATAATCTCCTGCTGATAAAACTGTGATTTTATTAAACATACAGCCAGCAGCCCAGTAAGAGACACATCGCTGGAATCAGGGTCTCTTGTATCTATATTATGTTGCTCTCAGATTAAGTGGAACAACCTGATGACAGATTAGTTTGGATTAAAAATGTCTCTGAAGGTATCTATAAACTTTAATGAGTAGTTTCCTATTTTCCTGGATGGAATAAGCAGACTATGCTTCGTTGTGCTTCAATATGGCCTTATCAGTTGAGTTGGTTATTTTAGCATTACTTATTCTTCAATTCTGTCTAATTTCCCTCCCTTGGAGGGTTTCCCCATCATCCTTTGTCTGTTTCGGACATCTCCTTCCTGGTGTCTGTGTATACTTCTGGCAGCTCTCTAAATTATATAGCTATTGAACAGTTTTGAATAATGATGAACACTTTTTTATCATATTTCATTAGAACCATAAGTCCATAGTCCCTTGAAATATAAATCTGGACACCCAAAATATGTGCACCCTTAACCATTAAAAAAGATGACGACTTTCTACTTGATCATTTCAAAAGATTGATATGTGGTATAAGAAGTCAAAACCAAAAAAAGATGGCAACTCAAAAAGCGGTCTTCTAGAAGAGTGATGTTCTCAAAGATGGTCAGTGTCCATACTACATGGTGGACCGGAATATCTGTCCAGAAATCTGGTCTGAATAAAGGTTGAGCTTCTCACAGAGGGTTTCTTTTGAAGAGGTTTCACTGTATATATCTACTGTACCCAGGATGTAATCGTTTTAAAAAGAATTGAATTATGCATACAATAAAGATAAAATTGGTAAAAAAACAGAAAATAGGATTTAGTTGTTTTGACTGCATATACATAGCTAAGAATGAAACTGCATTTCCAATGTCACGAGAGTAGGAAAAAAAAAACTTTAAAGGCTTTTGAGAGAAAACACTTCTATATCTGCAGGTTATACAGAAATAATTTGAGAGCTTTTTGATTTTTATCAAAAGTGCACTTCAAACAAGACTCAGAATTCACCGGGGAATATGAAGAGCTCCCGCTTTTAAACACTAAGTTTCCAGGCAACATTAATGTATTTTTGGAACTCAAGACCACCGGTATCCGCTAAATAAAAGGAATAAACTATTAACAGACAGAGGCTGATAAAATGAGTGTCCCAAGACAGAGAAACACAGGAAAATGTGTACAATAGAGGTCCTCTTCTGCTAGAGGCTCTGCATTCATCATGACAGTAGAGTTAAAGTTACCAGCACATTCCAGGAAAATCAATACAATACATCAGCACTGACCTGAAAATATTGCTTTGCTTGTAGCTAACTGTCTTCATTGATATATTGGAAAAACATTTCTCTGATGCAAAGAAAAAAAAAATGAAAGAAATGTGCCATCCCTTTAACAGCTGAGAAGACCTTGCTCACATGCATCGGTCACATAGGAGAAGAGCAGATTGAAGGGCGGATTTACTGCCTTATTCCTGCCACAGTGAACACAACATCAATCAGAAATCCTACGTACACTGATGCAACTAGCCCGAGAAAAGGAAAATGTGATGTAATTAGAAATATGTACAGTATGTTGTACCAAAAAAACGTACTAAGTATTGCATATTGGTAAATTCCACGTATTTCAAGGGGGGCGTCATCAGTAAAGGTGTAGCTGTTTAGTGCACATTGACATTCACTTGGTTAGACCAAATGTCTGTGAAAGACTTGTGATATGGGCTTCTGTGACTTTCAAAGGCTTAGATATTTTGAAGTCGTTTATATTAGCTGTAGTTTTAATCACTGTAGGATATTAATTTGTCCCAGAGCCACTATTGCAAAGGGAAATAATTGTAAATTGAGGCCATAATGCTATGGAAATGTGTTAATTTATTCCAAAGCCCCCAAACTGTTAAAACAAAGTCTACATGCAATACAGTACAATTCTTCTATGCTAAAAAAAATGGTGTTTTTCTCTGTAGTTACAGGGAAAAGGGATGAAAGTGAATCAGTCCCCAGATTTCATAACGCAATCTGCATACAGATCTTAAAACGGATGCAACTGGTGTATTTACTTTGAAATAAAACAGGTCAGGCTGGCTGTATAATCTTACATTAAAATGGTTACATTAATATGAGGCGGTAAAACTTTCATAAAGGATTGTACAGCCAATCAGACATGGATCTTAAAAGAAAGCACTCCAGCCTCATCAGGTCTAAGAGATCTGTTTACTAATATATGCATCTTGTATCAAATCCACTTTTGAGATGTTCAACACAGTATAATGCCACTATTTTAAAGACTGTACTTAAAGAGGTTGTCAGACTTAAATTTTTTTACAAAAAACGGCCAAAGCCAGGAAACGCTAAAAGGGTTTTTTCAGCTATAAGGGGTTGTTTGGTCTAAAATAACAAGTCTGCAGTCACTCTATGTGACTGCAGACTTGTGAATTCTCGCACCATGAGCACTGCGAGGATTATTTGGTGTCTGCGCAGGGAAAGGCAATCACGTGACTGCGAGTATGCGATATGCATACTGCCGGCCAGAATCCAACTAGACTGCTTCCAACCTCGCTCAATACACTTGCATTGAGGGTGCTGGAAACAGTCTAGTTGGATTCTGGGCGAGAGTATGCATATCGCATAGTGCTGTTCCTGGGACTGACACTGGTGAATCTTCGCAGTGCATGTTATATGAGGATTCACAAGTCTGCAGTCACATACAGTAACTGGAGACTTGTCCTTTTAGACCGAACCACACATTTAAAGCGCATAGGTCAGTAGAACAACCATTCCCAGCTAATATCACCAAAGTGCTTATGGGAACATCTCTAGACTCTATGACCTTTTAAAACTTGTTTATTCCTGCAATACGTAAATCATGTTAAGAAAGTGGTTAAACTGGCTCGGGTTTTACCAGTATTCAGTTCCACCTCCACTCACTTGCCTCCAGTGACTGACAGCCAAGACCTCCAGAAGTCTGGGCAAATCTACCATGTTCTACCATAAGCACAGGGAGAGAATATAGCAAGACTGGCATTTTTTTTTACTCCAGTCTTGAACCAACAACCCACTGGAGTAAGGTGTGCCAAATGTAATTAATAAATTTAATTAAAATTAAGTAAATTCGCGCTTCCCTTTAGACCAAAATATGGTTCGATAATGTGCTAGCTCAATGCTAATTAGGTAGATATAATTGTATGTCGGTATAAATAAATGGATTAATAGATAAATAAATACATAAATAGATGGATAAATATATAAAATATATAAAGTAATACAGCTGTCATTAAATTACTATAAAAACCCCAGAGAGAGTAAATGGACAGATTTAAAGTCACAATAAAATAATTTTATTTGGTATAGTTTAAAAAAAATAGGGGTGAAGGAGTAAAACCAAATGGGGTCTTTGATCACAGTTAAAATTTGACAATGGAAAGGCTGAGGTAAAAATAGAATCCTGGTGGGATCCACTGTTTGGATTTTTCGGGGTACACCGGGTAGAGGTTCTTCTGTTAGAGTAGAGAAGGAGGTGGATGAGTATCTATGTTGGATACTATTAGTGTGAACTAGGGCTCATAATAGTTACCTGTTGGTAGAATGATCTGGAGTAGATTCACAGGTGGCGGAGACGTCCCTGGTATGACAGTGGGATCCGCTGTTTGGATGGTTTTTGCAAAATGGTAGTAGTTCTGTTGGGAATAGAGGGAGGGGTGGGTGAATACTGTGGTGGAAGTGGTAATAGGGGTCTGGAATGGTAAGGGTTACCTGATTGTGAGGTGGTCTCGAATTGGCTCATAGGTGGCGGGTAGGTCTCATATATAGCGATAGGAGGCTGGTGGGAAAAAGATGGGATGGGTTATTATAATCTATGGTCGCTTGTGGTGATAGATAGGTGTATGTAAAAATGTAGTGTACCTGTAATGATGTCAAGAGAGTTGGCTGGATGTGAATATGATGACTGGACAGACCAGCTGATGTTATATAGAGACTGTTAGTAGGTCCTAGATGAATGAAGGGGTTAATGGTATTATAGATGGTCAGGACAGGTCAATTAAGAAGAGATAAATAGAAAGTACCTGAGTCCGGGAGTGGTAACTATAGGTCCCAAGGTGTAGTCATAACAGTTTACCAAGGGGTGATAGAAGAGATCTGTGCATCTGCAGGTGTGAATAGGTCTGTACTGGTCAATGGGTAGAGACTAATCCATTAACCTACTGGAGGGAAAAGGACACAAAAATTAGGTAGTGTAGCAGAGGGTTAATAGCGGTGAGCTCCCTCCGGGTACTGCTCTGCGCAGCGTGACCTGAAGGTGCGTGGAGCTGTAACAGATACTCTCTGATAGCTTGTTACTGTTGGTACATGCGGAGGTGTAGAGCTTACCTCCGTTCTGAAGTCCGATGATCAGTGTGGTAAAGAGGGCTCTCTTACTTCTTTGTATATCCTCCGTCTGTGTGGGAGATGTCCTTAGGCTGGAGAGTGCAGGGGCGCGCTAAAGGCGGGGGAGTAGAGTCCCGGCCGGTGACTCTGACTCCACAATACCTGTAGTGGCGGTGCAGGGTCTTGCAGGACCTGACGTGACGTCACGTGTGAGGCACGTGATTAGGCTTGTACGGTGTGGCAGAAGGACCAATTCCTACGCGTTTCGAAAGCTGCGGCTTTCTTCATCAGGGAACCTGTGGATCTACTCCAGATCATTCTACCAACAGGTAACTATTATCAGCCCTAGTTCACACTAATAGTATCCAACATAGATACTCATCCACCTCCTTCTCTACTCTAACAGAAGAACCTCTACCCGGTGTACCCCGAAAAATCCAAACAGTGGATCCCACCAGGATTCTATTTTTACCTCAGCCTTTCCATTGTCAAATTTTAACTGTGCTCAAAGACCCCATTTGGTTTTACTCCTTCACCCCTAGTTTTTTTAAACTATACCAAATAAAATAATTTTATTGTGACTTTAAATCTGTCCATTTACTCTCTCAGGGGTTTTTATATTAATTTAATGACAGCTGTATTACTTTATATATTTATCCATCTATTTATGTATTTATTTATCTATTAATCCATTTATTTATACCGACATACCATTCTATCTACCTAATTAGCATTGAGCTAGCACATTATCTAACCATATTTTGGTCTAAAGGGAAGCGTGAATTTACTTAATTTTAATCACTTTTCGGTACCAGTCACTGATACTTTTGGACAAGTAGTGGCTCTTGTTCCAAATTTGCTGCAAGCCCAACTGACCACCTACCAGCGCCACTGCCTTTTTGTTAATTAATAAATTTAGCAAGTTTTTTGGACTGTCCGTGTGCCAGTAAATGAAATTATGAGCTAGAGTAGATTTATTTCTATACAATGTATGCCAGCTTTCTTAGAATCTACTGTACCAACTAAATTGTTGGACATGTGGTATTATAATTTATACCAAAAACAGTGATTAATCTGGTTAGTCAT
The DNA here is from genome assembly GCF_046119375.1 of Phyllobates terribilis. Classification (NCBI taxonomy): domain Eukaryota; kingdom Metazoa; phylum Chordata; class Amphibia; order Anura; family Dendrobatidae; genus Phyllobates; species Phyllobates terribilis. The sequence continues at coordinate 212,075,166 of NW_027362771.1, forward strand.
ATTGGAATGCTATTTTGAACACTACTGTACATGCAGATTTACCCTTGATGAACATGGTTCTTGCTGCAGATGGTGTTACAAACTGTTATTACACAAAAAGTCCCGCTAGGATATGGGTGTTTTCATACTGGAGGCTGTGAAGACTGCAGCTTCTTATAAGCAGGTGCCTGAATTCAGTAGCAGGAGCAGCGACGATGGAGAAAGGAGCCTGTTAATCAAGCTAGGTGGGTGGAGATAGAGTTTCCAGCATGAATACACTTGGACTCATAAAATCTTGCATTATATAGTGTGGCTCATAAAATGCTGAGTGTTCAACATGCTTAGGTAATCTATTCCATGATGTATACAGGTTAAATTGTTTGATCTGATGACAGCTCCTCTCTAAAGAGAAGCTGCCATCAGATTTCTCCCTTCTACAGCGCTGCCACGTTTTTAAGCATTTAAATAGCTTTTTAGCAAAATGCTCACTACACTCCTAGACAAAACTGCTGCAAGTCTCCTAAGCAAGCCCCTCCGGCCTTTGATGTGGATTACTTCCCCCATAATCCACATAACACTGGATATCTTCTGCTCAAGTACAAGATTTTTAACATAATGTGCATGATATAAGGGGATGTTGTCTACATCAATGGCAACATTGACGTTTCCCTTTTTGCACTGGAGGTAAGTTTTATTTAATTCTATAGCATGATTAAAGATGAGGAATAAAATCCAGTCGACACATGACCACTAGAAAATAAATCACATTTGTGGTCACGTGTCTGCCCACTCATGCTGGAAATAGAAAGGAATCCTGACAGTATACACATTACACACTGTCACGATTAGTCATACTGCAGAAATTTAAAGGGGTTTTCCCACGAACAAAAGTTCATTTTAATCAATAGATCTTGGAATAATAACTTCCACAATTAGATGTTTAAATAAAATGTTCCTGTGCTGAGATAATCTTAGAAATGTGCCCCTGTGTATTGGCTGTGTCTGTCCGTGCAGGAACATAGTCTGATCATACTACAGCTCCTGGGCCGGGGGAGGTTGGGGAGAGAAAGTGTTCAGACATTACAGCACAGGATCGCAAACGATTCTTTGAAGTAAAACATTGTTTGAAAACAGGCAGGAAAATGTTTTAAGTCACAAAAATAATCAGCTATGATCCCCTGCTGTGCTATATGTATACTCTTTTGTGTCCTCCCCTGCTTAGGAGATGTGGTATGATCAGACCATGTTCCATACATGGTCACACACCACCATTACACAGTACACAGCAGGGACACATTTATAAGATCTCAGCACAGGAACATTTTATTTAAACACATCCAATTGTGGAAGTTATTATTCCAAGATCTACTGATTAAAATCAACTTTTGTTCGTGGGAAAACCTCTTTAACCCCTTAATAACATCTGACGTACTAATACGCGTCTGTGCCCTGGGTCTTAAGAGCCAGACCCGTATTAGTACGTCATGGCGATCGCGCGCGCACACAGGCTGTGCGGGCGCGATCGCCGCCGGGTGTCAGCTGATTGTCACAGCTGTCACCCGATACTATGTGCAGGGAGTGGTCCTGCACCGCTCCCAGCACATTAACCCCCGCGATGCTGCGATCGAAGTCGATCGAAGTCGATCGCAGCATTGCGGGGGCAAGGGGAGGTGATCGCAGATACTCACCTCCTCTTCCGGCTTCCAGCGCTGTCTGCAAAGGCTTCCCGGGTGTTGCTATGACGACCCAATGTCGTCATGACAACATCCGGGTCACCAGACAGCAGGAAGATTGTTTGGACATGCACAGTGCATCTCCAAACAATCTTCTCCCTGTCCGGCGCTGACAGCCTGCATGGCACAGGGATGGTGCTGCATTCCTGTGCCATGCAGGCGATCAGAGAAAAAAAAGTGAAAGTCCCAGAGTGGGACAAAGTAATAAACTATATAAGCTTCCAGAAAGTGAAAAAAAAAATAAAAAAAAAAATTGCAAAAATATAAAAAAAAAAAATAATAATAATCCACCAAAAATAAAAATATAATGTACCCATCAATAAATATTATTATAAAAAAAAAAAAAAAAAAAAACAATAAAAGTACACATATTTGGTATCGCCGCGTCCGGAACAACCTGACCTATAAAACTGTCCCACTAGTTAACCCCTTCAGTGAATACGGTAAAAAAAAAAAAAACGAAGCAAAAAACAATGCTTTATCACCATAACGCCAAACAAAAAATGGAATAACACGCGATCAAAAAGACAAATATAAATAAAAATGGTACCGCTGAAAACGTCATCTCGTCCCGCAAAAAACAAGCCACCATACAGCTCCATCATCCGAAAAATAAAAAAGATATAGCTCTCAGAATAAAGCTATGCTAAAAAATATTTTTTTCAATAAAATTGCTTTTATTATGTAAAAGTGCAAAACATAGAAAAACGATATAAATGTGGTACCGCTGTAAACGTACTGACCCGAAGAATAAAGCTACCTTATCAATTTTACCACACACAGAACAGAATAAAAAAAAACAATTCCTGAATTGTTGGTTTTTGTTTATTCTGCCTCCCAAAAATCGGAATAGAAAGCGATCAAAAAATGTCACGTGCCTGAAAATGGCACCAATAACAACGTCAAGTCATCCCGCAAAAAACGAGCCGTCACATGACTGTCTGCCAAAATCTGGAAAAATTATAGCTCTCAAAATATGGCGATGCAAAAACTAGATTTTACAAAAAATGCGTCTTTTAGTGTGTGACAGCTGTCAGTCATAAAAACCCCATATGATTCTGGTATTGCTGTAATCACACCGACCCGAAGAATAAAGTCGTCTAATCACTTATACCGCACAAGGAACGGCGTCAAAAATAAACTCTTGGGTTAGGATTGGGCTAGGGTTAGGGCTGGGTTTGGGGCTAGGGTTAGGGTTGTGCTAGGGTTAGGGTTGCGCTACGGTTAGGGCTGGGGTTGTGATGCGGTTGGGATTTTTTTCAAAAGTAAGAAAAAAAGATGACGATATGGCGACTAGTGTTGAGCGCAAGTGCTCGCTACTTGAGTTTGCATCGGGTGCTCTGGTATGCATTGAGTATCGTGGGTATTTGAGTGACATGCTCGAGTCTCTGCCCCATATGCTTCGCGGCCAAAAAAACTTTACGGGGATTGCCTGCCATGCACGAGCGATCCCCGCATGTTTTTTTTGGGGTGTCTAATAACCGTGAAACATGCGGGGCTGGGACTCGAGCATGTCACTAGAGCACACGCTGTACATGGTGCATACCTGAGTACCCGATGCAAACTCAAGTAGCGAGCACCTGCGCTCAAGACTAATGACAACTTATTCAATATGATGACCTAATGTAAACAAATTCTGTGTCATACCTCTGGGTTCAAAATGTTTACTATACATCTTAATAAAATCCTTGGGGGGTATAGTTTCCAAAATGGGGTCACTTGTGGGGGAGCTCCACTGTTTAGGCACATCACGGGCTCTCCAAACGCGACATGGTGTCCGCTAACAAACTGAATGGAAAATCGTCTCAAATTGTTAGCGGACGCCATGTTGGGTTTGGAGAGCCCCTGTGTGCCCAAACATTGGAGCTCCCCCACAAGTGACCCCATTTTGGAAACTAGACCCCCCAGGGCACCTATCTAGATGCATAGTGAGCACTTGGAACCTCCAGGTGCTTCACAAATTGATTCATAAAAATGAAAAAGTGTTTTTTTTTTCACTTTTTCATTTTTATGAATCAATTTGTGAAGCACCTGGGGGTTCCAAGTGCTCACTATGCATCTAGATAGGTGCCTTGGGGGGTCTAGTTTCCAAAATGGGGTCACTTGTGGGGGAGCTCCAATGTTTAGGCACACAGGGGCTCTCCAAACGCAACATGGCGTCCGCTAACAATTTGAGCCGATTTTCCATTCAATTTGTTAGCGGATACCATGATGCATTTGGAGAGTCCCTGTGTGCCCAAACATTGGAGCTCCCCCACAAGTGACCCCATTTTGGAAACTAGACCCCCCAAGGCACCTATCTAGATGCATAGTGAGCACTTGGAACCCCAGGTGCTTCACAAATTGATTCGTAAAAATGAAAAAGTGAAAAAAAAACCACTTTCATTTTTATGAATCTATTTGTGAAGCACCTGGGGTTCCAAGTGCTCACTATGCATCTAGATAGGTGCCTTGGGGGGTCTAGTTTCCAAAATGGGGTCATTTGTGGGGGAGCTCCAATGTTTGGGCACACAGGGGCTCTCCAAACACAACATGGCGTCCGCTAATTATTCAAGCAAATTTTACCATCAAAAAGTAAAATGGCGCTCCTTCCCTTCCGAGCCCTGCCGTGCGCCCAAAGTGTTTTTTCCCCAAATATTGGGTATCTGCGTGCCCAGGGGAAATTGCACAACAAATTTTGGGGTCCATTTTTTCTTGTTACCCCTGTGAAAATAAAAAAAATTGGGTCTAAAGTAACATTTTTGTGAAAAAAGTTAAAATGTTCATTTTTTTCTTCCACATTCAAAAAATTCCTGTGAAGCACCTGAAGGGTTAATAAAGTTCTTTTATGTGGTTTTGAGCACCTTGAGGGGATCAGTTTTTAGAATGGTGTCACTTTTGGGTATTTTCTGTCATAAAGACCTCTCAAAGTGACTTCAAATGTGATGTGGTCCCTAAAAAAATGGTTTTGTAAATTTTGTTGGAAAAATGAGAAATCACTTGTCAACTTTTAACCCTTATAGCTCCCTAACAAATAAAAATTTTGGTTCCAAAATTGTGCTGATGTAAAGTAGACACGTGGGAAATGTTATTTATTAACTCTTTTGTGTGACATATCTCTCTAATTTAAGGGCATAAAAATTCAAATTTTGAAAATTGCAAAATTTTCAAAATTTTCGCCAAATTTCCGTTTTTTTCACAAATAAACGCAAGTGATATCGAAGAAATTTTACCACAATCATGAAGTACAATATGTCATGAAAAAACAGTCTCAGAATCAGGGGGATCCGTTGAAGCGTTCCAGAGTAATTACCTCATAAAGTGACAGTGGTCAGAATTGTAAAAATTGGCCTGGTCATTAACGTGCAAACCACCCTCAGGGCTTAAGGGGTTAAGTATAAGCTACTGCTACACTAAGCGATTCTGATATCTTTGAAATACCACCTTTAAGTGCTACTTTATAATTCAGCCTAACTAATTGGATGGAAAGAGAAATGTAATAACCGTATCAATGGCAGAATGGTAATGAATATGAAGGGGTTAAATATCATGCACATTAAACTCTATTACATTAGTCAGAATCCAAGAAGACAAGTGGTTTATTGTTTCTAGACTGAAAAACAACACAGAAAATAATTTTGAATAATTGACATACTAATCTTGACTGAAGTCAATCAGCAAGTCCATTGGATTACAAAGCTAATTACACCCCGAACAGCTGCATATACTTCTGCGGCATGATTATAGCTAGTCGTGATGTTTTATGGGTAACCACGGACATATAATTTACCAAGTGTACAAGTGATTATGAAGACTTCAGGTGGTTGATTTCACAGTGCGGTATGTAGTACGCCTGGAAAATCTCTCTAAGCTTCTTATTCTTGAAAAAGTTGCACATTGTAGATCAGGGTCTACAACTGGAACCAATTAACTAAGATCCTCAAAATAAAACTTGTTTAAATCTAACATTATAATTTAGGATTTTTTTACTTCACAGGACTATGTGACTCAATTAAATCCAGGCTCAAATGCATAAAGGTGAATGATTAGAAACATTCAGAAATTTTTAATTAACCACTTACCTTCGCAGCCATTTTTCGTTTTTTTACGCTTACATTTTTCCCTCCCCTTTTTCCAAGAGCCATAATTTAATTTTTTTTTAGCTTGTGAATAAGGAAGTTAAATTTCGAATCGCGCTGTCAGATGATTGATAATTTATGTATCATACTTTTGGTTTTTAAGCGCATAGATGAAACAAATAATATACTTCAAGAAAGATGGAGTAACATTTTTTACTACTTTGAATCCTGTTTTTTTTATCACATAGTTTCTGTGTGTGTGTGTGTGTGTGTGTGTGTGTGTGTGTGTGTGTGTGTGTGTGTGTGTGTGTTTGAGAATTTCATAGAATTCTGGGTACCATGTATCAGTAACGTGGAAACTTCCTATTCTTCAATTCTTCCACTGACAAATTATTGACTCGAGTGGAGGGACATGTTTTCATTGTTAGCATTTTATGGTGCATAACATTTTTTTTTTTTATTGCATTTAAGGCTAGGTTCACATTTATCCTGTGCTCTCCGCTGAGCTCTTTCAACTGGATTTCCATAAATCTGAGATAACCATAATTCAGACAGCACCACTAACCAAAATATTCACTAATTGGTTAAAACAGTGTTCGTCAATTGCAGTACTCAAGGCCAGACAACAGATCATGTTTTCAGTATTTACTCAGTATTACACAGGTGAATTATGCAATACTAAGGAAATGCGGAAAACATGGTCTGTTGGTGGGCCTTGAGGAAAGGAGTTGGGAAACACTGGATTAAACAGCCAGGATCAGGTTGGCACCATCCTTGGCTGTTACAAGAGCTTGGCTGTCAATTACGCCAAGAGATTGCACTGGCACTGTACCTATACATCAAGTTTTGTACATTAAATCTCGGTAGGAGGTTCACAACTCGGGAGGAGGGGAGGGTTATACAGCTTTTTCAAGTTCTGAAATTTTCACACCCCCCATTTATGATTCCAAAGAAATGTTTCTTATTTTCATATTTGTCTCCCTACAGAGAGATTTTAAATTTCTTAGAATAAGGATAACCAACAGAGGATTTATATATTTATTGAATATTTTCATAAACATGAGCAACATTTTTCATTCCAGAAAACCCAGGAAAAACAATTAAGTAAACCTGAGAGGCAGATACGGTGAAATTGCAATTCAGCTATGACAACACAACAAGCAAAGAACTAAACAAAGGAACATACAGTATGTATATGTTTGTCAGGCAAAAAAAAAAAAACACAGAAAATTGATTAATTTTAATTAGTAATGATTGTCAAGACTCACATACACACAAAATACAACAGCAAAATAAAGTAAGGCACAGAATTGCTAAAAGTATCAGAAAATAATGTAAACTGATCTTTTCACATTTAATAAAAGTAATAAAAAAGGGGGATGCATTATATCAACACGTAGAAGAAATTGTTGCAGAAATATTAGCAAATAGATTTATTCTTGGGGGGATATAAGCCCAGTCTGATGATCAGTTGAAGAATTTCAAGCAACAAAACATACGTGCACATACATTTACTCCCAACTTTGGTCGATCTTTTTTCTACTTTATATTTAGCACGACTGCTGACACCAGTATTCTGGTGTAAAAAGTTACAAGTTATGGTAAACACCATATTTATTCCACAATTTGGAACTTTTTGCTTTTCAGATTAAAACTTAGTGCAATTTTATTAACTAAAGGTAACCACTAACATGTAAAAACAATTTTTATCATGTCAAAGGTGTCCTTAATCTTTATTGTCTAAGGCTACGCTCACACGACCATACTTTCGGAAAAACGGAGAGCACTTGGACCAATGTTACTCAATTGGGCTCTTCAGATGACCATTTTTTTTATGCGTAAAGAAAATTACATCATGCACTAGCCTCTTCTGTATTTCGCCTATTCAGGTCTATAAGTGCACACACAAAAAAAAACGGAACCGTATAGATCAACCTAGCATCTGATTTTTACGGACACATTGCCATTATTAAAAGAAGAAATTGTTTTTGGACTTGTAAATTTTATGCATTGCTGATGTATGAAAATAAATGCCAATGCAGATGAAAAATTGTCTGTTTTTTCTGGATGAAAAATCAGACAATTTTTTATACAGTTGTGTAAACTTAGCCTAAAACGGAGATCAGCATTGACATCTTCTACCTAAAATAAACAGCCATTGGCTTCTGCTGCTCAAGACATCCAATGGATGAACGAGGCTACTTACTCTAAAAAAGCTTTTAGGCTCCCGTATTATACAGGAATACTTAAGATGTGTTCGTATCGTTCGAACACTGTTAGGAGATACGGTCACAGATTTTATTAAAAATCCTAGACAAAATGACACGATTGGCTGATCTGTGCTGCCTCCTAAATAATGACCACCATTACAGAAACCGGACAGACCCCATTATAATTAATAGGATCAGTGTTGAATGCGGTTTATGTTTTTCATTTGCAGGTACCATCACTGCTTATATTTTCTTAGTTCTGTTCTTGGAGCAGAAGTAAAAAATTCACAGCGCAGAAGTTAATGAAGCCTTATTTGTGAGTATACCCTAGTTTCCTAGCTTTTGATGCAGATTTACGATTTGCTGAGGAACTAAGGACAACTTGTGAGACCAAACAATTGCATCTATGGGAAGATCTAAAGGTTTAAAATTATTCCCAGTGGAATTTTACAAAACTGCAGCTTGACCATCTCAACCATAAGAGACAATGAAGAGTCCAAACACAAGTGCACTCCAGCAGAATTGAATATAATACTTTTAGCACATGAGTGCTTGGTTGCCGGATCTCAATTGCCTGGGGAGAGAAGGGCAAGTATATTTTGTCATTTTACCGCCGTTGCTGCAGTACTTTTTTTTTCTATAGCAGGATAAGCACTTTAACTTTAGATTTCATCAAAAGAAAAAAAGTATGTAGATATGAAAAGCAGGTTAAAGAATATGCCCAAAGTGACAAAACATGTGAAAGCAGAAATATACTTATACTAATATAAATTAGATGTACAGCCTTAGATGATCAAGTCATCTGTAAAATTGTAGCAATAAAAACACTACTTATTACTAGGCATATTCAGTCAATAACACAAGGAGGAATGGACATAGTTCAACAGGTTTAACACTGCTGGCCAGAAAGCTTGATTTATGCATCATCACGTCACAGCTACTGAAGGGGAACACTAAAGCTAATAAAATATCCATTCTGTAATCTTTACAAAGGGAAAGAATTCACAAACCTTCCTCAATTTATAAATGTCCCCGCAATTATACCCTTTATAGCTAGAAGTAGGGTAATAAGGATGAGTAGTGTTGGAAAAAAAGTTATCCAAAGAGTCCCTAGTGCAATAGAATACAGGCCTCACTAACCTATTAGTGGTGGGTAAGCAGAGGGACTGAAGGGATAACCCATCAGTGGTGGGTAAGCAGAGGGACTGAAGGGATAACCCGTTGGTGGTGGGTAAGCAGAGGGACTGAAGGGATAACCTGTTGGTGGTGGGTAAGCAGAGGGACTGAAGGGATAACCTGTTGGTGGTGGGTAAGCAGAGGGACTGAAGGGATAACCTGTTAGTGGTGGGTAAGCAGAGGGACTGAAGGGATAACCTGTTAGTGGTGGGTAAGCAAAGGGACTGAAGGGATAACCTGTTAGTGGTGGGTAAGCAGAGGGACTAAAGGAATAACCTGTTAGTGGTGGGTAAGCAGAGGGACTGAAGGGATAACCTGTTAGTGGTGGGTAAGCAAAGGGACTGAAGGGATAACCTGTTAGTGGTGGGTAAGCAGAGGGACTAAAGGGATAACCTGTTAGTGGTGGGTAAGCAGAGGGCCTGAAGGGATAACCTGTTAGTGGTGGGTAAGCAGAGGGATTGAAGGTATATGCCGATTGCCAACAAAGCAGCCTTTTCTTTAAATGTAAACCTGCTAGTGTTCCTCCCCGTTTAAAGTGGTTGTTCAGGACTAAACTACTGATGACCTATCCATAGTATAGGTTATAAATATGAGACTGGTTGAGATCAGCTGCTGCAGCTAATTTATCCTATGTATAGGTTATCAATAGTTCAGTCTTGGACAACTTCTTTAATACTGGTTTTTTTGTGCTTCTATAGTTATTTAGCTACCCCAGCATTCCTTTGCAAATCTTAAAATGACCACAAAATACAAACGATGATGAACATACATGCTGTGCTACTGTGTCCTGTAGCGTCTCCGGACTTGTCTTCTATCGAGCACATCTTGGACGTAATTGGTTGTGAAATATAAAGAGCTGCCAGCGGATCTTGATGATTTGCGTGCCAAAGTGTATTCAGAGCGGCAGAACATTCCTCAGACAATAGTTAATAACTCACTGATCGCATGCCAAGCGCATGAATTTCTGCACGTGACATTCATTCTCAATAATGAATAAATTGAAAGGTTTTGAAAATTATGCTTCAATTTTTTCATCATTTGCATATCATTAACATGTGTATCAATCCTTTGATTATCATAATACCACAAATTTTCCTTCTTGGTGTTGCAATTTCAATTTTGAAGTGTGTATATAGATATCCATATAGCTATATCTATATAGATAGATACACAGATATACATACACACTAGAGATATATGACCATCTATATACACATTGGATATAAATACATGGCTAGCTTTCCTTGCTCCTACACTACCCTCAGTTTAGCAGCAATTCTACCATTTGATGAAAACTTCATCTAAGATGGAGATGGGCTGTCTAAAAACAGATGGAAAAGAAGTCTCTCTGTGCTACTGTCACATCTGGAGTATTGCCCACAGTATCTGATTTATATTTACTTTAAGGATTACAAAAATAAGTGGCACTAAAGTCCCTGTCCTATTCCTCTGAGGAAAGGTTATTTGCATATTTAAATTGCCAAAAAAAACATTGACTGGCCTAGAAGCCTCCATACATTGGCATGGTACTCTAGAAGGAGAAATGTTACCCCTTAGATTCACTGTCAGAAGCCTCTCCCCAGGTAAATTAGGCTTCCTGCTTTGCACTAAAAAGTGGAAAACACACCTAAACACGTGTCTGCAAATGGAGTGCTTGGTTTGTCTACTTATCCAAAATCATGTGGCAAGGTTTGTTCAACGATCGATATTGACTTTAAAGGGATATTCTCAATTTCTTTAATTGCTTTAATTAGACAGCATGAAAATAAACAATTTGCAACAGACTTGCTTTTTCTATCTGCTGTCATTCTCCTGCAATGAGAGATTTTTTTTTTTATAGTGTACAGCTGGTTTCCATGGAACCCAGCCTCTAGTGCCTGGCAGAGAGTGCGCAGTAGTTACATTCCAGGACTGGGTTATCGCTTGGCATGCCAGCGAGTTCTCTCCAGTCCATTGATTTCTATACAGCAGTAGCTGTCTCACCTTCTGAAAAGATCCAGTTATAAAACACCAGGACAGCAGCTTTCACAGTAGGTCTCCTAATCATAATCTGCTCTGGGAGTTTGGAGCCATTTGCTTATTCAAATGCCCTGCTATTTCTATGTGGAAATACAGGGATAACAGTGTAGATTCAGAACACACCACTGATGAGCTGGATCCTGGGTAAGTGGGGGGCACGTGATTAATACACTCACACTACACACATTTAATGAAAAAAATATATATATTCATGGGAGTGCTTCTTTAAGGATTGGTACATCCAATAGGTGGCACTAAAGTCCAAGTCCTTTTCCTCTCTGAATTTGCATATTTATGCAAATTTACATATTAATTAGATAGTGTAGGCAACACTCTATAAAGATGACAATAGCATGGAGTGACTGCTTTTTCATCTGCTGTTAGCACATCACAGTCAGTCTTAGATTTTGATCAAGAGGTAGTACTGTAAATTGAGGTTAGCAAGGGATAGCAAATATTTGGGGGTCTGAGAACAGGTAGTGGTCTCACCAACCAATGGTACTGATGACACATATAAGATTAAGTTCAGTCAACTGATCGGCTAGGTCATACAGAATATGATACAGTATTCCAACTGTTACTCCTCAGTAACATAGCAAGCATATCCTTCATTTGACTTGAATACACGCTACGCAACATTGTCTAAAAAAAGCATTTAAATTGTATAAAACCTACAACAAACTCTGATCCTTGTGCGGTTTTATGTAAGCACAGCGGGAGATTTTGAAAGCATTTGCTCATTTCTGACAAATGGCCACAAAGGTTTCCAGTAAAAGTACACAGCATGTAGTGCTTCCTATGAACAGAAGCGTATGATCAACTGTGGTTCGGTTCTTTGTACGTTTCCATTTAGCTCACATGTAATGCGGCTCAGCCGACACCATCACCTTACGTTTAATTGCCTTGTCGAAAAGTCATCAATGCTTTTAGTAAGCTGTTTTGTGAACAGTTTATGTATCCTGCCACAGTAGGTGTGTTCGGTTTTCTGCAATTCCAGTTCTAAAGGATGCAACAAAGAATGAATGATGTCGTCTTCAAATGAGAACTGTGGGGATAAAAAAAAAAAAGGATTACTATTTTGAATCATGATAACATAGAAAATCTTGACTGCTTCCAGAAGAGACAGGTGAGAAGGACATAATGACAAATATCTACCGCCAGCGCCTGGAAATGACATTTCTACCAGGCTCCCGCTCTTCAAATGTAAAAGATAATCTCCAATTTGATCTGCCACATCTGCAGCTTATTATGGAGAGCAAATAACCGGTCAGATTCTAATGCGATCAAGCTTAATCCATATAGATAATGACACTGAATGATTAGCAGTAAAATGCTGGTAGATTGTGTGAATGATCGCTTATGTCAACGGAAACATTCACCGATTGTGACGAGATCGTGGACTGTCAACATGAATTGGTTGATAAAAACCAATACGTGATATTACCTAAATAGGCAAACAATTTCAAAAGACCATTCGATCACTATGTAAATGCTGGTCGAGGATTGTTAGTAGGTCACTCTTAGCTCTCATTTTGGCTGAGTACAATCATCTGCTTGTATAAATGCCGCTTTAAGCTGTTATCCTCAAACTAAATTTCGCATTAAGCACTTGAAAAACTAAATACATAATTCGGGTACGTTCACTAAGTGTTTTTTCATGCTCGTATATGGTGTATGAAAATCTATTATTTTTAATGAGAGATCTATGCTGTCATTAACAGGACAATGGATTTTTCCACCACAGATACAAAAACTGCTTTTAAGGGTTTTTCTTATTGTTGATATTCTGGAGCACATCGCTTCCCGGCTTTCTTTTTACCAGGTAATAGCGAGTTGTTGATGACTGACAGTGTAGACCAGTGGCAATGTCGGGCTGCTGCCACTGATGACGCTAGCAGATCCAGCTTTGCCTATCCGTTCACATGCTCAGTATTTTACTTCAGTATTTGTAAGCCAAAACCAGGAGTGGGTGATAAATACAGAAGTGGTGACTTGTTTCTATTATACTTTTCCTCTGATTGTTACACTCCTGGTTTTGGCTTACAAATACTGATGTAAATAATTCACCAAATACTGAATGTGGAATTAAGCATCGGATTACTGCAAGGGCGCTGAAGCCGGCCAGATACCACGATCCAGCCACTTTTAGTGCAGCATGGAAAAGCTCTAAAACAAAGACAGGCCATTTCTGACACACTACAGAGGTGGCCAGTAACCGAATCAACAAGCAGAAAATTATAGATGAAAAATTCCTCCGCTCTTGAGAAAAAGATTTGAAAGGGAATCTGTCAGTAGGATCATCCCTCCTAAGCCGTCTATATGGGCATAAAGGTCATAGGAAGCTGAATAAAATTATACCTTGATATCTGTGATCCAAGCTCTTATACCAGAGAAATCCACAATTTTCTCAATATGTAAATGATCTGTTAAGATCTCCCTAACAATCGGCCTCCAAGGTTTAGTTTAAACAAAAAGGGGCGTTACCAGTGTGGGCCTTGTAGAGCAGGAGATCAGACTGTCAGCCATTACATGTCTCACACTGGTATTTCATATAAAATAAGCTCTGGCGGTAGATTCTCATGCAGATCAGTGTCCGGTCTTAACAGCTCAATTACACATTAAGAAATAAGAGGATTTGACTGGAATAAGACATCAGATCACAGCTATCAGGGTATCATCATATTCAGTTTCATATGACCTGCATGCCCATACAGACTGCTTAGGAGGGTTGATCCTACTGACTGATTCCCTTTATATAAGAGGTAAATTGCAAAGTTGCTTATTTTTACGAGCAGTTTGCAATTTTATCCATTGTTGATGATGAGAAAACCCCTTAAATAAGTGACACTTAGTCACCATGGCAAACTTCAAAACAGTGGATTTTTCTGCTATGGGCAGCTGAAATATTGAGGTTGGCTGCTACAGGTTTTCAACCAAAACAGAATTTGTGTGAAGAAACACTTGTTTGTAACTGCTCATTACGCATACAGTTTATCACAAGATGCAGGTAAATTGTTATTGTATTGGCTGAAAAATCACTACGTATGCCAATACCAATCAGCATTAAAAATTAATTTTCTACAAGTCAACATCATGCTATATCAATTACGACGACCTTAACGCTTGCAAAATGTAAGTGAGTATTGACTACAATGCTACATTAACAAAAAGCCTTAATGACCGTATGGAAAAGCTTTAGCTGAAATAGAGAGGTCATGTTCCAAGAAAAAAGGGCAAATTCCGCTAACCATTAAGAAAAGAATTTCATGGAAACCGTTTTAGTGAAAGCAGAACAACCTCACATCCCCAAAAGTACACTTTTTCATTTTTACATCCACATGACAGAAGTTATATAGCACCATTAAAATATAGTATTGATTTTTGAAGGTTATATACAAGGCAGTCTCTTAAACTACAATGAGTGCCAACCAATTTTACAACTCATCAGTGGGTTTATAAGTAATAAATTGTTTATTAGAAGGCTTATTTGTAGCTTGAAAGAAAAGAAATTAGATCTGCTTGGCTGAAAACCATGCATACATTTAACGTAATAACCTCGGAAAAGTTGGCAAATAACCAGGCCAAGGTCTAACGGTTTTCTTACACTGAAGCATTACATTAAGTGACAGAGGTAGTTCTTCTTGAGGGCACGATTACACTAGACTCTATAGAGTTATAAAAGTAACAAAAAAGAATAGCAGGCATCATTACTCCCAGAGAGACTACATCCGCCGGCATCATTACTCCCAGAGAGACTACATCCGCCGGCATCATTACTCCCAGAGACTCTACATCCGCCGGCATCATTACTCCCAGAGACTCTACATCCGCCGGCATCATTACTCCCAGAGACTCTACATCCGCCGGCATCATTACTCCCAGAGACTCTACATCCGCCGGCATCATTACTCCCAGAGACTCTACATCCGCCGGCATCATTACTCCCAGAGACTCTACATCCGCCGGCATCATTACTCCCAGAGACTCTACATCCGCCGGCATCATTACTCCCAGAGACTCTACATCCGCCGGCATCATTACTCCCAGAGACTCTACATCCGCCGGCATCATTACTCCCAGAGACTCTACATCCGCCGGCATCATTACTCCCAGAGACTCTACATCCGCCGGCATCATTACTCCCAGAGACTCTACATCCGCCGGCATCATTACTCCCAGAGACTCTACATCCGCCGGCATCATTACTCCCAGAGACTCTACATCCGCCGGCATCATTACTCCCAGAGACTCTACATCCGCCGGCATCATTACTCCCAGAGACTCTACATCCGCCGGCATCATTACTCCCAGAGACTCTACATCCGCCGGCATCATTACTCCCAGAGACTCTACATCCGCCGGCATCATTACTCCCAGAGACTCTACATCCGCCGGCATCATTACTCCCAGAGACTCTACATCCGCCGGCATCATTACTCCCAGAGACTCTACATCCGCCGGCATCATTACTCCCAGAGACTCTACATCCGCCGGCATCATTACTCCCAGAGACTCTACATCCGCCGGCATCATTACTCCCAGAGACTCTACATCCGCCGGCATCATTACTCCCAGAGAGACTACATCCGCCGGCATCATTACTCCCAGGGAGACTACAGCCACCGGCATCATTACTCCCAGGGAGACTACAGCCACCGGCATCATTACTCCCAGGGAGACTACATCCGCCGGCATCATTACTCCCAGAGAGACTACAGCCACCGGCATCATTACTCCCAGGGAGACTACAGCCACCGGCATCATTACTCCCAGGGAGACTACAGCCACCGGCATCATTACTCCCAGGGAGACTACATCCACCGGCACCATTACCCCCAGAGGGACTACATCCACAGGCATCACTACTCCCAGAGAGACTACATCCACCGGCATCATTACTCCCAGAGAGACTACATCCACCGGCATCATTACTCCCAGAGACTCTACATTCACCGGCATCATTACTGCAATAACCAGCCTGTCAATTCTCAGGCAGCCTAAGGACTCAGTGTTTTTTTAAACGGTACGAGTGTCATCAATGTTTTCCATCGGAGTTTAGCTAGTGTGTCAGTTTTTATCATCTGTGTTTCATCAGGGATTTTTCACCTAGGAAAAGCCTTAGTTACTTACCGGTAACGGGATTTTTCGGAGCCCATGACAGCACCACGAGAGAGAGGATCCGCCCATCAAGGACAGGAAACATACAGGTTAAAAAGGGCAGCACCTCTCTCCCGCCTCAGTTTAAGTTAACAGAGCATGAGAGGACCGCCAAGGTTAATTACAACAAGATAAAACACAACATTCAATTTAAGCCAAAGACTTTAACTAACTTCCCCCGTGGGTGTAAAAAGAAGGAAACAACCTTATGGGGGTGCAAAACACCAGTTTAGGGAGGGAATATAAGGGTGCTGTCATGGGCTCCGAAAAATCCCGTTACCGGTAAGTAACTAAGGCTTTATTCGTACTCCCATGACAGCACCACGAGAGAATTACAGAGATGAAGGAGATTAGGGAGGGACCACAGCCTGAAGCACCCTTCTCCCAAAGGTGAGATCAGAGGAGTCACCCAAATCTAACCTATAATGCCTATAGAAGGTGGAGGGAGAAGACCAGGTGGCAGCCTTACATATGTCTTCGATGGAAACCCCCGTCTTCTCGGCCCAGGAAGTTGCTACTGCTGTGGTGGAGTGTGCCCTCAACCCTTCCGGTATTTCCTTATCTCCCGAGGAGTAGGCGAAGGTGATGGCTTCTCTAATCCACCTCGCAATTGTAGATTTTGAAGCTTTACAACCCTTCCTAGCCCCCTGATGGCATATAAATAGGGAACCATCTTTCCTAAAACTCTGTGAAGCCTCCATATATTTAAGCACGCACCCTTTAACATCTAATGTATGTAGTTTCTCCTCTTTCTGACTTTTAGGGGGGAAACAAAGTTGGAAGATTTACCTCTTGAGTTCTATGAAAACGCGAGACTACTTTTGGAAGAAAAGCCGGGTCAGGTTTTAGTACAATTCTATCATCCATAATTTGAGTATATGGTGGGGATATAGAAAAAGCCTGTATGTCACTTACTCTTCTGGCCAAAGTTAGGGCAATTAACAGGGCTGTTTTAAGAAGAATAATTTTATGGGTGGCTGAATCTAGAGGTTCGAAGGTGGGGTTAGTCAAGGCATTTAAGACCAGGTTTAAATCCCAGGGAGAGGGTCTGGATTTAATAATAGGTCTACACCTGAAAGAGGCTTTTATAAACCGTGCTACCCAATAATTAGCTGCTATATCAAAAGAAAATAAGGCTCCTAAAGCCGAAACTTGTACCTTCAACGTACTAGTGGTTAGGCCCTGTTATAAACCCCACTGTAGAAATTCTAGTATCTTCCCAATAGGGATCCCATCCTGTAATCTGAACTCTGCAAAGGACAGGAACTTTCTCCAAGTTCTAGCATAAATGCGGGTGGTAACGGGCTTTCTGCTACATAGGAGAATGTTTACTAAATTTGTGGAAAAACCTTTGCTGGTTAACAGTGACCTTTCAAATTCCATGCCGTTAAATGGAGATTTGAGGCTGGAGGATGGGAAACCGGACCCTGAGTAAGAAGGTCCGGAATCTCCGGAAGGACTCTGGGGTCTGATATTAACATTCTGTGGAGACAAGAAAACCATGGCCTCTTGGGCCAAAAGGGGCATATGAGGATCATTCTGGCCTTGTCCGCCCTGATCTTCCTTAGGACTGAAGGAAGCAGGACCATAGGAGGGAATGCATACGCCAAAGGAAACTCCCAGGGAATCATGAAGGCGTCCACTGCCAGGGGCTTTTCCCTGGGGTTTAGAGAACAAAATGTTGCCACCTTCCGATTGGATTTTGTCACGAACAAGTCCACTGCTGGAAGACCCCACATTGCCACAATCTTGGAGAATATTTGAGGGTTCAAGGACCATTCTCCTTCTTTTAGGGAATTACGGCTGAGAAAATCTGCTCTGATGTTTTCTTTCCTCTTAGATGAACAGCAGAAAGGGAGAGAAAATGATCTTCTGCTTTCTGAAGAAGTCTGTCTGCTACTCTCATTAAGTCTTTTGAACAGGTTTCCCCTTGATGATTTATATAGGCTACTGAGTCTTGATTGTCCGAGAGTATACGGACATCCTGGCCCTGTAAATATACAAGGAACCCATTGAGCGCATAATCAACCGCCAAAAGTTCCTTAACATTCGAGGAAAACTGTACCTCATTCTCTGACCAGGTTCCCTGAAATAAGTTATCTTCAAAATGAGCTCCCCAACCTGTAGCACTTGCATCTGCAGTCAAGACTGCAGTAGGTTTACTTTCCCAAGGGACTCCCCTAGAAAGATTAGTGTATACCAACCACCAACAAAGGGATTGTAAGGAGCGAGGGGCCAAGGTAAACTCCTGGTCTAGATATCCATCTAGAATTGAGTCGTTCTATAATATATCCCATTGAAGAGCCCTTGAGTGAAATTGGGACCAAAGCACCGCAGTAAAACTTGAGGTCAGGGTTCCTAATAATGACAAGGCTTTACGGAGTGTCATAGAGGGTCAATCCATACAATGTCTCACTAGTTCCTGGATTTTTGCAATCTTCTCATCTGATAGATGGCATAACTGTCTTTCTGAATCTAAAATTACCCCCAGGAACTGTTGGGCTTTCTGTGGGGTCAACCTAGATTTTTCCAGATTTAGAAACCAACCTAGGCCCTCTAGGACAGAAATTGTTACCTGAAGGTGGGCCTTGCATTGTACAAAGGAGTTCCCCACTATCAGGAAATCATCAAGGTAAGGGATTATTAAGATATCTTTTTCTCATATATGGGCCATAATTTATGCCACTAGTTTGGTAAAAACCCTCGGGGCTATAGCCAACCCAAAGGGAAGGGCGGTATACTGGAAGTGTTTTACTACCCCTTTTATTTTGATGGCCAATCTTAAATACTTTTGATAATCCCTATGAATGGGAACATGGTAAAAGTGTCTTTAAGATCCAGGACTACCATATAACAGTGGGGAAAAAGTAATTTTATTATTGTTTTTAATGATTCTATTTCAAGAAAGCTATTTAAGGATTTTAAATTTATGATTGTCCTGAAACACCCATCTGGTTTGGGGACCAGGAAGAGCGTGGAGTAGAATCTGTGTCACTCTTCTGCTTTCGGAACCTCAATCAGGACGTTTTTCTTTGTTAGGTCTTGAATTTCCGATATGAGGGCAGTCTGCCGCTCTGGGGAGGAACTAGAGGGAATGATCACGAATCTTCTGTAAGGAAGGGCTTGAAATTGAAATTTAAGACCAAATCTAAAGCAGGCTCAAAATCCAATTGCTATGTGAAATACGTTCCCAAGCTGGAAAAAACAAACGACAATCTCCCTCCCACCTGGGCCGATTGTGATTCCCCTGGTTTCTGCTCATCTCTGGAAGAAGGACCAAAGAGTAGGCCTCTACCTTTGCGACCTCTTTCCTCGAATTTCTCCTGTTCTCTAAAAAAATCTTCTTCGGACAAACTTCTTTTTCCGAAATGATTTCTTAAAAGAGGGTAGAGATACAGATGGAAACCCCCTCTTCGGATCTCCAGCTTTCTCCAACAGATCATCCATGGTTTGGCCGAAAAGATATTCCCCCTCACAAGGAATTGTACAAAGTCTAGATTTCGTTTGTACATCTCCAGGCCAGCACTTAAGCCATAGGGCTCGCCGAGCAGCATTTGAAAGAGCTGATTATTTCGCTGCTAGTCTAACTGAGTCTGCAGACACGTCAGCAAGAAAGGCCGCTGCACCCTGGACTAGGGGGAGGGAAGAAATAATCTCCTTCGTGGAGACACCCTCCTTCAGTTGGTTGTCTAGCTGTTCTAGACAAACCATCAGGGCTCTGGATGTGCAGGTGGCAGCCACTGCTGGTTTCAGGACTCCTGTAACTGTCTCCCATGCACCTTTCAAAAAGGTATCTGCTCGTCTGTCCAGGGGGTCTCCTAAAGCTCAGCTCCCATGTCGTCGAAGGGGAGGGAAGCCTTTTTTGATGCCTTAGCAATGGCAACATCAAGCCTTGGTGCCTTTGACCAAGAGTAACATGCGGTATCATCAAACGGATACCTCCTTTTGAAGAAGGGAGGGATGCTGCCCTTTCTGTCTGGCTTTTGCCACTCTCTATCAATGAGATCCTTAATTTTTGTATTCATGGGGAAGCATCTTTTCTTTTTTTTGACCTCCAAACATTACATCTTCTAAAGACTTCTCTGGTCTAGTGTCCACAATGCCCATGGTAGAACGGACAGCTTTCACCAAGGCATCCACCTCATTTAGAGGGAAACACTGTCTATCAGATTCGCTATCAGAGGAAGAGAGGGAAGAGGAAGAAATGTCTGAGATATCAGAGTCTGAGCCTGGTCGAGGGTTGTGAGGAGAATGCCTGGCCTCAGAATTCCCTCGCAAAGCCTTGCCTATTTCTTCTTTAATTAGAGTTTTTAGACCCAAGGAAAACCCTGGGGTTTCTTCCGTCATCACCTTGTCAATACAAGGCTGGCATAATTTCTTAATATATGCATCAGGGAGCAGACTGTTGCATAGGGCACATTCCTTATGTTTTGATTTAAATGGAAATTTCTTGCTCTGAAAAATTTATAGACAGAGAAGTAGAAGAAAACAAAGTTCGTAGAACTTTCACAAATATTCCACTTACCCCCTGGAATATGTGGTACCGTAGAAGCAGAGGAATCCTTCTTAACCGGCGGAGGATCACGCCGAACGACAGGACCTTCCTTCCTGCTTTTTGCGGTGAATTTCCTGGTTGAACGATTGGACCCGGACTGGGAACGACGTTGCACCGCCTGTTGTGAGGGCTCCCCAGAGGGCTGCTCCTGCAGCAGTTGTTCTTGCTGAGGTGATAGCTCCTGAGTATCTCCCACATTGCCAAGGAAAAAACAAGGGGCTGGGAAGCACCTCTATATGCAACCAGGCCTTTTAATATACTGGCCATACAGGTACATGTGTGGAAAGGACCTGCCTTCCAGCAGCACTGGCAGGACGCCCTATCTCCTCGTCCGGCAGAGCTCCGGTGTCCCCACTTTGCTCGCATGCGGTCCTGCACTTCCTGGCTGCGCGAGCTGAGCCCACTTCCGGTGAAGGCCGGCGCCCGGAAACACGTCAAAGGGCCGCGCCTGACACGTTCCCCACCGGAGCGGCCCAGATATCTTGTGTAGTGTAGCGGGGGGGTTGCCCACATGCGGTCCCACACATATTGGACTATCCAGCTCCACCGAGGGGATGTCACGCTGAGCGCAACGCACACGGAGGTGCCCCAATGAGCCCTGCCGTGGCGTCTCCAGAAGTACAGGACCGACTAGGGCAGGAACATCACCGCTCCAGGCACCCTGTCTATCCATCTGGGCAAGAGACCAATCTTCATCCTGCAGGTACCTGATAGGTCTCCTATCAAGGGCAGGAAACCTAAACTGAGGCGGGAGAGAGGTGCCGCCCTTTTTAACCTGTAGGTTTCCTGTCCTTGATGGGTGGATCCTCTCTTTCTCGTGGTGCTGTCATGGGAGTACAAATAAAAATAAATAAAATTGCAAATTATCTATCCATTGCACTGTTAATCACAGACAGCACATGCACTGCACACAGATGCTGTCCACGATTTTCACAGACCCATATACTTGTATTGGTCCGTGACACAGATCAAAATCGGACATGTATCCATCTTTTTTTTCCCGCAGAAACACGGTCTGCAAAAACAACACAGACATGTGAATAGCTCAATAGACTATAATGGGTATGTGTTCTATTCGTGAAAACCATAGATAGAACACGTACATAAAAAAAGGACGTCTGAATGATCTATGGCAAACTCGAAAGCCAATGTTAGGCTCCAATTTCCATAGCAACCTTCAGCTTCCTGTGATTGCGTTGCAGGGAGCTTATTGAGTGAAGTGACAGAGGGAGCGATCTCCTGCAGTCAAACTCATAACATGTCATGGTTGCCATTAAACGTGTAAGACCTCAAAGCAGAATCTGAGTGCTGACATTGCTCACTTTCCCAGCTGCTGTGTCTGTGGTAGCAGCAAGGAGCGTGCGCTGAGGAAACTATGGGGTCATGATCCCAGAGTGAGGATGCCATGCCTTTTCACATCTTTATGTAAACTGGCACGTTCCACACTGTGATAATGGGAATTGGGTAAACTAAACATGCACAGAGGTAAACTTGGCTTTGTACTGAAATGATCAAAAACACAATTAAATGCTAAACCTTACCTTGCGTAGTGCTTCATATACAGCTCTAAAAGCTGGCTGCTTATTGTCATGGTATACACCTCTATTCCCATGAAGAATAAAAATTCCATCTTCAGCGTCATTACAATTGCTTCCATATATGCAGTGATCAGGACGATAATTCCACTGGCAAGGGAAGACATATAGACTTTCTGTTGTAAAGGAGTAACAAAACAATGTTATTTCTACATGGATACCAATGACAAAAGAAAAACATATTCATTTCTAAAAGTTTATAGAAAACTACCATGAAATCACAAGGCATGATCTGGTATGTGTCACTTCTATACACACCGGAATAATCTATAATATTGTTTGTCATTCTCAATGCTGCTGGTATCTATGATAGCACCCCCTGTTGGTGCAGTGTCTGTACAGAGCATGCATTTTAGATGGTATGGTTTTATATAGCCCACTGTACTAATCTTCCAGAATTTAGCAGAGGTTAGTGCACTGTATTTGACTAGGTCATCCATGATCAGTGGATATCACATTTTCTGGGTGTCAGATTTATGCAACTGGTGTCTATACAGTTGCACACGTGAGACATTCACCTATGGCTCCTTTCAATGTGCTGCCTAAATAGGATTATTTCCAGAGCCCAAGATGGATAACGTACACCACACGCATTCTGAACTTATCTCACTGCTTTCTGTAGATCTGGATATCCTTCACAGCTAGGAAACTGCCTTCTGCAGAATTGAATATCCTCCTCAAGTTATGATCTCATTACAACCTGGTTGTGGAAGAGTGTACTGAATTGTGGGGTTATAATCCCCTGCACATATACTGTGCAGGAGAAAGCAGCTCAATAATATCTTCACATGGTGAAGGATAAAATTGTCATTTTTTTTACTGGATGCAACTGTAAACTGTGGGGCTTTCATTGTAAAGCCATGTAAAGACATGGATAGTCTTGAGAAGAGTGCCCCAAATGGACTGAACAAATACCCTTTAAATGACCGAATCAAAGTGGCAACTTTTCTAATAACTCTAGTAGCACTACAAATGTGCACATACATTCACAAAATGTAATGAAAAACAAAGTGGGTTTTTCATGTGTGTGCAAAGAGGTCTACTCTTTCTTTGCCTATGAAAAATTCACAGAAATTTCTTTTAAATGGAATCGGTCAGCAGGTTTTTGCTTTGCAATCTGAGAGCATCATGATGTAAGGGAAGAGAGCCTGATTACAGCAATGTATCACTTACTGGGCTATGATTTGCTTTTTAAAACACAATTAGTATTTTATCAGCAGGAGATTACCACTAGAGGACTAGGTGCCTTGTAGACCAACCACCAATTGTCAGTTTTCTGTGTACAATGTATATTAACAGAAAGCTGCTAATCAGGGGTGTGGGTCAGGTTATACACATCTCAACATCTGAACTCTGCTATACCTGCAACAGAGAAAACTGTGACTCTATCATAACTGCTGCAGCCAGTAAACTAAGTGATACATTGATGGAATCAGGGTCTATGTCCCTACCTCATGCTGCTGTCAGATTACATTGCAAAAGACTGCTGACAGGTTCCCTTTAAAAAAAAAACTGTCACTAGATCAAAAGTGACCGGTATTTGATCAGTCCTGTTGCTTTACTCAGTTTTTCTATTTTTTTTCTTTTCAGCTGCACGGTTCCAGAGTTGTGGACCTTCTTATTTAGCGCTAATATTGATATTTTTTACAAGGGGGTTTTTCTCAAAGGATTCTTTGGAGAGTGTCTTTAAGATGCTCTACACTATCTTTTGAGCCATGACCCCTTAATAAAGATCATACAAATCAGCACTAAATGAAAAGGCTCATAACTCTAGAACCGTATGGCGGATTTAAAACAAAAAAAAACAAGAAGGGAATAAAATAAGAGCAGAGACTGGCCACTTTTGCCCTGGTGACAGGTCTACTTTAAGACTTACCTGGGTTGTGAGAAAATATGATATTCAATAGATCTTGGTCCCCCCAAGTTATGTTTAGCTTGTACTTTTTCAGCAATGGCATAAGGATTTCCCCCCAGTGCAGGCGAACAGTGGTCATGTCATTCTAGGTGAAAAACAAAACAATTTATACTAAGTTATTCTCATATTCTAATTTTGATTTGTATTCTAAATGACAATACACTGAAATCTTTAAGAACACATTGTCAAACCAGCAAAATACCCAACATGATTATAGGAGACCAATTATTGAGAGGGCAAGGGCACAACACAATAATCTAAGTTTAAAGACACATTGAGACATGTCTAAACAATTGTGAATGTTACAAGACGCAAGGCAGAAGCTTGAAAATTTTGAAAATCTTATAGCACCACCTTGTGGACACCTTAGTGAACTACTGGAAGTGCAGTAATACAAGCCTACATATACAGAAGAGAATATGGCACATGCATCAGTGTCTTTGGAACAAACTATCAGTGTTAGAAAGAGGACATAGCCATCATTAACAGGAATGAATGATCAAAGTGTAATTTTAAGCCTTTTATGTCCATTTTTTTGCTTTTTTACTTTTTCATTTTCTATGTAATTATTTACAATGAAGAAAAAAAATCCCATTTTCACATTGACCACTGGCCCTGACAAACAGACGGCTCACGTTTTCTACAGATCACTGTTCATAGTTCTCGCTTAACACACAAGGGTACTCCTCTATCGGGGTGACTATACAGTCTACAGATTGTGGAGGGCAAGGAGACCACACAATGGTACTAACCTACTATTAAATCGTAGGTTGGGTCCACTTCTTTGATGCAGGCTCATGTCCTGAGCCTGCACCATTGACGATAGACACTGTATTACAGACATCATCCGCCTCTATCAGCAGTGAGTAGAGATGAGCTTCACCCGCTGTCGTTAACCTCTTCAATGCTGCTCAAAGTCCCTGTGCCTAAGACAACGGTACTCCTGTGACGATCAGCCTGAGGCTGGCGTTCATAGAAGACCATGATTTTCATTATATACCGCAATAGCTTGGTACTGCAGTATGTTTTATCAGCGATCAGACAATCGCAGGTTCAAGTCCCATTTAAAAACTATAAAAAAGTTTAATAAAAACAAAACTTTTCTTTTTTTTTTTTTTTTTAAAGTATAGAAAAATAATTAAAGAATTTAAGTAATATCCTTTTTCCCTAATTAAAAATAAAAAAAATGCATCGGTAAGTATCCGATCAAAATATAAAATTATTAAATCTTACCATAAAAAGAAAGAAAAAAATCAAAATGGCAGAATTTTTTTTTTTGGTCGCTGCAACACTGCCAAAAAAATGCAATAAGAAGTGAACAAAACAGTGCATCTATTAATAAAAATGTCAACTTGCCACGCATAAAAACAAGCCTTCACACCGCTCCAGTCACAGAAAAATGAAAAGGCGGAATTTTTTTTTACGAGTTTCCCCAAAACAATTTTACAGCACAAAATAAAATTCAATAATGATATTGTCATAATTGTACTGATCTGGAGGATTACATTTACATCGCAATGACCCACACATACAAACAACACCGCACTTAAATTTCTAGTACATTGTATGGTTTCAAAACTACAGATCTTCCTGCAAAAAAACAAGCCCACATAAGGCTGTGTGGACAAAAAAATAAAAAAGTTAGAAGACAGCTGCCTTTGTATGAAGCAGTCATTCCTTACCTTAAAGTGTTTTCTTCTTATACGTGTCATGTTCATTAACATGACTCCAGAATTAATGCCAGTCTTTCCATAAAAAGGGTGGCGTGCAAATCTGTTATACCAGCCTATACGTGGCTCTTCATGCTCTGGAGCCATAGCAGCAATCTGAGTAGCATTAAACTCATGTAAAAAGGACCAAATATCATCCACAGGACGCAAGAAAAGAATGTCTGTGTCAACATACAGCAAGGAGTCCACATCTTTGAGTATCAGCTGGAAAGAAAAACAGACCATTATGCCACCATTAAAGTAATAGCCATCCGTCTGCGTCACCCACTGTGAACCAACTTACCTACAAATAACATTTCAGAAAATGACCCATTGTTTGAATCAGGTCGTTGTGTTAATGAACTAATGAGATATATATAGATATAGATATAGATATAGATATATATATATATATATATATACACACACAATAAATTTTTTAAAATAAATGTTGACATTTTTTTTTTATATGACAGTCTTTCTTTTTAAATAAAAAAACTAATTTTAATTTTTTTACAATAGTGACTGGGGATTTTAAATAGGTATGTCTGCAGCACATTAGGTATACGGGAGTGTCATAGTCAAAATATACCAAAGGGATCCACTCAATGTAAAATTCACTGAACCAATTGAAGACAGCACTCCTTAGGAAGTTTCATATATAAGATCCTTATTGCTCCACATAATGACAGCAGCAATGTTTCGACCTGTCATATATGGAACTTATGTATGTCTTATATATGAAGCTTCCCAAGCACACTGACTTCAGTTGGTTCTGGGGCTTTTAGACTCTTATTTCTGGATCTTTACAGAAGACTTTTCAGAAGTCTCATTATCATCACAGGCATGATTACAATGACAGATGACACCTCTATGCACAGCTAATAACAATGAAGTTTGCACATGCTTATTAGACGTTTCAGTACAAAGATTGGGTGTGAAGCAGACTACTGCTGTTAATTCACATGTGGATTTCCTAAAAGAACAAAAAAATATGAGTCTAGAATAGACCAATAACCAGTGTGAAAACTGGAAGGTTTTAACAATTTTTCTTAATACATATTGCGAAGTGAAAAGTATTAAAAAATGTTACCAACATTTTTTAAAAATACCTCCAACTTAAAAGCCTGATTTGAACAGCAAATCATTTTCTGACATGTTCCCTTTCTTCATTTAGTGCACAACCACATACATGTCATAGATGGGGGGTGACAGAGTGGAGAGGGTTCAGGCGAGGAGTTCTTTCACACGTGGTTGATATTGATTATGCTACAAAGCCAGCATTTGGGACTAATGGCAGCGGTCAGAGCTGAGCTCCAATCACTTCTGTTAGTCATTTAAGCACCGCGGTTAATCTCGGAATGATCGCTGGCGCTCTCACACACTGACTCCCATCAGCCCCTCGAAAAGTACAATACACCAACAGGTTACCATGGCAGCCAGAGGCCTGCTAAAGCCCCCATCACTGCTATCTTGCTCAGGCTGAGCTCCATAGGAGTCTGAGATTATAGCTATATTCTGCAATTGAGTGGTATTGCAATATATAGTATAAGTGATTGCAGGTTAAAGTCACCTAAATAAGTCACCTCCCTTTTACCTTATTAAAACGAAAAAAAAAAAAAAATAAATAGACATATTTGGCATTGCTAAACTGCAATACATCCATAAAAGTCTGGTCTAGCAAAAAATAAAATGAAACCGATTGGTAAATGTTAGAAAGAAGAAAAAGAATAAAAAAAAAACAATAAAAACTGCATTTTTTTCAGTCACCATGACTCTCTAAACAAAAAAAAAATGCAATAAATACACTCGAAATGTCATATTTATCCCAAATTGGTATCAATAAAACAATCAGTTCACCATGTAAAAAAAACAAGCCTTCAGACAGCTCAAACGATGGAAAATGATAATTTTTTTCTCAACTAAAATAATAATTAAAAAAAAAAATCTACAAAAGTTTGGCATCACCAGAATTATACTAATCTGGAGAACTGTGCCATCAGGTAATTTTTACCACTGAATAAATGCCGTTAAAAACAAAACCCCAAAAAACATAGCAGAATTGCTTATTTTCACCATTTCAACCCGCTTGCAAATTTTTGCCCATTTTCCAGTGCATTGTATGGCAAAATGGGAGTCATTCAAAAGTAAGCCTAACCCTGCAAAAAACAATCCATCATATGGCTATGTCTGTGGGAAATTAAAAAAGTTATTGCTTTTGGAAGGAGGGGTGAAAAAAATGAAAGCACAAAAAACTGAAATTGTTGGTCTTTAAGGGATTAAAAAGGGAAGGTCCAGGTCCACAACTGGTTTTCTGTTCACAGCTCCCATGGCTACAGGCCATGACGTTATATCATATACCTGCTCCCGACTCGTTACCGTACAGATGGAGGGCACTGGCCGAGGAGGACTACTGATCTGCCTTTTATAGTCCCTTCCTCCTAGAAGACAAGGAGCAGGGTAGGCACATGAAGGGAGGGGGCATGGGTTTCTGGTATGTGAGGGCACTGTACCCGTCACATTTAGGAGGTGCTGCGGTTGGTTCTGCCAGGACCATAACACATAATCCACCTAATACATATGCAGAATACAAGAGCAGACCTTGCCATGGGCAGTAGACAACCATTTTCCCCAACCCCTCTGCTGGCTACTTATGCAGTGTTTGGCATAACATTTATATGGATAGATGTCAAAGCATTTTATATATAAAAACACAGTAGATATAGGACATAATAAATCTTACCGGCAAGAACAATCTCTGTGATGCACACGGCTTAAAAAGTTTCCTCCACTCTGCTGCATTTTTTGACGGAAAGGATATAGGGTATACTGTATACTTAAACCTTTCAGGAAATCCCCAACTGTTGAGCTGTAAAACATGGCGGCATTACTGTCGGTCCCCACAAGTAATGTCCGCATATAAAATCAGCTTTTTATCTTAACTGCTATGTACTTTATTAATAATCACGCTATTCTGGCAGTAGGCTGTGCCCAATGCGAAGTATTTATTCTTAAGACACATGATTATTCACTTGATTTTTGTTAGATCCGATGGGATGGGACTGTCCATGAAATGACATTCAGTCAGGAAGAAAGCACAACCTGCCACATGTCCCTTCTAGCAGCTGCTGCTGGAGAAATGTAGTATTTAATCGTGGCTAATCAAATGAAAACTGATAATGCAAGAATGGCTCAAGTCGGCCACGGTGGCCTTCATTCATCGAGAAGGGTCCAAATGGGGAGGGAATGCCTTCCTACTTCCATATGTCCCAAAATAAGCATAAAAGAAAGGGTACAAAAGCATCCCCTATACTCCCTACTGGCTGAACATGCTCACATCGCTTTTGACCAGGCAGGAAGACATGGGCCACCTTTAGTGGGAAGACGTTAATTTACTTGCTTACATATCACCATTATATTCCACAGGCGTCATCATCGCTGTCCCCATTGGGGCTCATAATCTAAAATCTCTATCAGTATGTATTTGAAGTGTGGGAGGAAACCCAAGCAAACACGGCGAGAACATACAAACTGGTGTAGTTTACTAGATGGTGTAGTTCAAGAGATTTGTTCCATCAATTATTCTAAATCCTGCTTTTGGCTTACAAAGTCCATTAAAGTAGCCTATAGATTTCTGTTCTGGATCAAGATGGAAGGAAACTACCATGGCTTTCCTCCAATGGCAATTCTTAATGAGTTGAAAATCATCAGCTGAAGGCCAAAAGTAGTCCTTTAAGAGTGCCTCAGCAAGCTACACATACACAGCTGATCTTGCCCAGAGGAACGTTGATGCTCTGAATGAGAGTTCTGCCAACACTAAAAATAACAAAACCACCATCTTAGGAAATGCTAGATCGTCAAAGCCAAACTGGGCTCTAGCGAATTACTCACAATTGTGCTGAAGTCATTGTGCAGCTGGTCTTCAGCAAAGATATGAAACTCAAGAGGCTTTATACTGAAAAGAACTGCAGACTTAAGCATCGTAATGGTCTCCTCCAACCGATCCCCACAAGCCACCACTGCCAAGTGCATGGGACCCAGATCCAGTTCTTGTTTCTTAAGAGGGTTGTAACTGCAAGAAAAAAAAAAATTAAATCACACATCTAGAAGCAGGTATATTACAGTGTCAGTGTGGAATTCATGCGATGTGTAGGCTGGCATGTTCTAATGGCTTTCGATACACTCCTTTCTAGGAAAAACATTAAGAAAAAAAGCAATTTGTTACAGATACAAATGGATAAAACAACATCAAGTAGCAGATTTGCTGCTGAAATGTTTGTGACTAATATTGTCCTCCCTATGTGCATGGATTCCCGACAGCTCCGTATGCGCATGTAACCTTGCTGTTAGGTGTGAAGCCGAGCTTAGGAGTCTGGAACATGCCTTAGTACACAGCGTATTGGCAGATTTAAGACCCCCATACACATTAGATAGCTGCCTGCCCAACCGCTAACTTTCAAACTCCCCCATACACAAGGATGCTTGGCTCAGTCGAGCACACGTGTTCTCTGTGGAACAACCCCTTGAAAGCTTTTCTCAAAAACAAAATATATTTAAGCAATAGCTCTTGGAATAATAAGTTCCACAATTGGATGTGTTGCTGTGTACTGTATAATGGCTGTGTCTGACCGTGCAGGAACATGATCTGATCATACCACATCTCCTGGGCAGGGGAGGACACAAAAGAGTATACAGACATTACAGCACGGGATCACAGCTGATTCTTTGTGAGGTAAACATTTCCCTGTTTTAATCACATGAGCGAGCGTTTCTGCTGCATCTCCAGCACTCGGAGCTCATCATACATCAAGTCAGTGACACATGAGCTCAGTGGCAGCCAGAGCGTCTACCTTACAGATATGATTTATGCTGAGCTCAGGGGACTGGAGACACGGGACAAACACTTGCTCCTGTGATAAAACAAGCAGAGTAAAGTTTTCTCTCACAGAAAGTAGCATCTGCAAGCCACTGCTATGTTGCCTGTACTATCATTTATTCTATCTTCCCTGATCAGGAATTGTGGTATATGCACACCATGTTCCTGCACTGTCAGACACCGGCATTAAACAGTACATACGTGGGGCACATTTGTAGGACTCTCTCAGCGCAGGACCTTTTTTTTCTTAAACACATCCAATTGTGGAACTTACTTTTTTTCCAAGATCTATTGATTAAATGTACATTGTTCATGGGACAACCCCTTTAAAGTATGTGCACCTAACCTCTTTTTCAGGCAGCCAAAAACAAGCATTTCAAAGTGAAAGACGCTTCAGGAAATTCTCCCTTCCTCTGAAGCTTTGTAAATCTGAAGAATCTTATTTTTAGCGTTTTGTGAGAGCTTTTTCAATGTTTTTGACATTCTGACATTTTTTGAGCATTTTGCTAATATTTTTGAGGCATCTTATGTATTTACAGAGGTCTGCATAATGTTTCCTGTCTGCCTCTGTCTGTTCCCTTACCTTACCTGCTGCTCACTCCTCCTCACCCTTTCCCTCTCCATAGAGGATAATGGGCTGTTTCACAGTGGATGGTGAGTTCAGGAGACAGGGAGGGGGTAAGAAGTGGCTGGTTAAGTGGGAGAAGGAAGCCAATTTTTCTGATAAGTAGAAAATTTGTAATTTTATCTTATCACCTATACTATTGATTTAAGCCAGGGATGTCAAACTCAAAACACAGAAGGCCAAAATGAAAAATTTGGACAAAGTCGCGGGCCAACCAGTATACAGTATTGCGGGCCCCGCATAGTCCTCCATACAGTATTGCGGGCCCCGCATAGTCCTCCATACAGTATTGCGGGCCCCGCATAGTCCTCCATACAGTATTGCGGGCGCCGCATAGTCCTCCATACAGTATTGCGGGCCCCGCATAGTCCTCCATACAGTATTGCGGGCCCCGCATAGTCCTCCATACAGTATTGCGGGCCCCGCATAGTCCTCCATACAGTATTGCGGGCCCCGCATAGTCCTCCACACCGTATTGCGGGCCCCGCATAGTCCTCCACACCGTATTGCGGGCCCCGCATAGTCCTCCACACCGTATTGCGGGCCCCGCATAGTCCTCCACACCGTATTGCGGGCCCCGCATAGTCCTCCACACCGTATTGCGGGCCCCGCATAGTCCTCCACACCGTATTGCGGGCCCCGCATAGTCCTCCACACCGTATTGCGGGCCCCGCATAGTCCTCCACACCGTATTGCGGGCCCCGCATAGTCCTCCACACCGTATTGCGGGCCCCGCATAGTCCTCCACACCGTATTGCGGGCCCCGCATAGTCCTCCACACCGTATTGCGGGCCCCGCATAGTCCTCCACACCGTATTGCGGGCCCCGCATAGTCCTCCACACCGTATTGCGGGCCCCGCATAGTCCTCCACACCGTATTGCGGGCCCCGCATAGTCCTCCACACCGTATTGCGGGCCCCGCATAGTCCTCCACACCGTATTGCGGGCCCCGCATAGTCCTCCACACCGTATTGCGGGCCCCGCATAGTCCTCCACACCGTATTGCGGGCCCCGCATAGTCCTCCACACCGTATTGCGGGCCCCGCATAGTCCTCCACACCGTATTGCGGGCCCCACATAGTCCTCCACACAGTATTGCGGGCCCCACATAGTCCTCCACACAGTATTGCGGGCCCCACATAGTCCTCCACACAGTATTGCGGGCCCCACATAGTCCTCCACACAGTATTGCGGGCCCCACATAGTCCTCCACACAGTATTGCGGGCCCCACATAGTCCTCCACACAGTATTGCGGGCCCCACATAGTCCTCCACACAGTATTGCGGGCCCCACATAGTCCTCCACACAGTATTGCGGGCCCCACATAGTCCTCCACACAGTATTGCGGGCCCCACATAGTCCTCCACACAGTATTGCGGGCCCCACATAGTCCTCCATACAGTATTGCGGGCCCCACATAGTCCTCCATACAGTATTGCGGGCCCCACATAGTCCTCCATACAGTATTGCGGGCCCCACATAGTCCTCCATACAGTATTGCGGGCCCCACATAGTCCTCCATACAGTATTGCGGGCCCCACATAGTCCTCCATACAGTATTGCGGGCCCCACATAGTCCTCCATACAGTATTGCGGGCCCCACATAGTCCTCCATACAGTATTGCGGGCCCCACATAGTCCTCCATACAGTATTGCGGGCCCCACATAGTCCTCCATACAGTATTGCGGGCCCCACATAGTCCTCCATACAGTATTGCGGGCCCCACATAGTCCTCCATACAGTATTGCGGGCCCCACATAGTCCTCCATACAGTATTGCGGGCCCCACATAGTCCTCCATACAGTATTGCGGGCCCCACATAGTCCTCCATACAGTATTGCGGGCCCCACATAGTCCTCCATACAGTATTGCGGGCCCCACATAGTCCTCCATACAGTATTGCGGGCCCCACATAGTCCTCCATACAGTATTGCGGGCCCCACATAGTCCTCCATACAGTATTGCAGGCCCCACATAGTCCTCCATACAGTATTGCGGGCCCCACATAGTCCTCCATACAGTATTGTGGGCCCCACATAGTCCTCCATACAGTATTGTGGGCCCCACATAGTCCTCCATACAGTATTGTGGGCCCCACATAGTCCTCCATACAGTATTGTGGGCCCCACATAGTCCTCCATACAGTATTGTGGGCCCCACATAGTCCTCCATACAGTATTGTGGGCCCCACATAGTCCTCCATACAGTATTGTGGGCCCCACATAGTCCTCCATACAGTATTGTGGGCCCCACATAGTCCTCCATACAGTATTGTGGGCCCCACATAGTCCTCCATACAGTATTGTGGGCCCCACATAGGGGTGGTGGTTCTGGCTTTGCAAGCCAAATAAAATCATCTTGCGTGCCAGAGTTTGATGCGTAAGATTTAAGCAAAGTTTGTTAAAAGAACAATTTTATGAGTCTTTCATTTAAATTTCTTTATTTTTTAATAGTACAGGCTGCAGCGGTGATGTCATGATCACCAAGTGCACATGACCGCTGCAGCCAACCACTGGGCCAGTGGTTGTAAATATCTAAGGTTGGACCTGCAGAGGTTTATTACTTTTCTCTACTGCAAGCCTATAGGCATTGAAAAATAAAATAAAGATCCATATAATATGACAGTAAAGATATAGATAAACTGGTGCCCATTACTCATCAGGTTAATAAACTGATTACATCATTTACAAAGCCCAAAAAAAATTGAAAACCTGTATAAAATGCATTATAGACAAATCTTATGTATTACCTAAAGGAGCCCCCCCCCCACACACACACACACAAGGTACAATTATAGAGGTGATCAAGTCCTCCTTATGAAATAAATGGGGAAAAAAAAACTCTTAGAAAAAAAATCTATGGTTTACATAAAAACTTGATTTCAACTGACCAACCTCATAACTCAAGTTCCCCAAATATAAATCAGTTATGTAATATTCAAAAACTACCACAAGATGGCAATATATGCTAGCATAATGTAGTGAACACACTCAACCTATGAATAGACAAACTCTCACTATATGTAAAAAACTGTTAAAATGCTAAGTCCACATGTATACAAATTATTCAATGTAAAAAATATCACTGTGACATCAAAGAAAATTACATGAGTAAGAACTTGGGTGCAGGGACCATCTCTGATCGGCTCATACAGACCTGGCCCGCATCTTGTTGCCGTCTCCTAATTCTTGGAACAAGCTGACATTTATCAAGCACAAATATATATAGTTTCATTGAAATGCTGAGGATTTCATATCCTCACGTCAGTCAGTAACGTTAAGGATATTCTCAGAGTGAGTCCATAATATTTATTAATATCTCAGGCATATCACTGATATTGTAAAATATAGAAGATTTTTCATCTGGAACATCTCCTGCGTTTGCGCCTTGTGGGAATACACCTTATATCTCACCCACAAAACAGAATCCATTAAGATGAAAGATTATCTTAGCAGAAAAGATCCTAGTAAAGGAAATCTTTCACCAGGTTTAGGCAGCCCTATATGCAAGTAATACAGCCCTAGAATCAGGGGCTCTGTCACTACTTCATCATTTTGTTGCATATTGCTGGTATTCCTGAGCAGCGGCCCCCCATACCCCAATGATTGATGAGTCTTCACATACTGTACAAAGGAGAAAGCCGTCAATCAGTGACAAGTCGGTGGGGGGAGCGGCAGCTCATGACCACTGAAGACTCGGCAGAAAGAACACTTATGAACACTTGGGCGACACAAAAAAAAAAAAAAAGAGAACACGTGTTACAACCATTTTCTGTGTCAATGGAGCTGTGTGACTTTTTAAGTGATGAATTGAAGGTGCAATTGTCAATATTTTTGGCGCCCTGACATTTTGTTCTTTTTTGCTTCTGGAGCGCTGTGGAGCTGGAGTCTGCACTATAAAGAACAGTCATTTTGGTACGGCTTTTCATTACATTTTTTTTCCATTACTATAATGGAATTCATTACAAAAAAATTAAAAAAATGAAAAAAAAATGCATAATTTGTAACATAATAAAGCATTTTTGGGCAGCATGGTGGCTCAATTGTTAGCACAGTAGCCTTGCAGCACTGGGGTCCTGGGTTCAAATCCAACCAAGGACCACATGAGTAAGGATTTTGTATGTTCTCCCCGTGTTTTTGCGGGTTTCCTCACATACTCCAAAGACCTACTTCTAGGGAACAGTGATGACAATGTCTGTGGAATTAATGATATGTAAGATAAAAGAATAAAATAATGTAAAAAAAAGATTTATTCCTTGATATTTTCAAACACTTAGCATGCAATCACTTCTACACTGCAATACTTTGGATTTTCAGTGTATTGTGCCTGTCAGCATGATGCCTTATCAGCCACTTTGATGCCACGGTCTACATTGACTATGACTATGGTAAGGGGCCAGGTATGGATTATCTCGGATACCTGTCATTGCAAAGGGAGCGGATTCCTGTCTGTGCCAACATTTGAATTTACTTATTGTTGTTCTAAGATGGCAAATAGTCAATAGTGTTGTGTGAAGAAGTTAAAGGGGCTTTCCTATCATAGTATAATGTTAAGGGTAACGTGAGCATGAGGTGTAAAGATTACTTTTATTGCACAATAATAAAATGGTTGTCAGCGTCTGATGACATAGGACCAAATTAGGGCTTATTGATCCAAAACTGGAGAGTTCACAGGCAAGAATCTTTCTCTATACAATCTAGAGACTAGATACACTGCTAAAAAACAGCAATAAATCAAACTACAAAAATGTCACACTCTCCTTCCAAATAGTCATTTTTGGCAGCACCTAAGCAGACTAAGCTCTATCCCCTTATCCAGAGATTGAAAAGATTGTTTTAAAACAAGACAATACCCTCAATTTAATTCATTCCTTTCATTAAAGATTACAGATATTGAAAAAGAAAACTGAGGTTAGACTCCAGTAAATAACTAAAAAGAAACCCAGAAGAAGGCATCTATTCCTTTAAGAAATCCATAAAGACAAGTCCTACCGAAAAGCAGCTTCCCAAAAGCAGTCTTTTCCACAAACACCAGTGGGCAGCATCCAATAGGGATTCCAGAAAGAGACAGAGAAATCTTTACACCTGACAGAATAAGATACAAAAGTTTCCAGCTATTAGAGAAACAGTGAGAACTCAGAAACGTACAATTACACAGATACAGAACTTCTCCACAATTAAAAGACTTGTTCATCCTTATATTATAAAGGACAGGCACTACACTAAACATGGAACTCGAGGCTTGGGGCTACACGGAGGGACACAGAATTACTATGTCTGACCTTATCCTGGCCTGCTTACTCCAGTTAATAATCCCAATTCCACCCCCAGATCACTTTAATGAGGCGAACATCAGATTTGATTTCAGCTCTGGTAAAAGCTCCAGATTCCTCCGCAGACAAGTAATGGGTTTGCCAATCAACTTATTTTCACTAATCTTACCTTTACTTGATTTTATTTATTTCTTTTACTTACTAATACAGCACCATCATATTCCACATCACTTTACAGACATTATTGGCGCTGTCCCCATTGGGGCTCACAATCTAATTTCCCTATCAGTATGTCTTTGGAATGTGGAAGGCAATCTGAGAACCCGGAGGAAACCCACGCAAACACGGGGAGAACATACAAACTCTTTGCAGATGTTGTCCTTGGTGGGATTTGAACCCAGGACCCCAGCGCTGCAAGGCTGCAAAGCAACAGTGCTAACCACTGAGCCACCGTGCCGCCCATTTCTTCATTTACATGCAGTACGTTTTAGATTGGAGTCCTAAATCTTCCTTTTTCCTAGAGGCTTACGTTTATAACTTTTTGTTTTAGCTCTCCCGTATACACCACGGCTAGTTACTTTATACTTGGACTGTAGGGCTAATTGGATACTGCCATAGTCCTGGTTTATTCTGGATTTCAGATGCTCTGACATGTTTTATATCATAATTGGTGTTGATATCAATTTTTAATAAAGTTTATGTACATTTTTCATCATCGCTTGCATAGAAATATTTCCACTTTTTTAGCTTCAGTCGCATTCATCTGGGCCCTTGCCTCAGGGGCACAGTAATTTTATGGGAACTCGTAAAAATGAATTGGGCCTTACTGCAGCACAGACAAAAAAATAATCCAAATTGTGCCACGCTTCAGAGCTCCACTATCATACAAGGGTCTGTTCACACTAGCATCATGGTTTCAATTTTTAACTAATTGAAACCCAGCAGATGCCGATAAGACGTTTGGTCAGAGTTTCCTTGAAGCTTTTGTCATTTTGATGCTAAGAATAGTGGGGTGGATTGTGTTACTCTTGTGGTCATGAGAGACCGAAACCTCTATGGAAATCCCAACAATTTTGAGTGGGTCCCTGCAAGCCTCTGTGAAAAGTATTTGAAGGGGTTTGTCATTTCCTATAGAGGTTTGAAGAGTGTTTTTACTGGACGGGAGGCAGATTCTCAGGCAGATCAATGTTCGGCCCATAGATCTTACAGCTCATTTACATATAAGAAAAACATGGATTTCTCTGGAATAAGACATCGGATCACAGATATCAAGGTATCATTTTATTCATCTTCCTATGACCTGCATGCACATATAGACAGCTTAGGAGAGTTGATCCTACTGTCAGATTCCCTTTAAATATTGCTGAATATTTTTTCACATACGATTTTTCGAAAGTGTTTTATTGATGAGCTCTCTGCTTACCAACAGATGTATTTTCTATTGTCCCTGTATACAGGAACCTTTGGTCTCGGTTAGGGTATATACAATCTGCTGTGTTACAGAACGAGCGCTGTGAATTTTAAGAAATCTCAAACACATGCTGTGGAGAAATTCTACAGCATAAATTTAGCTGCACAATACACTCAAGATGTACAGAATGACAATTTATTCTGCAGATGCCAACATGGATTTCCCCCCTTGCAAAGCAGTGAGAAGTTCACCCTGTATTATCATCATGAGCATAGAACAGCATATATGGTGATGGTATATGTGGTTCACCACAACCACTTTGTAGTCCACTTCAGTTCCCACAGCCCAGGGAAATGGAGAATATTTGAACACCGTAGTAGGACAGTAGAGGCACAGAATGAACAGAAATGAAACCTTCTAAACCAGATTACCTGTGGAAAGCTCAACTAAACTCCTGAAACCCATCAGGACCACATACTTTTATAGCATCTGTTCCTTGTAACACACAATTTTTGCCATTTTTTTCCAGAATGTATAATACAAACCCTATTGTTTCGGCAGTAACAAAGCATTAGATACTGTATAGGTGTACATTAATTACAGTTACAAGGATATTAAATCTTATTTGTGGCATTACTGGACAGCCCCTTAACGGCTAAAGTGGCCACAAGATAGATAGACAGATATGTCAGAGAAATATTGAAAATATTCTCTTTCTTTCCCTGAAGCCCCCCACACCCCTCCCTTCCAAGTTTTGTCCCAGGAAAAGAGCTAGCAATCGACCACTTGCAGTACAAGAGCTATCTCCATGTAAATCTCAGCACAAACCCCCAATTAGCACACTTATGAGTAAGGCCTTGTACACAAGGGCTGGCAAGATAGTTGCCACCAGCATAATTAAAATGCGAGCATCATTCTCCCTAGCAGACGCAGAGGGTGAGTAGACACAGGCTTGCAGTAGTTTGCGTGTAGCTGTTCAGGCTGCTTCCCGAGCTTCAAAGGGAAACCTCTGGTCTCACCGGCACTGATACGAAATATGGAATAACTGAAGTTCCATAATTCTGATCATAATGGGACCTATATTTTTAGTGGCAGGGTCAGCCGAGCAGCGATATGCTCATTATTTTTTCGTAGCCGAAAACCCCACCGTGGAGCTGTAATGCAAAAGCACCAGAACAGCAGACTGCAATTATGCGATGTGTAGTCTCTAAATGAAGGTAAAATCATAATAGAAATTATGGTACCACTTTTGGGCTTCTGGGTTCAACCAGCGATAAGTTATCCCAAAAACAAGATTTTTAATACAAACATGAAGACTGGAGCAGAGCCCACATGATGTCGGCACGGGGGGTGGGGAGGGGTGTAGGCAGATCTCTCGCTTCAGCATAAAATGGTTTGCTGAGGTTGGAGATTCATTCATTCATTGCCAGAGGGATTTAAGGATTATAAGCACAGGATCCTGTTCGATAACAGTCTAATCAAATCGGGGAGCCTCCCCTCCACCTATATTGAATCGTCTCAGCGATCGTATAGTAAGTTTCTTCCTTAATCCTTATTATTTTGTGTAACTGCTTATGTATTTTAATGTCTCCTTTGTAAAATCCTTGTATATATTTTTCCTAAACACTGCCTCCCTTTTGGATTAAATATAAAATTTAATAGTTCTGTTTCTTTTGTCCTGTAATCGTTCCCTTCCCTAAAGCCTTATAGGCTACCAGAATGCAGACGCCCGCTCAGGTCTGTATTATATTTCAAATCTGGACGGTGTTGGCAGAGAATAATAACAATAGGGCTATTGTGAATCTGACAGTGACCATACGGAGGACATAAACACGTATTCCATGCGTCGGAATCCAGAAGTGTGACGCCATATGCTCACTGGTCGCTTGCCGATACCCAAGAAGTGAGTAGTCTGGAGAGTGTGCTCGCGATTCCGGACGAAATCCGTAACACAGTGACGGCACGCGTGATCTCCGCGGTGTCGTCGCAGTGGAATACGTGAAAATATATATACACACATACACAGCTGGTGATATAAGTATTGAACAAGTCACCAATTCTCTAAGTACATATATACCTAAAGGTGCTATTGATATGAAATTCTCACCAGTTGTCGATAACAACCCATCCAATCCACAGAGGCAAAGAAATCAAACCATAGATGTCCATAAATTAAATTGTGTGTAATATTGAGAATTGGCACAGGGAAAAAGTATTTAACACATGACGAAAAAGAGGTGCAAAAAGCCATGGCACAAAACTAAAGTCATTTCAAATGGCAACTTTAGGGCTTTAAGAAACACTAAAAGAAATCAAGATTAAAAATGTGGTACTCGGCAAGGGTAATTTTTTTCAGACCAAGCAGAGGGAAAAAACTATGGAATAACTAAATTCTGGGGAAAAAATTATGGAATCACCCTGTAAATTTTCATTTCCAAAACTAACACCTGCATCAGATTAGATCTGCTCGTTAGTCTGCATCTAAAAAGGAGTGATCAAACCTTGGAGAGCTGTTGCACCAAGTGGACTGACATGAATCATGGCTCCAACACGAGAGATTTCAACTGAAACAAAGGAGAGGATTATCAAACTCTTAAAAGAAGGTAAATCATCACGCAATGTTGCAAAAGATGTTGGTTGCTCACAGTCAGCTGTGTCTAAAATCTGGACCAAATACAAACAACATGGGAAGGTTGTTGAGGGCAAACATACTGGTAGACCAAGTAAGACATCAAAGCATCAAGACTGGAAACTTAAAGCAATATGTCTCCAAAACAGGAAATGCACAACAAAACAAATGAGGAACGAATGGGAGGAAACTGGAGTCAATGCCTGTGACCGAACTGTAAGAAACCGCCTAAAGGAAATGGGATTTACATACAGAAAAGCTAAACAAAAGCCATCATTAAGACATAAACAGAAAAAAACAAGGTTCCAATGGGTTAAGGAAAAGCAATCGTGGACTGTGGATGACTGGATGAAAGTCATATTCAGTGATGAATTGCGAATCTGCATTGGGCAAGGTGATGATGCTGGGTCTTTTGTTTGGTGCCGTTCCAATGAGATTTATAAAGATGACTGCATGAAGAGAACATGCAAATTTCCACAGTCATTGATGATATGGGGCTGCATGTCAGGTAAAGGCACTGGGGAGATGGCTGTCATTACATCTTCAATAAATGCCCAAGTTTACATTGATATTTTTGAGTTTTCTTATCCCATCAATTGAAAGGATGTTTGGGGATGATGACATTTTTCAAGATGATAATGCATCCTGCCATAGAGCAAAAACTGTGAAAACATTCCTTGAAAGAAGACACATAAGGTCAATGTCATGGCCTGCAAATAGTCCGGATCTCAATCCAATTGAAAATCTTTGGTGGAAGTTGAAGAAAATGGTCCATGACAGGGCTCCAACCTGCAAAGCTGATCTGGCAACAGCAATCAGAGAAAGCTGGGAGCCAGATTGATGAAGAGTACTGTTTGTCAATCATTAAGTCCATGCCTCAGAGACTGCAAGCTGTTATTAAAGCCAGAGGTGGCGCAACAAAATACTAGTGATGTATTGGAGTGTTCTTTTGTGTGTTTGTGTTTCATGATTCCATAATTTTTTCTCAGAATTGGAGTGATTCCATAGTATTTTCACTCTGCTTAGTCTGAAAAAAACTACCTTTACTGAGTACCACATTTTTTATCTTGATTTCTTTTAGTGTTTCTTAAAATGGGACCCGGGTGTGGAGGACAGGAGACTCTCCTCAGGACCCGGGTACCATAGAACCTGTAAAAAAAAAAGAATAAAATAAAAAATAAATGTTATATTTACCTTCTGACGGTCCCCGCTGCGCCCGTCCTCCCATGCTGGCAGATCGCGGTTGACTGAAGGACCTGTGCTGACGTCATAGTCATGTGACGGGTCACGCGATGCTGACGTCGGCAGGTCCTTCAGTGTACCGCGATCTGCCGGCAGCCAGGACGGAGCAAAGCAAGACTGCGGGGGCCATCGGAAGGCAAGTATGATATTTATTTTTTACCATTCTTTTACGGTCACACTATATAAATCCATGCTGTTTGCATGGATTTATATAGTGTGACCAAGTTGACAAGCACTTTCCAAGTGATGCTAAAAATCGCTTGGAAAGCGCTTGTCAACCCGCATGCGGAAATGCATATGAAGAACGCTTCACATCCGCATGTCCCTGGCAGGAAAAACGCATGTACAATCCGCATGTGTTTTTTACTGCCAGGGAGATGCAGAAACGCTCAGGAAAAATCCGGAGCATTTCTGCATCGTGGGCACATAGCCATACAGCCTCCGATGTGCAGGTCCTGCACTGTCCCTGATCTTAATTGACAGTCCTGACTTTCTTAGAGCAAGTGGTCCCTAAACTCAAGTCCCTGTGTGTGGGTAGAGACACTGGAGGAGCACAATGGTGTGGTGCGGGCACACTCTGATCTCCGCCTTCTGCCAATCTGGGCCCCCCTACTCACTCCACCATGAAGTGTAGTGAGCAAGCAGCTTCAAGAGGAGCCAGAGATGAGAGAATACCAGCACCGACACTGCAGGAGCAGGGATCTGAGTTTAGTGCATGCTCACTGTTATGACGCATTCAGACATCTGTACGAATCTGTCCGAGATCGCACCACAATGCACGGACTAGTCGCGGGTCTCCCAACCCGAACGTGACACATTCATAGAAGTATATGACTACTGTCAATCAAGATCAAGGACAGTGCAGGATATGAAATGATTTTCTTTTGAGCAAAGAAAAAAAAAATTTAAAAAAACTTTTCCTACCATTTGCATTGTTAAAAACTAAGGTAAAAAAAAATACAGACATGTTAAAAAGAGTAACTGTCGTTTTAAGTAATCAATAGTACACGTGAAAATAAGCAACTTTGTAATATATCTTATCATAGAAGTCTGCTTCTTTCTCCTCCTGGTTTGATCTTTCCCTCTCAATTTATGTGTAATATCTGTATACAGTGATGATAGATTTTTCCATTTACGGAGATAGGAGAGGACAGTTGGTGCTTATACAATTCTATGAAACGGGTGAGGAAGAGAAGGCGGGAGGAGCTAGAAGCAGGCACAGGCATTCTGTGCTGCAACTGGCAAGCACTAAAGTGGCGCATTCTGCCTGGCACAACGCATGCCAGGCACACTGC
Organism: Phyllobates terribilis; assembly: GCF_046119375.1. NCBI lineage: Eukaryota > Metazoa > Chordata > Amphibia > Anura > Dendrobatidae > Phyllobates > Phyllobates terribilis. Next base: position 212,118,624 of record NW_027362771.1, read on the forward strand.
AAAGAGGTGCATTCCGCCCGGCACACCGCACACCCAGCACACTATAAGGAGGTGCACTCTGCCCGGCACACCCAGCACACTATAAGGAGGTGCACTCTGCCCGGCACACCCAGCACACTATAAGGAGGTGCATTCCGCCCGGCACACCGCACACCCAGCACACTATAAGGAGGTGCACTCTGCCCGGCACACTATATGCCCGGACAATGTATATTTAGCGCACACCGTAGGGCGGTGCACATACTCTGCCCGGCACACCGTAGGGCGGTGCACATACTCTGCCCGGCACACCGTAGGGCGGTGCACATACTCTGCCCGGCACACCGTAGGGCGGTGCACATACTCTGCCCGGCACACCGTAGGGCGGTGCACATACTCTGCCCGGCACACCGTAGGGCGGTGCACATACTCTGCCCTGCACACCGTAGGGCGGTGCACATACTCTGCCCGGCACACCGTAGGGCGGTGCACATACTCTGCCCGGCACACCGTAGGGCGGTGCACATACTCTGCCCGGCACACCGTAGGGCGGTGCACATACTCTGCCCGGCACACCGTAGGGCGGTGCACATACTCTGCCCGGCACACCGTAGGGCGGTGCACATACTCTGCCCGGCACACCGTAGGGCGGTGCACATACTCTGCCCGGCACACCGTAGGGCGGTGCACATACTCTGCCCGGCACACCGTAGGGCGGTGCACATACTCTGCCCGGCACACCGTAGGGCGGTATACATACTCTGCCCGGCACACCGTAGGGCGGTATACATACTCTGCCCGGCACACCGTAGGGCGGTATATATACTCTGCCCGGCACACCGTATGGCGGTATATATACTCTGCCCGGCACACCGTATGGCGGTATATATACTCTGCCCGGCACATCGTATGGCGGTATATATACTCTGCCCGGCACACCGTATGGCGGTATATATACTCTGCCCGGCACACCGTAGGGCGGTATATATACTCTGCCGGTGGCTCACGTTACACGGGCTATGACTACACTATTAACAATGTCCCCGCCCATACTCGGTCATGTGACTCCTGGACGTACCTGTGCTGCTGGTCCGCCGCCCCCCGTCCCCACACTGAGGAGGTGGCTGCCGGCTCCTGCACCTCTGTGTTCCCGCTGCCTCTCTGAATTATGGCGTACAGCAGAGAGCAGAAGCCGCAGGCCAGGCACAGCAGCACCAGCCGCCATGCCGGCCGCCTCATCACACTGTCCCCCGGCCAGGGCCAGCTCGTCGGCTGCTGCTACAGAGCCGCTTCCTTCCGGGACCTTGCTCCGAGCTCTGGATCCGGGGGCGTGGCTGCAAACTGGTGGGCGGAGACGTAAGGAAGAACATAATAATGAGCTATAATAACATTGTGCTGCGCGGTGACACGAGACGTAAGGCTATGTGCCCACGATGCAGAAATGCTCCGGATTTTTCCAGAGCGTTTTCTGCATCTCCTTGGCAGAAAAAACGCATGCGGATTGTACATGCGTTTTTCCTGCCAGGGACATGCGGAAGTGAAGCGTTTTGCACATACGATTTCGCATGCGGGTTGACGCTTTCCAAGCGATTTTAGCATCACTTGGAAAGTGCTTGACAACTTGGTCACACTATATAAATCCATGCAAACAGCATAGATTTATATAGTGTGACCCGAGAGAATGGTAAAAAATAAATATCAGGCTATGTGCCCACAATGCAGAAATGAAGCAGAAAATTTCCGCAGCTTTTCTGCATGTTCTTGGCTGTAAAAACGCTTGCAGATTTTACACGTGTTTTGCAGCTTTTTTACATGCGGATTTGACTTGCGTTTTTCAAATGCATTGTGACCTCAAATCTGCATGCAGAAACGCACAAATAATGGACATGCTGCAGAAAATTCCGCAGTATGGGCACAGAACATGCAGATTTTCATTGGGGATCATGGGGCACGGATTACCAAGTGTTTTGCAAGCTTTTACGCTGCAGAAATTCGGCGTCAAAAACGCTTGAAAAACGCATAGTGGGCACACAGCCATATACTTACCTTCTGATGGCACCCTGTGTCTTTATCCGATGCTTCCGGTCTTCCCGGGGTCTCGCGGTTGTGTAAAAGGACCTGCAGTGACGTCATTTAGTCATGTGACGGGTCACGCGACCGCCGATGTCAGCGGTCGCGTGACCTGTCACATGACTGAATGACATCATGGCAGGTCCTTTTAGACCATCGCGAGTTGCCAGGGAGCCAGGACGCATCGCTATGGAGACCGGGGGCTATCAGAAGGTGAGTATAATATTTATTTTTTATTTTAAATTCTTTTTTTAACAGGTACTATGGTACCCGAGTCTGGATGCAGTACAGATGCAGTGATGCGGATATTATGCGATTCAATGCAAGTCAATGGCGGCGAAAGCGCCGCGATTACGCAAAATAATTGGTAGTGCGGCGGATTTTTCCACAATGATAATCCGCAGCGGAAATTTCCGCAGCATGTGCACAGCACATGCGGATTATCATTGGAGAACATGGCAGGCCTTCTACCATGCATTTTTTAAGCATTTCTGCAGCGGAATTGCCACCTCGGAAACGCTTAAAAAACGCTTTGTAGAAGGCCTGCCATGTTCCCCAATGATAATCCGCATGTGCTGTGCACATGCTGCGGAAATTTTCGCTGCGGATTATCATTGTGGAAAAATCCGCAGCACGTCCATTAATTTTGCAGACACGCAGCGTAATTTCCGCCATTGACTTGCATTGAATCGCATAATATCCGCATGACTACATGTGCACATGCAGATATTAAGTGATTCAATGTGCTTATGGTACCCGGGTCTCTAGAAGAGGAGACTCTCCTCCAGACCCGGGTACCATAGTACCTGTTAAAAAAAAAGAATTAAAATAAAAAAAAACATTATACTCACCTTCCAATGGCCCCCAGTCTCCATAGTGATGCGTCCAGTGTCTTCGGCGGCTTACGATGGTATAAAAGGACCTGCGGTGACGTCATTTAGTCATGTGACAGGTCATGCAACCGCTTCGGTGACGGTGGTGGAACATCAGCTGCGGTGAGTATACGTGTTATTATTTTATTAGGGGGAAAGATAGGTTTTGAGGAAGGGGTTGTCAAGCAGTGGACAACACCCATCACATGCTCTGCGGTCTGGATAGATTCCAGGGTATCAGAAATGTAAGATGTAGAAAAAACCTCACTACTCCGTGTCACCCGTACGGTCCTTGGCACCTCATTTTACCGCTGCCGCATGCTGACACCCCGGGCATCCACCCACTAGTCTGGTACTTCTAGCCATGACATGAACATGTGCAGGGACATCCCAGGCCTAGCTTTGGTTGGTAGTGCTGACCTACAGAGCCAGTCATAAGGTTGTGGCGCTCGTCACAAGGTTGCCTGCCCTGGTTGCGTCTGGAATTCCCACCATAGCATGAAGAGGCCTTGGGTTTTGCATTCTCCTAAATATGGATTTTTGTAAAATGTGCAGACTTTATCTAAATCTGGGCAACCCATTTAAACACAAAAGAAGAGTAAGCAAATATTGGGGTCACACACTTTTTGATGGCCATCAATGTTTGATCAATGTAAGTCCTAGAGGTAGAACCCTAATATACTTTCAGAATGGAAGGTCCTCTGTGGTTAAGCCATTTGGGTCGGTTATCACAGAGGGTAAATTTGCCATAAGGTGAATTCCAATCCCATACATTTCTGACACGTCCGCAAGGTATTTCATAAATGTAGAGTATATACGGGTCTCAAAAATGAGTCCCTGATGTGGAGCAATCAGAAGTCCCATTCGTTTGTATGGAGACTGTGACCCTCTCTCCTGTGACAAAAATGCATAATGTCCCCATGGGTCCCATTGTTGGATATGCTATAAATGTACAGGATGGAATACTCCTCTAAGGCCTCATTCACACCAAATTTTCTATATTAAAGAATGACTCCATGGCAAATACTGAAGTCCTGAAGTGTGAATGTTAGAAAGTTAGATATTAGATCTTTGAAAGGGTTAAACAAGCACACTCACTCATCAGTAATCACAACCCAATTCACATTACACATCGCCCTCACAATAACGCATGACATTATACACATTACACTTTACATTGTACACAGCACTGATGGGTGTGAGATAGAGGAGTGCGAGGCGGTACAGGGTGTGTGAGATACAGGGTTGCAAGTTGCATGAGATAAAGGGGTGCAGGGTGTGTAAAATTGGTTGGAAGAGGAGCAGGGTACATGAGATAGAAGGAGTGCAATGTGCGTGAGATAGAAGGAGTGCAAGGTGCTTGAGATAGTGGGGTGCAGAGTGTGAACTAGAGGGGTACAGAGTGCATGAGATAGATGCGAGGGGGTGCAGGGTGGAGATAGATGAGTGCGAGGGGGTGCAGGGTGCGTGAGACAGAGGAGTCCAAAGTGCGTGGGATGGACAGGTGCGTGAAAGGTGTCCACGGGGGTGCATCTTGTGTGAGGTAGAAGGGTGCATGAGAGAGTCGGGTGCAATGGGTTGCCGGGTGTGCGAGATATACGGATGTTGGGGTGTAGGATGCGTGATAGAGGGGTATGTGGGGGTGCAGGGTGCTTGAGTTAGTGAGATAGAGTGGTGCAGACTGTGAGGGGTGCGTGGGGGTACAGGTTGTGAGATAGAAGGGTGCAAGGTTTGTGGGATAGAGGGGTACATGAGGGTGCATGGTGTGTGTAATATAAAGGAACAGGATGTGTGAGAGGGGTGCGAGGAAGTGAAGGGTGCGTGAGAGCGGAAGGGGCAGGGTGCGTGAGATAGTCTGGTGCGTGGGGTTGCAGGGTTCCTGAGATAGAAGGGTGCGTGGGGGTGCAGGGTGCCTGAGCTAGAAGGGTGCGTGGGGGTGCAGGGTGCCTGAGATACAGGGGTCAGAGGGGGTGTAGGGTGCGTGAGATAGAGGGGGTGCAGGGTACGTGAGATAGAGGTGTCAGAGGTGGTGTAAAGTGCATGAGATAGAGGGGTGCTGTAGCATCGGCGTCCCTGCCATCTGCTAGGCAGGGACGCCGTCCCTCTCACCTCCGCGCTCCTCGCATGGGTCCCTCCAGCGCCCCTGTCTCTGTCGGCGCAGCGGCGTCCCTGCCCCATGTCAGACAGGGACACCGTCTCTCCCGCCCCCCGGCTCCTGGCGCGGCTTCTCCCTGCGCTCCATTCCCTGCTGTGGCCGGCGCGCGTTCCTCCTCCAGCAAAGTGCTTAGGGCGCGCGCGCGCGCGCACCCCCCCCCTCTTAAAGGGACAGCGCGCGTCTTCCTAAAGAGTCCCTGGCCAACGGCCAGAGGACTTCCCACATTTAAGGCACCTCCTCCAAAATGGAGGTGCCCGAGCAAAGTTGTTTGCACTGTGTCTTACTTGTGCTTCAGCCCTCAGGTTCCGCTGCTAGCCTGACTTTTTGTCCTGCCTGCCAGCCTGTTATTCGTCCGTTACATGCCGAGCCTGCCAGCCTGCTCACCTGGAGCGCTCACCTGTTACCTGCCTGTTACTTGCCTTGGCTATCTGCCCGCTCACCTGGGAGCATCCACCTGCCCAGTCTATCAGACCGCTCACCTGGGAGCGTCCACCAGTTACCTGCCTGTTACCTGTCTCGTCTGTCAGACCGCTCACCTGGGAGCGTCCACCAGTTACCTGCCTGTTACCTGTCTCGCCTGTCAGACCGCTCACCTGGGAGCGTCCATCAGTTACCTGCCTGTTACCTGTCTCGTCTGTCTGCCTGCTCACCTGGGAGCGTCCACCAGTTACCTGCCTGTTACCTGCTGTGTCTGTCAGCCCGCTCACCTGGGAGCACCTGCTTGCTTTCTGCCAGCCTGCCTGGAGACCCTGCCGCCACTTGCTGTGAACACCTTCCGGGTAAACCTATAGACTGCTACTTGCCCTGCTTTCTCGAACTGTGACCTCCTGTCAGCTACCAGAGACTTCCGCCTGCTTGCCGTGTCCATCCACCATACCGGTCAGTCCCAGCCCTCTGACCCGTGGGAGCCACCTGCTCTCTTACAAGGTCGTCCCCAGAGTAGCACCTGGTCCCTCTGCCCGGATCCTCCCTGGTCACGGTGTCGTTAGCTGCCGTACGACCAGGGTCGGTTTGGGTGGATACTTAGTCACGCCCCTCTGGGTCCCTCCTTGCACCTCGGCACAGAGGTTCCACCACCCGGACCCGTAACAGGTGCAAGACACGGGAGATAGACGGGTGCGTGAGATAGATGAGTGCGAGGGGTTGCCGGGTGTGCGAGATATATGGATGTTGGGGTGTAGGATGCGTGATAGAGAGGTGTGTGGGGGTGCAGGGTGCATGAGATAGAGGGGGTGCAAGGTGCTTGAGTTAATGAGATAGAGGGGTGCAGACTGTGAGAGGGGTGCGTGGGGGTACAGGTTGTGAGATAGAAGGGTGCAGGCAATGTGAGATATGGGGGAGCAAGGTTTGTGGATAGAGGGTACATGAGGGTGCAGAGTGTGTGGGATATAGGGGTACAGGGTGTGTAAGATATAGGGATGCGTGAGATAGATGAGTGCAAGAGGGTGCGTGAGATAGAGAGCTGTGAGGGGGTGTAGGGTGCGTAAGACAAGCGAGGAAGTGATGGGTACATGAGATAGAGGGGTACTAGGGTGTGCAGGATTTGTGAGATAGAGGGCTGTGCGTGGGTGCAGGGTGCTTAAGATAGAAGAGTGCAGGGTGCGTGAAATAGAGGGGTGCAGACTGAGAGGGGTGCATGGGGGGTACAGGTTCTGAGATAGAACGGTGCAAGCTATGTGCGATATGGGGGTGCAGGTTGTTAGGGATAGAGGGGTGCAGGGTGTGTGGGATATGAGGGTGCAGGGTGTGTGATAGAGGAGTGCGAGGGGGGTGCAGGGAGCGTGAGATAGAGAAGTGCAATGAGGGGAAAATGGGGGTGCAGGATGCTTGAGGTAGATGAGTGTGAGGAGGTGCAGGGTGCGTGAGATAGAGGAGTGCAAAAGGGTGCATAGGGGTGCAGGATGTGCAAGGCACATGAGATAGAGGGGTGCAGGGTGTGTGGGATAGAGGGGTGCAGGGTGTGTGATAGAGGAGTGTGATGGGGGGCAGGGTGCGTGAGATAGAGAAGTGCATAGGGGTGCAACATGCATGAGATAGATGGGTGCAGGGTATGTGAGATAAAGGGGTGCGAGGGTGTGCAAGGAGCATGAGATAGAGGGGTGCAGACTGAGAGGGGTGCGTGGGGGGTACAGGTTCTGAGATTGAGGCGCAGGCTATGTGAGATGTGGGGTTGCAGGGTGTGTGAGATGTGGGGGTGCAGGGTGTGTGATAGAGGAGTGCGAGGGGGTGCAGGGTGCATGAAATAAGAGTGCAAGGGGGTGCATAGGAGTGCAGGATGCATGAGATAAATGGGTGCGAGGGGGTGTGTGAGATAGAAATGTGTGAGGGTGTGCAAGGTGCATGAGGTAGAGGGGTGCAGGGTGTGCAAGGTGCGTGAGATAGAGGGGTGCAGGGTGTGAAAGGTGCGTGAGATGTGGGGGTGCAAGGTGTGTGATAGAGGAGTGCGAGGGGGTGCAGGGTGCGTGAGAGAGGAGTGCGAGGGGGTGCAGGGTGCATGAGATAGAGGAGTGCAAGGGGGTGCATAGGAGTGCAGGATACATGAGATAGATGCATGCGAGGGTGTGCAAGGTGCATGAGATAGAGGAGTGCAGGCTGTGTGAGATAGAGGAGATTCAGTGTGCATGAGTTAGTAAGATATAGGGTTGCAGATTATGAGAGGGGTGTGTGGGGGTACAGGCTGGGAGATAGAAAGGTGCAGGCTATGTGGGATATGGGGGTGCAGGATGTGTGAGATAAAGGGGTGCGCCGGGGTCCAGATTGTGTGGGATATGGGGGTGCAAGGTGTTTGAGTTAGTGAGATAGAGGGGTGCAGACTGTGAGAGGGGTGCATGAGGGTACAAGCTGTGAGATAGAAGGATGCAGGTTATGGGGGTGCAGGATGTGTGGGATATGGGGGGTCTTATCAGTAGCAAACATCTTATCTAATGCATCTCTTATAAAACCTTTTTCATAATGATACAGTGGCATGAAAAAGTTTAGGCACCCCTGGTCAAAATTACTGTTATCGTGAACAGTTAAGCAAGTTGATGACACATTTACTTTGTATTTTAGGCAAAAAAAATATATTGTCATTTTTTACATTTTAAAAATTACAAAAAGGAAAATGGGTCAATAACTATGACAGCCCAGGGGCAATACACCATAACAACAGTTCCCTGAAGTGATTTACGATGTAAGGACCCATTCACACTACATCCAGCGGTGCATTCATGTCTTTACTTAAGGCTTCCAACTGAATCCCTGAAATATAGGATTGTGCCTTCTGAAATGAGATACCCGAAACGTAGAGCAAATGGAGCCCAAAGATTCTGGGCTCTGTTTGCCTTTGTTCAGTTCAATGGCTACATCAAGGGCACATATGAATGCCATTTTGGGGGGATTTAGATGGAAGCCCCGAATGGGGACATAATGCATTTATTCTGTGTGAATAGGACCTTATATCAAGAGCATTGATATTGGTGCAACATTCATATTACTTGTTTTTAATTTTAAAAATGATATTTAATATATATTATTATTATAGAGCCATTTATTCCATGGCACTTTACATGAGGAAAGGGGTATACATAATAAAAAACAAGTACAACAATCTTTAACAATACAAGTCACCGACTGGTACAGGAGAAGAGAGGACCCCGCCTGCGTGGGTTCACAGTCTACAAGGGATGGGTGAGAATACAGTAGGTGAGGGTAGAGGTGGCCGTGCAGCGGTATGGTGGAATGAGGTTTACTGCATATATGTATATATATATATATATATATATATATATATATATATATATATATATATATATATATATATATATATATATATACACTGTGTTCCAAATTATTATGCAAATAATATTTTCTCAGATTTTCCCAAATTACCTATATGAATTGCAGTCATTGTAATTTTCCAGTCAAATAACTATTAGAGTACAATTGAAAGGTTTTTGTACAAACTGCCTATGATAACAGTATATTTTTAAAAAAATAAAAAACTCAAACTGCACTCAAAATGCATGTTCCAAATTATTATGCACAGCAGAGTTTTCAACCTTTTCATTTTAGTTACGAACAAAAAAAATGGTCATTTTTGAAATTATAAGCATTAGCAGGTTATTACAAACTGAAATCAAACAGTTTTCAACTCAAAACTTTATTCTAGGTGATGTTACATTTGCACATAGGACCCTTTGTTCGAAAGGAGCTTCTGAACTCTCTCGTCCATTGAATTTGTCAGGTTTTGGATGGTTTCTGCTTCAATTGTTTTGCATGAGGACAGAATACCCTCCCAGAGCTGTTGCTTAGATGTGAACTGCCTCCCGCCATCATAGACACTCCTTTTGATGATGCTCCAGAGGTTCTCAATGGGGTTGAGGTCAGGGGAGCATGGGTGCCACACCATAAGTTTGTCCCCTTTTATGCCCATAGCAGCCAGAGATGCAGATGTGTTATGTGCAGCATGAGACAGGGCATTATCATGCATGAATATGTACCGGTAATTCCTCTTTTTCCACAGCCGCAATGCTACCATTACAACATTTATCATAGCACTTCGTATTCCAAGACTTAATCACATTAGTAGACCAGTCCAGTAAAGGATTGTGCAGTTTTAACCAAGGCAATCCTAGAACAACTGGAGAGGGTAAATTATCTAATACAACCAAGTCCAAAATTTCTTTGTGAACTCCATTGATAGTGAGGGAAAATGCAGCAACCTTGTGAGTAATACATTTCAAGGGAGTGTTATCAATTGCAATCACAGAAATAGGTGATGACAAAGGTTTGCATTTCAAGTTAAGTTTTTCCAAAAAACCTTTATCAATCACATTAAGTGTTGAACCACAATCCACAAATACCTGAAATTCAATCAAATCTCCCTGCAAAGTAGTACTCCCAGAAAGAAATACTCCTGCAGAGCGTAAACAAACAATATGGGCGTAACTGACCTTTTTTTTTTTCTTTACTTAAACGACGCTCACAATACTTAATCAAATGGTCAGCTTTACCACAATAAAGACACAATCCCTCAGCAAACCTCCGGTCTCTTTCCTGAGAGCGGAGTGACATCGCCCCAACCTCCATCGGTTCTCTGCCGTCTGAGCAGATTTTCTGGGGACTAGGACCTGACATTACAGGAGTCTTTACCTCATTCAGCCTGAACCTCAGCATCCTGTCCACACGAACAGCTAATTGCATGGCATCCTGCAGAGTCTCAGGTGCAGGGAATGCAATTAGCAAATCCTTAAGCCTTTCACTCAGACCAGCAAGAAATAAACATTTCAGAGCAGGATCATTCCATAAGACTTCTGAAGCCCATCTTCTGAAGTGTGTGCAATAATTTTCAACATCACCTGACCCCTGATTCAAACGCCTGAGTTCTGCCTCAGCAGATGAGATTCTATCAGGATCGTTATATAATAGACCCATAGCAGAAAAAAATTCTTCTACAGACCTTAAGCATGGATCATTAGGTTGGAGAGAAAAAGCCCACCCCTGTGGTTCATTGCGCAGAAGTGATATAATAAAACCAATGCACTGTGATTCATTCCCAGAGGACCTTGGTCTCAAATGAAAATATAACAAACAAGCATTTTTAAAGGAAAAAAAATCTTGCTGTTTGCCATAAAAAAACAACAGGCAGTCCTACCTTGGGTTCCACAAAATGTGCTCCAGAACAGCCACTCACGTGTTGCTGTAGCTCGGCCACCTCCAAAGACAATCCCTGCAAACGTTGAGCCAAATCCTGGACGGAAACCATACTGATCTCCGAATTTCTTTCCTTTAGTTTTTTGGGCTGGACTTACTGTTATGATCTGCAACAAGTACTAAGGAAAGATAGGGGAAATCTGTCCCTACAGTAAGACTAAGCTGAATCCCTACGATGTAGCGGGCTGCCTGTTCCTAGCGAACAGACCCGCCTTTGTCCTCGGCTAGTCTGAACGAAGACCTATAGCATAAGAGGAGGGGTCCCTAAAAGAACTAAGGACTGGAACAAAAATGGGACACCAAAACAAAGAAGTTGTTGCAGAACACAAAAAGACAAACTGACAAAAAGGTACTAGAGGTCCCAGAAGGACCAAGCGACCTGACAGAGAAAGGCACCGAAGCACCTGGCTAGAGAAACATTCAAACACTGAAGTCCAGCACAGCCAAAAGGACTGTGAAGACCACAAAACACAAGATGGAAAAAAAACAAACAGGAGGGTTCTAACAACCTGGTCCCATGGATATGTTCTGAGATGCCAGGTTGGGACCATCCAGTTGGTCCCATGGAGACATTTAGGGAAAGCCAGGATTGTGACCCTACGGTCACCTGGTACCATGGATATGTTTTTGGTTAGCCAGGTTGGGACCATCCGGTCACCTGGAACCCATGAATACACTCAGAGAAATCCAGGTTGGGACCATCCGGTCACCTGGATCCATGGATATGTTCAGAGAAGCTAGGGTTGGATCTTCGGGTCTCCTGGCCATGTACCTCAGTGGACTGTCAGTTTCCTAAGCTTGCCGCTACCTCCTCTCTGTGGGTGCCTTTTTGGCCACTGGTTGAAGTAGTTGGCCCTGGAAGTCCCAAAGTCGCAGTTGCTCTATTCCCGGTGGGCTAGCAAAAGGGTGAGACTGTGTAATTTTGCACCATCTTGGGTATTTGCTGGGATTGTTCTATATGTTATTGTCTGTTTGGTGGTTTAATAAAGTATTGCCACACTTTAACCCTCACCCTGTGTTGTCTGAGTAGTATTATGCCCTCGGAAGACCACGTGTCATCACATACAGTACAGACCAAAAGTTTGGACACACCTTCTCATTTAAAGATTTTTCTGTATTTTCATGACTATGAAAATTGTACATTCACACTGAAGGCATCAAAACTATGAATTAACACATGTGGAATTATATACTTAACAAAAAAGTGTGAAACAACTGAAAATATGTCTTATATTCTAGGTTCTTCAAAGTAGCCACCTTTTGCTTTGATGACTGCTTTGCACACTCTTGGCATTCTCTTGATGAGCTTCAAGAGGTAGTCACCAGAAATGGTCTTCCAACAATCTTGAAGGAGTTCCCAGAGATGCTTAGCACTTGTTGGCCCTTTTGCCTTCACTCTGCGGTCCAGCTCACCCCAAACCATCTCGATTGGGTTCAGGTCTGGTGACCATGGAGGCCAGGTCATCTGGCGTAGCACGCCAACACTCTCCTTCTTGGTTAAATAGCCCTTACGCAGCCTGGAGGTGTGTTTGTGGTCATTGTCCTGTTGAAAAATAAATGATGGTCCAACTAAATGCAAACCAGATGGAATAGCATGCCGCTGCAAGATGATGTGGTAGCCATGCTGGTTCAGTATGCCTTCAATTTTGAATAAATCCCCAACAGTGTCACTAGCAAAGCACCCCCACACCATCACACCTCCTCCTCCATGCTTCACGGTGGGAACCAGGCATGTAGAGTCCATCCGTTTACCTTTTCTGCGTTGCACAAAGACAGGGTGGTTGGAACCAAAGATCTCAAATTTGGACTCATCCGACCAAAGCACAGATTTCCACTGGTCTAATGTCCATTCCTTGTGTTCTTTAGCCCAAACAAGTCTCTTCTGCTTGTTGCCTGTCCTTAGCAGTGGTTTCCTAGCAGCTATTTTACCATGAAGGCCTGCTGCACAAAGTCTCCTCTTAACAGTTGTTGTAGAGATGTGTCTGCTGCTAGAACTCTGTGTGGCATTGACCTGGTCTCTAATCTGAGCTGCTGTTAACCTGCGATTTCTGAGGCTGGTGACTTGGATAAACTTATCCTCAGAAGCAGAGGTGACTTTTGGTCTTCCTTTCCTGGGGCGGTCCTCATGTGAGCCTGTTTCTTTGTAGCGCTTGATGGTTTTTGCAACTGCACTTGGGGACACTTTCAAAGTTTGCCCAATTTTTCGGACTGACTGACCTTCATTTCTTAAAGTAATGATGGCCACTCGTTTTTCTTTACTTAGCTGCTTTTTTCTTGCCATAATACAAATTCTAACAGTCTATTCAGTAGGACTATCAGCTGTGTATCCACTTGACTTCTGCACAACACAACTGATGGTCCCAACCCCATTTATAAGGCAAGAAATACCACTTATTAAACCTGACAGGGCACACCTGTGAAGTGAAAACCATTTCCGGTGACTACCTCTTGAAGCTCATCAATAGAATGTCAAGAGTGTGCAAAGCAGTCATCAAAGCAAAAGGTGGCTACTTTGAAGAACCTAGAATATAAGACATATTTTCAGTTGTTTCACACTTTTTTGTTAAGTATATAATTCCACATGTATTAATTCATAGTTTTGATGCCTTCAGTGTGAATGTACAATTTTCAAAGTCATGAAAATACAGAAAAATCTTTAAATGAGAAGGTGTGTCCAAACTTTTGGTCTGTACTGTATATGTTCCCCCAGTTGACACCAAGTATATTTGCTACACAAGTCCATAGTCAAACTTCAACTAGAGGGTGACTAAGGCAGAGCAGAAGTTTTACATGGACGAAGGTTGTGCTTGGTATAGGACACCTTCAAAGCTGCTCAACTACAACACAGAAAGCATAAAAGCTTCCTGTCCCCAATTGTGTACGATTGGTGCCTATCTCAAAGCCTTAATCTGCTTTGCCCTTTCTCCAAATCGTTTTGAGTGGATTTTATATAAAAACTTTAAAAAAAAACTCCCCAGCAACAACATATTTACAAAATAAAATTTCTGCATTTTGCTCTGGCAGCTCCTATTCTCAGGTGTCTATGGGCCACCAGCACCAGATCCTTCCTGTAGAAGACTCAGGGGACCTCAGCTGTCAGACAGTATCAGGGCTTGCAGGACAATCTGCAATACAGGGTCGGCCATATTGTGGAGGGCTGGCAGATAACATGCTTTGGCTAGTTTGGCTAGTGGCTGACGACTGCTTCTATTGAAAACGGCTTTATTTAGCTTAATAAATTTGTATCTGCTGTCAATGATGCACCTGTCATGGTACGGGACCGATAGGTCTCTGCCAGGTACACCATGCTGCTATAAGCCCCTTTATTTTCCCAATACAGCAGCGTTACATTTTCCAATCTAGCGATCTCTCTTAGAGAACGAGCTGCTCCCAAACAATTATTAATTAGTGTTTGTAAGATTCGGATGATTTTCTCCTGTAGTTACAAAATACATTTGAGAGGATCTACCATTAGATGACTGGTATAGTTAGCTAATGTAGGTATATTTTAGATGACTTTTCTGGCCTTTCCCACCATTTCATTGTTAATTGAACTGTTCATCCTGAACTAACTAGTTCTTAGATATAATGCCAAAACTACAGTGAAGACCGAAATAGATTTGGGGGATATTTATATGCCATTCGGGGTCTGTGTTACCGCCCGTGGTCACTACAATGCCTATCAAGAGTGGATGAGAAACTGTGAGGTTATTCAGAAGTGGATGAACAAATTAAAAGGGGGTTTCCATTTAATATATATTTTTATTTTTTTAAAGGGCTCAGACTGGCTTAACACATAGTGGTATATAAGAAAGTAGTAATAATCACTTTTCATCCATTCTCCCTCCCAAGCTCCATTCTAATGCTAATTAGATCTCTACTTTTCTCTGCTTCATGGTCCCTTCTGAATAGGCCAAAAAAGGACTGGAAGTAGAGGCTCAGCCAATCAATGGCCACAGCTGGGACCCTCCTCAGTCAGTGATTGGGTGAGCAGGCGTTTCCTGCCTTTTTCAGTGTGCCAAGGATAGGATCAAGAAGTAGAGATCTGTATTGTTTGGATAAGGAACAAGAGCTACGGGAGATTGCCGAGAGTGAGTAATGTTTGATTTATCAAGGTTACAACTCGGATATCCCCATGTATTGGAAGAACGAAGGTCCTAAGAGCGGTGGCAACAGTGTTCCCTCCATAAATGTGATTGAATTTAAACACACATAATACAATGGATGGCAAGAAAACCAAACAAATCAAGCAAGACATTTCACTCGAAGGTATTTTTATCTCAGGAATGGCACTTTTAACCCTTTTGTAAGATGGATCCAGAGGTCGGACGATCAACCAGCGCTCCATTCATTTTCTATAGGGCTGCCAGGAAAAAGCAGAGCACAGCGCTTGGCACTCACAGAGGGAATGAATGGACTGGGGATCGAGCAGGTGCACTGCCAAAAAAATTCCATTCAGTGCAGGTCCCAGTATACAAACATCCTTTGGATAGCTAATTTATTTTTGCCTTACAACCTCTTTAAAGAAATTTGAACCATCAATCAAATGCACACTCATAAGCAGATCACCACAATGAGAAAACTTTTTCTACAACCCCTGGCAAAAATTATGGAATCACCGGGCTCGGAGGATGTTCATTCAGTTGTTTAATGTTGTTGAAAAAAAGCAGATCACAGACATGGCACAAAACTAAAGTCATTTCAAATGGAAACTTTAGGGCTTTAAGAAATCAAGATTAAAAATGTTGACATGATTCATGTCAGTCCACTTGGTGCAACAGCTCTCCAAGTGTGATCACTCTTTTTTAGATGTAGACTAACGAGTAGATCTAATTTGATGCAGGTGTTTTGGAAATGAAAATTTACAGGGTGATTCCATAATTTTTTCCTCATAATTGAGTGATTCCATAATTTTTTCCCTCTGCTTGGTCTGAAAAAAATTACCCTTACTGAAAACCACATTTTTAATCTTGATTTCTTTTAGTGTTTCATAAAGCCCTAAAGTTGCCATTTGAAATGACTTTAGTTTTGTGCCATGTCTGTGATCTGCTTTTTTTCAAAAACATTAAACAACTGAATGAACATCCTCTGAGCCCGGTGATTCCATAATTTTTGCCAGGGGTTGTATATGACATGTACACCATCTTGGATGTAGTATTCATCTACAATAGGTAAATGATGCATTAGTGTTAGGCTCAACCAAGTGATTCCAGAAGTAGCGCATAATATTCATCATCTTTGCTTCAATTTTTCTTCTGTTTTTTCACTGAAGAGGTGCTCACTTCCAAGCAAATAAAAAACCTTTGGAAGGTCACATTTTTATTTAAGTTTATCACTAAGCAAGAGATGTAAGAAGTTTCACAGATCCCCATAGACTTGAATGTCCAAATCTAATCCACAAATCGGATCAGAATAGGACATCAGTCTGCTACACTCTGCAAAGATTCACATTGGCAGTTAACCCCCTAAGTCCAGGTAATTTCGCTACTTATATTCTCGTAGACTTCATGGGGGAACTAACAATTTATGAACCACTATAGTAGTGTGCTGATAAGGGCAAACACCAACAATTGGCATAGATATGCACTAGAAAGGTATTACAGTGTACATTGATGGAGCTTTAGCCTTCTCCAATATTGATCCATATAACTGTTATTTACATGCAGGTCTTTGGTGTCCCCGTAGAGGTATTCCTTGTTTGTATAGGTGTTTTTATTTTAAAAATATTTTTTTAATATATATTTTCAATACACTTTAAAGTTTTTACTAACTCATAGACCTCTTCTTTCCTCTGACATCATATAAGATCACAGTACTTTTTTGATTCATATGTAATTTTTGAAGTGCTATATATTATGTAGGACAAATATATATGATTGTGTTATATAGGACCAATACAAAATGAGTGCCCCCCATCACAGAGGCCAACACCCATAACACTAGTGATGTAACTTGGGCAGGAGTTATACAATATGTGACCTGCTCTGTGTATACAGTGCCCCCTATCGTCCCTGGTCAAGAAGAAGCTGCGGCCATATATATAGCAGGTGAGACACTTTTATTATATGCCGGCTCAGCAGTCAAGTCTGGTTCTAGTTCTGGAATTTTGAGTGTCAGTGCTCACTCTCATCATTGTCACTGTGTAGGGTGAAGGGCACACAAATAAAACACATAGCACAATATATCATTTAATTTTTTTTTATTGGAATAGCAATAAGCAACATTGTAATGAAAATATTACTGGCCCTTTAATAAATTAAAGGTCACAATGACTCTCAGGTCAGGCCCCATGGAGACCACAGAACTGCGGACCTGTTGAGAGCCACTGGGCCCAAAAATCCAGAGGAAGGCAAAGAAACCCCCCTAGGGGGGAAAAAAATTCCTTCCTGACCCCAGTTCTGGCAATCGGATATCTCCCTGAATCTCGTTTGTCCTGCTGCATATTGCTGTATATCTGTACGTCAGGGGCGGACACAGTCATAAGAGGGCCCCTGTGCTTATCATAATGCACAGTTCGCCTGATTTGGAGGTGGTAGTGGCCCCTTTACATCTTTGGTCCCTGTGCAACTGCACAGGTTGCATCAATGATATGTCCGCCCCTGCTGTATGTAATTAAAAGCTCAGGAGAACTGACCCTGGAAAGAAAAACATGCAACCTACTGATAGGAGCTCACAATCTAGTACAATGGATACTCTGCTCTTACAAGCTTACAGACTAATATACAGTATACACTCTGCAAGCTAAGGACCCACCCACTGATTTCGGAGGGAACATCCGACCACCTCATATGTATGGGGGGCCTCCCGACTTTCTCTCAACAGATGATGTCAGGAGAGAGAAAGATCTGGCATGTTGAATTTCAACATTTTTGGTGCAAAGATAAGTTGCCGTTGACTCTTATTGGGGTCTGTTGGGTAATTCTAAGATGTCCGCTGCATTGCATACAGTGCCATTTTTATTTTCGGCAAATATAATGAAGTCTATAATAGAGGCTCGTAATGGCCTCCAAAGAAGAAGTGAACTGTGTCTGAGGACTTTGTAGTAGAAGAAAAAAAGCCTTCAGGAAGATTTTGCAGGATGTGTCAAAGATGAGGAGAGATTGCCATCTGCTGGTCAGACACAATCAAACGGAAGCAAGATGTGTTAGGAAAGTTGAAGGGGGAGCAGATTTAGACGCTGGACCCGGTCAGATGACTTCCAGGAAGGATTTCCTGAATATAAAAGTCCAGCGCGCCAAGCCTGAGGCAGGATTGGCCCCAAGCTGCAGAGAGGAGCAGACGCGCTCCCCACGTGCTGAGAAGCCCAGCATGGCCTGAGCCAGAGGCCTGCGACACATAACAGTCGGACACCGGTGGTTGAACTCCGGATTCCCCACAGTGGTGCCTCGAGTGCTGCGGCTGCTGAGGAGGGTCGGGACCTGTTTGCGGTGCTGAGTGAGTTCGCAGGACCCGACATCACCCGCCAACAGATGAGGTCTGGATCCCCCTACCCAAGGCTTTAGAGACTGCCTCCAACAGCCAAGCAGAGACAAGCTGGGAGAAGGCTGCGCCAGGAGAGCCACACCAGTGGAAGCAGAGGAGCTGCACAAGTGAACAGGGCCGTCATTTCCACTGTTCACCTACGGTACCAGGGGCAGTTGGGTTTAGCATCCAAGGTTGGGAGGGGACCGGTTGGGGTGGGAGAAGCTAAACTTGATTTGATTGACTTTGTCCGGAAAAGACTTGCGGCCTAGCGGGAATAACCGGTGACCCCCGCTAGGGCCATATACAGAGTTAAAGAACTAACGTGGTGACTCCCACGATTGGGTGCATCACACTACCTTGAGAGACTTTGCATTATTACTTCAAATTACCGTTTGTTATCCCTGTTACTATTCCCTTGTTTAGAACACCTGTTACATATATATATATATATATATATATATATATATATATATATATACTGCTCAAAAAAATAAAGGGAACACTTAAACAACAGAGTATAACTCCAAGTAAATCAAACTTCTGTGAAAATCAAACTGTCCACTTAGGAAGCAACACTGATTGACAATCAATTTCACATGCTGTTGTGCAAATGGAATAGACAATAGATGGAAATTATTGCCAATTATCAAGACACCCTCAATAAAGGAGGGGTTCTGCAGGAGGGGACCGCAGACCACATCTCAGTACCAATGCTTTCTGGCTGATGTTTTGGTCACTTATGAATGTTGGTTGTGCTTTCACACTCGTGGTAGCATGAGACGGACTCTCCACCCACAGAAGTTGCTCAGGTAGTGCAGCTCATCCAGGATGGCACATCAATGCGAGCTGTGGCAAGAAGGTTTGCTGTGTCTGTCAGCGTAGTGTCCAGAGGCTGGAGGTGCTACCAGGAGACAGGCCAGTACACAAGGAGACGTGGAGGGGGCCGTGGGAGAGCAACAACCCAGCAGCAGGACCACTACCTCCGCCTTTGTGCAAGGAGGAGCACTGCCAGAGCCCTGCAAAATGACCTCCAGCAGGCCACAAATGTGCATGTGTCTGCACAAACTGTTAAAAAAAAACTCCATGAGGGTGATGTGAGGGCCCGACGTCCAGAGATAGGGGTTGTGCTCACAGCCCAACACCGTGCAGGACCCTTGGCATTTGCCACAGAACACCAGGATTGGCAAAGTCACCACTGGCGCCCTGTGCTCTTCACAGATGAAAGCAGGTTCACACTGAGCAGATGTGACAGAGTCTGGAGACGCCGAGGAGAGCGATCTGCTGTTTGCAACATCCTTCAGCATGACCGGTTTGGCAGTGGGTTAGTAATGGCCTGTGGTGGCATTTCTTTGGAGGGTCGCACAGCCCTCCGTGTGCTCGCCAGAGGTAGCCTGACTGCCATTAGGTACCGGGATGAGATCCTCAGACCCCTTGTGAGACCATATGCTGGTGCGGTTGGCCCTGGGTTCCTCCTAAGGCAGGACAATGCCAGACCTCATGTGGCTGGAGTGTGTCAGCAGTTCCTGCAAGATGAAGGCTTTGAAGCTATGGACTGGCCCGCCCGTTCCCCAGACCTGAATCCAATTGAGGACATCTGGGACATCATGTCTCGCTCCATACACCTATGTCACGTTGCACCACAGACTGTCCAGGAGTTGGTGGATGCTTTAGTCCAGGTCTGGGAGGAGATCCCACAGGAGACCATCCGCAACCTCATCAGGAGCATGTCCAGGCATTGTAGGGAGGTCATACAGGCACGTGGAGGCCACACACAATACTGTCCCTCATTTTGACTTGTTTTAAGGACATTACATCAAAGTTGGATCAGCCTGTAGTGTGTTTTTCCACTTTAATTTTGGGGGTGACTCCAAATCCAGGCCTCCATTGGTTAATAAATTTGATTTCCATTGATGATTTTTGTGTGATTTTGTTGTCGGCACATTCAACCTTGTACAGAACAAAGTATTCAATGAGAATATTTCATTCATTCAGATCTAGGATGAGTTATTTGAGTGTTCCCTTTATTTTTTGAGTAGTGTATGTGTATATATATATATATATATATATATATGTGTATATATATATATATATATATATATATATATATATATATATATAAACTGTTTATATCCATCCCTAACTGTCCACACCTTGTGTCTCTGTACGTTGCATTCCGGCACCTGCATTACATTTGGTGTAGTAGGCAGGATGTAATGCCGATGGCTGATCAGTCTGTGACTGGGTCCGGCAGGGAACATATACCCTTGGGGGCTATACTCAGCCACCTTCCCAAGTTCACGGGGGATGAGATGTCACTGTGGGAATGGGTAGAAAGACTGAAAAGTATGCTACGCATGTATCCCTTCAATCCCTTAGCAAACTGCGATGTACCGCCCATCTGGGGACCGTGACACCGTGGACAAAGTGATAAAAATTCTGGAGGACATGCTCGGCGACACCACGGATCTGGGGCAGTTGAGCCTGCGGTTATTTCAGCAGGTCCAAGGGGAAAATGAGACCATGAACCTATATGTTAATGCATTACAGGAAGTGACGGCCCATATCGTTAAGAAGACTCGAGATGAGAGCCAAGGACTGGGACCATGGGATGAAGTGTTGCGTGACCAACTGATTGCTGACTTGAATGACCCTTCCGTGAGGCAGATCTTAAAGGAGCGGCTGCGTTTGATTCCCGATCTAGGCTTCCTGGAGGTTGGGGCTGAAGCTAGAGTCCTGGAAAAAGAAGTTCCTGTTTTCAAGGCCACAGTCAGAAGCCATGAAGCAACTATTCCTGAATTCACCCACAAAGAGCCCGACTGGGCACGGCAGATAAGTCAGGAAACTCAAGATATTCGAGGTGAGCTGAGAACTATTAGGAAGACCCCTGCGGCCCCTTGCCAAAGGACCGCACCGCCCCACGTGGATGGAGGCCAGAGCGAGAAAGACGTTCCTACCAAGCTCCATCACGTCATGAACCGAGGGCCAGAGTGTTGGACCTGCGGCGGTAGGGGGCATATCTCCAAAGACTGTCCGAACCGAGAAAGAAGGAGACGGGCAGCCGTTAAACTAAGACGCTCCACGGTTGTGGAGCATACCGTGGGGTTTCGAACATCAGAGATTGGAAGAGGGAGCTCTGAAGGCATTGTCTTCGAGAGGTCCATCATCTGGGCTGAATTTAATGGGTAGCGGATTCTGTGTCTAATGGACACCAGGTCTCAGGTGACCACTATGCCTGAGACGTATTTCCACAGTCACTTTCCTGAAGTTGCTCGTTCCTGGAGGGAACCCACTGTCAAGCTGGTGGTGGCTAATCAACTACCTATCAGAGTAGCGGGGGTAGTATGGATGTCTGTCCGGGCATGCGGAAAGGACCTCGGTCGGAAAGGAATAGTACTGACCACAGGGCCTGGAGGCGACGGGCCCATTGTTTTCCTGGGCATGAATGTGTTGAAGGAGGTCGGACAGTTCCTGGCTGAGGCCTCTGACAAAAACAACTGGACCCGCGCCACTTGTCACCCAGCCAGCAAGAGAGTATTCTAGCATCTTGTGCGAGTCAGACAAATTCAGGAATTGCCCGCTACCTCTCAGTATCTCGGTAAGGTATCGATACCGCCTGAAGCCACAGTGACACTGCCAGTGGGACAGACTGTACTCACTTTACCAGTACTGGCACATGAGTCCTTAGAGGGCGTGGACGTTCAGATTGAACCAATAGAGGGAGAGGAAGTGCCATCCAGACTTCTGGTTGCTCGCACACTGGCCACTGTGCGGCAGGGCCAGGTGCCCGTGCGTTGCATCAATCTAAGTGGCGCAAGTTTGCAGTTGTTGCCACAACAAGAGGTGGCGCGACTTTGCATAATGCCAGAGGATCTTACCAGAGCTGACGCTATAGGGCTGGCACCTGTGGAAGGAGAACCATGGACCCTTGAGGTGTCCCTCAACAGCCAAGAGAATGGAAGAGAACCATTGGCTGGGCGCCACCTCTTAGAGCAAATGGAGACTAACCTGCCAGGCAGGTCAGACAGATCGAACAACTTCTGCAGCGGTATCAGGGAGTGTTTGCACAGCATGAAGACGATTTAGGGTGCACTTGGGACATTCAGAATGAAATACCCACAGAAAATACTACTCCCATTCGAGAGAGATATCGACAGATCCCACCTCAAATGTACCAGGAGGTGAAAGAACTGTTGGTCTAGATGTTGCGGAATGGCGTGATCCGTGAAAGTCAGAGTCCTAGGGCAGCCCCTATCATGCTGGTTCGGAAGAAGGATGGTACCCTGAGGTTTTATGTAGACTATCGGAAGTTGAATGCATGACTCCTATCCGCTACCCCGAATTGAAGAGTCTCTATCTGCACTAGGAAGCGCCAAGTTCTTCTCTTCTCTTGACCTGGCCAGTGGCTATTGGCAGGTCCCAGTAGCTGAGAAGGATCATCCGAAGACAGCCTTTCTCCTTCCTATGGGCTTGTTTTAGTTCAACCGGATGCCGTTCGGGCTAACAAATGCACCAGGGACCTTGCAAAGACTGATGGAGAGATGCTTGGCGGACCTCAACTTCGAAGCCACTTTAATATATCTAGATGATATAATTATCTATTCCGCTACGTTTGAAGATCATCTCTGCTGACTGGAACAAGTGTTAGAATGAATTCAGAAGCACGGACTAAAAATCAAGCCTCGTAAGTGTCATCTCTTCAAGCGGGAAATTGAATATCTGGGGCACACTGTGTCCAGTGCGGGAGTGCACCCCACCGCGGAGAAAGTAGCTGCAGTGCAGAAATGGCCCACACCCGCCAACCTAAGGGAACTGAGGGCATTCCTGGGGTTCGCTGGATACTAATGCAGATTCATAAAAGACTTCGCTAAGATTGCAATCGCGCTCAATGAATTACTGAGAGGAATGGCTGGGGGAGCCAAGCGGCTGCCCATTCAGTGGGGCCCACGACAAGAAGAGGCATTCCGAGCATTGAAAATGGCACTAACAGATGCCCCAATTCTGGCCTACACTGATTTTTTACAGCCTTTCGTGTTGTACATTGATGGAAGCTTGCATGGGCCTCGGGTGTTATGATCTGCAACATAAACTAAGGAAAGAATGGGAAAAGCTGTCCCTACAGTAAGACTAAGCTGAATCCCTACGATGTAGTGGGCAGCCTGTTCCTTGTGAACAGACCCGCCTTCGGCTAGTCTGAACGGAGACCTATAGAATAAAGGGAGGGGTCCCTAAAAGAACTAAGGACTGGGGCAAAAATGGGACACCTCCTAACAGAAGTTGTTGCAGAGCAAAAGGACAAACTGACAAAAAGTACTAGAGGACCCAGAGGACCAAGCAAACTAGACAGAGATAGGCACCGAAGCACCTGGCTAGAGAGACAGGCAAAAAACACTGAAGTCCAGCAAAGCCAGAAGGGCGGAGCTGGAATATATAGGCAGCTGGTCACGTGACCGCAAAACACAAGATAGCAAAACTAACAGGAGGGTTCTAAAAGTACCCCCTCTTCTATGAGGATCCTCCGGATCCTCCAGGCTCAGGCCTATCAGGAAACCTCCTGTGGAAAGCTTTAACAAGCCTAGGAGCGGAGACATCATCCATCCTTACCCAGGAGTTGTCTTCGGGACCGAAACCCTTCCAGGAGACAAGATACTGTAATTTCCCTCTATGCCATCTTGAATTCAAAATACGAGAAATTTCATATTCACCGTCTTCCACCACAGGAGGAACTGTGACAGTGGCGTCCCTATTAGAAACGTCAGCCTTTTTCAACAAGGACACATGAAACACAGGATTAATCTTCCAGGAAGTAGGGACATCCAACCTGACAGCAGATGGGATAACAACCTGAAGCACCTTAAATAGACCCACAAACTTAGGACCCAGTTTTTTAGAGGGAATCCTCAACCGCAGGTTCTTCGAGGACAACCAAACCATGTCACCCACAGTAAACAAAACCTCTTTACGTTTTCTGTCAAAATACTTCTTGGACTTCTTGTTAGCCTCTTGCAGGTTACAACGTACATTAGTCCAAACTCTCTCCAAATCACCGGAAAAATTCTCCTCCTCTGGCACCGCCGACCCCAATTTGGAGAACGAACCAAAAGATGGATGTCTCCCAGTGCAACAAAAAAAAGGAGAACACCCAGCAGAGGAGGATGTATGATTGTTAAGAGCAAATTCTGCGAGAGGCAGAAACTCAGACCACACCTCTTGATTGTCTGCCACAAAACAACGCAAAAACTGTTCAACATCCTGGTTCTTTCTTTCAGTCTGTCCATTAGACTCAGGATGATAACCAGATGAAAATGACAAATGAACTCCCAACTTGTCACAAAAAGCACGCCAAAAGCGAGCCACAAACTGAGGTTCTCTATCAGAAACAATATCCGTGGGAATGCCATGGAGCTTGACAATCTCCTTAACAAACCCCTTAGCGAGTGTCTTAGCGCAGGGCAACTTAATGAATGGAACCAAATGACACATCTTACTAAAACGGTCTACGACCACCCAGATGACAGTAAAACCCTCAGTAACAGGAAGATCAGTAATAAAATCCATAGTGAGATGCGTCCAAGGCGCACTAGGAACCTCCAGAGGGCAAAGCAACCCCGCAGCAGGAGTATGTGAAGCCTTTGACCTAGCACACACAGTACACTGACGCACCCACTTGATGACTTCCTTCTGCCATCCAGGCCACCAAAAACTGCGACAGATAAGTCTCTTAGTCTCCGAAACTAATGGATGACCTGCCAACCGAGACTCATGACACTCCACAAACAAATCTCTCCTAAAGGCTCTAGGCACGAACAACCTCCCATGGGGAGTGTTAGATGGAGCATCATCTTGAGCATTCAGAATCCCATTCTCCAAATCGGAGTCCAATGCCACCACCACAACTCCTTTCTGCAAAATGCTCTCCTCCTCCTCGGCACCGAGCGTAGGAGAGAAGCTGCGAGATAAAGCATCGGCTTTAACGTTCTTAGTACCAGGGATATAGGTAAAAGAAAAATGAAACCGAGAAAAAAAAAGTGCCCACCTAGCTTGACGGGCCTTCAAGCGCTTGGCAGCATCCAGATAGATCAAATTCTTATGATCTGTGAAAACCTGAATAGGAAATCTAGCGCCTTCCAAAAAATGACGCCAGTGTTCAAACGCAAGTTTAATAGCCAGCAACTCCCGATTTCCAACATCATAATTCAGTTTGGTTTCTGAAAATTTTTTCGAAAAGAAGGCACAAGGTTGTACTCCACCCTTGTTCTCCTGAGACAAAACTGCTCCGACTCCCACCGATGAAGCATCGACCTCGACCAAAAAAGGTTTGCTCTCATCAGGCTGTATAAGGATAGGGGCAGAACTGAACCTCTCTTTGAGATACTCAAACGCTTCAATAGCTTCAGTAGTCCACTGGGTCGTATTCGCACCTTTCCTGGTGAGATCGGTTAGAGGTTTAACAATTACAGAAAAATTCTTAATGAATTTCCTGTAATAACTGGCAAAACCCAAAAACCTCTGTATAGATTTCAAACCAATAGGCCTAGGCCATTCCTGCACAGCCTGAACCTTCACAGGGTCCATCTCAAAGCCCTCGCTGGAGACAATGTAGCCCAAAAAACTAATTTTCTGCACACGAACTCACATTTCTCCAGCTTAGCAAAGAGTGAATTATCACTCAATAACTGCAAAACTTCACATACACTCTGCCAATGGGACTCTAAATCTGGTGAATAAATCAAAATGTCATCCAAATACACAACCACATTCTCACCAATCAAAGGTCTCAGGATGTCATTAATAAGGTCTAAAAAAATGCAGGTGCATTGGTAAGACCGAAGGGCATCACCAGATTCTCAAAATGACCTACCGGAGTGTTAAAAGCAGTTTTCCATTCAACACCCTCTTTCACACGTAACAAATTGAATGCCCCTCGGAGATCAATTTTTGAGAACCACTTGGCTCCTACTAACTGGTTAACAAGTCAGGAATTAACTGCAATGGGTAGGAATTGCGTACGGTAATCTTATTAATTTCACGAAAATCCAGACATGGATGTAACAATGAAGAATCCGACTGCCACAGGCGACTTAGAAGGTCTAATGTGACCAGCAGCCAGGCTAGTCTCTATGTACTCCTCCAAGGCCTTTCTTTCAGGGATAGTCAGATTAAACAAGCGACTTTTGGGAAGAGTAGCACCTGGAACAGACTAAATGGCGCAATCATAATCCCTATGAGGAGGTAAAACTTGTGACTCCTCCTCCGAAAAAAAACTTCAAAAATCTTGAATAGGTACTGGTAATTCCCCTTTTTCCACAGCCGCAATGCGACCATTACAACATTTATCATAGCACTTCGGACTCCAAGACTTAATCACATTAGTAGACCAGTCCAACAAAGGATTGTGCAGTTTTAACCAAGGCAATCCTAGAACAACTGGAGAGGGCAAATTATCCAAAACAACCAAGTCCAAAATTTCTTGGTGAACACCATTGATAGTGAGAGGAAATGCAGCAGTCTTGTGAGTAATACATTTCAAAGGAGTGTTATCAATTGCAACCACAGAAATAGGAGATGACAAAGGTTTGGATTTCAATTTAAGTTTTTCCAAAAACCCTTTATCAATCACATTAAGTGTTGAACCACAATCCACAAATACGTGAAATTCAATCAAATCTCCCTGCAGAGTAGTACACCCAGAAAGGAACACTCCTGCAGAGCATAAACAAGCTATATGGGCGTAACTGACCTTTTTTTTTTCTTTACTTAAACAACGCTCACAATACTTAATCAAATGATCAGCTTTACCACAATAAAGACACAAACCTTCGGCGAAACTCCGATCTCTTTCTTGAGAGCGGAGTGACATTGCCCCAACCTCCATTGGTTCTCCGCTGTCAGAGCAGATTTTCTGGAAACTAGGACATGAAGTTACAGGAGTTTTTACATCATTGACCCTGGACCTTATTCTCCTGTCCACACGAACAGCTAACTGCATAGCTTCCTGCAGAGTCTCAGGTGCAGGGAATGCAATTAGCAAATCCTTAACCCTTTCACTCAGACCAGCAAGAAATAAACTTTTCAGCGCCGAATCATTCCACTTAACTTCTGAAGCCCACCTAAAGTGTGTGCAATAATTTTCAACATCATCAGACCCCTGATTCAAACGTCTAAGTTCTAATTCAGCAGATGAGATTCGATCAGGATCGTCATATAATAGCCCCATAGCAGAAAAAAATTCTTCAACAGAACTTAAACACGGATCATTAGGCTGGAGAGAAAATGCCCAACCCTGTGGTTCTTTGCGCAAAAGTGACAAAATAAAACCAATGCGCTGTGATTCATTCCCAGAGGATCTTGGTCTCAAACGAAAATATAACAAACAAGCATTTTTAAAGGAAAAAAAAATCTTGTTGTTTACCATAAAAAACATCATGCAGTCCTACCTTTGGTTCCACAAAATGCGCTCCAGGACAGCTACTCACGTGTTGCTGAAGCTCGGCCACCTCCAGAGACAATCCCTGCAGGCGTTGAGCCAACTCCTGGACGGAGGCCATACTGATCCCCGAATTTCTTTCCTTTTAGTTTTTTTTTTTAGGCTGGACATACTGTTATGATCTGCAACATAAACTAAGGAAATAATGGGAAAAGCTGTCCCTACAGTAAGACTAAGCTGAATCCCTACGATGTAGCGGGCTGCCTGTTCCTTGTGAACAGACCCGCCTTCGTCCTCGGCTAGTCTGAACGGAGACCTATAGAATAAAGGGAGGGGTCCCTAAAAGAACTAAGGACTGGGGCAAAAATGGGACACCTCCTAACAGAAGTTGTTGCAGAGCAAAAAGACAAACTGACAAAAAGTACTAGAGGTCCCAGAGGACCAAGCAAACAAGACAGAGATAGGCACGGAAGCACCTGGCTAGAGAGACAGGCAAAAAACACTGAAGTCCAGCAAAGCCAGAAGGGCAGAGCTGGAATATATAGGCAGCTGGTCACGTGATCGCAAAACACAAGATAGCAAAACTAACAGGAGGGTTCTAACATCGGGTCTGGACCCGCGTCTGGTGCGTTTTGCCGCCGGCCTCGGGTCTGGCCCCGCGTCCGGTGTGTTTGGCCGCCCGCCTCGGGTCTGGCCCCGCGTCTGCTGTGTTTGGCCGCCCGCCTCGGGTCTGGCCCCGCGTCTGGTGCGTTTTGCAGCCCACCTCGGGTCTGGTGCATTTGGCCACCTGCTTCAGGTCTGGCCTCGCGACTGGTACATTTGGCTGCACGCCTTGGGTCTGGTGCATTTTGCCGCCCTTCTCGGGTCTGGCCCCATGTCTGGTGCCTTTGGCCACCTGCCTCAGGTATGGCCCCGCCTCTGGTGCGTTTGGCCGCCAGCCTCGGGTATGGCCCCGTATCTGGTGAGTTTGGACGCCCGCCTCGGGTCTGGCCCAGCGTCTGGTGCGTTTTGCTGCCCACCTCGAGTCTGGTGCATTTTGCCGCTGGCCTCGGGTCTGGCCTCACGTCTGGTGCGTTTGGCCGCCCGCCTCGGGTCTGGCCCCGCTTCTGGTGTGTTTGGCTGCCCGCCTCGGGTCTGACCATGCGTCTGCTGCGTTTGGCCGCCCGCCTAGCGTCTGACCCCACGTTTGCTGCATTTGGCCATCCGCCTCGGGTCTGGCCCCGCTTCTGGTGCGTTTGGTCGCCCTCCTCGGGTCTGGCCCCGCGTCCAGTGCGTTTGGCCGCCAACCTCGTAAAGTATTCAGCTGCCGTGCACCTCCACTCAAAATATTAAGGCTGGAGCACATTTTGACATGATTTATGCTTATTTTGTGGCGTAAATTATGATGAATTTGACGGGTCTGGCCCCGCATTAGGCCGCCCGCCTCGGGTCTGGCCCAGCGTCCAGTGCGTTTGGCCGCCTGCCTCGGGTCAGGCCCCGCGTCCGCTGCGTTTGGCCGCCTGCCTTGGGTCTGGACCCGCATCTGATGTGTTTTGCCGCCCGCCTCAGGTCTGGGCCCACGTCTAGTGCATTTGGCCGCCCGCCTCAGGTCTGGCCCTGCTTCTGGTGCGTTTGGTCGTCCGTCTCGGGTCTGGCCCCGCTTCTGCTGCATTTGGCCGCCCGATTCGGGTCTGGCCCGCTTCTGGTGCGTTTGGCCACCTGCCTCAGGTATGGCCCCGCATCCAGTGCGTTTGGCCACCCGCCTCGGGTCTGGCCCCACGTCTGCTGCTTTTGGCCGCCCGCCTCGGGTCTCGCCCTGCGTCTGGTGCGTTTTGCTGCCCACCTCGGGTCTGGTGCGTTTGGCCGCCCGCCTCGGGTCTGGCCCCACGTCCGATGCGTTTGGCCACCAGCCTCGGGTCTGGCCCCGCGTCTGCTGCGTTTTGCCACCCGCCTCGGGTCTGGCCTCGCGACTGGCATGTTTGGCTGCACGCCTCGGGTCTGGTGCATTTTGCTGCCCTTCTCGGGTCTGGCCCCATGTCTGGTACATTTGGCCACCTGCCTCGGGTATGGCCCTGCCTCTGGTGCGTTTGGCCGCACCAGAGGCAGGAATGGGAAAAGCTGTCCCTACAGTAAGACTAAGCTGAATCCCTACGATGTAGCGGGCAGCCTGTTCCTTGTGAACAGACCCGCCTTCGTCCTCGGCTAGTCTGAACGGAGACCTATAGAATAAAGGGAGGGGTCCCTAAAAGAACTAAGGACTGGGGCAAAAATGGGACACCTCCTAACAGAAGTTGTTGCAGAGCAAAAAGACAAACTGACAAAAAGTACTAGAGGTCCCAGAGGACCAAGCAAACAAGACAGAGATAGGCACGGAAGCACCTGGCTAGAGAGACAGGCAAAAAACACTGAAGTCCAGCAAAGTCAGAAGGGCAGAGCTGGAATATATAGGCAGCTGGTCACGTGATCGCAAAACACAAGATAGCAAAACTAACAGGAGGGTTCTAACATCGGGTCTGGACCCGCGCCTGGTGCGTTTTGCCGCCGGCCTCGGGTCTGGCCCCGCGTCCGGTGTGTTTGGCCGCCCGCCTCGGGTCTGGCCCCGCGTCTGCTGTGTTTGGCCGCCCGCCTCGGGTCTGGCCCCGCGTCTGGTGCGTTTTGCAGCCCACCTCGGGTCTGGTGCATTTGGCCACCTGCTTCAGGTCTGGCCTCGCGACTGGTACATTTGACTGCACGCCTTGGGTCTGGTGCATTTTGCCGCCCTTCTCGGGTCTGGCCCCATGTCTGGTGCCTTTGGCCACCTGCCTCAGGTATGGCCCCGCCTCTGGTGCGTTTGGCCGCCAGCCTCGGGTATGGCCCCGTATCTGGTGAGTTTGGACGCCCGCCTCGGGTCTGGCCCAGCGTCTGGTGCGTTTTGCTGCCCACCTCGAGTCTGGTGCATTTTGCCGCTGGCCTCGGGTCTGGCCTCACGTCTGGTGCATTTGGCCGCCCGCCTCGGGTCTGGCCCCGCTTCTGGTGTGTTTGGCTGCCCGCCTCGGGTCTGACCATGCGTCTGCTGCGTTTGGCCGCCCGCCTAGCGTCTGACCCCACGTTTGCTGCATTTGGCCATCCGCCTCGGGTCTGGGCCCGCTTCTGGTGCGTTTGGTCGCCCTTCTCGGGTCTGGCCCCGCGTCCAGTGCGTTTGGCCGCCAACCTCGTAAAGTATTCAGCTGCCGTGCACCTCCACTCCCGAGACGGGTGGTCATATGCACCAGACGCGGGGCCAGACCCGAGTCAGGCGGCCAAACGCAGCAAACACGTGGCCAGACCCGAGGCGGGCGGCAAAACACACCAGAAGCGGGGCCAAACCCGAGGCTGGTGGCCAAACGCAGCGGATGCAGGGGGCATACCCAAAGCGGGCGACCAAACGCAGAAAACGGGTGGCCAGACCCGAGGTGGGCGGCCAAATGCACCAGAAGAGGAGCCAGACTTGAGGCGGGCGGCCAAACACGACAGACGCGGGGCCAGACCCGAGGCGGGTGTCCAAATGCACCAGACGCGGGGCCAGACCCAAGGCGGGCGGCCGAATGCACCAGAAGCGGGGCCAGACCCGAAGCGGGCGGCCAAACGCACCAGAAAAGGGGCCAGACCCGCGGCGGGATGCCAAATGCAGCAGACGTGGGGCCAGACCCGAGGCGGGCAGACAAACGCACCAGATGCGGGGCCAGACCCGAGACGGGCGGCCAAACGCACCGGATGTGGGGCCTGACCAAAAGCGGGCGACCAAATGCACGAGACGTGGGGCCAGACCCGAGGCGGACAACCAAACGCAGCAGACGTGTGGCCAGACCCGAGGCGGGCGGCCAAACGCACCAGAAGAGGGGCCAGACCCGAGGCGGGTGGCCAAACACACCAGACACGGGTCCAGACCCGAGGCGGGTGGCCAAACGCACCAGACGCGGGGCGAGACCCAAGGCGGGCGGCCAAATGAACCAGACGCGGGGCCAGACCCGAGGCGGATGGCCAAACAAACCAGAAGCGGGGCCAGACCCGAAGCAAGGGGCCAAATGCACCAGAAGCGGGGCCAGACCCGAGGCGGGCGGCCAAACGCAGCAGACGCGGGGACAAACCCGAGACGGGTGGCCAAACGCACCAGATGCGGGGCCAGACCCGAGGAGGGCGGTCAATCGCACCAGACGCGGGGCCAGACCCGAGGCGGGCGGCCAAACGCACCAGACGCGGGGCCAGACCCAAGGCGGGCGGCCAAATGCAGCAGACGCGGGGCCAGACCCAAGGCGGGCAGTCAAACGCACCAGTAGCGGGGCCAGACCCGAAGCGGGCGGCCAAAGGCACCAGAAGCCAGAAGCGGGGCCAGACCCGAGGCGGGCGGCCAAATGCAGCAGACACGGGGCCAGACCCGAGGCGGGCGGTCAAACGCACCGGACGTGGGGCTAGACCCGAGGCTGGCGGCCAAACACACCGGGACGCGGGGCCAGATCCGAGGCTGGCAAGCAAATGCATCGGATGCAGTGCCAGACCCGAGGCGGGCGACCAAACTCACTAGACACGGGGCCAGACCCGAGGCGGGCGGCCAAATGCAGCAGACACGTGGCCAGACCCAAGGCGGGCGGCCAAACACACCGGACGTGGGGCCAAACCCGAGGCTGGTGGCCAAACGCAGCGGATGCGGAGCCAGACCCGAGGCGGGCGACCAAACGCAGCAAACGGGTGGCCAGACCCGAGGCGGGCGGCCAAATGCACCAGAAGAGGGGCCAGACTCGAGACGGGCGGCCAAACACAACAGACGCGGGGCCAGACCCGAGGCGGGTGGCCAAACGCACCAGACGCGGGGCCAGACCCAAGGCAGGCGGCCAAATGCACCAGAAGCGGGGCCAAATCCAAAGCGGGTGGCCAAACGCACCAGAAGCGGGACCAGACCCGCGGCGGGATGCCAAACGCAGCAGACGCGGGGCCAGACCCGAGGCGGGTGGCCAAACGCACCGGACGTGGGGCCAGACCCGAGGCGGGCGGCCAAACACACCGGACGCGGGGCCAGACCAAAAGCGGGTGGCCAAACACATCAGACGTGGGGCCAGACCCGAGGCGGGCAACCAAACGCAGCAGACGTATGGCCAGACCCGAGGTGGGCGGCCAAACGCGCCAGAAGAGGGGCCAGACCCGAGGCGGGTGGCCAAACACACCAGACGCGGGGCCAGATGCGAGGCGGGCGGCCAAACTCACCAGACGCGGGGCCAGACCCAAGGCGGGAGGCCAAATGAACCAGACGCGGGGCCAGACCCGAGACGGGTGGCCAAACGAACCAGAAGCGGGGACAGACGCGAAGCAGGGGGCCAAATGAACAAGAAGCGGGGCCAGACCCGAGGCGGGCGGCCAAACGCAGCAGATGCGGGGCCAGACCCGAGGCGGGCGGCCAAACGCACCAGACACAGGGCCAGACCCAAGGCGGGAGGCCAAATGAACCAGATGCGGGGCCAGACCCGAGACGGGTGGCCAAACGAACCAGAAGCGGGGACAGACCCGAAGCAGGGGGCCAAATGAACAAGAAGCGGGGCCAGACCCGAGGCGGGCGGCCAAACGCAGCAGACGCGGGGCCAGACCCGAGGCGGGTGGCCAAACACATCAGACATGGGGCGAGACCCGAGGCGGGCGGCCAAACACTCCGGACGCGGGCCAGACCCGAGGCTGGTGGCCAAACGCACAGGACGCGGGGCTAGACCCGAGGTGGGCGACCAAACACAGCAGACGTATGGCCAGACACGAGGCGGGTGGCCAAATGCACCAGTCGCGAGGCCAGACCCGAGTCGGGCGGCCAATCGCAGCAGACGCGTGGCCAGACCCGAGGTGGGCGGCCAAACACACCAGAAGCGGGGCCAGACCCGATGCGGGCTGCCAAATGCACCAGAAGAGGGGCCAGACGCGAGAAGGGTGGCCAAACACATCAGACGCGGGGCCAGACCCAGGGCGGGTGGCTAAACGCACCGGACACGGGGCCAGACCCGAGGCTGGCGGCCAAACGCACCGGACGCAGGGCCAGACCCGAAGCGGGCGGCCAAACGCACCAGAATCGGGGCCAGACCCGCGGCGGGATGCCAAACGCAGCAGACGCGGGGACAAACCCGAGACGGGTGGCCAAACGCACCAGATGCGGGGCCAGACCCGAGGAGGGCGGTCAATCGCACCAGACGCGGGGCCAGACCCGAGGCGGGCGGCCAAACGCACCAGACGCGGGGCCAGACCCAAGGCGGGCGGCCAAATGCAGCAGACGCGGGGCCAGACCCAAGGCGGGCAGTCAAACGCACCAGTAGCGGGGCCAGACCCGAAGCGGGCGGCCAAAGGCACCAGAAGCCAGAAGCGGGGCCAGACCCGAGGCGGGCGGCCAAATGCAGCAGACACGGGGCCAGACCCGAGGCGGGCGGTCAAACGCACCGGACGTGGGGCTAGACCCGAGGCTGGCGGCCAAACACACCGGGACGCGGGGCCAGATCCAAGGCTGGCAAGCAAATGCATCGGATGCAGTGCCAGACCCGAGGCGGGCGACCAAACTCACTAGACACGGGGCCAGACCCGAGGCGGGTGGCCAAATGCAGCAGACACGTGGCCAGACCCAAGGCGGGCGGCCAAACACACCGGACGTGGGGCCAAACCCGAGGCTGGTGGCCAAACGCAGCGGATGCGGGGCCAGACCCGAGGCGGGCGACCAAACGCAGCAAACGGGTGGCCAGACCCGAGGCGGGCGGCCAAATGCACCAGAAGAGGAGCCAGACTCGAGACGGGCGGCCAAACACAACAGACGCGGGGCCAGACCCGAGGCGGGTGGCCAAACGCACCAGACGCGGGGCCAGACCCAAGGCAGGCGGCCAAATGCACCAGAAGCGGGGCCAAATCCAAAGTGGGCGGCCAAACGCACCAGAAGCGGGACCAGACCCGCGGCGGGATGCCAAACGCAGCAGACGCGGGGCCAGACCCGAGGCGGGTGGCCAAACGCACCGGACGTGGGGCCAGACCCGAGGCGGGCGGCAAAACACACCGGACGTGGGGCCAGACCCGAGGCGGGCGGCCAAACACACCGGACGCGGGGCCAGACCAAAAGCGGGTGGCCAAACACATCAGACGTGGGGCCAGACCCGAGGCGGGCAACCAAACGCAGCAGACGTATGGCCAGACCCGAGGCGGGCGGCCAAACGCGCCAGAAGAGGGGCCAGACCCAAGGCGGGTGGCCAAACACACCAGACGCGGGGCCAGATGCGAGGCGGGCGGCCAAACGCACCAGAAGCGGGGCCAGACCCAAGGCGGGAGGCCAAATGAACCAGACGCGGGGCCAGACCCGATGCGGGCTGCCAAATGCACCAGAAGAGGGGCCAGACGCGAGAAGGGTGGCCAAACACATCAGACGCGGGGCCAGACCCAAGGCGGGTGGCTAAACGCACCGGACACGGGGCCAGACCCGAGGCTGGCGGCCAAACGCACCGGACGCAGGGCCAGACCCGAAGCGGGCGGCCAAACGCACCAGAATCGGGGCCAGACCCGCGGCGGGATGCCAAACGCAGCAGACGCGGGGCCAGACCCGAGGCGGGCAGACAAACGCACTAGACGCGGGGCCAAACCCGAGGCGGGTGGCCAAATGCACCAGTCGCGGGGCCAGACCTGAGTCGGGCTGCAAAACGCAGTAGACGCGTGGCCAGACCAAAAGCGGGCGACCAAATGGACGCGACGCGGGGCCAGACCCGAGGCGGGCAACCAAACGCAGCAGACGTATGGCCAGACCCGAGGCGGGCGGCCAAACGCACCAGAAGAGGGGCCAGACCCGAGGCGGGCAGCCAAACGCACCAGACGCGGGGCCAGACCCGAGGCGGGTGGCCAAACGCATCGGACATGAGGCCAGACCCGAGGCGGGCGGCCAAACACTCCGGACGCGGGCCAGACTCGAGGCTGGTGGCCAAACGCACAGGACGCGGGGCCAGACTCGAGGTGGGCGACCAAACGCACTAGACGCGGGGCCAGACCCGAGGCGGGTGGCCAAATGCACCAGTCGTGGGGCCAGACCTGAGTCGGGCGGCCAATCGCAGCAGACGCGTGGCCAGACCCGAGGTGGGCAGCCAAACACACCAGAAGCGGGGCCAGACCCGAGGCGGGCAGTCAAATGCACCAGAAGAGGGGCCAGACGCGAGACGGGTGGCCAAACACATCAGACGCGGGGCCAGACCCAAGGCGGGTGGCCAAACGCACCGGACACGGGGCCAGACCCGAGGCGGGCGGCCAAACACGCCGGACGCGGGGCCAGACCCGAGGTTGGCGGCCAAACGCACTAAATGCGGGGC
This sequence comes from Phyllobates terribilis, assembly GCF_046119375.1. Taxonomy (NCBI): domain Eukaryota; kingdom Metazoa; phylum Chordata; class Amphibia; order Anura; family Dendrobatidae; genus Phyllobates; species Phyllobates terribilis. The sequence goes on from NW_027362771.1 coordinate 212,154,576, forward strand.
CAAACCCAAGGCGGGTGGCCAAACGCAGCAGACGCGGGGCCAGACCCGAGACGGGCGGCCAAACGCACCAGATGCGGGGCCAGACCAGAGGAGGGCAGTCAATCGCACCAGACGCGGGGCCAGACTCAAGGCGGGCGGCCAAACGCACCAGACGCGGGGCCAGACCCAAGGCGGGCAGTCAAACGCACCAGTAGCGGGGCCAGACCCAAGGCGGGCGGCCAAATGCAGCAGACGCGGGGCCAGACCCAAGGCGGGCAGTCAAACGCACCAGTAGCGGGGCCAGACCCGAAGCGGGTGGCCAAAGGCACCAGAAGCCAGAAGCGGGGCCAGACCCGAGGCGGGCGGCCAAATGCAGCAGACACGGGGCCAGACCCGAGGCGGGCGGTCAAACGCACCGGACGTGGGGCTAGACCCGAAGCTGGCGGCCAAACACACCGGGACGCGGGGCCAGATCCGAGGCTGGCAAGCAAATGCATCGGACGTATGGCCAGACCCGAGGCGGGCGGCCAAACGCACCAGAAGAGGGGCCAGACCCGAGGCGGGCAGCCAAACCCACCAGACTCGGGGCCAGACCCGAGGCGGGTGGCCAAACGCATCGGACATGAGGCCAGACCCGAGGCGGGCGGCCAAACACTCCGGACGCGGGCCAGACCCGAGGCTGGTGGCCAAACGTACAGGACACGGGGCCAGACTCGAGGTGGGCGACCAAACGCACTAGACGCGGGGCCAGACCCGAGGCGGGTGGCCAAATGCACCAGTCGCGGGGCCAGATCTGAGTCGGGCGGCCAATCGCAGCAGACGCGTGGCCAGACCCGAGGTGGGCGGCCAAACACACCAGAAGCGGGGCCAGACCCGAGGCGGGCAGTCAAATGCACCAGAAGAGGGGCCAGACGCGAGACGGGTGGCCAAACACATCAGACGCGGGGCCAGACCCAAGGCGGGTGGCCAAACGCACCGGACACGGGGCCAGACCCGAGGCGGGCGGCCAAACACGCCGGACGCGGGGCCAGACCCGAGGTTGGCGGCCAAACGCACCGAACGCAGGGCCAGACCCGAGGCAGGCGACCAAACGCACTAAATGCGGGGCCAAACCCGAGGCGGGTGGCCAAACGCAGCAGACGCGGGGCCAGACCCGAGACGGGCGGTCAAACGCACCAGATGCGGGGCCAGACCAGAGGAGGGCGGTCACTCGCACCAGACGCGGGGCCAGACCCAAGGCGGGCGGCCAAACGCACCAGACGCGGGGCCAGACCCAAGGCGGGCAGTCAAACGCACCAGTAGCGGGGCCAGACCCAAGGCGGGTGGCCAAATGCAGCAGACGCGGGGCCAGACCCAAGGCGGGCAGTCAAACGCACCAGTAGCGGGGCCAGACCCGAAGCGGGTGGCCAAAGGCACCAGAAGCCAGAAGCGGGGCCAGACCCGAGGCGGGCGGCCAAATGCAGCAGACACGAGGCCAGACCCGAGGCGGGCGGTCAAACGCACCGGACTTGGGGCTAGACCCGAAGCTGGCGGCCAAACACACCGGGACGCGGGGCCAGATCCGAGGCTGGCAAGCAAATGCATCGGACGCAGGGCCAGACCCGAGGCTGGCGGCCAAACGCACAGGACGCGGGGCTAGACCCGAGATTGGCGACCAAACGCAGCAGACGTATGGCCAGACACGAGGCGGGTGGCCAAATGCACCAGTCGCGAGGCCAGACCCGAGTCGGGCGGCCAATCGCAGCAGACGCGTGGCCAGACCCGAGGTGGGCGGCCAAACACACCAGAAGCGGGGCCAGACCCGATGCGGGCTGCCAAATGCACCAGAAGAGGGGCCAGACACGAGACGGGTGGCCAAACACATCAGACGCGGGGCCAGACCCAAGGCGGGTGGCCAAACGCACCGGACACGGGGCCAGACCCGAAGCGGGCGGCCAAACGCAGCAGAATCGTGGCCAGACTGTCGGCGGGATGCCAAACGCAGCAGACGCGGGGCCAGACCCGAGGCGGGCAGACAAACGCACTAGACGCGGGGCCAAACCCGAGGCGGGTGGCCAAATGCACCAGTCGCGGGGCCAGACCTGAGTCGGGCTGCAAAACGCAGTAGACGCGGGGCCAGACCAAAAGCGAGCGACCAAATGCACGAGACGTGGGGCCAGACCCGAGGCGGGCAACCAAACGCAGCAGACGTATGGCCAGACCCGAGGCGGGCGGCCAAACGCACCAGAAGAGGGGTCAGACCCGAGGCGGGCGGCCAAACGCACCAGACGCGGGGCCAGACCCGAGGCGGGTGGCCAAACGCATCGGACATGAGGCCAGACCCGAGGCGGGCGGCCAAACACTCCGGACGCGGGCCAGACCCGAGGCTGGCGGCCAAACGCACAGGACTCGGGGCCAGACTCGAGGTGGGCGACCAAACGCACTAGACGCGGGGCCAGACCCGAGGCGGGTGGCCAAATGCACCAGTCGCGGGGCCAGACCTGAGTCGGGCGGCCAATCGCAGCAGACGCATGGCCAGACCCGAGGTGGGCGGCCAAACACACCAGAAGCGGGGCCAGACCCGAGGCGGGCGGTAAAATGCACCGGAAGAGGGGCCAGACGCGAGACGGGTGGCCAAACACATCAGACGCGGGGCCAGACCCAAGGCGGGTGGCCAAACGCACCGGACAGGGAGCCAGACCCGAGGCGGGCAGCCAAACACGCTGGACGCGGGGCCAGACCCGAGGCTGGCGGCCGAACGCACCGGACGCAGGGCCAGACCCGAGGCGGGCGACCAAATGCACCAGTCGCGGGGCCAGACTTGAGTCGGGCTGCAAAACACAGTAGACGCGTGGCCAGACCCGAAGCGGGCGGCGAAATGCACCAGAAGAGGGGCCAGACTCGTGACGGGCGGCCAAACACAACAGACGGGGGGCCAGACTCGAGGCGGGTTGCCAAAAGCACCAGACGCGGGGCCAGACCCAAGGCGGGCGGCCAAATGCACCAGAAGCGGGGCCAAACCCGAATCGGGCGGCCAAACGCACCAGAAGCGGGGCCAGACCCGCGGCGGGATGCCAAACGCACCAGACGCGGGGCCAGACCCGAGGCGGGTGGCCAAACGCATCGGACATGAGGCCAGACCCGAGGCGGGCGGCCAAACACTCTGGACGCGGGCCAGACCCGAGGCTGGCGGTCAAACGCACAGGACGCGGGGCCAGACTCGAGGTGGGTGACCAAACGCACTAGACGCGGGGCCAGACCCGAGGTGGGTGGCCAAATGCACCAGTCGCGGGGCCAGACCTGAGTCGGGCGGCCAATCGCAGCAGACGCATGGCCAGACCCGAGGTGGGCGGCCAAACACACCAGAAGCGGGGCCAGACCCGAGGCGGGCGGCCAAATGCACCGGAAGAGGGGCCAGACGCGAGACGGGTGGCCAAACACATCAGACGCGGGGCCAGACCCAAGGCGGGTGGCCAAACGCACCGGACAGGGGGCCAGACCCGAGGCGGGCAGCCAAACACGCCTGACGCGGGGCCAGACCCGAGGCTGGCGGCCAAACGCACCGGACGCAGGGCCAGACCCGAGGCGGGCGACCAAATGCACTAAATGCGGGGCCAAACCCGAGGCGGGTGGCCAAATGCACCAGTCGCGGGGCCAGACCTGAGTCGGGCTGCAAAACGCAGTAGACGCGTGGCCAGACCCGAAGTGGGCGGCGAAATGCACCAGAAGAGGGGCCAGACTCGAGACGGGCGGCCAAACACAACAGACGGGGGGCCAGACTCGAGGCGGGTGGCCAAACGCACCAGACGCGGGGCCAGACCCAAGGCGGGCTGCCAAATGCACCAGAAGCGGGGCCAAACCCGAATCGGGCGGCCAAACGCACCAGAAGCGGGGCCAGACCCGCGGCGAGATGCCAAACGCAGCAGACGCGGGGACAGACCCGAGGCGAGCAGACAAACGCACTAGACGCGGGGCCAGACCCGAGACGGGTGGCCAAACGCAACGGACGTGGGGCCAGACCCGAGGCGGGCGGCCAAACTCACCGGACGCGGGGCCAGACCAAAAGCGGGCGACCAAATGCACGAGACGTGGGGCCAGACCCGAGGCGGGCAACCAAACGCAGCAGACGTATGGCCAGACCCGAGGCGGGCGGCCAAACGCACCAGAAGAAGGGCCAGACCCGAGGCGGGTGACCAAAAACACCAGACGCGGGGCCAGACCCGAGGCGGGCGGCCAAACGCACCAGACACGGGGCCAGACCCAAGGCGGGAGGCCAAATGAACCAGACACGGGGCCAGACCCGAAGCAGGGGGCCAAATGCACCAGGAGCGGGGCCAGACCCGAGGCGGGCGGCCAAACGCACCAGACGCCGGGCCAGACCCGAGGCGGGTGGCCAAACGCATCGGACATGGGGCCAGACCCGAGGCGGGCGGCAAAACACTCCAGACGCGGGCCAGACCCGAGGCTGGCGGCCAAACGCACAGGACGCGGGGCCAGACCCGAGGTGGGCGAATAAACGCACTAGACGCGGGGCCAGACCCGAGGCGGGCGGACAAACACTCCAGACGCGGGCCAGACCCGAGGCGGGCGACCAAACGCACTAAATGCGGGGCCAAACCCGAGGCGGGTGGCCAAATGCACCAGTCGCGGGGCCAGACCTGAGTCGGGCTGCAAAATGCTGTAGACGCGTGGCCAGACCCGAGGCCGGCGGCCAAACGCACCAGAAGCGGGGCCAGACCCGAGGCTGGCGGCCAGACGCACCAGATGTGGGGCCAGACCCGAGGAGGGCGGCCAAACGCACCAGACGCGGGGCCAGACCTGAGGCGGGTGGCCAAACGCACCAGATGCGGGGCCAGATCCAAGGCGGGTGGCCAAATGCACCAGAAGCGGGGCCAAACCCGAAGCGGGCGGCCAAACGCACCAGAAGCGGGGCCAGACCCGCGGCGGGATGCCAAACACAGCAGACGCGGGGACAGACCCGAGGCGGGCAGACAAATGCACTAGACGCGGGGCCAGACCCGAGGCGGGCGGCCAAACAAACCGGATGCGGGGCCAGACCAAAAGCGGACGACCAAATGCACGAGACGTGGGGCCAGACCCGAAGCGGGCAACCAACCGCAGCAGACGTATGGCCAGACCCGAGGCGGGTGGCCAAACGCACCAGAAGAGGGGCCAGACCCGAGGCGGGTGGCCAAACACACCAGACGCAGGGCCAGACGCGAGGCGGGCGGCCAAACGCACCAGATGCGGGGCCAGAGCCAAGGCGGGAGGCCAAAAGAACCAGACGCGGGGCCAGACCCGAGACGGGTGGCCAAACGAACCAGAAGCGGGGCCAGACCCGAAGCAGGGGGCCAAATGCACCAGAAGCGGGGCCAGACCCGAGGCGAGCGGCCAAACGCAGCAGACGCGGGGCCAGACCCGAGGCGGGCGGCCAAATGCACCAGACACGGGGCCAGACCCGAGGCGGGTGGCCAAATGCATCGGACAAGGGGCTAGACCCGAGGCGGGTGGCCAAACACTCCGGACGCTGGCCAGACCCGAGGCTGGAGGCCAAACGCACAGGACGCGGGGCCAGACCCGAGGTGGGCGACCAAACGCACTAGACGCGGGGCCAGACCCGAGGCAGGTTGCCAAATGCACCAGTCGCGTGGCCAGACCTGAGTCGGGCGGCCAATTGCAGCAGACGCATGGCCAGACCCGAGGTGGGCGGCCAAACACACCAGAAGCGGGGCCAGACCCGAGGCGGGCGGCCAAATGCACCGGAAGAGGGGCCAGACGCGAGACGGGTGGCCAAACACATCAGACGCGGGGCCAGACCCAAGGCGGGTGGCCAAACGCACCGGACAGGGGGCCAGACCCGAGGCGGGCAGCCAAACACGCTAGACACGGGGCCAGACCCGAGGCTGGCGGCCAAACGCACCGGACGCAGGGCCAGACCCGAGGCGGGCGACCAAACGCACTAAATGCGGGGCCAAACCCGAGGCGGGTGGCCAAATGCACCAGTCGCGGGGCCAGACCTGAGTCGGGCTGCAAAACGCATTAGACGCGTGGCCAGACCCGAAGCAGGCGGCGAAATGCACCAGAAGAGGGGCCAGACTCGAGACGGGCGGCCAAACACAACAGACGGGGGGCCAGACTCGAGGCGGGTGGCCAAATGCACCAGACGCGGGGCCAGACCCAAGGCGGGCGGCCAAATGCACCAGAAGCGGGGCCAAACCCGAAGCGGGCGGCCAAACGCACCAGAAGCGGGGCCAGACCCGCGGCGGGATGCCAAACGCACCAGACGCGGGGCCAGACCCGAGGCCGGTGGCCAAACGCATCGGACATGAGGCCAGACCCGAGGCGGGCGACCAAACACTCCGGACGCGGGCCAGACCCGAGGCTGGCGGCCAATCGCACAGGACGCGGGGCCAGACTCGAGGTGGGCGACCAAACGCACTAGACGCGGGGTCAGACCCGAGGCGGGTGGCCAAATGCACCAGTCGCGGGGCCAGACCTGAGTCGGGCGGCCAATCGCAGCAGACGCATGGCCAGACCCGAGGTGGGCGGCCAAACACACCAGAAGCGGGGCCAGACCCGAGGCGGGCGGCCAAATGCACCGGAAGAGGGGCCAGACGCGAGACGGGTGGCCAAACACATCAGACGCGGGGCCAGACCCAAGGCGGGTGGCCAAACGCACCGGACAGGGGGCCAGACCCGAGGCGGGCAGCCAAACACGCCGGACGCGGGGCCAGACCCGAGGCGGGCGACCAAACGCACTAAATGCGGGGCCAAACCCGAGGCGGGTGGCCAAATGCACCAGTCGCGGGGCCAGACCTGAGTCGGGCTGCAAAACGCAGTAGACGCGTGGCCAGACCCGAAGTGGGCGGCGAAATGCACCAGAAGAGGGGCCAGACTCGAGACGGGCGGCCAAACACAACAGACAGGGGGCCAGACTCGAGGCGGGTGGCCAAACGCACCAGACGCGGGGCCAGACCCAAGGCGGGCGGCCAAATGCACCAGAAGCGGGGCCAAACCCGAAGCGGGCGGCCAAACGCACCAGAAGCGGGGCCAGACCCGCGGCGGGATGCCAAACGCAGCAGACACGGGGACAGACCCGAGGCGGGCAGACAAACGCACTAGACGCGGGGCCAGACCCGAGACGGGTGGCCAAACGCACCGGACGTGGGGCCAGACCCGAGGCGGGCGGCCAAACTCACCGGACGCGGGGCCAGACCAAAAGCGGGCGACCAAATGCACGAGACGTGGGGCCAGACCCGAGGCGGGCAACCAAACGCAGCAGACGTATGGCCAGACCCGAGGCGGGCGGCCAAACGCACCAGAAGAACGGCCAGACCCGAGGCGGGTGACCAAAAACACCAGACGCGGGGCCAGACCCGAGGCAGGCGGCCAAACGCAGCAGACGCGGGGCCAGACCCGAGGCGGGCGGCCAAACACTCCAGACGCGGGCCAGACCCGAGGCTGGCGGTCAAATGCACAGGACGCGGGGCCAGACCCGAGGTGGGCGACTAAACGCACTAGACGCGGGGCCAGACCCGAGGCGGGCGGCCAAACACTCCAGACGCGGGCCAGACCCGAGGCGGGCGACCAAACGCACTAAATGCGGGGCCAAACCCGAGGCGGGTGGCCAAATGCACCAGTCACGGGGCCAGACCTGAGTCGGGCTGCAAAATGCTGTAGACGCGTGGCCAAACCCGAGGCCGGCGGCCAAACGCACCAGAAGCGGGGCCAGACCCGAGGCTGGCGGCCAGACGCATCAGATGTGGGGCCAGACCCGAGGAGCACGGCCAAACGCACCAGACGCGGGGCCAGACCCGAGGCGGGTGGCCAAACGCACCAGACGCGGGGCCAGATCCAAGGCGGGTGGCCAAATGCACCAGAAGCGGAGCCAAACCCGAAGCGGGCGGCCAAACGCACCAGAAGCGGGGCCAGACCCGCGGCGGGATGCCAAACGCAGCAGACGCGGGGCCAGACCCGAGGCGGGCGGACAAATGCACTAGACGCGGGGCCAGACCCGAGGCGGGCGGCCAAACGCATCGGACGTGGGGCCAGACCCGAGGCGGGCGGCCAAACAAACCGGATGCAGGGCCAGACCAAAAGCGGGCGACCAAATGCACGAGACGTGGGGCCAGACCCGAAGCGGGCAACCAACTGCAGCAGACGTATGGCCAGACCCGAGGCGGGTGGCCAAACGCACCAGAAGAGGGGCCAGACCCGAGGCGGGTGGCCAAACACACCAGACGCAGGGCCAGACCCGAGGCGGGCGGCCAAACGCACCAGACGCGGGGCCAGAGCCAAGGCGGGAGGCCAAAAGAACCAGACGCGGGGCCAGACCCGAGACGGGTGGCTAAACGAACCAGAAGCGGGGCCAGACCCGAAGCAGGGGGCCAAATGCACCAGAAGCGGGGCCAGACCCGAGGCGAGCGGCCAAACGCAGCAGACGCGGGGCCAGACCCGAGGCGGGCGGCCAAACGCACCAGACACGGGGCCAGACCCGAGGCGGGTGGCCAAATGCATCTGACATGGGGCTAGACCCGAGGCGGGCGGCCAAACACTCCGGACGCTGGCCAGACCCGAGGCTGGCGGCCAAACGCACAGGACGCGGGGCCAGACCCGAGGTGGGCGACCAAACGCACTAGACGCGGGGCCAGACCCGAGGCAGGTGGCCAAATGCACCAGTCGCGGGGCCAGACCTGAGTCGGGCGGCCAAACGCAGTAGACGCGTGGCCAGACCCGAGGTGGGCGGCCAAATGCACCAGAAGAGGGGCCAGACGCGAGGCGGGTGGCAAAACACATCAGACGCGGGGCCAGACCCAAGGCGGGTGGCCAAACGCACCGGACATGGGGCCAGACCCGAGGCGGGCGGCCAAACACACCGGACGCGGGGCCAGACCCGAGGCTGGTGGCCAAACGAACCGGACGCAGGGCCAGACCCGAGGCGGGTGACCAAATGCAATAAATGCGGGGCCAAACCCGAGGCGGGTGGCCAAATGCACCAGTCGTGGGTTCAGACCTGAGTCGGGCTGCAAAACGCAGTAGACGCGTGGCCAGACCCGAGGCGGGCTGCCAAACGCACCAGAAGCGGGGCCAGACGCACCAGATGTGGGGCCAGACCCGAGGAGGGCGGCCAAACGCACCAGACGCGGGGCCAGACCCGAGGCGGGTGGCCTAACGCACCAGATGCGGGGCCAGACCCAAGGCAGGCGGCCAAATGCACCAGAAGCGGGGCCAAACCCGAAGAGGGTGGCCAAACGCACCAGAAGCGGGGCCAGACCTGCAGCGGGATGCCAAACGCAGCAGACGCGGGGCCAGACCCGAGGCGGGCAGACAAACGCACTAGACGCGGGGCCAGACCCGAGGCGGGCGGCCAAACGCACCGGACGTGGGGCCAGACCCGAGGCGGGTGGCCAAACACACCGGACGCGGGGCCAGACCAAAAGCGGGTGACTAAATGCACGAGACGTGGGGCCAGACCCGAGGCGGGCAACCAAACGCAGCAGACGAATGGCCAGACCCGAGGCGGGCGGCCAAACGCACCAGAAGAGGGGCCAGACCCAAGGCGGGTGACCAAACACACCAGACGCGGGGCCAGACCCGAGGCGGGCGGCCAAACGCACCAGACGCGGGGCCAGACCCAAGGCGGGAGGCCAAATGAACCAGACGCAGGGCCAGACCCGAGACGGGTAGCCAAACGAACCACAAGCGTGGCCAGACCCGAAGCAGGGGGCCAAATGCACCAGAAGCGGGGCCATACCCGAAGCGGGCGGCCAAACGCAGCAGACGAGGGGCCAGACCCGAGGCGGGCGGCCAAACGCACCAGACGCGGGGCCAGACCCGAGGCGCGTGGCCAAACGCCTAGGACATGGGGCCAGACCCGAGGCGGGAGGCCAAACACTCCGGACGCAGGCTAGACCCGAGGCTGGCGGCCAAACGCACAGGACGCGGGGCCAGACCCGAGGTGGGCGACCAAACGCACTAGACGCGGGGCCAGACCCGAGGCGGGTGGCCAAATGTACCAGACGCGTGGCCAGACCCGAGTCGGGCGGCCAAAGGGAGCAGACGCGTGGCCAGACCCGAGGTGGGCGGCCAAACACTCCAGAAGCGGGGCAAGACCCGATGCGGGCGGCCAAATGCACCAGAAGAGGGGCCAGACGCGAGGCGGGTGGCCAAACACATCAGACGCGGGGCCAGACCCAAGGCGGGTGGCCAAACGCACCGGACACGGGGCCAGACCCGAGGCGGGCGGCCAAACACACCGGACGCGGGGCCAGACCCAAGGCTGGCGGCCAAACGCACCGGACGCAGGGCCAGACCCGATGCGGGCGACCAAACGCACTAAATGCGGGGCCAAACCCGAGGCGGGTGGCCAAATGCACCAGTCGCGGGGCCAGACCTGAGTCGGGCGGCCATTCGCAGCAGACGCATGGCCAGACCCGAGGTGGGCGGCCAAACACACCAGAAGCGGGGCCAGACCCGAGGCGGGCGGCCAAATGCACCGGAAGAGGGGCCAGACGCGAGACGGGTGGCCAAACACATCAGACGCGGGGCCAGACCCAAGGCGGGTGGCCAAACGCACCGGACAGGGGGCCAGACCCGAGGCGGGCAGCCAAACACGCCGGACGCGGGGCCAGACCCGAGGCTGGCGGCCAAACGCACCGGACGCAGGGCCAGACCCGAGGCGGGCGACCAAACGCACTAAATGCGGGGCCAAACCCGAGGCGGGTGGCCAAATGCACCAGTCGCGGGGCCAGACCTGAGTCGGGCTGCAAAACGCAGTAGACGCGTGGCCAGACCCGAAGTGGGCGGCGAAATGCACCAGAAGAGGGGCCAGACTCGAGACGGGCGGCCAAACACAACAGACGGGGGGCCAGACTCGAGGCGGGTGGCCAAACGCACCAGACGCGGGGCCAGACCCAAGGCGGGCGGCCAAATGCACCAGAAGCGGGGCCAAACCCGAAGCGGGCGGCCAAACGCACCAGAAGCGGGGCCAGACCCGCGGCGGGATGCCAAACGCAGCAGACGCGGGGACAGACCCGAGGCGGGCAGACAAACGCACTAGACGCGGGGCCAGACCCGAGACGGGTGGCCAAACGCACCGGACGTGGGGCCAGACCCGAGGCAGGCGGCCAAACTCACCGGACGCGGGCCCAGACCAAAAGCGGGCGACCAAATGCACGAGACGTGGAGCCAGACCCGAGGCGGGCAACCAAACGCAGCAGACGTATGGCCAGACCCGAGGCGGGCGGCCAAACGCACCAGAAGAAGGGCAAGACCCGAGGCGGGTGACCAAAAACACCAGACGCGGGGCCAGACCCGAGGCGGGCGGCCAAACGCACCAGACACGGGGCCAGACCCAAGGCGGGAGGCCAAATGAACCAGAGGCGGGGCCAGACCCGAGACGGGTGTCCAAACGAACCAGAAGCGGGGCCAGACCCGAAGCAGGGGGCCAAATGCACCAGAAGCCGGGCCAGACCCGAGGCGGGCGGCCAAGCGCAGCAGACGCGGGGCCAGACCCGAGGCGGGCGGCCAAACGCACCAGACGCGAGGCCAGACCCGAGGCGGGTGGCCAAACGCATCAGACATGGGGCCAGACCCGAGGCGGGCGGCCAAACACTCCAGACGCGGGCCAGACCCGAGGCTGGCGGCCAAACGCACAGGACGCGGGGCCAGACCCGAGGTGGGCGACTAAACGCACTAGACGCGGGGCCAGACCCGAGGCGGGCGGCCAAACACTCCAGACGCGGGCCAGACCCGAGGCGGGCGACCAAACGCACTAAATGCGGGGCCAAACCCGAGGCGGGTGGCCAAATGCACCAGTCGTGGGGCCAGACCTGAGTCGGGCTGCAAAATGCTGTAGACGCGTGGCCAGACCCGAGGCCGGCGGCCAAACGCACCAGAAGCGTGGCCAGACCCGAGGCTGGCGGCCAGACGCACCAGATGTGGGGCCAGACCCGAGGAGGGCGGCCAAACGCACCAGACGCGGGGCCAGACCCGAGGCGGGTGGCCAAACGCACCAGACGCGGGGCCAGATCCAAGGCGGGTGGCCAAATGCACCAGAAGCGGAGCCAAACCCGAAGCAGGCGGCCAAACGCACCAGAAGCGGGGCCAGACCCGCGGCGGGATGCCAAACGCAGCAGACGCGGGGCCAGACCCGAGGCGGGCAGACAAATGCACTAGACGCGGGGCCAGACCCGAGGCGGGCGGCAAACGCATCGGACGTGGGGCCAGACCCGAGGCGGGCGGCCAAACAAACCGGATGCGGGGCCAGACCAAAAGCGGGCGACCAAATGCACGAGACGTGGGGCCAGACCCGAAGCGGGCAACCAACCGCAGCAGACGTATGGCCAGACCCGAGGCGGGTGGCCAAACGCACCAGAAGAGGGGTCAGACCCGAGGCGGGTGGCCAAACACACCAGACGCAGGGCCAGACCCGAGGCGGGCGGCCAAACGCACCAGACGCGGGGCCAGAGCCAAGGCGGGAGGCCAAAAGAACCAGACGCGGGGCCATACCCGAGACAGGTGGCTAAACGAACCAGAAGCGGGGCCAGACCCGAAGCAGGGGGCCAAATGCACCAGAAGCGGGGCCAGACCCGAGGTGAGCGGCCAAACGCAGCATACGCGGGGCCAGACCCGAGGCGGGCGGCCAAACGCACCAGACACGGGGCCAGACCCGAGGCAGGTGGCCAAATGCATCGGACATGGGGCTAGACCCGAGGCGGGCGGCCAAACACTCCGGACGCTGGCCAGACCCGAGGCTGGCGGCCAAACGCACAGGACGCGGGGCCAGACCCGAGGTGGGCGACTAAACGCACTAGACGCGGGGCCAGACCCGAGGCAGGTGGCCAAATGCACCAGTCGCGGGGCCAGACCTGAGTCGGGCGGCCAAACGCAGTAGACGCGTGGCCAGACCCAAGGTGGGCGGCCAAATGCACCAGAAGAGGGGAAAGACGCGAGGCGGGTGGCAAAACACATCAGACGCGGGGCCAGACCCAAGGCGGGTGGCCAAACGCACCGGACACGGGGCCAGACCCGAGGCGGGCGGCCAAACACACCAGACGCGGGGCCAGACCCGAGGCTGGTGGCCAAACGCACCGGACGCAGGGCCAGACCCGAGGCGGGTGACCAAATGCACTAAATGCGGGGCCAAACCCGAGGCGGGTGGCCAAATGCACCAGTCGTGGGTCCAGACCTGAGTCGGGCTGCAAAACGCAGTAGACGCGTGGCCAGACCCGAGGCGGGCTGCCAAACGCACCAGAAGCGGGGCCAGACGCACCAGATGTTGGGCCAGACCCGAGGAGGGCGGCCAAACGCACCAGACGCGGGGCCAGACCCGAGGCGGGTGGCCTAACGCACCAGACGCGGGGCCAGACCCAAGGCAGGCGGCCAAATGCACCAGAAGCGGGGCCAAACCCGAAGAGGGTGGCCAAACGCACCAGAAGCGGGGCCAGACCTGCAGCGGGATGCCAAACGCAGCAGACGCGGGGCCAGACCCGAGGCGGGCAGACAAACGCACTAGACGCGGGGCCAGACCCGAGGCGGGCGGCCAAACGCACCGGACGTGGGGCCAGACCCGAGGCGGGCGGCCAAACACACCGGACGCGGGGCCAGACCAAAAGCGGGTGACTAAATGCACGAGACGTGGGGCCAGACCCGAGGCGGGCAACCAAACGCAGCAGACGTATGGCCAGACCCGAGGCGGGCGGCCAAACGCACCAGAAGAGGGGCCAGACCCAAGGCGGGTGACCAAACACACCAGACGCGGGGCCAGACCCGAGGCGGGCGGCCAAACGCACCAGACGCGGGGCCAGACCCAAGGCGGGAGGTCAAATGAACCAGACGCAGGGCCAGACCCGAGACGGGTAGCCAAACGAACCACAAGCGTGGCCAGTCCCGAAGCAGGGGGCCAAATGCACCAGAAGCGGGGCCATACCCGAGGCGGGCGGCCAAACGCAGCAGACGCGGGGCCAGACCCGAGGCGGGCGGCCAAACGCACCAGACGCGGGGCCAGACCCGAGGCGGGTGGCCAAACGCCTAGGACATGGGGCCAGACCCGAGGCGGGAGGCCAAACACTCCGGACGCAGGCTAGACCCGAGGCTGGCGGCCAAACGCACCGGACGTGGGGCCAGACCCGAGGCGGGCGGCCAAACACACCGGACGCGGGGCCAGACCAAAAGCGGGTGACTAAATGCACGAGACGTGGGGCCAGACCCGAGGCGGGCAACCAAACGCAGCAGACGTATGGCCAGACCCGAGGCGGGCGGCCAAACGCACCAGAAGAGGGGCCAGACCCAAGGCGGGTGACCAAACACACCAGACGCGGGGCCAGACCCGAGGCGGGCGGCCAAACGCACCAGACGCGGGGCCAGACCCAAGGCGGGAGGTCAAATGAACCAGACGCAGGGCCAGACCCGAGACGGGTAGCCAAACGAACCACAAGCGTGGCCAGTCCCGAAGCAGGGGGCCAAATGCACCAGAAGCGGGGCCATACCCGAGGCGGGCGGCCAAACGCAGCAGACGCGGGGCCAGACCCGAGGCGGGCGGCCAAACGCACCAGACGCGGGGCCAGACCCGAGGCGGGTGGCCAAACGCCTAGGACATGGGGCCAGACCCGAGGCGGGAGGCCAAACACTCCGGACGCAGGCTAGACCCGAGGCTGGCGGCCAAACGCACAGGACGCGGGGCCAGACCCGAGGTGGGCGACCAAACGCACTAGACGCGGGGACAGACCCGAGGCACGTGGCCAAATGTACCAGTCGCGTGGCCAGACCCGAGTCGGGCGGCCAAAGGGAGCAGACGCGTGGCCAGACCCGAGGTGGGCGGCCAAACACTCCAGAAGCGGGGCAAGACCCGATGCGGGCGGCCAAATGCACCAGAAGAGGGGCCAGACGCGAGGCGGGTGGCCAAACACATCAGACGCGGGGCCAGACCCAAGGCGGGTGGCCAAACGCAACGGACACGGGGCCAGACCCGAGGCGGGCGGCCAAACACACTGGACGCGGGGCCAGACCCAAGGCTGGCGGCCAAACGCACCGGACGCAGGGCCAGACCCAATGCGGGCGACCAAACGCACTAAATGCGGGGCCAAACCCGAGGCGGGTGGCCAAATGCACCAGTCGCGGGGCCAGACCTGAGTCGGGCTGCAAAACGCTGTAGACGCGTGGCCAGACCCGAGGCCGGTGGCCAAACGCACCAGAAGCGGGGCCAGACCCGAGGCTGGCGGCCAGACGCACCAGATGTGGGGCCAGACCCGAGGAGGCCGGCCAAACGCACCAGACGCGGGGCCAGACCCGAGGCAGGTGGCCAAACGCAGCAGACGCGCGGCCAGACCCAAGGCGGGTGACCAAATGCACCAGAAGCGGGGCCAAACCCGAAGCGGGCGGCCAAACGCACCAGAAGCGGGGCCAGACCCGCGGCGGGATGCCAAACGCAGCAGACGCGGGGCCAGACCCGAGGCGGGCAGACAAATGCACTAGACGCGGGGCCAGACCCGAGGCGGGCGGCCAAACGCACCGGACGTGGGGCCAGACACGAGGCGGGCGGCCAAACACACCGGATGCGGGGCCAGACCAAAAGCGGGCGACCAAATGCACGAGACGTGGGGCCAGACCCGAGGCGGGCAACCAACCGCAGCAGACGTATGGCCAGACCCGAGGCGGGTGGCCAAACGCACCAGAAGAGGGGCCAGACCCGAGGCGGGTGGCCAAACACATCAGACGCAGGGCCAGACCCGAGGCGGGCGGCCAAACGCACCAGACGCGGGGCCAGACCCAAGGCGGGAGGCCAAAAGAACCAGACGCGGGGCCAGACCCGAGACGGGTGGCCAAACAAACCAGAAGCGGGGCCAGACCCGAAGCAGGGGGCCAAATGCACCAGAAGCAGGGCCAGACCCGAGGCGAGCGGCCAAACGCAGCAGACGCGGGGCCAGATCCGAGGCGGGCGGCCAAACGCACCAGACACGGGGCCAGACCCGAGGCGGGTGGCCAAACGCACCAGACGCGGGGCCAGATCCAAGGCGGGTGGCCAAATGCACCAGAAGCGGAGCCAAACCCGAAGCGGGCGGCCAAACGCACCAGAAGCGGGGCCAGACCCGCGGCGGGATGCCAAACGCAGCAGACGCGGGGCCAGACCCGAGGCGGGCAACCAAACGCGGCAGACGTATGGCCAGACCCGAGGCGGGCGGCAAACGCACCAGAAGAGGGGCCAGACCCAAGGCGGGTGACCAAACACACCAGACGCAGGGCCAGACCCGAGGCGGGCGGCCAAACGCACCAGACGCGGGGCCAGACCCAAGGCAGGAGGCCAAATGAACCAGACGCAGAGCCAGACCCGAGACGGGTAGCCAAACGAACCACAAGCGTGGCCAGACCCGAAGCAGGGGGCCAAATGCACCAGAAGCGGGGCCATACCCGAGGCGGGTGGCCAAACGCAGCAGACGCGGGGCCAGACCCGAGGCGGGCGGCCAAACGCACCAGACGCGGGGCCAGACCCGAAGCGCGTGGCCAAACGCCTAGGACATGGGGCCAGACCCGAGGCGGGAGGCCAAACACTCCGGACGCAGGCTAGACCCGAGGCTGGCGGCCAAACGCACAGGACGCGGGGCCAGACCCGAGGTGGGCGACCAAACGCACTAGACGCGGGGACAGACCCGAGGCGGGTGGCCAAATGTACCAGTCGCGTGGCCAGACCCGAGTCGGGCGGCCAAAGGGAGCAGACGCGTGGCCAGACCCGAGGTGGGCGGCCAAACACTCCAGAAGCGGGGCAAGACCCGATGCGGGCGGCCAAATGCACCAGAAGAGGGGCCAGACGCGAGGCGGGTGGCCAAACACATCAGACGCGGGGCCAGACCCAAGGCGGGTGGCCAAACGCACCGGACACGGGGCCAGACCCGAGGCGGGCGGCCAAACGCACCGGACGCAGGGCCAGACCCGATGAGGGCGACCAAACGCACTAAATGCGGGGCCAAACCCGAGGCGGGTGGCCAAATGCACCAGTCGCGGGGCCAGACCTGAGTCGGGCGGCCATTCGCAGCAGACGCATGGCCAGACCCGAGGTGGGCGGCCAAACACACCAGAAGCGGGGCCAGACCCGAGGCGGGCGGCCAAATGCACCGGAAGAGGGGCCAGACGCGAGACGGGTGGCCAAACACATCAGACGCGGGGCCAGACCCAAGGCGGGTGGCCAAACGCACCGGACAGGGGGCCAGACCCAAGGCGGGCAGCCAAACACGCCGGACGCGGGGCCAGACCCGAGGCTGGCGGCCAAACGCACCGGACGCAGGGCCAGACCCGAGGCGGGCGACCAAACGCACTAAATGCGGGGTTAAACCCGAGGCGGGTGGCCAAATGCACCAGTCGCGGGGCCAGACCTGAGTCGGGCTGCAAAACGCAGTAGACGCGTGGCCAGACCCGAAGTGGGCGGCGAAATGCACCAGAAGAGGGGCCAGACTCGAGACGGGCGGCCAAACACAACAGACGGGGGGCCAGATTCGAGGCGGGTGGCCAAACGCACCAGACGCGGGGCCAGACCCAAGGCGGGCGGCCAAATGCACCAGAAGCGGGGCCAAACCCGAAGCGGGCGGCCAAACGCACCAGAAGCGGGGCCAGACCCGCGGCGGGTTGCCAAACGCAGCAGACGCGGGGACAGACCCGAGGCGGGCAGACAAACGCACTAGACGCGGGGCCAGACCCGAGACGGGTGGCCAAACGCACCGGACATGGGGCCAGACCCGAGGCGGGCGGCCAAACTCACCGGACGCGGGGCCAGACCAAAAGCGGGCGACCAAATGCACGAGACGTGGGGCCAGACCCGAGGCGGGCAACCAACCGCAGCAGACGTATGGCCAGACCCGAGGCGGGCGGCCAAACGCACCAGAAGAAGGGCCAGACCCGAGGCGGGTGACCAGAAACACCAGACGCGGGGCCAGACCCGAGGCGGGCGGCCAAACGCACCAGACATGGGGCCAGACCCAAGGCGGGAGGCCAAATGAACCAGACGCGGGGCCAAACCCGAAGCGGGCGGCCAAACGCACCAGAAACGGGGCCAGACCCGCGGCGGGATGCCAAACGCAGCAGACGCGGGGCCAGACCCGAGGCGGGCAGTCAAACGCACTAGACGCGGGGCCAGACCCGAGGCGGGCGGCCAAACGCACCGGACGTGGGGCCAGACCCGAGGCGGGCGGCCAAACACATCGGACGCGGGGCCAGACCAAATGCACGAGACGTGGGGCCAGACCCGAGGCGGGCAACCAAACGCAGCAGGCGTATGGCCAGACCCGAGGCGGGCGGCCAAAAGCACCAGAAGAGGGGCCAGACCCGAGGCGGGTGACCAAACACACCAGACACGGGGCCAGACCCGAGGCGGGCGGCCAAACGCACCAGACGCGGGGCCAGACCCAAGGCGGGAGGCCAAATGAACCAGACGCGGGTCCAGACCCGAGACGGGTAGCCAAACGAACCAGAAGCGGGGCCAGACCCGAAGCAGGGGGCCAAATGCACCAGACGCGGGGCCAGACCCGAGGCGGGTGGCCTAATGCACCAGATGCGGGGCCAGACCCAAGGCAGGCGGCCAAACGCACCAGAAGCGGGGCCAGACCTGCAGCGGGATGCCAAACGCAGCAGACGCGGGGCCAGACCCGAGGCGGGCGGCCAAACGCACCGGACGTGGGGCCAGACCCGAGGCGGGCGGCCAAACACACCGGACGCGGGGCTAGACCAAAAGCGGGTGACTAAATGCACGAGACGTGGGGCCAGACCCGAGGCGGGCAACCAAACGCAGCAGACGTATGGCCAGACCCGAGGCGGGCGGCAAACGCACCAGAAGAGGGGCCAGACCCAAGGCGGGTGACCAAACACACAAGACGCAGGGCCAGACCCGAGGCGGGCGGCCAAACGCACCAGACGCGGGGCCAGACCCAAGGCGGGAGGCCAAATGAACCAGACGCAGAGCCAGACCCGAGACGGGTAGCCAAACGAACCACAAGCGTGGCCAGACCCGAAGCAGGGGGCCAAATGCACCAGAAGCGGGGCCATACCCGAGGCGGGTGGCCAAACGCAGCAGACGCGGGGCCAGACCCGAGGCGGGCGGCCAAACGCACCAGACGCGGGGCCAGACCCGAAGCGCGTGGCCAAACGCCTAGGACATGGGGCCAGACCCGAGGCGGGAGGCCAAACACTCCGGACGCAGGCTAGACCCGAGGCTGGCGGCCAAACGCACAGGACGCGGGGCCAGACCCGAGGTGGGCGACCAAACGCACTAGACGCGGGGACAGACCCGAGGCGGGTGGCCAAATGTACCAGTCGCGTGGCCAGACCCGAGTCGGGCGGCCAAAGGGAGCAGACGCGTGGCCAGACCCGAGGTGGGCGGCCAAACACTCCAGAAGCGGGGCAAGACCCGATGCGGGCGGCCAAATGCACCAGAAGAGGGGCCAGACGCGAGGCGGGTGGCCAAACACATCAGACGCGGGGCCAGACCCAAGGCGGGTGGCCAAACGCACCGGACACAAGGCCAGACCCGAGGCGGGCGGCCAAACGCACCGGACGCAGGGCCAGACCCGATGAGGGCGACCAAACGCACTAAATGCGGGGCCAAACCCGAGGCGGGTGGCCAAATGCACCAGTCGCGGCGCCAGACCTGAGTCGGGCGGCCATTCGCAGCAGACGCATGGCCAGACCCGAGGTGGGCGGCCAAACACACCAGAAGCGGGGCCAGACCCGAGGCGGGCGGCCAAATGCACCGGAAGAGGGGCCAGACGCGAGACGGGTGGCCAAACACATCAGACGCGGGGCCAGACCCAAAGCGGGTGGCCAAACGCACCGGACAGGGGGCCAGACCCGAGGCGGGCAGCCAAACACGCCGGACGCGGGGCCAGACCCGAGGCTGGCGGCCAAATGCACCGGACGCAGGGCCAGACCCGAGGCGGGCGACCAAACGCACTAAATGCGGGGTTAAACCCGAGGCGGGTGGCCAAATGCACCAGTCGCGGGGCCAGACCTGAGTCGGGCTGCAAAACGCAGTAGACGCGTGGCCAGACCCGAAGTGGGCGGCGAAATTCACCAGAAGAGGGGCCAGACTCGAGACGGGCGGCCAAACACAACAGACGGGGGGCCAGACTCGAGGCGGGTGGCCAAACGCACCAGACGCGGGGCCAGACCCAAGGCGGGCGGCCAAATGCACCAGAAGCGGGGCCAAACCCGAAGCGGGCGGCCAAACGCACCAGAAGCGGGGCCAGACCCGCGGCGGGATGCCAAACGCAGCAGACGCGGGGACAGACCCGAGGCGGGCAGACAAACGCACTAGACGCGGGGCCAGACCCGAGACGGGTGGCCAAACGCACCGGACGTGGGGCCAGACCCGAGGCGGGCGGCCAAACACACCGGACGCGGGGCCAGACCAAAAGCGGGTGACTAAATGCACGAGACGTGGGGCCAGACCCGAGGCGGGCAACCAAACGCAGCAGACGTATGGCCAGACCCGAGGCGGGCGGCCAAACGCACCAGAAGAAGGGCCAGACCCGAGGCGGGTGACCAGAAACACCAGACGCGGGGCCAGACCCGAGGCGGGCGGCCAAACGCACCAGACATGGGGCCAGACCCAAGGCGGGAGGCCAAATGAACCAGACGCGGGGCCAAACCCGAAGCGGGCGGCCAAACGCACCAGAAACGGGGCCAGACCCGCGGCGGGATGCCAAACGCAGCAGACGCGGGGACAGACCTGAGGCGGGCAGTCAAACGCACTAGATGCGGGGCCAGACCCGAGGCGGGCGGCCAAACGCACCGGACGTGGGGCCAGACCCGAGGCGGGCGGCCAAACACATCGGACGCGGGGCCAGACCAAATGCACGAGACGTGGGGCCAGACCCGAGGCGGGCAACCAAACGCAGCAGACGTATGGCCAGACCCGAGGCGGGCGGCCAAAAGCACCAGAAGAGGGGCCAGACCCGAGGCGGGTGACCAAACACACCAGACACGGGGCCAGACCCGAGGCGGGCGGCCAAACGCACCAGACGCGGGGCCAGACCCAAGGCGGGAGGCCAAATGAACCAGACGCGGGTCCAGACCCGAGACGGGTAGCCAAACGAACCAGAAGCGGGGCCAGACCCGAAGCAGGGGGCCAAATGCACCAGAAGCGGGACCAGACCCGAGGCCGGCGGCCAAACGCAGCAGACACGGGGCCAGACCCAAAGCGGGCGGCCAAACGCACCAGACGCGGGGCCAGACCCGATGCGGGAGGCCAAACCCCTCGGACATGGGGCCAGACCCGAGGCGGGAGGCCAAACACTCCGGAAGCGGGCCAGACCCGAGGCTGGCGGCCAAACGCACTAGACGCGCGGCCAGACCCGAGGCGGGTGGCCAAATGCACCAGTCGCGGGGCCAGACCCGAGTCGGGCGGCCAAAGAAAGCAGACGCGTGGCCAGACCCGAGGTGGGCGGCCAAACTCTCCAGAAGCAGGGCCAGACCCGAGGCGGGCGGCCAAATGCAAAAGAAGAGGGGCCAGACGCGAGGCGGGTGGCCAAACACATCAGACGCGGGGCCAGACCAAAGGCGATTGGCCAAACGCACCGGACACGGGGCCAGACCTGAGGCGGGCGGCCAATCACACCGGACTCAGGGCCAGACCCGAGGCTGGCGGCCAAACGCACCGGACGCAGGGCCAGACCCGAGGCGGGCGACCAAACGCACTAGATGCGGGGCCAAACCCGAGGCGGGTGGCCAAATGCACCAGTCGCGGGGCCAGACCTGAGTCGGGCTGCAAAACGCAGTAGACACGTGGCCAGACCCGAGGCGGGCGGCCAAACGCACCAGAAGCGGGGCCAGACCCGAGGAGGGCGGCCAGACGCACCAGATCTAGGGCCAGACCCGAGGAGGGCGGCCAAACGCACCAGATGCGGGGCCGGACCCAAGGTGGGCGGCCAAATGCACCAGATGCGGGGCCAGACCCAAGGCGGGCGGCCAAATGCACCAGACACGGGGCCAGACCCGAGGCGGGCGGCCAGACGCACCAGATGTGGGGCCAGACCCGAGG
This sequence comes from Phyllobates terribilis, assembly GCF_046119375.1. Taxonomy (NCBI): domain Eukaryota; kingdom Metazoa; phylum Chordata; class Amphibia; order Anura; family Dendrobatidae; genus Phyllobates; species Phyllobates terribilis. The sequence goes on from NW_027362771.1 coordinate 212,176,555, forward strand.
AGTGCGGCCAAACGCACCAGACGCGGGGCCAGACCTGAGGCGGGTGGCCAAATGCACCAGACACGGGACCAGACCCGAGGCGGGCAGTCAAACGCACCAGTAGCGGGGCCAGACCCGAAGCGGGCGGCCAAAAGCACCAGAAGCGGGGCCTGATCCGAAGCGGGCGGCCAAATGCAGCAGACGCTGGTCCAGACCCGAGGTGCTCGGCCAGACGCGGGGCCAGACCTGAGGCGGGCGGTCAAACGCACCGGACGCGAGGCTAGACACAAGGCAGGCGGTAAAAAGCACCAGAAGCGGGGCCAGACCCGAGGCGGGCGGCAAAACCATCCAGACATGGGGCCAGACCCGAGGCGGGCGACCAAACTCACCTGACGCAGGGCCATACCCGAGGCTGGCGGCCAAATGCAACAGACGCGGGGCCAGACCTTAGGCAGGCAGCCATACGTACCAGACCCGAGGCGTGCAGACAAACGTATCAGTCACGAGGCCAGACTCGAGGCGGGTGGCAAAATTCACCAGACCCGAGGCGTGAGGCCAAACGCACCAGAAGCGGGGCTAGACCGGAGGCGGGCGGCCAAACACACCGGACGCGGGGCCAGACCCGAGGCTGGTGGCCAAACGCACCGGACGCGGAGCTATACCCGAGTCAAGCAGCCAAACGCAGCAAACATGTGGCCAGACCCGAGGTGGGTGGCAAAACACACCAGAAGCGGGGCCATACCCGAGACGGGCGGCTAAACACACCAGATGCGGGGCCAGACCCGAGGCTGGTGTCCAAACGCACTGGATGAGGTGCCAGACCCGAGGCGGGCAGCCAAACACACCAGACGCGGGGCCAAACCCGAGACAGGCGGCCAAACGCACCAGAAGCGGGGCCAGACCCGAAGCGGGCTGCCAAACGCACTAGAAGCGGGGCCAGACCTGAGGAGGGCGGCCAAACGCAGCAGATGCGGGGCCAGACCCGAAGCGGGCGGACAAACGCACCAGACGCGGGGCCAGACCCAAGGCGGGTGGCCAAATGCACCGGACACGGGGCCAGACCCGAAGCGGGCGACCAAAGTCACGAGACACGGGGCCAGAACCGAGGCGGGCAACCAAACGCACTAGATGCGGGGCCAGACCTGAGGCAGGTGGCCAAATGCACCAGTCGCGGGGTCAGACCTGAGTCAGGCTGCAAAACGCAGCAGACGCGTTGCCAGACCCGAGGCGGGCGGCCAAACGCACCAGAAGCGGGACCAGACCCGAGGCGGGCGGCCAAACGAACCGGATATGGGGGGCAGACCCGAGGAGGGCGGCCAAACACACCGGACGCGGGGCCAGACCCGAGGCGGGTGGCCAAATGCACCAGTCGCGGGGCCTGACCCGAGTCAGGCGGCCAAACGCACCGGACGCGGGGCCGGACCCGAGGCGGGCGACCAAATGCAGGAGACGTGTGGCCAGACCCGAGGCGGGCGGCCAAACGCACCAGAAGCGGGGCCATTCCCGAGTCGGGCGGCCAAACACACCGGACGCGGGGCCAGACCCTAGGCGGGTGACCAAACGCACTAAACGCGGGGCCAGTCCCGAGGCGGGTGGCCAAACGCAGCAGACGCGTGGCCGGAACCGAGGCGGGCAGCCAAACACACCAGAAGCGGGCCCATACACGAGGCGGGTGGCCAAACACACCGGACGCGGGGCCAGACCCGAGGCTGGTGGCCAAACGCACCGGACGCATGGCCAGACCCGAGGCTGGTGGCCAAACGCACCGGACGCGGGGCCAGACCCGAGGCGGGCGACCAAACGCAGCAGACGTGTGGCCAGACCCAAGGCGGGTGGCCAAATGCACCGGACACGGGGCCAGACCCGAGGCGGGCGGCCAAACACACCGGACGTGGGGCCAGACTCGAGGCAGGCGGCCAAACGCAACGGACGCAGGGCCAGACTCGAGGCGGGCGACCAAACGCACTAGACGCGGGGCCAGACCCGAGGCGGGTGGCCAAATGCACCAGTCGCCGGGCCTGACCCGAGTCGGGCGGCCAAACGCAGCAGACGCGTGGCCAGACCCGAGGCGGGCGGCCAAACACACCAGACGTGGGGCCAGACCCGGGGCAGGCGGCCAAACGCACTAGACGGGTGGCCAGACCCGAGGCAGGCGGCCAAACGCACCAGATGTGGGGTCAGACCTGAGGTGGGTATCCAAACGCACCAGAGGCGGGGCCATTTCCGAGGCAGGTGGCCAAACGCACCAGATGCGGGGCCAAACCTGATGACGGGGGCAAAATGCACCAGACTCGAGGCGTGCAGCCAAACGTACCAGTTGCGAGGCCAGACGCGAGGCAGGTGGCAAAACGCACCACACACGGGACCAGACCGAAGGCGGGCGGCCAAACACACAGGAAGCAGGGTCACACCCGAGGCTGGTGGCCAAACGCACCGAACACGAGGCCAGACACGAGGCAGGCGGTAAAAAGCACCAGAAGCCGGGCCAGACCCGAGGCAGGCGGCCAAACCCACCAGACGCGGGGCCAGACCCGAGGCGGGCGACCAAACTCACCTGACGCAGGGCCATACCCGAGGCTGGCGGCCAAAGGCACCAGACGCGGGGCCAGACCTGAGGCAGGCGGCCAAACGTACCAGACCCGAGGCGTGCAGCCAAACGTACCAGTCTCGAGGCCAGACTCGAGGCAGGTGGCAAAACGCACCAGACCCGAAGCGTGAGGCCAAATGCACCAGAAGCGGGGCCAGACCCGAAGCGGGAGACCAAACGCACTGGACATGGGGCCAGACCCGAAGCGGGCGGCCAAACACACCGGACGCGGGGCCAGACCCGAGGCTGGTGGCCAAACGCAGCAGACGTGTGGCCAGACCCGAGGCAGGCGGAAAAACACACCAGAAGCGGGGCCATACCCGAGGCGGGCGGCCAAACACCTCGGATGCGGGGCCAGACCCGAGGCTGGTGGCCAAACGCACCGGAAGCGGGGCCAGACCCGAGGCGGGCGGTCAAACCCACCAGACGCGGGGCCAGACCCGATTCGGGCGGCCAAACGCAGCAGACGTGTGACCAGACCCGAGGTGGGCGGCCAAACAAACCAGAAGTGGGGCCAGACCCGAGGCGGGCGGCCAAATGCACCAGAAGAGGGGCCAGACGCGAGGCGGGTGGCCAAACACATCAGACGCGGGGCCAGACCCAAGGCGGGTGGCCAAACGCACCGGACACGGGGCCAGACCCGAGGCGGGCGGCCAAACACACCGGATGTGGGGCCAGACCCGAGACTGGTGGCCAAACGTCCCGGACGCAGGGCCAGACCCGAGGCAGGCGACCAAACGCACTAAATGCGGGGCCAAACCCGAGGCGGGTGGCCAAATGCACCAGTCGCGGGTCCAGACCTGAGTCGGGCTGCAAAACGCAGTAGACGCGTGGCCAGACCTGAGGCGGGCGGCCAAACGCACCAGAAGCGGGGCCAGACCAGAGGCTGGCGGCCAGACGCACCAGATGTTGGGCCAGACCCGAGGAGGGCGGCCAAACGCACCAGACGCGGAGCCAGACGCGAGGCGGGTGGCCAAACGCACCAGACGCGGGGCCAGACCCAAGGCGGGTGGCCAAATGCACCAGAAGCGGGGCCAAACCCAAAGCGGGCGGCCAAATGCACCAGAAGCGGGGCCAGACCCGCGGCGGGATGCCAAACGCAGCAGACGCGGGGCCAGACCCGAGGCGGGCAGTCAAACGCACTAGACGAGGGGCCAGACCCGAGGCAGGCGAACAAACGCACCGGAAGTGGGGCCAGACCCGAGTCGGGCGGCCAAACACAACGGACGCGGGGCCAGACCAAAAGCGGGCAACCAAATGCACGAGACGTGGGCCAGACCCGAGGCGGGCAACCAAACGCAGCAGACGTATGGCCAGATCCGAGGCGGGCGGCCAAACGCACCAGAAGAGGGGCCAGACCCGAGGCGGGTGACCAAACACACCAGACGTGGGGCCAGACCAGAGGCGGGCGGCCAAACGCACCAGACGCGGGGCCAGACCCAAGGCGGGAGGCCAAATGAACCAGACGCGGAGCCAGACCCGAGACGGGTAGCCAAACGAACCAGAAGCGGGGCCAGACCCGAAGCAGGGGGCCAAATGCACCAGAAGCGGGGCCAGACCCGAGTCGGGAGGCCAAACGCAGCAGACGCGGGGCCAGACCCGAGGCGGGTGGCCAAATGCACCGGACGCGATGCCAGACCCGAGGCTGGTGGCCAAACGCACCAGACGCGGGGCCAGACCCGAGGCGGGCGACCAAACGCAGCAGATGTGTGGCAAGACCCGAGGCGGGCGGCCAAATGCACCAGAAGAGGGGCCAGACGCGAGGCGGGTGGCCAAACACATCAGACACGGGGCCAGACCCAAGGCGGGTGGCCAAACGCACCGGACACGGGTCCAGACCCGAGGCGGACGACCAAACACACCGGACGCGGGGCCAGACCCGAGACGGGCGGCCAAACGCACTAGATGCGGGGCCAGACCCGAGGCGGGTGGCCAAATGCACCAGTCGCTGGGCCAGACCTGAGTCAGGCTGCAAAACGCAGTAGACGCATGGCCAGATCCGAGGCGGGCGGCTAAACGCACCAGAAGCGGGGCCAGACCCGAGGCGGGCGGCCAGATGCACCAGATGTTGGGCCAGACCCGAGGAGGGCGGCCAAACGCACCAGAAGCGGGGCCAGACCCAAGGCGGGTGGCCAAATGCACCAGTCGCGGGGCCAGACCCGAATCGGGCGGCCAAACGCAGCAGACGCGTGGCCAGACCCGAGGTGGGCAGCCAAACACACCAGAAGCGGGGCCAGACCCGAGGCGGGTGGCCAAATGCACCAGTCGCGGGGCCAGACCCGAGTTGGGCGGCCAAACGCAGCAGATGCGTGGCCAGACCGGAGGTGGGCGGCCAAACACACCAGAAGCGGGGCCATACCCGAGGCGGGCGGCCAAACACACCGGACACGGGGCCAGACCCGAGGCTGGGGGCCAAATGCACCAGAAGCGGGGCCAGACCCAAGGCGGGCGGCCAAACGCAGCAGACGCTTGGCCGGACCCGAGGCGGGCGGCCAAACGCACCAGACGCGGGGCCAGACCCGAGGCGGGTGGCCAAACGCCTCGGACATGGGGCCAGACCCGAGGCGGGCGGCCAAACACTCCGGACGCTGGCCAGACCCGAGGCTGGCGGCCAAACGCTCAGGACGCGAGGCCAGACCCGAGGTGGGCGACCAAACGCACTAGACGCGGGGCCAGACCCGAGGCCGGTGGCCAAATGCACCAATCACGGGGCCAGACCCGAGTCGGGCGGCCAAACGCAGCAGACGTGTGGCCAGACCCGAGGTAGGCGGCCAAATGCACTAGAAGCGGGGCCAGACCCGCGGCGGGATGCCAAACGCTGCAGACGCGGGGCTAGACCCGAGGCGGGCAGTCAAACGCACTAGACTAGGGGCCAGACCCGAGGCGGGCGACCAAACGCACCGGAAGTGGGGCCACACCCGAGGCGGGCGGCCAAACACACCGAATGCGGGGCCAGACCAAAAGCGGGCAACCAAATGCACGAGACGTGGGGCCAGACCCGAGGCGGGCAACCAAACGCAGCAGACGTATGGACAGACCCGAGGCGGGCGGTCAAACGCACCAGAAGAGGGGCCAGACCCGAGGCGGGCGGCCAAACGCACCAGACGCGGGGCCAGACCCAAGGCGGGAGGCCAAATGAACCAGACGCGGAGCCAGACCCGAGACGGGAAGCCAAACGAACCAGAAGCGGGGCCAGACCCGAAGCAGGGGGCCAAATGCACCAGAAGCGGGGCCAGACCCGAGGCGGGCGGCCAAACGCAGCAGACGCGGGGCCAGACCCGAGGCGGGTGGCCAAATGCACCGGACGCGATGCCAGACCCGAGGCTGGTGGCCAAACGCACCAGACGCGGGGCCAGACCCGAGGCGGGCGACCAAACGCAGCAGATGTGTGGCAAGACCCGAGGCGGGCGGCCAAATGCACCAGAAGAGGGGCCAGACGCGAGGCGGGTGGCCAAACACATCAGACACGGGGCCAGACCCAAGGCGGGTGGCCAAACGCACCGGACACGGGTCCAGACCCGAGGCGGGCGACCAAACACACCGGACGCGGGGCCAGACCCGAGGTGGGCGGCCAAACGCACTAGATGCGGGACCAGACCCGAGGCGGGTGGCCAAATGCACCAGTCGCTGGGCCAGACCTGAGTCAGGCTGCAAAACGCACCAGAAGCGAGGCCAGACCCGAGGCGGGCGGCCAGACGCACCAGATGTTGGGCCAGACCCGAGGAGGGCGGCCAAACGCACCAGAAGCGGGGCCAGACCCGAGGCGGATGGCCAAATGCACCAGTCGCTGGGCCAGACCGGAATCGGGCAGCCAAATGCAGCAGACGCGTGGCCAGACCCGAGGTGGGCAGCCAAACACACCAGAAGCGGGGTCAGACCCGAGGCCGGTGGCCAAATGCACCAGTCGCGGGGCCAGACCCGAGTTGGGCGGCCAAACGCAGCAGACGCGTGGCCAGACCGGAGGTGGGCGGCCAAACACACCAGAAGCGGGGCCATACCCGAGGCGGGCGGCCAAACACACCGGACACGGGGCCAGACCCGAGGCTGGGGGCCAAATGCACCAGAAGCGGGGCCAGACCCAAGGCGGGCGGCCAAACACAGCAGACGCTTGGCCGGACCCGAGGCGGGCGGCCAAACGCACCAGACGCGGGGCCAGACCCGAGGCGGGTGGCCAAACGCCTCGGACATGGGGCCAGACCCGAGGCGGGCGGCCAAACACTCCGGACGCTGGCCAGACCCGAGGCTGGCGGCCAAACGCACAGGACGCGAGGCCAGACCCGAGGTGGGCGACCAAACGCACTAAATGCGGGGCCAAACCCGAGGCGGGTGGCCAAATGCACCAGTCGCGGGTCCAGACCTGAGTCGGGCTGCAAAACGCAGTAGACGCGTGGCCAGACCCGAGGCGGGCGGCCAAACGCACCAGAAGCGGGGCCAGACCGGAGGCTGGCGGCCAGACGCACCAGATGTTGGGCCAGACCCGAGGAGAGCGGCCGAACGCACCAGACGCGGGGCCAGACCCGAGGCGGGTGGCCAAACGCACCAGACGCATGGTCAGACCCAAGGCGGGTGGATAAATGCACCAGAAGCGGGGCCAAACCCAAAGCGGGCCGCCAAACGCACCAGAAGCGGGGCCAGACCCGAGGCGGGATACCAAACGCAGCAGACGCGGGGCCAGACCCGAGGCGGGCAGTCAAACGCACTAGACGAGGGGCCAGACCCGAGGCGGGCGACCAAACGCACCGGAAGTGGGGCCAGACCCGAGGCGGGCGGCCAAACACACCGGACGCGGGGCCAGACCAAAAGCGGGCGACCAAATGCACGAGACGTGGGGCCAGACCCGAGGCGGGCAACCAAACGCAGCAGACGTATGGCCAGACCCGAGGCGGGCGGCCAAACGCACCAGAAGAGTGGCCAGACCCGAGGCGGGTGACCAAACACACCAGACGCGGAGCCAGACCCGAGGCGGGCGGCCAAACGCACCAGACGCGGGGCCAGACCCAAGGCAGGAGGCCAAATGAACCAGACGCGGGGCCAGACCCGAGACGGGTAGTCAAACGAACGAGAAGCGGGGCCAGACCCGAAGCAGGGGGCCAAATGCACCAGAAGCGGGACCAGACCGAGGCGGGCGGCCAATCGCAGCAGACGCGGGGCCAGACCCGAGGCGGGTGGCCAAATGCACCGGACGCGATGCCAGACCCGAGGCTGGTAGCCAAACGCACCAGACGCGGGGCCAGACCCGAGGCGGGCGACCAAACGCAGCAGATGTGTGGCAAGACCCGAGGCGGGCGGCCAAATGCACCAGAAGAGGGGCCAGACGCGAGGCGGGTGGCCAAACACATCAGACACGGGGCCAGACCCAAGGCGGGTGGCCAAACGCACCGGACACGGGTCCAGACCCGAGGCGGGCGACCAAACACACCGGACGCGGGGCCAGACCCGAGGCGGGCGGCCAAACGCACCGGACACAGGGCCAGACCCGAGGCGGGTGACCAAACGCACTAGATGCGGGGCCAGACCCGAGGCCGGTGGCCAAATGCACCAGTCGCTGGGCCAGACCTGAGTCAGGCTGCAAAACGCAGTAGACGCATGGCCAGACCCGAGGCGGGCGGCTAAGCGCACCAGAAGCGGGGCCAGACCCGAGGTGGGCGGCCAGACGCACCAGATGTTGGGCCAGACCCGAGGAGGGCGGCCAAACGCACCAGAAGCGGGGCCAGACCCGAGGCGGGTGGCCAAATGCACCAGTCGCGGGGCCAGACCCGAATCGGGTGGCCAAACGCAGCAGACGCGTGGCCAGACCCGAGGTGGGCAGCCAAACACACCAGAAGCGGGGCCAGACCCGAGGCGGGTGGCCAAATGCACCAGTCGCGGGGCCAGACCCGAGTTGGGCGGCCAAACGCAGCAGACGCGTGGCCAGACCGGAGGTGGGCGGCCAAACACACCAGAAGCGGGGCCATACCCAAGGCGGGCGGCCAAACACACCGGACACGGGGCCAGACCCCAGGCTGGGGGCCAAATGCACCAGAAGCGGGGCCAGAACCAAGGCGGGCGGCCAAACGCAGCAGACGCTTGGCCGGACCCGAGGCGGGCGGCCAAACGCACTAGACGCGGGGCCAGACCCGAGGCGGGTGGCCAAACGCCTCGGACATGGGGCCAGACCCGAGGCGGGCGGCCAAACACTCCGGACGCTGGCCAGACCCGAGGCTGGCGGCCAAACGCTCAGGACGCGAGGCCATACCCGAGGTGGGCGACCAAACGCAGTAGACGCTGGGCCAGACCCGAGGCCGGTGGCCAAATGCACCAATCGCGGGGCCAGACCCGAGTCGGGCGGCCAAACGCAGCAGACGTGTGGCCAGACCCGAGGTAGGCGGCCAAACAAACCAGAAGTGGGGCCAGACCCGAGGCGGGCGGCCAAATGCACCAGAAGAGGGGCCAGACGCGAGGCAGGTGGCCAAACACATGAGACGCGGGGACAGACCCAAGGCGGGTGGCCAAAGTCACCGGACACGGGGCCAGACCCGAGGCGGGCGGCCAAACACACCGGACGTGGGGCCAGACCCGAGGCTGGCGGCCAAACGCCCCGGACGCAGGGCCAGACCCGAGGCGGGCGACCAAACGCACTAAATGCGGGCCAAACCCGAGGCGGGTGGCCAAATGCACCAGTCGCGGGTCCAGACCTGAGTCGGGCTGCAAAACGCAGTAGACGCGTGGCCAAACCCGAGGCGGGCGGCCAAACGCACCAGAAGCGGGGCCAGACCCGAGGCTGGCGGCCAGACGCACCAGATGTTGGGCCAGACCCGAGGAGGGCGGCAAAATGCACCAGACGCGGGGCCAGACCCGAGGCAGATGGCCAAATGCACCAGACGCGTGGCCAGACCCAAGGCGGGTGGCCAAATGCACCAGAAGCGGGGCCAAACCCAAAGCGGGCGGCCAAACGCACCAGAAGCAGGGCCAGACCCGCGGCGGGATGCCAAACGCAGCAGACGCGGGGCCAGACCCGAGGCGGGCAGTCAAACGCACTAGACGAGGGGCCAGACCCGAGGCGGGCGACCAAACGCACCGGAAGTGGGGCCAGACCCGAGGCGGGCGGCCAAACACACCGGACGCGGGGCCAGACCAAAAGCGGGCGACCAAATGCACGAGACGTGGGGCCAGACCCGAGGCGGGCAACCAAACGCAGCAGACGTATGGCCAGACCCGAGGCGGGCGGCCAAACGCACCAGAAGAGGGGCCAGAACCGAGGCGGGTGACCAAACGCACCAGACGCGGGGCCAGACCCAAGGCGGGAGGCCAAATGAACCAGACACGGGGCCAGACCCGAGACGGGTAGCCAAACGAACCAGAAGCGGGGCCAGACCCGAAGCAGGGGGCCAAATGCACCAGAAGCGGGGCCAGACCCGAGGCGGGCGGCCAAACGCAGCAGACGCGGGGCCAGACCCGAGGCGGGCGGCCAAACGCACCAGACGCGGGGCCAGACCTGAGGCGGGTGGCCAAACGCCTCGGACATGGGGCCAGACCTGAGGCGGGAGGCCAAACACTCCGGACGCGGGCCAGACCCGAGGCTGGCGGCCAAACGCACAGGACACGGGGCCAGACCCGAGGTGGGCGACCAAACCCACTAGACGCGGGGCCAGACCCGAGGCGGGTGGCCAAATGCACCAGTCGCGGGGCCAGACCCGAGTCGGGCGGCCAAAGGTAGCAGACGCGTGGCCAGACCCGAGGTGGGCGGCCAAACACTCCAGAAGTGGGGCCAGACCATAGGCAGGCGGCCAAATGCACCAGAAGAGGGGCCAGACGCGAGGCGGGTAGCCAAACACATCAGACGCGGGGCCAGACCCAAGGCGGGTGGCCAACGCACCGGACACGGGGCCAGACCCGAGGCGGGCGGCCAAACACACCGGACGCGGCGCCAGACACGAGGCTGGCGGCCAAACGCACCGAACGCAGGCCAGACCCAAGGCGGGCGACCAAATGCACTAAATGCGGGGCCAAACCCGAGGCGGGTGGCCAAATGCACCAGTCGCGGGGCCAGACCTGAGTCGGTTTGCAAAACGAAGTAGACGCGTGGCCAGACCCAAGGCGGGCGGCCAAACGCACCAGAAGCGGGGCCAGACCCGAGGCTGGCGACCAGACGCACCAGATGTGGGGCCAGACCCGAGGAGAGCGGCCAAACGCACCAGACGCGCGGCCAGACCCGAGGCGGGTGGCCAAGTGCACCAGTCGCGGGGCCAGACCCGAGTCGGGCGGCCAAACGCAGCAGACGCGTGGCCAGACCCGAAGTGGGCGACCAAACACACCAGAAGCGGGACCAGACCCGAGGCGGGTTTCCAAATGCACCAGTCGCGGGGCCAGACCCGAGGTGGGCGGCCAAACACACCAGAAACGGGGCCAGACCCGAGGCGGGCGACCAAACGCAGCAGATGTGTGGCAAGACCCGAGGCGGGCGGCCAATTGCACCAGAAGAGGGGTTAGACGCGAGGCGGGTGGCCAAACACATCAGACGCGGGGCCAGACCCAAGGCGGGTGGCCAAACGCACCGGACACGGGGCCAGACCCGAGGCGAGTGGCCAAACACACCGGACGTGGGGCCAGACCCGAGGCTGGCACCCAAACGCACCCGACGCAGGGCCAGACCCGAGGCGGGCGACCAAACGCGCTAGATGCGGGGCCAGACCCGAGGCGGGTGGCCCAATGTACCAGTCCCGGTGCCAGACCTGAGTCGGGCTGCAAAACGCAGTAGACACGTGGCCAGACCTGAGGCGGGCGGCCAAACGCGCCAGAAGCGGGGCCAGACCCGAGGCGGGCGGCCAGATGCACCAGATGTGGGGCCAGACCCGAGGAGGGCGGCCAAATGCACCAGATGTGGGGCCAGACCCAAGACGGGTGTCCAAACGCACCAGAAGCGGGGCCAGACCCAAGGCGGGCGGCCAAATGCACCGGACGCGATGCCAGACCCGAGGCTGGTGGCCAAACGCACCAGACGCGGGGCCAGACCCGAGGCGGGCGACAAAACGCAGCAGAAGAGGGGCCAGACGCGAGGCGGGTGGCCAAACACATCAGACGCGGGGCCAGACCCAAGGCGGGTGGCCAAACGTACCAGACACGGGTCCAGACCCGAGGCGGGCGACCAAACACACCGGACGTGGGGCCAGACCCGAGGCTGGCGGCCAAACGCACCGGACGCAGGGCCAGACCCGAGGCGGGCGACCAAACGCACTAGATGCGGGGCTAGACCCGAGGCGGGTGGCCAAATGCACCAGTCGCAGGGCCAAACCTGAGTCAGGCTGCAAAATGCAGTAGATGCATGGCCAGACCCGAGACGGGCGGCCAAATGCACCAGAAGCGGGGCCAGACCAGAGGCGGGCGACCAGACGCACCAGATGTGGGGCCAGACCCGAGGAGGGCGGCCAAACGCACCAGAAGCGGGGCCAGACCCGAGGCGGGTTGCCAAATGCACCAGTCGCGGGGCCAGACCCGAATCGGGCGGCCAAACGCAGCAGACGCGTGGCCAGACCCGAGGTGGGCGGCCAAACACACCAGAAGCGGGGCCAGACCCGAGGCGGGTGGCCAAATGTACCAGTCGCGGGACCAGACCCGAGTTGGGCGGCCAAACGCAGCAGACGCGTGGCCAGACCCGAGGTGGGCGGCCAAACACACCAGAAGTGGGGCCATACCCGAGGCGGGCGGCCAAATGCACCGGACTCGATGCCAGACCCGAGGCTGGTGGCCAAACGCACCAGACGCGGGGCCAGACCCGAGGCGGGCGACCAAACGCAGCAAAAGAGGGGCCAGACGCGAGGCGGGTGGCCAAACACATCAGACGCGAGGCCAGACCCAAGGCGGGTGGCCAAACGCACGAGACACGGGTCCAGACCCGAGGCGGGCGACCAAACACACCGGACGTGGGGCCAGACCCGAGGCTGGCGGCCAAACGCACCGGACGCAGGGCCAGACCCGAGGCGGGCGACCAAACGCACTAGATGCGGGGCTAGACCCGAGGCGGGTGGCCAAATGCACCAGTCGCAGGGCCAGACCTGAGTCAGGCTGCAAAATGCAGTAGATGCATGGCCAGACCCGAGACGGGCGGCCAAATGCACCAGAAGCGGGGCCAGACCAGAGGCGGGCGACCAGACGCACCAGATGTGGGGCCAGACCCGAGGAGGGCGGCCAAACGCACCAGAAGCGGGGCCAGACCCGAGGCGGGTGGCCAAATGCACCAGTCGCGGGGCCAGACCCGAATCGGGCGGCCAAACGCAGCAGACGCGTGGCCAGACCCGAGGTGGGCGGCCAAACACACCAGAAGCGGGGCCAGACCCGAGGCGGGTGGCCAAATGTACCAGTCGCGGGACCAGACCCGAGTTGGGCGGCCAAACGCAGCAGACGCGTGGCCAGACCCGAGGTGGGCGGCCAAACACACCAGAAGCGGGGCCATACCCGAGGCGGGCAGCCAAACAAACCGGACGCGGGGCCAGACCCGAGGCTGGGGGCCAAACGCACCGGACGCGGGGCCAGACCCGAGGCGGGCGACCAAACGCATCAGATGTGTGGCAAGACCCGAGGCGGGCGGCCAAATGCACCAGAAGAGGGGCCAAACCCGAAGCGGGCGGCCAAACGCACCAGAAGCGGGGCCAAACCCGCAGCGGGATGCCAAACGCAGCAGACGCGGGGCCAGACCCGAGGCGGGCAGTCAAACGCACTAGACGCGAGGCCAGACCCGAGGCGGGCGGCCAAATGCACCGGACGTGGGGCCAGACCCGAGGTGGGCGGCCAAACACACCGGACGCGGGGCCAGACCAAAAGCGGGCGACCAAATGCACGAGACGTGGGGCCAGACCCGAGGCGGGCAACCAAACGCAGCAGACGTATCGCCAGACCCGAGGCGGGCGGCTAAAAGCACCAGAAGAGGGGCCAGACCCGAGGCGGGTGACCAAACACACCAGACGCGGGGCCAGACCCGAGGCGGGCGGCCAAACGCACCAGACGCGGTGCCAGACCCAAGGCGGGAGGCCAAATGAACCAGACGCGGGGCCAGACACGAGACGGGTAGCCAAATGAACCAGAAGCGGGGCCAGACCCGAAGCAGGGGGCCAAATGCACCAGAAGCGGGACCAGACCCAAGGCGGGCGGCCAAACGCAGCAGACGCGGGGCCAGACCCGAAGCAGGCGGCCAAACGCACCAGACGCGGGGTCAGACCCGAGGCGGGTGGCCAAACGCCTCGAACATGGAGCCAGACCCGAGGCGGGAGGCCAAACACTCCGGAAGCGGGCCAGACCCGAGGCTGGCGGCCAAACGCACTAGACGCGGGGCCAGACCCGAGGCGGGTGGCCAAATGCACCAGTCGCGGGGCCAGACCCGAGTCGGGCGGCCAAAGGTAGCAGACGCGTGGCCAGACCCGAGGTGGGCGGCCAAACACTCCTGAAGCAGGGCCAGACCTGAGGCGGGCGGCCAATCGCACCAGACGCGGGGCCAGACCCAAGGCGGAGGGCCAAATGCACCGGACGTGGGACCAGACCCGAGGATGGTGGCCAAACGCACCAGACACGGGGCCAGACCCAAGGCGGGCGACTAAACGCAGAAGATGTGTGGCAAGACCTGAGGTGGGCGGCCAAATGCTCCAGAAAAGGGGCCAGACGCGAGGCGGTTGGCCAAACACATCAGGCGCGGGGCCAGACCCAAGGCGGGTGGCCAAACGCATCGGACACAGGGCCAGACCCGAGGCGGGCGGCCAAACACACCGGACGCAGGGCCAGACCCGAGGCTGGCGGCCAAACGCACCGGACGCAGGGCCAGACCCGAGGCGGGCGACCAAACGCACTAGATGCGGGGCCAAACCCGCAGCGGGATGCCAAACGCAGCAGACGCGGGGCCAGACCCGAGGCGGGCAGTCAAACGCACTAGACGCGAGGCCAGACCCGAGGCGGGCGGCCAAATGCACCGGACGTGGGGCCAGACCCGAGGTGGGCGGCCAAACACACCGGACGCGGGGCCAGACCAAAGCGGGCGACCAAATGCACGAGACGTGGGGCCAGACCCGAGGCGGGCAACCAAACGCAGCAGACGTATGGCCAGACCCAAGGCGGGCGGCTAAAAGCACCAGAAGAGGGGCCAGACCCGAGGCGGGTGACCAAACACACCAGACGCGGGGCCAGACCCGAGGCGGGCGGCCAAATGCACCAGACGCGGTGCCAGACCCAAGGCGGGAGGCCAAATGAACCAGACGCGGGGCCAGACACGAGACGGGTAGCCAAATGAACCAGAAGCGGGGCCAGACCCGAAGCAGGGGGCCAAATGCACCAGAAGCGGGACCAGACCCAAGGCGGGCGGCCAAACGCAGCAGACGCGGGGCCAGACCCGAAGCAGGCGGCCAAACGCACCAGACGCGGGGTCAGACCCGAGGCGGGTGGCCAAACGCCTCGGACATGGAGCCAGACCCGAGGCGGGAGGCCAAACACTCCGGAAGCGGGCCAGACCCGAGGCTGGCGGCCAAACGCACTAGACGCGGGGCCAGACCCGAGGCGGGTGGCCAAATGCACCAGTCGCGGGGCCAGACCCGAGTCGGGCGGCCAAAGGTAGCAGACGCGTGGCCAGACCCGAGGTGGGCGGCCAAACACTCCTGAAGCAGGGCCAGACTTGAGGCGGGCGGCCAATCGCACCAGACGCGGGGCCAGACCCAAGGCGGAGGGCCAAATGCACCGGACGTGGGACCAGACCCGAGGATGGTGGCCAAACGCACCAGACACGGGGCCAGACCCAAGGCGGGCGACTAAACGCAGAAGATGTGTGGCAAGACCTGAGGTGGGCGGCCAAATGCTCCAGAAAAGGGGCCAGACGCGAGGCGGGTGGCCAAACACATCAGGCGCGGGGCCAGACCCAAGGCGGGTGGCCAAACGCATCGGACACAGGGCCAGACCCGAGGCGGGCGGCCAAACACACCGGACGCAGGGCCAGACCCGAGGCTGGCGGCCATACGCACCGGACGCAGGGCCAGACCCGAGGCGGGCGACCAAACGCACTAGATGCGGGGCCAGACCCGAGGCGGGTGGCCAAATGCACCAGTCGCGGGGCCAGACCTGAGTCGGGCTGCAAAACGCAGTAGACGCGTGGCCAGACCCGAGGCGGGCGGCCAAACGCACCAGAAGCGGGGCCAGACCCGAGGAGGGCGGCCAGACGCACCAGATCTGAGGCCAGACCCGAGGAGGGAGGCCAAATGCACCAGATGCGGGGCCGGACCCAAGGCGGGCGGCCAAACGCACCAGATGTGGGGCCAGACCCAAGGCGGGCGGCCAAATCCACCAGACACGGGGCCAGACCCGAGGAGGGCGGCCAGACGCACCAGATGTGAGGCCAGACCCGATGAGTGCGGCCAAACGCACAAGACGCGGGGCCAGACCCGAGGCTGGTGGCCAAACGCCTCGGAAATGGGGCCAGACCCGAGGCGGGAGGCCAAACACTCCGGACGCGGGCCAGACCCGAGGCTGGCGGCCAAACGCACAGGACGCAGGGCCAGACCCGAGGTGGGTGACCAAACCCACTAGACGCGGGGCCAGACCAGAGGCGGGTGGCCAAATGCACCAGTCGCTGGGCCAGACCCGAGTCGGGCAGCCAAAGGTAGCAGATGCGTGGCCAGACCCGAGGTGGGCGGCCAAACACTCCAGAAGCGGGGCCAGACCCGAGGTGGGCGGCCAAATGCACCAGAAGAGGGGCCAGACGCGAGGCGGGTGGCCAAACACATCAGACGCGGTGCCAGACCCAAGGCGGGTGGCCAAATGCACCGGACACGGGGCCAGACCCGAGGCGGGCAGCCAAACACACCGGACTCGGGGCCAGACCCGAGGCTGGCGGCCAAACGCACTGGACGCAGGGCCAGACCGAAGGCGGGCGACCAAATGCACTAAATGCGGGGCCAAACCCGAGGCGGTTGGCCAAATGCACCAGTCGCGGGGCCAGACCTGAGTCGGTTTGCAAAACGAAGTAGACGCGTGGCCAGCCCCGAGGCGGGCGGCCAGACGCACCAGATGTGGGGCCAGACCCGAGGAGAGCGGCCAAACGCACCAGACGCGGGGCCAGACCCGAGGCGGGTGGCCAAATGACCAGTCGCGGGGCCAGACCCGAGTCGGGTGGCCAAACGCAGCAGACGCGTGGCCAGACCCGAAGTGGGCGACCAAACACACCAGAAGCGGGACCAGACCCGAGGCGGGTGGCCAAATGCACCAGTCGCGGGGCCAGACCCGAGGTGGGCGGCCAAACACACCAGAAGCGGGGCCATACCTGAGGCGGACGGCGAAACACACCGGACGTGGGGCCAGACCCGAGGCTGGTGGCCAAACGCACCGGACGCGGGGCCAGACCTGAGTCGGGCTGCAAAACGCAGTAGACACGTGGCCAGACCTGAGGCGGGCGGCCAAACGCACCAGAAGCGGGGCCAGACCCGAGGCGGGCGGCCAAATGCACCAAATGTGGTGCCAGACCCGAGGAGGGCGGCCAAATGCACCAGACGAGGGGCCAGACCCAAGACGGGTGGCCAAACGCACCAGAAGCGGGGCCAGAACCAAGGCGGGCGGCCAAATGCACCGGACGCGATGCCAGACCCGAGGCTGGTGGCCAAACGCACCAGATGCGGGGCCAGACCCGAGGCGGGCGACCAAACGCAGCAGATGTGTGGCAAGACCCGAGGCGGGCGGCCAAATGCACCAGAAGAGGGGCCAGACGCGAGGCGGGTGGCCAAACACATCAGATGCGGGGCCAGACCCAAGGCGGGTGGCCAAACGCACCGGACGCAGGGCCAGACCCGAGGCGGGCGACCAAACGCACTAGATGCGGGGCTAGACCCGAGGCGGGTGGCCAAATGCACCAGTCGCAGGGCCAGACCTGAGTCAGGCTGCAAAACGCAATAGACGCATGGCCAGACCCGAGGTGGGTGGCCAAACGCACCAGAAGCGGGGCCAGACCCGAGGCAGGCGGTCAGATGCACCAGATGTGGGACCAGACCCGAGGAGGGCGGCCAAACGCACCAGAAGCGGGGCCAAACCCGAGGCGGGTGGCCAAATGCACCAGTCGCGGGGCCAGACCCGAATCGGGCGGCCAAGCGCAGCAGACGCGTGGCCAGACCGGAGGTGGGCGGCCAAACACACCAGAAGCGGGGCCAGACCCGAGGCGGGTGGCCAAATGTACCAGTCGCTGGGCCAGACCCGAGTTGCGTGGCCAAACGCAGCAGACGCGTGGCCAGACCCGAGATGGGCGGCCAAACACACCAGAAGCGGGGCCATACCCGAGGTGGGCGGCCAAACACACCGGACGCGGGGCCAGACCCGAGGCTGGGGGCCAAACACACCGGACACGGGGCCAGACCCGAGGCGGGCGACCAAACGCAGCAGATGTGTGGCAAGACCCGAGGCGGGCGGCCAAATGCACCAGAAGAGGGGCCAGACGTGAGGCGGGTCACCAAACACATCAGACGCGGGGCCAGACCCAAGGCGGGTGGCCAAACGCACCGGACACGGGGCCAGACCCGAGGCGGGCGGCCAAACACACCGGACGTGGGGCCAGACCCGAGGCTGGCGGCCAAACGCCTCGGACGCAGGGCCAGACCTGAGGCAGGCGACCAAACGCACTAAATGCGGGGCCAAACCCTAGGCGGGTGGCCAAATGCACCAGTCGTGGGTCCAGACCTGAGTCGGGCTGCAAAACGCAGTAGACGCGTGGCCAGACCCGAGGCGGGCGGCCAAACGCACCAGAAGCGGATCCAGACCCGAGGCTGGAGGCCAGACGCACCAGATGTGGGGCCAGACACGAGGAGGGCGGCCAAACGCACCAGACGCGGGTCCAGACCCGAGGCGGGTGGCCAAACGCACCAGACGCAGGGCCAAACCCAAGGCGGGTGGCCAAATGCACCAGAAGCGGGGCCAAACCCGAAGCGGGCGGCCAAACGCACCAGAAGCGGGGCCAGACCCGCGGCGGGATGCCAAACGCAGCAGACGCGGGGCAAGACCCGAGGCGGGCAGTCAAACGCACTAGACGCGGGGCCAGACCCGAGGCGGGCGGCCAAACGCACCGGACGTGGGGCCAGACCCGAGGCGGCCGGCCAAACACACCAGACGCGGGGCCAGACCAAATGCGCGAGACGTGGGGCCAGACCCGAGGCGGGCAACCAAACGCAGCAGACGTATGACCAGACCCGAGGCGGGCGGCCAAAAGCACCAGAAGAGGGGCCAGACCCGAGGCGGGTGACCAAACACACCAGACACGGGGCCAGACCCGAGGCGGGCGGCCAAACGCACCAGACGCGAGGCCAGACCCAAGGCAAGAGGCCAAATGAACCAGACGCAGGGCCAGACCCGAGACGGGTAGCCAAACGAACCAGAAGCGGGGCCAGACCCGAAGCAGGAGGCCAATGCACCAGAAGCGGGACCAGACCCGAGGCGGGCGACCAAACGCAGCAGACGCGAGGCCAGACCCAAAGCGGGCGGCCAAACGCACCAGACGCGGGGCCAGACCCGAGGCGGGAGGCCAAACCCCTCGGACATGGGGCCAGACCCGAGGCGGGAGGCCAAACACTCCGGAAGCGGGCCAGACCCGAGGCTGGTGGCCAAACGCACTAGACGCGGGGCCAGACCCGAGGCGGGTGGCCAAATGCACCAGTCGCGGGGCCAGACCCGAGTCGGGCGGCCAAAGGTAGCAGACGCGTGGCCAGACCCGAGGTGGGCGGCCAAACTCTCCAGAAGCAGGCCCAGAGCCGAGGCGGGCGGCCAAATGCAAAAGAAGAGGGGCCAGACACGAGGCGGGTGGCCAAACACATCAGACTCGGGGCCAGACCCAAGGCGATTGGCCAAACGCACCGGACACGGGGCCAGACCCGAGGCGGGCGGCCAATCACACCGGACGCAGAGCCAGACCCGAGGCTGGCGGCCAAACGCACCGGACGCAGGACCAGACCCGAGGCGGGCGACCAAACGCACTAAATGCGGGGCCAAACCCGAGGCGGGTGGCCAAATGCACCAGTCGCGGGGCCAGACCTGAGTCAGGCTGCAAAACGCAGTAGACGCGTGGCCAGACCCGAGGCGAGCGGCCAAACGCACCAGAAGCGGGGCCAGACCCGAGGCGGGCGGCCAGACGCACCAGATGTGGGGCCAGACCCGAGGAGGGTGGCCAAACGCATCAGACGCGGGGCCAGACCCAAGGCAGGCGGCCAAACGCACCAGACGCGGGGCCAGACCCAAGGCGGGGGGCCAAATGCACCGGACGCGGGACCAGACCCGAGGATGGTGGCCAAACGCACCAGACGCGGGGCCAGACCCAAGGCGGGTGACTAAACGCAGCAGATGTGTGGCAAGACCTGAGGTGGGCGGCCAAATGCACCAGAAGAGGGGCCAGACGCGAGGCGGGTGGCCAAACACATCAGACGCGGTGCCAGACCCGAGGCGAGCGGCCAAATGCAGCAGAAGCGGGGCCAGACCCGAGGCGGGCGGCCAGACGCACCAGATGTGGGGCCAGACCCGAGGAGGGCGGCCAAACGCATCAGACGCGGGGCCAGACCCAAGGCGGGCGGCCAAACGCACCAGACGCGGGGCCAGACCCAAGGCGGGGGGCCAAATGCACCGGACGCGGGACCAGACCCGAGGATGGTGGCCAAACGCACCAGACGCGGGGCCAGACCCAAGGCGGGCGACTAAACGCAGCAGATGTGTGGCAAGACCTGAGATGGTCGGCCAAATGCACCAGAAGAGGGGCCAGACGCGAGGCGGGTGGCCAAACACATCAGACTCGGGGCCAGACCCAAGGCGGATGGCCAAACGCACCGGACACGGGGCCAGACCCGAGGCGGGCGGCCAAACACACCGGACGTGGGGCCAGACCCGAGGCTGGCGGCCAAACGCCTCGGACGCAGGGCCAGACCTGAGGCAGGCGACCAAACGCACTAAATGCGGGGCCAAACCCTAGGCGGGTGGCCAAATGCACCAGTCGCGGGTCCAGACCTGAGTCGGGCTGCAAAACGCAGTAGACGCGTGGCCAGACCCGAGGCGGGCGGCCAAACGCACCAGAAGCGGGGCCAGACCCGAGGCTGGAGGCCAGACGCACCAGATGTGGGGCCAGACACGAGGAGGGCGGCCAAACGCACCAGACGCGGGTCCAGACCCGAGGCGGGTGGCCAAACGCACCAGACGCGGGGCCAAACCCAAGGCGGGTGGCCAAATGCACCAGAAGCGGGGCCAAACCCGAAGCGGGCGGCCAAACGCACCAGAAGCGGGGCCAGACCCGCGGCGGGATGCCAAACGCAGCAGACGCGGGGCCAGACCCGAGGCGGGCAGTCAAACGCACTAGACGCGGGGCCAGACCCGAGGCGGGCGGCCAAACGCACCGGACGTGGGGCCAGACCCGAGGCGGCCGGCCAAACACACCGGACGCGGGGCCAGACCAAATGCACGAGACGTGGGGCCAGACCCGAGGCGGGCAACCAAACGCAGCAGACGTATGGCCAGACCCGAGGCGGGCGGCCAAAAGCACCAGAAGAGGGGCCAGACCCGAGGCGGGTGACCAAACACACCAGACACGGGGCCAGACCCGAGGCGGGCGGCCAAACGCTCCAGACGCGAGGCCAGACCCAAGGCAAGAGGCCAAATGAACCAGACGCAGGGCCAGACCCGAGACGGGTAGCCAAACGAACCAGAAGCGGGGCCAGACCCGAAGCAGGGGGCCAATGCACCAGAAGCGGGACCAGACCCGAGGCGGGCGACCAAACGCAGCAGACGCGGGGCCAGACCCAAAGCGGGCGGCCAAACGCACCAGACGCGGGGCCAGACCCGAGGCGGGAGGCCAAACCCCTCGGACATGGGGCCAGACCCGAGGCGGGAGGCCAAACACTCCGGAAGCGGGCCAGACCCGAGGCTGGTGGCCAAACGCACTAGACGCGGGGCCAGACCCGAGGCGGGTGGCCAAATGCACCAGTCGCGGGGCCAGACCCGAGTCGGGCGGCCAAAGGTAGCAGACGCGTGGCCAGACCCGAGGTGGGCGGCCAAACTCTCCAGAAGCAGGCCCAGAGCCGAGGCGGGCGGCCAAATGCAAAAGAAGAGGGGCCAGACACGAGGCGGGTGGCCAAACACATCAGACTCGGGGCCAGACCCAAGGCGATTGGCCAAACGCACCGGACACGGGGCCAGACCCGAGGCGGGCGGCCAATCACACCGGACGCAGAGCCAGACCCGAGGCTGGCGGCCAAACGCACCGGACGCAGGACCAGACCCGAGGCGGGCGACCAAACGCACTAAATGCGGGGCCAAACCCGAGGCGGGTGGCCAAATGCACCAGTCGCGGGGCCAGACCTGAGTCAGGCTGCAAAACGCAGTAGACGCGTGGCCAGACCCGAGGCGAGCGGCCAAACGCACCAGAAGCGGGGCCAGACCCGAGGCGGGCGGCCAGACGCACCAGATGTGGGGCCAGACCCGAGGAGGGTGGCCAAACGCATCAGACGCGGGGCCAGACCCAAGGCAGGCGGCCAAACGCACCAGACGCGGGGCCAGACCCAAGGCGGGGGGCCAAATGCACCGGACGCGGGACCAGACCCGAGGATGGTGGCCAAACGCACCAGACGCGGGGCCAGACCCAAGGCGGGTGACTAAACGCAGCAGATGTGTGGCAAGACCTGAGGTGGGCGGCCAAATGCACCAGAAGAGGGGCCAGACGCGAGGCGGGTGGCCAAACACATCAGACGCGGTGCCAGACCCGAGGCGAGCGGCCAAATGCAGCAGAAGCGGGGCCAGACCCGAGGCGGGCGGCCAGACGCACCAGATGTGGGGCCAGACCCGAGGAGGGCGGCCAAACGCATCAGACGCGGGGCCAGACCCAAGGCGGGCGGCCAAACGCACCAGACGCGGGGCCAGACCCAAGGCGGGGGGCCAAATGCACCGGACGCGGGACCAGACCCGAGGATGGTGGCCAAACGCACCAGACGCGGGGCCAGACCCAAGGCGGGCGACTAAACGCAGCAGATGTGTGGCAAGACCTGAGATGATCGGCCAAATGCACCAGAAGAGGGGCCAGACGCGAGGCGGGTGGCCAAACACATCAGACTCGGGGCCAGACCCAAGGCGGGTGGCCAAACGCACCGGACACGGGGCCAGACCCGAGGCGGGCGGCCAAACACACCGGACGTGGGGCCAGACCCGAGGCTGGCGGCCAAACGCCTCGGACGCAGGGCCAGACCTGAGGCAGGCGACCAAACGCACTAAATGCGGGGCCAAACCCTAGGCGGGTGGCCAAATGCACCAGTCGCGGGTCCAGACCTGAGTCGGGCTGCAAAACGCAGTAGACGCGTGGCCAGACCCGAGGCGGGCGGCCAAACGCACCAGAAGCGGGGCCAGACCCGAGGCTGGAGGCCAGACGCACCAGATGTGGGGCCAGACACGAGGAGGGCGGCCAAACGCACCAAACGCGGGTCCAGACCCGAGGCGGGTGGCCAAACGCACCAGACGCGGGGCCAAACCCAAGGCGGGTGGCCAAATGCACCAGAAGCGGGGCCAAACCCGAAGCGGGCGGCCAAACGCACCAGAAGCGGGGCCAGACCCGCGGCGGGATGCCAAACGCAGCAGACGCGGGGCCAGACCCGAGGCGGGCAGTCAAACGCACTAGACGCGGGCCAGACCCGAGGCGGGCGGCCAAACGCACCGGACGTGGGGCCAGACCCGAGGCGGCCGGCCAAACACACCGGACGCGGGGCCAGACCAAATGCACGAGACGTGGGGCCAGACCCGAGGCGGGCAACCAAACGCAGCAGACGTATGGCCAGACCCGAGGCGGGCGGCCAAAAGCACCAGAAGAGGGGCCAGACCCGAGGCGGGTGACCAAACACACCAGACACGGGGCCAGACCCGAGGCGGGCGGCCAAACGCTCCAGACGCGAGGCCAGACCCAAGGCAAGAGGCCAAATGAACCAGACGCAGGGCCAGACCCGAGACGGGTAGCCAAACGAACCAGAAGCGGGGCCAGACCCGAAGCAGGGGGCCAATGCACCAGAAGCGGGACCAGACCCGAGGCGGGCGACCAAACGCAGCAGACGCGGGGCCAGACCCAAAGCGGGCGGCCAAACGCACCAGACGCGGGGCCAGACCCGAGGCGGGAGGCCAAACCCCTCGGACATGGGGCCAGACCCGAGGCGGGAGGCCAAACACTCCGGAAGCGGGCCAGACCCGAGGCTGGTGGCCAAACACACTAGACGCGGGGCCAGACCCGAGGCGGGTGGCCAAATGCACCAGTCGCGGGGCCAGACCCGAGTCGGGTGGCCAAAGGTAGCAGACGCGTGGCCAGACCCGAGGTGGGCGGCCAAACTCTCCAGAAGCAGGGCCAGAGCCGAGGCGGGCGGCCAAATGCAAAAGAAGAGGGGCCAGACACGAGGCGGGTGGCCAAACACATCAGACGCGGGGCCAGACCCAAGGCGATTGGCCAAACGCACCGGACACGGGGCCAGACCCGAGGCGGGCGGCCAATCACACCGGACGCAGAGCCAGACCCGAGGCTGGCGGCCAAACGCACCGGACGCAGGGCCAGACCCGAGGCGGGCGACCAAACGCACTAAATGCGGGGCCAAACCCGAGGCGGGTGGCCAAATGCACCAGTCGCGGGGCCAGACCTGAGTCAGGCTGCAAAACGCAGTAGACGCGTGGCCAGACCCGAGGCGAGCGGCCAAACGCACCAGAAGCGGGGCCAGACCCGAGGTGGGCGGCCAGACGCACCAGATGTGGGGCCAGACCCGAGGAGGGCGGCCAAACGCATCAGACGCGGGGCCAGAACCAAGGCAGGCGGCCAAACGCACCAGACGCGGGGCCAGACCCAAGGCGGGGAGCCAAATGCACCGGACGCGGGACCAGACCCGAGGATGGTGGCCAAACGCACCAGACGCGGGGCCAGACCCAAGGCGGGCGACTAAACGCAGCAGATGTGTGGCAAGACCTGAGGTGGGCGGCCAAATGCACCAGAAGAGGGGCCAGACGCGAGGCGGGTGGCCAAACACATCAGACGCGGTGCCAGACCCGAGTCGAGCGGCCAAATGCAGCAGAAGCGGGGCCAGACCCGAGGCGGGCGGCCAGACGCACCAGATGTGGGGCCAGACCCGAGGAGGGCGGCCAAACGCATCAGACGCGGGGCCAGACCCAAGGCGGGCGGCCAAACGCACCAGACGCGGGGCCAGACCCAAGGCGGGGGGCCAAATGCACTGGACGCGGGACCAGACCCGAGGATGGTGGCCAAACGCACCAGACGCGGGGCCAGACCCAAGGCGGGCGACTAAACGCAGCAGATGTGTGGCAAGACCTGAGATGGTCGGCCAAATGCACCAGAAGAGGGGCCAGACGCGAGGCGGGTGGCCAAACACATCAGACTCGGGGCCAGACCCAAGGCGGGTGGCCAAACGCACCGGACACGGGGCCAGACCCGAGGCGGGCGGCCAAACACACCGGACGCAGGGCCAGACCCGAGGCTGGCGGCCAAACACACCGGACGCAGGGCCAGACCCGAGGCGGGCGACCAAACGCACTAGATGCGGGGCCAGACCCGAGGCGGGTGGCCAAAAGCACCAGTCGCGGGGCCAGACCTGAGTCGGGCTGCAAAACGCAGTAGACACGTGGCCAGACCCGAGGCGGGCGGCCAAACGCACCAGAAGCGGGGCCAGACCCGAGGAGGGCGGCCAGACGCACCAGATCTGGGGCCAGACCCGAGGAGGGCGGCCAAACGCACCAGATGCGGGGCCGGACCCAAGGCGGGCGGCCAAACGCACCAGATGCGGGGCCAGACCCAAGGCGGGTGGCCAAATGCACCAGACACGGGGCCAGACCCGAGGCGGGCGGCCAGACACACCAGATGTGGGGCCAGACCCGAGGAGTGCGGCCAAACGCACCAGACGCGGGGCCAGACCCAAGGCGGGCGGCCAAACGCACCAGACTCAGGCCCAGACCTGAGGCGGGTGGCCAAATGCACCAGACACGGGACCAGACCCGAGGCGGGCAGTCAAACGCACCAGTAGCGGGGCCAGACCCGAAGCGGGCGGCCAAAAGCACCAGAAGCGGGGCCTGACCCGAAGCGGGCGGCCAAATGCAGCAGACGCTGGTCCAGACCCGAGGTGCTCGGCCAGACGCGGGGCCAGACCCGAGGCGGGTGGCCAAACGCACCGGACGCGAGGCTAGACACGAGGCAGGCGGTAAAAAGCACCAGAAGTGGGGCCAGACCCGAGGCGGGCGGCAAAACCATCCAGACACGGGGCCAGACCCGAGGCGGGCGACCAAACTCACCTGATGCAGGGCCATACCCGAGGCTGGCGGCCAAATGCAACAGACGCGGGGCCAGACCTTAGGCAGGCAGCCATACGTACCAGACCCGAGGCGTGCAGACAAACGTATCAGTCATGAGGCCAGACTCGAGGCGGGTGGCAAAATGCACCAGACCCGAGGCGTGAGGCCAAACGCACCAGAAGCGGGGCTAGACCGGAGGCGGGCGGCCAAACACACCGGACGCGGGGCCAGACCCGAGGCTGGTGGCCAAACGCACCGGACGCGGAGCCATACCCGAGTCAAGCGGCCAAACGCAGCAGACATGTGGCCAGACCCGAGGTGGGTGGCAAAACACACCAGAAGCGGGGCTATACCCGAGACGGGCGGCTAAACACCCCGGATGTGGGGCCAGACCCGAGGCTGGTGTCCAAACGCACTGGATGAGGTGCCAGACCCGAGGCGGGCAGCCAAACACACCAGACGCGGGGCCAAACTCGAGACAGGCGGCCAAACGCACCAGAAGCGGGGCCAGACCCGAAGCGGGCTGCCAAACGCACTAGAAGCGGGGCCAGACCTGAGGAGGGCGGCCAAACGCAGCAGACGCGGGGCCAGACCCGAAGCGGGCAGACAAACGCACCAGACGCGGGGCCAGACCCAAGGCGGGTGGCCAAATGCACCGGACACGGGGCCAGACCCGAAGCGGGCGACCAAAGTCACGAGACACGGGGCCAGAACCGAGGCGGGCAACCAAACGCACTAGATGCGGGGCCAGACCTGAGGCAGGTGGCCAAATGCACCAGTCGCGGGGTCAGACCTGAGTCAGGCTGCAAAATGCAGCAGACGCATTGCCAGACCCGAGGCGGGCGGCCAAACGCACCAGAAGCGGGACCAGACCCGAGGCGGGCGGCCAAACGAACCGGATATGGGGGCCAGACCCGAGGAGGGCGGCCAAACACACCGGACGCGGGGCCAGACCCGAGGCGGGTGGCCAAATGCACCAGTCGCGGGGCCTGACCCGAGTCGGGCGGCCAAACGCACCGGACGCGGGGCCGGACCCGAGGCGGGCGACCAAATGCAGGAGACGTGTGGCCAGACCCGAGGCGGGCGGCCAAACGCACCAGAAGCGGGGCCATTCCCGAGTCGGGCGGCCAAACACACCGGACGCGGGGCCAGACCCTAGGCGGGCGACCAAACGCACTAAACGCGGGGCCAGTCCCGAGGCGGGTGGCCAAACGCAGCAGACGCGTGGCCGGAACCGAGGCGGGCGGCCAAACACACCAGAAGCGGGCCCATACACGAGGCGGGTGGCCAAACACACCGGACGCGGGGCCAGACCCGAGGCTGGTGGCCAAACGCACCGGACGCATGGCCAGACCCGAGGCTGGTGGCCAAACGCACCGGACGCGGGGCCAGACCCGAGGCGGGCGACCAAACGCAGCAGACGTGTGGCCAGACCCAAGGCGGGTGGCCAAATGCACCGGACACGGGGCCAGACCCGAGGCGGGCGGCCAAACACACCGGACACGGGGCCAGACTCGAGGCAGGCGGCCAAACGCAACGGACGCAGGGCCAGACTCGAGGCGGGCGACCAAACGCACTAGACGCGGGGCCAGACCCGAGGCGGGTGGCCAAATGCACCAGTCGCCGGGCCTGACCCGAGTCGGGCGGCCAAACGCAGCAGACGCGTGGCCAGACCCGAGGCGGGCGGCCAAACACACCAGACGTGGGGCCAGACCCGGGGCAGGCGGCCAAACGCACCAGACGGGTGGCCAGACCCGAGGCAGGCGGCCAAACGCACCAGATGTGGGGCCAGACCTGAGGTGGGTATCCAAACGCACCAGAGGCGGGGCCATTTCCGAGGCAGGTGGCCAAACGCACCAGATGCGGGGCCAAACCCGATGACGGGGGCAAAATGCACCAGACTCGAGGCGTGCAGCCAAACGTACCAGTAGCGAGGCCAGACGCGAGGCAGGTGGCAAAACGCACCACACACGGGACCAGACCGAAGGCGGGCGGCCAAACACACAGGACGCAGGGTCACACCCGAGGCTGGTGGCCAAACGCACCGGACACGAGGCCAGACACGAGGCAGGCGGTGAAAAGCACCAGAAGCCGGGCCAGACCCGAGGCGGGCGGCCAAACCCACCAGACGCGGGGCCAGACCCGAGGCGGGCGACCAAACTCACCTGACGCAGGGTCATACCCGAGGCTGGCGGCCAAAGGCACCAGACGCGGGGCCAGACCTGAGGCAGTCGGCCAAACGTACCAGACCCGAGGCGTGCAGCCAAACGTACCAGTCTCGAGGCCAGACTCGAGGCAGGTGGCAAAACGCACCAGACCCGAAGCGTGAGGCCAAACGCACCAGAAGCGGGGCCAGACCCGAGGCGGGAGACCAAACGCACCGGACATGGGGCCAGACCCGAAGCGGACGGCCAAACACACCGGACGCGGGGCCAGACCCGAGGCTGGTGGTAAAAAGCACCAGAAGCGGGACCAGACCCGAGGCGGGCGGCCAAACTCACCTGACGCGGGGCCATACCCGAGGCTGGCGGCCAAATGCACCGGACGCGGGGCCAGACCCGAGGCTGGTGGCCAAATGCACCGGACGCGGGGCCAGACCCGAGGCGGGCGATCAAACGCACTAGACGCGGGGCCAGACCCGAGGCGGGTGGCCAAGTCCACCAGTCGCGGGGCCAGACCCG
Source organism: Phyllobates terribilis (assembly GCF_046119375.1). Taxonomy (NCBI): domain Eukaryota; kingdom Metazoa; phylum Chordata; class Amphibia; order Anura; family Dendrobatidae; genus Phyllobates; species Phyllobates terribilis. The sequence continues at coordinate 212,205,073 of NW_027362771.1, forward strand.
AGTCGGGCGACAAAACGCAGCAGACATGTGGCCAGACCCCAGACAAGCGGCCAAACGCACCAGAAAATGGGCCAGACCCGAGGCGGGCGGCCAAACACACCAGACGCGGGGGCAGACGGCCAAACACACCAGACGCGGGGCCAGACCCGAGGCAGGCGGCCAAACGCACCAGATGTGGGGCAAGACCAGAGGTGGGTGTCCAAACGCACCAGAGGCGGGACCATTTCCGAGGCAGGTGGCCAAACGCACCAGATGCGGGGCCAGACCCGACGCCGGCGGCTAAATCCACCAGACTCGAGGCGTGCAGCCATACGTACCAGTAGCGAGGCCAGACGCGAGACGGGTGGCAAAACGCACCACACATGGGACCAGACCGAAGGCGAGCGGCCAAACACACAGGACGCGGGGCCAGACCCGAGGCTGGTGGCCAAATGCACCGGACGCGAGGCCAGGCACGAGGCAGGCGGTAAAAAGCACCAGAAGCGGGACCAGACCCGAGGCGGGCGGCCAAACTCACCTGACGCGGGGCCATACCCGAGGCTGGCGGCCAAATGCACCAGACGCGGGGCCAGACCTGAGGCAGGCGGCCAAATGCCCCAGACACGAGGCGTGCAGCCAAACGTACCAGTCACGCGGCCAGACTTGAGGTGGGTGGCAAAACGCACCTGACCCGAGGCATGAGGCTAAACGCACCAGAAGCAGTGCCAGACCCGAGGCGGGCGGCCAAACACACCGGACGCGGGGCCAGACCCGAGGCTGGTGGCCAAACGCACCGGACGCATGGCCAGACCCGAGGCTGGTGGCCAAACGCACCGGACGCGGGGCCAGACCCGAGGCGGGCGACCAAACGCAGCAGACGTGTGGCCAGACCCAAGGCGGGTGGCCAAATGCACCGGACACGGGGCCAGACCCGAGGCGGGCGGCCAAACACACCGGACACGGGGCCAGACTCGAGGCAGGCGGCCAAACGCAACGGACGCAGGGCCAGACTCGAGGCGGGCGACCAAACGCACTAGACGCGGGGCCAGACCCGAGGCGGGTGGCCAAATGCACCAGTCGCCGGGCCTGACCCGAGTCGGGCGGCCAAACGCAGCAGACGCGTGGCCAGACCCGAGGCGGGCGGCCAAACACACCAGACGTGGGGCCAGACCCGGGGCAGGCGGCCAAACGCACCAGACGGGTGGCCAGACCCGAGGCAGGCGGCCAAACGCACCAGATGTGGGGCCAGACCTGAGGTGGGTATCCAAACGCACCAGAGGCGGGGCCATTTCCGAGGCAGGTGGCCAAACGCACCAGATGCGGGGCCAAACCCGATGACGGGGGCAAAATGCACCAGACTCGAGGCGTGCAGCCAAACGTACCAGTTGCGAGGCCAGACGCGAGGCAGGTGGCAAAACGCACCACACACGGGACCAGACCGAAGGCGGGCGGCCAAACACACAGGACGCAGGGTCACACCCGAGGCTGGTGGCCAAACGCACCGGACACGAGGCCAGACACGAGGCAGGCGGTAAAAAGCACCAGAAGCCGGGCCAGACCCGAGGCGGGCGGCCAAACGCACCAGATGCGGGGCCAGACCAGAGGTGGGTGTCCAAACGCACCAGAGGCGGGACCATTTCCGAGGCAGGTGGCCAAACGCACCAGATGCGGGGCCAGACCCGACGCCAGCGGCTAAATGCACCAGACTCGAGGCGTGCAGCCATACGTACCAGTAGCGAGGCCAGACGCGAGACGGGTGGCAAAACGCACCACACATGGGACCAGACCGAAGGCGAGCGGCCAAACACACAGGACGCGGGGCCAGACCCGAGGCTGGTGGTAAAAAGCACCAGAAGCGGGACCAGACCCGAGGCGGGCGGCCAAACTCACCTGACGCGGGGCCATACCCGAGGCTGGCGGCCAAATGCACCGGACGCGGGGCCAGACCCGAGGCTGGTGGCCAAATGCACCGGACGCGGGGCCAGACCCGAGGCGGGCGATCAAACGCACTAGACGCGGGGCCAGACCCGAGGCGGGTGGCCAAGTCCACCAGTCGCGGGGCCAGACCCGAGTCGGGCGACAAAACGCAGCAGACATGTGGCCAGACCCCAGACAAGCGGCCAAACGCACCAGAAGATGGGCCAGACCCGAGGCGGGCGGCCAAACACACCAGACGCGGGGGCAGACGGCCAAACACACCAGACGCGGGGCCAGACCCGAGGCAGGCGGCCAAACGCACCAGATGTGGGGCAAGACCAGAGGTGGGTGTCCAAACGCACCAGAGGCGGGACCATTTCCGAGGCAGGTGGCCAAACGCACCAGATGCGGGGCCAGACCCGACGCCGGCGGCTAAATCCACCAGACTCGAGGCGTGCAGCCATACGTACCAGTAGCGAGGCCAGACGCGAGACGGGTGGCAAAACGCACCACACATGGGACCAGACCGAAGGCGAGCGGCCAAACACACAGGACGCGGGGCCAGACCCGAGGCTGGTGGCCAAATGCACCGGACGCGAGGCCAGGCACGAGGCAGGCGGTAAAAAGCACCAGAAGCGGGACCAGACCCGAGGCGGGCGGCCAAACTCACCTGACGCGGGGCCATACCCGAGGCTGGCGGCCAAATGCACCAGACGCGGGGCCAGACCTGAGGCAGGCGGCCAAATGCCCCAGACACGAGGCGTGCAGCCAAACGTACCAGTCACGCGGCCAGACTTGAGGTGGGTGGCAAAACGCACCTGACCCGAGGCATGAGGCTAAACGCACCAGAAGCAGTGCCAGACCCGAGGCGGGCGGCCAAACACACCGGACGCGGGGCCAGACCCGAGGCTGGTGGCCAAACGCACCGGACGCATGGCCAGACCCGAGGCTGGTGGCCAAACGCACCGGACGCGGGGCCAGACCCGAGGCGGGCGACCAAACGCAGCAGACGTGTGGCCAGACCCAAGGCGGGTGGCCAAATGCACCGGACACGGGGCCAGACCCGAGGCGGGCGGCCAAACACACCGGACACGGGGCCAGACTCGAGGCAGGCGGCCAAACGCAACGGACGCAGGGCCAGACTCGAGGCGGGCGACCAAACGCACTAGACGCGGGGCCAGACCCGAGGCGGGTGGCCAAATGCACCAGTCGCCGGGCCTGACCCGAGTCGGGCGGCCAAACGCAGCAGACGCGTGGCCAGACCCGAGGCGGGCGGCCAAACACACCAGACGTGGGGCCAGACCCGGGGCAGGCGGCCAAACGCACCAGACGGGTGGCCAGACCCGAGGCAGGCGGCCAAACGCACCAGATGTGGGGCCAGACCTGAGGTGGGTATCCAAACGCACCAGAGGCGGGGCCATTTCCGAGGCAGGTGGCCAAACGCACCAGATGCGGGGCCAAACCCGATGACGGGGGCAAAATGCACCAGATTCGAGGCGTGCAGCCAAACGTACCAGTTGCGAGGCCAGACGCGAGGCAGGTGGCAAAACGCACCACACACGGGACCAGACCGAAGGCGGGCGGCCAAACACACAGGACGCAGGGTCACACCCGAGGCTGGTGGCCAAACGCACCGGACACGAGGCCAGACACGAGGCAGGCGGTAAAAAGCACCAGAAGCCGGGCCAGACCCGAGGCGGGCGGCCAAACCCACCAGACGCGGGGCCAGACCCGAGGCGGGCGACCAAACTCACCTGACGCAGGGTCATACCCGAGGCTGGCGGCCAAAGGCACCAGACGCGGGGCCAGACCTGAGGCAGTCGGCCAAACGTACCAGACCCGAGGCGTGCAGCCAAACGTACCAGTCTCGAGGCCAGACTCGAGGCAGGTGGCAAAACGCACCAGACCCGAAGCGTGAGGCCAAACGCACCAGAAGCGGGGCCAGACCCGAGGCGGGAGACCAAACGCACCGGACATGGGGCCAGACCCGAAGCGGACGGCCAAACACACCGGACGCGGGGCCAGACCCGAGGCTGGTGGCCAAACGCAGCAGACGTGTGGCCAGACCCGAGGCAGGCGGCAAAACACACCAGAAGCGGGGCCATACCCGAGGCTGGAGGCCAAACGCAGCAGACGTGTGGCCAGACCCAAGGCAGGCGGCAAAACACACCAGAAGCGGGGCCATACCCGAGGCGGGCGGCCAAACACCTCGGATGCGGGGCCAGACCCGAGGCTGGTGGCCAAATGCACCGGAAGCGGGGCCAGACCCGAGGCGGGCGGTCAAACCCACCAGACGCGGGGCCAGACCCGAGGCGGGCGTCCAAACTCACCTGACGCGGGGCCATACCCGAGGCGGGTGGCCAAGTCCACCAGTCGCGGGGCCAGACCCGAGTCGGGCTGCCAATCGCAAAAGACTCGTGGCCAGACCCGAGGTGGGCGGCCAAGCGCACCAGACCCGAGGCGTGCAGCCAAACGTACCAGTCACGAGGCCAGACTCGAGGCAGGTGGCAAAACGCACCAGACCCGAGGCGTGAGGCCAAACGCACCAGAAGCGGGGCCAGACCCGAGGCGGGCGGCCAAACGCACCGGACACGGGGCCAGACCCGAGGCCGGCGGCCAAACACACCAGACGCGGGGCCAGACCTGAGGCGGGCGGCCAAACGTACCGGACGCGGGGACAGACCCGAGGCGGGCGGCCAAACACACCAGACGCGGGGCCAGACCCGAGGCTGGCGGCCAAATGCACCGGACGCGGGGCCAGACCCGAGGCGGGCGATCAAACGCACTAGACGCGGGGCCAGACCCGAGGCGGGTGGCCAAGTCCACCAGTCGCGGGGCCAGACCCGAAGTGGGCGACAAAACGCAGCAGACATGTGGCCAGACCCCAGACAAGCGGCCAAACGCACCAGAAGATGGGCCAGACCCGAGGCGGGCGGCCAAACACACCAGACGCGGGGGCAGACGGCCAAACGCACCAGACGCGGGGCCAGACCCGAGGCAGGCGGCCAAACGCACCAGATGCGGGGCCAGACCAGAGGTGGGTGTCCAAACGCACCAGAGGCGGGACCATTTCCGAGGCAGGTGGCCAAACGCACCAGATGCGGGGCCAGACCCGACGCCGGCGGCTAAATGCACCAGACTCGAGGCGTGCAGCCATACGTACCAGTAGCGAGGCCAGACGCGAGACGGGTGGCAAAACGCACCACACATGGGACCAGACCGAAGGCGAGCGGCCAAACACACAGGACGCGGGGCCAGACCCGAGGCTGGTGGTAAAAAGCACCAGAAGCGGGACCAGACCCGAGGCGGGCGGCCAAACTCACCTGACGCGGGGCCATACCCGAGGCTGGCGGCCAAATGCACCAGACGCGGGGCCAGACCCGAGGCTGGCGGCCAAATGCACCGGACGCGGGGCCAGACCCGAGGCGGGCGATCAAACGCACTAGACGCGGGGCCAGACCCGAGGCGGGTGGCCAAGTCCACCAGTCGCGGGGCCAGACCCGAGTCGGGCGACAAAACGCAGCAGACATGTGGCCAGACCCCAGACAAGCGGCCAAACGCACCAGAAGATGGGCCAGACCCGAGGCGGGCGGCCAAACACACCAGACGCGGGGGCAGACGGCCAAACGCACCAGACGCGGGGCCAGACCCGAGGCAGGCGGCCAAACGCACCAGATGCGGGGCCAGACCAGAGGTGGGTGTCCAAACGCACCAGAGGCGGGACCATTTCCGAGGCAGGTGGCCAAACGCACCAGATGCGGGGCCAGACCCGACGCCGGCGGCTAAATCCACCAGACTCGAGGCGTGCAGCCATACGTACCAGTAGCGAGGCCAGACGCGAGACGGGTGGCAAAACGCACCACACATGGGACCAGACCGAAGGCGAGCGGCCAAACACACAGGACGCGGGGCCAGACCCGAGGCTGGTGGCCAAATGCACCGGACGCGAGGCCAGGCACGAGGCAGGCGGTAAAAAGCACCAGAAGCGGGACCAGACCCGAGGCGGGCGGCCAAACTCACCTGACGCGGGGCCATACCCGAGGCTGGCGGCCAAATGCACCAGACGCGGGGCCAGACCTGAGGCAGGCGGCCAAATGCCCCAGACACGAGGCGTGCAGCCAAACGTACCAGTCACGCGGCCAGACTTGAGGTGGGTGGCAAAACGCACCTGACCCGAGGCATGAGGCTAAACGCACCAGAAGCAGTGCCAGACCCGAGGCGGGCGGCCAAACGCGCCGGACACGGGGCCAGACCCGATGCGGGCGGCCAAACACACCGGACGCGGGGCCAGACCCGAGGAGGGCGGCCAAATACACCAGACGCGGGGCCAGACCCGAGGCGGGCAGCCAAACGCACCAGACGCGGGGCCAAACACGAGGCCGGCGGCAAAACGCACCGGACGCGGCGGGGCAAGACCTGCGGCAGGTGGCCAAACGCACCAGACGTGGGGCCAGACCCAAGGTGGGTGTCCAAACTCACCAGGTCTGGGCCCGTTGCGTTCGGTGCGTTTTGCCGCCGGCCTCGGGTCTGGCCCTGCACCTGCTGCGTTTGGCCGCCCGCCTCGGGTCTGCCCGTGTCTGGTGTGTTTGGCCGCCCGCCTCGGGACTGGCCCCGCTTTTGGTGTATTTGGTCGCCCGCCTCCGGTCTGGCCACACTTCTGCTGAGTTTGGTCGCCCGCCTCGGATCTGGCCCCGCGTCCGGTATGTTTGACCGCCCGCCTCAGATCTGGCCCCGCTTCTGGTGTGTTTGGCCGCCCGCCTCGGTTCTGGCCACGCGTCTGCTGCGCTTGGCTGCCCGCCTTGGATTTGGCCCCAAGTCTGGTGAATTTGGCCGCAAGCCTTGGGTCTGGCCCACCGTCCGGTGTGTTTGGCTGCCCGCCTTGGGTCTGACCCCGCGTCCGGTGCGTTTTGCCGCCCGCTCGGTTCCGGCCCCGTGTCTAGTGTGTCTGGCCGCCCGCCTGGGGTCTGGCCCCGCGTCTGCTAGGTTTGGCCGCCCGCCTTGAGTCTGGCCTCGCGTCTGGTGCGTTTGGCCGCATGCCTCGTGTCTGGCCCCGCGTCTGGTGCGTTTGGCCGCATGCCTCGGGTCTGGCCCCGCTTCTGGTGCGTTTGGCCACCCGCCTCGGGTCTGGCCCCGGGTCTGGTGCATTTGGCCGCCCGCCTTGAGTCATGCACCGCGTCTGGTGCGTTTGGCCGGCTTCCTCAGGTCTGGCCCCGCGTCTGGTTCGTTTGGCCGCCAGCCTCACGTCTGGCCCCGCGTCCTGTGTGTTTAGCCGCCCGCCTCGGGTCTGGCCCCGTGTCTGGTGCGTTTTGCCACCCGCCTCGAGTCTAGCCTCTCGACTGGTACGTTGAGCTGCACGAATCGAGTTTGGTGCATTTTGTCGCCAGCCTCGGGTCTGGCCCCGCGTCTGGTGCGTTTGGCCACCTGCCTTGGAAATTGCCATGCCTCTGGTGCGTTTGGCCGCCAGCCTCGGGTCTGGCCCCGCGTCCTGAGTGTTTGGCCGCCCGCCTCGGGTCTGGCCCCGTGTCTGGTGCGTTTTGCCACCCGCCTCGAGTCTAGCCTCGCGACTGGTACGTTTAGCTGCACGCCTCGAGTTTGGTGCATTTTGTCGCCAGCCTCGGGTCTGGCCCCGCGTCTGAAGTGTTTGGCCGCCTGCCTCAGGTCTGGCCCAGCCGCGTCCGACGTCTTTTTCCGCAGGCCTCAGGTCTGGCCCCGCGTCTGGTGCGTTTGGCCGACCGCCTCGGGTCTGGCCCCACGTCTGGTGTGTTTGGCCGGCCACCTCGGGTCTGGCCCCGCTTCTGGTGCATTTGGCCGCCCGCGTCGGCGAGGCGGGTGGCCAAACACATCACAATCGGGGCCAGACCCGAGGCGGGTGGCCAAACGCACCGGACACGGGGCCAGACCCGAGGCGGGCAGCCAAACACACCGGACGCGGGGCCAGACCCGAGGCTGGCGGCCAAACGCACCGGACGCAGGGCCAGACTGAAGGCGGGCGACCAAACTCACTAGACGCGGGGCCAGACCCGAGGCGGGTGGCAAAATGCACCAGTCGCGGGGCCAGACCCGAGGCGGGTGGCAAAATGCACCAGTCGCGGGGCCAGACCCGAGGCGGGTGGCCAAATGCACCAGTCGCGGGGCCAGACCCGAGTCAGGCGGCCAAATGCAGCAGACGCGTGGCCAGACCCGAGGCGGGCGGCCAAACACACTAGACGCGGGGCCAGACCCGGGGCACACGGCCAAACGCACCCGACGCGGGGCCAGACCCGAGGTAGGCGGCCAAACGCACCAGACGCGGGGCCACACCCGAGGTAGGCGGCCAAATGCACCAGACGCGGGGCCAGACCTCAGGCGGGCGGCTAAATGCACCAGACGTGGGGCCAGACCCGAGGCAGTCGGACAAACGCACCAGATGCGGGGCCAGACCCAAGGCGGGCGGCCAAACGCACCGGATGCGGGGCCAGACCCGAGGCGGGCGCCCAAACACACCGGACGCGGGGCCAGACCCGAAGCGGGTGACCAAACGCACGAGACACGGGCTCAGAACCGAGGTGGGCAACCAAACGCAGCAGACGTGTGGCCAGACCCGAGGCGGGCGACTAAACGCACTAGACGTGGGGCCAGACCCGAGGCGGGTGGCCAAATGCACCAGTCGCGGGGCCAGACCTGAGTATGGCGGCCAAACGCTGCAGACGCGTGGCCAGACACGAGGCGGGTGGCGAAACACACCAGAAGCGGGGCCATACCCGAGGCGGGCGACAAAACGCAGCAGACATGTGGCCAGACCCTATGCAAGCGGCCAAACGCACCAGAAGATGGGCCAGACCCGAGGCGGGCGGCCAAACACACCAGACGCGGGGCCAGACCCGGGGGCAGACGGCCAAACGCACCAGACGCGGGGCCAGACCCGAGGCAGGCGGCCAAACGCACCAGATGCGGGGCCAGACCCGAGGTGGGTGTCCAAACGCACCAGAGGCGGGACCATTTCCGAGGCAGGTGGCCAAACGCACCAGATGCGGGGCCAGACCCGACGCCGGCGGCTAAATGCACCAGACTCGAGGCGTGTAGCCATACTTACCTGTAGCGAGGCCAGACGCGAGAAGGGTGGCAAAACGCACCACACACGTGACCAGACCGAAGGAGGGCGGCCAAACACACAGGACGCGGGGCCAGACCCGAGGCTGGTGGCCAAATGCTCCGGACGCGAGGCCAGACACGAGGCAGGCGGTAAAAAGCGCCAGAAGCGGGACCAGACCCGAGGCGGGCGGCCAAACCCACCAGACGCGGGGCCAGACCCGAGGCGGGCGGCCAAACTCACCTGACGCGGGGCCATACCCGAGGCTGGCGGCCAAATGCACCAAACGCGGGCCAGACCTGAGGCAGGCGGCCAAACGCACCAGACCCGAGGCGTGCAGCCAAACGTACCAGTCACGAGGCCAGACTCGAGGTGGGTGGCAAAACGCACCAGACCCGAGGCGTGAGGTCAAACGCACCAGAAGCAGGGCCAGACCCGAGGCGGGCGGCCAAACGCGCCGGACACAGAGCCAGACCCGATGCGGGCGGCCAAACACACCGGACGCGGGGCCAGACCCGAGGAGGGCGGCCAAATACACCAGACGCGGGACCAGACCCGAGGCGGGGGGCCAAACGCACCAGACGCGGGGCCAGACACGAGGCCGGCGGCAAAACGCACCAGATGCGGCCGGGCCAGACCTGCGGCAGGCGACCACACGCACCAGACGTGGGGCCAGACCCAAGGTGGGTGTCCAAACTTCGGTGCGTTTTGCCGCCGGCCTCGGGTCTGGCCCCGCATCTGCTGCGTTTGGCCGCCCGCCTCGGGTCTGCCCCGTGTCTGGTGTGTTTGGTCGCCTGCCTCGGGACTGGCCCCTCTTTTGGTGCATTTGGTCGCCCGCCTCGGGTCTGGCCACACTTCTGCTGCGTTTGGTCGCCCGCCTCGGGTCTGGCCCCGCGTCCGGTATGTTTGGCCGCCCGCCTCGGGTCTGGCCCCGCTTCTGGTGTGTTTGGCCGACCGCCTCGGTTCTGGCCACGCGTCTGCTGCGCTTGGCCGCCCGCCTTGGATCTGGCCCCGTGTCTGGTGAATTTGGCCGCCAGCCTTGGGTCTGGCCCCGCGTCCGGTGTGTTTGGCTGCCCGCCTTGGGTCTGACCCCGCGTCCGGTGCGTTTGGCCGCCCGCTCGGTTCCGGCCCTGCGTCCAGTGCGTCTGGCCGCCCTCCTGGGGTCTGGTCCCGCGTCTGCTAGGTTTGGTCGCTCGCCTTGAGTCTTGCCCTGCGTCTGGTGCGTTTGGCCGCATGCCTCGGGTCTGGCCCCGCTTCTGGTGCGTTTGGCCGCCCGCCTCGGGTCTGGCCCCGGGTCTGGTGCATTTGGCCGCCCGCCTTGAGTCAGGCACCGCGTCTGGTGCGTTTGGCTGCCTGCCTCAGGTCTGGCCCCGCGTCTGGTTCGTTTGGCCGCCAACCTCGCGTCTGGCCAAGCGTCCTGTGTGTTTGGCCGCCCGCCTCGGGTCTGGCCCCGTGTCTGGTGCGTTTTGCCACCCGCCTCGAGTCTAGCCTCGCGACTGGTACGTTTAGCTGCACGCCTCGAGTTTGGTGCATTTTGTCGCCAGCCTCGGGTATGGCCCCGCGTCTGGTGAGTTTGTACACCCGCCTCGGGTCTGGTCCCGCGTTGGAAGCGTTTGGCCGCCTGCCTCAGATCTGGCCCCGCGTCTGGTGCGTTTACTCTCCTACCTGGGGGCTGGCCCCGCGTCCGGTGCATTTGGCCGCCAGCCTCGAGTCTGGCCCCGCAGCGTCCTGCGCGTTTTGCCGATAGCCTTGGGTCTGGCCTCGCGTCTGGTGCGTTTGGCCGCCTGCCTCGGGTCTGGCCACGTTTCTGGTGCGTTTGGCCGCCCACCTCGGGTCTGGCCACGCGTCTTCTTTGTTTGGCTGCACGCCTCGGGTCTGGTGCGTTTGGCCGCCTGCCTCACGTCTGGGCCCGCCGCGTCCGACGCGTTTTGCCGCCAGCCTCGGGTCTGGCTCCACCTCTGGTGCGTTTGGCCACCAGCCTTGGGTATGGCTCCATGTCTGGTGAGTTTGGACACCCGCCTCGGGTCTGGCCCCGCGTCTGGTGCGTATGGCCGCCTGCCTCAGGCAGGGCCCCGCCGCGTCCGACGTCTTTTTCCGCAGGCCTCAGGTCTGGCCCCGCGTCTGGTGCGTTTGGCCGACCGCCTCGGGTCTGGCCCCGCGTCTGGTGTGTTTGGCCGGCCACCTTGGGTCTGGCCCCGCTTCTGGTGCATTTGGCCGCCCGCGTCGGGTCTGGCCACACGTCTGCTGCATTTGGCTGCCCGCCTCGGGTCTGGCCCCATGCCTGGTGCATTTGGCCACTCGCCTCGGGTCTGGCCCCACATCTGGTGCATTTGGTCGCCCGCCTCGTGTCTGGCCTTGCGTCTGGTGCGTTTAGCCGCCAGCCTCAGGTCTGGCCCCGTGTCTGGTGCATTTTGCCACCCGCCTCGAGTCTGGCCTCGCGACTGGTACGTTTGGCTGTACGACTCGAGTCTGGTGCATTTTGCCGCAGGCCTCAGGTCTGACCCCACGTCTGGTGCATTTGGCCGCCAGCCTCTGGTATGGCCCCGCGTCTGGTGCGTATGGCCGCCTGCCTCAGGCCTGGCCCCGCCGCGTCCGACGTCTCTTTCCGCAGGCCTCGGGTCTGGCCCCGCGTCTGGTGCATTTGGCCACTCGCCTCGGGTCTGGCCCCACGTCTGGTGCGTTTGGTCGCCCCCAATCGGGTATGGCCCCGCGTCTGGTGCTTTTGGCCACCCGCCTTGGGTCTGGCCCTGCGTCTGGTGTGTTTGGCCGCCCGCCTCGGGTCTGGCCACGCTTCTGGTGCATTTGGCTACCCACCTCGAGTCTGGGCACGTGTCTGCTGCGTTTGGCCGCCTGCCTTGGGTCTGGCCCAGCATCTGGTGCATTTGGCCACATGACTCGGTTCTGGCCCCACGTCTGGTGCGTTTGGTTGCCCGCCTCGGGTTTGGCCTCGCGTCCGGTATGTTTGGCCGCCAGCCTCGGGTCTGGCCCTGCGTCCTGTGTGTTTGGCGGCGCTCCTCGGGTCTGGCCCCGTGTCTGGTGCGTTTTGCCACCAGCCTGGAGTCTGGCCTCGCGACTGGTACGTTTGGCTGCACGCCTCGAGACTGGTGCATTTTGCCGCTGGCCTCGGAAATGGCCCCACCTCTGGTGCATTTGGCCGCCAGCCTCGGGTATGGCCCCGCGACTGGTGAGTTTGGACACCCGCCTCGGGTCTGGCCCCGCGTCTGGTGCGTTTTGCCGCCTGCCTCATGTCTGGCCCCGCCGTGTCCAGCGCGTTTTGCCTCCGGCCTCGGGCCTGGCCCCGCATCTGGTGCGTTTGGCCGCCCGCCTCGGGTCTGGCCCCGGGTCTGGCGTGCTTGGCCGCTCCCGCCTCAGATCTGGCCACGCTTCTGGTGCATTTGGCTGCCCACCTCGGGTCTGGCCACGCGTCTGCTGCGTTTGGCTGCATGCCTCAGGTCGGCTGCGTTTGGCCGCCTGCCTCAGGTCTGGCCCCGCCATGTCCGGCGTGCTTTGCCGCCGGCCTCGAGTCTGGCCCCGTGTCTGGTGTGTTTGGCCTCCTGCCTCGGGTATGGCCCTGCGACTGGTGAGTTTGGACACCCGCCTCGGGTCTGGCCCCGCGTCTGGTGCATTTGGCCGCCTGCCTCAGGTCTGGCCCCACCGCGTCCGACGCGTTTTGCCGCAGGCCTCGGGTCTGGCCCCGCGACTGGTGCATTTGGCCACTTGCCTCGGGTCTGGCCCCGCGTCTGCTGCATTATGTCGCCCGCCTCGTGTCTGGCCCCGCGTCTGGTGCATTTGGCCGCCAACCTCGGGTCTGGCCCCAACGCGTCCTGCGCGTTTTGCCGCCGGCCTCGGGTCTGGCCCCGCGTCTGGTGCGTTTAGCCGCGCGCCTCGGGTCTGGCCCCGCGTCTGGTGTGTTTGGCTGCATGCCTCGGGTCTGCTGCGTTTGGCCGCCTGCCTCAAGTCTGGCCCCGCCGCTTCCGGCACGTTCTGCCGTCGGCCCCGGGTCTGGCCCCGCGTCTGGTGCGTTTAGCCGCCCGCCTCGCGGCTGGCCCCGCGTCTGGTGTGTTAGGCCGCCCCCGCCTCGGGTCTGGCCACGCGTCTGCTGCGTTTGGCTGCATGCCTCGGGTCTGCTGCGTTTGGCCGCCTGCCTCAGGTCTGGCCCCACCGCGTCCGGCGTGTTTTGCCGCGGGCCTCGGGTCTGGCCCCACGTCTGGTGCGTCTGGCTGCCCGCCTTGGGTCTGGCCCCGCGTCCGGTGTGTTTGGCCACTCGCCTCGGGTCTGGCCCCACGTCTGGTGCGTTTGGTCGCCCCCAATCGGGTCTGACCCCGCGTCTGGTGCGTTTCGCCGCCCGCCTTGGGTCTGGCCCCGCGTCTGATGTGTTTGGCCGCTCGCCTTGGGTCTGGCCACGCTTCTGGTGCGTTTTGCCACCTACCTCGGGTCTGGCCACGCGTCTGCTGCGTTTGGCCGCCCGCCTCGGGTCTGGCCCAGCGTCTGGTGCGTTTGGCCACTCGACTCGGTTCTGGCCCCACATCTGGTGCGTTTGGTCGCCTGCCTCGGGTTTGGCCTCGCGTCCGGTATGTTTGGCCGCCAGCCTAGGGTCTGGCCCTGCGTCCTGTGTGTTTGGTCGCCCGCCTCGGTTCTGGCCCCGTGTCTGGTGCATTTTGCCACCCACCTGGAGTCTGGCCTCGCGACTGGTACGTTTGGCTGCATGCCTCGAGACTGGTGCATTTTGCCGCCGGCCTCGGAAATGGCCCCGCCTCTGGTGCATTTGGCCGCCAGCCTCGGGTATGGCCCCGCGACTGGTGAGTTTGGACACCCGCCTCGGGTCTGGCCCCGCGTCTGGTGCGTTTTGCCGCCTGCCACAGGTCTGGCCCCGCCGTGTCCGGCGCGTTTTGCCACCGACCTGGGGTCTGGCCCCGCGTCTGGTGCGTTTGGCCGCCCGCCTCGGGTCTGGCCCCGTGTCTGGCGTGCTTGGCCGCCCCCGCCTCGGGTCTGGCCAAGCTTCTGGTGCATTTGGATGCCCACCTCGGGTCTGGCCACGCGTCTGCTGCGTTTGGCTGCATGCCTCAGGTCTGCTGCGTTTGGCCGCCTGCCTCAGGTCTGGCCCCGCCACGTCCGGAGCGTTTTGCCGCCGGCCTCGAGTCTGGCCCCATGTCTGGTGCATTTGGCCGCCAGCCTCGGGTATGGCCCCGCAACTGGTGAGTTTGGACACCCGCCTCGGGTCTGGCCCCGCGTCTGGTGCATTTGGCCGCCTGCCTCAGGTCTGGCCCCACCACGTCCGACGCGATTTGCCGCAGGCCTCGGGTCTGGCCCCGCGACTGGTGCATTTGGCCACTCGCCTCGGGTCTGGCCCCGCGTCTGGTGTGTTTGGCTGCATGCCTCGGGTCTGCTGCGTTTGGCCGCCTGCCTCAAGTCTGGCCCCGCCGCTTCCGGCACGTTCTGCCGTCGGCCCCGGGTCTGGCCCCGCGTCTGGTGCGTTTAGCCGCCCGCCTCGCGGCTGGCCCCGCGTCTGGTGTGTTAGGCCGCCCCCGCCTCGGGTCTGGCCACGCGTCTGCTGCGTTTGGCTGCATGCCTCGGGTCTGCTGCGTTTGGCCGCCTGCCTCTGGTCTGGCCCCACCGCGTCCGGCGTGTTTTGCCGCGGGCCTCGGGTCTGGCCCCACGTCTGGTGCGTCTGGCTGCCCGCCTTGGGTCTGGCCCCGCGTCCGGTGTGTTTGGCCACTCGCCTCGGGTCTGGCCCCACGTCTGGTGCGTTTGGTCGCCCCCAATCGGGTCTGACCCCGCGTCTGGTGCGTTTCGCCGCCCGCCTTGGGTCTGGCCCCGCGTCTGATGTGTTTGGCCGCTCGCCTTGGGTCTGGCCACGCTTCTGGTGCGTTTTGCCACCTACCTCGGGTCTGGCCACGCGTCTGCTGCGTTTGGCCGCCCGCCTCGGGTCTGGCCCAGCGTCTGGTGCGTTTGGCCACTCGACTCGGTTCTGGCCCCACATCTGGTGCGTTTGGTCGCCTGCCTCGGGTTTGGCCTCGCGTCCGGTATGTTTGGCCGCCAGCCTAGGGTCTGGCCCTGCGTCCTGTGTGTTTGGTCGCCCGCCTCGGTTCTGGCCCCGTGTCTGGTGCATTTTGCCACCCACCTGGAGTCTGGCCTCGCGACTGGTACGTTTGGCTGCATGCCTCGAGACTGGTGCATTTTGCCGCCGGCCTCGGAAATGGCCCCGCCTCTGGTGCATTTGGCCGCCAGCCTCGGGTATGGCCCCGCGACTGGTGAGTTTGGACACCCGCCTCGGGTCTGGCCCCGCGTCTGGTGCGTTTTGCCGCCTGCCACAGGTCTGGCCCCGCCGTGTCCGGCGCGTTTTGCCACCGACCTGGGGTCTGGCCCCGCGTCTGGTGCGTTTGGCCGCCCGCCTCGGGTCTGGCCCCGTGTCTGGCGTGCTTGGCCGCCCCCGCCTCGGGTCTGGCCAAGCTTCTGGTGCATTTGGATGCCCACCTCGGGTCTGGCCACGCGTCTGCTGCGTTTGGCTGCATGCCTCAGGTCTGCTGCGTTTGGCCGCCTGCCTCAGGTCTGGCCCCGCCGCGTCCGGAGCGTTTTGCCGCCGGCCTCGAGTCTGGCCCCATGTCTGGTGCATTTGGCCGCCAGCCTCGGGTATGGCCCCGCAACTGGTGAGTTTGGACACCCGCCTCGGGTCTGGCCCCGCGTCTGGTGCATTTGGCCGCCTGCCTCAGGTCTGGCCCCACCACGTCCGACGCGATTTGCCGCAGGCCTCGGGTCTGGCCCCGCGACTGGTGCATTTGGCCACTCGCCTCGGGTCTGGCCCCGCGTCTGGTGCGTTTGGTCGCCCGCCTCAGGTCTGGCCCCGCGTCCGGTGCATTTGGCCGCCAGCCTCGGGTCTGGCCCCAACGCGTCCTGCGCGTTTTGCCGCCGGCCTCGGGTCTGGCCGCGCGTCTGGTGCGTTTAGCTGCCCGCCTCGGGTCTGGCCCCGCTTCTGGTGTGTTTTGCCGCCCCTGCCACGGGTCTGGCCACGCTTCTGGTGCATTTGACTGCCCACCTCCGGTCTGGCCACGCGTCTGCTGCGTTTGGCTGCATGCCTCGGGTCTTCTGCGTTTGGCCGCCTGCCTCAAGTCTGGCCCCGCCGCTTCCGGCACGTTCTGCCGTCGGCGTCCGGTGCGCTTGGCCACCAGCCTCAGGTCTGGCCCCGCGTCTGGTGTGTTTGGCCGCTCGCCTCGGATCTGGCCCCGTGTCTGGTGCGTTTTGCCTCCCGCCTCGAGTCTGGACTCGCGACTGGTACATTTGGTTGCACTCCTCGAGTCTGGTGCATTTTGCCGCCAGCCTTGGGTCTGGCCCCGCGTCTGGAGCATTTGGCCGCCAGCCTTGGGTCTGGCCCCATCGCGTCCTGCGCGTTTTGCCGCCGTCCTCTGGTCTGACCCCACGTCTGGTGTGTTTGGCCGCCCCCGCCTCGGGTCTGGCCACGCTTCTGGTGCGTTTGGCTGCCCACCTCGGGTCTGGCCACGCGTCTGCTGCGTTTGGCTGCATGCCTCGGGTCTGCTGCGTTTGGTTGCCTGCCTCAGGTCTTGCCCCGCCGCGTCCGGCGCATTTTGCCGCTGGCCTCGGGTCTGGCCCCTCGTCTGGTGCGTTTGGCCAACCCCACCTCGGGTCTGGCTACACTTTTGGTGCGTTTGGCTGCCCACCTCGGGTCTGGCCACGCGTCTGCTGCATTTGGCTGCATGCCTCGGGTCTGCTGCGTTTGGCCGCCTGCCTCAGGTCTGGCCCCGCCGCGTCCGGCGCGTTTTGCTGCGGGCCTCGGGTCTGGCCCCGCTTCTGGTGTGTTTGGCTGCCAGCCTTGGGTCTGGCCCCGCGTCTGGTGTGTTTGGCCTCCCGCCTCGGGTCTGGCCACACTTCTGGTGCGTTTGGCCACCCGCCTTGGGTTTGGCCACAATTCTGGTGCGTTTGGCCACCCACCTCGGGTCTGACCTCTCCACTGCTGTGTTTGGCTGCCCACCTCGGGTCTGGGCCCACGTCTGGGGCATTTGGCCACTCGCCTCGGGTCTGGCCCTACGTCTGGTGAGTTTGGTCGACCGCCTCGGGTCTGGCCTCACGTCCGGTGCGTTTGGCCACCATCCTCGGGTCTGGCCCTGCGTCCTGTGTGTTTGGCCGCCTCGGGTCTGGCCCCCTGTCTGGTGCATTTTTCCACCCGCCTCGTGTTCAGCCTCGCGACTGGTACGTTTGGCTGCACGACTCGAGTCTGGTGCATTTTGCCACCGGCCTCGGGTCTGGCCCCGCGTCTGGTGCGTTTGGCCACCTGCCTCGGAAATGGCCCCACCTCTGGTGCGTTTGGCCGCCAGCCTCGGGTATGGCCCCGCGTCTGGTGAGTTTGGACACCCGCCTCGGGTCTGGCCTCGCGACTGGTACGTTTGGCTGCACGACTCGAGTCTGGTGCATTTTGCCGCCGGCCTCGGGCATGGCCCCGCGTCTGGTGAGTTTGGACACCCGCCTCGGGTCTAGCCCCGCGTCTGGTGCGTTTGGCCGTCTGCCTCCTGGTCTGGCCCCGCCTCATCCGACGTGTTTTGCCGCAGGCCTCGGGTTTGGTCCCGCGTCTTTTGCGTTTGGCCCACCGCCTCGGGTCTGCCCCCGCGTCTGGTGCATTTGGCCACCCGCGACGGGTCTGGCCACGCGTCTGCTGCATTTGGCTGCCCGCCTCGGGGCTGGCCCACACCTGGAGCATTTGGCCGTCCGCCTCGGGTCTGGCCCCGTGTCTGGTGCGCTTGGCCGCCCGCCTCCGGTCTGGCCTCGCGTCTGGTGCGTTTGGCCGACCGCCTCGGGTCTGGCCCCGCGTCTGGTGTGTTTGGCCGCCCACCTCGGATCTGGCCCCGCTTCTGGTGCATTTGGCCGCACGCTTCGGGTCTGGCCACACGTCGGCTGCATTTGGCTGCCCGCCTCGGGGCTGGCCCCGTGTCTGGTGCACTTGGCCACTCGCCTCGGGTCTGGCCCCAAGTCTGGTGCATTTGGTCGCTCACCTCGGGTCTGGCCTTGCGTCTGGTGCGTTTGGCCGCCAGCCTCGGGTCTGGCCCCGCGTCCTGTGTGTTTGGCCGCCCGCCTCTGGTCTGGCCACGCTTCTGGTGCGTTTGGCCGCCTGCCTCAGGTCTGGTCCTGCCGCGTCCGGCGCATTTTGCAGACGGCTTTGGGTCTGGCCCTGCGTCTGGTGTGTTTTACCGCCCGCCTTGGGTCTGGCCCCGCGTCTGGTGTGTTTGGCCGCCCCCCTCGGGTCTGGCCACACTTCTGGTGCGTTTGGCCGCCCACCTCGGGTCTGGCTTCTCGACTGCTGCGTTTGGCTGCCCGTGTCGGGTCTGGCCCCCGTCTGGTGCATTTGGCCACTCGCCTCGGGTCTGGCCACACGTCTGGTGCGCTTGGTCGCCCGCCTCGGGTCTGGCCTCGCATCCGGTGCGTTTGGCCGCCATCCTCGGGTCTGGCCCCGCGTCCTGAGTGTTTGGCCGCCCGCCTCGGGTCTGGCCCCGTGTCTGGTGCATTTTGCCACCCGCCTCGAGTCTGGCCTCACGACTGGTACGTTTGGCTGTACGATTCGAGTCTAGTGCATTTTACCGCCGCCCTCGGGTCTGGCCCCACGTCTGGTGCGTTTGGCCGCCAGCCTCGGGGATGGCCCCGCGTCTGGTGAGTTTGGACACCTGCCTCGGGTCTGGCCCCGCGTCTGGTGTGTATGGCCGCCTGCCTCAGGCCGGACCCCGCCGCGTCCGACGTCTTTTTCCGCAGGCCTCGGGTCTGGCCCCGCGTCTGGTGCATTTGGCCGACCGCCTCGGGTCTGGCCACATGTCTGCTGCATTTGGCTGCCCGCCTCGGGTCTGGCCCCGTGTATGGTGCATTTGGCCACTCACCTCGGGTCTGGCCCCACGTGTGGTGCATTTGGTCGCTCGCCTCGGGTCTGGCCTTGCATCTGGTGCGTTTGGCTGCCAGCCTCGGGACTGGCCCCACGTCCTGTGTGTTTGGCCGCCTGCCTCGGGTCTGGCCCCGTGTCTGGTGCGTTTTGCCAGCCGCCTCGAGTCTAGCCTCGTGACTGGTACGTTTGGCTGCACGCCTCGAGTCTGGTGCATTTTGCCGCCAGCCTCGGGTCTGGCCCCGCGTCTGGTGCGTTTGGCCGCCAGTATCGGGTATGGCCCCGCGTCTGGTGAGTTTGGCCGTCCACCTCGGGTCTGGCCCCGTGTCTAGTGCGCTTGGCCGCCTGCCTCCGGTCTGGTGCATTTGCCAGCCCTCCTCGGGTCTGGCCCCGTTACAGGTGTGTTTGGCCGCCCGCCTCTGGTCTGGCCACGCTTCTAGTGCGTTTGGCCGCCTACCTCAGGTCTGATCCTGCCGCGTCCGGCGCATTTTGCCGCCGGCCTTGAGTCTGGCCCTGCGTCTGGTGCGTTTGGCCGCCCGCCTTGGGTCTGGCCCCGCGTCTGGTGTGTTTGGCCACCCGCCTCGGGTCTGGCCACGCTTCTGGTGCGTTTGGCCGCCCACCTCGGGACTGGACTCTCGACTGCTGCGTTTGGCTGCCCACCTCGGGTCTAGCCCCCGTCTGGTGCATTTGGCCACTCGCCTCGAGTCTGGCCCCACGTCTGGTGTGTTAGGCCGCCCGCCTCGGGTCTGGCCCCGTGTCTGCTGCATTTTGCCACCCGCCTCGAGTCTGGCCTCGCGACTGGTACGTTTGGCTGTACGACTCGAGTCTGGTGCATTTTGCCGCCAGCCTCGGGTCTGGCCCCGCGTCTGGTGCGTTTGGCCGCGAGTATCGGGTATGGCCCCGCGTCTGGTGAGTTTGGCCGTCCACCTCGGGTCTGGCCCCGTGTCTAGTGCGCTTGGCCGCCTGCCTCCGGTCTGGTGCATTTGCCAGCCCTCCTCGGGTCTGGCCCCGTTACAGGTGTGTTTGGCCGCCCGCCTCTGGTCTGGCCACGCTTCTAGTGCGTTTGGCCGCCTACCTCAGGTCTGATCCTGCCGCGTCCGGCGCATTTTGCCGCCGGCCTTGGGTCTGGCCCTGCGTCTGGTGCGTTTGGCCGCCCGCCTTGGGTCTGGCCCCGCGTCTGGTGTGTTTGGCCACCCGCCTCGGGTCTGGCCACGCTTCTGGTGCGTTTGGCCGCCCACCTCAGGACTGGCCTCTCGACTGCTGCGTTTGGCTGCCCACCTCGGGTCTGGCCCCCGTCTGGTGCATTTGGCCACTCGCCTCGAGTCTGGCCCCACGTCTGGTGCGTTAGGCCGCCCGCCTCGGGTCTGGCCCCGTGTCTGGTGCATTTTGCCACCCGCCTCGAGTCTGGCCTCGCGACTGGTACGTTTGGCTGTACGACTCGAGTCTGGTGCATTTTGCCGCCGGCCTCGGGTCTGGCCCCACGTCTGGTGCGTTTGGCCGCCAGCCTCGGGTATGGCCCCGCATCTGGTGAGTTTGGACACCCGCCTCGGGTCTGGCCCCGTGTCTGGTGTGTATGGCTGCCTGCCTCAGGCCGGGCATCGCCGCGTCCGACGTCTTTTTCCGCAGGCCTCGGGTCTGGCCTCACGTCTGGTGGGTTAGGTCGCCCACCTCGGGCCTGGTCTTGCGTCCGGTGCATTTGGCCGCCAGCCTCGGGTCTGGCCCCGCGTCCTGTGTGTTTGGCCATCCACCTCGGGTCTGGCCCCGTGTCTTGTGCGTTTTGCCACCCGCCTCGAGTCTAGCCTCTCGACTGGTACATTTGGCTGCACGCCTCAAGTCTGGTGCATTTTGCCGCCAGCCTCGGGTCTGGTCCCGCGTCTGGTGTGTTTGGCCACGCACCTCGGGTCTGGCCCCGCTTCTGGTGCGTTTGGCCGCCCGGGTCGGGTCTTGCCACACGTCTGCTGCATTTCGCTGCCCGCCTCGGGTCTGGCCCCGCGTCTGGTGCATTTGGCCATTCGCCTCGGGTCTGGCCCCACTTCTGGTGCGTTTGGTCGCCCGCCTCGGGCCTGGTCTTGCGTCCGGTGCATTTGGCCGCCAGCCTCGGGTCTGGCCCCACGTCCTGTGTGTTTGGCTGCCCACCTCGGGTCTGGCCCCGTGTCTGGAGCATTTTGCCACCCGCCTCGAGTCTAGCCTCGCGACTGGTACATTTGGCTGCACGCCTCAAGTCTGGTGCATTTTGCCGCCAGCCTCGGGTCTGGTCCAACATCTGGTGCGTTTGGCCGACCACCATGGGTCTGGCTCCGCGTCTGGTGTGTTTGGCCACGCACCTCGGGTCTGGCCCCGCTTCTGGTGCGTTTGGCCGCCCGCGTCGGGTCTTGCCACACGTCTGCTGCATTTCGCTGCCCGCCTCGGGTCTGGCCCCGCGTCTGGTGCATTTGGCCATTCGCCTCGGGTCTGGCCCCACGTCTGGTGCGTTTGGTCGCCCGCCTCGGGTCTGGACTTGCGTCCGGTGCGTTTGGCCGCCAGCCTCGCGTCTGGCCCCGCGTCCTGTGTGTTTGGCCGCCCGCCTCGGGTCTGGCCCCGAGTCTGGTGCGTTTTGCCACCCGCCTCGAGTCTAGCCTCTCGACTGGTACTTTTAGCTGCACGCCTCAAGTCTGGTGCATTTTGTCACCAGCCTCGGGTCTGGCCCCGCGTCTGGTGCGTTTGGCCACCTGCCTCGGAATTGGCCATGCCTCTGGTGCGTTTGGCCGCCAGCCTCGGGTATGGCCCCTCGTCTGGTGAGTTTGGACACCCGCCTCGGGTCTGGCCCCGCGTCTGAAGCGTTTGGCCGCCTGCCTCAGGTATGGCCCCGCCGCGTCCGACGCGTTTTGCCGCAGGCCTCGGGTCTGGCCCCGCGTCTGGTGTGTTTAGTCTCCCACCTCGTGTCTGTCCCCGCGTCCGGTGCATTTGGCCGCCAGCCTCGGGTCTGGCCCTGCCGCGTCCTGCGCGTTTTGCCACTAGCCTCGTGTCTGGCCCCGCGTCCTGTGT
Organism: Phyllobates terribilis; assembly: GCF_046119375.1. Lineage (NCBI taxonomy): Eukaryota > Metazoa > Chordata > Amphibia > Anura > Dendrobatidae > Phyllobates > Phyllobates terribilis. Next base: position 212,226,933 of record NW_027362771.1, read on the forward strand.
GTCTGGCTGCTCGCCTCGGGTTTGGCCCTGCGTCTTTTGCGTTTGGCCCACCGCCACGGGTCTGGCCCCGCGTCTGGTGTGTTTGGCCGCCTACCTCGGGCCTGCCCCCGCTTCTGGTGCGTTTGGCCACCTGCGTCGGGTCTGGCCACACGTCTGCTGCATTTGGCTGCCCGCCTCGGGGCTGGCCCGCACCTGGGGCGTTTGGCCGTCCGCCTCGGGTCTCGCACCGTGTCTGGTGCGCTTGGCCGCCCGCCTCCGGTCTGGCCTCGCGTCTGGTGCGTTTGGCAGACCGCCTCGGGTCTGGCCCTGCATCTGGTGTGTTTGGCCGCCCACCTAGGGTCTGGCCCCGCTTCTGGTGCATTTGGCCGCCCGCGTCGGGTCTGGCCACACGTCTGCTGCATTTGGCTGCCTGCCGCGGGTCTGGCCCCGTATCTGGTGCATTTGACAACTCGCCTCGGGTCTGGCCCCACGTCTGGAGCATTTGGTCGCTCACTTCGGGTCTGCCCTTGCATCTGGTGCGTTTGGCCGCCAGCCTCGGGTCTGGACCCGCGTCCTGTGTGTTTGGCCGCCCGCCTCTGGTCTGGTCACGCTTCTGGTGCGTTTGGCCGCCTACCTCAGGTCTGGTACTGCCGCGTCCGGAGCATTTTGAAGCCGGCCTTGGGTCTGGCCCTGCGTCTGGTGTGTATGGCCGCCTGCCTCAGGCCGGGCCCCGCCGCGTCCGACGTCTTTTTCCGCAGGCCTCGGGTCTGGCCTCACGTCTGGTGGGTTAGGTCGCCCACCTCGGGCCTGGCCTTGCGTCCGGTGCATTTGGCCGCCAGCCTCGGGTCTGGCCCCGCGTCCTGTGTGTTTGGCCGTCCACCTCGGGTCTGGCCCCGTGTCTGGTGCGTTTTGCCACCCGCCTCGAGTCTAGCCTCTCGACTGGTACATTTGGCTGCACGCCTCAAGTCTGGTGCATTTTGCCGCCAGCCTCGGGTCTGGTCCCGCGTCTGGTGTGTTTGGCCACGCACCTCGGGTCTGGCCCCGCTTCTGGTGCGTTTGGCCGCCCGCGTCGGGTCTTGCCACACGTCTGCTGCATTTCGCTGCCCGCCTCGGGTCTGGCCCCGCGTCTGGTGCATTTGGCCATTCGCCTCGGGTCTGGCCCCACTTCTGGTGCGTTTGGTCGCCCGCCTCGGGCCTGGTCTTGCGTCCGGTGCATTTGGCCGCCAGCCTCGGGTCTGGCCCCACGTCCTGTGTGTTTGGCCGCCCACCTCGGGTCTGGCCCCGTGTCTGGAGCGTTTTGCCACCCGCCTCGAGTCTAGCCTCGCGACTGGTACATTTGGCTGCACGCCTCAAGTCTGGTGCATTTTGCCGCCAGCCTCGGGTCTGGTCCCACGTCTGGTGCGTTTGGCCGCCAGCCTCGGGTATGGCCCCGCGTCTGGTGAGTTTGGACACCCGCCTCGGGTCAAGCCCCACGTCTGGTGCGTATGGCCGCCTGCCTCAGGCCTGGCCCCGCTGCGTCTGATGCGTTTTTCCACAGGCCTCGGGTCTGGCCCCGCGTCTGGTGCGTTTGGCCGACCACCATGGGTCTGGCTCCGCGTCTGGTGTGTTTGGCCACGCACCTCGGGTCTGGCCCCGCTTCTGGTGCGTTTGGCCGCCCGCGTCGGGTCTTGCCACACGTCTGCTGCATTTCGCTGCCCGCCTCGGGTCTGGCCCCGCGTCTGGTGCATTTGGCCATTCGCCTCGGGTCTGGCCCCACGTCTGGTGCGTTTGGTCGCCCGTCTCGGGTCTGGACTTGCGTCCGATGCGTTTGGCCGCCAGCCTCGCGTCTGGCCCCGCGTCCTGTGTGTTTGGCCGCCCGCCTCGGGTCTGGCCCCGTGTCTGGTGCGTTTTGCCACCCGCCTCGAGTCTAGCCTCTCGACTGGTACTTTTAGCTGCACGCCTCGAGTCTGGTGCATTTTGTCACCAGCCTCGGGTCTGGCCCCGCGTCTGGTGCGTTTGGCCACCTGCCTCGGAATTGGCCATGCCTCTGGTGCATTTGGCCGCCAGCCTCGGGTATGGCCCCTCGTCTGGTGAGTTTGGACACCCGCCTCGGGTCTGGCCCCGCGTCTGAAGCGTTTGGCCGCCTGCCTCAGGTATGGCCCCGCCGCGTCCGACGCGTTTTGCCGCAGGCCTCGGGTCTGGCCCCGCGTCTGGTGTGTTTAGTCTCCCACCTCGTGTCTGTCCCCGCGTCCGGTGCATTTGGCCGCCAGCCTCGGGTCTGGCCCTGCCGTGTCCTGCACGTTTTGCCGCTAGCCTCGTGTCTGGCCCCGCGTCCTGTGTGTCTGGCCGCTCGCCTTGGGTTTGGCCCCGCGTCTTTTGCGTTTGGCCCACCGCCTCGGGTCTGGCCCCGCGTCTCGTGTGTTTGGCCACCTGCGTCGGGTCTGGCCACACGTCTGCTGCATTTGGCTGCCCGCCTCGGGGCTGGCCCGCACCTGGGGCGTTTGGCCGTCCGCCTCGGGTCTCGCACCGTGTCTGGTGCGCTTGGCCGCCCGCCTCCGGTCTGGCCTTGCGTCTGGTGCGTTTGGCAGACCGCCTCGGGTCTGGCCCTGCGTCTGGTGTGTTTGGCCGCCCACCTAGGGTCTGGCCCCGCTTCTGGTGCATTTGGCCGCCCGCGTCGGGTCTGGCCACACGTTTGCTGCATTTGGCTGCCTGCCTCGGGTCTGGCCCCGTATCTGGTGCATTTGACAACTCGCCTCGGGTCTGGCCCCACGTCTGGTGCATTTGGTCGCTCACTTCGGGTCTGCCCTTGCATCTGGTGCGTTTGGCCGCCAGCCTCGGGTCTGGCCCCGCGTCCTGTGTGTTTGGCCGCCCGCCTCTGGTCTGGTCACGCTTCTGGTGCGTTTGGCCGCCTGCCTCAGGTCTGGTACTGCCGCGTCCGGAGCATTTTGCAGCCGGCCTTGGGTCTGGCCCTGCGTCTGGTGCGTTTGGCCGCCCCCCTCGGGTCTGGCCACACTTCTGGTGCGTTTGGCCGCCCACCTCGGGTCTGGCTTCTCGACTGCTGCGTTTGGCTGCCCACCTCGGGTCTGGCCCCCGTCTGGTGCATTTGGCCACTCGCCTCGGGTCTGGCCCCACGTCTGGTGGGTTTGGTCGCCCGCCTCGGGTCTGGCCTCGCATCCGGTGCGTTTGGCCGCCATCCTCGGGTCTGGCCCCGCGTCCTGTGTGTTTGGCCGCTTGCCTCGGGTCTGGCCCCGTGTCTGGTGCATTTTGCCACCCGCCTCGAGTCTGGCCTCGCGACTGGTACGTTTGGCTGTACGACTCCAGTCTGGTGCATTTTGCCGTCCGCCTCGGGTCAGGCCCCGTGTCTAGTGCGCTTGGCCGCCTGCCTCCGGTCTGGTGCGCTTGCCAGCCCTCCTCGGGTCTGGACCCGTTACTGGTGTGTTTGGCCGCCCGCCTCTGGTCTGGCCAAGCTTCTGGTGCGTTTGGCCGCTTGCCTCAGGTCTGGTCCTGCCGCGTCCGGCGCATTTTGCCGCCGGCCTTGGGTCTGGCCCTGCGACTGGTGCGTTTGGCTGCCAGCCTCGGGTATGGCCCCGCGTCTGGTGAGTTTGGACAACCGCCTCGGGTCTGGCCCCGCGTCTGGTGTGTATGGCCGCCTGCCTCAGGCCGGGCCCCGCCGCGTCCGACGTCTTTTTCCACAGGCCTCGGGTCTGGTGCGTTTGGCCGACCGCCTTGGGTCTGGCCCCGCGTCTGGTGTGTTTGGTCCGCCCACCTTGGGTCTGGCCCCGCTTCTGGTGCATTTGGCCACCCGCGTCGGGTCTGGCCACACGTCTGCTGCATTTGGATGCCCGCCTCGGGTCTGGCCCCGTGTATGGTGCATTTGGCCACTCGCATCGGGTCTGGCCCCACGTCTGGTGCATTTGGTCGCTCGCCTCGGGTCTGGCCTTGCGTCTGGTGCGTTTGGCCGCCAGCCTCGGGTCTGGCCCCGCGTCCTGTGTGTTTGGCCGCCTGCCTCGGGCCTGGCCCCGTGTCTGGTGCGTTTTGCCACTCGCCTCGAGTCTAGCCTCGCGACTGGTACGTTTGGCTGCACGCCTCGAGTCTGGTGCATTTTGCCGCCGGCCTCGGGTCTGGCCCCACGTCTGGTGCGTTTGGCCGCCAGCCTCGGGTATGGCCCCGCGTCTGGTGAGTTTGGACACCCGCCTCGGGTCTGGCCCCGCGTCTGGTGTGTATGGCCGCCTGCCTCAGGCCGGGCCCCGCCGCGTCCGATGTCTTTTTCCGCAGGCCTCGGGTCTGGCCTCACGTCTGGTGGGTTAGGTCGCCCACCTCGGGCCTGGTCTTGCGTCCGGTGCATTTGGCCGCCAGCCTCGGGTCTGGCCCCGCGTCCTGTGGGTTTGGCCGCCCACCTCGGGTCTGGCCCCGTGTCTGGTGCATTTTGCCACCCGCCTCGAGTCTAGCCTCGCGACTGGTACATTTGGCTGCACGCCTCAAGTCTGGTGCATTTTGCCGCCAGCCTCGGGTCTGGTCCCGCGTCTGGTGTGTTTGGCCACGCACCTCGGGTCTGGCCCCGCTTCTGGTGCGTTTGGCCGCCTGCGTCGGGTCTTGCCACACGTCTGCTGCATTTCGCTGCCCGCCTCAGGTCTGGCCCCGCGTCTGGTGCATTTGGCCATTCGCCTCGGGTCTGGCCCCACTTCTGGTGCGTTTGGTCGCCCGCCTCGGGCCTGGTCTTGCGTCCGGTGCATTTGGCCGCCAGCCTCGGGTCTGGTCCCACGTCTGGTGCATTTGGCCGCCAGCCTCGGGTATGGCCCCGCGTCTGGTGAGTTTGGACACCCGCCTCGGGTCAGGCCCCGCGTCTGGTGCGTATGGCCGCCTGCCTCAGGCCTGGACCCGCTACGTCTGATGCATTTTTCCACAGGCCTCGGGTCTGGCCCCGCGTCTGGTGCGTTTGGCCGACCACCATGGGTCTGGCTCCGCGTCTGGTGTGTTTGGCCACGGACCTCGGGTCTGGCCCCGCTTCTGGTGCGTTCGGCCGCCCGCGTCGGGTCTTGCCATACGTCTGCTGCATTTCGCTGCCCGCCTCGGGTCTGGCCCCGCGTCTGGTGCATTTGGCCATTCGCCTCGGGTCTGGCCCCACGTCTGGTGCGTTTGGTCGCCCGCCTCGGGTCTGGACTTGCGTCCGGTGCGTTTGGCCGCCAGCCTCGCGTCTGGCCCCGCGTCCTGTGTGTTTGGCCGCCCGCCTCGGGTCTGGCCCCATGTCTGGTGCGTTTTGCCACCCGCCTCGAGTCTAGCCTCTCGACTGGTACTTTTAGCTGCACGCCTCGAGTCTGGTGCATTTTGTCACCAGCCTCGGGTCTGGCCCCGCGTCTGGTGCGTTTGGCCACCTGCCTCGGAATTGGCCATGCCTCTGGTGCGTTTGGCCGCCAGCCTCGGGTATGGCCCCTCGTCTGGTGAGTTTGGACACCCGCCTCGGGTCTGGCCCCGCGTCTGAAGCGTTTGGCCGCCTGCCTCAGGTATGGCCCCGCCGCGTCCGACGCGTTTTGCCGCAGGCCTCGGGTCTGGCCCCGCGTCTGGTGCGTTTAGTCTCCCACCTCGTGTCTGTCCCCGCGTCCGGTGCATTTGGACGCCAGCCTCGGGTCTGGCCGTGCCGCGTCCTGCGCGTTTTGCCGCTAGCCTCCTGTCTGGCCCCGCGTCCTGTGTGTTTGGCCGCTCGCCTCGGGTTTGGCCCCGCGTCTTTTGCGTTTGGCCCACCGCCTCGGGTCTGGCCCCGCGTCTGGTGTGTTTGGCCGCCCACCTCGGGCCTGCCCCCGCTTCTGGTGCGTTTGGCCACCTGCGTCGGGTCTGGCCACACGTCTGCTGCATTTGGCTGCCCGCCTCGGGGCTAGCCCGTACCTGGGGCGTTTGGCCGTCAGCCTCGGGTCTGGCACCGTGTCTGGTGCGCTTGGCCGCCCGCCTCCGGTCTGGCCTCGCGTCTGGTGCGTTTGGCAGACCACCTCGGGTCTAGCCTCGCGACTGGTACATTTGGCTGCACGCCTCAAGTCTGGTGCATTTTGCCGCCAGTCTCGGGTCTGGTCCCGCGTCTGGTGTGTTTGGCCACGCACCTCGGGTCTGGCCCCGCTTCTGGTGTGTTTGGCCACCCGCGTCGGGTCTTGCCACACGTCTGCTCCATTTCGCTGCCCGCCTCGGGTCTGGCCCCGCGTCTGGTGCATTTGGCCATTCGCCTCGGGTCTGGCCCCACTTCTGGTGCGTTTGGTCGCCCGCCTCGGGTCTGGTCCCACGTCTGGTGCGTTTGGCCGCCAGCCTCGGGTATGGCCCCGCGTCTGGTGAGTTTGGACACCCGCCTCGGGTCAGGCCCCGCGTCTGGTGCATATGGCCGCCTGCCTCAGGCCTGGCCCCGCTGCGTCTGATGCGTTTTTCCACAGGCCTCGGGTCTGGCCCCGCGTCTGGTGCGTTTGGCCGACCACCATGGCTCTGACTCCGCGTCTGGTGTGTTTGGCCACGGACCTCGGGTCTGGCCCCGCTTCTGGTGAGTTTGGCCGCCCGCGTCGGGTCTTGCCACACGTCTGCTGCATTTCGCTGCCCGCCTCGGGTCTGGCCCCGCGTCTGGTGCATTTGGCCATTCGCCTCGGGTCTGGCCCCACGTCTGGTGCGTTTGGTCGCCCGCCTCGGGTCTGGACTTGCGTCCGGTGCGTTTGGCCGCCAGCCTCGCGTCTGGCCCCGCGTCCTGTGTGTTTGGCCGCCCGCCTCGGGTCTGGTCCCACGTCTGGTGCGTTTGGCCGCCAGCCTCGGGTATGGCCCCGCGTCTGGTGAGTTTGGACACCCGCCTCGGGTCAAGCCCCACGTCTGGTGCGTATGGCCAAATGCCTCAGGCCTGGCCCCGCTGCGTCTGATGCGTTTTTCCACAGGCCTCGGGTCTGGCCCCGCGTCTGGTGCGTTTGGCCGACCACCATGGGTCTGGCTCCGCGTCTGGTGTGTTTGGCCACGCACCTCGGGTCTGGCCCCGCTTCTGGTGCGTTTGGCCGCCCGCGTCGGGTCTTGCCACACGTCTGCTGCATTTCGCTGCCCGCCTCGGGTCTGGCCCCGCGTCTGGTGCATTTGGCCATTCGCCTCGGGTCTGGCCCCACGTCTGGTGCGTTTGGTCGCCCGTCTCGGGTCTGGACTTGCGTCCGATGCGTTTGGCCGCCAGCCTCGCGTCTGGCCCCGCGTCCTGTGTGTTTGGCCGCCCGCCTCGGGTCTGGCCCCGTGTCTGGTGCGTTTTGCCACCCGCCTCGAGTCTAGCCTCTCGACTGGTACTTTTAGCTGCACGCCTCGAGTCTGGTGCATTTTGTCACCAGCCTCGGGTCTGGCCCCGCGTCTGGTGCGTTTGGCCACCTGCCTCGGAATTGGCCATGCCTCTGGTGCATTTGGCCGCCAGCCTCGGGTATGGCCCCTCGTCTGGTGAGTTTGGACACCCGCCTCGGGTCTGGCCCCGCATCTGAAGCGTTTGGCCGCCTGCCTCAGGTATGGCCCCGCCGCGTCCGACGCGTTTTGCCGCAGGCCTCGGGTCTGGCCCCGCGTCTGGTGTGTTTAGTCTCCCACCTCGTGTCTGTCCCCGCGTCCGGTGCATTTGGCCGCCAGCCTCGGGTCTGGCCCTGCCGCGTCCTGCACGTTTTGCCGCTAGCCTCGTGTCTGGCCCCGCGTCCTGTGTGTCTGGCCGCTCGCCTCGGGTTTGGCCCCGCGTCTTTTGCGTTTGGCCCACCGCCTCGGGTCTGGCCCCGCGTCTGGTGTGTTTGGCCGCCTACCTCGGGCCTGCCCCCGCTTCTGGTGCGTTTGGCCACCTGCGTCGGGTCTGGCCACACGTCTGCTGCATTTGGCTGCCCGCCTCGGGGCTGGCCCGCACCTGGGGCATTTGGCCGTCCGCCTCGGGTCTCGCACCGTGTCTGGTGCGCTTGGCCGCCCGCCTCCGGTCTGGCCTTGCGTCTGGTGCGTTTGGCAGACCGCCTCGGGACTGGCCCTGCGTCTGGTGTGTTTGGCCGCCCACCTAGGGTCTGGCCCCGCTTCTGGTGCATTTGGCCGCCCGCGTCGGGTCTGGCCACACGTTTGCTGCATTTGGCTGCCTGCCTCGGGTCTGGCCCCGTATCTGGTGCATTTGACAACTCGCCTCGGGTCTGGCCCCACGTCTGGTGCATTTGGTCGCTCACTTCGGGTCTGCCCTTGCATCTGGTGCGTTTGGCCGCCAGCCTCGGGTCTGGCCCCGCGTCCTGTGTGTTTGGCCGCCCGCCTCTGGTCTGGTCACGCTTCTGGTGCGTTTGGCCGCCTGCCTCAGGTCTGGTACTGCCGCGTCCGGAGCATTTTGCAGCCGACCTTGGGTCTGGCCCTGCGTCTGGTGCGTTTGGCCGCCCGCCTCGGGTCTGGCCACGCTTCTGGTGCGTTTGGCCGCCCACCTCGGGTCTGGCTTCTCGACTGCTGCGTTTGGCTGCCCACCTCGGGTCTGGCCCCCGTCTGGTGCATTTGGCCACTCGCCTCGGGTCTGGCCCCACGTCTGGTGGGTTTGGTCGCCCGCCTCGGGTCTGGCCTCGCATCCGGTGCGTATGGCCGCCATCCTCGGGTCTGGCCCCGCGTCCTGTGTGTTTGGCCGCTTGCCTCGGGTCTGGCCCCGTGTCTGGTGCATTTTGCCACCCGCCTCGAGTCTGGCCTCGCGACTGGTACGTTTGGCTGTACGACTCCAGTCTGGTGCATTTTGCCGTCCGCCTCGGGTCAGGCCCCGTGTCTAGTGCGCTTGGCCGCCTGCCTCCGGTCTGGTGCGCTTGCCAGCCCTCCTCGGGTCTGGACCCGTTACTGGTGTGTTTGGCCGCCCGCCTCTGGTCTGGCCAAGCTTCTGGTGCGTTTGGCCGCTTGCCTCAGGTCTGGTCCTGCCGCGTCCGGCGCATTTTGCCGCCGGCCTTGGGTCTGGCCCTGCGACTGGTGCGTTTGGCTGCCAGCCTCGGGTATGGCCCCGAGTCTGGTGAGTTTGGACAACCGCCTCGGGTCTGGCCCCGCGTCTGGTGTGTATGGCCGCCTGCCTCAGGCCGGGCCCCGCCGCGTCCGACGTCTTTTTCCACAGGCCTCGGGTCTGGCCCCGCGTCTGGTGCGTTTGGCCGACCGCCTTGGGTCTGGCCCCGCGTCTGGTGTGTTTGGTCCGCCCACCTTGGGTCTGGCCCCGCTTCTGGTGCATTTGGCCGCCCGCGTCGGGTTTGGCCACACGTCTGCTGCATTTGGATGCCCGCCTCGGGTCTGGCCCCGTGTATGGTGCATTTGGCCACTCGCATCGGGTCTGGCCCCACGTCTGGTGCATTTGGTCGCTCGCCTCGGGTCTGGCCTTGCGTCTGGTGCGTTTGGCCGCCAGCCTCGGGTCTGGCCCCGCGTCCTGTGTGTTTGGCCGCCTGCCTCGGGCCTGGCCCCGTGTCTGGTGCGTTTTGCCACTCGCCTCGAGTCTAGCCTCGCGACTGGTACGTTTGGCTGCACGCCTCGAGTCTGGTGCATTTTGCCGACAGCCTCGGGTCTGGCCCGCATCTGGTGCGTTTGGCCGCCAGCATCGGGTATGGCCCCGCGTCTGGTGAATTTGGCCGTCCACCTCGGGTCTGGCCCCGTGTCTAGTGCGCTTGGCCGCCTGCCTCCGGTCTGGTGCATTTGCCAGCCCTCCTCGGGTCTGGCCCCGTTACTGGTGTGTTTGGCCACCCGCCTCTGGTCTGGCCACGCTTCTAGTGCGTTTGGCCGCCTACCTCAGGTCTGGTCCTGCCGCGTCCGGCGCATTTTGCCGCCGGCCTTGGGTCTGGCCCTGCGTCTGATGCGTTTGGCCGCCCGCCTTGGGTCTGGCCCCGCGTCTGGTGTGTTTGGCCACCCGACTCGGATCTGGCCACGCTTCTGGTGCGTTTGGCCGCCCACCTCGGGACTGGCCTCTCGACTGCTGCGTTTGGCTGCCCACCTCGGGTCTGGCCCCCGTCTGGTGCATTTGGCCACTCGCCTCGAGTCTGGCCCCACGTCTGGTGCGTTTGGCCGCCCGCCACGGGTCTGGCCCCGTGTCTGGTGCATTTTGCCACCCGCCTCGAGTCTGGCTTCGCGACTGGTACGTTTGGCTGTACGACTCGAATCTGGTGCATTTTGCCGCCGGCCTCGGGTCTGGCCCCACGTCTGGTGCGTTTGGCCGCCAGCCTCGGGTATGGCCCCGCGTCTGGTGAGTTTGGACACCCGCCTCGGGTCTGGCCCCGCGTCTGGTGTGTATGGCCGCCTGCCTCAGGCCGGGCCCCGCCGCGTCCGATGTCTTTTTCCGCAGGCCTCGGGTCTGGCCTCACGTCTGGTGGGTTAGGTCGCCCACCTCGGGCCTGGTCTTGCGTCCGGTGCATTTGGCCGCGGGCCTCGGGTCTGGCCCCGCGTCCTGTGTGTTTGGCCGCCCACCTCGGGTCTGGCCCCGTGTCTGGTGCATTTTGCCACCCGCCTCGAGTCTAGCCTCGCGACTGGTACATTTGGCTGCACGCCTCAAGTCTGGTGCATTTTGCCGCCAGCCTCGGGTCTGGTCCCGCGTCTGGTGTGTTTGGCCACGCACCTCGGGTCTGGCCCCGCTTCTGGTGCGTTTGGCCGCCTGCGTCGGGTCTTGCCACACGTCTGCTGCATTTCGCTGCCCGCCTCAGGTCTGGCCCCGCGTCTGGTGCATTTGGCCTTTCGCCTCGGGTCTGGCCCCACTTCTGGTGCGTTTGGTCGCCCGCCTCGGGCCTGGTCTTGCGTCCGGTGCATTTGGCCGCCAGCCTCGGGTCTGGTCCCACGTCTGGTGCGTTTGGCCGCCAGCCTCGGGTATGGCCCCGCGTCTGGTGAGTTTGGACACCCGCCTCGGGTCAGGCCCCGCGTCTGGTGCGTATGGCCGCCTGTCTCAGGCCTGGCCCCGCTACGTCTGATGCGTTTTTCCACAGGCCTCGGGTCTGGCCCCGCGTCTGGTGCGTTTGGCCGACCACCATGGGTCTGGCTCCGCGTCTGGTGTGTTTGGCCACGGACCTCGGGTCTGGCCCCGCTTCTGGTGCGTTCGGCCGCCCGCGTCGGGTCTTGCCATACGTCTGCTGCATTTCGCTGCCCGCCTCGGGTCTGGCCCCGCGTCTGGTGCATTTGGCCATTCGCCTCGGGTCTGGCCCCACGTCTGGTGCGTTTGGTCGCCCGCCTCGGGTCTGGACTTGCGTCCGGTGCGTTTGACGCCAGCCTCGCGTCTGGCCCCGCGTCCTGTGTGTTTGGCCGCCCGCCTCGGGTCTGGCCCCATGTCTGGTGCGTTTTGCCACCCGCCTCGAGTCTAGCCTCTCGACTGGTACTTTTAGCTGCACGCCTCGAGTCTGGTGCATTTTGTCACCAGCCTCGGGTCTGGCCCCGCGTCTGGTGCGTTTGGCCACCTGCCTCGGAATTGGCCATGCCTCTGGTGCGTTTGGCCGCCAGCCTCGGGTATGGCCCCTCGTCTGGTGAGTTTGGACACCCGCCTCGGGTCTGGCCCCGCGTCTGAAGCGTTTGGCCGCCTGCCTCAGGTATGGCCCCGCCGCGTCCGACGCGTTTTGCCGCAGGCCTCGGGTCTGGCCCCGCGTCTGGTGCGTTTAGTCTCCCACCTCGTGTCTGTCCCCGCGTCCGGTGCATTTGGACGCCAGCCTCGGGTCTGGCCGTGCCGCGTCCTGCGCGTTTTGCCGCTAGCCTCCTGTCTGGCCACGCGTCCTGTATGTTTGGCCGCTCGCCTCGGGTTTGGCCCCGCGTCTTTTGCGTTTGGCCCACCGCCTCGGGTCTGGCCCCGCGTCTGGTGTGTTTGGACGCCCACCTCGGGCCTGCCCCCGCTTCTGGTGCGTTTGGCCACCTGCGTCGGGTCTGGCCACACGTCTGCTGCATTTGGCTGCCCGCCTCGGGGCTAGCCCGCACCTGGGGCGTTTGGCCGTCAGCCTCGGGTCTGGCACCGTGTCTGGTGCGCTTGGCCGCCCGCCTCCGGTCTGGCCTCGCATCTGGTGCGTTTGGCAGACCGCCTCGGGTCTAGCCTCGCGACTGGTACATTTGGCTGCACGCCTCAAGTCTGGTGCATTTTGCCGCCAGTCTCGGGTCTGGTCCCGCGTCTGGTGTGTTTGGCCACGCACCTCGGGTCTGGCCCCGCTTCTGGTGCGTTTGGCCACCCGCGTCGGGTCTTGCCACACGTCTGCTGCATTTCGCTGCCCGCCTCGGGTCTGACCCCGCGTCTGGTGCATTTGGCCATTCGCCTCGGGTCTGGCCCCACTTCTGGTGCGTTTGGTCGCCCGCCTCGGGTCTGGTCCCACATCTGGTGCATTTGGCCGCCAGCCTCGGGTATGGCCCCGCGTCTGGTGCGTATGGCCGCCTGCCTCAGGCCTGGCCCCGCTGCGTCTGATGCGTTTTTCCACAGGCCTCGGGTCTGGCCCCGCGTCTGGTGCGTTTGGCCGACCACCATGGGTCTGGCTCCGCGTCTGGTGTGTTTGGCCACGGACCTCGGGTCTGGCCCCGCTTCTGGTGAGTTTGGCCGCCCGCGTCGGGTCTTGCCACACGTCTGCTGCATTTCGCTGCCCGCCTCGGGTCTGGCCCCGCGTCTGGTGCATTTGGCCATTCGCCTCGGGTCTGGCCCCACGTCTGGTGCGTTTGGTCGCCCGCCTCGGGTCTGGACTTGCGTCCGGTGCGTTTGGCCGCCAGCCTCGCGTCTGGCCCCGCGTCCTGTGTGTTTGGCCGCCCGCCTCGGGTCTGGCCCCGTGTCTGGTGCGTTTTGCCTCCCGCCTCGAGTCTAGCCTCTCGACTGGTACTTTTAGCTGCACGCCTCGAGTCTGGTGCATTTTGTCACCAGCCTCGGGTCTGGCCCCGCGTCTGGTGCGTTTGGCCACCTGCCTCGGAATTGGCCATGCCTCTGATGCGTTTGGCCGCCAGCCTCCGATATGGCCCCTCGTCTGGTGAGTTTGGACACCCGCCTCGGGTCTGGCCCCACGTCTGAAGCGTTTGGCCGCCTGCCTCAGGTATGGCCCCGCCGCGTCCGACGCGTTTTGCCACAGGCCTCGGGTCTGGCCCCGCGTCTGGTGCGTTTAGTCTCCCACCTCGTGTCTGTCCCCGCGTCCGGTGCATTTGGCCGCCAGCCTCGGGTCTGGCCCTGCCGCGTCCTGCGCGTTTTGCCGCTAGCCTCGTGTCTGGCCCCGTGTCCTGTGTGTTTGGCCGCTCGCCTCGGGTTTGGCCCCGCGTCTTTTGCGTTTGGCCCACCGCCTCGGGTCTGGCCCCGCGTCTGGTGTGTTTGGCCGCCCACCTTGGGCCCGCCCCCGCTTCTGGTGCGTTTGGCCACCTGCGTCGGGTCTGGCCACACGTCTGCTGCATTTGGCTGCCCGCCTCGGGGCTGGCCCGCACCTGGGGCGTTTGGCCGTCCGCCTCGGGTCTGGCACCGTGTCTGGTGCGCTTGGCCGTCCGCCTCCGGTCTGGCCTCACGTCTGGTGCGTTTGGCCGCCATCCTCGGGTCTGGCCCCGTGTCCTGTGTGTTTGGCCGCTTGCCTCGGGTCTGGCCCCGTGTCTGGTGCATTTTGCCACCCGCCTCGAGTCTGGCCTCGCGACTGGTACATTTGGCTGTACGACTCCAGTCTGGTGCATTTTGCCGTCCGCCTCGGGTCTGGCCCCGTGTCTAGTGCGCTTGGCCGCCTGCCTCCGGTCTGGTGCGCTTACCTGCCATCCTCGGGTCTGGCCCCGTTACTGGTGTGTTTGGCCGCCCGCCTCTGGTCTGGCCAAGCTTCTGGTGCGTTTGGCCGCTTGCCTCAGGTCTGGCCTCCCACGTCCGGCGCATTTTGCCGCCGGCCTTGGGTCTGGCCCTGCGACTGGTGCGTTTGGCTGCCAGCCTCGGGTATGGCCCCGCGTCTGGTGAGTTTGGACAACCGCCTCGGGTCTGGCCCCGCGTCGGGTGTGTATGGCCGCCTGCCTCAGGCCGGGCCCCGCCGCGTCCGACGTCTTTTTCCACAGGCCTTGGGTCTGGCCCCGCGTCTGGTGTGTTTGGCCGCCCACCTTGGGTCTGGCCCCGCTTCTGGTGCATTTGGCCGCCCGCGTCGGGTCTGGCCACACGTCTGCTGCATTTGGCTGCCCGCCTCGGGTCTGGCCCCGTGTATGGTGCATTTGGCCACTCGCCTCGGGTCTGGCCCCACGTCTGGTGCATTTGGTCGCTCGCCTCGGGTCTGGCCTTGCGTCTGGTGCGTTTGGCCGCCCGCCTCGGGTCTGGCCCCTCTTCTGGTGTGTTTGGCCGCCCGCCTCGGGTCTGGCCCCGCTTATGGTGCGTTTGGCCGCCCGCCTCGGGTCTGGCCACACGTCTGCTGCATTTGGTCGCCCGCTTCGGGTCTGGCCCCACGTCCGGTGCGTTTGACCGCCAGCCTCGGGTCTGGCCCTGCGTCCAGTGTGTTTGATCACCCGCCTCAGGTCTGGCCCGCGTCCGGTGCATTTGGCCACCCGCCTCGGGTCTGACCCCGCGTCTGGTGCGTTTTTCAGCCCGCCTCGGGTCTGGCCCCGCGTCTGCTGTTTTTGGCCGCCTGCCTCGGGTCTGGCCCCGCGTCTGGTGCGTTTTGCTGCCCACCTCGGGTCTGGTTCGTTTGGCCGCCCGCTTCAGGTCTCGCCCCATGTCTGGTGCATTTTGCCACCCGCCTCAGGTCTGGCCTCGCGTCTGGTATGTTTGGCTGCCCGCCGCAGGTCTGGTGCATTTTGCCGCCCTTCTCGGGTCTGGCCCCGTATCTGGTTTGTTTGGCCACTTGCCCCGGGTAAGGCCCCGCCTCTGGTGCATTTGGCCATCAGCCTCGGGTATAGCCCCCCATCTGGTGCGTTTGGACGCCCGCCTCAGGTCTGGCCCTACGTCTGGTGCATTTGGCCGCCTGCCTTAGGTCTGGCCCCGTGTCTGGCGCGTTTGGCCATCCGCCTCGGGTCTGGCTCCGCTTCTGGCACGTTTGGCCATCTGCCTCGGGTCTGGCCCCGTGTCTGGCGCATTTGGCCGCCCGCCTCGGGTCTGGCCCCGTGTCTGGTGTGCTTGGCCGCCCGCCTCGGGTCTGGCCACACTTCTGGTGCGTTTGGCTGCCCAACTCGGGTCTGGCCCCGCCTCTGCTGCGTTTGGCTGCACGCCTCGGGTCTGGGGCGTTTGGCTGCCTGCCTCAGGTCTGGTCCCGCCGCTTCCGGCACGCTTTGCTGCCGGTCTCGGGTCTGGCCCCGCGTCTGGTGTGTTTGGCCGCCCGCCTTGGGTCTGGCCCTGCATCTGGTGTGTTTGGCTGCCCGCCTCGGGTCTGGCCACGCTTCTGGTGCGTTTGGCCGCCCACCTCGCATCTGGGCACGCGTCTGCTGCGTTTGGCTGCCCGCCTCGGGTCTGGCCCCGCATCTGGTGCATTTGGACACTCGCCTCGGGCCTGGCCCCACGTCTGGTGCGTTTGGTCGGCCCCAATTGGGTCTGGCCTCGCGTCCATTGCGTTTGGCCACCTGCCTCGGAAATAGCCCCACCTCTGGTGCGTTTGGCTGCCAGCCTCGGTTATGGCCCCGCGTCTTGTGAGTTTGGACACCCGCCTCGGGTCTGGCCTCGCAACTGGTACGTTTGGCTGCACGACTCGAGTCTGGTGCATTTTGCCGCAGGCCTCGGGTCTGGCCACGCGTCTGGTGCGTTTGGCCACCTGCCTCGGAAATAGCCCCACCTCTGGTCCGTTTGGCCGCCAGCCTCGGGTATGGCCCCGCGTCTGGTGAGTTTGGACACCCGCTTCGGGTCTGGCCTCGCGTCCAGTGCGTTTGGCCGCCATCCTCGGGTATGGCACCGCGTCTGGAGAGTTTGGACACCCGCCTCGGGTCTAGCACCGCGTCTGGTGCGTTTGGCCGACCGCCA
Organism: Phyllobates terribilis; assembly: GCF_046119375.1. Lineage (NCBI taxonomy): Eukaryota > Metazoa > Chordata > Amphibia > Anura > Dendrobatidae > Phyllobates > Phyllobates terribilis. The sequence goes on from NW_027362771.1 coordinate 212,242,717, forward strand.
TGGGTCTGGCTCTGCGTCTGCTGCTTTTGGCTGCCTGCCTCGGGTCTGGCCCCGCGTCTGGTGTGTTTTGCTGCCTCGGGTCTGGCTCTGCTTCTGGCACGTTTGGCCGTCCGCCTCGGGTATAGCCCCGCGTCTGGCGCATTTGGCCGCCCGCCTCGGGTCTGGCCCCATGTCTGGTGTGCTTGGCCACCCGCCTCGGGTCTGGCCACACTTCTGGTGCGTTTGGCTGCCCAACTCGGGTCTGGCCACGCCTCTGCTGCGTTTGGCTGCACGCCTCGGGTCTGGTGCGTTTGGCTGCACGCCTCGGGTCTGGTCCCGCCGCTTCCGGCACGCTTTGCTGCCGGTCTCGGGTCTGGCCCCGCATCTGGTGCGTTTGGCCGCCCGCCTTGGGTCTGGCCCTGCGTCTGGTGTGTTTGGCCGCCCGCCTCAGGTCTGGCCACGCTTCTGGTGCGTTTGGCCGCCCACCTCGTGTCTTGGCACGCGTCTGCTGTGTTTGGCTGCCCGCCTCGGGTCTGGCCCCGTGTATGGTGCATTTGGCCACTCGCCTCGGGTCTGGCCCCACGTCTGGTGCATTTGGTCGCTCGCCTCGGGTCTGGCCTTGCGTCTGGTGCGTTTGGCCGCCCGCCTCGGGTCCGGCCCCTCTTCTGGTGTGTTTGGCCGCCCGCCTCGGGTCTGGCCCCGCTTATGGTGCGTTTGGCCGCCCGCCTCGGGTCTGGCCACACGTCTGCTGCATTTGGTCGCCCGCTTCGGGTCTGGCCTTTACTGCCGGTCTCGGGTCTGGCCCCGCGTCTGGTGTGTTTGGCCGCCCGCCTTGGGTCTGGCCCTGCATCTGGTGTGTTTGGCTGCCCGCCTCGGGTCTGGCCACGCTTCTGGTGCGTTTGGCCGCCCACCTCGCATCTGGGCACGCGTCTGCTGCGTTTGGCTGCCCGCCTCGGGTCTGGCCCCGCATCTGGTGCATTTGGATACTCGCCTCGGGTCTGGCCCCACGTCTGGTGCGTTTGGTCGCCCCCAATTGGGTCTGGCCTCGCGTCCATTGCGTTTGGTCACCTGCCTCGGAAATAGCCCCACCTCTGGTGCGTTTGGCCGCCAGCCTCGGCTATGGCCCCGCGTCTTGTGAGTTTGGACACCCGCCTCGGGTCTGGCCTCGCAACTGGTACGTTTGGCTGCACGACTCGAGTCTGGTGCATTTTGCCGCAGGCCTCGGGTCTGGCCCCGCGTCTGGTGCGTTTGGCCACCTGCCTCGGAAATAGCCCCACCTCTGGTCCGTTTGGCCGCCAGCCTCGGGTATGGCCCCGCGTCTGGTGAGTTTGGACACCCGCCTCGGGTCTGGCCTCGCGTCCAGTGCGTTTGGCCGCCATCCTCGGGTATGGCACCGCGTCTGGAGGGTTTGGACACCCGCCTCGGGTCTAGCACTGCGTCTGGTGCGTTTGGCCAACCGCCATGGGTCTGGCTCTGCGTCTGCTGCTTTTGGCTGCCTGCCTCGGGTCTGGCCCCGCGTCTGGTGTGTTTTGCTGCCCACCTCGGGTCTGGTTCGTTTGGCCGCCCGCTTCAGGTCTTGCCCCATGTCTGGTGCATTTTGCCACCCGCCTCAGGTCTGGCCTCGTGTCTGGTGCGTTTGGCTGCCCGCCGCAGGTCTTGTGCATTTTGCCGCCATTCTCAGGTCTGGCCCCGTATCTGGTTTGTTTGGCCACTTGCCCCGGGTATGGCCCCACCTCTGGTGCATTTGGCCATCAGCCTCGGGTATAGCCCCCCGTCTGGCGCATTTGGACGCCCGCCTAAGGTCTGGCCCTACGTCTGGTGCATTTGGCCGGCTGCCTTAGGTCTGGCCCCGTGTCTGGCGCGTTTGGCCATCCGCCTCGGGTCTGGCTCTGCTTCTGGCACGTTTGGCAGTCCGCCTCGGGTCTAGCCCCGCGTCTGGCGCATTTTGCAGCCCGCCTCGGGTCTGGCCCCATGTCTGGTGTGCTTGGCCACCCGCCTCGGGTCTGGCCACGCCTCTGCTGCGTTTGGCTGCACGCCTCGGGTCTGGTGCGTTTGGCTGCATGCCTCGGGTCTGGTCCCGCCGCTTCCGGCACGCTTTGCTGCCGGTCTCGGGTCTGGCCCCGCGTCTGGTGCGTTTGGCCGCCCGCCTTGGGTCTGGCCCTGCGTCTGGTGTGTTTGGCCGCCCGCCTCAGGTCTGGCCACGCTTCTGGTGCGTTTGGCCGCCCACCTCGTGTCTTGGCACGCGTCTGCTGTGTTTGGCTGCCCGCCTCGGGTCTGGCCCCGCATCTGGTGCATTTGGCCACTCGCCTTGGGTCTGGCCCCACGTCTGGTGCGTTTGGTCGCCCCCAATCGGGTCTGGCCTCGCGTCCGGTGCGTTTGGCCACCTGCCTCGGAAATAGCCCCACCTCTGGTGCGTTTGGCCACCAGCCTCGGGTATGGCCCCGCGTCTGGTGAGTTTGGACACCCGCCTCGGGTCTGGCCCCGCGTCTGGTGCGTTTGGCCGACCGCCATGGGTCTGGCTCTGCGTCTGGTGTGTTTGGCCGCCCACCTCGTGTCTGGCCCCACTTCTGGTGCTTTGGCCGCCCGCGTCGGGTCTTGCCACATGTCTGCTGCATTTGGCTGCCCGCCTCGGGTCTGGCCCCACGTCTGGTGCATTTGGCCACTCGCCTTGGGTCTGGCCCCACGTCTGGTGCGTTTGGTCGCCCGCCTTGGGTCTGGACTTGCGTCCGGTGCATTTGGCCGCCAGCCTCGCGACTGGCCCCGCTTCCTGTGTGTTTGGCCACCCGCCTCGAGTCTGGCCCCGTGTCTGGTGCGTTTTGCCACCCACCTCGAGTCTAGCCTCGCGACTAGTACGTTTAGCTGCACGCCTCGAGTCTGGTGCATTTTGTCGCCAGCCTCGGGTCTGGCCCCGTGTCTGGTGCGTTTGGCCACCTGCCTCAGAAGTGGCCATGACTCTGGTGTGGCCGCCAGCCTCGGGTATGGCCCCGAGTCTGGTGAGTTTGAACACCCGCCTCGGGTCTGGCCCCACGTCTGAAGCGTTTGGCCGCCTGCCTCAGGTCTGGCCCCGCCGCGTTCGACGCGTTTTGCCGCAGGCCTCGGGTCTGGCACCGCGTCTGGTGCGCTTAGTCTCCCACCTCGGGTCTGGCCCCGCGTCCGGTGCGTTTGGCCGCCAGCCTCGGGTCTGGCCCCGCCGCGTCCTGAGCATTTTGCCGCTAGCCTCTGGTCTGGCCCCGCGTCTGGTGCGTTTGGCCGCCTTCCTCGGGTCTGGCCCTGCGTCTGGTGTGTTTGGCCGCCCGTCTCGTGTCTGGCCACGCTTCTGTTGCGTTTGGCTGCCCACCTCGGGTCTGGCCACGCGTCTTCTGCGTTTGGCTGCACGCCTCAGGTCTGGTGCGTTTGGCCGCCTGCCTCAGGTCTGGCCCCGCCGCGTTCGATGCGATTTGCCGCAGGCCTCGGGTCTGGCCCCGCGTCTGGTGCGTTTAGTCTCTCACCTCGGGTCTGGCCCCGCGTCCGGTGCGTTTGGCCGCCAGCCTCGGGTCTGGCCCCGCCGCGTCCTGCGCATTTTGCCGCTAGCCTCGGGTCTGGCCCCGCGTCTGGTGCGTTTGGCCGCCCACCTTGGATCTGGCCCCACGTCTGGTGTGTTTGACTGCCTGCCTCGGGTCTCGCCATGCTTCTGGTGCGTTTGGCCGCCCGCCTCGGGTCTGGCCACGCGTCTGGTGCATTTGGCCACTCGCCTCGTGTCTGGCCCCACGTCTGGTGCGTTTGGTCGCCCGCCTCGGGTCTGGCCTCTCAACCGGTACATTTGGCTGCCAGCCTCGGGTCTGGCCCCGCGTCCTGTGTGTTTGGCCGCCCGCCTCGGGTCTGGCCCCGTGTCTGGTGCATTTTGCCGCCAGCCTCGGGTATGGCCCCGTGTCTGGTGAGTTTGGACACCCGCCACGGGTCTAGCCCCGCATCTGGTGCATTTGGCCGCCTGCCTCAGGTCTGGCCCCACCGCATCCGGCGCGTTTTGCCGCAGGCCTCGGGTCTGGCCCCGCGTCTGGTGCGTTTGGGCGCCCGCCTTGGGTCTGGCCCCGCTTCTGGTGCGTTTGGCTGCCTGCCTCGGGTCTGGCCACACGTCTGCTGCATTTGTTCACCCACCTCGGGTCTGGCCCCGCGTCTGGTGTGTTTGGCCACCCGCATTGGGTCTGGCCCCGGTCCGATGCATTTGGCCGCCCGCCTAGGGTCTTGCCCCGCATCTGGTGCATTTGACCGCCCGCCTCGGGTCTGGCCCCGCGTCTGCTGCGTTTAGCCGCCTGCCTAAGGGCTGGCCCCGCGTCTGGTGCATTTGACCGCCTGCCTCGGGTCTGGCCCCGCGTTTGGTGCGTTTGGCCGCCCGTCTCGGGTCTGGCCCCGCTTCTGGTGCGTTTGGCCGTCCTCCTCAGGTCTGGACCCGCGTCTAGTGCGTTTGGCCGCCCGCCTCGGGTCTGGCCCTGCTTCTGGTGCGTTTGGCCGCAAGCCTCGGGCCTGGCCCCGCCTCTACTGCATTTGGTCGCCCGCCTCGGGTCTGGTCCCACGTCTGCTGCGTTTGGCCACCCGCCTCATGTCTGGACCCGCGTCTGCTGCGTTTGGCCGTCCGCTTCGGGTCTGGCCCCGCATCTGGTGCGTTTCGCCACCGGTCTCGGGTCTGGCCCCACGTCTGGTGCGATTGGCCACCTGCCTCGGGTCTGGCCCTGGGTCTGGTGCATTTGGCCGCCCACTTTGGTTCTGGCCCCCGTCCGGTGCGTTTGGCCACCCGCCTCCGGTCTGGCCCCACGTCCGGTGCGTTTGGCCGCCCGCCTCGGGTCTGGCCCTGCGTCTGGTGCGTTTGGCCGCCCGCCTTGTGTCTGGTCCTGCGTCTGCTGCGTTTGGCCGCCCGCCTCGGGTCTGGCCCCGCGTCTGCTGTGTTTGGCCGCCCGCCTCGGGTCTGGCGCGTTTGGCCGCCCGCCTCAAGTCTGGTTTGTTTGGCCACTTGCCCCGGGTATGGCCCCACCTCTGGTGCATTTGGCCATCAGCCTCGGGTATAGCCCCCCGTCTGGCGCATTTGGACGCCCGCCTAAGGTCTGGCCCTACGTCTGGTGCATTTGGCCGGCTGCCTTAGGTCTGGCCCCGTGTCTGGCGCGTTTGGCCATCCGCCTCGGGTCTGGCTCTGCTTCTGGCACGTTTGGCAGTCCGCCTCGGGTCTAGCCCCGCGTCTGGCGCATTTTGCAGCCCGCCTCGGGTCTGGCCCCATGTCTGGTGTGCTTGGCCACCCGCCTCGGGTCTGGCCACGCCTCTGCTGCGTTTGGCTGCACGCCTCGGGTCTGGTGCGTTTGGCTGCATGCCTCGGGTCTGGTCCCGCCGCTTCCGGCACGCTTTGCTGCCGGTCTCGGGTCTGGCCCCGCGTCTGGTGCGTTTGGCCACCCGCCTTGGGTCTGGCCCTGCGTCTGGTGTGTTTGGCCGCCCGCCTCAGGTCTGGCCACGCTTCTGGTGCGTTTGGCCGCCCACCTCGTGTCTTGGCACGCGTCTGCTGTGTTTGGCTGCCCGCCTCGGGTCTGGCCCCGCATCTGGTGCATTTGGCCACTCGCCTTGGGTCTGGCCCCACGTCTGGTGCGTTTGGTCGCCCCCAATCGGGTCTGGCCTCGCGTCCGGTGCGTTTGGCCACCTGCCTCGGAAATAGCCCCACCTCTGGTGCGTTTGGCCACCAGCCTCGGGTATGGCCCCGCGTCTGGTGAGTTTGGACACCCGCCTCGGGTCTGGCCCCGCGTCTGGTGCGTATGGCCGACCGCCATGGGTCTGGCTCTGCGTCTGGTGTGTTTGGCCGCCCACCTCGTGTCTGGCCCCACTTCTGGTGCGTTTGGCCGCCCGCGTCGGGTCTTGCCACACGTCTGCTGCATTTGGCTGCCCGCCTCGGGTCTGGCCCCACGTCTGGTGCATTTGGCCACTCGCCTTGGGTCTGGCCCCACGTCTGGTGCGTTTGGTCGCCCGCCTTGGGTCTGGACTTGCGTCCGGTGCATTTGGCCGCCAGCCTCGCGACTGGCCCCGCTTCCTGTGTGTTTGGCCACCCGCCTCGAGTCTGGCCCCGTGTCTGGTGCGTTTTGCCACCCACCTCGAGTCTAGCCTCGCGACTAGTACGTTTAGCTGCACGCCTCGAGTCTGGTGCATTTTGTCGCCAGCCTCGGGTCTGGCCCCGTGTCTGGTGCGTTTGGCCACCTGCCTCGGAAGTGGCCATGACTCTGGTGCGTTTGGCCGCCAGCCTCGGGTATGGCCCCGAGTCTGGTGAGTTTGGACACCCGCCTCGGGTCTGGCCCCACGTCTGAAGCGTTTGGCTGCCTGCCTCAGGTCTGGCCCCGCCGCGTTCGACGCGTTTTGCCGCAGGCCTCGGGTCTGGCCCCGCGTCTGGTGCGCTTAGTCTCCCACCTCGGGTCTGGCCCCGCGTCCGGTGCGTTTGGCCGCCAGCCTCGGGTCTGGCCCCGCCGCGTCCTGAGCATTTTGCCGCTAGCCTCTGGTCTGGCCCCGCGTCTAGTGCGTTTGGCCGCCTTCCTCGGGTCTGGCCCTGCGTCTGGTGTGTTTGGCCGCCCGTCTCGTGTCTGGCCACGCTTCTGTTGCGTTTGGCTGCCCACCTCGGGTCTGGCCACGCGTCTTCTGCGTTTGGCTGCACGCCTCAGGTCTGGTGCGTTTGGCCGCCTGCCTCAGGTCTGGCCCCGCCGCGTTCGATGCGTTTTGCCGCAGGCCTCGGGTCTGGCCCCGCGTCTGGTGCGTTTAGTCTCTCACCTCGGGTCTGGCCCCGCGTCCGGTGCGTTTGGCCGCCAGCCTCGGGTCTGGCCCCGCCGCGTCCTGCGCATTTTGCCGCTAGCCTCGGGTCTGGCCCCGCGTCTGGTGCGTTTGGCCGCCCACCTTGGATCTGGCCCCACGTCTGGTGTGTTTGACTGCCTGCCTCGGGTCTCGCCATGCTTCTGGTGCGTTTGGCCGCCCGCCTCGGGTCTGGCCGCGCGTCTGGTGCATTTGGCCACTCGCCTCGTGTCTGGCCCCACGTCTGGTGCGTTTGGTCGCCCGCCTCGGGTCTGGCCTCTCAACCGGTACATTTGGCTGCCAGCCTCGGGTCTGGCCCCGCGTCCTGTGTGTTTGGCCGCCCGCCTCGGGTCTGGCCCCGTGTCTGGTGCATTTTGCCGCCAGCCTCGGGTATGGCCCCGTGTCTGGTGAGTTTGGACACCCGCCACGGGTCTAGCCCCGCATCTGGTGCATTTGGCCGCCTGCCTCAGGTCTGGCCCCACCGCGTCCGGCGCGTTTTGCCGCAGGCCTCGGGTCTGGCCCCGCGTCTGGTGCGTTTGGGCGCCCGCCTTGGGTCTGGCCCCGCTTCTGGTGCGTTTGGCTGCCTGCCTCGGGTCTGGCCACACGTCTGCTGCATTTGTTCACCCACCTCGGGTCTGGCCCCGCGTCTGGTGTGTTTGGCCACCCGCATTGGGTCTGGCCCCGGTCCGATGCATTTGGCCGCCCGCCTAGGGTCTTGCCCCGCATCTGGTGCATTTGACCGCCCGCCTCGGGTCTGGCCCCGCGTCTGCTGCGTTTAGCCGCCTGCCTAAGGGCTGGCCCCGCGTCTGGTGCATTTGACCGCCTGCCTCGGGTCTGGCCCCGCGTTTGGTGCGTTTGGCCGCCCGTCTCGGGTCTGGCCCCGCTTCTGGTGCGTTTGGCCGTCCTCCTCAGGTCTGGACCCGCGTCTAGTGCGTTTGGCCGCCCGCCTCGGGTCTGGCCCTGCTTCTGGTGCGTTTGGCCGCAAGCCTCGGGCCTGGCCCCGCCTCTACTGCATTTGGTCGCCCGCCTCGGGTCTGGTCCCACGTCTGCTGCGTTTGGCCACCCGCCTCATGTCTGGACCCGCGTCTGCTGCGTTTGGCCGTCCGCTTCGGGTCTGGCCCCGCATCTGGTGCGTTTCGCCACCGGTCTTGGGTCTGGCCCCACGTCTGGTGCGATTGGCCACCTGCCTCGGGTCTGGCCCTGGGTCTGGTGCATTTGGCCGCCCACTTTGGTTCTGGCCCCCGTCCGGTGCGTTTGGCCACCCGCCTCCGGTCTGGCCCCACGTCCGGTGCGTTTGGCCGCCCGCCTCGGGTCTGGCCCTGCGTCTGGTGCGTTTGGCCGCCCGCCTTGTGTCTGGTCCTGCGTCTGCTGCGTTTGGCCGCCCGCCTCGGGTCTGGCCCCGCGTCTGCTGTGTTTGGCCGCCCGCCTCGGGTCTGGCGCGTTTGGCCGCCCGCCTCAAGTCTGGCCTCGCGTCTGGTGTGTTTGGCTGCCCGCCTCGGGTCTGGTGCATTTTGCCGCCCTTCTCGTGTCTGACCCCTTATCTGGTTTGTTTGACCACCTGCCTCGGGTATGGCCCCACCTCTGGTGCGTTTGGCCATCAGCCTCGGGTATGGCCCCGCGTCTGGTGCGTTTGGACGCCCTCCTCAGGTCTGGCCCCGCGTCTGGTGCGTTTGGCCGTCTGCCTCAGGTCTGGCCCCGCGTCTGGTGCATTTGGCCGCCCGCCTCGCGTCTGGCCCCGTGTCTGGTGCGCTTGGCCACCCGCCTCCGGTCTGGCCTCGCGTCTGGAGCGTTTGCCAGCCCTCCTCTGGTCTGGCCCCGCGTCTGTTGCCTTGGGCTGCCTTCCTCGTGTCTGGACCTTTTCCTGGTAAGCCAGCCGACTTGAGCCTTTTAGGTCTGTTTTCACTACTGTCGCAAAGTTTCAATTCCGTTTACTAGCAATTTTGCTGATTTTAGTAACGATGGCTTCCGGATGCTACTGGCGGTCTGTGGTGATTCTATCAAACAACAAGGGGCCTTAATAAAATACAGTCCTGATGGTAGCTGGTGAGTCCAACAGATTTTCCTTTCACCCATGACAGCACACTTGAGAAAGGGATCCACCCACCAAGGATAGGAAACCTTCTGAAATAAAATTACAGCACCTCTCCCCCACTTCAGTTGGTTTCCTGTCCTTGATGGGAACCCTATGCTGGAATCAGCGGTGAAGAGGAAAAAAAAGTTTTTCTTATCCAGCCCTATCCCGGTGTCCAGAAGAGCAGGCTGCGTGCCTGTGGCCTGGCCTTCAGGGTGCTTGTAGCGCCTTTCTCAGGTCCAGTGGGGGCTCTGATAAATGTGCGGGCGTGGGCGGCAGAGACAGAGATGCGCTGCATGTCTCGATTCGCCGCGCCGCCCTCCCCCTCTGGTGTTTCTTTCCACTTCCTACTGTAGTCCCAACATGTGGAGTGCTGGGCCGGCGAGGCTGCATTTCCAGTATTGGCGTGCTCCGCTGACATCACGGGCAAAGCACGCTGGGAATGGGTGTGTCTGAGTGATGTTAGAGGTGGCGCGACCAGAAGAATATGGCGGCGCCCTAGGAGAAAATGTCGGCCAAGACGCACGTGAATAGAGCATCCTCGCTTAGGGCCGGTGGAGGGAGGGGGGAGTAATTATAGGACCGTATTAGGCGGAACCGGGGAGTAGCGCGGTGGATTACCTTAAAAAGGGTCAGCATTTATGCTCTGAGCTCACCTCTGTCATGGAGGACCAACAGCAGAAGCAATCACCTCCAGCTCTCCAGCAGCGTGATCGAGGCAAAGGCGACAGCCGTCCAAGTGGCAAGAGCGGCAGCCGTCCAAGTTGCAGGAGTGGCAGCCATCCCAGCCAGAGTAGTCAAAGGTCGAAGGACTCAGTGTCTAGAGGGGATGCCAAATGGAGCCCAGAACAGCCTCCGAATCAGGTACCCTTAAAGTGACAGCGGGAGGTGAGTGATCTTTGTGAATGTCACTAGGAGGCTAAAAAGGCTAGCGCTAAGAAGAGGAATAGAGTGTGCCCTATGTAAGACCCCGCTAGCAGTGAACTGGCAGAAAAATCTCTGCTCAGACAGCATCTATATAATAATCAGTGAAGAGACCCCAGACTTTACTGCATCCCTTAGATTCACTATCAGGGCTGAGGTAGAAGGCTCCCTAAAAACCCTATTAAAAAAGGGAATAAAAACCTAGGGAAATCTCCACTGATTCTGACAATTGCCCACTCCCAGAGGGAGAATACCGTAGTGAGTCCTCATCATCCTCGGACAGTGACATGGAGGGCAGACCATCCTTTCCAGCGGACGAAATAGACAGGTTGGTGAAAGCCATAAGGTCGACAATGGGCGTAAAGGATGAAAAAGTTCCCTTGAGGATGTAATGTTCAGTGGGTTGGAGGAAAGGAAAAAGCGAACCTTTCCGGTGAACAGTAATATCCAAGCACTCATTAACAAGGAGTGGAAATAAACAGAAAAAATGGTGCCTTGCCCTCATCCTCTAAAAGGAGATATCCTTTTGAGGAAAAAGACTCGGAAATGTGGGATAAGGTCCCTAGAATTGATGGGGCAGTAGCTAAATCGTCAATGATCTGGCTGCAACAAATGAAGGACCAACTCAAGGACAAAACCCCAAGGGATAAAATTTTAGCCAACATGCCCCTGTTACATGGAGCTGCAGCATTCCTGGCGGACACATCCGCAGACTCAATGAGGCTAGTGGCCAGGTCTGCGGGGTTATGTAATGCTGCAAGATGAGCCTTGTGGCTTAAGGGTTGTCCTGGAGATTTGCAGTCAAAAAACAGACTATGTGATAGACCATGTGATAGACAATTTCTATTTGGGAAGAAATTGGACGACATCTTGGAAAAAGCCGGTGACAAAAAGAAAAGCTTTCCCGGGTTCACAAGTAACACGAGGAAGACTTCCTTTCGAAGGAAAAAATTTAATAGGGGATATCCTCCGTGGGGCAGAAGGAAATGGGAGTTCAAAGGTAGAAGGGAGGCAGGATTTATGTTTGGCTGCCCCTCTTCAACTTCCAAAAAGTCCTCACAATGACGTGGGGCTACCAGTAGGGGGCTTTCCCTCTTTATCCAGGCATGGGAGAACATCTCTCCCAGTCACTGGGTTCTGGATATAGTAAGCGAAGGTCTAAAAATAGAATTTTACAAGCTGTCTCGTCAAACCTTCATAGTAACCCCCCACAGTAAGTCATCAGAGAAACAACTAGCCCTAGAGACAAAAACCTTGGGCCTGATAAGAAAGCAGGCCCTGTGCGAGATCCCAAAGGAAGAAAAGGGAAAGTGATTTTAGCCCCCCCCCCCCTTTTCTGATAAAAATCCAGATGGTTCTTTCCGAACCATAATCTATCTAAAAAAAACTCAACCGGTGGGTAAAAAACTGCTATACCACAACTGTAGATACCTGAGAGTAGCCTTGTACGTTCAAGGAAAAATCGAACATTGTCAATTCAGAGCCCTTCCTTTCGGGTTGTCGTAAGCGCTGAGGATCTTCACCAAGGTGATATCAGAGATGACGGCTTCTCTTCGCACTCGGAACACCGTTATCATCCCTTACCTGGATGACTTCCTCATAGTGGGAGGATCAGAAGAACACTGCGCATCACAGCTGAGAGACATCCTAGAAGATCTTGACTGGATGGTGAACACTCTCAAGTCAAGACTAACACCAGTGAGGATACTATCTTTCCTAGGCCTGGTCCTAAATGAACTTCAGACGTGTTTTCTACCCGTGGAAAAAATAAACAAAATCGTAAACCTCTTCTCAACAGCGATAAGCCTTCCAAAAATTACCCTAAGGGAGGCAATGACCCTGTTAGGATCCCTGACTTCCTGCATCCCAGCAATAAGATGGGCCCAGATCCACATGAGACAGCTTCAGTGGGAAATCCTGTCTGCACACAGATTGCTAAAAGGACATTTAGAAGGGAAGGTGAAACTTTTTTTAGATGTCAGAAATTCCCTCTCATGGTGGGCAGACAGAGCAAACTTAATGTCAGGAGTCCAATGGGTAAGGCAGGTAAAAGACATACAACTGATACGAGCAGCACAGGTTGGGGGGCACACCTGAGGAATCATACGATTCAGGGGACATGGTCAGCTATTGAGAGAGATCAAGCATCGAACCTGAAAGAACTGTGGGCTGCGGAAAGAGCTCTAAAAAGCTTTCTTCCCTTCCATCTTGGTCGCCACGTCAGGGTCATGTTGGACAACCGTGTTACGGTGGCTTATATCAATCACCATGGGGGGAACAAGGTCTAAGTCCCTAATGATAGCAGCAAGCAAACTCTTCCAGCTTGCAGAACAACACCTTTTGTCACTTACAGTGCTGCATATAAAAGAGGTAGAAAATACCAAGGCGGACTTCCTGAGCCGCAACAGACTGAAACAGGGGGAATGGACTCTGAACACTCGAGTCTTTCAGCAGATAACTCTTGCGTGGGGGTTACCGGAAATAGACCTAATTGCCGACAAGTAGAACAGAAAACTAAAAAAATTCTGTTCACTAAACCCCAGAGAAAATCCATAGACGCCCTTCAGATTCCCTGGAACTTCAGGATTGCTTACGCCTTCCCTCCGATAGCAATGAATGAGTCGTGAAAAAGAGGCAGAGTCTGATTGCCTCATTCTGGCCAAAAAGACTGTCGTTCTCCCTTTTAAGAACAATGTCAGTGTCAGATCCATGGATCCTGCCAGAGATCCCAGACCTTCTTGCTCAAGGCCCAGTATTCCACACTCAAGTAAAGGGCTTCCATCTAGTAGCGTGGAATTTGAAAGGGCAATACGGAGTCAGAAAGGTTTCTCACAAGGATTAGTCTCTACCTTGTTAAAAAGTAGGAAGCCGATAAAAACAAAGATTTATAGCAGGACGTGGAAAAAATTTCTAGAATTTTCAGGGCAGCCTCTAAGGAAAAAGGCTCCAATGGGTGCCATTCTAGAATTCCTACAGTCAGGGTTTGAACTAGGATTAGCAACTAGTACCCTCAAGGTTCAGATATCACCCTTGGGCGCATTGTACAACTGTAAGCTTGCTGCCATAAAATCCTGTAATGGGTCCAGACCAGTTACAATCCCAAGAGTTCCCCCATGGGATCTAAATCTGATACTAGAAGCGTTAACCTAGGAACCATTTGAACCTCTACAGAAGTTGTCAGCTAAATTCCTTACCCTTAAAACCATTATATTGGTGGTGCTAACATCAGCCCACAGGGTGAGAGATATACAGGCCATGTCCATATGCCCTCCTTATACACAGATATTTGATGATGGGGTTATACTGAGGCCTGATCCGGCCTACCTTCCTAAGGTAGCCTTAAAGGTCCATCGGAGCCAAGAAATCATCCTGCCTTCTTTTTGTAATAATCCTAGGAATCCAGGGGAGGAAAGATTCCATAGGTTAGATGTTAGAAGAACTGTGCTGGAGTACATGTCTATGACCAGTCAGTGGAGGAAAGCCTAGTCCCTATTCGTAGCCTTTCAGGGTAGCAGAAAGGGATATCGGGTGTCTAAAAGTCCTATTGCTAGGTGGATCAGGGAGGTCATTAGTCTGTTTTACTTTGCTAGTGGTGCTCCGGTTCCTGAGGGCATCAAGACTCACTCCACCAGAGCCGTGGCGACCTCCTGGGCAGATAAGGCGGAGGTATCGATTTATCAAATCTGTAAGGCCGCTACCTGGTCCTCACCATCTACCTTCTTTAGGCACTATAGACTGGATCTATCCTCCTCTGCTGTCTTAACCTTTGGTAGAAGGGTACTGTAAGCGGCGGTCCCTCCCTAAGGTGTTTCAATTCTCCAAAAATCTCTCAGGTGTGCTGTCATTGGTGAAGGGAAAACACTAAGGTCACTTACCGGTAGCTGATTTTTCCAGAACCCATGACAGCATCCATACCCCCCCTTTCTCACCATATGGGTGTGCACTATAGATTGGGTGATATGTGTGATTGGTGTCGGTTATGTATATAATTTTTTATGGGGGTCCTCTTGTAGGGGTTCAGCCCTTACTGGACATTGAATACACTGTGGCTTTAAGAAACCATGCTCCCCTCTGGGTTTTCTGCTTGTGGACTAGTCGCCTCCCCCAGCTTCTCGGTCTTTTCTGAGAGATGAAGAACCAGGAAGCAGGGATACCTCCTGCCGGTTCCCTGATAAAGAGAAGCTATAAAAATAAACTGTTAATTTAAGAGAGATAAGAGTATAGACTTTAGACTTGTTGTCGGGACTGTGTCAGAGAGTAGAGAAATTTAATCCCTTGTTGAAGAACGGCTTTCCTGAGGGCTTGTGATCTGATGCAACAGACAACACAGAGTGTCAGCCATTCTTCAATAGTAAAAGTGAAACAAGATGTGCCTGCATGCAGAGGAAAGAGATCCAATATACAGGAGAAAGGACTCAAGTGAATTGATTCGGAACAGTTACACCGGGAACAAGCAGCGGCCGCCATCTGCGTCTGATCTGCGCAACAGTGAGTGACTCACCGGTGGTGAACTGTGCTAGGGTTTAGTGTAGTTTTCTTTAGTTAGGACGCTGTAGCAGCGTGGCCCGATTAGCGGAAGCCAGATAGGGGATAAGACTAGAGTGGTTTGTGAAACTTGATGTGTACTGTTGTATTGAGCTTTCATTGCCATAGCTGCAGCATAGTTTTGTGACTCGTTTCAGCTATAACTTCATATCTGTATGTTGTTAGTATTGTCTTTGTAAATACTGTTATTTTCACTCCCCGGCATATAATTCCTTTGTACATAATAAAGCCGGAGTTTTGTTTCAGCTTTCTCGTCTGCTGTGCCATACTTGAATCCTGCCTTGGATGTTCTTTGGACACCGCTACACTCTCATGCTCTGTAAACCAACTGAAACGGGGGAGAGGTGCCACCTTTTTATTTCAGAAGGTTTCCTGTCCTTGGTGAGCGGATCCCTCTCTCAGGTGTGCTGTCATGGGTTCTGGAAAAAAACAGCTACCGGTAAGTAATCTTGGTGTTTCCAGTCCATCCCTCATACTTACATGTTAAATGCAGACCAGTTCAATATGCTATCCATGTCGCAGTTTATCCTCTTAGTAGGAGGTGTAAATGGTTGCGCTTAATCAGAATGAAACCATTGTAAGTCTGTTGTCTGGAGTCTCAGAATGGACTGGTCGACTAGTTATCCTTCTAGTTTAAGTTGGTCATGGTTGTGATAATCCAAATGAAATCATTGTAAGTCCAGTTAATGCTCTGTGTCTGGCTCATTAATTGGACTGGTTGACATTTATGTTGGTTAACGATTTAGTTTCCAGGTTATCCTTCTAATTGGATTTGTAAGTTGGGCATGGCTGAGCTGAACAAAATAAGTGTAAATCCAGTAGATCCTCCTGGTCTGGTGTCATAAAATGGACTGTTCAGCATTTAAATTGATAAACATCTACTTTTCAGTTTACCCTCCTAGTTGGAGTTGCAAGATGGACATAGCTCCACTAAGCTGAATAAAACCACCGTAGGTCCAGTTAAGGCTCCTAGTTGGAGTCACAAGATGGCCTTGTGGCTGCTAAGTGATTAAACTCTCAATGCCTTAACCCCTTTCCAACCCTTGCCGTATTAGTACGCACATTTGCGTACCCCCGGTTCAGTGAGGGCTGCTGTGCTGAGCCCTCACTGAACCGAGCACATGTCAGCTGATTCTTACAGCTGACATGTGCCCGCAACAGCCGCGGGTGGAATCGCGATCCACCCGCGGCTGTTAACATGTTAAATGCCGCTGTCAATCTCCGACAGCGGCATTTAACGCGCGCTTCCGGGTTGCGCGTCATAAGCCCCGCCCACCGGCGACCCCGTCACGTGATCGCGGGTCACCGATGGGCGTGCATGACAACCCAGGGTCTGCAGCAGATGCCTGTGGTTGTCATGATCTCGTCGCTATGAGCGCCACCTAGTGGTCGGCGCTCATAGCACAGGACCATTTCTGCTATATGCAGGGGATCTGCTGATCCCCTGTATGTAGCAGAGACGATCAGACAACTGCTGCTTCTAGTCTCCTATGGAGACTATTGAAGCATGCAGTAAGTGAAAAAAAAATGTTTTTAAAAATATAAAAAAAATAAAAAATCACCCCCCTTTCGCCCCATTCAAAATAAAATATAAAAAAAAAAAAACACATACACATATTTGGTATCGCCGCGTTCAGAATCGCCCCATCTATCAATATAAAAAAAGAATTAATCCGATCGGTAAACGGTGTAACGAGAAAAAAATTCTAAACGCCAGAATTACGTTTTTTGGTCGCCGCAAAATTGCAATAAAATGCAATAACGGGCGATCAAAACATCGGATCTACCCCAAAATGTTATCAATAAAAACGTCAGCCCGGCGCTATTTTTTTTTAGTTTTTTTTACCAAATTTTGGAATATTTTTTCACCACTTAAATATAAAATAACCTATACATGTTTGGTGTCTACGTACTCGTAATGACCTGGAGAATAAGAATGGCAGGTCAGTTTTAGCATTCAGTGAACGTGGTAAAAAAAAAAAAACAACTGTAGTATTGCACTTTTTTTGCAATTTTAGCGCACTTGGAATTTTTTTCCCATTTTCTCGTACACGGTATGGTAAAACTAGTAATGGCGTTGAAAAGTACAACTTGTCCCGCAAAAAATAAGCCCTCACACGGCCATATGGTCCAAAAAATAAAGACGCTATGGCTCTGGGAACAAGGGGAGCAAAAAACGAAAAAGCAAAAACGACAAAACCCAAGGTTGCGAAGGGGTTAATCTACCTTCTGGGTATGGAGTGGTAAGATGAACTTGATTGTGCAAAGTTGGGAGGCACTATACCAGTCTCCCCTTCTAATGGAGGTGCAAGCTGGACTCGCCGGTGTGGGGCTGATAAACCATAATTATCCCAGTCTATCCTCCTAATTGGAGTTGTATGACAGACATAGTTATACCGGATCTGGTGAAAATATTCCAAAACCAGCGTATCCTCTTGGTTGAAGTTAGAAAATGGACACATTGGAAATTAAGTCGGTGGTTTCATTATACCCAATAAGTATTTCGGGATTGAAGTCATAAAATTGATAGATTGAACTTAATGGTGAGTTGGTTAAATATGCAGGCAAAGCACTTTTGGAGCGACAAAGGGGCAACTGTGCAATAAATCTATAAGGGGAGGAATCAATGGATGAGTTAGGGTATGTGCACACGGACCGGAGCCGGCTGCGGAATAGCCGCCGGTGGCTTCCGCTCAATATGCTAATGAGCGGCGCCATTTTTTTTCACTTGCGGACTTTTCCTCATAGAGATTAGGTCTATAGGGAAAGCCCGCATGTGAACCCGCAAGAGAAATTGACATTCTGCGGTCTGGAAAGACACGCCGCATGTTAGTTTCCGCGGGTGATCCGCAGGTGCCCAGGTACGCATAGTGGACATGGGATTTCTAGAAATCCCCTCCACTATGCTGTAATATCTGGCCTCTATGGGTTTGATGCTGCATAAGTCCGCAGCATCAAACCCGCAGCGTGATCGTGTGCACATACCCTTAAAATGTTCCCTTACCTGTCAGACTACTGTGGCGAAGGAGGAACATCTTCTTTAGTCAAGATGAATGCCTTTGCACTGAGTTTCTTTAGGTGACTTAACGTTACAACCTGAGGGACAAACAAAAAAAAAAACGGTTGGTGAAGTCAGATTAAGGTACTAAATATTCTGGTTTCTGGAACCCCTTTAGCATTCTGGCATGCTAAAACTACACTTAAAAGCATAGAGTTGGGTAGATATTTTGAACCATTATGTAGCCATTGACACTGGAAGGGTTTCCTACTGTCCAGATCTTGGCCTTAGGCCACGGCCCCACTATCAGTATTTGGTCAGTATTCGGTCAGTATTTTTTTCTCAGGAGTGGAAGCCAAAACCAGGAGTGGGTGACAAATGCAGAATTTGCGCACTTGTTTCTATTATACCTTTTCTCTGATTGTTCCTCACCTGGTTTTGGCTCCTACTCCTAAGAAAAATACTGACCGAATACTGACCTGGCTTATTACCAGTTCCTACATACTTCACTTGTTGGCTAGGTGATTAAATACAGAATATCTAATTAAATCCGAGAAAGATAGCCAACCATACATATATATAAGTGCATTTTATAAATATAGACCCTCTCTAAAAAAAAAAAAGTTGTTGTAACCATTAAAAGAATTCTTTTTTTTACTCATTTTGCTGCTTTTTTCTTGGAGCTCCAAATCAATAGAGATATAATCTTGATTGAATTATATCTAAAACTTTCAGTCTACCTTTTTTAAGCACTATCCGTAGAACTAGGATATTCTTGGGATCTTTCTTCAGGTGACTCCTTAGTCATCGTTTCTCGGGTGCTATCATGGGTGAGGGGAAAAATTATAATTACTTAACGGTAATTGTAATGTCCTGAAATCCATGACAGCATCCCTATTTATTCCCTAAATATGATGATAAATTGGGTGACTCCTACTTGACTTCTTGGAAACCACATTGAAGGAGGAAGTGGCAGGTGACTTTTTAGTTTGTGCACTTGGCTTCCTGTCCAGTGATAGGAGCGGATCACACCCTATCAGGTGCTGTCATGGTTTTCTGGAAAATCAAACTACCAGTAAGTAATTACCTTTTTTTTTGCATACAAAACAAACTGTTTCTACATTGATGGTATGAATGGAGACTTGAACCAAAATTGGTTGAAAATCGGACACAGTGCAGTCCGATTTTTTCTAGGACGCAAGAGATGGCCGGTGCTTCAGAACTCTCGATGCAGAGACCGAAGCAGGGGGGGGGGGCAATGAGGAGAGGTGAGTATTGTATTTTGTTTTAATCAGTATGAACATTGTGGTGGCCAGAAACTGTATGGAGGACTATGGGGAGTGCAGAATACTGTATGGAGGACTATGTGAAGTGCAGTATACTGTATGCAGGATTATGTGGAGTGCAGTATACCTGGATGGAGGACTATGGGGAGTGCAGTATACCTGGAAAGAGGACTATGAGGAGTGCAGTATACCTGGATGGAAGACTATGGTAAGTGCAGTATACCTGGATGGAGGAGTATGGGTAGTGCAGTATACCTGGATGGAGGACTATCGGGAGTGCAGTATACCCTGATGGAGGACTATGGGAAGTGCAGTATACCTGGATGGAGGACTGTGGGGAGTGCAGTATACCTGGATGGAGAACTATGGGGAGTGCAGTATACCTGGATAGAGGACTATGGGGAGTGCAGTATACCTGGATGAAGGACTATGGGGAGAGCAGTATACCTGGATGGAGGACTATGGGGAGTGCAGTATACCTGGATGGAGGACTATGGGGAGTGCAGTATACCTGGATGGAGGACTATGGGGAGTGCAGTATACCTGGATGGAGGACTATGGGGAGTGCAGTATACATGGTGGAGGACTATGGGGAGTGCAGTATACCTGGATGGAGGACTATGGGAAGTGCAGTATACTTGGATGGAGGACTATGGGGAGTGCAGTATACCTGATGGAGGACTATGGGGAGTGCAGTATACCTGGATGGAGGACTATAGGGAGTGCAGTATACCTGGATGGAGCACTATGGGAAGTGCAGTATACCTGGATGAAGGACTATGGGGAGTGCAGTATACCTGGATGGAGGACTATGGGGAGTCCAGTATACCTGGATGGAGGACTATGGGGAATGCAGTCTGAAGGTTTGTGTGGAGGCCCATTATACTGCATAGACGGCTGTTTGGGGTCACTATTAGGGGATCATACCGTGTTGGGGTCACCATACCTTTCCGGAGGAGTTGAGGGGTGGGGTACAGTAGGGTCATCATACTGTGCATGTGGAGGAATTCACTGTGGTGGTGTCTTACAGTATTTGTGGGGCACGGTTTTTGACATCATACTTTGAGTGCAATGAAAGGGGAATGTAGGGCTCCAGAAGAGGAAAATTACTTTGTAAAGGCTGCAAAGATGTGAGATATGCTCTTCTGTGACCCCACCGTATATACATTTTTTCTTTTGAGTGGAT
The DNA here is from genome assembly GCF_046119375.1 of Phyllobates terribilis. Classification (NCBI taxonomy): domain Eukaryota; kingdom Metazoa; phylum Chordata; class Amphibia; order Anura; family Dendrobatidae; genus Phyllobates; species Phyllobates terribilis. The sequence continues at coordinate 212,262,489 of NW_027362771.1, forward strand.
GGGGGGCTAAATAAAACTTCTGCTATGTGGCCCTATGATTTCTATGTACGTCCCTTACTGCTGCTCTCTGTTCTGCAGGCTGTAGGTTTCTTTAATCCTGCGGCCTACAGAACGGCGGATCCAGAGCGGAGTGACGCCATCAAGCCACAACATGCACAGGACGGGAGTCCCCGCAAGATGACGTCACCGCATTCGTCTGTCAGGACCTGCCGCTGTCTGATGCTGGACTCAGGTAAGCTGAGTATATGATTTTTTTTCCTTTTAAAACTGTGTTATGGCCATAATGTGTGGGTGCCCTGAAAAAATAGCGGTGGCTACTAATTGGACTTCTATGAATAGTGGGGGCTACTAAGGATGCCCCAATAAATAGTAGGAGCTATTAAGGGGAGGCCATCATATATAGTGGGGGTTTTTATAGAGTGTGGGGGCTTGAGAGGGGCCATGACACATTGTGGGAGCTACTAAAGGGACCTTGATACAGAGTGGGGGCTACTAAAGGGGCCCTGATACAAGGTTGGGGCTACTAAAGGGGCCCTGATGCACGGTGGGGGCTACTAAAGGGGCCCTGATGCACGGTGGGGGCTACTAAAGGGGCCCTGATGCACTGCGGGAGCTACTAAAGGGGCCCTGATGCACGGTGGGGGCTACTAAAGGGGCCCTGATGCATGGTGGGGGCTACTAAAGGGGCCATGATACACGGTGGAGGCTACAAAAGGGGCCATGATGCACGGTGGGCGCTACTAAAGGGGCCATCATACAGTGTGGGAGTTAATGTGGAGCCTTTGTACAGTGTGGGGGCCATCATACAGTACTGGGGCCATCAAACAGTTTGGGGGCTACTAAGGGGTTAGTATACTGTGTGGGGGCTACTATACAGTGTGGGGGCATTATACTATGTATAGGAGAGCATCATAATATGTAGAGGGGAGCTGTACAGGGGTGAGACTCGGGACATTATTAAAGGGGTATTCCCATCTTCAAGGTCCTATCCCAATATGTAGTAGGTGTAGTAATAATAATAATTTAGCAAATACCTACAATTAGAAATGTAGTATAGTTTTTCCTGATTCGCTATGTCTCTTTCCTCATGTGCAGGCATTGCAGGACCTTAGGTATCCATGGTAAAGTGATAGTTAGCTAGCTGCTAGTGGTCGTAACCATGGATACCTAAGGTCCTGCAATGCCTGCACATGAGGTAAGTGGCATAGCGAATCAAAAATGCTATACTACATTTCTAATTGGAGGTATTTGCTAATATTATTATTATCCCTATGTATTGGGATAGGATCTTGGAGATGGGAATACCCCTTTAAATGTTAAGTGGGCACTTGTTGTTATAGGGGCACTCTGGTTATTGTGACTGTCAAAGTGGCACACAGAGGGCAAAATGTGGGCACTGTTTTCTTGGGCACTTGCACAGGGCATTAATATATTCTAGATGGTTGTTTTACCATCTAGAGCAGGGTTCCCCAACTCCAGTCCTCAAGGCCCACCAACAGGTCATGTTTTCAGGATTTCCTTAGTATGGCACAGGTGATAATTCCATCATCTGCACAGGCAATAATTCCATCACCTGGGCAATACTAAGGAAATCCTGAAAGTGGACCTTGAGGACTGGAGTTGGGGAACCATGCCCTATAAAATAGTCTTCTTATTGTGGTGCATTATGTGGGTGCATTTGATTGGTACAAATTTCTTTAAAGGCAAGAATAAGTTACCTATCCAAAGGAGGTCTGACCACTGGGACCTGCTCTGCACGGAGTTTTTCTTATGCTTGTTAGTATGGATCCCCAGTGCGCATGTTCGACCACTAGTTCAATCAACCCCATAGAAAATGATTGCAGTGCTGGTCGACCGTCCGACCTCTGGCTCCATTTTATAAAAGAGTTAAAAGTGCAATTCCTGGAATAAAAAAATACCCCGATTTGCCGATCGGTGAGGGAGACTAATCAATTTGTAATTTTTCGCATATCCTCTTAGCTGATGACTTTTATTCACTGGACAATCTCTTCATTATGGCATTGATTAGAAAGACTGCAGACTACTGGAAGAGCATTTGTACATTTTACTTAGCTACGGCTTCTAAGCGAAGAATGGAGAGGAGGCCAGTTATTATATTAACGTCCTTGGCAACTTGATAGATGAGTAATCTGTAGGAAGATCAATTTTGTGCAAGTCTAGATAGGTCCACCAGCAGACTTGTATTTGTACCGGAGCTCTGGTGCCTAGGGCAGCAGGCTGAGGGGGTGGCGCTAAGATGAGGTGCAAAAAATTTTTTTCCCTGAGACCTTTCCTCCCCTCTGCCAGACTGTAAAATAAATCTGTTGTCTTCGTGCATGCACTTCCGGGGTCAGAGGAGAGCCAATCATCTCCTCACCACGCTGCAGACATCTTAGCAGAGCGCCGCACAGGAGGGGAAACGCCGGCGCCAGGAGCAGTTATATCTTTGGAAACCTGGAGCAGTTATAAGAAGCTCAAAAGACAAACATATTCACTGCAAGTCGTTTTTACATTGTATATGTTCATTCGGTTTAGCATTTAGTGATTTTACAGGCAGGTTCAGGAACAGATCTGCCTGTAATAGACATCGGGTGCACATACCTGTATGGCTTGTGCATACTACCGTAAAAATCGGACGAGTGCAGTCTGTCGTTTTGATGGATAGCACTCCTGCCCATGTTATTATATGGAGCTGTTCACATGTATGATTTATTTTTCTTGGAACCGAGTCGGTCCAAGGATATAAATTTCAGCTTGCATGATTAGCCTCAGATTCTTGGATCGCACTCAGCCATTCATGTCTACAGGTCCGTGGAAAAAAATTGAACAGCACTCAGATGACATCAGTGTGGTTCAATTTTCACAGACTGGCAGAATGGTGATTTTTTTTTTTTTATTCTCCATATCCAATAAAATATGATCAAACTCTGATCAGAGTTTGATCTGCATAATCGGACCAATTTTCTTGGATGAGAGTAAAACTGTTGCGTGACCATAGCCTTAGGCCTCATTCACACGTCAGTATTTTGTATCAGTGCTTGTATGCCAAAGCCAGGAGTAGAACTTGCAGAAAAAAAATATAAATGAAAGATTGACAACTGTTCTGTGTTTGAGACACCCTTGGTTTTGGCATAAAAATACTGACGTGTGAATGAGGCCTTAGTCTAGCTTATCAGTGGTACGTGACAACTAGTGATGAGCGAAAGTGCTAGTTTAACCAAGCATGCTCGGGTGCTTACCGAGTATATTCGGCGTGCCCGTATATTAATGGTTGAATTCCTGCATCTCCATGATTTACAACTGTGAGGATTTGCTAACAAAACAGGCAATCCCTGCATGTGTTCAGCCTGTCTAACAGCCATAAATCATGCAGACGCAGGGACTTGAACATAATATACGAGCACGCCGAAGATACTCAGTAACCACCCGAGCATGCTCGGTTAAACGAGCAAGCTCACTCATCACTAGTGACCATTTAAAGTGCCTACGGAAGGAAGCATGAACTCCAAACAATGCCCTGCCCTCGAAGGGCCGCTTGTAATTCTAAAGGCTCATACAGACGTCCGTGCAACACAGCACAGGCTGCAATGCATGGGCTGGCCGGGGCTATAAGAGCGCTGTCCCTGTGTAGTAGGGCTGAGAGAGCTGAGCTGGAATCAGAGTCTAACTTGGACTGTTCCCTAGGCTAAGTACTGGTTGTGTCTGCCCAACTTCCTTTGTGTTTGTCACCCTCTTTGTTAAGTGCTGGCTGACTGCGTCTGCTCAGATTCCAAGATAACACCAACTCCCTGTGTTGGCGCTGCCCCCTCTGCTACGCTGTGTCGACATAGAATGCAGCCAGTACGTAGCAGAGGGTGTAGCGACAGCACAGAGGTGTGACATCTTGGATTTTGAGATCCAGCACACACCAAAAGAAACTCGCAGGCAGTGGACACAGAAGGATCAACTCTCTGTACAGGGAAAGTGGAGAGGCGGTCCTTCTGAGTCCTGACCTTGCAGGCCACATAAATTAAAGTGACGATCCGGATTCAGCCTGCGGGTCTTGTGTTTGACACTTAATTTAAAGGGAACCTGTCATCAGCCTCCTAATACCCTTTTTAATGGTGCTGATATTAGCCCTCAGCACTAAATGTAAGATGAGAAGCCATCCCTCTTTTCCTCGCACATATTGGTATGTCAGTTACGCTGCTGTGGGCATGCTCCCACCACGAAGTGAAATTGATTGACAGTGGACTCGGACTAGTCAAGTGACTGCAGGCAGGGATAATTAAACTTTGGTTTAAACACATACATTTAGGGCTAATCTAAGCACCATTAAAGAGGGTACTGGGAGACTGCTAAAGTAAATCCTGATGACCGGTTCCCCCTTAATGCAGCCTGGTTGCTACATGACCCAGACGGTACTCCATCTCCAGAGCTCTCCCTTTGGTTACACATTGCATCCAGCCACGCTCCAGAAATAAACACATCACAAAGGACAATGGATGTGTATGATGTATATGGGAAACATAACACAGAAGACATTTTTTCTTTAACTAACTGTATTTCACAGCTAACATCTTACAAAACCCAGTACCACTGTGCATAGGAGTACTGGCTTGAAACATTACGTACAGAATTTGATACATCACAAATGGGAGGAAATACAAAAGTCTTTCAATGGGTAACATTACATGTTTATTGAAGGGGTGGTTGGAAACAAAAATGCAAAACCTGTGTTCATAAAAATATTTTATTGATACATATAAAGGATACTAAAGAATGGATTTTCACAACAGCCAAGAACGAGCAAAGTAAAAGTGTTTTGTACTTTACAATAGTCATCATGGTACAAGGCAACCCTGGCCTTCATGTGCATATTCATAGGGCTGGGAATAAGAATTATTAATGAGGTATTCCAGTGATCGGATCTTTCCTAGTAGTCAAGAGAGCTGGCTACTCATCATCTGAAATGACTCCAGTTTAGGATGGATGTGGAGATCCCAGCTCCAAAACCCCATAAATAAGGTTGCGTGGCATGTCTGATATACAAGATCTGTCATTGCAGGGTCCTGATAGAACAAACTAAGTGGTTTACAAACAATACTGGAAACGCGAGACCGCTACATTCATTTCAATCTGCTTTCATTTTCTATGAAGTGGTAAGCAAGCAAAGAAAGGAAGCACAAGTTTTATTTTGGTAAATTGTGCAGTATATCAAAGAGGATCACAACGCAAGTTTTCTAAATGATTTGAAGCTACAGTTGACAGAATTCAGAAGTGAATGCACTTTCATAGCACCATTCTTTTTTATTCACCAAAGCAATTACTATCATTGTAGTATCACTAGGGTTTAAGCTCTTTTCACACTGGCATTCTTAAGGTATGTTCACACAACGTTTTGTTTCCAGGCAGGTTCGGAGCTGACTCGCTCTGAAAACCACTTGAAAAAGCGCTCAATCTTCAACAGACTTGCTGTTGGTATTTTCATGCTTTTGAGGGTCTTTTAACTGCTTCAGGTTTCCAAAAATGGCAAGCGATTAAAAGCGAGTGGACCATTCTTCAGACAATTTTCGATTGGAGGATGCTCAATACTTTAGAATTTAAGTCAATGGGAAAGCTAAGTAGATAACATGTTTTTTTTGTTTTTTTTACCATTCTCTTAGCATTTTTGCTTTAAAAAAAAAAACAAAAACACTAGTACCTTCTCCATTGTTTAATGAAATAAGAAAAAGTCTGGAAAACAGTCAAAAAGATGCCCAAAAACATCAGCGGAAAGAAAAAACGTTGCAAATCTGAAAATGGTAAAAAAGAAAAAAACAAATAATTCAGGTTTGCAAAACTGCAGAGAATAGGAGCAATCTGCTGCTGGAAAAATGGTAATTTTTTTTGACTGCCTGACAAGAAGCGTTGTGTGCACATAGCCTTAGGTTTCTATCAGAAATGCAGGTATATATAATCTATCTAGATCTAGGTTCATAGCTCCGGTTGGACACCATTCTTGAGCGGCATCACAATTGGACAAGATCTGTTTGGGGAGACACAGATTGTGGTATCCTCAAAAGAGCAAAATAATACAGATTATTATAATACTTAGGTGTTGGAGAACAAAGCTGCGCTGACTTGAAGCAACAAGATGTTGTCTTTCCGGAATTAGATTAGCGACCATTAATATGAATCTAGAGAATTTAATTTCTTCCCAGATGTGTAATTATTTTTTTAACCATTAAAACATATAGCAATGAAGGGTCATAAATGACACAAAATACTTCAGGTCACAGGACGTTAGGAGAAAGCTGCATTATGGTTCATATTGAGTATGAAGTGCACAGTTTACTTCTCACTAATAACTTATGGAGGTGATAGGAATCATTTCAATAAAGCAATGAAAACAGTAGTGAAAATAATAACATGCCAGCATTTTAATTCATGACGGGATTACAGCCAGCAGTAACAGTTGCCCAAAATACATGTAGAAAAAAAAATAAAAATAAATGGCAAAATTCCATACAAAGGCTTTTATTTATACTCTTCCTATGTAATTCACACCAAGGACCAGCAGGTGCATTTACGATAGTCACTTTAAAGTTTGTTGTTCAAGTCGATTTGTGAGCTCTTTACATAACTATGCCTTACAATTATCCAAAGAATACATTGTAGGCAGCTTCATCTATGTTAGAAAAGTCCAATTCTTGCCCATAGAAATCTATTGAAGATGTGTTAGTACTCGCTAACCTAAATGTGAAGATGGATTTACCAATAACACTGCATAACAAAATGATCACCACATGTCCATGGCACTTCAACATTAATCCGAAACATTTAAAGACTAAAAATATGGGTGCCCTACTTTTTTGTGCCAGAAGAAATGGAAACACAATGGCTTAAAAGATGGTATCACCAATAGCCGCTCTAAGAGAAATATTCGGTCAGGAACTATTAGATTTGGGGAAACTTGCAATTTTCAAGTTTTAGATAAAAATGATTAAAAACAGTGACTGGTATATCCAGGTTCATTTCTGTGCTTACATCAGCCTAGTGATCTGTAGCCATTGCTGGTAGTCACCCCCCTTACATGGGTTTCTGTGGTTAGGACAGCACATGGAGACACTTCACCCAACATAAATGAACACTGACTATTAAAGGTCTATCACACAAGATGAATATTAAAAAGAATGCTTTGTATGTAGTGAAATCACAAGTGTCCTCTCCCAAAGCGGCACAACTCCAGTGTTAGAAGTCAGTAGTCCGGAGGGCCAGAAAATAATTACCAGTTACAGCAAAAGGAGCCCTCATCTCATTTTCATATCCACAGGATAAGCAATAAAAGTCAGATCTCCGCGAGTCCCTCTGGACCTTTCTGTCTTGTCTTTGCCACTATGAATGGAGAGATGGCCGTGCATGTGCATTTCCCTATATCACTTCTATGGAGGGTTGGGGGTACACTGCTTAGTACATATGTGGGTCCCCGCATTTATGGCTTATGCTATAAATGTCCAAGATGAGAATAACCTGTTAAAGAAGCACTCCTCCCATCAAAGTTTTTATCCTCTGAATATACAGCGAGTGCGGAAAGTATTCAGACCCCTTTAAATTTTTCACTCTTCGTTTCTGTGCAGCCATTTGGTAAACTCTAAAAAGTTCATTTTTTTCTCATTAAACAAGTTGTGCACTACTTTATATTACCCCCCCCCCCTCCAATTTATCCCCCCGAGGCCCCTAAGACTTTTTGTAAATGCCTTCCGTTGCAGATACTGCCTGTGAGCACCGCTATCTGTGGCCGTTCACAGGCATCATGTGACCCCGCACTGACGTCACGACAAGTGAGGCGTGACTCAGCCCTGGGGTCCCCGCGGTGGCTGCTGGGTTGTGGGCGGGGTCACACCCAGCATCCACAGTGCGCTTTCCCAATGAATGGGGAGAGGGGTAACCCCGCCCACAGCCTCAGCGCATGTCAGAGTCGGGGGTCACATGATGCCAGTGAGCGGCCAGTGATAGCGCCGCTCACAGGCATTATCTGCAACGGAAGGTATTTACAAAAAGTCTTAGGGGCCCCGTGGGGATACATTGGGGGGGGGGGGGGGGGTAATCTAAAGTAGTGGACAACCTCTTTAATGTACACTCTGCACCCCATCTTGACTGAAAAAAAACAGAAATGTAAGAAATTTTTGCAAATTTATTAAAAAAAGAAAAACTGAAATATCACATGGTCATAAGTATTCAGACCCTTTGCTCAGACACTCATATTTAAGTCACACGCTGTCCATTTCCTTGTGATGGTTCTACTCCTTCATTGGAGTCCAGCAGTGTTTAATTAAACTGATAGGACTTGATTTGGAAAGGCACACACCTGTCTATATAAGATCTCACAGGTCACAGTGCATGTCAGACCAAATGAGAATCATGAGCGCAAAGGAACTGCCCAAGGAGCTCAGAGACAGAATTGTGGCAAGGCACAGATCTGGCCAAGGTTACAAAAGAATTTCTGCATTATTCAAGGTTCATAAGAGCACAGTGGCCTCCATAATCCTTAAATTGAAGAAGTTTGGGACCACCAGAAGGCTTCCTAAACCTGGTCGTCCAGCCAAACTGAGCAATAATAGAACAGCCTTAGTGAGAGAGGTAAAGAAGAACCCCAAGATCACTGTGGCTGAGCGCCAGAGATGCAGTAGGGAGATGGGAGAAAGTTCCACAAAGTCCACTATCACTGCAGCCCTCCACCAGTCGAGCCTTTATGGCAGAGTGGCCCGACGGAAGCCTCTCCTCAATGTAAGACATATGAAAGCCCGCATAGAGTTTGCTCAAAAACACATGAAGGACTCCCAGACTATGAGAAATAAGATTCTCTGGTCTGATGAGACGAAGATAGAACTTTTTGGTGATGATTCTAAGCGGTATGTGTGGAGAAAACCAGGCACTGCTCATCACCTGCCCAATACAATCCCAACAGTGAAACATGGTGGTGGCAGCACCATGCTGTGGGGGTGTTTTTCAGCTGCATGGACAGGACGACTGGTTGCAATTGAAGGAAACGTGAATGCGGCCAAGTACAGAGATATCCTGGATGAAAACCGCTTGCAGAGTGCTCTGGACCACAGACTTGGCTAAGGTTCACCTTCCAACAAGTCAATGACCCTAAGCACACAGCTAAAATAACAAAGGAGTGGCTTCAGAACAACTCTGTGATCACTCTTGACTGGTCCAGCCAGAGCCCTGACCTAAACCCAATTGAGCATCTCTGGAGAGACCTGAAAATGACTGTCCACCAACGTTCACCATCCAACCTGACGGAACTGGAGAGGATCTGCAAGAAAGAATGGCAGAGGATCCCCAAATTCAGGTGTGAAAAATTTGTTGCATCATTCCCAAGATGACTCATGGCTGTACTTGCTCAAAAGGGTGCTTCTACTCCATACTGAGCAAAGGGTCTGAATACTTATGACCATGTGATATTTCAGTTTTTCTTTAATAAATTTGCAAAAATTTCTACATTTCTGTTTTTTTTCAGTCAAGATGGGGTGCAGTGTACTTTAATGAGAAAAAAAAATGAACTTTTTAGAATTTACCAAAGGGCTGCAATGAAACAAAGAGTGAAAAATTTAAAGGGGTCTGAATACTTTCCGTACCCACTGTATTGCAATAATCATATTATATAGCACTGTGCCCTTACAATTGCTCATTTTGCCTTTCTACCCAGCTACCGTATTTTTTGAATTATAAGATGCACTTCCCCCACCCACCCCAAATTTGGGAGGAAAATGGGGTGTCCTATAATTCGAATGTAGCTTACCAGGGAGAGGGGGGGGGGGTGTAAGTGGGTGGCTGGGGTGGAGTGGGGTCCCAGGAGGCAGGGTCGCTGCTGCAGGAAGCTGGCGGCGGCAGGAGTGGGCGATGCTGCGAGCCCTGGGCTGGGAGGAGGTGGTGTGAGGCTGCGACAGAGCCAAGGCTTTCACAAAATGGCAGAGTCCCTGCACTTCCCATTGTTTTCACTGCGGTGGACTTTGGGAAAATCTCAATATGCACATGTGCTGCCTCCTGTGGAGATTTTCCCAAAGTCCACCGCAGTGAAAACAATGGGAAGTGCAGGGACTCTGCCAACATCGCCCCACTACGCTACCATAAAAATCGGACTAGAAGACGCATCATTATTATATTAAAACATTTTTTTTCCCTCCGCAAAATACGGTAATTCTTTTTTTACTGCTCTACGTAAAAACAGGAAGTCTCTTTTCACTGCAGAAATAATTTGCCTCTGCAACTCCGGACCCAGCTGCTCCGCTCCTCCCCCTACCAGGGACTTTTGCAGCGACTCATGACTCATGCAGGGGAAATTTGTTCTGTTTCTTCATAGAGCTTAGAAGGACACAGCAAGTCCATTTTTATCCATGTGAACAAATAGAAAACAGATTAACTGGATAGAAAGGCAAAATGGACAATTATATGTACACAGTGCTATATAATATGGTGATTGCAATATATTAAAGAAAAAAACTTTTATGGAAGTGCTTCTTTCAGCTTGTGCAACTTGCATCCCTAAAGTAAGATCCTCATCTTGAGCCCATCAATCATCTCGTGGTTCATCCATACCCAAAAAAAGCACAAATCAATCACAGTAAGGGCGTAATAACACAGTGCAGTGGTTTATTGCTGCAATTTGACAGCAACATGCAAACACACCCCATAGGTTTTGCCATCAGTGCAGTTTTTATATGCATGCTATTAAAGGGGTTGACCAGCATCAGAATCACCCATGTATCTTATGAAATCGGTCCTTGCAAATATGCTTTTTGACGATCTGCATGGATGTTACCATTTTATACGTAGTACTTCTGTTTTTTGAACCTCCACTTCTGCATTCATTTGACACAAACATGGAGCGCCATCCCTCCTCTCTGCCCCCTTCTTTGTTTTACACTAATAGATATATTGTTAGACCACTTTCTTGGCTGGTTCTAAATCTCCTGTTAATTTTTTAAAAGGCAATGGCCGCACTTGTGTGAATGACATAGTGGAAATCAGCCTGATATGACAACTACAACTGCAGCCATAACTATTCACTAAACCGTATAGTAAGAACCTCTGAGTGCTTGCCTATTACTTCCATCTCACTCAATAGCGCCACTTATCCCACAAATTGGGTTACCCTGCTGGTTTAAACTTTGGAACTACACATTAGACTTAAGTTGGAAAAACCCGCCGTTATCGGTGGGACTGTCCGACGGTCAAATGTGAATGGTGGCCTCCTGACTCTTCCCAACAAATGATGTCGGGGGGAAGGATTTCCATTGGTCGATCCGTGTTGGGTCTCCCTGGAGGTAAGCAGCTATCAGAGAAGTCTGGCAGCGACTCTCCCATACAACACTGGAGGCAGCAGAGAGCTGTTGGCTGAACCCTCATTTCTAATGTGTAGGAGGGGGCTTTAGCATTGAAATATTATACATTGCCATTCCACAAATGACAATCTACTGCTTTACAAATTCTGCCATTTACAAGAGTCATCTGCTCTTAGAAGTCCATAATTTATTGGCTTGTACATACTGCAACATTTCCTAAATGCATTTGATCTGCAAAGTTTTCCCACATTGGAAGAAAAGAAATTCCATCCAAGAAGAAGTATAGTAACATGGCCGTAATTTCCATAAAACAGATTGGAGGAGGACTACCGGATCGTTTCCAATATCTCCAGACATCATGCCAACCTATTCCTTTATCGTGAACTGCAGTCGTTTTCATAATGTAGCTATTTTAGAGATCCCCTACGTTTCTCCCAAAACAATGGATGACAATCCAATACCTGTCAGACCATAGTAATGCTAAAGTAAAGAAGATTTACTGTAATGTTTCACAACTCAGTGCAAACTAAAATGGATTTACTAAAAGCACACAGAATATCGACTTAAAAGTTGGAAGGTGCCACATACAAACCAATAAATTAAATGGCATCTAACCATTGATAAGTCTCTTTAAGGGCTAGCAACACCTGAAAATGGAAAGGGTCTATATACATCTCCTCAGGACTGACATTAATTACACATATGAATTATTAGCCCTATACTTCTTGTGGGATGTCACATATGGAATAACAGTGTTAAGTACTGTTCTCATCTCCGGGGGTGAATATCATTTACAGGGATCTACTAATGTGTGCCATACAGTGATCTGTCCAAGAGAACGTCCAATATTAACTCTCTGCATTTTCCTGCTGTGGAGCCTTCTCCATCACCACCCTTGTCCTACTCTAGCTGAGCACCACGGATGTACTGTAGAAGACAGCTGCGTGTGGCTGCCCACGCAATGTGACGGCAGCTCAAACACATGCAGGAGAATTGGCTGTCATTTCTTATACACCCACACTCTGTAAAAAAAAAAAAAAAAAAAATATTCGTTATGTGTGAAAAGTCCCCAAAAGCCTGCTGGAGACTCAACCAGATGGCTACCTCCTCCACAGGCAAAGTGTCAAATTACAGGACATTAAAAGGGGTTCTCCATTTTAGACAATCCCTACAGAATGACCTGAGCACAACGTGACCACCTTGTTGGACCCCAGTGATTAGCTATAATCTGTGGGCAAACCTGGTAGTAAGGGCTCAATTTCCATGTTGAGCAGCCAAGTTGGAGAGAAAGCATTACGCAATGCTTCTTCACATCAATGTGCTGTGGAAAGCTGGACAAGAGAGGTCCTCCAGGGCACGAGACACTGTAGGATGTCCATCTCTTAGCGACACAAGTCACAAGAGGATGCCTTCATTTATCACTATTGCCTCAGTACATGGAACCGATTCTCTAAACTGGAGAACCCCTTTAAGAAGAGAAGTCACAGGTCCAGCATTACATCTGGTAAAACAGACTATTGTTGCTGATACAAATGTGATTTCAGAAGGTATAGCTATGTCTGGGCAAGAAAAGACTAAAAGTCAGTGATACTATCCCTGTAACTTGGGTTTAATGAGGCTTGCAGACATAGGGTAGACATGGCAGCAGGTGCGGACTACTATCCAAGAGCCTTGGTGTAAGGTAACATTTCCGCTTATGCAAACCATTGTCATCTTCTGGTGTCACCGACCTAGGACGTCTTATTTGGGCGCACTTACAATATAGAATTACAAAAATAAGTGCATACATACTCACTTTCTTTCTCAAAAATATCAGATTTGTGTCAGATTTTTTTTGCCATGTAACTGTGGTGACTATTGGCAGAAAGAAGTTTCTTGTCACAATATCTAGAAAACACTAGAGAAACTTTAATGCGATTCTCCATTTACAGATGAGGTTTCTCCCCTGGGTGACGATGACCTGGATATTCCCCGCTCTGTGTTTTCTGAGCCAGATCCACTTTGACTATGTTGGTCCACAGAAGTGGCACTGGACGTAGGAGGGGACTTGGTTTTCTCTTTAAAGTCTGTAATAATGACCGTTAGGTCCCCCACAGTAACTTCCAAATGCTGTGCACTGCTTCGGTCCACATTTTTCAACCGTGGCCTAGAGAAAGCAAATATAAAAGGAACAGGTAACCTTATGTCTATAATACCCTTAAAGGCTACACATTACCAAGATAGATTCATTGTAGCAGGTTTTATTCTTAATATTTATCTGAAAACTGATCACTATTTAGGGTTCATTGTATTTATATAGTTACTTTTACCTAGGTTGTGCCAATCGGCAGAATTGGAAGGGTCCAGAGTCGGAGTAGTTTTTTACAAGACAGATCCCTTTAGAAAAGATCTTTCTAAATCAAAGGGTGGGATGGATGGTGATTCAACATGCATGCTACGTGCTGATGAAAAATTGGCGACAGACACCAAGTACCCAAGGAAATAGGCATCCTAGAGCAAAACAAAGACGACAATGTGGTTCCCTTCTTCAGCCAATTTTTTTTTTGTTTTTTTTAAAGACCAAAACTCAGTGAATTTTTAAATAACATTACATATATTTACATGTTTTCCCTGCAAAATCTGCACCAAACTCCTGTGTAAAGCTGCCCTAATGGGGGTTGTTTTATGGTGTTACACAAGTGAAGTTTCTTCACTTTATTATGACATGCACTAAAACAATGTAATATGCTTTCATTTAAAGGGAATCTGTCAGTAGGATCAACCCTCCTAAGCAGTCTATATGAGAATATAGTTCATAGGAATCTTATTCCAGAGAAATCCATGTTTTTCTTATACGTAAATGAGCTGCTCCAGACTATGGCCAGACACGGATCTGCGTGACAGAATCTGCCTCCAGAGATTATTTTATATTAGAGGGGGCATTACCAGTGTGACACATGTAACTAACACAGAGCAGTAGAACTGAACTTTTTTCTCAGACCAAACACATTTGCTGCAGCTCTCACAGCTCTGCTGTATAGCAACCCTGTGAGCCTGTGAGATGGAAGCGGAGAGGAACTTGCAGATGTGTCATTTATAAATCACACACCGCTCTGCAGTGAGATCAGAGAGCGGACATTACACATCTCACTGGTAATACCCGCTTTTATTAAAAATAAGCTCTGGAGGCAGATTCTCATGCAGATCAGTGTCTGGCCCATAGTCTGGAACAGCTCATTTACATATAAGAAAAATGTTAATTTCTCTGGAATAAGACATAGGATCGCAGATATCAAGGTATAGTTTATTCAGTTTCATATGACCTGCATGCCCATATAGGCGGCTTAGGAGGGATGATCCTAGTGACAGATTCCCTTTAAAGTATCAAAATTTTCAACAACTGTCTGTGGTTAGCAGATTAAACTTTTTTTTGCATCCATTCAGTGACTAAAATGTTACTTATACAGTGGATAGTTGAGCGCGATTGCGTATTTATTTTTTTATAAGGTTAGGTACGCCTGAAGCTTTTCTCACATTGAAGGGGTTCTTCAGAACTATACTACTGATTAGTAGAAAAACAGCAATCAGCTCACCTGCTCAGGGCACAGTCATAGCACTCAAAGAGTAATATGAAGATCCCAAACTGTAACCAGCACATGTCATCTTCCATAAAAATGTTGATGTCAGAAACATGTTGTCTGGGGAAAGTGTATGTTCTCTGCTGTCGATGTATATTTATTTTTCTATGCTGTTGTTTTCTCAGCCGCTAATGTTTTTATAAAGATTCAATAAAAGTAAAGATAATGTGCATTGGCTACAGTACGTGATCATCATATTGATGACATATACACAGCATTCTTATTTGTCTTTAATGAAAGAAACTACAGCACTTGGCGGGACCAGTAAACTATATAATGGGCTGCTGTGGTCCACTCCGTATATTGCTTACATCCAGCCGGTGCCGGAGCAGATATCAACTGATCAGTGGACTGCTGGGTGTTGGAGCCCTACTGATCTCATGTTGAAAACCTACAAAACAGGTCATCATTAGTTTAATCCCTATTAAGACTGGAACTCCCCATAGTTATCCATTTAGGCTCTAAATGTCCAGTAATCATCCATAAGAACGGATCCAGTAGCAATCCATTGACAAAAAAGTTATTCAGACAACTTTGTTTTTAAAAAACGGATTTCAGCTGGATCCGTTTTTTTTTTTTACATTGAAGCCTATGGAGAACGGATTTATTAATTAGCCACCCGTTTTCTTTCATTTGAAAGGGATCCGTTTTTTGCTTGCTCGATCAGTTTAAAATGGAAGCTAGCGGATGGCTAATTAACAGATCCGTTCTCCTTAGATTTCAATGTTAAAAAACAGATTCTGCAGAAATCAGTTTTTTAAAAAATGGACAAAAAAGCTGTGTCTGCACAACTTTTTTGCCAACGAATTGCTGCTGGATCCGTTCTGATGAATTATCACTGGACATGTGAACATAGCCTATTCAAGTTCCTCCATTGAATCTCCATGCTTGTTGATTGAAAGTGTGAATACGGCTCTATTATAGCGCCATTTATTCCATGGCACTTTACATTTGGCTCTATGGAAAACTCCCTTTCCTCACTCCCAGGGGATTCATATATTTACAGCAGTCACCCTATAATTGCATGTAAACCACTTGCTCCCTATGCCTGCACACAGTTTACATAATTAAATTTGTTGCATAGTTGGTGACTATTTCAGCTGGTAGAGGGTTAAACACTAAAGTCTGCTAAATGTGTAATCTTTATATGCAGATATTTACTACTTGCAAAATATTATATTTTTTTACTATTGTTTTCTCATTGGCCAATGACCAGCTAATATTTTTTAATGTTTTCCACGTTAAATTTGTTTGTATACAAGCTATTTTTTCTATATGCCCAATTTATCCAGTAATGCATTTAATGTTTGGAGAGTTGAGGGGATTTTTTATATAATAAATGTATATTAATTCATTTATCCTCTTGCATTTGTTGGTGTGCTTGTTAGTTCTGGATTGGCTGTGCGCCTTTTTTCTACTAATTCGTATATCAGAAAAATTTTGATGCAAAAAACTAATTTCAAGTCAGGAAATCATGAGGTGGTATAAAGTTAGACAAAAAGTGACTAAAGATGGCTAGATCGATAAATCTAGCATGAGCTACTGTAATTAATCTAGTCTAGTTTTCAGCCGCCTAAGTTTAAATGGAATCTGACACCAGTATAATATAGGACAAGTGAGCCTGATTTCAGGGAAGTGTTACTTATTAGGCTGTGTTATAGTTTCAATACAATCAGTATTTTATCAGCAGGAGATGATCACTGCAGGTCTAGGTCTCACATGAAGGAAAGTGCAGCTAATCTGTGTAACCCCACCCACACCACTGATTGGCATCTTGCTGATCATTCACAGTATACACAGGAAGCTGCCAGTCAGGGGTGTGGGTTGGGTTATACACAGCTTAGTGTTCTGAGCACTGCTACATCTACAGCAGAGAAAACAGGAATTCTATCAACACTGCATTAAGCAGTTCACTAAGTGATACACCACTGGAATCAGGATCTCTGCACCTACATCATGTTACTCTCAGATTACATAGAAAAACTTGCTAACAGATTCACTTTAAGAAAATATTAATACATCTACTCAAAAGTTCCTGATAGCAAGTTAATACACACTGTACCAGGAAATTAGGATCTGCTTGTCCAATTTAGAACCTCCTTTAAATCTTTTGTGTGTTACGTTAATGTAAATGCACTGAATAAATGATTATTTTAAAGGGAAATACCTTGCTTTCTTGTTACTGTTCTTTTTAATAGGCGTTTCTTTTTCACTTTTTTCTTTTTCTGTTCTGTCTTTTTTCTCTTTCTTCGACTGCATGGGAGGCACAAATTGCTGCGTTACCTGCTGTGCAACCAACTGTGATACAGGTCGTGGTTTCCTGCATAAAGAAAACAGAGTTATTTCTGGAAAACATTTTTTCTTATACAAGATAAAGACCAGGACTATTGTACCCCTGATTGCTGGCAGCACACAAAGTCTGGTGCTGGCGCAGTAGCAATATTGGGCTGCTGCTCAGGATGCCTGCACTACAGTCACATCATCTCATGGCGCGGACAGACAAACAGAAATTCTAAACTTATTGGAAGGGTCAGTTACAACCAAAATGTACTTTGTTCATTACCATAAGAGGAGTTACCCAAGGTTTCTCAAAAGCTGACAAAGAATAGGGAATTTTCTTTTTTTTTTGTAAACAGAGATAAGCATTACTTACCCCTTGATTCCCCCTGATGAAGCAGCCCCCACCCATAATACAGTGACAATATCCCATCCATCATTCATTTGCCTACTGCAGTCAATCACAGAAGAGCAGCAATCATGTGAATAATGGATTGGACAAGTTACAGCAAAAAAAAAAAATAATAATAATAATGATAATATACAGTGGATATAAAAAGTCTACATACCTGTGCAGAGAGATGGCGCTATATAAATAAAACTCTAACATATTCTGCAGCGCTTTATAATTCAGAGAATTTACAGACATTATTGCCACTGTCCTCATTAGGGCTCACAATCTACATTCCCTATCAGTATGTCTTTGGAGTGTGCGAGGAAACCGGAGAAACCGGAGGAAATCCACACAAACACGGGGAGACCATACAAACTCCTTGCAGATATCTATCTTGGTGGATAAATATAATATATACCGTATTTTCGGACTATAAGACGCACCTAGGTTTCTGCTGCTGTCACTGTTACAGGGGCAATGTCCCCCAATTCTGTGCTAAAACCTCCCATTCTGATATACATATGTCCCCATCCTAGTATATATGGCCCCCCCATCCAGGTATACATGCCCCCCCCCCCCCATCCTGCCCATCCTGGTATACATGGCCCCCATTACACTTCACACAAAAAAAATAACAATTCTACTCACCTAGCCTCTGCTCCAGCGCTGCATCCTGTTCTGATGCCAGCAGCTGATTTCAGCATGTAAGCAGCGCATGACGCCACTGCCATGCACCCTCACACGCTGAGGTCAGCTGGTGGAATATTCACTGCTCCCCACGCCAGGGACTATGGCAGTAGAGAGCAGTGAATATGCCTTTTTTTTAATAGCAAGCACAGTGTTAGCAGCAGCAGCGCGATCACGTGTGCGCGCTTATTAAGGAGAATGAATATTCACTGCTCTCCACTCCCACAATCCTGCCCACCTCTCAGCGCCGGCTTCAGTGCATAGAGGTGGACGGGACTATGGGCGTGTGGAGCAGTGAAAATTTATTTTCTTTAATAGCGATCACACTGTTAGCAGCAGATGCTGGCTCCTGGAACGGCTGGGCGATCATGTGTGCCCGCTATTAAAGAGAATGAATAATGAATATTCACTGCTCTCCACTCCCATAGTTCCTCCCACCTCTCGGGGCCAGCTTCAGTGCATTGAGGTGGGAGGGACTATGGGCTTGGGGGAACAGTGAATATTCATTGTCTTTAACGGCGGGCACAAGTGTTAGCTGCAGCAGCCAGCTCTTGTGACCCGCTCCTCCGCTGCTGGTAGTGTACTACATATGACAACAAATCTCCCGTATTCTTCATATGTCTATTCTGTGGAGTAGGGTGGCAAGACGGAAACCTTTTCTTACAAAGAAAAACCATCCAAGCCAGCTAGGTTTTGCCAAAACCTACATCAAGTCTGCCAAAATCATGTGTGAAACGTGTTATGAGACAAAGATTGAAGTTTTTTTGCCATAATTTATAAAGGTATGTTTGGCGCAAAGCCAACATTGTGCATCACCTAAAGAACACCATACCCACAGTGAGTCATGGTGGAGGCAGAATTATGCTTTCGGCTTACTTTTAGGCAGCTGGAATTGGGGCTTAAGACAAGGTGGAGGGAATTCTGAGCAGTTCTAAATATCAGTCATTTTTGCAACAACAACGTTATGCCTCTCCTAAAAAACTGAAGATGAATTTCATCTTTCAGGACGACAACAACAACATTAAACACATCTCCAAATCAACAAAAGAATGGCCTAATCAGAAGATCAGAGTTTTGGAATGGCCCAGCCAGAGCTCAGTCCTGAATCCAATTGAAAATCTCTGGGAGACACGAAGAGGGCGCTGTACACCGATGATGCCTCTCACAAGCTCACAGATTTAGATAACTACTGAAAGGAACAATGGGCAACGATTGCCAATTATAGATGTGCCCTGCTGATAGACTCCTACCCTAAAAAGACTGAAGGCTGTCATAAATTCAAAGGGTACTTCAACAAAGTATTAGTTTAAAGGGGTGGCTCAAAACTAAAGCTAATTTTAATCCTAAATGTCTATTTAATGAAATAATCACTTTTCTAATATGCTTTACATTTAAAAAGACCCTATTGTTCCCTTCTCTTTTTTTTTTTTAACTTCCGTTCTGGTGACGGTTTGTTTGAGAATCCCAAGTGTATGCTGGGATAATCAAACACGACATTAGGGGGCAGAGGCTGCGGTCACTGCCACAGCTGCTTTCCCCACCCTGAAGTGATGTCCATTTAAGGGTCTGGGCTAGTCCCTGCTCTGCGCATTCTCACTTCTCCCTTATTGTCAAGTGCTCTCTTTTTCAAAGAGCAAGTACAGTGTGCACTCTTGCCAGGTAGTTAAAGCCAACAAGGGAGCCCCAGTCGTCTGATGACGTCCCAGCATGCACTTAGGAGTCTCAAACAAATCATCATCAGAACGGAAGTAAAACAAGACAAAAAAAAACACAGCAGAGAAGGAACGGTAGGGATTTTTAACTAAATTACTATATATTAGAAAAGTGATTAGATTATTACATTAAATAGACATATAGGACTGAAAATAGAGTTTAATTTCAGATCACCCCTTTCAGGGTGTACATATTTATGCAACCCCATTATTTTAGTTCTTTATTTTTCTACCAGAAAATATGTCAATTGAAAATAAACCAAATTGTAAATATGATTAACAAAGGTGGAAAATGTTCCGAAATTATTCTTCTTGGTAAGATATTTTTTTACATGACAAAAACCTAGCATTTTAATAGGGGTGTATAAGCAAACGGCTGACTGAGGCTAAAACCGTGCTTTTTGGCATCTATTGGGTGAATACGTTTATGAATACGCCTGTCATATAGGACTCTACCATGATGTGGACAGAGCAAACAGCCAAATAACACAAAAGGTGTTAAGTCACAATTCAGAATAAACAGTCAGACAACTTATATCTAAACAGTAATACAAAATAAAGCAAAATGGGTTTTTTTCCAAAGTGGAATCAGTCACCAACTATCACATTTGAGAGCAGTATAAAGTAGGGGCAGAGACCCTGATTCCATTGATGCATCACTTACTATGCTGCTTGCAGCAGTTTGACAGAATCACTATTTTCTCTGCGGCAGATCCATCAGTTCTCTGAATGCTGAGCTCTACATAACCGCCCCACCACTGACAGCTTTCGGTTTACACTGTGCATAGGCAAAAAGCTGCCTATCAGTGGTGGGGGCGGGGTTATACTAAGCTTATGAATATGGAGGACTACCTGGCATCAGGTTTACTAGTCCTCTAATGATAATTTCCTAATAAAATAATGTTATCAAAACCACAGCCAGCAGCCCAGTAAGTGACACATTGCTGGAATCAGGGTCTCTGTCTCTACATGACACTGCTCACAGATTAGATGGCAAAAACTACTGTAGATTTAAACTGTGACATGTAGCAAAAGTGTTAAAAAAAAAAAACACAATATGTTTTATAGGGAACTCCTGAGCAGTTTGGACCACCAGCCTTTGAGGTATACGTCCATCATGTTTCTAGGCTGCACTTATGTTGTCCATAATATTTAGCTGCAATTTGGGCAGGGAGTACGCTGCTCAGAAACACTGCAGTAGGTAAAAACAGCAAGATCGGTCACCTTTGGGGTATGTGCACACGATGTCTTGCCGATGCAGATTCCGCATCCACTTATCGTTTTGATTGAAAAACCGCAGGCAGTTTCTTCATTGTTGAAAAGAGTTAAAATACACCCCAAAAAGATCGTAAAATAGAAATTCTGGAATTTCCTGATGCGTCTTATTCTTTAAAAACTCGGCAGGATCCCCCGCCTGAAAAGACGTTGGGGGCACATACTTTCTCTGTTTTCCTGGTAAGCAGAGTAAAGGCATCAGCAGATCTTTGTGTGGACTGGCCCAGAATCACACGATATCCTGGCTGCCCCATACATTAATGTGGTCATACATATAAGATGAAGGACAGCCAAATACTCTGAGAAAAGAAGACTTGGACCTCACATAAAATATGTCGCTCCCAGGGGTATCAGGAGGTGGAGGGTCTCAAGTGAATAGGAGCCGAACTTCATTTCTTGGCAGTGGCCACTAAATGGTGTTTGGAGCTGTACCGTTCTGCTCCATACAATATATACATCTGTGGGCAGCTGGGGGTAATAACAGCTGATCTGTTGAGGTGATGGGTATAAGATCCAAGCCCCCCACCAATTTGACATTGATGACATCCATCAGTAACATAGTATTTCTCTTTAAAGAGTAACTAAACAGATCTGCAGGCAATCACAGTAGTGGTCCACTACTCGGACAGCCCCTTCTGAATCACAATGTTTTCCCCCCAGTAAAATAACTATACTCACCTCCGATGCAGCCGCCATTCCAGCAGTGTCGGTACTGGTTCTTATGGGACTCAGGCTACGTTTTAATATCAAGCAATTCCTGCGGCAAATCAGAGCTAGATTCACTCTCTTCCTTCAGACAAGTCACATAAATCTGGAGGAAGTGAGAGCGGCTGATGCTGCTCTCTCACTTCCTCCAGATATATGTGATTGATCTGAAAGCAGGTAAGAGTGAAGCCAGCGCTGATTGGCTGCAGGGATCGCGTGACATTATGTCATGCAATCTTCGGGAGAACCAATGGCGACACCACTGGAACGGCACCGGAGGTGAGTAGAAGAGTCATTATTTTACAAGGGGGAAACAGATTGAGAGGGGGTTGTCTGAATAGTGGAAAACTCCCAGAATTTAGTTACTCTTTAAAGGGGTTGCCTAATACTACAATACTGATGACCCATCCAAAGGAGAAGTCCTCAATGGCAAATTGGTGGTGGTGGGGTTCTTATACCCTCACCAATCAGCTATTAACCCCACCAGTGACTGACTGGATGTAAATAATGTATGGAGCAGAACAGTACAGCTCCACATACCATTTAGTGGCCACTGCCGAAAAATGAAGCTCAGTTCCTAATCACTTGAGACCCTCCAAGACGTAGAGACTCCCACAATGAGGCCTATGATTCTGGGCAAAAATCTCCTGAATGCTTTTTCCGTTTCCCTGCCAAGCATAAAGTTGACCGTTCTTGCAGTTTTTACCTACCTATACTCTACCCAAATTGCATCAAAATATTATGGAGAACATAAATACAGCCTGTATACCTCAAAGTCCGGAGGTCCAAACTGGTCAGGGGTTCCCTAAAAAGACAGCAGCAGCATGAGTTTTCACTTTTCTACTCTCAGCTTGGCATGACAAATGTGTGCCTTGAGAACATACAGTTGTGCGCAAAAGTTTACATACCCCGGAAGAATTTTTCCTTTCTTGGCCTTGTTTCAGAGAATATGAATGATAACAAAAAAAACTTTTTCTCCACTCATGGTTATTGGTTGGGTGAAGCCATTTATTGTCAAACTACTGTGTTTTCTCTTTTTAAATCTTAATGACAACCAAAAACATCCAAATGACCCTGATCAAAAGTTTACATACCCTGGTGATTTTGGCCTGATAACATGCGCAGAATTTGACACAAATGGGTTTGAATGGCTACTAAAGGTAACATCCTCACCTGTGACCTGTTTGCTTGTAATCAGTGTGTGTGAATAAAAGCTGAGTGAATTTCTGGGATCCAGACAGACTCTTGCATCTTTCATCCAGCCACTGACATTTCTGGATTGTGAGTCATGGGGAAAGCAAAAGAATTGTCAACAGATCTACGGGAAAAGGTAGTTGAACTGTATAACACAGGAAAGGGATACAAAAAGATATCCAAGGAACTGATAATGTCAGTCAGCAGCGTTCAAACTGTGATTAACAAATGGAAAATCAGGGGCTCTGTAAAAACCAAACCACGGTCAGGTAGACCAACAAAAATTTCGGCCACAACTGCCAGGAAAATTGTTCGGGATGCAAAGAAAAACCCACAAACAACATCAGCTGAAATTCAGGACTCGCTGAAAACTAGTGGTGTGGCTGTTTCAAGATGCACAATAAGGAGGAACTTGAAGAAAAATGGGCTGCATGGTCGAGTCACCAGAAGAAAGCCATTACTGAGCAAATGCCACAAAGTATCTCGCCTACAATACGCCAAACAGCACAGAGACGAGCCTCAAAACTTCTGGAACAAGGTAATTTGGAGTGATGAGACCAAAATTGAACTTTTTGACCACAACCATAAACGTTACATTTGGAGAGAGGTCAACAAAGCCTATAAAGAAAGAAACACCATTCCTACTGTAAAGCACGGAGGTGGATCGCTGATGTTTTGGGATGTGTGAGCCAAAAAGGCACAGGAAACTTGGTAAAAGTTGAAGGAAAGATGAATGCAGCACGTTATCAGCAAATACTGGAAGCAAATTTGCACTCATCAGCCTGGAAGCTGCGCATGGGACGTACTTGGAAGTTTCAACATGACAACGATCCAAAACACAAGGCCACGTCCACCCGTCATTGGCTACAGCAGAACAAAGAGAAGGTTCTGGAGTGACCATCTCAGTCTCCTGACCTCAATATCATTGAGCCACTCTGGGGAGATCTCAAGAGTGCAGTTCATGCTAGACAGCCCAGGAATTTACAGGAACTGGAGACTTTTTGCCAAGAAGAATGGGCAGCTTTACCATCTGAGAAAATGAAGAACCTCATCCACAACTACCACAAAAGACTTCAAGCTGTCATTGATGTTAGAGGGGGCAATAGAAGGTATTAAGAACTG
This sequence comes from Phyllobates terribilis, assembly GCF_046119375.1. Classification (NCBI taxonomy): domain Eukaryota; kingdom Metazoa; phylum Chordata; class Amphibia; order Anura; family Dendrobatidae; genus Phyllobates; species Phyllobates terribilis. The sequence continues at coordinate 212,286,784 of NW_027362771.1, forward strand.
GTATATGAACTTCTGCTCAGGGTCATTTGGATGTTTTTGGTTGTCATTAAGATTTAAAAAGAGAAAACACAGTAGTTTGACAATAAATGGCTTCACACAACCAATAACCATGAGTGGAGAAAAGGTTTTTTGTTATCATTCATATTCTCTGAAACAAGGCCAAGAAAGCAAAAATTCTGCCGGGGTATGTAAACTTTTGATCACAACTGTACACAAATTAGAGAATGCAATAGATATTCCTGAGGAGTAAGAACAGCTACAAGGCTAGTGTTCCCAAACCTAGAATGCACTCATCACAGGCTGAATCTACAGAACCTCAAAAAGACCAAAAGGGAGAAAGTAAATGTCTCCTACTCTAGACTCCATAGAGGATTGCCAAAGAGAACTGGAGAGCTAAAGTCTCTCTATATAACATATACTAATGTCTGCCCAACCGGCCAATTTTGTCAGGACAAGGCGACAATCTAATGTGTATGGGTACCTACCAATGTTGAGAGAGATTAGGATTGGGCATTTCGATTTACAACATCCAACCCTTATCTTCCTAGGGGAGCTAAATCATTGCTGGAGGTGACTAACAGGAGCTTTACTCCACATTTTCTATTAATATATATGCCAACTCAGCTAAACAGAGTGTGCATGTGTACGGCAGAGTCTAGAGGACTAGCCGTCAGCCATATGAGCAATAGGCCAGCTGCTATCTAGGGGAGATGGGCACCTTCAGCCTATGGCTGACCATGGTACATGACAGACAGACACTTCTTGTCCCAAACACTGAATCCAGGGGAAGCAAAAACAGCGCAAGGAACTGATCAGATCACGGCTTTTATATTGTGGACACAGCCTGCTATGAGCGATTATGGAAACCTGCCCCAGATCAGCCACCAAACGTACAACTTCCAGGATCCCAGCTAAGACACTGCTGCCCCAGATCAACTACCAAACCAGAGACGGGGAATCTTTTTTCTGCATAGGGCCATTTGGATATTTATACCGTCCTTCTGGGCCGTACAAATTGTGCGCCAACTCCGACCACAAAATATGTCCTGACGCTAACACTGGTGGCCAGGATGTAATCTTTCATTACATATTCCTTAGCGCTCAGTTGTGAATACAGCGTGTGTGTGCTCATAGAGCAAGAAGAAATTAATGGGCTGTGACTGGCAAACTACAGCTGCCAGCCCAAGCACTGTGGTCCCTAGGAATCTGCCCAGGGACAGCGGATAAAAGGTCATCGAGGGCTGTAAACGGCCCACGGGTAGGGGGGTTCCCCAACCCCGCACCAAATAGCTGCCCTAGGTCATCCTCCAAATGATACAGCTGGATGGAGCCCAGCTCCAAGATGGATGACCCGGATCAACCAATAAATGTATAACTGCCCCAGATCCAAGCCATTGCTCGGCCACCAGATGCACGTATGCCCCCTATCCCAGCCGTTGCGGCTGCCCCCCGGAAGGCCACCAGGATGCCCCCCTATCCCACCACCAGGCGCACGGCCAACCCCCCTATCCCACCACCAGGCGCACGGCCAACCCCCCTATCCCACCACCAGGCGCACGGCCAACCCCCCTATCCCACCACCAGGCGCACGGCCAACCCCCCTATCCCACCACCAGGCGCACGGCCAACCCCCCTATCCCACCACCAGGCGCACGGCCAACCCCCCTATCCCACCACCAGGCGCACGGCCAACCCCCCTATCCCACCACCAGGCGCACGGCCAACCCCCCTATCCCACCACCAGGCGCACGGCCAACCCCCCTATCCCACCACCAGGCGCACGGCCAACCCCCCTATCCCACCACCAGGCGCACGGCCAACCCCCCTATCCCACCACCAGGCGCACGGCCAACCCCCCTATCCCACCACCAGGCGCACGGCCAACCCCCCTATCCCACCACCAGGCGCACGGCCAACCCCCCTATCCCACCACCAGGCGCACGGCCAACCCCCCTATCCCACCACCAGGCGCACGGCCAACCCCCCTATCCCACCACCAGGCGCACGGCCAACCCCCCTATCCCACCACCAGGCGCACGGCCAACCCCCCTATCCCACCACCAGGCGCACGGCCAACCCCCCTATCCCACCACCAGGCGCACGGCCAACCCCCCTATCCCACCACCAGGCGCACGGCCAACCCCCCTATCCCACCACCAGGCGCACGGCTAACCCCCCTATCCCACCACCAGGCGCACGGCTAACCCCCCTATCCCACCACCAGGCGCACGGCTAACCCCCCTATCCCACCACCAGGCGCACGGCTAACCCCCCTATCCCACCACCAGGCGCACGGCTGCCCCCTATCCCACCACCAGGCGCACGGCTGCCCCCTATCCCACCACCAGGCGCACGGCTGCCCCCGGCCGTCACGGCGCGCTCGGAGCCGCATTGTTCCTCACCTGGTGGACGTCCCCTTGCGCACATCACACATCAGGCACTTGAAGGCCTCGGCGCTGTTCTTGAACGTGCACACGCTGCAGTCCCAGTATCCCTCGTCTGATGACGGCTTCGGCTGCCGCTTCGGCCTGAAGAGGAGAGCAGTGTGAGACGCAGACATGGCTACATGCAGCACAACAAGGCCAGCGAACATCTGCCGCGGCCTCGGGCGCTCTAGGCGGGGGGCTCCTTCCGTCCCCGCACGGCGCCTCCTCTGCTCACCTTGTGGGACTTTTCTTGTCTCCCATGCTGCGGCGAATGACAGGAAGCGGAGGCCGAGCACCAAAGCCCCGGCACACAAGCGGCTGCACCGACCGCGATCCGCCGCAGCCAGCTGTCCGCCGCCACACGTGACCCGGGGCGTCCAATCACACGAGTCCGAACAGCGGGAGAGGCGTCAGCTCATCATCTGCCTGGTATGTGATGGAGCGGCTCCGGTAATGCCCCGCCGTGACCGGGGGCAGTGATCAGCAGCACCGGACGCTGACACTGGAGAAGATGTGGGCAATTACAGCGACATATTGTAACGTGTCGCATCGCTTGTGAGAATGTTCCATAGGTCTGTGCTGGAAAGGAAACAGCAATGTGAGCGGCATCTGGTCCTGAGTCCAACTGGTGATGGAAGGTCCCGGCCCGATCCCGGCCTATAAGTAACTTATGGATTACCTGTCAGGCACCAATCACCTGGCCTGCTACCCCCCAAAAAGCTCCTCAGGGGCACAGCACGTAGCCGGTGATTGGGGCGTCACAGAAGGGTATACAGAAGCACATGGGAGTCATGGGGCTCCATAGCAGGAATTCTAACTGGGCTCACAACAAAAAGTACACTGCTCAAAAAAATAAAGGGAACACTCAAATAACACATCCTAGATCTGAATGAATGAAATATTCTCATTGAATACTTTGTTCTGTACAAAGTTGAATGTGCTGACAACAAAATCACACAAAAATCATCAATGGAAATCAAATTTATTAACCAATGGAGGACTGGATTTGGAGTCACCCCCAAAATTAAAGTGGAAAAACACACTACAGTCTGATCCAACTTTGATGTAATGTCCTTAAAACAAGTCAAAATGAGGCTCAGTATTGTGTGTGGCCTCCACGTGCCTGTATGACCTCCCTACAACGCCTGGGCATGCTCCTGATGAGGTTGCGGATGGTCTCCTGTGGGATCTCCTCCCAGACCTGGACTAAAGCATCCGCCAACTCCTGCACAGTCTGTGGTGCAACGTGACATTGGTGGATGGAGCGAGACATGATGTCCCAGATGTGCTCAATCGGATTCAGGTCTGGGGAACGGGTGGGCCAGTCCATAGCTTCAATGCCTTCATCTTGCAGGAACTGCTGACACACTCCAGCCACATGAGGTCTGGCATTGTCCTGCATTAGGAGGAACCCAGGGCCAACCACACCAGCATATGGTCTCACAAGGGGTCTGAGGATCTCATCTTGGTACCTAATGGCAGTCAGGCTACCTCTGGCGAGCACATGGAGGGCTGTGCAGCCCTCCAAAGAAATGCCACCCCACACCATTACTGAACCACTGCCAAACCGGTCATGCTGAAGGATGTTGCAGGCAGCAGATCGCTCGTGGAGTCTGTTTCTAACCGTTTGTGCAGACACGTGCGCATTTGTGGCCTGCTGGAGGTCATTTTGCAGGGCTCTGGCAGTGCTCCTCCTGTTCCTCCTTGCATAAAGGCGGAGGTAGCGGTCCTGCTGCTGGGTTGTTGCCCTCCTACGGCCCCCTCCACGTCTCCTGGTGTACTGGCCTGTCTCCTAGTAGCGCCTCCAGCCTCTGGACACTATGCTGACATACACAGCAAACCGTCTTGCCACAGCTCGTATTGATGTGCCATCCTGCATGAGCTGCACTAACTGAGCAACTTCTGTGGGTTATAGAGTCCGTATCATGCTAACACGAGTGTGAAAGCACAAGCAACATTCAAAAGTGACCAAAACATCAGCCAGAAAGCATTGGTACTGAGATGTGGTCTGTGGTCCCCACCTGCAGAACCACTCCTTTATTGAGGGTGTCTTGATAATTGCCAATAATTTCCATCTATTGTCTATTCCATTTGCACAACAGCATGTGAAATTGATTGTCAATCAGTGTTGCTTCCTAAGTGGACAGTTTGATTTCACTGAAGTTTGATTTACTTGGAGTTATATTCTGTTGTTTAAGTGTTCCCTTTATTTTTTTGAACAGTGTATATATATAGTGGGGTCACAGACGAGCGTATCGCACAACTATGCAGCCCTTACCAAGTAATATACACTGCTCAAAAAAATAAAGGGAACAGACAATAGATTGAAATTATTGGTAATTATCAAGACCCACTCAATAAAGGAGTGGTTCTGCAGGTGGGGACCACAGACCACATCTCAGTACCAATGCTTTGTGGCTGATGTTTTGGTCACTTTTGAATGTTGGTTGTGCTTTCACACTCGTGTTAGCATGAGACGAACTCTACATCCCACAGAAGTTGCTCAGGTAGTGCAGCTCATCCAGGATGGCACATCAATGCGAGCAAGAAGGTTTGCTGTGTCTATCAGCGTAGTGTCCAGAGGCTAGAGGCGCTACCAGGAGACAGGCCAGTACACCAGGAGACGTGGAGGGGGCCGTAGGAGGGCAACAACCTAGCAGCAGGACCGCTACTTCAGCCTTTGTGCAAGGAGGAACAGGAGGAGCACTGCCAGAGCCCTGCAAAATGACCTCCAGCAGGCCACAAATGTGCATGTGTCTGCACAAACGGTTAGAAACCAACTCCATGAGGGTGGTATGAGGGCCCGACGTCCACAGATGGGGGTTGTGCTCACAGCCCAACACCGTGCAGCACGCTTGGCATTTGCCACAGAACACCAGGATTGGCAAAGTCGCCACTGGCGCCCTGTGCTCTTCACAGATGAAAGCAGGTTCACACTGAGCATATGTGACAGAGTCTGGAGATGCCGTGGAGAGCGATCTGCTGCCTGCAACATCCTTCAGCAGACCGGTTTGGCAGTACGTCAGTAATGGTGTGGGGCGGCATTTCTTTGGAAGACCGCACAGCCCTCCATGTGCTCGCCAGAGGTAGCCTGACTGCCATTAGGTACCGAGAAGAGATCCTCAGACCCCTTGTGAGACCATATGCTGGTGCGGTTGGCCCTGGGTTCCTCCTAATGCAGGACAATGCCAGACCTCATGTGGCTGGAGTGTCAGCAGTTCCTGCAAGATGAAGGCATTGAAGCTATGGACTGGCCCGCCCATTCCCCAGAACTGATTCCGATTGAGGACATCTGAGACATCATGTCTCGCTCCATCCACCAATGTCACGTTGCACCACAGACTGTCCAGGAGTTGGCAGATTCTTTAGTCCAGGTCTGGGAGGAGATCCCACAGGAGACCATCCGCAACCTCATCAGGAGCATGCCCAGGCATTGTAGGGAGGTCATACAGGCACGTGGAGGCCACACACAATACTGAGCCTCATTTTGACTTGTTTTAAGGACATTACATCAAAGTTGGATCAGCCTGTATTATGTTTTTCCACTTTAATTTTGGGGGTGACTCCAAATCCAGGCCTCCATTGGTTAATAAATTTTATTTCCATTAATGATTTTTGTGTGATTTTGTTGTCAGCACATTCAACTTTGTACAGAGCAAAGTATTCAATGAAAATATTTCATTCATTCAGATCTAGGATGTGTTATTTGAGTGTTCCCTTTATTTTTTTGAGCAGTGTATTTCTCAATGAAGCCCCTAGATTCTCCTCTCAGTGTTCCCATAAAGCAGGTGTGGAGAAACCCCTACCCGCCAGCCGTTTACAGCCCTTGATGACCTTTTATCCGGCCCCCGGGCAGATTCCCAGGGACCGCAGTGCTTGGGCCGGCAGCTGTATTTTGACAGCTGCCGGTCCATTAGTTTCTTCTTGCTCTATGAGCACACGCACGCTGTGTTCACAACTGAGCGCTGAGGCGCGTGCAGTGAAAGATTACGTCCTGGCACCAGTGTTAATGTCACAACGTATTTTGTGGACGGAGATAGTGCGCGATTTGTACGGCTCCCGAAAGATGGTATAAATATCTAAATATGCAGAAAAAAGATTCCCTGCCATACAGTATGATGTAAAAAAAAGTGTCCCTCCAAGCACAATATCATAACCCTATAGTGAATTCCTCCACAGTGCCCTCCTCACACACACTATGCTTACCGTACTGTACTGCCCCACTCCCTCCCCGGCAAAGTATGATGCACCAACTGTGACCCCAACACACACCTCAACACAGTATAATGGTCCCCACTAGTCCTACAAACAGTATAATGGCCTCCCAAACAGCCCTCCATACAGTATGATGGACCCCACGCAACTCTCAACACAGTATGATGGACTACACCCTGTATAATGGCCGAAACTAGCCCTCAAAAATTATAATAGCCCCCACATATCTCTCCATACAGTATAATAGGCATCCAAACAGTATAATGGCCCCCACACAATCCTCCATACATTATAATAGCCCTCCTTACTGTATAATGGCCCCACACCCCTCCACACAGTAGGATGGTATCAATACTATCCTCCATACAGTATAATGGCGCCCGCACAAAACTCCAAACAGTATAATGGCCCCCAAAGAACCATCCACACAGTATTATGGACCCCATGCAACTCTTCACACAGTATGATGGACTACACACTATATAATGGCCTAAACTAGCCCTATAAGAATTATAATAGCCCCCACATAGCCCTCCAAACAGTATAATGGCCCCCACAAAACCCTCCATACTGTATAATACCCCCCACACCCTTCCACACAGTATGATGGTACCAACACATCCCTCCATACAGTATAATGCCCTCCACATAGCCCTCCAAACAGTTTAATTGCCCACCACACAGCTCTCCAAACAGCATAACAGCCCCCACACAACCCTCTATACAGTATGATAGACCCCACACAAACGTCGACACTGTATAATGGCCCCCACTAGTCCTCCAAACAGTGTAATGGCCTGGCATGTACCCCAGCAAACAGAATAATTTCCCCATATAGCCCTCCAAACAGTATAATGCCCCCCACATAGCCCTCAATTTAGTATAATGGCTCCCACATAGCCCTCCATATAGTATAGTTGCCCCACATAGCTTTCCACATAGTATAACAGGCCCCACGTAGCCTTCCATGTAGTATAATGGGCCCCACGTAGCCTTCCATGTAGTGTAAAGGACCCCACGTAGCCTTCCATATAGTATAGCGGGGCCCCACGTAGCCTTCCATGTAGTGTAGCGGGCCCCACGTAGCCTTCTATGTAGTGTAGTGGGCCCCACGTAGCCTTCCATGTAGTGTAGTGGGCCCCACATAGCCTTCCATGTAGTGTAACGTGCCCCACCGTAGCATTCAATGTAGTATAACGGGCCCAACGTAGCCGCTCCGGTCAGCCATCTCTGGAGATGCACAGACTGACTGAGGAAACGGCTCCTTGCCACACCACTGTATTCATCGGTATCGGTGTCCTGAGGAGGCAGGTGCTGTTGAAATTGGGATGCCAAGAAGGGGCCCTTTTGACACCAGGCCTTCCCTCAACTCACAGGCTCCATTGGAGGTGCTCCACTGGTGTCCAGTACTGCAGCCGTTCACAGGCCCATTCACCTAAAGAGGACACTGCTTCCAGTCCAGTCTTCTGGTTGGACCCTGACAGATGCAGTATAGACCACCGATGTTAAAGAGGTTTTACAGGATTTTTCAAAACTTGAGTAGGGATTTCCTAGAATGGCCATTACTTACCCCTTGAATCTTTCCTTGTCTTGTGCCTCCATTCCTACAATGACGTCCATTAGACACTTTTTTAATCAGATACATTTTTATTAAACATAACAAAACTTGGAACAGATATTACATGGCAATACTCGTTTTACAATATTACAGTAAGTTCCCCCCCTTCCCTTACTCCCCCCCCATGGAGACCTTTCTTTCTTTTTTTATTTTATCCCCCCCCTTCTTTCCTTTCCTTTTCTTCCTTACT